>NC_073235.2:81492500-84470000 GCF_029281585.2 Gorilla gorilla gorilla | reverse complement strand
TTCTCCTGCCTCAGCCTCCGGAGTAGCTGGGACAACAGGCGCCCGCCACCGCGCCCAGCTAATGTTTTGTATTTCTAGTAAAGACGGAGTTTCACCATGTTAGCCAGGATGGTCTCGATCTCCTGACCTCGTGATCCGCCCGCCTCGGCCTCCCAAAGTGCTGGGATTACAGGCGTGAGCCACCGCGCCCGGCTGTGTATATGTCTTCTAATACTCTGTTATTTATCATCAGACAGGGGAAAAAGCATAAAATGATATTGAATCATTGAGGCAAAGTATTCTAAAAATTGGATTCCAAAATAACTTCTCATTCTTCTATGTTGTGCATCCAGTTCTATTTTCACAAGCAAGTCAATATGTATTTATATGTAAAGAGTGTAATTCTGAAAATTGTTTTCCGTAATGATGTAAAATTGCTCCCAGAGAATGAAAAAAACATGAAAGATTATAAATTCTCTAGCTTTTTAGTTTGCACAGTCCTTTTTTTCCTCAGCATTATTACCAAGGTCAAATTGTAATTGTGTTCTAATCAGATTGTCAATATATGTCTTTCATGATGTGGATTTTGGCAACTTATTTCACAAATGGCTTTGTTAAACACTAATTTTTACTATATCAAATTATTCTAAATGAAGTAAAGTCACAAAGATAATATTCTACCCAAGCCAGAGAAGACTCACAGATATAGGTGTAACATTTTCCAACATGTGCTGGGAACCCCTGAAGTATTAGGGAAGATCTGAAGGGACTCGAATGAGTATGGAGAGGGCAGAGACCGCACACAGACTGGGAGGGAGAAGGTGAATTCTGAGCCCCTTGATTGTCACAGCTGGGACATTTGTTTTAGGACATGCCTTTCCCTCCACCTCTGGCTTTCACAGGTCCTTCCTGAACTCCAGGTAGGCAATTTTTCTAAGGTGTCAAGGACAACGTGTTATATCTTCAGAGTACTTGTGTTTTAGAAGTTATAGCAACAACTGCAAAAGGTAAGATTTCAGGTAGTATGGAAACTAATTTAGGGAGATACTTTCCAGTATCTCTAAAATCTTACCACTTAGGTGTTCCAACCTGTTATAGTGCTTTCTCAATGTCCTTTGCAGTTTTATCTGTTTAATTTGAAAGCCTTGGATGGAGCTTGTGTTCTCCAAGTAGACTACAGTCCCCACCACGGCCTACTGTCCTTCTTAGGGCCCAGGCTCTCATCTATGTCACCTGCCCAGGTCCCGGGGCATTTCTGCTTAAGCCCCTGGTAAATTCTGTCTGGAATTGTGTCTGGAATTGTGGAAACTGTGTCAGATCACTACTTAGTGGAAGTGATGCCTAGAAAATGATGAGAGAAAAGACAGAAAAATCCCAAGGCTCCAGGGCTTGCTCCTGAATAATTCCAAAAAAAAAAAAAAAAAAAAAGAAGAAATTTAGAAGTAATCTTTTTCCATCAAGCACACAGCTTAGCTAGATTTATTGTTAGAGGTCCACTAATTTATGGTCTTGTGGAATATGACTATCAACTAGAAGCAATTAGAAAGAACTGTTAGTAATTTTTTCTATCAAATTTGAAACTGAACAACTGTTAAGCTACCCAGAACAACTGACAATGATGTCATCTGTGTCTATTACTATGCAGACACCTATTTATTCAATGGACTCAGACTAGAGTTCTTTGAAATTAATATATTCTATATTTAGTGGTGTGGGAAAACACATGTATTTTGATGACACATGAGCCCAACTACCTCATGTGGCTTCTTGGGTCTTAGGAGGATGCGCTATTTTTCTGAGGAAACTCAGGCAGTAAACAGCCATCTAAGATTTATATGCAGACCTGAGTGATTCCAAAGCCTCTACTCTTAAGTATTACATGTCTGCCTCCCCAAAGTAATCATTGTCATTTATCAGGCATCTAGTCTGTGTACTGTACAACATTTTAATCTAATCTTTAAAGATCCTGTGATAGACATTTCTTTACTGAATGAAATATATTTTGTATTTTTGGCATATACTATTGGTTTTACTACAAAAATGCATATGTCAGATTGTAAATATGTCTCAGATAAGTTTCTCCATGTGGGTAGCGTTGATAATTAATTTACCTGTTTTATCCCCTAGAAGAGTAACATTGTGCTTTAACCAGAGCTGGTGCCAAAAAAAGTTTGAAGGATTGACTTTGAATCGTTCACAGGCATTTAACATCTACTCTACTAGTAAGTTGGAATAAACAGTAAAATTTTAGCTCTGACCTCAATCCTCAATAGCTTAAAGCCCAGAGATCAAAATAAGTCATGCAAATACTTTATAGACTAGGAAGCATAATAAATAATGCCTCTATGCCTTGGCCAGAATTAGCTTTACTGTGGTTTCAGCAACAGGGATTTCTGTTATTACAGTTGTATCATGGTACATCCAGACATAATATTCTCTGTTACCTAGACCACATGTTCCCAGAGGATTTAGAATAAGGACTCAATAAATCGAATTGAATGTATAAATCAATAAACAGCTTTAAGAGTAGAAACTAAGAGAAGAATATTAGACTAACATGACCAGACAATGGGTCAGATTATTCAGGGAAATCTTTTGCAATTTAAGTGAGTCTTGTGCTGAAGTTTATTTAAATAAGAGAAATTTGTGAAAAAGACAGAGACTGATTTATGCAAGCGAGTCAGTCTAGACTAAGTCTTAAAAGTCAGCATGACAGAACTGCTTCAATAAATAAAGAAAGGTTAGCCAGAATATAGAACAGAGATGATGTATGAAAAGAAGTGAATAAAAAATGGAGTGGAATGAAAATTGAGCAATAAGAGTATTTGATAGATATCTCTAAAAGATTTTTATACTCAATCCTCAAATTTTTTTTCTTTCTACATACTGTTGGAATATGAATTTCATTTTTGGTCAAACACAAATTGGCCACATATATGTCAATTATTTGCAATAATGTTTTTCATAACCTTATGAAAAACCTAAGCATTAGTAGCATGCTTATTTTAAAAAAATCTTAAGAACTCATATTCCACAAAAATTATATTGGCAAACAGGGCATGCTCAGTTAAACCAACACTACAATATAGGATACATAATACTTCCACAATTGTATATTCCTCTCCTGATGAATTAGGGGGTACTATAGATCTTTTTTTTTTCTTACCCACTACTACTGTTTTTTGGGAAAACTATTTGCCAATGACTAACATCATCTGGATTAGAAAAAAGCTGGGCCATCTTTGAATAAGAAATGCAGGTCCCTTTCATTTTTTTTTTCATTTAATTTGAAGATTGGACAAGTTACTTTGAAAACTTACAATGTAGCAAGCCTTGTCACTATCAAGAACTGGAACCTCATCTTTGGCTCACAATTATTCCAACTGATTGGGCTATTTGGCTGCACATACTGAAGAGTTAAGGGAAAATAAGTCAATTAATTGTACAGTACATGAATCACTGAAAGCCACACGTGTAACTTTTAAAAAAATCATTCAGCATTCAATAACTCATAAAAATAAATCCTGAGGGAAAAAAATAGGCTTTTTTACAATTTCTTAAAAATTAATACTAGCTAACACTTCAATGATCTTCAAACACTGGATCATTTTTTTGTATTATATTGTCATTAATACAGACAAGGCAAAATAAATGCTGAGCAATCAGCAAGGATTGTGGATTCAAATGAATTACAACCACATTCAAATGAGACCATTTAAAATGCAATGTAAGTATGTGGAAAATGGGCCAGTATAGCGTTTATTTGAATACATTTAATTGGAGGTCCCTGGGGGTGGCTGGTACCTCAAGATCTGGGCCTGATAATGTCTTACTCATCTTTAAGAGTCCCCAGAAACTTCTCAGTATGGTCCCTGGAGCCCAATTTTCTCTTGACAACACAATCATTCATTTTGCAAAATAGAGGGTCTCCATGAAAAGAGATTTTGTGCATGTGATGCCTTAATACTGGAAATAAATTTCTACTTTCATTTTGTTGACCCTGAAAAACTTCCTGTTATTTTTGGATTAAAAAATAATCACCAGAAATTTCTGGAGCCCCCTTGCGTTTTGAACAATTCAATCTTAGTCCAGCATTATTTTCTAGCTATCATCCAGTGTCTCAGGAATCCAATCTAGAGGCGTCAAAATCTGTTTTTTTAACTTAGTTTCAGAATCCTGAAACGTATGCCTCATTTAGAAAGTAATATGCTACATACAGTATAAACTGTGGATTCTTTTTCGTTTCTGGAAATGAATAGCCAAAGCAATTGCACATCTCAGTTCTCTCTAATGATCAGGCCTGCTATCAAATTTGAAAGGAGATAGTATTATATTTAGTATCATGTATCTCTTATGTCTCCTATTAACTAACTTTTGGGAACCTGAGGCATGTGAGAACAACCTTTGTTTTTATTCTTGATTTCAAAGGATGTTTGACACTAAAAGGATCAAAGATAAAGTTGATTTCCCCAAAATTTGGCTGTGATAGGAAGTTCAATAAATATACTCAAAAAACTATTTTACCTTATGTTTCGGATTCCACTTTTTAGATGTACAGTGAGCTTTTAAATGACGTCAAAACTCCTGGGTACTTACCCAAATCTGCACTTATCTCCAGGCCTCATACAGCTCACTCATGTTTAATAGGCATCAGGTCCATTAAATATAACTGTAACCATATTGTCTCTGCTTAATGGTAAATGGAAAACAATGGATGCCACAAACTTTAATATTCAGAAGACCTGGTCTAGGCTGGCTTTTTACTGGAAGACTGTGTCCAGCTCTGGGCTTCAAAGGCAGAGCAATAGGGAGAATTTGGATAGAGTTTATTAAAGCCCTTAGGGAGATTGAGAATAAAAGAAAATAATCATTCATTCATATTTTTTTTTTTTTTTTTTTTTGAGACGGAGTCTGGCTCTGTCGCCCAGGCTGGAGTGCAGTGGCGCAATCTCAGCTCACTGCAAGCTCCGCCTCCCGGGTTCACGCCATTCTCCTGCCTCAGCCTCCCGAGTAGCTGGGACTACAGGCGCCCGCCACCACGCCCGGCTAATTTTTTGTATTTTTAGTAGAGACGGGGTTTCACCATGTTAGCCAGGATGGTCTCGATCTCCTGACCTCGTGATCCGCCCGCCTCGGCCTCCCAAAGTGCTGGGATTACAGGCGTGAGCCACCGCGCCCGGCCTCATTCATATTTTTTAAAAGGTGAGAAAATGACTTTTTATTGCTGAGAACAAATGAAGTTATTTTAGAATAAAGTGGGGAATTTATATTTAAGTTTGGTATAAGAAATCATTTTCTAACATCTGAAATTATCAGAGCTGGAGTTGAAAACCCCGGTTAATTATGGATTCTTCTCTGAGGTATATAAAATGGAGCGAGTCTCAGGGACTTGGGTTGGTTTATGTATGTCTGTCATGAAGATGTGTGGTTAAAGTAGGTATTTTCTGAAATTATTTTCCAACTCTAGATTTCAAACGCTGGTAGCCAAATATACAGTCTTTTCATAAGTCTACTTAAGACATTACTTGTTTTTAAGTAGACTTAAAATATCTATAGATGTGATGGAAGAAATTACAGAAAGTATCTTTGCCATTTATTTCCCTATAGAGAGGATTTACACATAAGCAGCTCTCTAGATAAAATATATAGGAACCAAACCAGTTCACTACAGATTATGCAAAAGTAAAACAAACAGCACACAGTATAAGAATAGATAATAATTCTCTCCTGTGTAGCTTCAGAGAGCTTATCATAAAGAGGCCCTTAATCAGAAGAGGAACTGAAAATACAGAGAGGCAGTTTGCTACACAGGTCACTCATGTTGGTAGCCCCAGAAAACATTTGAAAAAGACGAAATATAGGGATCTTTGGCGATTCCCTACTTCCCCTATCTCAGTTTTTCAGTATCTTTTTGCTGCCACCTGACTGTTGAGAGTTACTCCTAGGAGCAAATACATTGTTTCTGCTTTTTCTACCCTAAAGACACACTTTTGTTACTAAACTTTCCCAGACTCATGCCTTCAATTTAAAAATTTTAGTTTCATCTCCCACTATTTTGAGTTAAACTGATTTACTAACCCATGCCAGAGGGTGATATATCCTTAACAGATTAAGTATCTGTTTACATAGTGCTTCTACTGCTGAGAGTTCTAGGTTATTTGTTAGAAAGGGACTGATGGGATATTATGCTGCCCCTAGAATACAACTAATCAGGTGCCTATCTCATCTATGTGTTTAGACCAGCATAGATGAACTAGCAAACAAAAAATCTGAATATACATCTTGAAATATCTTTCTATTTTTCCTCTACAAAATATAAACAGAATATATATAATCATTCTTTCAAATACTCCTATAATTTACTCTTCCTGCAAACACTTCAAAAGGTTAAAAAAAAAAAGCAAGCTATGTCTAATCCATTTAACAGTGATTGCAGTACACTGATCTTGTCATATGAATTGGAATGTTTTATTACTTACGTTTCTATAATGAAGAATTTAATTTTCTTTGCTTTATTAATTGACAATAAAGAAAGATTTGCAGGGTTTTGAATTTTAAACAGCATTAATGACAGGTGAGTCCAAGAACAGCCAATTATTCCCTGGCCAATTTCAGTGAACTGAAGAGATTTGTTTAGTTTTATCAGAATGTAAAGCTGCACCCAGCTTTTGTTTTTCAAACAACATATTGCTTTTGGGGGACAGGAGAAACAGTTGCTTAAAAATGGTCATTTAACACTTATGAGTGTTTTTGTTGTTACTCTGATTTGTTTTGTTGTTTGATAGAGAGTGTTCAAATAATGTGTGGAAAAGAAACTGTTGGATAGCGCAGAAATATTTAGAACAGATGAGATTATGAAGATTCTGTTTTTCTTGTTATATCTTTGTTCTTAAATATCATATGCAAATATTGTATTCCCGAACACATCAGTTAATGATACCTAATCTTTGTTGCACTTTGCAATTTTTAAGTCATGTTCATGGTAACTCTTTTGATCATTACTACAACCCTGTGAGGTTGAAAGAAAGAACACTATGATCACTATTTTATAGATGAGAAAATAAAGCTTGGAGGCCGGGCGCTGTGGCTCACGCCTGTAATCCCAGCACTTTGGGAGGCCGAGGCGGGCGGATCGCGAGGTCAGGAGATCGAGACCATCCTGGCTAACACGGTGAAACCCCGTCTCTACTAAAAAAAAATACAAAAAAATTAGCCGGGCGTGGTGGCGGGAACCTGTAGTCCCAGCTGCTCGGGAGGCTGAGGCAGGAGAATGGCGTGAACCCGGGAGGCGGAGCTTGCAGTGAGCTGAGATCGCGCCACTGCACTCCAGCCTGGGCGACAGAGGGAGACTCTGTCTCAAAAAAAAAAAAAAAAAAAAAGAAAAGAAAGCTTGGAGATACCCCTTTCCCAAGATCACATCACATGGCTAGTTAAGACCAGTATCCAAGTTTGATTTGGTTTAGTGTTCTTTTTTTGCTGTTTGTTTCTTTGTTGTTGTTGTTGTTTTATCTTTAGAGTTATTTCCCCAGTAAGCTTGGTGCTAGATCATTTTTACTGGGAAAACTATAAGCTTTTAAGGGTTTTACTACAAAAATCCATCACTAGTCCAAAATCTCTAGTTGCCATGCACACTTATCCAAGTCCTATACACAGCCAAAAGCTGATTAATTCTTTGTAGACTATTCTAGTTTCCATAAAGGGGGATGAAGATGCAGGCAGGTGATGTACTAAAATAAAGTAGTTCTCTGTGAGATGCTGTTTGCATCTAATTTGTCTCCAGTGGTGCTTAAAAAACAAAGAGAAGTATGAGGTCAATTAGAGAAAAGGGACAATGCCATCTAGTAATTGGGAGATCTGACAAAAAAAAGGTTTCTAGAGAAAAACTGAATCTCATTCCCAGGGATATTTAAGTACAATTCCTTAATCTACTAAGATAAGTGGTCCAGAAAATGGATTTACTTTGTTTGGATTTGCTTGTTTATAGGGCCTGAATGACTAGTCACATTATAAAGCCTTCACCATGTAGTGCAAACTGATATTTTCAAAGCCAGTGCCAGTGGAAATGTATGGGCTTCAGTATCAGAATTACCGCATTTGTCTCTGGAATCTGTCACTTCTAGTGGAATAGCCACAAAAATCACTTCACCTCTCTGATACACACTTTCCTCATCCAAATGGCACATATTTGGCACTCAAGACAATGTAGCTGCTATTTTGGGAGTTCAAATGAGAGGATGAAGGTCACTTACATGACTTCACTATGTTCAAACAGCAATGACGCCTATAGACCTCTGAAAACTGCTCTCCAGGAGATAGAACACCTGGAAATCAAGTTGTGCAGTACACCTTAAGGCAGGCATAGGGAGGAAAGTTTTAGGACATTACAGAAATGTCTGCTACCGTGAGCAAGGCAGTGATGGAAAATTGCTATAAAATTACCCCTCCAAATTGAGAAGACTTCATTATCTTCATACTTGTATTTATTTTAGAATTATAATTACATATCATTTGCACCTCTTATTTAACCAAATATAAGTAAGTTAACATTTATTGAGATAATATATTTGAAAATAATTTTCAATGCAATGGCACTCTAAAGTTATAGGATCAAATTATAATTATTCATTTTCAACAGAAATAAATTAGCTTACTTATTTTCCATCACCTGGAAATTTTCTTGGATTTGGGCTAAATGATGAATAGCCTATTAGTTTACTTTCTTTTTATGTTTCTCTAATTAGAAAAGAGTCTGAAAAAGTCAAGGACTATTTCACCCTGATATTCTTAGATCACTCACTACAGTCTATTATTAGACATATTATGTTTCCACTGTTTAAACTCCTTTTGTCCACCCATTATTGTTTATACCTGCAAAAAATCCAACACCAAGTTCTGCCTGGTTGCAAATTAATGCCATGACCTTTCCTATCCTACTTGTATATCCAGAAGCAGCACTTCAATGTGAGACTAAAAATCACCCCGCTTCAATAAGTAAATAATGTTTGTGGATTACAGATCATAGTCTTTTATCAGGAATAATAATGCAGTTTTCATTTTTACAGGAAATGGAAAATAAAACCTCAACAAATGGATTCAGCCATTCAGAATGGCTCTCAAATAGGCAGTGCTGAAAATTGATCTGGTTACTTGTCAATTGCATTATTCAGAGATGACATCAGCAGCAAAGCTGAAGCCAACGCTGGGTCATTGCCCACCCCATGTCAACCTTTTCCATATAAAAAACTTACTCTGTAAAGATATAAGCATCTCTAGGGCTGTAATTTGAGCTTTGAAACCTAATTAAACAGCTTTCCACCAGCCTCATTAATAAGCAGTAATCCAGGTTCCATACAAACACCTGAACATATGACAGCCAGTGCTAGCAAATATTTCATAGCATATCATCACTTATGATATTCTAGAGGAAATACAGGCTGTTGCTTGAGATTATTCCTGTAATATTTATTTCTGATTCTGTTTATGATCCATTTTATAGATTAGCTTTCTAGAGTATTGCTAACTGTGAAATCCTAAATTGAAACTTTTCAGTAATGACATGTACTTTGATGTTCTTTAAACAATTCCATTCTGTTCCATCAGTGTGAAACACATCATGCTTCTTTACCTGGGGGGTTATGCTCATTGAGAATCACAAGTGATGCTGGCGTAGGTCTTCTTTTCCTGATCTGTGAACGACAAAAGCCCAGCTAATATCAGTGAGTATTAGACACTGCTCCAGGTTACTCTGCAGCTTGCAAAGCTGTCTCACCCTCATCTTTTCCCCACATGCAAAAGCAAACTTCTGGAGGACACATGGAAGGTGCTCACTAATTTTATTTTGAAATAATAGAAAGCCACAGAATTGAACTGTCTGATAGAAGTATCACCCTCTTTGACCAAAAAGCTACATTTCCACAGAAAAGAAATAATTATATACAACTGAATGATACAACAGAAAATTAATTTACAGTGAAGGTACAGGGTTGACCTGATAATGTTAGTGGCCTGCTTGGAGCCTCATAACATCGGTGATGCTTTCAAGATTCATTACCCTTATTTTTAAACAGGATAAGGAAGAGCTTCGAAACCTATTTCTAGCAGGTACCAGAGTTAAATTAACAGCATAAGCTTTGAATTTCAATTAATTTTGTTAACTTTTTTATTTTCTAGTATAATATTTAGAACAAATAAACAAATGAAGAATAAATATGGATCTTATGAGAATATGTAACTTATTACAAACTAGTTTTTTTTTTCATTTTAAGAGTTACAGGAGCATAGTATTGTCAGAATCCCTTGAATATAATATCCTTTATTTGTTTATTATATTCATTTATCGGTAAATTCCCAAAGTAAGTGTCAGTAGGATAGATAATAAAATTTATCAATGACATCCTGTCCAAGATAGAAGCAACATCCCATTCAGCATGGATAGACACATGTTCAAGGTTACATTTATCTGGCCTGAGTCTAGGTGCATCTACCTCAGATTTCAAAGCATCCTGAAACACTATGAGTCACGGATTAAATAATTATTTTTAAGACTTTATATCAAATACTTGGAAAAGGATTCAAAAATAATTTAAGTTTTAAGAAATGAATGGATTAGGTTGATGTCCTCATAAATTTCTTTGCTTTTGCCTCCTCACAGTTGCAGTTCTAACAGATGCCATTGCATCAAGAGTCTAAGTAAATCTGAATATGAAAGGTGATACAGATGTAAACCAATATTAGACATGGACAAAGAATCTAGGAAATGTTAAAATACTGTTTGTAATGTCTGAACAAAACGATTTTCAAATTGTACAAAAAGCTACAAATCCTAGCTGTAATATATTATATAAAGTTATAATCATTGTTTTGTGTCCACGATAAAAAACATATGAAAATAAAGTATTAGGCCTATAGTCTCAAACTATTGCAGGATTTAATGATTTTATTGCTAAATCAATCATTTTATTTTATAAAAAATGAAATAAAATGTTGCTCATTTTGATAATTTTTAAAAGTTGCTCTAAATGTTGAAACTGTTATTTTAATGAGCAAAAATGAACAGATTTATGAATCCATATCTGAATTGCTTACAGAGCCATTTTCCCCTCAGAGGTGCTAATTTTGTATCAAATGAAGTGTTACATTTTAGACAATAGTTCTCCCAATGCAATTTAAATACAAGTATGTATAAAAACCAACTTATTTCTTGTTTACATATCTTGAAAGTCAGAGTTAGCAAAATCAAAAGGTAAAGAACCTTTCAATTAATAACCAGAATGCATGTTCATATTACCTTATGTACAGGAATGGTTCCCCATGCAATTTCACATACCTGCTCTGCTGCTTCAGGTGCAATCTGACTCTGGAATACAGGCACGGCAAACTGTATCTTTTTGGGACTGTTGGGCTCCATGGTAATGATGATAATTAGTCAGAGATGTGAAGAGCTCAGAAAGACTAACCCTAAGTGGTGTCCGGGATGTGTTTCCTCAGACACACTCCACTAAGCCACACAGAGTGCTTCGTAATAAATAGCTGTAATTCCAGATCGAGCAAGTGAAGATGCCGAGGTTTGACTAACCCCCTTCTTCAACATCCACAGCGATGCCTGGCTTGCCTGTTCCCCCACCAATCCCTTGGATCCTCTCAGCACAATACAGAAAGGAACAATACGCTAATTGTGTGCCTCTTCACTAATACACATGCCAAGCATTCACTCAGCAGCTAATTGAAAATGCAATGCTAGCCTTGAAGGACCCACTGCCCTGGGATTTGAAAGAAAGGCTCTATCCACTGTACATTACTAACCGGCTGCTCAAAAGTGCAATGTAAGCTCCCTCTGAGTATTGCAGGGATGGGCCATTCATTATTGATGAACATCAAGCAGGAAGTTTTTAGAGTTGGGGGCAGGGTTTGGGTATGGAATCATTTCTCTCAGCAACTTATAAGTCAGATACCTTTGCTATTTCACATTCAGCCATGAAAACAGTTGAATGGCCATGGAGGGTAAGCCACAACCAATAATATCAGCTATGTTTATGCTATAAGATCTGGTTAGTTTAAACTCATCCTAGGAGGCAGAGCATCTGTGGTGTAGTGAGGGCAGCATTACTGCAGGGCTGAGCAGATCTTAGTTCAAGTTCCATCTTCATAATTAACAAGCTCTGTGGCCTCCAGAAACTTACTGGCTACGTCTAGGCCTCCACACTTCCATCAGAAAAATGAGGGGGTTGGACTCAATGACCTTTAAAGTCCCATCCTGTTCCAACATTCTAAAATTGTAGTTCACAGTTTTCATTAGAGTGGAAAGTATTGTGCTGCTAAATTTAGCAAACAGCTTGGAAGTCACTGCTGCTTCAGTGACCTCTATTTTATTTCCTGGTGGAGCCAGTTACATTCTCTGACTTGGAAGAATACAGAAATGACTGGAAAACATTAGTAGAAACCTAATGGTAGTCAACATTATGGCTTGTTGTCAACAGTAGAAATGTATGCAAAGATAAGGACTTGAAAAAAGCATGAAGTGGGTAATGTTCAGAGGGTTGATATTGGCTAGTGGTCAGGGAACAGTGGGACACTAGCCTGATTGCCACATTAGTTAATGTCAAAGGGGAGGTAGTAACATAGCCAGATGGCCTTCATGCATTCGAATACTTTTATGAGGGAAGTGTGAAAATGAAACTGCTTGAGATCTCTGCTTTCTTGAGAGGCATTATGTGATGAATACTAGATTTGTAAATATGTTTTTGGATTTACTTAATACATTTAGACATCGACTATGATTCCAGGTATTTACAATTGAAGTTTTTATTTTTTAAATTCTGATTCTGTACTAGGAATCCATCTTAATGATTTAAATAGGCAACATTCTGTTGAAGGAATATAGAAAGGAATATGCATTATTGAAGTAGTTTTCTATATTCACTAGGGGAAAAAGCAGAGATGTGGATGTGAAAGCACTTTTAGTGGAGAACAGTGCTGACTAGCAAGAAATCTTGTGATGAGTTTATCTGTGTAGTGTCGAAGGGAAATTTATAAATTACATTTCATGTAACAGTTTACAAAAGTCTCCAGAAATAAAATCTAAATTGATATCATTAATGAAGTTATTTCTTTGAATATATCTTCAAATTATATAAAAGGAAAACAAGACAAGACAGTATTTTTAGTGAGGAGTTAATCCAAAACTTCACATAATGTAATAATTAAGAACATGCACTTGGCAACCTTGAGTTCAAGTTCTAGCTCTGCTACTTACCAAGTTTATCAGTTTGGGCAGTAAGAGAACTTTCTTCTTGTGAGGTTTAGATTACTCAATTCCTGAAAAGAGCTCATTACAAGGCCAGCATGGAATCACTCAATAAAAGATAGCTATTATTTTTCTTTCAGCCAGATTTTTCAAAAGGCTTAAACATACACGTTTTCAACCAGAATCACTAAGAATATCTATCTACTGGGAATAATTTGATTCCACTTAGAATAATAGGTGATAAAGTGAAATTTCATATATGTGTTTGGTATAAATACCAATAAAATGGTTCTCATTAACTAATTGCCCTATTTTGTATAGGTTGATCAGAAACAATATTGTAAATGGGCTATCTAGACCCTTTAAGCTTCTTATTTTTTATGAGGCCAACTCCTGTGTGTCCATTAAGATTCAGTTAAGTATCATTGCTTCCAGGAAGCCTTTGTAGATTTACTGTTCTCCACATTGGGTTTAAACTCACCTCTCTGTATTCTTAAAGAATGAAGCATAACTCTATTTATCCTAATAACTACCTACATGTCTTTTGAATGTTTAGTATTTTGCAACTTTATTTATTCACATAGCAAATATTTGTTGAGTAGATACTACAGTCTACTCCACACCAGGCCTTTTGCTATGGCACTACACTAGAGGAGAGATTGTGTTAAAAGGTATCTGAAGTCCTTTTAAAGCTAAATTGTTACTTGAAGAACTACTTAAAATGCAACTTAAATGTAAAATAATCTAAAAAATGTTAATATAGAGTTTGCATGGGGGTATAATTTTCCTAAATATTAGGTGCACATTTTTGATCCCTATTAGAGATGAGAGTAATAATTAACCCTTATATGATACCATGTGCCAGGAATTATTCTAAGTGCTTTATCTGCATTAATTTATTCCAACAACTCTTTGAGGTAGATATTATTGCTATCCTCAATTTAAAATTAGGTAATCGGGAGTCAGAGAGTTTAGATAATTTGTCCCGGGTCATCCAGCTAATATATGGCAAAGCCCAGTTTCAAACCCGGGCAATTTTGCATAGGGCTTGGGCTTTTAATCACAACAGCATCATGATGGCCACTATAATATAAGGCCGGTAGAGAAGTCAGTGGAAGTCAACAGAATCTCCGCAGTGGTTAGAGGTTCTGACCACATCAATTCCTTGGTAAAAGATCTTAAGATGACGTGGTCTATGAATGAAAGAGAAGCAAGTAGCATGACTAGGATACTATTAATCAAGATACTCAATCATTGCAAATTAGATATCAATATAGAATGGAGAGCCTAAAGTCGGATGTTGTACCACCAAACTGACTGAAAAAGGAATTCTCTCCGTTGCTCTTTAAAAGTAATGGGTTCAATCATTAAAGATTAAAAAGGCCTCTAGAACAAGCAACAACTATAGTCTCTCTTCAAAGTAAGTGATACTGGAGTAAAGATGGAAAAACATTAGGAAAATAGGCCATTAGGGCTTCCTAATTTTGCACTATAATATCTATCTTGCCCTACTTTGCATGATTCCTCAAGACCCTCCTACAGGCCGCCACAGTTCACCTTACCACCAGTCTTTCTGTGGCCTCCCCTACCTCCCGGGAAGCCATCCTGCCTCCCCACTCCCTTTTTTAACCCAAATTATATTCATCCTCTAATTCCACCTCCTTAGAAAGAGACCTTCAGGTTCTCCACACAAGAAGAATCAATCAATTTGTTTCCTCTCCTGGTATTTAATTATATATAGTTTTATGTTATTCTATAATAATTTCCTATGTGTTTCTTTTGCCTCTTCTCCTAGACTGCAAATCCCATCCTATCTTAAACATAAACATAACAAGCAAGATGCTGGTCATCTAGTAGTTACTAAATAAGTCCAATTAGGCTTTATCTAATACTATCAAGAAACGTAAGGTTCCAATAAACTGAATTTTCCAAAAGACTATGGCTCACCCTTTCAAGCCCTACACCTTGCTGTTAGTATTTCTTGCTATAGTAACTGCCTCCAAATACCATAGATACATAGTTCTTATGACTGTTTTTAGAGTTATTTTTCTTCATCTGGTAACTGTCAATACTTGTTTTTTAATTGTTACCAGATATTAACAAGCGCTTTCTTTGAGGGAAGAGAAGGGAAAGAAAGGGGAAGAGAGGAGAGGGGTAGAGAGGGAAAAGCAAATTTTTAAACTTTTTAATGTATTTTCTATTCAAGGCTTTGTTTTAAATATCTTGAATTCATGAATCTTGAAAGTTATGCAGATACATGAGACATGACTTTGTTTAACAATTGGTTGGCTAACTAAATGCCATGAAAAATAAAAGCAAATATGTATTACGCATGACTACATTAAATGCTGGAAGTACAATAATGAACAAAAGCAGAAAAAATACAATATCATCTAGATATGAGTCCATTTCTAACCCTAATGCAATGATTTTCTGTCTCTTCTATTTAAAACCCAAATGCTGGCAGTCACATTTCAGATGCACTCCCTTGCATGTCCTCCTTCGATTCTAGTTGTAACTTCATTCATTTCCTCCATCAAAGAAAACAGATGCATGGGAGAGTGACAATATTATTGGGCTTTCATAGAATTATCTCAATTATATTCAATGTAACCTGTTGGAAAACTCCAAAACCTTCATATTAATATTAAATTATTATTGAACCATTGATACCTAATTGAGACAAAGAGGCCTATCTATAAAATGTGGTCGAATCACAGTAATATAAGTGAAATGAACCACTCTTTCCAAGTGCTCATTTAAATTAAATTTCCCCCACGGAAATTATTAGCCATATTTTAACTCTTTCAGAATGTCTTATAAGTTCAACTATGCAATTTTAAATATGATATTTTTTCAGATCTACAGCTATAAGAAGCCTTACCAGACTAAGCTCACTATATTGCAATCTCATATTAAAATCTGAATTCCCACAGCACTTAAGTATAAAATACTTGCAATCTCTATCATGCTTAAAGGCAAACATCAATGATTCATTCATTCCACATTTATTTAGTGCCTACTGTGTTCTTTAAAACTTCTCCTTATTTGTTTTGTGACTGCATGTTCTCATCTTCACTAACTCTAACAATTTTGACTTACTCTGGAATCCTCATATCAATCAGTAGAGTGTACATGAGTGCTGAATTGAACTGAAGAATTATTAGTGTGTTACATAAATACTCAGTGTTTTTTTCCCTAACCATGCAGACACTATTTTTTAATGTATAATTTTCCTGAGTAGTCACTCAATTATGTTTAATCTCTATTCTTGTTGAGGCAGTTTCACTAAAGAAAGCCATAAACCCATGAAGAGTTTGTAGCAAGTCCATATTAGCCATGATGCTATAGCAGTGAGTTGACATCAGAGAGAGGGAGCTACAGAGATTTGTAGAGCTGAGGCACTGTAGGTCTTTACTGATGCCACTTTGGGGAAACAGCTCAATGGACAGCCCAGGAATAGGAGTGTCATGGGGACACAGTCAATCACAGCCCAGTGTGGACAGTCTTAGAAATTTTAGACCATGTAGACTTTTAAAAAGACTTTAGCTCAAGTCCAGCAAAGGCACAGGAATAACGTGAGGAAGACTTGGAATTCGCTCTCACCCCTTGTCTACCTATCTCCCTTTTCATTTGTTTTGGTACCTTTCACTTTTATGGATTTCCATAGCTTAATGTTAGCCTCTCCCTGCTTTTTGTTTTGGAGAGATGATTACTAAATGAAGTTGGACTTGTAATTGCTGAGTATACCTAGAAATATATTCATTTCCAAAATGCTTTCATAAATATTATTTATTCATCCAACAAATATTTATTGAATATCTCATTCTATGACAGACACAGTGATACAAACACAAATACAATAAGATCCCAACCTCTAAAGAACATACAGTTGAGAGAAGAAGGCAGAATCCTGTAAAAATAAGCACCATAGAGCTGGTGACGCCATGATCAAAAGGAGTTATAGGAAGTGGAAAGGGGACCTAGGTAGGAGGGTGATGTCTGACTGTGAGCCACAGACATTCTTTTATTTGCCTACAGGTGTTGTTGTTGTTGTTAATTGCTACCACGTTTTAAAATACACAAAAACACACAAAAATAAAGATATTCAGCTTCTCAATAAAATAGAAAGTCTTGCAAAGCTGGGCCCTCATATCCAAAAGGTCACAGAGCTGCCCTCTCTATGCAAAGAAGTGATTTTTACATAGAGACAGGCTCCATCGCCTCTAACACTACGTACACTCTATTCACACCCAGTTATCGTCACTCAGTCCCTGACCTAGAGGAAGAAATGACAACATTGCATGCCATGCACATTTCTTTGCAAAAGTAGATACCCTGATACCCCCAACTGAGCCTAGCTTTTGAGTCATTCTTGCCCATGCAAAGAAATGTGGGATTTACTCTGAAGGCAGTGACAGGAACTAGAGAGATTCACATAACAGAGTATGGTAATTTGATTTAGGTTTTTAAAAGAATGATCACTGTGGTGCCCATGTAGAAGTAGATTGGAATGGGTCAAGACCAGAGACAAGATTATCTGAGGATGTATAAAAATCTACTCAAGAAATGAAAAAAAGCCTCAAATAAAGTAATAGCAGTGAAAATGGAGAGGGAGATGCATAGAATATTGTTATTTAATGAAATTGGATGATAATAATGGAAGAGAGAGTTGGAACAACGATGAACTATGAATTCAGACTTAGCAGCCTAGTATATGGGGTCATATCACTCACTAAATGGTAAAATGTAAGGATAAGATGTAGAACAACAATAAAAATCAATTACTCTAGACTTGGTTTAGTCCAAGTATGTCATCTAGATGGAAATACTCCTTACGTTTTCTCATTGTTAAAATTAGTGAATATTAAAATTTAAAATAAGGATAAAACTCTTAACTATTTCATAGAATTGATATAAGGATTCCAAGAGGTAATTCGTGAAAACTGTTCAGCACATTGCATAATTGTGACTCAAACAGCTGGAGATGACTTGAATAGCCAGGGATTAGAATGCTCTGGAGGCTTCTTTACTCACATGCCTGACACCTGGGCAAGAATGACTCAAAAACTAGGCTCAGTTAGGGGTATTGGGGTATCTATTTTTGCAAAAATGGAAGAAACAATCTCTCTCATTCCACATATTTTTCTGAAATGGCCCTTACTATTCTCCCACCAAGAGTTGTAGTCTAATTCCCTTCAAATCTAGGCTGGCCTAAGTGACTCATACGTAAACTATAGAACACAGAGGAGGTGATGCTTCCTGAATACTGAGGCTGGTTCATAAAAGGCCATGCTCATTCCACTCAGTTCCTGTGTAACACCCCTCTCCAGTCCCTCCAGCTGGAACTGCTCCCTCTCAGAAACCAGCCACTGCACTGTGAAGAAGGCAAAGCCACATGGAGACCACCTGTGAGTATTCCAGTGCACACCCTCAACTCAGCCTGACCTGTGAGTCATTTTTGCCCAGGTGTCAGCCATGTGAGTTAAGAAGCTTCCAAAGCATTCTAATCCCTAGCTATTCAAGTCATCTCCAGCTGTTTGAGTCTTCTGATCTGATGCCCCAGACATCATGGTGCAAAGAAAAACACTCTGGCATTGCTCTGTCTGTCTACTCTCCAAATGTTCTGTCATGAGGCACATTCAGAACCCAGGAGGTATGCAGTGAAAAGCCCAAGTCACATGCAGAGGTTTGGCTGTGTCCCCACCAAATCTCACCCTGAACTGTGATAATCCCCATGTGTTAAGGGCAGGGCCAGGTGGAGATAATTGAATCATGGGGGTGGTTTTGCCATACTTTTCTTGTGGTAGTGAATAAGTCTCATAAGATCTGATGGTTTTATAACTGGGAGTTCCCCTGCACAAGCCCCCTTGCCTGCCGCCATATAAGACATCCCTTTGTTCTTTCTTTGTCTTCCACCATGATTGTGAGGCCTCCCTAGCCATGTGAAACCATGAGTCCATTAAACCTCTCTGCTTTATAAACCACCCAGTCTCAGGTATGTCTTTATTAGCAGCATGAAAACAGACTAATACAAGATGTCACATGCTGATTCCTGTCAACAGCCCCAGTGGAGCCCAGACTTTGAGTCATCACAGCTACCCCATGAGACATGTGAGTGAAGAAGCCTCCAGGTAATTCCAGTCCCCAGCCACGTGAGTCAGCTCCAGTTGTGAGAGTTCCAACTGAGGCCCTCAACATAGTGGAGCAGAGACAAGTCATCTTCACTTTGCCTTACCTGGATTCTTGACCTACGGAAACTATGGACATAAAAAATGGTTGCTGGCCTCCAAAGTGCTGGGATTATGGGCATGAGCCACCACACTTTTTAAAGTGTCCTGTTAGGCACTTTAAAAATCATTAGTATTATTCTTACAGTTTTCTATTTTATAACACAGAAGAGTGGTCTGTCTTGAAGGTACACACATAATATATGAGTCCTTGTCAAATAAGCCCTGAACGACATGGGGATAGATAAATTAATCCAAGCAGTTTGTGGAATGCAAAGATAAGAAAAAAGTATAGAATTCTGATAAACCCAAATGTTAAGGGGGAAAAGAGGACAAAATGGAAACAAACACACACACAAAAAAATACAATCAGAGAAGTAAGAAGACCAGGAAAGAATAACAACATGGAAATAAAGATTGAAGAGAGTTTCTTTAGGAAACATGCGATCAGCATGTCAAAACTACAGAGGATGTAATTACAAACATCTAAAAATTATCCATTGAATTCTAGTAGTTATATTGAGGGAAAGAGTGGGAAATAGGTAGGTGAGAAAAAATTAGCCTAGCTCTTTTTTTTTTTTTTTTTTTTTTTTTAAGATAGATTCTCACTCTGTTGCCCAGGCTGGAGTGCAATGGCACGATCTCAGCTCACTGCAACCTCCACCTGGGTTCAAGTGATTCTCATGCCTCAGCCTCCAGGTAGCTGGGATTACAGGCATGTGTCACCATGCCCAGCTAATTTTTGTATATTTAGTAGAGACAGGGTCTCGCTATGTTGCCCAGGCTGGTCTTGAACTCCTGGCCTCAAGTGATCCACTTGCCTCAGCATCCCAAAGTGCTGGGATTACAGGCATAAGCCATTGTGCCTGGCCCATAATTTAGGCAAGTTCTTTAAAAAACACCTTGACAGTTAAAAGAAAGCCTCCTTCAAACATGGGACCTTACAGTAGAGAGCAAGAGCAAGAGTGGAGTGGAGCTTTTTAGATTTATTTTATAGATGAACCAGACTTGAATATGTCCTGGGCTGCAAGGAGGTAGCCAGAGGGGAAAGAGGTTTAAAATACTCAAGAGACAGAGAGGAGTGAGGAATAGATAGATACAGATATAGATATAGATATAGATATAGATATAGATATACAGATATATAGATAAAATTTATATTAAGGTGAGGAGAATTACTCAGGATTCCTGAATAGTAGGCCAGTAGCCTTTGTAGGAGATTATAGGTATGATCCTCTTACTCAACAATATAAATAAATAAATGAATAAATAACCCATTTGCAAAATTCTTCACATTTTAAATAGTTTGGTAATACAATCGAAGAAAATAATGTTATAAGATTTTATTTGGTTTGGATTCAGAGTAACTTCTAGAACTCTGCTGTTGGTAGGGTTTCCAAATAATTTTCAAAAATTTCACACAATGTTTAAATAGTATAGCTGTATCTAGTATAATTTCACTATCGATTTGTATCCATATATACACATGCATGTACTCATGCATTAAACACCTACTGACATATACATACACGCTTACTTATACTTTTGTGTGCGATGTGCGAAAAATGTTTGGAAGAATATATTCTGAGATGTTAATGGAGTTGTCTCTGGATGGTGAGTTTATAGGTTATATATTTTCTCTTTATGATTTTCTATGTTATACAATGAGCACATTTGAATTTTTTAATAAAAAATTAACAGCCAGAATAACAAAGATAATTTTAAATAATATTTTAAGGTTCTTTTGCATTTTGATGCAGAAAAAGATTTTTCACACCCTCTCTTAAATCAGAGAAATTAAAATAGAGCTCTTTTTCAAAAAAACATGCTTTGTCTTCTAATGAAGGACAAGCTACTTTGGATGAGATCATTATTTCCAAAATCATATTGAATTTACCTCCCTTACTTAATGCAAAAGAACACTGTTCCTAACATTCTTACATTTACCTATAAGAGCAATATTATAGGTACACAGAGGGCCTTTCAATATGCATTGTACTTGACATATGTAATACAATGGAAACGAACTACAATAATAATTGTGCACATGTACCCTAAAACTTAAAGTATTATAATAATAATAAAATA
This sequence comes from Gorilla gorilla gorilla, assembly GCF_029281585.2. Taxonomy (NCBI): domain Eukaryota; kingdom Metazoa; phylum Chordata; class Mammalia; order Primates; family Hominidae; genus Gorilla; species Gorilla gorilla. Next base: position 84,448,460 of record NC_073235.2, on the reverse strand, counting down.
AAAAATAAAAAGAGAAAGGACCAGGAGAGTGTTTTCTTATAGCTTCCTGTTAAATAGCTATTATTTTGTTGGTTTAGCTTTGTTAATTCTTTCTTTAAGCTATGGATAACAAGTGCAACATATTCTTATTTTTTTACATAGTTAAAACAGAATAAATGAATGTGTTGTCTGAGAGAGAAAAAAGAGAGAGAATAAACACGGTCGAAGATGAAGCTCCATAAATTTGAATGAACTTCACATCTTCTACTCAGAGGAAATGTTCAAAATATAAACAGTATTATGCACCATCACTGATGTAGGCAAAGCATGAACTATATTCTAGCAATAGTTATCAATCAGGGAAGGCTTGAAAGAACAAATTCTCTCAAAGTCTTGCCCGGTCTTACCTTTTTAGATGTCTTTCAAAAGAGAATCTTGAAGAGAGAAAACATTCTAAAAAAAAAAAAAAAAATAGGCAACAAATAACTACCAGGCTGATGTACTGTCTCCAGTTTAGTTCTTCAAAACATTTCATCAGAAGCATTGATCTAAATTACCCCCAAAATTTTACATTATAATTTTTCAAAGCAGGGTTTTAAGAGTCCCTTAAGTCAGTGCCTTGTAACCCCATATGTTTGATGTCTGACACAATCTTGACAGTCATCAGAATTTTAGTGGACTCCTTTCATTTATTTTGCAGGTGTCAGGAAAAGCATTTGGGGTACTGCCTTTATTGAGAGACATTACAAATGATTGAAGATAAGAAAGACTGCACTCCTAATAATGGTGAAGCACTTTAAAATATGTATAACCTTTTAAAGGATGTTCAGGTACAGCTAGTGGAAAATCAGGTAGTTCCAGGCAGCTACTGCTGCCTAACTACTCTCACTTTCTCTGGAAACCAGTGAGAGTTCTGATTTATAGTTCTCAGGCAGAGGGTGTTTTCCAACCCAAAGTGACTGTCTTCTCCATTTCACGCCTTTACACCTGAACGTTCTCAAATTGTTTCTGAAAATCACATAGCACAATTGGAAAATCTGAGTTCCTCAATTCCAGGAAGGGTCCACTGTATATAAGGTTGACATGGAGATGCTTCAGATTCATATTTATTCTAGAAGAATCCAATCTCAGAATGGATACCAAATCTTTGTGAAAGGGAGTATGATCACAGTCTTTTCCAATTACAGTTTGTGACAAGACTGGAATATATATTCTGTGATAATATTAAAGTGCAGTTAAGATACTTTCATTGAATTTCTGGTTGTTTTGTGAAATGTTTTAACAGCATCTTCTGTTCAATTCATTTGCACCTTCAAATATACTCTATGGAATCCAATTTGGAATTTATGTAACATAGATAAATATCAAGTAAGAAATATTCTCAGAGTATAATCTTCTGTATGTTATTTTAATTAATATTCACAACCATCTCTTAGATTCCTGTGGGAAAGAGGACAAACAGCAAATACATGATTTAAGTCAACTCTAGATATTGGTTCCATTTCTCTTTCCTTAATGACTTTTTTTTACCTATTTTTTTTTTTACCTTAAAGTCTCTACCCACCCATATATAAAGCCTTATAAATACTCCAAGGTAGCATAATTGACTGATTTAAATTTCAACTCTTATCTCTCAATCTTGGTAAAATGCTACTATTTAACATAATGTTTAAAAGGCAAGATGCAAGGAAAAAACAAGTCATCAAATGTCTGCATAACCCACAAACTAATTAATCAATCCCCAGAAATAAAAAGTTGGTGCTAACAGTAATTGATTAGACAACCTTTTCAAAATATTTTTTAAAAAGAAAACAGGGATGTAAATTTAAATTAAATATAAATATAATTTGAAAGTTTCATAGAATGTAGATGTCAGTGGGGCCATACATTACATGCTGTATTTATCCTGAGTATGCCTTTATTTTTTCAAGAAATGTATTTGATTAGAACATCTCTGCAAAAGGCAGCCAATTGTTTTTTGTACTAAGTGTTACAGAAAGATCTGCTTTGCCAAAAGTCCCTTTTCTTCCGCCTTTAATCTTCAACAAATGATCAGCTCTCAGTTGACACTGAAACGTTCATTTTGCCTTTTTTATTATCACTATAAAACTTGACAAACAGCTCTCTCCTGTCTTGCTTCTTCTGCTTACCTCCCTATCTGCTATGTAAATGGTATACACACATTTAGTACTTTGTATATGTTCTCTGAGTTCTAACATCTATTTAAACAAAAATAAGTTCTTTATAAATGATTTCAAGTTTTGGCCTTATGTTGCTTCAGTTTAGCAATCTTCTGGCTCTGCGTAAACTCTGCAAAAGAGCTGTTCTTGAGTGCTTGCCTATGTTTCCATGCAGAATGTAGGCTTATTCATATCTACAAATAACGGAGCATTAAAAATAAAATAATTTTCTGATTAGGATGAGTCACTTCCAGTAGAAGCAAATGTCTCAGTAAGAACATGAAACCTATATTGACTGTCTGAGAGCATTTGCCTCTGTGTCTTGGTCATGGTGGTCTGGGGTGGGTCTGGTCTGGCCTATGAGTCAAAGTTGCTTACTGATCATATTTATGCCACAGCAACCTGTTTTGGGGATCACCAGTGCCATCCCATAGTCTCTGCTTCTTGAGATTTTGAACTGTTATACATCTTTTCTTACGATTTCTTAATGATCCAGTTTTAAAAAGTGTAACATATGACTCATTATACTGCTTGTGTAATATATGCATAATGAGTTTGGAAGCAAACAGATAATTCTTAATTCAGAAAGAACATGAAATTTCTAGCAGGTTGTAATGTGCTAAGCTTTATTTTCCAGTTCAAACAATGAGTCATGGAACAAAATGAATGATAGGAGTAGGTAATTAAGAAAGTATGATAAGGAAATCAATTTAGCTCATCATCTGGCACTCTATAGAAAATAGAAATTAAAACTTTATTTTCTAGGCGCACCTCAGGCCATGTACCCTATAATCACCACTGAACTTACTCTTTCTTGAATAACCCAAGTCCTTTCACTTTGTACACATGGTCACTTGTAGTGACTTGGAGCACCCTTCCACCCTATGTTTGCTACTTAGCAAACATCTCTACTTTTAGGACCAAGTTCAAATGCCCCTTCTGCTAAAACAACAAGTGCTTTGTTGCTCCATCCTCTGGACTTTGTTGATATATTGTGTTTTTTTTGTCCTATTAAAAAGTAATTACACGAATAATTTATATAATGGATGAATACACATTTATTGTCCACATACACCTCCAAAGAAACAAGATGCTCAGCATGACCTTTTCCACAGGCTTCACTCATCTGCCACAGTGAAATCATCTATTTGTTCGCCATTTTTCCTACATCACACATTTTGTCTTGGATTTATTCTCTGACTTACTGAAGTATATTCTTTAGTAAGCTTTATAGAAATGATTCATAGGTATTAAACTTTCCAAGACTTCGAATATCTAAAAATGACTTTCTTTCCTTTCCCACATTAGTGAATTTGGCTGAGTAAAGAACTCCAGATTGAGAGAGGAGACAGAGAATGATAGCCAAATAAAAGTCTCTACCAATTGTCCCCTTGGCAGAAACACCAAATTAAATAACTATTCACACAAAAGTCCTTCATGAGAACCAAAAAAATCATGTGAGCAATCACAATACCTGGTTTTAAGTTTATATCACTGGAAGAGGCACTGAAGAGGGTAGTAAAGATACTCTTGAATTGCAGACACCATCCCTTCTCCATCCCCCAGCAGTGGCCATATGGTGCAGCAAGAGAATCTGTGCACTTGAGGAAAGGAGAGCAAAGGGATTGTGGGACTGCATTGGAACTCAGTGTTGCCCTGGCACAACAGAAAGCAACATCAGGCAGAACTAAGCCGGCACCTATAGAGGGAGCATTTATATGAGCCCTAGACAGAAAGGAATCATTCATCCCAGCAGTCAGAACCTGAGTTCTACCAAGCCTCAAGACCATGGCCTACAGTACTCTGGGGCCCTAAATAAACCTGAAAGGCAATCTATGCCTCAAGGACTGCAATTCCTTGGCAAGGTCTGGTGCTGTGCTAAGTGTGGAGTGAGGGGACTTGCAGGGAACGTGACCTAGTGAGACACCAGCTGGGGTGGCCAAGGGAGTGCCTGTGCCAACTCCCCAACCCCAGGCAGCACAGCTTGTAGCACCAAAAGAGACTCCTTCCTTCTGTTTGAGGAGAGTAGAGGGGACATTAAAGAGGACTTTGTCTTGCAACTTGGATACCAGCTCAGCCACAGTAGAATAGGGCCACAGGCAGAGTCCTGAGTCCCCCATTCCAGGACCTAGCTCCTGGACAACATTTGTAGACACACCCTCGATGAAAAGGAAACTCGCTGCCTTGAAGGGATGGACCCAGTCCTGGCAGGATTTGCCAAGTGCTGATTAAAGAGCCCTTGGGCCTGAATAATCAGCAGTGATAGGCAGTACTCGCTGTGGGCCTTGGGTGTAACTCAGAGACGTGCTGGCTTCAGGTGTGACTAGCACATTCCCAGCTGTCATGGCTGTGGTGAGAGACTCATTCTGCTTGAGAAATGGAAACAGAAGAGTAAAGGAGACTTTGTCTTGTGGCATGGAAACAGCCTGGTCACAATGGGGTAGAGCACTAGGTGGGCTCTTTGGGCTCCTGATTCCAGGCCTTGGCTCCTGGATAGCATTTCTGGACCTGTCCTGAAATAGAGGGGAGCCCACTGACCTGAAGGGAGAGCCCAGGCCTGGCAGCATTCACCACGAGCTGACTAAACAGCCCCTGAGCCTTGAGTGAACATCAGTGGTAGCCAGTCAGTACTCTCCGTGAACTGGGGCAGTGGTGGCCACAGAAGGAGTCCCCTCTGCTTGTGGAAAGGAGATGGAAGAGTAGGAAGGACTTTGTCTTATAGCTTGGGTGCCAGCTCATTTGCAGTAGAATAGAACATTAGGTAGATTCCTAAGCTTCCTGACTCCAGGCCCTGGCTAATGGACAGAATCTCAGGACCCACCCATGGCCAGGGAGAAATTGCCACCTGAAGGAAAAGCCATAAGCCTGGCTGGCTTTGCCACCTGCTGATTGTAGAGACCTAGGCCCTTGAGCAAACATAGGTGATAGCCAAGCAGTGGTTATCATGGACTTTGGTCAGGACCTAGGGCTGTGTTGGCTTTGCACAGCTCGGCACTGAGAGAAAAACTCTGTTTGGGGAAATGTAAGAGAAGAGAAGAAGAGTCTCTGCCTGGTAATCCAGATAATTCTTCAGGATCTTATCCAAGACCACCAAGGTGGTACCTCTATGAGTGTGGAAGATTCACAGCATTACTAGGCTTGGAGTGCCCCCTAATGCAGATATGGCTGCAATGACCAATATCTTAGACCACAACATGCAAGTCCCTTCAAATACCCTGAAAGCCTTCTCAAGAAGGATGGGTACAAATAAGCACAGACTGCAAAGACTATAATAAATACCTAATCCTTCAATGCCCAGACACCAATAAACAACCATATGCATCAAGACCATCCAGGAAAACATGACCTCAAAGGAAAAAAAAAAAAACTAAATAAGGCACAAGACACCATGGACCAATCCTGGAGACAGAGAGATATGTGATATGTGACCTTTCAAGACAGAGAATTCAAAATAGCTGTTTTGAGCAACTTCAGTGAAATTCAAGATAACACAGAGAAGGAATTCAGAATCTTATCAGATAAATTTAACAAAGAGATTGGAATAATTAAACAGAATCAAACAAATTCTGGATTTGAAAAATACAATTGACATAATGAAGAATGCATCAGAATCTCAATAGCAGAATTGATCAGGCAGAAGAAAGAATTGATGAACTTGAAGACAGGCTGTTTGAAAACACATAGTCAGAGGAGACAAAAGAACAAGAATGAAAAACAAGCATGCCTACAAGATCTACAAAATAGCCTCAAATAGTAAATCTAAGAGTTTTTGGCTGTAAGGCAAGGTACAGAGAGAGACAGGGGTAGAAAGTTTATTCAAAGAAATAACAGAAAATTTCCCAAAACTGGAGAAAGATATCAAGATACCAGTACAAGAAGGTTATGCAACACCAAGCAGATTTAACTCAAATAAGACCACCTCAAGATATTTAATAATCAAACTCCCAAAGGTCTAGGATAAAGAAAGGATTCCAAAAGTAGCAAGAGGGAAAAAGAAAACAATAACAAACAAAGAAGTTCCAATATATCTGGCAGTAGACTTCTCAATGGAAATCATACAGGCATATAGGCCAGGAGAGAGTGGTGTGACATACATAAAGTGCTAAAAGAAAAAAATATGTATCTTAGAATAGTATAACCAGAGAAAATATCCTTCAAACATGAAGGAGAAATAAATACTTTCCCAAACAAAAGCTGAAAGATTTCATCAACATTAGCCCTGTCCTACAAGAAATGCTAAAGGGAGTTCTCCAGTACGAAATTAAAAGACATTAATAGCAATAAGAAATTATCTGAAGGTATAAAACTCACTGGTAATAGTACACAGAAAAACAGAATATTATAGTACTGCAATTGTGGTGTGTAAACTACTCATATATTGAGTAGAAAGACTAAACAATAAACCTATCAAAAATAATAACTACAACAAAGTTGGAAGGATAAGAAGTACAATAAGACACAAATAGAAATAACAGAAAGTTAAAAAGCAGGGGGATATCAAGTTAAAATCTACAGATTTTATTAGTTTTCTCTTTGCTTGTTTATTTTTGTAATCACTATGAATCCATCAGTTTAAAATAATGTGTTGTAAGATGATATTTACAAGCCTCAAGTAACCTCAAATCAAAAAACATACAACAGATACACAAAAATAAAAAGCAATAAATTAAAGAAAATTTAATTTAAAACCAGAGAAAATCACCTTCACTAAAAGGAAAGAAGTAAAGAAAGAGGAGAAGACCACAAAACAACCAGAAAACAAATAATAAAATGGCAGTAGTGAGTCCTTCATTATCAATAATAACATTGAATGTAAAAGAACTAAACTCTCCAATCAAAAGCCATAGAGTGGCTGAACGGATCACAAAACAAGACCCAATTATCTGTTCCCTGCAGGAAACACACTTCACCTATAAAAATACACATAGACTGAAAATAAAGGGATGGGAAAAGACATTCCGTGTAAATGGAAACCAAAATAGAACAGGAGTAACTATACTTATATTAGACAAGATAGACTTCAAGATAAAAACTATAAAAAGGACAAAAAGGTCATTATATAATGAAAAAGGGGTCCATTTTAGCAAGAGGATGTAACAACTATAAACGTATGAACCCAACCCTGGAATATCCAGATATGTAAAGCAAATATTACTAGCGTTAAAGAGACAGATGGATGCTAATACAATAATAGCTGGAGACTTCAACACCCCACTGTAGCACTGGACAGATCATCTAAACAGAAAATCAACAAAGAAACTTTGGACTTAATCTATGCTACAGACCAAATAGTCCCAAAAGATATTTACAAAACATTTCATCCAACAACTAAAGAATACATAATCTTCTCCTCAGCACCTGAATCATTCTCAAGATCAGACAACATGTTAGGCCACAAAACAAGTTTTAATAAATTAAAAACATAACTGGAATCATATCAAGTATTTTCTCTGATCACAATGGAGTAAAACTAGAAATCGATAACAGGCCGGGCACGGTGGCTCATGCCTGCAATCCCAGCACTTTGGGAGACCAAGGCGGGCGGATCACCTGAGATTGGGAGTTTGAGACCAGCTTGACCAACATGAAGAAACCCCATCTCTACTAAAAACACAAAATTAGCCAGGCATGGTGGCTTGTGCCTGTAATCCCAGCTACTCTGGAGGCTGAGGCAGGAGAATTGCTTGAACCTGGAAGGCGGAGGTTGCAGTGAGCCAAGAACGTGCCATTGCACTCCAGCCTGGGCAACAAGAGTGAAACTCCATCTCAGAAAAGAAAGAAAGGATGAAAGAAAGAAAGAAAGAGAAAGAAAGGAAGGAAGGAAGGAAAGAGAGAGAGAAGGAGGGAGGGAGGGAGGAAGGAAGGAAGGAAGGAAGGAAAATTGATAACAACAGAAACAGAAACTTTGGGACTTTACAAACACATGGAAATTAAAGAATATGCTCCTGAATGACCAGTGGATCAATTAAAAAATTAAGAAGGAAGTTGAAGAATTTCTTGAAATAAATGAAAATGGAAACACATTGTACCAAAACTTGTAGGATACAGCAAAAACAGTACTAAGAGGAAAGTTTATAGCAATAAGCACCCACATCAACAAAGTGGAAAATCTTCACATGACCAACCTTACAATGCCTGTTAAAGATGTAGAAAATCAAGAGCAAACCAAACCCAAAATTAGTACAAGAAAAAAAACCCCACAGGTATCAGAGCAGAAATAAATGAAATTGAAACCAAAAAAAAGAGACTAATAAAGGGAAAATTTGGTTTTTTGAAAAGATAAAACCAACAAACTTTTAGCCAGACTTACTAACAAAAAACGAGAGAAGACTCAAATAAATAAAATCAGAGACAAAAAACAAGACATTACAACAAATAACACAAAAATTCAAAGGATGATTAGAGACCACTATGAGCAACTATATGCCAATAAATTGGAACACCTAGAAAAAAATGGATAAATTCCTAGACACTTACAACCTACCAAGACTGAAGAAGTTCAAAACCTGAAAAGACCAATAATAAGCAACAAGATCAATGCTATAATAAAAAGTCTCCCAGTAAGGAAAAGCCAAGCACCCCCCATGGCTTCACTGTTAAATGTTACCAAACAATTAAAGAAGGACTAATACCAATCCTACTCAAACTATTGTGAAAAATAGAAGAGAAAGAAATACTTCCAAACTCATTCTATGAGGCAAGTATTATTACCCTGAAATCAAAACTAGACAGACACATCAAATAAAGAAAATCACAGGTCAATATCTCTGAATATTGATGCAAAACCCTTAACAAAATACTAGCAAACTGAATTCAATAACACATTAAAAAGATCATTCATCGTGAACAACAGCGATTTTTCACAGGAATACAAGGATGGTCCAACATACAGAAATCAATGAATGTGATACATCATATTAGCAGAATGAAGGACAAAAGCCATATGATCATTGCAACTGATGCTGAAAATGCATTTGATAAAATTCAATATCCTTTTATGATGAAACAAACACTAAAAAAACTGGGTATAGAAGACACATACCTCAATGCAATAAAAGCCACATATGACATACCCACAGCTAGTATCACACTGAATGGGGAAAAACTGAAAGGCTTTCCTCTAAGATTTGGAACATGACCATCATGTCCACTTTCACCACTGTTATTCAACATGGTACTGGAAGTACAAGAGACAAATCAGATAAGAAAAAGAAATAAAGTGCCTCCAAATTGGAAAGGAAGAAGTCAAATCATCCTTCTCAGCAGATGACATAATCTTATATTTGTAAAAACCTAAAGCCTCCACCAAAAACCTATTAGAACTCATAAACAAATTCAGAAAAGCTGCAGAATACAAAATTAACATATAAAAATTAGTAGTGTTTCTATATGCCAACAGTGAACAATCTGAAAAGGAAATCAAAAAATAATTACCTTTACAATTGCTACAAGCAAAATAAAATAAAATACCTGGGAATAAACTTAACCAAAGAAGTGAAATATTTACAATGAAAACTATAAAACACTAATGAAATAAAATAAAGAGGAAACGAAAGAGTGCAAAAATATTTCATCTTCATGGATTGGAAGAGTTAATATTGTTAAAATGTCCATACTCCCTAAAGCAATCTACAGATTCAGTGCAAGCCCTATCCAAATACCAATGACATTCTTCACGGAAATAGAAAAAACTATCCCAAAATTTATATGGAACCACCAAAGATCCAGAATAGCCAAAGCTATCCTGAGCAAAAAGAACAAAACTAAAGGGATCACATTACCTGACTTCAAATTATACTTTAAAGTTGCAGTAACAAAAACAGCATGGTTTTGGTTACTGGCATAAAAACAGACACAGACCAATGGAACCAAACTGAGAACCCAGAAACAAATATACTCAGCTACAGTGAACTCATTTTCAACAAAGATGTCAAGAACATACATTGAGGAAAAGACAGTTTCTTCAATAAATGGTGCCAGGAAAACTGAATATTTATATGCAGAAGAATGAAACTAGACCCCTATCTCTTGCCATGTACAAAAATCAAATCAAAATGGATTAAAGACTTAAATCAAGCACCCCAAACTATGAAACCATTAAAAGAAAACATTGATGAAATCCTTCAGGACATTGGAGTGGGCAAAGATTTCTTGAGTAATATCTGACAAGCACAGGCAACTAAAGCAAAAATGGATAAATAGGATCACATCAAGTTAAAAAGATTCTGCATAGCAGAGGAAACAATCAACAAAGTAAAAAGACACTCCATAAAATGGCAGAAAATATTTGCAAACTATTCTTATGACAAGGGATTAATAACAAAAATATAAGGAGCTCAAACAACTCTATAGGAAAAATATCTAATAATCCAATTTAAAAATGGAAAAAAGATCTGAATACAGATTTATCAAAAGAAGATATATAAATGGCAAACAGGTATATGAAAAGGCACTCAACATCATTGATCATCAGAGATATGCATACTAAACTACAATGAGATGTTGGGCCGAGTGCGATGGCTCACGCCTGTAATCCCAGCATTTTGGGAGGCCAAAGTGGGTGGATGACCTGAGGTCAGGAGTTTGAGACCAGCCTGACCAACATGGTGAAGCCTTGTCTCTACTAAAAATACAAAAATTTGCCAGGCATGGTGGCAGGCTGTTGTAATCCCAGCTACTCTGGAGGCTGTGGCAGGAGAATCTCTTGAACCCGGGAGGCGGATGTTGTAGTGAGCTGAGATTGCACCACTGCACTTCAGCCTGGGTAACAGGGTGAGACTCTGTTTCAATGAATGAATGAATGAATAAATAAATAAATAAATAAATAAATAAATAAAATAAACTACAGTGAGATGTCATCTCACCCCAGTTAAAACAGCTTTTTTTCCAAAAGACAGATAATAACAAATCCTATTGAGGAGGTAGCAAAACAGGAAACTTTGTACCCCATTGGTGGGAATGTAAATTAGTATAGCCACTACGGAGAATAGTATGGAGGTTCCTTAAAAAACTAAAAAATAGAGCTACCATATGATCCAGTAATTCCACTGCTTAGTGTATACCCAAAAGAAAGGAAATCAGTAAATTGAACAGATATATGCTCCCTCATGTTTATTGTAGCACTATTCATAACAGTCAAGATTTAGAAGTAACCTAAATGTCCATCAACAAACCAATGGATAAAGAAACTGTGGTACATATTTTCTTTGGAGCACTATTCAGCAATGAAAAAGAATGAAATCTTGTCATTTGCAACAGCATGGATGGAACTGGAAGTCATTATGTTAATTAAGTGAAATAAGCCAAGCACAGGAAGACAAACTTTGCATGTTGTCCATTTTTTGTGGGAGCTAAAAATTAAAACAATTGAACTCATGGCAACAGAGAGCAGAATGATGGTTACAAGAGGCTGGGATGTGTACTTGTGGAGTGAGGGAGTAGGGCTGGTTAATGTGTACAAAAAAATATTTATATAGAATAAATAAGATCTGGTATTTGATACACAACAGGGTGAATACAGTCAACAATAATTCATTATACATTTAAAATAACTAAAAGTTATAATTGAATTGTTTCTAACACAAAGAAAGGATAAATGTTTGAGGTGATGGATACCCCATTTACTCCTAGTTTATTATTATGCATTGTATGCCTGTATCAAAATATCTTACGTACCTCATAAATACATACACCTACTGTGTACTCATGAAAATTTTTTTAAAATTAAAATTTAAAAAAACAAGCAAAAAAGAACTCTAGGTTAATATTTTTGTCTTTCACAACTTCAATATCATTCCTTCACTTTCAACATGGGAACTCTATCATTAGCAATCTGGGTTTTTTTCTCTTGAAAAACTTTTGGATTTTTGTTTGTTGGTTTGTTTTTTGAGACAGAGTTTCTCTCTGTAGCCCAGGCTGGAGTGCAGTGGCCCAATCTTGGCTCACTGCAACCTCTGCCTCCCAGGTCCCGGTTCAAGCAATTCTCCTGCTGCAGCCTCCTGAGTAGCTGGGATTACAGGAACGCACCACCATGCCCAGATAATTTTTATATTTTTAGGAGAGAGGGGGTTTCACCATGTTGGTCACGCTGGTCTTGAACTCCTGACCTCGTGGTCCACCCACCTCAGCCCCCCAAAGTGCTGGGATTACAGGCGTAATCCATTGCGCCTGGCCAACTTTTTGAATTTCATATTTATCCTTGGTATTCTGAAATTATATTAGGGTATGTTTAAATGTGGACAGTGTATTTTCTATTCATGCTACTCAGAAACATTTTGGATCTTTTAAATATTTTTAATGACTTGCTTTTATCCTAAATTTATTTAGCAAGTTTATGGTTTGGGGGTTGCTATTTATAATGATCTTTATCAAACGGAATTGTTAGATAATGTTTGTATTGTATTTCATCAGATCATATGAGACCCTCTTTTATTGTCACTCAATATAAGCTCTGAACATAGAAACTTGCCTTGAATGTTTGAGAGGAGGCCAGACTGATAAACCTCCAGGGTGTACAAATAACTTCTATTTAGAGTCTTGGGGATCGGCAGCCCTGCTCTGTGTTGTATATTACCTTGTATACTACCCACCCTGGGAGTATCCGTGTCTGAACTCCTACTTCAGAGTTCCCCCCTCTCGAATGTGTCCTGCAGACAAAGGGAATCAGTGATTCTCCTTTCCCCTGTCTTCATGTGGATGTGAAGGTCTGGTTAGCTCAGGCTCCGCTTTCCTTTATCTCCAGCCACAGCCTCATACAAAAGGGACTCTCCTAGGAAAACTCACTGTATATCAAACAAACACCCCTCTAGGCTTCATTCTGGAGTAAACACTGCTGGGGTCAACAGCTGCTTATTGAGGCTAGAGGGTGGGACCCAGATTATTCAAATAAAGTCTTTAATTTATTGCCCTGATACTTGGCCCAGGGGCCCCTCCCGCTCTTTATTTTGTTCGATCTGAGCTTGATGTTTCTCTGCAGCTTCCTTAGAAAACTACTATGACGGGTCGTCGGCAAAGCCTGAGTCCTGTCCTCTCACTCTCCTCCCTGGATAGCATGAGCTTCACCACTCGCTCCATCTTCTCCACCAACTACCTGTTCCTGGGCTCTGTCCAGGTGTCCAACTACGGCGCCGGTCAGCTGTGTGGCCAGCATCTATGCAGGCGCCGGGGGCTCTGGTTCCCGGATATCCGTGTCCCGCTCCACCAGCTTCCGGGGCGGCATGGGGTCCGGGGACCTGGCCGCGGGGATGGCCGGGGGTCTGGCAGGAATGGGAGGCATCCAGAATAAGAAGGAGACAATGCAAAGCCTGAATGACCGTCTGGCCTCCTACCTGGACAGAGTGAGGAGCCTGGAGACCAAGAACTGGAAGCTGGAGAGCAAAATCCGGGAGCACCTGGAGAAGAAGTGACTCCAGGTCAGGGACTGGAGTCATTACCTCAAGACCATCGAGGACCTGAGGGTTCAGATCTTCGCAAATACTGTGGACAATGCCGGCATCGTTTTGCAGATTGACAATGCCTGTCTTGCAGCCGATGACTTTAGAGTCAAGTATGAGACAGAGCTGGCCATGCACCAGTCTGTGGGGAGTGACATCCATGGGCTCCACAAGGTCACTGATGACCAATGTCACTTGGCTGCCGCTGGAGACAGAGATGGAGGCTCTCAAGGAGGAGCTGCTCTTCATGAAGAAGAACCACGAAGAAGAAGTAAAAGGCCTACAAGCCCAGATTGCCAGCTCTGAGTTGACCGTGGAGGTAGATGCCCCCAAATCTCAGGACCTTGCCAAGATCATAGCAGATATCCGGGCCCAATATGATGAGCTGACTCGAAAGAACTGAGAGGAGCTGGACAAGTGCTGGTCTCAGCAGATTGAGAAGAGCACCACAGTGGTCACTACGCAGTCCACCAAGGCTGGAGATGCGGAGATGACGCTCACGGAGCTGAGACGTACAGTCCAGTCCTCAAAGATGGACCTGGACTCCATGAGAAATCTGAAGGCCAGCTTGGAGAACAGCCTGAGGGAGGTGGAGGCCCGCTACACCCTGCAGATGGAGCAGCTCAACAGGATCCTGCTGCACCTGGAGTCAGAGATGGCACAGAGCCGGGCAGAGGGACAGCACCAGATCAGGGAGTACCAGGCTCTCCTGAACATCAAGGTCAAGCTGGAGGCTGAGAGCGCCACCTACCACCGCCTGCTTGATGATGAGGACTTCAATCTTGGTGATGCCCTGGACAACAGCAACTCCATGCAAACCATCCAAAGACCACCACCCGCCGCAAAGTGGTGTCTGAGACCAATGACACCAAAGTTCTAAGACATCAAGCCAGCAGAAGCAGGGTACCTTTGGGGAGCAGGAAGTCAATAAAAAGTTCAGAGGTGAAAGGAAGGAAGGAAGGGAGGGAAGGAAGACAAGAAAACTGCTATGATGATGTGACACACGCTCCTGTTACAGCCTTTATTTTGCAGTTGTCCCTCTTCTGATTTCTCCAGCAAAGTGATTCTATCTGCCCTTTACCTTCCAAGAATCACTCAAAATTTCTGGTCTAAGTCCATCTTTTAAAATCAGGGTATATTGTGGAATTGTCTACTAAAATGTTTGCTGTCATTTCAACGCATTTCAATGGAATTTCTGTAATTCATACGGGCACAGAAGGGGAGCTAGAGCATGTTTTGTTTCCTAATTTTCATGATTTGATTATGTTGTACTTTAGAGCAAGTGTTCTTTGTTTACATGAGTGACCCCCACAAGAAAGTGATTCCCAGATGGCAGCATCAACATTTCAGCTGTCCCCACTGCCTGACACAGTTGCCTGTAAGTGGGGAGACTGCATAAACAAGGACACAAACATCAAAAAACACAAGGGCGCATGGCAGAGAGAATTCTGAGTTTTGTGTTAATGGAAAACACTAATAGAAACTGTTGAAGAGAGGGGGAGAGAGAGGTGTTTGGAGAAATAGGTGGAAATGGAGGATGGAAAACGTTTCATGTGACATTGAGGTTGTTTTTCACTCTTTGCAGAGCTCCAGTTCTCCTGTTTGGATGAAAGAACAAAAACTACAAAATTGCCAAGACTCTTTCTCTTTTACTTACTGTATGCTTCTGTGAATTTGATACTGGAAATCAACAGACATTACCAGACCATTGATCTCAGAGTGCCTCCAGATAGAAGCCATATGGTTTGTGCTCATCCTAAAATGAGCAGAGGCAGGCTTTGGAAAAATTGTGGAAAACTTATTATTTTTAAAATTGTTGTTGTTTTCTGTAATTTATAAGCAGATCTTCTTTCCCTCTAGACAGTTCTCCACTATAATTTTTGGTTTTCTTTCTTTCAACCATCACGTCTTAATGACTTACTCTGTAGCTAACTCTACAAATCTCTGATAAGGTATTAATTTATAAAGCAGGTGTTAGCTGATAAGGATTGAGGGCAGATGCTTTATACAGGTATCCACAATTTTTGAGGCAATATTTACCTTTTATTTTGTAAGACTTTTTTAGTTAGAAGGAGAAAAATTAACACAAGAATCACATGGTTGAACAAATTTGCCATCTAATAAAAGCCTAATTTTTTTTAGATCATTGGAGCCTCCTACAATGGCTTCTTATTTTGCAGCATGGCTACTACCTAAGTTAAAAACATTATTAACTGGATACTGCAGAGTCCTAAAACACTTAAAAAGCTAAAGTCATACTAGTAAAATGATGTATAGTGACAGTGATACTGGAGGACAGGCATACTGCTCAAAGCTTTCTCCAATTACAGTCCATGCATGGACAGACAGCCACCTCTCTCTCACCTGCTATCAGGTTTCAGTCTACAGAAAATTACAACTTTTAAAAATAGTCTCATACACCTAAAATGTGGCTTTTTTTTCAGCTGACACTAAAATGACTCATTTCCTACTATATACATACACACAGATGTCAAAATATTCCCACATATTTTGCTGGAATGTCTTAATTTTAAATTGGAGCTAGAAAGTTCTAGGCTAAAGACTAGCCAACCTAAAATGTTTTTTAAAGATATGTATTAACTAGTTGATGGGTTATGTAGCATGAAACTTTGCTCTGTATAAAGCAAATTTAAATAGACATAACCATTTATTACTCACAACACACAATATGAGACATCTTGTTGATTCAGATCCAAATGCTTAAAAATAAAAAAACAAGTTTATCAGTTGAGTAAATTAATAATAATATTTAGCACTCAGCATATGTGTGGGGAGAGTAGTTATTTACTAATATTGGCATTTCTCAAAATGAGGTTGCTAATATGAAGGGAAATTTCCACAAAATTCTTAATCGTAGGTTTTCAATTTACTGACAGTTTAAAAAACAAGCTATGCATTTAGAATGACTAAAATTTACAGACTGAGGCTCCCAAGTATTGTAGAGAATGTAGAGTAATTGAAATTCACATATACTGCTAGTGGGAGTTAAAATGCTATAATCGCTTTGGGAAACTATATGGCAATATCTATTATACTAACGCTTAACATATGTGTAGTCTATGCAGTCAACTCTACTGTCAGGTATTTACACATTTCTTGCAGAAATGCAAACATTTGTGCCTCAAAATACACTTAAAAGAAATTTATAACAGCATTACTCATAATAGCCCCAAATTGGAAATAGCCCAAACACCCATCAGCAGTAGAATAAATAGTGAAACAGTTACATAATTGAATACTCCACAGCAATGAAAAAGAATGACCACCCTCTAGATGCTACAATGTGGATGCATCTCAATAAGTCAGATATAAAAGACAGACAAAGAAGAGTACATAGTGTATGATTTATTTACATAAGGCTACAAAGCAAGCAAAACTAAGTGTAATCAGAGTACTGATTACCTTTTCAAGGGGTCTATTGATGGGAAGTGAGTACAAGAAAGACTTCTATATCTTGATCTGGTGCTGTAATTACCTTCAGGAAGAAGGACCCACTGCCCAACTCATGGCTGCATGGATATTGTTCATCCACTCTGTTCCCTCTCAAGTTCCTGCCATTGCAGTATATGCAGATGGTGTTTCATCCACATCCCTATGGATCCTCCTTATGATTCCTATGCCCATCCCCAGCTTTTGTATTTGTACTTCTAACGGCTCACAGTCTCAAAACCAAGGGGACTGTCCTTGGTTTACTACAGGCTTTTTGGCCATACTTATAGCAGGAGGTGCCAGGGAGTTTATGGCCACCACAGGGCAAGCTATGGAAAACGACTCCCTTTCCTCAAGCCAGGACAAAATCAGTAATGTAATTTCCTTTGCACAACTCTCTGCAGGATCCGGCTGAGAAAGGGAGTTGACCTGAAATTAGTCCTTGCTTAGCTACTTCCACTTCCCTGTTCTGCTTCCATTAAGCCCCCCTACTGATTTTTCTTGGGAGCACTTCCTTAGCATATCTCCTGCTCAAATGTTCTTATATCAAAGTCAGCCTCTGAGAATCAGACTGAAAACAGCTATATTGGAAACCCAGTTATCACATGGGTGTAGCTTTCTTTCCCTCACTACCCTTCAAAATACTCCAATCTACTTTCATTATTACTCAGTCCCTCTTAGGAATTAAGCCTTCGAAGCCTTCCATTAATTAAATGAGTACACACTCTGGGAGGCATGACTCATGAATCATTTATCAATTATTTGCACTTTAGCGAAATGCAATGGCAAGATTAGCAATGCAGTCATCCAACAAGACCCTCAGCCACCAGAAGAATCAACATTGGCTGATGAGTATGGGGTAAGGTGTGGTGTTCAGAAAAGTCCAAAGTACAAGCCTTGCAAGGAAAGGGGAGCTGAGTGGGGCATGGGAGACAGATTCCTAAGGTATGCAATGGGCATTATCAGATTTTGATTATTTGGGCATAAGAAGAAAATAAAGAATACTCAAAACAGAAACAGTTTTGAGCAGAAGACACCCTAACTTCACAAATTTTATCTAGGACTACCCATTAACTAATATTTAGTAATTTTATGTATAAACAATGGAATGAATGTCTGTTATGATTCAGTAAGTTAAAGGGACTTAATAATATTTCTAAATGGTTGAGAATGGGTAAATTACTAACTGTCCCAGAAGAAACTGAGATGGCTTCATGAATTGAGTGGAATTTCAAGGGCTTGCTTGATAAGAGTTAGCACAATTTTTTTCTTCTCTTTTTAAGACAGAATCTCACTCTGTCACCCAGGTTGAAGTGCAGTGGCGCTACCTCGGCTCACCACAACCTCCACCTCCCGGGTTCAAGCAATTCTGCCTCAGCCTCCTGAATAGCTGGGATTACAGGGGTGCACTACCATGCCTGGCTAATTTTTGTATTTTTGGTAGAGACAGAGCTTCATCATTTTGGCCAGGCTGTTCTCGAACTCCTGACCTCAGATAATCTGCCCACCTCAGCCTCCCAAAGTGGTGGGATTACAGGGCGTGAGTTAGCACAATTATCCAGTGGCAAAGCACATGCATACTTATTTAAATTAAAACAGCTGATGAAATTTTTCTGGTCCCAAATCAATTTTAAGGTTTAACAGTGTGAACAGCTCATGGTTTGAGCTTTAGAATTAATTACAGAGTGACTCAACAAACAAAATTATGTAACATTTCAGATGGAAATTTCAAAAATAATACATTTAAATCTATACTTCACAATTTCAATTTACTTACAGTATCTAAAATAATCTTAAATTGCCATTTTTTAAACACATGCAAAAATATGTTAAATATTACATGACTGACTTAATTGGAGTGAATGGTAATCAAAATTTCCAAAAGAAACTGTAATATGAAGGATATGAACAGACACTTTTCAAAAGAAGACATTTATGTGGCCAAAAAAACATGAAAAAATGCTCATCATCACTGGTCATCAGAGAAATGCAAATCAAAACCACAATGAGATACCATCTCATGCCAGTTAGAATGGCGATCATTAAAAAGTCAGGAAACAACAGATGCTGGAGAGGATGTGGAGAAATAGAAATACTTTCACACTGTTGGTGGGAGTGTAAATTAGTTCAACCATTGTGGCAGACAGTG
This sequence comes from Gorilla gorilla gorilla, assembly GCF_029281585.2. Classification (NCBI taxonomy): domain Eukaryota; kingdom Metazoa; phylum Chordata; class Mammalia; order Primates; family Hominidae; genus Gorilla; species Gorilla gorilla. Next base: position 84,429,270 of record NC_073235.2, on the reverse strand, counting down.
TGGCGATTCCTCAAGGATCTAGAACTAGAAATACTTGACCCAGCAATCCCATTACTGGGTATATACCCCAAGGATTATAAATCATTCTACTATAAAGACACATGCACACGTATGTTTATTGCAGCACTGTTCACAATAGCAAAGACTTGGAACCAACCCAAATGCCCATCAATGATAGACTGGATAAAGAAAATGTGGCACATATACACCATGGAATACTATGCAGCCACAAGAAAGAATGAGTTCATGTCCTTTGCAGGGACATGGATGAAGCTGGAAACCATCATTCTCAGCAAACTAACACAAGAACAGAAAACCAAACACCACATGTTCTCACCCATAAGTGGAAGCTGAAAAGTGAGAACATATGGCCACAGGGAGGGGAACTTCACACACCAGGCCTGTGGGCAGGGGTGGCGGCGGGGAGGTAGGGAGGAGATAAGGGAGGGATAGCATTAGGAGAAATACCTAACATAGATGATGGGTTGATGGGTGCAGCAAACCACCATGGCACATGTGTACCTGTGTAACAAACCTGCACAACTTAATAAAAAAGAAACTGTAACACAAAATGAGATTAATAAAATTTAAAAAGAATATAATATTAAAACATGCATAGACAAAAGACTAGACCAAAGCACACCAACATTTCAATGTCGCTTATCTCTGTGTGCTAGAATTGAAGATCATTTTATTTACTTCTTAATAATCAAGAAAAGTGTTATTTATGAAAAAGATAGTGTATAAGGTCCTCCCACTAATTTAAATTTCCCCCAAAAAAGGACTTAGTAGACAAATGTTACTTCAGAATGGACAAGTTTTGAAAATATATTATTATCAAGGCTTGTATGAATTGAGGTGGAGACATTTACTTTGATCTCTTTGAATTACCACATATTGCCTAGAAAACACTCTAAAATAGAAAGCCTCACAGACTGTAATGGAACAGTTTTTGTTGGTAGTGATGAGATAAAACAATCAGACATTTTAGTAACACTATTTCCTTGATTGACAAAAATCAAAAGGGAAACGATAATTACATTTAAACACACGCACATGGCCTTTACCTGGTGGAAAAAAAAAATTGTATTTGTGCCGGTCTCCCTTAAGTAATTGTTCAATGGTCCCCTTTCAAGTTATAAATGTCAACCAATTTGAAAGCATGGTAAAGAGGAAAGAAATATGTAAACAAATTTCATAGGAAAAGTACAGCTGATGAAAACAAGAATCTAATCAAGGGAGTTTTCAAATATCAAGTTTCCATCACATTGAAAGGTATTTGTTGTGACTCAGAAGGATGATTTATTTCAGATTTGGCATTTCCTGTGAGTCACACTTTTCATCTGGCCATCTTAGAATATTTTATAAACACGAACCTCAATAACATCTGTATTATTCTCTTTGTTTTATAAATGGACTAATAAGTCATCAAAGAGCTTATAAAGTTGACAGAGGTCACCTAGGATGAGATTGATTTTTGTATCAGCACCTTTCCCTGAGACAGCCCTCAGTTAGGATTTGAGAACTCCACAGCTCCTGTCCTAGCCATTTTGAAACATGGAACCCATGTTTTTAACTTTTAAAAATATTTATGTATGGAGACACGCCTAGGGAAAAAAAAATCTCTCTTTAAACACGTACATACTGATATATATCACCTATCTATTCATATAGATACGAAGATATCATAGAAAGAGTTCATAACCAGTAAAATGGCAATAAAATGTTAACTGCCACAGCCCAGCTCCTGATCATGGAAGTCTGTTTCTGTTTAGGCAGCCAAAAATATAATGGGGAAGTCTGTAGGAAATAGAAATGTTTAGAATTTTTTCCTAACCTTTTGTCAGTTGTGATGATTCTGACGTCTCTTAACTCTTGATCAGATATCAGAGGTTTCTGAAGTTTCTTGATTCGTGGCTCTCCAAGGTCTCGGTACATTTTTCACTGTGTCCTTAGGCCAAAAGGAGTACCTAGCAGTTCAAAGTATAAAGTAACCGTCAGGTCGGAACTTAACAAGAGTAATTGGCATGATGTCCGACAGATGACGCTGTGCTTCCCCTCGAAAATTTAAATTACTCCGCGGTGCTCTTAGACTTCACTGCTGGAGGGGGTCGGGGGAATGTATGTGGAGGTCGGGGTGGTGGGGCGGGGTGTGTGTGTGTGTGTGTGTGTGTGTGTGTGTGTGCGCGCGCGCGCGCGGGGTGTGTGTGTGTGTGTGTGTGTGTGTGTGTGTGTGTGTGTGTGTGTGTGTGTGTGGCGGGAGGCGGTTAGCGGATGGGGGGCGCGGGGGGAGGGGTCCCTGCCTGGCCACCTGAATTCAGTTTGTAAACCCCAGCTGTAGATCACACATAAATTAGGTGAAGTTTGCAGAAGAACTGGGCTTGGTAGAATTTGAAAACGGATGAAAGACATTCCGTGGAGGTGCCTTTCTCTCATTTGAGAAACACCAGAAAGTTATCTGGTTCTAATAAAAAAGTCTATTGGTGTCCTTTGAATCTAATTACTATGGTGCTTGCCGCAATGAAGAGGGAAAAGAGCTGTCTCTTCTACTCACACATAGGAAGGCTTTGTCAAGCTTTAGCTATCTCCCTTCAGACAAAAGCCTCCAAAATTACAAAACCACTAAGTTGTTTTGTTTGACTTAATCTTTTCCTGTTTCGTTGTCTATGAATCCTTCTCCAACCCACACAGTCTTAAAGATAACAATATGAATAAAATTAATTTCTGCTTGCATCTGAAACACACCAAAAGAAATACACAGATTTTTGTACATACAGTAACTTTGTTTGGGACAGTCAGACTTATAAGAATAAATGAAATTTGTTTCCTGGAACATTGAAGAGATACCCAGAAGAAATAGGCAGTCTTCTGACCAACAGGTACTAAACTTTGCTAGTAAATCTGTGTGCTTGCCAGTTGGATGAGAGCAGTTGCATGTATTAGGATGCTCTGGACAGAAGAAATAATGGTTTTAAATGAATCTGCTGGTGAGAAGTTATAAGAGTAGAATCCTTATTTTTATTGGTTTGAAGTTACAAGAGTAGAATCCTCGTTTTTGTGTGTGTGTTTGTTTTTGAGAGAGCCTCTCACCCTGTCACCCAGCCTGGAGTACAGTGGTGTGATCACAGCTCACTTCCGCCTTGACCTCCCAGGCTCAAGCAATCCCTCAAGCAATCCTCATGCCTCAGCCACCTGAGTAGCTGGGACTACAGGTGGGCAACACCATGCCTAGCTAAATTTTTAATTTTTTTGTAAGGACAGGGTCTTTCTATATTGACCAGGATGGTTTCAAATTCCTGGCCCCAAGCAATCCTCCTACCCCAGCCTCCCAAAGTGCTGGGATTACAAGCATGAGCCATCACACCTGGCAAGAGTAGAATCCTTTAAATTGCAGGTATTGATTTGCTGTGGAACTCTTTCTCCTGCAGGCAACTCCATGAGGCATGTATTTGGGAGAAGAACAGCAGGAATTTATTATTTATTTATTTATTTATTTATCTATTATCAGTGATTAGTCTCCTAAGCCATACCAGGAATGCCAGAGAGTTTCTAATGAGAGTAAAAGACTTTGCTCAGAGATAAGTGCTTTTTTTCCAGAACTATAAGTGGAGTGTCTGCTAAGTACCAGGCACTGTCTAGGTTAAGGGGAGGATCAGGGGCCATGTTAGGGGCTGAACTAGGATGACTCTTGCTGTCACTGAACTTAGCCTGGTGGTTAAGAACAACAGAGATTTTTACATCTCAGAGGAAACAAAGATATCAGGGAAATTCGCTTTACTCTCTTACCTTAATTTACTCTTTTTAAATGAGAGGGTTGGAATACATGATCTCTAAGCCCTAATGCTCTGATTCTAGCACCATACAAAGTTCACTTCAAAGTCAGTGAAAGAGTTGCAGCAACATAAATAGACCTCAGGGTATAAACATTATGTAATCCAAAGGGAAAATAAAGATGACAGACTACATGTTTTAAAATAAACTCACTGTGGTTTTTAATTCTCATTTCCAACCTTGAGTTTTATGAGTATTGATTTCCTAAGAAAAGAAAGCCTACAACTGCTACCTTCCTTAAGTACCTTTATATTCATTTTAAATAAGGCCATTAAAAATTTCAGGCCTAGTATATATAACTTTCAGTTTAAATGTTCTCTTACCCTCACTTAAAGGACTTTTTATGTAACTAAAATGAAAGGTTTAATTTTGGGCACATACAAAATTAAGCTTGACATCTACTGAGCATTTATAAGAATACCTTTTTTTGCTTAAAAAAAAAATCTTCCCTGTAAAGTCCTTCAAACAGTGATATAACATGTCATTGACAACACAATGGGGTGGGCAAACTGAGGAACAGAGACATGACATTTGTAATTTGCTTAAGGTCACACAGTTATTTTATAATTCTGTATCATATTCATCTTATTTTATTTATCCTCCACTGTGGTACTATGGAGTAATTTTTTTACTCTACAGACAAGGAAATTGAGTTTCAGAAATAGTATATTCTTATAGTAGTAATGGATTTGAAACTAGGTCCACCTCTCTAAAAAATTCTTGCGGTTTTTCCCTATACCAAGTGAGATGTTAGCACATAATCTCTGCTTTCCAAATCATATGAAAAGGATATCTTCCTTTTTTTCTCAAAGAATAAGAGGCAGTTGCAGAAGAGGGAGTAAGGTAAAAAGTAAAGAATTACCATTCTATTGCCCCACAGTGTTTCCAGACTTCTCTTTCCCTAACCCTTCCTCGACCTTATACGTATCCAGATTAGACTACCACAGTTTGTAGACTACACCCTATCCAGCCTCAGTTTCTTAGTTTAGTCACTTCTGTCCTAGAATTATTTTCCTCTCATCTCTGTTTGCTAAAAACCTACTCATCCTGAAAGTCCATTTCATGAACCATTCCCCTTACATGAACACTCCTTGTTTCCCCAAATTAGATAAAATCTTGCCCACTTTGAATTCTCAAGTTCTTTGTTAGTCCTTGAGGTTCAGTGCAGCGTGCAGGAAGGGAATGACTGTTTGACTGAAACATTCATGTTTCATAGCCTTGTTCTTTTGACTGTTGGTTGTGGGACCTTAGGAAACTTACTTAAACTCTGTGAGCTTCAGTTTCCTTAATTACAGAGGGAAGAAAATAATTCCTACTAAGATAACATCTACCCTGCAGATACATTAATATGATTATGTGATACCTCCATCAGTGATAAAATGTGAAAAGAAAATGATGTATTATTTCTCACTATTAAAGATAAAACTATAGATAAAGTCCATAGTTGGTGTATTCATTCTTAGGTAATGTTTTGGCATTAAACATATCAGCTACTCTAATAATACCCAAGCTAGAGTTCAGTTCAGTAAAGAAATAGAATATCTAAACTCTTATTCAGTGTCAAGCTTTCCTCATTCCCAGAATGGAGGCTTAAGGTGGGGTGGGGATGTGGCTGGTTTCTTAAGAAGTTCCTAACTCTGCCTCCTCCCACACTGTGTAAGCCACGGCTCTGGCTTCTCCAAAGTCAGACTAAGGAAAGAGGGACCAGAGGAAGGAGCTGGGTTATGCAGCTGATAAAATGTGGCTTTCGTGCTCTCTGGACAGCAGATGCATTGCTGAGTCTTTCTTGGTTGGACACTTTTGTTGCTTCTTCAGAGCTTCTCACTCAAGATCTGCAATGCAGTTTCTTTGACCTTGGCAATGCCTTCTTCTGGATAGCTCCATTTTGAGCACCCAGTAACACACTATTTTTTCATGTATACAACCCACTGAGGTAGTCATTTAAGAGTTTCTGTTTTAAGATAACCCCAGGTCAACTCTCTTTTGCAGGGTTAGGGGAGGAGAGGGTCTCTCTCTCTCTTTTTTTTTTTTACCAGGAGCCAATTTGAGTGGAAGTGCAGCCTACTCCCAGTGCCCCAGTGGATTCCTTTTATATCCCTTGACTTTAGACTTTTCAGACTTAAGTTAAACACTACTGACTATGTCCATTAATCTCCAGGATACAGATATCAAAATCTCCTCACAGTCCCCATGAAGCCCTACACATTGGCTTGAGCTGAGATAAAGCATCCTGCTATTTCCATGAGGAGGGGCAGAGGAGACCATTCAAAGTTCACACAAAAACCTCTGTTCTCCAAGTTTTCCCTGTTATACTAGCTGGGGTACATGACCATGCTGACAGAACCATCCTGATTATCCCTTAGCAAATCATGCGCAGGCAGTCTAGCAGCCCCACTTTAGCTTATGAGGCATTGGGTAGGGAGAGATAATTATTCCTTGGAATCTATTATATTGTTCTTTATCTTTGTGCCTCATTTGAAAAACCTGTTGCACAGATAATGGGCCCAAGGTGCAGCTGAACCATGAATGTGAAAGTCATCAGGAACCAAGGATGCTTTTCTTTGTCTTTGCCTCTTTGGGCCCAAATACTACCTTAACTCTGCTCACAATCCATCCTGTTTCTCTGTGCACATATAAAAAATGGCCACCCCAAGCTTCTAGTGTTCTGTTTTGGAATGTATCTGGTCTGCTCCCACACACCAGCAGAAACTGACTAGTTTGAATCCCACCTCAAAATTTCTAGAGACGATATTTTTAAAATACAGTGAAAAAAAATCCTAGGGAAGATAATTGGCTTAATCTGGACCAAATAACTATTCTTAATCCAATCAACTTCATCAAACAAACAAGCTATAATAAGTCCATCCTTTGGTAAGGGAAACTCTCAAAGAAAGGCAGTAATAGGCTAGACAGACACCCTGAGCAATTTCAGAAATACGTATGTAGAATCTTTAGCACATATGCTAGTCCCTGACACAAAGGTCATATGATACGGTTTGCATATGTGTCACCACCCAAATCTCATGTTGAATTGTATCTCCAATGTTGGAGGTGGGGTCTGGTGGGAAGTGATTGGATCATGGGGGCAGATTTCTCATGAATGGTTTAGCACCATCCCCCATGATACAGTCCTTGCACTAAACAGTGAGTTTTCCTGAGATATGATCCTTTAAAAATGTGTAGCACCTCCTGACTCACTCTCTTGCTCCTGCTCCTGCCGTGTAAGACATGCCTGCTCCCCATTCACCTTCTGCCATGAATGTAAGCTTCTTCCTCCATAGATGTGCTTCTCCGCATTGCTATGAGAGTTGGCACAACTATTTTGTGACTACAAAGTAGAGCCAGCTTCAGAAGAAGCTGACCCTGCCAGAGGCAGAGAGGAGATAAAAGGAAACTGTTGAGTAGCTGACTCAAGCCAACCCTAGAGCCAACTTACATGTCAGCTTCCAATTATGGGCCAATAAATCCCTCTGTCATTTAACCAGCTTGAGTTGGATTCCAGAAATTCCTAATTTGTATATTCACCCAAAATTCTAACATGTCAGGACAAAATGTCAGTGGGTATATTTGAGAAAGATTCTGATGATCCCCAAGAAGAAGTTGTAAATGGACTCCAGAGGAAAAAGGGAATCAAGAACTAAAACTCCAAAAACAAGAGGATAAAGGCAATACCAATGCCTCTCAGAGAATATGCCAGATATCTACAAAACTCCAGTAGCCAGGTTTGGTAGCTTACATCTATAATCCCAGCACTTTGGGAAGCCAAGGAGGGAGGGTCGCTTGAGTCCAGGAGTTCAAAATCAGCCTGCTCAAAATGGCGAGACTCCATCTCTATTAAAAAACAAAACAAAACAAAATAAACCAAAACAAAATTAGACAAGCACAGTGGTGCACCTGTAGTCCTAGCTATTTCAGAGGCTGAGGCTGGATGATCCTTTGAACCCAGGAGTTCAAGATTGCAATGAACTAGAGAACATGTCAAAAAAAAGCAGAAAGAAAGAAGGAAAGAAAGAAAGAAAGAAAGAAAGAAAGAAAGAAAGAAAGAAAGAAAGAAAGAAAGAAAGAAAGAAAGAAAAAGAAAGAAAGAAAGAAAACAAAATAAAACAAAGCTCCAGGAAAGGAACATCCAGATGTTTCCATTGAAACATAGGAAACTGGTTGATTTTGCAGTACAAGGTGATACTTTGAGGTGACTCAATCAAATGCCATATGAATTGTCCTCTGACTCTGCCTATGAGGAATATTATTCTAATTTCTCAAGAAATTAAAAAGGATACAAAACACTTATGACACATGGGATTATTAATAGAATCTGAGCAAATGAAAAAGACTGCTCTACACAGAAACCACACACACAAAAAAATACTACTGGGAAGTATTATTTGCTAGAAGAGCCCAAGCACACCCTGGGACTACGAGAGATGGAGGGATCTCAGCAAACCCCAACATGACACTCCAAGGTATGATATAGAAGACGGTAGACAGGCAGCAATCCAGAGACCAGTGGAGTGAGGGGGAGCAAATGCACACTAGCTATAAGGAATCCATACCAGAAACTCTGCCAAGGAAGAAAATGACTTCAACATCTGAGTTCTAGCAGTTCCATGGACAAGGAAAAGAGAGAAAAGTAGCTTAGAACTCAATACTGCTATTTTAAAACAATTGTTTGTGGTTACCTAGTTCTTTTTTTTTTTAATGTGTCAGTAGAAAATCTTGTATTCTATTTGTGTAGTGAGGTAATACTTTTGAATACGTTACTATGCTTTTCTTTTTGGCAATTCCTTGTATCTTTTTAAAATCTTATCCCTATTCAATTAGAGATATTCATTACTTCGGGAAGAATAAGATTATTATAGTTAGAATATATAAAGTTTTTAGAGTTTGGCTTTTCACTTTCAAAAACAGACCCCTCAAATTAGTTTCAGCAAGAAAATTCTTAAATTTATTTTCAATTTCAAGAGGTAAGCAAGAGATAGAGATACAGTTTGTTTTGTTTTTTTGTTTGTTTGTTTTAAAAATTCTATAATTTTTCCTTTCAATATCAAGAAACAAAACCTGGAAGGCTGAGAAAATCATTTTACTAAAAATCTTTAAATATAAATGATACAGGAAATTACATGAGAACAGTCTTCCGGCCCAAAGAAAGGAAACAAAAAAATAACAAACCTTCTTTGGTATGAAAAGAATCTTGAAAATAAGCAGAGCAGGTAAGTGAGTCATAGGTGAGTTTACAGAGAGGCCCCTGCCCTGCTTCCAACTCAGGTAGGGAGAAGGGTGGGTTGGACAGTAAGCTGCATGACAAAAAATGCCCAAATATCTCCGAACTATGGGCAGAAACAGCTTTTTTTCACTCTGGGCCTGGAATTCTAATTGGAAGCAGCCTCAAAGAGTATTCCATACTAGATGAGGGTGGGCACCATATAATGGAAATGGCATAGGGCTTATTTAAATACAGAAGACCTATCACAGTGCTTGTGTTCCAGTAACCCTTATTTTACTTAATAATGGCTCCAAAGTACAAAAGTAGTGATGCTGGCTATTGGATATGCCAAAGAGGAGCCATAAAGTGCATCCTTTAAGTGAAAAGCTGAAAGTTCTTGACTTTAAAAAAAAGGCAAAAAATATATGCTGAAGTTGCTAAGATCTACATTAAAAATGAATCTTCTGTCCATGAAAGTGGGAAGGAAAAAGAAATTTGTGCTCATTTTGCTGTCTCACTTCAAATTGTGAAAGTTGTTACCACAGTGTGTGATAAGTGTTTAGTTAAGTTGGAAAAGACATGAAATGTGTGTGCAGAAGACATGAACAGAAATGTGTTCTGACTGACAACAATCAGGTTCCTACCTATTCACAATTTTAGGCATCTACTAGGAGTCTTGGAATATATCCCTCCAGGATAAGGGGGAACTACTATATTAGGAAGAAAATCTTTAAAGTAGCCAGAGTTGAAGGGTAGGCAGTGGAACTGGTATTATTTACATCTTACATTATTACATCTTGAGACATTCCTAGAGAGTAGTTGCACCACTTCAAAACCTTACATGAAACAATGGTGTCCTCATTTAGAAAGCATCTCTTTTACACCTCCACAATACTCAAATTGGAGTTAGAGGTCACACTATTCTGACTAAAGTCAAAAAGTGTTTTTCAGCATCTGGAACAATTTACACAAAAGTAACCTTGTCACTTAACCACATCATCATTCACAGATTTTGTTTTCTTTTGTAATTTAAAATTGAATAATGTTATTTCTTATGATTAATTAAACTTTTAGCACTTTTAGAGTATTTGATTTAATACTTTGTTTTTCTAAATTTTTTGTTGGTTTATAATAAAATGATAGTGTTTGGCATTTATATTTTTATAAATCATGATTTAAATTATATTTTGTAACATATTCATACACTTTGTATTTAAAATTCATTAAGCCTTTAGTTTCATTAACCATTTTATTTTAAGACTTCTGAATGCACTTAAAATTTTTTTAAATCAATAGTGGTTCACAGTTTTGCATGAAATAAATGCCAAAATAATTGATATTACAATGTACCACCTTATTGTAATTATAAATCAGAAGAAATTACCCTGTACTTCCCAGTTTGAGAGAAAATATAATTAATTACATCAGCACATTAAAAGGGAAAATCCCAAAGTTGAAAACAGATAACAGGTTGATTCTCTAAGGGTATATAGCTTTCTTTCAACTTACTGTTTTCTATTAATTAAAGTATATTACAATTCTAAAAAAGGAAATGTTAATTTGTAGAAAGCTGACAGAAATTCAAATAATTTTTGTTCAATAACATTTCAAATTAATTTTGCTCTGTAGAGATATAAATAAGTTCTGATAGACAAGAGTAAAACTCAATGTTTTAAATTTTAATGTAATCATCTTATTTCAGTATTTTTTCCAAGTACTGTAATATTTCTGCTTGTCCTGTGCATTTTGCAATTAGCTTTACTATCCCTCTAGTTTCCTCGATTATTAATTCAGTCTTTGACATTTGTTGATTTTATATTTGAATCATGTTTTTAATTTTTTGAAATTTATACTTTGATAAGCACCAAATACAAATGGACATGATGAACATCAGTTTTAGGGAAATAAAAAAATTTCATTTCTGCACATTCAATTCACATTGAATGAATTAAATACCCACCTCATTTGTGTTGTAGGATCAGTCAAACAGCATGGGATCAACAAATTTTCACCAGATGAGAGTCCCTCTTTTTGTACCATTCTTTGGACTTTTCCCCCAAGAGTGTCTAAACACTGGGCACAGTTTCACTACCTGATCCCTGAGAAAAGTACTGTAGCCCACCCCTGACCCCTCATCCATGATTTTGTTCTTTGCAATTTGAGTTACCTGTAGTAAATGGCGATTCAAAACTATTAAATGGAAAACTCCAGAAATAATTAACAAGTGTTAAATTGTGTGCCATTCTGAGGAGCATGGGGAAATCTCAAGATGTCTCTCTCTGTCCTGCCTGCCATGTGAACCACCCCTTTGCACAGAGTATCCACGCTGTACATGCTGCCTGCCCATTAGTCATTGACGTTATCTGCTCCTGACATCCAACCATCGACAATGTCATGGCTCCATGATGCAAGATCACCCAAAAGCAGATGATCCAAATGTAGCCTACCTCTATGTCAGAGTGCCTACATCAATCATCTCATTTCATCTCATTATGTAGGCATTTGTCATCTCACGTCATCACAAGAATGTTGAGTACAGTAAGATATTTGGGAGAGAGATCCTATTCACATAACTTTTATTGTAGTATATTGGTACAATTGTTCTATTTTATTATTAGTTATCATTGTTAACCTCTTACTTACCTAATTTGTAAACTAAACTTTAACATAGGTATCTAAGTATAGGAAAAAGCATAGCGTATAGGGGGCTCAGTACTATCTGGGATTTCAGGCATCTTCAAAACCTCTTGGATCATATGTCCCAGGCATAAGGGGGAAGATGCTGTGCAAATATCTTTTTCGATGTATGTTTATCACTGATGATCATTTTGGGAAAGCAGAAGAACATTAAAAAGCAAACAAACATGGGAAAACTACAAATTTAAGAAATCCCCTAAATTCTTTTGTCCCTTGTCTTTTGTCTAAAGTCCCTAACTTCCTTCTAATCCAGTGACAGGAAGTTCTATTAGATTATTTACTTTAAAATGAACTTTGAAGTTCACAAAAGTTTGTCCCTTCATCTCCCTGAGAACTATCTTATACAAAGGGTGTGTGTTCTTCTCTCTACAGGAAGTTCTTTTTCTCTAAGAGTAATCTGAGTTGAACAGCGAGTGTCTCATCTGAGAATACCCAGCCTGTACCATACCCGGTTCTCCAGGGACCCTGACATATTAAGGTTGTTGTTGCTGTCTGGTGGTGCTGGTGGTGGTGGTTTTTCTCAAATAACAGTTAAAAGACGAAGGTCAGAGTGGAGTACTGTGGAGCGCCTAGTCTAGGATAGCAGCCTATTTTCCTTTGATATTGGAAAATCAGTCCTGCATCATAACCCTGAGGCAAGCGATTGTAAGGCTTGGCCTTTGTCTTCTAAATAGAGTGAGCAAAATACTAGGAAAACAAACATAAACCAGCATGAAAAAAGTTATCCTGCTATAGTAAATCAGAAATGAAGACCTGACGTTCCCTCTGTTATTCGGTGCAAAAGTAGACTAATTAAATGATAAGGAACTAAAAAGTGAGATTGCACCATCAATTAACATTAGGTCTTTAGTTAATAATTGGAGCAAATTGAGTTTGTTTCTTTGTAAGTAAATAACTTTGAATCCAGCAAAAGGGACTGGTTGTTCAAACAGTAGAAAGCCACTTGTATAGAACATGAATAGAATTGTTAATTCACAGTGACAAATTCCATGTATGTCCTTATGAAGCTTGGGAAACACAAACAAGGAAAGCTCATTCACATTTTTAGGTTTTCATAAACAAAGATGACAAAGAAAAAGATGGGCTGCTGATGTTTTTCCATTTCATCTTGTGAACACTTCACTCTGGAAATTATCACCAGGGCTAAGGTCTTTGGGTTTGCCATAATAAGATTGTTTCATGAGGAATGTAGCTCAACTGGTACTTAGTTACTCTTGACACTCCAAATGCATACTGAACAGGGAGAGACATACTTCACACAAGGTCTGAGACAATTCCAAATATGTACCTGTTGCAACACCATCTTCCAGTCCCCAAATGCCAAATGCAAAAGGAAATGTTCCAGATGTATTTAGGCTCCACTTCACCTCCTCAAACTCAACATCATTGAAGTGAATAATAGAAAACACAGAATAATCTTTCATCACTATTCAAACAGGATTCTGCCAATATTTACTGTTTCTACCAACCACATTTGGTAAGATATGTGCTTCCTACTTTATTTCCGATAATCCTTAAACTGTTCCTAATCTAAGCAGTTAAAACGGTAACCTCCTTGTTCTGAGATGTATGGCCAAAGATACTTATGTAATCTTCCAACTATACCATATTTAGTAAAACAATATAATCTCCATGATCATCAAAAAGAGTACTACTGTGGTAAACAAACATATAACATTGTTCTTAGCTGGCAAAAGCAACATACATCTGTTCTGAGGCATTAGATGTAGTCCTGGCTGATGCATTTTAAGAAATAGAAAATAAAGCCAGAAAATAGATACAAGGGAATCATAAACTGTAAAAGGGATGTTGATAATAGGTAGTGGGTTGGAAGAGACCTCATTCTGAAAGAAAAAAATGTCTAGTGTTTTTCTATCTGAGTCAGAGTGATAGTTTATTTGAAGCCCTTAAAACCTACTAAAGTGACGGATTGGAAACAACATCTTGTTCCTCAAATCCCAGTCATATTAGAAATATGAAATGCCCTTTGAAGACAGAAACATGAAGACTTAAGACACATACAGGAGAATGATTTACCCAAGCAAGGCAATGCATAATCTGATGCCACAAAACAGTAGTGTGAGACGGCCTGCTTCCAAACTCTAAACATTTGAAGATCCAAAGCCTTCTTTGTTTTATATTGTTTCCTCTACCTTCAGCTCAAGTTAATAAATTCTTTAAAAATCCTTGTAGATTTCTGTGTATCAATTGATAACCAACTCCGTTAGACAAAAACCAAATTTGCAAAGCTCTTCAAGATAAGCCCTTATCTATTTGGGGTTTTCTTGAGACTGCTATGGGAATATATCCTTAGGAGTCTTGGGCACTTGAGCACCCAATTATTTAACAGAGAAGAGATGGCCAGGCATGCCTTAAGATCCATAAAAATACCTTTTTCTGTTTGAAATGTTTTGTGAGCCACTCTCTTAAATCTTTCTTAAGTACTAACAAAGAATCTTATGGATCCACCCTTGATTTTATCTTTTCCAGAGCCATTTTTAATTTAGTAATTGTTTTTAGAGGATCAGGGTATAAGACACAATTTTATTTCAAACCTGGCAAGTTCTGACTCTTTTATATTTAAAGGTTATTTTTAGCTCATCTCTCTTGTCTCACATTTTATCATAGGTGATGAAAAAAAAATCAGGTGGCATTTTGAATATTCTGCCTGGAAATCTTAACTAGATCATTGAGTTTAGCAGGTATATTTCCACTTTGCCACATTAACACAGATGATTATGTTGGCAAACTCTGTGCCATCACCCAACAAGGTTTCCCACTCCTTTAGCTTCCAATACCATTGTCCTCACTTTCCTTTAAACCTTCACTGAGAGCCTCCTCAAGGTCTTTCAGGTTTCCACTAACAGTCTACTTGAGAGCCTTTGGTTTTCACTAAGCATCTCTTCAAAGCCCTTCCAGCTGCTTCCCACAGTCCAGGCCCAAAGCCAATGCCCAAATATAGGGTTTTGTTATGGCAGCATCCTACTTCTAGATACCAAAATTTGTCACAGATATCTATGGGCACATAAAGTATCCTGAAAGCTTAGTGTCTTGAATCAACAGCAATCATTCATTTTGTTCATGAATTTGCAATTCGGGCAGGGCTTAACAGGGACAACTTGTTTCAACTCAACATGATATTACCTGGAGTGGCTTGACTAGCGGTGGAGAATCCACGTTCATGATGACTTTTTCATATGATTGGTGATTTGGTGCTGTCTGTTGGCTGGGAGTTCCTCCAGGGCCAAAGGCCAGAAGCTTCTGTCTTCCTCCATGTAGGCCTCTTCCCAGGCTTCTTGGTCTTCCTGACAGTATGGTGTTTGGGTTCTAAGAACAAGAATTCAAAGAGAATCAGATAAAAGTGCATGGCATTTTTCATGTTCTAACCTTGAAAGTCACAGGTTATTACCTTCACCACAGTCTATTTTTCATATTGTTCAAAAGCAGTCACAGAGACCAACCAGTTGCAAGAGGAGGAAGACATACAGACTACAGTTCTTAATGAGGAGATTGCAAAGTTTTAGAAGAGTATTTGGGATAGGAGATACTTTCGGACCTATCTTTAAAAAATATAATCTGCCACATTAAGTAAACAAAGAATTGCATAGAGACATTAATAATTCAGAGGATATATTTTTTATCAATGATGTCAAAATTATGGAGAAGAATTAAACACTCCATAATATAGCTCTTCTTCTTCCCTGACAGTAAACAAAATATATCTAGATGGATTATAGATCTGACTGAGTTTGGAAATCCTTATGTTCATAAAGTGGACATACTCTTGTAAAACATTATCATACTAAAATTTAAATAATTACATATCTCAATAAAAATAATCTGTTGTTTTTAATAATGGAGGAAAAGCCAATATTTTCCATTCAGTTTAACTCCATTTAACAAATATTTATAGAACACTTACTACATGCCAAACACTGTGCTAGGTATATGATAGTAGGTAAGGCATGTTTCTGTCTTATTATAATTGGGAAGACTAAATGGTTAATTGCAATATAGTATAATAAATGAAAAAATTAAAAGATATGTACTACACACACATGAAAATAAATAGAACTGGACCACTAACTTACACCATGTACAAAAATTAACTCAACAGGAATAAAATACATTAATTTAAGAGCTAAAATAACAAAATTCTTCGATAATAAATAAGAGTAAATCTTTATGACCTGGGCTAAGCAATGGTTTCTTAGATATGACACCAAAATGCAGATGCAACAAAAGACAGAAATAGATCAATTAAATTTTGTCCAAACTAAAAGCTTTCAAGCTTCAAAGCACACTATCAAGAAGATGAAAAGACAACCCATAAAATAGGAGAAAAATGTTGCAAATCCTGTATCTAAGGAACTTGCACCTAGAAAACTTAAAGACTTCACATACTCAATAATAGGAAGACAAATAACTCACTTTAAAAACAATGGTTAAATGATGTAAGCAGACATTTCTCCAAAGAAGATATATAAATGCCCAATAAGTGCACAAAAAGATGCTCAACATCATTCAGGGAAATGTACATGAAAACCACGATGAGCTACCACCTCACACCTGCTAGAATGGCTAGAATAAAAAAAGACTGACCACTACAAGTTTAGCAAGGATGTGGAAAAATTGCAACCCCCATACACTACTGATGGATGTAGAGTTGTTCAGTCACTTTAGAAGACAATCCTCGGCCGGGCGCAATGGCTCATACCTGTAATCCCAGCACTTTGGGAGGCCAAGGTGAGTGGAACACGAGGTCAGGAGATCAAGACCATCCTGGCCAACATGATGAAACCCTGTCTGTACTAAAAATACAAAAATTAGCTGGGCGTGGTGGTGTGTGCCTGTAGTCCTAGCTACTTGGGAGGCTGAGGCAGAAGAATCGCTTGAACCCAGGAGGTGGAGGTTGCAGTGAGCCAATATTGCACCACTGCACTCCAGCCTGGGTGACAGAGCGACACTCCATCTCAAAAAAAAAAAAAAAAAGACAATCCTCAAAATGTTAAACATAGAGTTACCATATGACCCAGCAAATCCACTCCTAGCTGTCTACGCAAAAGGAATGAAAACACGTGTCTTTAGAAAAACTTGCACATAAATGTTCATAGCAGCATTATTTATAATAAACAAAGAATGGAAAGGACCCAAATGTCCCAAATGTCTATCAGCTGATAAATAGGTAAACAAAATGAGGGCATATTCATATAATGCCGGCATGTATATATAAGGGAATATTATTTGGCAATAAAAAAGAACAAAGTACTGAGGTATGCTACAACATGATAAACCTTGCAAACATTATTCTAAGTGAGGAAACCAGCCACAAAAAGTCACACATGGTATGATTCCATTTATATGAAATGTCCAGAATAGGCAAGTCTATAGAGACAGGAAGCAGATTAGTAGCTACCTAGAGCTATGGTGGGTGTGGGTTGAGGAGAAATAAGGAGTGACTGCTAGTGGGTACTGGGAGTTTTAGGGGGTAATGAAAATGGTTTAAAATTAATTGTGATGATGGTTGCAGAACTCTGTAAACATACTAAAGACCGTTGATTTGTATGTATTATTAAATGAGTGAATTTTATGATCTGTGAATATTTCAATAAAGCTAATATGCATCTGCACACACACATATGTACACACACACATTTAAATGTATGTTCTAGGTACATCGGAAACACAAAGTGGTGATTTCTGCTTGGTGGGTCACAAAGGGCTTCATGGAGAGATAGATGTTTGAAGCATGGGTGGCATTGGAGAAAAAGGAAAGGACTTCCAAGCAGAGAGGGCAAAACTTGCAAATACAAGGAAGCATGGAGCAGCATGGTTGAGTATGACTGAAGCGCAGTTGCCTATTGAGGGGTTCAAGAAATGAGGATTGGAGAAAGGAAAGGGATGCATTTGGCTGGGCGCAGTGGCTCACACCTGTAATCCCAGCACTTTGGGAGTCTGAGACGGGCAGATTGCTTGAGCCCAGGAGCTTGAGATCAACCTGGGCAACATAATGAGACCCTATGTCAACAAAATTACAAAAATTAGCTGGGTGTGTTGACACGTGCCTGTAGTCTCAGCTACCTGGGAGGCTGAGATGGATGGATGATCTGAGTCTGGGAGGTTGAGGCTTCAGTGAGCGGTGATTGCACCACTGCACTCCAACCTGGAAACAGAGTGAGGCCCCATCTCAAAAAGAAAAAGAAAGAAAGGGATGTATTTGGACTTTAACTCAAAAACAATGAGACATCCATGGATGACACTGAGCAATAGGAGTGAGGAGGTGACAGGATCATATTTGCATTTAGAACAACCACTCTAACAAAATGGGAAAATATGGGCTTACTGGCAAACTCTGGTAGGCAGAAAGGCCCAGGTGGGAAATAGTGCCATAATTCAAGAAGTAAGAGGGTGGAAACTAAGACATTAACAGTAGGGACAACTGGATATGAAGGAGTTATTATAGAATCTCAGGACTTGGTGAAAAGAAGCCAAGTACCTGGCATACAATAGATAAAACATATTTGCTAAGTGTAATTGGACCTTAGTGGAACTTTTACTTAGCTGTTTCAACAAGGGAAAATGTAAAAAGTAATCCAAAATGGCTAATGCTTCAGATGGCATGATCTTTGTATATAATATCCCCTTGAAGGGAAAGAAATTACTTACAGTGTAATCTATAAATGTACTTTTATGTACTTAGAATCTGTAGAGAGGGGCTCAAGTATATAAAACCACTCACACATTTCTTCTTGAGGAGAAGCCAAATACACAGTTTAGTAACAAAATAACCACCAAACCAGGGGCTTTTTATGGATATTGTGAAGCTTTCTTTATAGTTGTATTTATAGATCAGCACCTCAATTAAAAGCCTCTTAATTTTTAGGGAGATAGCTGTGAAGTTTCTCACCAGCAACCATAAAAATAGATGGGCTGAGAAGAGGCACTTGCTGCATACAGAATGTTTTTCTAGCATTGTACCAGAATATTTTGGAGATGCCTAAATGTTCCTTGTTTGAATAAGAAACAAAAAGTTGGCAGTGGCCGTCACTTCCCCTAAGTGCCTCTTCTTTTTCTTGCTTGTAATGAAACGACAAGGTCACAAAATACTGATGTCCACACTTCCTGATTCTCAATCTCTTAAGATACACAAGTCATAGTTAAGTAAGTGTTCCTCTCTCAGCAACCAGCTCACCCAGAGCTGTACATTCTTCCCTCTAGCAGGAAGATGCTGCCTGTTCCACAGTAGTGTTTTAAAAATTGTTGTCCAAATTTTCCGTAATATCTAGCTATTGAATATTTATTCAACTTTAGATTGTATGTCTTTCAGAATTAAATCAAGTTGAAAATCACTTGGCTATCACACATCCATTAGAATTCTAATGTTCTGAAGAGCAGAACCTTTCAAAAGTAAATATTACAATGAACATTGGATAGAGTATATTTTATTTGTAATGTTTCTATGTTGATAACAAATCAAACCACTTAATTCTGAATGCTAGCAAGTATAAATGGCTTAATTTGTTAGAAAGTTTGTTCTCAACTTTTAAAAAACCTATATTCACCAGCTCAGGAAATTTTAAAAGGCTCTTTTCTATAGTTTGTATTTCAAAAAAGTATTTTCTAAACAAAAAAATCACAAAACTGAATAAAAACGACATGCCCATACATATGTGTGTACATTCACACATGCAAATATACACACACAACACATACTCTGATAACTGCCCTTGCCCCGCTGAGAATCACTATGCTAGAAGGTTTTTAAAAGCTCAGTTCAATTGTTCATTAATTGATTTTTAAAAATAAGAAACACGGAAGAGAAACAGGATAATCATCAGAGAATATTAGTGTCAAGGCATTCTTATAAAAATACACTAAAGGGCTACAAATAACCGAACTAAAAATGCCAGTTTTCTGAAGCTCCAAATCTCAGTAAGTGATACAGGATGATGCATTTTATCATTGGCAACTATCCTAATTGATGATCCCAATTAATGGTGCCAATTAAGTGTATTCCTCAAAATAGTTAGAGAGACTTCTGAAAAATGTAACTCACATTGAACTTTCCCTGAATTAAATAAAGATTAGGCAGGACTAATTACATAATTTTTACATTTAATGGTTTAACATAAAGTTGGAATAAAATCAACTGTATTTTCTCTCGTTTGATTCAGATAACCAATGCAGTGTATCATCTTGATATTTTAATATACTGCTATATATTTTGTATTTTTCTTCTACTATTATTACCTCTTGCTAATAGCTAATATTTATGGAGCTCTTGCCATATGCTAGGCAGCTAAATATCCCTGTGCTATTACACTTGTTAATCTCCTCAATAAACCAAAGAGGTAGGTACAATTGTTACTTCTCATTTTACAGGAAGGTGAGACTTAGACAGGTATGAAAGTGGCAATGCTAGGTCTGGAATTGAGGTCTATCTGCCTCTAAATTGGACCCGTCAATGTTTACATTTTTCTACTCCCTTCAGTTATGTATGTTTTCAGCACTATTTTCTTTGAAAAAGAAGTGAACACAGATGTCTTTGGTGTTTAGCAGGCTCAGTACACAGACTCAAACATACAGGTCTGATCCGATCAAGAACTAGCTTGTTTTACACAACCTGAAATTTCAAGGGAATTTCTTGAAGGGCAAGAAGAAAAGAGCAGAACGGTAATGCTGAAATTGAGAACACACTATTAAAAAAATACATATAGCTCTAAGAGTACCAGTGGTTGGAATTTTTTCATAGTAGAAGAATTTTTCTCATTAAAAGGTCTAAATTTAGCCTGTTACTAATTCTCCCAACTGCCTCTTCCTCTTTTCCCTTTCCTTTTGTTATTAACTGGAAAGTATAAAGTATTTTAGAGAAACTTGTTTTGCAGCCAGCTTTGCCATAATGCAGCTAATCCATCAACCAAGAAATAATATAAATGGACTGTTAGACACAAATTCAAAACCTGTGGGAGGTTAACCCTGTTTGGGAAAAATTGCCCTAAAATCCTGAGTAATGATTACAACTGTATACTATAATCCATGTACACTTCTGATGATGAATTAAGTTTCCTTCAATGTTTCTATGCTCCTCTAAAAATAATTTCTGCCATAATATGTATCCAGAATCTAGGGAATTATGAGCCATTTCATTCATTTCTCTTTCCCATTATAGAGCAGAATGGACCAACCAAAGACTTCTAGAGAATTATAGCTACTCTAAAAAATGGTTTAGGAATATACCTGATGAAATCATGATGTTATTTGCGTTCTGCTTTCAGCTTTTTATACAACAATTGAAAAACTAATAAGTTATATCAAAATAAAAATTCACTTTTGTGAATTTTGAAAGACTTGACTCGAATGCTAGTAAAATTAGTAAATTAGTAAATGGTATAATCAGGTCATTAAAAATTTAATTTTGTCATTAGTTCCTTATACTCAATAGTTTATTAAGTGTTGGTCGAATGAAATTAATTGTGGTAAGATTTCAGAATAGAACAGTTAAAATATGAATGCTCATATCTGTCATTAAAATGCATGTCTGTTTCTGAAAGTAGGAGGGAACAGTTTGGTCCCACACCATGTTCCTACTATGATTCAGCCAAGGTAGATTTGAATGAGTTGATTAAAATGGGGGCATTTTAGCAGAGAGCGAGAGAGCTTGCCAGCATTAGAGGAGAAGAGAGGATAGGAAGGACAGCGAGATGTCTGCCTCAAGCGCTTTCACCCATGGCCAAGCCCCATGGAGATGTGTCTGAAAGCAGAAATGACCTAAGATTCTTTCACAAGGGATTCATATGAGAAAGCTGGGTTATAAGCAATGCTGCTATGCTGCTAAGGTAGTAAGGGGTAATTCAGCAAGAGAAGCACTCCCTCCACTTCCATACAGTGTGTTATCATCATAACCTTGGCTGGCCGATTGAGGACCCCAGCAGAAGGGCAGGGGAGCACTGGGTCCCTCAACAGAGAGAGCAAGAGAAGAGCAAAGCACTTAGAATTGACCTATTAGGACTGTCATGAAGATGTATGAATAACTCTCGGGGAGCCCCAATATTAATGCATGAGATTTAGGAGAGGAACATATCTTTCAACACATGATGGAAAAAGAAAAATATATCTGTCATAATTAATGCATTCCCATTTGTCATCACAGACTAAAGAAGATTGGGTAAACACATCATCTTACTGAAATGTCTATATTTTACAGATATCAATAGGTTAATAACAATGCAAGTCCTTTTTGACTACACATAAATCAAGACATTCACAACTGAGATTTAACTGATGACCCTGCTGATTCTATCAAGAGCAGTCTCTGCCCAGGCACAGAGTTCTAATAGATATTTGTGAATCTACTCCTCAGATGTCTGCTTTATACTTCAGGGGCCTTTTTCTTTTTTATCTTGGACTGCTGAAATGATAAAATTATTTGAGATGTACCGAAGCAAAACCATGAATCATCAGTACATGGATTTACTAAACAATTAACTCAGGAACACGAATAAGAAATTAGTGTGCTCTGCAGAGGTGAAATATCATGAATCTCTCTGAAAGGAATGATAAACTCCTTCAAACTCCAATGGCTATAAATAAATTCCATATCCCAGATCCGATCTCTTTCTGCAGCATCTCTAGACTAATTCTTTTTTGGGTCTCATTCTGGTTCTTGACTGGTTGATTCTAGAAGCACTCAGATGGTCTTTGCATTTTCTCAACATCCAATCTACACAATATAAGGACTTAATATTCATTGCCATCAACAGCAATCAGCAATTTTTTTTCTTTTACTGTGATCATTCCTTGGCCATTGTACAATTCCACAATGCCTTGGGTGGGCCCTCCTGAGGTCTCCTTTCTATGTGCTTTGCTTACATTTGTTCTTCATTTTGAACTTTGGCTATAATGAAAAGTTTCTTGAAGGGGCCTGTAAGATGATGTACCCTTGGAGACTAAAATCCTTTTCCTACTTAACAAGTTCCTTCCTTTGAAGCATCTAGCAGACAGGTAGTGAAGACCTACTATCCTAAGTCCTTGCTACTAAAGTGCAGTCCACGGCAGCACCATCACCTCACCTGGGAGCTTCTTGAAATGCAGAAATTCAATCCCAGAAGGTAGGACCCAGACCTCAATCAGAATTTTCCTTTTTACAGATTCTCAGGTAATTTGATTTGTATGATTAAAGTTTGAGAAGCACTGTTCTAAATGGTATTCCATGACCAGTTTTTTGGTTTCAAATAACAAAATTTCTTGAAAATGTTAAAACCAGTAATTAATGTTCACCTGTTATATCATAGAATCTGCAGTCTGGTACCAGTTCCTAGTTCAACTGCTTGAAAGAACACATTAAAGTTGAAAAGGTCAGTCCTGGATCTATAAGTCCATATTCTGTCCTTCCCATTTAATGCTTTGACTTGCCAAAACTCATCTACCTGTCACCTACCTTTACCCATCTTTGCTATCACCATAACAGCTAACTTACTGAGCTGTGCCAAGCGCTGTGCTAAGTTCCTTTACATTCTTCTCTATCAATTGAGAAACAGGTACTAATACTACCATGGTAGAGTGAGCAAATAAGCTCATTGTTCACAAAAATTTAAGTCTTTCTCCTTTGGGTGTGCAGAAAGACCCTTGTGAGGAAAATGGACTCTGATATTTGTCTGATATGCATTATCTTTTAATATATTTGTAACTCCCTGCTGAGCACTGACATTCTGTATGCAAGTTATTACTTATGATTTGTGACAGTATTATTTATTACACTGACACTGTATGTAAACTGTTATTTACTCAATATGACTAATGGAACATCAGTTGTGGAAATGCGAACAAAAAGGAAAAGGCCTCATTCAATAGCAATACATAGAAGAAACTGTATAGGAGAGGAACTATTAATTAGTTATGACATTTTAACTTTATACATTTAGAATGCAATTAGAATAAGTGCTAATTAAATGTTTCCAATATTCATAAGTAACTCTAAGTGATGCTTAAAAGTGTAGACCCTCAGCTTCAATTAAAAGGTGATAGGATGTTTCCTCTTCCCACTTCCTAGGAGTGCTATAATTTCCTTCTTTCCAGGAGAGGAAAAATTCTAGAACATACACTTCAGTTTTGCTTAATTCCTTCCCTAAGACCACACACTCCCATTTGTACAGGTGAAGAACATGGGCAATACAGCATTTCTCCAGAAACTGCCCAAACTTACGTTCTCTTTACATTCTTTTATATACACTCTACTGCACTCTCATGTTCCTCTGAGAAGGTTGAAGATGGCCAGCTGAGCAAATATTCGGTACTTTTAAATGTATGAAATTCAACTGAATATATTTAGAGGAAAGAAATGTACTTCAAATCTGAGAATTTTTCAAATGTACTTCAAATCTGAAATGTACTCCAAATCTGAAATGTACTTCAAAATCTGCCTATTTTTCTCATGGTATATCATTCATAGCAACTCCAAACATCGAAATCACCATTTCAACTTTCTTTCTCTTCTATGCTTTGTACAAGCTCTTAGCACAATACACACAAACTATGAACCTGGCATTTAAAAAGTATTGCTTTGATCATGTACACAGTAATTCAAACTCTACGTATTCTTGATAACTTTTGCTAATGTTCTTGACTACTTTAAGACTTTACTCAAATCTCATCTCCTTGGTAGGCTTCTCTGACCACCCCAGGCTATAGTCTCTCAAATTATTTTAGTTATTCGTTGACACTTCTAAACGTATCCATAAATTAAAAGATGCCTTGACTTTGTCTTTTTTTTGACCCTTTCATTTTTCATTTCCACATAGCAGCTAGCATGGTGGCTTGAACTTGATAGTTTTCAAATGTTAAGTACACAATAAAATGGGGAGAAGGAACATAAAACTCTTGATAGTTGTTGAGACTCCTCTTATTTCATTCATATACTATGTAGGTAATTTGCTGACTGTCTCAGCCTATTATTGCAACTGTTATATTTCTAATTTTGATTATCAAAATCTGGGTATCTTGTGTTGTCAAAAATTAACTAAAAGTGACTTCAAAAGGAAATAGTTAAAATCGTTGACTACTATATTTCTATTAATATGGGGCATTTGGGGGTGGGATTGTAAACTAGTTCAACCATTGTGGAAGTCAGTGTGGCGATTCCTCAAGGATCTAGAACTAGAAATACCATTTGACCCAGCCATCCCATTACTGGGTATATACCCAAAGGATTATAAATCATGCTGCTATAAAGACACATGCACACGTATGTTTATTGTAGCACTATTCACAATAGCAAAGACTTGGAACCAACCCAAATGTCCAACAATGATAGACTGGATTAAGAAAATGTGGCACATATACACCATGGAATACTATGCAGCCATAAAATGATGAGTTCATGTCCTTTGTGGGGACATGGATGAAGCTGGAAACCATCATTCTCAGCAAACTACCGCAAGGACAAAAAACCAAACACTGCATGTTCTCACTCATAGATGGGAATTGAACAATGAGAACACATGGACACAGGAAGGGGAACATCACACACTGGGGCCTGTTGTGGGGTGGGGGAAGGGGGGAGGGATAGCATTAGGAGATATACCTAATATTAAATGATGAGTTACTGCATGCAGCACACCAACATGGCACATGTATACATACGTAACAAACCTGCATGTTGTGCACATGTACCCTAAAACTTAAAGTATAAAAAAAAAATTGGGGCATTTGGTTGACAGGTGTTATTATTGCTGTTATTGAACAAAGAGTTAAATAGTATTTTAATATCTATTGTTTGTAGTTTAATAGCTTATTTTTAAAGAGAAGTTTTATTTGACCTCTGATGGTAATTATCATGACCACAGAACTAGATAAGCCAAAGAGGCCTCAATCATGCCCTCTCTCCAGGGTGGTCTAGTCTTAAACAGCATTTTTTAAAGCATCGTTTTTTTAAAGTATCATAACACTTCCCTAGGAAAAGAGAGTATCACTCTATTGGGTTATATGCTGCAATTCTTTTGGACCTCATTTGTTACCTATCAAATCTAATTCAAAATCTTCATGTTGCAGTTTAAGAAACCACTAAAACACTTTAGGCAAAATAAATACTTTATTGTTTTAATATATATATATATTTTAGAAATCAGCCTTTGTGTGATATTTCAAACATTTATAAGCCTTTTAGAGATTCTTTCAAAGAACACTGTTAACAACTCAACCACTTTTGATTAAAATATCACACACAAAGAAACACAATAGGAGTTGAAAAAATTATAAATGCTAGAAGAAAAATTCTAATAACATTTGGTGGTTACTTTACACATTTATTTAACACATATAAAACCAAATGGGAAACCATTTTCCTTTTTTTCATAAAAACAAAGTTTTCACTGGTTAAAACTGAACTAAAATCATTTTATGTATGAGGAGAACAAATCTAAATTACTTCCATTTTGAAAAAACAAACACCAGCTTATTCATTTCTATTCATTCAAGTCATAGGCCCCATTATTTGGATGATACTCTATTTAGTCTAGAAGACAGAAAAAGAAACATCTCCATCTAATAAAGAAGTCTGGACAATGCAAAAAGTAAAAGTACATAGTGTTTAACATAAGGCACATTTCCAAAAGAAAAATACTACATAAGCAATGATAAAATTACATTTGTCTTGGGTAAAGCAACAAGGCTTACAGTGTAAGAACATTAAGTAGTTGTAGGTAACCTCATAAAATTCTATCCTACTGCTATTAGTAACCTCCCCAAGAATTAAGAGCAATAATATTTTTTACAACAGAACAGTTTTTCTTCTTGGAAGTGACATTAATTAACAGCAGTGGAGGGAAAAATCATTGGTTGCTTCAAGCTCTGAAAAAATGAATCAGTTATTGCACAGTAAATACCTCATAGAGGTCAGTGTTTTAAGATGTTAGTCTGAAGAAATATGTTATTTATAAGTTGGATAAGTCTGGAAGTCTTCAAGTTTTATAATTAATTCTAATAGGGAATCAAATGAAAAATATTGACATACAAATAAATATTAGGCTTTTCAAACTGCTAGAGTTTTTGATAGTTTAGAAAAGAAATAGCAAAGTGCCTAAGTTTCTATGTACGTCTTTTTAAAATATACGGTTGAAGAAATACACATTGTACACTGTATACAGTAGCCCAGTTCAACAGCAAGTATCTTCTAAAGCACAAATAACACCTCCACCAGTGCATATCATTGATAATTCCAGTATTACACAGCTAATAGGATCCATGCCAACCTTAAAAAAGAAAAGAGAAGTCAGTTTTAAACCTCTTTCAAATACTATTATTAAAAGCTTCTTTAAAGGGAGATGAGAATTTTATGCAAATATATATACACAGAAAGATGATTATCCTGTAATCTCTATACATCTTCCTGAGAGTTAATTCTTTTATCCCTGGTTTTAAAAAAAATAATTCCTATTAATTGCTTTGTGACATAATTTATTAAAATATTTTCCAATTTCCTATATCTGAAATTGTATATTATACTTTTCAAATTACATTTGTTTCTCATGTCTTATTCAATGAATATTTTTAGTTCTATTCTACTCAACTTATTCTTTCTTTTTGCATTCACCAAGAATTATTATTAATATATATTATATAAAATGAAGTTAGAGCTAAAGCAGGAGGATTGCTTGAGGCTAGGGGTTTAAGACTAGCATGGGCAACATAGCAAGACCCCATCTCTACAAAAAAATTTTTTAATGTAATTAGAGCTATGAGATAAAATGAAAGTAATTCGTTTTACTAAGACAGACATATAAAAGAGTTTTTTGAAATAAATTATTATTAGAAATGAATCTATGGGATAAGTTTCTTTAAAAGATAAAAATAATTAGGAAAGATACTTAGAAGTTGTGATTAATTCACAAAATCTTGTTCTTTAAAACTATACATCTGAAATACCATTATAATCAAAATAAGATTCAGGTTTGACGGTCCAATTCCAGGATTTATTACTATAATGAAATTTCAGTAGAATGACCCAATATAAGTAATTCCTTGGAGATTTGTATTATGGGATTTGACTTATACTTCAAATAGGCTTGTGTGAAATTTTCACACTGTAAAATAACATATTACATACATTCTAAAACTCAAAATTTAACTAGAGAACCAAACCTATATACTAACAAAACAAAGAATAAAATGCCAGTTACTATTTACTTTTAGCTCAACAAAGAAATTCAGAAAAATTTACCTATAATTTCTGTTTAATGATTATCTTGCTTAGAATTAGACGCTTTACTTGAAGATACTGCTGCCAAAAGTCCACTTACAATTTCCCGTCTGATTTCCCCAACAATAGACTCTTTAATCTAGATTGGAAAAACAATAAAACAAAAATTTACCAATATGAATTGAATTTTTTTTTCCTGTTTTTGGAAAAAAACAAATAGCATTCAATTTCTTAATTTCACCTTCATGTGAATCTCCCTGCAATACAGAGAGGGAGTGGGGAATCGAGTCCATCTATCATCCAACCCAGATCAGACTCCCAAGGACTGGTCTAGAATCATTCAGCTAACTAGATTACAAATATCACAATTCATAAGGTGAGGACATTAGAAAATGTTATTTCATAAGTTAAAAAACTTCTAGTAAATACTTTACCTCATGTCAAAAAAATAATCTGGAAGGACTTCTTAAATGTTTTTAGTATTGTCTAACTTTGTAAGGTAATCAGCAGAGACACAAGTGCTCTCACTGCTGAGAAAATCTTTTAGAGGCAAAATAGTATACAGGTATACTGCCTGTTTATGCCAACTGACAGCAAGGTATCTAAAGACATATTGTTCTAACCTAACACATTTAAAATGGGAAGAAGAAATTATCATTTAGTACAATTTATTTTATAATATAAAAAAAATCCTCAAAACAACCATAAACTCTAAAGAAACAACTTTTTCTTTAGTTGCATGGTATCATTGCCAGCCATCTAAGCTTTTGTTTCCAATATGCATATAGGATATGAGGATATACATCTCATTTTATTGTTGGAAAAGGCAAACAGACCTGAGGCAATGACAATTCCATCAGGATTTTCTTCTACAGATGTCCAAACACTTACATATGCCTATCTCCACCTTTTCTCTCTAATGATACAGCATCACTTTTAAATAGCCCTTTGTGAAAGCTATAAATGTGTATTTCCTGAAATAAAGTGATAATGTGTTCCCAAATAAGCACTCAAGATACTCTCAACAAGCTTTTAAAAATTCTACATTTCCAGTTTCCTGTCAGCCAAATTGATTTATTTCCTAAAATGTTCCTAAGTACATCTCAAACACATCTTAACTATAATCTTTCCAAAAATGGTCCTGTATTAGTCTATCATGCAAAATTGGTACACAATACATAGATTTATACATAGTTATTTAAAGAAACAAAACACTCCTTAGCTACCAACCATCCGTACTGGAATATATTTAAATACTATAAGCTTTTCACTTTACCTTTTATCAATATTTCTAAACTTTAAACAACATCGAAAGATTCTGAAGCACACAGCACTTCAGATTTACTTTTCAAACAAGTATGTGTTGGATACAAATATTATAAAAACCAGAATCTCTTAGTCACAGTATATAAACAGAAACACAACATACATGAATTAGGACCACTGCAAATCTATATTCACAACAATGAGTATAGTCTTTCCAGTCCTGCTACCAATGCAGTATGGCCATTTTATTATATCTCATCATTCTTCATCACTCAAAAAACAAACTAGCCAAAATGTATTCTCTTTTTTTTTTTTTGAGATGGATTCTCACTCTGTCACCCAGGCTGGAGTGCAGTGGTACAATATCGGCTCACTGCAAGCTCCGCCTCCTGGGTTCACGCCCTTCTCCTGCCTCAGCCTCCTGAGTAGCTGGGACTACAGGTGCCCGCCACCACGCCTGGCTAATTTTTTGTATTTTTAGTAGAGACGGGGTTTCACCATGTTAGCCAGGATGGTCTCGATCTCCTGACCTCGTGATCCACCCGCCTTGGCCTCCCAAAGTGCTGGGATTACAGGCGTAAGCCACCACGCCCAGTCGCCAAAATGTATTCTTGACAAACCAGGAATGTGTGCCAATCTTTTTTGGGAGTACAGGCATTATTGGAATAAAGTATAAAAGAATCTCTACCATCAAGCATGATATAATCTCAATGGACACAAAATGAATACTGTTTCATAAAATATATTTCTTATTTATTTATTTTTGAGATAGAGTCTTGCTGTGTCATCCAGACTGGAGTGTAGGGGCGCAATCTCGGCTCACCGCAACCTCTGCCTCCCAGGTTCAAGTAATTCTCCTGCCTCAGCCTCCTGCATAGCTAGGATTACCACCATACCTGGCTAATTTTTGTATTTTTAGTAGAGATGGGGTTTCACCATGTTGGCCAGGCTGGTCTCGAACTCCTGACCTCAGGTGATCCGCCCACCTTGGCCTCCCAAAGTGCTGTGATTACAGGCATGAGCCACCACACCTGGTCAGTTTCATAAAATACTAAAGGAAAAATAATTCATTGATTCATTAATGACATAAGAACAAAAAATTTTGATAAATGAGAGACCAGTGTGGGACAAAATTATCAGAGAATGGCAGCTTTTACATGGTATGTTACAACAAAGAAAGAACAATTTCAGAAGACAGTGGAGATAGAAAACTCTGTAGCAAGACGGTCTCAAATAAGAGGGGAGTATAATGGAGCCTGACTGCCAAGACAGTTCCCTCTAGAGAGCAGAAGGGAATCAGAATAGGAAGGGTGAGGTCAGATGGAAGGTGTACTGTGAGCTCCTTCAGCGAGCAGGTCAGGTCTCATTTATCAGTGTATCTCAACATACAGTAAGAACTCAGTAAGTGTCTGAATGAATGAATGAGAGAGTGAGAAAGCACAAGGGTTAGAGACAATATCAGACACAAAAAGGAAGAGAAAGCAGAAAAACGAAAGCAGACTACAGATAAAATGGCCCTGAAAATGATACGTCTTTATTAATTTATTGAATGAATAAATGTATGGACAAATAATTTAGTTCTAAAGTCTTCCATGCTATGGAGAGGTTGGAAGGATTAGAAGTGTGGAAACTACCCTGGGATGGATGGTAAAATTACCTTTATGAGCATAATTTCCAAAAACATGTAGGCTAAATACAGACTACCTGAGATTGAGAAAAGTCATGCTCATTGACAATACAAAAAGACTGACTACAAGTCTGAAGTATGTGGGAACACATCCACTTATTATGCACTTATTGAGTGCCTACTAAGTGGTAGCTATTACAAGTGATCACTAAAAGAAATTTCCATAAGAACACATGAGCAAGCTGTGTATTTACCAAAATACATGGGTAAAACATGTCAGACGTGCTCTAATAAAGATCCTAAAAGGCATGAATCAAGTCTGTGAACTCTAATTAACAAATAACTCTCTAAACACAAAGCAATCTACGTTTACTCCTTGACATTTAATTTTGCTGAATTGGCTTCTGTGTGCATGTATTCATTCATCCTATTAAGTAATCTTTTTATTTACACACATTTATACATTTTTAAAGTAACTGCAAACAGTTTCAGGCCACTGATCACATACATCACAGATGACTTGGGCAAATTTTAAGACAGTGGGTACTTTTTTCCTAGTACAATGCACATGCAGAAAAGAGGTATCTTTAATATGACAAAAGTTTAGCTATGTAATTAGTGTATTAAATATTTGTCTGAAAAGACTTTCAATGTTGTCCTTCAAAAAAAGAATTCTACTGTATTAACACATTTAAATGATGAAAACCCTCTTTTTAAAAACCTCACTTAATGGTACAACGAAAGAAACAAAGGCCTGACAGATACCATTGTTTTCATGCATCCATGAATGCAGTAAGAAAACTTTCCTGAAAGTGCCTGCCAAACATGCTTAATCCTCACCAGCAAAACTGTTCAACCCAAGATTAAATCTTGCCTTCCTGAATGGTGGCTTTGTTAATGGGATTAGGGGCTCAGATCTGCTAGGAAGACAGAATCTAATTTAATTTTCTTGGTAGCTGTACACCAAGATTTTAAAAAATTGGAATTTAGTACAGTATGTATTTAGGTAAAAAGGTTACCAATTTGAATGACTGGAATAAAAACCAAACTAAATTTTAAATACTTTATAAACAGAAAACTATTGTAACTAAGAGAATATTAACATAAATTATTTTTTAAATTATAACTGGCATTAAACTAATTTATTAAATATGCTTTTAAAGTACTTCAAAATAATTTGTTTTCTTAAGTACAACAATACTCCTCTTTTTTTTTTTTTTTATTATACTTTAAGTTTTAGGGTACATGTGCACATTGTGCAGGTTAGTTACATATGTATACATGTGCCATGCTGGTGCACTGCACCCACTAACTCGTCATCTAGCATTAGGTATATCTCCCAATGCTATCCCTCCCCCCTCCCTTACGCCTTGTTTGATCTATACATATTTTGCTGGGTAGGTCCTTTGTAGACAGTAAAAGAATAAATGTTAAACCCAATTTCCTCAAGCCTATGCCAAATTCAGAACTAAGTAGTTTCTAATTAATGGTTTAAATAACAAATTCTGAAAAATTCTTTGAACATTTGCCTTGCATACCAGCTTAAGTGTTTGCAAATTATAAAATATTTCATATTTAATGAGAGGTTCTTTTAAATGATTAATTCTCTAGGACCAAGGCAGCCTAATGGGAATAACTAAATTTTCTATATGCTATGTCTTATAAACCAAAGAATCAATGTTCTAGTCTGAAATGAACACTTTATTCTTAGGAAATCACCTACAGGACATATCAGGCCATTAAAATTCTAAAAATGAGGATTCAAGTGTGCATTGAATGGAGTATTTGTGCTAAAAGAGCAATATAAAGTTTTCAAAGAAAACTTTCATACCAAAGCAAGCTAAGGGGAACAAAACCATCACATTTCTAGAAAAAAAAAATTACCTTAAAACCCGCTTCCTCAGTTAGCAAATATAGTGTGGAGAAGAATAATTACATAATTTCACTCAAAAACTGATCTTTGATATAAAACATGTAAACAGGAATGGATTATTAATCATAGACACACCTGACCGAGTAGGGTGAATGCTGAGTTTGCTAAACATTAGGCAGCCAAAACCAATTTACAAAAATAATTACATTTGTAGGAAAAATAAATTTATAGAATTAAGACCTTTTAAACATTTAGTTGGTAGAGTCATATCATGAAAATAAATTACAGATATGAAGTCTTCTGCTATAATGCTTGTTTTGAAAATGTGATTTGATTCAACATGATTGAAACACTAGAGAACTGCATATACAGCAAATTTCACATTTGCTTATGTACAATTTAATCCACAGACTACTACTAGGTAAACAGAGATAATTGCATTGAGCTGTTTAAACGATATATTCTATTCCTTCCTATTACCTGATCTCAGTGCAGAAAACATTTATTTTACTAATTTTCTCAACTTTTGAACTTTCACTACTAATCATATGTAATTTCCTTTTGCAGTTCTTTTGGTCATCCACAACTATGGTAATTCTTCAAGTTCTTATGCTGCTATCACCTAGGGCAAACCCTCTTTTCTTATTATATTTTGATTTTTGAACAAAAAACACCAAACCAAATCAATCTATTTATACTTATTAAAATCACAAAATCATTTTCTCATATCAATTGAAATTATAAAATGCAGTTTCTTTTTTTTTTTGAGATGGAGTCTTGCTCTGCTGCCCAGGCTGGAGTGCAATGGCATGATCTTGGCTCACTGCAACCTCCGCCTCCCGGGTTCAAGCAATTCTCCTACCCCAGCCTCCCGAGTAGCTGGGACTACAGGCACATGCCACCACGTCCAGCTATAAAATGCAGTTTTTAATCCTTGAAGAGATCTAAACTGTAAATCCTCATTTTGTAGATGTGGAAACAAGAGGTCCAAAGAGTACGTCATGTTTATTTTGAGTCCTTCACATATCTTTTTCACCATAGTGAACACAGAGAATTGTAATTATTTCACATTAGAGTATGAAATTTGCAGAAATGCCATTACAAATATATCTTAATTGACACAAACTTGATCAACAGGAAAGCTAATTTAAAAGCTCTGTGAAAATTACTGAATACAGTGAATCAAAAGAACATTCTGTAAATAATTAACATTCAGACAAAATCTCCCTAACATATACCTCCAAATAAATGAATGAAACACAGATTTTACCCACCTCCCGTATGACTTGCTGCAACTCATCTTGCTCCACATTTTTATGCATTTCCTCAGCAGCTGGCATTGATGGGAGTTTTCCATGCCCTTCTTCCACTTCAGATTTAGGTCCTACAACTTCTGGGGCTTCTTCAGCTGCATCAACTTCCTCATAACTTTCCAAATCTGGAGGTGTCTGCACAGAGCCTGTTCTAGAAGGAGCTGTTGGCGTTAGAGCCACCGATGCTCGGAACACTTTCTTCCTTGCCACTAATGGGGTTTTGGATTTGCCCACTGAGGCAGTAGAAGATACTCCAGTTCTTCTGTTAGCATGAGAGGGACCAGAACATACAGAAGATGATTCTGATGTTGCTTGGGAAAAAACAGATTCTGAGCTTTCTCCAGGAGGAATTTCAAATCCCATTTCTCCAAGTCCCAGGCCCAATTCAGACTTCAGGTATGACTGCTCCTGCATCAGTTCAGTGACCTGGAGATTATAAAAAAAATGTTATTCTTCTCTCTTGGAATTAAGATTGGTAGCTAAAAAGGTTAAAGTCCTGGTTGTTATTATTGCCTAAAATCATGTAATTTGTAAAGACACAAATCTATTCTGTTAATTTAATAACTACTCAATTTTATTTGCAAAAATGGTAAGTAAAATTTAAATTCCTATTGAGATGAAGCAACGAAACAGGTAAACAGAATACATAGTGGGATGAAATTTTACTTGTTACCACCAAGGTGTCCAAATCACTTGTAAAGAAGAGTAACTAGTGAAAAATAGTTATTCATAGTGCTTTTGCCCCCAAATGAACCAATCTGTCTAACACAATAAAGACAGATTTCTGTTAAAAACGTGGTCATGTTACAGCTCTAACTACCTAAAGAACCAGGATCAAACTGTGAAAGCACATGTCTCCTGAAATGTAAATTAAAAATCAATTTTTTTTTTTTTTTGAGATGGAGTCTCACTCTGTCACCCAGGCTGGAGTGCAATGGCTTGATCTCGGCTCACTGCAACCTCCGCCTCCCGGGTTCAAGCAAGTCTCCTGCCTCAGCCTCCCAAGTAGCTGGGATTACAGATGTCTGCCACCATGCCCAGCTAATTTTTGTATTTTTAGTAGAGATGTGGTTTCACCATGTTGGTCAGGCTGGTCTTCAACTCCTGACCTCAGGTGATCCACTTGCCTCAGCCTCCCAAAATGCTGGGATTACAGGCATGAGCCACCACACCTGGCCTATTATTTTTTAAAGACAGGGTCTTGCTCTGTCACCCAGGCTGGAGTGCAGTGGCACAATCATAGCTCACTGTAGCCTTGAGCTCCTGGCCTCAAGCGATCCTCCTGCCTCAGCCTCCTGAGTAACTGGGACTACAGGCACATATCACCATGCCTGGCTGATTTTTAAATTTTCTGTAGAGAAAGGGTCTCATTTTGTTGACTAGGCTGGTCTCAAACTCCTGGCTTGAAGCAATCCTTCCACCTCAACCACTTAAATAAAGTGCTGGGATTATAGGCATGAGCCACTGTACATGTTTTTATGGTGCATTACCTCCTTTAGTCAGAAAGATAAATCACTATTGCAATTCAGGTGGCTTTCTAGTGGCTTCAGACAGCAATGGACTTTCAAAGGTGAAAGTCACTTCCAATCAACTATAATTTATCAAATTATGTATTTAAAATAAACATATATTTCATCTAAACTAGGGAAACTATGTGTCTGAAATGTTGTATCATTCCCTTCCCCAGTGATTTAAGAGGAAAGAAGCTTACTGGTTCCATTACATTCAATGGAGAAGGGCATGACAAGTTATCAGCGCTTCTACTGCCACACATTCCCTGAAAAGGTAAGAACAATATATATATATATATGTGTGTGTATATATACATACATGCATATATAATTATAATGTACATATATATTTTTTCAAATCGCAAGACTTTTATAATAAAATTAATTGGCTAATTAGTGCCTGGAAGCATCCCTTTATGTCACAAAGGTTACCCTCAAGTGTCACAGATCCCATAAAATGCATTATTGTGAGTTAAAACTGATACAATATGCAAAGAGGATGTTCTAGTTCTCCCCTGTCACCATTCTCAGAATGATAAATCAAAACCATGTTGAAAAGTACATTCATTAGCAATACAGAACATCCTTAGTCTATGCTATACATATATGTGTTTATACACAAATGTTTATTCTACTTCATTTATAGTATGTACACACATAATTGTATGTGTGTATATTCATCCATTTCTTTTTAACAAAATCAAATACATTGTTAAGGTAACAATAATTCACTATTTCAGCATTTCAAAGCAACATATTCTACAACTTCAAAGATATTTGCAAAAATAAGAATACAACTGTTGAAGTTCAAATGTCATGGAAAGAAACATTAGAAGTATGAAAAGTGGTACAAAAACATGTTTCTTTTTATTCTCTTGGATATATATCTATATATTTAGGAAAATACATATATATATGTGTATGTATATAAATGTATGAAAATATACAGGTATCATTTGATTCCTTTAAAAATAAATGGAAAAGAATCCAAAATAAAGAAAAAGTTTAAAAGGAACACTTTTTATTTAAAGGCATGAAAGAAAAAAAAACTGAGCAAAATACGCATCTGTGTTCTCTGCAGTTACATGCAACAATTAAAATTTACATTAGTCATATGTTAATTCACTATCATTTTTCCTTTAAAAACCCTCAACTTTCATATAAGCCCTTATTCTTTCCTGTTATTAAAATTTATCATTAAAAATTTTCAACATATTTCTAAATATACTATTTATGACAATTATTACAAATTGTACATTCAACTGTTGTGGGAAAGCTCCTTAAACAGTATGCATGCTTTTAATACCATTAAAATAAATGACTTGAAATGAAGGCACACGTCCTAAATTATTGGAACATTATCAATAAACCTTTGGTGAAAACTCCGACCACCCTCCAGGTAGCGTACCATGAGTGCGGAGGAGCGGAAGGGTGAAGGCATGCGCACAGCACGAAGCTGCTCCTCCAGGCCCAGCAGGCGCTCCTCCAGCTGCAGTTCCAGGTCCTGAAGTTCCATTCGGACTGAATTTCTCAAACCCTGGAGCTGATCAACTTCAAACCTATTGGTATGGTGA
The DNA here is from genome assembly GCF_029281585.2 of Gorilla gorilla gorilla. NCBI lineage: Eukaryota > Metazoa > Chordata > Mammalia > Primates > Hominidae > Gorilla > Gorilla gorilla. The sequence goes on along the minus strand of NC_073235.2, from coordinate 84,392,186 downwards.
AGGGCACAAAATTTGAAAAATGCAGTTTGGAGATTCCTAATCACAAATCTTTCAACAACTACTATATGCTAACAGAAGGTATGGAAATCTCAGGTTCTAGAAATTAGTACAATATCAACTACAATAGGTGTATCCACAAGGACATTGGTCTTTCTTCCCCTATCCTCTCACAAATATCTCAAACAAGGGAAAGCAGGTTACCACCACCCTTAGGATACTGAAGGCATACAAGTTTACTTAGTAAAACACTATCTATGACTAATCTTATCTACACTGGTTCACAAAACAGATACAAGGTACACAGCAGTAGAATCAAAACCTAATTTTAAAAAATATAAGTTGAGAAGACTTTGAATGAAAAGCTTTTTGAGGTGTGCTAAGACAAAATGAATGTTTACCTCTCCTCCTCAGTCATATGATGATAAACCATGGTTTGCTGACGCAGCATTGCCAATTCTAAATCCATCATTTGTGTTCTAAACAAATTCAGACTCCGCCTCATTACCTGGAGCTCCTGAAAAGTATTCTAGAATGAAACATAACAAAATTACACTTCTAAATTCTACAAATTATTTTGGAACACAAAGATGTAAGAAAGAACTTACTTCATAAAGAGGTAGAACAGATGATTTCTGAGTACTATATGGAGCAGCAGCAGGATCAGGTCCTCTCATCATAGGGTACTTCAAAAAAGTAAAAGTAGGATTCAAACCAATGTTAAAGTGAATACTTCCAAATCACTTAAGGGGTTAAAAGGCAGAATTTGGGGCCTATATATTTTTCTCTTTCAGACAAAAGGATCCAAAAAACCTTCATATTGTAAGCAGGAAAAAAGAAATCAGTCCGCATATTCTCACTCATAGGTGGGAATTGAACAATGAGATCACATGGACACAGGAAGGGGAATATCACACTCTGGGCACTGTGGTGGGGTGGGGGGAGGGGGGCGGGGTAGCATCGGGAGATATACCTAATGCTAGATGACGAGTTAGTGGGTGCAGCGCACCAGCATGGCACATGTATACATGTGTAACTAACCTGCACAATGTGCACATGTACCCTAAAACTTAAATTGAAAAAAAAAAAAAAAAAAGAAATCAGTTCCCAATGACACCTAGTACTGCTAGCTGTTCCAGGTATAAGTCAATCTACGTGGGAGGAGGAGGTGAAGGAACATAGTTCACATCTATTTCTTTCAGGACTTCCCTCTTGCGAAACTAAAAAAAACAAAATCAAAACACAAAAATGTAGAAGCCATTGCAAATATCATCATGAGATTATAGTGATTATTAACTTTGCTGGAGAGCAAGCAATCATTGTCGTCTTTCTCAGACATCTTAGCATTTCCTATATGCCACTATTTTAGGCAGTGAGATAAAAACATAAAAGGTATTCCCAGCCTTCAGGTGTTCTCACAGTGTAAGGAAAAATAAAGGAAATTTTTTAAAAATTCTAATACTGTGGAAGGAGTGCTATGATGGACACAGAAAAATTCAGATTACGTGAACTTTCCCAAAAGTGGTAACACTACTTGAACTGAGTCTTAACAGTAAATAGGGCTTGATTATGCAAAGAAAGGCAAAGGCTGGGTGATCTCGGTTAAAAAAAAAAAAAAAAAAAAAAAAAAGTGGCTTATAGTCCCAGTACTTTGGGAGGCCAAGGCAGGAGGATCACTTGAGCCCAAGAGTTCAAGACTGCAGGGAGCCATGATTACACCACTGTCTCCAGCACTCCATGTGGGCGAGAAACAGAAACTTCATCTTTTTATTTTAAAAAAACAAAACAAAACACAAAATCAGCATGTGCAGATACCTAAGAACACACAACTGTTTAGAGACCTGTGTACAGTCCTACAGCTAAGGAATGAGGCTGAAGAGATAGTCAGAGACCACATCATAGAAAGCACCTGTCCACTAGTGTAGGGTGGGGTAGGCATGGGGAGATGTATTAGCTGAGTTATTGCTGGGATATCCAGGAGAAAGAGACCACAGCTGGAGCAGAAGAACCAGGTGGCCTAGAAAGAAAGATGCACCACGGTACTGGTGGACAGGGCCCTGGAAATCCCCAGCTTGACATAATCACAGCTGCAAGTTCCATCACAGACAGAACTATATTTTGTAAGGAGGAATAAGAAACACCCACATTCTGTTTAAACAGAAAACCGTTAGGGGACAATTGTCATGAGGATAAAACTTACAGTTAAGAGGAGGTATATCTTATTATAACTTGAGAAGTTACACCTTTGATTTTTACTTTCCAAGTGGCTCCCTGTCTACTATGTCATGATAAGAGATCTATTACATTCATTCTAGGCCTCCTGACTCTTTGTTGAATGCTCTCATGACTATATTACATTGTCATTTTCTTCAATCCCTCAGTTGTCTAAACATGATTCGTTCAGAGAGAATGTTCAAGAAAATGTAAAAGGCAAAACTGAAGACAACGTACTTATTTTCAAAATTTTTTTGGGAAAATTACTTCCAGTCTACTAACAAATCTGAGAATGACTTTAAAAGTGACAAGACATACAGAGCATTTTAAATCAAATTCACACTTTACCTGATTTGTTATTTTCTGGTCTGGAGTAGTTCCAGTCTTTGAGTCCAGTGGAAGCAGACTAACTCTGTGCACAGCATCGAGGGTCAGTAGGTGAAGGGGAAAGCTTAGTCAGAGAGCTACGAGCAGAACCAGGAGAACGTGGTGCCACAGAAGCCAACAGGGAGAAAACTTGGAAAAGGAAAAGGTAGTCAACATGTTCAAATAGCAGAGAGAAAGAGAGAAAGAACTTTAAGAGGGAAGATTTTTTAATAATAGAAATGACAAAAGATTCTAGACTAAAACAAAGACAGTGGATGATAGACTAAAAATGGGAGGATACTTAACGAGCAAAATCTCTCCTCTTGGAAAGGAGACAGACTTATGAGCAAAGAAATCGACTTTGATCAGGGTTAGTTACAGCTTCTCCCTTGAAACAGGAGAGAAGATAGAAAAGGAAGGCAGATGCAGATTAAGTTTAGACATGTCAGAAAATAAAGCTGAGGTAGTTCATACTTGATGTGCCTTGCTTCTCTGTGAATTAAAAAGTGCTCAGAGCAGTAAAAGAAAAAAGCTAATGAAAATATACTTTTTCTCATACCTGTGAAAGATTCTGCAGTGAGTTTCTAATATCATGTAATACTCTTCGCAACTGCATTTCTATGGATGAAGGAGGATTCACAGAGCACACTCGGTAAGGGTAGGTGGCATGTCTATGTGAGTAAGGACACCCAAAAGGGGAAGCGAAGGCGCTACAAGTAGCCCCTGATATGTTGGGAACACTATGAGTGCTCAGAGTTCTTGTGTGCTCACACAGGGGCCTTTCCTGCCACTCAGAGTGGATGGAATGAAGGGAGCAGGTAGACTGAGACATTGGTGGTGGAGCAAGCCGTGAACAGGTAGGAGTCCTTCCATGATGGCATTCCTCCACCCGCGGCGCCTCACTCTGGGGGGCTTCTTCTTTCTTCACAGATGATGGAGAGATGAAAATGGTCGATTTAACTAAAGATTGACCATCATGTTCCATCACTCGCTTTTCCAATTCCTGCTCCTCTTCAGGTGTGTACTTATAGGTGAAGGAAGGTGGGCTGCATCTGGTCTCTTTTCCTGGAGATAATCGAACATTGACAGAGGACACAACCCTTACTGGGCTCAATAAGGTGGTTGGTAAAGACTGAGACCTTCTTAGAGGATAGCCAGCTTTTGCAAATAAGTACCTTTGTTTTAACAAATCTTTTGATTTTAGCAGGCTACGCCCCATCCTTTGATTAGACAGACTGCAAACCTTCATTTGAGCTCTTTGCAAAGCTGTATTAACTCTGTCCATGGAAGAAGGAGGCCCAGTTGTATTTTCAGAGCTCATATCACTGCATTTAGCTTCAATAGAAGCCAATGATTTCAGAATATGGTGTGTGGTATACTGAGTAAATTCACTTTCACTGCTTTTATCCACATCACTTTCAGCACTTGCTTCCCTCAGTAGCTCTACTGTCTCTGCTGGAAACAAATCCTCTTCCACTTCAGTCATTTCAGTGATATGATCCCCTGGACTACAGGTGGACTGTTTAGTTCCTGGATTCTCAGTGGTGTTGCACTGAGGGAAGTCCTGGCTACCTGATTTTCTTTTGTCTGCAACTGCTGCTGCCTTCTCTAGTCCCTTCTGAAGAGGGACGAGAGACTCCTCCTCTGATTCATTAAAATAAGGCTGGTCTTGTGCTGTTGGTGTGGCAAGGTCTTCACCAAGTGACGTAACTGTTGTCTCACTGTCACAACTATCAGCACTACTCCCCATAGCCTGCAAGGACTCCTGAACCTGTGAAAAGAAAATAGGTGGAAAGATGAAGAATATACGTAAGAAGAGTCACTAACAAAATACCAAACCAACATGGTGCTTCTATAATTTCACTGTTTCCACTGCGGTTGTGGCCCTGCTGTTGCTCAATTGTTTTATTGCTCCTGAGCAGCAACCACATCCCTCCTTCCTCTCACTTTCTCACAAAGATTATTTCAGAACTTCACTGTTTTCCTAAAATTCCCTTTCCAACAACCTCCCCTTTTCCTTTCAATACAACACACTGACTCATAGAGAAAATGGACAAACACTTCCTAACATTCTTCCCCAACATCTAAAAACTTCCTTGTATCTCCCCCAATCATTCCCTCCTTCTCTCCATTCTGAAAGGAAACTCAAAGCGAATCCCTCCAACCTGGGTTCCTGATCATATCCTCTCCAAGACCAAGGTATCTCTCCAGTTTCATCCCGGATTTTTCTAAATCAATTCTTCTCTTACGGTTATTTCCCTTAGCTGAACACCTTCCCCAAGTCATTTCATGTTATTATAAAAAGACAAAAAGACCTCTCACTCTTAAGCTATCATTCATATTTGATAACCAGTCAACATTCCTATCTTTTCTTCCATACCTTCTGAAAGTTTCTCCTCCATCTCCCAGTGTTTCTGTCCACTTAATTACTCTTTCTCAGTGAACTTACATATGCCTCTTGTCTATTTACCCCTTAAATGCTATGTTCCTAAAGGCTCTTTGGGAGTTTTCTCATCCCAATTTTCTTTAGAATTTGCTTAAAAAATGTTTCATATGCTTTTTCTGTGCATTCTGTGTACTCTACGTATAGACTATATGCTTCTTGAGGATAAAGATGTGCCTGTTCTCTGGGTTATCTCACACAACCTAGTGTAAAAATCAGTATAACACTCAGCAAGCTATAGGTCCACAATTAATGTCAGTTATTAAACAGGCAAAACAATTACTGTAAAATACTGAAATATAATGATGGTTAAAAAAATAAGAAAAACAACAGACAAAACAGATTAATGATCACAATAATCTCTGTTTACTGGTGGTCCAAAAATTAAGGGGAAGATAGATATTTTTAAGAACATATTCAGAGAGAAGAATTAATGAAATCTAAAATTTATAGTCAAATGCTTAGACAACATCTACATGCCAGGAGTTTTGTTCTGTCACTTGAAAAATAAAGATTACACAGACTCAATATTAAAATATATAGTAATAGAAAAACCACCTTAAAATGAGGAAGTTAATCATAGTGCCTATTAGAACAGAAAATTTTACCTGAAGATGATTAAGGGATAGGCAGTCTGTAGAATCTTCAGCAAAACCACTGCTATCGGAATGCTGACTTGCAGTACGTAACAAATGATCTATGAATAAAAAAATGTGGCTATAAGAAACAGATGATCTATGAATAAAAAAAGTGGCTATAAGAAATTACTGAGAGCAATATTACTACAGAGATATGATTCCCAGCAGATATAAGATACACAATATTTGACTGCTTCTTAGAAAAATATGCATTACTTATGCAAAATTATGTCTTCAAAGTACAGGAGGTAACTCAAATTCAAACAAAAACTGTATCAGATCTTCTATTAGAATCTCTCGGTATTCGCTCATTAATTAAGCTCTAATTATAATCTATTTTGGTAAATCCAATCAATGTTTTATCCTTGGAGGAAAACTGAAGTAAAAGATGGCTCTGATAAAAACAGAAGTCCCAAAGTAAACCATTTCCATTATGTAAATATGTAAAGATATTTAGGAGGTAAATTTAGAAGCTCATATAGAGAGCATAGTGTGTAAAGATTTCTATTATCTTCCCAATTTAAAAAACACAGTTAGGGCTGGGTGCGGTGGCTCATGCCTGTAATCCCAGCACTTTGGGAGGCTGAGGTGGGCGGATCACGAGGTTAGGAGATCGAGACCATCCTGGCTAACACGGTAAAACCCCGTCTGTACTAAAAATACAAAAAATTAGCCAGGCGTGGTAGCGGGCGCCTGTAGTCCCAGCTACTTGGGAGGCTGAGGCAGGAGAATGGAGTAAACCTGGGAGGTGGAGGTTGCAGTGAGCCAAGATTGCACCACTGCACTCCAGTCTGGGCGACAGAGCAAGACTCCGTCTCAAAAAAAAAAATAAATAAATAAATACAATTAAGGCCAGTAAATTAAATAATCTGAAATGCAAGCATACTTAAATGTCTCTGGTGTTTTATGATGTTTTAAATGATGCAAATGTATAAGGTATGAAACAATTGTTTCATAAAAATTACATAAAACTCAACCAAATAGGTTCAACCACAACATAATATTGTTAATCTTATAAAATCTTTCTGCTTATTTTTCTGCCTCAAAATTCTAATTCCTGGTTAGTATGATCTATAATGTTTTACATAAGTAAAAAGGCCAACTAAGCATAGCAAGTATGTTCACATTCTATCCACACTACAACTACCACAATGGGAGAGACTGTACAGTTCTTACATTCATCAAGGCAGAAGCTTCAAGAGACAGCAAAGTTCTGCAGAACTTCAAAAGCAAAAGGCTAAATAAAGTGTGTTTACCAAAACCATATTCATTTAAGATATGAACCACATAGAAAAAGAGCCAGATAATATAATTAAATGAAATTTAAAATCTATTAAAGTCAACTTGGTTTGAAAAATACCCCACTATAGACTCAGTTTCCACGGAATACATTTTTCCCATTAAAAATTTAGAATAATTTTGTAATATCATTTTGATAGTAACAAGACTGCAAAATGAAATATAAGGAATTATTCCATATCCTTGATAAGCCTAGGTAAATTGGAATACTTGTGAAACTGAACTGCAATAAGCTGTTACCACCAGTACTGATAAGGCATTATATTCTTGGTAAAATGATTAACATCTTATGCTATAGCAGTTATCACTATAATTATGTATTTTCATATCTTTAAACTAGATTGTGAGCCTTTTGAAGGCAGAAACTATTCTTCTTTGTATCCCAGTACCTAGAATAAGCTGACAATAAATGTTTGCTGACCTCAATCAATGATACCTATTTCCTTAAAGCAACAAAAGAATAATGCAGTCATTTAAATGATTTAGAAGTGAAACTGTCTATCTGGCTAGGCAAGGGCAGGTGCCTGAGAGTGCAGGGAAGACAGAGTGAGCAGCTCTGACTGGTTCTCTCTGCTAAGGTACGTTTTATCTGCAAGAGAGTACAGTCTGCCAAGTTCACCTCACAGTTGCTAAGCCCTGTCTAAGTACACAGTTTAGGTCATAATGCACGTAGACTGCTTAGACTTCAGCACAGGTTTGGGGCAATGGGTAAAACAAGGAGGCCTGGGTTCAAGTTCTTGCTGTGTTTCTGGTCATAAGCAATAGCTTCTCTCCTCTGCAAAACGAGATAATAATAATTCTTCTATCTATCTCACAGGGCTACTTCAGAAACTAAGTAGAATGTAGAGGAAACTATTTTGTAAACCATAAATCACAATCTAGGTTCTTTAGTCAGACATTTCTGTTTCCAAAAACACAGTTCTCAACAGAAAAAGATGGAACTATAAAAAAGGATTAGATCTCTGTCCTGAAGATACAATATATGATTTCTAATTAAAAACTAGGAAGTTAGAGGAAACATTAAAGTGAGAAAAAAATCTGGAAACTTTGTCTAGTATCATCATAAAGAAACCAAACAACTGTCTATCTATTCTCTGCTAGACTAAAGAAAATATTGTATGTCTTCTTTAATAAGAAAAATGTTGAACTTTTCTCAACATAACTACCAAATGCTAACTTGTAACAAACATTAAGTCACTAAACCTCTCTGGGCTTCAGTATGTAAATCTTGGACTGGATTTGAGATTAAGATAATTTTGATTTCAAAAGTCCTATTATCAAACTGCTATATGCATTTTTCCTAAACTTTTGAAGTAAATATATTACCAGTGTTTCTAACTCTGCAGTTATGATCAATCTAAGATACTTACATAGGATATAGGATACTTTTCAAAATGATGAAAACACTATGTTGTTCTCTCTTCTCGCTCATGCACACAGACACACGAACCATTTTACTGTTAATTTATAAAAATCTGACTAAGAAAAGGAAAAAACCCAGATATGAATATAAACCACATCTAATCATTCCTACCACAGGGATCTTGCTCTTAAAACACCTTAAAGTAATTTTATTGTTTTCTTATCCTCCTTTTAATGCATGGCAAGCTGCTTTTTCCAATGTATCCCCTGTCTACCTATCTAAAGCAAACACTTCTTGATGACCATGAACTCAGCTCAGAAACACATACATAAATTTATGAACTTACAAGGGGAAGAAAATTAAATAGTAAAGTTCATTTTGAGTCTAACCAGAGCTACAGTGACCGAGTGAGAGTGAAGCTCTTGTTTCTTAATACCATATTGCAATAAAAGAAAAAAATTTATGCAAATTGTCTCCTGTGAAGTAATTTCAGAGATCAGGAGACAACAAACATGTAATTTCCTATTCTAGGAACATACATATGAATCTTCGTTTAAAAAAAAAGCAGGGTGGTTCAGCATGTGTAAAGTTTCAAAAATAAACAGTCCTACCTTCAGTGGTCATTTTCACTTCTTCCTCTTTCCCTTTCTCTAAAGCTCAAAAGTTTTGTAAATCCAAAGATCACACATTTTTGTTGTTGTTGTTGTTGCAAGTTAAAAGTGAAAGGAATGGATTCAAAGGTTCTTTGGTCAATAATTAATAATTTAAGAGAGGAACAGTATCTACAACCACTCACCTTCGACCCATAGTTTGAATTTAACTAGCTTTAACTATTGCTAAAAAATTGGTGGGTTTTGCTAGAGGAATATTCATGTGTTATACCTAGGAGCTATATTTATATAGTGAAACACCAAAGATAGATAATACCAGTATATTTTTCAGTCATAACAATGTAAAAGGTAGTCCTAATCCATTGCTCTATCACTTCCCAACTAGCTGTTATGCAATAGTGTAAAACACTTACAGCACACAAAATTGTGTAATGAGGTCATTCCAGAATAAGCAAACTAATTAGCAAACTAATTTTTAAAAAGTCTTTTAAAAAATACAAAAAAGTTCTACAAACAATAGTGAATCATGCCTACCTGTGTGTGTTCTTTACCTTTTCACACTCATAAATACTACAAATACTGATACATAAAACCCCTTTTCCAAATCAACTAATATTTGATAATGTGCTCAGAACTAGTGGATACCGGTCCACTTACCTCTTTTCGACTTCGTAAGACCTAGCTGGTACGTGGCTGGAACATGAGGAGCTTCTCCCTCCGTACTTTGAACCTTAAGAAGAGTTTTAAGTAGTCAAAACCAAATGAATCTAAGGCAAACAAGTATAACTTCTCGAATAACCATCTATTAAACAAATCAACCTAACTCAAGTGCACCAAAACATTATATATATATTCAAACTTTAAGAAATCTGACCTCAAAATTATTAGAATGCTCCACAACTAAATTTTCTGATCTATTTTCCAGTTAACAACAGCACTCAAGTTTGCAGCAAAGAAAAATAACTGATGGAAATTAGTGCATCAGACGTGCACTAGCTTCCATCATTTTACCCTGTAACGGTTACTTCTTAAAATAGTAAAGAACATCGTAGTCAAGTGTGCAAACTAGCCCAACATATGGGTTTTCAACCTTGAATAAATTTTAATAACTGCTTCATTCAAAAAAAATGTTGCTATTATATGAAAAACAGATCCATAAAGAAAAGTTCTCTAAACTTTAAACTTCAAAGTAGGGTAAATCCCAGGAGAAACACTAATACACTCACTACAGCACATTACGACCAACACACAGTTGAGGTAATTATAAGTCTCGCATCTTTGAAAATAGAACACAGTGCTACCACTGCAGAATTTCTAAATTCCCCCAAACTTTCAGGTATCAAAAATTGCTCATGTGTAAGACTGCTTTGTCCTGAAATTCTTTCAAGACATAACTTGGGAGCTGTATGTGGAAAAGCAGGTTTCATTACAGAACTAAAATAATGAAAGATATTAACCATAAATCTTCCCTGAAAACACTGTTCAAAGAACATATCAAACTTAGCTGTCTTTTTGTGTTTATTTTTCTATCTGCACAAGTACATAATTTAGAAATTTTCAGATTCCTAAATCACCACCTCCACCCCACAAACACTCTGTCTATTCTAACATAATTAACTCTATGTCAACATTAAATACATAGGGAATGGGCAAGATGCACAGTAATTTGTTACTTTACTCTGTAATGATTGGTTCTTAAATCATAAAGAACATCCTAGTAAAGTGTGGTACCTAGCTGAACATATGGGTTTTCAACCTTGAAAAAAAAAATCAAAGCGCTAATAGTTAACACATTTTAGGGAAAACTCTGGTAGTTTTTAGTTATGAAGCTATTCAAGAATAAGAAATATTCCAAACGAATAAGAGTGAAATAACCAACATTTTTAAAAGCCCAAAGGTTAAAGATAGTATTACCCAATTTAAAATTTGCTCTAATTTGTGATTTCTTTGCTCTATATAGCTCCATTAACCCAAGTTTATGAATCTTTTGAAAACTGAAAGCACACTGCTCATGCAAAACCATCACCTGTAGATCAGATATATAAAAAGATTTTACTATTCTTTGTTATCTTGTTAAAATTAGAATAATTCTTCAAAGCAGCAGATACATGTTCAACAGGAAAACCATTGTCTTGTATGCAAGGGAACAATGTGCGTTTTCTTTTTATATTCAACAAAATGTCTATTATTAGCTTCTATTCAGGCTCGGTCTACTTCAAGTAACTTTCTGTAAAGTAAATATCAACCAGATCAAAAAATTATAATAGAATTCCAATGCCTCTGCATTTATGTTCTAGGAATACTGGCTCAGGCACAGCATTAATATACCAAATCTCTCACTGTCATATTTTTTTAAAATTTAATCTATTTATTTATTTTGAGACTGGGTTATGAGACTGGGTAATTTTTGTATTTTTGGTAGAGGTGGGGTTTCACCATGTTGCCCAGGCTGGGGTCTCAAACTCCTGGGCTCAAGCGATCCACCTGCCACAGCCTTCCAAGTGCTGGGATTAAAGGTATGAGCCACTGCACCTGGCTGCTCACCTTTAAACACAGAATTATCACATATTCTATTTCCTTAGACTTATGAAATTAATCACAAAATAACATGACTTTAATAAACACATATCATCAGCGTTCTATTCTTCAAGATGCTACTCAATGGCAAAAACAAATCTACTCTCTCCTTTTACTACAAACTCCATAATTAATTGCAAGGAAGGAGCACTTCAAAAAGCTGAGACAGTCACATTTTACTAATAAAACTAAAGTCGGGATTCTTCTTGTTTACTCAGCAAAATCAGAGTACCCACTTGCTGAAGAGAGAAACATACATGCTAGTGATAATGGGTGAATTTCTTATTTTATTATTGGTCACAATTGTGCAAAAGAAGGCAGTCAAATTTGAGATGGGGTACACCACAGAGAATTATGAAGCAAATATAGAACATAGAATTTAGATTTATGTGACAAGATTTTCCCTATTCAGTGGTTTCGAATGCTCCATAGAATTCTGGTCATTTGCTATAAGCAGCCTTTCATAATTAACAAGAATAGCCAAATAAAACTGCATTAGAATGATGAGTAATGGGTGTTCATGACATTATTTTCTCTAATCTTCAGGTAAGTTTGAAACTTTTCATAATAAAACCGTTTCATAACATAAAAAAAAAAACCACTAAACCAAAGTGATAAAATTGCGTGGTCTCAATGTTTTGGGATTTAAAGATGAAAAACAGCTTTAGAATAACCCACACATTTGGGTTACTTCATTTAAAAAAGTTTTCATGAAACAATGACTGTATCTTTCCAAATCAATGTTCTGCTAAAATGACAGGCACTCACTTTGGTTTCTTTCTCTTGTTTAAAAAATGTACTTTTTGTTTCAGTGAACCACTTTGGTTTCTTAACAGCTGTCATGTTTACCTTGACTAAGAGGGATCTTCTAAGCACAATACTACTGTATTGTACTGCACAGGACAGCAATACATGGATGTTCTAACTCAAATAACCCTTCTTCTAAAGTTTAAAAAGAGACTGTATAGCTGTCATCATTGAATAAACATTGTATATCAAAATGGTTTTCAAAGAAAATCAAAACTAGAGCTTTAGAAATTACAATTCTGTCTAATTTTTAATGACAGCTCAAAAAAATGTCAGAGGAAATCATTCTTTTTCCAAAGTAGTAGCATGGTGCTGTGCATCAGATGATTAGTTCTTGTACAATGCCTGACCATACCAACATATCTGACCTTTAGCAAGTTGTATAGTATAGTCACAAGTAACGTGAATTCAAGTCTTATTCATGCCACTTACTGGCTAACGGCCTCTGACAATTATCTGCGATAAATATCCATATTTTTTTTTCTTTTTATTTTATTTTTTTGAAACAAGGTCTCGTTCTGTTGCCCAGGCTGGAGTGCAGTGGTGGAATCATGGCTCACTGCAGCCTCAACTGCCTGGGCTCAAGTGATTCTCCCACCTCAGCCTTTGGAGAAGTGGGACTACAGACATGCACCACCATGCACAGCTAATTTTAAAACTATTTGTAGAGACAAGTCATGCTATGTTGTCCAGGCTGGTCTCTAACTTCTGGGCTCAAGTGATCCTCCTGCCTCAGCCTCCACACAGTGCTGGGATTACAGGTGTGAATCACCATGCTCAGCCTCAAAATTAAAATTAACAGCAAAATTAAAATTAAAATTTCTACCTCACAGGTCCTTGGGGTGATCAAATGTAACTGTAAGTCAAAGTACTTTCAAACAGTAAAGTAGTAAGAATGTACAACAGGAGCTCCTCCTCTGCCATCCTCTACTGACACCCGCTGTGCTCCTTCCCCCTGTGAAGCACTGATATCAAAAGGAATATTATAGCCCTCAGGAAGATGGTGAAGAACCACTGCTATAAAACAATATCAAATGAGGGAGGGGATGCCTCCTCATTTGTAAAGGGAAGAAACTAGAAAATGAATAAAGTATCTCTTTCCGTACTAGTTTATGATTCTATAAATTACTTGCAAATGTTTATCTTAAATACTATCGAGTTTTACACATACACACAAAAATATCATTTACTTTTACTGTCAGGTAAATTTTTAATAAAAATTAACTAAGGTCTTTCAGGTAAATATCAAATAACAAAACAGTGGTTAATTGGGCTTTAGAGTAGCAGATATCTGTGCATGTCATATGTTAGAGTTCATATTCCAGGGCAGGCTTATCTTCAAAACATACACAGTTACATTTAAAAGGCCAAAGGAACAACTTAATTATCTGTCAAATATCTGACTGATGTGGGATTATTTTAACTCAGACCAATAAACATAGAAAAATCCTAAAACTTAACAGCTAAAAATGAGTAGTCAAATACATTAGTTAAATCAATAATTAGTATGAAGACAGGATTAGAAACAGTTACTAACACATCAATAGCTTAAAAAAGATTATGTGTATATCCAATAATGGTTATATTTAAATAAAAATTCATTTATAGGTCAAGAAGACCACACAGTCAACTTCTTACAGAAATGCTGAGATAAAAGTTCTCCTTCTTAAGTTTTTCCTTTACATCTAAAAGATGAACATCTGCTTGAGAAGGATCATTTTGGTTTAACTTGTGAATCATTCACACTACTAATCTACGGCTTCAGAGAGTTACCATGACGTATTCAAAATAAGCCATTCAAGAAGAACACAAGAATTAACGAAGCAAGTCATTTGTAAGAATTAGAAATTCACGAATAGGATTTAATAACTTTTTATAAATAGTTATAGGCTGGGTGCGGTGGCTCACACCTGTAATCCCAGCATTTTGGGAGGCCGAGGTGGTCAGATCACGAGGTCAGGAGTTTGAGACCAGCCTGGCCAACGTAGTGAAACCCCATCTCTACTAAAAATACAAAAAATTAGCTGGCTGTGGTGGTATGTGCCTGTAATCCCAGCTACTCAGGAAGCTGAGGCAGGAGAATCACATGAACCCAGGAGGCAGACGTTGCAATTAGCCAAGATTGCACCACTGCAATCCCGGGTGACAATGCGAGACTCCGTTTCAAAAAAAAAAAGAAAAAAAGAAAAAAAGAAACATCGTTATAAACATTCATAACTATTTTAAACAGTCTACAAGACACTTTATAAGGCAAGTTGACTTTTAACTGAAAGTCTCTGTCCTTTTCTTTTTCTAACATAAGAAATAGACACTTCATTGTACCAGGCCAGGATCAGTCTCATCATCTATTTAGCTCTCTTTACATTTAAGTATTTTGTCTCTTTGCTTCTGGTGACTGTGGGATCTTACCTCCTGTCTCAGATGGATTAGGCAGCTTCATGCAGTCAACATATCTGCAACATTTTCTCCTTCCTAGCTTCCTAAAGCAGCTCATGCTCAGATAATGTTTCTGAGAACTGATTTACTGAGACAGAGGGAGCTCTAACTTATATTTACTCATGGTTTTCACAAGAAGAAAATTCCCAGCAAGAATCAAACCTCATGGAAAGAGGTCCAAAAGAAAAATAGCAACAAACTACACTGAATAGGATCTAAAAGTCAGTTTCAATAAGATTGTTCTCTTCATTTGTCAATATGATTCAAGTGTTTGGGAGAAGAGGAAATTAAAGTTAACACATTATTTCCTTTCTTTATCCATTGTTCTACAAGCTCTCTTTAATGTTCCCTTAGGGATGAAAACACAATTCCAGGAGGTTTTTATCCATATTTTAAATATATCTGAAGATACATTATTTTCTTTAAAATTCCCCATATTTACAATGTAGCTGTGGTCGACCATAAATTCATTTAAAAAAAAATCTCCCATTATTCTTCCACCAATGCATGTAATCTTGTACTTCAAAAAAATGTTCAAGTCAATGCCACATTACTTTCTTCATTAACCTTTTTTGCCAGTAGAGGGGGCAAAAAACCCCCAGACTATCATTAAAGGTTAACTTGCCACAAAAGTACATCTAGCACTTTATAAGTGTTTAAAAAACCTTTTGTGTATGGCATCTTAAAAAATTTTAAAAACTACAGCTTAGAATTCAGGAATTTTAGAAATTAAAAATAAACTTCCTTGACTTCTTTGAAGAGTGACTTACTTGAAAATATGAGTGTTGTTCATTCGGAGTCGCCAATATCAGATTTGCAATTACCTAACATAATTTGTTTAGATCTTTATGCTCTGCTATTGTATTAAACAAGGAAATTAACTGCCATATCTAATTGTCATAGAAGAGGCCCTAATGGTAGGCAAAAATTTACACTTCAATTATGAGTGCTGGAACAAGTTTAGACCAAAACAAAGTCAAAAAGTTATCAGAGTGAAATAGAACAGAGGTTTTAATGTAGTCATCACAGTCATCTTCCATACTCATTACGATGAGAAATAAATTATACCAGGAGGTAAAAAGATAGAAGAAATATAAATATATACAAAGAAATAAAAGAAAAAAAGCTCAAAATGTAAAATATTCCAAGGTGCTGCTCCTACTCCCTTTTTATTTTACTATTCAGTTGTAATTAAAGTATTAACAGACCACAAAAAAGGCAAAAATCTGTATCAGCAACTGAAATTTTACAATAAATGAAAAATCTTCACTAATGTGAGGGAGGGAGGGAGAGAGAGAGACACTCACCTAAGAGAACATTTATGAGCTGAATCAATTATTTCATTTTCTAATTCCCTAAAATAATGGTGTGTGATGTTAAAACTACTGTGAACTATTACTAAAACGCATCTAATGTAATAAATTACAAAAGACAAATTGCGCATTATATAATTTATAGCCACAACTCTTCATCAGCATACATATGCCTCAGTTTCCTCATGTATAAAATGAGACCACTACTATGTGCCTCACAGACTGCAATGAAGTACTTCAAGAGCCAAGAACAGTGCCCAGCACAGGGTAGATGCTTGGTAAACATCAGTTTTCCTGCCCCAAGCTATTCAGCTCCTACTATTCAGAAGCAGTTTTAGCTGAACCTCATTCAAAATACTTATCTTTTATCTTTTCCAATTAAAAATTTATGTTAACTATCAGGTATATTACTGGACACAAATAACAAGTAACCAGACATTGGTCTTTTGGGCTTGCAGAAACCCTATTCAGTGGCCTTTCAAACCTGCTTATTCTAGGGTCCCTATCCTCCCCATGCAGGTACGTAATATCTTCATGTTCTTTCCAGTCATAAAACAAGAACTATCCCCAAAGCCTTCTTCACATATCCTTACCGCTGAGATATGTTAAGAAAAGCTTGCCCATAGGCATACAGTCATTCAGTGGCAGACAAAACTCAAAGCCCCGTTTGATTTCAAAGCCTGTGTTTCTAACTATTATGCAATATTGCTTTGAATTTAAATATACTCTCTCAGGGCTTTCTTGAGCATCAAAATCTTACCCTTGAGAGAGAAAAGAGGGTTAAGGTTCAAATATCAACTAGTGGATAAAGATCTGGAGGAGCTACTGAACTGTCCCATTACCTTGACATCACATAATCCTGAGACCAATTCTTGGTTTGTGAAACATAAACCTGGAAAGTCAAAATTAGAATCAATTTTTCTAGTATAAATCTATTGGCTACCTCTCATTTTATAAGCATTTTTGGTACTTTTTTTTCCTAGTCTGCAACTTGAAACCAGTCTCAGTAATTTTTTACTTACCTCTTCCATTTCGAAGGAGTCCTTCTGCTGTGTCATTATATTTCTTATGGATGGTATTGTCAGTGGTGCACAAGGCTCTTTTTCAGGTGTGGATATATGGACACTTTTCAGCTCACTGCTATTTTCCAGCTCACTGTGGCTGGGTATGTTGAAATCACTATCTAATTTGGATTCTACAATACCAGATTCCTCACCCAGTTTACTCTCATGACTTTGAGTTTCTTTACTTTGTTCATTTTCAGTTCCTTGGTTAAAATTACTATTTGCTTCATCAGAAATTCTATCACTATCAGCATTCTCCGTAACAGTTGCTGAACTACCAGAGACTTCTTCTTTAACTGTAGCCAACATAGAAGATGACTCTTTCTTCTTCATAATTTTCTGAGACTTTTGATCGTTTTTATTGCCACTTTCTTCAATCACTGAAACATTTAGAATCTTTCCTTTTTCAGCTGATGGAGAAGGACTACTACTTTCTCCTTTCTCTGTTTTATCAACACATAAATTCAGTTTTGAGAGTGTTTTCATTAAACGATTTGCAGTGTTACTTCGAGTTAAAGGTGGAGGTGAGTCTGTCTCCTTGTTAGAGGTCACTGAGGACATACTTCCAATTCTCTGCAGGGGAGTCCCGGAGACTTGAGAATATAAAGAAGAAAATGCATTGGCCACAGTAGTAAGCACTTCAATTTGACGAAAACGGCCTACCAAAAGAAACAATATTAATGATATGTTTATATTTATATATATACATACACATATATTAAATGAATATTATTGTTTAGAATTCCAAAAACTATGCTTAGATCACAAAGATTATAAAACCCTATTTTTTCCTAACACTTAAACCTTCTCTACATTCACTGGGTGGGAAGAAGGAGCAAGATTTTTACTCTAAGCACTAGAATTTGTATTTTTAAAAAATCAGAAATAAGCACAAAGCATAATGGCAACACTGAATAAAACAGAAAGAACTAGCTATTGAATCTACAGTTGTGATTCTATTCTGAAGTCTTGAACTCCATTAAGACTCTTTCAAAATTCTCCTAAGAAAATGCATGTAAGCATATATTTTACACCTAATTTGCAGGGGGAGGGATTTATTGATCTCTTAAAACTGATCCATGAACTACGCAGGATTGGAATCCTATTTTTGGAATCTTTGGCTAACAGAAAGAAAACAAGCAAAGATATGAGTGAAACTGATCAAATTAGCCAGACTAGTTCCTGAAATAGACTGACTTCATTTAAGATTAACAAGGCTCCTCTCCTACTTCTTTTCTTCTTGAATAAAAGCAATCTGTAGACAACAATAAGGTTCTGCAAATAAGTTATGGTAGCACTTAAGTCAGGAATTGGGGAGAAGGGGAAAAATAGGCAAATTAACCACTATAAATGGAGTAATAAAATAGCTTAATTTTAATTTTAACAT
Source organism: Gorilla gorilla gorilla (assembly GCF_029281585.2). NCBI lineage: Eukaryota > Metazoa > Chordata > Mammalia > Primates > Hominidae > Gorilla > Gorilla gorilla. The sequence goes on along the minus strand of NC_073235.2, from coordinate 84,373,671 downwards.
GTAAAAATGGCTTTTGTGTTAATCAATCTCTTTACTTTCCAGTACTATTCCTGAAAATTATTAAGGCTTTAAAATAAGACCATCTTGCTGTAGATGCTATAATTTAAGAAAATAATACGACTAACACTTAAAAATCTTACTTGTTAAAGCATAATTTGGGTTTTCTACTTCCATCCGTTGCATCTGAGCACTCAAAAATACTTTAATATCTATCCCTTTGGCAAAGGATGATGAATTGAAAAATCTGGAAGGAATTTTAGAAGCAATATCTGGTTCATCACGTCCAAATCCAAGATTATAAAGAATTTCTTCAGGATCTTCCTCATAAAGTTCCAACAATTCTGAAACACTACACAAAAAGGGGGCAAAAAAGGAAACATGAAAATATAAAATAAATTGATAGTCCACACCACATTATAAATGAATACATATTACTGCTTTCCTGTGATAAAATCTTTTTTCTCAGCTTCTGCTCTGGAAACCATTATTTATTTTACCATGTTTACACATGTGTACTGAGGAATAAATAGCCTTTATAAAGGGTTCATTGTCTCAAGTTGCTAGAGTTGCAGAAAAGAGCTAACCCCAACGAACACAGTCAGAGATTCCCTACGTGATTCCTCACCTTATTTTTTTTGTCATTTTAAGAGATTCCCTGTAAAGCAGGTAAAACAAGTAGAAGACAGATGATGAAGAATAAGGAATGAACAGATTAAAGAAGAAATGAAAAGGAACTGAGGGACATTTTGTGAAATCTGAGCTTTTCTGTTATCCTTGTCCTAGGAGTGGCAATTGTCCTAGGAGGAACAATAAAGATAACAAGCTGATTTCAGAGAAGTGAGGGAGGAGCTTACTTTCAACTTCTCTCCAACCACTTCCACTCAGGAAGTAGGAGGAGTAAGGTACGGAGAGTGTGGGTTACACAAAGGTTAACTACTCTAATCCTACTGGGAATTAAATATTTAGTATCCCTTCTCTCTCATACCAGTGATAATCCAAGCTTTCTAAGACTCACTGAAGAAAACAGGAAAGTTAGAGATGGAACTTCAACAGAGAGACGTTTCAATTTGTTTCAGACAAAATGCTCAGATTCTAATATTATAATTTGGATAACAGTTTAAACTGGATTCCATAGGCACATGCACTGATGTATTTTAATATACTGTGTGTGCGGGCGGGAGAGGGGCAAGGGTATTTTTTTGTTTGGCTTTTTTGAGACAGCGTCTCACTCTGTCAGCCAAGTTGAAATGGAGTGGCACAATTATAGCTCACTGCAGCCTCAACCTCCTGGGTACCACTTCAGCCTTCCAAGTGGCTGTGACTACAGGTGGATCCCACCACACCCAGCTAATTTTTGCATTTTTTGTAAAGACAGGGTTTCGCCGTTTCGCCATATTGCTCAGGCTGGTCTTGAATTCCTGAGCTCAAGTAATCCACCCACTTTGACACTCCAAAGCACTGGGATTACCGGTGTCAGCCACTGGGCCTGGCTATACTATATATTTGAAAGATCTTTGGTTTAATGTGTTGAAAAAAAGTATGCTTAAATATCAAGCTGTAACTTAGAAAAATTTATTCTGATTTTTGTGTCAGAGTTAACTCAAGTCCTTAACAATGAATTTTGGTTCTCTACAACTACAAGTTACTCCGCTATGGAGTTCCTCTTTCAGGCTGTTGAGAGGGCTCAAAATACTCATTTATGGGTTCCAGCAGCAGTATAAGCCTATTTATTGCTTTTTATTTAATCTCAAAGTAAAACAAAACAAAACAAAACAAAAAGCTCCTATCAGTTGTGCTGGTCCAGGAAACACTCTTTTTGTGTTCTTTCTGATTTCATATGATCAAGGTCAAATCCAAGATTGAAAAAATGATAAGAGTAGGTCATCTATAACACAATGTAATTCCAACACAATTTCAGAATAAGTTACCTTGAAACTGTCCCACTACTTTTCCCAGATCCAGTGGAATTCATACTTCTCCCTTTCTGATGAAACTGTAATCTTCTCTCTTTGGCCAAGATATTATTGCTACGAACAAAATCAGATTATATAAAACTTTATAACTTTATTTTCATTAATGGTCTTCATTTTTTAAAAGAAATAGAACAAAACAGCTACATACCAGTTTTCAATTTGAGCATCACTTTCATGGAGGTGGTTGGCTACAGGTAAAAACAATAAATGTAGAGCACAATTGTTAGTAGGACTATAACTACTATGATACAATTATCAAGAAATCAAATTACCTACAATATTAGAATTAAATGCCTAATATATTAAACACTTATCTTGGTCTATTAAATCTGCATTATTAAAAGTGATATACAGGTAGATAAGAACAGGGCCAGGAGCTTTTGAAGGGTGTTTTTGTGTTTTGGCAACATGAAACTAACTACTCTCACTTGAGTGCTTAAAATAAAAAAACATATAGGGAATCAGTTAAATTTCTTTAACAGGTTAGAAATAAGTAATGAGGAAGATATGTACCATATATGTGGTACTAATTATTAAATTTAAAAGCTATTAATGAATAATATCTTAAGAGGAAAACATGATTTAACATTAAGTGTGGCAATAGTATATGTCAGTTTCTAATGTGGATTTTTTTTTAAGGTTATAACTGATTTTTCACACATATAACATGAAAATTTCTACTTATTTCAATATAAATTTTCTTTTAAAAATTGCCTTTCAACTTTATGATAGAACTTTAGCTTAAAGTTCTAAACAGATAAGTGTTAATGTTTAAAGTTAAATTTATTCATTTAACCTTTATAGACAAATACAAAGAATAAAATTAATTATAAACACATCTATTTCAGCACACATGAATTGCTTTTCATTTCTGATCTACAAAGTTATGACAATTTTGTGTTTCTTTGTACATCCACCAGAAAGGCGCCTAACTCACAGCACTCAGTAGTTATTTACTTAATGAATGGAAATGGCCTTGAAATAATTTTCAGTAAAACAACGTAATAGATTTACTCTTTTATGAGACTCCTTTTTAGGTTCTGGTTTCCAATAAAATCATTCAATATTATCAAACTACCAAGGCAAATATCAAAAGTGCAAAGTGCATTTTAATAACGGATTGACAACATGTTCAATTGTACTGAGTGGGAAGCAGTAAGTTTAAGCTCTTTATAGAGCTTGAAAATATATGAACAGAAATAATAAGAACTAATATATTTGCATATTCCAGAGTTTTAAATGTTAGAAGGTTCTAAATAAGTAATTTACAGATGCATTTGAAACAGGAAAAAATCAAGGATATTAAGTTCAATGTATAAATTCACTATTCACCAACTTGTAAGCTTTAAAGATTTTTTTAAAATCCTTGTTTTTTTAAAAAAGTACACATTAATAACTGAGCTATATAGCTATGAATAATCTATTCAATTTGATCAATGAGCTATAAAATAGCTTTTAAAACACCAGTAAAATAATTAAAAATTCTTATTTTTTTGTACAAGAAAGCTTTATTATAAATCTACTGGAAAACATTACATAACTTGCAAAAACTTTTAAATAGCACAACACACTTTTTAAAATCTAATGTTTTCTGGAATAAACACCAGCATGATTTCTAATAAAATTCTATTAGCTCTGCTATTTTGTCTTTCCCCTTTAATCTTCTAAAAATCAGGAAAATGGGGAAAAGACAGGAGACACTTAAATGCAAAGAGAAAGACAAGCTGCAGCTGTAAGTATGACATAAGTCTATTTTGCGCTAAAAATAAGCTTCAATTTTGTTTTCCCATGTATAAATATTTAAGCGTCCTTCCTTTTTCAGGACAATTCTTCCCTCAGTTATATTACCACGGTTTGTTACAAGCTGTTCCTTTAAGCATTTAGTCCAAGAAAGACAGATGGACACTTCACATAGTTTTTCAGAGTCATTCCTACGTGTATCCTACAGACTATGACTAGATTATTAACAAAGAAAGGTAATGTGAAATGTGCCTGAGCCATTTTCAAGACCTTTAAATTTAGCTTGAGGATTATAAACCTGAAAGCATTCAGCTTTCTCATTTTTTTTTTAATTTGAAAACTACACAAAAATACAGTTCTTCCAAACAAACATACCTTCAGCTCCCAATGACAAATCATCTTCAAAACTTCCTCCATTTCTCACAAGCACACCTGAAAGACACATTTGAAAACTCATCCTGGTGTTCTGTTCCTCCCCACCCTCATATAAAATCACTGTTTTAGTTAAATTCACCCAGCAAACTATCTTATACAGTAAAATGTTTCAGACTTGAATGTACTCAGACATTATTCTGATTATATAACTTCAAGAAGCATGTATAAGCTTTTACTTTAACATAAAGAAACCACTTTTCCAGCAACATAAAGTTCTCAGAAGCCAACCTATAGGCTGTTTTAAACTTATATTTTTGAAGATGTTCAATCAGACTACATACCAAGAGTTTCATAGAAAACCAGATCCTGGAGCAAATATTCTTCTTATCCATCTCATATTAAGTCAGGAGCTGGATTTTCCTGACACTGTAAATGTTTTTTTATATGCCTTGCCACTGCCTGCACATGCTTGTTGTACTTTGAACTTTAGAATTCTGTCTTGAACAGGTGGTAAAATTTTAGGTGTGGCAATTTCAGTAAATGTAAGCAAAGAAATGCTGCACGAAAGTTGACTCAACTTTTGTTCACTCAATAAGTATTTTCCTTATATTTGCAAATCATATATTCATATTTAATTAGTCTTTATAATATCTAACTGGACAATAAAGATGTAAGTTTCACGTTGTGAAAAGGCTAGGCAATTTGCTTAAACTCCCTACTGTTTTACGGTTTATAACAAAGTTTCTCCATTTTGCTTCTAGCTCAGAATAGCATATACTATAAACATGAATATCACTTTTATAAGTCATATATACACTTTTACCCAGAGGACAAAGAAGTAGAACTGTCATAAAGAACAGATTTAGAAAGGCAACCTTCTCTTACCCTTGAGTGTACTACTGCTTTGTTCATCCAGTGAGGCTCCCAAAGGTGTACTGAAACCATATAAACGTATAAGCCTTAGTCTTGTGAAAGGCTATTTGGAAAGTTGTCATTACACAGCCTTACTTAAAGAGTTATAGCTCAACAAGCTTCTAATCACAGTTAAACTCTCCTCCAAAAACACACAAGGAATGCAAGTAGATTACATAAGTAATATTCACTAACTAAGCAAATACCTGTCATCAGGTCAGTTCAGCAGGAATGATTTAATCATGTCTGATGTGCCAACAATTAGGGGCAAAAATGGCAATGACAAATGATGTGAATTGGCATTTTTCTTTGCAAAAAAGAGAGAATGACTGACAATAAGCATTAAGAAAATGTTCTTCTCAACCCCTTCCATCAAAAAAGAAAACAGAATTAGAAGAAAACAAATCTTCAGTCATAGGTAACTTAACCTTAATAAAATTAAAAAGTGAAGAGTAGTTGGAAATGAGGCCCAATAGTTTCCTTAAACCTCATCTGTTAATCTATCACTAGCATTTCAGAGCATTACCTAATGCCTCCCCCTTGCCCCAACAACTATCTTTTTCTTTATGTAAATGTAGAAGCTTGAGATTCGCTTTCTGTTTTTAAGCTAAAAAATACATATATTCTTCATTTAGCTTTGAAAATTACTAAAAAGTTGACTTGAGAATCAACATTAAGATTAGCCATTGCTAAAATTTTTTCATTCTTGTAGTTCAAATACAGATGAGAGAAATATCTTTTTTTCAAATACAAAAATAAACACTTTTAATTCTCTGAAACCAAGTTATAGTAAGAAACATCCTTTTATATTGGAAGGTCTGTTTTGTGATACACACCTTTCTTCAGTAACAATTTATACCTGTTAAAAATTCATGAGACATGGGATCAATCATGAAAATATCAGTTTCAAGGAAATGTTACTGAAATGCCAATTAAAGGTTAAAACTTTCTACAAGTATACTAACAATGACAGCTCTTTAAAACTTAATGCTTTTGAAACGTAAAAGAATCATAAGCAATTACCATAAATATATTAATAAAAGCTTTAATCTATTTTTTGCATATATTTTAATAAAATTCTAATGTATGTCTTTAAAAAGTCATCCTTCCCTGATGGCTACTTTCTTGGATGTAAACATTGTATTACTCTGTCCACAGATCTCTCTACTGGTCTATGCACTAACAGAAAATGGTAGATAAGCAGAGTAACAGGAATCCTCCTTCGAAAACAAATATCTTACTTTTATAGTTGCTCCCTTCCAAATTCTATCAAAATCTCTATCATTTCTTAAATGTTAATTCAAGCAGTTTTCACTTAGTCCCCCCACAAATGGTTATCAAAATAAAGACTCCCTTTAAGGAAAGAAAACACGGTATCTTTATTCAGGATATGGACGGCACTAAGAAACAAAGACTATTTGAGAACTTATCAAGTGGGTAAAATGCTGTCTTCAGGTCATTTGTACATAATAAACAAAATACATAGATGCCCAACTCTGAGAAGGAACTTGAGTTGTTATTTAAAACAAAAATACAGATGCAACATATCCTAAGTCGAATCTGTGATAATATAGCCAAGATTAAAAGACTACTTGTTCTAGCTTTCCTGGATACAAATGAATGCCACTCTTGTGTAGAATAGGTGCAACTGTAGGAACAAGAAGGTAATCCATGAGAGAAGGAGCAGCAGACTACAGAATCTGCCCACATAAATCAGTATTGGCAACAAAACTTCCGAAATTGTCAGGGATTGACTGTGCCCTGGTGAATGTCAACATTTGCCTACTGCATTTGTCTCAAAAAAGATGCACTTATTTACTGTCTAATTGATAGGATCTCTTACACAATCTTAAATCCTATATGTCATTAAACTATAGTGTGGTTCTTCTCTTGTTCTTAATTTTCAAAATTCTTTTGAATATGCACTTGAATTTAAACAATAAAACATTATAAATGTATTTGTAATGCTAAACCTATTTTAAGAAACCTAAAGTAAGCCAATACTGTACTTAGGACTGTATTTAAATAAAGAGTCAGATTGGAGGCTTTAAAAGACTTAAGTAAAAGTAACAAAACAACCTCTCAAACACATTTCTAAGAGGAAACCTGAAAGATACTAGTTTCATCAGATCTCACCCAAAAGGTCCTGAACATGTACATTCAAAATTTCAAGCTTTTAAATTATAGACTATTTTAGTATTTAACAATTAAATGAACCAGTAGCACATTAATACAATTTATTGATCCATACTTTGAGTGAAGTATCTAATATCTAAGGCTTATTTGAAAACCGGGAGATTGATTTACAGCTAGATTGTAAATCTGGGGTCCAAGGACTTCAAGCAGTGTATTTGCCTCTGTGCATCTTTAAACAGAAGTTATTCCATATATGTCATCATATTTCAGAAGGGTCTATGACACTTCCAATAAAGGGTACGAGTTCTGTAATAAAGAGTGTTCAATAAGGTTCCAGTCGATTCATCAAAACAAGGCATTAATATCATGGTAGCCAATATCTTGTCTGTCTTTAGAGGAGGCAAACTGGCATATGAATCACTTTCCATAACAAAACAAAACAAACAACCTTAACTCTAATACTTGAACAAAATATTAAGAAAATCTAAATTAAGAAAGCAAAAATATGCTCGAAAGCAAACACCAACAAAAGTTTAAAGGCTACATTCCTGATTTTACAACTAGCAAATAAAGTGGAAAAAATAAGAAACAAGTACATTTTGCTGTAGTCAGATTTACGTGCAACATGATTCATCTCCTCTGTATTTTATCAAACATTTTTGTACCAGTTGCCAAAGCATGTAATTAAACAGATTTATGCAGTCTGAATGCTTTTAAAAGTTCTATTCCCTGAGAATTCCAGTGCCATCTGACAATTCCATGTTCAAGAAGTAAACTATAAGTACAAAGTTAGCTAGTTTTAATAGCTCCCCAAACAGAAACAAAATTAAAGCCCATTTAGTGTAGTTAGGTAAATTAAACTCGTCTAAAACACATTTGAAAGGAAAACGATTCCGTGCCAGTTGTACAGATGCCAAAACTAAAGCAAAACAAAATATCCTGTGAGATGTGAGAATTCTTTCAGATAAAAACAGAACAAATATGGCATGATTATCTGTTCTGGATTTCTGATCTCTGATGCTAACACGATGCGTGAGTAGCTCAAGTCCTAACTGTAAAGTCAACACGGTCACCAAATAATCAGCGGTCACAGCACTTCCATTTCTAATCGCTTAGAGGAGGAAGCTATCCGCCGGCTCACTTTCCGGTTTGTAGCTTACAACGGTCGCGGGACCCACAGGGACGCGGCCCGAGTGGCTCTGCTCCGGCGTCCCGTCCGCACGGATCTCCCCCGGGACGCGGGCGGGACAGGGAGCACTCACCGGCAGTCCTTGAGCCATATCGCGATCTTCTCGTTGGGCACGTTTCCTGGGGGTAGAGAGAGGGGACAGCACGTTACCACCCAGGAGCACTACGACGGCGGGGTCACCCTGGACCCTCCCAAGTAGGAAAATCTACCACGGCAAATGCAGCCTAAGCGACACGTCTCAGTGTCCCTTGGCAGGGAAATCGGATGGCACCCAGTTGTCTGTGTTGACGCTGGGGGCGCCTCGTCCAGCGCGCGTTTGAAGGTCGGAAGTGTCCCCTCTCCCCTCGGCCTACCGTGCCCGAGGCTCTCCCAGAACTCGTGGCAGGCGCCCAGGGCGCACGAGACTCTCCCCAGCCCGCCAGCCTCCCCCCGGAGCCCGGCCGGGCGCACCGACCTCTTCCCCCCGCTGCCGGCAGCTGCGCGCCGGGGAGGTCCTCCTCCTCGTCCTCCTCCTCGTCCTGCGTCGTCGCTTCTGTGGACAGATCCTCCGTCTCCGACGCCTGCCAGGAGCTGCGGCACTTGGCCCAGGCCTTCCTCCTGCGACTCGCCACTTGCCACTCCAGTTCCTCCTCCGCCTCCGCCAACGACGACAGGGGCCGGTCCATGGCCGCACTGGGGGCTCCGCTACCCCAGCCGGACCCTGCGCGAGACACGGCGGCGGCGGGGACCCCCGCCCTTGCTGTCAGCGCCCGGCCGGGCAGGGGGCCCCGGGGAGCTGAAGCGGGCGCCGGAGGAGGAGGGGACAGGGAGGGAGGGAGGGAAGGAAGGGGAGGGAAGGGGCGGAGGGCCGGCGCTTCACATGAAGGCGGCCGGGCGCGGCGCGGGAGCGCTAGTGGCCCGAGGGAGCGCGGCTGGGAGCCCAGCGCCCGCCCGGCCGCTGCTCCCCACCCCCTGCCTGACGCGCCCGGAGCAGGCCGGCCGCTGCGCGTCTGCGCGCCTTCCCTCGGCGGCGGCCCACGCCCCCTTCCGGCCGGGGGCGCGCGGGGCGCGGTAGGGCGGGGCGCGCCCGGCGCGACGCGGAGCAGGCCAGCCCCCCACTACTGTCCGCGGAATGGGCAAGATTAGTTTGTTAATAGTCTTTCCTCCTCTCCTCCTCCTCCTCCCTCACCTAAAAATAGAACGAAAGTGGGGAGGCCAAGTCTCACAAAACACCCCCCGCGAGAAAACAAGTGTCTGCTTGGGCACCCTGAAACATACACTTGAAAGAGTCGCCTGAATGTAGACTCTTTTGTGTCCAAGGAATTGGGGTAAGGACGGAAAGAGGTGCTTGATTGGTGTTACCAAAATGTCAAAACTGCAAAAGACTAAGCTTCCTGGAGTGCTACTTTCATACTTAAAGTTATTTATCGTGTTTATGTTATGAATGAAAATGAATTGTGAAAGGATATTTAATCTGGAAATTTCACATTGAAGTTGGACTTCGGTGAGGGAGAATAGAGGAAACAATTGGGACAATGTGGAGATAGTTGCTTGGATTTTGGTGAGACAGCATGATACAAGAAACAAATGATGTCAGGGTTGAAAACTTTTTAAAGCCAGCTTCGGCATTCCGTTTTGTTATGTTTAAACTCTCGTTAGCAAAAAGACTCAAATTCTATCCAAAACCAGACACAATGTGACAGACCTATCAAGCAGCATTGTTCCCCTAAATGTTACATCTGAACTATACATATAAGTAAGGCTTCCAATATTTTATTGTACTTGGCTATGCTCTGAAGAACAAGTTAGAACACTTTTTAAAATCTTAACGTGATTGAAAAGAATATTTTGCATAGACAAAATATTTTAAGGAAGGAATTATTTTTCATTTGAAATTAAAATCAAGAGCATAGTAAAATTCCTAATGGAAGCATTCGAATTACAAGGTAATTAAGTGCATTGTCATTGATAGCTACAGGAAACCATAACTTTTGGAGAATTTGGAATGAAGAATGCTCTGGAGATGAAATAGTGCCTAGTTTTTGTCCAGGCATTTACACATAAGTCATAGACTACTAAAATAGCACACTGATTTTCCTGCCTTCATTCTTTCCTATCTCCTTTCTAGCGCATTGCTCTAGATTTACAATTCCAGGACATCTTCTAATGGTTTACTAATATCTCCAAGATCAAATCCAAAATCCAGACTAGCTTTCCAGAACCATCATAATATTCTCCTGAGTCTCATCTATGTACTGCCAAATGTCAGGGGAGTTAGAACAGTGATATTAATATCTCTATGGCTTGAAATTTCACTACTAGAAAATCTTTTCTTTGAACCTATGAGACTTTCTCAGCCTTCAAGGGTCCTGTAGTAGGATGCAGCTAACAGTTTAATGGCTCTCCAAAATAGGCCAGAGTCTCGCTGCCTGTGTGGAAGATGAAAAAGAGAATGAATAAAGAAGGTACCTAAGAAGAAGCATTGAAAGGGTTGGCCAAGTGCCACAAAATATGCTGCCTTCAAAGTTTTATCCAGGGTTCTTACGTACCCACCCTGTTCCTCTGCTGCTGCCAGCTTCAATTCTATCATATCTAAGTGCTGTTGCCTACTCTGTCTTTGCTAATTAATTCATTCCTGTTCTTTCTGTCCACTACCTTCATGACTTTCAAAATCTAGCTAAGCCAGAACTTTTTGACTCCACCATTCCACCAGTCCTGATCACACCCCTCCCACAGGGATCTGATATACAACAGCATGTCTACGTCATTTATTTGGGGACTGGATTGTAGAGTAAATAATATGACTGGCCCTGGAAGGTATGTTTGGCTTACTAGCCAGAATGTAAATTGTGAGAGATGATAGAACATTCTTCAGTATTCTTGCACCCCTTACACTTTTAAATGCTGATCCCACAAGGGATAATGGGTCTTCTTGAGGTAGTTTCTGTTTTCTGTGTTCTTCAAAGAGACACCTAAATTGATTATTTTAAAATTTGCTTCATGTTATTTCTATAATGCTTATATTTTATTTAGGTTTGCAGTTGTTTAAATACACTTTCAGATGACAACAACAAAGAATTCTTGTGAAAGGCAATAATTAACCATAGTTTAAAAAAAAATCAAACAACCAGAGTCAAGTAATAAGGGGGAAAAATTACCAGCAGGTAACAAAGTAGAGTACATACATTATTCAGTTTCCGGTAGCACAAATGTGTGTTTTCTTCTACATGGCATTTTTTAATGAAATATGTTGAGGATATAGAAGTAATAGAGAAGGAAATCCTTGAAGTAGTATGCTATTGCCTTGAAAAGTAAGGTTTTTTCATTGTATTCTCAACTTTTACAGATGTTTTAAAATGCCCAAGGTATTTCATTTATTCGATAATGAATACTACACATGAAGAAAGTCTGCATGTTTGCTTCTTCGAGGATTTTCTCCCAAACAAGTACTATGTTGTACACCAACTGCAAATATACATTGCAAAGCTCTACATAAAGAGTATTGTCTGGGCCAGGCATGGTGGCTCACACCCGTAATCCCAGCACTTTGGGAGGCTGAGGTGGGGCAGATCACCTGAGGTCGGGAGTTTGAGACCAGCCTGACCAACATGGAGAAACCCTGTCTCTACTAAAAATACAAAATTAGCCATACATGGTGGCGAATGCCTGTAATTCCACCAACTTGGGAGGCTAAGGCAGGAGAATAGCTTGAACCCAGGAGGCAGAGGTTGCGGTGAGCTGAGATTGTGCCATTGCACTCCAGCCTGGGCAAAAAGAGTGAAACTCTGTCTCAAAAAAAAAAAAAGAGTATTGTCTGAATCAACGATGTTTGCAAGGTGGAAAAAGAAAGAAATGTATGTTAAATGTGGATAATTCCATCCAGCATGACATAGTGGAAGCAACGTGGTCTTTGGTGTTAGACTGAAGTTTGAAATGTTTCCCTCTTTTTCTAGCTGTATGGTATAAGGCAAGACAGCTAATATCCCAAGGCCATGACTTTTCTCATCTTTGAAATAGCAATCATGATAACTACCTTCCCAAATTGATGTGAATCTCACATGAAATAATGTAGGTGCTCAGTATAGCTATTAGAATGATTATATTGCAGAAAGCAAAAATAAATCAATTTCATATGGGGGAATAATTCTCATATTAGCAAATGGCATCTATCATCATGCTTATGCAGCTGTATTTTAAAATTGGCATAAGTTCAGGCAAGGATAGAAAACATATACTTTGGTTAAATCAGGCAGTTTTATATGGGAAAGCATGAATCATAAGGGAAACATTGTTCTTGGTTTAATTAGATATTTAAAATTACAAAACAAGATTTACTATTGGGTAGGCTAAGCCATTTTGGTTCTAGTTATGGTATTGTTTCTTTAATAATATTTATATGCTCAAAAATTGTATTTTGTGCATCAAAATCTTAATTATTTAGAATCTGATTAGAGAGTGGTAGAGTTGCAGTTATTTCTTCAAATTCTCATCTTTTGTTAAGACAAAAGGGGGCTCAGAGGTATAAGGTTAAGTAGAATATCAGGTTAAATGAACAAAGTAGCATTTTATATTTTGATAGTATTGCCTGGAGAAAAAAATTCTATATAAAATAAGAATGGAAAACACTGCATATTATACCCCCTCCTCTTCCTCCACCCCAGCCTAGTCACAATGAATGTTAAAGACTTGAGACGTCTTCAAAACTTGTTTCTTAAAACTGTTTAATTTTTTAAACCCAATAGTTATAAAATTTATTTCAACAGTAGATCTTTTTGGCCCCTCAATGTATCCATTAACATTTCCAGGGATACCAGTGAAATAATTTGCAATAGCATAAAAGAGAATAAAAGAAAAAATATTAATAAATAAGAGTAAACACTTCAAAAATTTTCAGAGATTTATTTACAAATCATGTAATTGAACTATGAGGAATGCTGGTTAGTCTGACTTAGATTGGGTTATTGATATATTCCTCTATTATTGAAACCATTATTAATTATTAAAGTATTTATGATTTTAGTATTTCTGGTTATTGTATATATGTAAAGCAATAAAATTACATGTTTAAAGCCTATAAACCTTTGATCTTAGAGTTCTTCCACATTAGCAAAAATTCAAGGATTTTTAGATTAGTTTCTTTTCCTCATAAGGAAGCATTAATATGTAGAATAGTCCGTTATTTTGATTTCTCTTATTTTCCCGAGTACAGATAAGAAGGAGAAGCAGGTGTTAATACCACTAGAATTTTGCCTTGCAAATTATTTATACAATCTGGGTAAATTATCAGTTTATATACTTTCTGATTTTGTGCATGTTAAAAGCTTGTCGTTTTATCACTCATTCTCAGATCACAATTTATTCAGTTTGCCACATAATGCTAAATTTACTCTTTTCTCAGTGAAACCTTGTGGCCAGTTTGTTTTCTTTTCAGTGGCTCAATTCTCTGGTGTTTCTGAGCAACAGGTAAGAATGGCTCATCTATTCTTAACAATGAAGTGAAGCAAGATTATGTAACAGAATAGACTATTTGTTCTGTTTCACGAATTCATAAAACAACTCAAAGGAGGTTTTGAAATCCTTTTTACTGAACATAGTTACACATGAATTACAAACATCTTGGCTTTCTATCTATGAAGCCTCATTCTCAAGTTTGGATCAATCCTTTTACTTTTTCTTCTCAGCCCTGCCCTAAAATGTTGCTTTTAAAGGTCTCTGACATTTTGAATCATAAAAGCTTTTAAAAAGGTATATCTGTCCATATGAAATGCACAGTCTATACCCATGCCAGATGATATTAAGAATTTTTCTGCAACACACAACCGAACAGGAGGATGTCATTATTCCCAGTGTTAGCACTGTCCTATTATATAGTTAATTTCTCTTCCATATTTAAGATTATATTCTAGCTCTTTTGTTTATGTATATGATTACTTTCTCTTTGGAGCCATTTAGAACTTTAAAAAAATTACGGCTCACTATGCATATATTTGAAATTATATATTTTCATGTAAATTTCTCTTTCTGTATTTTATGAAGACCAGGAAAAGGAAGGTTCGTGACTAGATGAACCATACATCTATCTAACACTGCTGTACCTTGAAGAGCTTTAAATGGTACACACCTTATAACGGTTCTTTAGCATACACACACAAGTCTTTGAAAAAAAAAATAATTGTGGTATGTGCCTGAACCTGAATAAATATAAACTGCACCGGCCTCTCCCAGCACGTTTCCCTTCTCTAATCTCCCTTCTGCAGCTCCTTTATGCCCATCTCAGAACAAATACAATCTGCATTCAGAACAGGACCGTTTACAAGTTGAATGGAGTTATTTTGGGTGAGTCACTTGAAAACACAGTACAAAACCTTTCCTCACTCACCAGAAATGCATTTTAAAAATAAAGCCAAAGCGAACAAGGCTTGGCAAGTTTGAGGGTGGACAAAATGGGGAGAGAACAGGTCTTCTGCCACACTCAGACAGGATTCTGGTAAACCAGTTTTGGCTAGTTCTTTACATTCAACTCCACCAAATCCCATCACCAACTAAAAAGTACTAGGTTGAGCAGGTAGGACTTCAAAACAAAGACACTTCATTTTACACCGTGATGATGAGCAGATACACAAGAGCTAAGCAACAGTTTAAGTCCCCCTTTTTGTCTCTAATTCAGAAGCTATAAAACATATACATTTAATAACCCAATTCTTTTGATTAAATGTGTATTTGACAAATAGTGACCATAGGCAATTAGAAAATGTTATATAAATGCAATATGCAATCCTCTCAAATTGCTTTTAAAACAAGTCTCATGAGAGTCAATCAAATAATAAAATATTAAAGGAGATAGAGCTATGGAGATTGAAAATAATAAGCTACTTTTTAAGAAACTTTAAAAATTGAATTATTATAATTAAAACAAGTCTATACCATGGCTTGTTGAATTTTAGATATTTAACACGCAAATATTACAGATTTATATATCAATGTAGATTCTTATGTGTCTATGGAACATAAGACATATCCTGTATCCTGCGGATAACTTTCTAGCAGAAATATAGTGATTACTTTTCCACAACCTGCTACAGATCAGTTGAGGCTCACATCTCATGAATGGAAAGAAACCTGGAATCATTAAGAAGAAATTCTTAATCACATAATGGTAACATAGAACACTTGCTATAAAATTTGAGAGTCCTCAAATAATCTTTAGCATAAGTTGACCCAGCAGATTATTGTGAGCCAATTAACAGGTGTTATAGAGGTTCCTACACTTAGTAGTGTTGCCTGTTTACAAATGGTCCATCCCCAAGTTGTGGGAAGAAGCCAGTTACTACTGATTTAATTAAGCAAGTAATCTCAGGTTTGTCAAAGATCAGATAGTTGTAGATATGCGGCGTTATTTCTGAGGGCTCTGTTCTGTTCCATTGATCTATATCTCTGTTTTGGTACCAGTACCATGCTGTTTTGGTTACTGTAGCCTTGTAGTATAGTTTGAAGTCAGGTAGTGTGATGCCTCCAGCTTTGTTCTTTTGGCTTAGGATTGACTTGGCGATGCAGGCTCTATTTTGGTTCCATATGAACTTTAAAGTAGTTTTTTCCAATTCTGTGAAGAAAGGCATTGGTAGCTCGATGGGGATGGCATTGAATCTGTAAATTACCTTGGGCAGTATGGCCATTTTCACGATATTGATTCTTCCTACCCATGAGCATGGAATGTTCTTCCATTTGTTTGTATCCTCTTTTATTTCCTTGAGCAGTGGTTTGTAGTTCTCCTTGAAGAGGTCCTTCACATCCCTTGTAAGTTGGATTCCTAGGTATTTTATTCTCTTTGAAGCAATTGTGAATGGGAGTTCACTCATGATTTGGCTCTCTGTTTGTCTGTTGTTGGTGTATAAGAATGCTTGTGATTTTTGTACATTGAGAAAAACAAGCAATGGGGAAAGGATTCCCTATTTAATAAATGGTGCTGGGAAAACTGGCTAGCCATATGTAGAAAGCTGAAACTGCATCCCTTCCTTACACCTTATACAAAAATCAATTCAAGATGGATTAAAGACTTAAACGTTAGACCTAAAACCATAAAAACCCTAGAAGAAAACCTAGGCAATACCATTCAGGACATAGGCATGGGCAAGGACTTCATGTCTAAAACACCAAAAGCAATGGCAACAAAAGACAAAATTGACAAATGGGATCTAATTAAACTAAAGAGCTTCTGTACAGCAGAAGAAACTACCATCAGAGTGAACAGGCAACCTACAAAATGGGAGAAAATTTTCGCAACCTACTCATCTGACCAAGGGCTAATATACAGAATCTACAATGAACTTAAACAAATTTACAAGAAAAAAACAAACAACCCCATCAAAAAGTGGGCAAAGGACATGAACAGACACTTCTCAAAAGAAGACATTTATGCAGCCAAAAAACACCTAAAAAAATGCTCATCATCACTGGCCATCAGAGAAATGCAAATCAAAACCACAATGAGATACCGTCTCACACCAGTTAGAATGGCAATCATTAAAAAGTCAGGAAACAACAGGTGCTGGAGAGGATGTGGAGAAATAGGAACACTTTCACATTGTTGGTGGGACTGTAAACTAGTTCAACCATTGTGGAAGTCAGTGTGGCGATTCCTCAGGGATCTAGAACTAGAAATACCATTTGACCCAGCCATCCCATTACTGGGTATATACCCAAAGGACTATAAATCATGCTGCTATAAAGACACATGCACACGTATGTTTATTGCGGCATTATTCACAATAGCCAAGACTTGGAACCAACTGAAATGTCCAACAATGATAGACTGGATTAAGAAAATGTGGCACATATACACCATGGAATACTATGCAGCCATAAAAAATGATGAGTTCATGTCCTTTATAGGGACATGGATGAAATTGGAAATCATCAATTCTCAGTAAACTATCGCAAGAACAAAAAACCAAATACCGCATATTCTCACTCATAGGTGGGAATTGAACAATGAGATCACATGGACACAGGAAGGGGAACATCACACTCTGGGGACTGTTGTGGGGTGGGGGGAGGGGGGAGGGATAGCTTTGGGAGATATACCTAATGCTAGATGATGAGTTAGTGGGTGCAGCGCACCAGCATGGCACATGTATACATATGTAACTAACCTGCGCAATGTGCACATGTACCCTAAAACTTAAAGTATAATAATAAAAGAAAAAAAAGAAAAAAGCAAGTAATCTCCTTGAACTCCCTTGCAAATGATCAGTTTCCACAAGGCAGGCTGACAATTGTTGGTAAAGGGAATGAAAACTGTTTAAAAGTTAATGTGACTATGGAAGTACAGGGTCATGATAAACACGCAGGTATTTCCTGCTATAATTAACAGCAAAGCAAGTACTCTGGTTTCCTACATTTTGGGGACTTTTTCTTCCTTCCCTTTTATGGTTAAGTAATTGTTTTAAAATTGTAAAGTAACAACTTATACAGCCTTCAAAAATTCTCTCACCAATCTAGGAATGACTTTATCTCATTTGTTTCTATTTAAATTTAATCTACATATAATCAAAAACTAAGGAGACTTAATATTTATTGATAGGAACTCAAGAGCTTCTCCATAATCTTTCAAAACGAACTGAAAAGTGAGGCAAATTTTCATCAAAATTTCTTTGGGGCAAGAAAGTTTATTACAGCTGTTAGGTAGCATATTTGGCTTGGATTGCATTAGTATTAAAGAACTAAAGCTGTGTTTATTAATAGACTGTTATTAAATAAAAGAACCACAGGGTAAAGGTCAGCACACAGGTTGTTTTGCTTAATTGTTAAAGATCCCCCGAGCCCATGTCTTTCCAATTATTTTTAAACAGGTCAGCCCAAGTTGGCACCTTAAAATCCTTTAAGTACTATAATTACAATAGTACTGATAATCAGTACTTCTGTACTACTAGAAGAGCAGTTATTTCAGTGGAGCCAAGGAAATAACAGTGTTAAAAATTGATGCTTTTGACTGAGCACTTCTATTGTGTCAGACACAGTATTTTGGGCTGGATTTACACTGTCTCATTTGATACAAAAACTGTAAGTGTTTGTATTATTCTCACTTTATAGATTGGGAAACTGAGCCTCTGAAAGGTTAATACTTGCCCCAGGCTACATACTAGAAAGTGACAGAGAAGAACCAGGACTTACTCTACACCTAAAGCCCATGCTGTTACCTACCATATGCGATGGTCTCATAGTATTTCAGCCCCACTGTTAGAGAAACATTAGCAGTCACTTAGTCTCACCATACTGAAAGGATTCTTCACTTATAGCTGATGGGCAGAGGGTCAGTGTGACCCTTAAGTGAATGGAATCCTGGGGAGGGAATTGCCTCCTACAACTCCATTTTACAGGGAAGGAAAACTGAGCTTGAAA
The DNA here is from genome assembly GCF_029281585.2 of Gorilla gorilla gorilla. Classification (NCBI taxonomy): domain Eukaryota; kingdom Metazoa; phylum Chordata; class Mammalia; order Primates; family Hominidae; genus Gorilla; species Gorilla gorilla. The sequence continues at coordinate 84,354,969 of NC_073235.2, read as the reverse complement.
CTTTAAGTAGCCTGCCTGAGGTCAGCCAACTAGTTAGTGAGAGAATTAGGAGCAAGAATCCGTATCATCAGTTCAGTGTGCTTCCCACTCCACCACACAATACTTTCATCAGGAAGGTATGGGCAGCAATTAGGGTCATATGCCACATAACAAGGTTTTGGTCAATGATGGACCACATATATAATGGTGGTCCCTAAGATTATAATACTGAAGTTTCACTGTACCTTTTTAATGTTTACATATACAGATACTTGCTTCTGTGTTACTATTGCCTACAGTATTCAGTAGAGTAACATACTGTACAGGTTTGTAGCCTCGGAGCAATAGACTGTATCATCTAGGTATGTATAAGAACCCCTTATGATTTTCACACAAAGACAAAATTGCCTAAGGATGCATCTTCAGAATATATCCTAGTCACTAAGTGATGCATGACTGTATAAGAATGTTAACACTTTAACGTTAACATAATAGTGTATATCATAAACATTTCTCTCATATATACTTTAGAGAAACCTGATATGAGTGAAGACATTGCAGATAAAATCAATACATTTTAAAAGCATTAATCAACAAGTAAATGATATTATAAACCAAAATCATTTATGCTGAGAGTATGAAGCACATATTCTCAGAATATTTGCAACAATCACTCAAAAGGTTTTTTAGGAGACTTAGGAATATCTGTTGGTTTGTGATCAGGGAAGTTCTGGTTAAATGCAGGCAGACATGTCTCTACTGTCTCCTTGACAATTTAAAAGAAATTAGGAACCTAGTATACACATTCTCACATGGGTCCAAATCTAGCTTATGAACTGATGGGATACCATCATGCATATAGTTCTGCTCACTGGATATATGTCATTTATATTTTTCATTTTTCACTCATTCATTCAACAAATGTTTATTGAATATGCCAGCTACTGTAAAGCCTCTGTGTTACCATAATGACCAAAACAGGCTTGTCCTGCCATTCCATCCTATAATGGAAGACCTTCTGGGTGATCATCTCATCCCTCCTCCTCTTCTTCCTCCTCCTCTTCATTCCTTCTTCTTTTTTCTTTCCTGTTACTTTCTTATTTTGCTTTTCCTCTTCCTAATATGGCACAGCTAGTTCGCACTTTTTGTATTACCATAAATTATACTCCAATCTTTACTGTGTGCCTCATAGAGTAGAAGGAAAAAACTGTGAGTAAAAATATTCATTCAAGTCTTATTTATGTAGGAAAATCAAAATAATAAATAATAAAAGAAGGTGTAGTTACAATATGATGTAGCTGCTCTATAAAATATTTTATGGCCATTATGAAATAAATTTTACAGACAATCTAGCAGTATAGTATGATGTGTCAACTTTTCAATCTCGTTTGAAAGATTCCGTCCTACTGTACTCTTTCCAGGCCTCTGACTACACTAATTCAGTCACATGGGATGGCCTTTGGAGCAGCTATGACCAGAGTTTAAACGAGAGGAAACATCATTTTCTGCTATACCTCACATAGCCATTTTAAAGATGGTAGGGGTGAGGAGTGGCATGGTGTAGCTGTGGTTAAGGGAGGAGTGAACTAACTCTGATGTAGCCCATTATGCTAGTGCCCATAGTGGAGATATGGGTAAAATTTACCACAGATTTTCCACACAGTAATATGCAATACCACGAGCCTTTATTCATAAGTTGGTTATTTGATAATCTTCCACTTCATATAGAGATATCGCATTTAATAGTCAAGTAGTCATCCTATTCCCCTCTGGGAATCTCTGGAAAGGACTACACTAGACCTGCACCATTCCTGTCAGATGATTACATCTGCCTTGAGATATGTACAGTGTTGTTTAAATATCTTTAAAATGTCACCATGTATCTAAAGTTATATGCATTTCAGCAGAGAAAATGAATGTGTAAGATAAATCATATCTAGGTTGTAGTCAGAAGGATTTTCTTTTCATATGAACAAGGTATCTGAACAGCCCTAAAAACATAAAGCCAAATATTTTTAAACTGCTTTTATCTTAACAAATCTTCTCAAAAGCTCAGAAAATGGAAAAATAAAGATTTTAGTATCCAGGTTTCTTACCAGCATGCATTGTTAACATTCCTCAGTGAAGCTGATACTTCAGGTCCAAAATTTATAGCTCTATCTAGCCACATTTCTGGAGAAGACTCAGGACTGGGGACAGAACCTCTATGAACCTGGGTATGTTATTCAACTTATGTTTTAGTTCTCTTAGGATAACATCCTATTCTCCACAAGAGACAAAAGCCCAAGACTGTAACATCTCTGTCCAGCCACATTCTCAGAAGACTTCCTCAAAGGGAAACATGTTCATAATCAGAAAGTGAGGATTTTTGCTTCTCAACCTAAACTCTGGCCTTCCAAGGAAGCATCCACTGCCAGATATAAAACCTGGAGTTTTAAGATTTCATGTAGGAAATATTAAAACCATCTCAAATGGTATCTTAAAGAAAAACAATATTCAGAAAGTTTTTCTAAAGGATAACAATTTGGCCACTACTGGAACTTTAATAGATGAATGCCTTAATAATATCAAATGTTTTCCCAAAAGATGGCTTTTTCAAAAATCATTCTGTGATTTGTGCAATGGCACTTGCCTGTTTTGATTATCAACATGAGCAAAGACATGAAATAAGAATGTACTATCTCTAAGAAGGAATCTACCTACCTGAACGTTGATGGTATGTCACCCTGTATTCTCTTTAGAAGGATCTCAAGAGAAATTTCTTTTGACAATATTTGTTCCAAGAATGATTGAAATTACCAGAACATTTTTTTACATCACATGGATACTGGGGATTGGATAACAGACAAATTTCTGTTTTCACATTGACTGCTGGAGAAATTGAGAACCAAATGTGGAGCTCACCTGTGGGAGATGAGTAGGTTATCATGGTATACATCTTAAACCTTATTCATAGATCCTTTTTGTCCCCATCTCTGTTTTATTCTTTCTTCTTCCATTTTCTCCTTTTCTCAAAATAATATTTTGTTACTTTTGATGTTCCTTTTTTGCAACATGACAAGGAATAGCCAAATAAAATATATGAGAAAATTATGCAAAATTTTATATTTACTATACAAATGTGTACATCCATAGAGGAATATTAAGACAGAAATGAACAAATATGTTCTGTTAAAGTGGCAACATTATGGCTGGCTTTTTTTCTTTTCCAAACTTTTTGAAATTGTATTTGCAATTTAGGGACAAAAAAATTATTTGAATTTTGAAATCTCTAGTTACTTATTCCAAAAGCAGGAAGAATGTGCAGAGGTATGCACATAACCCCATGCAATGTTTGATTATACCAAGACAAATGGGGAACTGTCATAAATTGTGTGAAAAATCCGTAGTAAATTTTACCCATATCTGCACTGTGGGCACCAGCATAATATGCTACATCGGAGTTAGTGCACTCTTCCCTTTACCACAGCCACACCTTGCCACGCCTCTCCCCTACCATCTTTAAAATGGCTATGTGAGGTCTAGCAGAAAGTGATGTTTCCTCTGGTCATAGCTACTCCAAAAGCTGTCATCACATGTGATTGAACTAGTGTAGTCAGGGGCCTGGAAAGAATACAGTAGAAATGAAGTGAATCAAATAATACTGAAAACATGACATATCATACTATATTGCTAGAATGCACAGAAGTATGGGCATAACTCCATGCAATGTTTGATTATACTAAGTGGGGAACTGTCATAAATTGAAGTCAGAATGGTAGGTGAGAACCAGTTTCTAAGGTCTTAGTGCACTACTCTAAGGGATTGTCTTATTGCCAGTAGGAAGTAGAAAGCAGCCTTCAGTTTGTAACGAAAGTGTTTTATAGACAGAAAACTAGCAACTGAATAACTGAAGGAGTAGGACATGGGAAGTCCTCAGACAAGAGAACTAGTTAGGAAGCTTATGAGTAGGGGAAGGAGGTAGGTTGATAAAGACTCAGTGGAGACAGAAGCTACAGTCAGATTTGACAGATTAGAAATGGGTGAGGAAGAAGAACTAGAATGACCCCTAAGATTTGTTTTCTACTTTAGATCAATGGGTAGGTATTTGTGTCATTCTACATGATAGACAATTTACAAGGATTGAGTATTTGGGGTTAATTTGGTTGAGAGTAAGGAGAATAAGGTGGAAGAAGGGAAATTAGTACATCACTGGACATACTAGATGTGATGTGCATATAATACGTGCAGATGGAGATGTAGCCCCAAGCATTCAGAAATACCACTCAGAGATGAAACTCTGGATAAAAGTTTGGTGTATATATATCTATATCTATATCTATATATATAGAGAGAGAGAGAGAGATTGTGTGTGTGTGTATGTGTGTGTGTGTGTTTTGAACCATTAATACCAGACAGCCATGTTTTTATATGTTCTTGGTCAGCCCTATTCCTATTTTCCAAGTAAGCTATTCCAAACCTACTGAGGCAATAATCATCAATGACCTCTAAAACACCAAATCCAGTGGATACTTTTCAGCTCTCATTTTATAGTATTCTCATAGCTTTTGGTAGGATTGACTCCTCATCTAATTTCTTTCTTGACCTTACATTTTATGATTCTCCTACTTCTGAGTCTCCTTCATTGGCTTTTATTCTTCTACCAGCTTTATTGTTCTGAGAAGAGCTCTCTCTTAAGTTCACACACTCTTCTGGGTGAGGAGAGAGTGGTAGGAAGTAAGCGAGGCAGAGGAGAACCACTTGAAAGAACAGAGATCATTTGTGATGCTTAGCAAAGGGATGCCATGGGCTGACTTACGTTTTAAAAGACTAAATACTATGTGTAAAATAAACTAATGGGGTCGAGATAGAGGTAGAGAAAAAAAACAAGAGGATTATGAAATAATCTAGGATTGTACCAGAGTGGGAGCTATGGAAATGATAACTGGTGAGGATTATGAAGATAAAGTCAATAGGATTTGTTTATTCATGTGAGGTGGTATGTCAAAGAAAGAAAGGAATACAGAAAGAATTTTTTTTTTTTTGAGATGTGCAACTAGAAGACTGGAGTAAGAAGACTGAGATGGTTAAGACTTCCAGTGGAGCAGTTTTCAGGGAAACAAAAATTTGTTGACTATGTTAAGTTTGAAAAGCCTGTTAGGCATTCAAGTAGTGATACTGAATGGGCACTTGGATACAGATACAGAGTTGCAAGGAAAATTTTGGACTGGAATATAAATTAAGGAGTCATAAGCATATAGATGGTATCTAAAGCTGAAAACTAGTTGGGGCCACTGGGGAGGGGTTGGTGAAGAATGAAAAGAGGAGATGTCCAAGGATAGTGTCTTGGGTATTCCACAATTTAGAGGCAGATAAATGAGAAGATCCCAGCAAAGGAGGCTGAGAAAAATCAACTAGTGAGGTAGGAAGAGAACGAAGAGAAAGTGTTGTCCAGAAGATGAATGTAAAAAAGGGTTTTAAAGAGAAGGAAATGATCAACACCACCATCTTCCTGAGAAGTTAAAATGAACACTGAGAATTAACCTCTGGATTTGGCAATATAGATGTTTATTGCTGACTTTGGCAATAATTGTGGTGAAATCATGAAGAAGGACACCTTGATTAGAGTGGGAATCTGTGGGCTGGTTCCTTTTAAGAGAGAGAAATAGGAAATAGCAGGGGTATTCAAAATAAAACAATGAATTGGCTAACACAGAACAAAAGAGCAGGAAAGCCATTATACGAATATATGGCTATTCAAAATCACAGATGTCTATACTTGGCTAAGCCTGAGAAAAAGCAAAATTCTGAAGTTTTGACCCTTCTGAGTTAATTACCGGTTAATTGTAGTGTTAGACCTTCTTACTTATAATTTCTCATTAATGCAGTAATGAGGGAGGTAAGATAGAAACAGTAAATGTAGACATGCATATGTATAATATATATGTGTGTATGTGTATACACACATACATACACAAGCACATATATACACATATATACACATACACACATACACATATATACATATACACACATATACATATATACACATATATATCATATATACACATACATACATATATACACATATATACACATACACATATATACACATATATACATATATACATATATACATATATACACATACACATATATACACATATATACATATATGCATATATACACACACATATACATACATATATACACATATATACACATATAGATACACCTGTATATACACACGTACATACACATATATACACATACACACATACATACACAAACACATATATACACATACATACACAAACACATATGCATGATAAAAGGAAGGATGGAAATAGGAAAATAGCTAAAAGAAATGTATGATTGAAAAAGGATTTTTTATTATTTTTTGTCAGGGATACATGGGAATAACATATGTTTATTAGCTAAAGACAGGAACAAATAAAGACAGGTTAGATATTTGAAAAGATAAGATCTTGAGGAGAAGAAGAAAAAAATTAACTTTAGAAGGTCTTTTTTTAGATGGAAAGGAGATATAAATGCCTCAATGTACTTAAATTTTCAGGGGGAGATAATTTAAAGGCATTCACACCTAATGTCCTATATGTATTCTAAGAACTAGGCCAGATAATCTGCTGAAGTGATGGAGCCTGAGCTGTTTGGATAACTTAAAAGGGTAAAGATTTTGAATAGCTATTATTCAAAATGGAAATAAAACTACAAGGAAGCAGTAAAATATTCATTTATTCAACAGTTAAGCACCTTGTAAAGATTAACTCGTTTGCTCACAGTAACATACCTGTGAGATATGTTCAATTATTCTTTTTGCAGAAGAAGAAAATCAGGCACAAAGTGGTCATGCTGTTTTCCCAAAGGCACCCAGCTAGTGGAGGAGCCAGGAACTGAGCTTCATGCTCTGAACCACTTTGCAATGCTGCCTCCTAATTGTTCAACATTCTAAAAGGCCCACATGTCAATGATATGAGTTTATTAAGCAGATTTAGGTACATAGGTGTTGAATTTCAAAAGACCAATGTTTTAAGATTCATCCAGGATAGGAGTTCAGAGGTTGAATGTGATAGAAGTTCGAGATATGGAGGAAAATGAGGGCTTAGTTGTTGAGATAATCCACAGAGTGCAGACTGCTTGGAAGAGAGAAGGCAGGAGTGAAGCAAGTGGGCTTGTAGAGGGGCTCAAATACTTGGTTCTTTGCTATTTTCCTAAGGTTTTAAATTCCTTATGAGGTCAGTGAGCTAGCCTGATAGAAGTAAGGGGCAGTAAGATCGTTGAAAGGGGCAGGAGCTTAGATTGCAACACAGGATTTTGAAGTGTAATTGTAGGAGGTGAAGAATTACCGGATGACTAGGTAGCACTGGGGTGTGGCACTGGGAGAACACTGACGTCCAAAGGCATTAAAAGCCTCTGTAGAAGAGGAGGTCAAGAAATTATGAGTCTAGGGTGCTGGGTGGGGCATCCCTATAAATACTGAAGTCACAGATGAATCACTCAGGATGAGACAGGAAGGGGTGGAGAAAAGGACTTCAGAGACCAGTGGATTGCAGTGTGAGTCTGATGAGAGAATAATCTAAGATAAAGTAAGTTCAGAGACCAGACAGCCAAGATGAACAGACTGCAGAGAGCAGTCATACAGGCCACTCTTTCTTTTAGTCACCTACCTCTCTGAGCTTGATGGGGAAGCCAAAAGTGCTGTGCCACTAAGGTGCCCAAACTGGCAGCATTCCTGAAGAGCTTTTTAACGGGGTTGAACTTTTGAAATGATAAAAGGCTTAAATTACCCCAGAGGTCCAACACATTAGCAAAGTAAATATTAACACAGTAATATTAATATAGTAATATTAACACAGATTAGTTCAGCCCTTTTAAAATCATTATCACTTAAGTATAAATAGGGGCCTGAAGATAAAGACACATTTTTAAAGGAGGATTAGTGGAAGGAGGAAGGGAACACGGAAAATTAAGATGGAATTTGGCTAGGGGTAATGTGAACAACTAACATATAAGGGAGGAGAAAAGAATGGTGAACATGGAGAACTACTTACTATGTGCCCCGGGAATATTGTGGAAAAAGGGAAACTGCAAATGAGCCGTCTCCTTCCCTCATTTCAGTCTCAATAAAAATTATTTCAGATTCAGTGATAGGGGATTTCCCAGCTCTAACAAAGAGTCTCAAAACAAAATACACATTTTCACAGAAGAAAAATAAGGGCCAGAAACTTCTACATAAATACTACAGTTGATAACTTTCTGTCCTTAAATCAGAAGGCAGGGTAAATTACATCCTGTTACAGAACTAAGTACTTAATATTGGCAGAAACTATGTTTTAATCAACAAAAATCAGATTTGCCTTGTTGATTTATATTGTTGGTTAGCTATCAAACCACCATTCCTCCACCTTCTTCTTTACCAAAAGAATCAATTTTATGCCAGTGGATATTGGCATCTTCACATAACACTAAGAGCTATGGCAGCCATCTCGTGGCCATGAGAGAGGCTGGCCTAAGAAGATAAACCAATATGCTGACAAAGTTCCCACATTTGGAAAACAGAAATGCAGGGCATCCAGTTAAATACCAGTTTTAGATAACAAATAGTATTGCATGGGATGCACCTTAAAATTATGCATTGTTTTTCCAAAATTCAGATTTCAGTGATGTATGTATTTAATCTGGCAATTCCAGTTGGTGCGGATGGAAAAAGAGAAAGAAAGACTCTGGCTCAATGAAGAAGTAATTGAGCTGCTGTATGAGCCAAATCTGGAACTGTCCTAATTCAAAACATTTTGATTAATATTGGGCAAATTTTCTTGCTGTTAAGCAAGTTCTCTCTGCATTTTCTGTTACTTACGGCCCAAAGTGTACTAACTGACAGAGTTTTATCATCTCTGTCATTGAGCAGGATGATAACATATTGTTCGTCCCTAAGTGTCAACTTAGAAATTCTAGTTTGTATTTTCAAAAAATCTCTGTGAAGGTTCTTCAATATAAAATGCATCTATGTTTTAAGAATTCATAATTTTATGTCTTTGTGTAGCACTTCATAACGATTATTTTTGCAAAATACATAACATGTTGATGTATTCATCTGTACAGTTTGGCTGGATTTGATGATTTCTAAGATCTATTGTAGTTCAGAAAATATTATTGTTACTATAGGACAAATGAGTATATGATATAAAAGATGTAAAGGTGGGGCAGATACTTTCTTAATTGTCAAAGCACTTAACAATTAAGCCTTACCACAGAGATTATCCAATATTAAAATTAATGATATGATAAAACGCTTTTTTGACAGTAGCCACTTGTTTTAAGAATTAAGAGGGCTATATTTATAACACCACCATCATGAAAAGCAGTAATTCAGTAACTTCTACCTGGTGTTTCTTGAGTTATGAGTAAAAGTTAGAATGTAATCTTTTATCCATATAAGTTTATAGTTTTGCCTCTTAGTATCCCAAAAGAACAAAGTAATCTCAGGCAAAAGAAAATAAGATAAACAATGGAAAATTTTTAGATAATTTTACAGGCTATGTGGCCCTGGAAGCAATAGAAGTTGACATTTTCTATTCGCGTCCAAAGATTTACCAGAAGCCCAAACCAGGTTTGTGAATACTCTTAAAATTCTACCATTGGTATAACCACAGTGATTCTAGAACAGAGGAAGTTTTACACGAAGTGACTTCTCATGGTCAGTGGGGAAAATGGTCTAAGCTTACAGGCTTATACAGATGTCTATCACAAATGGTGATATACATTTGTGTGCATATCTGTGAGTATGTGTGCACATTTATGCTTGTGAGTGGCCTAGCGGTGGATGTTCCCCCCACACAAGAAGCCTCTCTCTGCTCTTTTCTCCATGCCCATCATTAAGGCAGATCCAGACTCACAAAACCAGAGCAAGTAAAATCAGTTTTACTAAACATTTCCAGCAGTGGGAAATGGAAGGAGGGAACACCAAGAAGTTCACAGTACACATTGTCACCTGACATAGCAGTACCCTTCAAATTCTGCTCTGATCTCTAGCCACCTCATCACTCTTCTCCTCTCTCTTTCCTAACACAATCTTACTTAAATACAATTCAGCTTTCCTTCCAAGTTTTCTTATCTAAGAAAAACAGAAACATTGCAGTTATAGTATAAAAAGCATTCATGTTAAAATACTGTCCGATTACCACTATTCTCACTTAAACATACTTCTTGACAGACATCTCTTATACACCCCCCAACAAGCATATTTTAGTGTTCATTCAGCAAAACCAGGTGAGTCCCAAAAAGGAAAAAATTTGCTCCTTAGAAAAAAATTAATATTCTCTGTATCAGAATGTAGAAACAAAAAAACATGGGACATACATGCATGCAAACACACATACCCCAAAATAAGAACAGTGAACTTGAGAGAACAAAAAGGAAGGAGGAGCAGAAACATTTAACATTTTAATTAGGTGGTCTAAAAACATTGACAATTGAAGAAATATATTTAGAAGATAAATCTTTTTGTAGGATGCTTTTTGTTTGGAATTCATTTTAACCTATGTATCAAGATCTGTTACTTTTTTAAAATATTGATTTGCTCTCCCTTAAAAATTAATAATCACACAAAAAACTCTACGGGTCATTCATTGAATTTACCTTGGAAAGATATTTCCAGTCCAAGGATTCCCTCTTTTTATTATTTATTCATACTAGGTAAAAATTTGTCTCTACATCTTGCATAACAACAACAACAACAAAAACTGGAAATAAAACTGATAAATGGAAAAGAACATTTCTCCAGCATCTTTTAACTCAACTCTTTGGTAATATCCATTGTTTTTCTAATATAGTCAAATAATATTTCTATACTACCCTAAGAAAGACTGTTTTACTTCAAATATTTCTCAAACTAATAGAACTTACCATAAGCAAAATATCTTAATGTATATGCACTGCTGCATTCCAGCCTGGGAGACAGAGTGATACTCTATCTCAGACAAAAAAAAAAAAAAAAAAAAAGAATGATTTAAAAAAGTCCTTCTTCAATATGACCCCATTTACAATTGAAGCCTATCCACTTACAGAAACACTTTTCTCCATTTGAATCTACCTTCTTTCTCTTTAGTGAACATGAGCCCTGCCCCCACCCTCGCTTCATCCCTGTTGTTTCTGTCCACCAAGAATGTCATCTCCTTTATCTTCCTCTCTTGCTTGAGCCTTTCAACATTTACCTTTTCCAGAAAGCTCTTTCTGAGTTTTCCAGTCCATGTGGTGTTCTACTCTCAGTATGAGTTTAGCATTCCGTTGTTCTGACTACTAACTAACTGGTTTATTCTTAACGCACTGCCCTTGCATTCTGAAACATACTAGAAATTTCTCTACCAAAGTTTGTTTATTCATTGTTCAAATCTGTGAATTCAAATTTCCAGAAACACTAAAGTCAACAACCAGAGAACAAGAAAGAAAACAATACATTTTTACTTGTTTTAAAAAAGGTACATACAGGACTCCTTTCCTCTTATTCTGGAGTGCAATTTCTAGGCATTTCTCATGCGAGTTACCAACAGTGACATCATTTCAGATTTGGTTCTCCATGATAGTCTCTCTTTTTTCTCCATGGTGCATGTGGTAATACGGTGGTTTTAAAATTGCTTTTTACAAGGATTTATTTTTCTCAAACTCATTCTTACCCAGAACCTCAAACATGTGGAAGAGATGCCAATGGAAAGACTCTTGGTAAAAAGAGTGCAGTGTGTGAGGCGAGAGGTGAGGAACTGCCTGCTTGACCCTTCCACAGGTAGCTCCTGTGGCTCCTCCAGGAATTCAAGAGACACTGTAGAAACGGCAGAAACCTTGGTCTTGGCTCTGCCACTCCCTCTCTGTGCGGGCTTGACCAAATCTCTTTCCTCAACCTTAAAAACAATGAACTTGGCTGTCAGAGGTCATACATAGAGGCTGAAAAGCTTCATAATGCAAGCATCAGTCAAGACAAATGAAAAAAAAAGATTCATGCCTATGCTATTTCAATGTTCTGTAGTTGTATTAGGTCAATATTTTTTCTTATGTTTCCTTAGAAAAAAATGTTTTATAATGTTTGATAAAAATAAGAATCTAGGATTGATTAACAATTTGAACAATTGTGTTTCATTTGTATTCTGGTTTGTGGATTACCTTTTATCAGCAAATTTCAGTTTTGAAAGTTCTACTTTGAGGTAGCATTTTTTAAGTAACCAAAGTTAGTATTCAATATTCATGACTTCTAAACTTCTGTATAACTTCAAGGATGCAAGCAGTGTAACATAGTGTTCCTACATAGAAACAATCTGGTATAAATATCATTCAGATATTTGCTTTGGCATGTGTTCACTTAACAGAATGTGTGAAGAAATACACAAACCCAGTGTCAGGCAAATACCACTAAAAAGTACTACCACTCCAGTTAACAAAATATATTGGTGAAATTGGGACATTTCAGTTTGGCTATATTTAAAAACTATTTCTATGTTGCACTGGTTCATTTGTAAATGGAAAAAAAAAGGCAGGCAAAAAACAGTAAGTTCCACTTGATTCAGGCAACCTGTTAAATAAACTGTTGCTACTTTTAACTGCAGCATACTTTAATGTGACTGCCAACATCTATAAACTTTTTAGAATGCCTGGTTTTCTCATCAGATCAACTTGACTCAGCTATCAATAAAAAAGTGCCATATTCGGCTTGATCACAACAACTGTTGATACTGCTGCTAGTTTTTTTTACCAAAATATTCCAGTTTACAAAATAGATTTATAATGTGAAAATCTCAATAGAAAAGCCAAGTCATCTACATGTGTGTATTTGTATATATGTGTGTATGCGTATATATAATTTTATAAATATTTATTGTTAAGGTCATTTCTAATGAATAAAATTTTAGAAATAAATTGTACATATAACTTACAAAATTTAGTGAAATTTAACACAGTGCCCTTATTATTGAAAACTTATGTAAATAATTTAAATATGCTTAAATTGAGAATATTCAGAATTTCATTTTTTTGAATGTTTTCAACTCAAAGAAATGATTCATGTTTGAAATAATGAATATGCTAATTACTCTCATTTGATCATTACACATTGTACACATGTATTGAAATATCACACTTAGCCCATAAATATGTACAATTTTGTCAATTAAAAATAATAATTTAAAATATTCAGTCCATGTAAATTTTTCCCATTCATTAAAGTGTTGTGTTACCTTTCATACAAGATGATTTACCTAACTTAATAGGAATTGAGTACTAAGATTTGATACACAGAAACTTGCACACTAATTAGGACCATAATAAGGAACTGCAGTATAAGCCAATTATCATCTTAGAGATATAGGCATTGCTTTAAAATCACGTTTTTGAATGTGAAAAACCATTTGAGATCTGAGGTGAATCAAAGGGGAACTTTTTTGCCTGGAAAAGCAATGAGGAATTCCTGGTCACATTTATTCTCCCTCCTCCCATACATACATCAACCATCTTTAAAAGCACTATAATAATAAAAAAAAAAAAGATTTGACAGGAAGGATGATTTTGATTAGGGAAAGTCTGAAGGCGAGGGGAACGGTGAAGAAGTTAGATAAGAAAGAAAGGGAGCTATTGGGCTTTTCTGTATATTATGAAAGTATGTTTATTCTTAGAGGAATATAGCTATAAAGCTACTGAATCCATTGAGGCATAAGTGGGAGTGCAGCTAGGACAAATAGGATGTAATGTTTTTATTTTGGCTCCATTCAACTCTGTCTCAATTGACCATTCCTTGAGAGAAGAGTACCTAAGCATCAAATAATAGAGAATGTCAAATAAGATTTTCTCTCAAACTGTATCAGTGCCTTGGATTTAGTAGCTCATCAGTGTTTTGTTTGGCTTAATTAATCTGAAAGTTATAAGAAAAAAATGAGTAAATTAAAGATGATGCTCAGAAGATACTACACATACAAGTTTCTGGAATAGATGCCACCCATAAACACTTGAATATAATTGCTGTTGATAAGGCCCACAAGAATAGAAAAGCCATGAAAAGAAAGTTGAAAATTGGTTGTGTATTCCTTTTTAGAAAGATGTTGACTTTGTGGCTTTAAGGAAAAGAACCCAGTATTTTTAAATAACTCAAATACATCAAAATAAAAACCAAAAGAAAAGCATCCTGGTGGTTAAAATGTTGCAGTTTCATTTTTTGAAAATCTAACTTTACATTCATGTACCATTTATCTATCTCAGTTCTTTCTTTTATGCTCCAAATCAAATTTTCCTCAAATTTCTAGTAATAATAAAGAAAATTCTGTTTTTTCCAATTTCTCCAAAGTTAAGTATTTTAAGGGGAGAAAGGCAAGAGGCAAACCTTGTCATTTGAAATTATTATGTGCCCCTACTAGAAAATATAGATTTAGTTCATTTTATGTTCAACTGGTGAGAATTTATTATCCTTGGTACAATTTTATATATCATAGAAGTTTAGCACATCTACTCTGAAGATGATGTTTCTAAAGAAAGAGCCAGACATTTGCGTTCAAGTTTAAAACCTCCTGAAATGAAAAAGATGCCCAAAAGTAAGGTTAAATTAGCCTTACTGCATATTCTAAGGCTACAGGAACTGTTTGGTAATTGTTTCTATGAAGAACAAGCTTAGTGCAAGCTAACCTAAAGTATCAATATGAATGGAATTGCAAGCCATACTAAATTAGACTAGTATTAGTTTAACTTTAAAATGAGACTTTTTTGGAGTACTTCATGCTAGTCATATTGTTATCAACAAACCAAAATTCTTCTAATTATTTTGTTAACATGCATTTTTTGATATGCCTTTATTGTAAAATATCAACATTAAATGCTATGAAATTCTATTTCATCTGTTGCAGTATGCAGATTTCTCACAGAAAATGTACATATAACGTGGCACATAAATTTTGACATCATAAAGTGAGAAAAATAATTTTAAATTGGTTTCTTAAAATACAATTCTTAAGAACAAACTTCTGTATAATAGGGTCAGGGTCAGAAATTTTTTTTCATAAGAGGTCAGGTAGCAACTTTTTTTTTTTTTTTTTTTTTTTTTTTTTGAGAAGGAATCTTGCTCTGTCACCCAGGCTGGAGTGCAGTGGCGGGATCTCAGCTCACTGCAAGCTCCGCCTCCTGGGTTCATGCCATTCTCCTGCCTCAGCCTCCCGAGTAGCTGGGACTACAGGCACCCGCCATCATGCCCGGCTAATTTTTTATTTTTTATTTTTATTAGAGACAGGTTTCACCGTGTTAGCCAGGATGGTCTCGATCTCCTGACCTCATGATCTGCCCAACTCAGCCTCCCAAAGTGCTAGTATTACAGGCGTGAGCCACCGCGCCTGGCCCAGGTAGCAAATTTGTAGGCATTATAGACTTAGTAGACTTCTTGGCCTTATAGTCGTAGTCTTATAGTTTTAATAGATTTTGTGGCCTTAGTAGACTTTGTGGGCCTACGAGTCTCAATTACAACTACTCAATTTTGCCATTATAGCACAAAAGCAGCCAAATGCAATATGTAAATGAATGAACATGGGGCTGTCTTTTAATAAAACTTTATTTTCAAAAACAGGTAGTAGATGAGATTTGGCCTTCAGGCTATAGTTTGCTGACTACTGTTGTAAACATACAACCTTTTTCTATTTTCTCTGATTAACAAAGATGATTGAAAAACACTTCTCACTCTCTACAGTTATTGTGAGGATTATGAGGATCAAGCAAATACAAAGCACTTTAAAATCTGGAAGCATTTTCATCTATAAGTGAACTGTGGTATCATTACAAACATGAAATAGTCAAACATTTATATGTAAAATGGGTATTACTTACCTTCAAATATATTAGGATGCCTTTTTAAATATTACAATAGACGAAAATTATTTCATGTTTCTAACATTTGGGGAGGCCTGGAAATATTTATTTCTCTCTATTCTGGTTAGTTCTATCATAACTAGGAAATTTGTTTAAAATTAATTTGATACATTTCAACATGGTGTGTTTAAATTCATGGAACTGGCACTGTTTCTTTTCTACAACTTGAAAAATAGGCAGATACTAGTTTTTAAAATGAAACACATATCCCATATTCAATAATCCTTCTGATTGACGTTAAAATCAGCATTACTGCCATATGATTATTGGGGATGAGAAACTTGGGAAAGAAGGAAACAAGTTGAAGAAGTGATGCTTACTTTGTTTGGAATAGCCAAAAGAAATTAACAGCTTCATTGACAATGGAAGCTGATGTCAACTTTACGTGGAAAAGTCAAGGAGATACTAAACATGAACTTCTCTGTGTACATGAGGAAATATAAGATCTGATCCAAGCTAGCTATATACATTAAATATTGTTCAGATTAAAAATTATGCTTTATCCATTATAAATTAAAGAATTCAGATTACAGCAGCTCACAGATTAATTAAAACTTTCCTGCTTTAAAGGCAACAACAAAAAAATTTCTTCACATTTTTAGAGAAATATGTTTTGCAACTGAAACTGCAGAAAGTGAAATAAAAATAAAAAAGAGAAAATATGTTTTGTAGCTTTCAGTCTCAGAGCAATCTTATTTTATATAAATTATGATATCCACATTCAGTGTTCTTAGGAACACTATCACATGTTAGCTAGTGAGATGACTTTAAAAAATATTTTATGATATGTTACATAATCTAAGGAAACAGTTCTAATTAAGCAGGTGCACATTACAACATTTGCATTTTTAAAGCACTTATAAGGGAGACCAGAGTGTTTTAAAAGATAAGGGAACTAACAATTCCAGTAACATTATCATTTATTTGAATTAGGATCAAATCTAGACAAGTTAGTGCTAATCAGATGTTTTTCTGACCTACATAAAATGATTCAACCCTCCCACATCTAGTTGCTGGAGCAAAAAAACACCAAACTGCGTAATTATCATCTTTTTTCTCAGGTTTGGGATGCCCTCTCTTGATTATCAAGTCTGATATGAGTTTGATGCATATTTCTATGTTTGTACTTACTATGTTACATCATGAATATTTCTGTTTTTATCCATATAAAATGAGTTCTTTGTAGGGACAACTATATATTACTCACAGTATCCCTAGTGCCTGGCACTTAGCACACACTTTATTGGTTAATGATATCACGAGAAGTTGCACTGAATCTGAAATTAGTATTGTTAATATATATGGTTTCTCAACATGCTGGCACCATACAAATAACTTTTTCACAAACTATACAGGGAGGCATTAGATGGACTACTTTTTTATGTACAAGGTTGTCTTTCATAGTTAAGAAAGTACTATCCTGAAATTTCCTAAGGTGCCCAATTCGTTTTATATTTTAATTAGTTCTTGATAAATGTTTTTAACAGTAAACTTGCACTGAGTAGTGAAACCCACGTTTTTAAACTTTTATTTTAGGTTTGGGGGTACACATGAAGATTTGTTACATAGGTACACACGTGTCATGGGGGTTTGTCATACATATTATTTCATCACCCAGGTATTAAGCCCAGTTACCAAGTTATCTTTTCGCTCCTCTCCCTCCTCTCACCCTCCCCCATCAAGGAGACCCCAGTGTCTGTTGTTTCCTTCTTTGCATTCATAAGTTCTTATTATTTAGTTCCCACTTACAAGTGAGAATATGCGGTCTTTGGTTTTCTGTTCCTGCATTAGTTTGCTAAGGATAATAGCCTCCAGCTTCATCCATGTTCCTTCAAAAGACATGATCTTGCTCTTTTCTTTGGCTGCATAGTATTCTATGGCGGTCATCGATGGGCATTTAGGTTGATTCCGTGTCTTTGTTATTGTGAATGTGCTGTGAACATTCATATGCATGTGTCTTTATGGGAGAATAATTTATATTATTCCGGGTATATACCCAGTAATGGGATTGCTGGGTCAAATGGTAGTTTTACTTTTAGCTCAATCACCATACTGCTTTCCACAATGGCTGAAACCCACTGTTAATATATCTTGAGATAATATATCTTTAGGAGTAGATCCTTAACTCAACACTTCTCTGTAGCCCATCTATGGGCACTGACTTGGGTACTAGGTGTAACTTGGTTGATCTATTGCCATGATAAAGGTTACAGTAAAACACTACCAATAATATTTTTCACACAAGTCAGAAAGATGCTTTCCTATTAGAAACACAGGAATTTGAACATATAATTCGAATGTAGATAAATTTCCTTAGGAAAAGATATCTAGAAGGAGGAAGTAGGGAATAGTTCTCTCAGTTGCTAATAAGGTTATTTTTTCTGTGAAGTATATATTACCTATAGATACGTTTGACTTCCTCAAGCCTGTGGCATTCATTATATTTAAAAGGATTTTAGCCTATGCCTCAATGTCTATGAGCACCAGCCTACACATCTAAGGATACTGATTATTTGGCTCCAGGGTATACATCATTGTGTATATGCGTTTGTACTCCTCCTCCTTGATTTATATTTCCATGGTTGGTGAAAGAGAACTTCTTTAACCTTATCCCTTTAAAATCAGTCCTCCACCCTATGCTAAATTCCATATTCCAGCCTCATGAGCTATTGCAAATACTACTGTCCCATGTCTTCGCACAGCCTTTGCCCCTTTGCACATACAGCATCCTCTCCACTCCTTTGCCTGACATTTCTTCTACTTAGGATACTTTCTACCCACCCAAACCCATGACCTAATTCCTACTCACATTTCAAGACCTAGTTTACCTGCAAACCTCTACATAAGCCATCCCCAGCCCTTCAATGCTGGGTTAAATGCCCCATTACCAGTGCCCCCAGAACACTTATATAGAATTGTCCATTCACTTCTTGTTTTTTTCTCTATTTAAAGTGTTATCCTTGAAAGGAGGGCCTGTGTCTTATCCATTATTATATCTCCAGCAATACAAAAACAATGAAGCTATGTGGGAAAAGAGCAAAGATTTTGGAGTTGTGGAGGCTGAGCACTTAGTAGTAGTATTATCTTGGGCAAGTCTCAATCTCTTCATGGCTTGGTTCCTATCTGTAAAATAAGTAGACACTGCTTACTTTGTAGGATTGTTAATATGTACCCAAATACGTACTTGGTGCCTTTTCTAAGCACCTTGCATGCATGATCTCATTTATTGCTCAGCAAAACTTTATGAAGTATGTAGTGTTATTACCAATATTTTATAGCTCAGGAAACTAAAACATGGAAAGATTAAGTACCTTGTCCAAGGATACACAGCTAATAAGGACTTCACTAGGATCTGAAACCGGACAGTCTTAACTCCAGAGCACTCATAAGTTCTATACTGCATTTCACTTTGTTGCATAACTTCTAGAGTGTGGTTCAAATAATTGGATTGAGCTACCAGTTCTACTAGATAATACAAGGATGTTATATGTGAGGATCTTTATTTTCATGTATTTTCAGCTTTCAGAAAATCTTACGAGGCAGTACTTTTGCTCTTTCTATTGAGTAAGTTGTATAGATTCAAAAAGGATCTCATTAAGATCCTTCTTAAAATATGTTTTAAGGTATTTCGTTCCAAATTAAGGAAAAATACCAAATATTTAGAATAATTATAATTTTCTTAGTTTAGCCCATAAGTCTTTCTCATAGGCCTCAATATATAAACACATTAAATTCTTGCTTCACTTTTAGTCTAACCTTGATACTAAATGTTCTCATTCAATATATTACTTCCGTAAGCTTCTAAAGCATCCTGGTGATATCTAGGAGGTCCCCAAGTTCACTTAGACAAGAATCCTAGATCCCTCTGCTTTCTGCATTCTTTGTCAATTTATTTGCTTAAAAATATATTTTCACAGTTATTATATTTTTATTTCAGATAGGAGATTAAGCAAACAAACAAACTACACTAAAAATCAAAACTCCCCTTACATTAAGTTCTCAGTTATGAACAATCTCTCTCCTTTTTCTAAATATAGCAGTTAAACTTTTCTTGAACAGATTAGATAATTTGTGGTAGGTTCTTGAAAGTGAGGGATTTAGACTTTATTCTGTAGTCATTGGAGAGCTACTAATGGCAATGAGTTGGGTAAAATGCTTTACAAAGATTCAACTGGAGGGTTTCAGTAGGGATTTAGAAGGGAGTTATGGAATTTAGACTGCAGCTAAAAGACTGTTGCAATATTGCAGATGCAGGGTGTGAGAACATTGACTTGGGTTGGGGCCGAAGGGAATACAAAGGGTGCTTTTGAAAGATAATATGAAGCAGGAATTTATAGAATTCAATGTCTGACAAGATACTGGAGCACAAGGAAGAGGGAAAGGGAAGAACCATAGGCTTGATTAATATTTTAAGGCTGGGTGACCACAGCAATGATGATTATCATAAACAGAGATGAGGAATGCTGACTTGGGCCACAGGTGTGGAAAGTAGGGTACTGGAGAATAAGAGGAGGAATAATTTGACTACAGTCATGTTTCAAATAATGGCAGTATATCAGCATCTTATGTTTTATAAACAAGAGCAAGATTTCTTTGAAATAGAAATTAATATATTCTAAAACCCCAAAAGTCTTATTCTTGAATTCTCTTTCCTCTAAATAACTTCTAAATCATAAAAGATCATGAGTTACTGACTTTCTAAAAATAGTGGGGGCCAGGCACAGTGGCTCATACTTGTAATCTTAGCACTTTGGGAGGCTGAGATGGGAGGACTGCTTGAGCAGAGGAGTTTGAGACTAGCCTGGACCACATAGTGGGACCCTGTCTCTACAAAAAAAAAAAAAAAAATTTATATATATATATATATATATATATATATATAGAGAGAGAGAGAGAGAGAGAGAGAGAGAGAGAGAGAGAGCCAGGTGTGGTGGCACATGCCTGTATTCCCAGGTACTTGGGAGGCTGAGGTGGGAGGATCACTTGAGCATGGGAGGTTAAGGCTGCATGGAGCCATGATCGTGCCACCATACTCCAGCCTGGGTGGCAGAGTGAGACCCTGTTTCAAAAAAGTAAAAATAAAAATAGGATATCTAATTTAGTCCTATTCAAAATTATGGATGCCTTCTAAGCATTCAGCAAGAATTGATACACATCATATACCACTTCTTTCTTGAAAGGACATATTAAAAAAAATTTCTCAAATACCTCATTGTACCTAAAATAATCCTTTCATAATATATCTCCTGTCTATTGAATAAATGAGTTAATAATAAGTTAGTTTTAAGCTATATAAAAGTGATCAAAGATGCAAATTGTGGAGCTATCCACATATTAGTGACAATTGCAGTTGAGAAAATGCTAAGGGAGCGAGATCCAATACAGAAGACCAAAAGATTTAGGAATATGTCTTGTAGTATGACCAAATTTAAGATATGGAAAGGAGAGCAGAGGCAGAAGGTTGTGTAATGTCACGGAAACAAAGAAGTGCAAACAATAAGCATGGACTATGGTGGTACATTCAATGGAAGATCTAGGAGAGAAAACCAGAAAATGTTGCTGCGTGTGTGTGCATTCTAGTGGAAAAGCCAAATGAGTGGGAGAGTAGTAAAATTGTTGGGTTTTGGCATTCGTCTCACACCCACAATTTACAGCATTTGTTTGGTTCACAAATGCAAGTAATTACAAATCAGCCCTCACCTTCATTCTGCACCCTGACTATGTATATAGTTTGCCTAAATTCTCAGTGCAGCTGACCATGTATCATTGTGCCAATCACAATTCAGAAACCTTTTTTTTGTTTGCCAGGTATTGTTTGAGTGTGAAAAAATAAAACCAAGTGACGCAAGTAGGCTTTCTGTGGCCGTATTGTTTGCTGAAGCTATGATTGGATAAAGTCCAGTAAAACCTTTAAGATAGGCTCAGATATAAATAAATAAGCAATGTGTATTTTGAAAGAAACTTGTGGAAGAGTCACATGATTCCGTAGCTTTAATTGACCTTAGATATCAAAGCTCAGCCCCTCATTTGCAAAGAAAAATTTTAAGGCCAATAGGGATTAAATGACCTGCTCAAGCTCACTAAACTAGTTATTGACAAAGCTAATAGAACCAGTGAAATTCTTATTCCCACTCCATTGCTCATTTTATATGCCATTCCACCTTCAAATTAATTCACAAAACTCACAGATGCCAACAGTTTTAGCTCAGACAACAGACATACCCAATCCAGTGGGTACCCAATCTATAGACCAATCTAGTGACAATATAAAAGTACCCTTACTCTGAGACATTCTGAAATTAACATTCACTACAATTCCAAACTGAGTTTTGAGAAGTAAAATTTTAATCAAATATTTAATATCAGCTGTTAAGCAAATTAGTTCAGTTGAAGAACTTCCCAGATTTTATCTAGCTGTTGTTTAGTTTCTCAGGTTAGAAATGAGAAAACACTTTGATAAACTTTCCTATTAGGACTTTGAAAAGGTTTTTATGATAATAAAATTCACATTTAAGAACAGGGACTTTTTTTGAAGACATATAATTTTGCAGTGAAACAATATAGATAACACTAGCTCAGCTCTTGTTAGGTAAGGCCAGTTAACATTTTCTCTCTGTTTCTTTCCCTCTCCTCCTCTGACTCTGCCCTTGGTGAGTAAAACGATCCCCTAGAGATATTAAAATATGTGACGATATTATTAACTGTTTTAAATCCTGGTGGTCAGTCTGTCATCCCGTGTAAAGATACTTGCTGCTTATGGTAGGAATAGCATATGATGTGAGTTTATTTGGTTTGATCAGTATTTACAGTTAAGACATCATTGTGTTTTTTGCAAGACAATTTCATTTCAGCCCTAACTAACATTAACAACACCTTAGCAAAACAATCCAAAGTAACCCAAATCACACACACACAAACACACTCCAGCCCTTTTGCAACTGCCAGGTACCTGCAGACAAACAAAAATGGTCACCAGATACTCATTACATCCTTAAAGATTCATCTTTCAGGCCTATATGAACAGAGAAAAGACCATATAAGTACTATAATGTACTAACAGATAATATAATTTAGAATAAGAGCTAATTTATTTTCCCCGATTTTTTTTTAAGAACTGCTAAGGTTTTCTGCAGTTCATTTCTTAGGTGGTTGTGAGGTTGCCCAGACTGAGACAAAATGCATAGGAGTCTAACTAGCCAGGTAGGAGGTTCTGGCAGTCACTGACTTAGAGAGCCTCAGGAAGGCTATGGGAGGTAGAGACAAGGCTGGGAGGGGCACAAAGTTGTTATACTTCAGGCTGGAGTCCAGGGAAGTCAGGTAAAGCCAACCGCGAGCTTGCAAGGACCATTGTTCTGAGTAACCAAAGCCCAGAGTCCAGGAAGGCAGCGAGTTGGAAAGAAATGTTCAGGAGAGCAAGTGACAGCGAAGGGCAGAAGCCATTTGATTTCTGCCCTCCTTTGTTCTTCCCACCAAGTGCGGCCATCATAGGCCCTCGACCACTAATTACTACCAGAAAGAGATCAAAAGTCTGCTTGGGAATTCTGCTCTCACTGAGTCAGAGGAACTGGGACCACTTAGGGCACAGAGTTTTGTGATTTTACATCCCAGATTCCTGACTTCCCTATTTCAAACCAAGATTCCAACTTTGAAAGGAAGTGACTGGCCATATATACCTGTTATACTCCAGATGTGCCAATAACAAGAGTTATTTTATTATTTTCATTCACATATTTGATTATATTAATAAATTATATCAAGATTAATATTTGATCACTTATGATATTTATAGGTAAGTCCATCATTTCACAAGCTGTGTTATCTTGGGAAAGTTATATAACCTCATTGAACCTCATTTTCTTCATCTATACCAGAAGATTTAATGCCATAGAGTATAGAAAATACTAATCAACCTAACACTATCGTACTAAAATACTATTCCTCGGGCCAGAGCTGGCACTTGATATAAATTATTTCCATTAGTTATATTATTCTCTTATTACTTCTATTATTCTTTTGTTAGCCAAAAAATACTTACTGAGAGCCATACTATATATAAACTGTTTTAGGTTCTAGGTTTCTAGAAATACGGTGGTGAGCAAACAGGACATCCTTATCCTCAGGGATCTTATACTCTTGCTTACTTGCTCTGTTGATTTCTACATGCCAATTAACCACTTTCTTCTTCACAGAGTAATAAAATGTTTGAGAACATGGTTAGGCAATAAGGAAGCCCAAAGATGTAATGATCATAATCCAGGATGTGGATCACTTAAAATATTAGTAAAATATATTGTCTCATTGCAAATTCTGGCAAATCAGATCACAACAGATTAAATTCACTGTTTCAAGTTATCTGACTATTAAATATAGCATTATAGCAGAATAGTTCACATATAAGTATTTGTAATATTTGCTCAGACATCTGCTGCCATTTTTATTAAGAATTACTTTGCTGCATTTTATATAACTTGATAGCTTCTCCTATGTCCCACACTCATCTTTTACTTCTGCACTCCTGAAATACAGACCTTAGCTAAAACATTAACTCTTTAAAAAAATTCACATTCACACATAATAAAGTAATTGTTTCATATTCATATGCTCCATTTTTCTAATTATCTTCTCTCTATATCGATCTATCACAAAAGTAAATATAGTTAAGGCTTCAATATTTTTTATTCCAAAGACCGAAGATCGAGCTTCAATTCTCTCCTTTGCCAAAGGTAGTTGGTGGCTCAGGGGATTAAAGTGTTAAGAACTTTGAAGAGAGCCCCTTCCAGCATGCATACAAGAAGAGCAAGGACACTCAAAGGAAGTGGATGTGAAGCCACCAGTGAGAGAGGAGGAACCTAGTTGAAGTGGGCATCACCAAGTCAGCATTTTTGCTAGTGCAGGCAGTGCAGTGCAGTGCAGTCCAGCAAGGAGCAAGATGAAGTTGATCCTTCAGTGTATAAATTAGGGAAACTTGGTAGCTTTCCAAGCTTTTCTGAGAGGGGCTTCAGTCTTTTTTTTAGTAAAATGAAGTATTTCTATATCTACAATCAACTAATCATTGCAGTATATACCCAGTCACAAATGTGTTGTATTACTCACTCTTTTGGGTCATTTATAACATTATAGCTCTCCCTTAGATAAGATAACCAATACATGATTATACGGGGCTTGGCATTGTTGATATACATATGTGTGTTCACACACACTACAGAGTATGACTTTTATCCCAGGCAAGAGGGTCTCTGTTGTGGGCCTCATGCTTCAGAGAATCTCTCTGTCCCTCCTCTGGCTACAGTTCTTTGACCAGGACAAAGAATTTTGGAATCAAAGGATTGTACCCACCCATAGCTTGAGCCATAACCTCTTCTTTGCCTTCTGTGGTTACTTGAAATCCCTGAATTTCATTCCCCACCCCCAAATGGCCATGTACCTGCTTCAGCTTCTTCCACAGGCCTGTTTCCAGGAATGGACTATCCCATGGGTATGAAACACTTCTAGGCCTGAGGAATGCTCAAGTGGCAGCTGTTTGCAGGGTGTCTGGATGGAATTTGGATATGTGGGCAGAAGTGGCTTCATGCATACTCTTGAGATCTCGCATCTTGCAAGGAGGAGCTGGTTGTGGGAGCTGGTGATGGGAGCAGGTGCAAGGAGGGGCCTGGGCTATGTGCTTTAAATCAGGATCTTCCAGCATCTCTACTTCTTCAACATGAAGCTACAAGGAATCAAAGAATTTTAATTTAAATTTGAACCTTGCCTTTAGGTATATTTTCTAAGGTAGGAGGATAGAACCCACTCGATTAAAGATATTTAGGAGGATTTATAATTCAGCATATTGTATGTGGGCCACTAGCTGTACTCTTTCTAGTCCCATAAATGTTAGGGAAAGGCTTGTATGTATACATTGAATCAAGAGTTCATTTTCCTAGCATTACTGCTATATAATTTTGTAAGAGGATGGCAAAAGTTCTCTAAATTTTATAAGGTGAGTTTCAGACTGTGATTCCATACTGAGTCCACATCACATTGGATTGCTTTCCCTAACATGTCTCAGCAAAATATTATACAACCTGATTAAACAAAACCTCATTCCCACACAGCTCCACCTTCCTTACTTGGCAAAGCTTAAATCTGGTAACACCCTTTAAAGACGGTCACTTCGGCCACATTTAAAGGAAATAGCAATTAGGACTCACAATGTTTTTTTTTAAAGTTAAAATCTATTTCTGATTACAAGGCAGGTAAAACAAGAAAAAATATTACTAAAGAAATAACACACTTTAAACTTTTCTTCCCACTCATCTTCTATTTAAAAAAAAAAAAAAACCCAAATCTTACTAAACAAGCAAAACCAAAAACCGAAATAGAAACAAAGTTGAACCCGATGGGATCATTGTGCTATTTATCTCCCTAATACTTCAAAGCATAGTAATAATAAATTACTAAATACTTTTTGAGAACCCTCTACAGGCAGAATATGAGTATGCTTCTAGGTCATGACAGTCGAAGGACACATATACAATTTAATGTGGAAAATAGAACATAAGAAATGCTAGCCAAGAGAAAATAGTCTTAATGTGAAGTCAGGGTCAAGAAGGATTATTTTACCATAAGCAGTAGATAAGAATTGAATATATTTGGTGTAAATGCAAGAGGGCATTCTATAATTGCATTTTAATTTTTTAATTTAATTTTTTTTACTGTGTATATGCCTCAATCATAGACCAACTTGCAGTGGTACTCCTTGGAAACATTGAAACTTAGGGATGTTTGCTTTATCTGCCAAAATACAGAGAGCAAGTCTAAGTGCACCTAGGATCATCTAGTAAATGTGAAGATTTGGGGAAAACTTGGAATATTCGAGTCTAAATAGGGAAGGCATTATATCATCTTACTTTCACATATCTAGGCCACAGAATATTAGCCAGCTGCCCTAGGTAATCTGAAATAGGGATCACAAACAGGGGCAAGGATGAACAGAGAAAGGTGGGGCATGGATTTTCAGGGTATTGTTCCTGAAAGTAATGACTATTGAAGACAGTAATGACTGTAAAATGCACTGAACCTTTTTGTAGCAAGTAGATTTTTTCTTTGGATATTAATATTCAGTGGGAACATAGTACATAGGTAACAACGTCTAATTTCCAACATTAGCTCCAGTGAGTCATTGAATCACCAGAGCCATATATGGCATAAGTGATGAACTGATCCCACTGTACACACCCAGTGTGTCATAACTGATGATGCTCAAGGTAGACTGTTTATAAACTATCCAGATTTCTCAACATATAGCTCCTTGGAATTAAGTCATTCCAGTGACAATGTTGACTACATTCTGCATTGTCAAAATGTAAATCTAGTTATCATAAATTACTAAGTCCTAACTAACTATTCCTAATTACCTAAACAATTGTCAAGTCTCTAGTGGAAGTTCTAAACCACAAATATGATCCACAGATTATAACTTTGGAAATATCACCATAGGTGCTCAATAAAGTTTGTTGAATTGGATTGAAGTTACAACATCATAAATAGTGCTTCTGCAAGGATGCAAAATGTATCATAGTAAAATGTTTTGTTAGTTGTTTTAGTTTGTAAATGTATTGAATTTTGAAACATTATCTAAACAAATCTTCTTAGGTATGATACAATGTATAATCCATTATGGCTAAAATCCTTTTTGAAAATAAACTGTGGTAAATGGAGTTAGTACAGAAATTATGCCATTTCTGTTTGAAATAGAAGAAAGGGAAAAATTGAGCTGAACCAAGCACACTGAATCTCAGATTTCAGCACTTGCTGTTCCCATTGTATGAAACACTCTTTATTAGTATATCTGCTTTACTAATAAATAGCTATAAATAGTTATCTATTTATATAAATAGATAACTATACTATACTATTATATAAATAGATAACTATACTATTTATAGTATAGCAGGTTTATATAAATAGATGCTATGCTATACTATTTATAGTAGCCCCTTTCTGTATCACTCTGTATCCTCTTTCTCTTTCATTTTCTTTATAACACATATTGATATCCGACCTATTATATACCTATTTTCATACACTTTTCACCTCTTCTCTCTAGAAACTGTTCCTTGAGGACAGGGACTATGTTTTTTTCATTATTATATCCTCAGTATTGAATACCTGGCACATATTTTTTCCTCAATAAGTGTTTGTGAAGGGAATAAATGGATGAATTTCTAAGTTCTGTGTAGGTCAAGATTAAATTACTTTTGAAAATTATCATCCATTTTCACCTTAAATATAGTAAATAATTTTTTGGAGGTAAGACATACATTCAAACATCTGAGATATTTAAAAGAACAATACCAACACAATATTCAAAAGCAAGAACAGTGTACAATGTGTACAAGTTTACAGAACAAATATTGATACATAAAGCCCCTCAGAGTTGAATTTGCTTGCTAGGGTACTCAATGACAGATAACTAACATAACTACTAAAGTTATAGCTTCCTTGTTAGTGGTTCAAAACCACAGTTAACTTCAAAATATGGCACTAGGACAACTGAATAAGTACGTGGAAAAGAATTAAGGTAGACCCCTATCTCACACTCTATACAAAAATTGTTTCAAAATGGATCATAGAACTTAGGTAAAAGTTAAAATTATAAAACTCATAGAAGAAAACATGAGTAAATATGACATTGGGTTAGGCAATGGCTTCTTGGATATGACTCCAAAAATATAAGCAACAAAAAATAGATAAATTTGACTTCTTTAATATTAGAAAGTTTAATGTTTCAAAAGACAACAACAAGAAAGGAAAGACAGCACACAGAATGGGAAACAATATTAGCAAGTCATATATAAAGAATATATAAACAACTCACAACTGGATAATTTTTTAGAAAATAAAAACTGGAAAAGGATTTTAATAGGCATTTCTCCAAAGAAGATATACAAATGGCCAAAAGCACATGAAAATATGATCAACCTTATTAGTTATTAGGGACATGCAAATCAAAATTATAATGAGATACCACTTTATACACATAGGATAGCAATAAAAGGGGTCGTTAGGATGCAGAGAAATTGGAACCCTCATACATTGCTGATGGGAATGTAAACTGGTGTAGCCACTTTGAAAACAATTTGTCAATTCCTCAAAATGCTGCACATAGAATTACCATATGACCTAGCAATTCCACAACTAGGTATATACACAAGAGAATTGAAAACATGTCCACACACAAACTTGTATATCAATATTCATAGCAGCATTAGTCATAGTAGCTAAAAAGTGGAAACAACCCAAATGTCCAGTAACTGATTATGAATAAAAAATTTTGGTATATTCTTATAATAAAATATTATTTGGCAATTAAAAGAAATTAAGTGTTAACACATGCTACAATATGGATGAACCTTGAAAACATTATGCTAGATGAAAGAAGCCAGTCAAAAAAGAAAGATTACATGTTGTATAATTGTAATTATATGAAAAATCCAGAGTGGGGAAATCTATAGAGCCAGAAAATAGACCATTTGTTACCCAGTGCTGGGCTGGGGTATTGGAAGCAGAAATAGAGAATGACTGCTAATGAGAGTATAGGGCTTCTTTGGGGGATGATGAGAATATTTGAAAATTAGATAGTAGTGATGGTTGCACAAGTCTGTCAATATACAAACAATTATTGAAACGTACATTTTAAATGGGTGAATTTTAGGGCATGTAAATTATATCTAAATAAAGCTATTAAAAATGGTCAATTCAAGTAGAAATCACAGATGGTTAGCAAAATATCACTGTAGTCACTGAAGTTGTCCTACATAATAAGGCCATACAGAGGTGCATGAACTCTTCTAGAGGGGCTCAGATTACACAAAGGCAATAGAATTCTTCCCTCCAGGACCAGTTCTATTCATAGGCAGTGCAAAAAGCCTATCATTTAAAAGGTGCTCAAAAGCCCATTGCTCAAAATTTCTCCTCAGTGTTTTGCTTCAGGGTCTAAAATGCCTTTTACAGTCACCCTGTGGAGTAAATCATGAAGGGCCTTGGTGAAATAGAAACACCGCATGTGGAAATTCATAGTACATTAACTTATTAACACTCATAAGAATAAGCTTATGAACTTAGCCAGGCATTTCGGTAAGGCCCTGAAGGAATGAAGTGCTAATTAAAATTTAAGGAAAGAGAAAAAGATTTAATACCTGGCATACAGCCCAAAGCAGTGATTTTCAGAAGTGAAATCAGAAACAATACAAATGTGGGATGGCACTAAAGACTAACTTTTCGTATAATTTATGCACCTTGCCTTACCTCTCCTGCCATGGAAATCAACTTTAGCCAACTAGCCTAGATTTATACAATTTTAGCCTTTTGTTCTTTAAGCTTTATTAGGCAAGTTGGTAAATCTAGGATTATAAATCATAATCCTTGGCAGTGAAAAGCCACTGAAGTGTTTTTAAGAAGGGGAGTGCCATGATCAGGTGTTTTAGAAATGTCATTCTGGCTGTAATGTGGAGAACAGATTTGTGGGGAATAAGACTGGAAGTAGGGAGATGGCATAGGGACCAACAACCCACTAAAATGGTATGAAGATTTCTTCAAAGTGAAAACGCCTGAGCTCTAACAGATGCAGAAAAAAGTCTTATCTGAACTTCCCTTATCTGACAAAAGTAGAGTCAGCTGCCACAAATCACCCATCCTGGGTAGTCTCTATAAGAGAGGAACTTGAGCCTTGAGAACTGGGACATTAAAAAAAAAGTATGAACAATCCTAATTAAAACCTCTGTTATTTGAAACCCTAAACTCCCCCTTTATTAAGCTAGTATATAAACCCTTACCCCTAGCTGTTTATAGAGCCACCTCGTATGGAGTGCTCCCTCATGCATGTGAAAATAAACTTGTCTCCATTTAATCTGTCATTGTCAATTAATTTTCAGCCTCCCCCACACCTCTCAACCACTACCAACCAATAAAGTTGGTAGAGGAAAAGTTTTTTTCTCCCAAAAATAGGTTGGGAGGCTGTTGGCACTAATCCTGGTGAAAAGATAATGGTGGCTTGGACTAGGGTAGCAGCAAAGGGCAGTGAAGTGTTTCAAGTACTGTAGAATCAACAGGGCTTAGGGTTGGCTATGTTTGGAAAGGAATGGGGAGAAATGGAAATGAATCCCAGGTCTCTTCCAAGTGTCCTTCAAAACCTAAATTTTTGCTGGCTGAATCGCCTTCAACAGGTAGAATGTGCTACAAAACCTTGTGTAGGGATCTGTGTGGGTGTGGTGATAGACGGGAGGGGCCAGATAGGTTAAAAGCAGGTGAAAGAATTTCTCATGGAAAAAATGTCCCAGTTTAGCAAAAACACCTTGGTGAGCCATCTTTGGTTCTGCACTTGGAAGTTGTCTAAAATGAGCTAGCAATTTGATAAATAAAATTATATTGCTTGCATAACAAAGTAAGAAGAATGTTTTGCTTCAGCTAGAGATAGGTGAGTCAAGTGTTCCAAGACTAGGGAAAGCAATGGAAGATAACAGAAGGTAAAGAAGGTGGCCCAGCAAGACATCCAGAGCCAGGTCCTGAGAAAATGGGCTGGCTGGTGGCCAGTCCTGCTAAGGAACAGGTGTTTGATACTTAGGTTAATGCTATGGGCCGTGCTGTGCTGTGAATATAATGCCCTTGTATTCCAAGACACACAACAAATCTTCAGCCCCACTGCCTGGTGTGAATGTGTTTTATGGAAATAAATGAAAACACATGCGTTTCATATCTGGGTCCATGCAGAATGGATAGAAGGGGATAGCAATAAGAAGTGTAATGGGAAGTGGGGATGCAGCAGGGGAAAAAAGAAAATGATGTGTTTCACACTATTCATGAGACCCAGGGTAGGGACAAAAGTGGGGTCATTTTTATTCAACTATTGTAAGGCTACAAAACTCTGAGCAAGTTGAATGATTAGAGCCACCCAGACAGCCAATACATGGGTAAACATCTAACAGAATCTTTTCAATTATCTTTCTTAAGAATTCTAACTTATAAATTTCCTCATTCTTCACTTCTGTGTAAAAATGAAAGTACTCCTCTATTTGTGAATGTAGATTATCTGGGACAAATAACTAATGGTTCAGAGTATTAAAAGAGCTATGATTGCCCGGGTGTGGTGGCTCATGCCTGTAATCCCAGCACTTTGGGAGGCCAAGGCGGGTGGATCACGAGGTCAAGAGATCGAGACCATCCTGGCCAACATGGTGAAACCCGTCTCTACTAAAAATACAAAAATTAGCTGGGCGTGGTGGCGCCACCTGTAGTCCCAGCTACTTGGGAGGCTGAGGCAGGAGAATCTCTTGAACCCCGGAGGCAGAGGTTGCAGTGAGCTGAGATCACACCACTGCACTCCAGCCTGGTAACAGAGCGAGACTCCATCTCCAAAAAAAAAAAAAAGCTATGATCTGTATCATATATGAAAGGTACCAGTTAAATGATGGAAGAGCTGAGTGTTGGAACACAACAAAATAATATTGTCTGGAGGAGAGATAATATTGGAAAATTGTTAATCTTAATGAATCTCTTCTTAGTGCTTCAGCAATAGGTAGAATTTTGTTAAGACTTCTGAATTAGTGAAAATATCTAAATTCCAGTAAAAAGCTAGTGACTTTATATCTGGAATATGTACTGGGCCTGTGAAATAGATTCTTTCAGAAAAATGTATTAAAACATTTTATCTAATTTTTTTAAAGTTTGTTTTCTTATTGTTTAAATTATTCTCCAATGAGGCCTCCTTGATGCAGGGCAGTGAAAATAAATGATGTACTTGGAAATTATCCTCATGGGTTAACCTTTTATACAGTCATGTTCTTCATTCTGCTTTTCACAGGCCCATAGAGACATAACTGTATTTACCAAGTTACTGGCTCTCTCTGTGGTTACCACAGGAACTCTAATGAAAAATTAGATCATTTTCTCCCCCTGTTGAGATCAATTAAATCTGTAGGCTACTCTTGATTTTCAAGTAAGATTTAATAGAATGTTCCTTGAAAATAAACTGGAAAATGAGAGGTTTTTAAAGTAAGAAGCCATCAGTGCTTGGTTTGGAGTCTCCTCTGTATTTGTATATTCTTCCATTAAAATGAATAAAACTGTTTACATGATTTTGATTCTATAATATGGATCTATTTTTAACTTCACATGAATTAGGTTTTATAGACTCTGTGGAAACGTTAAAATTAAATTCATTTCCTTTTTTCAGTAGTGACGGAAAAATACATACGTTAGCATTGTAATTGGTCACTGGCTCTTGTTACATCTACTATCTGGCATGTACAATTATTTGCAATGAATAACAATAGTCAATGGTGTCACTGAAATACTTTCACCATCCTGACATACTAAGCAGGTGGCAGTTAAAATGAAGAATTGTTTTTGTCTTTGAAAGATTATTTAACTTGTCACTAAGACTGGTTCATAACATCATCTAATAGAAAAGATATGCTTTCAGTTTCAGACCACCCTGGGCAACATGGCAAGATCCAAGATCCTCTCTCTAAGAACAAAAAAAACAAGATATACTCCTTGATCTTTCATGTTAAACCATGTCTACAGTGACACTTTGGCATAAATTTAGTAGGCTTTCCACATACAACTTTTAGTAAAACACACTATCTCTAACATTTGTGATGGCAGGAAATTTTTGCAATAGCTTTACAAAATGGGAAGTGGATAAAACATTTCTGTTTTCAGACATAAAAATTCAGGAAATGAAACATAACTAGCTCCTTTTCCTATACCCAGTCTGTTAATTACACTGTCTGACTGAAATTGCTTAGTTTACAATTAGCAGACCTCTCAAATAGTTTTCTCATAGCCATAGTTCTCTCTGGATATATCTGTCATTTGAGGAAATTTCAAAAATAGCAATAGGAAATTCATCAATAAAATTTTCTCCTTCTCTTCCTCCACTAATAGCTACGATAAGGAGTCAGAGTATAAGAAAAAAACTATTTGTTTGTGTCCATGGAATAAACTCATTAAAAGTACACCTTTAGCAATATTTTATTACCAGAATGTGAGTATTTTGAACATTTTTGGAGAGTTTCAGCATAGGAGTGCTAAAGAGAAATATAAGCCATTTATAGGAGTAAGCACATTTATCACAAATTTGGGCAGAAAAGATGAAAAATTATATTTTATTAATAAGAAGGAATAATAACTTCAGTTAGCTGTTATTTCCTGAGAAACAAATACATATGTTACTCAATGGTCTATTCTAGAACAACAGGTTTCAAGCCTTAAAATTGGTCACAAATTTAAAAAAAATTAAAGATTACAGCTTAGAATCTCTCTCCCCTTCAGCTTCAAATACATAAGCTTTGCATGAAACTTTACCCAAATAATTAACATAACTAGTAAAATTTGGGGTCACCAACTTGAGCCCTTTGCAGCAGCAGTTGTGTGAGTGGGAGAAATGAGAGAAAATTCCTAACGTGTCTCCCTCCCACTGTCCTTTCTTCCTGAAAAAGGTCACAGAATTGTTTTAGTTTAGCTTTATGATAGACTGGGGTATAGACTGTCAGAGCTAAAAGAGATTCTTTTAGTCATCTAGATTCATTCTCTTACTTTATGCAGAAGGAGAAACTGAGATCCAGAGAATTTAAATGACTTGCCCAAGGCCACAAAGCTAAAAATAGTGGGATAGGAGCTAGAAATTAAGAGCAGGGAGAGTTTTCTCTGTTAAATATTTGTTGTTGTTAGTTTAAATATGTCAGCCCTGTAAGAGATTAATTCAGGTAAGCCAGCTAAAAATACTTATACTTATTGTTTCTCAATATAACGAGGATAGAAAAAAATCTAGAGCATAGGAATGAAAAGAGAACTAGCCCATAGACCAGTGGGACACATCATATGTGCTTTGCTTTTTAAGCCTTTGGGCCAAAATCACACTTACCATGATCTTGGTAACTAAAAAGAATCTTGTTCCTGGAGTGCTTGTAGAGACCTGAATTAGCATAAGATTCTTAGGAAAGAATTCATCTTTTGTTTGATATTGTAATGATTCTTGATCAGAAAGGCAAGCAAGCCTCTTTTATTGTTACAGACCTAATTATATTACAATTGCAGTTGTAACAAATCCTTTGGAAACCTTTGACTCAGTTTTGAATGATTTTGGTATGAATTAGATGATCTAGTGAGGTCCCTCCTGGCTCTTTCTTTCGCTGTGCCTACTGGTGCCAGCACAATGAACTTCACATATATGTTTAAGGGAATTACAGTAGCCAGGAATTATAGAATTTCAAATTGTAGATGTATTCAACTTCAGAAATAACCATAGGAAGTTTATTCCAAAGTATTACCCAAATCATTCTTCTAAAGGTTTAAATGAAGAACACTCAAAAGCCAGTATCAGGACAGAACAATGAAGCTGACTTTGGACCAAATATTTGAGTGAGAGGTCTAGCTTCTAGTTTCCCTTTGACTCAGTTCTTTTTCCTACAACACATAAATCTGTATTGACTGTAGCCAGAGGATAAAAATTCTAATCTGCTTTCATAGGTAGGAGATTGATCAAAGGCTCCATTTGATCTTTGAAGTTTTCCATTTTGCTAAAAGATAAGAAAAAAGAACTCTACCTTTATTTCTGAATTCTCTAGGAACAAATTTAGCTTGATATTATATTAAAACACAACATTTAAAATAATGGCATCTTCTTGACATTCCAGAGACATACTTGAAATAAATG
Organism: Gorilla gorilla gorilla; assembly: GCF_029281585.2. Taxonomy (NCBI): domain Eukaryota; kingdom Metazoa; phylum Chordata; class Mammalia; order Primates; family Hominidae; genus Gorilla; species Gorilla gorilla. Next base: position 84,319,412 of record NC_073235.2, on the reverse strand, counting down.
ATGCCAAAAGGAGCTAAAAATGGGGAAGGAAATTACAGAAGTGTTTGACTATCATCCAAAAGATTCTAACAGTTCACTCAAAGGAAAATTTCCCTCCACCCTGCAAGCATCTTAAGCCTCTGTAACAAAGAATGTTAAAGATTTTAATTGACTGACAAAATACAAACAAGTGGCAAAAACTTTTGACTTGATAGCTATACTGTTTTTATTTACATACTTGACCATTTTGTCAGGAAAATACTAGGTTGAATATTTAAAAATCAGAAATAATTTATATATTATAGAATTTATTCTATTTGGACATAGCAAAGTTCATCAATTTTTTCTAGCAAATAGAACTGTGAATAATACTTTATGCTCCTTCTTATGAATCAACATGAAATTTGACAACACTTTCCTTTCCTCATTTTGGATATGACTCACTGCTCTCGATGTAACCTCGAAAGACCAAGAACCCCTGCTTTAAAGCAAGGAAACAAAAGGAAACGCATCTTTAATTCAAACTGGTTTACCCAGAGAATTCTAGTAGTTATTATTCACTGACTTCTTAAGTATGCATTATAAAGCTGAGTGCCTTAAGTGTCCTCTCTTCAACTTTCCCTGGGGAAATCAATGTAGAAAAGCTGGAGAAGAAAGCTGACTGATAAGTCCTGGACTTGAAGTTTATCAGCAGTTCTACTTACCCATCCGTTATCTCTAGTAGGCTATTAGATGTTAGCTTTGAGAGGATTTTATTTTATTTTCAAGGTTTTGGATCATCTTCCCTCCAAACCCCTCTGACTTTGCAAACAAAAAGTAATAGATCTGGGCTATTTCTCAAAAGCCTTTCTAATTTAAAACCTGACTCTTTTTCTGCTGTTTGATAACCACTAACCCCACCCCCATTCTCTCTCAGATTTAGAAAGTGCTGCAGAGATCAATTCAATACACAAATCTTAAAATCATCTAGAAAGGCCTGTGGTCTTTCAAACAATATTAAAATAAAAAGGAAAAAAGAATATGGCATTCTAAGTAAAACTCCACTTACCCTTACTGGAAAATAAGAAAAAATAAATAAAAAGCTAAGGCCCCTTTACTTTCCCAAATCCTAGAAACATGTAGTCCCAAGAGAAACTGTTTCTTGGTCTAGAAGAGTTGAAGTTAAACAATGATCCTTTTTCCATTTCAGAAAAAAAAAGAAAAAATAAAAGGCCAGCAGAGGCAAATGCTCCGTCGGACAAATTGTTTCAGCAGATGTTCATTGTCCCAGGGAGAAAACAGCCCCTACTTTGCAGCTTAGCAATTGCACATTTAGAAGCTTAAATATTTTTAACTTGAAATGATCCATTTGGTATGAATGAGATGTAAATATTAAAATCATTTATATGAGCAAGTGGTAACATTTTACTATTAAAGTCCACAGAATGCTGGTGACTGTTGTTTGGACTTCATGTCATAATATGGTGATACAACCATTGTAGCCCATCTAAGCTTTTCAGCTACAGAAGCTGGGCTACAATCTAAGGGGTTTTAAAGTCATTTACAATGGCACCCCCAAATAATATTAATAATTATAGTAATATTTATAGAGTACTTATGATATACTAGGCAGTTACAATTATCCTTGAGGTAAGGACTATTATTATGCTCATTTTAAAATGTGGAAATTGAGGCTTAGAAAAGTTAAGTAACTTGACTAAATCACACAGCCAAGAAGTGTTGACACTGGCATTTGAAAGCAGGCAGTCTGACTTTAGGGCAGGGGTCAGCAAACCTTTGTTGTAAAGGTTGAGGTAGTAAATACTTTAGGTATATAAACCATAAAATCTCTGTCTTAACTATTTAACTCTGTCTCTGGAGCACAAAAGTAGACTTAGACAATATGTACATGCAGGTATATGGCTCTGTTCCAATAAAACTTTATTTATGGACACAGAAATTTAAATTTCATATAATTTCCATGTGTCGCAAAGTATTGTCCTTCTTTTGATTTTTTTCCAACTGTCTAAAAATGTAAAAACAATTCTTACCGCACAGGCTATACAAAAACAAGTAGTGGGCTGGATTTGGCCCATAGACTGCGGTTTGTTAACCTCTGCTCTAAGCTCTTATTGATTATACTCTCTCTCCCTAGTAGTGTCTTTTTATAATGTTTTTTAATAGAACTATGTCTATAACCTTATCAAGTCATGTCAATCTTTCATAATATAGAATTATTTGCAGAAATAGGATTGGCTATGTTATATTTACTGGGTTGACTCATATAAAATTTGTCAATATTAGGCTGTTTTGGCCTACAGAAGTAGCAATTTCATAGGTTTCAACATAATATTTATAAATGTCTGTTGCCTTAGGAGGTAACAGTTTTTATTTTATTAAAGCTAATAAAGTATAAGCTAGTTACCACGGGAACATTAAACTATGCAAGCATCACGTGTGGTACACTAGATGATCTTTAAGGTTCGTTTATAGTCTTTTCTGTGGATGAATTTTGATAGCCTAGGCCTAAAGTTATGAAGAAAGGGGAACTTCATATCATTACATAATTTCTCTGTGACAAGTACTAAACTGTATTTGTGCATTTAGTTTCCATAATGACACTATGAGATAAATATTTTTATCCAGTTCACAGTAGAAGAAATCTAGGTTCATAAAGACTAAGTAACTTACTCACATTTGGAGAGCTAATAAATTGCAAAGTCTGGACTTCAAAGAACAAATGACTCCTCTTTGTTTTGCTTGCATAACAAAGGCAATTTCATTGCAATCTGTCAGTTACCACTAAGACTTTTAAGATAAAATTAATTTTTTCAAAATCATCACTAGAAAATTATAAGGCAAAGTATTAGAATAGCTCTCATTTTCAATAAACTCCAAAAATATACTCATTCAATTTTTAAACATTTTCTATAGCTATTATTTGTATTGTTTCTTTGGAATTTTGTATGCTAATAAACCCCTAGTGAGCAAAATTCAATTTCTAATTTGAAGAGAAGAGGAATCATCTTTTGGTAAATAAAATCATAGGAAGTTAAATGATTACTTAAAATTTATAGCTTTACAAAGTGAGAATTTTAGAGCATCAAATTTTTCTTCATATTTTAACACAGTAGTAGAACATTTAACAGGAAGATGCATGTATTTCTGCATATATCATGTAAACAAGGTTGGTCAAGGTGGCTCACACCTGTAATCCCAACACTTTGGAAGGCAAGGCAAGAGGATTACTTGAGTCCAGGAGTTTGAGACCAGCCTACGCAATATGGCGAAACCCTGTTTTTACAAAAAAATACAAAAATGGTGGTGGTATGTGCCAGTAGTCCCAGCTACTTGGGAGGCTGAAGTGGGAGGATCACCTGAGGCCTGGAGGCAGAGGTTGCAGTAAGCTGAGATTATGCCACTGCACTCTAGGAGTGAGCCCATGTCTCAAAAACAAACAAACGAACAAAACAAACAGAAGCATTAAGGAAGGAAGGGAAGAAACTACAAAATAAGATGAAATAGCAATATCAGAATATTAAAATTATAATACTCTGCTTCACTTATGCTTCTCATTCCCCTCCTAAAAAAAGAAACTAATAGCTTCACCCCAGACCATTGAGTAATAAAATATAAAATAAGTAAGGAATTTTAAAGAATTCACTAGAGACAGGTATTCACCAGAGGAAAAGAATTACTCTGAGTTATGGTTGCACTGGAAAGATACATTACTGCTTTTTTTCCCCCTCTATTTTGTTTCATTTTTTCATTTCATTTCATTTTTTCATTTTTTCTTGTCCTTTTCTTTTTATAGGTGCTCAATAAATATCTGTAGAATGAGCAAATGATTATTCTATAGAATGAAATATCTGTAGAATGAGCCAATCACTATTGAAGAATGATTTGGGCATGGAAATCCGGGAGCACAGTGATTCAACAGATGATTATTGTCTTGCTTTAATGAATCCTTCTTTATCCATTGCTTTTAGAAGCAATGAGGGAAATAATCCACAAGTCATTCAGACAAAGCACTATTTAGTTATATGCACAGCTTAAAGATAATGTGACCATTGTCATTTTAGTACTGGTAATAATCAAGGAAGAGAAAACTGGATAATCCAGTCAGATCATGATTCCTAGACTTTAAATAGGCAGATTCCAGAAAGTTCAATTAACAAATAGGTTTGATCTTATAGGCTAATATTATGAATAAAAGGAATAAAGTTACATGGAACTTGAAGACATTCTCAAAACAAAAATTCTGACCCATAATTATGTGTTTAGCCACAATCAGATATATGAGACCTGTGAAGCAGGATTTCTTGTTGACATTTGGAATTGAACACTTCTTTGTTGTGGGGGAATGTCCATGTATTGTATGATGTTTAGCAGCCCGCCTGTCCTCTGCCTATGAGATGCCAGGAGTACTCCGCCCCCTTGTTGTGACAACCAAAAAAACATCTTCACACATTGCCAAACTGAGAACTACTCAAAAGGAAAAGAAAGAGAGAGCAAGCACTCTGAAGTATTAGAAATGTCTACAGAAAACATGGAAATAGGAACATATGAGAAATAACACCACAGCAGTTGAGGAAAGGGTTAAAATTTCAGCATAACAAAAATTTTAAGGCAAAAAGAAAGGAATGTCCCTATGGGTATCAGAGCAAGATTGAAGATTGGTACTAATTGTATTTATATAAACAATAGAACAATTAAAATTATTATAATATTTTGTATATATCTATCTCCTTCATTTAGGTGAATGATCTTCTAATATTATAGGGAACATTTTTAGGAAAATAGATAATAAGAAAGCACTTTATTAATATATATATTATTCTGAATTTCTAAACTTAGGTAAATTTCATACCAAAAGACTATGAGGGAAATTATCAATCAAAGGCACAATAATGTTTTCAGAAATCCTTGAAACAACGTTCAAAAGATGACCCATAGGCTGTGCAGAGTGGCACATGCCTATAATCGAACACTTTGGGAGACCCAGGCAGAATTGTTTGAGGCCAGGGGTTTAAGACCAGCCTGGGCTACATAGCAAGAACCTGTAAAAAAAAAAAAAAAAAAAAAAGTACCATAAGATAAATAACCCAATTTCAAAAAAAAAGTAGGTAGACTTTTAAAAAAATTGATAAACTACTTAGTAAGGATCCCTGAAATAATTCTAAATTCTAGAACAATGAAAGAAATGCTGAGTGCCTGCAATAGGAGAACTGGTTATCAAAAAGCATCTTGAGTTCACTATAAATGAGATATGTCAAGTTAACCTGATACTTGACTGGATTTCTTGAATGGTTGATCAGAGTAATGCTATAGAGTAAATCCAGTGTATTCTATTGTCATGAAAAGTTTGCCAAAACCTCTTACACTATCCATGTTCTTGCAGACAAATTTAAAAACCATGGGCTAGTTGAAACATGGCTTAATTACTCCACACCAAGAGCTAACCATTCCCTCCCTCTTCCACACATCCATCCTTGTTATAATGCTTTTGGGAATTTCTAAGGCTCCTCACAATAAAGGTTTAAAGCCATTAGATTCAATAAGCAATAAATGCCCTTATGATTTTATGGAATATCAATCACTATGTTCTACAAACTACCAATGAATGCAATTCAGTCTCTCCTTAATTAAGGATGAACAAAAATTTTATAGCCTAATTTCCATCCCAACCTAGATGGACATTATTCTTTTTACAAAATTTTTAATCCACAGAGAAGCAAATTAATATCAGTTAATATTTATTAAACAAAAAATTTTCAGAGATGAAACCAAGGTTTTTTGTTGCACTACCAAATATTTCCTATGTAGGTATTTTATTAATGTCACAACCACTCTGCTATACTGACAAAGAAGAAACAGTGTGCTAGATATGGAAAGAAATCTACTTATAAGCTACTATCTCAGGCTGATTTTCAAACCACTCCACCCACCCCACACAATCACGTCACCTTGCTCTAGCAGTGGCAAAAAAAAAAAAAAAAGGACTAAGTAAAAATTTTCACCAGCATAGATATTTTAAGCACCATAGTACCAATAATATCAAGAGTACATTTTCAGGAAAAAGAGCACTTTTTGGTCAGAAAAAAAGTAAAGAAAAGAATGTAAACTACAACAGAATTGTTTAATTGCATCTTGCTTGGAAAGAAATGCAAAATCCTAACAAAACTAAAAATGGTAATATCACACCAAGCATACACAACCACAAACCACGCATTTATTTAAATGAGCTACTTCAATTTTACTATTATATGAATTAAAAATGCAGTGTAATGGATTTGTGAAAGCCGGTGGTACCGTGATTCTTTATTTTAATTAAAACGTAAATAGTAAACTCAAGAAAGGAGACTCCGGTATGAAGAGTTAAAAATAAATGAATGGATTGCATGTTCATATTCAACTATCACTTCATTGACATTCTTTCACATAATAGTTTCCTTACCAAAGTGTTTGTTCACATGTGGAAAACCCAAATCATATTATCAGATAAAGGCATGCTGCAATCATTTCTTTCCAGCATTAACTAGGGTTCACATTACACAGGTCGTATTTATACTTAGGTGGCTTCAAACCCTGAACAAATGGAAACTTACCTAATGAGACAACAAATATTTGACCTGACTTGTATCCATTTTGGTGATCTTCCTTTTAAAGGAAATATGTTCCTAAAGAAACCCAGAAGTATGCAAGACAGGAGGTAAAATCTTTGGAAGAAAGGATCAATAACAGCTTTCAACTAGGTTCATCTGCAAAGTTGGCAAGACCTGCTCTCAACATGCAATCAATGTAAACTCCATGATGCTAAGTATAAGTTCACGAACTTGCAGAGTTCAACCTAAACCTATGAAAGCATGAATTCAAGAATGGGATGATGCTTTGACCCAACGAACTTAACTCACGGAGTCCTTTTCAACCCTTGCCCTACATTACACACAGTGAGCACTGCATTTGTGAGCCTGGAAGCTACTAATTTTGAATCAACAAATGCTGTTTTTCTTTTAATTCAAATGATCCAAAGTAAAAGAGAGAGAGAAAAGAAAAGGAAATGTTGCTTTTCTTCCTGAGAATGACAAATGACTTTTTTTGTTTGTATCATACCTATTAGTATACTCCATTAAGTGCAAGGACCCTAATTTTACCTTCATTGTTAAAGGAAAATCATCAAGAAAACAGTCAACAAAAAAGAGGAAAAAATGCTGAAAATATATACAGGTGTGTTTTTTTAAGAGCCAGAAGTAACCAAGTTATACTTAGATACAAGATCAACTAATCTTTTTGAAGTTAACAAGCTATAAAGCCCATTTTGTAGTTGGAACCAAACAAGATTTGAAATCTTTCCTTTAAAGAGACATAATGATATTTGCTTCCAAAGCAATACCAATATTTCAACCCTAAGCACACTCACAACCTCTTGATTTACATATATTTACTACTCTGAAACCAACAACAAGCTCTAGAACCAGTCTCACAGACATCTATTATTATCTCTATCTCTTTTTCTCTTTTTTCTCAGAATCTTCAACTGGAAGAGTATCAATGTGGCATGATCTTACATGAAACTATGTCAAGTAATATCATTATTTTAGATCTACTCATTCACTCAACATAAAAGCATTTAAGTGATTTAGGAAAAGTTAAGCACAAGAAAGAAGGTAGCACTTTCAAATCCAAATCCTACCTGGTAAATTGAAATAGAACAACACTCCCAAAAGCCTTCTTGATTTGCTCTCCTCTCCTCAAGGGACAGCTAAATCACAGCAGCCTATATTCTTAAACCCTAAAAGAAAAATCAGGAAGCTTGATCTGTGCACATAATGGCCGGCATAATGTAAGAAAGCACTGTTTCTTGGCAACAAGAAAACAATCCTTTTCAATTAACTCACAGCAATTGGCCCACATTTGTTGTTAAACACAGAGTAAAGCAAATGTTTTAAGAGCTGAAAGGAACCTGGTAATAACTCATCAAGAAAGTCAGATCAGTTTGTTCATTTTGGAAAGTATTTTTAATTAATAGACTGCTGACTCCAATTGCCTAACTCTTTGCTAAGAACATCTATTGACATACCTTCTCATTTCCTTGTAGCATATTCTTTACTTAAAACCCCAATCCCAAATAGTTGCATCTGTTGCTGCAGAAACACACTGGAAAAGTAAAAGGTAGTTCTAGCAAACCAGTGGTGTGCGATATTATCTTGAGTATTTTGATATCATATTTTGCTTTCTAAAATATCAGCTTAAATGTAGCTCTAGGTGCTCATTAGGATACAAAATTCAAAACAGTTGTATGTGATATTCTCTTAGCTGTTAAAGACCGCTTCCAGAAGGCACTAATTTTGGATGATATGTAAGAAGTTCAGCTGTGCTAGGTTGATTCTATGCTATCTTGACAGTTTTAAAAGATTTACATCCACATGAGAATTTAATGAATTTGGACAATCTTTTTAGGGTGCTGTGTATTCTCACATACATACTTGAAATTTCATATATCAACAGGGGTTCTTATGTGGACCCTTGTTTAAGAATCTCTGCTAAAGGAGGCAAGTCTCCTTGACTTGCCAAGATATTATACATAGATAATTTTTGCTATATTATACCTAGACAATTTTTGCTATTAATCAAACTTAACAATTGAAAATATATTATACCTAGATTATTTTTGCTATTAATCAAACTTAACAATTGCAAATGGTAAAGCTTTAACTATCTATTATGGTTATACCTCCCAAATGAGAATTTGGGATGTACAATTTCCATATCCAATCAAAACCAAATTAGATGATTTTTATCTTCATTACCCTTCCACTTTTCCAGGATTGAAGAAAAGTATATACCATGATGCTTTAACTCCAACAGCTCTTTTTTTTTTCTCTCTTTTATCATCCAAATTTCCCTAAAATGTGTCCACCTTGTCTTGCTATCATTAATGAGCAATTCTTCTTAGGTAATATTTTAAACACATGTCCTTTCTAGGCAATAACTTAGCACAAAGCACTTTCTTTATTGGTGGGAATTTGAAGCAGTGTTGTAAACTGCTGAAGGTACTGTGTTTGGATAGACCTTGGGTAGGCCTTCTGGCATCTTCAAATCATACTCTCTACAGCTGTGTACACTTTCCCTGGACAGAACTGGCTGGGCTAATTTTACGAGTGTTTCTTCAGTCTCAATACTGACTCTTCCACTTGCTAGCTCTATGACCTCACGCAGAATTTTTAAACATTCTGTGTCTCAGTTCCTTTATCATAATGTCAAATGAAGTTAATAATGTTTACATCATAGGGTTGTTGTGAGGATTGACTAAGATTACATATGTAAAGCTTCTTTTAAAAATTTGCAGCAGATTATAAGTGCTCAAAATTTAGCTATATTATTAACATAATTGTTGTTATAATTATTAGTAGTTCTGAACTTGATAAATTTCAAGGTTCATTTCAAATTTAGGATTTCCAAAATCCTATATAATCCCTATGTAAAAATCTTAATGTAAATAAAGACTTTTGGTGTATATAATACAAAATTACTTTCTCTCCCTTTTTTACATGTTACTCCTTATTTATTCATCTATACTTCTAGAATCTGGAGGTTTTATAAGCCTTTTTGCTAGTAAAAGAAAATGCACAAGTATTTTAAAAGTGGAAATTTTTTTCTCTTTCTGAAAAATGCATTCATGTTAAACACATTGACTTAAATAATTTAACCAGAGGCATAGAGGAGCAGATATTCTCTAAGAGTCTTTTCTTATGAGACATTTTATCTCATGCAATGTAATTAGTAAAAAATTCATCAGCCTTTTCCTTACATTCTTAAAATGTATGGACCATTTGCTTTTGGTACCCTTTTGGATGTATTTTTAACCAACAGCTGCAAATCTTAACGTTTGAAAGGAAATGCATGCTTTTGTGTGTTCACCATAAACACAGTTCAGCCAAAGTGGAACATAAAGAACCCATCATCTGATCCTTTCCAGCTTAGAAGGCTGGTTTAATTTAAATCTCAGCCTAATCTATTACTCAGCTCTTGCAATCAATATACCACACCCATTCTGTGTCAGGAAATAATTCAACATTATTAATAAGAGACCAATAGAATCAGTCTTCTTTGATGGGACTGCATTTAGCTACTCAGCTAGATATTTATTATCTGCTTGGCACATGACTTTACCTCTGCCTTGTTCTTTATTTATGACAACCTTGATTTGCCCTAATATCTTGAAATAATTTCTGGTGTGGGGAAATCCACCTATGAAATCTGAAGAAAATGAAAGGACAATATTTGTTTAAAAGTGCTAAACTCTGGACATTGTAACAGAAACTCTGGAAAATATCAACCTAGTGTCTGTCTTCCAGAAGATTGGGTGTAATGTGAAAGCAGTGCTGCATACACTTTTGGGAAACATAGATTCCTCATGACAAATTCTATAACAATCTAAGTCACAGACTCATTTCCCCTCTATGACTCAGAGAAACGCATAAAAGCATAGCATTGATTAGTAATTTTTGAATAACTTTATTTGTAATATAAGTAAAATGTTGAAATATAATTTATCATAGAAACATTAGCATGCAAATAAAAATAAAATCAGTACTGTTATACAAAAATATATGGAATAATCTGTCATGGGATTAGACTTAGTAAAAAACATGAAAGTCATAATCTTTTCACTGTTTATAAAATTTCAAGCCAGACATTGAATCTCATGTTACACAAATTGATGAGAAATGTGCAAAATGATTCTTATGGATAGTACTTAATGATGAAATACTGGGCTGGGCACGGTGGCTCACACCTGTAATCCCATCACTTTGGGAGGCCGAGGTGGGTGGATCACTTGAGGTCAGGAGTTCAAGACCAGCCTGGCTAACATGGTGAAACCCCGTCTCTGCTAAAAATACAAAAAATTAGCCAGGTGTGGTGGTGCGTGCCTGTAATCCCAGTTACTCTGGAGGCTGAGGCAGGAGAATAGCTTGAACCCAGGAGGCAGAGGTTGCAGTGAGCTGAGATCACGCCACTGCACTTCAGTCTGGGCAACAGAGTGAGACTGTCTCAAAAAAAAAAAAAATTACAAAATACATCACAAAATGAAATATTTTATAGGCATTGAATAAACTAGAAATAAAAGCCTAGCAGATTATACTCAGTCAAAATAGAGCAGAGACAAATTATTTCTAAGTTCTCCTTTTTGGAGATTAGAAAAAAATTAGGTTTAAGAAACCACTTGGATGCCCATCAGAAGGGTGTTGTTTCTATAATCTAGGATTCTAATTTTCAGACTTTACAAGAAAGAAATGCCCTGGGAAAATTTTCAAACATGCAGATTCTCAAGCCCCAGTTGTAGAAATACTGACTGAATATGCATTGAGGGAGGCTGACTAATCTGCATTTTAATAAGTGTGGGACTGACACACGTGGGCTTACGGCCACTGTTGAGAGCTACTGATCCAGGGAAACACAGGTAGCTTGGTGTGTCTGCTTCTCTAACAGAAGGAACCTTTGGACAATTGAAAGAGGAGGAAGGTGGCCAAAAGGAAGTATGATTGGTCATAAGGGAAAATAGGAAAATATATTTCAGCTTCTCTGGGCCAGAGAACAGAATGGAGAAGGGTGGAGATGTACGGAAGATGTAGACAGACCTATAATGGCCTCCCACCTCTACCTGCAATGCCATTTAATGTAATGGCATAGAAGCCAAAGTCGTCACAATAGACTACCAAGCTGACCTCCTCTTACTTTTCATTTCTCATACTCTCCCCTGGCTGACTGCACTCGGTCCACCAACTGTTCTTTAAAACAAAGCATCCTCCTTCATTTCCCTCACATCTTCCCTTAACTGTCATCTTCTCAAAAGCCCTTCCCTAACCACCTTCTCTAAAACTGCAGCCCCTGCCCACCCCACTGACACTCCCCATTCTCTTCCTACCTTATTTTTTCTTTCATTCTATGCTTATTGACACATTCTATACTTACTTATATTGTTCATTTTCTGTCTCCCCCAGTAGACTGTAAGCTCCAGATAGCGGGGGTTTTGATCTGTCCTATTTACTGGTGTACTCCCTGCATCTAGAATATTACCTGGTATATTGTAACTGCTACTACAGAGGATTAAAAATAGTCCCCATTAACAAATATTACATGGTTAAAATTTAGGGATAGAAAGGATATATTCAGCACTAGAAGCAGATAAAACATTTATTTAAAAGTATTGTTCTTTTTCTTCCAATTCTTCTGTGCTCTTCTAGGAAAAAGAAAAATAAGAAAGAGCCAAAGTATGGGAACTTTTTCAACTGTTACAGGGCTTCAAGGTATATTTGTTTTCCGTACTTTCACAAAAGTAAGCATGGGTAGTTATTGTTTAACCCTATCGAAAGCTAATAATTGTGTCACCTTAGCCTTGGGGAATGAAAAACAGGAAATATTTTATCAAGGTGCATAGATTCATAAGTAATATTTTAAAAGGTTGTGTGAAGGGTGTTAAAAGCATTGTTTTTGAATAGAACAGCATTTAAAGGAAATAAAAACCTATTTTTGGTGAAAGCATTTTTTAAAATCTAGAAATTTGCCCTCCATACTCGATTTCTTTACATACATGTCTAAATCTTATTTTTTTGAACCAGATCATTATAGAAGTAAGCCTTAGCAATGGAAATGATTATCCTAATTGATAATGGCAAGATTACAGCATTATATTGCAGATGTCTTTCTTCCAAAGTGCCTAACATACAAGAATTAAGAGCAAGGATGACCTTACCAGTTCATTTGAAATAGGAAGAAAGGGCTAGGCAACCTCTAAATCTTTCCTCCACTCCTTTGCCAGTCTTCTTTCTCAGGAAAGTTGCCTTTTATTTGTATGTCATACTGAACTTCCCACCCATAATAAAATGAAAATACCTTTAAGTTGATTACTATGACAAGTAATGGCCTGGTGGCTTTCCAACTTTTTCATCTAGTAGACGGCTGAGCCTTGCTGAGACATGAGAAATGCTTTGGGCTTTCTGCTTTGTACTAGGTACAAGAGTCAAGTGGCTCTCTCAAAGTGATGTATATCATCATAAGTCTCTTGACATTTTATTCTTGTTCGGTTCCAACATCTTCAAAATTCAAAATCTCATCATCAGTATATTAAAAACTGACTATCATATCCCTATTGTCTTCAATAATATTCTCTATGTATGTACTCCTCCAAAAATATTCTCATTCTTTCTCTCTTACACACACACACACACCCCCCCACACACACACACAACGTATTGAAATTGTGTGCTCATTCTTACCCAAATTGTTAACTGTGCATCTACTCTCTACTAAGCACTGATATTCAATGTTACAAGTGAGGAAAATGAGCCACAGAGAAGTTATATTCCTGAAGTTACAGTTATTTACCAGAGGGGCTAAAACCCAATCTAACTCTAAAACCCAGACTAACTCTAAAATATATGCTTTTAACTACCACATTATATGGCCTCTCCTCAACCTCTTGCCATGTCCAATAAACATTTGTACTTGAAACTTCCCACTACTTTTGTGTGTCAAATAACAACATAAACGAGAATGACTGATAAATCTACTGCTTATGATGCTATGAATGGATTTATTTAGTCCAATTAATATTTTTGGCTATTTCTAAAATAACAGCAAGTAATTTTACGGACAAAAGAAGCAAACATTTTCATGCACAGTCTTACCTAATGATGTGCAATTTAGACCTAATCCCTTTAGCCCAGAGATGGAAAACTGACACTCTAAACAAATCTTATTGTGTTCTTTTGTGCTGCCATAACAAGGTTTTTAAAGGATGAAATTCTGGCTGGCAGATGGACTTCTTGGCATCGCTAGACATGCATCACAGAAATTGTTTTGTTTCAAAAGCTTCGAACAAGATGCCATTTCTCAGTAGATATTTCCATTTATGAGCGTGATAACTTGTTGCATGGGAGTGTTAAGGGACAATAACCAAACTTTTTAAGGCTTTTGTCCTGTTTATAACTTTTTATGATGTATAAAAAGTGCATTTACTGAAACTCATCCTAATTTGGAGTGTAGGTATTCGGTCTTGGCATATAATATTCCTGTAGCTCCTCTCCTCCACATGAAGAATTTCCCTGTATCCAGTAACAGAAGAAAATTAAGACCCTTTATGATACTGAGACTAACTTAGAACAGAGAAAGACATTCAGTTATATAGCTGTGTGGCCAAAGTTACTCCCTGGAACAGAGGACTTCAAGAGCATCCCTACTTCTTCCAGATCACTTGTTTGCCTTATGTTACTCAAGGTTGCTACCGGATTATCATAACTCCACATCTTCTTGGAGTATGGAAATCTGACTCCTTTTCGAAAATTCAAATAAAAGATTTGGCAATTGATATGGTTTGGCTCTGTGTCCTTACCCAAATCTCATCTTGAATTTTAATCCCCACGTGTTGTAGGAGGAGCCTGGTGGAAGATGATTGGATCATGGGGGCAGATTTCTCCCTTGCTGTTCTCGTGATAATGAGTTCTCACTAGGGCTGATGGTTTTAAAGTGCGGCACTCCCCCATCCCCCATGCTCTCTTTCTCTCTCCTACCACCATGTAAGATGTGCCTTGCTTCCCCTTTGCCTTCCACCATGATTGTAAATTTCCTGGGGCTTCCTCAGCCATGCAGAACTGTGAGTCGATTAAACCTCTCTTGTTTATAAATTAACCAGTCTCAGGTCTTTCTTTATAGCATTATGATACAGACTAATACAGCAATCTAGGAGTGTCTCTCTTAGGCCTAGAATGGTCAAAAAATAAGAAAAAATAAAAAAATAAAAAATAAAAAAAAAACAAGAGAAGAACACTAGTCAGTCCTTTACCTTTAGACAGACAGGTGATTACATCATGCAACAGAGGCAAAAGTAGTGTCTCTTCTCTTCTTGAAGAACCAAGAGAAAGAGACCTCACATGGTGCCTTATTAGTTTTACTGTCACTCACAGAATTCCTTTTCTTTCCCTACCAAAATTCATGACTTCGACAAATGCTTACACAACATCCCTTATCTGTTTGGTACCATCACATGGCTGGTAATACATGAGAAAGCCTAACAGCAAGGCACCATGTGGTGGGCTTTTAAAAGTGGCTGCAAAATTTTTAGACATTTCTGAAATTGAGAAGTGAATATGCATTCCCTAACTTTAAATCTGTGGTGTTTAACTCACAGAATTCCCTCACTTTAAATCTGAGCATGTTTAACTAATAGAATTTGGGACAAATGATGCTATATAATTTCTAAAGCTAGATCATAAAAGGTGATACGACTTCCACCTTTTTCATGAGAACGCTCACATGTGGGGTTCTGAGTTGCCATTTAAGAAGTCCACCTACCAGAAGCTGCCATGATATGAGGAAGCTAAGCTATACGTAGAGGCTGCCTGTGGGCACTCTGGTTGGCAGCTAATGTCAACTGCTGGCCATGAGAGCGAGCTTTAGATGTCCAGCCCAGTCAAGCCTTCAGATGATTATAGCCCTAACCAACATTTGACTAAAACTGCAAGAGAGGCTTGAGGTAGGATCTGCCCAGCAGAGGCCCTCCCAAAATTTGTTAAACAAAATCATGAGCAAGACAAAATAAATGTTGTGTTACACAACTAGGTTTTGGGTAGATTTACTATGTAGCAAGAGTAACAGATTATTATTTCTCAGAAATAAAGTGTTTCTAGGACCAGTGAGCCTCAAAGAGGGTATCAGTGAGGGCTTAAAGAAGAGTGAGTGAAATGTTATTTGAGCCTGGAAGATAGGAGACCTTGGATATGTAGTGGTGGAAAGTTTAGGAAATCTGTCACCTGTAAAAATAGAAATGTACCTAATGAATTAATTGATCTGGCTAAGGATATTTCTAGGCTAAGTGTTGAAAATGACAAGTAATTTATTTAAGCTGAATATCATAAAATGAAGGCAAAGGGATATAAGCTAAGGAAGAAATTACTCATTTTTTTTGAGCAGAATGAAAACAAATATAAGTGGGACAGAATTCACTGAGTTCAGAAATAAAACTATTTTTCATCTCTAGTCTCTCCCAGAAGACAATCCTCAAAAATAAGAAAGAACTCTGGGGCAAAGATCAAATCCAGAAGGCTGTCAGAAAACATGATAAATATGAATTCAAGTGTGTGGCTGTAAAACCTTTTCTTAAGACATTAGAAGGATTTAAGGTAATATCTCATAAACTCTTTCAAAAGGCCTTCTGTGGATTTCCAGGATGTGCCTCAAAGACTCTCAATGTTAAATATTATCTTTCTAAAAATCTTAGAGAATAATTTTATAACAGACTCATAGGGATCCCAAGGTAGAGATCTCCTCTGAGATCAACTGTGCCATTCATTTTTACATATGGACACGCTGTTCAACATTGAATATTTTAAGCTAAACGAGGTATCATACCATTACACAACCCCCAAAAACCCCAAGTTGCAGGTGAGGTTCTTTTTTAGAAGTTTACCTCAGCATACTCTAAAATACAACATTCATTTTGGAAGAAGCATGCTTTGCCTGATCAAATATTGCTACCTTGATGCATTTGTTGAGGGTCCCTTTGATCCTGGGGACTGTCAATAGATCAGGTCCTGATCTATTGAATCGGTTATCAGGTTAAGCATTGCAGCCTCAGGAGAACTACCTGTTGACCATTAGCTAAACACACTTTCAGGCAGTCCAGTTCAGGGAACAGACAGAAGGATTTTGAGTTTGAAGAGAGCATCCTGTGTTGCAGTAGTGGTATGTTTCTGAAGCAGGAGTGTGAAGGAGATTAAAGGAAAGTTTATAGGGCCTGGCATTAGGAGGTACACATGATCTCAGTCCTGCCAGGGCTTCACCTCATTGACGAAATCCTTGACAGCATCAAAAAGCATACTTGATACTGTGACGAGTTGCTGGAACTCGTAAATCCACTTGCCCACCATGTACCAACAGGAAGGAGAAAAGCTCCCTGGATGTGTGTTGATACTAGAGTATTTTGCAATAAGCCATATGACAAGGTGCTATTGAACAGTTTGGAAAATCAGGTTCAGCTGAAGCATGTTATTACAAGAGCAATATACAGTAAGGCATTATAAGAGAAGCTTTAAAACTCATGGGAGATCTAAATTATCCTTGTTAGCAAATCTTTACACAAGAATAGAAGAGAAAAGGATGACCGATGTCTTTACGCAACCAAACCAAATGGCAGAGTTGAACTGAAGGTTTCAGTTGAGACTTGAAAATTGAAGATGATGATGATGATGCTGGTTTAACAGCTTTCCCAGTCAATTAACTTCCCTGCAAGTAGGGTCCCAGGAAATTTTCTCTAACCTCTGCTCTGGCCCAAAATCCAGAAAAAGTGGGAAGTCCTAGGGAGAGACCAGGTTCATTAATTTACTTTTAGTTTATGAGATCTGACTGCAGAGAGAACACCTGTGACCGTCCAAGTACAAATCACATTTAGGTGGTTCCCATTTGTGTGGTGCACATTCAGGAAAGTGTATAGAGTTGCCAGATGAAAGTGTCTTCCCTTCCCCTCTTCAAATTTGGTTATAGAAAATATCAGTATTTTCTAGGAAATGATACTTGCTATGGGAGACTTTCCATAGCTATCTGGAAATTGAAGTAAAAAACAAGGAGGAACCAAGTAGATAGGTCATCCTTGCAAACAAAATGCCCCATAGATATTCTGGATCCTTTTTGTAGAAGGCAGAGATCATGCAGTTAGGGGCTAAGAAGAACAGAGCCTGACGCACCTTCCCTGTATGTAGGTGTCATTAACCCAGAAGTAAGCCTTTATTCTGAGAGTAGAAGATGGTAGAATATACTGAAGAGAATTGTATTTTTTCAGGCCCCATATTTTCTACTGCTATGATCTTTAGGAACAATTGCATAGCCCCTGGCAATTCACATATCATGGGATATCTTACTAATGTAAGGAGATGCCTCCTGATTAGGCTGATGCAGTGACAGTACTAGTATGAGGACAAGCACTGTGCAGGTAAGGAGGAGAAACCTTCCCAGCATCCAAGTGATAGAGCAGAGCCAGAAATCAATACCTCAAGGGCTAGTCAAAATCCCCAAAGAGAAAAGGGACTTATTTGGGCTCAGAGGAGGTTGAGGCTTGGGTGCTACAGGTAAATTCCATGTTTTTTGCCCCCATGCCTCAAGAAGAGGATTTTTCATGAAACATGACCAGTGTCTGTGTTTTTCCCACTCAGGGATGCTATATTTAATGCTGTTGTGTGCCACCCAGATCCCCTTTTAGAATCAAGGTAGTCACTATCCTAGTTGACTGGAATTTTGGATGCTGAGGGCTCACAGCTGTGTCCTATTTGAGGACTTGCCCTTAGGTGAAGGAAGCTGTCTCACCCAAGGCTATCTGCTCTCCCTGGCACACAGAGGACGTCCAATGCCTAGGCAATGCAGAGAACAAAAGTTTGTCCCTCAAGCCTCGATTCAGGACACTTCTAAATGGCCACTGCACCTGCAGAAACCCTATAGGATAGATGGAATTTATTCCTGTAATTACAGCATGAGTCAGCTTCTCTTCTCATGTGTCCTGGGTTAACAGTAATTCTTTTAAGACGTTAACTGGTTCTAACTTGATGTAAAGACATTTTGCGAGATGTGATAAAAATCAAAATTGTGACCTGGTCTCTGACTTCAAGGAGATTTTTAACTTACAGGACAGATAAATGACTCCAAAATATAATACAAGGCTGTGTGTCCCAAGTGTAAGGTGCTAAGACATTTATTCATCCAACTTTATGCACCTGCTGTGTGCTTTGTGCAGCGATATAAAGATAGTAAGGTGTGAGCTCTAACATTAAAGATTGCAGGGTGTTCAGAGGAGGGAAGATCTATTTTTGACAGGAGTTTCTTCATGGAGGCTCAATTTATTAATGTCTCAATTCCTGAAAGATTTGAGTTGGATCATAAAAATAAGTATTTTATGGAGGATTTGGGATGATGGAATAGGAGGGAAATTCCAGGTTGAAGTAATAACATAAAGGCAGTAAATGGAAATCCTTTTAGATTATGAGAAATACTTTCTCATAATCTTTACTAATGGGATCTTTCCAAGTGGAGCAGGAGGAGAATATTTAACAGGCAAATGGAATTCATGGTAGGGGGTGGACTGAAGATGAAGGTACTCAGATGATCTGTTGGGAGAGAAGGAGGAGGACTCTTGGTATTCTCCTGACCAATTTTGGTGGTAAATGGACACATGCAGAACTTAATCCTGAGAAAGGCACAGCAACTAGGGGCCCAGACCCCCTCAGGGAGAAGGGTCTGGGTCATCCCACCAGGTAAGTAACCAAGATGAGCAGAAAAGATAGTTAAGGATGAGACGAATCTAGTAGATGGGGTAAGTAGATGAGAGACTATAAACATCAGGTGCAATCTAGAGAATAGCTGGAGGGGTAGAGGTGGGGGTAGGATAATGGCAAGGGGTTGGGAGGAAGGAGGGGGACGGGAGAAGGGCTGACATTGTAGCTTGTCCCACTAAACTTCCTCTTAAAACTTTTCCAGAATTGTAAGTAGGAGACAAATTACAATTTTGGAAGTGTTGTTCCCTTGTGGGGGGAACATACTATATGAGGCTAGTGGAGTGGAGTGGCACAGGCTGGATTGTAGTGGATACATTTGAATACCTCCCAGATCCCCTTCATGATCAGGGCACACTCCAGATGCCTGGGGTATTGGCTCTGACAACTAGCAGCTGTGTCCAACTCTGTGCTCTCAGCTGAAGGAAACTGACTTGCGCAAATCTATGCCCCAATTCTTTGGGGCAGACTATATCCAATGATTGATTCTGTAATGAAGGACATCTTTGTAGGAGCATTTCAACCTTGCAAGGTCTCTGTGGCACTGGGTAAGGCAAATGTTTCAACCACACCTCATTTCACTTCTGCCTCTGCCCTGTGTTGTTTTTCTTGCACCTTCACAGATACAGCTTTCAAAAGCACTTCTAGTAAACTCCCACATGCAAATCCCTAGGAAATTTTACCTGTGCCAATAGGTTATATTTATAAAGCTGTATCTCTAAAAAGGGAAGATCCTGATGCCTCCTTTATTTATTTATCTTTTTAGAAACAGAGTCCAGGCTGGAGTGCAGTGGTGCAATCATAACTCCATTTCTTTTTTTGTTTTTTGTAGAAATGGGGAGAGGTCTCACTATGTTGCCCAGGCTGGTCTCAAACTCCTGGCCTCTAGTGATCCTCTTGCCTGAACCTCTCAAAGTGCTGGGATTACAGTTGTGAGCCACCATGTCTGGCCTGCCTCCTTCATTCTGATAACCTCTTTAAGGGGTTGTCTATGTAATGCTGAGTGTAGGAGATACATATTCTGCCTAAAATAAGGGAAAGAATTTGGAACTCACAGGAAGCAATTTCATAGGAAGGGAAGGAAGATCACAAGAGGGAATGAAAATGAGTTAAGAAAAACTGATAAATGTGTAAGGAGGGGTGGAGTGTGGGAGGATGTAGGGTAAATGCACCTGATAGCAGTAACTTAGGCATACCCTCAGAATGAACCTACAGGACAGTTATATCTGAATGTGTTTTCTGAGCTCGGGAATCTGGAAGTGGCCAACTCAGACATTTGTTCTTTATGATAAACATCTGAGCCCTGGCCCATCCTGTGGAACACAGGCTGTATAGGGGATTGAGGCCCTGAGTTCTGGATTAAATGAAGGTTGTCAAGTGGAGGTCATCAGGTGGAGGGTGTTAAGCGAAAATGCTGTATCAACTGCATGCTGTTTGCAAGTGGTTGCTATTTTCCTGACCAGCCGCTACCACTGGGCCATGCAGTTATGTTGTCCAGCCAGCTGCCACTGGACTGTAAGTAAGGCAGATATCTTGTCTAGCTCATTACCACTGGAACATTTCTGTATGTAAGGAGGTTCTCCTGTCCAGGCTGCCACCACTGGACTCTTTCCTGAGCCTCTAATAAAGCCCCACGTCTCTTTGCTGGCTGCAGGTCTCTTAGGCCTCTTGAACCTGGTGCCGTCCCTACTGAGGTTAACAGGGCTTTAGCATAACAGGAGAGTAGATTTCTTGTTGAAACCAGTGAAGGGACTGAGTTTTTTATCCAGACTGAAGTGGAGGAGAAGAGTTAGGCATCTGTCGATATGGGAGTCATACACAGCATCTAATCCCTCCTCCACCTCCTTGGGAATTATGAAAAGCCTTGAACTTCTACAGGTCATTGAAATTTGAACTTTGAGGTGTAGAAAAATTCATACCAAATATCTGGATTACAAAATATATTTGGTGTACCAAGTGGTTTTCCTCTTTTAGAGCTGAATTTGTTTTTATACCCGTATCCCCTCCTAAATAATTAGTTTAATTATTTGCTGTGATCATTGTGATTTATCATCGCCTCTATTATAAACTCTAGGGTCATCTTTGGCTTTTCCTTCCATGGCTGTACCTAATATGTCTGGAAATCTCATAGGGTCTGCATTTAAAATTTCAAATTTAGGAAGTTCTTCAATCGAAACGAATATTAGACCAGCCATAAACCTGGATCTATATAAAGAAATGAAGAGTGCTGGAAATTAAATAAATCAAAGTAATAGAAAATTTTCTTACTTTAATTTGCTCTCAAAAATAATTGATTATCTAAAGCAAAAACAGTAGTAATGCATTATATGTTTGTCGCAAATGTAAAAGTAAAACGTGGCCAGGCTTCACCAAGGTGGGGCCAGGCTCACACCTGTAATCCCAGCACTTTGGGAGGCTGAGGAAGATGGATCACAAGGTCAGGAGTTTGAGACAAGCCTGGCCAATATGGCGAAACCCTGTCTCTACTAAAAATACAAAAAATTAGTCAGGCGTGGTGGCGGGCGCCTGTAATTCCAGCTACTCAGGAGGCTGAGGCAGGAGAATTGCTTGAACCCGGAAGGCAGAGGTTGCAGTGAGCAGAGACCGTGCCATTGCACTCCAGCCTCCTGGGCAACAAGAGTGAGACACTGTCTCAAAAAAAAAAAAAAAATGCACCAAAGTTGGGAGGAAGGAATTGGATATATACTGTTTTAAGGTTCTTATACTACATATAAAGTAGTATATTTTAAGGTATATCCTGATTAATTAAACATGTATATTTTAAAATATACAGAAATAACTAAAATATTTATAGAAAGGTATATCTAATATGCCCATGGTAGGAATAAAACAGAATTTTAAAAAAATCCAAAAGAAGGTGAAAATAAAAATAGGAGAAAAGAAACTAAGAAGAGATGGAACATTAGGAAAATCTAGTAAGATGGTAGTTGAATCAAACCACAAATAATTAAATGTAAACAATATAAACACAACAATTTCAGATAAATATTGTCAAATTAGATTTTTTTAAAGCAAGATCCAACTGTACACTATCTATAAGAAATTTATTTTAAATGTAAGACATAAGTACAAAGTAAAGAGATGGGAAAAGATACACCATTAAAACTAAACAAAAGAAAACGAGAGTAGCTATATGAATAACTGAAGTAGGACTCAATGACATTTACCAGGGATAAAGAGAGATATTACATAATGATAAAGGGATTGGTTCTCCAAGAAAGCATTATTGTTCTACATGTGTAGGCATTTAGCAAAAGGACTTAAAAATACATGAAGCAAAAATTGATAAAAATAAGGCAAATCCACAACTGTGGTTGGAGATTTCAACACTATTCTTGCAGGAATTGACAGGACAAAAATAAAGAAAATCATTAAGGATATAGAAGACCTGAACAACATTATCTATCAGTTTGAGCTTATATAGGGAGAACACTTCACCAATTGTTGAGTACACATTTTTTTTCAACTTAATATGGAACATTTATTGAGAATGACCATCTTCTGGGTCATACAACAAATCTTAATACATTAATACACTTAAATTAATTGAAATAATTTAAAATGTTTGAGACCTCTCAAAAAGACATCTAGAAAATCTCCAAATATTAGAAAATAAAAGTAATTATTTCTAAATAATCCATTTGTCAAAAGAGGAAATTACAAGGGAAATTAGAAATCATTTTGAATTGAATGAAATTAAAGCATAACAAATCAATTTGTGGGATGCAGCTAAAGCAGTGCATAGAAAGAAACATACAGTAGTAAAACCTTTTATGACAAAATATATGCAGAATTCAACTACTCAATTCTACTTACAATCTATCACTCTTCTTCACCTAGATTATTAAAAAGCCTCCTAACTGATTTTGTAACTTCTACCCTTACCTGCTACGGTCTTCTTAATACAGCAGCTAGAGTGATTCATTTAAATCCTATGTCAGATTATGCCACTCTGCTTAAAATCTACATTGATTTTCCATTTTTCTCAGTGTAAACATCAAAGATCTTATAAGGCCACCTTGACCCTGTATGTTCTACTCCACCCCTTACCTCTGTGATCACATCTCCTAGTTCTACCTCTTCACTCACTCCATGTGGCTCCACACCATCCACACTGTGCCTGAAACACATCAAGCACCCTCCTGCCTTGGACTTAGACACTGGCTGTGCCCTCTGTCTAGAGCAGTGTTTTTTCCAAAAGTCACAGGGTTGATGCCTTCAAATCTTTGCCTAAATATGCCCTTCTCAATGAGGCTATCCTGGACCATCCTCTTTTAAATTGCAACCTGTCATTCTTCTAGCCCTAATTTGCCCAGTGTTTTCCCCATAGCATTTATCACTTTCTAACATAATATATATTTTCTTTTGTAGATTTCTTTTTATCATTTGTCTTCCCACTAAAATATAAACTCCAGGAAGACAGTGATTTTCTGTCCCTCTGTTTTTCCTTCTTCCTTTTGCTGGTATATCACAAACACTCAGAAGAGTGCCTGATGTGTAGTAGGCACTAAATACTTGAGGATTCCAAGAATCAAGGAGACAAGGGGGGTGTATAGGATTACAGAAGAAGGTGAAAGGAACAAGGGGAGAAGAAACCTTATGCAATTTAACACTCTGAATAGGAAAGATTTGTAGGTATTTGAAGTATTGGTGCAGCAAATTCCATGCTTGAACATGCAACTACTCTCAAATTCAGTGCTCCTGAATTTTCCTCTTAATATTTATTTCTGCGGTGAGGCCCTCAGAAAACTTTTTACTGTAATTTTCATATTTCTTTCCATTTCTCAACATAATTTTATAGATTTTCTGCCTTTTTAAGGCTGGTATTTATATGAATAACATGGGGTTCATAATGGGAGGGGTGGCAGGATGTATGTCCATATACCTGGAAATTACATGTCAATGTACATATGTATATTTAGTCTTGGGGAGGGAACTATAGCTTTTTTACATTCTTAAATAGGCCCACATCTCAAAAAAATTTAAAATATTCATTGACTGTATTTATAAGATAATTTAGATTTAATAATGCATACCTTGTCATGTTTATAGTCAACTGATCTTCGACAAAGCCAAGAAGAACATACACTGGGGGAAGAATGCCCTCTTCAATAAATGGTGCTGAGAAAATTAGATAGCCACATGCCGAAAAATGAAACTGGACTCCTAACTCACCATATACAAAAATCAACTCAAGATGGATTAAAGACTTAAATGTAAAACCCCAAACTATAAAATTAGGAGAAGAAAACCTACAGAAAACTCATCTGGACACTGGTCTAGGCCAAGAATTTATGACTAAGACCTTAAAAGCATGGACAACAGAAACAAAAATAAGCAACTGGGACTTAAGCTTTTGCACAGAAAAAGAAATAACACAGTGAAGAGACTACCTGTTGAATGGGAGAAAATATTTGTACACATCCAACAGGGGACTAATATCCAGAATATACAAGCAACTCAACAACAACAACAAACCAATTTCATTAAAAAGTGGGCAAAGAACATGAATAGACATTTTTCAAAAAGAGGACTACAAAAGGCCAACAGGTATATGAAAAAATACTCATGATCACTAACCATCAGGAAAACCCAAATCAAAACCACAATGAGATATCATCTTACCTCAGTTGGAATGAGTATTATTAAAAAGTAAAAAAATAGCAAATGTTAATGAGGATGCGGATAAAATGAACTGTTAAATTATTGATGGGAATGTAAATTAGTACAACCTGTATGGAAAATAGTACGGAGATTTCTCAAACAACTAAAATAAAATAGAACTACCATTTGATCTAGTAATTCCACTACTGAATATCTTCCTAAAGGAAAAAGAAATAAATATATCAAAAAGATATCTGCAGTTGCAGCACTATTCACAATAGAATATATGAAATCAACCTAAATGTCTATCGCCAGATGAAGAGAGAGAGAAAATGTGTATGTATACATGTAATGGAGGCCAGGCATGGTGACTCATGCCTGTAATCCTAGTACTTTGTGAGGCCAAGGTGGAGGATTTCTTGTGGCCAGGAATTCGAGACTAGCCTGGGGAATATGGTGAGGACCTCTCTCTTGAAAAAATAAAAAATTTAGCTGGGCATAGTGTCATGCACCTGTAGTCCTGGCTACTCAATAGGATTGCTTGAGCCAAGGAAGTCAAGGCTGCAGTGAGCCATGTTTGTGCCACTGCATTCCAGCCTGGATGACAGAGTAAGACTCTCAGAAATATGTGTGTGTGTGTCTGTATCTGTGTGGTGTATACACACACACACACACACATATCTTGGAATCGGACTACTCTGAATGTAACCCGTTTCTCTGTCCCTTACTAGCTGTGCAATTTTCAGTGTATGCTTTAATAATCTGAGTGTCTGTTTCCTGTGTAAGGTATGTGTATATGTATACATGTACGTGTGTATACACCACACACATACACACAATGGAATACTATTCAGCCATAAAAAGTGAAATCATGTCTTTGCAGCAACAAAGATGGAACTGAAGGTCATCATCTTAAGTAAAACAAATCAGGCACAGAAAGACAGATGCCACATGTTCTCAAAAATAGGTACTAAAAAGTATTCACGTGGACATAGAGTAGAATTATAGATAATGGAGACTCAGAATGGTGAGAGGCTTGGAGCAGGGAGGATGATGAGAAACTGGTTAATGGGTAAAATGTACATCATGTGAGTGATAGATAACCGAGACCTAGCTTAATCACCATGCAATCTGTGCATGTAACAAAATTACACAAGTACCCCATAAATTAGTACAACTTTTTTAAAAGATGGTGTGACTTGGAGTCTGACCCCTCTGAATGTAATGCCTTGCTCTGTCCCTTACTAGCTTTGCAATTTTCAGCATATGGCTTAGCAATCTCAGTCTGTTTCCTGTGTAAAAGGGGGATGCTCATACTGACCTCATTGGTTTTTTTTTTTCTGTGAACACAAAAAGACATGATACATGTACGAGACTCAGCAGAATATGAGACATGGTAAGCACTCAAATGAAAGTTATGACTGTTACTAGTATTTGTAAAATCCTGCTTTTAAATCACTGATTTAAAACTCAATATAGTTTCCCTTTGTAGTGTTATCCATATAACACTCCTAGACAATATAATACAGCATGTAGAAAGTCAATAAAAATATTTGTTACATTCTACATGTATGTATATGGATTGACTGTACAAATTTATCCTAATAGATAAATTAGGATACATTTGGACGGACTATATAAACTTATCCTAATAGAAAAGAACTTCCATGGGGGAAAAAATATCTATTTATTCACTCTCTTATTCGCTGAACTAATAATTACTCAATATCTTTGTTTCACAGAGTACTATGTATATAGCAGCAGTAATTTCCTTCAGGAAAATATTCTGTTATGAAATCTCCTCACACAGAAGCTTTAAGTGAGAGACCAAGACACCTCCCTTCCTACCAAGCACCCACCCACTAACTTGTCAGTAGCTGTGTAGATGACCTCAACTCCAGCTCCTGCCATTGGAAATAGTTCTGTGGCCTTGGCAAGGCCTGTCCCCGGGGTATTTCTCAGATTCGAGCTGGTCTCCCCCACTTGTTTTCTAATAGCAATATTCTCACTGCCACCAACCTTCTCCCTATCTCCATCTTGAGTCATATAACTCAACCTCAATTTTGCTCCAAAGTTAAATGTCCTCAAAGGAAACTCTACATAACTATCATTAATATCATGTGACCATGTTATTTTTTATTTTATTTTGAGATAGGGTCTTGCTGTGTCACCCAGCTTGGAGTGCAGTGGCATGATGATAGCTCATTGCAGCCTCAGCTTCCTGAGCTCAAGTGATCCTCCCACCTCAGCTTTCCCAGTAGCTGGGACTATAGGTATGCAGCATCTTGCTCCCAGCTTAATTTTTATTGTTAAATTTTTTTGTAGAGAGAGGGTTCTCCTTATGTTGCCCAGTCTGGTCTCAAACTCAAGGGCTCAAGCAATCCTCCTGCTTTTCAGCCTTCCGAAGTGCTGGGATTACAGGGGTAAGCCACTACACCCAGCCTGACCATGTAATTTTCCTAGCAGCAATGGGGTGAGATGGAAGGACCAATGATAACAAGAGAAAGATAACATCCCAAATTCCCCCTCCCCTCAAAAAACTCAAAAGTAAGTTATACAGGTATAAAGAAATCTAGGTCCTGAAGTTAGCAGTTCTTTCTTGATTTTTAACCATAGCTGCTTTTTTTTCTTGAAACTTCTCCACAGTGCAAATGACAGTTTCTATGTCTTAAGTCTGCCCACAAAGTGGTTTCCTTATTAAATCTATTGAAAAATGATTGACAGCAACAAGTTTAGGTTTGATTTCTTGAAATGGACCAAATTTGCAAGTTTTTCACTGGCATCCCTTTCCAGACACTAATAAACGAACATACTATTTAAGTCTGCCTCAAAGAGTGGAATGCCATCTACAAGTATGTGTTTATCAGTGTGGGAAGGGACCTTGCTTATTCTGACAGTTTGGAAACTTCACTAGAATGCTACCATAACACCTGCTCATATCTCGCATTTTCCCAATCACCCTGTGGCTTTCTGTCTAAAGCATACTACACTTTCTTCTTTCAGACTTTGAAAGTTCAATTCAGAATCATTTCACTGGCTCTGTGAATAAGTTTAACAAGGCTGTATTCAGCCTCTTGTTATCTTCCCATTGATTATGTTCCTCAGAACACAACAGGCATAAGAATTTAAACCATCAACTTTAACTTCTGAGATGCTGTCCTTTCACAAATTAGTGTTTCTAAAAAGGAGCTGTAAAAATAGTGACACTGACATTCTAGAAAAACAAAGCAGCTACCTTTCTTTCAACAGTTCTCTTTCAGCTAGGAGATACAATTTTACATCTATATTTACCTCCCAAACTGTATTTCAAAGCACTACTTTAAAGAGAGCTGGTATTCTTTGTCCTAAAGATGATGAAACATAGAGTCAGTTGTTGAGGAACAT
The DNA here is from genome assembly GCF_029281585.2 of Gorilla gorilla gorilla. Taxonomy (NCBI): domain Eukaryota; kingdom Metazoa; phylum Chordata; class Mammalia; order Primates; family Hominidae; genus Gorilla; species Gorilla gorilla. The sequence goes on along the minus strand of NC_073235.2, from coordinate 84,291,129 downwards.
ATATTTTGGGAATGATAGCGGGCCCTAATTAAAAACAAGCAAAAAAGCACAGAAATTTGAATGATGACCATATATAAATGATGAATCTTTAGCAGTTCTTAAAATTTTTCCCTTACCAGCAGGGCACGGTCGCTCATGCCTGTAATTCCAGCACTTTGGGAGGCCAAGGTGGGTGGATCACGTGAGGTCGGGAGTTCGAGACCAGCCTGGCCAACATGGTGAAAGCCCGTCTCCAATAAAAATACAAAAATTAGCTAGGCGTGGTTGTACACGTCTGTAATCCCAGCTATTTGGGAGCCTAAGGCAGGAGAATCGCGTGAACCCTGGAGACAAATGTTGCAGTGAGCTGAGGTGGCAACACTATACCCCAGGCTGGGTGACACAGTGAGACTCCGTCTGAGTAAATAAATAAATAAATTTCCCTTGACCATTTAAAGCACTTTTTGGAAATGGAAACCACAGTCTGCTGACCCACTTATCCAGTCCCCTTTTATTATCTGTGCCCACCACTATCATTACATAGCATGTGACTAGAGATTTATTTCCATATAGCAACTGGCAAAATAAGCAGATCATATTCATACACTAGATGTTTATGGACTCTTTATGAGTGAATGTCTCTATGATATATCTTGTAAGAGTAGAAAATATGAGACATGGCTTCTGTCCTCAAGGAGTTTGTAGGTAAATAAAAGAAGTAACACTGACATAAATAACTATGCTATAAGAAAGAATCCCTTTAAACATCTGTTTTATTTCAATGTAGAAAACAAAAGCACATTCCTAGGTGAAGTTTAAGTGAATCACATAAGAAAGGTACCCTTTGGTCTTCTTCATAGCCATTTCACTTTATTTGGTCCCTTTTCTATTTCCTGCACTATCTGTCCCTCCTCAATACCCTCCCACAAACAAATACAAGAACAAATCCTAAAGATTTACTTTTCTAATGGCAGATGCATCAGAATTCCACACAGGTACCTGTCTGAGGCTCTTCCCATGCTAAGCACAAAATAAAGTGTACTACTAACTCAGATACAAATCTTATGCCTTATTCCTCTAAAAGTGTTGTGTATCTTTAATCTTAACACAGGATATCAGTAGAGATTGTTTATTAAAAGAGGAAATTGAAACACACAGAGGCCGTTAGCCCACATTTTAGATATCCCATTAATTATGAGGCTGGCATTAGAATCTTTTTTTCCAAAAGGAATTAGGCTGTGTTCCTAGTTCTGGGGTAGCTAGGAATTACTATTACTAATTACCCCATCAGGGGACTGAAAAAAAAGAAAGCGATCAAAGAGTTTAGGGATATACAGTATCAGGAAACAGTCCCTGCTTTATCTCCTCAGAGTTCAAGCTACCCCAAGGTGAGGAAGTAATGACGAGAATCCCTCAGGGCTCTTCCCTGCCATGAGCTGGGAACACATAGCTGATACTGGAGAAGCCAATGATGTGTACAATTTGGATCCAAAGCCCCAGTTTCCAGTTCTACTTCTCTGATATATTTTTCCCCCTTTAGTACTACAGATTTCTTAAATCAGAGATTATACCACCTTCCTCGAAAGTATACTTTTGCTTCTAGCTCAGAGCCCCACCTTCATTTCAGATCTTTCTTTTTTCTCTTTTCCCCTGCTCAGAGGCCCTATTATTCATTCCTCCTGAATCTTCGCCATACTATAGGCCTTTATCAAACAAGCTGTGGGGAAGTGTGGTGCCCAGAGACAGAAAGAATTTAAAATGATACAGTATAAGCTGCCCTTTCAGGCTTTATTTACTTTTCACATCCTATGTTCACTTCTGACAGTGAAGGGCAACCATTTCCTTAGTATATCAATCAACCAAAAACAATACATCAAAGCTCTAACTATGTTCCAGGAACTGCCTAGCACATTATCTCCTTAAGGTCTAGAGAAAATGCCTACTGAACCTCTCTCTTCCCACACTTTATATGGTCATCCTTCTCCCTTGTTATGGCACTCTGATCTTTTTAGTCTTATACTTTTCAATATAGAAAATTCTACTTAAGAAAATAAAATGGAAAAAATATTTTCAATGAAGCTTGTGTATTCATAAAATATCAGGATTCATAAAAGTATTCATAAAACATCCAGGATATTAGCTATGTTAATACCATCCATGGTTTCATACAACAATATTTTCTTCAAAGTTATCCTAAAGAACAATAATGAACAAGATCCTAAATCCTCAAGTAAGCACTAAATGAATACACATATTCAAAACAAGAACTGGTGAAAGGGCATTTGTTTTCATAGAATTTCAAATCCTAGTCAATTATGTTAATAATACCAAAGGTTTTGTAAGAAAGAAATTCTTATTCAACATCTCTTTTCACCAGGAAAAAAACCCAGCTAACAAAAACCATAAGCAATAGCATTATTCCTTATTTACTGCCAAAGAAATTGTTAAGTGACTCTTTTTAAGCCAGTAAGTTATTTCTAAGTCAAGTCCGTTCTTTATAGAGTTCACTACACAAGATAAATCTTCACTGTACTGAATCCAAACATTATCAAAAATTCTACATTGAACAGTAAAACAAAAGGTCAAAATTGAGAGGAACCAGCCCTGGTTCTTATAATTATTTCTTCATGATTCAAACTAATGGGTTTTTTAAATTAACCGTTGGTTTTTCTGTATGTCCATTTTGGCAATGACTTGTCTGAGGGAAAAATAAAGCTGCTATTTGAAGTATTAGGAGTGGGTCTAAATTCACTAAATTCTTTAGTTCTTATTCTTTTGAAATATTCCTTCTCACCAATTGGATTCACTTTGAAAACTCTGATCCTGTTGTAATGTACATATCATTGGCAATTATCTGCAAAATTTTTCCAAGAGGAGAGCTGGCCTTCAATCCTTAAAGCAGTATCTCTTCAAGATCCAGAAAGGCCAAATGCAGGATTTCCCACATCCTGAAATGCGATTCTTTTACTATCTCCTAGATATAGCTTGCTAAACTTTCTGCCAAGATTTACCCAGCAAGTTTGAGAAGAAATAAGAACTTAGAGAAGAGAAGGCTGAGGAACAAGGACAGAGTAACTGAAAGCAGAGTATTACAGCACAGGTCACTCATTTCCAGTCATCTTACAAAGAATGTGCTAATGATATTCCCATTATCAGTGTTTCCTTAGTATATCTGGTTACAATATTATAATCATCTACAGAGCAAAAATAGGGCTTATAGGGTTCTATTAATTCAGTCCTTAATACCATGCCAAAATTGCCATATAATAGATGTTTTCAGGTAATGCCTGCTATAACCTAATGGAGCCAAACACATCACAAATTAGGAGAGTAACAAGCAAATTCCATTTAATTTGTTTTTACAAATATAGGAATTGAATGATGGAGTTTTGTATGAGTCATGGCCACACACAGACTCCAAGTCTCCCTTCTAAGGTGTCCCCAGCTCAAAGCCAAATTGTGCTGGAAACTGTTTTGCCTCATCTTTTGGTAACTGCTTCCACACAACCCCTGTATGGGCAGAGCGTACATTGCTGTTCCTTTCTTTGACCACTCTCCTTTCTCCTCTTTAATTTTTCATTGCCATTTCCAGAGAAAGCTGTCAATAATCCTGACTTAAGAATGTCTCCCTTCTTTGAAGTCTTAATAGTCCTGTATAAAGTTAATAGCCTTGTCAATATGTATAGTTATGTCTTTACCACAAACACAATTACATACAGTGTTCTACTTAGGTTGTGTGGGATTAATTTCCCCAGCTAGACTAGAAGTACTTTAAAAGCAGAGTCTACCTCTTATCATTTTCATCCTTCGAGTGGTTTCCCCATTGATGGACACATAAGGAAATAAATAAAGCCTTCCAAGTTCCCATACATTGCCAAATTCTAGACCTCTCTAGTATCATGTCCTCCTGTGTTCTGCCCAGATACAGATCTCACTCCAGACACTCTTTCCTTACTCCCTGTTTTCTCCCTGCACAGTAAAATGCTCATGTTCTTGGAGCTTTAGTTGATAAGTAGTTATTCTAATAATAATCATCCTTGACTATGGTGTTTTAACAGTGGCCAGCTAAAGACAAGGCCCCTATCTATCTAAACTGACAATGACCACAGATCATGGCAAATCAGTGTTCAAAAGATCTGGAGACATGGGGGATTTTGAAATCCCTAAACTTACATAAAGTAGGTGGTCAAGTACACCAGCTGGGTATAAGCCAAGATTTAGGCCCCACATCCTGATCATTCAGCATATTGTCTCTTCTAGTTACTTCCTTTTGCTTCAGGGAGGCTCTTATGTTAAGTGTTGATCAAGAATGAAAAAGGTCATGCTGATTTTTCAAAAGTATGAGTTATAGTATAGAAAAAAAGAAAAGGCGAAACATTATTTTTAAAAGATGGAGCTACTATGTTTGACAGGCTTACAGATAGAAAACAGAACTCTGAAAATAGCATAGAACACACATCAGGAAAAAAAGTCACTGGTGTTTTAAAAGAGCTGACGTAGTGAATCAGAAAGACAAATAACAAAATGAGTTGATGATAATGGAGAAAACTTTGAATTTTTTTAGAAACACTGTCACTCAAACATTGGTCACACTACATATTGATTTTAACCTTCCCACAACTGAAAACATGATATTCAAATGTGTGAGTAGTGAGGCAGGGAGAGTTGGAGAGAGGGAAATAAGAAAATTCATAAAAGTTTATTATTTTCGTATTATATATTTTTTAAAAGTGTCACATTCTACCCAAGAGCATACAGTTAGAATGAGGCTGTTTGTGAGTGGCTTATTGAAGGGGTATGACTGATTTAACCGGTCTTTAGTTGCTTTGTGTCAAATACTCTTCTGAGCAATTTATGTTTATTTACTGATTTCTTAACCAAAATCCATTGCCAAGAACTGTGAAGAGTCTGAGATTTTACCATACTTGTGAGCTAACATGCTAGCTTGTCACAAATGCATGGATCCTGACAAAAGATATGAGACTCCTGGGTCAGAGACAGAGGACTTCATTACAGGTTGATTATCTCTTATCTTGGGACAAGAAGTGTTTCAGATTTGGGATTTTTCAGATTTTGGAATATTTGGATGTATGTAAGGAGACATCTTGAGAATGGGACCAAAGTCTATACACTAAATTCATTTATGTTTCATGTATACCTTATACACATCGCCTGAAGGTAATTGGTAATTTTATAAAATATTTTCTAAAATATTTGTGCATGAAACAAAAGTTCTTACTGCATTTTGACTGTGACTCATCACACGAGGTCAGGTGTGCAGTTTCCCAGATGTGGTGGTATGTCGATACTCCAAACATTTCAGATTTTGGAGCATTTTGGATTTTGAATTTTGGGATTAGGGATGCTCAACTTGTATTCACATCAAGAATAATAGAGTACCACCATTTGTACCAATTCTCTGAGGGCCAGATGACACCTACTTTTGGAGATGGTACTCTTACATGACAGAAATCCTGAGATTAGGGAACCCAAATATTTCAAAAAGGCAGGAAGTATGCTCACCTTTGCTCCAGAGGGAGATACTATCTCTATTATGCTAGACAGTCAGCACACCTGCCCTTTGCTCTGGAGGAAAACACTATATGTATCTTTCAAGGCAGTTTGCTATACTAACATCTTCAAAAATATAGTCTGAAACAAGAATTATCAGTGTTTCTGCACTCAGACAGGCAAAAATGTGAGAAACCTGTGGAGAATTATCTCCCATCTGTGAATAGATACTAACATTAACTAATTTTATAGGTGCAAAAGCTAAGGAAATGAGAGGTTAAGTAATTTGCCCAAGGTAAAACCCAGATAGTCAATTCTGAGAGCTGAGGATATTAGCCAATGTGATTAACTTATTTTCTCTTGAAGGTAAACATTATTATTTACATATACAGCAACATGTAAAAGTTCTTAGTGTTATCATTCCAGCATCTTATGTTTCTCATCTAGAAAGTAGGCAAGGGGCCAGTGGGAAGGGGGCTTGAGCTAGAGGCTCTCTTTGAGATCTTTTCAGATTTAGCATGCCTTCATTCTAAGATTTGTCTATTAGAATGAAGAGACAGTGTGTGTAAGTGGATGTGATGCAGACTGGAAACAGAAACATAAGAGCATCTATTTCATTGTCAGTGTATATTTAAAAGCTTTTATCAGGACCTTTGCATTCCTTATTTTTTATGAGATTCTTGAGAAAAGTGAGTCTTGAATTACCACTTCAGGTATTTTTGGTCTTTCTAAGTATAGTTCATGGCTAGGTTAAGCATATGGTTTATTTTCCAACTACCTCTATCATAAAACTTCCTTTTTCTATAATACAAGTGAGAATATTATGTAAGAATAAACTGAGAGCAGTCTTTAAGCTGTTTATGCCTGGAATGTTGCCAGGCCAGCATGTGCTGGATGGAGCATTACCAAAGAAGGGAAAGAAAAGCAAAGAAACTGCAGAAACATTAGTGACATAGTCAGACTATGACTCCTCTTCATTTCCACGGGACATCAAGAAATGTTTTTCTCAAGTTGGAATCTAGTTTTAGAACTGCCAGTAGATATTGACTGACACTCTAGCCCCATGCATAGTATCAGACACTTCATCTTATCACCAGTTAGATCGTGGTCACATGCTGCCTGTTGTTATGAAGACCTTTTGAAACCTCAGGGCCAGAGAAACACAAGAGTGGCCCTCCTGCTCCTTTATATGTTGATGTTCCTTGGGAGACTGTCCTTGACCCGCTTCTTCTCTCATTCTGCCTACTGTCTTCAGGGTGTCTCATCTACTCCCTAGGCTTCAAAGGCCACTTATACCCTAAGGACTCCCCAGTCTCTAAATATGGTTCACCATGCCCTCCTGAGCCCTTGGCCCATACAATCAACTTTCTGTTGGAAATCTTCACTTGAATATGTTAAGGACATTTCACATTCAACTGTTTGATGGGTATCACCACCTTCTAAACCCACTTCTTCTCCTTATAGTCTCCATGTCATTTAGGGGCATCACCGTCTACTCAGGAATCACCATATCCTGTTAATATTCCTTCCTAAATTTCTCCATTTCCAATGACAACATCTTTGTAGAAAATGCTATTAATTTTGATCTTGACCATTATGTCATTCTCTAATTGATCTTCTGAAGCTAGAATTCTCTCTATAAAATGCACACTTGATCATGTCAACCTTTTTCATAAAATCGCTCAATGTTTAGAGACACCCCAGCTATCAACAGGGTAAACCCTGAACTCCTAATATGACTTCAAAGCCTCTATAATTGGGCCCTTGCTTGCCTCTTTAGCCTCATGGTGACTGAGTGCCCTCATTATAGCCATACTTGTATATTTTCAGATCCTCACACCAACTTCTCTCTTTTTTCCCCTCCCTCACAGATTGTCCTTCCTGCCTTGGACACCATTTCTATTATAAAATGACCAATTCCTGCTCACCTTACTCAGCTGGAGAAAGATCCATATTCAGAGAGCCTTCCCTGACCCATAGACTACTATGGGCTCTCAAAGTGTCTTGAGCTTCCTCTATCATTAATCTTGATCTCATTTTCTAGTAATAATTCTTCACAGCAATGCCATCTGCTTCATTGGACATTAAGCCTGGAAATGGCATGACCATGCTTGAATCTCCAGCATTTGGCCTGGAATATGGCACTTAGTAGGAGCATAATAAATTCCTGTTAAATGAATGAATGAATGAACGAACCAATAAAGGATCTGCCCAGGTTCACTTTTGTGAGTAGGAGAGTGGCCAGGTGAAGTAGCATACAGCCTTTTAGCTTGACTTTTTCTAGACTTCTTTCCTAAAATGTAAATGGTAAGGCCCAGACAATTTCTTGGATCAAGGATCAAAGTGTCTCCTTTTGATTTCTTAGAAAAGTCAGAATTTAACAGCAAAAGTTAAGACAGTTCAGGATCAATATTCAAAATAAAGAGATAATGCCAGATTTTTAATGTATCTGTTTTATACATTGTATTTCTCTTTTCCCATGTTTTAAAATCGGAATTTTACAAAATATAAAGTGTTTAAAATGATCACATTTCTTCTTTTTAGCCTCCATTTTTTAAAAGTTTCTTTAGGAGAATGGCAGGACTCTTTGTGCCATATAAAATAGGAATTTAAATTAGGAGGTATAACAATATTCCACTGCCTCTGAATTTAGTCATTGTCTTGAATGCCATCGAGTATATCATAAAAGTATATCCTGGATTACACAACAACAGGAAGGAGGAAATACTTTCCAGATCATGAGCTTAAATTATGGAATTACAAAGCAAACTTTTATGAAAAGTCTCCTCCCTACCTTCAGCCCACCAACTGCACAGACATTTCTCTGATGTCTGAGCTAAGTGGTATTTTTGTGGGTTCTAAGCCTTGCAGTTGCTGTTCAGGCAAGAGGGAGATTTCTCTTTTTTTTTTTTTTTTTTTTTCAGTTTAGGGGAAAAAGTGAGATTTAGGTTTTTTTCAGTTTAGGGGAAGAAGAAAACTGGGCCATCCACGTTCCTTTCTCTACCCTATCACTTATCACAGACTATGTTGTGTGCATGATCTAATGACAACCATTAAGTATCTGAGAGAAACCTAGAGAAAAGTTATGTGATTACAAATTTATGATCTCAAGAAATAAGGACTTCTGACTCCTACCTTTAGCCCCATCAATAGAGCAGCATGATTATAATTAGAAGGAGTATGCCTTCAGATTTGCTCAGGACAGTGCTTGTTTGGTCTGTTGTTCTGAGCTAATTTTTATTTTTATTTTTATTTTTTTGAGACAGGATATCGCTGTCTCACCCAGGCTGTGGTGAAGTGTTTTGATCTCGGCTCACTGTAACCTCTGCCTCTTGGGCTCCAGTGAATTCTCCCACCTCAGCGCCCCAAGTAGCTGGGACTACAGGGGTGTGCCATCACATTTTTTGTAGAGATGAGGTTTTGCTGTATTCCCCAGGCTAGTCTCGAACTCCTGAGCTCAAGCGATCTGCCTACCTCGGCCTTCCAAAGTGCTGGGATTACAGCCATGAGCCACTGCACCCAGCCCTGACCTAATTATTAATAGTGATCCTTTTATTCTCAAAAACATCTTTGGGATATAAATTGCATAGTCATTTTAAATATAATGGTTATTTAGCATAACACCAACTCACTAGGTTTCTTTTTTTATTCCTCATTTTCTTTTTTGAGAGCTTACTATATGCCAGGCATTGCGATGGCTCTTTTTCACTTGCACTCTAATTAATTTTTTACAACAAATCCACTATGCAGATAATGTCACTGTCTTAAACAACAGGAAACTGTGATTCAGAAATGTTAAGGCATTACCCAAAGCCACACAATGGTACATGATAGCCAAAATTTAGATGCGTTTCTGGGCAACTGGAAAACTGTTCTCTTTCAATTATATTATGTGCAGGTTCAAAATGGGGCCTTAAAAACATACCTCCCCTAACCCTTCTCCTCCCTCCTCCAACCCTACTCCTCCCTCCTCCTGCCCACGTAAATAAATAAAACACACAGACAGAAGCAGCAAGCAACCCAGAGTGGCTTGGTGCAAGACAGAGGCTAGTTGACTCCTGGGTGATGGTACATGATGGACTTAACAAGATAATGCAGTAAATCATGAATTCTAACAACTCAATTGTCCTGAATATGTTTCAGATCACTCTGTGTGTCTCTAGGGCTCCCTTGAAAGAGAAAAAGCTACTCTGGAGAACTTTCACTATGTGCTTCTCACTCCCTTTGTGGCCCTGGAAACAGAACGGAACTCCTCCCTAGCCTGCTGCCCACTGCTACCAGTCTTTCCCACACCCTAGATATGAAGAAAGATAATCAGGCCCTCAAATAGAAGTTTCCCGATTATGAGTCATGGCTTACTCAGCCTTTGTTACAGAGAACCTGGAAGCCTTTGAAATACGCTGTTGATTTTGGCAGTCTTAACTCCCTGTGCTGTTATCAAGAAACAAGTTACACGACTAATTTGCTTGAGAAATTACCTCTGTAATGAGTATATTAAGAAGAGCCTATGTTAAAGGGCCTGGTGTTTAATATACGGTCTTTAATGTCAGTATATATTAATAGCTACTCATTTCCTTGCACAATACTTCATAGCTAATAGTTCCCCAATAAATAGCTGTTACATTGAATTAAATAAAAATATAACATTATCATAGGGTACTTTCTATGAGCCAGGCATTATAATAAGATATTTTTTTCTCACTCTCTCTAAACACACACACACACGTTGTATGTATATGTAAAATAAATATATATTATGTGTGTTTCATACATAATACATAATATACATAATAAATACTTAAGTATAGACATTTAAATTTAATTAAACTAGATATGAAAACAACATACATCAGCATAACTCCCTTAAGATTAGTTATTTTTATTTTAGTTTTTGAGACGGAGTCTCGCTTTGTCGCCCAGGCTAGAGTGCAGTGGCACGATCTCAGCTCACTGCAACCTCTGCCTCCTGGGTTCACACCATTCTCCTGCCTCAGCCTTCTGAGTAGCTGGGACTACAGGCACCCACCACCAAACCGGGCTAATTTTTTTGTATTTTTAGTAGAGACGGGGTTTCACCGTGTTAGCCAGGATGGTCTCAATCTCCTGACCTCATGATCCACCAGCCTCGGCCTCCCAAAGTGCTGGGATTATAGGCATGAGCCACCGTGCCCAGCCCAAGATTGGTTATTTTTTATATGTACCTCATATAGATGATTTCTGAAACAATTATATATTATACCATGGTAGACATTATATAGTTTCAAGAAAAATAAATTGTTATATTCATTTAAGTTAAATTAGATGTGTACTATTATAGTATAGATGCTTTATAGCCCTTATCTGCAAAACATAGATAATAATATGGCCTAATTATTAAGTTTGGCAAGCAGATAAAATTGGACAATGCAGTGAAGTGCGGCTCCTAGCATTTTGCAGGCACTGTATATAAATCAATGACCTCTTCATAACTACAGTGAGACTTTGGATATAGATAGGTATTTAGGAGAAAAATCTTGTTCAGTAGTATGTGTAAAGGCACTGTTTAAATACATGCATTTGTTCTATCACTGTAAATATTGTTATATTGCTATTAATATGTAAACTTAAAGTATTAGCTTTAAAGTTGACTTGGGAAGGTAACATTTTATAGTTTACAGTTTTTCAGAGATAGATTCTGAAGATTTTGCCTGAAAAAGGAAGTGCTTTTTTAAAAAACATGCTTTGAACCTAAACAGTAGAAAGGAAGACTAAATAGAAAAGTTCTCTTTTTCCACCTAAGCCTAAGCCAATCAGCAAGCAGAGCTCTCCTGTCCATTAGAATTTGTTCAACAGAGAGGTGATCTAATGTAGGTCAAGACCCAAAGAAATTTTTCAAAGTCGTTGATAAAGGAATTTCCTTGTTCTTACAAAAATTGCTGAAATAACTGGGTTCTTCTTTGTTGGATACTTTTGTGCATAGATTCAAGGCTTAAAATGGCTGCAGTCATCTTGCTACGGTTTGAAGATTAGGAAGACACACAGAGGAGACAATAGCTAAGAGGGATGCAGAGGAATAGAGCCATAGAATTGTATTAAGCCAGCCTAAGGCATAAATCTTGACTAAGGTCAGTGAGTTTTCTCAAAGCATAGTCCTAGACCAGAAGCATCAGCCTCACCTGGGAATCTGTTCAAATACAAAATCTAAAGCCCTATCCCAGAAATGTAGAATCAGAAACTGAGGGTGGAGCTAGCTCAGCAATCCATGCTTTAAGATGCCCTTCGGGGGATTCTGATGCAGACTAAAGTTTGAGAACCACTGGTTTAAGCCAGTTTGAGTAATATTTTCTGTTACTTGCTCTCAAAAGTATATTAAATGTAACACCTAGTGAAAATATACTCAAACTGACTAATGATTAACTAACATAAAAATTCCAGAAAGGGAAATCATGGTATAATATGCCTGGAAGAGTGCCCTGTTATAGTATAGAAGCTATACTCAAAGGCGTTGGACCCAGACTGCCTGGGTTCATATCCCTGTTCCACTACTCATTAACTGTGTGACCTGGAGAAAACTAGTTTAGTTTCTTCCTCTGTAACCTGCAGGTAATCTTATGGCTGTTTTGAATATTAAATTAGTTAATAAATGGAGAGCAATGAGAAATTTTCCTAATTGCTAATGTATTCTAAGCACTCAGTACATGTTAGCAGTTATTATTACCATCAACACGTAAAATATTCATCACATCAGAGAAGTCCTAAAAAACAAACCACACCTGACTAAACTGACCACATTAATATTCTTTTAATAATGTGATATTGTTGGTGCCAAATTACTCTCACGATAGCATTTGGATTCAAAGTAAATAATTTTATTATGAAATGTGTATCTCATTATGGGGACAACACTAATTGTGTATTTAAAAATTCCTCTGAAAAAAATGTCAGAATCTAATGTTAATTTTTCATTTACTCAACAAATATTTACTAAGGACCAATTAATAAGGTGCAAATAATTTTTAATGTAAACACATGCATACACACACTTCTCTTTAATAAAACTAGAAAAAGACTGGATGTTAATAGACCTGTTAGTGCTGATCTTTGGGCAATGGAACTATGGTTTATAGTTTTCTTTTTATATAGCCTGTATTTTTAAAAAATATCTTGTTATTATTTAACAAAAGTGGATTTCTAAAAAGCAAATAAAAATTACTTTTCTTTGAAGGAAAACACAGGTCCAAATAATCTCAGGGCATCCAGATATCATTTTTTAATTGTGACATAGTAGCCAATCAATTCTGCATTGTACAGCACTCAGTTCCTAGACTGGTTCCTATAATCTTCCTATAGGAAGATTCAAGCCAGACAGAGTTCACTACCTGAGTTTGGGACCAGCTCATGTCTAACCCCCAGACTTCAAGAGTAGAAATCAGTTGTGGATGCTTTAGGACAGAGCATAGGCACTCAAACCCACAGCCAGTGGAAAGATGCTTCATGAACTAGTCCATTCTGCCTAAGAATCCTTTGGGCTTCAGACTGGGGATGCACAATAAGGAAACTGGCCAAATGTTTGAGGTTACAAATCTCAGGAAGAATCTTAATCCAGAAACCTAAGATCTCTCTCTCACACTTGGGTTCATCAAAGGACAGATTCTCCTGGCCACATTTAGCAATGTTAGGTAATTATGTACTCATGAACCCTGCTAGCAAGCATTCACAACCCAGGACGCTAGCAAATCACAATTTACAGTCAATAAGTAGACAGTACACACATTCTAATTACTCTCTACTGAGTTGATTTGTAACTATTCATTTTCTTCCTATGCTCCTGTTCTATTCCCATCACAAACTAAATGGGACAGGGAAAGAAAGGCAGCCAATATGTAGCACAATTAAGAGCTTCACTCTGTAATAGGCAGTCGTAGGTTTCCATCCCATTCTAAAGAATGGGATAAAGGTAAGTTTGATGGATCATGCATACAAAACTGTGTGACCTGTCAGACACCCAACCTCTCAAACCAACCTCTTCAAGCTGTTTTGAGGGTTAACTAAAATAATACACGTGCAATGGTTAACTCAGCGTCTGGTGCAGAGGCAGCATGCAGCAAAGGTTAATCTTTTTTTTTAACTCTTAAGTTCAGGAGTACATGTGAAGGCTTGTTATATAGGTAAACCCACATCATGGGGGTTTGTTGTACAGATTATTTTGTCACCCACATATTAAGCCTAGTACCCATTAATTATTTTTCTTAATCCTCTCCCTCCTCTCACCTTCCACCCTCCAGGAAGCCCCAGTGTGTATTGTTCCCCTCTATGTGTCCATGTGTACTCATCACTTAGCTCCCACTTAAAAGTGAGAAGAGGTAGTATTTGGTTTTCTGTTCCTGTGTTAGTTTCCTAAGGATAATGGCCTTTAGCTCCAGCCATGTTCTTGCAAAGGACATGATCTCTTTCTCTTTTGTGGCTGCATAGTATTCCATGGTGTATATGTACCATATTTTCTTTATCTAGTCTATCATTGATGGGCATTTAGGTTGATTCTATGTCTTTGCTATTGTGAATAGTGCTGCAGTGAACATACGTATGCATGTGTCTTTATGATAGAACAATTTATATTCCTTGGGGTATATACCCGGTAATGGGATTGCTGGGTTGAATGGATTGCTGGGTTGAATGGGATTGCTGGGTTGAATCGTGGTTCTGTTTTTAGCTCTTTGAGGAATCGTCACACTGCTTTCCACAATGGTTGAACTAATTTACACACCAACAGTGTATAAGCACTTCTTTTTCTCTGCAAGGGCTAATTTTTAATAATGTTGTTTGTTTTAGTGGGAGGGGGGCTTTCTTCTTCTGCCTATATTCTCTACTATTATCACTACATAATGGCGTAAAAGCAGCAAATGCCATGGAGGTAAAACTCTCCTAATATATGCACTTTCCTATCCCTGTAATGAAGAGAGAAGCAAAAATAAATGTGTGTGTGAGTTTCCACACAGTGAAGTTTTAGTGATTTCAGAAATGCTGGGCTTCTAGAGAACAAATAACCAAAAGGAAATTAGTATATTTGGCAAATTGTTACTTAGTAGCATGTGGCTCAGGCCTTCCTTGGGCAAGTTGGCAGGAAGGGAAAGAGTACTCAGACTGATTGCCAAGCAAAAGGGCGCTGAGCTTGGCAGCTACCTGATGGTAATAACGAAGCTCCTAAGAGCTACAAAATCCTTACCTTTCCCTGTAAACTTCAGACCCTCCTTGCTGCATCCATGAAGTCTATATTTAAAGCAAGCAGAGGCCAGTCTCCTCCTGGACCTAGAATAAAATGGATCTCCTGAGGTCCCTCCAAACTTGGGGCAGCCACTGTCACACCAGGCTTCATGTCTGGCTCTCACTAGGTCTTACTGTCCCGTTCCCTTTGTTTAACTCTCAGCCTTGTAGCTGTGCAAAAACTAGGAAAGAGGAAGTTCCAGGCCACGTAATCAGATATCGTCTTATTTCACACAGCCACCCTTATTTGTAACATATAAAGGGAAATGTGGCATCGATGGACAATGCTTTAGCATACATTATTGAAAGAAAAAGCTTAAGTACTAAATTGTATTTTATGGGAAGGAAGACAGAAGAAGCTTGCAAACCACAAATGACTTTCAACAATGCAGTTATGTTTCTACTTTACTAGGCTCATTTGGAGGATAAAATAAATAAGACCTTGAAGCCAGTTTTGGAAATATATCAAGTCATAGAACTGAAATGATCTAAACAAATGATGTATCTGTTAAAAAACCTCATGGGATCCAAAAGGACAATACTTTAAAGGTTAACAAGGTTACTTTGCTCATTAGGGTCTTCTCTCTTCTGCCAGAATACCTTGTCATAAAACCTCAACTATGCCAAATGTCTAAGGCTTAGAATTATCACTGCATCTGTTATGTGCTCTGGAGAATATCAAGGTTCTCAGACTTTCTCTCAGTGAAGTAAAATAAGAATTCTGGGTTTGTTGTGAAGTTTAAAAAAATAAAAAGTATGATTCACTTCCTATTCAGACTCTAGTTTCTTTAAAAAGTAACAGTTGAATGCTTTTGCCAAGCCCATACTTCTTCTTTATTGTATGTTACATTCTATTGTTAATTAACAATAAGCATGTTCACAACGGGAAACCTTTGATGGATTCATTTTTAGAATAAAGTTAACATGGAACTATTAAAACTTAGTATAGAATCAGAGATCTGGAGTCCACTAGATGTATTAGCCACTCTAGAACTTCTAATTCACTGCAGAATTAATTCTGAAATGCTATCTGTCTTACACCAAACAACTAAAATTATTGTTTCTCCTCAAGTTTTAAGAAATGCAGAGTTTCAGCAAGGACCAAAGCATCAGGGAAAAAAATAAGAGAATCCCATTCTACATAGTTTACTGGTCATAAAATCACCATATGCCCCATTGCTTCTAATTGACCGCTCCTCAAGCATTTTCACCAAGTTGGAAAATCAGGATGCAGAATTATTCAGGAGGCATTTTGGAAGTACACTAAAGGAAATGGTAGTCTCATTGAAGTAAGAAGATGAACATTTTGATAAACAAATGGGTTATTTCTAAAGAGACAAGTTACCTTTTGAAGAGATATACAATTGAGATCTGTTCCAAGATGGCCAAATAGGAACAGCTCCAGTCTGCAGCTCCCAGCGTGATTGACACAGAAGACAGGTGATTTCTGCATTTCCAACTGAGGTACCTGGTTCATCACAATGGGACCAGTTGGTCAGTGGGTGCAGCCCATGGAGGGTGAGCCAAAGCAGGGCAGGACATCACCTCACCTGGAAAGTGCAAGGGATTCGGGGATTTCCCTTTCCCAGCCAAGGGAAGTTGTGACAGACTGTACCTGGAAAAATGGGACACTCCCACCCAAATACTGTGCTTTTCCCAAGGTCTTAACAACCAGCAGACAAGGAGATTCTCTCCCATGCCTGACTTGGCAGGACCCACGCCCACAGAGCCTTGCTCACTGCTAGCACAGCAGTCTTGAGATCAAAATACGAGGTGGCAGCCTGGATGGGGGAGGGGTGTCTGCCGTTACTGAGGCTTGAATAAGTAAACAAAGCTGCTGGGGAGCTCGAACTGGGCAGAGCCCACTGCAGCTCAGCAAGGCCTACTGCCACTAGACTCCACCTCTGTGGGCAGGGCTTAATTGAACAAAAGGCAGCAGACAACTTCTACAGACTTAAACGTCTCTGTCCGACAGCTCTGAAGAGAGTGGTGGTTCTCCCAGCATGGCGTTTGAGCTCTGAGAACAGACAGACTGCCTCTTCAAGTGGGTCCCTGACCCCCGTGTAGCCTAACTGGGAGACACCTCCCAGTAGGGGCCAACAGACACCTCATATAGGCAGGTGCCCCTCTGGGATGAAAATTCCGGAGAAGGATCAGGCAGCAATATTTGCTATTCTGCAATATTTGCTGTTCTGCAGCCTCTGCTGGTGATACCCAGGCAAACAGGGTCTGGAGTGGACCTCCAGCAAACTCCAACAGACCTGCAGCTGAGGGACATGACTGTTAAAAGGAAAACTAACAAACAGAAAGGAATAGCATCAACATCAACAAAAAGGACATCTACACCAAAACCCCACTGTAGGTCACCAACATCAAAGACCAAAGGTAGATAAAACCACAAAGATGGGGAGAAATCAGAGCAGAAAAGCTGAAAATTCTAAAAATCAGAGCACCTCTTCTACTCCAAAGGGTCGTAGCTCCTCGTCAGCAACGGAACGAAACTGGACAGAGAATGACTTTGATGAGTTGACAGAAGTAGGCTTCATGCACAAGCTTCAATAGCCTATTTGATCAAGTGGAAGAAAGGGTATCAGTGATTGAAGATCAAATTAATGAAATAAAGCAAGAAGACAAGGTTAGAGAAGAAAGAGTAAAAAGAAATCAACAAATCTTCCAAGAAATATGGGATTATGTGAAAAGACCAAATCTATGTTCGATTGGTGTACCTGAAAGTGATGTGAAGAATGGAACCAAGTTGGAAAACACCCTTCAGGATATTATCCAGGAGAACTTCCCCAATCTAGCAAGGCAGGCCAACATTCAAATTCAGGAAATACAGACAACACCATAAAGATACTCCTCAAGGGAAGCAACCCCAAGACACATAATTATCAGATTCACCGAGGTTGAAATGAAGGAAAAAGTGTTAAGGGCAGCCAGAGAGAAAGGTCGAGTTACCCACAAAGGAAAGCCCATCAGACTAACAGCAGATCTATCTGCAGAAACCCTACAAGTTAGAAGAGAGTGGTGGCCAATATTCAACATTTTTAAAGAAAAGAATTTTCAACCCAGAATTTCATATCTGGCCAAACTAAGCTTCATAAGTGAAGGAGAAATACAATTTTTTACAGACAAGCAAATGCTGAGAGATTTTGTCACCACCAGGCCTGCCTTATAAGAGCTCCTGAAGGAAGCACTAAACATAGAAAGGAACAACCAGTACCAGTCGCTGCAAAAACATGCCAAATTATAAAGACCATCCATGCTATGAAAAAACTGCATCAACTAATGGTCAAAATAACCAGCTAACATCATAATGACAGGATCTAATTCTCACATAACAATATTAACCTTAAATGTAAATGGGCTAAATGCCCCAATTAAAAGACACAGGCTGGCAAACTGGATAAAGAGTCAAGACCCATCATTGTGCTGTTTTCAGGAGATCCGTCTCACGTGCAAAAACACACATAGGCTCAAAGGAAAGGGATGGAGGAAGATATACCAAGCAAATGCAAAGCAAAACAAAGCAGGGGTTGCAATCCTAGTCTCTGATAAAACAGACTTTAAACCAACAAAGATCAAAAGAGACAAAGAAGGCCATTACATAATGGTAAAGGGATCAATTCAACAAGAAGACCTAACTATCCTAAATATATATGCACCCAATACAGGAGCACCCAGATTCATAAAGCAAGTCCTTAGAGATGTAGAAAGAGACTTAGACTCCCACACAATAATAATGGGAGACTTTAACACCCCACTGCCAATATTAGATCAACGAGACAGAAGGTTAACAAGGCTATCCAGGACTTGAACTCAGCTCTGCACCAACCGGAGCTAATAGATATCTACAGAACTCTCCAACACAAATCAATAGAATTTACATTCTTCTCAGCATCACATTGCACTTATTCTAAAATTGACCACATAATTGGAAGTAAAGCACTCCTCAGCAAATGTAAAAGAACAGAAATCAAAACAAACTGTCTCTCAGACCACAATGCAATCAAATTAGAGCTAAGGATTAAGAAACTCATTCAAAACTGCACAACTACATGGAAACTGAACAACTTGCTCCTAAATGACTACTGGGTACATAACGAAATGAAGGCAGAAATAAAGATGTTCTTTGAAACCAATGAGAACAAAGACACAACGTATCAGAATCTCTGGGACACATTTAAAGCAGCGTGTAGAGGGAAATTTATACCTCCAAATGCCCACAAGAGAAAGCAGGAAAGATCTAAAATTGACACCCTAACATCACAATTAAAACAACTAGAGAAGGAAGAGCAAACACATTCAAAAGCTAGCAGAAGGCAAGAAATAACTAAGATCAGAGCAGAACTGAAAGAGATAGAGACACAAAAAACCCTTCAAAAAATTGATGAACCCTGGAGCTGGTTTTTTGAAAAGATCAACAAAATTGATAGACCGCTAGCAAGACTAATAAAGAAAAGAGAGAAGATTCAAATAGGCACAATAAAAAAATGATAAAGGGGATATCACCACCGATCCCACAGAAATACAAACTACCATCAGAGAATACTATAAACACCTCTATGCAAATAAACTAGAAAATCTAGAAGAAATGGATAAATTCCTGGACACATACACCCTCCCAAGACTAAACCAGGAAGAAGTTGAATCTCTGAATAGACCAACAACAGGCTCTGAAATTGAGGCAATAATTAGTAACCTACCAACCAAAAAAAGTCCAGGACCAGAGGGATTCACAGCCGAATTCTACCAGAGGTACAAAGAGGAGCTGGTACTGTTCCTTCTGAAACTATTCCAATCAATAGAAAAATACGGAATCCTCCCCAACTCATTTTGAGGCCAACATCATCCTGAAACCAAAGCCTGGCAGAGACACAACAACAAAAGAGAATTTTAGACCAATATCCCTGATGAACATTGATGCAAAAATCCTCAATAAAATACTGGCAAAACAAATCCAGCAGCACATAAAAAAGCTTATCCACCACGATCAGGTTGGTTTCATCCCTGGGATGCAAGGCTGGTTCAACATATGCAAATTAATAAACATCATCACATAAACAGAACCAAAGACAAAAACCACATGATTATCTCAATAGATGCAGAAAAGGCCTTTGACAAAATTCAACAGCCCTTCATGCTAAGGACTCTCAATAAACTAGGTATAGATGGAACGTATCTCAAAATAATAAGAGCTATTTATGACAAATCCACAGCCAATATCATACTTAATGGGCAAAAACTGGAAGCATTCCCTTTGAAAACTGGCACAAGACAGGGATGCCCTCTCTCACCACTCCTATTCAACATAGTGTTGGAAGTTCTGGCCAGGGCAATCAGACAACAGAAAGAAATAAAGGGTATTCAATTGGGAAAAGAGGAAGTAAAATTGTCCCTGTTTGCAGATGACATGACTATATATTTAGAAAACCCCATCGTCTCAGCCCAAAATCTCCTTAAGCTGATAAGCAAATTCAGCAAAGTCTCAGGATACAAAATCAATGTGCAAAAATCACAAGCATTCCTACATACCTGTAGCAGACAGAGAACCAAATCACGAGTGAACTCCCATTCACAATTGCTTCAAAGAGAGTAAAATACCTAGGAATCCAACTTACAAGGGACATGAAGGACCTCTTCAAGGAGAACTACAAACCACTGCTCAGTGAAATAAAAGAGGACACAAACAAATGAAAAAACATTCCATGCTCATGGATAAGAAGAATCTATATCATGAAAATGGCCATACGGCCCAAGGTAATTTATAGATTCAATGCCATCCCCATCAAGCTACCAATGACTTTCTTCACAGAATTGGAAAAAACTGCTTTAAAGTTCATATGGAATCAAAAAAGAGCCTGCATTGCCAAGACAATCCTAAGCCAAAAGAACAAAGCTGGAGGCATCACACTACCTGACGTCAAACTATACCGCAAGCCTAGAGTAACCAAAACAGCATGGTACTGGTACCAAAACAGAGATATAGACCACTGCAACAGAACACAGCCCTCAGAAATAATACCACACATCCACAATCATCTGATCTTTGACAAACCTGACAAAAATAAGAAATGGGGAAAGGATTCCCTATTGAATAAATGGTGCTGGGGAAACTGGCTAGACATATGCAGAAAGCTGAAACTGGATCCCTTCCTTACACCTTATACAAAAATTAATTCAAGATGGATTAAAGACTTAAATGTTAGACCTAAAACCATAAAAACCCTAGAAGAAAACCTAGGCAGTACAATTCAGGACATAGGCATGGTCAAGGACTTCATGACTAAAACACCAAAAGCAATGGCAACGAAAGCCAAAATAGACAAATGGAATCTAATTAAACTAAAGAGCTTCTGCACAGCAAAAGAAACTACCATCAGAGTGAACAGGCAACTTACAGAATGGGAGAAAATTTTTGCAATCTACCCATCTGACAAAGGGCTAATATCCAGAATCTACAAAGAACTTAAACGTATTTACAAGAAAAAAACAAACAACCCCATCAAAAAGTGGGCAAAGGATATGAAGAGATACCTCAAAAGAAGACATCTATGCAGCCAACAGACACATGAAAAAATGCTCATCATCACTGGTCATTAGAGAAATGCAAATCAACACCACATTGAGATACCATCTCATGCCAGTTAGAATGGCAATCATTAAAAAGTCAGGAAACAACAAGATCCTGGAGAGGATGTGGAGAAATAGGAAAGCTTTTACACTGTTGGTTGGAGTGTACATTAGTTCAACCACTGTGGCAGACAGTGTGGCAATTCCTCAAGGATCTAGAACTAGAAATACCATTTGATCCAGCAATCCCATTACTGGGTATATACCCAAAGGATTATGAATCATGCTACTGTAAACACACATGCACACGTATGTTTATTGCAGCACTATTCACAATAGCAAAGACTTGGAACCAACCCAAATGTCCATCAATGATAGACTGGATAAAGAAAATATGGCATGTATACACCGTGAAATACAATGCAGCCATAAAAAAGGATGAGTTCATGTCCTTTGCAGGGACATGGACGAAACTGGAAACCATCATTCTCAGCAAATTACCACAAGGACAGAAAATCAAACACCACATGTTCTCACTTATAGGTGGGAATTGAACAATGAGATTACTTGGACACAGTGTGGGGAACATCACACACTGGGGCTTTTCGGGGCGGTGGAGGCCTGGGAGAGGGATAGCATTAGGAGAAATACCTAATGTAAATGACCGATAGGTGCAGCAAACCAACATGGCACATGTATACCTATGTATCAAACCTGCATGTTGTGCACATGTACCCTAGAACTTAAAGTATTAAAAAAAAAAATCCTGCTAGCTATACAATTTGAAAATCAGAAAGGGAAGAAAAGAAAGACTTTATATTCCTTCCCACCTGTAATAACTGCTTTTAATACCTTTGTGTATTTCCATCTGCAGGTATATTTTGAATTCAAAGGAAAATGGATCACACATATTTAAGCTTTTGTTCTGCAAATATTTCATATTATTTTAACATAAATATTGTAATTTTACCTAAAAAAATGTACAATTATATCCAGCCCAAATTCATGCCATTGTTATGATTTCAACATATCCTGGCCAGAACACTGGTTTAATTACTTCACAGATCAAAAAGAAAGGCTTCTAGCACAGAGACGTATCAACTCAAAGAACTGTTCTTTTCAGGATAATTGCCAAGTGTCTGTATACAGTTTGATGTTCTTATGAATTGAACTGTGTAAAAATTCACACACTGGAGTTCTAATCCCCAGTACCTCAGAATGTGATCTTATTTGGAAATAGCGTTGTTGAAGATACAGTTAAGATGAAGCTATAATGGAGTACTGTAGGCCCCTTAACCAATATGACTCATGCCTTTATATAAAGGGGAAATTTGGACACAGAGACATGCACACAGGAATATCATGTGAAGATTGGAATTATACTGCCATAAGGCAAGGAGCTCTCAGAAGCTAGGAGAGGGGCCTGGAAAAGAACCTTCCCTAATGCCCTTGAAAGGAGCATGGCCTTGCCAACATCTTGATATCAGACTTCCGGCCTCCAGAATTTTGAGATAATACATTTCTGTTGTTCTAAGCCCCCAAGTTTGTGGTACTCTGTTATAGCAGCCCCAGAAAACTCACAGCTATCAGACTTTTTTAAAAAACCTAAATTTTACCGCCCCTTTCACACATGACACAAGCTATCAAAGCAAAGAAAGACTCATGAAACAAAGGCATGACCATGTACCCTTCTTATTCATTCACCTCCCTTACCCTCCTGTCCCCTGCATACCCAGACCCCATTGTAGAGGTGATTCACAAGACACCCGACTTGCTGACTTTCTTAGCCCATGCTCTCTATAGAGGGAAAGAACAGCCAGCCTTTCATGTGGGCCACAAGGGCTACCTGGCTATAAGAAGCTCACCCCTCATTGTAAATTTTCATGTCTGACTTGGTTGGGAAGTTAGTGTGTCATTTTACATGGACATGGGGCCCTTATCCTAGTAAATTCCCTTTCCTTTGACCAGAAGAGCTGAAATTCTCTCCACAAAGCTAGTAAGAGCCTTTCATTTATGTTGGCCTATGAAAGAAATTACTCCCTCCCGACATGCACACCCACTCACACTCACACACAAACACATACACACTCACACTATAGAAAACGTTCCAGTGGCATTAGTGTGTGCTCAGTGGTCTGGTAAGATGTTGAGAAAGTGATATGAGAGCAGATTAGCACAAGCTATTGAAGAATAGTGTGTTTGAAAGACTGGCATAGAATATATGCAGAAATAAAGAGAATGATGGAAAGTAAAAGAATTGTGTTGTGTTATGAACGCAACAGACACTCTGTTGCTTGTTATTAAGAAAACTGAAACTGTAGGATATTTAGTATGTGTGCCCTCTAGTTTAGGTTTGCTGGAATTTGATCAGTACTGTGTTTACAGATTGGCCCAACTTTTGTAAAAACCTCTTTGTTTCCTTTGCTCTCAAACATGTTATAAGTTCATTAAATGTCCTAAGACTTTGCTGCTAATTTTCTCCTGTAAGAGATTATAAAAGGCGTATTTGAGGCCAAGGCCTCTAAGCAGGATTCAGGTGTGGGAAGAAATGGTACTGATGATTCATCTGCCTCTAAGTTGGTAAGGTATCATATTGGATACCGGCAACCTGATGACCAGATCACACTTGAAGTCAGCATCAGTTCTGAGCACAAAGTTAAGTGGATCTTTAAGGATGCCTTATAAACCCAAGGCCATCAGCAAGTGTGACTTCGTCAGAGTGAAGAAAGGACAGGAGATTCTGAACCATGAACAATCAGCTTGCAGGACTGCTTTCTGCTAACAATCTCAATTCTGGGCATCTGAAATATGCCCAGATATGGCCAAGTGACAGTGCATTAAGTGGGAAAAATAGCATACAAAGATCAGATCTGCAGATAATTCAAGAAGCCCATTTTGGGTAATACTTTTGATGCCCTGTGTTTTTTCTTTTCACCCTGTAAAAATAATCTTTTTCCATCTAATGACAGACTGGCAGAGAGGATAATGAGGAAAGCTAAAGAAATGCAGAATTTACAAACTAGATGGTCTGTCCCTGAACAATTGAATGTGCTGAGAATATATCATTTCAGAAAGATTTTAGCACGGAAAATCCTAAAGACTCTATGTTTAGTATAGTAAAGTGCTGCATAACACCATTTCAGTTAGTGATGAACCACATGGGTACTGGTGGTCCCATAAGATTATGATACTGAATTTTTAATGTACCTTTTCTATGTTTAGATACGTTTAGATACACAAATACCATTGTATCACAATTGAATGCACTATTCAGCACAGTAACATGCTATATAGGTTTGCAACCTAGGAGCAATAGACTGTACAATATAACCAGGGTGTATAGTAGGCTGTACCATGTAGGTTTGTGTAAGTGCACTCTATAATGCTCGCAAGGACAAAATTGCCTAATGATGCATTTCTCAGAGTATATATCCATCATGAAGTGACACATAATTGTATTTCCCAGTGTAGAAAACTTCAAGATTTTTCTTCTTTCAACTGATCCCTGGTTACTAATTGGTCATCTGTGGAGCTGGAAACCTGAAGAAATGTAAGGTAAGTATTAAAAAAATATTACTTTTGTGATATTAATATCCTCTAAGATTAAAGTAAAATAGTGTTTCCCACTTCATTCCATCTTAAAATACAGTAGTACATACCTGTTGAAACAATTTCCACCCCTCTACCTCTAAAAAAAATTACTTTAAAAAAATTACTTTGAAACTATTGGCAAGATCAAAATGGCCAGCCCTATGATTCAGGGCATTGTGGAACACCTAATCTCATTATTTGTCCTGCAAACATATGAAACTCAGCACCCCAATATGAACCTCTTCCCCCAACACATTTTTTAAGTAAACTTTTCTTGTTTTAGAACAGTATGAAAAAAATTGGGAAGATAGTACAGAGAGTTTCCATATACACCACACCCAGATTCCCTTATTATTAATATCTTACATTAGTATGATATACCTTCTACACTTAATGAACCAATATTGACACATTATTAACTAAAGTGCATACTTTAATCAGTTTTCTTTCATTTTTACCTAATGTTCATTTTCTGTGTCAGGATCCCATCCAAGGTACCATATTGCATGTAGTATTATGTCTCTGTAGACTCTTCTTGGCTATGTCAGTTTCTCAAACTTACCTTGTTTTTTGGTTTTGTCTGTTTTTTGTTTTTGAGACTGGGTCTCACTTTGTTACCCAGGCTGGAGTGCACTGGCACAATCATGGCTTACTGCAGCCTCAATCTCCCGGGCTCAAGTGATCCTCCTGCCTTAGCCTCCTTAGTAGCTGGAACAGGCATGCACCACCACACCCCGCCAATTTTTCTTAAATTTTTGCAGGGATGAGGTCTCACTATCCCAAACTCCTGGGTTCAAGAGATCCTCCTGCCTTGGCCTCCCAAAGTGCTGGGATTACAGGCATGAGCCGTCACATCTGGCTCATACCTTGTTTTTGATAACATTTAGTTTTGAGAAGTACTGGTCCGATAGTTTATAAAATATCCCTCAGTTGGGATTTGACTAACAATTAAACTGAGGTTATGTGTTTTTGGGAGAAAGCTCAAAAAGTTAAAATGCCATTTTCATCATATCTATCAAGGGCATATTGCCATTACTACGGTGATATATTGATATCACTGTTGGAGTTGATCACCTGGCTGAGATGTGTTTATCAGGTGTCTCCACTATGAAGTTATTCTCCTCACCGCTTTCTATCATGTACTCGTTGGTAGGGAGTCCCTATGCACAGCTCCCACTTAAGGACTGGGGAATTATGCTCTACCTCCTTGAGGACTATCTACCTAAATTATTTGAAATATTTCTGCAAGGGAGGTGGTCTCTTCTCCTTCTATTTATTTATTTATTCCATCATTTATGTCAGTATGGATTCATGAATATTTATTTTATACTTTGGATTATAATCTGATGCTACTTTATTTATTTTAGTTGAATAATTTTTATACTTTAGATTATAATCCAATGCTACTTGAATATTTATTTTATACTTTGGGTTATAATCTGATGCTACTTTATTTATTATGGTTGCTCAAATTGTTCCAAATTTTACTACTGGGAGCTCTTTCAGTGAGATCTTGTGTCCCTTTGATGTGCCCCTATCATTGTGTTTTGTTTGTTTGTTGGCTTTTTCTGAGTACTTCCTTTTTTGTGGTACTACAAATACGCAAATCTTACTTGTATATTTCTTGTTCCAGTCTTAGAATCAGACATTTCCCCCAAGAAGCCCTCATTCCTTTTATTGCAGAATGGTATGGGAACCCAAGAACTCGATGCTTAGTGTCCATGCTACTAAACTGTCATTGCTTCTTGGCCCTCTCAGCTGACAGATCAGCAAGATATCTGTGTGAATACTAGCCTATACATATGCACATATCTCTAAATATTTCCATATGTGACCATGTTTTAGCTATATGAAGCTAAACATGAATTCATACTGATGCTTCTGACTAATCCATTACCACGTGGGTTATTCTGGCCTCGTCCCCTTGTTTATCTGTAACCTCTCTTTCCAAAAGTGAGAGATACCTGACATCTAATACTCATCATCCATTTACTTAATTGTTCAATTTCAGTATATATGTATAATGGTATTAAAACTTTTATCCCTGTGGGAAACAACTTCATTAATGAGTGTATAGTGCTTATGTATAATTTCTTTTGCCATCTTTTTTAGTCGTACAGACCTCACTCATTTCCAGTTACTTAGGTCAGTAACCTTCCCCTGTAGAACCTACAGTGAGGTTGTTTCACACTTTTGTAATACAGTTACAATCTTTGTCATGTTGGACATTTCATCTTGGGATTCTCCCAACCTCATAAATGATTTTTCTTTAATTTGTATACATTAAGCTCTACTCTCTCTACTGTACATTTCTATGGATTTTGACAAATACATAGTGACACATATCCACAGTTAAACCTTACAGAATAGTTTCATTGCTCTAAAACTTCTCCTGAGCCGCACTTGTTCTGTGCTCCCCTTCTCCCACACCAAACCTCTGGCAATCACTAATTGCTTCCATCTCTGTAGTTTTGTCTTTTCCAGAATGTCATATAATTGGAATCATACTGCATATAGCCTTTCAGACAGACTTCTTTGACGTAGCAATATGCATTTAAAATTCATCCATGTCTTTTCATTGCTTGATGGCTCATTTCTTTTTATTACTGAATAGTATTCCATTGTATGGATGTACCATAGTTTTATTTTGTTTTTTTCATTCATTCACCTGGTGAAGAACATCTTGGTTGCTTCCAGTTTGGGACAATTATGAATGAAGCTGCTCTAAATATTTGCATGGCGATTTGGGGGTAGACATAAGTTTTCAATTCAGTTGGGTAAACACCTAGAACAATTGCTAGATCATATGTTAGGACTATGTTTAGCTTCCTGCAAACTGCCAAACTGCTTTCCAAAATGGCTAGACTATTTTGCATTTCTGCCAGCAATCAATGAGAGTTCCTTTTCCCACATCCTCACCAGCAATTGATATTATCTGTTTTTGGAACTTTAGCCACTCTAATAGGTGTGTAGTATAATCTCATTGTTGTTTTAATTTTTAATTTCCCAGTGACAAATGATGTTGAACACCTTTTCATACACTTGTTTGCCATCTGTACATCTTCTTCGGTCTTCCAGTCCATTTAAAAGTACTTAGATAATTTATTGATTGTTAAAGCTATATTTCAAGTTTGTATCACTTTCTTATTAAATATCCTTTCCCAAGAAAAATTTCTAAAATTTGCCACAAATTTGGATTACATGGACAAAACCCTCCATACACTACCAATTGTGACATTACTGATAGAAGGAATCTATTTTAAATGAGTATCATGTATATTTAGCAAATTATTTTATTGGTATTCTACCTATAATCTTAAATACTACTAGAAACTGCCTCTTTTCACATCCAAGTATGAAGACAGTGCCCACTATACTTTAGCATACATTACGTAACAATGAAGAAGAGGACATACATATGCCTTAGTAATAACATTGTCTTGCTTTGTGTCCTTGAACAAGTCACTTTGCCATGAGAGACCTCAGTTTCTTCATCTGTTGTATAATGAGGTGAGTGCAGACAACCTAGAATTCCTTTGACTTTTTTCATTTTATTTTTTACTCTTTTCTATAGTCTCAGTCACTGACCAGAGGCTCATTAACACAGGATTCTTTTCTTTGGCTACCTTTCCTCCTACCACGACCACACTAAATTTTCCTCGTTTAGTTGTTGGTACTCTTTCCAGACCACTCCTTAAGTTCAATATGTACTTTCTCTCACTTTTATTATCTAGAGATCAGTTTCACTTGTTAATATGCTGTGTTTTAATTTTTTAATATCACATCTGATTAGAACTTGTTTTGCTTGAGAGTAATTAAATTTTATGACAGCAAATTAAATACAAGTTGATGGCTTCATGGTTTATCTGAAAATCACCCCAGACTGCTTACTAGAACCTAAATTAAAGTTGTTTCCATCCTCCACTAGGACTCCTTCATGAACAGGATATGTTTCTTGACGAATTTCAGCTTTTGGACTACTCTTTTTTTTTTCTAAAGGATAGATCTGAGAAGCCAAGAAATTGAGCCTGAAAAACAACCAGCCACCAAAGGGTCTTACTCAGGATATATTTGATAAACTCCTTTTTCCTTGTTGTTAAATGTATCCTGTTGCCTTGAAAGAAAGGAGTACGCCTACCTATACAGTGAGCAATTTTCTCTCCAGGGAGTACTTTACTCATTCAAGTTCACCATAGGTCAGGCTAAAAGCAGTCCTGGTATGATTTGTATTTCTCACCACAGTCATCCTTAACTGATTCAGGATGTATGACTAATTAGAAGAAATGTACACAGCAGGCACAGTATATGACACACAGCAACCACCCGCATAGATTGCCATGGTGTTTAAGTTGCACAGATGGCCCCGTGAGTCATTAACTTTTATAAAACAACTTCAAAATCAATGTACTGACAAAGAATGTATAGGAGTGTGCATTCAAAAAGTTCAGGTAAGTGAAATGGTAGACAACTGGAAAGCAGTGTCTCCCCCTTACCAAGAATGATTTACAAATCTAAGGATTATATCTTTAAAACCAGAAAAACAAAACTATCTCTAACAGGCAACTCTTCTGTTTTTCTTTTTCAGTCTCACACAGAACTCAAAGCACAGGTCATAGTTCAGGGGCTTGAATGTGTTCACAGCTCCCCAACTGCATTTGTCTTTTAGTTTGCGTATGATGTTTACCTGGCTGTGGCTGGCCAGACATATATTCCTGGCCTTGTCAGTATCTAAAATTCGATAAATGTTTATTACAGAATTGGAACAAAGAAGAGTAAAAGGGCTTTGAATAAGGGCTGAAGGGGTCTCATCTTTGAGTAACATCTGTGACTGATACCAAGACATGCCCCAGCAAACAACTGAAAGCAGCTTCCTGTGGGGTGATGTGCTTATCTGATCTGCCCGCTCTGGGTGGGCCCTCAGACTTTAACAGCTAAGGTAGATCCATATACTCTCGGGTGTAATAATACCTGGAAGGGTTTTAGATTGGAACTTCATGAAGATGACAAATTTAAAACTAAGGAATAATCTGTATATGCAGATTACTTTAGAGTTAACCCACACATGAAATCAACCACAAGAAAGTCTTCAAGTGTATTATAACTGCCCCTATCTACTAAGGAATTTGTTCTCTTGAACAAATAAAATATTCTTTGGTGATCTGGGGGTCTAAATTTCTAAGCTGCCGATGGTTCTACATATTTTTCAGCTGTCCAGTTTCCATTGTTGCTGTTTTGTGGGTCCAAGTTGCTTTTTTCCTAGAAAAAATAATAATAAAAGCTAACTTTTCTTAAGGACTTTCCACATTTGCAGAACTCTTCTAAATCCTTTATGTGTATTTTAGCTCATGTTATTTCCTTCTATCATGGACCTTATTACTATTTTTCAGGACATTCTCTATCTCTGAGTCCACAGCTGCTCAGTGTTAGACCTTAAAATCTGTCGTATCAGTTTTGAAAGTGCAGATAAGGCTTTCCTTCAGTGCTCTCTACTGAATGT
The DNA here is from genome assembly GCF_029281585.2 of Gorilla gorilla gorilla. Classification (NCBI taxonomy): domain Eukaryota; kingdom Metazoa; phylum Chordata; class Mammalia; order Primates; family Hominidae; genus Gorilla; species Gorilla gorilla. The sequence continues at coordinate 84,260,738 of NC_073235.2, read as the reverse complement.
GGGTGTGGAGTTAGTGACTGTCTGGGAATGACTGCTCTGTCTGTGTGGCTTTGAAATCTCTGTCTTTCTCTACCTGTGTCCCACTTGCTGATTGCAGGAGTGAACTTCTGGCATGTAACATCTAGAACAGGACGAAGTTGGAAAAGCTTTGTCCATTGCACATGAGCACGGATAACATGACTCTCTCTGTGAAAGATCAATAATAATAGTGCCACATGAGAAGACTCATGATTACTCTTGTAGGTAACTACAACAAAAATCTACTGTTGGCAATTACTCATCTACTGTTTTGGACCCATCACTTGTACAAGGTATATATGTACTGTCTGGTACCTAATTTAGCTGCATTGATTCATTTTTCACTTCCCATCTCTTAAATATATTTTGCATAGATGGCATTCTGGATAACAAAGAGTTTCTATATGTCTCTTAGGGTAAATGACATTACTGGTGTACAGCTTATTCCATGTAGAAGGATTCTATACTTGACAATGGAGATCTCATTTTACAATCTGTGTATCTTCTTTAGCAAGCACCCAGTTTAGAAATAATACAATTACTAATTTAAAATGATTAATATTTGAGTCCTTACTGGGCTACATACTTCATATTTGTTATCCCCCTTAATCTTCACAGCCTTCCCATGAGATAGATCCTATCCTCAATCCAATTTGACATACGATCAAAGTCTGAATTGAATTGATGATGTTAAATAACTCAACTGTTAAGAGTTGAAAACAGGTCTGCTGACTCTAGAATTCAGTATTTACCATTATAGCTGTATGTTACAGATAGTATTCATGCTAACAAAACAAAATGATTCATTTGTTAGATGAAGGAAGATTCTAACATTCTTTCTCCCTGTTCATGTAAAATGACTAAGGAAAATGGAGAAAAACAAAAGAAATCCTTGGTCTTCAGCAGCAGCAGAGCTCTTACAGGTTTTCCAGGCTGTGTATAAATGCAGCTGAGCAGTAACATTGAAAATGTTGCTTTGAGCCAAGGGGATAGTTTGAGTTTCACCACCTATCATACTAACTTGTACTTAGAAGACACTCAATAAAACATATTGAATTTAATCCAAATATATTCACCAGAACAGCTAGCCTCAGTAAGGAAGGGAAAGGTGACAGAATTACCTAACCTTTGGATCATTTTATGGTTTGCAACCTGCTTTTGAAAACCATGTGTGTAACAGTACTGCGCTTGGGCTATTCCTGCTTGATGGTATTACTGGTGCTACTGTGTTACTCTTGCACTACATCCCCTTTTTTTCAGGCTTCACAGTGGTGCATGATACAGACAGGACAGATATTATTCATGATAGTAATAAATACTAATGTCTTTAGTAGTACACATATTTAATTATGTATAGTGGATATTTGACTCCAATAATTTTGAAGATTGAAAACTGACAAGCTGAGAGGAGTAGTGGGCAGTTTATGCCTCATTTTGCTCTGGGAGAATTGACTTTGGTGAGCTTTTAAAATCTTGAAGATATAGATATAGATGGAAACCCATATTTTCAGGAATCTCTGGATTATAAAAATTTAACCCAAGTGCTGCTGCTTCAGACAGATATATTCAGTTCTATTTAATTCCATAATTGAGACTATTAGCAGACTTCGGCCCTGGAGATTTAGAGAATTCTTCTCTGCCCTAGTCTTAATTTAGACTGCCTTATGATTTAAAAAAAAAAAAAATCTTGTTCTTGGAAGGTTTGTGTCTCTTGTTTTGTTCTGAGATGGATTCTCACTCTGTTGCCCAGGCTGGAGTTCAGTGGCCCATCCCAGCTCACTGCAACCTCCACCTCCCAGGTTCAAGCAATTCTCATGCCTCAATTCCCCAGGTAGCTAGGACTACAGGTGCATGCCACCACGTCCAGCTAATCTCTATGTTTTTAGTAGAGACAATGTTTCTTTCACCATGTTGCCCAACTGGTCACAAACTCCTGGGCTCAAGCGATTCACCTGACTCAGCTTCCCAAAGTGCTGGGATTACAGGCATGAGCCACCGTGCCCAGTTAGTTTGCCTTTTTTTAATCCAGATAGTTGTTCACAGGACTCTAGGAATTGAGACCAGGCTGTGACAGGAGGGACCTATCAATCTCATCGTTCTCCCACCTCCCATTGCAGGTGAGGCTGTGACAGGAGATTGGTGTTGGGTTTGTGCTCTGCTGCCTGGACCAAACTGTTAGTAGCTCAGATGTGTGCTGTTTAAAATAAAACAATCGGGATTTTGATAAATAAGGGGAACAACTGTGATGATCTCTTCCAGGCCACTGTTGTCATATTACACACAAGTAGAGGCTGAGGGGGAAGTGGTATCTCATCTGAAGGAAACAGATAGTGCCACTGTCAATCAATGAAACAAGTATGACTTCATTTAAAACAACAGGAACCACAATAAACAGGCCTAGACTAGTGTTTGGAGGTGTCTGGAGACTCCCATTTGTGGGTTTGAGCTGGTCTCCATGATCCCAGAAGCTGTGGGAGTGTGTAAGGAACTCTGCAGCCCAGTTGGGTCTGTGAATCCTAAGTAACCACCACTGATAATAGCTGTTGGTTACTTTGTATTAGACTTCTATTATTTCCAGGTCTTCAAGGAGGTCTTGTTAAACTCACAGACTGGTGTCACCTGCGCTAAGAGGAATTAGAGCCCTCCCTAGTGCTGAAGAGGTATCAGTGTTGATCACTTCACCTCAGACAGGTCTACCCCAACATCCACAGGCCTGGGCGGGAGCACAAAGGAGACTTGCATACCTATGTCCAAATATTTAAATGTTATAAATCAAGCTACCTAATTTCCTGGAATATGTCTCATCCTCTACCTTGACAAATCTCTCTTCATAATGACTTGAAGGACAGTTGAAATTTAGAATTCTCCACCCCCTCCTCTCTTTCCTGCCAACACCCACAGCCTTCTTTTTCCATGCTCACTCTCTCTGTCTCATATGAGGAAGGGCCTTGCTCACCATGTGTGGATATCCCAGGTCATGCTTCCAAACTCCACACACACTCACAGAAAACAGTCACCTTTTGCTGCACTTTGAGCCCCCAGAGTTGCACACTGGCATGTGTTAGCCTCAGAATGAAGGGCCTTAGAAGTCCTTCTAAGCAGAAGAGTCTTGAGTCCTTGGTACCCAGAGCATGGTCTAGAAAAGGGGAAGTAAACCCAATGGATTTCTCACCCCATGGAGAGCAGCATGGCTGGAGGAAGGTTGAAGCAAGCACCCTTGCCCAGTTCTAAGAGCAGGAATGCCTGTAGGGTACCGTTTTCCCAAATGATTACCTCAAAAGTGTGAGCAACAACAGAATCAACAGGGAAATGGAAGAAAGAGATCAGAAGAAACTGTAAGGATTCTATCAGAGATCACGGGATCCCTGAGGAACTCTCAGAAATAGCTGGGGTAAAACTTTGAGAGGAGCTTATTTCAAGCAAATAGACCATTGGAAGGTTCACTCCAAAATTATAATTTGAAAATTAAGGGTTGCACCTTTGGAATATGGATGACCTAGGAGCAGCTTATATTGCATCATTCTTGCCTTACAAGGCATTCTCTAGGTAGGAGAAAACAGGCTTCAAGGTAATAAGAGACTCATTTACAATCACATTTCCACAGCACAGCAGAGTGAGCATTCCGATTTCTAGTCCAGTGCACTTCTGTGTCAAAAATGTACTGAGAAAAGCAGCCAGAGGAGGTCAAGAAAGTATAGGGCAGGTCTGTTAATGAGAACTCAGCACAGCACCTTGCTCATGCCTGGACACACGAAAAAATTCTCATTCCATTGATTTCCCTTCACAAACCTTCCTACCTGGCTGATTTTTGCTGTTGAGTTAATTGACTTCCTGCTTGTTGAGGATGGTTTTTTTATTTTTTAATAGTCTTTCTATTCCCTTTGCCTTATTTTCTACATTGGTGTATTTCTTAATGCTAACTATAATGGAGTTCTACTTTGAGTTAACATCATTATCCCACTTCCCCAGTATGCAGTTACTGACCTTATTGAGAAACTCCTTGCCTCAATCTCATGACTTGGGAATTTTTCTGGCCATTTTTAATGCTTCTTTCTTATACTGTGTGACTAATCTTATACCCCTAGACATCTACTACACATATACTTTGCACTTTCAATGAAATTTTAAAAGGAGTCAAGAACATACATAACCTATTGAGCACCTAAATTGTGCTAGACACCTTTATCTTCATAGCAATCCTCCATGATAAAAACAATAAAGCAGAGATAGCATTCTACCTGGACGGGTGAGGAAACTGGCAGAACTGCTTAAGGCCAGTAATGGTGAAGCTAGGATTTCAGCCTCAGTCTGACTCATTCCATGTCCTTTTTATTAGGCTAGGCTCCTCCTGTGTTTTGTAATACAGTAATTTATTGAGCATGTTTTTTCTGGAAGAAATAAATCATTATTTATAGTTATTACTCTCTGACCCATAAAGTGTGGTTGTCCTGAAAATGTTAGAGCTAAAAAGAGTATTAGAAGGAATGTCTAGTCTGATACACTTATTTTATGATCCAGGAAAGAGGAGCTTAGAGACACTGAATGATTTGCTGAAGATCTTGCAGTCAGTTGTATATAACCTTAGACCCTTGTTCTCTGAACTCTTATTCCAGTTTGTTTGTTGGTTTCCACAAACATTTTTAGGGGCCTATATGAACCCAATTTGCCAATCCTGAAAATTTAAATGTATAATGTTCTCTGTATCACCATTTTTTAACCTTCCCATTTCAATAAGAAAGCCCAATATTCTCTAAATGACAGTTTTATAACTTGGAATTACAAGTCCACAACTAAAATTTAGAAACTGAAAAAGTATATACAGATATAGTGTTTCCTTTTAAAATGTAAATGAAAAGTTATTAGTATTTTGTTATCAGAAGACTGATAAAGTCTAGGATATTTTTAAAGGCACAGTACTTGGGTTTTAAAAGAAAACCTTTACTCCATTACTATTCCATTAATAACTATATAATTGCCCTATGAATAAATTACTGAAATGAATTATGGTACCTGCTGTGATTTATAAAACAAAAGATAAAGTGTGGCAAAATTTACTTAACTTCAATGATTGGAAGTAATTGCCGGTAATACACTCAAATAGAACACCTTCCTCCCAGTAATACACTCAAATAGAACAGCTTATGAACCATAGATCAGAAGGCTAACATGTACAGGATCAAAATGAAAGTACTAGGCTAAAGTAGTGAATTGACATTCATTCGTAGTTAAATCTTGATTCTCAAGCATGCTGCTGTTTCTACCACATCATTATCAGACAATAATTGTCATGTCAAAGAAAATGGGTGGGGTGGGAGGGTTGCGAGGGAAAAGGCTCTATCCTTGCCATTCCTGGGGGTGATTATGCCATAAGGAATTTCATAACAAACTAAAAGGATTAAGGTTAAAAGAAAAACAGCTCATCAAAAAAAATTATATGTGTGGGACCACACACATTTTCAAAGCAGTATCTGGCTTATTATTCAGTGTTGCTCAGGCATAATGTTAGGATTCTTACATGCCAGGAGCCAGAAAACTCAAAGGTTAAATCAACAGCCAGCTGCTGTATTCAGCTTAATCATGTGCCTGGTAACAGGAGCAGTAGGATAGATGTTAAGGAGTTTCACTACCTACCCACCTACCTAATCACTTATCTGTGTATCTATCATTATACTTGCTTTACACTGTGTGTAAATGTATGAACAGCCCCACATTCCAATATTTACTCAGTTTACTTTGGGAATAATCATAAAACAATTATGCTATTATAAGACTGCTTACATTTTTAAAAATTTGGTTAAGTCAACAAATCCTCAAAACAATTCTTTTCATGAATATACCATATTTTTTTCCTTTTTGAAAACATAATTTTTCTCTCTTGGGAAGGCAGCAAAACATTTCATTCTATGGATATGTGTGAGATTTTCTGGTGATATTAATGACCAAACGTAATTGTAGAACTCTTTATTTTATAAGAATAGCATAGCGCCCTGACACAATATACCTAGTTATATGGCCTGAAGTTTTAGAGAAGTCACTACCCTAACATATCACTGATTTGAATTAATTATAGGCAGAGAAGGGAATCTCAGCAAAGTGTACAACATGAACTAGAAGAAAGTAAATGTATAGCCTTTTAAGATTCTGGAAAAATATACACGTTAGATGATAACATAGCCTTGGCCTCCCATCAAAAAAAGTCTGTGACCTACTTGTCCACAGCTACTCTCACCTCTCTTTAACTTCCCTGCTGTCACAGGGGAGGAAAGGATTCCCCCTCCTATCTAAGCCCAAATTCCTCCATGTGTCTTGTGAATCCCATCTGTGATCACCTTCTATACAGACTTTGCACTATTATCTCTACTCTCCCCCTCACTGTATCCTCAAACTCGTTTCCTCTCATTAACTCTCCCCCTTAACATTCCCTTTCAACAGCATTTAAACTTGCCTAAGTCTTTTTCATCTTAACACACACAACCCTCCTGTCCTGCTCTCCTTCACAGCCAAACTTTGCAAGCCTTGCTATCTTGAATTTCTTTCTTCCTTTTACAAAATGTATTAAAATATTTCAAATATGTATATACTTCTCAACCTACTTCAATCTGAATACCACTCTGCCTAAACTACTCTTGTTTAAGTCACCAGTGACCTTTGTGTTGCTAACACCAATGGCCAGTTTCAATCTGGATCTTATCTGACATCTTCTCAGCGTTCAACATGGGGAATGTTCTCTTCTTCTTGAAATAGCCCCCTTCTCTGGCTGATATGCCACTTCCTTTCCTGGCTTTTCTCTGTCTTCTCTATTTTTCCCTCCCAGTCTCCTTTAGTATCTCTTTCTCCTCTAGTCCATTTTGAATGATGGGACACCTTGGGGAACTGTTTGAAGTGCTCCTCTTTTCTCACTCACTTCCTAGGCACTCTTAACCACTTCTGTGTTTCATGTACCATTTGTATGCAGATAAATTTCAACATATATACCCAGCCCAAACCTGGACTCTGAAATCCATAATGATACATCTGATTGACACTTCAACATCTCCACTTACATATGGCACAGACAACTGAAACTCAATATGTCTAATTCTGAAATCCGTTTTGCCTCCAAACCTCCTTTCTACTAGTGTTTCCTAATGAAAAGTGCACGACTTATTCCCTATTGCACTTGCCAGAAACCAGAGAACAGGGTTGGACCAAAACCCAGACAATAGCAAACCATTTGTTCAACATTTATTTAGTGGGTGTATTAGTTTCCCAGGGCTGCCATAACAAATTATCACAGACTTGTTGTCTTAAAACAACAGAAATTTATTCTCTCATAGTTCTGGAGGCCAGAATACTGAAACCAAGGTGTCAGCAGGGTGAGTTCCCTTTGAAGTCTGTAGGGAAGAAAGGTTCCTTGACCTTTCCAGCACAGGAGGTGGCCCCAGGCCTTCCTAGGCTTGCAGCTGTATAACTCTAATCTCTGCCTCAATCTTCACACAGCATTCGTCCCTGTGTCTCTGTTTCCTTTACTCTTCTTATAAGGACACCAGTCATTGGACTTAGGGCCCACCCTACACCTAGGATGATTCTATCTTGACATCTTTAACTAGTTACCTCTGCAAAGTCTCTTTCTAAATAAGGTCATATTTTAAAGTTCCAAGTGACATAAATTTTGGGAAGGGCACTATTCAACTTACTACAGTGGGAGTAGAAAGGAAAAATTTCATAAGTGAAAAAATATAGATAGAAACATCCTCACTTCCAGTGGCCAAAGCAAGAAAATATTCTGGGGGGAAAATGACAAAACTCATTTATTTCACAGTTTCCACAGTGTTTGTTATCTCAAATTGTATTTTTTTCCTTTGCTCCAAACTTAATAATTTACTGTTCAGTATACAGAAGGACTTTAGAGTAGCACTTTCCAGTTGAAAGTCTTGAATCTCACTTTAAAGCATAACATAAGAACACTGTTACATTGACAGATCTCTGTCAGCGTGTAAGTGCTTGCAGAAAACTTTGATTTTTTTTCCTCTTGATTGTGTACTACATATATGTTTATTATATAATTTGTCAAATATGTGTTTATCAGCCCCTATTTGAATCAAGTTCCAAATGAGCAGAACTCAAAGTTTTATTCCATATACAGAAAAAAAAAAGTGCGTCCCTTGTACAGTTTGATGTGCAACAGATAACCCATTCATCTTGGTTTGCCCAGGATTTTCCATTTTAGCACTAAAAGTTCAATATCCTGAGGACCCCCTCAGTTAGTTAATCACTGCACTGTACAGTTAATTTGCCTTGATGTGCAACATCTCATTATCTCCACCTGCAAGAGAACTCCTTTCTATCCCTCATCCAGAGCTCCCATTCCTTCCTGATTGCATATCCAGGGATTCGTTAATGCTTAGGAAAATGTTGGAGTCCAGGAAAAGGGAATATTGCCTACCTTGAACTCTGTCAAAGCCCTGATAACAGGGAATGATACTAGTGGCTTAAGAACTTGGCCTTGGAAACTTGTGAGTAAAGGATACAAGCTGATAGCAAACCCCAGCTCCTGTAGCAACCACAGAAACCAAGGTAGCATCCTACTCTATGGAAGCAAATATTCAGGGTGGGGAAGTGCTTCCCATCTTCAGTGATATGTGGGCACATCGTGGTGGATTCCTCCCACAGGGCGGCCATGCCTTGTGAGTTATAGCTCTTTCAAGTTTTGGCCAACTCACTGGTGTTGAACAGTGTAAATTCAGGTTGTATTGTACTTATCTTGCTGGGCACTGCTTTGTTGCTCATTAGCCATGAAAAGTCTTTATGAATGCTGGGTTGTAGGGATCTCACTGGGGAGGAGGCAGGGAGTGAGTGGGCTTAAGAAAGGGGATGTGCTGCCTGTGCCCTAAAGGTTGCCTCAGAACCCTGCACAGGCAAGGCCCACTGTTCCAGTGGCTACCACTAGGACTACAGCAGAGGCCTGCCACAGAGGCTCCTAGGGGAAAGGCACCCCCACCTCCGCCACCACCAACAGTGTCATACTCAGCCATGGGTTTTTATTCCCTGCCTGGCAAGAACCCAGGGGATTTATAGCCCTGGTGCTCAGCCTTCTCACAGCTCACAGCCACCTGCTAGGTACTTACTACCTCCTCATGGACCCCAGATCACCATCTTTCCAACTCCTTCCCTCTTCCAAACTTCTTCCCTCTCCTGGGTGGCAACTCCTCTTTAAAAATTGAGCTTTCTTTCCTCATATCTGTCATCTTAAAGGAAGCCACCTTGGTGATTGGCTGGTGATTTCCTGTCTCCATTCATATTGTGACTTATTGCTAAATCATCTCCTAAAGGAAGGAAAGCAAACCTCCAGTTTAATATCTAGCTTTGTGCCCTTTCTTTATTGTATCTTAGTAAATGATTGATAGAAAAACTAGAGTCATGGCTACAAGGAAAACATCAAGATGAGTTCCAGGTGTCTATAACAGAAGAATGGTATGGTAGTTCTTCCAGGTTTCTATAACAGAAGAAATGGTTCCGTAGGAATGGTATTTTTGTAGTGAAGACATAGGATTCTTTTGCTCCTTCTAGTCATAAACACCCTTGGTTGGGGTCCAAGAACTGATTTCCTTTACACTAAAATACCCTACCGGGATTGAGTAGAGTCCAAGGCTATGGGTTCATTTACTTGAACAGTACTACTCCTTTGTCTTAGATTCTTGCCATTTTGTCAGAGCTCAGCAGCAGTTAATCTGATGCTATATGCAGCTGCTGTTTGCTTGTTTTTTCTATCCACAGCTTGAGCTATCCATTTGTTTATTTTGGTTCTTTTTAAAAGGCCCTCTTTGTGGTCTTAGCACTGCAAGTAGATGGAGTGGAACAAGGAGTTAATGTGTAAAGTTTTTCATCTTCAGAGAGTTTCATTTCAAACTAATTCTGGGTCACATGTGCACTGAGTTCAGTTTTTGTTTGGATACAATGCTGCAGCTTGGAGAGAAAGAACAGGAAGTGGGACATTCCAGCCCCCAGGCAGCAGCTTCTGCTTGTCAAGCCTTTCTTGACAATAAGGTCACAGACATTTAGTAAAGGCGGCTCTGGGAAGTAATTTACAAATTATGCTAGGAGCAACAACAAAAAAGGTTTATTATTAAACTAGGAATGATATATGCACATTAGCAGAAATCAGGTTTTAAAATAAGTTTAACTCCAATCCATGTATCAGGAGACTGTGCCAATTACAGAGAGAGAAACTTTAGGTGGGAGGGAAACCAAGGCCAGAAGTAGAATCATACTCCCTGCAAATCATCCGCGTGTCCAGAGGACATTAAGGAGGATAAGTAAAACACTCTTCCCGGGTTGTCAAGGCTGGTAACTAGAAAACTGAGGAAAGAGCTGCTCTTAAGGATACAATGAAACCCATTCAAGTTTCAGCCATGAAGCGACCTTGGAGGGCAAGAACAGCCATCAACCCTAGGTTGGTGCTTTCTGAATAAGGAAGCCAACAAGAAGACATAAAGCATGGCTGCAGCTCCTACAGATATAATGTGACAAAACATGCATTCAGGTCAAAGTAAATGATTGATCACCTTCTGGTCTTTCCTGAAGTCTGGGGTTGACAAGCTCTTAGCATTAAGTAACTGTTTCCTGTTTCTTTCATTCCATCTCCGGGAAGGTCCCAGCATACATTCTATATCATTCCACCCACTGACAAGGAGACCCTGTGTGGGCCTGGATGAACCGGAAATGAGCTCTGACATCTTTCCTGAATTCAGAAGAGGCAGTGCTGTCTTTGGAGAGGAGACTCAAATACCATCTGGTGTCATGATGATGAGTTTGTGGTTAACTTAACATAGCCCAATTTCTCAGTTATGCTAATGGTCAAATTATGGTCAGACTGTCAACATCTTCAAAGAGAAAAGATGGCGGATAATGTACTTTCTCACTGTAAGCATAGTTTATCAGTCTAATGTTCCACAAAGAATCTGCATGTACCTGAATCAAACGTTCTAACCAGGCCAAGAAATCATTCACAGAGTAAAAATGGAAACTGTCAAGTTCATTACAAATCACAGCTGCTTGGGAAATTAGTGAACTCTTATTGATGTCTTTTTTTTTTAAGCAAGAAGGGATAATCTGTCAAATGAAATTGTTTATGGATTCAAAATTACCCAGGTCACCAGTTAGTTATTATGCTCAAGATGGTAGCCTATTCTTAAAGGGACACAATATCCTGCTAGTCTCCCAGCACATTGTGTTATTAGTAATGCCATTTGTGTTTGAGCTAGGAGGAAATCCAATGTCAAATGAAAAGGGTTTCTCCTTTTCATGAATTAGCCTTTCTTTAGCCACGCCATCAAAAAAGTGAGGACACTGCTAATTTCCCAAATCTTTTCCAGGCTGGCACCGAATGGATTCAAGTAAATCACTGAATGCCTTTATCTCTGAGTGACTCATGCTGTTCAGAGCCAGCTTTATGGGTTTGAAACCCAGCTAAGCTCTCACTGCCTCCTTTGTCTTTTTACATAGCACAGCTAGATTTAAGTGAACTCAGAAGTTGTATTTGAACTGTACAACTCATTAATAGCTATCCCATAAAATTGTGTCTCCCAGTTCATTGGATCTAACTGTTATGCTGATATAATCTTTTCTTTGCAATTTAAAATATAATATTGACATACTTCTGGGAAACTATGACTCTATGGTATAACTTTATAATATGGTATGTCCACATAATAATTAACATCTGTTTTATTTATAAAGGAAAGGTGAAGGTATAAGCCCATTTCTCACCTTCTCTAACTTAATTTTTAAAGAAGATAGTATGCAGGAAAGTGCAATTAACCACATTTTACATTTTAATCTAACATCAGGAAAGAGAATCTCATCTAGCCAAGATAAACTTGAGAAAACAGCAAAGAAGGAATTTAGCTAGATGTTTTTATTAAAATAAAATGACAAAATCAAAATATTTTTTCAAATAAGATAAAATCAGCCCTACCCTTATTAGAAAAGAAACAAGAGGTTCAATTTCATATTAAGGGTGTATATCTCCTTTCCTTAGGAAGATTTCAAGGATTTGGAAACTTCATGTTAGAGTTCCTAATTATTAATGATTTGTCTCATAACTCAAGAATGCTTCTGAGTGAGTTTCTGAAAATGTAAGTTTCCTGCAGACTATGAAAAAGTACAGAACTTCAAATGGGCTTAAAGGCCAGTGTTATCGTTTCTTTAAATAATTTTTCTCATGTTTGATAAACTCATATTTTGTGAGTGTGTAAGTAATGTGAAGTTAGTACTTCCAATACTTCCATTTCAATAGATCAAAATCAAGTTCAACTAAAGAGCCATAAAGATAAGCACTATCAATTTGCTAAGCTGTCATCACAAATACAGGGACTGACTAACCAAACAGGTTATATTACCCATGAAAGCAAGAGATATTTCGCATCCTTCCTTGTGAATGAAAGTGCTTAGCACTGTCATTTGTACTTTAAAATACATAGCAAATGCTAACACTTAATTATGGCTAACATTTGTCAAGTTCTTGCATTTGAGACTGACGGTAATAAATGTACCCTTCCCTCAAGAATTTGAAATGAAATATTCAATACTTTCAATGTATAGTTACTTAAAGATAAAAAATATCCAACAGTACTGTAAGAGTAAAACTGAGCTATATTTTAGCAAAAAGAACAAGGAGTTTTAGAATACTTAAATCGAGACCAAAACTGACTTACATTTTCATCTCAGTTCAGGTACTTACCAACCATATAACCTTAAGCAAAGTACTTATTCCCTCTGAGCTTTGGTTTACACGTATTAAAATTGAATATTATTTCAGAATATTAATGTATAGATTAAGCAAGAGAACATGTACAGCAAGTACCGCATACTTGAAATAGTACACACTCAACTAGTAGAACTATTTTTTTATAGAAAGCAAATATTGTGGGGTTTTTTTAATAAAAAGGTTTACTTTGTTTTATTTTACTTTATTTTTAAGACAGGGACTCACTGTGTCACCCAGGCTTGAGTGTAGTGGTGTGATCATGGCTTACTGTAGCCTCAAACTCCTTGGCTAAATTGATCCTCCCACCTCAGCCTCCCTAGTAGCTGGGACTACAGGTATGTGCCAACATGCCTGATAATTTTTTAATTTTTTTTGTAAAGATGAGGTCTCCCTATGTTGCCCAGGCTGGTCTGGAACTCCTGGGCTCAAGTGATCCACCCACCTTGGCTTCCCAAATTGAGGGGATTACAGGCATGAGCCACAGTGCCTGACCTCAAGTATTGTTATTAACGAAAACTTGCTTCTATAGTGCTTGATATTCTCAAACTATGTATTTTTCTAAAACAGAACTATGTTGTTTCTGGTAATGCCATGGGTCTGATAGGTGAGCTAAGACAAAGTCATTGGGATTGGCATTATAACATTCCAAGATCTTCAGGAGCTGGAAGATGGGGCTTGTGAGACTCAGAACTGTCTCATGTGCTACTATTACCACTTAGGACTGTGAAGTAAGGAATTCGCTCAAACTGTACTGCTTTTCTTTTGCTCCAGCTTATTTGGATCAGCTGGATTTTAGTTATCTAAGTCAACCATGTAGTATCAGGGGCAGTATAAGATTAAACAGATGCACTAATGACAAGAAAATAATAATGTGAGATGACAACACTTTAGTTACTGAGGTTCTGCACAACAGGATGTTCTTTCCACACCACCTCTTCCTCTCATTCACTGGGGATGACAAGTCACAGTGCTTTGGTGCTTGGCAACTTATCATTCCAAAAGGAACTTGGCATATCAGTGAGTTAGAAATGCGTGTTGAAGTTGCTTTCCTTTTTTACAGGGGTTTCCAGAAAAACCTGTAGGTGTTGGCAGAGAACATATAACTGTTTTATAAAAATATAAATTAAAGCCTCTGAAGGAGTTAGCTATCTGAGGAGTTAAAACTTACAAGAACTATTATTATAAAATTTCTGTAAAAGTAATATAATTGTTAAGAAATCTTAAATACATAGCACTTGGGAAGAAACTATAAGACATGAAAGATCTAGCAATCATAAATCAATAGATACTGGTACCCAAGAGTATTAGGTAAGGCACATACCAATATTTAATCAACACTTAACTATTGTGCAGTCATCCAACATTCACTGAGTGCCTATTGTATGCAATGTACTATAGAAGCCATGTGGAATATGCTAATATGAAACTGTCTGACTTCAGAGTCTATAGTTTAATGCTAGAGGTGAATTTAAAATGTATAATTTTAATGCTATACAGCACCATATCACTTGTGAATCTTACTTGGAAGGTTTCAGAAAATTCTTGGCAGATGTAATACCAGATCTAAGCCTTAAAGCATGAGTAGGAGTTAGCTGCTGGTAAATTAGGCAGGAAAGACCATTCCAACAATATGAGACCAGATTAAAAAACAAAACAAAACAAAACAAAAAGCCTTACAGGTAAGAAACAGCATTTACAGAGAACAGTAAGCAAGTTGATATGGAAGCTTAGCATACAACCGACAATGGCAAGAAAGAACAGTGGTATGCAGTTTGTGCAGAAGCCTATTTTCTTTTTATTTCTTTTCCTTTTTTTTTTTTTTCTTGTTTTGAGATGGAGTCTCACTCTGTCGCCAGGCTGGAGTGCAGTGGCATGATCTCGGCTCACTGCAACCTCCACCTCCTGGGTTCAAGCGATTCTCCTGCCTCAGCCTCCCAAGTAGCTGGGACTACATGTGCATGCCACCACGCCCGGCTAATTTTGTATTTTTAGTAGGGATGGGGTTTCACCATGTTGGCCAGGTTTGTCTCAAACTCCTGATCTGCCCGCCTCGGCCTCCCAAAGTGCTGGGATTACAGGTGTGAGCCACTGTGCCTGGCCTAGAAGCCTATTTTCATATAAAGAATTTTAAGTGCTCTGTAGAGGATCCGTAAGACAGTATAGACGATGAATAGCTGTTGAAGACATTTAAACAAGGGAGCAAAATGGGCCAAATTTGTATTTTCGTTAGAGCTTTCAGATAGTCTTATGGAGGATACATTTGAGTAGAAAGGCTAGAGGAGCAAGAACAGTTAGAAAACTTACATTAATGTAAGCAAGAGATGACAAAGATCCGAACTAAGGTTGTGGTAGTAGGAATGGAGAAAAGGAATTCACTCAAGATGGATTTGGAGACAAATCTAGCCAGGCAAGACAACTGATAGGGTAAGAGGTGTAAAACAAACTTCCGGATTTTTCATTTGCGTAATTGAAAGTTTGGTGCAGTCAACAAAGGAAAGAGAATGCAGTAGTTCCCCCTTATCCAGTTTCGCTTTCTGTGGTTTCAGTTACCTGCAGTCAACTGTGGTCTGAAAATATTAAATGGAATATTCCAGAAATAATTCATAAGTTTTAAATTGCATGCCATTCTGAGTAGTATGATGAAATCTCATACCATCCCACTCCACCCCACTCGTAACATGAATCATCCCTTTGTCCATCATATCCACACTGTAGATGCTATGCATCCTAGTAGCTGTCTTGTATATCAGATCAGCCATAGCAATTTGCTGTGATTGTGCCCAAGTCACTCTTATTTTACTTAATAGGGCCCCAAAGCACAAGAGTAGTGATGCCGGCAACATGGAAATGCCAAAGAGAAGCTATAAAGTGCTTCCTTGAACTAAAAAAGTAAAAGTTCTCCACTTAATAAGGAAAGAAAAAAAATCATATGCTGAGGTTGCCAAGATGTATAGTAAGAGTGAATCTTCTACCTATGAGATTTTGAAGCAAGAGAAATCTGTGCTAGTTTTGCTGTCACACCTCAAACTGCAAAAGTCATAGTCAAAGTGCATGATAAGTACTTAGTTATGAAAGAAAAGGCATTAAATTTGTGGGTGGAAGGCATGAGGAAAAACATGTTCTAAATGAGGACAATGGGGCTTGGTTCTACCAGAGATTTTTGGTATTTACTGGGGGTCTTGGAATGCATCCCCCACGGATAAAGGGGGACTACTATACTCTAAGAGGAGCCAATGGAAGAGGAAAGATGAAATTCAACACAGTCAGTTCCACTTGAGAAGCCAGTGAGCTATCTAGGTGACAATGACCAATAGAAAATAGATGTAAAAATGTAAAACTTGAAGAAGAGACTGAACACACACACAGCCCCCATATATATGTGCATATATATGTATGGTAGTCATTAGCAAGCAAGTATTAGTTCAATCACAAGAGATTTTTATCTTAATCTGTTTTGGTTGCTATAACAAAAATACCATAACTTGGGTGGCTTATAAGCAACAAATATTTATTCCTCACAGCTCTGGAAGCTGGGAAGTCCAAGATCAAAGCACCAGCAGATTCAGTGTCTCGTGAAGGCCTGTTCCTCACAGACAGCACTTTCTAGCTATGTTCTCACATGGACAAAGGGGCAAGGTAGCTCTTTGGGACCTCTTATAAAGGCACTAATTCCATTCATGAGGGAGAAGCCTTCTTGATGTAATCATCTCCCAAAGGCCCTGCTTTCTAATACCATTGCATTGGAGATTAGGTTTCAACACATGAACTTGGAGAGAACACAAACATTCAGATCATAACAATTTTACTCAGATGAAGCATCTGGAATGAGAAGAGCAGTATATGGAAGATGTAACCCAAGAGTATGGCAACATTTATATTATGGGTAGAAGAAGAGGTTTCTGGAAAAGGATGGTCAGAATGATACAAGAATAGGTAGAGGGCTGCAGTTTAGCAAATATTAAGAGAAAAGGAAGCTTCAAAAAATAAAGAATGATCCATAGCACCAAATGCAGCAGAGGCCCAGCAAGATAAGGACTGAAAGCATCCAATGGATTTGGCAATTAAGAAGGCATTTAGTGACCCTGGGGAGAATTATGCTATCAGAGTGATAGAAGAGGAAGTCAGGTGTGAGGGCAGAGAAGCAAATGGGAAGAAAGCAAGTAGCAAAACTCTTCTTTGGAGAAGTGTAAATCTGTGACAATACTATGGGGAAACCAATGGGGAAAGACGGTATTTGCTAACTGATTGTAAAAAATGGGATTCACTTGCACACATTTATAGTTGAGAAGAACATAAAAAGCTACTTTTTTTTCTTAATCCAAGATATTATGGATCTGAAAACTTACTTAAAATTCATTTAAAACCATATTTCATTTCCCACCAAATCTTTCATCTACATGCCTAATGTCCTTCAATTTGGACTGATTCTGCTTTTCCTGACAGTTTCAGCCAACATTTCTGCTGGCAGCACCAATAAGCTATGAACACAGTAATATGATGGAGAGGGAAATAGGAGGGGGAAGACGAGATCCTGAAAGATTCAGCCTGGATAATCACTTTCTGAAGAGGTCCAGGTTAGCTGGTTCAGGTTAGCCAGGTTAACTTGGTTAGCCAACTTGTCTGTGTTCCTTTGAAATGTATCCAAACAGCAATCTCAAATGCTAAACAATGCAGAGCCTTGAAAAGTTATATGTTATAAAGTATGGGCTTGGTCCAGTTTAAGGGTTATTATTTTTCCCAAAGATAGGCCATGGTATCCGTAAGTGGTGGTATGAAATGAAGGCAATTACTTAATTATCTTATTTCCCAGCAGAAGGTGCCACCTAACAATTACTGTTTGGCTGCATTCCTCTTAGTGTCATCCCTCCTCCATGAACACCCAAGGGTGATGAAAGCAAGAGCGTTCTGACAACACTCCTGGGCGTGTGGTACTGACTTTGGCTAGCCCAGCAGCTCTGCCCAGTTTCAGGTGGCAGACTCTTCTTAGTTATTACTGTGATGATAAGACCAGGGAAAATCACATGAAGTAAAATTTATTTTTGCTGCTTACCTGTTACTTCTGGTTAATTCACGTTTGCCATAATTATTTAAAAGTAAATCTTAAGGACTTCTTGCATTTGGAACATGAGCCTTAAAGTTACAAAAAATTATTGGTTATATTTTTATAAGCTCCCTTAAATTCTTTTCGGAAGGAGGTGGAATAGTCATAAACTTGTAAAATCCCAGTAGTGTTCAGATGGGGATACAGAAATCAATTCATGACAAATTCAGTGACAAATCAGAATGCAATTAGCAAACTGAAGAGAATACATAAGACTAGAAATGTATTTTCCTGGTGGTTTCTAGAAAAAAGGGGGTAGCACTTAGATCTCTCCTTAGATTTTGAAAGATACGTTCACCCATTACCCATCCTAAACAGATATTTGAAGATGAATTTAGACTGAATATAAAGACCCATCCTAAATGTATAGCTATGAGCATTAACACAACACATCAACAACTAACCTCCATATACTTTCCTCACCTTCTAAACTTCTATTGAGTGATGATATGGAATTGCACTCTGCATCCCCGTCTCCCTCCTAGTACTTCCTGCCAAAAGGCTGTTCAGCTACTGTCCAGACATCCTAATAGAGCTTGGAATTAGCCATGATTTCTAGAAAATTATGATTTATGTACAAATCAGCAAGCTGTCTTCACTGAGAACCCTCAAGGCAACTGAGAAAAACCTTCAGGTTAACCCGCTGAGAAACATTTGAGTTGCTTCCTAGACTCTAGAAAATATGGCTAAGTTGAGATAAATGATACATCTTTCTTGTGTCTCTGAGCTGCCAGTTTCACAGCTGTCAATGGCAGCTGAGGTCCAGAATAGCTCCGTGAAATAGCGAACACTGGTAAACTTTTCAAGAGCTCATTCCTGGGGATTTAATAAGTTTGCTGTTCCCAAGTTCTAGCGAGATGCTGCAGCTTCTTCTGTTTGGTATTGGAGCTACTTTGTTAAAAACCACAGGAAATAAAATATTAGTGTCACAATAAGCCACATTCATTTTTGTTCATGGCCCAGAAAGAAAAAAGAATCAATAAATAATAGCTGACTAAGAAGAGATAATTAGGTACAAAAACTATAGTTGTTTATTGACAAAACAAGAAGCAGGATCACTGGATTCGCGTCTATCCATTTTCTATAAAGATAAAATCTGCCCAGATAACAAAAGATTTGGATCTAAAATTTACAACACAAGCTTAAATTTTAAATATGCTCTAGAATATTAAAAAAAACCTGTATTTTCCAGTACTAAGATGGTAAGTTTTGGGAAATCAGAGGACAGTGTTCTCTGTGTTTCAGTATAATTATACATTGATTGGTACATAATAGGTGCTAAATTAAAACATTTTTAAATTTCAAAATTGAACTTCAAATGTTCTTACCTAAAGTTAGAGAGAACTAGAAAACAAAGGACTGATATTCTGAGAAGTTTTCTTTTTAGTAATCCTTTCTTAAGAATGGAGGGGAAAAAAGCCTTTGACTGCCTACCTAGAAAAGAAAACTTTACATTTAAAAAAATTCTAAGTTGGGTTTCCTAACGTTTACTAAGGGCCT
This sequence comes from Gorilla gorilla gorilla, assembly GCF_029281585.2. NCBI lineage: Eukaryota > Metazoa > Chordata > Mammalia > Primates > Hominidae > Gorilla > Gorilla gorilla. The sequence continues at coordinate 84,241,371 of NC_073235.2, read as the reverse complement.
ATAGTATTCTAAATGCTTTGCCAGTACCACTGTACCAGTGCCTACAGACTACATACTAAAGAATTAATAGGGTATGTAACACAATACACATAGACACATACACACACAAACACACAGGCACAGCTAGCTACGGCATGTTATAGACTTGCCATTATTCTAATGAATTATCTGCCTCCACTATAATAAATACCCCTGTTTCTTCTCTTCCAAGCTACTAGCTCAATCTTTATTTCTCCACGAGTGCAATCACACTTTTCCCTATCCACAAAGTCCTCAAATACAAGTCATGAATCTAATACCCCTGATCAAAAGATTGGGCTACTATAGGAGAGAGTATATAATTGGCTGAATATGTTTTTTTTTAAAAAAAGCATCAGAGCAAATTGAATAACATGTAACAGAAAAAAAAAATCTGATCTTTGTTCACACTATTGTTTCCAAAAATGTGAAATTTTACTATAGTGCCAAACCATACAATGACTAACCAGAGAAGCCAATAAAACATGACAGATCTTGTGGGATTAGGTAACAATGAAAGCCTAAAGGCCTTGTAAGGTATGTGCCTAAAGGCCTCTTGCCATCAACCACCTATGCCAGTTATTAAAGACCAGCATAGACACTCACAACACTGAAGGAGGTCTTATTTATTTGAGAAATACTGCATTATTCCACAATGAAAATTAAAAGGAGCTAGCTGTGAGAGTAAAAAACCAAGACCATCAATAGCTCTCCTCAATACTCCAATTATTTATTTGTATAAAGCAATTTTTAGTACAAGCAAGCCGGTGGATGCCTGGAGAATGCCTGCAACAATCTTGTAAGTGTTCATTTAAAACTGAGTTTAGATTTTGAGCACAAAAACTTCACTATATTTGAAAGACAACCTAACAGTTTCAAAAACATAGAAAGATATTTTTATGTTGCTGCCTAGAAAGCATTGGTAGAAGGGACGCTTTAGACTACAGCATTCTGACTACTGGGTGCATAACGAAATGAAGGCAGAAATAAAGATGTTCTTTGAAACCAACGAGAACAAAGACACAACATACCAGAATCTCTGGGACACATTTAAAGCAGTGTGTAGAGGGAAATTTATAGTACTAAATGCCCACAAGAGAAGGCAGGAAAGATCTAACATTGACACCCTAACATCACAATTAAAAGAATTAGAGAAGCAAGAGCAAACACATTCAAAAGCTATCAGAAGGCAAGAATAACTAAGATCAGAGCAGAACTGAAGGAAATAGAGACACAAAAAACCCTTCAAAAAATCAATGAATCCAGGAGCTGGTTTTTTGAAAAGATCAACAAAATTGATAGACCGCTAGCAAGACTAATAAAGAAGAAAAGAGAGAAGAAACAAATAGACACAATAAAAAATGATAAAGGGGATATCACCACCGATCCCGCAGAAATACAAACTACCATCAGAGAATACTAGAAACAACTCTGGGCAAATAAACTAGAAAATCTACAAGAAATTGATAAATTCCTCAACACATACACCCTCCCAAGACTGAACTAGGAAGAAGTTGAATCTCTGAATAGACCAATAACGGGCTCTGAAGTTGAGGCAATAATTAATAGCTTACCGACCAAAAAAAGTCCAGGACCAGATGGATTCAGAGCCAAATTCTACCAGATGTACAAGGAGGAGCTGGTACCATTCCTTCTGAAACTATTCCAATCAATAGAAAAAGAGGGAATCCTACCTAACTCATTTTATGAGGCCAGCATCAACCTGATACCAAAGCCTGGCAGAGATACAACAAAAAAAGATAATTTTAGACCAATATCCCTGATGAACATTGATGCAAAAATCCTCAACAAAATACTGGCAAAACAAATCCAGCAGCACATCAAAAAGCTTATCCACCATGATCAAGTGGGCTTCATCCCTGGGATGCAAGGCTGGTTCAACATATGCAAATCAATAAACATAAGCCAGCATATAAACAGAACCAAAGACAAAAACCACATGATTATCTCAATAGATGTAGAAAAGGCCTTTGACAAAATTCAACAACGCTTCATGCTAAAAACTCTCAATAAATTAGGTATTGATGGGACGTATCTCAAAATAATAAGAGCTATCTGTGACAAACCCACAGCCAATATCATACTGAATGGGCAAAAACTGGAAGCATTCCCTTTGAAAACTGGCACAAAACAGGGATGCCCTCTCTCACCACTCCTATTCAACATATTGTTGGAAGTTCTGGCCAGGGCAATCAGGCAGGTATTCAATTAGGAAAAGAGGAAGTCAAATTGTCCCTGTTTGCAGATGACATGACTGTATATCTAGAAAACCCCATCGTCTCAGCCCAAAATCTCCTTAAGCTGATAAGCAACTTCAGCAAAGTCTCAGGATACAAAATCAATGTGCAAAAATCACAAGCATTCTTATACACCAATAACAGACAAACGGAGAGCCAAATCATGAGTGAACTCCCATTCACAATTGCTTCAAAGAGAATAAAATACCTAGGAATCCAACTTACAAGGGATGTGAAGGACCTCTTCAAGGAGAACTACAAACCACTACTCAACGAAACAAAAGAGGATATAAACAAATGGAAGAATATTCCATGCTCATGGATAGGAAGAATCAATATTGTGAAAATGGCCATACTGCCCAAGGTAATTTACAGATTCAATGCCATCCCCATCAAGCTACCAATGACTTTTTTCACAGAATTGGAAAAAACTACTTTAAAGTTCATATGGAACCAAAAAAGAGCCTGCATTGCCAAGTCAATCCTAAGCAAAAAGAACAAAGCTGGAGGCATCATGCTACCTGACTTCAAACTATACTACAAGGCTACAGTAACCAAAACAGCATGGTACTGGTACCAAAACAGAGATATAGACCAGTGGAAGAGAACAGAGCCCTCAAAAATAATGCCACATATCGACAACTATCTGATCTTTGACAAATCTGACAAAAACAAGAAATGGGGAAAGGATTCCCTATTTAATAAATGGTGCTGGGAAAACTGGCTAGCCATATGTAGAAAGCTGAAACTGCATCCCCTCCTTACACCTTATACAAAAATTAATTCAAGATGGATTAAAGACTTAAATGTTAGACCTAAAACCATAAAAACCCTAGAAGAAAACCTAGGCAATACCATTCAGGACATAGGCTTGGGCAAAGACTTCATGTCTAAAACACCAAAAGCAATGGCAACAAAAGCCAAAATTGATAAATGGGATCTAATTAAACTAAAGAGTTTCTGCACAGCAACAGAAACTACCATCAGAGTGAACAGGCAACCTACAGAATGGGAGAACATTTTTGCAATCTACTCATCTGACAAAGGGCTAATATCCAGAATCTACAATGAACTCAAACAAATTTACAAGAAAAAAACAAACAACCCCATCAACAAATGCGTGAAGGATATGAACAGACATTTCTCAAAAGAAGACATTTACGCAGCCAAAAGACACATGAAAAAATGCTCATCATCACTGGCCATCAGAGAAATGCAAATCAAAACCACAATGAGATACCATCTCACACCAGTTAGAATGGCAATCATTAAAAAGTCAGGAAACAACAGGTGCTGGAGAGGATGTGGAGAAACAGGAACACTTTTACACTGTTGGTGGGACTGTAAACTGGTTCAACGATTGTGGAAGACAGCGTGGCGATTCCTCAGGGACCTAGAATTAGAAATACCATTTGACCCAGCCATCCCATTACTGGGTATATACCCAAAGGATTATAAATCATGCTGCTATAAAGGCACGTGCACACGCATATTTATGGTGGCACTATTCACAATAGCAAAGACTTGGAACCAACCCAAAAGTCCATCAATGATAGACTGGATTAAGAAACTGTGGCACATATACACCATGGAATACTATGCAGCCATAAAAAATGATGAGTTCATGTCCTTTGTTGGGACATGGATGAAGCTGGAAACCATCATTCTCAGCAAACTATCTCAAGGACAAAAAACCAAACACCGCATGTTCTCACTCATAGGTGGGAATTGAACAATGAGAACACATGGACACAGGAAGGGGAACATCACACACCGGGGCCTGTTGTGGGGTTGGGGAGGGGGAGGGATAGCATTAGGAGATATACCTGATGTTAAATGATGAGTTAATGGGTGCCGCACACCAACATGTATACATATGTAAGAAACCTGCACGTTGTGCACATGTACTCTAAAACTTAAAGTATAATAAAAAATTAAAAAAAAAACACTACAGCATTCTGATAATGGCACTCAAATTTATACCCTTCTCATAAAGTTATTTTACTTTATTAGTCCTTAACTATCTCATCCTCTAACTAGAGATGTTTACATCCTCTCCCTCTGCTATACTGCTGAGAGATCAGTTAGGTAACCAATTGAAAAGGTATCATGATGTATCTTTTACAGGCATAAAGCCTGTGGCCCATTTCTAAGAGGCTGTTACCCTTTCCTTCTCCAGAGTGGGCCTGGCTTCCTTTAAAACCTCAAAGAGAAGAGTAAGTTGAATACTGAAGACACATAAAAGCACCTCCATCCCTACCTCTCCCATTAAGCTGTGACTCATTCTCCAAGAGTAGGATAGTGGCTTCCTCTGGAAGTTTAATGTCACATGCAGATTGCTCTGTTAGGTAGCAGATCTAGTCTGTTAGACAACATCAATGTATAAAGCATAAAATTATAGCACTCTTTGTGTCAAACCAAAAGGGGTGCAAAGTATTCACACAAAGCCTGATGGCATTAGCTATGACGAGAAGAGTAAAATTAATGCTGGTTTAAATGTCATTTCCTGGTAAATCCAAGCTCTTTTTGGGTGGTTGTGGGGGCTAGGGGCAGAAAAAAGAAAAAGTTGAGTTTGAGGGAAAAGCTTACCAAGTTCTCACCCTATGTTACTCTTTGGAAGGGGAAAATTTTTCATCATCATTACACTTAAATTCATAGATCTGGCTGCATTCAACTCTTAACACCCTCCCCACACTCCTCCATCTACCCCTCCATGGTTCTTCTTCTTTCTTCCATTTCCTCATCTCTAAAGTGAGATAATAATAATAGCACCTAACCTAAGAGTCGTTGTTGTGAGAAATGAGAGAATTAAACACTTTGCCCATTAATCATGAGCAGTAATAAAATCAGTAATGAAGGTAATTTCATTTTATGTTTGTGGTGTCCTGTTAGTTATTGCAGATAAGAGAGAATGGATCTGTTGTTTAGAAGTATATACTTATAAGCTAAAGTGGAGTAAGGCTGGCAGGAGGAACTATAAAGGAACCTATTAAGAAATGACAAAGTAAGACTCCTGAATCTTTCCTCAACTATTTTTATTGTTGTATGTGAATTAAAGTCTTAAATAAAAACAACTTCCTTCATATCAGAAATTTGGCTTTGGATAAGGAGTTTCCAACTGGAGGGTGACTACTGATAAAAGGGATTGGGGAATGCATTTGTTAAAGTAATTAAGAGCTTTATGATGAGCATAAAGCTCTTTTCTTTTCTTTTCTTTTTTTTTTTTTTTTGAGATGGAGTCTCACTCTGTCACCCAGGCTGGAGTGCAATGGCATGATCTCAGCTCACTGCAACCTCTGCCTCCCGGGTTCAGGTGATTCTCTTGCCTCAGCCTCCCAAGTAGCTGGGATTACAGGCACATGCCGCCATGCCTGGCTAATTTTTTTGTATTTTAGTAGAGACAAGGTTTCACCATGTGGCCCAGGCCGGTCTTGAACTCCTGAGCTCAAGCAATCCACCTGCTTTGGCCTTCCAAAGTGCTAGGATTACAGGCATGAGCCACCGCACCCAGCCTATGATGAGCATAAAGCTCTTGGTGATGGGCAGCTCTTTCTTAGGAATCTGGTTGGGGAGACACCCCTGAAAATATGCATAGAAATAGATATATGGTAGTCTTATTTCCATGTTTTCAATACACAAAATTGCATGCCCTTTATTAGTTTGTAGACATCGGTTTGGCAACTGGGGCCCTCAATGACAGAGGAGAAAGTTCAGTGTTTACCAAGTGTGGCTGGTCAAAAGCAAGGCCTGGACATTGTAACAAAAGAATGGCAGCATTATCCCCTCCAGCAGGTGGAACACAGACTAATGAGAGGGCCAAGCCCTTTGAAAGCTATTAAAGATTAGTCTTTGCCAAGCAAGCTCCTTTCAATAGTGACTTCTATTGTTTCCCAGGACTAGCTGACCGGCTTTCTGGTTACAGTTTGCTCCAGTCCACACAGTATGGATACTAAGACTGCTGGGCTCTGCCTGAAAACCTGCACAAAGCCAGGTCTGATGCTCTTGTCACATGAGACACAGGTCCTGGGGTGGTGTTTCCAGCCCCCATGTGGGAGGAGAGGACTGAGACAGGCCTCTGTGAATCCTTTATCTTTCTTAGTTATTTATTTGGCTCCAAATTGTTGTGAAAAGGGGTCACTGTGGAATTGCTTGCAGGCACACTCGTTCTGGGGCTAGTAGAGAAGAGGGAGGATGCTCTTCTTTTGGGGAGCCAAGATGCTACAGCCAAGAGCTGTTACAGACAAGGCCTTCAGTTTCTTCTGCAAAGGACAGATGGAGCCTTCTCTGCAACAGACAGATAAGGCACATCCCCTGGCTGATGGTGTTTTGATGCAGTGTAGGAAATCAGATAAGAAGTCTGGCATGCAGATGTGGCAGCAAATGGTTCATCAAAATATTCTAGAAGTCAAGATCTGGGTGGAATTTTAACCTAGCACACATTAATTGGAATAGAATTAAGAGTAATTAGCTGGGTACAGTGGCTCACGCCTGTAATCCCAGCACTTTAGGAGGCCAAGGTGGGAGGATCACTTGAGGTCAGGAGTTTGAGACCAGCCTGGCCAACAGGGTGAAACCCTGTCTCTACTAAAAATACAAAAATTAGCCAGGTGTGGTGATGGGTGCCTGTAATCCCAGCTACTCCGGAGGCTGAGGCAGGAGAACCTCTTGAACCCAGGAGGTTAGAGGTTGGGGTGAGCCAACATTGGGCTACTGCACAATAAAATGGTGCTTTAACATGGTGAACTGAAGAAGTTTCAAGGTCTTTCTGACCCACCCCCACCCCTCTCTCAATCTTCTGTCTCTTCCAAAGCACAGGATGAAGTTATTCCCTAAAGTTCTCTTATCTGCCTAAAGTCGGAACACACTAAAAAAGAAAGCAATTACCTCTGGTCGCTTCCTTGAGTTTTCAGGAACTGAAATATCACAGAAAGAAAGACTGAAGTCTGTCAGCAACACCTGGATGGACTTTTGTCACAAGCTATTGTCTTCTCTGCAGGCCCAGTCGACTTTGTCCCAGGCCATTGCATACAATGTTCTTTAAGCCCATTGAATTCCCCTAAAAATCACTTACTACTCCCCTAATATCATCCACACTTCCTTATCTCCCCTTTCCCTATAAAGAAGGGTGTATAACCACTGTATCCCACTGCGTGGTTGATTTTTCATTCTGGGATTCTCTCCTGTACACATTAATAAATTTGTATGACTTTTCTCTTGTTAATCTGCCTACTGTCAGTTGATTTTCAGAAAACCTTCAAAAAGCAAAGGGAAGTTTTACTTTGGCCCCTATAGTTATAGTAATATTGCCCAGTGGAAAGTATTATGAAAGTAAAGTAAAAGAAGGTAAGGGTTGCCTTTAATTTAACCATCAGCCTTAAAGACCACAGCGAAGATGATTTCAAATGCTATTTCTTTTCAAGTGCTTTATTGACTTCAAACACTAACAGGCTTATGTAGGTGAGACTCATGTTATTTTCCCAGATATGTGCACTCTTGCCAGTGTGGAATGAGGAGGACAACCACTTGAGAGGTTAAGCCCCACCCCCTCATTTTCAATGCTCTCTAGATTAGAATAAGATACTGATAAGCGTAAGGGTTGAGAAAGTGGGGAGAATTAATTTACCTGATCATGAAAGCTTCTGAGATTCCTTGAGACCATGGCTCAATGGATACCTTTCTTAAGGATTTTTTTTTGTCAGTTTTCGATCTTATTTTTCTTTTTGCATCTTTGTAATGCCTTTTTGCTGGCCTCAATACACTTCACATCCAAGGCGAGAAGACGTTATAAAACAGTACAGTACCAAGTTAAAGTCTTGCTTGCCTGGAAGGGCTTATAATCCATTTCATGATCATCATCTGAAGGGCCCCTCTGGAACTCAAACCCCTGTGAGGCCCTCAATACTATATCCTTCATCATTCAGCCCATTTAGAGTAGATCCATCTTGGAGAACACAGACAAACAAAAATAGAGAAAGGGGGTACAATTGCCCCACCTAAGTGTAGGCAAATAGGATCTTTTGTTGTAGCATTTTTTTCTTTATTTCTTGATCATTTGCATAATTGCAGTATTCTTTTGATTCACTTTGCCAGTGGGGAATTGGCTTCTAGCCCTGTAAACTGCTTTTATAAAATGCTGGAAGTCAAGAAGTAAACCATGTTGCTCCAATTAGCCTCAAATCCGACCTAATTCACTGTTCGACTAAAAGAGAACTTTTTAGAGAAAAATTAAATCAGTGCCTATCACTGTAGTATCCAAGCCCTAAAAAAAAGTGTGGTTTCTGTCCTCCTTCTAGCTGAGAAAAAACTGAAGCCTTAACATTCTCATTCAAGGTCATTGCCTATGCTGTCCTCTTGTGATAGTTGCACAATAGGACTGGAGATGAGGGGAGATGGTGAAAGATGAAAGGAATAAGATTTCATTACTGTTACCCCGTCAGCCCCTGCCCACCAACTGGAGGTTGGAGAGTGCAGAGAAGAAAAACTCACCTCCACCAGAGAAAGGACAGAGGTGGTAGAGAGAGGTTCTTTGTAACAGAGAAGTGTGTAAATTGGCTGAGGAACACGCATTCTGATTGTATGTTACTGATTGCTTAATTTGTTTACATGGTAACTCACTTATTCATGCTGCTGCTCTTTGTTCTTTAGTAAAGATAGATGATCTAGCAGAGCGAATCTTTGTTTCTAATGAGCTCATCTGCTCCTGCAGTCTATGCCACACCTGTAATTATAATTAAGACCCACTGCTTGGGATGCTGTAATCCTTTCTAGTGAAACCAATTGTGAGTTTGCAAACTGAGTTATTAGCAGAGACTGCCCGAATTGGTAGAATCAGCTCCATTAGCCCCTTTCATTGGTTATTCTGACTGTACTTAACCTTCTGTTAAGATGTAGCCAGGTATGGTGGCTTATGCCTGTAATCCCAGCATTTTGAGTGGCTGAGGCAGGAGGATTGAAGCCAGGAGTACATGACCATCTTGGGCAACAAAGCAAGACCCCTGTCTCTACTAAATAAATAAATAGCAGCGTTGTGTGCCTGTAGTCCCAGTTACTAGGGAGGGTGAGGGCAGGAGGATTGCTTGAACCCAGGACTTTGAGACTGCCATGATCTATGATCATGCCACTGCACTCCAGCCTGGTCAACAGAGTGAGACCTTGTCTCTTAAAAAAAAAATGTAGATGGTTGACTTTTTTTATTAACATGGAGGCATGCTCACATTTTCAAGGGAGTTTTGATATCAATGTATTGCAACTGATTGTAACCGGGACACTCTGGCCAAACATAATGAGGTGAATCTTTCTGAAAAAGACACCTGATACCAAGAATTCAGAGTATTGCTGAAGTCATGCCTCATGGATGAAGGAAAGAGAATCCATGTAGAATCACAGGAAGAAAACTCCCAGGAAATGGTCTTAGTAAATTATGACATGTTGACTGTTCATTTTGATCTCATATTTTTTATAAGATGGATATATTTCAGCACTAACAGACTCTATGCTGTTAAGATAATTTAGCAGTGTGAATAGTCTGCCATCAAGAAAGAGCAGCCTGACAGTTTTATACTTTCACTGTCTTTAGATGAAAAAACCTAACACAGAACTTTTTTGTTTCAATTATACTGAGACTTAGGGACATGCAGGCTTTGTTCTAAAGTAACTGAGTTCCTTTTTTCTGAAGAGGGATTGTTTCTCTTTGATATAATGTTCCTTCTTAGAGACTTGATAAGAAAAAGAATGTGTGATTACCGGGTTTGTATGCAGTTTGCAGTTATAACCTCTTTTTCTTTTACCAGCATCAAAATAGGAGGAGTGGATTTTTTAATCCACTTAAAGCAGATAAGACTCCGCCCTTGACAAGGTTTCATTTCTAAAATCTGAGCCCAAGTATTACAGCCTTCAATTGGTCTATTGTATTTCAGTCTGACAAAGGGTTTTTCGTCAACTGCAGTGGCATTTCAGTCTTTTAATCCTGCTGCAAATGACTGGATGTACCATGAAATTTTTCTCTGACATGTCAAATAAAATTCAGTTTCAGAAAACAGAAGAAACAAAACTGAAACAAATAAGAATGATCTAGGACAACAATAATTAATTCCATTTATCAGTAGGCCCATGTTCATCTTATAAAAAAGGCTTTTGGGTGGAATGAGTGTGTTTTACAAGAATATAGATTCATGAAAGTAAAACTGCTTTTTAATCAAGGCCTAAATGTCCCTAAGGAAGAATCCTAGAACTTCACAATTAGCAATCAACATTGCTTCAAACAGTCGTTCTCCAAGTGTAGTCCCTGGACACTCAGCATCAGTATCACTTAGCAACTTGATAGAAATGCATGCTCTTAGGCCACACTCAAGACCTACTGACCCAAAAACTGGGGCTGGAGCCCTGCAATCTGTTTTCACAAGCTCTTTAGGTGATTTTGTTGCTCACTCAAATTAAAAAACTACTGGCTTGGAAAAGAACCCCCAGCCTCCTACCCAACCTACTTGTCTCCAGGTTTGCATCCACAAATTATTCTCCACACTATCTCCACAATGCCCTTTAAAAATACTGATGTACATTCTATTATAAAGACACAGGCACATGTATATCCATTGGAGCACTATTCACAATAACAAACATGAATTCAACCCAAACACCCATCAATGATAGACTGGATAAAGAAAATGTGGTACATATACACCATGGAATACTATGCAGCCATAAAAAGGAATGAGATCATGTCCTTTGCAGGGAAATGGGTGGAGCTAGAAGCCGTTATCCTCAGTAAACTAACGCAGGAACAGAAAACCAAACACCACATGTTCCCACTTATAAGTGGGAACTGAACAATGAGAACATAGGGACAGAGGAAAGGGAGCAACACACACTGGCACCTGCTGGGGGTGGAGGCAAGGAGAGCATCAGGAAGAATAGCTAATGCATCCTGGGCTTAATACCTAGGTGAATCTGTGCAGTAAACCACCATGGCACACATCTATCTATGTAACAAAACTGCATATCCTGCACATGTACTCCAGAACTTAAAACTTGAAGAAAAATAAAATAATACTGATTTAATTATGCCACCCCCTTCCTTAAAACTCGGAATTTAGAACTTTAGAAGTTTCCCATTGTAGTTGGGTCAGGATATTCATGGTATTTAAGGCTCTTCACCCACTGGTCCCTGATTAGCTCTGCAGCTTCATCTTCCCCACTTCTTCTGATCACTCCACCCTCCCTTGCCCACCAGCCCACATGCATGCAAGGGGCACGCTCACAATTCACACATCCACCGAGTTCCAGTCATTCTGAGCTCCTTGAAGTTCTGCAGATATACTACTCACCCCTAGGCTCTGTACATTGTTCCCTCCTCCTGAAGTGCGCTTTCTTTTTCCTTTCCACCCACTCCTTACAACCTCTTGATCTGGACAACTTGTTTTCCTCCTCCAGGATTTGTCCATTCTCACTCATCTTCTGCAAGAAGCTTTGCCCTAAACACCTCTGCCCACAACTAGGCCAAGTCCCTTCACTAGGTGTTGTCACAGAACAGTCTGTATATTTCCATCGTTGCACTCACCACTCAGAATTACAATTACTTACTTGTCTTATCCCCTCCTCCAAACTATAAGCTTCTACGTGGGAGTGACTATCCCTTGCAGTCTTGATATCCCAACCTCTAGCTTAGGGTTTGGTTTATGGTAAGCATTTAATAATAAGTCAATGTTGACTAAATGAATGGACACATCCCTTGGTACTACAATTACAGATGAACAGAACTGAGTCCTAATAAATCTGTTTTATGGGAATTAACACCTTGATCCTCTCGTTGCTCAGTCCAGTGTTGTTGCCATTAAATCATACTGCTTTTAGACCTAAGGAATAATTCACCCAACCTGTTTTGTGTGTCAGCTGTTCTGCTCTAGAGAGAAAATGGGGACTAGCTGATCCCTTGGGTTCAATTTATAACACTTTTAACCAATATGATTCTGATTTTGTGATGATGTATGCTAGGAAAGGTGACATCCCTGTACCAAGACAGACTGACATACACTTTGTATATTACCTCCCACACCTAAATATGTGGTTCTTCTATCCACTGCATGGTACAGGTTCCCTTAGATCTTGGCTAGATGCCAGTGATCTATTGGCCTGAAAGAGCTAATGAGGTGGCTACAATGAGGTCCTGAAATGGAAAGGTCACCTCACATAGTGGGTGAGAATATGGACTCTGGTGTCAGATTGATGGTTCAAATCTGAGCCCTACCTTATGCTGTGACATGTAAGTCTCAGTTCTTCCTTATGTATAATAACGTTTCTTAGCTCAAGGCACTAGTGTAGGGACTAAAGAAAGTTGATCTATCAAAAGCACTTAGCACATGGCAGGTATAAAATTCTTCATAAACAGCAAAAATAAAGCTTAATAAGATAATGATTAATTTGGCCAGGTGTAGCAGCTTATGCCTGTAATCCAAGCACTTTAAGAGGCTGAGGTGGGAGGATCACTTGAGGCCAGAAGTTTGAGGATGCCATGAGTTGTGATCACACCATTGCACTCAAGCCTAGGCAGCAGAACTAGACTCTGTCTCTAAAAAATGAAAATTAAAAATTAAAAATTAAAAAAAGGGTATTGAGTAATTTAATGACCAGTTCCTGCAGGGGCCAGGCAATCAAAAAAGTCAAAATGCAAGTTAATATCATCCCATCTCATTGAAGAACTCACATTGAATTTAAGGGAGCACTATTACCATCCGGACTTAACACTCACAGGACTCTTTTTTTTTGAGATGGAGTCTCACTCTGTTGCCCAGGCTGGAATGCAGTGGTGCAATCTCTGCTTACTGCAAGCTCCGCCTCCCAGGTTCACACCATTCTCCTGGCTCAGCCTCCCGAGTAGCTGGGACTACAGGCACTCACCACCACGCCTGGCTAATTTTTTGTGTTTTTAGTAGAGACAGGTTTCACCATGGTAGCCAGAATGGTCTCCATCTCCTGACCTTGTGATCCGCCTGCCTTGGCCTCCCAAAGTTCTGGGATTACAGGTGTGAGCCACCACGCTTGGCCCACTCACAGGACTCTTTTAGTGCACAAGTGCTATGCACAGGTTCGAGTGTGAGAGAATATGGCAGACATTTCCAAGAAAATCTAAACTATCCTCTGCACCCTTTGGAATTATCCAAGCATTAAGCCTCCCTTGAATTCAATGGGAGTACTATGCCCAGAGAGGTTTCATAAGGCAGAGTGAGAAAAGGGACAGTCCTATAATGAAGAATGAAGTTGAATTTTCAATTGTCCTTAGATTATTACATTAGGCATATTATAAAAAGGAGGGATTCAATAAACTAGGCCTATTAGTATGGAGCTCAATTGGCCCTTTTATACAGAGGCCTGTACTAGAGATGACATTCTGCTTTTTTAAATTCTCTAATGACTTCTAAAAGAGAGCTTGTACTCTGCTCAGGAAGGGTTAGGAAATCCACTGGCTTTATTAACATGTTAATATGTTAATAGGGGCAAGATCACTGAGTAATTAAAAAGAATTCAAACATCTTAAAAATAACAGATTACCAATTTAAATACAAAATTGTCAAACATTTGTTGGCTGTATCTTCACTCTTAATGCTTTTGTAGAGCCTAGACTGAAATCAAATATATACTCTTTATTTAGTTTACATTTTAAGATACAAAAATCTAATTCCAACACTTACTAGCTCAGAGATGTTATTTTGCCTCTGTAAGCCTCAGTTTCCTGATGTGTAGAACGAAGCTCTGTGAAATTCTAAGTCTTACTTAGGGTCTGTGGATTAAATGAGCTAATCTCTGTGAAGAGAGAAGTATAGCATCTGGCTCATGGGCTCAGTAAATATTAGCTGTGGTAATCCAAAGCCAGTGTACCAAATATATCATTGGAGGATGTTTCATTGGAGATCCCGAATGCTCACATTCCATTGTATGACCCTCAAATAGTTGAGAAAATATGGATACACACATACACATATCCTCACCTTTCCTTATGAAAACCCCAGTGGCAGATCAGAGCAACAGACTGCTGTGATGGGTAGTTGGCTGTCGTTTTCTTCATCCAGAAAGTTCCTCGACACATTCTAGAGACAAATACATCTGAACTCAGCTAAGACGGAGCAGCAGTTAACACTCTGAAGCACGTTCTGCCCTCAAGAGAAGAATGACTAAAAATGTCAGTGTTTTCTCTCTTCTATCATTCACAACCTTTAAGAACACCACAGGGTCCTGCATCTCCCCATTTTCCTTATTTTTGACTTCCTGGCTCTTTCTTCTCTACTGCACACCCCATCTTGCTAGCCACACTCTCTCCATATCTGTGTTCTTGCTCTTCTCCCACCTAGATTTCCAAGTCCCTCCTTCCTCTCTTCATCTCATGTTTTACCTTCCATTTTCTTATTCCACTGTCAGCAGCCTCTTCTATAAAATCTTTGAAGAAATCTAAGTTATACATATTTTGTGTGTTGCAACCATTGAGCTGATTTGGCCAATGAAACTGTCATTGGTGCAGTGCTCTGAGCTGATGCAGAGCAAGAGAGGAGCTGAAGGAGTAGAGTATCTTCAGGAGTACTGTGCAGAACAAAAATATGAACCTTAAGGTGAGATTATTGAAGTATCTGAAATAATAAAGAATAAAAACAGATTGAAAACAGACTATTCATTCTACCCTGGGATTTGAGATTCAATGAGTCTTCCTTGGTGCCTGAATGGGGGAGGGGGCAGGGTAGTCTCAATAAAACTAAAAGAGGCATAACATTGTAAATTTATGCAACAAGTTCCGCCGCAGGGTTTTACAAACTGGGAATGAAAATCATTTAAGAAAGGATTGGATATGCCATGACTTGTGGATCATATTAAGTTAACTTTCTTTGACTGATTTCCATGCTGTTCTCAGGGTCAAGTTATAAATTATCTTTCCTTCAAAGCCATATTATCAATTCTACTAATACAGCAAGCTCTAAATTTTTCATTTCATGCATCTCTCTATAAATGTAAACATTGTGAGTTTAGAGTTATAAAGAGTGAAAATGTTACTTCAGATATAATAGTAGAAAGAAAGAGAATAAATGCTGTGGTGTGTAATCTATGTTTTTGCCATCATTACTCTGCAGAAGTTATTTAACCTGTCTCATCATGCCAGAATACTGTATGCTTCACTTTCTGCCTCTGGAAGTCATGACTGATATGTTGTTTGGCCACATTTTGTCAAGAAAAGTCTTCATTCTATAATACATGGATGACTACAAAATGACAGTGTACACCAAGGTAACAAACCCAAGGCATAACCTGTGGTCTGCCAGGGGTCATAAGTGACAGCAGTTTTTCATACTTGACATACCCACAGGCAACTATATCTTTACATGTGGTCTGTGATGATTTTTTTATTTTATATATGCATACATTCAAACACCCCAGGCCAGAGGAGGATCACACAGTGCCTTGCATTTTCAATCATAACTTTTAAAATCAGCACTTTATACAATATAGGCTTAAAGAAAAACATGTAGATCAGCATTTGGGAAGTTAGGTGAGGTCCTGATCTTTTGCGTCTATTTTCTTCCCCATACCCAGTTAAACCAGACAAATATATTCATGGATACACAGAAAGGCAGAATTAGGACCAGATTACTGAAATTGGTTGCTATTTTAAATGACATATATGTCTATGAGATTTGAGAAATTTCCATATATGAGTTGTAATTTCCCCCTTTGGAGATACTCAGTTTGACATGTATGTTTTCAGCTACAAATATCTTATTTGAGTTTCTGGCTTTTCCTCCTAGAATAAATTTACTATAGTTTTGGGGACTTGCAGGGGCAGGTATAAGAGAGTTGATTTGTAAGTGCAGAACAGACAGGAAGTCAGAAACACTGAAAGCTCTTTTATAAAGGATAAAATGGACATGATAAGGAAATTCAAACTTTATTGGATTTATTTAGTGGTTTTCCCCCAAAGAGCTAAGATAAAGTTGTGACTACGTTTATTTGAAAGAAACAAAATAATGAGTTAAATAGATCATCTTATCTTTTCAGAATCATAGAGTTAGATGTGCTGTCTTTCTCCTCATGTGTATTTAACTGAGATTACTCTAAAATTCCAATTTTCCAAGAAAATTGCAAAGTGGAACAGGAAAAAAACAAGATTTATGACTTGTGCCCAGGAAAAAGGACTGTCCCTCCCTTCTCAGGAAAAAGCAATCCTTTCAAATGAAACATGAGCTATGCCATGGTCAACAGATTAGGGCTATATCTAGCAAGATAATGGGCTCTGTATGGAAACACCCCATTTCTGCTTTCACACAGTTCCTTCCTTGGAAGCCTATACGACAGTGTGAATCGACGTTAACGCTTCAAAGAGTTCTAGCCAGCAACCAAGGTAACAGGTTTATAAAAGGAACTCAGCATTTGAATTCAGAGTCACTGTGTACAGCCCAGTTCTGTCTATGACTTGCAAATTTGATCGATGTTTTTGAGTAAAAGTAAAGAGAGATAGGAGAAAATAGTATAGTATAGTAATGATAGTTGTAATTTTGGTGGATGTTCCAAGAGCTTGATGAGAGCCTAAATTCTGAATTTAAACATTTATCTTCCAAATGCTTGGGGCAGTGGAACCAACAAAAGGCATTCTCAGAAAACATAATGAGGCTAATCTTCCTACAGTTACTCAACACCCAGCATTCCAAGGAGCTCATATGGCTTCCCCTTAAAACTTGTGGGACATGGATGCCATTTCAGCAGCAACACAAAGAAGCCAATGTTAGCAACTTGTCTGAGCCCCACAACCCGGTGTAGAGATTGTGCTGTCTCTCTTCTGATTCTTTCCCCCAAACTATTATCGGGTCGATTTCAATTGCCTTCAGTCACTTTCTAGGTTTCTTTCCCAGAAGCTGTGTTTTTACCTGCTTCCGGACCTGGGCACATCTGGGATTCTATTTGTGGGTGACACTTTTCCTTCTACTTCAAAATTGCATTTTTAGTGTTAGTGCTACCCTAAAAATAAGTGGAATAAGTTTCTTAGCACTGAAAAAAACAAATCTTACCTTATTTATTGCATGTACTCTCTCCTGATTTCCAAGATGACAACTAGTGGTTCCAATAAATTACACACAAAACTAAAACCAAGTCAAACCAAACAAAAATAAGAACAAAACCAATATATTGATACGTATTGATTATTAATAGGTTTAGTGGAACAGGGCTAGTCCCGATGGCTTTTCTTTTCTACTGACGTGGGAACCTGTTGTGGGAACATTTGGACACTACGTCTTAATCCATAGAAATATCTCAAAGGATGGAAATTGTAGGTCCTTGAAGGAGGCATTTTGGAACAGGTCGATCTTGTATGGGTCTCCATATATAAACATTTAGATAGCTCTGTATCCACCCACAATTAGAGCCAGTGTCTGATATTTTACAAAAGCAATATGAACCACAGGAAAAATTTCTGAACAAAGAATTGATAAAGGCACACTGTGACCGATTTTTCAAAAAGGTTGAGACTAAAAGGTACCTCTGATGTTTCATAGATTTTTCATTCCCTATTCAGTTTCTGAAGGTAGTCTTGTCTGCAAGTTTTATATCCATCTTACCCTTGCAGAGTTGCACAGGAAACAAATTCATTCCACTGCATCAAAAGCAGCTACCAATACTTTCAGGACTGCTTCACTCCTGTAATATCAATAGGTACATTTGAAACTTAGTGGCCTGCCAAGATTGAGAACAATTAGTTCTCAGATAATTTTATCTGTTACAACACATCATTAAATAGAAAGTATCAGTAATTTATCTTTGTTTTTGTATCAACTCGTTCTCAACCCCTATCCTCAGGGAGAAATAAAGTGCAGTGTATAATAGCCATGCTGAACTTAAGAACATAATATTTGAGATTCCCTTCACATCCTATGAAGCATGGGCTTTGAGAATTCTCAGCCCACATACTGTACAAATTCTCTAAACAAAATGGATCTTGACCCTGTACAGTTTCTTACAATGCTTCCATTGATAACCTAAGATGTCAACTACCAAAGCAAATGTGATGATGTCACTGCTGATAGTATTCCAGCAAATCACTTGCTTAATGAGACAAAAGAAATCTAAATTGCAACACTCTGGTCGAAGAGTACATTGCAGCAGTGATAAGATCAGAGAAAGTATTTAGATGCCAACCTCTAATCAGGAAGAGACAGAGAAAACTATGCAAACTACACAAGCAGCCTTCAAAGATAAAGAATATTGTGGCTGAATCTTTTGGGGAAGAGAGCGTTGCTCTTACATAAGGCAGAAATGCTGTGGAATGAAGCTTTAAGTTCTACCATGTGATTTAGCAGAAGAAAAAAAGCTATTATGTTCATTCTACAATGCCCACGACTTGAACTAGGGACATTCTCATCTTCATCATCAATAATATATATGTGCACATAGCCCATGAAAGTTTCCCTAATAAAAGAATGGGCCTTCCATTCTACATACCATGCCTAAAATAGGTGTCAGTAGCAGACGGGTAGGTAGATTTCCAGAAGCACAGTCATCTCTGAATACAAGAATTTCTTCCTATTTTAACCCTTAAATTCCTGAGCACAGTGTAGGGCAGTCTATGATCATTTGACCAGAAGTTGAAAGAAAACACCAAAAGTTATACAGAGTGACAATTTTCAGATGTTCCAGTGAGACCAGCACTGCAAGGGGACAACTCCCAAGAACACCAAGAACTCAGGGCCCCAGGCTCTAGGATCTTTTCCCTTCGCTTCCCCTTCCTTTCCCTTTCCTTTCCCCTTCCCTTCCCCTTCCCCTTTCCTTCCCATTCCCTTCCCCTTCTCTTCCCATTCCCTTCTTCTTCCCTTCCCTCCCTTCCTTTCTCTCTTTCTCTTTTTTTTTTTTTTTTTTGACAGAGTCTTGCTCTGTTGCCCAGGCTAGAGTACAGTGGCATGATAGCTCACTGCAACCTCTGCCTCCAGGGTTCAAGTGATTCTTCTGCCTCAGGCTCCCGAATAGCTGGGATTACAGGCACCCACCACCATGCCCAGCTAATTTTGTATTTTTAGTGGAGATGGAATTTCGCCATGCTGGCCAGGCTGGTTTCCAGTTCCTGACCTTAGGTGATCCAGCCGCCTCAGCCTGCTAAAGTGCTGGGATCACAGGCATGAGCCGCACCCGGCCCAGCCCTAGGATATTTCTTCTTAACTCTACTGATGGCAATCATTACAGTGATACCCAAGGTGTATAACAAATCCACAAATTTTACCATTGATCTAACAAATATTAGATGTGCATAGTACCATGATAAAGGATACAGTCTTTGCCCTGAAGGTGCTAATTTACAGCTGGGGAGACATACAAGTACACAGGCAGTTGCAGCATAGGTAAAGCAAGGACTAATAAAGGGGTCACAGAGCCATGGAGAATGGGCACCTCCTAGTAATGGCTTCCTGAAGGATACGAGGCTTAACCCAGTGCTGAACAATGAGTTCAAGTTAGCAGTGGGAAGGATGAAGAGGACAGAAAGGCATTCCAGGCAGAGGAGAAACAGTCTGTACAAAGGTACGAAAGCAATGAAACATGGCAGTTGGAAGAAATGAAAGCAATTCAGAGTAGTAGGCGTGTGGGAAGCTCCAGTGGAGTAGCAAGAGAAACAGGCTGGAAATGTAGGCAGGAGTCAATCTTCAAAGGCTTCTTTTCCCACTTTCTTTTGTTCCTATATAGACCTTGAAAGAACTGAATGTCTCAAAAATCAGGCTTTCTTTTGGTTTGCATGGTTTACTTCCTTTAGGGAAGCACAAGGGGCCAGGGAACTCCCTCCCCTAGCCAAGGGAAGCCCTGAGGGACTGTGCCATGAGGAATGGTGCATTCCAGCACAGATACTATGCTTTTCCCACGGTCTCCACAACCCATAGACCAGGTGATCCCCTCGGATGTCTACACCACCAGGGACCCGGGTTTCAAGCACAAAACTGGGCGGCTGTTTAGGCGGACACCAAGCTAGCTGCAGGAGTATTTTTCACACCCCAGTGGCGCCTGGAATGCCAGCGAGACAGAACCATTCACTTCCCTGGAAAGGGGGCTAACACCAGGGAGCCAAGTAGTCCAGCTCAGCGGATCCCACCCCCACAAAGCCCAGCAAGCTAAGATCCACTGGCTTGAAATTCTCGCTGCCAGCAAGGCAGTCTGAAGTTGACCTGGGACCCTGGAGCTTGGTGGGGGGAGGGGCATCTGGCATTACTGAGGCTGGAGTAGGCAGATTTCCCCTCACAATGTAAACAAAGCCACTGGGAAGTTCGAACTGGGAGGAGCCTACCACAGTGCCAAAAAGCTGCTGTAGCCAGACTACCTCTCTAGATTCCTCTTCTCTGCGCAGGGCATCTCTGAAAGAAAGGCAGCAGCCCCAGTCAGGGGCTTATAGATAAAACTCCCATCTCTCTGGGACAGAGCACCTGGGGGAAGGGGTGGCTGTGAGCACAGCTTCAACAGACTTAAACTTCCTGCCTGCTGGCTCTGAAGAGAGCATTGGATCTCCCAGCACAGAGCTCGAGCTCTGCTAAGGGACAAACTGTCTGCTCAAGTGGGTCCATAACCCCTGTGCCTCCCGACTGGGAGACACTTCCCAGCAGGGATTGACAGACACCTCATACAGAAGAGCTCCAGCTGGCATCTGGCAGGTGCACCTCTGGGACGAAGCTTTCAGAGGAAGGAACAGGCAGCAATCTTTGCTGTTCTGCAGCCTTTGCTGGTTGTACCCAGGCAAACAGGGTCAGGAGTGGACCTCCAGCAAACTCCAGCAGACCTGCAGCAAAGGGGCCTGACTGTTAGAAGGAAAACTAACAAACAGAAAGTAATATCATCAACATCAACCAAAAGGACATCCACACAAAAACCCCATCTGAAGGTCACCAACATCGAAGACCAGTGGTAGATAAATCCAGGAAGATGAAGAAAAACCAGTGCAAAAAGGCTGAAAATTCCGAAAACCAGAATGCCTCTTCTCCTCCAAAGGATCACAACTCCTTGCCAGCACGGGAACAAAACTGGAAGTAGAATGAGTTTGATGAATTGACAGAAGTAGGCTTCAGAAGGTGAATAATAAAAACCCCTCCGAGCTAAAGGAGCATGTTCTAACCCAATGCAAGGAAGCTAAGAACCTTAATAAAAGGTTAGAGGAATTTCTAACTAAAATAACCAGTTTAAAGAAGAACACAAATGACCCAATGGAGCTGAAAAACACAGCATGAGAACTTTGTGAAGCACATACAAGTATCAATAGTCGAATCAATCAAGCGGAAGAAAGGATATCAGAGATTGAAAATCAACGTAATGAAATAAAGCCTGCAGACAAGATTAGAGAAAAAAGAATGAACAAATCCTCCAAGAAATATGCAACTATGTGAAAATACCAAACCTACATTTGATTGGTGTACCTGAAAGTGATGGGGAGAATGGAACCAAGTTGGAAAACATTCTTCAGGATATTATCCAGGAGAACTTCCCCAACTAGCAAGACAGGACAACATTCAAATTCAGGAAATACAGAGAACACCACAAAGATACTCCTCGAGAAGAGCAACCCCAAGGCACGTAATTGACAGATTCACCAAGATTTAAATGAACGAAAAAATGTTAAGGGCAATCTGAAAGAAAGGTCGGGTTACCCACAAAGAGAAGCCCATCAGACTAACAGTGGATCTCTCTGCAAAAACCCTACAAGCCAGAAGAGACAGGGGGCCAATATTCAACATTATTAAAGAAAAGAATTTTCAACCCAGAATTTCATATCCAGCCAAACTAAGCTTCATAAGTGAAGTAGAAATAAAATCCTTTACAGACAAGCACATGCTGAGAGATTTTTGTCACCACCAGGACTGCCTTACAAGAGCTCCTGAAGGAAGCACTAAATATGGAAAGGAAAAAATAGTACCAGCCACTGCAAAAACATACCAAATTGTAAAGACCATAGATGCTATGAAGAAACTGCAACAACTAACGGGCAAAATAACCAGCTAGCATCATAATGACAGGATCAAATTCACACATAACAATATTAACCTTAAATGTAAATGGGCTAAATGCCCCAATTAAAAGACACAGACTGGCAAATTGGATAAAGAGTCAATACCGATCGGTGTGCTATATTCAGGAGACCCATCTCACGTGCAGACACATATAGGCTCAAAATAAAGGGGTGGAGGAAGATCTACCAAGCAAATGGAAAGCAAAAAAAGCAGGGGTTGCAATCCTAGTCTCTGATAAAACAGATGATCAAAAGAGACAAAGAAGGGCATTACATAATGGTAAATAGATCAATGCAACAAGAAGAACTAACTATCCTAAATATATATGCACCCAATACAGGAGCACCCAGGTTCATGAAGCAAATTCCTAGAGACTTACAAAGAAATTTAGACTCCCACACAATAATAGTGGGAGACTTTAATACCCAACTGTCAATATTAGATCAACGAGACAGAAAATTAACAAGGATATTCAGGACTTGAACTCAACTCTGGACCAAGAGGACCTAATAGACATCTACAGAACACTCCACCCAAAATCAACAGAATATAAATTCTTCTCAGCATCACATCATATTTATTCTAAAATATGATTCTCAGTGTTGGAGGTGTGGCCTGTTGGGAGGTAACAGGATCATGGGGGCGGATCATCCCTCATGAATAGTTTAGCACTATCTCATTGGTGGTGAGTTCTCACTCAGTTAGATCATGTGAGATCTGGTTCCTTAAAAGTCTAGGACCTCCCCTAACCTCACTCTCTTGCTCTGGCTCTCGCCATGTGACATGCTGCCTCCCCGTTTGCTTTCTGCCATGACTGTAAGTTTCCTGAGGCCTCACCAGAAGCAGATGTCAGCACCGTGCTTCCCATAAAGCCTGCAGAACTATGAGCCAATTAAATCTCTCTTCTTTATAAATTACGCAGTTTCAAGTATTCTTTATAGCAATGCAAGAATGGTCTAATACAGATAATTTTTACTACATTAAAATTAAGAGCATATATTTATTATGTGTACTATTTTTAAAAAAGTTAAAATACAAGTCACAAACTGGCAAAAGATATTTATAAGAGCATAACCAGTGGAGGATTAGAATCCAAAATATTTAAAGAAAACCTATAAGTTAATAGGAAAAGATGAATAATGTAGTAGGAAAGTGGGCAGAAAACATAAACATGTAAACTTGTTAGAAATCAAAGACATGCAAATTAGAACCACAGTGAAATACCAATTTTTTACTCTTCTGTTTGGCCACAATTTTTTAAAGTTGGAGAATTTCAAGTCTTGCCTGGGTTGGAGCAATAGAGGTCTTATCCATTGCTTGTGGGTGGGTAATTGGTACAACTACTTTGGAAAAAATACCCTCTGGCTCAGCAAATTTATTCTTAGGTATGCAGCTTAGAAAAACTGTTAGACATGTGCATCTGGAGTCAAGTCCAAGAATGTTAGAGAAGTTCTACTCACAGCAACAAAATGCTGGAAACAACTCAAATATACATTAACTACAGAATGGATGATTGAATGTTACTAGTCATACAATAGAAAACTACATAACAGTGCAAAAGGATGACTCATAGACAGCATTTGTCAACATGGAAGAACCTGGAAACATAATGCTGAGTGAAGGAAGCAAATCACAAAAGAGAACATATGAATCCATTTATATGAAGTTTGAATCTAGGCAAATTTAAAGTCATTTCTGTAGAGATTTAGTAAAGTGATCAAGAAAAGCAATGAATTGTTCAAAGAAAAACTGAATAAATGGACACAACAGTTGGTATAGCTGTTTCCCCTAACTGAGAAAAGTAGTATGGCCATCAAGATAAACTTTTATGTACATATTTTGCCAAAAGCAGACATTCTTGTCATTTGGGGATTTTTTAAAAAGAAAAGGAAAAATAAAAATCTTAAATCCTCTTTCCTTGGCAAAATTTTTTCATGCCAATCGAACAACAAAGGAAATAAAATATATGTGGTTTAATTTCTGAGTTTTTTGTGAGACATCTTTCACAATGTGGCATACACTACATTCTTCACAATGAAATTTTCCAAACAGGGTAGGAGTTACTGTTCCTTCCTGGTGGAGGGGCTCAATTAACTCCTGGTCCTGGTGTTCAGATTCTAAAATGACTTTGCTCCCCCTCAAAGTTATAACTGTGTAAGAATTGCTTATGAAGGAAATTGATGTGATCATGTCTGGCTAGCAGGAAATTCAGCAGATAAGTGGTCAGACCATTACCTGGCAGCCTTAATGGACCAGCAGCTCAGTCTGTCTCCGCCTGTCCTGAAACCCCATTTTGCTCTACAGAGTCTGGATTTTGTCATAGTATGATTTTAATATCATCATCATAGTTTAATTGTTCTTAAATATTAGAAATATTAAAATAATTATTAAAAACACCTTAATAAGGAAATGAAAAGTTTTATAGAACTTGACATGTGAATTTATAAACTTTTATTGGCTGAAAGGTACTAAATAACTAGAACAAAGAACTTTCAAACAACAGCAGCAACAACCAAAAGCACTTTTAAAAACTGTATTAGAAATAATAAATCTGTTACCACAAAACAGATTTATAGTCGCTATTTCCTGTAGAAGGATATGTTTTTCCCTCTTTATTTGAAAAGGGAAAATTTTCAGTCCACAAATGCATTAGAGTCATTATTAAAGCTTCATAAAACACAGGGAAAACAATTTTCATATCTTTAAGTCATATAAAATTTCATTGGGTAGTTCCTATTGAGATGCACATTCATACAAACATAAATCATTATTACATTCTACTGTATCATCCCACAGGTTAAAAAAATCTATCTCAGTATACACTTCTTATATATAGGTTTGGGGAATTAAGATTCTTATTTTGGATCGTCTTTGGAAAAGAGTATTTTACAATAGAGTGAACTCTTAAAAAGTGGAAATCAAGGCTGGGCAAAGGTGGCTCACGCCTGTAATCCCAGCACTTTGGAGGCCAAGGTGGGTGGATCACATGAGGCCAAGAGTTCGAGATCAGACTGGCCAACATGGTGAAACCCCGTTCATACTAAAACTACAAAAATTAGCTGGGTGTGGTGGTGCACATCTGTAATCCCAGCTACTCAGGAGGTTGAAGCACGAGAATCGCTTGAACCCAGGAGGTGGAAGTTGCAGTGAGCCGAGATTGCGACACTACACTCCAGCCTGGGTGACAGAGCAAGACCCTGTCTCAAAAATTAAAATAAAATAAAATAAAAATAAAATAAAATACTGGTAATCAACTTCTCTTTGCCACTGTCTAGCTATGAGATCTTGAATAAGTGGTGTTACTTTTCTGGAACTCAGTTTTCTAGTATAGATTTTCTCTTATGGTTGATTCTATTCTAATAAATTTTGCTAGATTCCATATTTTGACTTTACTGTTAACTAAAAGACATGCTATTTAACGATGTAACACAAGTATTTGGGGCAGGTTTGCAGTATTATGAATCATTAGAGGGGTCACCTTGGCTATACTAACTTCCCTAGTGTCCCTAATGCCCAACACGTTACATGGAGTAGGTGCTGCACACTATGTTTTTGAATAGTTAATGGATAGCTTTAGCTCAGGGAGTTACTAATGCTCGTAATTTGACTGAAAATCTGTGACTTTTACCTCATTAAAATATTATAGTAGGCCAGGCACAGTGGTTCACACCTGTAATCCCAGGCCTTTGGGAGGCTGAGTGGGGTGGATCACCTGAGGTCGAGAGTTCAAGACCAGCCTGGCCAACATGGAGAAAACCCCATCTTTACTAAAAATACAAAAAATTAGCCAGGCGTGGTGGCAGGCACCTGTAATTCCAGCTACTCAGGAGGCTGAGGCAGGAGAATCGCTTGAACTCTGGAGGTGGAGGTTGCAGTGAGCCAAGGTTGCACCATTGCACTCCAGCCTGGGCAACAAGAGTGAGACTCCATCTCAAAAAAAAAAAATTTAAAAAAACCCCACACACACACATACACACACAGATATATGTAATAGTAAATTCTGTACGTGACTTTTAAATTATACGATTTTCCTTCGGGGATTTTTATTCTTTTTACCTCTTACCTCTGCAATCCTCTGCCCTGCTCACAGACCAGCATTCTGAAGAGATTGAGTTTTGAAATAACTGAAAGAAATTGATTAGAGAGCAAGTGTGTAGTTTTTACATAGCATTCAATGGCCAATTAACATGCCTTGTACCCACTCACTAAACAATCTTGGGCATGTTAATTCTCCATCGTGGGTCTCTCTGGTTCTTTAAAAAATGAGAATAACAACATTGACTTGTTTTGAAGAGGAAACAGCTAACATAGCCATAAAGATTACAGTTCATCAGTGAGCCTGTGGAAGGCTAATCTCTAATATCAGTCAGTGTGCGATATTCACCTGGTTGTTTCGTTTGGGGAAAACTTCTGGAAACAAAGTAGTACCCATTAAGAAATACAGGTTTTTCCCTTCCACAGTTGCCAAAGTTTGTTTATTTTGGGGGTTGTTTGTTATACTTATTTTTTTTCCTTTTCTAATTGTTTAAGGTGTTTTGGAAATAAGATCATTATCCTCATGGGCATCTGCTGGGTAGAGTACCCTTGAAGGTCAAGATTTTTGCATGATTCATCAAAGGAAATAATGAGGCAGTAAGTAAATTTAAAGTCCAGACTCAGGTTCTTTGTGGGGGAAAAAAAAATGGCAACTACACACTTGCTCTCTAATCACTTTCCTTCGGTTGTTTCAAAACTCAGTCTCTCCAGAATGCTGGTCTGTGAGCAGGGCAGACGGTTGTAGAGAGAAGAGGTAGAAAGAAAAAGAAATCAGTTGAAAGATAATATTTTTGGAAAATTATTACTAACTTTAAGATTGGACACTTTTTAAAGGCATCGTTGCAAAGTTATACAAATATATCAAAAAATCTGATTATTATAAATATCATAACCAGTTTTGACAAAAATGAGTCATAAAATGAGAATGTTTCCCTTTCCCTACAGGTTTGACTGGCCGTGGTAATTAATTTTAACATCTGTTAAGGTCACTTGCTTTGTAAAATGACAAATTATCAAATAGCAGGGCCATAAAAGAAAAGTGACAATTGCATGTACATTGTGCACCATATGGCCCAGTTCAGTACCAATATAGAGAACACCACAGGCTTGGTAAACAATAGGGATAATATGGCCTGTGTTAAAAAGAGAAGATTTCTATCAAGTAGTGAAAGTACAAAGTCATGTGATAAATTTTGGCCTCACAAAGATGAGGCTAATATCATTAGCCATTTATTGCAAAGGAACAAAATTTTTTCAAATTAAACTCATGATGGATTTTAATCACTTGGCTAATGTTAGTAAATGATTATGCCTCAAGCCATTACGATAATGATCATTATTAGCAAGAGTCTGTTTTCACAATGTTTATAATGCTTAAAATTAATCCAGAAGTCAAGAGTCATTAAATCATTTCACCTGCAGCAGAATTTAAAAGTCGCACATATTTCACATAATTGCAATTTAAAAACGAAAGCTATGAAGGCAGTGGAAAAATACACAAGAAAATCAAGCTATTAACTACAGTGCCACCAAGCGACCAACCTCAAAATTCCACGTATAATCAAAAGGGCAAACATACGAAGGAAAATAATTACATGCAGAAAAGACACCACAGCAAGAACCTCAGATGGGTGCTGATTATGGACCTCAATGAATCTCAGAACTCTAAGAGGTCAACTTTTAACTATCTAGAATTAACCGTTTTCATCTAGGAAACTTCAGGGATCATCAGTGGATCACCAGAGAGCTTGCAAATTGCTGAGTTTGAAACACAGATGGAGATAAGTCCTTTAAAACAGAAGCTAGATTTTCAAATGTAAGAAAAAAATGTCTGTTTGAGTGGTATGAAAGAGTTGACCATTCCGGATGACATGGTATGGCCTTCAAATACAAAGAATAAAGTGTGAACAAAAGAGAAGATTATAATAGAAAACATTTAACTATATCCCCTAGAATCTTTCCTAGTTGTCAGGTTTAAAGTCTACAAAATGTTGGAATCAGACCAGATGATTTCTAAAGTCGCTTACCAGGCCAGAAATCCTATGGCAAAGATCATTGAAGTCATGTGGCTCCACAAATTTTATGCAAAACGTGGACATATGTGCTTGTACAGTATGAGATTGTACTCTAATAGTTGAACTGATAACACACATCAATTGAAGTAAAACACTAAAAGATGTTAAAGAAAAATAGAAAAAAAATTTAATCTTATAAATCCAGACAAAAAATAATTTGG
This sequence comes from Gorilla gorilla gorilla, assembly GCF_029281585.2. Lineage (NCBI taxonomy): Eukaryota > Metazoa > Chordata > Mammalia > Primates > Hominidae > Gorilla > Gorilla gorilla. The sequence goes on along the minus strand of NC_073235.2, from coordinate 84,212,827 downwards.
AAATAACTCTTACCAGTAATGTTTGAATCATTTATTTATTCATTTATTCATCAAGTATATCTTGAGTTCTAACTATGTTGCAGGCATATGGGCTAAGTTCTAGGGATAACAACATACCATAGGAACTGTTTTCCAAGATGAGAAGATATCATTAATAAAAATAACTCAGAATTTATCATGTGAGGCTAAAAATATATGGGTTGAAAAGGGGTAAGAAGTTAGACTGGCTTCCAAGGTATATATAGATTCATTATAGTCTATAGACAAAAATATCTGACCCCACCCTTATGAGCTATCCCTGGAAATACTGTTTTCATTCTTAGGTCAAGCATCATGAAACTGACAACCAACCAGCCAATAAAAATGACTAAGGGAGTGACGAGTCTGAATTACTAACAGGAGAAACTTAGGAGCTAAATATAAACCATTTTACTGTATAGACTGACCAAACCAGGTCTAAAAATAGAAAACTAACATGGGGGTTGATATTGTTTTCCATTGCACAAGGAGATAATCATGGGAGTGGGCAGTAAGATAGAGTTTGGAAGAGGAAACTTCAGATAATTTCAGAAAAAATACATCCTGTCAGAGAAAATTATCCCATTAATACAATCACTAGGGAACAATGTTAGAAATTCCATTTGTTGATGGGTTGGGAACCCACTAACTGAAGCTCTAGGGCATGTGTTTTTATTATCCCAGGAGTAGAATGGGCTGCTGGTGCCTCTCAGTCTCTGATTTACACTCTGCAAATGCTCAGGGCAGGAGTGGAAAATCATCCAGGAAAATCAAGTGCGTTCTCTGTGGAATACGGAAATGGATTATGGCATGTTTCAAAGTTACAAACTATTCAATTAAGTCATTTCCCCCTTCACTTGTTGCTTTTCTCCTATTGGTTCCAATGAAGGAGCCAAACAGGCCCAACACTCTACTTTCCTGAGGAGAGAACTGGAGTCCAGTCCTAATGCCAACTAAAAGTAATAAAGAGAAATTTTTTTTTCTAAAGATTGTCCACATTTGCCATGCAAAACAGCTCAAATTTCTGGTTCTCTTTCTCCTGTCCTGAAATAAACAAACATGCAAAAATGTCACCTGGGCAAGGTGAGTTAGTCCAAGAGTGTTCAGTGTATCTGACTGCTGCTGACTTGTCTACACCCTCACAGTCCCTTACAATGACCTCTAGGAAATAAGAACATGTCCTGATTTTGTTGGACAGGTGCAACACTCAATCAGCTCATACTTGACTCTAGACTGACCATGCCAGAGAGGGCCAGCCATTGTCTTCTGTTGTATTTTTAAAGCACAGAAAACAAAAACAACTACCTTTTGGGTTCTGTGACTAGGCACCTCTGCTCAGCTTCTATCCCCAGTTTGGAGGTTGGAGCTCAGTGGTGTTCTTCTCATAACTTCTGCCTGGTGGTTTGGACCTTGGCTCTTTGAGTTAACTATATGACTTCTGATTTTAACCATCTGCCATATTTCTAGACTGACAACTGGCTGCACTTATTGTTTCCTGATATATTTTTTCCCCTCTCTTAGACCTAAGCTATGAACCCAATGTTGATCCATAAAACTTTGCAGTAATCTTCGCTTTGATCTATGAGGAAATTTTAAAAAATTGATTAAATGTTTCAGGATTCATCTTCTCAGCTTTGCTGGTACAGAAACTTTTTCATTTTTCAGAACTGTGCATGTTTGTCATCTAAAAAAACATTTTTTGGGTCATTCCAAGTATAAATGAACAATTATAATAGTGATATCTCTGCTAAAGCAATAGATTAAGTTGTCATTTAAGCTATAAGTTATTAGTTATTAGTAGTCATTTTTATAGGTAGTTTCTTTTCTTTTCTTTTTTTTTTTTTTACGACTTGTGCCTTTCTTTGTATATGTAAAGAATCCAGGTAGTGGGAATTCGTTGTATTTTAATATGAGTGGTTAGAAATATAGGTTCTAGAATAATGATATAACTGATATATCCAATTAGTTTACCAAAGCATTATCCATCGTAGCTTAGTGTATGCACTCTGTAATTTTCTTGCATAAGTAAATTATTATTATTTCTTTTAAGTACAGCTGGCATTCACATTTTTCCTCAATCTATAATTTAGAAATTTTGATAACAGACAGGTAAATAGATGGTCTTTCTTGATGAGTTATAATTAAAGTGTCAAACACTTACTTAATGTTAGAAAATAGATTGCCTTAAAATACACTTATGCAAATACCTCAAATGGACCTAAATGACTTCAGTAGCTGAAAGTAATTATAATAGAAATTTTCAATTCTAGCCCATGGGACAGTACAAATACTAAAGCTCCAACACTTGTAAGAAATATGCCAGAATTTGCAAAAAAAAAATTTAATTACAGAAATGTCCATTTATTCTCACACTTTTTTTCAGCTGCTTCGAGAGAACAAATTGACATGGACAGCATCAGTTAACATTATTGCCTGAATTCTCCTTGGTAATTGGCTTTAATTGTCAGAGCATAAGGCTGGGGAATGGAAGATATACTATATGACTTCTCTGTTCACATATCTCCCTTCTTTCCATCCTCCCCCACCTTTAGTTTGTGAGATGTACTTCCCAGTCATGTGGGTTTTGGAATTCTGTCTAATCAAGGAGTTTACACCCAAGGCATAGACCACAGATCAGAGGTAATCCTAATCATTTGAAATGGCATGGAACCAAAAAGAAGAATTCTAACTTCTACATTATCATCCTATTTTTTTGCTATAAAACAATAAATAATTCTTAGAAATCAAAAGAATTCTTAGAAATTGTTATGATTTGATGTTTATCAAATCATAAACATTAGATCCTAAATCTGATTCTTAGAATCTTAGGCATTTTAGGAATTGGGATAGAATTATACATACCTTTGTTAATAACAGGTTAGATCACATGAAATTACCATTTTTTAATTGACAAATAATTGTGTATATTTATGTAGTGTAATGTGATGGTTTGATATATGTATACACAGCATAGAAAGATTCAGTCAAGCTAATTAACATAGCCATCATCTGACATCATTTTTTTGTGGTGAGAACATTAAAAATCTATCATTCTAGCGATTTTGAAATATACATTGTTATTAACTGTGTTAGTCCATCCTTGTTTTACTATCAACAAATACCTGAGACTGGGTAATTTATAAATAAAAGAGGATTAATAATTGGCTTATGGTTCTGCAGGCTGTACAGGAAGAATGGCAGCATCTGCTTCTGGTGAGGCCTCAGGGATCTTTCAATCATGGCAGAAGGCAGAGGAGGAGTGAGACATCACACAAGGCTAGAGCAGGAGGAAGAGAGAGAGGGAAGAGGTGCTACACACTTTTAAACAACCAGATCTCATGATAACTCACTATCACAAGAACATCACCAAGGAGTGCTAATCTACTCATGAGAACTCCACCCCTTTGATCCAATCACCTCCTTCCAGGCCCCACCTCCAACACTGGTGATTACAGTTGAACATGAGATTGCGTGGGGACACAGATCCAAACCATATCATTAACCATGTTCAAAACGCAGTGCAATAGATCACTAAAGCTTATTCCTGTGATCTAACTGGAACTTTGTAAAAATGATGGTTAGATTCCACAAGGTGGCAATGCCTGAACTGTATGTATGCTATTAGGCCCAAAGGCCGGATAGGGGAGTGTTAACCTGTTCTCCTTTCATGAAACATTGAAATTACAATTTTTGTAGGTTAAAAAGATCAAATGTTGGCAGCTTCATAAGGTTTAACTGCATAAAATCAGAGTATAATAGGAAATTTTATTAAACAGAGCTATGTGCTAGGCATTCTATTAGTTACATGTTTTTTATATTAAACTTTAACAAAACGTTGCAGGGTTGATATTATTATTATTCCCATTTATAGAGGAGAAAATGATGTAGTCTGACAAAGTTGGCATGGCTATTAGCTTCTGGTTTAAACCTATGACTCTTTTTTTTTTTTTTTAAGATGTTCTATAACTCTGCCCACCATTGGGTATTGCATTTACCAGCTGCTTTAGCCACAGCTGGCTTTTATCCGTGAGCATCTCCTACTGGCCTAAAACCTGAACTGCTCAAACCAATGAATAAAATACTGGGGAAAAATAAATTAAAAGGACACCACTGGAGAATGAGATAAGCATCATGAGACCTCTGCCATCCCAACCCCACAGTATACAGTAAACCTGCTTACACATTCAGCACATCGTTAATACAACAAGCATCTGAGAAAGACTTCCTATAACCAAGGAAATCATACAGAGCCTTCACCACTGAAAGCACTCAGAGCCAAATAAGGTTACAATAAACTATAACCTTTGAAGTCACATCCTTGAGGGGGAAAAAAAGAAAAGAAAAACACAGAATTTACTCTTCTTCTATATGTGAGTTATAGAACAATACTGCATACCTATCTGGAAACATCCAACACTGCTTCACTCTTCTCATCCTGTTTTCTATCTGTCTTTTTTTTTATATACATATATACTTTAAGTTCTAGGGTACATGTGCACAACGTGCGGGTTTGTTACATATGTATACATGTGCCATGTTGGTTTGCTGCACCCATTAACTCGTCATTTACATTGGGTATTTTTCCTAATGCTATCCCTCCCCCCTCCCCCCACCCCACAACAGGCCCTGGGGTGTGTTGTTCCCCACCTTGTGTCAAAGTGTTCTCATTGTTCAATTCCCACCTATGAGTGAGAACATGTGGTGTTTGGTTTTCTGTCCTTGTGATAGTTTGCTCAAAATGATGATTTCCAGCGGCATCCATGTCCCTGCAAAGGACATGAACTCATCCTTTTTTATGGCTGCATAGTATTCCATGGTGTATATGTGCCACATTTTCTTTATCCAGTCTATCATTGATGAACATTTGGGTTGGTTCCAAGTCTTTGCTATTCTGTATAGTGCCACAATAAACATACATGTGCATGTGTCTTTATAGTAGAATGATTTATAATCCTTTGGATATATACCCAGTAATGGGATCACTGGGTCAAATGGTATTTCTAGTTTGATCCTTGAGGAATCGCCACACTGTCTTCCTCAATGGCTGAAATAGTTTACAGTCCCACCAACAGCGTAACAACATTCCTATTTCTCCAAATCCTCTCCAGCATCTGTTGTTTCCTGACTTTTTAATGATCGCCGTTCTAACTGGTGTGAGATGGTATCTCATTGTGGTGTTGATTTGCATTTCTCTGATGATCAGTGATGATGAGCATTTTTTCATGTGTCTGTTGGCTGCATAAATGTCGTCTTTTAAGAAGTGTCTGTTCATATCCTTTACCCACTTTTTGATGGGGTTGTTTGTTTTTTTCTTGTAAATTTGTTTAAGTTCTTTGTAGATTCTGGATTTTAACCCTTTGTCAGAAGGATAGATTGCAAAAAATTTCTCACATTCTGTAGGTTACCTGTTCACTCTGATGGTAGTTTTTTTTTTGCTGTGCAGAAGTTCTTTAGTTTAATTACATCCTATTTGTCAATTTTGGATTTTGTTGCCATTGCTTTTGGTGTTTTAGTCATGAAGTCTGCCCATGCCTATGTCCTGAATGGTATTGCCTAGGTTTTCTTCTAGGGTTTTTATGGTTTTAGGTCTAACATTTAAGTCTTTAAACCATCTTGAATTAATTTTTGTGTAAGGTGTAAGGAAGGGATCCAGTTTCAGCTTTCTGCATATGACTAGCCAGTTTTCCCAGCACCATTTATTAAATAGGTAATCCTTTCCCCATTTCTTGTTTTTGTCAGATTTGTCAAATATCAAATGGTTGTAGATGTGTGGTATTATTTCTGAGGGCTCTGTTCTGTTCCATTGGTCTATATCTCTGTTTTGGTACGAGTACCGTGCTGTTTTGGTTACTGGAGTCTTGTAGTATAGTTTGAAATCAGGTAGCATGCCTCCAGTTTTGTTCTTTTTGCTTAGGATTGTCTTGATGTGGGCTCTTTTTTGGTTCCATATGAACTTCAAAGTCGTTTTTCCCAATTCCATGAAGAAAGCCATTGGTAGCTTGATGGGGATGGCATTGAATCTACAAATTACCTTGGGCAGTATGGCCATTTTCACGAGATTGATTCTTCCTACCCATAACCATGGAATGTTCTTCCATTTGTTTGTGTCCTCTTTTATTTTGTTGAGCAGTGGTTTGTAGTTTTCCTTGAAGAGGTCCCTCACATCCCTTGTAAGTTGGATTCCTAGGTATTTTATTCTCTTTGAAGCAATTGTGAATGGGAGTTCACTCATGATTTGGCTCTCTGTTTGTCTGTTATTGGCGTATAGGCATGCTTATGATTTTTGCGCATTGATTTTGTATGCTGAGACTTTGCTGAAGTTGCTTATCAGCTTAAGGAGGTTTTGGGCTGAGATGATGGAGTTTTCTAGATATACAATCATGTCATCTGCAAACAGGGACAATTTGGCTTCCTCTTTTCCTAATCGAATACCCTTTATTTCTTTCTCTTGCCTGATTGCCCTGGCCAGAACTTCCAACACTATGTTGAATAGGAGTGGTGAGAGAAGGCATCCTTGTCTTCTCCCAGTTTTCAAAGGGAATGCTTCCAGCTTTTGCCCATTCAGTATGATATTGGCTGTGGGTTTGTCATAAATAGCTCTTATCATTTTGAGATATGTTCCATCAGTACCTAGTTTATTGAGAGTTCTTAGCATGAAGGGCTGTTGAATTTGGTCAAAGGCCTTTTCTGCATCTATTGAGATAATCACGTGGTTTTTGTTGGTTCTGTTTATATGATGGATTATGTTTATTGATTTGTGTATGTTGAACCAGCCTTGCATCCCAGGGATGAAGCTGACTTGATCATGGTGGATAAGCTTTTTGATGTGCTGCTGGATTTGGTTTGCCAGCATTTTATTGAGGATTTTCACATAAATGTTCATCAGGGATATTGGTCTAAAATTCTCTTTTTTTGCTGTGTCTCTGCCAGGCTTTGGTATCAGGATGATGCTGGCCTCATAAAATGAGTTAGGGAGGATTCCCTCTTTTTCTATTGATTGGAATAGTTTCAGAAGGGATGGTACCAACTCATCTTTGTACCTCTGGTAGAATTCGGCTGTGAATCCAACTGATCCTGGACTTTTTTGGTTGGTAGGCTATTAATTATTGCCTCAATTTCAGAGCCTGTTATTGGTCTATTCAGAAACTCAACTTCTTCCTGGTTTAGTCTTGGCAGGGTGTATGTGTCCAGGAATTTATCCATTTCTTCTAGATTTTCTAGTTTATTTGCATAGAGGTGTTTATAGTATTCTCTGATGGTAGTTTGTATTTCTGTGGGATCAGTGGTGATATCCCCTTTATCATTTTTTATTGCATCTATTTGATTCTTCTCTCTTTTCTTCTTTATTAATCTAGTTAGCAGTCTATCAGTTTTGTTGATCTTTTCAAAAAATCAGCTCCTGGGTTCATTGATGTTTTGAAGGATTTTTTTGGGTCTTTGTCTCCTTCTGTTCTGCTCTGATCTTAGTTATTTCTTGCCTTCTCCTAGCTTTTGAATTTGTTTGCCCTTGTTTCTCTAGTTCTTTTAATTGTGATGTTAGAGTGTCGATTTTAGATCTTTCCTGCTTTCTCTTGTGGGCATTTAGTGCTATAGATTTCCCTCTATGCACTGCTTTAAATGTGTCCCAGAGATTCTGGTACGGTGTAGTTTTGTTCTTTTTGGTTTAAAAGAACATCTTTATTTCTGCCTTCATTTCGTTATTTACCCTATAGTCATTTAGGAGCAGGTTGTTCTGTTTCCATGTAGTTGTGTGGTTTTTAGTGAGTTTCTTATATCCCGAGTTCTAATTTGATTGCACTGTGGTCTGAGAGACAGTTTGTTGTGATTTCTGTTTTTTTACATTTGCTGAGGAGTGCTTTACTTCCAATTACATGGTCAATTTTAGAGTAAGTGCAATGTGGTGCTGAGAAGAATGTATATTCTGTTGATTTGGGGTGGAGAGTTCTGTAGATGTCTATTAGGTCTGCTTGGTGCAGAGCTGAGTTCAAGTCCTGGATATCCTTTTTAACCTTCTGTTTTGTTGATCTGTCTAATATTGACAGTGGGGTGTTAAAGTCTCCCATTATTATTGTGTGGGAGTCTAAGTCTCTTTGCAGGTCTCTAAGGACTTGCTTTATGAATCTGGGTGCTCCTGTATTGGGTGCATATATATTTAGGATAGTTAGCTCTTCTTGTTGAATTGATCCCTTTACCATTATGTAATGGCCTTCTTTGTCTCTTTTCATCTTTATTGGCTTAAAGTATGTTTTATCAGAGACTAGCATTGCAACCCCTGCTTTTTTTTTGCTTTCCATTTGCTTGGTAAATCTTCCTCCATCCCTTTATTTTGAGCCTATGTGTGTCTCTGCAATGAGATGGGTCTCCTGAATACAGCACACTGTTGGGTCTTGACTCTTTATCCAATTTGCCAGTCTGTGTCTTTTAATTGGGGCATTTAGCCCATTTACATTTTAGGTTAATATTGTCATGTGTGAATTTGATCCTGTCATTTTGATGTTAGCTGGTAATTTTGCCTGTTAGTTGATGCAGTTTCTTCATAGCATTGATGGTCTTTACAATTTGGCATGTTTTGCAGTGGCTGGTGCCGGTTGTTTCTTTCCATGTTTAGTGCTTCCTTCAGGAGCTCTTGTAAGGCAGGCCTGGTGGTGACAAAATCTTTCAGCATTTGCTTGTCTGTAAAGGATTTTATTTCTCCTTCACTTATGAGGCTTACTTTGGCTGGATATGAAATTCTGGGTTGAAAATTCTTTTCTTTGAAAATGTTGAATATTGGCCCACACTCTCTTCTGGCTTGTAGAGTTTCTGCCAAGAGATCCACTGTTAGTCTGATTGGCTTCCCTTTGTGGGTAACCCAACCTTTCTCTCTGGGTGCTCTTAATATTTTTTCCTTCACTTCAACCTCGGTGAATCTGACAATTGTGTGTCTTGGTTTTGCTCTTCTCGAGGAGTGTCTTTGTGGTGTTCTCTGTATTTCCTGAATTTGAATGTTAGCCTGCCTTGCTAGGTTGGGGAATTTCTCCTGGCTAATATCCTGAAGAATGTCTTCCAACTTCCATTTTCCCTGTCACTTTCAGGTACACCAGTGAAATGTAAATTTGGTCTTTTCACATAGTCCCATATTTCTTGGAGGTTTTGTTCATGTCTTTTTACTCTTTTTTCTCTAAACTTCTCTTCTCACTTTTTTTCATTAATTTGATCTTCAATCACTGATACCCTTTCTTCCACTTGATCGAATTGGCTATTGAAGCTTGTACATGTGTAATATAGCGCTCGTGCCAGGTTTTTCAGCTGTATTAGGTCATTTAAGGTCTTCTCTTCACTGTTTATTCTAGTTAGACATTCATCTAATCTCTTTTCAAGATTTTTAGGTTCCTTGCAATGGGTTTGAACATCCTCCTTTAGCTCAGAGAAGTTTGTTATTACTGATCTTCTGAAGCCTACTTCTGTCAACTTGTCAAAGCCATTCTCCATCCAGCTTTGTTCCATTGCTGGAAAGGAGCCGCAATCCTTTGGAGGAGAAGACGTGCCCTGGTCTTTAGAATTTTCAGCTTTTATGCTCTGGTTTCTCGCCATCTTTGTGGTTTCATCTACCTTTGGTCTTTGATTATGGTGACCTACAGATGGGGTTTTGGTGTAGATGTCCTTTTTGTTGATGTCCTTTTTGTTGATGTTGATGCTATTCATTTCTGCTTATCAGTTTTCCTTCTAACAGTCAGGTCCCTCAGCTGCAGGTCTGTTGGAGTTTGCTGTAGGTCCACTCCAGACCCTGTTTTCCTGGGTGTCACCAGCAGAGGCTGCAGAACAGCAAATATTGCAGAACAGCAAATATTGCTACCTGATCCTTCCTCTGGAAGCTTTGTCCCAGAGGGGCACCCACCTATATGAAGTGTCAGTCAGCCCCTACTGGGAGGTTTCTCCCAGTTAGGCTACATGGAGGTCAGGGACCCAGTTGAGGAGGCAGTCTGTACATTCTTCGAGCTCAAACACCATGCTGGAAGAACCACTGGTCTCTTCAGAGCTGTCAGCCAGAGACGTTTAAGTCTGCAGAAGTTTCTGCCACCTTTTGTTCAGCTACACCCTGCCCCCAGATGTGGAGTCTACAGAGGCAACAGGCCTTGCTGAGCTGCGGTGGGCTCCACCCAGTTCAAGCTTCCCCAGCTACTTTGTTTGCCTACTCAAGCCTCAGCAATGGCAGACACCCCGCCCCATGCCAGGCTGCTGCCTTGCAGGTCAATCTCAGACTGCTGTGCTAGTAGTGAGCAAGGCTCTCTGGGCGTGGAACCTGCCAAGCCAGGCACCGGATATAATCTCCTGGTGTGCCATTTGCTAAGACTGTTGGAAAAGTGCAGTATTTGGGCAGGAGTGACCCATTTTTCCAGGTACCGTCTGTCACGGCTTCCCTTGGCTAGGAAAGGGAAATCCCCCAACCCCTTGCACTTCCTGGGTGAGGCAATGCCCTGCCCTGCTTTGGCTTGCCCTCTGTGGGCTGCACCCACTGTCCAACCAGTCCCAATGAGATGAACCAGGTACCTCAGTTGGAAATGCGGAAATCACCCATCTTCTGTGTCGATCACACTGGGAGCTGTAGACCAGAGCTGTTCCTATTCAGCCACCTTGGAACGGAACCTCTATCTGTCTTAGGTGATGTTTTCTCTCATATTTTACATTCTCCCATGGGGAAAATATAGACAAATAACTATTTTGACATATCTAACCCAGAAATCTGAACAATTAAGCACATAATGCATGCTTAAAATGAGAATTGTGGCAAGTTGTATTGAGGTATAAATATTGCCACTCCCTGCCAAGTATTTCCCTTAGAGCCTGTTAAGATTATACTTACTGCCCAAAGATATCAGAATTAGTCATATGACTTGATTCTCCAATTATTTTTTAGCAGAAGTGACATAGGTCACTTCTGAACAGAAGATTTAAGAGCCATTGTGGGGTCCACCATTATTCTTTTTCTCCCCCCTTTTTTGAGATGGAATCTTGCTATGTTGCCCAGGTTGGTCTTGAACTCCTGGGTTCAAGCAATCCTCCCACCTCAGCCTTCTGAGGAGCTGGGATTACAGATATGTGCCACTATGCCTGGCTCTTTCCCCCTTTCGTCACAAGAAAGTCAGTGTTTCAATAAAGAGGTTCTCCTTCAGTTTAAATATCCAGTAGAGAGAATCCATAGCAGATATGTAGTGTTAGAAATAATCCTTTGCTTTTACAAAGAGATTTTGGACTTGATTGTTCCTAAAGCATACAGAAATTGTTGATCATCCAATTATGGTTTGTTGTGTAATAAAAAGCATGGCAATGGTATTGCTTTACTAACTGTAAATGATTTCAGCTTCCTGCTTTTCTGGGTGGAAATACAGTAGGAAACAATTAGTGAGAAAGATATTCATGCAAGCAAGGATTGGGCTTGTATACATTTATTTTCTTTTAATTTAGAATAAACACAAATGTGCATGCAAATAAGATATATTCCTGAATACTGTCAAGTTTGGCACCTTGGAAGAAGATATGTATTTTTTCGGTTTATTGATTAGAATATACAATTCTTGTTTTTGAGGCATCAAATACATATAAAATAAGAGACTAAGAAAAGAAAATACATAACTTATATGCTACAGCATGAGAAATATCTATTTGAAAAGGTTTTTCCAGGCTCATTTCATAGTTAGGGCATATGGTGTAGAGAAGCCCTTGACTGCAGGACCCATATGGTGTAGGACCAGAATTTGACTGAAAATGGACAATGACTGCATTACAGACACATTCAGGGGTACACTTGAGAAACAGTGGAAAGGAAAAAATCTTCCCATTAGGCACAGCTAAGAACAGTGTACTTGATTATTCTTTTGATATGCAAGGAGAAGTGGTCCAAGGTGAGAATATATAAAGATTCCTAGACATTGGCCAATTGGTAGGGGCTTGGAAGAAAAAGGACTAGAAAATAAGATGCAAGAAGTTGTCAGGAGAGGCATGTGGGACATGTGGGAGTTGCGCAAAATGTGTTTTTGTATTACGTGTTAACTGCCACCAGAAAGCATCTACCACTGAAGAAGTATTGAACAACAAAGTCCACAAAATGATTTGCCTGGTTGATGTTAGCTATTCTTTCTCATTGGCCACTCCAGAAACAGCCTGTGAGTACAAAGGCTGTGGGCAAGTCCATCAGCATAGACTCCTATTTACAAGGCCAATGTAATTATCTCTGCCTCTGAATTTCAATACTGAGCCCCTGGCATGGTACTATATTTGATAAAGACAAACCAGCTACTTCATGGCAAATTGGCTACACTGGGCTCCGTCCATTCTAGAGAAGCCATTGGTTCATCATCACAGGAAAGGATACCCATTTCAAGTGTAGATTTGCCTTTGCTGCTTACAGAGCCTTAGCCAGCTCTGCTATCTAGGGACTTATGAACTGCCTTAATCCACAGGCATGGATCCTGTGCAGCATAGTATCCAACCAGTGTAGCCACTTCAAAACGAAGGAAGTACAGGACTGGACACATTGGATAAGATACACTGATCTTATCATATACCACCCTACTCAGAAGGCTGGATCTCTGACAAGACCATCACATCCACTGATCTTATGCATAAGCACATGCATAAGCAGCCAGCCTTAGAGAGTACTTGGATAACCTTCTAAAGACATAGATGAAGCTTCAGCTCAGAGGCAATTCACTGAAAAGATAGGGTACCATTCTTCAGGATGCAGTATGTGCATTAAATCAGAAACTTCCATATGGTGCTGTGTTCCTAACAGGAAAACTACATGGAACTGGGAACCAAGGAGTAGAAGCAGGATTGGTCCCACTTACCATCCTTCCAAATAATACACTAGAGGGGGTGGTTCTCATATTTCCCACAGTTATGAGCTCTACAAGCTTAGAAGTACTGGTCTGCAAAGAGAGAACTCTCATTTTAGGAGCTAAAGAAAGGTTACCATTAAACTATAAGCTCTGACTTCTACCAGGGCACTTTGGACTCCTTGTGTCCATGGACAAGCAGATCAGGAAAAGAATAACCTTTCTGGCAGGGTAATTTACCATGATCAGCCGGAGGAGGTAGGGCTGCTTTTAACCAATAGGGCTAGGAAGGAATATGTGTACAACTCAGGTGATCCAATTGGGCACCTCCTGATACATCTTTGGCCCACTATAGTGGTTAACAAACATGTAGAGCAACCTGGTCTGAGAAATGTATTATTGCCAGAAGCCCAGATACCTTAGAAATAAAGATTCAGATAATACCACCAGGTAAGGCAATTACACATGCCAAGGTGGTAGCTGAGCGGGGGGGAGAGGCGGGGAATTTAGAATTCATAATAGAGGAATAAGGGGATGAATACCAATTATAGCCCTGAGACCAACTGCAGTGACAGGGACCATAATGTGTTCCACTAACTTCCCTCTAAGATCCCCTTATGAAGGGAGGCTGATGGGAGCCATGGAGGAATTCTCCCCCAAACCTGAATGGAGAAGTAGATGCTCGCAGTGCAAGGGGTGGACTGTGGTGGTGCATATCTCCTGCTGTGGGGAGCATAGTTGACTGATGGCCCCAATTCCTGCTCCTCTAGATCCATTACTGTGTTCACACTGAGGCCACATCTTCCACTGGGAGCTGCCAGCCAGACTGAGTGGAACGAGGGTAGTATTCCCAGCCCATTCCCACTAGACACAGAATTCCTGTGACTAGCCATTTTGGTTTGAGAACACCCCAGCTTCTCAAGCCTGGCCAAAACTTTCTTAAAACTCCACTGCAACCTGAGACCCTTTCTACCCAACTCTTCTGTTTCCCCTCTCTTTCATAAGTGTGAGACCTGCATCATAGTCTGAGTGCTTTCCCTACCTTCTCCTGCTCCCTCCCCGCTATCCTTCATAGGTTTTTCACCAAACATATCTCTTGCAGGTCTAGTCTCATCTTGGTGACTACTTCTCAGAAGACTTGAATGAACACAGAAACCAAATCCATTGGAACATTCCTCACTGTTGTCTCTGGCCAGAAGTGGTCAACCTCACGATTTTTTTCAACAATGCTAGTACCCTGGCTCTTTCCACTAATGACAGGAATCAATATCCTTCTCCAAAGAGAACCAAGACCCACTTTCCAATCTTTCCTTATAATTCTAATAATTATGAACAGTTTTACTTAATATCCTGCTAGCCTAAGGCAGCTGAAGGTGGGGGATGGAAAATAGAATTAAATTGTTAAAAAATTTAACCTAACTTTTAGGCGCAGCTAAGTTCTTCCATGTCCACAATCTGTATCGGCAATGCCTTCCTTGTCTGTCATCCTGTCTGCAGGTCTTCAACAAATATTTCTTAAGTAAATCATTGTATTTCTTCCCATATCACCAATTAAGGACTTCAAAACACTTGAAGTCGCATATACCTGACTGCTTCACTTCATTCATGTTCTCACATAGGAGAATTCCACCAACCAAATCCAACACTGTGCTCGGGCCATTTCCTTCCATTCTATCCCCTCATTTGGGACCCTCTCCTGAGGTACACCACATGCTTTTCCTGGCTCATCCTTTTCTGTGTGTAAAGCATACAATGTACAGAAGTAGAGCAATTGCTCAAATTCTCCTTCTGAAACTTATCCTGAAAATGTGGGCCAACCATTTAACCTAAGCCTCAGTGTCCTCACTTGTAAATGGAAGCAATGCTATCTCCCTCAGGTGGCTGCTAAAAGTATTAAATAAAATTACAGTTATAAATTGTAAGAGGACACTCAAATGTTAGTTATCATTATTTATTACTTTTCTCCCCCATTCAAATGGCTCCTAAGCCACAAACTTTTCCTTCACAAACTTTTTTCAGTTTGATAAGATGGAGACCAGATTCCTCTATTCTGAACATGAATTTACTCTCCTTCTGTATGTGATTTATAAAACAGTACTGCATGCTTATCTGGAAACATCCAACACTGCTTCACTCTTTTCATCCTGTTTTCTATCTGTCTTAAGTGTTGTTTTCTCTCATATTTTACATTCTCCCATGGGGAAAATGTAGATGAATAACTATTTTGACACATCTAACCCAGAAATATGAACAATTAAGCACATAATCCATGCTTTAAATGAGAACTGTGGTATTGTATTGAGGTAAAAATGTTTCCACTCCCTGCCAAATCTTTCCCTTAGAGCCTGTCCCAATATTAAGATTGTAATTACTGGCCAAAGATATCAGGATTGGTCATATGACTTGATTCGTCCAATTATTTTTGAGCAGAAGTAGCATAGGTTACTTCTGAACAGAAGATTTAAGAGCCATTGTGGGGTCCACCATTATTCTTTTCCTCTCCCCTTTTTTTTTGAGATGGAATCTTGCTATGTTGCCCAGGTGGGTCTTGAACTCTTGGGTTCAAGCGATCCTCCCACCTCAGCCTCCTGAGGAGCTGGGATTACTGATGTGTGCCAATATGCCTGGCTCTTTCCCCCTTTTGTCACAGGAAAGTCATTGTTTCAACAAGGAGGTTCTCCTTCAGTTTAAATATCCAGTAGAGAGAATCCATAGCAGACATGTAGTGTTAGAAATAACCCTTTGCTTTTACGAAGAGATTTTGGACTTGATTGTTCCTAAAGCATACCTAAGCTCACCTAAGCTGACTGATACAATCATGATAGTATAACCTCTGCATGCACTATTCAATTTTAGTGTATCTGCCCACAAATTTAGAAGTCCAAGAAAAAATGTGTGTCTTTATTTTTCGTCATATTAACCAGACTCTTTTCTTTGAGGCTTAAGTTTTGGAAACCAAATTTAGGGTGATTTATAGCTATTTGTGCCCTTCACTCTGATATGTACTCCCTCTCTGGTAGAACCACAGAAACTACTGCTGGAGTTAATACAGAAAAGAGAGGTAAACTTAAAAATATAAGGGCTAAAGCAAATGAAAATCTCAAATCATTATTTAGCCATATTATTAAAACATGGAGTAATATAAAGTGAGAAAGGAATACAGCGCATACTGAAATCAGATCAGTGTGATTTTTTAAAATCATAAACAATTCTTCTTTCATTAAAGCCCTAGGAATTCTTAGTTTACTACCGCAGACATACTGAAAAGAAATGTGAAAATAGTATTACTACATTTTGCTTGATTTTTAGTTTCATAAACTAAAATATGCTTGTAATTTCCATTATTCTACAATTTTCTACAAAATGAAAGTAGAATGAAACATATGGATGAATAAAGAAAGTTTTATTTGCTGCCAAATATCTTCTCTACGTAACATCTGGATATTTAGAACATCTGCATGACTGAAAAATTTTCAACTTTTCATCTGGATGTTTGGCAAATACGGAGAAAATGTTTCCTGTCTAAATCTAATTCTTACTCTCATCCAGTACTATTCTAATAGCATATTTGTTCATATTCCTATCATCCTACTATTTTATCTAATAAAAATATGGATACAATTTTGGAGCAAAACAATAAATTGTTTAATTTTATAGTGCATGCCACGATACAAGCTCTGAGTGTTAAAAAGGAAAATTTTTGGTGAATTACTTCTCCATAACAATCACTCTATTTCAAGAGAGATTAACAATAGAATATATCAAAGCACTCACTCCACATTCAATGGTCTCTATTGTGTATACCCTTTATGTGAGACAAGAGAATTATATTCTTTGGCCAGATGCTGATATAGTCCTATAGCATCTGCATGGATGTCTGTTTGGCACTTGGAGTAAGGGAGGATATTTGATTGTACTCTTGAGGTTATGGAACATGGAGACAAGCATCATAATCCTTTGCAAAAACTCCGAGGGGCTTAGTTACATGCTTTTCCCTTGTCAACATCTGTCAAGAACCACATGTCAATTACTACTCCATCTTTTCTCAGGTAATAAAGAAATAGAGAAGTCCCAAAAGAGCAGTTTTTATCTTTCCAACAATATGCCTCCAGGCCTTTGTTTTTGGATCTAACCCTCATAAATTTTTGTCATTATCTGCTTACAGGGATCTTGGCAAGTAAGAAGGCTTGAATGGAAGCAAAAGGTGTTACTTCTACTACAGCAAACCATATGTGAATGCATGGTTTTGGATGTTTACTGCAAAGAAAGACAGGGCAAATTTAACCAAGCTGTTTCACTTTCACAAGGGGCATCCCTGTGTTTTACTGATAAGATTACCCAATTGCTGATTCCTATTCAGTCTCATAGTTTTATACTTGTACAACTTACAACTTTATCACCTTTTATTATTTATTTATTGGCTTGTACACATGTGTGTGTATGCCTTACCTAGAAAAAAATCCCTTATAAAGTACTGAACAATTAAGGGCTGATGCCATACTCTATAGCCAAGATTATCATGTCTAGGGTGAGCCCTATTAGCCACCTATGCTTGAAAATAGATCATGTGAGAGCCAACATATTTTTTATGTGTGCCCTAAGCAACTTTTTCTTCTAATAGACAGCCAACAAAAAATGGACAATCATTTTAGCAGAATCTTTTGATGGGATTGTTCATTGTACAATGTTAAATTATCATTTGCCCTAAATTCCAAATGTACCACTTTTTGTGATTTTCAGATGCAAATCAGTAGAAAGCCTCCATATTTCAGCTCAGACAAGTAGATGATCAGTGAGCCTCTAAGACTGGGCATGCACAGAAGTAGAGAACCCATAAAGGGATGTAGGTGCATTGCCACAGTTTCTCTGGAAAGAAAATGATTGGAAGGAGTTATTTAACAAATTCCACAGGTGATAAGCCTAAGATGTCCTGAGGGTCTCTGTTCTGTTGTGAGTGTTCTAGCTGCTTTTTCTCCCACGGAAATTTAATAGATTGTGGTTTTTCTACTTTCAATTGATCAAAATTTTTTAGACTCATTGTGTGCAGAAGAGCATAGTTCTAGCTGTTAAGAACCAATTGCAACCTCAAGAAGATCCAGATGTTCCCTTCCGGAGTTTAGTTGGATGACAGTGCCAGATGTTCCTACAAAGAATGGCATGTGGTGGATTAAAGGATGGCCATAAATTATTTGCTGCTTCTTCCACTGAGCAGTGAAATCTCTTTCCCCACTCTTTTAATCTGAGCTAGCCTCATGACTCCTTTGACCAACAGAATGCGGCAGAAGTGATGCTGAGCCAGTTCTGGGCCTCGCCCTAAAGAGGACTGGGAGCCTCTATTTTCTTGCTATTGGAAGACAGCCTCCATGCTGTAAGGAATTCCAGACTATTCTATAAAAATAGTGGAGAGGTTCTGGAAGAGAAAAAGCTATAAGGAGAGACTCCACATGAAGGAGAATTTAGGTATCACAGCTGATAACACAAGGGCCCCAGGCATGTGAGAGGAGCTTTCTTGGACCCTCCAGCCAGCCCAGCCAGCCACCAGTTGGATACAGCTTCATATGTGACTCCAGCCAATCCCAACTGAAAGAGAAAAACCATCCAGTGAACCTGCAGAATCTTGAGAAATAACAAGTCATTCTTGCTTTAAAGCTCAGTACTTTAAGAGTGTTTGTTACACAGTAATAATTAACCAATACAGCTTAGAAATCAACATTTGCAGAGAGACATATAGGAGCATCAGATGGTTATACACAAGGATTTCTGAATAGAGGACTGATTAGAAGTTACAAGAAGCAGTAGAGTCTCATGGCTTTGGGAACAAAACCTGTGTTTGCATTTCTATTCCACCTCTTTTTTTTTTTTTTTTTTTTTTGAGACAGAGTTTCACTCAGTTGCCAGGCTGGAGTGCAGTGGCCCCATCTCGGCTCACTGCAGCCTCTGCCTCCTGAGTTCAAGCAATTCTCCTGCCTTAGCCTCCCGAGTAGCTGGGACTACAGGAGCACGCTGGCACACCTGGCTAATTTTTTTGTATTTTTAGCAGAGATGGGGTTTCACCATGTTGGCCAGGATGGTCTCGATCTCCTGACCTGGTGATCTGCCTGCCTCAGCCTCCCAAAGTGCTGGGATTACAGGTGTGAGTCACCGCACCCAGCCTCTATTCCACCTTGTACTGTCTCTATGATCTTGGGCAAGTCAGCACATTTCTTGGATGTTGACTTTCTTGGGATTCAGTATAAAATAGAAATTCAGTATATAAAATAGAAATAATCACTCCTACTTCATTAAGGTATAGCAACAGTAAGTAAATTAGATAAATGTATAAAGCTCTTAGCACAGTGCCTCATCCAGATTAAGAATTAACTGCTAGTTTTTGTTCTTGTAATCATCAAAGAGCTTTCGGAAGAAATTGAATTTTGATTTGCATAAAAATTAATTCATAGATCTTTATTCTGTAGTAATGAGATATATTGAGTTCAGTTGTTCCTGAATCTCCAGCTACAATTCAGTTTTCTCTTGTTCCTAGTTAGATTACAAATTTGTATTATGGTTCCTATTTTAAAAGGAAATATAGTAACTTTATACAAAAGTCTCTGGGGCAGAGGCTAGGATCTGTTTCAAAACTCATGTCTTTTCCTCTTGGGCACACAATTAGATGTTGTAAGTCATAGATTCTGACTAGTGGAATGCGGGTTAAAATGATAAGCTGCATTGCCAGGCCTGGACTATTAAAAAAACCTCTCACCTGCAATATTCCATGTTATGTCCTCTTCCAGTTGGTTGGAATGGAAGTCCTCACAGAGTGACTTATGGGATCTACATGTGGAAGATGGTTGATCTACAAGATGGCAGGGGATCCTGAAATGCAATGTAGGAAGAGAGTCACCTAACCAGGAACTGCTCTACTGGACTCTGACAGAATTGGAATATACTGTTGTGTTGAGCCGCTGATATTCCAGCATTTATGTGTTATAGCAGCCAGCATTACCATAACTAATACAATTTTAATGCCATTCTTGCAATAGCCCACAATTAATTATCTTATTATTTTTCTACCCCCACTATCCATCCTTTTATCTTCAAAAGTAATCCTCCTTACCTTTCATTTCCTTCATTATCCACCTCCTCACCTTTGTGAATTCTTGTCTTTCTTTCTTGTCTCCATTAAGACCACCATTTTATATATATCTTCTCTCCTTAAGAGCTGTGAAGATTCTTCCCCAGTGAGCTTTCTCTAACTCACTGTTAGAGAAATTCTATTTCTAACTCTATTTCCATTTAGAAATAGAAACTTGCTCTGTGCCTCCTTCTTCACTGCCATTTCCAGTCATTTTCAGATATATGACCTAACATGCATAGCAGGAACTCTGGATATAGGTGATGTTTAAGTCTCTGTAAAATGGTGGATCACTTATAAATGCTTAAAAATAATGATAATTTACAACTATTAATAGGTAGCATTTATTGACTATTTAATTATGTCCAAGGCACCATATATTTGATGTCAATTAAACTGTATAGTCATCATAATAAATCTGTGCAGTAGGAATCATTTTTACCTCCATTGTACAGATGAGAAAACCAAGACTCAGAGTCTTTAGCAATTTGCCAGAATTACACATCTGGTTCATGGAAGAGCTGGAAAATGTGAAACCAGAGCCTGTACTCTTACCCATGCCCTCCATGAGTTCTCAACATGTGGTCATAGACATTATGTCCTTTTAAGGTATATCACATGAATGTATACTGGAAATATATGGGTTATGAAAAAAAGAATATATCAAAATGCTTGTTCATGAGATAGACCAAATGTCACTAGCGTATCCAATTGCATAGTGGTTATTAGCCTAGGCCATTAGTTGCATTAGTTCCCATGTTCTTTTTGACAGGAATTTTTGTTTGGTCATAACGTAACATCCTCTTGTCTATGGGGTCAGATGCTCTGCTTCCATGTAGTTAATCAATGCTGGTGATCAGTTTGCCTTTTCAATATGATTGATTACCTTAATCCTGACTCCAGTGATGATAGCATTCTATGCCTTTTCAGCTGGGAGCCTCTTTGCAATGCTAGCTATTTCACAGTCACGATTTTACTTATAACTTGGAAAAAAAACACTCAGAAAACCTCATCATCATGAAGGCTAGCATGCATCAAACATTTATAATGTGCCAGGCATTATGCTAATTACTTAATGTTTATTTCATTTAATCCTCTCAGCAACCCAAAATAATTGGAATCATTTTACCCAGACTTTCAAAAAAGAGAAAATTGAGACAAAGATATTAAGTAATTTACCAAGTTTACACAGCAGAGAGGTGATGTAGCTGAGCTTTGAACCCAGAGTCTGCCTTTCTAACCAATAGAATGTCTCAAGGCACAATCTCCAGGCACTTGATCTCCAGATGGCACCTGGAATGGTGGATACTGACCCAGAGAACATTTTGCATCAAGCTCCAAATTCATCTTAGTCTTTGCTGTTTGTCACTGGGCAGCATTCCTGAGTTATACTGGCAGTGTGAAGCCCTAAATTTGATGGCAGGCAGTTAAAAGTATGTAACTGAAATTAATGCATATACATTTTAAGGGATGTTAATATTATTGTAGTTTTCTTCAAAAGACAAATACCTTAAGGGCACCAAACTGAGTTGGGTACATATGAATTGATCTTTATACTTCCTCCCTACAAACATACACCTAGGAAACAACTTCTCCCAAATTATTAATACCACTTGCTAACAAACTTCTTTGATCTGAGATACAAGCACTCAAACTCCTGAGAATGAACATGCCATTCCTGGATGCTTTTTCTACATATATATTCTAAGAAACAGCATTATATTTGGCCAAAGAGGAGGCCCCCTAAATGGGGAAGAAGTGTGTTATATTTTTCAGGCTTTTGTTTTTTGAGACAGAGTCTCACTCTGTCATCCAGGATGGACTACAATGGTGTGATCTAGGCTCACTGCAACCTCTGCCTCCCGAGTTCAAGTGATTCTCCTGCCTCAGTCTCCTGAGTAGCTGGGATTATAGGCGCCTGCCACCACACCCAGCTAATTTTTGTAATTTTAGTAGAGACAGGGTTTCACCATGTTGGTCAGGCAGGTCTCGAACTCCTGACATTGGGATCCACCCACCTTAGCCCCCTAAAGTGTGGGGATTACAGGCATGAGCCACCACACCTGGCCATTCTTTAGGCTTTTTAGGGCCTAAAAAGAACATGTACCAAAATCTCAAGAAAAAAACACCGATGTATGTATACAAATATACTTAAATTTTATATATATATATACTTACATATACTCAAATTTTATATATAAATAAAATTTATGTAGGCCAGTGTGCATTTATTTCTTTCTAATAGAGACATAGAACTTTGTCTTTGGCCTAAGTATTCAGCCAATATCTATGCTTTCATTTGTCTTTGATCTAGGATTTTGGAAGATCATGAATAACCAACTTCACTGTCATTTCTGGCATCCCAGGACTTATATGTGACCAGTGAGATTATTTGGAAATTACCATCATATCTAATTGGCTTAAGAAAACCAATAACATAAACAAAGCATATAATTTGAAACATCGTTCATATCTGAATATTCACTTTCAAATGTAGGCAATCATTCTAAACGCAATCTGGAGTCTAGACCTCCTTATGGCTTTTGTTATTGTTTTTGTTGCTATCTTCTCATTCAATTGAAAAACTGATGTACAGTTGTTTTGCCTTAATGCAACAAATGTATTTCTTTAAAAAGAAGTGAACTCAAGTCTACAAGATTATACACTAAAAACATTAGACGCAAAATAGTATCAGGGTGAAGTCACTCTAATTGTATGCAATTCCACTCAAAACATACAAACTTTATAATTGATGTGCTAACAAAAATGATAATATTCCTAGTAAAAATGCCAGCACAGCTATTGAAAAGTTAAATGACTAATAAATAAAGAAATACTACTGTATAAATAGGACTTCGCAAAGAATAACAACAAAACCCTAAAACTAATCTGTGGAAGGGAATACGATGAAGGATTGGGGCTGCTGAGTTATGGAGATGAGGGCAAAGTACACAAAGATCAGGGAGAACCATGCCATAAGTACCTCCAGGAAGGAGCATGTTGCCAGGGAGCCAAGAGGAGGATGGTGAATGAATGGCACAGTGCAACCCAGCTCAAGACATTCAGCTGGGTTAGTGCACTTTGCATTCAGGTAACATTACACACTGGTACAAAACATTAATATGCTGGAAGATATCCCATGTAAACCAACGTGATCCCCAAGATAACACCATCCTCTGATCCTAGTGCATATGAGCTGATTCACAGTGCAGAAACACATATTATAGTAGAACAAACTGTAGGCGTAAAATATGGCAATAATGATGATTCTGAAAGCTATTAATTAGGTACAAAAACAATTATTAAAGTTACAGTGGAAACTAGATTACAATTAATATGACTTTTAAGAGAGAATGTAAAGCTAGTAAACAGTTAAAATTGTAAAGTATGCTATATATAGATTTTGAGTCGACAAATATTTATAGAAATTTGCATAATAATATGAGATATAATTAGTGAGATTGTGAAGAAAAGGTTATGAAGAAAAATCCTGTATCTCAAAATATCTTTCTCCTCCATCAACAGTAATCAATCCAAAGTGATCCTTTACTTAGAATCATCAATATGCAGTAGAGCTGCTGAGATATTATTGTTCCTACAGTATTATGTCAAACTTTAGAAATTTGACTACTAAAATTGTTATCATAGATTTTATAATAAATGTAGATAAGATTTCATATTTATTCCCATGTCCCAAAGTTTCTATTAGAATAGTGATATTTGGTTGTGACCTCAGCTCAATTTCCATTTAATGTTGTTAAAAGCAGCTTAAGACCGGTTGCGGTGGTTCATGCCTATAATCCCAGCACTTTGGGAGGTCAATGCCAGGGGATCACTTGAGCCCAGGAGTTTGAGACCAGCCTGGGCAACATAGTGATACCTCATCTCTACAAATAATAATAAAAAAAATTAGCCAGGCGTAATGATGTCCACCTGTGGTCTCAACTACTCAGGAGGCTTAGGTGAAAGGATCACTTGAGCCCAAGTGGTCGAGGCTGCAGTGAACTGTGATTGAGCCACTGCACTCCAGCTTGGACAATAGAGTGAGACTCCATCTCAAAAAAAAAATCAGCTTAATATTGATTTTAACACTCAGTAATATAACTTATTTACCTCTATCCTTTATTTTAAAAATTATTAATATGACTTTTGAATAATGAAACATAGTTTTAAATACTCTAAAGCTATACTGTCTAATATGGTAGCCACTAGCCACATGTGATTTAAATTAATTGAAATTAAATAAAAGTGAAAATGCAGTTCCTCAGTCACACCTACCACATTCATGGGCTCAAGTTACTTGTGGCTACTATACTATACAGTGAAGATATAGGATATTTCTATTATCACAGAAAGTTGAACCATTAAACAATAGTTCTACTGACCTGTAGCTCTGCCTCATTTCTGAAAAATCGCAATGATTCATGAGTCAAAGTTGCCACTAGACAGCATTAGCATACATTTAAGAACCACCAATCCACACATCTTTTTATTTCCTGCCTCTACAGTGTTGTTGAAAAATTCTTCTCTCTTGGTTTTGCCTTGGGTGGTAGGGAAAGAGGGAGCCCACCCAGGAACCCGCGGACAAATGGGCCAATCTTTGCAGATGCTGTCAACACACTGCCCAGTCCCTGGCTCTTTTGACTTCAGTGTGCACCAGCCACTTTCCAACTGCCAGTATCTCCATTTCTTTGACCAAGACCTTTTTCAGAAGCTGCTGCGAGATACATTCTGCCCATACACCTGGCAGGACAAAAGTGCCTGGGAGTTGACACCCAGTGAAAGAAGCCTTCTACTATTGATGAATGGAAGTTGGTGTAAAAACACTCTAGCTCCCCGCTGCCTCAAGTAGAAAATCTCTGAGTTGTGTGTTTTGCAGCATTTTCCAGAGTGGCCTGTCATGGTAGTCGACTTAACAGTGCACCCTATATTGGCGATTTTGCCTTTCCTATGTCACTTTTTCTCACCTCATCTGTTTATTTGCATCTCCAAATAAACCCCTTGTGTGCAAGTCCTTGCCTAAGGATCTGCTTTTGAGAAAACCTAAACTAGACAAAATACAAATTAAGGGGATGAGGGAGAATTAGAAAGAAGAGGGGCTTATAAGAATAAAGAGAATTAACATTTACAGTGTATATCATTAGATTGCAAACTTCTTCAGAGCAAGAACTGTGTCTCAATTTTCTATTCCTAATGTGTAGCACACACAAGGCCCTCAGTGAGTATTAAAGCTTACAGTGTTTCACACACGTGATTTCTCTGATACCCCAACAATCCTATTTGGTGGCTATTACAGCCATTTTTCAGCTGAGTAAATTAAAGTTCAGCTAATTTAAATGAATTGCCCAGAGTCATATAGTCAGTGACAGTGTTCAGCCTGGAACCAGGGTTTCAGACTCTAAGCCCTATGCTTGTCCCTGTTGCTGGTGCCACCCACGTGCTGGTCATCCCATTGACTTGCCTATGGGCCTCTTAGCTGGCCTCAGCTTCAGGGGACCATTGCAGCACCACGCTCTGTGCACCCACCTCTGCCTGAATGAACAGAGTGAAATATGTCATTTATTTCTGCTTCTGCTCAGTGTTGTAAGTGTGTTTTCAACATTATTTTCAGAGACCATGGCTCTTTATCTCTAGGCTTGATCCTAAAAACAATTGTGAAGAGGACAACGGTAAATTCCTGGATTCCTCCAGGCTCATCTGTGGCAGTGCCAGTCTCTCCCACACTCACCCTCTGAAGTCTCAAGGACCTGTGTTGTCACATGTGGCCCAAGCAGTTCCAAGACTCTCGAACCATTAAAAAGAACTTCTGCACTCCAGAGAATCATTCCGGGTTCTGCCCTCTGCTTTCAGTTCCAAATCTTTTGCTCTCTGAATCTTCTACCTGAATTATTGGCTTGATTCTTGATTGGAGGTTTATTTCAGGTCTGTGCCATAAGGATATTTTCAATTTAAGGGTAGTTTGAGGTTTCTATCAAGCTTCTGGGGTTTAGAGGGCGAATGCCTGAGTTAGAATTCATTTCTATAAGTTTACTTTAAAGGAGAGTGTGAGACCTTGGGGAAATTATTTCATTCTCTGTTTTTGTTTCCTGATCTGTAAAATACAGATATTAAAAATACTCATTCATTTAAAAAGTGTCCATAGGTTGTTATGAGGATTATGTGAAATAACCCATGTAAAGCACCTGGTCTGTTGTAAACACGTAATTACTATAAGATACTATACCTTCTGTATATACCCTCTTTCTGCCCACCTGTCATAAGCCCAATTCAGACTCTAGGAAACCCAAACCCATCATTGATGGGGCGGCCAGGGCCTCAATTTATATAGAAATGGAATTTAGCTTAACATGTTACCTCTTTCAGGATTGAAAGGAACTGTGGGATTTAAGATTCCTCAACCCAAGGCATACATTCTAATGAGAAAAGTTTAGAAAGAAAGCCCATTTGTGAGTGAATGCTACAAGATGGTAGAAAGCATTTGCCTCCATGTAAAAGCCAAGCAGTTTACCTCCCAGTTATTCAGCGAGGCCATGCCAAATGCTCAGTGTAGGTTAAACACCGCATCCAGCACAGAAAGGTGGCAGATACCTTATGACAAACACATGTATATGTGTGTGTCTTTATAGCCCAACTCTGCACAAAGAAAAGGTGGAGCTTACTCAAATAGAATAATTAAAAGCTGAGAGGATTTGAAAAATAAAAGTCATCTAGTAAGCTCTATTTGTCTTTCTTATGTGGTTAGCTATGGGTCTACTATTGATTTCTTATTAACAACCTTTTATTTTTAAAATGGAGACTGTATAAATCTAAAAGACTGCTTTCCCTGAACCAAAACCTTGGGTACAAAATCTGACAAATGTTTTCCCCCCTACTTTTTATATTCATGCATTTGTAAAGCATTGTGAATGCTTATAAGTTAAATTCCACTTGACCACATATTTAATGAAGCACCTAGTAAAGAACAGAACATAAATATCTAAAATGGGAAAATCACCAGAGAATCTGAATACCAAGGCAAAAAACCTGAAGGGATGGTGCCATAGTTTCTTGTCTCCTCCACAGCAAAAGCTCATTTTCCAGCTCACAGACACTTTCAAACTGGAAGGATTTTGAAGAAAAATCTGCTACCATCTTTTCTATATCCTGTGATAAACTACAGTTCTCATGAAGACAAAGAGTTTGGTCACACAGTTGGAGCTGGCAGAAACATTTTTTTCAGCTCCTTATTACCAAACAAGATGGAGTCAGTCAGTGTTCTGTTGTGAGAAACTTGCCTTTCAGTCTGGTTGATTTATAAGCTTTTAACAAACTGTCCTGAAGATGGCGCCACGTGCTTAGCTATGTTTTCTACCTGTATCATTTGGTGATTTCTGAAACCACTGTCTAAGGAGCAGATACACAGACTTATGGGAAGATCTGTAGGAAATGCCACCTTGAAATGATATTCCTGTGTTAAGTATAGATATAAAACTAAGTCACCCAAGGAACAATTTGATTCAATTATCTTTAAATTTTCAGTTAGGAGAAGGAATTACGGAAAAAAAATACAGTCATTGCTGTTTTGAGTTACATCAGTGGCATCTTCTGAAAGCCAAATTCCATCTCTAATCTTGTACTTTCTCCTTTGTTCCCTATTTGTAGCCATCCATCAAGTGGTCGAAGTCAGAAACTTGAATGACATCTTTGATCCTTCTTTCTATTTTAACCTTCCATACCAGAAACTCCACATCCCAATCAATCACCCAGTCATAACTATTCTAATCCCTAAATTGTGTCTCAGTTGTGTCCATGTCTGTCCATTCCCACTGCTACCAGTAAAGTTCAACAGCACCATTACCTCCTCCCTGCAGTATTGCACGAGTAGGTTAACTGTTTCCCCTTTCACACAGCTTGCTCCTCTCAATCTGCTCTCTTCATCTAGAGTGATCTTTCAGAAAGATAGACCTGATCATGTAATGCACCCCCCCATCCATTTACAATCTTCTATGGCTCCCTAGTGCTTTCAAGTAAAATCCACACTCTTGTAGTCTACAAGCCTTTTTTAGAACCTAGCTGTCTCCCAGTTTTCTAGCTTCATCTTGCAACAACAACTATCCCACTTGTTTTTTAACCTCGGTCATAAGATTTCTTTCCAGTTCCTAGTATGTTCACATCAGGATTGTTTATTTTTCCTGATCCTGCCTGTGCTCCAGCAGCAGCTGCAATTTACTCCTCTTCTATAGGCATAGCCACCACATCTCCATCTATCTAATTATGGTTCACATTGTAGATCTCAATGAGAACATTATTTCTTAATAGAAAGAGTTCCCTAGAGCACATTAGGACGCACCACTCTATGACTCCATAGCATCATGTACTTTCCTAATTTTAATAGGCATCTCATTTTATCATTATTGTTTATTTTCTCCTCTATTATAAACTCTGTGAAGGCAGGGACGATGTTCTTACACAACATTCTTATAATGTCCTATAAGGCCTTTGTGTTAGTCCGTTCTCACGCTGCTAATAAAGACATACCAGAGACTGGGTAATTTATAAAGAAAAAGAGGTTTAACGGACTCACAGTTCCACATGGCTGGGGAGGCCTCACAATCATGGTGGAAGGTGAAGGAGGAGTAAAGGCATATCCAATATGGCAACAGGCTAGGGAGCTTGTGTAAGGGAACTCTCCTTTATAAAACCATCAGATCTCTTGAGACTTATGCACTATCACTAGAACAGCATGGGAAAGACCTGCCCCCATGATTCAACTACCCCCCACAGGGTCCCTCTAATGACGTGTGGGAATTATGGGAGCTATAATTCAAGATGAGATTTGGGTGGGGACACAGCCAAACCATATCAGCCTTATATCATCTGCCTCCCTCACGTTACCTTTCTGACTTTGTCAGCTGAGACTCTCCTTTATTTCTTTGCTTCAACCTCCTTGCTTGTTCTTCTAACTAGCTTCCTCTAGCTTGGCCTTTTTGTTTCTTCTCTAACTGCCAGACATGATCCTGGCTCAAGGCCTTTGCACCTAAAATGCACTTCCCCAGATTTCTGTGTTGCTCTCTCCCTTACCTGCTTCAAATTTTTATTCAAATGCAACATTCGGCGTAGAGTATTTTCTGACCATCCAATCCATTCCCCCTACCCACCGCCAATGTTCCTATCCCTCTCCCTGCTTTATTTTTCTCCTTAGCTCTTATTACACCTAATACATGTATTAGTCCATTTTCATGCTGCTGATAAAGACATACTGGAGACTGGGGAGAAAAAGAGGTTTAATTAGACTTACAGTTCTGCATGGCTGGGGAGGCCTCAGAATCATGGCAGGGGTGGTGAAAGGCACTTCTTACATGGCAGCAGCAAGAGAAAATAAGGAAGATGCAAAAGTGGAAACCCCTGATAATCCATCAGATTTTGTGAGACTTATTCACTACCACGAGAACAGTATGGGGGAGACTGCCCCCAGGATTCAAATTATCTCCCACCAGGTCCTTCCCCTCCCACAACACATGGGAATTATGGGAATACAATTCAAGGTGAGATTTGATTGGGGACACAGAGCCAAAACATATCATTCCACCCCTGACCCCTCCAAATCTCATGTCCTCACATTTCAAAACCAATCATGCCTTCCCAATGGTCCCCAAAGTCTTAACTCATTTCAGCATTAACCCAAAAGTCTACAGTCCAAAGTCTCATCTGAGACAAAGCAAGTCCCTTCCGCCTATGAGCCTGTAAAATCAAAAGCAAACTAGTTACTTGCTAGATACAATGGGGGTACAGGTATTGGGTAAATACAGCCATTCGAAATGGGAGAAATTGTTCAAAACAAAGGGGTTACAGGCCCATGCAAGTCTGAAGTCCAGCGGGGCAGTCAAATACTAAAGTTCCAAAATGATTTCCTTTGACTCCATGTCTCATATCCAGTTCACGGTGATGCAAGAGGTAGTTTCCCATAGTCTTGGGCAGCTCTGCCCCTGTGGCTTTGCAGGGTACAGCCTCCCTACTGGCTGCTCTCATGGGCTGACATTGAGTGTGTCTGTGGCTTTTCCAGGCACATGGTGCCAAGTGTTGGTGGATCTACCATTCTGGGGTCTGGAGGATGGCGGCCCTCTTCTCGCAGCTCCACTAGGCAGTGCCCCAGTAGGGACTCTGTGTGGGGGTTCTGACTCCATATTTCCTTTTTGCACTGCCCTAGCAGAGGTTCTCCATGAGGGCCCCACCCCCTCTGCCTGGTCATCCAGGCATTTCCATACATATTCTGAAATCTAGGTGGAGGTTCCCAAACCTCAGTTATTGACTTCTGTGCACCCACAGGCTCAACACCACGTGGAAGCTGCCAAAATCTGGGGCTTTCATCCTCTGAAACCATGGGCCAAGCTGTACCTTGGCCCCTTTTAGCAACAGCTGGAGCAGCTGGGATGCAGGGCACCAAGTTCCAAGGCTGCACACAGCATGGGGACCCTGGGCCCGGCCCACAAAATTATTTTTTCCTTCTAGGCTTCCAGGTCTGTGATGGGTGGGGCTGCCGTGAAGACCTCTGACATACCTTGGGGACATTTTCCCCAGTGTCTTGGGGATTAACATTCGCCTCCTTGTTACTTACGCAAATTGCTGCAGACAACTTGAATTTTTCCTCAGAAAATGGGTTTTTCTTTTGTACTGCATCATCAGCCTGCAAATTTTTTGAACTTTCATGCTGTTTCCTTTTTTAAATGTAATGTTTTAACAGTACCCAAGTCACCTTTTGAATGCTTTGCTGCTTAGAAATTTCTTCCGCCAGATACCTTAAATCATCTCTCTCAAATTCAAAGTTCCACAAATCTCTAGGTCAGGGGCAAAATGCCGCCAGTCTCTTTGCTAAAACATAATAAGAGTCACCTTTGCTCCAGTTCCCAACAAGTTCCTCATCTCCATCTGAGAGCACTTCAGCATGGACCTTATTGCTCATATCACTATCAGCACTTTGGTCAAAACCATTCAACAAGTCTCTAGGAGGTTCTAAACTTCCCACATTTTCCTGTCTTCTTCTGAGCCCTCCAAATTGTTCCAACCTCTGCTGTTACCCAATTCCAAAGTTGCTTCCACATTTTTGCATATCTTTCAGCAATGCCCCACTTTACTGGTACAAATTTACTGTGTTAGTTCATTTTCACGCTACTAATAAAGAGATACCCAAGACTGGGAAGAAAAAGAGGTTTAATTGGACTTACAGTTCCACATGGCTGGGGAGGCCTCAGAATCATGGTGGGAGGTAAAAGGCACTTCTTACATGACAGCAGCAAGAGAAAATCAGGAAGATGCAAAAGCAGAAACCCCTGATAAACCATCAGATCTCATGAGACTTATTCACTACCATGAGAACAGTATGTGAGAAACTACCCCCACGATTCAAATTATCTCCCACCAGGTCCCTCCTACAACACATGGGAATTATGGGAGTACAATTCAAGATGAGATTTGGGTGGAGACATAGAGCCAAACCATATCAATACACTTTCATAGTTTATTGTCTGTCTCCCTCCACTAAAGTATATACTCCATGAGGGCAGGTATTTTTGTCTCTGATCTGTGCACCTGGAGTAGCACAAAGTAGTCAGTGGAATTATTCATCCTAGCTCTGTCCTAGTGATTTCATGGACTCATTCTTTTCATCTTTCTTGGTACTGAATCATTCTAGTTTGTGAGGGGCGGGGGACAATTATATCTTCACCTGGAAAGGCTTCCCTCCCTCTGATTACTTTAGTTTCCTATTTCTAGAACAAGAATGCTTTTTTGGAGGGTGGTGGTAGGGCAGAAAAATCAGAACTAAAAATAAACTTTCCCATAAAAATATAAAAGCAGAAATTTACTGAGGCCCTGTAGGTTTTAGCTGCTTCCAAATAATAAATTTCCTGAAAACTAACTGAACATGTGGCATGAGGCCAGAGCTACCAATCTTATTAAAAAAAGTCTCCACCTGGATAGTTCCAAGGGTCTCTTATCTTTCTGTTATTTGATGAGATATTCAGAGAAACTCTGATTCCCTCAAGTCACTGGGGCACCTCCTATACTGAAAGAAATGTGTTTGCTTGGCTGTATGGCCAGCTTGATCATTTGTGTAGAAATGTGTGGTTTCTAAAGCCAAACCAGCTATGCATTTAGATGTGGCCCAATTTCCTAATGAGGAAATGTCAAAGAAGAATCAGGTTAAATGACTGCAATATAGGTATGTAGTCATTTTGAAAAATTCCAATACCCTGCAATGATCTAGGGGAAAACAACAGTCTTACCATATGTAAGACTGATTCATGGCTAATGATTTATCATGCACATTTGATTCAGCTTCCACTTTTAGAGTTATAAGATAAGCAAACAGATGTTTACCACCCTTAATTTCAAGGAAATATCATATTGGAACTGCAATTAAACACAGTTCTATTGAATATGTGAAATATTGTTACAGAGAGAACTGAGAACATCATTTATAATACAAAATAAAAATAAAGGTAAAAGTAAGTATCTTTATATACCAAAATTTAAATTTTTGATAGAAGATATATATCTTAATTAAAGCCAAAAGGAAAATCTAATGCTATGTTTTACTGGGTGTATAAGTACAAGATTTGAAAGATCAACTCATGCCTTTTCATCTTTACAAAATAATGCAAGACTTAACAACAAAAAGAAGGTCATGGGATTACAATTTTAAAAGGAGGTTGAAAAGTCTGCTATTTAGAGACATTCTAACAATGATGAAGATACGAGTGACAATTAGGCTGTAAATGATCAAGATAAAGTTTGAGCCATAATTTATCATATCATTTAAAATAGTTAAAGGAAAAGAACTGGAATGTTCCCAACATACAGAAAAGATAAATGTTACAGGTGATGAATATCTCGATTACCCTGATTTAGTCATTATACATTGTATGCATGTATCAAAATATCACATGCACCCCACAAATATGTACAAATATTATGAATCGGTTAAAAAAAGATAAAGTTTGAGAAAAGGAACAAGAGAAGAGCAGCCATCAATTGCACATTGCTGGAGTGAATTCAACAGATAAGAAAATGAAAGTCTACATGGTAATTTAATTAAAATAGCACCCAGGCCCGCAAAAATGGAGGGAAAAGAGAGAGAGGTGGAAACACAAAGAATGACTTCCAGAAGAATTCTCCACAATCAGAAGAGGTCAGGATGAAAGGGTAGAGAGGTATGATCAAGGTTCAGGAGAAAGATGAAAAAGGTGGCCAAGCGATGAATGAAATCATATAACTAAGCTATAATTCTCTTCTTTACTCTAAAGGAATGATCTCTGGAATTGGTTAAAGGAGTTGTATTTTTGGAGATTCTTCATATTAGGAGAAAGATAAAGGCCAGGCAGAATGAAACAGAGCTTCTGTAACAGGAGTGTTATTTAAAATTCCAGCGGGGATTCCACTCAATAGAAGCCTAAATGATAAAACTAGAATTATAGTTAATGACAGAAAATTCTGCAATCATTTTTATTTGGTCTTGTAAGTGATTATCTTATGCATTGACTGGAAAATGAAAAGCATATATGAGATCTATATTTGGTTCAAAGACAAACTGGGAGGAAGTGTAAATCCTGGAAAAAATTGCCTGTCTGGTCCCATGTTTGAAAAACTCTCCCTTATATTAATAACATTTTTAAAAATTAAAAAAAAAACATGGAGGAACCTAAAGTCAAAAGCCCTGACCCACTTCCATTATGTGAAGTCCAAACTTGTGAACAAATGGAAATCGACTTTCTCAAAATATGTTCCACTGAATGTTGTTGTCTAGTCAAACATATTGGGAATTTCTAGATTAAATAACAGTGAGTACATTTTGTTACTGTTAGGAGAAGTAATCTCCTATCATCCCAGAGCAACCCTGTATATTGTTGCCAGCCAAGGCACCATTGTAACACCCTGATCACTCTTTTCCTAGCACATTTATCATGGTTGTATTGGCAGTGGGTAACCATTACCGTGAATAATGAGGTAAAGTCTCTCTCTGGGATAAAAATGGGCTTGCTAAAAAAAGAGTTGGATTCCGCAAGCTTAAAGGTGAATTCTCTGACATAAACCCATTGCATGGACAGCATCCAGTGGGTCCCCTCTGCATCTTCTTGTGGGTCTTAGAAGGCCAGAAGAATCAAGGTTCGCATGATGCTCATGCTACATGCTGTGCCATCGTCATGTTCTTTATTTCTGACCCAGGAATCTCATGTCTTCTGCCAGCATCCATGAAAAAGTGACAGACTATCTTGATAGTTTGAAGTGAAGTAAATTCCCTAACCCTAACACTTACTACAGGATTTCTTAGGACCTTTACTTTGTCCTTGTGACCCTCCAAGGGGACACATGGCACCAGGTGTTTTACTTGGTCATGCAAATTCATTCTCCTATACAGCAATTCCAAGTACTAGTATTTTGCAACATATATCTTAGGAAGTCCTATTCTAAGAACACTGGTGCAGGTCTGGATGGAACATGTACAAGATTTGAAAAGACCTACTTTCCCAAATGTATCTTTCTATGGCCTGTTATACTACTCCAAATTCCCACCATTTGAATGACTCCTTTGG
Organism: Gorilla gorilla gorilla; assembly: GCF_029281585.2. Classification (NCBI taxonomy): domain Eukaryota; kingdom Metazoa; phylum Chordata; class Mammalia; order Primates; family Hominidae; genus Gorilla; species Gorilla gorilla. The sequence continues at coordinate 84,178,313 of NC_073235.2, read as the reverse complement.
TAAAATGCATTATTTCCAGAAGGCCCTTATTATAATGCAAACATGTTGCCTGGAGGTGTAGTACAGGAATATACATAGATTACATAAGAGGAGATTGAAAGAAAGTGAGAGTTGGGCTCTGATAGAATGTGGAAAGTAAGTTCTAGGTTAGGAAAGGTCCTGGAATTAAATTTGTACCTGGGTAGAAAAGGACAGACTAAAGCACTGCAGTGATGCATCCTCTTTTTTCTCCTCTCCAAATACAATACTTATAGCCAGAATTTATGTTCAAAATGAATTGCAAAACGTTTTTCTTGCCCCTTTATTTTGTCTTTATTAATTATACCTTTCTGTTTTTTGTTTTGTTTTTAGAGGTAAGATCTCTGTTGCCCAGGCTAGACTGCAGTGGCATAATCATAGCTCACTGCAGGCTTGAACTCCTGGGCTCAAGTGATCCTCCCACCTCAGCCTCCCACTAGCTGGGACCACAGGTGAGCACCACCATGCCCAGTTAATTTTTTAATTTTTTGTAGAGACGTGGTTTCCCTATATTGCCCAGGCTGGTCTCAAACTCCTGGCCTCAAGCAGTCTTCCCACCTTGGCCTCCCAAAATACTGAGATTACAGGCATGAACCACTATGCAACACCCCCCCAACCACCACAATCCACCCACTATCCCCACCTCCAGCCAAGTCTTCTCCTTCTGTTTGAACTGGAATGTAAATTAGTCCTTAATCCCAAGTGAGTAGTTAAAAATTTGAATATTAGCTTTGTTTTAAACGGAGACTTGAATCAGCATCGTTTGGGAGAGCAGGAGGAGGAACAGATAGGCTGTATGGCAGATATTTTCAAAACAAACTTCTCATTCCCTTAAGGACACATTTGGAGGTGTCAAAACAGGACGAGTAAGGTGCTGAACTTAAGCCTTGTATTTCCTGACTCTGCCTAAGCTAGCCATCTGATGTTTTTATTTACATTTGTTTTATTGCATTTTGGTTTAGGCTTTTTTATTAAAGCAGGAAACTGAGAGATTTACAATAGATATGGCTCAATAATTCATTCAATTTTGAAAATTTCTGCTTGAAAACAATGCATATTCTAATGTTCTTACTTGAATCACAACTTTTTAGAAGCTGTTTATCACAGTTACTTAACTTGTGCATGATTTTGCTATGTTCTCATCACCATTTGGGGAAAGTTATTCAGAGAGAATGCACTAAGAGATTTTGTGTTTTCTTTCTCTAAAAAAATGTTGTGTGTACTCAGCATGCAGGGTGTTGTGCTACAAGGAACTAAGATTTCCCCATTAAAAAAGAAGTCTTTCTCTTAGGTGCTTACAATGTGTTCTACACACATCAGGCATTAGATCAAAGCCAGGACCACCACCATGCTGTCCTACAATGGTGTTTCAAACATTACCCTACCATATAAGCAATCACAAGAAATGTGTGAGATGTTTCAGAATAGTCAATTACATTTCTTGGGCTTTTGTAGCCAGATATAACATAATATATTCTCCTTCAAATAAAGTACTCATGGATCAACCAACTTTCAGTTCTTTTGTAATGGTCAGGTTTATCTGCATTCATAGGAAGCCTCTGAAATGTCAGCAGGAAAGCCTGAGCTTGGGGATAGACAGCTTATCAAATACTGGGTCGTTTGAGTCTGATGTATTCTAAATCATCAGGGCACATCAGCCATCCTTTAGCATAAGCCTCTTTTGGATTCCCACATGGCAAAATTTCAAACTCAATGAGAAGTATGACTGCATATAGGTTATCCAGTTATTAAAAACAAACTCCATAAGCAAACTGCGAAAATCAGACTGTCAGCAACATATTTTCATCTCTGATTACAGATGTGGCCCTCCTTCAGTTCCATATAATTCACATCACAATATACTAGCCCTTTCAGGAATTTAACAGCATTTTCTGGCATAGAAATGTCATATAAAAGATTCTAGCTCATCAATGTATTGTCATTGAACCTAAGATAAGTCAGTCACTAACAAATTATCACAAAAATAGGAGTACTTTCATTTTATCTTCCAAAATCTCAAAAGAATTGTATTGAGAATGTTCCTTCCACTGAAACAGATGGAGCAATTTTCTCCTGGTTTGGTCTTGGGAAGGTGTACTTGTCCAGGAATGTATTTATTTCTTCTAGATTTTCTAGTTTATGTGCATATAAGTGTTCATAATATTATCTGATGGTTATTTGTATTACTGTATGTATACTGTATTACTGTATTACTGTATTACTGTATAATACCACCCTTCTTGTTTCTGATTGTATTTATTCGGATCTTCTCTCTTTTCTTCTTTATTAGTCTAGCTAGCAGTCTATATATTTTATTAATTTTTTCAGAAAAACAGGTCCTGGATTCATTGATCTTTTCAATGGTTTTTCATGTCTCAGTCTGCTCTGAGTTCAGCTCTGATTTTGGTTATTTCCTGTCTTCTGCTAGCTTTGGGATTGGTTTACTCTTGTTTCTCTAGTTCTTTTAATTGTGATGTTAGGTTGTTAAATTGAGATCTTTCTAACTTTTTGATGTGGGCATTTAGTGCTATAAATATCCCACTTAACATTGCCTTAGCTGTGTCCCAGAGATTCTGGTATGTTTTATCTTTGTTCTCATTAGTTTCAAAGACAATCCCATTAAAAAGTGGGCAAGGACATGAACACTTTTCAAAAGAAGACATACATGTGGCCAACAAGCATATGAAAAAAAGCACAACAACACTCTCATTAGGGAAATACAAATCAAAACCACAATGAGATACCATCTCACACCAGTCAGAATAGCTGCTACTAAAAAGTCAAAAAATAACAGATGCTGGCGAGATTGTAGAGAAATATGAACACTTATGCACTGCTGGTGGGAGTGTAAATTAGTTCAGCCATTGTGGAAGACAGTATGGTGATTCCTCAAAGACAGGGAATCAACCTTTATGCCCATCATTGATAAATAAAGAAAATGTGGTGCATATACACTGATATGGTTTGGCTCTGTGTCTCCACCCAAATCTCATCTAGAATTGTAATCTCCACATGTGATGGTAGGAACCTGATGGGAGGTGATTGGATTATGGGGGCTGTTTCCCCCATGCTGTTCTCATGATAGTGAGTGAGTCTCATGAGATCTGATGGTTTTAAAAGTAGCAGTTTTTCCTGTGTTTACACTTCAGTTTTCTTGCCTGTCACCAAGTAAGATGTCCCTGTATCCCCTTCCACCATGATTGTAAGTTTCCGAGACCTTCCCAGCCATGCAATACTGTGATCAATTAAGCCTCTTTTCTTTTAAATTACCCAGTCTCAGGCATTTCTTTATAGCTGTGTGAAAATGGACTAATACAGAGAATTGGTACCAGCAGAGTGGGATACTGCTATAAAGATACCCAAAAATGTGGAAGCAACTTTGGAGCTGGGTAACAGGCAAAAGTTGGAATAGTTTGGAGGGCTCAGAAGAAGACAGTAAGCACAGGGTTCTGAGGCAACATAATCCTCAGCTTATGAAGATGATGGGATTAAGAGATTAAAGTAAGACAGGCATAAGAAATTATAAAAGTATTAATTTTGGGAACTAATAAATGTCCATGAAATCTTCACAATTTATGTTCTTTTGCCGCAGCTTCAGCCAGTCCCTCCATTTGGGGTTCCTGACTTCCCGCAACAGTATCTGGTAGAATACATTTCTAAATAGCAAAACATTCAAGAGGTGACCTGGTTGATTCTGAAAGCCTTCAGTTTTATGCCTTCATAAATAAATGGTTTGAAATTGAAACTTATGTTTGAAATGAAAGCAGAGCATAAAGGTTTGGAAAATTTGCAGCCTGACTATGTAGTAGAAAGAAAAAACTCATTTCCTGGGGAGGAATTCAAGCTGGATATGAAATTTGCATAAGTAACAAGGAGCCAAATTTTATTATAATAGCCAAGACAATGGGGAAAATGTCTCCAGGGCATGTCAGAGATCTTTGCAGCAGCCCCTCCCATCACAGGCCAGGCCTAGGAGGGAAAAATGGTTTTGTGGGCTGGGTCCAGGACCCCACAACTCTGTGCAGTCTCAAGACTTGGTGCCCTGCATCCCAGCTGCTCTAGCTCTGGCTGTGGCTAACAGGGGTCAAGGTACAGCTTGGGCCATTGCTTCAGAGGGTTCAAGCCGCAAGCCTTGGCAGCTTCCACGTGGTGTTGGGCCTGCAGTTAGTTGCACAGAAGACAAGAATTGAGCTTTGGAAACCTCTACCTAGATTTTGGCGGATGTATGGAAATGCCTGGATGTCCAGGCCTAAGTCTGCTGCAGGGGTGGAGCCCTCATGGAAAACCTCTGCTAGGGCAGTATGGAAGGGAAATGTGGGGTTGGAGCTCCCTCACAGACTTCCCACTGGGGTACTGCCTAGTGGAGCTGTGAGGTGAGGGCCACCATCCTCCAGTCTCCAGAAATGTAGATCTACCGACAGCTTGCACCTTGCACCTGGAAAAGCTGCAGACACTCAATGCCAGCCCATGAGCGAGCTACCCAAGGCATTGAGAGTCCAACCTTTGTATCAAAGTACCCTGGGTGAGACGTGGAGTCAAAGGAGATTACTTTGGAGTTTTAAGATTTAATGATGGCCTGGCTGGGTTTCTGACTTGCATGGGGCCTGTGGCCCCTTCATTTTGGTGAATTTCTCCTATTTGAAATGGGAACATTTACCCAATGCATGTACCCTCATTGTATCTTGAAAGTAACCAACTTGATTTTGATTTTAAGGCTCATAGGTGGAAGGGACTTGTCTTGGATGATACTTTGGACTTGGACTTTTGAGTTAATGCTGGAATGAGTTAAGACTTTGGGGGACTGTTGGGAAGTCATGATTGTGTTTTGAAATGTGAAGACATGACATTTTGGAGAGGCCAGTGGCAGAATTATATGGTTTGGCTCTGTGTCCCCACCCAAATCTCATCTTGAATTATAATCCCCATGTATCAAGGGAGAAAAATGATGACAGGTGATTGGATTATGGGGGCCGTTTCCCCCCATGCTGTTCTCATTATAGTGAGTGAGTCTTATGAGATCTGATGGTTTTAAAAGTGGCAGTTTTTCCTTTGCTTGCACTTCACTTCTCTTGCCTGCTGCAATGTAGGATGTGCCTTCTTCCCATTTCACACGATTGTAAGTTTCCTGAGGCCTCCCCAGCCATGCGGAACTGTAAGTCAATTAAACCTCTTTTCTTTATAAATTATGCAGTTTCAGACATTTCTTTATAGCAGTGTGAAAACAGGTTAATACATACACCATGGAATACTATGCAGCCATGAAAAAGAAAAAGATCATGCCCTTCGTAGGAACATTGATGAAGCTGGAGGCCATTATCCTTAGCAAACTAACATAGAAGCAGAAAACCAAATACCACATGTTCTCACTTATAAGTGGGAGCTAAATGATGCGAACACATGGACACAAAGAAGGGAACAACACACACTGGGGCCTATTGGAGGGTGGAGGTTGGAGGGTGGGAGAAGTGAGGGGAGAGGGATCAGGAAAAATAACTAATGGATACTAGGCTTAATACCTGGGTAATGAAATAATCTGTACAACAAATCCCCATGACACAATTTTACCTATGAAACAAACCTGCTTATGTACACCTGAACTTAAAATGAAAGTTAAATTTTTTTAAAATTACAAAACAACTACAAGAAGAAAAACAAGATGGAGTGAAATATTTTAGAAGTGGACAGAGGTTTTGGTTGCTTTGTTTCATTTTCTCTCAAGGACTGTTCTTTTTTAAGATGGGAAAATGTATTTTTAGTCTGCTGAGAATTAAGAGTTAGTAGTAAAAGCAGGAATTACTTTTCAAATGCCACCAAAGTTGCAGTTTTATAGCATAGTGTTCCTTAGGTCTCTTCTTGCTGATACCCAAGATGGCTGGAATAATCTGAGTCACTGTAAACACCTTGTTTAACTCAGAAAATTCCCTTAGACTCTGTCTCCTTTTTTGTTTTAACTCTTCTTACCCTTTTCTAATGGCCCCATTGTTATCCTATGGCTTTCCTGGCTTTGATTATGCTCCATCTCAGATGCTGACAATAATCCTCACCCATAATCCTTTGACCTTACCATTACAGTGTATGCTAGACAGACTTTCAACTGCCAGCACCTGCATCTCATTGTAGAGCCTGTTCTGCCTGTGCACGTAGGAGCAGCCTTTAGTACTAATCAACAGAAATTGGTCTATACACAGACCAGGTCTCTCATACCCAGGTGGAATAACTCTGAGGCATATGTTGCATAATGGCTCTGTGATTTCTCCAGCAGCAAAAGCTCCAGTTACCCACAGAAGTAATCGCCTGATAACACATCCTTTGTTAACTTCCTTAATTTTCCTATATCACTTCTCTCCACTCTCCTACCTATGTGTGCTGGGATAACTTCACAAATAACTTGAATTTTTGTCTCAGGGTCTACTTTTAAGGAACCCAAACCTACATATTGCTACTGGATTTCCTTATTTTCTTACATGCTTCTAGTCTATATTCAATTGATGTTGTATCCTATCTTCAAACTAGGCAGCCAGATAACATCCCAGCTCTACATATCTTGAGGCGAGGCTGGTAATTGCATGTCATATTTGTACTTGAAAGGTATGATTTTATATGCAATGTATTTTTCTTTTATGTATCTTTCTCTTTCTAGATGAATTGATGCTAGTATGCTCATGTGTCCCAAATCTGTGTCTCAAGGGCAGAGCTCTCTTTCAAAATTTGAACATGTATATCAAATGGTCCACTTGTCACCTGGATGTGCACACAACCATCAAGCTTAGCATAAACAGTCTTTAGCCCAACAAATTTCTCATTAACCTTGCTCTACTCCCAGACTTCCCTGTACCATTTACCTAATTGCTTAAATCAGAAACCAGAGAAAACCCTTGACTACTCATTTAACCCGATATCAAATAGTTATGTGCAGTTACAAGTTATGGACAACTCAATTTACAGTAGCTTAAATGTTGTTTTCTTTTTCTCACATAAGTAGGTTCAAGGCAGATTGCTGTGGTGTTGATTCAATAACCTAAAAATGTCCAGCAATATTTCTACAATTCATGTGATATTCCCTGATGGAATTGAGAAAGAACTGCATCTCCTTCATGTTCAAAAGAAACAGAAGTAGAAAGAAGCAGTCTTGTGAGTCTCTTTTACAAGGAAACAGCTTTTCCTGAAGAGCCTCCCAGTAGACTTCTCTTTACAGTTCACTATGCAGAATAGGCCAGATCACTACCCCAGCTATAAGGGAAACTGAGGAAACAGGGAACAGGATTGTTATAAATGAACTATTCCAAACAAGATCCATTTATTCAAGATGAACTCATTGGCTCCTCAGAAAGCCAGAGTTCCTTTAGCAGGAAAAAAGTGAAAATACATATTGACTAAAATAACTTGAAATATCTGCAACAAATCCCCACCCCCACCTTTCTGCCAACCAAATATCAAGTTGGGTCTTATCCTTTAAATGTCTTGAAAATATGTCTATTCCTTCACCACTGCCCCCATTTTAATGTAAACTACTATCATCTGTGTTCAGTTCAGAGCTAGAGCAATAGGCTTTTAATTGTTTCTCTGGTTTAAGTGATAATTACTTTCCACCAATCTCTTTTCCAACTTCACCCAGAGTGATCTTTTATGTAGGTAGATATGAACTTGTTATGTACTGCCTTAAGCCACTTCCATGACCGACACCAGGCTCTTTTCTTTTTTTTTTTTTTTCAGACGGAGTCTTGCTCTATCACCCAGGCTGGAGTGCAGTGGTGCAATCTCTGCTCACTGCAAGCTCCGCCTGCCGGGTGCACGCCACTCTCTTACCTCAGCCTCCCGAGTAGCTGGGACTACAGGCACCCGCCACCATGCCCGGCTAATTTTTCGTATTTTTAGTAGAGATGGGGTTTCACCGTGTTAGCCAGGATGGTCTCGATCTCCTGACCTTGTGATCCGCCCACCTCGGCCTCCCAAAGTGCTGGGATTACAGGCGTGAGCCACCGTGCCTGGCCAACACCAGGCTATTTCTTAGCTCTGCTCACCTTCTCCCCTGCTTCAACTACCTCTCCCCTCCCACTCACCCACTTTTAGTTTACTCCTACTCATTGTTCAAGATGTTCTCTCACTTTTTCCCTCCTGTTCCTCTTCTCCAGGCTGATATGGGTGATCCTTTATGTATATTTGTATTGTATAATATTTTGTTATTATTATTTCATTATATGATTGTCACCACCATCAGAAAGAGTTTCTTTATAAATAAAGTATTTGTTTCACTCAACTTAGAGTCCTTATTACCCAGCACAGTACCTGGCACTAAGAGTTCAATTAATACTTATGGAATGAACAGATTGATTAATTTTAAAAGAGTAATTGAATCATGATGGTTGTTAATTTAAAAAGTTGGGTAGTAATTGTTTCTCTGGACACCTGTAATAAGAGAACCAACAAGAAACAGTATAACAAAGTTATTGGGAGTATAATTTCTGTATCCCCTCTACAGTCTAACTCCATAGGGTCAACTCTGTGACCTTGAGCTAGTTAAGTGAATCTTTTTGTGTAAATTTCTTCATATGTATAATGTGGATAATGATACTACTTAGCTCAAAAGGTTGTTAAAAGGATGAAAATAGTTAATGCTTGCAATTCCTAGTTAATGCATAGATTAACACCCAACGCATGGTGAATGCTATAAAAATTTTAAAAATAAGTAAATTTTTTAAATTGCTATAAATTTTTAAATTGCTATAAATTTTAAATTGCATTTTTAAAATGCTATAAAAAATTTTAAAAATAAGTAAAGAAGACAGTTGTGATTCCTGTCTCTACAGAATTTATAGTCTAGGTCAGTGCTGTTTAATAGAAATATAAGGTAAGCCACATATGTAATTAAAAATTTCTAGTGGCTATACTAAAAAGTGACTGAATTATAAATAAGATTGATTTAAATAGTTTATGTAAACTGCTATATCAAAAATATTATTTCTACAGGTAACCTATCTAAAAAGTTATATTCCTTATTTTGTACTGTCTTCAAAATTCAATGTATTTTATACTTACAGCACATCTCAATTCAGATGCTTAATTCTCATCTGTATTTAAATCTCATCAACTTACAGTTGAAAAAGTAGACTCACATACCCAAGTTGTTCCAAACATCTTTAAATTTTTACTATAACTGATTCAGATATCAGTGTTAATTTACAATTTGTAGCAATTGAAGTTAAGAATTCAGTTCCTCAGTCATACTAGTTACAGTTTAGTGTCCAAGAGCCACATAGGCCAGCATGGAATTAGAGGAAAGGTGATAAGTAAGCAGACAATTACAGAGTGTGATTGACACAGAGTGCTGTGTTAGGGCAAAGGTTGAGTGCTCTGGGAACACACAGTAAGGGTGCTAATGAAGCTTGGTGGAGGGAATTTATTAAGGAAATTTTCCTGGAGAAAATGCTATCTTGAGACTTCAAGGATAAGTAGGAGTTGGCCAGGTGATGAGGGAGAAAGCCCATCTGTCAGAAGGAATAGTGTTGGGGATGAGGGGAAGTATAGCATTTTCACAGACCTGAACAAATTTCAGAGTGACTGATGCATAGAGTGTATATGTGTATATAGGAAGTGGAGGATGAGCTATAGGGGGAAGAGGTGGAAAAGGGAGCAGTTGAGAAGTAAGGCTAGAAAAGTTAGCCAGGGAAGAAATCATGAATGAGTTTTTATAAAACATGCTAAAGGAGGTCAGACTATCCTGAAGTTAATGAGAAGACACTGAAGGATTTAAACATGCAACTGAAGGTTACGTGATCATGATATGTTTACTGAAGATAATTCTGGCTACGGTATGGAAAAAGTTTAGAAGATAATCAATTGTCTAGTGTCTCACACCCATAAGATGGCTACTATCAAAAAAAAAAAAAAAAAACAGAACAGAACAAGCATTGGTGGGTGAGGATGTGAAGAAACTGAAACCCTTGTGCACTATTGTTAGTAACATAAAATGTTGCAGTCACTGTGAAAAGCAGTATGGCACTTCCTCAAAAAATTAAAAATAGAATTACCACATAGTCCAGCAATTCCACTTCTGGATATATACCCAGGAGAATTGAAAGAAGGATCAAAGAGATATTTGTACACCCATGTTCACAACAACATTATTTACAATATCTAAAACATGAAAGCTAGCCAAGTATCCATAGATAGATAAATGGGTAAGCAAAATATGATATATACATACAACAGGGTGTCATTCAAGCCCTAAAAGTGAAGGAAATTCTGATACATGCTAACTGAAATAAGCTAATTACAGAAAGACGAATACCACTTGATCCCACTTATATGAGGTACCTAGAATAGTCAAAATCAGAGAGACAGAAAGTAGAATAGTGGTTGCCAGGGATAGGGGGAAGAAAAAAGGGGAATTATTGTTTAACTGGTAGAGAGTTTCAGTTTTGCAAGATGAAAAGAGTTCTGGAAATGAATGGTGGTGATGGTTGCAAAACAATGTGAATGTTTTTAATATTAGTGAACTGTACACTTAAAAATGGTTAAGATGGCCGGGCACGGTGGCTCATGCCTATAATCCCAGCACTTTGGGAGGCCAAGGTGGGCAGATCACAAGGGCAGGAGATCGAGACCATCCTGGATAACATGGTGAAACCCCATCTCTACAAAAAATACAGAAAAAGTAGCTGGGCATGGTGGCATGCACCTGTAGTCCCAGCTACTTGGGAAGCTGAGGCAGGAGAATCACTTGAACCCAGGAGGCGGAGGTTGCAGTGAGCCAAGACCGCAACACTGCACTCCAGCCTGGGCGACAGAGTGAGTTTCCACCAAAAAAAAAAAAAAAAAAAGCAAATTTTATGTCATGTGTATCTTAACAAACCTTTTAAAAACCAAAAGCATTAAGTTGAAAAGGTTATTGCTGAGATGCAGGCAAAAGATAAAGATGGCAGCTGAAATGAGACAAGAGAAGTATTGATGAAGAGAAATAGGTTGAATTAAAAAATACTAGGGTTACAGTTAACAAGAGTCTATTGGTGATTAATTTTAGTCTTGGGTGAGGCAGAGTAAGGAGTTAAGCTATTTCCCAGATTTCTAGTGTGAGCAACTAAGGTGGATAGTGATGACATGCATTCAGATAGAGAACGAAGAGGAGACATAGACTTGGTTGGGGTTGGGGGTGGAGGACATAAGAGGTTCACCTTCAAACACATTGATTTTGAGGTATTTGCAGGGAATCCAAGGGGAGTTGTCTTGTTAGGAAACATACTTCATAATTTCTGGACAGATCTTGGAGCCCTTCTCATGTGGGGGATAATTAAAGGTGTAGGACCAAGGGTAGTTCATAGATGTTTATTGTCTGTCTGCCAGCATATTCTCCTTAATTTTTTGGAGTATTTTGCATTTCTTCACCAATAATCTGTGTGATTTGGATGGGGCTCCACCTAAATTTGTCCCCAAGGATAGAATATGAAACACACCTGGCCACAGTGATTGGGGTGTAAGGTTGGCAGCCTCAACTAGTAAAGTAAGTGTCAGTCTAAGGATGTGTGCAGGAGTTGCTGACTTAGAAATAAAAGTCTACTCCACTCAATTCCATTAGACTAGGAACCTATGAAAAATATGAACCAGGAACCAGGTTTTCCTAGGAACCAGGAAAAATATGAAATTAGAGCTGTTGAAGCCATCTTGCCACCATGAGGATGACAGCAACTGGAGGCCATCACATTGAGCCTGAGAAGGAATCTAATATATAAGTTTGAGATGAAGGGTAATTGAGTTCTTTTTATGTCATTTCAAATCTGAATCCAGCCATGCCTGAAGCAAGACCAAAGACTAGGATTTCAAATATGTGAGCCAATGAAGTGCCTGCTTTTCTTATACCAGTTTGAGTTGTATCCTAATGAATATAGGCAGCCCTAGCTCTGCATAGTAGTGCAGGACCATAAAAAATGACTTTACCACCAGGTGCGGTGGCTCATGCCTGTAATCCCAGCACTTTGGGAGGGTGAGGCAGCGGATCACTTGAGGTCAGGAGTTCGAGACCAGCCTGGCGAAACGCTCTCTCTACTAAAAATACAAAAATTAGCCGGGTGTGGTGGCGCATGCCTGTAGTTCCAGCTACTCAGGATCTGAGGTGGGAGTATTGCTTGAAACCAGGAGGTGGAAGTTGCAGTGAGAAGAGACCATGCCACTGCACTCCAGCCTGGGTGAGAGTGAGACTCTGTCTTAAAAATAAATAAATAAATAAAAATGACTTTACAAGCTGAAACTCTGAAAAATTGGTCCAAGACCTTTAGATTTTTTTGTTAAAATATTAAAGAAGATTCTTATTTTGAGAAACTAAAAACTTATAAAACTAATATTTATTTAGTATACTAAAATTTATTAGATAATTAAGCGTTCAAATGTTGTATTTCTTTGTAAAAGTGTACCAAAAGTAGTTTGGACAAGCATTTTTTCTGTCTTAGTGAATTATTACACTCCTTTATAAGTTTGGATCACCTTCCAACATTTTACCTTTTGCCCTTTCAATGCTGTAAAATATCTCTGAGATTTCCTTTAATTTGAAGGGTTTTTGTCTGTTTTTCTGTTGCTTTTTTTATTACACACATATATTTAACAGTACAGTTTTACATAGAATGCTAAGAGCACTTTCTTCATATTTTACAAAAAGGCTTGAAACATATGGACTTTGAATTAGTAATTATACAATAGCACATCCAAATCTAATTCCTAAATAGATGATGGATTATAATTTGCTTAGAATTCAAAGGCTTAATGACAATAATCTGGGGAGGAAAAAGAGTAAGTTTATTTTACATAACTGACCAAAAAATAAATACAAGAAATAGTAAATAGAATTTAATGTGGTCTCATGTGCCCTGAAGGAGGTGGTGCCCGATGTGGAGGGGTAATTGCTATGTCCAGGTAATCTACCTAGAACTTCTGCGACGGCAGGATCATGGAATCATCAGTCCCCTTTCTGCCAGACTTGGTGCTACCAACTTTCTTAACTCGATAGCCAGGTCTTTTAACATCTGTAAAAACGACTGCAAAATTGAAGAGAGTGCCCTTCTTTCTAGCTTCTGGGTAGACTTCTTTTACCAAGCTTGTCAGTTCTTTCAAGGTTGCATCCATCCAAGCGTAGATCTGCAACTCTCTGGACTGTACGTTTCCCCGGGAAAACTCGTCCGTTCGGTGGTGGTGGCCATTATTGGTGGTGAAGATGCGCAGCAGCAGCAGGCATGTTTTCTCACGGTTGATCGGGTTCTCTGGCTCCGTCTTAATCTCCTCCCGGGTAACGCGCGACCCCACCGCCATCTTCCTCCTACGGCCCGCCTGTTTTTCTTTACTGTGGTTACTTCCTCTGGGATATTGTCATCCTTTTTGTCACAACCACTTTACTCTTTTAAGTCTATACATTTGCCTTAATGAAGTTCCTGTGGCTGCCAGCCTAGAGTCTTTTGAATAGCAAGTGTCAACATTCCCAGTCAGCTATTTCTTCTAAAATCCCATTAATGTTCAATTCAAACACTGTGAAGTCATGCCAGTTTCTAAAACACTAAAATCTGCCTTCACTGTCAGGGAAACATTTATCTTCAGTCTCCTTGTAATTACTGATTCCTTTCAATGCAGCACCTGACTTTAGAGTTTGGTCTGCATGATAGTTGTTAAGCTGATTGGGTTTTTGTTTTCACTACACTGTTCAATCCTAAGTAGAAGTAAATGCTCCATTTTTACCCTAAGCAGCTTTCTGTTCTGAGTGCAACTTAAACTAAACAATGTTGAAGCTACATTACCTTGTTTTTGAATGATCTGACTTCTTCAACATCATTTGTTCACTAGCTTCAGGCAGGCCTAGGTCTCATCCTGTCTTTGCTGTATCCATTTTCAAATCTCCTCATCACATTCAATTTCACTTCCAGCATTATCTTTTTTAATTTATTTGCTGCACTTTAATTGCTGTTGGTCACTTTTCTCTAATATTCATTTCTTTAATGTCATATGGGTTTAATACTAGGAAAGAAGGAGGCCACCCAACTAAGGCTTTGCTGTCTGTGCATAAACTAAATAACAGATGGGCAGTGACCAATCACTAACAGAATTTGAAACAACTGATGTGATTGGTCACTGACCATGATATATGTCTGTTATTTACATAGAGATTCGTGTACTAAAGAGCTAGCAGTGAAGCTTATACGTTAAGCAGTTACTCACAATTAATACACTGCGTAACTGAAATTTAAACCATGTGGGGTCTAGTGTCATTTAACTGAACAGTAATAAATGAAATTTGTGCATATGAAAATTGTTCAAAGCATTAACTGCCTTACTAACTAATGCAGAGATTGTGTAAGAAGAAAACAGAAGAAAGCCTAGGAGAGAACCCTGAGGAAAACCAAAGATTTAAGGGATGAGCAAAAGAGAAATCTGCACAGTAACTCATAAAGAGTGGTTGAAGAGGTAAAGAGAAAACAAGAGCATATGGTGTCATACAAGGTAAGAGAAGACATATTGCAATTGCATTTCCCACTCATTTTTTAAAAGTGAGCTGTAATTAACATTCCATAAGATTCACCATTTTGAAGTATACAATTCAGTGGTTTTTAGTATACTTATAGAGTTGAGCAACCATTACCATTATCTAATTCCAGAATATTTTCATCACCCTGGAAAGAAACCCATTACCCTCTAGCTGTTTACTCTCCATTCTTCCCTCCTTCCAGTCCCTGGAAATCACTAAACTGCATTCTGTCTCTATGACTGTAACTACTCTAGATACCTCATATAAGTAGAATAATACAGTATTTGTCCTTTTGTGATTGGCTTATTTCACTTAGCATAGTGTCTCCAGTGATTGTTTTTGTTGTAGCATTTATTATTTTTATAGCTGAATAATATTCTATTGTATGGATATACCAAATTTGTTATCCATTTATCAGATGATAGATACTTGGCTTGTTTCTACTTTTGAACTATTACAAATAATGTTGCTATGAACATTTGTGTACAAGTTTTTATGATAATATATTTTCCAGTTTCTTAGGGATATTTCTTCCCTATTCTTAGGGATATACCCAGGAGTAAAATTGCTCAGTCATATGTTAACTCCCACGTTTTGAGAAACCGTGTGAATGTTTCTACAATGGCCATACCAGTTTACATTTCCATGGGAAATTTGTGAAGATTCTTTTTCAAAAACCTTACATATAAATAATTTTACTCATTTTATTCTTCTAGTTTCTCATTTTATTTAACCATGCACATTTCTTCCTTGCATCTTTGACTTCCTTATTTCACATTTGTAAAGTTATCTCCTAACTATCTATACAATAAGTTTTCTTCACATTGCAAATCATTTGTGGCTTTCCTATCCCACACTGTATAGAATTTATTCAAACTATGAAGAGTACTAGGTCTTTCATATTTCAAGCCATTTGTTCAGGCTGTTTATAACCACCAAAAAAAAAATCAAAAGTTAGATATGGATAAGAACAGTGACTTTATTTAGCTTCCCTTTCTCTTCAATTAAATTAATTTAATCTAATTTAATAATCTTGGGAGGAAAACTCTGCAAAATATATTAGTCATAGATGGTGCAAAGTGAAGTAAATTGCTTTTTATTTTGGAAGAATCTCAGTTTGCTCCATTTCATTTGATCCCCCGTATTTTCACTGAGATATCAGGACCCTAAATTTTCCTTGGATTTACTCCTCACTCTCTGTCAATCATGCACCTTTTTGATGCAATTAGGGTGTCTGCCACTTTCTATATTACAAGGAGTGAAAGAGTTGGTATACCTGAAATAGAATATCTCAAAGCAAGCTACTTCTTGTGCTCTTTACTTATTGGGATTTTTCAAAAAGTTTTTAGTTTGGCATTATGGCTCAAGCCTGTAATCCCAGCTACTCAGGGCAGGAGGATTGCTTGAGGCCAGGAGTTCGAGACAGCCTGGGCAACATAGTGAGACCCTTTTCCTCTTATAAAAAAGAAATTGCCAGAATAAACGCTGAATGTCACATGTCAGGATTGTGTTGATTTACTCAACTAAAAGATATCATGTGGAATAGCATCTGCATTGAAAAATCACTACTTGATTGTGAGGCCGGGGTGTGCAGATCACTTGAGGTCAGGAGTTCAAAACCAGCCTGGCCAACATAGTGAAACCCCATCTCTACTAAAAATTAAAAAAAAAAATAGCTGGGCATGGTGTTGGGTGCCTGTAATCCCAGCTACTCTGGAGACTGAGGCAGGAGAATCTCTTGAGCCCGGAAGGTGGAGGTTGCAGTGGGCCAAGAATAAGTTTACAGTAATTCTACTGACATTCTTAAAGATTCTCATCTGCACAAGGCAAGGAAAGAGGTTCTATAATGGAGATGTGACAGGGATCACTACCTATGTTTGTTAGCATATGAATTCAGTTGCTGGAGAGAGATTCGCAATGATACAGCATAAACAAAATAAAAATTTCTTTCTCATTCGAATGAAAGTCCTTGTGTAAGCAGACTAGAGCTAGTATGGTTATGCTACCAATGACCCAATTCCTTCTATCTTATTGCCACATTGTCTCTATGGTGGTGCCTTGGGTCTGCATTTCAGCCAGCACAAAGGAGAAAGAAGAAGGGATAGACACATCACTTTATTTTAATGACAAGATCCAGGAGTTGTTCTCGTCACTGTCACTCACATCCCATTGGCCAAAACTTAGTCACATGGTCATATGCAGCTGCAATGTGACAGGAAATGTAGTCTTTTTTTCAGAATGGCTGTTACCCTAGGTAAAATTTAGAGATATTCTTTCTGTGAGAGAAAAAGAGAGTACAGCTACCGGGGGATAACTAGTGGCTACTGTCATATCACTTGATGTCTTTCAAATCTTTGATGTTGATCAATCTCTGCAATTCCCCCAGTGTGCAGTTGTACTTTTGGTAAGAAGAGGAAGCTCAAGATTTGACTTTTTCTCCCATAATGACCCTCATTTTGGGGGTCAGAAAGGAAGCATGGACATTCACTCATCTCTATATGAAGGAAATGTGGAAACAATCACAGGATGCTTTTACAGACCTATAAGTGCCATTGTGACAGAATTAGGCCCGCAAATCCAATTGTCACCTAAACTGCATGTATCCCAGATTCTGCCAGATACATCACAGTGACATTCTGCATCGTGTTCATTTATATTCAGGAGCCAATACTCCCTGAAAGATCTGGCTATTTCCCATCTCCCACTACACAGTTACCATGGTAAATAACCAAAGATACTTCTGGAGAAGGCTGGGAGAAAGATTTACAGGAAGTACTTCTGATGATATCACAAGGTCCTTCTTCAGGTTACCTGGCTTCCTCTATATTCAATGTTTGGAAATAAACTCAAGTTTCAGAATTGAGTGAGCAGCTATCATGACATCATGGTAATTCACGACAAGCCTTGATCAGGTTTTATCATACCATGTATTATTGTTATTATTATTCAGACCTCATACAATTATATGAATCCCATGAAAGGTTAAGACACTGCCACAGGTTTTCCTGTGTTAGATCACCCCAATTACTGTGGGTTGTAGTGAAAATCCCACTTTGTCTCTGACTCTTTTGTGTGCCCCCTGGACCGTCATCCCAGAAACCAATTATGCCAATTTCTGTCAGGGATCCCATTTAATAGTAACATTGTCCACCTTCCTTCCCAGCCTGAAGGGGATGTTTCAAAGATGCTGTCCCTCCCAAGGAAATGCACATGTGTTGGGGATAGTTAGGAGGTAGGTGAGAAGTTTGCCTATAATGAATTGACTCTAACCTTTTCTGTCTAAAACTTTGGGTTGCTTTTTCTACATCACATTGAGAAATTTTTGGTATTTAAGCTTCATGCAATGTAGGTCAGCTTTGAATGTATATTTTATTCAACCTTCTGAGCAGACAATGAAAACTATACTCAGAGGTTTCAGCAGCACTTTGAATCCAGAATTAATAACAATTACAACAGTATTCAGAAATTCAGCCTGATCTAAAGTAATATTCTATCCCCTCAGGCTAGCATCTGCAAAATCTATACCCGCACATTTGCCCCTACATTGAGCACGATAAAAATGAACAAAATCTTGCAATTACTTATTAGCCTTCTTCTAGGTACAAAATTGTTCTTGTCCTACCTGAGCCCTATTAGTCACAGGTTGGAAGCAATAGTAAGGGGAAGGAATGAGTTATAAAGAGGATTTACATCCTCTTGCAAGTTAAGTATGTCAGAGGAACCTTCAAGCAAACCAAGATCAGCCTCCTTTGATATGGCAGGAGGGAGTGCTTATGTTGTAAAAGAAGGCTTTCAGTGGAACTTAAGTATTCAGAGTAGCTGGAGCTATTTAAATCTTCCCAAATGTTGTCATTATAATTCTCAGTTTTTGTTCCTTGATGTAAGAGATCAGAAGGTAGGTGTGGTGTGTTATTGAGAACCATTGGGGATTTTCAAACTTTAGTGTCCCTCATCACCTGGAGAGCTTTACAAGAAATGTGTTAGGAGGCTTGAAGAAACAGATTCTAGCCTGAGATTCCAGGAAGAGTATCAAAAACCATACCACAAAACTAGGCTAAGAAAGCTTCAACCTTTGCTTGAGTCCTGATCAGAAAGCTGTCACCACACTTGCTGGCTTTAATATCTTGCACTAGAATTTGTGCCAGACAAATAAATCTTCTGTCTCCTGGCTCTCTCAAGTAACTGGTTCTGGATAAAAGTCTAATGCATCTGATTAGCAGAATGTATACCACAACTAGGACACATAGGAAACTTTTAATTAATTTATTTGTTTTAATTTTCCAGACTGTTTACTCTAGAAAGGCACGCAAGAAGGAAGTGAGATTGGGTATTGAGTACTCTTGCACTTGTTTCAAGTTGGGTAGGTACATACTCACTTGTGAGTAAACCTCATTAAAGTCCGTCTCTCCTACTAGAAAGAAAGTGTCAAGAAAGCTGAATCTAATGTCTGTTTACTCCTGTGCCCCTAGCACCTAGCAGCACAGTGCCTGGCACATAATGGCATTCAATATAGATTTCCTAATACGCTTATTGCCCAGTGAATCAGCAGTTTCTGAAATGAGGGGAAGGAGGAGACAAGCTCTCTGAAGAAAACCTGAATCAGTTTTATAGCCTTTGCTTATGCTCAGCCCTGGTGCTCTCCATATTGTCTACCACACTAGCATTGTGGACAAACATAAAAATTTAGGACTGTTATTTTTGTTTTGTTTTTTATCTGTTGGTTTTTCATGAGAGACTATTAATCTAGTCCATGTGATTCCAAAAGAAGTAGGATCCAGGGTAAATTCAAAGGAGAAAAAGCATATTTGACTTAGCTGCTTTAAATTTTATGTTCTTTCCTGACTTTTGGGTTAACTTCTTTAAAAAACTGCCAGGCCAGGTGCGGTGGCTCACGCCTGTAATCCCAGCACTTTGGGAGGCCGAGGTGGGCGGATCACCAGAGCCAGGAGTTCGAGACCAGCCTGACCAACATGGGGAAACCCCGTCTCTACTAAAAATACAAAAATTAGCCGGGCGTGGTGGCACATGCCTGTAATCCCAGCTACTCGGGAGGCTGAGGCAGGAGAATTGCTTGAACCCAGAAGGCGGAGGTTGTGGTGAGCCGAGATCATGCCATTGCACTCCAGCCTCGGCAACAAGAGCGAAATTCCATCTCAAAATAAATAAATAATTGCCCACATCAAAGACAAATAAATAAAAACATCACAATATAAATGACCTCTTCCTTTCACCACCTAAGTTTGAAAGGGTTAGTAAATAATGCCGAGAGAGAGAGAGCCTCCCTAGAGGCTTCACAATTCCCAGCCCCCACATACCCACCTGCCTCAGGACAAGTCATGAAGGAAGATGGAGGCTGTGACCTGCGTTAGCACAAACTGAACAGAATGTCATGTCCCAGCCTCCATCTGAAATATACCTCTCTTAGCCTTTATTAATCTCTGAATGTCAATATTTTTATTTTTTTTCTTTGTACCTTGTGATTCTGCAACCTCCCCAGGTACAGGCATCAGATTCAGCGTCATTCTCAACCTCTTAAGATGCGTAAATTTCCAGGTTCTTTGCAACAAGCAGCAGGTATAGATTGGCAGGTAACAGAAAGAACATAAAGGTGCTGAGAGCACCTGAGGGGTCTTGGAAAGGCGTCACTAGTGATTAGAAAACAAGGGCATGTAAAGGGTTAAAAGAGCACAGAAAACACCTGGGCCTAATTCATAGTCTTGGCAAGATTGGTTGTGATCTGCTTTATCAAATTAAATACTTTTCAAAAGGAAGAAGTTGTGTAAAAGTTTGTATAGTGAACAATGGGAAAGGAAGAATTTGCCTCACATCACGCAACTGTAGGTGTCTGGCCTCACAGCTTCTCATCTGGTGTTAGGATGGCAGGGGTGCCCAGTTCCCTCTGGGAGGGCTGTTGGCATTCATATTCCTCTCCTTGATACTTCTGTGGCTCTTTTCCTTCCAGAACTAGCTTGCCTGCCTGGGGAGTGGGTAAAGTGAATAAGGGTGAGTTGTGTGAGAGTCTCAAAATATCAGGCCATCTCACAAACGAGCAAAGATGTTACAGGAGGAAAACAGACTGAGGTATTTATTGATAACTTGGGAAGTTGTTTTTAAACATCTAGTCCCATTACAAGTAAATTATCTGTTGTTACATCATTGTCTGCAAAATGTGTCTAAAGCTTAGACACATTTGTGTCACGTATGTATGTATGTGTTTAACTATTTGTTTATTATTAGAGCCTAACCTCATAATCAAATTGTTCTGTTTGAGCCCCTAAAGTGGCTTGTCACTGAGTGAAAGTAATTTCCCATGACAGGTGCTCCCAGCAGGTGGCTGCTCACAGTACCTGCATCCGAAAGGTAGATTTAGTCAGAGATTTTATTTTAATAAGAAACCCGTATTGCAGCCGAGCCACCACTGGGTGATGTGCCAAAATTCATGTCTGCAGCATGATTTATTATGTGAAAATACCACAGAACTAATCAGTGGAGTTACTAATTAATACAAATCTGCATTTTTTGCATAAGCAATTAGTGCAAGGAGAGAGCAGTGAAAGAGGAAGTTTGACTCCTTTAATCTCAGTGCCTACTCAAGTGGAAAGACCCACCAAGGCCAAACTCTGAGATCTACATTTGGAATTTTCCCCCTTTGATTAGTTAAAGACATAAAAGGTCAAATTATCAATATTTAATTTGAGTGAAATGCATTTGTTATAAAGGAAAGAAGACATTTTATTTAAAGAATGTGAGACTCCAGGGATGAATTCTTTAATCAAAAATGATTATATTTCTCATTACAGTGAAGTGTGAATAATACTTGATAAGGATTCTGTTTACTAATAATAATGATGTTTTGAAAATTACATCAATAAGTGTGTGGTGGGGGAGGGGGATATGGTGTATATATTTCTCAGATGTTCAAAGTACCAAAGGAGCTTTCTCTTCTCAGTTATGTCTTTACTAGACTTTTCCAGTATATGTTGGATAAGTTATGACTACTCATTATGTAGCATTTTAGATCTGGCATGATTTAGCTAATTGTGTGGCTCACTGAATCTGAGTGAATAATACCATTTAACTTCTGTTGGCTTATTTTTTCATGAATTTACCAGAAATTGTTTACAGTATGAAATAACTGAAATGTTGATAAAGTGGTGGTGAAAAAGATTTTATATTTTCAATAAAACTTATACTCCATAAAACACAAGCAAAATCAAAAACATTTTTAGAGATATTTTATTATTTCTATGGACAGTAAACAAGAAATTCATTTTGGTTTTGAAGCTGTGTGGCAAATAAGTGCAAATATTGGAATAATGACTATCTTTTTGAAAGCTATTCAATTTATGATTTCTGTCTTTGTTTCAGACTAGCCAGTTCAAATTATAGTTTAAGCTCTTTCCTTACCCCTAAATCTGGCTACCTAGTTTTACAGGAAACTTACTGTGAATATGTGCCTAATTAGATGCAGACTTACAGGTCTCTTTGACTAAAAGCTCAGTCATGGCGCCCCATGTTTTTTGTTTGTCTGTTTGTTTTTGTTTTTGAAACAAAGCAAACAGGGAAGAGTGGAAAGGAGGAAGGGAAAGAAAGGAGGAAGAAGGGGAGGGAGGAAAGGAAGGAAAGGGGGAAGGGGAGGGAGGGAAGGCAGGAAGGAAAGGAGGAAGGGAGGAAGGAAAGGAGGAAGGAAGGGAGGAAGAGAGATTTTGCTGAATCTAGTAGGCCGAAGGTCAGGGCCTTTGGAGTGGGAATTGTCCACGGTGCTGATAGGTTGAGGAAGTCATTCCTTCCACAATTCGCCTGGGGCCCTAAACGTGGTTTGCCCGCGTTCCTCCCGTGCCTTTAGGAACTTGTCCGGGTCCTCTCTCCCAACCCACTGCAGCAGCCATTGTTCTTGCGACGCTCCGGCGCCGTCGGTGTGTCTCGGCTCTCCACTCCTGAAGCTACACACAGCTACCGAGGATTTTTGTTTGCTTGCTTCTTTCTATTAAGGCAAAGGTTGGCAAATAGCGTGTGCTTGTCAGTTCCCTGGCCCTGCGATCCCCTTTGGACAGCAAGCTGTTCCTCGATCCCCGGGAAAGAGGTGTGCGCCCTCTGCTCACGCTCCTCACCCGAGAGCAGGTGCAACCGTGGACATACACTTACACTCTCACACCCATCCACTTATGCCCACTTTCACATACACATTCACATTCATTGACACACACCTGCACACACTCATACTTCACATACACACTAACAATCACACACTCATTATTTATATGCACACACGATTTGCACACACATTCACATAATCTTGCACACACACGGATTCACACACGTACATTCAAGTGCAATCACACACTTTTGCACACACAGGGCATCGGACGCGCGAGGCCTTGAGCAATTGTGCCCGTGACCTACGACTGCCAAGATACTCCTACTGAGTTGATTTTACGTTGTTGATTCTGAGTGTTGGATGGTTTAAGGAAAGCCCCTGGATCCTGACAGGGAATCAGAGACAAGTCCTTCCAAGGCCTGTGGGAGCCGAGAAAGGAGCCACCAAAGCCCCGTCGGGACCGGGAGGGCATAAATAATAAATAAAAAGGCCCAGGCAGGCCGAGCTGGGGAAGCCCGGCACTAAATCACTCCCTAAATCACAGTCGCGTCGTGCTCCATCCAATAGCTCTAAGCGGTTTGTGGGGTTGGGGGTTGAAATCAATTTTTTCCGTTCTCGCAGGTGCAATATGAATCAATTATCTTAATTAAGATTATGCCGCAAGCCCAGGAGGTTTGGGGAGGATGGGTTTTGCGCTCGGGGCGACGGCGAGGCATTTTAATAGCGTCTCTCGTTGCTCTTGGCTCTCCCGGGTCGCCTGCCTGTCGAGCCTGGGCAGCTCCAGCCTCAGGCCAGGACCCGGGAGCCCAACTGCCTCCCCCGGGGCGGAGGCGCCGCGTCGGCGGTCTGGTCAGAACCCGCATCAACCCCCCTTCATCCCCCGAAGCTCTCAAGAGCCTCCGAGCTACCCAGCCTGTGCAGGACCTGCAGCTCTCAGCCCTCTGTTCCTGCGGCCCCTGAGCCCCACGGTCTCGCGGGCCCCTCAGCCACCCGGCCCCCTCACCCCGCTCTCCCGCGCTCAGGCCCCGACACCCCCCTCCTAGGCAGGGCGGGGAGAGGACGCGGGAACCTCTCGAGGTCGGCCGGGCTGCCCTGGCCACACTTGATCCTTTCATTGAACGCAAACCTCCCTTTGCAAGAGCGAGCATCTGTTTCCCTGAGAAACAGGTCACCGCCAGGGACGCCGGCCCGGCCCCTGCTCTTTATCTTGGCCCTGTGAATGCTTCGCCCCCCACCTCCCGCCCCCCGCTTTCGCCTCCAGCCACACGCTTCCCACCCCCTACGTCCGGGCCACAAGCCTCCATCCCTTCGCCACCCCCATCCCCCCACACGCCTCCCCCTTCCCCTCCGCCCAGCCCAGGCCACACTCTCCTCTCCCCACCCCTGGCCACACGCCTCCTCCCGCCCCGCTTCCCGCGGGCGCTCCGGCTGCCGCTGTAACGGCCGGGACGCCCGGCCCGCGCCGCGCGCTCAGAGCGGGGACCCGGGAGGCGGCAGATTTGGGGCATTGCTCGAGGGCAGTGAGTCATGAAAGCGGCTTTTGTTGTCCGCGCGTGCGGTTCGCGTGCCGCTGGGTAGCCTGCAGCGCCCAGTAGGGACGGGAGCTGGGGGAGTACAGCTAACGGGCAGCGAGGGGAGAGAGAAAAACTTAGGGAATCAGGAGGGGGAAAAGTGTGCAACCGTCCAAACAAGTCCAAAGAGAAGAAAAGGAGGAGGAGCGGGGCCGCGGAGAAGGTCCTCAGCGCTAAGCCCCGCCGCGCCTTCAGCTCTGTCCTCTCCGGGATCCGGCTGACTCTCTTCTCTCGCCCCAATTTCTCGCGCCTTCAACCCCAAACAAAACGCACCTCAATCCAGGCCGTGTCCAGGCTCCTCCCTTTAGGGCCTTACTACCCTGCATCTCCTGGGAGCCTCGCGGGCACTGGCTGAGTGTCGCGATGCCGGCGCCCCGGGTCGAAATTTTCCGCGCAGAGGAGGGTCACATCGGAGCGCTGCGGTATGGGAAGCCCAAGGACAGCCACCGTGAGACCCAACCTCAGCCCTGTCTCTGAAACATCCTGGAGTGGCCTTTCCTTTGTACAAATCCCCAGGCCTGAGCGAACAACGCGCAGTGGGATTAGAGATGAATTTATCAAGGGTAGAGGGAGGAAACAGACTAGTAATTCCCGCACTTTACGCATTTGAGTCTCCGTCTGGCAAAACACTCGAGCGTCCCTCTTGCTCAAGAACATCTGACTCCACCATAATTCTCCTGTATTGCACAGGATGTCGCGAACTGGAGGTTTCTGCTTTGTGGGGGTGAGGACAAGGATTTAGCAGAGGGACCTCTAGGCTACCCCTGACCTCGAAGCTAGCTGGAGTCCTTTCTCCCACTCCGTCCCCAGTTCTCCTCCGGAACTCCCCAAAGTTGGAAAAACGAGAGCCTAGGCACGAGTTCCATATGCCTGCGGCATAGTGTGCTGCCAGTCGGGGCAGCTGCCGGGTGAGGGGCAGTACTTAACCTGGCCCTGCCGCAAACGTCCTCGAACCTCGGGCTGTGTACTATCTTCTAAGGGCTAGTACTCCGACGCCCTCGAGTTTTAGCCCAACACTGAAGATACAGACAGTACAGGGGTAAATCCTGGGCCCAGGCTCCTGGGTGAATTATTTTATCCTCCCCTATGCGCTTTGTCAGCCAAGTGAATGTAGAAAAGCAAGCAAAACTCCGGAACCCCACAACGATTCACGCCACGCTTCGGTGGCACAACTCTTTTCTTCCCCTTTTAGATTAGTACTGTGCAGGGAAGGCTGCACCTGCTACCTTCAGACACCGGGGATCTGGCTGGGACCCTCTTCCTCTACCCCTACTCTCTCCTCCCCACCCTCTCCCAGATGCACCCCAATCCAGCCTCTCAACCCTGACACTGTTTGCAAACTCGAGGGATGTTTAGTGCAATTGCCTTTAAATAAGCAATTCACGTAAGAGGTATTTATTGCAGAGGGTTTCAGGTCTGGGAGGGAGTAAGGAGTTAGTTAATGAAGGATTAGAGGCAAAGCTGGGAAAGAACGAGTAGACAGGCCAGTTTCTTTCTTTCTTTTTAAAATCTATTATTCTGGAAAACCCTTGTTCGAAAAGAGCAAAGAATTGCTATTTAGGCAACAATATGGCTCCTTCAGAACTGGTCGAGAATTTCTGTGGCCTTTGCTTGACCTTCAAGGTGGGAGTTTCAAATCAGAGGCTTTGAAGTCTGGAGGAGTTCGCAGCCATTAATCCTTCCCAGGGTTGTGCTAAAGGCGTTTCTAGAAAGAGATCGGAAAGACCCGTTCAGCACAGGCCCATTGCATCTTCTCTTTGAAAAGGCTTGTCTGAATCAAGTATCTTATACAGACCCGAGACTGAGGGGAGCAAGAGCGCAGGTCCGGCTGTGGCGAGGTGTCCACCACCGTACTTGTGGTCAATGCCTGGACTAGAGAGCCGAGGCCGTGCAGGGCGGGCTGGCCAGGGAACCAGAAGCGTCCCTGGACTGGCTGAGTGAGGGTGCCCTTTCCAGCAACCCAGTGGCCATGGTTAAAAGGCAGAATCCAACCGTCAAAGAAGTCCCCAGCTCCCACATAAGAGAGCGCAAAGGCCAATGGAACCAAGGCCTCCTCGCGAGAACTAGCTCGCTTTGAGGACAAGATCCTGGGGATGGAGGTGGGGACTGACGTAGTGAGAGGGTCTGGAGGAACAGTCGTAGCTGAAGGTCAGGACATGAAGAATTGCACGTATGGTAGGGATAGAATGGCAGGTACAACTTTTCTGTACTGAAGGAACTGGGAGAGGACGATCCCGTTAGGGAGGTTGGGGAACTAATCTCAACGCTGCGTTTACAGATGAAGCCGCTTTTATATGGCGTATATGTTTGCTTAGAGGGGCCGACGGAGATTAGGAGAAGCCATCCTTTGGCGCCAATGATCAAAGCGTCTGCCAAGGAGAAGAAGTCAAGGGATGGGCCTTTTAGAGAGGGCAAGGAGTCATGCTGCTCTGGATGCCAGTGTCAGGACAAGAAATCGAAAGGAGCGAGGACTCTTCACTGCGTGCCTCAGTCTCCCCGCTTCTGCCTCTTTCACCTCTGTCCTACTTCCGGCGCGAAAGCAGGCCACTCGCTCTGATCTAGACCTAGTTAACATTAGCTTTTCCCTTCCTTCCCTCAAATCCCCTCCCCCCTCTATCCCCGTCCCTTCTGCCGCCTGAAAGGGTTAATCTCTCCTGCGGGTAAAAACAGGTCCGCGGAGTCTCTAACTGGCGACAGATGGGCCACTTTCTTCTGGCCACAAAGGGGCCGGAACGGAGCACTCCGCGGCATACAAATGGGCAGGTCACGTGGTTCCAGGCTCTTGGCTGGACCGGGAAGACCATATGGCGCATGCCGGGGAGGAAGGAGAAGGGGCGGGGGTAGGGGTGGAGGGTGAGGGGAGCGGTTGTCGGAGGAGGGCGGGAGACAAGCAAGGCGTGGGGAGAAGTGGGGAGGAGGGGAGCACGGGGAGCGCACAGCCTGGACGCGTGCGCAGGCGTCAGGCGCATAGACCTGCTAGCCCCTCAGCTAGCGGCCCCGCCCGCGCTTAGCATCACTAACTGGGCTATATAACCTGAGCGCCCGCGCGGCCAGGACACGAGGAATTCGCCCACGCAGGAGGCACGGCGTCCGGAGGCCCCAAGGTTATGAGACTATCACTGCTCAGGACCTACTAACAACAAAGGTAATTACAGTTCTTTCATTTTTTTGCCCCAGAATAGAAGCAATAACTGAAGACTGATGCACCTACATATTCTGTATGTGTGCGTTTGCGAGAGTGTGTATGTGTATTGAGACCAGCATCCCCCTCCATAATTGCCCATAAGTACTCACACATAATGAGTCGTGTCACTCAAGTACCCCCTGCAGGCTTTCTAATTTAAATTTTAAAAATTTGGGTTTCTTTTGTGGATAGCATAGGAGCTTCTTGGATTTTTTTAAAAGAATGCACGGTAACTATGATTATCTGCTAGTGCTGATTTTAAAATCCCAAAAGCAATAATGACTTCACTTTCTCACTTCTTACAGTAAGAAAAAAAATCTATGTTATCAATATATATTTTGTGTGCATGTATTTTACGCACATTGGGAGTGTCAAACTGTGTTTTCAGTGAATGAAAGGGACATGGATACCTTGAGTATTCACACCATGGAAAATAAATCAGGTTCAGAGATAGTTTAGTTGAGAGGGGGGAAAGTGGAGAAAGGGAGAGGGACTCACTCCTGCTACCTGTTACCGCTCCAGAGGAGGCCAAGTCCCCAGCAGCCACTACTAGAGCCAGAAATTCAGTTGTTTTACTAAAGGCTTTTTATTTTCCTTACTAGAAGCGGCAACTTCGCGGTTGCCAATCGCTGACCATTATAATTACTCAATCTTTTAAAGGGGGGTTTGAGGCGAACTTTGAAAAGCCCCAATAAAGAGCGGGCGGCCCTTTCAATGGGCTGTTTATTAGAGAGGAGCCTTCCGCACCTGATCCCCGGCGCGTGGGAGAGCGCTCTGCGCCGCGCCCCCAGCCCTCGCCCTGCAGCTAGCGCTTTTGTACAAGGTGGAAATTTAGCGGTGGGCCAGAGATGGAAGGCAAGAAAAGAAAGGCGAGGGAGGGGTGGAAGACCCTGTCCACTTTTGTTGCCAAATGTTACATTGATGGTGAAACAATTTGGTGGAAACTATTTTTCCTCCTTTCTGCATTTGCTTTTCAGTATCCCGTCGATGTAATCTTCTTAAAAATCGCTGCCAGTATTAGTAAATTACGCAATGGCTGTTCAACTTAAATCGCTAAGTATCTGGAAGCCAGGACAGAAATGGAAGTAGAATGTGTGATTTTACAGCTTTTTCTTTTCTTTTTTTTTTTTTTTTTTTATGGAGTTGTGAGTGACTTTGAACACATTTGGATAAACATGAAGTCGCTGAAATGTACAGTCATTTCCACACACATTATCCTGTCGGGCAACCACCATAAACACATTTAAGTTAATCACTAGGATACAAACACATATGCGTGAGTGGTGTACACATATACATATTCACTGCCCTCCCCCAGTCCTGTCCTCACTCCTACGTACTAGCGGGGCACACGCACGCGCCATTATAGAACACTGCATTTAACTTTTTCTCAGAGGCATTCATTTTGTAATGGGCAGGTACTTTTCGCAAGCATTTGTACAGGTTTAGGGAGTGGAAGCTGAAGGCGTATCTGGCTTTTGAATATAGCGTTTTTCTACTTTTCTTTCTGTTTGCCTCTCCCCTGTTGAATGTAGGAAATCGAAACATGACCAAATCGTACAGCGAGAGTGGGCTGATGGGCGAGCCTCAGCCCCAAGGTCCTCCAAGCTGGACAGACGAGTGTCTCAGTTCTCAGGACGAGGAGCACGAGGCAGACAAGAAGGAGGACGACCTCGAAGCCATGAACGCAGAGGAGGACTCACTGAGGAACGGGGGAGAGGAGGAGGACGAAGATGAGGACCTGGAAGAGGAGGAAGAAGAGGAAGAGGAGGATGACGATCAAAAGCCCAAGAGACGCGGCCCCAAAAAGAAGAAGATGACCAAGGCTCGCCTGGAGCGTTTTAAATTGAGACGCATGAAGGCTAACGCCCGGGAGCGGAACCGCATGCACGGACTGAACGCGGCGCTAGACAACCTGCGCAAGGTGGTGCCTTGCTATTCTAAGACGCAGAAGCTGTCCAAAATCGAGACTCTGCGCTTGGCCAAGAACTACATCTGGGCTCTGTCGGAGATCCTGCGCTCAGGCAAAAGCCCAGACCTGGTCTCCTTCGTTCAGACGCTTTGCAAGGGCTTATCCCAACCCACCACCAACCTGGTTGCGGGCTGCCTGCAACTCAATCCTCGGACTTTTCTGCCTGAGCAGAACCAGGACATGCCCCCGCACCTGCCGACGGCCAGCGCTTCCTTCCCTGTACACCCCTACTCCTACCAGTCGCCTGGGCTGCCCAGTCCGCCTTACGGTACCATGGACAGCTCCCATGTCTTCCACGTTAAGCCGCCGCCGCACGCCTACAGCGCAGCGCTGGAGCCCTTCTTTGAAAGCCCTCTGACTGATTGCACCAGCCCTTCCTTTGATGGACCCCTCAGCCCGCCGCTCAGCATCAATGGCAACTTCTCTTTCAAACACGAACCGTCCGCCGAGTTTGAGAAAAATTATGCCTTTACCATGCACTATCCTGCAGCGACCCTGGCAGGGGCCCAAAGCCACGGATCAATCTTCTCAGGCACCGCTGCCCCTCGCTGCGAGATCCCCATAGACAATATTATGTCCTTCGATAGCCATTCACATCATGAGCGAGTCATGAGTGCCCAGCTCAATGCCATCTTTCATGATTAGAGGCACGCCAGTTTCACCATTTCCGGGAAACGAACCCACTGTGCTTACAGTGACTGTCGTGTTTACAAAAGGCAGCCCTTTGGGTACTACTGCTGCAAAGTGCAAATACTCCAAGCTTCAAGTGATATATGTATTTATTGTCATTACTGCCTTTGGAAGAAACAGGGGATCAAAGTTCCTGTTCACCTTATGTATTATTTTCTATAGCTCTTCTATTTAAAAAAAAATACAGTAAAGTTAAAAAAAATACACCACGAATTTGGTGTAGCTGTATTCAGATCGTATTAATTATCTGATCGGGATAACAAAATCACAAGCAATAATTAGGATCTATGCAATTTTTAAACTAGTAATGGGCCAATTAAAATATATATAAATATATATTTTTCAACCAGCATTTTACTACTTGTTACCTTTCCCATGCTGAATTATTTTGTTGTGATTTTGTACAGAATTTTTAATGACTTTTTATAATGTGGATTTCCTATTTTAAAACCATGCAGCTTCATCAATTTTTATACATATCAGAAAAGTAGAATTATATCTAATTTATACAAAATAATTTAACTAATTTAAACCAGCAGAAAAGTGCTTAGAAAGTTATTGTGTTGCCTTAGCACTTCTTTCCTCTCCAATTGTAAAAAAAAAAAAATTGCACAATTTGAGCAATTCATTTCACTTTAAAGTCTTTCCCTCTCCCTAAAATAAAAACCAGAATCATAATTCTCAAGAGAAGAAAAAATTAAGAGATACATTCCCTATCAAAACATATCAATTCAACACATTACTTGCACAAGCTTGTATATACATATTATAAATAAATGCCAACATACCCTTCTTTAAATCAAAAGCTGCTTGACTATCACATACAATTTGCACTGTTACTTTTTAGTCTTTTACTCCTTTGCATTCCATGATTTTACAGAGAATCTGAAGCTATTGATGTTTCCAGAAAATATAAATGCATGATTTTATACATAGTCACAAAAATGGTGGTTTGTCATATATTCATGTAATAAATCTGAGCCTAAATCTAATCAGGTTGTTAATGTTGGGATTTATATCTATTGTAGTCAATTAGTACAGTAGCTTAAATAAATTCAAACCATTTAATTCATAATTAGAACAATAGCTATTGCATGTAAAATGCAGTCCAGAATAAGTGCTGTTTGAGATGTGATGCTGGTACCACTGGAATCGATCTGTACTGTAATTTTGTTTGTAATCCTGTATATTATGGTGTAATGCACAATTTAGAAAACATTCATCCAGTTGCAATAAAATAGTATTGAAAGCGCAATTGTTGCATTTCTTCTTAAAGGGATTCTGTTTTTATTTTTGGGGAAAATAGTTGCTTTTTTGCTGAGTTAAAAATACTAAACACTATATGTAGAATAAAAGAAAAGAAAAAAGTTTACCTTGGCATATGCTCTTGTCTGTTTATCTTGCACAGGGAGTCACCAGTTATATGTAGATAATGAAAAGACCTAACTGATATTTCATTATTTGCAATATGGGACTGGACGGCAGTACAAACAGTGTGTTTTTTTCTTTGTTTTAAGTGGCTTAGCCTTTAGGTTTTTTATTTCCATTTTAAAAAATGATTGTTACATGTTTTCTTCTATTTCTTTTTTTAAAAGGTGGATTTTAATAATTATTGACAAACAAGACATAAACAAGTATCCTAGCTTAGTTTGTCTATACATTTAAGATGTATAAAACATTACCATTTTCTTGGTCTTCTGTTATCTGTACATTTTTCTGAACTAAACAGTTTTATCTTGCAAACTAGTACTGTCCCAGAGAAATTTATATACCTTTAGGAAATACCAAAGGGAAATGAGTTAATTAATTTAAAGAATCCAAGAGAAGTAACATTTTATAATTGTTCTATTAACAGCTTGTGATGATTTCCATCATTTTTCCAAGAAAAAGCGTAATGGATTATTTGTACTGAAGAACACACTATTTGTACTGTATTTAGGAAGGTGTAATTATTTCCTCCCCCACCCTTTGGGGCACTATTCTGTTGTTTCATGAACACAACTCACTGGAAAAACTTATGGATGATTCTGTCTATTGTTAAGTCCACTTCAAAAAAAAAAAAAAGAGTTTGGCATTTCTTTTCCTCTGGATGTATTGACTGACAGTCATGATTCCTAGGGAATATCATTTTGGCACTTGTGCCCTGGCTCTACTGTGGTGCTCTGATTACTGTCATTAGTAACTCCATTGTTTCTACTCTGATTCGGGTGCCACATTGGATGACTACCCCCCTTCCCAAGCTTGTTCCTTTAATCTCCTTCTCATTGGTGATTTAGGGGTTCCAGAAAGCTGACCTCATTTAGCAAGCTGCTCCAGAAAAATGTGAGTAATGTAATGGACAGGAACAATTAGCCATACTAATAACATTGCCAATGAGGCTGCGTCAAGCTGTGACAGTAGCAGTAAGGAATACTTCGACGTTAAAAAAATGTTTGAGAGCAATTTAAAATATATTATTTTAACATGTTTTCTATCAGCCTTCATCACATGACAGAAATACTTTAAAGTTAGTCCCAACTTTATCTAAAATGCAGCAATCTCATTCCAAGTGAATCAGAGTTGTTATTTTGGAATCAAGCTGTTGCTTTCTATATCCTGGATTGTTCTCACTGTTCTTACTTTAAGAGACATAATACTGATATGATACTTGAATACTACCAGCCTTCTAGCGTAGGAGGTAATGAAGTGAGCATTCAGATCTGATCTAACCTATTAAGTAGCTCAATTTCACCTGCAATTAAAATTAGACATCTTCATGCAAACTAAAATCTGTTGCTGTAGTGAAGAGAAGAAATAAAAGAATGACATTTTGAGAATTCCAGCTTCCAAAATAGCAAACAGGGAAATCTAGACTGTGTTCTTTTGTAAGGTAGAAATGAAGACTAAAAGTTAGGGGTTCCCCCCCCCTCCATTTTGCCAATACAACTTCATTCTAAAACATAGGGATTCTTTCAGTCAGTCAAGGAGTAACTCACATGCCACCATCTTTTATTCAAAGGCAGGCACAGATGTTCCTTCTGCAGGGGAGGATTTAATTTATGAAAATGATATTGTTTATGCATGAATGAACTGCATGCACTCTGCATAACACATAGCACTTCCATCTGATCAGAGAAATACCACAGAACCAGTGCCAATGTCAGAAACATATTCTACAAATTTACTCACTTAAATGTTTAATGAATATTTGGAAGGCATTTTCAAACCATAAGAAACATTTTAAATTATCTTCTTTTACGAATTCCTACCCATATTTAAAAGAGACTCTCACAGTTTTTGTAATTGGCTAATGCTTATATCCAGTTTGTAAGAAAAGAACATATTTTACTAAATGAAAACCAACCAAAAAAAAAAAAATGCTGGCAAGTTTGGCTTCACTGGAAAAAATATTTCTTTTAGTTTTGCTGTTTTATGCTTGTCATGAATAATATTTGGGATTCTATGTGTTTCTTCATCTTGAGCCACGACTATTCCTATCAAATAAGATGCTTAGGTATACTTGTTTAATGTGAAAATCCTATGAATAGTTATTTCTAGAAAAAGCTGGTATGTAAAATCAGGGGGAAATTTCATAAAGATGAAATTGGGCTAAATATTGTAACATGCATAATTACTATTGAATTGGAACACTTCACATAACATATTTTATTTTATATAACCAATTGCAGCTATATAGTATGATCTATCTACTTTTAATCATTAAAACAATTATATATAAATTAAAATGAAAGATTATAATATCTTAAGAATGTTCTAATTTTAGGTTTATAATATGTTACAGTAAAATACCATTTGAAATAAATTTTGTGTTCTAATTTATTAATCTTAAAATCTGTTTTTACATTTGAAAGTCCTTACATTCTTACAAAATTAATGCATTTTCTGAAAGAAGCTAGCAATTACTAAAATGATATATGGATCATTAGCTAACAGTTTGAACCAAGCTGTTTTAGTTCTATAATTATACAAGGAATTTAAAGTGAAAATACCTATTAAGCAATTAATAAAACTAGGTTTCAAAATATTGGCTAATTTTCTCCTAATGGGAAATGTAAAATAGCAAAACTGCTTCTTAAACTACACAAAAGCCTCCTCACTTCTCTTTTTCTCTCTCTCTAACACCACTTATTTCCTGAAGATCATCTAAATAAAATATTTAATTCCAGGGTCTGATGAAGAATAAAAGAGCCAATGCAACATCTTGTGGAACACCAGGACTGAGAACTCTTGTTGTTACCATTGCAAAGAGGCGTTCTGGCGTCAGATGCACAGTGATTTGTATGGTGGCATAATCATTGGCTCCTGGCCAGGCATTATGTTTCAGAGGACACTATTGTCAAGAACCATTCAACTAGAAATCTGCACTGTATGCACTCAAAAGTTGAGATCATCTGCCTTCCTATGACAGGAAGAATTCTGTGCTGGCAATTGACTCATGGACTCTCTTCACATACACTAAGGCTTGGTCCAGTGGCTCTGATGGAATTAACTGTGCAGCCAAACTAGTGGCATTGACAAGACAAGGCCACAGTCTCTGGGGACTTCTTGTTAAATTGCTAATTTTAAAATGCAGAGTATTATGTTAATGCTGGATTAAATCTTCAAATACATTAAATGTGGATTTGGCCATCTAAGCATTATTATGTTATTTGCCCAGTTAATTTAGAGGTAGATGGATGGTGACAATAACCATCTCTACAGATCCACAATTCTAAGAGATGGATCCAATTGTGAAATGATATGGAGAGATAGAGTAAGTTCAATCTAGCATATATGAAGTAATTTGGTAACTGACTTTTCTGTTAACAAGATCAAAAGCTAACCTGCTTTACACTTTCATGTCTAAGGACAGCCAACCAGAGAGGTGGCTTCACACACTAGCCCACTGCTAAGTGCTTTTCATTCACTTTCATATTTCATCATCAAAGCACCCTCCTGTCTTATTTATAGATGCGGAAACTTCAGGAAGTTGAGATACCTAGATATTTGCATTCCTGTCTTCCTTTCTTCATTCAGGTTTTTCTTTCATTGCCACTTCCTCAAAGAAGCTTTTACTGATTCCCATTTAAAATAGCAACTGACTTCAACTCCACCAAAATCACTGTATTGCCCCTCCCTCTTTCCAGAGCATTTGCCTATCAGATGTTATCTTATGTATTTACTTGTATAGCTTATTTTTAAACTATCTATCTCTAGGTCTTCTGAGCACCTGAGAAACAGAGACAAAGTTGTCTCTTCTGTGTGTTGCTGTTCCTCTGGTGCTTAGAAGACCTAGAGGATCCTCAATAAATATTAACTTTCCAAGGGAACTGAAGAGCACTAATGTGATGCTAAAGCCTGTTGCCTTAACCACTATGCTATAAGTCAAATCAGTTGAGAATGGAGAGGACCACAAATTATTTTCAGTCTAGCAAATGTTATAAACATTAATTCTATAAAAAGAAAACAATTGAAACTAATTTCTTATTATATTGCATGGCACCAAACTCCCCCCACTTCCTTTTTGAGGATCATGAGTTGTCTGTCATTGTTTCTTTTTATTGATATCAATTGGTTAAATATAATCTGGAATTGGAATAAAAGAAAAACTATTATAGGTTTTTTCCAGACCATGTATTTCAGTGCATATTATTTTTTCCTTTCTGTTCATTATTCTTTCAGTAATTGTACTTGTTCTATTTTTAGTGTTATGTAAAATTACTCTAGCTCATAATTTCTATTTTGAAGTGTTCAGTGTATAAACTTAGCACATCAATACTATCTTTTTAGTGTTCATGCTCAATGATGTCAGTTAAGAGATCACCATCACTTTTGGTGACGTCAGTGAAGGGGTATTACAATGCTTAAGAGAACTGTTAATCCCTTTCCACTGGTGTCACTAACAATTGTAGTGCTTGTTTACTCATAGCAGGTACGTGACTAAGTAATGTTAACATCAAAGCAGAAAGAGGATAATAGAGTGTTCTAAAAAGAAAATTCGGTGGTTGGGTGCAGTGGCTCACACCTGTAATCCCAGCACTTTTGAGAGGCCAATGGGGGTGGATAGTTTGAGCCTAGGAGTTCAAGACCAGTCTGGGCAATATGGTGAAACCTCGTGTCTACAAAAAATACAAAAACTAGTGGTGCATGATGGCATGCATCTATAGTCCCAGCTACTCGGGGGGCTCAGGTGGGAGGATCACCTGAGCCTGGGGAGGTCAAGACTGCAGTGAGACGTGATTGTACCACTGTACTCCAGCCTGGGTGACAAAGTGAGACCCTGTCTCAAAAAAAAAAAAAAAAGATTTGAGATAACATCACTTGTCATTGTTTGTTAACTGAATAATCTTTATTCTAGCCAGTGCCTAAATACATAATAAATGATAGTACAAATGGATATAAATTATAACTAAACCTAAGTAGTGATATTTATTACAATATTTCTTTACTAGAAGAATTTCTTTGTTAATAGAGGCAAGGCTACTTGTTTAGATACCTTAAAATATCAACATAAGATTTTTGGATAAATAAATTAATGATTCTTTGATTCTGACTGGCATATTAAAAATATTAAGCGAAGAGATCTTTGCTTCCCAGGTTTTATTTTTGTCTAATTAACTACTGGTGCATTTATATTAAAACATATTGTCAAGGGAAAGCATATATACACATATATATATATATGTATATATGGTGTGTGTGTGTGTGTGTGTGTGTGTGTATGTATGTACACATATGCTATACTTGGCTGAGTAGTATCCCCTTCCCTTGCCCACCTCTCTCCCAAATTTATGTCCATCCAGAACCTTAAAATGTGGCCTCATTTGAAATATTGTCTTTCCAGATTTAATTAAGATATAAGATGTAAATTGATACAAGTTCATGCTGGATTACGGTGGGCCCTAAATCCAATCACTGATGTCCTGATAAGAAGCAGACAGAACACACAGACACACAGCATACAGGAAGAATGGCATGTGAAGGCAAAGACAGAGACTGGAGTGATGTGTCTACAAATCAAGGGGCCCCAAGGATTTGGGGCAAACATCAGAAGCTGCGAAAGAGACAGGAATTCTCAGCTTCTCCTTCTGAATCCCTAAGAAGGAATCAACCCTGCTGACACCTTGATTTTAAACTTCTTGTCTCCAGAACTGTAATATAATACATTTCTGTTGTCTTAAGCTACCCAGTTTCTGGTGATTTGTTATGGCAGCCCTAGGAAACTGATAGGTATACTAAAATCTCTAATGAATTGATGTTAAATATATATAAGTATAGGAGAGTTCATTTAAATTCTTCTGAAAATGTCTTCTTAAACTTTTAATGATACAGTATATAACAACCAGTATACATAGTTGGTATCGGGTTTGACATTTAAACAAGCTGACAAAAAACAGCTATTTAATAAACATCTGAATTATATAAAAGTTTTATTGTTTATTATTCATGTGAATGACTTAAACTGACATCTACATTTAGTGAAGTGTGAATGGGCCTAGCCAATAAACTATGGGTAATTTTTTTAAGTCTCATCTTTGAACTCACAAAAAATTATCAAATATCAGCTATTATGTATTCTTCATGTGAAGAAAATGTCATATTTATTTGATTTGTGGATTAGCATATATATTAATAGAGCTTTTGAAAGAACAAATGTAGCACTTTCCCGATTTCGCAGACACTCATTTAACACACAAGTTCATATTTTAAAGTACATAATTTAAAAAAATTCTAGTCCAAATGAATTTAAGTGCCATGACTTCTAAAAATTCTGTCTCTATTTTTGGGTTTTATAGGACCTTGAGCCAGTACTCTTCTGGTGAGCTTAAGAGGCTAAGACTTCACCTTTAGTTATATGGGGCTTTCATCTGATTATTTGTCTATTTTGATTGCTCTAAATACAAGTTAGTGTGTATTTCATCCGAATGTATTTCATTATAAGTTTTGGTTTTATGTAGATCTGGGGATCTGTCTTGTTTTTAATCTTGATTGGTCTGTTTGTTTTGGGATAGTTGGTACTTTCATTTCTTATGCTTGCTTTCTTTTTCATTTTGTGCCCAACTTTAGTCAGGTGAACATCAGTAAGGAATAAAATTTTATTGTTTTAAGCCACTGAAAAAATTTAAAAACCACATCATAACTCTGCCTCTGCTGACTGATAAAAATGCTAACTTATTAAGACAAAATGTTATGCAAGAAGACTTTATTGGAATAGAGAAACTTCCTTTTTATGTAAGAAATATCAACAGAGACATGTGCCTTTCTTGTGACAAATGTGGTATGTGTGTGGATTAGAGGTCTGGAATGTGGCAGCATTTTGGTACTTGGAGGGGAGAATTTGAGTAGGGTAGAAAGATAGACGGGGAGCAGAGGATGATTCTCACCCAGTAGAAAGCAGAGTGAAGAAAGAAAGGGGAATTGTTTTTTGCATTATATTATTTGAACTGTGGATTAAGTCTTTCCATAAGCCATCCCTACGCCTCTAAGTAGGTTTTATTAACTTAAGCTGGTTTGAGATGGGTTTTTGGTCACACACAAGAATTGCCTGATACAAGAGAGGCTTTGATTTTGTTGTTGCTTGCTCATTTTTATACACTAAGGTGGAGAAAACCCTGGACATAGTGAAGACGAAATTGAGGAAGGTGTTGGGTAGAGTGGAGGGTAGAAGACCTGTAACATAGGTACAGAATTACATTAAACTGGAAGGACACTTATATCCAGATATAGGAGTCAGGGTAGAAAGAGAGAATTTTAGCAGTAAGGGTAACAGAGTAGCAGAAGTTTATTCTTACCAGGTCCTGTTATGTGACAGTGGAGGCATGTTGACCTTCTGACTAGGGGAGTTAAAGGAGAACACCGAAGGTTTAGAATAACGTCTCTAAGGATAGAAAGAGAAAGTTTCATCAAGACTAATCAATAATAGGGCAGCAGAGCTTAGAGCCAAGCAAATTCAGAGACCATGATATTATAGTAGTTTGTAGTGGTCTCAATCCATCTAATTTTTCAGCATTTTCTCAATGGCCCATACTTAGCAGTGGTAGTGTTTTATGGCATTTGGACAACAGAAGTGAAAGCACTGGTAAGAGAGACGTTGAAGTGAAACACCATGGGGCTCAGAAAAGCAGAGTTGATCCATCTGGTACATGGGCAAGGATGGTCCTGAACAATTCTGCAGTAAGTTGGAAGATAGAAAAAATACCTAATGAACTTGTAGATCTGGGTAAGGAGATTTTTGGCAGAATATTGTAAGGCTAATTGGCTTCTCTTAACTATACGAGATAGGGTTTTACAAGGGAGAGATAAGCGAGCATAATTTAGAAGAACTATAGGGGGTCCCAGGCAGACTCTCTGGCTGGAAAATTATTCTGATAGCAAGAAATTAGCCCCAAAGCAAAGATGAAAAGTAGGGTACTTCCAATTAAACATGTCATAAGGGCAAGCCTCAATCAAGAGTGTGGCTAGAAGGCACAGCTCACCTGGACAAAAGTGCTTCTAAGCATATTAGGAGCATATACCACAATAACCTGACTTGGACCCAAAGTTGAGAGAGGCCAGTCTCAAAAAAATTTGAGGGAATGGCTTTTGCATAATATGATACTTTATATACATATCTGTTACATATCATATATATCATATTAAAAAGAAAAAAACCCTGTTTTTCCTTCCGTTCTTTCATATAACCCTTCTGACAACAAATGTGGAGTTTTTCACACACTAAGCAATTCTTTAGTTCTTGCTGGACACCTCCTGGATGTCCTACAATTCAACTCGATTCTCACACAACTGCCCAGAGTCAGTGCAGACCCGCAGATTAAAGGCTCAGCCCCAAAAGACTACCCTCCACTTTAGATGTCAATCACAGGTCTCAACTTCATTTACTTCTGAAGGACGAGCTATACATTGGAGGAAACCCCTCTTTCAATAATTTGCTAGAATGGCTCACAAAACTCTGGGAAACATTTACTTATGGTTCCCAATTTATTATAAAGGATATAACTCAGAAACAGCCAAATGGAATAGATTCATAGGGTGAAAAATGGGAGAGAGGCATGGAGCACAACTCTCTCAGCACCTCCATGTGTTCACCAACCCAGAAGCTCTCAGAACTCCTTCATTTAGGGCTTTTATGGAGCTTTATCAAGTAGGAATGATTCATGAAATACTGGCATTGGTGATTAACTTAACCTCCAGCCCCTTTCCCCTCCCTCAACATTGGGGGTGAAGCTAAAAGTTCCAACTCTGTAATCACAGGGTGAGCTTCCCTGGCAACTAGTCCCCCCATCCTTAGGGGGCATCTGAAAGTCACCTCATTAACATAAACTCAGGTGTGGTTGAAAGGGATGTTTTGAATAACAAAAGATGCGCCTTTTCCCTTTATCTTTCTGAGTTGTTTCAGGAGCTAGGGACAAAAGACTAATACTATAACAACAAAAAAAAAAAAAAATTCAATTTTTGCTTTTATCTCTTGGGAATTACAAGGATTTTAGGAGCTCTGTCCAGAAGCCAGTGATGAAGATCAAAATACATATTTCTTATTATATCACAATTTCACACATGTACATGATATCCGTAAGATAAGTGAACTACATAAAGTAAGCTCACAAAGTTTCTATAGGAGTTTTGTCCATTTACAAACAGTTTGTAAGCTAAAAGTATCTGTGACAAGCCTCAGTCAATTTAGAAGTTCATTTTTCCAATGTTAAGGACATGCCTGTGACACAGCCTCAGAAGGTCCTGATGACATGTGCCCAAGGTGATCAGGCTACAGCTTGGTTTTATACATTTAGGGAGACATAAGACATCAATCGATACATGTAAGATGAATATTAGCTCAGTCCAGAGAAGCAGGGCTACTGAAAGTGGAGGCTTTCAGGTCACAAGCAGATTCAAAGGTTTTCTGATTGGGAATTGGTTGAGTTATTATCTTAAGACCTGGAATTAATAAAAGGGAATTTATCATGCAGATGAAGCTTTAGGTAGCAGGCTTCAGAGACATTAGATTGTAAAGGTTTCTTATCAGACTTAAAAGAGTCTGTTCTAACAGTCTTTGGGTCTCAGTGTTGATGTTAATGCTGGTCAGCTGTGCCTGAATTCCAAAAGGGAGGAGAATATAATGAGGCATGTCTGAGTCCCTTTTCCCTTCAAGGCATGAACTAGTTTTTCAGGTTAACGTTGGAATGTCCTTGGCTGAGAGGAGGGGTCCATTGAGATGGTTGGGTGGCTTGGAATTTTATTTTTGGTTTACAAGTTTAACATTAAAAGCCTCTGTACCTCCAATGTTTTATGGACAAAAAGAAGGCTGAAAAAGCTACTTGGCTGTAATCATGGGCCATTTCTTGCTGAAAAGAAGAATAAAATGGAGGGCAGAACCAAAAGCCCAGAGGCTAGAGCCAAGAGCTGCTGAGAATGAGGAATTAGGGAACCACTCTCAGAGAGCAGATCTGGATGTGAGATAGGAACATTCTCTTTCTCAGGGTCTATGAAACTGGCAACATATGCTCTCCTGAATTTCAGAATTGCTATGGACCAGTGACTGTGATATGCTTTCTATATTTTTCCCTTTTGAATGGATGCATCTATCTTGATTATCCTCTGTCTCATTATTGTATGTTGGATTTGTGTGGGATGATAACATGTGTTTTTAGTTCCTAGGTTCCCAGAATAAGAGGAGCACACTCAAAGAGCGACATTTATGAGATACTGGATTTTTCACTTGATATCATAATTGGGTGAGACTTGAAAGAAAGTGAACATATTTTGCAAACGAGAGGGATGTTAACCACTGACAACCACACCCACAGGGTCCACTGTATTAGCTTATCTGCATAGACGGCTGCCAACAATTCCTTCTGTCCATATATAGATTCCCTTTTTTAATGTGACTGTTTCACCTGCCAGCAACTGAAGGGCTTTATTTCCATTTCCCCTTGTGACTTGTTTGACGAACAGCAAGAAGCAAAAGTAATGCTATTCCAATTCTAGACCTGGGCCTTAAGAGGCATGACAGCTTCTGCTTTTACTCTCTTGAAACTCAATGTCATTTTTTAAAAGCTCAGGCTAGACTACTCATCATGAGGGACCACATGAAAAGAGATAGGCCCAGCTAGTTTCCACCCATTCCAGCCACTCCAGATGCGATGCCAGACATGCAAATGAAGCCATCTTGGATATTTCAGCCCCAGCTGAGCTTCCAGCTAAATTTAAGTACATTCAGTTGATACCTCATAGAGCAGAACTACTGAGCTGACTTCATCCAACTCACAGAATCATAATGAATAACAAATCATTGTTGCTTTAAGTCAATACGTTTAAAGTTTTTTTGTTATCCAGTTGTAGATGAATTATACAGCTTGGGGGGAAAAAGGAGATAGCACACTGTTAGTTGCCTCATCAATATTCATCCCCAACTTCTTTTTCCTTTTTAGTAGGTCTCACCTCCCACCTGGAAGCTGAAAACACCTTTCCCAGTCTCTCTGGAAGCTACAGCACAGGCATGTTGCCCAATTCTAAACAATAGGACATGACAGGAGGTCTGCTGGGTGGGATTTTTGAAAATATTTTATTTTCTGGTTAAGAAAAAAGAAATGCCCAAGGAAAACCTACAAATGCCCCTTCCATTCTTGCTTTTGGACATTTTTTGGGAGACGGTATGATGCTTAGCACTCCTGCAGCCATCTCGGGGCCAACAATAGAATCCTTGTTGCTACCTGGTGATAGTGAAGTAGACAGCTACAAAGCTCTTGATTTCTTTTTTTTTTTTTATCTTTTTAAAAAAATTTTATTATTATACTTTAAGTTTTAGGGTACATGTGCACATTGTGCAGGTTAGTTACATATGTATACATGTGACATGCTGGTGCGCTGCACCCACTAACTCGTCATCTAGCATTAGGTATATCTCCCAGTGCTATCCCTCCCCCCTCCCCCCACCCCACAACAGTCCTCAGAGTGTGATGTTCCCCTTCCT
Organism: Gorilla gorilla gorilla; assembly: GCF_029281585.2. Taxonomy (NCBI): domain Eukaryota; kingdom Metazoa; phylum Chordata; class Mammalia; order Primates; family Hominidae; genus Gorilla; species Gorilla gorilla. Next base: position 84,135,337 of record NC_073235.2, on the reverse strand, counting down.
GTGTCCATGTGTTCTCATTGTTCAATTCCCACCTATGAGTGAGAATATGCGGTGTTTGGTTTTTTGTTCTTGTGATAGTTTACTGAGAATGATGATTTCCAATTTCATCCATGTCCCTACAAAGGACATGAACTCATCATTTTTTATGGCTGCATAGTATTCCATGGTGTATATGTGCCACATTTTCTTAATCCAGTCTATCATTGTTGGACATTTGGGTTGGTTCCAAGTCTTTGCTATTGTGAATAGTGCCGCAATAAACATACGTGTGCATGTGTCTTTATAGCAGCATGATTTATAGTCCTTTGGGTATATACCCAGTAATGGGATGGCTGGGTCAAATGGTATTTCTAGTTCTAGATGCCTGAGGAATCGCCACACTGACTTCCACAATGGTTGAACTAGTTTACAGTCCCACCAACAGTGTAAGTGTTCCTGTTTCTCCACATCCTCTCCAGCACCTGTTGTTTCCTGACTTTTTAATGATTGCCATTCTAACTGGTGTGAGATGGTATCTCATTGTGGTTTTGATTTGCATTTCTCTGATGGCCAGTGATGATGAGCATTTTTTCATGTGTTTTTTGACTGCATAAATGTCTTCTTTTGAGAAGTGTCTGTTCATGTCCTTTGCCCACTTTTTGATGGGGTTGTTTGTTTTTTTCTTGTAAATTTGTTTGAGTTCATTGTAGATTCTGGATATTAGCCCTTTGTCAGATGAGTAGGTTGCAAAAATTTTCTCCCACGCTCATGGGTAGGAAGAATCAATATTGTGAAAATGGCCATACTGCCCAAGGTAATTTACAGATTCAATGCCATCCCTATCAAGCTACCAATGACTTTCTTCACAGAATTGGAAAAAACTACTTTAAAATTCATATGGAACCAAAAAAGAGCCCACATCGCCAAGTCAATCCTAGGCCAAAAGAACAAAGCTGGAGGCATCACACTACCTGACTTCAAACTATACTACAAAGCTACAGTAACCAAAACAGCATAGTACTAGTACCAAAACAGAGATATAGATCAATGGAACAGAACAGAGCCCTCAGAAATAATGCCGCATATCTACAACTATCTGATCTTTGACAAACCTGAGAAAAACAAGCAATGGGGAAAGGATTCTCTATTTAATAAATGGTGCTGTGGAAACTGGCTAGCCATATGTAGAAAGCTGAAACTGGATCCCTTCCTTACACCTTATACAAAAATCAATTCAAGATGGATTAAAGACTTAAACGTTAGACCTAAAACCATAAAAACCCTAGAAGAAAACCTAGGCAATACCATTCAGGACATAGGCATGGGCAAGGACTTCATGTCTAAAACACCAAAAGCAATGGCAACAAAAGACAAAATTGACAAATGGGATCTAATTAAACTAAAGAGCTTCTGTACAGCAAAAGAAACTACCATCAGAGTGAACAGGCAACCTACAAAAGCTCTTGATTTCTAATGACATCATATGGGATGAACCAACCCAGGAACAGCCTGACTCTGGACCTCTTTTAATGTCAGAAATAAAATCTTATTTGTAAACCACTCTTAAGTTGTATAGGTTGTTGACACAGGCACTGAAGTGCCTCCAAATGGTGATGAATAATGAGGCAAAAGTCAAAGACAGCAAGTCTAGTGCCAAATTTTTTGATGCCTATGGGTAAGAAGCTCAAGAAAGTGAGATATTTTCTTTCTTTTTAAAATTTATTTTTATTTTTGTGAGTATATAGATGTATACATTAGTCAGCTATTTTCAATAGTGAGAAGGGATGTTGCCACTTAGTATAATGCCTTTTTCATAGCTTTCATAGAAACCATATATACATATAGTATAGAAAATGAGGATAGATTTCTGACTTAAACTGCCTATTTCATTTGTGTGCCTGGTTACACCTAATTTAAGACTCTACAATACAGCATTGCTAGCAGTTACTGTGAGAATATTTCAAGCTCCCTATTTGCTGGAAATACATTTCATTTTTTTGTTCCAAGTTTATGAATATTAGAACCTACCTAAAAAGGAGCTTTTAAAAACTTGAGGAAAGGAAAAGGGAGGGCCTACTTTTCTTGCCTGTGTTATTTCTTGTTACTGCTGATTGAGATGCTAGAGATCATATTGGGTGAGATGTGTCTTAGAATACAGCTGAGCAATTCACTTTTAACAGTTTCCATCTGAGTACAAAAAACTGGTATGTGCAGAAAACTTGATATTCTGACTTGGCGGGATTCTAGGATTTGTTCTATTTTTTTCTGTAATTATTGTAGGGACATATGGCCCTGTACCTTTTGGGCAGCAGGAGCCAGAATAGCAGGAACATTCTGACAAAATTCCCACTCAGCATGAGAGGGAAGCAGTCCCCTTGATACACTGATGATGTGCCCACTTAGCATTACAAGTGTTTGAGAGATGGACACAACTAAAACTCACCTCACTCAAAATATATATTGACATGGAGAAAGTAAATACAATTTGCTGTTATTAACCTTTCTTCTCACCATTGAGACATGTTAAATATCTGAAATTAATAAAGGAATTAAATTTAAAAAGTTTACTTATCATGCATTTAACACATTTATTGAGCATCTGTTATATAAATGCACTGTTTTAGGCACAAGAGATAGAGACATAAATAAGCAGATTAAATCACTATTCTCAACTGAGGTACTAATCTGATATAAGAGAGGAGACAGAAATAAGTAAACATTATAAATCAACTACATACTTTTACATGGTGTAAAGTGCAATTAAGAAAATATTATTGAATAGAGGTCAATTTTGGAATGGTTGGGCAGGGAAGACCTTCTGAGGTGACAAGAAGTTGGCCTGGGCACCATGCGGAGCTCTACCATGGTGAAAAGTGTTCCAGACAGAGTAGACAGCAACAGCAGAGGCCCTGAATGAGAATGCACTTGGCTTATCTGAAGAGGAGAATGAAGGCCAGTGTGGTAGGACACATACTAATAATAGAAGAAAACTGATAGAAAAGAGGGTTTGAGCAGGTGGGCAGGAATTGGACAACATGGTGTCTCATATGTCATAATAGAAGTTTGGATTTTATTCTACCTGCAGTGAGAAGTTCTTAATAAAAAAAAATTCTATAAACTGGAGTTTGAGAAAGAACTATGTTGATGATAGCATAAGCCCTCAATCATTTGTCACATAAACTCCAAACTTCAGCAGAGACTCAGGTAGATCAAAGGGACTACCACAGGATTACCCACTGGCTAAAATTCAGATCCATGGCAGTTGGTTCTGACTAGAATTAGACTTCCTTGTCTGTTGCCCTCATTGCAGTGGGTCTGAATGTCTCTGTCGGCTGTGAATTTTTCTCCCTCTATCTGTGGCACTGAGAAGGTGGCCCAGACTTCTGGAGTCTGTCTCATTGGCCTATTACTTGGTGATTTGCTGCCCTTCTTCTGGAAGTTTGGGTATTTGTTTTCAGAGCATACTTAAAGGCCTCCTGAAAGCAATGTTAACAATAGCAGGATATATTTTACAGTCTTCTACTCAGACTTGGATTTTTAAGAACCAGGGATGGAGACTGTGTTTCCAGATCTAGTCAAATCCCTTCCAAACATAAAGGAACAAAGTGCCTTTTAAACTAGGACCTGTACTGTTTAATGCTCTGGAAACAAATACCCAAGCTTCAGCCAAAGGAGGGAAAGCTATGTTCAGGAAGCTTCCTGAAAGTTTTTTGAAAGCAATTTTCATGCATTAGTATTTTACATATATATATACACACACACACACACACATATATATACACATATATATATATACGCATGAATCACTAATGAGACAATTGATCTTCAGGAACTAACATGAAATAATTGGGGTATCTTGGTATTATTGTTATAGATAAATGTTGAAGAAGTTCATCCTTTCAGATATTAATTGAGCACTTACTGTGTACTAAGAACTGTGATAGATACTGGGGATTTAATGGTGAACAAGATAAATTCTCTACCATCAAGGAGCTTATATTCTAACAAACTGAAAATTTACTGAGTGTTCTCTGTATTTCAGTATTGTTACTAAGTACACTAACTTAGTGGGGAAGCTAGACAATAAACAAAGAAGTATGTAATAAGAATTAATAGTAAGTGCTGTAAAGAATACTAAAGCAGGTTATGGTAGAGAGATTAATGGCAGCCTGAAGATGTCCATGTTTCAATCCCCAGAACCTGTGAATATGTTACCTTACATAGCAAAAGAGGCTTTGAAAACATAATTAAGGGTTATCTGGGCAGGCCCAATGTAATCATAAGAGTCCTTATCTAAGACGGGGGACAAAGGTCAAAGACAGAGGAAAAGAGACGATTTAAGGATAGAAGCAAAGAGGAGAGATGTTAGACTGCTGGCTTTGAAGTTGGAAAAAGTGAACATGAGCCAAAACAAACAAAACAGAACAAAACAAAATCCACAGGTGACCTTTAGAAAAGGGGTCCCCAGTCTCTGGGCCATGGACCAGTACCTGTCTGTGGCCTGTTTGGAACCAGGCCGCCCAGCAGGAGGTGAGTGGTGACTGGTGGACAAGCAAGTCTTACCACCTGAGCCCTGTCTCCTGTCAGGTCAGTGGCAGCATCAGATTCTCATAGCAGCCTGAATCCTACTGTGAACTGCACATGCAAGGGATCTAGTTTGTGCTCCTTATGAGAATCTAATGCCTCCAAAATGCTCACCCCTCCAAACTGCCCCCATCCGTGGAAAAACTGTCTTCCGCAAAACCAGTCCCTGGTGCCAGAAAGGCTGGGGACCACTGCTCTAGAAGCCAGAAAAGAGGAGATATATTTTCCTCTAGAGCCTACAGAAGGAATACAGGCCTGCTGGCACCTTGATTTTAGTCCTGTGAAACTGATTTTGGATTTCTGACCTCCAGAAATGTAAAACAATGCATTGGTTTTGTTTCAAGTCACTAAATTTGTGGTAATTAGATACAGCAGCAGTAAGAAATGAATACACAGGTTTACAGGATGGTGAATTATGGAGGGTGCTCAGGAATGGCCTCTTTGAGGTGGTGGCCTTTAAACAGAAAAATGAGCAAAGTGAAGGAATGAACCATCTGGTGGGGAGAAAAGCATTCCAGTCAGAGGGAACAGCAAAAGCGAATGCTCTGAGAAGGGATTATTCTTCTCAATGTGTTTGAGGACTGGCAAGAAGGCTTTGTGTGAATGAGCAAGGGGAAAAAGTTAGTAGGTGATCTCGGAGACACAGCCAGGGTCCAGATTATAAAGGACCTCTCGCCTTGCTAAGCATTTTGACTTTATTCCAAGAATAATGGGAAGTCAATGGAAGGTTGTGAGCAGGGTTATATGATCTCGTTATTTTTTAAAGGCACAATGTAACTCCAAAATGGAAAATTGGCTCTGGGCTGGAGGTGCCAGCACAGGGGAAACGGAAAGCAGAGAGCTGGGTTGGGAGAGCGGAGACTGAAGTTGTCCAGCTGAGGGGTGCAGAAGTGCAGACTGCAATGACAGCAGGCAGAAAGGACTATATGTTCTAGACAGAATGGACAGGATTTGCTGGTAGATTGGATTGAAGGCATGAGACAAAGGAGACATGGATGATATCAAGGATTTTGATACTACAGATTTGAAACATTCTGAGAGGGACAGGTTTGTGATGGAAAATCATGAGTCTGGTTTTAGATGTTTTAGAAGCTTATTGGACAGCCAAGTAGAGATGTCAGGTAGGCAGCCAGACATAATACCTAAAGTTCAGGAGAGTGGTTGGTGCGTGTGACATCATTTGCAGAACCCTGGATGGTACATAAAGCACGGGACAGTGTGTGGATAGATCCTAAAGCGAGACCTAGGGCACTCCAGCCCTGGAAGAAGGCAGCTTATCAAAGGAAAAAGAAAGAAAGAAGGAAACACAACTCTTATTACTTCCATCTTCAGGACAATTCAAAGCCAGTGTTTTTTGACTTCCTGGCTTGAGTGAAGCTTGAAAAATGGCAACTTGCCCCTTTGCAAAGCTCCTAAGGAGTAGCCATTGGCTTGGCCTGTTTGCACTGGCTCTGGGTGAGCTTTTAAAATGCCAGTGAGCTCTAATTGTGTTGATTGCCTAACAGCTGTGAATACAAGATGCTGACTCCAGAACTGCAACTCATTCTGCGAAGGGCACCGTCCTTTTCCCTCTAATGACTGCTGAACAGAGCCACCTGAAGCCTGCATGGGGTTTAGCAGCAGCTGCACTTCTGCTCTAAGAAACAGCTCACTGCAGTCAGATCAAACTGAAGCTCTTCCTTGCTTTTCCTCGAAGCTTGGGTACTCATTGTCGGAGCATTAAACAGTAAGAGTCCTAGCTTAACTGGTGCACAGTGCTTTATGTTTGGTAGGGATTTGGTTAGGCCTACAAACCGTCTAAGAACCTTGAGAAACTCCTGCTGTAGTTAGCTCTTTCTGTGACTTTGCAGTGTGACCAGGAATGAGGACAGAATAAGAATTTGCTGCCTCTATGATAGAACTGTTTAGGCACTAGAACACTGGAACTAGATCTACAACCCTATGAATTTAATTTCCTCTGCAACTCCCCTACTCCTTCTTTTCAATATGATGATAATGACCTTGTTTAAAAAAAAAAAAAGCCTTCTGCTTTACTTCCCACTCTGCTCCTCTTCCCAGGGACTCACTTTCTTCCTGACTGCTTCCCCATTACAAGTACTCAGCTCCCTGTTTTATCACCCTGCTTAGAGCAGCCATTATCAGCCTTGGCTGAACATTGGAATTACCTGGGAACTTTTAAAAATCCGGAAGTCTGGGTCTCGCCTCCAGAGATTCCAGCTTAATTGTCTTGAGCGTGGCCTGGACATTTGGGTTTTCAAAAGTTCCCTATGTAACTTTAATGTGCAACCACAATTGAGAATCACTAGCCTCCAGACTCTCTGTGTTATCAAAATTAATGAGCAGCTGATTTTAGAAATCTCAGTTATCAGGAGAAAAGGGTGAACCCCCCCAGGGCTCTTCTCCTTTTCCAGGTGACACTTCTTTATGGCAGTGCGTGAAAGTGAAGCCCTGCTGCTTGTAATCTCCCTCAAGGGAGTGCAAGATCCAGGCAAAGACAAGACTGCAGAGGCGCTACCTTGGGGGAAAGTAGGACCCTAAATACTTACACCTGGAGGCACTTACCTTTAATACTGAATTTGTCAGATGCAAATTTGTCTATGCAAACCAGGGCCTTATCTCTACTTCCCCTCAGGGGTTTTGGGAAGTGCGCTAGTACTCTGAAACAGGGTTGTAAAGCATCACCTCTGCTCTCCAGGGAACCCTCTGGAAAGGAGGTGGAAAAACAGAGGCTTCCACCCTTGCAACTCTAAGTGTGTTCCTTGGCCAGTGGGATCCATCACCTAGTATTTTCTTAGATATGTGGTATCTGGGAGCCAGTCCCACACCTATGCAATAAGAATCTCCATTTGAACAAGATGCCCAAGCGATTATATGCAAGTTTAAGATTGAGGACGGCTGGTTTAACTCGAGGGTAACGAAAAGTACGAAATCGTACTTTACAGGAGAAGCTAGGCGGAGGGAGCCACTTATTCTTCCTCTTGCAGCTGGGTCTTTTTGTGGTGAGTGGCGAAGCGGCGAGGCTGGCAGGCCAGAGTGCTGGACTGGGTCAGGCGCGGCCCCGCCTCCCTCCTGGGTCCCTGCCCTGCGCGCCGTTGCTGTGGCAGCGCAGGACGCGGCTAGAGCTGGGGCTGCCGCGCCCTCCACCTCCTTCTCCAGAGGCCTCCCCGGACCCCTGGCTCGGGCCCAGGCTGCGACTCCGCCATGCCCTGGAGGAGGCGCAGCAACCGGGTGAGTGCCCTGGAGGGCGGCCGGGAGGAAGAGGCGCACCCGGAGGCTGCCGCTGTGCCTCCGGCGCTGTTAACGTCCCCGCAGCAGACGGAGGCGGCGGCCGAGCGGATTCTGCTCCGGGGCATCTTTGAGATCGGGAGGGACAGCTGTGACGTGGTGCTGAGCGAGCGAGCACTGCGGTGGCGGCCCATTCAGCCCGAGCGCCCGGCGGGTGAGTGCCCGGCCCCAAGCGTCTTCGCCTCCCTCCGCGCTTCCTCCCTCTCCCCGGCCCAAGGCCTGCACCTACGCGCTTTTGCTCCACCCTCCCCTTTTCTCTCCTCCCCTCCCCGTGCTCTCCTCACTGCCCGGACGTGTTACCGAGTCCCCAAGTCGCCGCCTCCTCCTTCCCAACCGGGAACTCACGCCTCTTGCCCCACCCCAGAACCCCCAGAGATTCTTTCGCTACCTAGCCTTTTCCCGCCTCCGAGACCTTCCGCGGACAAACGTCACGCGCAGCTTTTGCTCAGAGTCTCAGCAGAAAATCTTGAGCCCCAAAGGGGAGGTAATTTACAAATGTGAGAAGGTCACCTACTCCGCCCCTCCAAGTTGAAAAAGTTTTAATCCATTAACTTTGATGGTACATTGAAACTATAAACATCTTACAGATTATGCCTACACAAGAGTTCTGAATCCAACTCTCATTTTGCTGACTTGAAAATGTAACTCCAGAGCTTTGGGAGTGTTTCTGGATTTTTTTTCTGCCTCTCACCTTCCTTGCCATTGTCTAGAATTAAGACTTCTTCAGGCTCCGTCTAGAAACTTTTGATTTTTAATATTGACCCTAGATTATTGGATCACAGTTTTGCGATGCTTAGTTACGTCAAGCGGTTTGCTTACGTTTGCCTTTTATTGACTTAAAATTTTAGTTACCTAAAAAAGTTACAATGCTGTAGTTTACAACAAATACTTCGAGTCTATTTTCACGTCTTAGTCAAATAGCCTTATAGACTTAACAGATATTTCATAAAGACCATTTTACAAGTCTTATAAGTAGACTTTCATATAGTCTTATTTCTAAGTCCAAACTCGAGAAATACTCCCCATTGTTGAATTAGCTTAGATGTGAGTGGTGAAAGACAGATGAAATGGGGGAGGAACTACATCAAGGTTACTCTACTTGCAAGGAGATGACTTGGGGGAAACGGAATTTGGTATTCAACCTCTTTTAGCTAAATACAAATTTATGAAATTAAAAAAATTGCCTTCCCCTGTTGGAAAACAAGACACAGTGTGCTATTTATGTTACAGAATAGACTTACTGTCTTAAAGTCTTGCTCAAAAGTCTAACAAAATGAAACCAACTAGCCAGGGATTCAGCACTGGTTGCAATTGTGAATTCTGCCTGTGCCATGCTCGCTCACTTCACGAAAACAGTCTTTGACCTTAAAGTGTTTTCAGGTGTTTTAAAAACCAAGGTGTAGTATTTTCTTGAACCTTTTAAGTTAAAAGCTAGGGATATAGCTATGGAATTATTTGTAAGTCTTTCAGGCAATTCGAGTTATGCAATATAGAAGTTTATAATTACAGTTTGGATTAGCCCAAAGAGCCAATTTAACCTACAGTGCAGCTGAAATACTATAGAATTAAAATGAGACATTGTGCAAGGAGAGGTCATACAAACCAATGTTGCAGTATTTGTGTACAAAAAAAGCAAACAATGACATGAGAAAAGAAATGCTGTTTTATATTGAGTGGTGATTAAGGTAAAATAGGTTTAATTAGTGCACCCCTGGCAGTAGAGTTCTAAAATACATCTTGACAGATTTGTAACTTTTAAGGTTGCAACTACTGATTCTTTGTTTAATTATGCCCTAAAACCATTTGGTGGTCTTTTCCTTCATACAGGTGTACCCTTTTTCTTTGTAATTAATACCTGGTATTCAAACCACTTCGGGCCTCTAAAATTGGGGGCACAGAAGCCTAGAGCCTTAGTAAGTACTTCTGTTTATGGAAGAAATCAAGAGATGTTTTATTTAGGTAAAATATAGCCAGGCGTGGTGGTGTGTCCCTGTAATCCCAGCTACTTGGGAGGCTGAGGCAGGTGAATCGCTTGAACCTGGGAGTTGGAGGTTGCTGTGAGCCGAGATCACGCCACTGCATCCAGCCTGGGCAACAAGAGTGAAACTCCATCTCAAAAAGCACAACAAACAAACAAAAACAAACACTGGGAAATAAGAAGGAGATATTAAGAGATGATATATTTAAATGTTAGAAATACTCTGTTGTTGAATAAGCTTAGATGTGAGTGGTAAAAGATTAAATGGAAGAGGGAGCTACATCAAAGTTACTGTACTTGGGAGGACACGGTATGGTAGGATGTGGTCGGGGGAGAGCATGTCCATTGCTGGTTGGCAAGTGACTGGCTGCCTCAGAAAAGGATGAGGGTGGGTAGGGGAGATCACTGGAGATTATTAGAACATACGTATGTTTTCAAGACTGCTTAGTTTTTTAAACCTCATAGTACTTTGTTTTCACTGATGAAATAAAATACTATGTGATCTTTTTCTAATTTTCCATCTTGAGTAATAAGCAAAGACATTAATGTATTTTATGAAGGCTCTGACTGCCAAAATTGGGACAAATTGATGGTCTTGTTGGCAGGGTAAATGAGCATAACCGTAGTAATTGTAGTTCTTTTTATTGGGTTCAGGGGTGACCTGGAATAATGGATGTGTTATTACCCTTCCCTGTAGAAGTGAGGCTTTCGAAAAGAGGCTATAAGTCAATTTGGGAGGCACAAAGTATCAGCGCTTTTTGGGGATTTTTTTTTTTAAGTAGAGAAATATTTTAAATGTGTGATATAAAGTTATGCATGTGCTTCTTAAGCACATTAACTCAACCAGATCCAACAGCTGGTCTAATAACTTTTTAATTGTTTAAAAAAATTTTAATTGACACATTGTAATTGTATATATTTATGAGATACTATTTGATGTTTTGATATTTATGTTGTACAATTATCCAATCAAAGTAGTTAGTGTATCCTTCACCTCACACTTTCATCATTTTCTTGTGGGTTAGAACATTCAAAAGACTCTCTTCCAGTTATTTTGTAATATATAGTATTTTACTGTTAACCATAGTCACCATACTATGCAACAAAACACCAGAATTTATTCTTCCTACCTAGTTATAACTTTGTGTCTTTTGACTAACCTCTCTCCATCCTTCTTTCTCCCCTCCCCTTCCCAGTCTCTGGCAACTATTCTAATCTCTGCCTTATCTATATCAACCTTTTATAATAGAAAAAGATTCTACATGTGAGTGACATGTGGTATTTGTCTTTCTGTGTCTGGGTTACTTCTCTTAACATGATGTCCTCCAGGCTTAGCATTCACAATTGACAGGACTTTATTTTTTAATGGCTGACTAGTATTCCATTATGTTTCTGTATCACATTTTCTTTATTCATCCATTGTTGCACGCTTAGGTTGATTCCATATCTTGGCCATTGTGAATAGTGCTGCAGTAAACATGGTATTGCAGATCTCTTCAACATACTCATTTTATTTCCTTTGGATGCATACCTGGCAGTGGGATTGCTGGATCATATGATACTTCTATTTTTAATTGTTTTAGGAACTTCCATGCTGTTTTCCATAATGACTGTACTAGTTTACAATCATACCACCAGTGTGTAAGTGTTCCCTTTTCTCCATATCTGTGTCAATACTTATTTTCTTTTGTCTTTTTGGCAATAACCATTCTAACTGGAGTGAGGTGTATCTAATTGTGGTTTTGATTTGCATTTCCCTGATGATTAGTGATGTCAAGTATCTTTTAAATGCACCTGTTGATCATTTATATGTCTTCTTTTGAGACCTATCAATTAAAGTCGTTTGCCCATTTAAAAAATCAAGTTGGCCAGGCACAGTGGCTCACGCCTATAATCCCAGCACTTTGGGAGGCCGAGGCGGGCAGATCATGAGGTCAGAAGATCAAGACCATCCTAGCCAACATGGTGAAACCCCGTCTGTACTAAAAATACAAAAATTAGCTGGGTGTGGTGGCACATGCCTGTAGTCACAGCTACTTGGGAGGCTGAGGCAGGAGAATTGCTTGAACCCAGGAGGTGGAGATTGCAGTGAGCCGAGATAGTGCCACTGCACTCCAGCCTGTTAACAGAGTGAGACTTCATCTCAAAAAAAAAAAAGTCATTATTATTTTATCTGTTGAATTAAGTTTCTTATATATTTTGGATTTTATCCCTTTGTCGCATGTATAGATTGCAAATATTTTTCTCCCATTCTGCAGCTGTTTTCACTTTGTTAATAGTTTTCTTCAAGATGCAAAGTTTTTTAGTTTGATGTAATCTTATTTTGTCTGTGCTTTTGAAATCTTATTTTAAAAATCCTTGCTCAGCTCAGTGTCGAGAATAATTTCCCTTTTTTCTGGTAATTTCATAGTTTTCAAGTTTTACATTTTAAATCTTTAATCTATTTTTATTTTTGTATATGGTGAGAGGGAGGGGTTTAATCTCATTCTTCTGCATGTGAATATCTAATTTTCCTAGTACCATTTGTTGAAGAGACTGTCTTTTTCCCAGTGCATGTTCTTGACATCTTAAAAATTCAGTTGGCTGTTGTAGGTGCAAAAATTTATTTCTGGGCTTTCCATTTTATTTCATTGGTCTGTCTGGTTTTATGCTAGTACCATGCTGTGTTAATATAGTTTTATTGTATATTTCGAAGTCAGGTAGTATGATACTTCCAGTTTTGTTCTTTTTGCTCAGGATTGCTTTGGCTATTTGGGGTTTTTTTGTGGTTCTACATGAATTTTCAGATTGTTTCATTTCTGTAAAGAATGGTGTTGGTATTCTGATAGCAATTGCATTAAATCCGTAGATCACTTTGGGTAGTATGGCCATTTTAACAATGTAATTATTTCAATCCATGAACATGTACTATCTTCCCATTTATTGATGTGGGAAGATAATTTCTTTCATCAAAGTTTTATACTTTTCAGTGTAGAGATTCTTTCACTTCCTTGGTTGTTTATTTCTAGGTATGTTTTTTTAAAAAAAGTACTATAAATGGAATTGTTTTCTTGATTTTTCACATAGTACAATATTAGTGTATAGAAATGCTACTGATTTTTATATGTTGATTTTGTGTCTTGCAACTTTACTGAATTCTAACAGTTCTTTTGTGGAGCATTTTGGGTTTTCTATCTATAAGATCATATCTTCTGCAAACAGGGACAGTTTGACATGCTTCTTTCTAATTTGGATGCTCGTTACTTCTTTCTCTTGCCCAGTTTATCTGGCTAGAACTTTCAGTAGTATGTTTAATAGAAATTGTGAAAGTGGCCATCCTTTTCTTGTTATTGATCTTAGAATTGATCTCGTTATTGGTCTTTTCCCATTCAGTATGATGTTATCTGTGGATTTGTCATATGTGGCCTTTGTGTTGAAGTACAAACTTTCCATACCTAATTTGTTGGATTTTTAATCATGAAATTATGCCACATTTTGTCAAAGGCTTTTAATGCATCTATTAAAATGATCATACAGTTTTTGTCTTTGTTAATGTGCATCACATTTACTGCTTTGTGTATGTTAAACCATTCTTGCATGCCTCTGATCCCAGTGATGAATCGCACTTGAATGTAGCAAGTTATCTTTCTAATGTGCTGTTGGATTTGGTTTGCTAATATCTTGAGAATTTTTGCACCTATGTTCATCAGGGATATTGTACTATAGTTTTCTGTGTTGTATTGTTATCTGATTTTGGAATTAGGGTGATGGTTGACTCATGAAATGAGTTTGGAAGTATTCCCTTTGCTTCAGTTTTCTGAAATATTTTGAGAGGAATTGATATTGGTTTGTTAAATGTTTGGTTGAGTTCAGCAGTGAAGCCATTAGTTTCTGGGCCTTTCTTTGATGAAAGACTTTATTACTGATTCAATTTCCTCACTTATTATTGGTCTGGTCAGATTTTATGTCTTCCTAATTTAATCTTGATAGGTTGTATGTGTCCGGGACTTCATTTTTTCTATGTTATCAAATTTGATGAAATTTGTTGAAAACCAACTCTAAATTTTGTTCATCTTTTGAAATTATTTTTAGTCTCTATTTCATTTATTTCTCCTCTGAGTTGAATTACTTCCTTACTTCTACCAACTTTGGGATTAGTTTGTTCTGTTCTTTTTTTTTTTGAGATGGAGTTTCGCTCTTGTTGCCCAGGCTGGAGTGCAATGGTGTGATCTCGGCTCACCGCAACCTCTGCCTCCTGGGTTCAAGCAATTCTACTGCCTCAGCCTTCCTGAGTAGCTGGGATTACAGGCCTGTGCCACCACACCTAGCTAATCTTGTATTTTTAGTAGAGACGGGGTTTCTCCTGTTGGTCAGGCTGGTCTCGAACTCCCGACCTCAGGTGATCTGCCCGCCGTGGCCTCCCAAAGTGCTGGGATTACAGGCATGAGCCACCATGCCTGGCCGATTAGTTTGTTCTTGATTTTGTAGTGCCTTGAGATTCATCATTAGGCTGTTTGTCAGAAATCTGTTGTCTTTTTTGATATGGGCATTTATTACTATAAACTTACCTCTTAAAACTGCTTGTGCTATGTTTCATAGGTTTTGTTATGATATATTTTCATTCTCACTTGTCTCAAGAAAAATTTTAATTTCCTTTTTAATTTCTTCATTGACCCATTGGTTGTTTAGGAGCATTTTGTTTCCATGATTTGTGAAGTTGTCAGTTTTTCTCATTGTTGATTTCTAGTTTATTTCTTTTCTTTCTCCCTTCCTTCCTTCCTTCCTTCCTTCCTTCCTTCCTTCCTCCCTCCCTCCCTCCCTCCCTCCCTTCTGTATTGCTTTGTCTCCCAGGCCCAAGTGCAGAGGCACGATCTTGGCTTACTGCAATCTCTGACTCCTGGGCTCAAGCAGTCCTCTCACCTCAGCCTCCCAAGTAGCTGGGACTACAGGTGTGTGTCACTGTGCCTACAGGTGTGTGTCACTGTGCCTGGTTAAATTTGTTTTTTGTTTGTTTGTTTTGTTTTGTATGTTTAGTAGAGATGGCTTTCGCCATTTCACCATGTTGCCCAGGCTGTTCTCAAATTGCTGGGCTCAAGCAACCTGCCCACCTTGGCTTCCCAAAGTGCTGGGATTACAGCCATGAGCCACTGCACCTGGCCTGATTTCTAGTATTATAACGCTGTGGTCAGTAAAGATACTTGATATTATCTTAATCTTTTAAAATTTGTGAAGATTTGTTTTGTGGCCTAACATGTGATCTCTCCTCAAGAATGTTCCATGTGCGTTTGAGAAGAATGTGTATCTGCAGCTGTTGGACGGAATGTTCTGTAAGTGTCTGCTAGGTGCATTTGGTCTATGGTGCAGCTGAAGTCCAATATTTCTTGATCTCTCTGTGTGTGTTTGTGTATGTATGTCTAGATAATTTATTCATTATTGAAAGTGGGCTGTTAAAGTCTCTTACTATTATTGTATTGGAGCTTATCTCTTTGGGTTGAATATTTGCTGTATGTATCTGGGTACTTAGGTATTAGGTACATGTATGTTTATAATTGTTATATCCTGTTGTTGAATTGATCCCTTTATCATATTATGACCTTCTTTGTCTCTTCTTACAGTTTTTGACTTAAAGTCTATTTTGTCTGATATGAGTATTGCTACTCCTGCTCACTTTTGGATTCTGATTGCATGGAATATCTTTTTCCATTTCTTCACTTTCGGTCTGTCTTTAATGGTGAGGTAAGCCTCTTTTAGGCAGCATGTAGTTGAGTTTTTTTTCCAGTCCTGCAGCTACTTTATATCTTTTCATTAGATAATTTATTTACATTCAAGGTTTTTATTGATAAGAACTTATTTCTCCCATTTTGTTACTTGTTTTCTGGTTGTCTTGTAGATTCTCAGTTCTTCTTTCTCTCTTGTTTACCTCTGTGGTTTGGTCATTTTCTGTGGTCCTAAGCTTTGTTTTCCTTCTATCTCTTGTTTATGTATCTGTTGTAATTGCTTTCTTTGTGGATACCATGGGGCTAACATAAAAAGTCTTGTAGTTATAATAAACTATTTTAAGCTGATAGCAAGTTAACTTTGGTCACATAAAAATACTCTAGACTTTTTTCCTCCGCCATCCCTAATTTATATTTTTGTTGCCTTTATTTCTTTAGTATGTGTTCCCTAGCCATTGTAGCTGTTGTTGTTTTTGACCAGTTGTACTTTAAAACTTCATCTAGAGGATCGACAGGTTTACATAGTAACATGATATCACTGGGGCATTCTGAGTTGGATTTATACATTTACCTCTATTGGTGAGGTTTATATTCTCACATGTGTTGATGATAGTTATCATTTTTTCATTTGCAGCTGTAGCACTCCTGTAAACATTTCTTGTAAGGCTGGTGTAGGGGTGAATTCCCTCAGCTTTTGTTTGTCTGGGAAGGCCTTTATTCTCCTCCAGGATAGTTTTGCTGGATATAGTATCTTTTGTCCTTGGCTGAGACTCGTTTTTTTTGTTCTTTTAGCATCTTGAATAAATTATCCCTTGCTCTCCTGGCATACATCAGTAATTTAAGGTTACTGATGAGAAATCTACTGATAGTCTAGTTAGGATTCCCTTACATGTAACTTGATGCTTTTCTCTTGCAGATTTTAGAATTCTCTGTCTTCAACTTTTGACAGTTTGACTATAATGTGCCACAGAGAGAATCTTTTTGGGTTTAATCTAATTGGGAATCTTTGTGGTTCCTTCATCTGGATGTCTATATCTCCCCCAATATTTGGAAAGTTTTTAGCTATTATTTCATTAAATAGGTTTTCTGTGCCTTTCTTCAACTTTTCTCCATCTGCCAGTTCTATAATGCAAAAATTTCTTTGCTTAGTTTTTTTTAAACTTCGGGTTATTTCACAAAACCTATTTTCAGATTTTGAAATTCTTTCTTCTGCTTGATCTGGTCGATTCTTGAAGCTCTCAATTGTGTCTTTTATTCACTGCATTCTTCAGATTTCTGTGTTTTAAATGATAGATCTTGTTTTAATTTCTCATTTTATAACTTTCCTGATTTCATTGGGTTGTTTGTATTCTCTTGTATCCTGCTGAATTTCTTTAAGATCATTATTTTTAATTTTGTTTCAGGCATTTTATAAACACCCTTTTCTTTGGGGTCTGTTACTAGAGACTCACTGTGTTCCTTTGGCAGTGTCGTGTGTCCTTGCTTTTTCATGTTTCTTGTGACATCTGCACATCTAGTGGAATAGTCACATTTTCCAGTTGTATGCAGTAGCTTTCACAGGGGCTTTTCCTGTAGATGGGTCCTAGAGTGTTGGTTGGGTATGGTACATTGGCTTTGGTTTGGGGTGGATTCAGTACCATGGTCTCTGTGTAGTTTCGTCAGCTGTAATCTTCATCAGCAATGTCTGATTTCCTCAGTGGCCTAGGCTGCAGGAGTTTTTGATGGTGGTATAGTTTTGCTAGGGACAGGCATGTCATACTAGTTGTCAGGCTGGACACTTGCAGGCTCGGAGGGCTGACAAGCTGTCTTTTGGGCTCCCCAGGGAAGAGAAAGTATGATTTTCCAGCTTTTCTTCTATGTTTATCTAAAACTTTGTTGTCTGGCTCACAGTGTTCTTTATCTAAAGTCTAGCCAGTGGTGGTGGTCATATTGCAATCATTACAGCTTCAGACTTTCTAGACCTTTTCCATTTTGGTGACCTTCAGCCTTCATTTGCTTCCATTCATGACCACAGAATAGATGTAGTCATCTCTATTGAAGGCAAACCCATCCCATCTCTTCAGCTTCATCTAGAAATTTGTTTCATCTGTTACACTTTCTTTCTTTGGTTTTTTAGCCTTCATTCTCTACCAGCTCTTTCACTTAAGCAGAGATATGTTCAAGACTCTCCCACTCTAACAGTTCCCTGCCTTGATCCTCCAAGCTTTTCTCTTTAGCTGCTACCTTGCTTTTTATTTTTATTTTTTTCTCACTTGCTCTGATAATCTCCTAGAAAAATTGGCTTACTCTGACCATCTCCATTAGTTCACCTCTTAATTATTCTTCAACCATCTGAGACCTGGCTTTGTTCTTTCTCTACTGAAACTCTTCAGGCAGAGATTAGCAGAAGTCTTCTAATTGCTCAATGAAGTGGAAATTTTCAGTCCTTATTTTCTGTATTTCTCCTTCATTTGACTTTGACTTAACTCTCTTGGTTTTTGTAATACCACCAGCACCTAGTTTATCAGTCTCTCATGGGAACTTCATTCTATCTGCCTGCCAAATGGTGGAGTCCCAAGGAGTGTGGTCTGATCTGCTGTTCCTCATTACATGCTTTCTGGTCAGTATTGCACACTGTGGTTCTCATCTAACATCATCCACCTCCAGGAGTGCCATATATTTAGTAAGTTTACAAGAAAAGCAACTTTCCTTGCTCCGTAGACTAACTCTGATCTTTTGTTCCCTATCATGGTTATGGAACTCACTAATTATTCAGCATCAGCTGTCAGAATGTTTAACTTTGCTATTTAGGTTTGTGTAAGTTATGGGACAAAAACTAGGATAACTAGAATTAGCTTGTAGCTTATGTGGGCTAGATCATACAATTGCATATGTAAGTAGTGAATATTTTGGCTTAATAAGTGAAGGAGTATTTAGGAAGCTATCTGGAATGTTATCTAAGTCAGGATTCTGAAGGTAACTCCAGCCTCACTGTCCCTTACTCACTATTTCTAAACACCCACCAATCCTGCCTACTTTATTTACTTCATATTTCTCCAATCTGCCATCCTTCTCTGTCCGACCAATCACTGCCCTAGCTCAGGCCTTTAAAATCTCTCACTTGACCTACTCCTTCACCTCCTTTGAACCTGTGCACAAATGTTAGCTTCTTAGTAAGGCTTTCTGTGGTCACCTGTATAAAATTCTCATCTGCTACGTACATCCTGGTTCCCTGTATTGCCTTATATTCCTCAGTGGCATTTATCTCCTTGTATACTATATAATTTCTGATCCCTGTCCTTTCTATTACCACCCCACTTCAAGATGGCAAGGATTTGTCTGTTATATTAGTGACTGTCCTAATAGGAAAAAAAATGGCACATTTGTATTAGAGTAACTTGAGAAAAATTTTTAAAAGTCAGTATTTATAAAGCTGTGATATAGAGATAGTGAAGTACTCTTGGGACTAGTAATAATTGGGCAGGTGATACCATTTTTAAGCCCAAAAAGGCATAGTGAAAGAGCAGGTGCCTGAACCTGGATTCAGAGAGACTATGTAGAGGAGGCCACTAGGCAGGAGCTGTGGCCTTTGCCTCAGCTTGGCTGATTACCTCACTAATCCTCACTAATCCTAAATTACCCAAGTTCCTTCTTTTCTGGCCCATGTCACAGTCCAAAGCCAACTTCAAGCCAGAGGGCAAGGGGAGCACTTGATGCAGTCCATGCAGTATGGCCTCCTAGTGACCAGGGCAGGTGGAGGATAGAAACTAAATCTAGATGGAGGAGAGGGAAGATATTCAGAATATCTTTTTTCTTTACTGTCAGCACCTTGAAGAGTGCCTGGCATATAGATAATATTTATTGAATGAATTTGTTACTGGTTTACTGGCCTCATGAACTTTAGTTTTGCCTATTCTATTATAACTTGGTGACTACATTCCTATGTACTTGATACCAACTCCTCATTAACTACAAAGGCAGTATTCCCCTCTCCCGCTTTTTAAACATCAAAACTCTTTTTAAAAAAAAAATTCTTAAATGAATCGCCAGTATATAACAGATAAAAGTACGGGTGCCTTGATTGGAGTGGTGGGTAAATGATCCTGAGTCTGTCTGTTTAGGTTCCCTCTTTGCCTAGCAGGAATGTGACTGTCTTGTTTGAAGCCCACTGAAGTAGAAAACGGGATGAGAGACACATTCTTCAACATGGCATAAGATTTCCATGCTTGGCTCCTGCCTATCTCTGCATCCTCATTTCTCAGTAGTTGCCTCATATTTTACCATCCTGTAATTGAAAGAATTACAAAACTAGTTTTCTACACACGCTTTCTTGCTGTTCCAGCTGCTGGGAATTAGCTTCCTTTGTGCTTTTTTTATTTGAATGATTACATGTTTACATTCATTAAAATTAATGAAGATTCATTACAGTTGTTTTCTCTTTAGGCCTAATTGGATCTCCTATACTGAGACATTGAATGAAACTTTGATTGTTTTTTCCCCATTATATGTTAAGCTCCTTGAGGTTCTTTTCAACTTTGCGTTATTCCGGGATTTCTATTGTAAGAGTTAAGGTTCATCCACTTCTCTGATGTGAGGTTCATGGCAGGAAGGTTCCATGTTGCTCAGCTGCAGAGTAGAAAATACTGAGCAGGGCCTAAATAGATTAGGATGCTGCCATTATAATATAAACTGTTTACAAAAGAGCATCATCAATTCAGAAAATATCTTTTTCATTGACTACAGTGGTGCCTGATGATCTTTCTATTACAATCTTAAATTATGGTCATTTTAATTATAGAATCATACATGGGTTTATTTATGTTAAAATAAGGTAATTATCAAGCTAGCTGTGACCTATGAGAAAAATCCTGAAGAAATGATGAAGGGATCAGGTGACTGTTTTTGAAGTCAAGTGTGAAAGGTCAGAACACTCTGGGTCATGGGACCCTGCCAAGGCAGAGCAGGTCAAGTGCTGTGCCCAGTGGGGCCAACCCCCAGTATGGTGCCAGGGACTGGGTGTGAGAAGTCAAAAATTAAGAATACACCTCAGAAAGGGGACATGGACAGATGCCACAGACTTATTTGCATATTTCGTGATTTAGCCCTTAGCTTGTGCTGATATTGGATCAGATATTTTCAGAGTTCAGTATTTTCAAAAGCATCACTGATCACCTGTTGGCATTGTTTTACATCTCAACCAAGGACAAACTTTTGGGACATCTGTTTAACAAGGGGTAAGCTTTTATTTGAAATGTTCGATTAAAGCAGAAGAGTCAGGCATTTTTTTGTGCCTCCCCAAAGAAAGATTTGTTTACTTTCCTGTGTGAATAAATATAATGCCATTATTTCCCGTAAAGGAAAAGCTGATGGGAAGAGTAAGTAATGGGTAAGATTAGGCAATGTTAAGCTCATATATTAGTATGTTTAAGAGTGATCAATTTAGGGATCTCTGTGACAGAGATGCCAAATGCTCACAGTGCTATCTCATGTTGGAAACATGTGTCTCCTCCACTTTTCCTCTGTCCTCTGAAATGACGGCCCTTTAGGGATTGACAGATACTATACATATTTCTGTGCTGATACGTGATTTGTCTAAAACAAAGGTTTCACAAAACAATTCTTACCATTGCCGTTTAAGAGTCACTCTGGTATGCTCTGTTTCCATTGCAAACAAATGCTCATTATGATTTGTGAAATTAACTTCACAATTTCCTAATGGATAACACCTTGAAGTATGAAAAGCACTACAGGATCTTTATAGCTTCCCTCCTCCAGCTCTCTATAATCTGCTCCCATCTGTGGTGTAGGAAAGATTTCAGCAGTGGCCACTGAAGGCCCTAAGATCCTGTCTCAACAGATAGCAAGGTGCGTAACAGACTTTGGACAGGTTGTTTAACATGTCTGAGTTACGGTTTATTCACTGGCAAAATGAAGGGCTTATATTATATTGTCTCTAAGTACTATCAGTTCTGACCACCTATGAACTTTCATTTTAAAGAAAATACCTGTTTCTATGGCCTTTAGGCATTAGGGAATTTTGTCAAATTAAATAAATCTCAGTAAGGTTTGATGGTCAATGGGGCTCACCGTCTGGTGTGTGTGGAGGGGTGTTGTATTTTACATCAGGAACTTCACAGCCCTCATGAATTTCTAATTAGAGGAACCACCTGGGAAATATAAGTCAAAGCCCTTTGCTCCCCTTACTCAGCTTTAGGGCACAGTGACTAGAGGTGGGCAATCGCTTTGGTGTGGGTATTGTCATTGGAAAGGAAGAAACCATTTTCTGGAGGAAAAGAATTGGTCGAGGCTAGCTTTAAGCAGCTATTTCATGATGGACAAAAGGACTAGCTCATCCATTCTTCATTCATTTCTCTGTATCCTCTATCAAATTTCTGAGTAAAGATTTTATACTATGCTTGATTAGCATTCAAATATTATGTTTCAAAGATTTTTAAAAAATAAAACTAGGCCTTTGAATCATAATTATGGCTTATAACTCTATTTTTCATATACTTACTATCTCAAGTTACCAATTTCATGTTACGTTTTTTTCAAAAGAGTATTCCTGCCACAACTCAGAGCTCAGCTGAATTAGAGCAGTGACTAGAAAATCTGAGAAGGCTGAGCTTCAAAATAAGGTCTGGAAAGTGTTTCTTATTGTTACAAGAGAGTCAAAATGATTTTCTTGAGCTTTAAGTTTATGTAAGTATTTACTTGACAGCAGTTTAAAAGATAATGTGCAAAAATGTGAAAATGAGAAAAAACAATTTCAAAACAAGAGTTGGTGATTATGTGAGACTTAGCAGAGCAAAGTATATTCTAAGTATTAATCTGTCTAAGCTGTCTGGGAACAGATGTACGTGAAATGGATACCGGGTGTTCTGTTGTGTACACCCCAAGTGAGACATCTGTTGGTAGACTGTGTGGTCAGAAATAATGGAAGCAGGGGTTAAACCCCAATATGACCTATTACTCATGTGAATTATTGAAGGACTAATTACTCGGTAAAACATGATGCTTTGATTCATCAGTCTACACGTTAAGAAAAAAGCCTCTTTAGAAAAAAATTTAGTTCTGTTCCTAAGCCGTCAAATTTGAGGAAATTTTTAAGATGTATGCAAAGACTCAAATTTCCATAGTAACTGCAAATACTGTCTGCTTATGAAGTTTTAAAATGTTTTGACAGGTCTACTAATTTATCATAAAAATAGCCTCAAAAGTTTTAGCTTTTTGTTAGGGTAGGTTGGGTCTCACAGAAAACAAATGTAGAGTGAATTTTCTAAAGCAGGGCTGTCCAGTTAGACTTCCTGAAATGATGTCTATATCTGAAGTGTTCAATACAGTTACCACCAGCTACATGTGGCTATTGAACAGAAACATGGCTAGTGTGACTGAGAAACTGAATTTTTAATTATATTTAATTTTTATTAATTTGAATTCCATAACTGCATGTGGCAAGTGGCAACTGCATTGTACAACACAGCTCTGACACATGGAGAGTTGAAAATGTTTGTTTACTTTCTTCCCAAGCTTTCATTTTAGTCTTTGTTTCTACGTAGAAAGGAAGATATAGCTTTTGAAAAATGAACCTGAATGTAGAACTGATATGGTTATGCAATTTAAGCTGCCTATTTAAAGATAAAGCAACTGAGTTTAGAGATTTCAAAGTGGCAGAGTCCTTTAACATATTTCGTGGGCTGGCCACGGTAGCTCATACCTGTAATCCTATACTTTGGGAGGCTGAGATGGGAGGATTGCTTGAGCCCAGGAGTTCGAGACCAGCCTAGGCAACATAGCAAGACCCCATCTCAGGGAAAAAAAAAATATATATATATATGTATACATATGCATATACATATATATATGCATACACATATATACATATATACACACATATATATTAACATATTTTGTGTGTACAAAAAATATTTTATTATGTGTAGATTAGTTGGTTACTAGTAAAGTTGAAGTCTTGTCTATAGAAATCATTGTATTTTTCATGGTCATTGTGATACATTGTTTGAACTGAAATTTGGCAAATTCAATCTGTTTCTTACTACAAGAATAGTACATAGATTTGAAATGGTAACTCTCTTGGTCTGTGTACTCTGACCCTGTGAACATCTGGAGACTAATGTTATTCCTAAATATGCTATGTCCACATGGCACCATCTGAAGGCAAACACTTTTTAAAACGGATCTACTTTTGTGGACCCTTCCTCTCTCTCTTTCCTGCACCCCTGATGGGGCCCTCTGGGGCTGGAACTGGCACAGAACTATTTCCCTAGGAGTGGGTTAATTGAAGCCAAGGGACACGCAAATTGAGAATCAGATAGACTGGACCAAGGTCATTAAACCAGAGAGGGCAATCCAGATGGGGTTGTCCAAAGTAGGAAGTTCTGAAGTGAATTGCAGAAATCCAAATATGGCAAAGCTAAAGGAATAGAGAACCAGGGCAATGGATATAGAGAACAGAGCAATTGGGTATTCAGGAAGATGCTATTGCCTAGACTGGATGTTTTTGTACCCTCTGTAATTTGAGAAAATGGACCTCCTTGTTGAAATGGTCAGGGATGTAGTAGATATAATTCATTGCAGTTGTGTAATCTCAGCACTAGAATACTGATCATAACCATATCACTTGTTATCCCACCTAGCCTGCCACTTGATTGGGTTATTAGATTACATTTCAGACATTGACAAGTCTACAAGCATCATTAAAATCCTAAACACAGACTTCTGACCATATTCCTACCCAAGCTTTAGAAGCACTATGCCAATGATGGGGGTAGTATATGCTGAGCAAGTGAGTTTTGATTGTGTGTGTCTGCATGTGTATGTGGGTGTGGTGAGCAACGGGAAGGAACTCTCAGCCATGGCTCTAAATGCTCTTGTGTTGGCCAAAATTGGTATAAGCTAGGAGGAGAAACACAAAGGAGAGAGAGGCATGAAGTTGAAGGACATTAAACCATTTGCCAACTTTTGGCATGCAAACCAGAATATGAGGAACCTTAGTGTAATGGGTGACTGAATTCAGAGGTAGACAGGCAATCAGGAAGGTATAGGCGCCAAAAATATTTACCATTGGTGAGCATTTTTGTTTTTGTCATTGGCATGGTGTTATGAACTTATATTAAGCCTAAGGGTAAGTCTAAAATAATGTACCAGCTGGCATCAGGGAATTCCCGTGTACATTCCTAGATTTTCATTAGAAACAGTGTTCTGGAAACTACCACTGCTGCTACACAGCAGTGCCCAGTGCTTGACTGAAAATAGTGAACACTTACATTTGTTTACTCTGCCAGGTTCTGTGCTAAGTATCTTATCTTGTTTAACCTTAGCAAAGAAACTATGTAGTCTAGATAGGATTTTTATCCCTAGGGCCCAGAGGTGTTAAATAACTTGCCCAAGGTCATACCAGTAATTTCAGTTGCTGGGGTTCAAAGCTAGGCAGTCTGACTCCAGAGCCTGCACTGTCCCCATTTGGTTATGTTGCTTCCCCAGTTAAGCAAGCAAGAGTCTATCTGACATCCGAGTTGGTGGTAGTAAAGCATCATGGTCCGAACCAAAATAATAAAAACCTTTGAAACAACATTATCTGACTTCTTTCAGCCTTTTAAGACAGTTCCATCATCAACAGCTTATTCCATTTCTCTGGCCACTTCCAGTTTCCGAACAAATGAAGAAAATGGGAGTGATAAATTGGAGTTTTTAACAAGTTTTTTTTAATCTTATTTTTTTTATGGAAACCACCAAACATACCCAAATGTAGGAATAATTATGTAATAAGTCTTCATGTTCAACCCTAAGAGGGGTGAGGCTCTATGTGACCCATTACTGAGTTTAAACAGTTTTCAATTTATGGCCAGTCTTATTTCATTCATCTACACTCTACCCACATCCCTTCTTCCCCTGGAATGATTGAAGTAATTCCTAGGTATCATATAATTTCATCTGTGAGCATCTCAGCATGTATCTCTAGGAGATAAAGATTTTCTAAAAAATCATATTACTATTCAAATTTAAAATAATATTTATAGTTTTACATATCCAGTTAGTGTCCAGATTTTCCTGATATTTTCTCTATTTTTTAAATATGTCAACCTTGAAATGAGGTCCATATTATAGTTGACGGCTATGCCTTTTAAATTTTCTCATCCACAGATTCTTCGTCCTTTTTTTTCGTTTCAATTTATGTTTTGAACAAACTAGTTTGGCCTATAGTTTCTCATGGGAAAGAATAACCTTCAGACTGGGATGGACATCACTCTGATACCCGTACAGGGGATGAGGCAGGCTGGGGAAGGGAGAGCCTCAAACCATGATCAGATGTCACAAGGTCTTTGCTTACCTAGGGTGAGGACTTGGGAAAAATATTGCCCATTAGGAGTCCTGCCTTGCGCAAAAGTGGCCAAACTTCAGCTGTGCTGTCACAGGCTGTGGGCTGCCTTGGAAATGTAGGACCTCAACTCCTCTGAAGTTGAGGTGGAGCTTGAGGGTACCAATCCCTGGTGGCCATCATAATAACTACACTTATTGGGATGGCATGGCAAGTTCATCCTCAAAGATGGATCCTAGCATCCACCATGACCAATGAGGTTTTTTTATTGTTATGATCAGTATAAACTCAAGGATTTAAACCTATTAAATGTTTTTCAATTCACAGCAATGATTATTTTTACTGGTCTTCAAATTGTCACATTTTGGATTTTTAGACCAATGGGAGCCCCTTCATCTTGACTTCTGAGTTCTTTTGACATTCACTCAGCTGTCTGATAGCTTCCCTGCTTTCTGGAATGGCAAGATATTCCAGGTTCATCTTGAACATTTCATGCTTGAGTTATGGAATCAAGCTCATCATCAGAGGGTCCTGGTTCCTTTTACTGGATAGTGGTATTAGAGACCACAATTTGAGAACTAAGCAACATCATTGCTAAAACTTCCCCTATGTGTACCTTGTTACTTAGGTTTTTCAAAGAACAGAGCTAGAAAATATGTTGGGTTTTTTTTGTTTTGTTTTTAAAGAAAAAATGTATCATAGAATTATGCTGATACTTCCAATTCAAGTGCAGGCCTAAGCTTTTCACATTGTCTCTTTTCTCCTACCCTTAAAGTCCTGATTCCTAACTATAACAACATCATTACTCATTTGCTTTATCCTGCATTATATAGACACAATAGAGTAACAACACCAATGCTGCCAATCAAAAGTATAATTACTGAAACCCACTTAAGATAGTCCTGCAATTTTTTTTGTTCACAGAGTGTACACTACTAGGGAGGTATAGTCAAATTACTATGTTTTAAAGACACTTGGAATAATTCATATCTGTGAAGTTATACCCCCAACTTATTTGTTTTTTGTATTATTGTTTCATTTTGCTTTTGATGTTTAGGCATTTCTTTTTTTTTATTATACTTTAAGTTTTAGGATACATGTGCACATTGTGCAGGTTAGTTACATATGTATACATGTGCCATGCTGGTGCGCTGCACCCACTAACTCGTCATCTAGCATTAGGTATATCTCCCAATGCTGTCCCTCCCCGCTCTGCCCACCCCACAACAGTCCCCAGAGTGTGATATTCCCCTTCCTGTGTCCATGTGATCTCATTGTTCAATTCCCACCTATGAGTGAGATTCTTTTTTAAAAATCAATTTTATAATTACGTGAACTACTTATATGGTTCCAAAATCGAATCTACTAAACAAACTATATTCTAGGAAGTATAGCTTTTATGTTTCCCTTCTATGCTTTTCCTTCCTTCCTGTAGGTAGGAAAGCTGATTTGTTCCTCAAAGCTCTGGGTTGTTCTTTTATTTTATATAAATAAACATGTGCATATATTGTTTTCATTATCCCAACAGTACCCACCGTCTTAAACACATGTACCATATATGTGTTTTTCTACCTTGATTTCTTTCTTACTTAACAATATGCCCAGAAGTTCACTCTGTAGCACTTTATATCAGCATCAAAATCCATTATGTACTATCGTTTATTGACCTCTCTGTTGGAGAAATTTGGATTGTTTCTAGTCATTTTTGTTATTGCAAATAGTGGTTTAATAAAAAACTTTACTTTCCGTTTTTTGTTTTTCAATGTGCTTTTAGGATAGATGCCTGGAAGTGAGATTGTTGAGTCAAAGAATAAATGTGTTAATAATTTTGCTCAATATTACCAAATTCTTTCAAAAGGGATGTGCAATTTTGCTTTTTAAAATCATTATTGTATAAGGGCATGTATTTCCTGAAAATTTCTCCAGAAAAGTTTATTGCCAAACTTTAAAAAAACAACCTGATACATAATAAATGATATCTCAGCATAGTTTAAATTTGCATTTTTCTTATTAAATCATTCATGTTTTTACTCTAGTCCTCCTAACATTTAGGGAGCACCAATTATGGGGTCTCTAGAAGGTTCCAGGATTCTGTAATCAATTTGACATGATTTCTGTCTTAGGATATTCACAATCTTTAGGAAGATATATTGACAAAAGAATAACTACATGATCTATTTTGTGTGCAACTTAGTACTTACAGAGCATTATAAATGCACATGGAAAAATAGGTAAAGGAGAAAATCATTCTCTGTTGGGCGGGCTGAGGGGGAAGTCAGGAAAAGCTACAGAGAGGTTCGAGGGTAAACTTGAATGTGGGCCTTGAAGTATGATTTGGAGTTAGCAAGACAGACAAAGGAGCAAGGAAACCATTCTAGACAAAGAAAATTTTGAAAAATCTCAAGAAAAGGATGCTTTGGCCTATTTGGAAAATAACATTGTCTTGTTTATGGGGGAGATGACAGTGCTTTGTTTTTAGTCAGTAGTTTATACAGGACTTTGAATAGCATGCAAGGAAGTTGGTGTCTCAGCCTGAAAATTGAGGAAGGTGTGACAAAGGCTGGGCATTAGGTGAGATCAAGTATTTCTGTTTTTTTTTGGTAAATTAGGTAGTAGGATAGATTATAAATGGGCTCCACACTGAGGAGCCCAGTGTGATGGCTGATCCAGCAGATCAGGGGGCAGTGGCTGCAAAGCTGGGAGAATGGCAAGGTAAGCCTGGATGCAAGGGATATTGTCAAAGACAAAATTTGGGGGATGTGAGGCTTAAAAGGGAAATAAATAATAGTGATGGTGAGATTTCTAGCTTGGGCAGTGGGATAGATAGTAGATGCTGTGCAAATTCGTTTTTAAATCAGCAGAATGAGAAGCATCTTATTTGAAATATATTCTACCAAATCTTAGCATCAAATGTGCTAGTGACTAGCAAAATATGTAAACAGAAGGGAAGTAGCTTGAAAAGTGCACAAACTGGAGAAATTGCTCCTGAAGGACTGTAAGTTGAACCCTTTTAAGCCTAAGATCTGTGTTTCCTATGAGCCCTAGGCTCTTTCCTTGTGTATCCTGTTTCTTATTAGAGTAGAGGCTACTTAAAAATAATCATAGTTTAAAGCACTCTATTTTCAGAAAACATTATTCATTAGATGTTAGTAAATAATGTAATCTTCATACATTCATAGTATTTCTGCATTATTGGAGTGTAAAAAGTCAGTGAAATAGTCATTTGTAAAGATGTCAATTTTTATCTGTGGAAAATAGCTGTTCATACCATTTTAAGCTTAAAAGTTCTTCATTTACTTCTTAAAATATCCATGTTGATATTATTTTGTCTAATACAAGTAATTAATATTTACCCCAAATTAAGCTTTTAAGTTTACTAAATGTTACAAACATAATTCAAAGCACTGTTTAGTGTCCATCTGTGCAGGAAAAATAAGATCAATACAATTGAGCAGCTGTTAGCATGTATTGGTTTCCTTATATTTTAAGTATGTTTTCATGTTTTGAAGGTGTAAAGGGATGACAGTATGTTTTGTTGTGGTTTTCATCATACAGATAAAAACTTATTACAGTTGAAATCTTGGTGAACATAATACATTTTAAAATTTCCAGTCCTCACCCATTTATCTAGATATTTAGACACAGTAAAATAAATAACATGGATACATTTTTGTCATGTGATTTATGTTTTTTAAAAAGTAGAAATAAATTTCTCTAAAAGTTATTTTTATTTTTTAAATTTAACATTTTTCATATTTGAAAAAACAGTATGTCTTGGTACCCTAGCTTCTGAACTGGAAACACACCTGTCATTTTACAGGTTATTTTAATGTTTTTCATTGGGATCAAACCTACTCTGGAAATATCTCATGGGTGAGCTTTATTTTTATGAAATGTTCTTGGCACTTGAAGACCTTTGTAGGTACATGCCAGACTCATCTTTCTTCCAGTTCTTCTGCATGGAAAATATGTGCATTGAAATTCTAAGTGCCTTTTCAAATTTGACCTTCTTAGAGAATAATATGAGTCCCAACAATTAGGAAAACTATGGAATGCCTTTTGGCCTTTACTTTTCAAAGATTTTCAGTCAGTAATATTTAATTAGCATTCATTGTGTACATTGTCCTTTTTTGTGTGATATGGCTAGTTCCAAAGGAATATTCTAGAAGATCTCAGCCTTCTGCTATTGAAGGTGATAATACACTACTAAGTTATGTGTTGCTTTACATTAAAATAATGTTGCAGCAGTTACTTATTGCTTAACTAGCGGGTATAGGACATCAGGTTGAAACAATTGATTTTGAAGTGAAGAGTTCTTGTTTATATCTTAAACTAACCAAGTATGTTCATTAACTTTGAGAATTACAATGATCTTTTTCATTATTCTTGAGTAGACTGGATAAATCAGAAAACCCACGTTAGAGGTCCCTGTAAAAACTTCAGTCTTATTTGGTAAGTCCCTTTATAAGAGTTTCAATAAAATCAGGTAAATTTAAACTCTGAAAATTCTACATACTGTCCATCATGTTCAATTTACTGTTAACCAGTACTATGCACTGGAAAAAATTTTTTTCACCTTAATGAGACCACTGGTCATTACTGCTGCTACTGATGCTCTTTTTTTCTGCACATACTGTTGCAACATAATGTGTTGTGCATTTGATACGGATATTATCATATTGCCATAAGGAGCTGCTATTATTTTAGACACCAACTGATTCCATGATAGTGTCAGATTTCTTTAACATATGCTTATGTTTTTGTACAAATGACCCCAAGAAACATCTGCTAGTTTTGTGGTGGTATCTACTGTTTCTTTTTTAGAATTTGACCTGTCAGTCACTTTTTAACGTGAATCTACAATATTTGAGTTGTATTCCTTTCTCATTTTTATGCTATTGATATTAACAAAATTGAGTCAGTTTTATGGCATAATTCAGAGAGAAACTGAAGCTGTTTATGGATGTTATTTTAAAAATACCTTTTTCATGATTGTGCCTTTAAATTTTTGTCATTGATTGACACTTTAAAATTGAAAAGTGCCCTTTTAATGGATCCTTTAGGTTCCAAAATCTTAAGTTGAAAATTTCTGTCTATTGGTCCTGAAAGTACTCTGAATTTGATAAGTATGTAGTAGTTGTGTATATCCTGTGCTAATTGCTAATCTTACTTAGTTTCTTTGATGCGTGTGTGAAGACAGGCAAAGAAAAAGGAAGTGGAATTTCTACAAAACTGTGAAATCTTTACTTTATGGAGACTAGAGAAATTTCTAAGTAAAAGAAGACACTCATTCTATTGTAGTTAGGATCCCTTCTTTTACTTGCTTTTCATGATCTTGACTGAGAAGCAACAATCGAGATTTCCATTGCCCGATGCTTTCTCTTCTGCTTTTCTTTTTGTTTCTCTTGCATTTTTAAAGACAGCTATTTATTCAAAAATAATATGAACTTTTATTTATTGGACTTAAACCTGGAACATCAACAAAACAAAGAACAAACAAAACTACCTTTCCAACTTTATTAGAGGATGTTATCAATACAATTTTGTATTACGTTCACACTTGATACCAAACCTAAACCCAAGAAAGTGTGTCCTGTGTTACAGCCTATCCCTCTGTTTTAGATAATAACTAGAACAATTTACTTTTATTTTCTACTCATCTGCTTTCTGTGTATCAGCTGTTGTCTTCCCTCAGCCTCGAAGCATGCATCATTTCCATCTCCGTGCTCATTCAGTCATCCTTGCTGCTCTTAGTCCCCTTTTTGTCCCTTGGGTGACTTATGTCATTAGGACAACCTTCTGTCCCCACTTGGCTGAAACTGAGCTGAGAGGCTCTTGCCAGTTGCATTAGGTGTGGCACCTTTCATGGCTCAGTTTGGGCCTCTGTGATATCTGTGTGCCTTCTACTCCAAACTCCATTCTGCCAGAGGTGGCAGGGTGACTGGAAGCTTTAGTTTCAGTGACAAAACCCAAGCGTGGCTATGCTGAGTGTCTAAGTAGCTTTCATTTAGGCCTGAAATAGGAGAGTCAGGCGCCTCTGTGTCCCCTGAGAAAGAGAGATTTCCCTCAGCTCTCTGGGCCCAGCACTCAACCATTTAAGTGAGCTGGTTAGTATAATTTCCCTAAATTGTGGTTTAGTTTCCCTATGAGTAGGACTGGAGTAGGACCAAGCAAGGAAAGTCCCTAGTGACCTTTCTGCCTCCTGAGGAGCAGGCCATTTATTTTCAGTTGTAGCTTCCCATCTGTCTGTCCCCACTACCCTATCCAAGGCCCTGGAGGAGCCACAGGATGAGGGAGGAGATTCATGGAAAAGCGCCTTCAGGTACTGGGTATGTCTGGAGTAACATTTAAAGTTTAAAAGACTCTTTAACAATTTTCCTCTGATACTTACTACTGCCTATACTTGTTTGGTTTTAGTACAGTAAGTTTTGCCTATCGTGGGGGTGAAGAAAATAGAAATATTCCCATTAACTTTGTATGGTGCTTGGTATGACACCCTGAACAGGTGCACCCGTAATTGTTTACTTGATATTCTTTTTAATAAGTCAATTATATCATCGGAAATTGAAGAATAGCAAAGTTAATTTGTTTAATCATTCTATGGGAACTCTTGCATGCTCGTTCACTAGAGGAACATTGGGTTTCTCCCTTAAAGGACAAGGCTTTGTTTTGTTTTTAATAAGACACACTCTTTATAATTAAAACAAAATCCCAGTGTTAAGGGATTTCTGTTTTAAATAATTGGATTTCTTTCCTTTGTTCCTCTGATCCCTCTATATGAGAAAAAAATCTAATGGTGTCTTAGGATAATAAATATTTTTAGATTAAAAAGTTCTCTTAACCACTGAAATTTAATAATACTTCTCAAAGTTTATGGATGATATAGAATGTAATGTAAGGTTGAGAATTTTAGATTTGGCAAAGGCAAAGATACAAAAACTAGTGAAAAACAACAAACTGGAAACACTTTTAAAATACTGATGTATTTATCTTTGCATTAAATTATTCAGAAATATAAATAAACTCACTATTTACATAGTTTTATTTAAATTTGTCCTCAGAATACTAAATTTAGTACTATATATTTTCTTCTTTCAGATAAATGCTTTCCTGAAAATGGTATTTTAATATCTATAGATAGTTTAGTTTAACAATGGTTGGGGTAAAAATGACATAGGGAAAAGCAAAATGTGACAGCCCAGCTCTGTTACCTTTAGAGAAACTCAGAATAAACTCTATTCCCATTTCCTTCTCTTTCCCCTTTCCATACTCAGAAAAGAGCCCTTTTCTGAGACTCTTAAGTCATGTGTGGGCCTTGGAGAGGATAAATAGCAGGGTGGGTGGTAAAAGGGGAGAGTGCTTTGCTTGAGGCAAAGTTTTCCTCCATATGGGACCTTCCTCAAGCCCTCCCTTCAAACCCTTTAAATGAGAGCATGAGCTCCTAGGACAGAGGTCATGTGGAAAGCGGCATTAGCATGAAGGGGGGTGCTGTGGAGGGGTGTAAGGTGCAAAAAGCAGCATTAGCATGGGGGAAGGTGGGGTGGAGGGGTGTAAAGGGAATGAGATGTGAAGTGGTTAAAGGGCCATTTTTCTAGTTGGCCTCTGGGCTTTGATGAACCTTTTTCAGTGTACCTGTTTCTCCACTTAGCCCTGGGCTAATCTTGACTCTTAACTTTCCAGGTGTGTAGCTATGCTGATTTCTCCTGGGTTTGGAAGCTCTGAGAAGCTCTGGTTCTAGTTCAATCACAAGACTTTTAAAGAACCAGAAAAATAAAACAATTTTTAAAAAAGTAATGAAAAAAAGACTTTTAAAGAACCAGTGAAAACCTGGGAGTAAAAATATCGAAGACTTGAGAAATTTCATCTTTACCTTTCAAGTGGGCAGCATGAGAAATTCTTGTAAATGGTGCTTTCAAATCTTACACAAGGTTCTCAGTTACCTTCATTTGTACTCCCTAGACCGTATTGCATCCCTTGCTATCTTGACTAATTCCCACCTAAAATAATTCAATGGCCTCCCAATATAATCTGGCATTCTAATTAATAAGCTAAGAAATTATTTGGTTTTTCTCTCATTGGCGTTAAATATTCTTCAGTGCCCACATTTGGAAATATTGGAACACAGAAATGAAAAAAGATACAATCAGTTTCTCTGCTTGCCATATTTTCCTTGATATGGCAATATGACAACAGGTCACCCTTTGAAGAAAATTCAGAGATGCTAAAGTAGAAATTAAAACTGAAGATAAGTCAAGGCAGGATAATATAGAGTCTGCTACAGCTGCCATAGCAAAATACTACAGCCCGGGAGGCTTGAACAGAAATTTATCTTCTCACAGTTCTTGAGGCTGGAAGTCCAAGATCAAGGTGCCATTGGGGTTGGTTTCTGAAGAGGGTTCTCTTCCTGGCTTTCAGGTGGCCACCTTCATACAGCATCCTCACATGGCCTTTTCTCTTTGCCTGCATGGATAGAGATCTCTGGTGTCTTCCTTGTAAGAACACCAGTCCTATTGGATTAGGACCCTACGCTATGACCTCATTTAACCTAATTACCCTATTTAAGGCCCTGTCTCTAAATACAGTCACACTGGGGGTTAGGGCTTAAACATATTTTAGGGGAACACAAGTCAGTCCATAACAGGTGATTTGCTGTAGTTCTCCTTTACCTAAATCTTTTCCAACCTTGAGAGTGGGTTTTGGCCAGGTGTGGTGGCTCACACCTGTAATCCCAGCATTTTGGGAGGCCAGGGAAGGTAGATTGCTTAAGCCCAGAAGTTCAAGATCAGCCTGGGCAACATGGCAAAACCCCGACTCTGGGGGGGCAGGGGGAGTGGGGGAATTAGCTGGGCTTGGTGGTGTTCACCTGTAGTCCCACCTACTCAAGAGGCTGAGGCTGAGGCTGGAGGATCGCTACAGCCCAGGAGGCAGAGGTCACAGTGAGCAGAGATCGCACCACTTCACTTCAGCCCTGGGTTACAGAGTGAGAACTTGTCTCAAAGAAAAAAAAAAAGTAGGTTTTATTCTTCCCCTTAAATTCCTATTAATAGTGAGGTGAGGCTTCTTGTGTTTTTTTCTTTTTTCAAGACAATGGTTAATGTGTGATTACTTAAAAATGATATATAACACTAAGAAATAAAGAATTGTTAAGTGAGAAGGAACATATTAAAATGGCTTGGAAAGATGGGTAATTTTTTACATTTTAAGTAGGTTTTCTCAATTCTAACTCTGTGGAACTTGGTCAATCTAATCAGTCTAAATATAGCACAAATAATAATAGTTATATGGACAGGAGAAATAGCAGTAGTAGCCCTCAACAATAGTGAAATACATCTGAATATCACTAACAATGTCATGAATTTGCTTATTCTAAAGTTTTCTGAAAGTATGAATTCATAACTGAGATTTTTTTTTGCCTATGACTACTAATGTTTGAGGAGAGAGTAGTGTCAGAACCCCCCCCATTTATTACATGTTTATTTCATATTTTGGTACTGAAATCAGTGTTCATTTTGTGTCTTCCTGATAAATCTTGCCAATAAGTAATTACCTTCCATATTGAAAAGTTCTTAGGATTACCAGGTTGCTGGGGGCAACCTTAAAAGGCCATGAAGAACATTGACTTAGGTGGCTATTACCCTGCTTTATTCAAGTCTGAGCATTTACTTTCCTACTACAATCAGAATACTGACCTACATTTAAAAGTGCAACACTGCCCTGTTATCTAAATCCACTGTGTTCCTGAGAGGAAATACCAGAAAAGAGGGCACCAATATTATTTTTCTGCTGTTCTTGATCATAAGTGATTACCTTTTTTTTTGGTTAGGCATTCTGCTTCTGAAAGATAACTGAGGTTGAAGTTAGTAGAACTAAGATTCTTATATAAAATCATAGGAAAGATAATTTTCAGAATTATTGAATCATATTGAAAAATGACATAATTGTGTTAAAAGATAAGGACTAAAATGAGTTAATTCAATTTGGAAATAGTTAAATTAGAATTTGCTTCTGTTTTTGATGAATACTGCTTTTTGAAAAATCTTCTGAGTATTTAAGCTTTTACTACTCTAGTCATTCTCCCTAAAGTAGACATAGAAGCGTGTTCTTATCTTGATTTGGTAAGGCTCTGAAAATGCAAAGCAACAGATGTTGTACCCAGCATAATTATATGTATCCTGGAAACACATCTTTATTGAGTGGGATTTGTTCTTGGGGAAACAAAAATTTGGCAAACAAAGGACATTAACTTGCTGATCTCAGCAGTAATTACTTGGGTTAGATTATAATAATCTTGTGTAGGTGGTAACTGCATGCATATATTACAAAATCTAATTCTAAAATACGTACATTAAAAGGAAAATGAACTTGCACAAACTTTAGCTCATGTATCCCCTTGAAGAGCAGAAAAGATCTCAATTTCATTATTTGAAAGTTCTTTGAACAGCTTTTTGGAAGAGGTGTCCAGGATTCCAAATCCTAATATGTATATTGATACTGAGGCTTTGGACTAATCTTTGGGGGTTACTGCCTTTTTTATGCCCACTGAAAATAGAGCATTTCAAACAAATGAACTGATCTCTGATCTTTAAGCATGCCAGTAACTCTTTGGAACAAATCCATAGTTATTCTTACCAATGACTGTATTAAAACAGTACTTTCTGTATTATCTCTTCCATTCCAAGGCCATTTTAAAACACCCTCTTTCTCCTCTCCCAATAGGTAAAGTAAGACAGAGCTGCTTAAGACTGCATTATGGAGAATTATCTGGAGGTCAATTTGAGAACCACTGTGCAAACCATTTCTTAAATAAGTAGCT
The DNA here is from genome assembly GCF_029281585.2 of Gorilla gorilla gorilla. Lineage (NCBI taxonomy): Eukaryota > Metazoa > Chordata > Mammalia > Primates > Hominidae > Gorilla > Gorilla gorilla. The sequence goes on along the minus strand of NC_073235.2, from coordinate 84,098,684 downwards.
ACAAAGTTGTCCTTACAAAAATTTCTGAAGTTGGTGGTGTTGCGTTTTGGAGTCTGAAGCTTAAATAAGAGTTTGTCAGTGGTCATGGTCTAAATAGCTGGTTACTACCAAGGTCATCTAATTTTTTTTAACACAAAAAAATATTCTGAACACAAATGAAACCTTCAGGACAAGACATTTATGTTTTGAGAATATTCTTAAATGATTCCTGTCATGTATCTTATTTTACATATCTTAATGATCAGCATGTATTTTTTGTTGTTGATGATGATTTTATAAATGTGCTATCACCTAGTTTCTAATTCCTAACAGCTCCTTCATCAGTAGAATATTGCTGTAGCACAGTTTTGCCATCTGTTAAGAAAAGATGGTGACTAATAAGAGTGGCACATTTCAGGGCTGGTGTGCTATCGCAACATCTAGTGTTTTAGTACTGAGGACAGTGATGTATGCAGTGTTCCTTACAGCCATGGGGTGTGGGAATGTTTTCCTCTTCGGCAAAGTCTGTGTATTTCTATAGCTGAACTCTCAGGATCCAAAGGAAAACCACAAGATGATGAAACCAGATGATTGTGATCAAATTTCTATTCCCCACTACATGATTATTAGTTTTCATCAAAAGAAATACTCATCCTATCCTGGGTTGGAATTGGTAAAGAATTTTGCATTGTAACTAGGACACCTAAAAGTTTTTAGGATGAGTACAAATGGAATTTGATAGATTTCCCCAAAATGTTTGGGAAAAGATTTATTCCTCCCTAGGAACAGCAAGAGTAGCAGCATCACGTGAGGCAACTCCTGGTAATTTTTTCTTCTTGCTCTTATTTCAATGGTATCTTTTCATTATTTTCTGTATCTCTCAATTTCTATGTTTCTCCTCTTAATGTATCCTGTAAATTTCTTAGTAGAACCTTTTTACTAATGAGGGTTTCCTAGTTTGCTTTAGGAGGCACTCAGGATGCCCCCTTTTGTAAGGCAGTAAATTGAAAATAAGAACTTGGTGAAGGTCCACATGACGGTTAGTTTCCATTCTCCATTGTACCAAACTGCTACAGGGAAAGAACCATATTTAATCAACCTCAAATCCTCAATATTTAGGTCAGAAAACACTTGGCATAGAAGAGACACTCAAATTTTGCAGCTAAATAGATTATTGATAGAAAATATGTTTCTTGCCTCTACAAGCAATATGAAACCAATACGATCTCTAAATATCTTCAGACTAAGTAGGGGCAAATACTGTATTATAAGAATAATTCTTCAAAAAGGAAAGTCCAGCTACTCTCATATCACCTCTCTATGTTGAAAGCTAGGGAAGATAAACTGGCTTCCAGCCAGTGAGAGTCCATGTGGACCTAGTGCTGGCTGGAGATCCCTAATCCAAAGGCAAGAGCCAGATACTGGTTGTCTGCTGAAAATCAGAAGATGACCTCTCTGGTAGTAAGGCCAGTGATTCATCCCTGCATCTTTTATCCTCTTCTGATTTGTATAAGGATCTCTCCTTTTTCCCCAGTACCCACTCTCAAGAATTGCTTTCCTTTTTAACATGATCATACCAAAATGTATCTAACAGTACCTTGATTTCCTTTCTGAGAAATTTAGGGAGCATATTTACTTTGTCAGACTCATTAGAGGTTTGGCTTCTTGGTCGGGTTCTTAAATGGACAACTTGTTTGGGTGATTTGGCAGAGAATAGGAGAAGCCAGTCCCCTCTGATAGAGCAAACCTGGGGAGCTGTGGTTGACCCACCTGCTAACTGTCCTGTACAATTAGGCGTGTGGCATCAGTGGGTGACTGACCAGAGCCACCATCTCAATGGCGGCTGTTCTTTCCTTCCTGTGCCTTCTCAGATCTCTTTTTTGTTCTTGTTACTCCACTATATTGGTTATTCTTGAGTTTTTTCAAGTGAATATCGTTATTCACTTCTACTGCAGTTCCTCTATTGTTCGCTTTTTCTCTTAGTCTTCATTGTTTTCCATTTTGAACATTCAGAGATCCATCAAAAAAAAGTAAAATAACAGGAAGGGAGAGGTAAACACCAGTCAAATGAAGTATTATAATAGTATATTACTATACTCTTTAAAGTAATTGAAGGGTGGTTTTTTGGGGTCAGAATATCTGTTAGAATTTGGAATTTGCCACTCTTGAGACTGGGGCAAGCTATTTAAACTCTAAGCTTATCTGTCCTTCCTCACAATCTGTAAAATGGGATCATGATAATGGCACCCAGTTTATGGTGTAGTGAGCATTCACTGACACAATGAATCTAAACTTATTTGCACTACATAGAACAGAATTTTTGTCTATTAAACAATATAGCGTTTTAGGCATGAAAGAAACTTTAGATTAAATTAAATATCATTTTTCTTACCACAGGGTAAGTTTCTGTTTTGTTTGCCCCTGTTTCTCTAACTCCTAGAATAGTTTCCAGCACATAGAGATTCAACAAATACTCGTCGAATGAATGAATGCATCTATTCTAATCCTCTTGTTTTAGGAATGACCCGTCAGGCTCAAAAGTGAAAGCATTTCCCTCAAGATTGGTGACAGAGTTGGGGAGTAAATCTAAGGCTTTCTCTTCCTACACCAGTGTCCTTTCTGGGAACACAATGCCATTTTCTCAATATTTGTTTATTTATATGGTAAATTGGTAGGAAGCTGTGTGGTACTATAAGAGGATAAACTTTGATAATGAGGTATACTTGCTATCAAATTCTAACATTCTCATTTAAAACATGGCATACCATTTTATCTTCTACATTTTCATATGTAAAGTGAGGTGATTTCTACCTTATAGAACTATTGTGAGGATTAACTGAACTAATCTTTGTAGAGCACCTGGTCCCATTTTTTTTTTTTTTTGCTCACCCCACCCCCCAACTTTCTAGCTAGATAACTTATACATTCACTCTGTTTTTCATTCCTTCTTGAATCTGCTGTGGTCAGACTTGACCCCTGTCACTCTACAGCTCACTCGTCAAGGTCAGTCCTCATCTGACTTGACCTATTAAGAGTCTGACAAGTAGTCACACTATGCTCCTTGATACAGCTTTCTTCACCTACTTTCTTGGATGTCATTCTTTTGGTTCTCCTCCTACCCCATTGGGCTGCTTTTTCCCAGTCTCCATTATTGGGTATTCTCATTTTCCCATGTCTGTCCTCTGACTTCTTATTGTCTCTGTTTCTGTTTTCTCTGGTTGGACCTTCTCTAGTTTCTGGCTTCAAATACTATCTAAATGCTCGTGTCTTTCAAATTTATATCTCTAGTCTAGACCTCTCCTCTGAATTCCAGTTTTATAAATCTTCTACTTAAATATTAGAGGTCTAATAAACTTCTCAAACTTATGTTCTACAACAAACTCCACATTTTCTCCTGCAACCTCTAAATATGTACCTCCTATAGATTTTCCCATTTCAATAAGTGGGAACTTCATTATTCTGATTGTCCAAACCAAAAACACTTGGAGACCTGCTACATTCCACCCTTTGTCTTTCATTCTACATCCAACCCATCAACAAATCCTGTTGCCTCTTCCTTGGAAATATATCCACGTTTGAGCAGCATCATTGTCACCACTTGGTGTTATACACTCTCATTTCTCACCTGGAGTATTGTATTTCTCATCTGGAGTAATGTCTGTCCAACGATGTCCCCCATCAGTCTGTTCTCCATGTAGCAATTTCATTTTTGTTTGTTTTAAGATTGGGTCTTACTTTCGCCTTGGCTGGAATGCACTGGTGATCATAGCTCGCTGTAGCCTTTAATTCCTGGGCTCAAGTGATCCTCCTGCCTTAGCTTCTCCAGTAGCTAGGACTACAGGCACACAACCACACTTGACTAATTTTTTTTTTTTAACTTTTACTAGAGATGGGGTCTCCCTTTGCTGCCCAGTCTAGTCTTGAACTCCTGGCCTGAAGTAATCCTTCTGTGCCAGCCTCCCAAAGTGTTGGGATTATAGGCATGAGCCACCATGTCTGGCCCAGATGTTAATTTTAAAGTGTACATTAGAGCACATCGTTCTTCTGCATGTTCAACATAAAATCCAATGTCCTTAATGTAGTCTATATTACCCTACATGGGCTACTTGTGCCTGACCCCTCTACTCTTATGTCTTATCCCTGTCCTGCTTTCTCACTAGCACCAGCCACATCTTACCGTTCCTTGAACACACCAAGTATGCATTTGCCACAGGACCTTGATGCTTACTGTTCCCTTTGCCCAGAAACCCTTGGAACCAGCTATGTGTTAAAATTCAGATATTTACTGATTTTAGAGAGCTGAAATGGGGCATATATAATATATTACATAACACTCACAGCTGGTTTGTGGTAGCATTTCATAATTAAATAATATTTCTGAATGAAACATTAAGAATGCCCATGCTAAGAGGGATGAGTAAAGACTCAAATCTCATTGTCAGTTCAGCTGCAGAATGAGGTCAGCTCAAGATTTGCTGCCAAATGACTTAAGAAAAAAATGTTTTTGGAGCTTTGGGGATTTCAGAATTGCAGATGAGAGATTCTAGACCCGTACCTACACAGCATGCTCCCTTATTTTGTTCCAATCTTTGTTCAACGATTATTTATTGGGTAGTCAAGGAAGATCTCTGTCTAAAAGGCTTCTCTGTGTGGAACAAGACTGGCATGTGGAAAGTTTCCAATTAACGATATTGAAAGAGTGAAGCTCAAATCATTTTTCACTCAAATATATACTATTTAGAAGACAGTGGCCAGTTTAAGAATAATCATTATTGGAAACAAAGTACTATTTGATTAGGGATAGTTAACACAAACACTTATTAGTATTAGGGATATGTGAAATACTTAATGGATGAGTCATGTACTGACATAAAACCCATTATCCATTTTAGTTCCTGGTAGCCTAACTGGTTGAACTCTGTTTTACTGATCTATTATTGATTTGGCCTGTAACTTCAAGTTACATTTTAATGTAATTTCATCCTTTTCTGATCACCTTGTGTCTTCAAGCATTTTTAAGCAGTTGATAGATAGTTGAAAGATATTATCACTATTTCAATCTAAAAGATGTTATCACTATTTCAATCTACTTAAAATTTTTACTACATTCATTTTAAGTATCACTTATGGAACTAATCGAAAATACAAGATAGTGAAAAACTTGTGAGGATCACCTGAAATTTTAGCATTCACTTTCCTTACATAGAAGAACTTAGTCTCTCTAAAGAATTATGAGTAATAAAGTATCATAATGATATTTGTCTTAGTTTTGGTTAAGTGTACTCCACAGGAGAAAGTTAGGCATGAGCAGGAATTATTGTAGTCCCACATTCTCAAACAGTTCTCCAGTAAGAAAGATTTTATGTGTTTCCAGAAATCATTTTCCTCCTCTTTAGAGCTTTGGGACCATAATTGTATTTAAATTGCTAATCTGTTTTAAGGAATCATAATAAATTGTTTAACATTTATATTCAATCAACTTTGTAATTTGTATAAATTTTTCAGGGTGACATTTGAACAATTTTTAAGAAAATGGGAAATACAGAAGTATTCTTAGTTTTAATATATTTTAAAAAGATGACATGTGATCTACTGACTGAAATCCTTCAAGCATTTTGTTTTTCTCCCCAAGATTAGATAGAATGGATGTGATTTTATTTTTAATTTGCATTATGGAGAGTACTTTTCGGGCGTTTTATGAAAAAGACTTCATTTATTTTGTTAGTGGTACTTCAGTTGCATAAGAAAATGTTCTTTTAAATATAGTGGTCATTTGTGTGCAGCCTTAAAGTTAGCAAACATGCCTTTGAGTAGTCACTATTTTTGAAGGTCTTTGTATCTGATTGCAATGGCTTATATTCAATAGTCCTCCTACTAAATGAAATAAAAATGGATGCCTCTTCTGCCACAGAGGCACAGGTGGACATCTTGGTAGCAAGCCCCATGCGGTGTGACACATGGCACAGCCCAACATGGGAGCAAAGAGCATGCGGCTTGAGCTAGGAGTCATTTTATGGCTACTTTAGTGTAGATTTGTGTTTTTCTGTGGAACAGCCATTATTGAAGACATTTATATAGTATGATGTTTGTTTTTCATTAAATGCTTATTATGATTTCTTAAAAATAGTTAAGACTTGACTAGCAGAACCTATTTAGAAGCCAGAGTTTCCCTGCTCCACCCCTCACTATCTATATAAATGATATTTTTGACTCTGTCCTTTATAATGTTGGCACCCTGTGCATATTAGATGTAATCAGGGCTGAAAGGAAACTTGAATCCATCTGGAAGCAATAAACTTTTCTAAAAGACTGCACAGTGTTATTTAATCCTGTGACTTCTTACTGTGAGTGAAATTAAGGTTTGATGCAGTTGTGTCACATCGTATTGATATCAAATTTATCTTTCTAAAAAAAAAACTGACAGTATTACAGCACAGAGGAGAAGATGGCTTGCTGTAATCCTATAAGCTATTTTACATTGATTACATGCTACATAATGTACCTAAGTATATAAAATACTTGATCTGGAATGTTTAAGTTTTCTCCAAAATTTTCTCATCAGGTAATACTTTCTCAACTTCACGTTTAATTTTGGCTTCTTATCATAGTACTAACTATGCAGTAGTAATTGTGTTATGAAGAAAGGCATGGAGAAGAAATTATTATTTTAAAACTATTATAAAGTGGAGACACACTTGTATAATTACCATCTATGTAGAACGCCAAGGTATAAACATTTAGCTTATTTTAGTATCAGACTCTTTGAATCAATTTAAGGCTTTTTCAATAAAATTGGCTTCCTCTAATTTCTACTCCAAAATTGTTAAAATTTTGTTTTACTTCAAATACGTTGGTAGAGTATCATATTTCATGTGACTAGGAGCCTAAACTATATCAGCTGACTGGCATAATTTGTGAAGTATATGTGTGTTTATTACAATTTAAAGTTTTTATTAAGACTTACAATTTTATTAAGACTTAATTTTTTTCCTTACATTTTGAGTAAGTCCAACTGAAAATAACTTAGAGACTTAGGAAATTTGACTACATTTTATAAGTAATTTCCTTGTAATTTTTCTTTCTTGTGGAAACAATTCTTATTGATTTACTTAACTCTTTTTTCAATGGCAAAAATGAAAACCAAATATATTTGTCAACTATATTCTTTTAATTGTGGAAATGAAAGGTTCATATCCCGCATTTGCCTAGCATATTAAAAATAAACATGACCTTTGTCTTGAATGTTGTTAACTTGGATTTTAAAAATCAAACCAATTATAAGCTATGTTAAAATTGCTTATCACCTTCCCTTTGTCTCCAGTAAGTCTGGGCCTAAAAATACTCATCATATGAATAAATAAAGTTTTACAAATACTTTTTAGAACATCTTGAATTATATGTGTGTTTGAAGCTTACTTTTGGATGTTCAGTCAACAAGGCTTCTGGCAGTTTCTTTTTATCTTCCCTCTATTCCCTGCCACTGTGCACCCCAAAGTGATCCCTGACCACAGTGGTCCCATTGCTGGCATCAGGAAGGTAGACTGAGGAATTCAGGTATCCTAGAGGCTGTTAGGTGAATCTCTTCTACCTCTTTCCTGGTCCTAGGACCACTGGACACTTCAAGTAAAAATAACAATTACTTTAATCTCTCAGGTAAAGGTTCTTCTCCCTTCCAGCAACACAGATCTGCCTGTGCCAAGTTCAAATACTCTGAACTTTAAACAGTTGTTCTGAATACTTTTTTGTCATCTTATGATCAAATATTGAGAGCATTGAGGGGATAACTGAATGGGCATGGTATAAAAGTCAGACTTTTAGTGTTTCTAAGTAGCAGAACCCTTTGGACAATTTAGAGGGCTGTGCGATATCCTTACCGTGACTGCTGGGAAGTAATGGGATCTGACCTGCAGAGGTACTACATTGGCTGACAATAATGACAAAAGTGAGAGCAAAGTACATATGACTATCCTTGAGGTCCTCAGGAAAAAAAGAGTATTAGTGAGTTGAACTGTATGTAAGGGCCTTTACCAATAAGGAAGCCCATGCCCAGACATAATCCTTACACCCTGGCAATAGAAACCATCATTGTGGTTTACATCTCATCCTGTTCCTACAGTCCAGCAAGTTCAGGCCACAAAAGGTTTAAGCACTTTTTCCTTTGTTCTCATAGCAACAGTTGCCCATGGAGGTTCAGTTACACTAATATTAACATTTTAATTTACACAAAGAAGTGCCTCAAATGTAGTAGGTATTCAAACTTGTTAAATGGAAGAAGTAAACTTTCAGACTTACCTTGAACTACTACAGTTTTATTCTTTCTCTAACCTCTCCCACTACCACCATCTTAAAATCACCATTTAATTAGTATTTTATAACAAGTTATTAAAGGCTTTCAAAGACCTTTGAACCTTCACCCTCTGGTAAGTTAATAACTTCTGATATGCGATTAAATGTCAACTGAGTAGTAGTGGGCCTTAAGAGTTCAGAGGGACTGAGAAATGAAGGTTATTGTTTAGAAGAGTGGCTCAGTGTGCTTCGACAGTTGGTTAATATTTGAAAAGACTAGAGTCAAGAAGGCCTTCCATGTGCTAGGAAATGAAGGAGCAAAGGTCCAGAGGTGGAAATGTATACAGTGTGATTAAGGGATTTTCTGATTGATAGTAAATACAGTCAATAAAAAACTTTTATTGGAAGCCTAGCCTGTGTTTGAAGCATTAAGCTAGGTGCTGGGATACAGAGATTAGAGGTGAAGATAAAGATGAAGATATTGTTGAAGTGAATTGCTGAGAAGCTGGAGAAAGGGCCAATTACCATAATCTGAGGCTCAGGAGGAATTGGTGCAAAGATCATCTGGTATGATATATATGAACTGTATATACAAACTGATATGTGTAGCTGAACTGATAATGCCAAAAAAAAGACTAGGTTTTTGATTAAGATGAATCCATTAAGGTCATATTTTCTGTTGGTGCCATTCTTGGAGACCTCCCCCAACCCTATACATTTATAAATGTTTTTCCTGAGGGACTGAGATGGAAGTGGACATATAAAACGAAAGGTCTGGGCAAATACATAAGTAGGTAGTAAAATCAAGGAACAAATGATCTCAACAAAATTGCCCTTCTTGAAATGAATGAAAATGATGAAAGCCAATCACATTGCATGATGAACTTGGGGTATAGAATATGAAATATTTAAAATTGCTTTATTTCATGATGTTTCAGGTGTAATAGGAACTTGTTGCATAGATGGTGTAAAAACAATCTAGTAATAAAATCTTAGGTATTTAATACAAGGTGAAGAAAGATGCAATGCATAAATCATGCCATTTTAGGCTTAATTTTCATAAGGCTATGCCTGTCTTTATAAGACTATATACCAGGAGTTCTCAAGCTTTTTGGTCTTGGAACCCTTTTATACTCTTAAATCGTTGAAAAGCACAAAGACCATTTATTTAAGTTATAACCATTGATATTTGTTGTATTAGAAATTAAATAGACATTAAAAATATTTACTATTTAAAAATAACCGAAAAGATAGGCATGGTGGCCCACACCTGTAATCTCAACACTATGCGAGGCCGAGGCGGGTGGATCACTTGAGGTCAGGAGTTCGAGACCAGCCAACATGGTGAAACCCTGTCTCTACTAAAATACAAAAATTAGCCAGGTGTGGTGGTGGGCGCCTGTAATCCCAGCTACTCAGGAGGCTGAGGCACGAGAATCGCTTGAACCCAGGGAGATGGAGGTTGCAGTGAGCCGAGATTGCGCCACTGGACTCCAGCCTGGGCAACAGAGTGAGACTCTGTCTCAAAAAAAAAAATAAATAAAAATAACAGTAAGTAAGTTCATTGCATATTAACATAAATAACATATTTGTATTAAAAATAACTATTTTCCAAAACAATCAAAAAAGCAGTACCACTCTTCTATTTTAAATTTTTTCAAATCTCCCTTTTCTAAAAAAAAAATATTGTGTAAGTTTAAGGGGTACAAATGCAATTTTGTTGCACGGATATATTGCTTAGTGGTGAAGTCTGAGAATTTAGTGTATCTTTACCCAAATAACATACGTTGTACCCATTAAATAATTTTTCAACACCCACCCCCCTCTCACTCTCTTGAGTCTCCTTTGTTTATCATTCCACACTCTGTTCCTATGTACACATTATTTAGTACCCACTTAAAGTGAGAACATGTGGTATTTGACTTTCTGAGTTTTTTCAACTCTGGCTTAATAGAAGACAGCTGAAATCTCAGAATGCTTCTTCATCCAGTCTGTTGTGAATATGTTGCTTTGATTGAAGTATCTAAGGAAAATACAGTTTTACACAGATGTGCAGCTGAAAAGGAAACATCTTTTAATATGTTCAGATAATTGTGGATATTCTCCTTTGATACTATAGCAAAACTTATCAAGTGCTAATTTCTTAAAGGCTGGTTATAAGTTGAAATCTGAAAACATATCTATTTAATTGTAGTCTGCTATTTGAAAATTTATTGGTCTGTCTTGTACTTTGAATGGATATTTTGCCCATGTATGATTTTATAACATCCTGTATTGGCCTTTTGGAAAATTTGGTTTACTATTACACAGTTTCTAAATGTTGATAAGTTTCGTTATAGTATATTTTAAAAAGTCTAATGTCACTGCCAGTCTCATCAGAAAATTCTGTAAGATTAGAAAGCTGTTAAGATCATCATCATACTTACAAGTTTTACAAAATTCTAATTTTACTCAAAACTTTATATTTTATCATTGACAAAGCTCTCAGTTGCTTTGCTTAGTGACTGACTCACTTTGTTCATTTTCCAGAAAATGTTTACCAAATGCTGCTGCCTCAATACCAGAGTCTGTATTGTCAGTTGATCTTTCAAGTAAAAAGTGGTGTTCTATGAAAAACAGCTAGTTCAGCTGCAACTGAAATGATATAAGTGTTTCTCCTGGAGCAAACCACCACTTCCATTTGTAGCAGAAATGCTGTATGTATACTTTCCATTGTTATTACCCATAACATTTTTAAAAATATACTCAAGGGTGGAGATTTTTTTAAAAATAAGTGTTATTGCTTCATCAAGAACAGTTAAATGAAACTGGATTTTTTAAACCGAGTTTGAGTTAATGAAGAATGCAGCAATTATTAGTAAAATTTGGTGCTCCACCTTGATTCATAGTGACACTCCAGGAGTTTTACCCACTATTTCTTTTGTACCTTTAGTGCAAATGTTAATATGGTAGGAAAGGTAAATGACATCTTTAGTATTATTATAAAAATCGTTTTTGCCCTGTATACTCTTTGAGACTACACATTGAGAATTGCTGATGAAGGTGTTTTAGTTTATCATAAGCACTGAAAAGATTTACTTAATTCACCAATTTCTCATGAATATTTGTTTATATAAAACAAGACTATATGTATACACCTACCCTTTTATTAATGGTAGAGATCTAGGAAAATTAATTTCTAAGAACTAGCCAGGATATTTGGAATGTGAATAAATCATATATCCAGAAAAAAGCTTTAGAAGATTGTCTACGATTAAAAGTCAAACAGCTCTCATTTTCTATTATACTGTTCTTTTTCAAAGAATTTACCAATTTTACGTGGTATTTATGATTAAACATACACCATGTAATTTAACATTTTTAATGTCACTTTTACATCGTAGGTATTAAAGATTAGCATTTTTATTGTCTGTATTTTAAAGCTCAAAGAATAACATTTAGGCTGGGTGTGGTGGCTCACGCCTGTAATCCCAGCACTTTGGGAGGCCGAGGCAGGCGGATCACGAGGTCAGGAGATTGAGACCATCCTGGCTAACACAGTGAAACACCGTCTCTACTAAAAATACAAAAATTAGCCGGGCATGGTGGCGGGCGCCTGTGGTCCCAGCTACTCGGGAGTCTGAAGCAAGAGAATGGTGTGAACCTAAGAGGCGGAGCTTGCAGTGAGCCAAGATCGCACCACTGCCCTTCAGCCTGGGCGACAGAGTGAGACTCTGTCTTAAAAAAAAAAAAAAAAAAAAAAAAATTTAGATTTTTGACTGTTTCATTAATTCATCTTAGACTTCACATGAAAATATCTGTATATCCTCAAATGCTTACATTCTTAAGAAGTATCTCAGCCATTTACACATGATAGAAACAACTAAATGGAAAAAAATTGCAGTTGGAAATTCAATATTTTTTATTTGATCCGATAAAAATGTGACATTTGCGAATTGGACTGTAATTTTCTGTCTTTCTCTCTGAAAATAAGTTCAAAAATTTCCCTCTAATTCTTTTACTAGATAAGAAGCCTACTTCGTTGTAACTCTTGATATATGTATGTATTTAGGAACTTAAGCTTTTCTGCTAATAAATGTTATGTCATAATTCTTGAGGATAGTATTATATTGTGATGGGTTTTCAGTAAACTACAGGAGCAGCCCTATTTGTTTAAACCCTAGTTTAACCTGATTATTAACAATTAAATTGTGTTTTCTTCTAACAATTAAAGTGTATTTAAATTTATTGGTCCCTTGCTTCACAGATTTATCTCAGTATGTGGTGTATTCAAACAGAATTTTGTATTTTTAATTAGGGGATTAGATAACCAATTCTGAAGAGCCAAAAAAATTGTTAGACATCACATTGCTTAACCATCTAATATACCATAAGTGTGTGTATACACTATGTTGTGGGAGCCATCTATCAGGCAGGCCTGTTTTTCAGGCAGTATTTTAAAAAGTGGACATGTGCAGAAACTGTGAGCACAATTAGCACCAAGCAGATAAATCCAGCTCTAATCCTGTTTACGGTCTACATCAGACAGATGTGCCAAGATTGATTTAGACAAGCCCGAGGCTTACAGTAATATTTTTAAAAGTGCCATTCACTGTTCTATTTTTGTTAAACCTTTGCTAAATATTCTTAAGTCTTGTTGGTTTTGCTCTTCTTATTAACCACCGTAACCTACTTTAAGCAGGTCCGGCTTTGCTCTCATGGTGACAAGGTAACCTGCCAGGAGAGGTTATCTTTATTCCCTGTAATTAAGTTGACTTTTCCCCCCAAGAAAATACAACAATAGGAAGTGGGTGCTGAATTAAATAAATAGCATGATACCCAGTAGATGTATACTTAAGTCCCTTGCAAGAACAGATGGTCCCCAGTATCTCTGTAAGTAATGTGAGAGGACAGTTAATGTTCTGAAACAACTAGCTATAACCAGTATGATACTAATGAACCAGTAGATTTCAAATAATAAACCACATGCCGCCAAGCAAAATTATATATCATTCATAAGGATTTAATTATCATAACTTGCAAAAAAGTGTCAATAGATGATTTCTATATTTGTATCTACTGATATCAAATATCAATTTATGAATAGAGTTTCACTTCCTATTTTTTACCAATAAAGGTATGTTTTAACATTAAGGTAGAATTAAAGTTATATTTAAAATACATGCCCCAAAGTATGTGGTGATTTTTGTTTAACTCCTCTTTTACTATACTGTCTGCATGTATTGGGCTGTATATGGAAATGTAGCTTTTACATACAATTAGGAAAACAATTGCTTTTATTTCTAGCAGAAACTTGTACTATAACAGAAGTGGCTAGCATGGGAATCAGAGTAGTTATCTTGTAGATGACAACTAAAGCAGACATAAAAGATGTAATATTTTTTCAGCACTCAAAAATTTGTAAGTAAAATTTCATAAACAAGCAGTGTTTTTCTGATTCATATGGAAAATAAAATGAGTCTGAGTCATTCTTAAGGTGATACTGCAAAGGTGTATAGATAAGAAGTCCATTTTTAAATATACCCGAGACAACAGTTTTTTCTCTCAGTATGGTTTGTTTTCCCTTTTTTCTCTTTAATCATGTTTCCCATAAGTATTTGTATATTCTAAGAATGTCCAAAAAATAAATGTTTTGCAGTGGGGGTTGAGGAGAAAGAAAGACATTTTTAGATTTCAGCTGATCTTATCAGATGATCTCTAGAACCTTGAACCTTCAACCTTCACTGAAGTTAGCTGGAGGGCTTTTCACCTGGAAACCTGAGAAACCTCAGAAGCCTTCTGCTTTAGCTCTCTCTCAAGTCTAGGAAGCCAGTGGCCTGCGGCCCCACAGAGCCAGCTGGTCCACTCCTCATATAAGAACTTCGGTAACAATACAAAGACATAGCAAAGCACCGCCTAATCTGATAACTCATTAAACAATATTTAGATGGCTCAAGACTTTAAATAAAAACATTTTAAGCTTGTTTATAGAATACTAACAAGTTTTATTCCCAAAGACTATATTCAGAATGAGAAAACAATTTTCCTTAAAACTAATATTATACACATGTTCATATATGTTAGGAACTAGTTATATGCAAAATCAAGTGAATCTTGTGATTAGAACTGGTCACATTTATTCATGTAGCATAAATGGTTAATATTGCCAAAATGAATAATAGATCAGACTTTCTATGTGAGATATTGACATCTGAGAGATTTACAGTGTTTCACCGTTGTGAAAAATGGAGTGCTGAAGAACATTTGTCTATTGTTATACATTTGTAAAAGAATTCACAAATTACTAATTTCAAATAATAACTAAATATTTCTTCTAAGCCTATAGTTTTTCTTTTTAATTTCTTCTTGTAACATTGGCAAAAAGACCATTCATGTGAAAACCTCAGATTTTGATCTGTACACAAATGCAGGAGTAGAGATTGGAAGCTTGAGCTGGAAAAGCAGGAAATACTGCTCAGATCCTTACAAGGATTTTCAGAATTTTCACTGTTGGGTCCTCCTGGTTGCTGCAGTCTAACCTCCCATCTCCTTGAAGGCAGCCCCCGTTTCTGATGAAACACTATTCATTTAATTTATACATATGCTGTCTTGCTGTTTTCCTAAGGACTGCAGGCAGAACTGTGGTTCACCTACTGTTTTAAATTTGGCTAGATTTAAAAACAGATGATCTCACTTATATGTGGAATCCAAAAAAGTCAAACTTAAAGAAGTAGAGAGTACAATTGTGGTTGTCAAGAGCTGGGGGAGGGGAAGCAAGGGGATGATGGTTAAAGGTATAAAATTTCAGTTAGACAGAATGAATAAGTTCTGGATCTATTGTATAGCATTGTGACTATGGCTAATAATGTATACTTGAAAATTGCTAATACCTGAAAATCACTAAGAGACTGCGTCTTAAATGTTCTCACAACACACCAAAAAAAGGTGTGAGGTAATGAATATGTTACTTAGCTTGATTTTAATCATTTCACATTGTAAACGTGTATGGTACTGATCTTGTACCTCATTTTATTTTCCATATGAATCAGAAAAATACTGCCTTTTCTTTATAATATCTTATACAGCATAGATACAATTTTTAGTGGTCAATTATATTGTAATATATACATAAATATATATATGATTTTTATTGGTCAATTATACTGTAATAAAACTACAAAAAATAAAGTTGTATCTTGTACAACTTTATGATCTATGTACAACTTTACGATCTATGCTGTATCTTGTACCGCATAGATACAATTTTTAGTGGTCAATTTTATTGTAATATATACATAAATATATATGATTTTTATTGGTCAAATAAAACTAATAAAACAGCAAAAAATAAAGTTGTAATTAAAAAATAATTTGGAAGAAAAAATTAGCAAGTGGTTGGAGATTGAGGAAGATGGGACCGATAAGTCCTCCAAGGAGAGTCATACATTAGTTTTTTTTTTAAGTCCATTATTAATCTTATAATATTTAATATGTATAATTTCTTGATACTTATTAATCCAATTAAGTATGAGAACACTGTGGATAAATCTAAAAACCTTAAAGTTGAGTAAAATAAACCAGATACAAAGAAGCACATACTTTATGGTTACATTTATATGAAGTTCTAGAAAAGGCAAAACTTAGCTATAGTAAAAATCAAAATCATGGTCCTGAGGGAATAACTAGAGAGTGGTATGAGGGAGCTTTCTATAACAGTGGGAAAATTCTATATCTTTATTGGGATAGTGGTTATGTGAGTGCATATACTTAAAAAAACTCACGGAATTATGCCCTTATAAATCTGTAATTTTTGTTGGTAATTTATACCTTAATAAAAAACGAAACAGATGAGAGGGTTAGTGATTGTTTCCTTGAAGAAGGTCTTTACATGGGTCTGTTGTTAACGAGTTGTAGTAAAAATCATCCAAAATGCTTGGATTCAAATCTTAGATCTGTTCCTACCAGATGTATGACCACAGACAAGTTACTTACATTCCGTCTTCAGTTTCTTCTCTTTTAGGAAAAAGCATCTAGTTTTTGTTGTAGAGATTAAATTAGATAATACAAATGAAGTACAGAGAACAGCGTTTGGTGTGTAACACATGTTCATTATTAGCTACCCTTATTTTTAGGGAATGGAAATTTTTAAATTTAAACTAATCAAACTATTTTAGGATAAGCAAGTGAAACAATCTTTTTTTCAATCGATCACAGAAATATTTTCACTGAAGACAAATTAGACATTTATATAAGCAAACTACAGTGTCATTACCATTCAAATTTTCATATGCGTATTCATACTTACATGCATATGAAAGCATTACACATATGTATTCTATAAATATATACAAAACAGTAATGGAAATGTGCTGTACTATTTTGAACATCTTTCTAGTCAGCCCTGCATTTTATTTACTTTTGAGACAGGGTCTCACTCTGTTGCCCAGGCTTGAGTGCAGTAGTGTGATCTCAGCTCACTGGAGGCTGGACGTCCTGGGCTAAAGGAATCCTCCTACCTCAGCCTCCTGAGTAGCTGGGACCACAGGAAGGCACCACCATGCCCAGCTTATTTGGTTTATTTTGTTTGTTTGTTTATTTTTTATTTTTTTGTAGAGATGAGGTCTCACTATGTTGCCCAGGCTGGTCTCAAACTCCTGGCTCAAGTGATCCTCCTGCCTCAGCCTCCCAAAACACTGCGATCACAGGCATTAGCCACTACACTGACCTCTACATTTTAATAGCTGAGTAGCCTTCTGTTATATGAATATACTTTTTTTTAACAGAACCAATACTCCATTATTGTACATTTAGGTTGTTCCAAGTTTCACTCAAATAATGCTTGGGTAAGTAAGTATTTTTATTTATTATTATTATTTTTTTGAGATGGAGTTTCACTCTGTTGCCCAGGCTGAAGTGCAATGGTGTGATCTTGGCTCACTGCAACCTCCGCCTCCTGGGTTCAAGTGATTCTCCTGCCTCCACCTCCTGAGTAGCTGGGATTACAGGTGCACACCATCATGCCTGGCTCATTTTTGTATTTTTAGTAGAGATGGGATTTCAGCATGTTGGTCAGGCTCGTCTCAAACTCCTGACTCTGTGATCCGCCCACCTCAGCCTCCCAAAGTGCTGGGATTACAGGCCGTGAGCCACCACGTCTGGCCTGGATAAGTATTCTTTTAGCTAAATTGTGCATATTTATTCCCTTAGAGTAAATTCCTGGAAGTAAATTGCTGGATCAAAATCAGGTATATTTTAAAGAATTTTCCTTTTCTACATTAAAAATAATTATAATTCTGATTACAAGAAAGGAAAATTATGGAGCTTCATAAGAAAAAATTAGTCTCATATTTCATACCTCATATTGCATATTTAATAGGTAACCAGTGTTAAATTTGTTGTGTGTTTTCCACTGGGATTTCTTTTTATCTCCTTTAATAAAAGCAGGATCAGATCCCTCAGATTACTTTGTAACTTGCTTTTATTCTACTTTTTCATACCTCTTAGCATGAATGTCTTTCCAGACCAGAATAGAGATTTCACTTACTCATTTATGAGCTGCAGAAGATGACTATGATTTATTCAACCATTCTCCTATTGAAGAGCATGAATATTGCTTCAGATATTTTTGTTATTATAAATATTAGTGCAATTAACATTTTAAAGTCTTTTGATGCATATTCCCAACTTGTTCTCCAGCAATTACCATTTTTGCATTCCCACCAGCACTGGGGCTACTTCCCTTTAGTTGCACCATCATTTAGCATTATTTTTGATCTTGTGCCAATCTAAAAGGCAAAAAGTGGTATCTTGTTGTTTTAATTTGCATTTCTTTGATTACTAATTAGATTGAACTTTTTCATGTGTTCATTGGTCAATTTGCATTTCTTCTTTTGTGAAATGCCTGCTTGGGTCTTTTATGTACTTTACCATTAAAGTGTTTTTCTTGATTAAATAGATTATGTAACTGTCATATGTTGCAAATATTTCTGTCCATTTGGCCTTTGCTTATGACTTTTTATGAGTCTTTAGGACTTTAGAGGTCTTTATTAGGTATTCAATAATTTTAATGTTAAATATATTGATCTCTGTCTTCCTTTGTGTCTTAGGGCTTTTCTATTTAAGGTTACGTAAATTTCTAACCTACAAATATTGGTGTATATTATGAAATAGGGCCCTATTTTTCTTTACAAAAGATTAGTCAGTTCTAAATCATCCTTTGCTATTTCTAGCGGAGCTTAGTTGCCACCATTATCACATCAGTGAATTTTTAAGTGTGTAATTGTTTTCTGATCTATTCATTTCTCTATTCCTAGATACTTCTATTGTAATAGCTTTACCAAATATATCTGATAGGGTGTGTACTCCCCCTCATTACTTCATTCATTTATTTATTTATTTATTTATTTATTTATTTATTTATTTATTTATTTATTTATGTAGAGACACAGTTTCACTCAGTCACCCAGGCTGGAGTGCAGTGGCACGAACTTGGCTCACTGCAACCTCCGCCTCCTGGGTTCAAGGGATTCTCCTGCCTCAACCTCTTGAGTAGCTGGGATTACAGGTGCGTGCCACCACACCTGGCTAATTTTTGTGTGTGTGTGTGTGTTTTTTTTTTTTTTTTTTTTTTAGTAGAGACAGGGTTTCGCCATGGTGGCCAGGCTGGTCTCGACCTTCTGATCTCAGGTGATCTGCCCTTCTCGGCCTCCCAAAGTGCTGGGATTACAGGTGTGAGCCACTGCACCTAGCCCCCTCATTGCTTTTAAAACATTTTCTTACTGTAATATATTTATTCCAAGAGAATTTTCAAATATTTAATGAGATTCCTTGTCCATTCGTTACATCAAAAAATACCACGGAGATTTTTATTGAAGGTCTATTGTAAGTAGTTACTAATAAAGAGAATACTGGCATGGAAAATATGTAATCTTGGAACTTGTTGTATCTCCACTTATTCAATCCTTTGTCTCTCAGTAGATTTTGAATGGCTCTTTATCCCACATGAGTCTAGAATCATTTTGCTAAGTTTATTCCTAGATATAATATGCTAATTGATATGGGAACTTTTTTTTATCTCCATTATACCTTCTTCTTGGGTGCAGACATATTTGTAGCCAGCTTCCTCACTGCATATTTTTTATTAGGCCTAATGGCATTAAGTTTATTATCTTGGATTTTACAAAAAAAATTATGATAACATCTTTAAATAGTTTCAACTCCTCCTTTCCCCTTAAATCCATCAATTACTGTCTTTTATTTCACTTTCCTTATGTGTTGACTAGAATGCCTAGAATAATTGAATGGTATAAGTAATAATAGGTATTCTTGCCCTGTTTTTGGAAATCCTTCTGGATTTCAGTAAGTGTGATGTTGGCTTTTGGTTTAGTATCTTTAAATTTGCAATTTACAAGATATTTTACATTGGAGTAGTCATTGAGTTGTTAAGTAAAGCACAAACATGTTAAATTCAGACTGAAGTACAGGACTTCAATGAAAAGTGAAAAGAGTTTATTTCATCACTTTCATGTTTTCTTTCCCTCAGTGGCTGTTTGTCCCCCGCCACCCCGCTCCATCCCCCAGCTTCTTCCTTTGTGCTCTTATTGTTCTAGGTTTGACTACATAAAAAGAGACTCTGAATTTATATGTGATACAAGAGAATAACTAATATTATAAAATTAGTCTAGAAGAAGTTATTTGCAACCTATATAATAAGGGACTAATCAAGATTATTTGAAGGCCTTTAAAGATTGGTAAGAAAAAAATAGACAACCGTTTAGAATAAGGCAAAGCATGTGTAGAGGCAACTCTTAAAAAAAAAAAAGTGAGCTGGGTGTGATGATGCACACCTGTGGTCCCAGTTACTAGGGAGGCTGAGGCAGGAGGATCACTTGAGCCCAGGAGTTCAGGGCTGTAGTGTACCACAGTCACACCTGTGAATAACCACTCCACTCTAGACTGGGCAAACATAAGAAGACTCTGTGTCTTAAAGAAAAAGAAATGAAAAGATATTCAGTTTTATTAATTGTTTGACTAGCTGATTTTTGGAAAATACCCACAAATATAACCAAGCCTACAAGTTTTTTTAAGGTGGGTAAGAGATACATCTTATCTATATGCATTCACCTATGTGAAGCGGACACCCAGTAACACCCCCGTGTGGAAGACAATCTTCCTTAAACTTCACAGGACAGTATTTCCCATGTAGTCCATCATAGGGTGAGGATTTTTCAGGACCTTTGGTAAGCCTGCTTGCTGTCATTCTTGAGGGTAGAGGAAGGGTGTAAGACTTCCCTGGTCTCTCCCAAGCATTTTGGGGACCCTGGCCATAAGCCTACTTGCTCAACAGGTGCAAATGACTGGTAATATGCTGACCAGATGCAAGTGTACCACCAATGATTTGCTGTGACTGAGTTTGGTTTCCTTTGTGTATACTATCCAGCTTTTTGTTTCTAATATATTCTTCCTTAAGGGAACCAGGACTTCTTGGGGAATCCAGATGAGCTTGAAACACTGTTTTTATAAGAGAAGGGCTGTTTTCAAAAACATCTATAGTTCGTAACAAAGGAGTTAGATTGAAGGGACTCTCACTGTTCAGTCTGTGACAAGCATGAGTGTTAAAATGGAGACAAGAATTTTAGTTAATTGGAATGTTGAATTTGTAAAAGGCTATAACTTCATAATATGATCAAGGGGAGCAAACAATCTAAAATGTGTTAAAGTAGCATTTTCAAAGTGCGGTCCAGGGACTCTCAGGGTTGGTGAGGTCACAACTGTTTTTATAATATTGCTCAGAATGTATTTCACTCTCCTTCTCTCCAAGGATACGGTGGAGTTTTCCAGAAGCTATGGGATATGTGGCGATAGCCTTGCCCTAATGGAGTGTGTGCTTTGTGCTTTGCATTTTTGTCCTTTAAAAATGCTTGGTTTTAATTTTGAATACCATAATTATAGATAGATATAACCTACATAAACCAAAGTTATTTGCGGCCCTCAGTCTTTAAGGGTGCACAGTGGGGCCTGAGACTAAAGAGTTTGGGAACTGATGTTCTAGAGAAAAGTCAGTCTTACTGATGAGGGTTAATCAATTAGTATTTACTGACCGGGACAGGACAAACCGTTCATTTTATAAAGGCACACAGAGCATTTCACTAAAATACTTTTATTCTGATTAAGTGGTGATTTTAGTAATAGTAATGATTGTTTGGTTTTCTGATACCTGAAGGAAAAAGAGCCTGTTGAATTGATACTTTGAGGGTGTTGAGTTTTAGGTCACTGGGTAACTCTAGAAATGGACCAGGAGAAGAACTGAAACTTGAGCCTTCTAAGAAATAGAAGACCTAAAAAATGTTTAGTGTTACCCTATCCCATGACCACAATAATTGAGAAAAAGGCCTTTCCGTTCCCTCTCCCCTACCCTCCCCCTTCTCCCCTACCCTCTCCTCCCCTACCCTCTCCTCCCCTTCCCCTCCCCCTCCCCTCCTCTCCCCTCTCCTCCTCTCCTCTCCCCCTCCTCTCCCTCACCCCTCCCAACCTTCCCCCTCCTTCTCTGTCCCCCTCCCCCTCCCTCCCTGTCTTCCTCCCACCCCCCACTCCCTGTCTTCCTCCTTGTCTTCCATCCTCCCTTCCTTCCTTCCCTTCCTGTCTTTCCTTTCCTTTCTTTCCTTTTTCTTCTTTCCTTCCTGTCTTCCCTCCTCTCCGTCTGTCCCCTTCTCCTTGTCCCCTTCTGTCTTGCCTTTCCTTTCCTTCTTTTTCTTTCTCTCTTTCTCTTTCTTTTTCACTCTTCCTTTTTTTAATTTCCCTTTTACTTGCCTTCTCTCTTCTTTCATTCCTTCCATGCTTTCTTTTTTTTAGTGGTATGTGTACTTTGTGAGCAATCAGACTATAGCTTGCAGAATAGTTGGGAGAGGCCAAAAATGCCCATGAGAATGCAAGCAAGGAACTTCTTAGTGAGCATATGAACATCCTCACTCCAATCGGAGGATAACATTGTTCATACTTCAAGGGCTGAAAAGCTGAGAGAGGGTCTCTGCTTTCTGTTACTTTTAGCACTCGAGTCATTTCTGCATGTATTTCTACTGATTACTTTTTCTCCTATTTTGGTTCATATGTTTTCTGCTTCTTTGCTTGTCTAGTGATTTTGGATTAGATGAGTGATGTGAATTTTACTGTGCAGGATGGCTGAATTTTTTTTCTATTCCTGTAAATATTTTTTTGGCATTGTTCTAGGATGTAGTTAAGTTACCTGGGAAAAGTGACATCCTTTTGAGAGGCTTGCTTTTAAGTTTTGTTAGGTGGAATCACAGCAGTCTTTAGTCAGCTCACTAAGGACCAATACTCTTCTAAATACTTACCATAATGTCATATGAATTTCCATGTTTTTCCACTTCGGCTGGTAGGAACACCTGTGTCATCTCTAAGCATTGTTCTGTTAGTTCTTCTAGTAGTTCTTATCTGGCTTTGTACATCTGCTGATCAATACTTTCAGCTAAAGTCTCAAGGGGACCTCTGCAAATCTACAGTGTTCACTGTTCAGCTTTCTCTTCTGTAGTAAATTGCACAGTGAACTCTAGTCCCCTTAGCCTTCCTGAACCCCCAGTTCTCCTTAACTCAGGGAGATCACCAAGCCCCACCAGGATTCCTGTATCTGCCCTGTGACCTGGAGATTCTCTGCAGGCAATAGGTTGGGGCAGTCGTAGGGTCCACTTTGTTTTCCTCCTCTTCGGCTTCACTGTCCTGTGTTACCTGATGTCCAATGTCTGAAAACTACTGTTTCACGTATCTTGTGTGCTTTTGTAGTTTTAGGTGAAAGGTAAAACTAGTTTCTTATTATTCCACATTGGCCAAAGCAGAAGTTTTGGAAGTCTTTTTTTAAGGTCTAAAACACTTCTACTTTGAGAGTCAATTGAAATGGTCTTTTCCACAATAATTATTTTCTGACCTATGGTTTAAAGATAAGTCATGAAAATTTTATGCCACTATTTTTTTTTGAAGTCTGATTACGGTTAAATTCAGGGGGCTATTTCCTCCTAGATTGACAGAGTTTATAATGTTTCCTACTCACAATAATTGTACTTCTGCTTCCTCTTTGCGTGTGTTACTTTAATGGGAATGTATATTTCCTTTTCGTTAAGGCTGCCTTCAACAATTTGTCATAAAGTCACTTCTGTTAGTGAATTCTATTTTTTCTGTTACTTTACTCTATCCTTAGTACCAAAGAGCTCCTTATGTGACACCAATTTATTACTAAAATGTCGCTTTGTTTATGTTCTTGGAATTCTTCATACATTGACTATCCTCAGATGTCGAATGTTGTAGGCCTGTGTGGCAGGGACTCTCTTCCATTTATTCTATTTTTAATCTAATTCTTGACAAAATAAACCCAATTTTTCTTTTCTTCCCCTTTCCATCTCATGTAGGGACTGGCATAAAGGGCAATCCATAAAATTACAAACGATGAATTTTTTTGGTTTTAACTATTATTCATACATTTAAGATATGGTCACAATTTTTATTTCTTACTAGTAATTCATTTTATTTTTTAACTTTTAGGTTCTGGGGTACACGTGCAGGTTTGTTATATAGGTACATTTGTGTCATGGGGGTTTGTGGTACAGATTATTTCATCACCCAGGTATTAAGCCCAGTACCCATTAGTTACTTTTCTTGATCCTCTCCCTTCGCTCACTTTCTACCCTCTGGTAAGCCCCAGTGTCTGTTGTTCCCTTCTATGAAACACAATGGTTTTAACTGGAAAATTTAATTTTTTTTCAGGTGATTCTAAGTATGACTTGCTATGTAAAGAAGAATTTATTGAACTCAAAGACATATTCTCTGTGAAACTGAAACGGCGTTGTTCTGTTAAACAGCAGAGAAGTGGTACTTTATTAGGTATCACACTCTTCATCTGCTTGAAAAAGGAACAAAATAAACTAAAGAATTCTACACTTGATCTTATTAATTTAAGTGAAGACCACTGTGACATATGGTTTAGACAGTTCAAGAAAATATTGGCAGGTAAGTACTCCTCATGGGAAATTTTAATCAGCCCAGTTTCCTTGATATACATGATTAATCTAGACATGTTTTGAGTAAAAACAACTTTAGTGATGTTGAGACAGTTTCCTTCTGTTCCTAGTTTTTGTCATGAGAAAGTGTTGAAATTTGTTAAATACTTTTTCTACATTAATTGAGATAATCATATTTTTCCCTACATCCTGTTAATATGGTATCTTATATTAATTGATTTTCATATGTTTAACATCCTTGCATTCCAGGAATAACTCCCCAATGGCCATGGTGTATAATCTTTTAAAGATGCTATTGAATTTGGTTTGTTAATATTTTGTTGAGGATGTTTGCATCAATATTCATAAAACATATTGTTCTGTAGTTTTTCTGTACTGTTTGTCTGACTTTGGCATCAGGGTAATACTGGCCTCATACAATGAGTTAGAAAGTAACTCTTGAATGACTATTTTCATGAAGAAGCTTCAATAATCTGAAATAAAATACTTAAATAATTTAGTTCACCTGAGGGTTGTTTTTAGAGGCGTATTTATTTTTCTATTAATGTCTTTTTTGAACTATATAAGAATGTATTCTCCTTCCACTCACACATTGATGGCAAGTGTGTATTTGTACTCTGTGGCCTGAAAATAAGATTTTTTTGAATAATCTTAAGAGGCCATGCTTTATACTCTGGTAATTGAGAATTACCTATTTCACAGTAGCTTTTTCTAAAGGTTAATTTCCAGAGAAAAGAGAACATGTTTATTAGGATATATCTCTTAATGAATTCAGTGTATCTGAAATTTCTCAATGACATTTTCATATTTTGCATACTAAATGAAATTCATAAGTACAAATATAATGCAATTCATAAGTACAAATATAATGCAGTTTGGATTTCTAGAAGTTATCTAGTTAAAATATGATCTTAGGATTTATTTTTTTGTCTTAGATTTATGAATCTTGCTTGTTTTTCTGTTAATTCATTTCTTCTTGTTTGCTGCATCAATCAGATCAGAGTAGAGGCAGCTTGTATAGTTGGTGGCACAGTTTAGGGTTAGATGGCACAGGATAGAAATGGGTGCTAGACAAAGAGCAGTCACAGAGGCATGTTAGAAATTTCCAGTTCCAGCATCATTGATCAAGAAAACCATGAGGACCCAAGTTGATCAAAGGCAGCCAGCCAATAAAGCTATGCTCATGCGAGATGAGCTGAAGTGACATTACATTAAAATTGGAAGACCCTCTTACTAAGTGGCTCCATGCTTCCCTGCTAGCCCCTTTGGGACTTCCAAGAAGACTTGGTTATTTCAAGAAGACAAGAACCCACAGAGGCTGTAGTTTAGTTTATCTCTCTGGAAACATAGAGAATATGTATAATTAAATAAAAGCACTTTAATAGTGAATCCTTTACAGTGTTATTTGAAATTTATGTCAAGTGATTTAAAAAGTAAAAATAAAAATGAAAATTAATAATTTCAGTGGAAGTAAATTGATTAACATGACCAGGAATACATAAAACTTGCATGGTCTTGTCTATAAAATAAGGATATGTCATTTAATTAGGAGAGTCAAAGCTCTTTCTTGTGCTTAAGGTCTGAGGAACTCTTCTCCCGTGGGGCTTATGAAGGGCTACACTGAGGCAACTTCCTCAATGTATCTCAGCCATAAAACCAAGAGAAAGTAAGAAGCAGAGGACATCACAACAAAGCTCAATTCAGTAAAAGCAATTTTATAGGAGTAGAGGGACTTGTCAAAAACAAAAACAACAACAAAAAACAATGTCCAAATATTTATTCAGCTTAATGAGTGATGTTTTTGTTTGATCTAGGGTTAAAATCTAGACAAATTACAGAGATGAATAAACTACATATCCTTTAGTCTACCATCCTCTGAAAATGTTACTTTTTGAAACTTTGATAAGAGCTGGAGGCACTCAGGGAGTCATTCTCTGGCATGGTCTTGGAGGACAGAGTGATTTTGCTGATTAAAAGCAAATAGATTGACTTTTAAAATCAACTCATACAAACAAACTGTTAAAATCCTCTAATGAGAGTGAAGAAACCTAACCAAGACTGACTGATACATTACTGCTCCATCTCTGCACCAAAGTGGACTCAGGGAGGCCTGTAGGAGATGCCAACTCCTTATCCTACTCCCCACAAAGACAGTTCTTGGCTATCTTCATCAGACACAAATGAATGGTTGAGGCTCCAAAGCTCTCTACCAATTCTTGTGTTACACTGGCACTTTTTAAAAATTTTATTTATTTTTTATTTATTTTTGAATGGAGTCTCGCTCTGTCACCCTGGCTGGAGTGCAGTGGCGTGATCTTGACTCACTGCACCCTTTGCCTCCCGGGTTTGAGCAATTCTACCTGCCTCAGCCTCCCGAGTAGCTGGGATTACAGGCACCCGCCACTACGCCTGGCTAATTTTTGTATTACTTAGTAGAGATGGGGTTTTGCCATGTTGGCCAGGCTGGTCTTGAACTCCTGAGCTCAGGTAATCTGCCCACCTTGGCCTCCCAAAGTGCTGGGATTACAGGTGTTAGCCACCGCACCTGGCTGGCACTTCTCTTAAAATTAATATCTCAAGAAGTTTTTTCATTAAGAATCTTCTTTCAATTGCAGGTCCGTGTAGTTCTGGTATTCATTAAAGTGCCTATCCCAGGGGTTTTGGTATGTTGTGTTTCAGTTTTCATGTTTCAATTTTTTTTGATTTGTGCATTAATTTTGTTTTTTCAGAATTCAGGTGCAGGTTGTTTAGTTTCCATGTATATGTGTCATTTTGAGAATTCCTCTTGTTCTTCATTTCTAATTTTATTTCATTATGACCTCAGAAGACACTTGCAATGATTTTGATTTTTTTTATCTTATTGAGATGTGACTTACAACTATGTGGTCAATTTTAGAGAATGTTCCATGTACAGATGTGAAAAATGTATATTTTGTGTTGTTGGGTGGAATATTCTGTAGATGTCTGTCAGGTCCATTTGGTCAAGAGTCTGATTTAAGTCCAGTGTATACCTTTGTTAGTTTTCTGCCATGGTGATCTGTCTGGTGCTGTGAGTGGGGTGTTGAAGTCCCCCACTATTATTGTATAGCTTTTTTTTTCCCATAGGTCTAGTAGTATTTGTTTTATGAACCTGGTTGCTCCAACATTGAGTGCATATTTATTTAGGATAGTTAAATCTTCTGGTTGAATCGAACCCTTTATAATTATATAATGCCCTCCTTTGTCTCTTTTTGATGTTGGTTTAATGTCTATTTCTTCTCATACAAGTATAGCAACATCTGTTCTTTTTTAATTTTCTATTTGCATGCTAGATCTTTCTCCATCCCTTCACTTTGAGCCCATGGTTGTCATTACACGTGAGATGGGTCTCTTGAATTCAGCAGAAGGTTAGGTCATTTAAAAAATCTAATTTGCCACTTTATGTCTTTTAAATGGAGCACTTAGGCCATTTATGTTCTAAGTTAATATTGATATTTGAGGTTTTGTTCCTATACATTTGATATTTGAGTATTGTTAGGTAGTTGCTTTCTAGTTTGAATTGTGTAATTGCTCTATAAGATCTCTGAGCTTTGTACTTTTGTGTGCTTATATGGTAGCAAGTATTGTTCTTTTGTTTCCATGTTTAGAACTCCTTGGATTATTTCTTGTATGGCAGGTGTGGTGGTAACAAATTCCCTTAGTGTTTGCTTGCCTGGGAAAGACTTTATTTCTCCTTCATTTATGAAGCTTAGTTTGGCAGATTATGAAATTCTTGGCTGGCATTTTTTTTTCTTTAAGGAGGCTAAAAGTAGGCCCCTGATCTCTTCTTGCTTGTAAGGTTTCTGCTGAGAAGGCCTCTATTAGTCTGATTGGATTTCCTTTATAGGTAATTTGGCCTTTTTCTCTAGATGCCTTTCATATTTTTTCTTTGGTGTTGACCTTGCATAGTCTGATAGACTATATTCCTTGGGGATGGTCATCTTGTATCTTGCAGGTGTTTTCTGAATTTCTTGTATCTGGATGTTAACCTCTCTGGCAAGATTAGGGAAATTTTCCTGAATTATTGCCTCAAATATGTTTTCCAGTTTGCTTACTTCTTCCTCTTCTCCATCAAGAATGCCAGTAAGTCATAGGTTTGGTTGCTTTACATAATCCCATATTTATCAAAGGCTTTGTTCATTTTTCAGATTCTTTATGTTTGTCTAACTGGGTTAATTTGAAAGGGTGGTCTTCAAGCTCTGAAATCTTGTCTTCTGCTTGGTGTAGTCTGTTGTTAAAGCTTCCAAGTGTTGTTTTGTTTTGTTTTGTTTTGTTTTGAGATGGAGTCTCACTCTGTTGCCTAGGCTGGAGTGCAGTGGCATGATCTTGACTCACTGCAACCTCTGCCTCCTGGGTTCAAGCGATTCTCCTGCCTCACCTTCTGGAGTAGCTGGGATTACGGGTGAGTGCCACCACCCCCGACTAATTTTTGTATTTTTTAATAGAGACAAGGTTTTGCCATGTTGGCTGAGCTGGTCTCGAATTCCTGAACTCAGGTGATTTACCCATCTTGGCTTCCCAAAGTGCTGTGATTACAGGTGTGAGCTACCATGCCTGGCCTGCTTCCAAGTGTATTTTGATGTTCCCTTTAGTGAATTTTTCAATTCCAAAAGTTCTATTTGGTTTTATCTTAATATGGCTATCTCATGTTTCATATCCTGCATTGTGTTTCTGGTTTATTTGAAATGGATTTTAAATTTCTCTTGGAGCTCACTGAGTTTCCTTGCAATACATATTTTGTTTTTTTTAGTCTGTCACTTCAAAGTTTTCAACTTGGTTAGGATCCATTGCTATGGAGCTAATGCAATTCTTTGGAGGTATGAAGACACTCTTTTTGTAGTGTTGGAGTTCTTGGGCGGATTCCTTCTTATCTGAGGGAGCTGTTGATTCTTATTTTTGAATTTCCTATTGGTTGGGCGGGACTTAAACTTTTTTTTTCCCCCTTGAGGGTATGACTATGGTGTATGTTGTGTGTGATCATTCAACTTTGTTTCTGGGTGCTTTCAGGGGGCCAAGGCTCTTTATGGATTCCTTGGGCATGGTAGCTTTCTTAGATGCTGCTTGTTGTAGCAATGTATTGGATTTGTGAGCTGACACTCTATCTCATGTGGGGCTGAGGGTGCAGAAGTCTCAGGAAGCTTATTTTGTGGAGTAGTGCTAAGCCTTTCTGGTAGTGGGCTTTTTATTTGATAGTACAGTTCAGGCTGCAATCTAGTAGGTGGCACTTAAAAAATAAGAACCAGCTTGCCCTCAGTTAGGCTGATGTCCAGTAGAAGCACCTGTCCTGATAGGGGAGTGACAGGAAGAGATTGTGTTGGTGTGTGCCAAGGCCTTTGGGGTCGCTGGTTGGGGGGAGATGGGGGGAGGTGCACTAGCTCCTCATGCAGGAATGTGATCTGCTTGTCTATCATACCCCATCAGAGGGCTCATGACCTTCAGTTCATAAAGATTTTTTCCTTGGGTTCCCAGCCATAGTCTGGCTGTAGGTTATGCATATGCCCCTCTGAAGGCAACCACCAAAATGGTCTTGGGGCAGAGCCTCTTCCCCCAGTCTAGGGCAGGCAACTCCATGACTTGTATGTCCTCCATTGCTGGGACACTGCTGCTCTGTGTAGGGATGGGGAGTTGGGTCCCACCCTTTATGTAAGCCTAAGTGGCATTCTCACTTTCAGCAGGGGTGGAGCCATCTTGAAAACCATGAAAAACTCTTTCTTCGAGTACCTGTGCTGGCCCCCAGTGGGAAGAACCACTGCTGCGTCTTCAACAGTGTGTGGGGTGGGAGGGTATTGCCACAGATGACCCCCTCTCCATATCCGTTCCTTGACATGGTGTTGCCCCCTTTAGCGATTGGCACTGTGCCCACCTTTCCTTTGTCCCAAAGGGGTTTTGGCGAGTTGTGTCCCTCTCCCTTATAGGTGGCCTACACTGGGGGGGGGGGGGGTTAGATCTCTAGAGGTTCCATAGCTCCCTGGGAACTTGCTGGCCCCCTGGGCTTTTAAAAGTCAGAACAGGTTATGAGATATGTTTGCAGGGGATCTGGTGCTACAGAGACTCAAGGGTGGAGAATCCCTGGGCAGAGGAGAGGCCCACCACTGGTGCACAAGCAATATGGTGACCACCATCTCAGTTTGGGTCTGAGGGGACTATGGGAACCCCTGCAGGAGCTGGCCACCCAGTTCTCTATCCCTGGGAAATTCCTAAATTACCGCCAATAACATTGCCCTGGGTCACAAGGGTGGGGTCTTGAATTCTTTGGGGGTTGATCTCTGCCAGACTCTAGCTACTTTTCCTTTCTGCACCCCAGATTCTTCCCATGGGCACTCCAAAAGGTCCTGGCTCTCTTTCCCCAGTTTTCCATTAGAAACTTGTCCATTTGACAGTAACTTTGATCTTCTTTCTAAGAAGAGCTGGCATCCAAGGTCTGTGGTCAGCTATGTTGGAAAAAAGAAGGAGAAAAAAACTAGTTTGTATTAAATTCTGAAAGACTAGTGGCACTGGTTAAGTCTCTAAAGGATTGTTAACAAAAGAAAATCTTTTTAAACCAAACTCCTAATTTTATCAGAATTGTAACTGAAAATATAAATGTATGAAAACATAGGTATTATGTAAAATTTGCTCAATAAAAGAATAGGAAAAACTACTATTTATCTTGGACTGATAGCATGTTAGTTTGAGATTTGAACCCTTTCTACTCTAGTAAGTAGTGGTGGGGAAAATTCATTGTAGGAGTCTGCAGACATAACAAACTATCATTAGACTGCCAAGACCTCCACATAATAAAGCAAGCAGAGAATGTAAAATAAGTATGTTAAAAATGATCAAAAAAGAGAAATTGAAAATATAAATAGGGTGCTATTAAAAAAGGATAGCATTTATGTTATGACATATGTACACATGAATATCACTTTTTAGAATTTCATCCTTCTTAGGACTTATTCCTGAGTCCGAGGATTGAGAGGTTCTGATAAAATAGGTCTCAGTGGGTTCCAGGCATGGGCTTTCTTTAAAAGTCTCTCCAGGGATTCTAATGTGTTGCCAGGACCAAGTACCATGGATAGCCAAGATCTCATCAGCGCAGTTTGATTGAATGAACTTATGTAGAACCCTGAATGCCACACTTAACCAAAGAAACCTTTCCAGGGATTAATTATAGGTGACAGAACATGCTATATTCTTATTAAATATTATTAAAAGTTAAGCAATACCCATTCCTGATTCATGTAAAATTCTCACTTATTTTCCAAGAGTTTTACTGTATGACTGGTTTATGGGATGCTTGGAAAAGGTTGACAGACATGGCAAAGGTTCCTGCAGTGTTTCTCTTCGTCCACCAACAGCCCTAGCTCATAACCTCTACCCTTTCAGCTAAAAGCAATTAGCTCTTCAGAAATGATTCATTCTATTTATACTTGGGATAAGTAACATCAGGCAGTCTTCCCTAGGGCTTCTCACGGGCCCTGGTGGCATTTTTATTCTAAGGGAGGGTTATATTTTTACATGTAATTGGTCATAATTATACTGAAAACAAGTAATTGGTGTCTTATACAAGAAAATTATATTTCTGCTTTAGTCATTGACAGAGTATCCTGAGAATAGGAGTTAAGAAGTATATTCATTGTCATCTTATTTCTGATATATTTCAAATTCTTTTGCTAGGAAGAAGCCCTTTTGACTGTGCTTTGTATAACAAAACTTCTTCGGAGAAACAATTTAGATAAACTTTGTCAGATCTTATGTGATTATATTCAAAATGCTAATTGAAGATTCTCTAAACATTTTCAGTAAAATGTTGAATTAAGTTTTCATGCTGTTAAATAAGTTAACATGTCTTCCTTTACTAAAGTCATTATTATAAAAATTTAAATCCTAATGATAATAGCTGATGTTTATTAAGCATTTAGTATGTACCATTTTTGATGGCAACTTTTATGAATTATCTCATTAAATCTTCATAATAATAGCATCAAGAACTACAAATATGTTTTCATGTAAGAAGGGAAATAAAATTATGAGTTTTGCTGTGAGGTTTGAAGATTGAAAACAATGCATGACTTAGAAAATAGTATAATTAAGTGAATTTTATTATCATTATCATCTCTTAGTTTATAAATGAAAAAACTAAGGCTTACATAATGTAAAAATCAGTTAACAAGGTTAAACAACCGGTAGATGGTAGAGGAGGAGCTGGGAATAAATCTGTACATGTCTGAATCTGGAGCAGGAACCCTTAACTGATGTGTCATTCTAGCAGGTCATCAGTTACTCTACAATACCTATTAAGTATACTTTATTTACTGTGTTTAGATTTATAGTAGATTTAGACTCTACTGTAAAAACAAGGACTTCAGACACCTGCTAGAAAGTATCCATATCATCTTGTTTGAAAGTTGTCCCGCTCTAGTGTTCTTTTCTAATCATGATGATTCAGAACTCCAAACTTTTGAAGCAGGGCAACCCATAGGGTCAGCATTCATAATTTCTCAATACTTAAAAAAGTTTCCTCATGACTGTTGCTATTATTGAGATTTCTCAAATGTCTTGGCCTGAATTGGGTGTGCACTATGAAAAAAAAAATGGCAGACATTTCTTTTTGTTAACTTAAAGGAATTTTAAAAACACATATAAACACTGATTTGTGACAGATTACCAGGCTTTATGTTTAGCAGGGTTTCCTAAGCAAAACACAAATTCTGTAAATCTACAGAATTAGATAAAACATTGACTCAATCCTTAGATGAGAGTATAATGGATTATCACTTAATAACTTCTGTCACTGAAAATAAATGATGTAAAAAGTAATAAAGTTCTACTCTCACAGTATGAATAAATAGGAAATACATAATATTTTAAATTAGGCAACAAATCATTAAGCCCCCAGCATTCATTAGACTATCATTAATGATAATAAAATTGTGTGGTATTTATACAGATATTATATGTAACTCCAGGAATTTTGTTATAATTGTGTATGAATATATTTGTTGTTTGAGGCAGGTAGATGGGTATTTGCAGCGGCTATGTGCTGAAGCATTCTGGTAATAGTTTTCAAATCAACCATTTTTTTCTCCTTGTCGATCATCTTTAAAGCAAAAGCACCATTTTTTACTATATTTTTTGAAAAAATACATTAGGTGTAAAATTATATATTTTGAAAAAGTTCACTTTCTGTTTTTACTAGTTTAACACCTTTGTTATTTTTTCAATGGAAGGAGCAGAGATAGGCAAAGGCGAAGCCTGTGTGTGTGGTCAGGTTCCTGGGCCCTTCATAGCATCTGATGCCAAGCTGTGTTCTCTTTTGTGTCAGTGCCTTCCCACTTGCTAATTATGTGACAGAGCTAGGGACTTCCCTCTGTCTAGAATGCCCCCCATCTCTTGTTTGCCTAGTGAAATCTGGTTTGAAGTTCAAGGTCTGATACAAACCAGGTGATCCTCTGCAAAACTAACTGTACCTGAGCAAACCAGGCACTTACTCTTTTATATGTTCCTGGCACTGCTGATACTCTGATAGAAAACATCATCACTTAATGCTAACTGTGGGCTCACAAAGGGGATACTTTTACTGTAAGAAGACTGTAACTCTTCTTAGCACAGAGATTACTTGAAACAGTTTCACATATAATAAGTGTTCAATAAATTTTATTTTTTATTTCTAACACTTGGCACAGTGCCTAGCTCAGTAAATGTTGGTGAAGTGAACTGAGTATACTCCTTATCCATTATGTGGTAGGCATTATTCTAGTTGCTTCTGTTATAAACCAACTCATTTAATCCTTATCACAGCACTTTTATTGTGGTCAATATTTTTTAATCCTCACAGATGGCTAAGGAATCAGCAGTCTGAGAGATTGGTTGACTTGCTTTGGGTAAGGTGCTTATAAAGTGGTAGAACAAGATTCCTATCCAGGCCTTCTGATGCAAAAACACATTCTTTTTTTTTTTTTTTTTTTTTTAGTAGTGTTTTCTGGAAAGGCAGGGTATAACTGACTATGCTGTGTATTTGGGACTAAGTATATTATTGTCAAGTATATTAAAAATGTCACAACACTGGAAAGGAGTCCATCAATGGCCTATGCAGGTTGAGGGATTTGTAGATGAGAAACTGATAAATTTGGTTAGCAAGGAACGCCATCAAGCTGTGAACCCTTTATATTGGCAAAAGAGAGGGTCCTTTGAAATCTAAGGGAACAGAACTTTCCTGTTCTCCAAGTTTGGAGCAGAATAGGTAAGCTCCAGGCAGTCTAATGCCCAACTTTTACCAGTGGTGTTTTAGTTTGTTTTGTTTTGTTTTTCCAAAAGGAAAATGATGTAATTCTTTATATACTTCTGAATTGTCTATCTTTTCAAAAATAAAAATTTTCATTTTGCAGTACATACAGAATCAAAAGACTTTCAAGTCCTAACTCCACAAATGTTTATTTTGAAGCTCTTTAAACTGTTTACCATGGATATTAGTAAATCTGTCAGAAATGAGGTGACTTACTTATCCTTGTCCCACCAGATATGTGGGAAGGATGATCACACTAGATAGCATGGATGGGTCCTTTATTTATCTCTTTTTACTTGAATGGAAAATACATCATTCAGATTAATCAATTAGTCATTGTGACTGATAGAATTTTTATATGGATAATCTGGGTTTGGTTCCTAGCTTTACCACTTACTTGGGGTCTTTATGTCTTCTATGGTCTCCTATCTGTAAAGGGAAGTTGATAATGCCAATCTAGCTAGGTTACTGAGATGCTTAAATATGTAATGTATGCAAAGCAGCAGGTACTCAATAAAGGGTAACTCTTACTATTATTGTATAGCTCTCCAGGTATGTATTGAGCTTCTATAGAATCCATAGCCCCAAACTCTTTAGCCCTTTGAGACCAAGATTAAGCATTGTCTTTCCAGAGGAGAGGGTGAGAGAGATTGCCATTATACTAATAGAATTCATCATTATCACCGTCATCATCATCATCATGATTTCTTGGTGTGTCATGGAATGTACTGTGTTTCACATTACCAACAGATGTTAATTTTCACAACATCCCTGAGACAAGAAACTATGATTACATTTTACAGATAAGGTCATGCAGCTATAAAGTTGTGAAATTGGGATTCAAACTCAGGCAGTCTGTCCCCACAGTCCATGTTCTTAACCCACCATGCTCTCCTGACACTTGAAAAGTTAGGAGGCATACTCCATAGCCTGTAATGTTGCTGGAGAGAGAATCTAATTTTAAATCCAGTGAAGTATATTAGTTGCTGTCTTTGATATGCCATTCAGATTGTGCTATCCTTATGATGCCTACCTTGGTTGTATGTGTAACTGGGCATCAAATATATAAATACTCAAAAAGTGATAGGTGCCAATAAAATATTTTATAGTTAATACTTATGTAATCTGTGTTCTCTGTGTTTGAGGGCTGGTTCTAATATACTGCTCTATATTTGACTTCTGGTTAAAACAATAAACTTTGCTCATATTAGTTATATAGTTGATACCATTTGCATGTTGCTAACATGTCTGTAACTAACAGTTGAAATTGATCTGGCAATTTTAGAGCTGTCAGACCCAGGAGATGAGAGAAACATTTAAAATGTTTATAACATTAAATCAGCTGAGTCAAGAGAGAGAAAGAGAAGGATGATTCAGATTTCTTGTACTGGTGGATGTAAGTGCTTGGAACTGAAATAAAGGAGAAGGTGTAGGGAGGGAGAAAGATAAAGAAGTCTTCCCTTTATACAAGTTGAAGTTGAGTTTCCTTTGAGATATAGAGGTGAAGACATTTTAAGAAACTTCTTAAAACTCTCTAATGTGGTTTTTCAACCTGTTTGCATCAATTTGGCACAACTCACTTTTCGGCACAACAGAATATTCTAGGTTTATCTCACACCTTCCTTGCCCCAGCCCAGGAATCAGCCATTTCTCTAAGAAACTCTGGTTCATTTTGGTGGGGAACAGTATTGGGAAACCAACATCTGGGAGCTAAATATACTCCTAGTGGTTAGGAGGTCATAACTTGTAGACTCTTGCAGCTGACGGAGTTAGGACATATTTATTAGAAATCATGAGTTTATATTGATCTTGCTAGGATCTATCCAATCCTACAAGATTCTTCCCTGTGACTCTCCTTTCTATTTGTGTATCCTTTTTTCCATATTAAGAACTGTGGCTCCCAACAACAAGGCATCTGCCCATTTGCCCAATCGTATGATGTATAAAAACTACTTTGAGAAAAGTGGCAGCCAAACCACTAAGAAAAATAAACTTGCTGAAATGAGTTCAAGATTTATTGGCAGCTCTTTTTTTTGGCCCCTAGACTGAAAGTATATATTTCAAGTATTGTGTTCAAAAGTTATTTGGGTTAGCTTTTTCCACCTTTCATAATAGTAATATTATTTACTTGAAATACAGTTGGCTTTGTTTCTATATTCAGTTTTTTTCTATCTTCATTAATTTCATTATATATATTTAATATGTAGGACATTAACATGTTTCCAAAAGGAGAAAACACTCCTTCGTGTATCATTTCCACCCCATCTCTCTTACCCCTTATAGGTAACCAATTGCACTGGTTTCTGGTTTATCTTACTTATATTCCTATTTGAAAAGTTACCTTATATATGTATGTCTTTTAAATTTTTATATTTTTTTACACAGAAAGTAACGTTCAGTATGTACTTTGCCACTTTCCTTTTAAACTTAACAGCGTATACTGGAAATCACTCCATATCGTGTCACAGAGAGCTTCCTTGTATTTTTTAATAGCTGTATAAGACTTCATTGTGTTGTCTGTACCATATTTTATTCACTTCCCCGTGTGTGGACATTTTGACTGTTTCTAGTATCTGCAATTACTAATAATGCTGCAGTAAACTTTGTGCATATTGTACCTTGGTAAATTTCTAGACATAGATTTCTGGGTTAAAGGTTAAGCACATGTGTAGTTTTGTTAGATATTGATAAATTCCTTTCCATGGGGTTTATATCATTTTTAAAATATTCACCAGCAACATATAACAGCGTCCATTACTTCAAAGCCTCACCAACAGATTGTATGTTTTAAGTACTTTTATGTTTTAGAATTTTTCCAATGCGATAGGTAAACAATGGTATATCAATATAGTTTTAATACATTAAAGTTCAGCATCTTTTCAAGTTCAGCTAGTCTCAGGGCTATTCTTAATATCTTGTGAATTATCTTCATATTATTTTCCCATATTCCATAATACTTTTGGTTTTTTTCCTCCTCAATTCTGACAAGTTCTTTATATTTCAGGAATATTAGCCATTTTATTTGATATGTTACAAATATTTTTCTCCCAATATATAACTTTTCTCTTATAACGATTTTTTTTTTCATGCAAAGTTTTTAATTAAAACCTTTTATGGGCCCAGGTGCAGTGGCTCACACCTGTAATTCCAGCACTTTGGAAGGCTGAGGTGGGCAGATCATTTAAGGCCAGGAGTTCCAGACCAGCCTGACCAACACAGTGAAACCCTGTCTCTACTAAAAATAGAAGAAAATTAGCTGGGCTTGGTGGCACATGCTTGTAATCCCAGCTACTCAGGAGGCTGAGGCATGAGAATCACTTGAACCCAGCAGGTGGAGGTTGCAGTGAGTCAAGATCGTGCCACTGCACTCCAGAGTGGGCAACAGAGTGAGACTCTCTCTCTAAATTAAATAAATATATAAACAAAACCATTATGGGCCAGGTGCAGTGCCTCATTCCTGTAATCTCAGCACTTTGGGAGGTCAAGGTGGTTGAATCATTTGCGCCAAGGAACTGGACAGACCAGCCTGGGCAACATGGGAAAACCCTCTCTCTACCAAAAAAAAAAAAAAAAAAAAAAAAATTAGCTGGGTGTGGTAGCATGCACCAGTAGTCCCAGTTACTCGGGCTGGTCACATGAGCCTGGGGAGGTCGAGGCTGCAGTGAGCAGTGATTGTGCCATTGCACTCCAGCCTAGGCAACAGAGTGAGACCATTTCTCTAAATACATACATACATACATACCTTTTGTGCAGTTAAATTTACACACTTTTTCTTTATTGGCTCTGGCTTTTGCATTGTAGTAAGACTTTCTTTACACTCAACTTATAGATAAATTCACCCATGTTTTCTTCTAGTACTTGGCATAGTTGCATTTTAGATCTCTAGTCCATTTGGAGTTTATTTTTTGTATGGTAGAAGGTATTGATCCTATCTTTTCCCAAATAGTTGTTACCCAGTTGTCCCAAAACAAGTTATTGAAAAGTCCATCTTTGTCCCAGATAGACTGGAACAAAATGAATTAAAGACTTAAATATAAAGATTTTTACTTGTGTATCCTTTCTTCCTAGAAAGAAAACATAGGCGTAAAGCTTCATGCCGTTGAATACTTCATGCCATTTGTCTGGCAATAATATTACTATTATGAAAGGTGGAAAAAGCTAACCCAAGTAACTTTTGAACACAGTACTTGAAATATATACTTTCAGTCTAGGGGGCCAAAAAAAGAGCTGCGAATAAATATTGAACTCATTTCAGCAAGTTTACTTTTCTTAGTGGTTTGGCTGCCACTTTTCTGAAAGTAGTTTTTATACATCATACAATTGGGCAAATGGGCAGATGCCTTGTTGTTGGGAGCCACAGTTCTTAATATGGTAGAAAGGATACACCAATAGAAATATTTATATTTAAGTCTGGCAATCATTTTTAAGATGTGAACTTGAACAGGCAACAAAAGCAAAAATAGGTACGTTGGATTACATCAAACCCAAAAGCTCTTCACAGCAAAGGAAACAGTCAATTGAGTGAAGAGACAACCTATGGAATGGGAGAAAATATTTCTAAGCCACACATCTGACAGAGGGTTAATATCCAAGGTATATAAAGAACTGCAACAACTCAATAGCAAGAAAACAAATAACATGAATAAAAAATGAGCAAAGGATCTGAATAGACATTTCTCGAAAGAAGGCATACCAATGGACAACATGAAAAAATACTCAGCATCACTAATAATCAGGGAAATGCAAATTAAAACCACAGTGAGATATCGCCTCACACTTGTTAGAATGGCTGTTATCAGAAAGATAAAAGATAAGTATTGCTGGGGTGTGGAGAAAAAGGAACTCTAGCCCACTGTTAGTGACACTGTAAATTAGTATAGCCGTGATGGAAAAGAGAATGGAGGTTCCTCAAACAGTTTAAAGTAGAACTACCATATGATCCAGCAATTCCACGACTGGGAATATATCCAAAGGAAATCAGTATATTGAAGAGATCTGTATTTTAGTGATTATTGCAGCATTGTTCCCAATAGCCGAGATAAGGGATCAATCTAAGTATCTATCAATGGACAAGTGATAAAGAAAATATGGTGTGTATACACAATGGGATACCATTCAGCCTTTGAAGAGAAGGAAATCCTGTCATTTGCCACAACGTGGTTGAACCTGGAGGACATTAGCTGAGTGTAATAAGCCAGCCACCAAAAGAAAAATACCACATGATCTTTCTTATATGTGGAATTTTAAAAGTTGAACTCAAGGAAGTAGAATAGAATGGTAGTGACCAGGGGTATGCGATAGGCTGAGGGATCAAGGAGATGTTGGTCACAGGATACAGGATTTCTGTTAGATAGGAGGAAGTTCAAGAGGTCTATTGTATACCATGGTGAGTATAGTTAATAATAAAGTATACTTGAAAATTGTTAAGAGTAGATTTTCTGTTCATACCACAAAATGATAAGTATGTGAGATAATGCATATGTAAATTGGCTCAATTTAGCCATTTCACAATGTATATATATTTCAAAACAACATGATGTACATGATAAATATACAGTTTATTTTCAATTAAAAATTTTAAACTAATTGGTCTTCAACATATAGTACACAAGTCTTTTCACGACTCTATAATGGAACATATGTTCTTGGAATGCTAAAAATTATTTTTTTTGGAGGCCCTGCAAATAACTAAAAATTTATCTTAAAAGCCACACCTAATTACTTACATATGATCCAGAAAGGATACTTTGAAAAAGCTTTTTAATTGATAAAATCATTAAGATAAAACATATTCATAAAAGTATTCTCTAATAATTTTATGATTTTCTAGTTTATGAAGGATTAAATATACAACTATCATTTGAATTGGATTTTTATGAGGTTAATTGTATTTAAATGCTAATTATTTTAACTAATTTTGTGGTTGACTTCTGTGTAGAGTAGGGAAAAAGAATTTCCTAAAGCCAGTTACGTATATCTCTTTTTAGTCTGGATTTTTAATTAGGAAAAGTGATATAGTTAAATAGGTCTACTCTATAGCATCTTCTAAAATGAGTAAAAATTCATTATATCAGGATAAAAAATGATAAAGATATATGGATGACACATTTGGCTGAATTTTTCTTCTTCGCTGTTCTCTTGCTCTCTATTTAAATAGTCTTAGCTCTTTTATCATTTAAATTCTGAAGTATTGACGTGATTATTCCGGCAGCAGGTGATTCTGCTAATTACTGTTCAGTCAGTTTTAGCTATTAGAAACAGAGATATGTTTACATTGCTGGGCTGCATGTAAATTTAGAAGTTACATGGCTTTGTTTTTACTTTGACTTATGGCATTAAAATTATTTTTATCTGTGTATGTAAAGATCTGCATCTATAAGCTTTTGTGGATAATAAGGTGAAATTGATGCATTTTAATATAAATTGCCAATATAAAATATCTCTAACTCAGACCTCTACTGGAAAGTTGTCAAATCTTATGTAGGAAAGGCTTTTTACCATCACTGTTACACATTAACTGGGCATAGTTTAATATTAATAGCTCCTGAGACTTGTGGTTAACTGAGGTTTCTATTTCCTGTGTTTGGGTTTTATCTTTGCAACAACTTGGTTGCTTTTCTGTGTAAAATAGTGGTGAATATACACAAGAGTATGACAAGGTTCTGGGCTCTTAACTTTGATGAACACCATGCCATTTCCATCATGCTGCACTCAAAACAGCACAGATGTGAGTCTGGGAGTGGCGTCCCTGCCGCTCTCATGAGCCTTTGTTTGGAGAACACCCTGATTAACCCCCACCCTTCACGGTTCATTGACTCACTGATAGATCAAGTTTAAACTAGTATATATTAGCACATTTGTTACCAACAGAGGAACAGTTGGCCATTCTGTTTTACATTGCTGGTTCATTGCAAACTGGCGTGCTAAAAAGGTCTATACTCTAGAGTATGAATTGGGAAGTTACCAAAGGACTGAGAACCAAGTCAGTGGCATATTAATGTTGAATTATACCTATATTTTAATCTTGGATTGTCTACTTGGGGGATGCTTACACTGTTGTCAAGTTATGAATAAATGATAATTACCACTTTGAAATTCATCTTTTTTTTTCAAGGAGTTTAGGGGATTTAGGTGTCTCAATATAGCTTTCATATTAAACAGTTTGTCATAATTGGATGAGAGCAGAGCAAGGTCGTGACTACCTGATGCCTTGTGTTGGAGCATTTTAAAAATGTTTTCCAGAGAGTTATTTGTACCTAATGACTTTATATAAGTCCTTACATTATACTTTATTTCTAGGTCACCTAAAAGTGTTAATTGTTTAGTCAAGAGGGTTAGGATGTGTGTCTGTTTTCTCATGAAAGAAATTAAGCTGTTCCCTTTTTATCAATTTTCTTGCAATCTAAAGGCTTTTTTTTCTTACCTTCCTAACCTAGTGACTAAGGTCATCTTATTGTTACAGTTCCTTTCATGGGAGATGGGTTTACTGCATCATTTGGCAGTTTCAGAGGGTGAATTTTGTCTTGGCTTCATCTTTCCTTACTGGTTGTCATCCCCTGGGCCACCTGCTTTTTTGCATTTTCCTTTCTCTTGTGAGATGATGAAGCTCTGTGCCCCGATGGGGATGAGAGAATGCACTCTGAGTTCAAGCCTAGGATAAGGCAATGGGCTTGCTTTTCAAAACAAACTAGTGTCATACGGGCTGCTGCTTTCAGGTCCACTGTCTGATTTTTATTATCACTGATGATTTGTTTCTGGAAGGCAAACTGATTTAAGTTCTGAGCAAAAGGGTCGGCGTTTATTTTCAATGCTACTATTAATTTAGAGTTTTAATTTAGAAAAGATTTTTTACCAGTTCTCAAATATGATTTTTCTATTGACTTTAAGTTTGTAGATATAAGGAGTAGACATGAGATAGAGACTGAATTACTTTTTTGTTTTTAAAACTTGGCAGTAATAAGGGGTTGCTTGTTTTTTAATGCTAAATATTTTTTCTAAGGGATCTAGATACCTATCAGAAAACTTAACTTTGATAACTCTGGTTCTTTATTAAGTATTTTTGTCTTATTTTAGGAATTAATAGAAATAGTTGTAATTTTAGACTTCCTTTATAAAATACCAATTTAAAGAGAAGCTTTTTGCTTAAATGATTGTTTTGCAGTGTTGCGCTTTTGTTTTCTTTAATGCAGTTGAAATCACAGCTTTATAATTTATTTTTTAATTTGGGGTTTTTAAAAGAATATTAGTTATTTATGTATATTTATTGGGCACCTACTGTGTGCCAGACACTATTCTAGGAACTAGTAAACATAGCAGAGAGCAGAATCATGAAGTTCTTGACCTCAAGGAGCTTCAATCCTAGTGGTAGAGGGGGAATTCAAAAAAATCAAATAAATGTATTTCTATTATGTCAAGTGATGGTATGTACTACCAGGCAATGAGATGAAAATATTTCCTCTTCTATACACAGTGGGCAAGGAAGGCTTCATTGACTGTGGAGTTTTAGAAGAAAGCTGAAAGTAATGGGGAAAGAGAGCCATATCGATATATGAAGGAAAACATGGTCCAAGCAGAGGAAACAAAAAGTGCAAAGAATTGAGCAAGAAAGTCATGTTCAAGTGGAGTCAGCAGGGGAAAGAGTAGGTCACAAATGCGGCTGAGGGTGGGTCATGAAGGGCCTTACAAGCTTTGTATGAGTTTTTACTTTTATTCTGAAAACAAACAAACAAACAAAAACGGGGAGCTATTTGGGGATTTTAATAGAAAAGTAACATAATTTGCTTTTAAAATGGATATGTGGCCACTAAGTGGAGAGAGTGGTGTATATGAGTGGATGGAATAATTGAAACAGGCAAGCAGGAGACAGGTTAAATGAAAAATGGATTAATCCAGGCAAAAGATGGTGACTTAAATTAAGCTGGGAGTGGGAGAGATGGTGAGACATGCTTAGACTTTGGATTCATTTTTCCAGATAGAACTGGCTGACAGAGACATGTCATTTACCGACATAGACATGGCAGATTTTTTTTTTTCTTTTCTGAGACAAGGTCTTGCTCTGTTGTCCAGGCTGGAGTGCAATGGTGTGACCATAGCTCATGGAAGCCTCAGACTCTTGATATCAGGTGATCCTCCCACCTCAGCCTCCCTAGTAGTTGAGATTACAGGCATATGCCACTGTATCCAGCTAATTTTTTTTTTCTGTAGAGACAGTATCTCTCTGTGTTGCCTAGGGTAGCCTTTAACTCCTGGCCTCAAGCATTCCTCCTACCTCAGCCTCTCAAAGTGCTGGGATCATAGGAGTGAGCCACCATGCCTGGCCAATATGGCGGTTATTAAGAGGATAAGTCAAAGATGACATGAATATTCTGTTATGAAAAGTGTCAAACATATAGAAAATATAAACAGTATTCCAATGGGCACCCATATTTTTATCACCTTGATTCTACAGATCTTAACATTTTTCTATATCTGCTTCAAACATTTTATTCTGCCAATGTGTTCTAAAGTAAATTGTTGATATTGTGATGGTTCTCTCCAAAATGCTTCAGTGTGTAGCTCTAAAAATAGATATTTTTCAGATAACCAGATATCATTAACCTGCCAAATCAATGAATGATAATTGCTTATTAACATTTAATACTTGGTCCATAGTCAAATTCTCCATATTTTCCATAATGTCTTTTATAGTTAACTTTTACCAAGTAGTGTCTAATCAAGAATCATTCATTTAACTAATTACATTTAAACTATAACATTACAACATGTTTTTTCGTATGTTTTATTCTCTCTGACATTGACTTATGGAAGAGACTAGATTATTTGTCCTGTAGACATTTTATCATATATAAGACTTACTAGGAGAGCTTAGATTACTAGTCCCCACTCTCAGAAATTTTGATTCAGTTGCTCTTTCCCGTGAGCTGCTGGTGATGCTGGATTTTCATTCCGAAGACCATACTTTGAGCACTACTGCTGTACCACTATCCGATGGCTTCTTTGTGATATCGTTTAACTTGTTGCTCTGTTGCCTGTATTTCCTCTGAACTGAATTTTCAATCTAAAGGCTTACTGAGATTCATGTTTGATACTTTGGGCAAGAATACTTCATAAGTTGTAGTGCTTAATGTTAGGTAGCACTTAATTCTGACTATTTCACTATTCATGAGGCTAAGCTAAGGAGGTGACAGCCTGATCCTTCTATTGTAATGTTTCATGTGAAACTACTAGACAATTTGTTGAGTGGGGGGGTGGGTAGGGAAGAGATATCTAGTTTTCAATAAATATTTCACCTAATGGTTTTAACACACATTGATCATCCTTGCCTGAACTAATTATTTAATTAGAGATGGCAACATGGAGACTTTCTAATTCAATCTTTTTTTTTTTTCTAAATGAATGGCCTTTTTATTTTT
Source organism: Gorilla gorilla gorilla (assembly GCF_029281585.2). Classification (NCBI taxonomy): domain Eukaryota; kingdom Metazoa; phylum Chordata; class Mammalia; order Primates; family Hominidae; genus Gorilla; species Gorilla gorilla. The sequence continues at coordinate 84,053,721 of NC_073235.2, read as the reverse complement.
AAATGGATGTTACTTCGCAACTGGGGTTATTTGATTACCCAGAAATATAGTGCATATTAAAAAGGTAGGATAAATGCTTAGTTAACTAATTAAGCAATTTTTAATTACCAGTTTTCACAGTAAGGCACTAAAGTTTCTGACTTGAGCAAAGATAAAGTGGAAAGATAAAGTGGTCGTTTAGTGAGATGGGCAAGACTGTGGATAGATAGACTAGGTTTGGTGGGAAAGTCAGAATATCAGTTTTGAATATGTTAAGTTTGAGATGTCTATTAGAAACATATGTTGACGAGGCCAGGTGCAATGGCTGATGCCTGTAATCTCAGTACTTTAGGAGGCTGAGGTGGGCGGATCACCTGAAGTCAGGAGTTCAAGACGAGCCTGGCCAACATGTGAAACCCTGTGTTTACTAAAAATACAAAAATTAGCTGGGCTTGGTGGCATGCACCTGTAATCCCAGTAATCCCAGCTACTTGGGAGGCTGAGGCGGGAGAATCACTTGAACCCAGGGGGCGGAGGTTGGAGTGAGCCAAGATCCCGCCAGCCACTGCACTTCAGCCTGGGTGACAGAGCGAGACTCCATCTCAAAAAAAACATATATGTATATATGTTGACAGTATTTCAGTTGAATAAAATAAAATATTCTAGCTATTTTAGGTAGAAAGGCATTTTATACCGATACTACTACTAAAGGGTAAGAAGATATGACTGTAGTATATTAAACATACTGATAGCCTACAACTGTTGCTGTGTTGCTTTTTCCTCTTCACCACACATATGCAGCCTCATGAAACATTTTCCATGACCAGCACACTGAAGGAAATAAAAGGAACCTAGTTTAGAGATGGTTCTGCATGATACAACAAAAATGAGCTACTAAAGCATTACAATCCCACTCAAGAGTATTCCCCCATCAAACAGTGGGGCTGGTCTTTTAATCAGTTGATACTAATTGTCAAGGTGTGATGGCCAAGGGATTGATGTTTATCAGTGTATGGACAGTGGTTTAGAGTTTGGTGAATTAGTCGAGTTGAAAGAGAAAGATTGGTGACAAAGATGTATGAGGTGGAAAGTATACTTTCACAGAAGAAGAACAGAAAATGAGATTTATGTTTTTTTGTAAGTGTTCAACAAAGAAAATTCATTCAGAGGAGGAAATAGGTAGGCAAGATGCCCCATTCTACAGATGTTAGTCAGCATCACTGCAAAGCAACCTCAGGGCTTATGCAGTGGACACTTAAAATAGCACTGGTGCAGGGATGGGAGAAATAAATGGATTTAATAAGCACTGCTGCTTACCAAGGTTGATTGAATTGCCACTATTGCCAAGTGTTCTACCTGCAAACAGATCAACCTTGAGCCCTGGATATGGCACCATGTTGCAGAGCAACCAGCCAGCCACCTGGTGGCGGGTTGATTACATTGGATTTGCTCCATTATGGAAGGTCAGTGGTTTGTCACTGCTGCGATGAATGCTTACTGTACGTTTGGATTTGCATTCCCTGCCCACCATGTTTCTGTCAGCAATAATATCATGGCCTTATTAAAGCCTTATTCAATAATATGACATCCTATATAATAATGCTTTTGATCAGGAGACTCATTCACATCAAAATAAGTGAGGCAATTGGCTGACAACTACAGGATTCACTGGTCTTACCATGTTCCTGTTGTAGCATATTGTATTCTACCTGGAAGATGAAACGTTGTGACATTAAAGTAGTTTTTAGTTCCATAAACATAATACAGGGGTCTATGAATCAAGAAGTGGAGGTAGAAGTGTTGTCTTTTACTTCACATCTAATCACGTGTTCAAAATATTTTTTCATCTTGCCTCTGCAACTTTGAACTTTGCTGATACACCGAGGTTTTAGTGTGAGGAAACAATACTTTCACATGGGAACATGATAGTCGTCCAATTGAACTGGACATTTAGAATAACCTGGCCACTTACTGAACTGTATAACTGAAACAACAAATGAATAAAATGAAGATGCTACGCTGGCAAAGATGATTAATTTTGATTATTGGGAGAAATAGTGTTGCTACTGTTACTCAGGAGGAAGACTATATGTCTAGAAACTAGGAGGAAACCTGGGTTGCCTCCTTGTAGCAGGGTAAAATGAGTGAGTACCTTGTCTAAGAAAGGGAACATGACCAAACTGAACCCAGAAGACATAGGAAATCTAAACAGATCAGTTAACACCAAAGAAACGGGCATTTTTTGGTACTTCTAAAAAAGTACCAGACTGATATTTTCACAGAGATGTTCGTTATACCCTTAAGGAACAGGAACAGAAAACTTCTATACTATTTAAACTATTTTAGAGGATAGAAAAGGAAAGAAAACTCCAGATTTTATTTATAGAACTTGCATGAAATTGATACCAAATTCTGACAATGCAAGTTCAAAAAGGAAAACTAGAGATCAGTGTTACTTATAAATGTCAAACAGCTCTTAATAAAATAGGAATAGATGGATATGGTTATCAACATGATAAATATGTTTATCACATTCTAAAGCCTACAAGGAGAAACATTTGAGGTTTTCTTATTCTAGAACTGACAGGAATGTCCTTTATTATGAGCACTATTAGTCAAATTTTTCTGGTGGAACTAATGTAAGTAGACTACTGAAGAAAATGAATGGTATGAACATTGGAAAGGGGAAATTAAATGATTATTATTTACAGACAAAATAATTGTTAACCTGGAAAATCCAAGAGAATAAAGGGAAGGCCTACAATTAAGCAGTTAAGGAAAGGGCTAGGTATAGAAATCAATAGTTTTGATATATGCAGGCTATAGCCAGTTAGGAGATGAGTTAGGGGAAAAAACACGTTGACAGCAGCAACAGAAAGCTGATAAACCTAGAATTGTTCACCACTTATCTTAAAATGTTTAACATGGTACTGAGGGACACAGGAGATTATTTATATGGAAAAACATACCATGTTTCTATACAGAAAGATTGAACATCACAAAAGTATTATTTGATCTTAAGATAATTTATATTTAATGCAATCTCAGTGAAATACCAGCAGAATGTTTTTAAGCTAGACAAACTTATTTCAAAGATCATATGTAAAAATAAGCAAAAATAGATGTGAAAAATTCTTTAAAGTAATGAGAGACCAGTCTTATTGACTATTAAGTCATTATAAAACTATAATGTTTAAAAGATGGTACTGACATATGAATAGATCAGTGGATCTCAGATGGGCAGTTCAGAAAGAGATCCAAACACATACAAAAGTTTAGTACCTCTAAAGGTGGCATTTAAAATCTGTAGGGAAAGATGGATTTTCCAATGAATAATGTTGGGATAGGTAGATAGCCATCTGGAAAAAATGAAAGTCAAATCCCAACTTTTTACCTTTTATCAAAATGAACTTCAGATACAATTGAAAATATAAAATTGAGACCATAAAAGTATTAGAGGAAAAATGCAGTTTTTAAGTCTCAAAAGGGGACTCTTAACTATGATACAAAGCCCAGAGGCCATAAAAGAGATGATTGATAAATTCAAATATAGGTCCATGTAAGCGAAAACTTTCAGTATGGAGAAAACATAAGTTATTAAGGCAAATGACACACTAGGAGAAGCATTTGTAACTCATAACAAGCCTAGTTTTCTTACTGTATAAAGTACTGCCATAATTGACAAAGAAAATATGAAGAATTGGCAAGTGACATACATAGAAAGTTCATGGAAAAAATAACTCTTAAACATTTACAAAATTTTACAACCTCTCTCATGAAAAGAGAAATGGAAATTGAAATTAGAGTCACATACAATATTTCACTTTTCATTTGTCAAAGATCAAAAAGTTTGAACATACTGTGGGTTTATGTTTATAAGGACGTAAGAAAACAGGCAATCTAAATTCCTTGTAGAGTGTAAATTGGTAGTAATAAGAGAAAAATTTACTGAATACTTTGCGCCAGGTGCTTTTCTAAGCACTTTACATTTAATTATCTCAATTAACTTATCCAGAAAGTATCATTATTTCTGTATTACACATGAGGAATTTGAAGAAAAGTTTGACAAGTAATTCAAAGTCACACAGTTAATAAATGACAGAGTGAAGATTTGAGACCATTTCCTTTACTCAAGTGTCCACTTTTGGTCGCAGCTCTGCTGTTTCTATAGTGAGTGATTTAACACTATATGATAAAACCTTAAGAGTACATACTCTTTGATCCAGTGATTCTACTTCCAGAAGTTTGTCCATTTTGCATCAAATAGATGGAGAATAGCATTCATTGCATTGTTACTTGCAGTAAAGGAAGATGGGAAACAACCTGAACATTTATCCTCAAGGACTCATCCATACAAAAGAATTGAAGTAAATTCATCCAGATGAATATGAGGCAGCTTTAGATAGAGTGAGATGGCATCCTATGTAGTGATATGGAGTCATCTTTAAAATACAGTAAAAGGAAAAAGCAAGATACAGAATAGCATGTAGGGAAGCTGCTGTCTATGTGAAAAGCTGTGGAATATATGTGCATTTTTGTATATGCATAGAATATTCCTAGACAAGGCCAAACATGGTGGTTCACACCTGTAATCCTAGCACTTTGGGAGGCTGAGGCAGGTGATTCACTTGACTCCAAGTTCAGGATGAGCCTGGCCAACATGGCAAAACCCCATCTCTAGAAAAAATATAAAAATTAGCTGGGTCTGGTGGTGTATGCCTGTGGTCCCAGCTACTTGGGAGGCTGAGGCAAGAGGATTGCTTGAGCCTGGGAGGCAAAGGTTGTAGTGAGCCAAGATCATGCCACTGCACTCCAGCTTGGGTGACAGAGCAAGACACCATTCATCTCTCTCTCTCTCTTTTCTCTCTCTTTCTCTGTCTACACACACACACATACCCCCCCCCACATATATATATATACACATATATGTGTGTGTGTGTATATATATACATGTGTGTGTATATATATGCGTGTATATAGATATATTTCTAGAAGGATTCTCAAAGTGATGTCAGTGATTGTTGTGCAAGAAGGAAGCTAGATATCAGTGAATGCGCTAAATAAGGTGACTTTGAATTCTGTAGCATGTGTATGATTTACCTATAGAGAAAGCAGTCGAGCATGGGTTTCTCAAATATAGAATGTTTGCAGTGAGGTCACTTGGTGAAAAGTATAGCCATGTCAGACAGATGTAGGTTCAGATTCCAGGACTTCCAGGACTGCTGAAAGGGAAAGGGGCTTTGGATCTCCTTCAGCTCCAGGCAGCATTGCTCCTTTCCCAGCTTTGACATTAGCTGGAGGGAAGACAAGTTCTTAGAGCTCTATGTGCTTGGGACAAGACCCCTTCCCCCTACTGCCTTACTCGCCAACCATAACTGCTGCAAACAGTTCTTACCTCTTCCACCCCATGTCACTGCCTAAAACCCTTCATCACCTGGCCTCCCATGCCTCTAAGTCTCTGTACATCCCCTAGCCTGACACTGTCCCCAACCCTCCTCAACTCCAGACACCATTTTACTCTACCCTCTGGAATTGTCCATTATTACCAAAATCTCCTTTATTTTCAACCTCCTTTCTAAATATTTTCCCCACATTCTTGTTGTAATAGAGACCCAGCTTTCCCAGGAATGTATAGCTTTCCTTGCAGTCCTCTAAAGTGGTAACTGGTTTCTCTGCCATACATTTCATACCACTGGTCCTGGAGATATTGTCAATGTCTTAATGTCTTCCTTCCATCTCACTTAAATTTTGAGACCATAATTCCTTTTTCCTCTCTTAAAAGTTCTCAGTGTTGAAGCTTAATCCATTAGATACCTCTAGCTGGCACTACTAGTTGCAGTCCTGTGCAGACTACTGAGTCATTTTCTTTACTCCTTGAAGACTTAAACTCTATCTTACTCTCACTCTCTCTGACACTACTCCTATTAAAATGTTATGTTTCTTTAGCTATTCTTTCAGTTTTTGGTCTCCTCTCCTTCAACGAGGATGATTTCTAGAATGTTGGTTCTCAAAATGTGGTCCCTTTGCAGACATCATCAGCACCTGGGAACCTGTTATAAATATGAATCCCCAGACCACACCCCAGACTACTAAGCCCAAAATTCTGGGGGCTGGAGCCCAGAATCTATGTTTTAAGAAGCACTTCAGGTAATTCTGATGAATATACCAGTTCCTTAGATCTTGTTATTGTCATTACTGACAACTTTCTCTGAGACTACAATTTGAATCTACCAATTTTTCACTAGTACTCACCCATCTTAAGTCCTTACTTTCCCCTTACCAGCCAGACATTTGAATATTCCTTAACTCTTCTCTTTCACATACTATATCCAAAGAGTCAACAAATGCTGTCAGCTATACCTTCAAAATACATGTAGAATCTAACTTTTAACCTCCACTGCAGTCACTCCAGTCCAAGCACAGCCATTTCCCACCTGGAGTATTGCAACTGTTCTTGTTTGGTGGCCCTTGGCCCTACTTTATCTACTTTCCACAAAGCAGCCAGAGTGTTTCTTTCAACACCTAAGGTTACATGGCTTCATTGATTGAAATTCACCACGCTTCACCTCTTTCTCTACAAAAGCCAAAGTCCTTGTAAATGCCTGTAAGGCTTGAGGGTGATCTGACCTTCCCTGGCCAGGAAGTCACGCCCACCTTTCCCCTTCCTCTCTCCCACTACTAGAGATCTTCATTTTTATCTTTAGAATGTATTTCATTACCACATGACATACTCTTGTTCCTTTCTGTCTTGTGCCATTAGAGTGGAAGCTTCACAAGGGCAGAGGCTTTTCTTGTTCACTGACAGAGCCTCAGTTTCTGGAACCCTGCCTTGTACTGAGCAGGCATGAAGTTATTTGTGAATAAATGAATGAATATAGGAAGATAAATAAAAGTTGTTTTTCTGTGTGTGATAACACTGTCCTTATTGGGACTACCCCTGCTTGAGAAGTAAAGCAGGGCATTCCAATAAGTTTACCAGGTAAAGTAAACTTAATCAGGATATTTAATCTGACACTTGGCCTCTGGGCCTTAAGCAAGTTTCTTTTCCTGTCGTGTTTCGGTAAAAGTAAGCTGAGTCCTTCATGGTTAAAGGACAGCAATATTGTCCTGCATGATATTTTAAAAACCCAATCAAGAATCACACATTGCATTTAATTTTCATGCCTTTAGTCTCCATTAAAAGTGTGCCCTTTGTATTAATAATTAGAGTGATGAGGGACAGAGTTTAAGAATATATAACTATTTTGTCTCCAACTGACTGTCACTGGATGGCTTTGGCACCCATTGGTGATTCTTGCTTGAATCAGTAATTATTGTGATGACTGAAAATAGTGATTTTTCTCACTGTATAATTCTTCTGTATTTATTAATTATCTTAATATTATCCTATAGAACAGAATGTTCCCTTCTCATCTTTTGTTTGTTTAGTGTCAGTATTACTCATGAAGTTGGGTGTTTAGAAAATTCAATGTTGTATAATACTGTTATTATTCAATATTGTATTGTCTCAGTTTGGGTCTTTCATCTGCGTCCTTTCATGTAAATAGTATAAAGATCAGTAATAGAGGAACATAGAGTAAAGTGTGAGCAGAGAAGCCTTACTCTGAGACAAACTTCAGAGAGGTGAACTCTGTTGCTGATTAAGAAAGGCTTCACTGAGGAAGTGTTGTTTGAAGTGAGCTTTGAAAAGTCATAAAATTTTGACAAAAGTGGGGATGGGGTGGAGCATAAAGGAAAAACTGTCTGAACAAAGGAAGGCCCGGCAGACTAGGAATTTGGCAATAATACAGTGATTTTGGACCTCGATGAGGAAGTTGAAATGGAACATAAAAACCCTCTGCATTTAGCTCCATTTATTTGCTCAGGCAGCTCTCACTGCCTAAAATTTTCACCCCTGCTGTTTTGCTCAAGGGTGGGGTGAGGGGTAATGAGGGAGGAAATTTTAGGGGGTGAAAACAGCACAAGCCAAAAACCCTGCTCAGATACTCCCTTCTCTTGAAGGCTTTTCCAGATCCCTAATAAGAATTAACCACCCTCTCTCACACACTCTGTTGTACTTTGTGCTTCTCTGTTAACCAGCCTCTGTGTTTTGTGCTGTATGTATTTGTGGATACATCTTCCTCCTTTAAAGCACGAATCATATCTTAATCCCTTGGCCCTTCTTCCCAGTACTTAGCACAAGTGCTCAATACATGTTTCTTTAACGCGTGTGACAGAGGAAGGCGAGGAGAGTGAGTGGGATTGGGAGCAGGAGGATTCTGAATGTCATTTTAAGGGGTTTGGGCTCGCTCTTCAGGCAGCAATGAGCCATAGCCACCTTTGAACTGTGCAGCACTGACCAGAGCTGTGATACCAAAGGATGCAGTGGAAGGGGAGGACAGCCAGCATGCCTGGGCATGGTCCCCAAGTCAGAGGACATCAGTGGGAGAAGGGAGAAGGCATGGAAGCAAGTGGCTACCATCTTATGAATCTGAGCACTCATTCAAAGGTGGCAAGGAAAAAGGAAGGCATTGAGCACGGTTTTGAGGTTTCCAGCCTGGGTGATTGGAGGCTGATGCAGGCTTCTTACCAAAAAGGGCCCTAGGCAGTTTCACCAGGAATGTTTAAGGAGTTTATCATGACCCTATCTCTTCCTTGTCTAAAACTCTCCCTAAAATCAAAACAATATGTCCTGTTGAAATACTTTATTGTATCAAATATAATGAGAAGTAAAATATTCTCTCTACTTGACGTATGAAACACTGACTTCTTGTAGTGGACAATTTTCACTTGTCTTTTTAGTAATGGTTTTTATTAAAAATAGATGTTAATAACTGCTTGTTTAATCTTTAAACGTGGCCCTCTGAGAGCAGCTTACCATAAAAGAAACGGTTGTCAGCTTTCTTTTTGCTCCTCAGTCCCTCCTGCCCCTTCCTAACAACAGAAAATTTGCTTTGCACCTGCTCCAACTGGGTTCGAAGAGATAAGCATCTTGCAAGCCCAGAAAATTGTAGTATCAAATCTCAGCCCCAACTGTGAGGCAGCACTATCATTGAATCCCTGCTGAGAGGCGTTGCTTTCCCAATTCCCAAAAGAGTTCTTTCTCCCCTGGCCCCTTTTCAGGCTTGAACTCTGACCAAAACCCTCTTTTTAACTCCCAGCATGCACTGCACTTGGTACTGACACTGACCCATCCCTGCTTCCTCTGTTCTGCATTGGACTCATCAGTAGGTCAGGCGTTGGTAGCCCTGGGGTCACTGGGGTGCCCAATTCCAATAATGAGCACATTTAGCTAAGGAGAGGAAATGTACCCTTCTATTTGTTACAGTCCATTGCTTTTTTTCCAGAAACAAATGCTAAAAGAACATTTGATATATTGTGGTTTGGTAAATACACATAGCACTGCCTAATATTCACAAAGTTGCCTCTTTTTTTTTTTTTGCATCTTCCTTCATAAATTAAATATATTGTTCTAACTGATGATTTATTTTAAGAGGGATATACCTATTTCACAGCTAGGAAAATGTTTTCAAATAAAGTTATATTCAGAATACTCTTGCAAGAATTTCAAATAAAAATAGCAAATACTATTTAAATGCATATAACATTCTAACAGACTTGTGTGTCATTTTAAAGGGAAAGAAAAAAAAATGATGACAAGGACTTTACAACTTTGTCTTTAAAATTTCTTCTTAGGCTTTCCAAACAGACCGAAGTCATTAAAAATACTCCTTAACCCCCAAAGTCACAAAAAAGAAGCTACCCAGGTTTATTATGAGAAGGTTGAACCTCTGTTGAAGCTTGCAGGAATAAAAACTGATGTAACAAGTAAGTAATTTTCAGAATATAATTTCACCATCTACAAAAACATATAAAAGCAAGATAATCTGAATTTGTCCTTAATGCAAACTTGGGAAACTACTTGTAATATCTACAGCATTTTTACGTCTTCATAACCTACTGCAGCCAGCTTGAGGGTTATAATTTAATTATTTTTGTTGTTATTTTTATTAGAATATTAATATTTTCTCTTTAGAACTTTTTCAGATATTTTTTCAGACTTAAACAATTGTTAGATATAATTACAAAGGAAGCTGTATACTTGTTTACATCTTCATGGAGATGTTTGCTACTTACACCTTAATTTTGCAGTTAGGCAAGAAATTGATTTTTTGCTCACTTATATAGTTGATGTCTTTCCATGGAATTCTTCCTTGGGTTGTTTTTGTTCTGACTCTGACCCCTGCTGGTTAGGTCAAAACTAAGCACTGAACTGCTGGTTTTATTAATAGATGAATTTAGAGATGCTAGAAGCTTAAATTCGTTGTCTAAACTAAGAAATGTACTTAGGTTTGTGCCAAGGAAAATAGAAACTTGTTAATGCTAAACTTAATAGATGATTAGTAATATCCTTTTTGATTTTTTTAATTTGGTAGTCACATTTCTTTGTTTCTTTGAGACTTATTTTCGTATGGTGGGGAACTGAGTAGAAGAGTCGATGCTATGGAGAATCGCAACCTTCCTAGCTTTATTTCTATGTGGCTTCGCTAACAGTGGAAATTTGCAATAAATTTTAATTGACGAAAAGTATTATAAAATAAGCCTACTCAGGGGACAAGCCCAGAGTGCAATTGGAACTTCCTAGTCCCAGTTATATATTCCTAGGGAAGGGATTCACAGTGATGTGGCTTTACTCAGCTGTAAGCAAAGGAGATAAGTTTCAAGATGTTAATAATATCATTGAAACCTACACCTAGTGATTTGATGGATTGAGGTAGAAGAAAGGTCAAAAAAAAAAAAAAGCAAGTTTTGTAGGAAGGTCAGCCCCCATGAAATGTGCCTATAACTATAGAGGTTCGAGAGAAACTACCATGAAAAACTCAAGAGGAATTTTTGAGTTAAAGTTATAGTGAAGAAGTTAACCTTTCATGTTTGTGACCTTCAGCTTATTTAGAAGTGATTTACAAGTAAAAGAGAAAATTCAGATTTATGTTTTCTTTCTACTGAAGATTTCCAAAGATTGGCTGAAGGAAAAGTTTGAGATTTGTATTAGGGTGAGACAATTAAAAGTTGAATAAACATATTGGCATACTCAATGACTATTTTGTTCATTGCTTTTACATGTGAATACTACAAAGCAGCTTAACATGGATATTGCTATATAGCATTCACTTCAGGAATCTCATTGTATGCTTGCTCTGTGTTCAACATTGTGCAGGATGCGAGATGAATAAGCTATCATACTTGGATGACTTTCTACATTATTAGAGATTCAAAAAAATGCTTAAAACCATTATAACTGGGGTATACATAAAAGAACTTTGATGTCTCAGAGGTGATATTTTGATCGGAAGATTCAAGAAAAGCATTTGAACTAGGCAGTTTTTAAGAGGCAGACAAAAAATGGGGGAAGGAAGTCAGGCTAACAGGCATGTACTGTAAAAGTTGGAGGGGGTGGCGGAGAGAGAGAGTGTGTGTATGTGAGAGAGTCCATGTGTGTTACACCCATACATCTGGAGAGTTTGTGCCATAACTTTGCTCTACTTTCCTCAGTTTTGACATTATCTGAAATCTTACTCTATCATCATAAAATAGCTGCCAGTGAATTTCATCCTTTCTTATTAATATCCAGTGGGATGGGGAGAGGTGTGCATATGTGTGCAAGAGAGACCCAACATGCTTTAATCCTGAAGATGAATTAAAATTTCCTTTTTTAAGTTTGGGCACAGATACTGTATTAGCGCAGTCAATCTGGAATAATCATTTATTTAACCATCAAGACTCTTCCCAGGGGCTGAGGGCAGATCCCCTTTTTCTGATGACTGAAATGCCTCAGCTGAATCTGGATTCTGTTAGGGAGAAGAAAGGGCAAAATGACTTCTAGGAAGGCTCTCAACAATGTATACTACAGGAGGTATAATTCCAGGTTATGGATGGATCCTTAAGCTGCACTCAGCAGTTTTCTCATCATGTATTGATCCACAGTTGGTGTAAATTTTTTTATCATAGTGTTGCAGTCTGGTTTGGCAAAGATGACTCCACCAGCAGAATTAAAATTAAAAAGAAGAGAGAAAAAGAGATTGGAGACAAGAAAACTGATATACAAGGCCTGAACTAAGGCAGAGGAAATTATCTAAATGTGCTTTCCTTCTTAATTGTATTGGAGACAAAACTATTATGTTCTAGGATTTTTTTCTCTAAATTTGTAAATATTACTAAGTACCATATTTAAACATAAAACAATAGAATATTCCGTAAAGCAAATTTAGAATTTACTTACAATTGTGCAGAATGGCTAATTATTAGCTGCCTAGCACTCCTCCTACAGGCAAATTTATAAAATTACATCATTTGCTTATAAAACCATTTTAGTATGCATATTGGCTCAATATTTATGAAAAATATTTCTTGAATAAACCTGTGCATATTTGAAAAGTTTTAGTCTTCCTGCCTATCTTACAGTGTTATTTTTGTAGTTGAAATAACATATTTGAAACTTTGTATATTATACTACAGAAAGATGGTCATAATACTGTTAGTTTCAAAAATTATGTCATAGTAAGATCGAATTCGTACTTTATTTGAAAGAGAAAGTATATGGAAGAGTAAAGCAGAAAGAGGACATATCTTCTGCATGTCCAGTGGGACATTGTTTTAATGTATCCTTGTGTGAATGGGTGAGTCCAAATGGAATTGGAATTACAAAATAAGCCCTATATAATGAGTTAATTAGGAAATAGTGCTATATAAATATGAAATATGAAGAATTACAGCTAGATATATACACTATAAGGTACTGTAATTTTTTCATAAATTTATTTTAAAAATGGATCTTACCACATTAATAAAAATATACTTCTTTCATTTTGGGTTGTGCTGAAATCCTAACTACTTCTGAATATAGATCAGCATCTTTTGAAATATTTGTGCTAAAGTTGCATCCCCACTCTGCTACCACCACCAAGGTAGTATCTTATCTAATAGCATCAGAAAAACTTCTGGGAGGACCTGGAAAGAATTATTTTTTCCTAATTACCTATTCGTACACAAATCAAAGAAGAGTATGAACGATAAGCCCATGCTGGCATATGATATCATTTCTCTTGCTTCTGAAACAAAGCAAGTTTTAGAGATTGTACCATCAAAGGTGTGACAGATATTTTGAGGATCAGAGATAATTCATAGAACAACAGAGTGAAAAAGTTAAGGCAGCAGAGAAATCAGACTGAAAAGAACTTTCGAGGCCATATGGTTCAATTTTCTCCTTGTGGGTGGAGCACAGGTGTGTGGCACTCAACTTTGGCTTGGCCACCTACACTAGAGGCAGAGTACGTTGTTACTGGACAATACTGTTTGACATTCTTATGAATGTTCAGAGTTACTGTACGTTTGGGCAGATTAGAAAAGGCACCTCCTCTGTGCTGACTTAACAAAAAGGTGCCATTTCTTCCAGGCTAATTCATCCTTTGCTTATAAAACCATTTTAGTATGCATATTGGCTCAATATTTATGAAAAAATATTTCATACCTTCAAAATATTCATATTTCAAAAATATTCAGCCCAAGGTCACTAGATTCAGCCTAAAGTCATTTGTTAGATTGCAAATCCATCATTCCCGTTAGCCAAGTACGTTTGTGCTAGGCATAAACTGTACAGAATGAGAACTTGTGAGCTGACATTTGCCTCTTTGTAATTTTTATGTGTTAGAGTTAATGTTATCTCTTGTAGTAATATGAAATAAATGTGCCCCATCTATTGTATAAGAGTCATTGAGATATTTGAAGACAGATATCCTGTCTGCCCCTCATCTCTTGTTCACGATAGGTACTTCCATCGCCTTCAGTTACTTTTTGCATTAACAGAGCTGCTTAGACCTTATCATGGTCATTATCATTATCATACTCAAAGACATTTATCTGAAGGAAACCTTGATCTCTGCCAGCTCAGGGCTCTTGGGAGTGCCTAGTCACCAGATAATTTTACCTCCTGGGCAGAGTTGTCAAGAAAGTGGTGTTTGTTATCATTTTCCCCTTCTTTCTCCTAAAATCACGCTTCTAACATGGCTGTTAACAAGCCTCTTTATAGTGTTTCTCTGGTTGTTTATGGCTCTACTTGAAGCCTTCCATTTCTTGGAAATGCCTCTTGCCTTTCTGAATCTCACCCAGCAGAAAGCTAGGCCATCTAATGAAACTGTGTCACAAAAGATTCCAGTAGCCTGAGGCATCACTCCTTCCAATTTTACCTGCATTTTAATACAAAATCTGAAAAGTAAATGTTCATGCATCATATCTAGCTAGAGAGAAAGATAATTCTGTGTAAAAGATTCTTTTTATTGCCTCTTAAATAATTGTGGGTGTATATGGCCAATCCTGTTCCCAGCATTCAGATGTGAGTTAGGAAGTTGGAACTTTATACCTGGGGACGATGAAGACTCACTAATGGGGTATATACAAAAAAGTGATATGATTAAATATGTATCTGAAAATGGTTATTCTGGCTAGAGTGGGGGAGAGGTTTGAGGGAGACAAGATAAAAGGCTATTGTAGTACAGGTGGAGTATCCCTTATCTGAAAGGCTTGGGACCAGAACTGTTACAGATTTAGGATGTTTTTGCTTTTGGAATATTTGCATTATACTTAACCACTTCAGCATCTCTCTAATTTGAATATCTGAAATTGAAAATACTCCAATGAGCATTTACTTTGAACGTCATGTCATTGCTCCAAAATTTTTAGATGTTGAAGTGTTTTGGATTTTAGATTTTTTGGTTACAGATACTTAACTTGTCTACACATGAAAGATATTTAGTGATCAGATCAATCAGCTAATTTAGGGAATCAGCTGGGAGAAATGGAGGAATGCTATGGCATAATTTAAAGACAGAAACAACTGGCCTTGGCCATGGAGTGGTTCTGGAGAGTGGAGGAAAGGGACACTCTAGAAAGAAGTCATTTTCCTCTCTTGGGGTAGATGATGGAACACAAAAAGAACAATATATTTGAGAGGGAATATATTTGAAGGTATACATAATGGATTCTGTTTTGAGCTTACTAACTTTAAAGTACCTACAGGACAGGAGAGAAAATGACATTTCAGTATCATATCCCACACTAGAATTTTATCACCAAACCAAGAAATGTTTCCTTATGTCCAAATCAAATCTCACCTGATTTTATTTCAGGTGATTTTCTCATCACATTGAGTATCAACCTTAAGACTTTCTCGTCTTCCTGAGGAAGTTGCATTTGCACCAAAGAGGGGAGGGGGAAATTCCCAGCAGTAAGAATTGTGTTCAAAGACCTGTAAACTGTGAAGGCTTCACATCTCCTATTTAGAAAGAGCACAGGTTGGCAATCTCATAGGAAAAGGCAAATAGATGAAAGAAGAGTCTGGGTTACATTTTTTGAAATTACATTTATCTAGCAATCCTTTCTTTATGTTTGTTTGTAGGGGGATGATTTGAATCTGGCTGTCACTGATTCCAGGGCCCACAATAGCCCGTCTAAATACGTATTTGGTCCTTTCTACTATATTTAAATAGTAATCCAGATCACTCTTTATCCTTTTGCCTAACATTGTTTTTTATAACCACCTATTACTTCATATTATAATTCATTATTTCATTAGCATATATTGTCTATCTCCAGAATGCAAATTCCTGAGGCCAAAGACTAATTCATTTTGTTCATTTTGCTAATATATTTTATAGATGTAGATAGTCAGGTTCTTTTCATTTTGTTTCTTTGTTCTAGATCTTTGATTTTATTGAACTTTTACAATGTTACTTAAAAAATTGCTATTTTCAGACAGGTTGCATTAGTGATAATCAAATTCCACCCACAGTACCAAAAAAAGACTATTACAAATTAAAAAAATAAAAATAGCATTCAATAATAACACAGTTCTAAAGCTCATTATTGGATTTGAAAAACTTTACCAATGTAAGCTTTGGGATAAAAGTAAGGCTTGGTAAACTGACTCTTAGCATACATATTTTTTCATAATATTCTTATTTTTAATGTGTATATGTAAGATGTTTTATTTTGCATTTTAAGGTTGTAAGTACTTGCTGTAATTATAAATGATCAGCACATATCTTCTTTGATAACCTTTCAACTTTATTAATATTAATATTTCATATGTAGTTTTATGGCTTTCTTCTGATTGGAATTTAATATAGAGAGGTTTTATTCATGTGAGTGTTAATGGCATTTTGAATAAGCTATGGGAGAATTACAATGTAACACTGCTGGATACAGAATGATTCTTTTAGACACCAAGACTAATAATTTTTAACAATATCTAAAAACGTTGTAGGAAAAGCTTGAACCATGCTGGCACCAGGGACAGACAGGCATGAAAGATTAATGTAATCTTGCATATAATGACACACATTCTTACACAAAAAATCCATCTGCAATGTCATGTCAGTCAGCAGAAATCTTTGATGGGTGGATACAGCTGGGCTGTCTCTTCTGGCAGAGCTGCCCTGGAAAATGCTAAATGTGGTTGTGATGCTTGGTGCCATCTGCAGTGTGCCCGTTTATCCTGTCTTTACTGGCACTTACGATACTGCATAGGGCATCAGTGACTGTGGAGACAGCGATACAGAGTGACAGATTCATTTCCTCGGAGGGTCTGAGCTCTGGTGGGCCTGTGTGCCACCCTCCTTCTTGGGTCTGGGTCTCTTATAATTGGTGTTGGCTTTACTTTGTATTTTCACATCCAACTCTTCCTCTTTTTAGTCTAACAGTTCCAGTACACATTCTTCTGGTTTGTAAATCTTACGCTAACCTTTTGACTAATTTATTCATGTAAGGTTGCCAAACCTATTTAACATTGACTGTTCAATGCCAGCTAATATGCCTTATTTCCAAAATACTGCTCCTCCTAAGCCTCTGATTTAAAGGACATGTGTCTTATTTAGGGAATACTAAACAGGCACCAGGATAAATTCTGTAACCACTATGCGTGGGATATTCCCAAATGACTTATGTAATTGAAACAAATATATGACCTTCTCTTACATAGAGCTATAAAACATCAGGCCAGTAACACTTAGTCCTCTTGCCCATGATTAAAATATAAATATTCAAGAATAAATGTTGTTTTATGACTTGACCATATGTTTGTCATATTATTTTGCCAGAACAAGTTAAAAAGTGTGATCATTGTTTAAAACTTTCACTTTGTATATGTGTGTGTGTTTTTTTAATAGTAATGGAATATGAAGGGCACGCTCTGTCACTGCTAAAGGAATGTGAACTCCAGGGATTTGATGGGTAGGTTATATTATTAATCAATATATGTTATATCATTTATGTATTAAATGCCTTCACTAGTTTTAGCTACATATTTGGAACCTAACATTTAAAAATATTTGTAATGTATGTACTTTGGCTCTATCTTGTTCATATCTATGTAATAACAGTTAATGATAATATGACATGGTCATCTATCTCTCAGGATCTGGCATAGGAAAGCAAAAAGAGGAATCTAATTATTAAAATACTGGGAAATGACAGTGTACTACTCTATACTTACTAATGTGCGTACATTTGCATCTATAATTATTGGCTTTTACCATATATCTAGAGAAGCACTAATGGAAGATGTTAAACTGGTCACATGGCATAACTATATGATGATCCTCTTTTGCAAATTAATTGATAGGTTTAATAGCTACCCATTGGTTAATTTGTCTGTGATAGATTGAGGGAAGATATTTTATAAATACAAGTAAATAAATACATTATTTCCAGAAATAATAAGAAATAATTTTAATTATCTCATAATGTAGTGACTACAATTTAGGTATGTTATTCACAGTGGGCATCGGAAACCATTGTTCGCAATACATTGGAGTGTACAGAGATTGTTCACTGGCATTCAAACGTTAGAACCAAGGCAAGTGATATAAATTTCATTGCCATTTTTTAAAATTAGGTGAACCAATTTGCTAAAGTGTTGGATTGATGTGTAAGACTAAAACATATTATATTCCTTTAGGGAAGTTCTTTTTACGTGAGTAGATATTTGAGAATTTAAAAAGTTGACAAGTGTGTGAATTATTTGTGTTACATGGTGATGGGCAGGGGGCAAAGACCCATAAGGTCAGGAAAGGGAGTTAGGTCTGTACTTTCACCAAAGTGAAAGGCATTAACCTTCCCAAAGACTGATTTGAATGTGCTGGGGAGGGAAGTGATGCAATCAAAATGGAGTATTGGCAGGGCTGTTTTTCAGAAATGCTTATTTATTTATTTATTTATTGTTTGGATGAGGAGAAAACAATAGCTGTTGAGAAAGAAAATGTGGTAAGTAAAACATGATTTTTCCAAAAGGAATCTAATTGAGGGAAGTAAATCTAGATAGCAATATTATATAAGCATTGGGAACCAAAAATATGGGGTAGGAGATTACTTCAGAACTTTATACTTAGAGGTAGACAAAAACATTAATAGGCTTCATTTAGAAAATTGTCTTACAAGTATACAATTTAAGAAAAGTCCTTGTGGGAATCATGCATACCAACTACCTATTTGAATATGCTGCATAGTCCCTCACTAGACCTCATGAGTACATGAAGGTAGCTGCATTGCAAATGAGTCCCTGCTTCAAAACTTGATTAGATAAAGAATGAGGATAAAGATATCACAGATATTAAACTTGGTCTTACACAGCAGCATTACAGAATGTTCTGCTGAATGCAGTATCTATCAATATGTTTTACTGGTATTTGTACTGGGCAAAGGGATGAAAAGAACTTCGCAGAATGAAGAAAGACGATTGCTGAAGTGTAGTACAGTAATATTTTTCTCTTTACCTGAACATATTTAATCCTTATTTATTTTTCATGGCAGGTGTTGTTATTTTTCAGTGTAGAGCTAAAAGATATATAGATTTTTCAGTTATTTTATAAACCAAATAGTTTGGCCTAACCATTATATGAATTGAGTTATGTGTTTCTAAACTCTATGGCATGCTGATTTATTTCAGACTTACAATAATTTCAAATTTCTACTGAAAGTCATCTTCCGTGTTCTCAGACTCTTTAAATCAGGGGTCCCCAACTCTGAGACTGCAGACGAATATCAGTCAGTGGCCTTTTAGGAACTGGGAGGCACAGTAGGAGGTGAGTGGCAGGAGAGGGATCATTTCCGCCTGAGCTCCACCTCCTGTCAGGTCAGCAGCAGCATTAGATTCTCACAGGAGTGCGAACCCTATTGTGAACTGGGCACGCGAGGGATATAACTGGTCATGCGAGGGATCTAGGTTGCGTGCTCTTGATGAGAATCTAATGCTTGATGATCTGAGGTGGAACCGTTTCATCCTGAAACTATCCGTCTCCCACCCCACCCTGCAGTCCATGGAAAAATTATCTTCCCACAAAAAAAGGTCCTTGGTGCCGAAAAGGTTGGGGACCACTTTAAATAGCTTATTTATTTTTGTGGGGTCAGTTTTCCCAGTAGAAGCTGATATGGTAGTTGGAGTAATTATCTTAATAAACTGGCAATTTTAAGTCACTGTACTTAGAATTACATAGAGAGATATATGAGGAGAATAATAGAAACATAGTTTCTTCAGGTACTTCAAAGGAACAATTCTCTTGCAAGTAAAATTGTTTGAAAATGGAATATTCTACATTGGTGAGTTTTCTATTCCTGAACCTGTTCTAAAGAGTGGCTAAAGGAAAATTTTGGGGGAAATTTATAGAAAAGCTGCAGAGATGAGAGAAGGTTAACCCCAAAATGCTATGGCATTTTGATGAGAGACAGACTCAAATTTCTTTAAGAACTTTGGCCTAAAGCACCTCCGTCTGACACTAGTGGAACTATTAATAGGGAGTGATTAGGAAATCACCTAACAGTTTGGTTTCTAGATACAGGCTGAAGAAGTTAAGAGCCAAGAAAGATTCTATGTATAGTATTTAGTAAAGCAAAACAATTTGGTAAGTAATGTTTAAGAAATGCTATTTCCTAAGATTTTGGAGTTGTATTTATTTTTTTTAATGAATTACATATGTTTCTATGAGACATCTTGTGACATTTCTAAACCCAACAGAAACAGTGTATCAGCACTTATGACAGCTGGTTCTCCACTGCAGTGTGTCCTAGGAAACACTCTTAAGATCCACTGTTAAACCTTATGAGAGCTTCAGATTCTATATTGCTCCCTATTTTACTGGGCATGAGTAGGAAGTTTTAGGAAGGAAAATAAAAGAATATCAGCTGCATAGACTTGAAGCAGTAATACTTGCATTTATAAGTGTGAGTATAGTTTTAAAAATCTATAGATTTTATGCAATTGTAAATATATGAATTCCTCACTATTAATATTTGTTTCAGAATTTTTTAAAAAATTGTTGAGTTACTTTTCTCTTGTTCATTTCACCATTAATTAGACCCATAATGTTCTAGACATTATTTGGATTATATTGACATTTTATCAGATTGAATATATCTGTATTACTTAGTAAGGTAAAAAGCAAAAACAAAAACAAACACTTTTCCAGAAAGAAAAAAACTGTGAATCAAAACTACAATAATATATTGAACATTTCATAGATGATGGGTTCATAGATAAGTATAAAAACATTCATTAAAAAAATTTTTATCACTCTTTAAAAAAGGATATATTATCACCCAGTGTTTCTTTTCTAGACAGAATAATTCTGTTTGGAGCCATGGCAAGGAGTTTACTTACTTTAAAAACAAGATTTGTCACATGCAAAGGATTAGTTACTCTAAGGTTTATGATTTAGAGTGACACAAGTGTGATTAACTCACTATAAATGATTGAATACTTTGCTTTTTGCCTTTCTTGTATATTTAGACTCTTGTGATATTTTTGTAAGAAGCTGTTGATGAAAAAAAGCCAAACTGTAAAATATTTAAAGAGGTTTATTTTGAGCCAAATATGAGTGATCATGGCCTATGATAACCTCAGGGGGGTCCTGAGAACATGTGCCCACAGTAGTTGGGTTACAACTTGGTTTTATACATTTTGGGGATACAGAAGTTATAGCCAAAGACATAAATCGATAAATGTAGGGTATTCATTGGTTTGGCCCAGAGAGGCGGGATATCATGGAGCTGGTGGGAAGGGGAGCTCACAGATGAATTCAATGATTTTCTGATTGTCAGTTGGTTGATAAGCTTTGCTGAAAGATTAGAAGTCAGCAGAAAGAAATGCTTGAGTTAAGATAAACGGGGTAGTGTAGACTGGATGCAGTGGCTTAGCAGTGGCTCACATCTGTAATCCCAGCTCTTTAGGAGGCCCAAGAGGGGAGATCACCTGAGGTCAGGAGTTTGAGGTCAGCCTGGCCAACATGGCAAAACCCCGTCTCTAGTAAAAATGCAAAAATTAGCCAGGTGTGATGGCGTGTGCCTGTAGTCTCAGCTACTTGGGAGGCTGAAGCAGGAGAATCACTTGAACCCAGGAGGCAGAGGTTGCAATGAGCTGAGATCACACCATTGTTCTCCAGCCTGGGCAACAGAGCGAGACTCTGTCTCAAAATAAAATAAAATAAAATAATTATAAAAATAAAGATAAATGAGGTTGTGGAAGCACAGGTTCTTGTTATGTAGATGAAGCCTCCAGATATCAGGCTTCAGAGAGAATAGATGGTCAGTATCTCTTATCAGACCTTAAAAGGTATCAAACTCTTAGTTAAATCTCTCCTGGATCAGGAAAAGACCTGGAAAGGGAAGGAGATTCTCTATAGAATGCAAATTTCTCCTGCAAATGATAGCTTTGCAGGGCCATTTCAAAATATGTCAACAAAATACATTTTGGGATAAAATACTTTGATTTCCTCTAGGGCCTGCTATTTGTTATTTAATGCTATACCAGAGTCAGGTTGGAGTTGGGGATCTTATTGCTACCAAGTCTGTTTTGTCAGTCTTATGATCTATTTTTTTTTTTTTTTGAGATAAATTCTCACCCTGTCACCCAGGCTGGAGTGCAGTGGTGCAATCTCAGCTCAGTGCAACCTCTGTCTCCCAGGTTCAAGCAATTCTCCTGCCCCAGCCTCCTGAGTAGCTGGGATTACAGGCATGCACCACCATGCTCAGCTAATTTTTTGTATCTTTAATAGAGATGGGGGTTCACCATGTTGGCCAGGATGATCTTGAACTCCTGACCTCGTGATCCACCCTTGGCCTCCCAAAGTGCTGGAATTACATGCATGAGCCACCGCACCTGGCCAATGATTTACATCTTAATGTCAGTGTTGGCCATTTGCGCCTAAACTCCAAAAGACAAGAGGGTATAAGGAGGCATATCCAACCTCCCTTCCTGTTATGACCTGAATAGTTTTTCAGATTTTCTTTGTGACCTTCATGGCCAAAAGGGGAGGATCCATTCAGTTAGTTGGCGACTTAGAGTTTTATTTTTGTTTTACAAAACTTATTTCCTAGGTTGAGTCACTGTACCTGACATGATCTTAATGATTGAATAGTTGTTAACATAAATAAATACATATTTTTTCTAACTCACTTAATTTCACACTGGTTCTACTGGTAAACTGTTTTTCAAAGTAATAAAATTCTCATAAGGCTATTTTTATTAGGTTTCATATATAGAAAAGGTATCTAATATATTGAATAATATTGCAGTTTCTAAGGCCAAAATGTCTTATTTCAAATCCCTGTTCTATTACTTACTAGTGGTACAATCTTGAAAAGTTACTTTATCTTTCTATGTTTTAGTTTCCTAA
Organism: Gorilla gorilla gorilla; assembly: GCF_029281585.2. Taxonomy (NCBI): domain Eukaryota; kingdom Metazoa; phylum Chordata; class Mammalia; order Primates; family Hominidae; genus Gorilla; species Gorilla gorilla. Next base: position 84,031,045 of record NC_073235.2, on the reverse strand, counting down.
TCTGCAAATTGAAGGTAATATTACCTATTGCATACAGTTATTTCTCCACTTAAATGAGTTAATACATGGAGAGTGCTTAGGAAAATGTCTGATATATATATATAGTGATTATTCACTAAATATTTCTTTATTGTTATAATTGTCATTTGTATTAGTTTCAAAATATTTAACACAGAATGTATTATGACAAAATTTCAGATGTTTCAGAACATGCTCATAGGGAGGCCACCTCTAATAACTCTAGCAATATGTTAACATGCATGACGCTATAATTGTATGCAAGATTCTAGGAGTTAAGTGTTCGCATCCTATGTATGTAAGGGTCAAGTTATTTGGTGCTAAATTAGATTTTTTTGGGTATGACTTCACATAGTCTTTTTGGTCCCACCCATATGTCAGCATTTAGACAGCCATGGATTGAGAGTTACGTTTAAATTCATAGATTAGAAATCTCATGGAGATTTTTGAAATCAGGTAAGTTTCAAGTCAAACCTTGGTTTTTTCATTCATAAAGATGGGACTGTGGCCTATTTTGCAGACTTCTGAGGATTTAATAGAAACTAGTAAACACACTACCTGATATATAGTTTGTCCTCAGTAAACATCATTCCTTTTCTCTGAATAGGTGGTCACATTGCGAACCTCTGGAATCAGTTTAGACATAAGAATAAAACACACCTAATCAAACATGACCTGGGTCATATCTTGAGTCTTCTAACCAGAGTAGACTTGGATTGCCCAGGCTATGTGGAGCTAGCGGGATGAGGACGATGGGGACTAGAGGGAATAGATGGCCGAGAGAAAGATGGTGGGAACTGACTGGAAAGACACTTTCAGCCTTTGGTCAAAACCCTCCAGAGCTTCCTAAACTTAGAGAACCAGTAACTACTGCTGACTGTGGCCCATAGACAGTTTTGTTTGAAATAGTGTTTTTAAATATATTGAATGCTAGTTGCTAGTATTTACAAATTAGGAGACTCAGCCTTAAATCAGAATCTCTGCCTTCTCTAGAAAAACCAGATCTGGGTCCATTAGGCCTCACACGTGATGTGAGTGGGCCACAGCAAAGAAGTGGCTGCGCCTTTAGATTGAGCCTACTCTTCCATTCCTGCTGGGCCCTTGTAGCCCTTGAGTTGTGACACCGGCTTTCACTGAGGCAAAATCCACTTTCCATTGGGTTAACTGGTGACATTTTGATACGTAAGAATATTTTGCTTCTTTTGAACACAAATGATTATGAAATGAATTTCTCGTACTTCTGTGTTATTTTAATGGATTCTGCCCCCATAGTCTACTTGACATAAAGTCTTAAAAAATATACTAGTAGTACTGTCTAGGATCAAAGGCTAATAATATTACATCTAGAAGCACCATATAGCAATAATGTCAAGGAGATGAAATTCAGGTCAGGTTTGTAATTACTACATTCATATGATAATTAGCAGTTTCTTAAAGCTTCATATTTTATATGATTTTTATTGCTCTCTGTCTTTTCAGAGCTTTATTGAGAATTAGCAGGATTTTATGACTTTGGTTGGTGTTAGTTAAATGAATTGCAGATGACAGTATTGTTAACAAGAAATGAGAATGATATGCTTTTGGATGTTAACAGAGCAAAATGCTGGTCAGATGTGAGTTAACATGTTCAAAAGTTTTCATATCTCTTAACACACTTAAAGCTATTTTGTCTATGGGGAATTATCTAGTTATTATATTTGTGAAGTAAACTTACCTGTGTTGTGTTTGTGTCTTACCCGTTGACACATATTAACATGTTTGAAGGTACATGTGAGAAGTTATGCACATAGACTACAAATTAGTAAACTATTTTGAAGTCTAGATTTCATGACTTATTACCAATCATTCTGAAGTTTTGCCTTCTTTGCTTGATTTGTATTTTTCTAGTGTTGTCTGTGTTGGTGGAGATGGATCTGCTAGCGAAGTAGCCCATGCTTTGCTTCTGAGAGCTCAGAAGAATGCTGGGATGGAAACAGACCGAATCCTGACTCCTGTCAGAGCACAGCTTCCACTTGGCTTAATACCAGCAGGCAAGGGAGTGGCTACAGATTCATTAAACTGACCCTTCTCCCTCTTTTCCTTTCTTACTTGCTAACCTAGACAGCACAACACAGAATTAATGAACAGACTTTGAAAGATCCAGACTTCTGGCATCCCCACTAGCAAATGTGAGACTTTTGACAAGTCATTTAATCTCTATGAGCCTTATTTTTCTAATCTATAGAATAGGGATCACAGATATATTATTCACTTTATTACAAGGTTATTGTAGTACTAACATTTGGTTTAGTAAAGGGTTTAATATATAGTTAAACCATCAGTATATGGAATGGTTATTATTCCCCCTTCGCATAAAAAATCTGTTGATTACACAGTACCAGGTAGGAAGTTTCAAAACAGGGCCACTCCAGTCTAGCTGCTTACAATTCCATATGAGGTGAATATGGTAACTTGCATAATTGACATACAACCAGATAACCTTGAGAATGCCAAAATTACTTGTGACTGGAAGGGAGGATAAGGTTTGGAAGGGTGAGATTCTTAAGGGCAAGGCTTTTTAATCTTTCTAGTCACTGCCATTTTTCAGCATCTAGAATAGACTATGCCACAGTGATGCTCAGTGAAGCCTATTAAGTGAATGCATGTAAAGAAGACTTTATATAGTAAATGACACTTGGATTAGGTCTTAAAATGGGTTGCAGCTGGCCTGAAAAGGTGAGAATGAGTTATTTTCTTGGCTGCAAAAGTAATAAAGCAAAGGCAAAACCCAGGAGTGTTTGAGGAATAGTGAAAAGGCCATTCAGTGGAAGATAATGGTATCAAAATAGGCCCAACCATGGAGGCTCCTGCATGCCACAGTAAGGGCTCTGAATTGTATTTGATAAGCAGTAGGGAATAATGGGATGTTTCAGAGCAAGGGGGCAACCTGATTGGAGCTTGTTCCAGGAGGATTCATTTTGCCTCACCGTGTGGAATGATTAGAGGATGGGAGCAGGAGAAAGTAGAGGTCAGAGACACAGAGAACCGTTAGAGCAACACTGTGATCCACAAAAGAGGGAAACATCATTCAAAAGCTGATTGTATTACACAATCACTCATCCCTATTTAACGAATGGTGCTGGGAAAACTGGCTAGCCATATGCAGAAAGCTGAAACAGGATCCCTTCCTTACACCTTACACAAAAATTAATTCAAGATGGATTAAAGACTTAAACATTAGACTTAAAACCATAAAAACCCTAGAAGAAAACCTAGGCAATACCATTCAGGACATAGGCATGGGCAAGGACTTCGTGTCTAAAACACCAAAAGCAATGGCAACAAAAGCCAAAATTGACAAATGGGATCTAATTAAGCTAAAGAGCTTCTGCACTGCAAAAGAAACTACCATCAGAGTGAACAGGCAACCTACAGAAAGGGAGAAAATTTTTGCAACCTACTCATCTAACAAAGGGCTAATATCCAGAATCTACAAAGAACTCAAATGAATTTACAAGAAAAAAACAACCCCATCAACAAGTGGGCGAAGGATATGAACAGACACTTCTCAAAAGAAGACATTTATGCAGCCAAAAGACACATGAAAAAATGCTCATCATCACTAGCCGTCAGAGAAATGCAAATCAAAACCACAATGAGATATCATCTCACCCCAGTTAGAATGGCGATCATTAAAAAGTCAGGAAACAACAGGTGCTGGAGAGGATGTGCTGGAGAGGATGTGGAGAAATAGGAACACTTTTACACTGTTGGTGGGACTGTAAACTAGTTCAATCATTGTGGAAGACAGTGTGGCAATTCCTCAGGGATCTAGAACTAGAAATACCATTTGATCCAGCCACCCCATTACTGGGTATATACCCAAAGGAATATAAATCATGCTGCTATAAAGGCACATACACATGTATGTTTATTATGGCACTACTCACAATAGCAAAGACTTGGAACCAACCTAAATGTCCAACAATGATAGACTGGATTAAGAAAATGTGGCACATATACATCATGGAATACTATGCAGCCATAAAAAAATGAGTTCATGTCCTTTGTAGGGACATGGATGAAGCTGGAAACCATCATTCTCAGCAAACTATCACAAGGACAAAAAACCAAACACCGCATGTTCTCACTCATAGGTGGGAATTGAACAATGAGAACACTTGGACACAGGAAGGGGAACATCACACACTGGGGCCTGTTGTGGGGTGGGGGAAGGTGGGGAAGGATAACATTAGGAGAAATACCTAATGTAAACGATGAGTTAATGGGTGCAGCACACCAACATGGCACATGTATACATATGTAACAAACCTGCACGTTGTGCACATGTACCCTAGAATTTAAAGTATTATATATATATAATATACATATACAGCCTTATGAATATTCATATATATATGTATATATATATATATAAAGGAAAATTAGGCAAAATAGCATTACTTGAGGTACTCAATAGCCTGGCAGAGTAGACATTAAGGGTAAGAGAGACTGGACTTGAATTTCAGTTTGGTACTTGACTTTGGGTGGGTAATTAGCCTTTATTAGTCTTGATTACACATTTAAAAGGTTTAATAAGGCCGGGTGTAGTGGCTTATACCTGTAATCCCAGCACTTTGGGAGGCCGAGGTGGTGGATCACCTGAGGTCAGGAGTTGAAGACCAGCCTGGCCAACATGGTGAAACCCTATCTCTACTAAAAATACAAAAATGAGCTGGGCATGGTGGTGTGCGCCTGTGATCCCAGCTACTGGGGAGGCTGGGGCAGGAGAATAACTTGAACCTGGGAGGCAGAGGTTGCAGTGAGCTGAGATTGTGCCACTGTACTCCAGCCTGGGTGACAGAGCGAGGCTGTCTCAAAAAAAAAAAAAAAAAAAAAAGTTTAATAATGTCCATCCCCATAGGGCTATTACAAGAATCAACTTTTAAAAAGTCACACATTATCACTAAAAAAAGCAAAATATTTTTCCCTATGATTATAGAAAATAATGCACATGGTTGAAAAAAATTCATATTTTGATAACCCTATTCATTTAGTATGGATTTTAGAATACTTAGTATTGTTGATAAGTTGACAGAGCATAAGATATTCAAATGCCCTTTTAGAGTGTAAAGTCTTTCAGAAAGTCAGAATTTAAAAGGAGAGAGATATTCAGATATAATCTGATAATTCTGGAGTGTATAGGAAAACCTAAAATGGTTTCTAAGTAGAAGACACCAAGATGATTTTGACTCAAAGAGAAAAATGATGCATTTTGGGCATCTTTTCATGGCATTTTATTTCTTGACCTTTTTGCTTTACTTTAGTAGTTCTGACTATAATGGTGGAAACTTTCCAACATTTCCTTCCATGCAAAGTGGATGTGCTTAGGACACTTCATTAGTACTTAAATTCCTGAGGCCATACATCAGAAATAGAAAGATGGGTGTCCCTACAGGTATGCCTTTGACATAAATTTGGTGGTTGGCTATAAAAACTGGTGGTTATTCTTATGTTTTAGTATGTAATTCAGATTTTATAAAGGAATAGCATTTAGTTTTATCACTATTATAATTTTGAAGAGTATTTCTGATTTGGGGAGCATTTTATGTATTCTTTGGATATTTGTAGTAATGCCGTTTTAACATGTCTTGTTTAGAAGACACAGTATGCTGCCAAAATTCTGGTCATTGCACAGGAGTTCTAGCATTCTAATTCCATCTAATAGGAGGGGAAAGTCATGTGTGGGGTATATTTAATATGAGGACTGTATGCCTAGTCAGGGCTTTTGATAGAGAATGGGAACTAGAACTAGGCAGGAAGTTTTCAAGCTGAACATGAGGAGACAGTGTGCCTTTGAAGCCATTTGCCTCCTGGAGAGAGACACCCAGAGGGAGAGTGTTTAGTAAATTAATCCACTGAGCCAACAGACTAAGCTGCTGAATTATGGTCAGACTCAAATGGATCAGATGTGGAGAAGCCTGTATTTGAACTGCTGGCCATTAGGAATGGTGTTTGTTGCTATGGGAACTGGTGCTAAGGAACTATACTGAGAGACTCTGATTAAAAGGGGGAGGGGGAATGGAGAAAAAAGCCTGAGAGGACATAAAAATAAAAAAGCAATCCAGTTGTTGTAAAACAAGGCTCAAGCCACATACTGATGGCTGTGAACCATATATTCCTATAGAGTTTGCATAAATAAATTCATGCTTTCCAATTAATTTGAGGAGAATAAAATATTGCCGAGGGACTGTTAATTTCTATGATATTTCAGGCAAAGAACCAAAGTGTAGGTGCCGTTTTCATGAGAATTTTAGATATGCTTGACTAGGAAGTCATTACATCACATTTATCTGTTTGGATGTGGGAGACATTAACAGCCTTATGAATATTCATGGTATCTGGTTAATTAAGTTAATTGTTCTGCAGAAGTGCTTGCACTTCCAAGGACATTTTTTTTTTTTTTTTTTTTTTGCCTCCATAGTTTCTCCCTGGTATTTCATCAGTAATTCCTTACATGAACTGCTACTTCTGTCCTTACTTTTTTGTATTTGGAACATTTTAGCAGCTCTCAGGAGGGAGTGGTAGGCAAAGTTTCCGGTAGTGTTAAGAAAAATAACTTTCAGGCTAATTAAAATGTTTACCTTGAGGTAGAACATTTATAGCTTTTGTGAGAACATTAAAATTACGCCATTGTTATTTATGTGAGCAGCATGTTCTTTTGGCATGTAGACATCTTTTCAAATAGAGTACAGTTTCCTGAAACAAAATGTAATCCATCTTTCAGATTATCCCAACAAAATATAGAACAAGCTATCATTTTGCAATTTTACATATACTTTCTCATAAACTTTCCTTTTTTCTTCAGTGTCAAAAACCACATTTAAAGACTAAGATACAGATTAATGAGTAGTCAATGACTAAAATAATTTTCTGACTTCTAGTCATGTCTGTTATCACTGCCAACTTCTACAGAATTGGAGAAAAGTTGCAAAGCCTGAGAAGACGTAAACAATTTTGAAAGCCATCTCTAGCATTCTAAAAAAATTTTGTACTTGGGCATACTCACCATACTTCAAACTCACAGGGAATAAATGGTCTTTATTTTCTTAAGTCATGATATGTGTCATTCTCTATTGCACATGACATTACATTATGTTTTTTAATAGCCTTTCTAGAGGAATGCTTTTATGGTCTACTCATAATTAACCATGGTAATGGAGGAAATGTGTTTCATGGAGTACTGTAATCCATCGATAATCCTAAATATCTGACTCTAATTATGTGGCCTCCTCCAAAATCTTTACCACAAATCTGATTGGGAAGCACAATGGATTGACTTGTTTCTTCCTTTTCTCCTAATCCATTCCAGATTTATTAGCAATTAGATGGTCAAAGGGCAGGCTGTAGAGGGCCACAAGATCACTGGAAAGACCTGGATAAAGGTCCACTGAGTAACAGGTTTCTACACTACTTGTTCTCAAAACTTAGGGTCCATAGACTCACCTTGTGAACTTGCTAAAACAGAGATACCTGGGTCCTCCCTCCTCCAAACACATTCTGATTCCATGAGTTGGAGGTAGAACCCAGGAATGTACGTTTTTAACAAGCTCCCAGGTAATGATGCTGCTTGGACCATGCATTCCAGAGGAGTTTCTCACCAAGTCACTGTGCATACAAACCACCTGGGGATCTAATAAACTGCAGACTCTGAATCAGTGTGTCTGGAATGGGGCCTGAGAGGCAACATTTTAAAAATAATATTTTTTTTACTTCCATTAATACTGCTATTACTGTTTTAATACCTATTATCCTTATTTTTAAATGGACAAAAATTTTATGTATTTATTGTGTACAATGTGATGTTTTGAAACATGTATACATTGTGAAATGGCTAAATAAAGATAAACATGCATAAAATTGACATAATGATCACATACTGATTTTACATTGAGAACACTTAAAATCTCCCTTAGAAATTTCCAAGTATATAATGCATTGTTACTAACTATTGTTTTAGCCTGTTCTCATGCTGCTATAAGGAAATACCCAAGACTGGGTAATTTATAAAGGAAAGAGGTTTAATTGACTTGCAGTTCAGCATGGCTGGGGAGGCTTCAGGAAACTTACAACCATGGTGGAAGGCAAAGGAGAATCAAGGCACATTCTTCACAAGGTGGCAGGAAGGAGAAATGCTGAGTGAAGTGGGGAAGAGTCCCTTATAAAACCATCCGATCTCATGAGAACTCACTCACTATCACAAGAACAGCATGGGGGAAACCACCCCCATGATTCAATTACTCCTACCTGGTCTCTCCCTTGACATGTGGGGATTATGGGGATTAAAATTCAAGATGAGATTTCGGTAGGGACACAAAGCCTAACCATATCAACTATAGTCACTAGGTTGTATAACAGATCTCTTGAATGTATTCCTTTTAACTGAAATTTTATATCCTGGACCAGTATCTCCCCAATCCTTCCCACCCATTAGCCCCAGTAACCACTATTTTACTCTTTGCTTTTATGAGTTTAAGTTTTTCAGATTCTACATAAAAGTAAGATCATGTGGTATTTGTCTTTCTATGCCTGTCTTATTTCACCTAGCATAATGTCCTCCAGGTTTATCCACGTGTTGTAAATGACAGGACCTCTTTAATGCCAAATAGTATTCCATTGTGTATATAAACAAGCTGATTGTCCCTAATCTGAAGACTTAAAATCCAAAATGCTACAAAATTAGAAATGTTTGAGTGCCAGCATGATGCCACAACTGGAAAATTCCACACCTCATGTGACGGGTAGCAGTCAAAGTGCAGTCAAACCTTTGTTTCATATAGAAAAATATTTTAAATATTATATAAAATTATCTTCAGGCTATGTGTATAAGATGTATAAAACTTTTATGTTTAGACTTGGGTCCCACCCCCCAGATATCTCATTACACCAACAGTGTAAAAGTATTCCCATTTCTCCACAGCCTTGCCAGCATCTATTGTTTCTTGACTTTTTAATAATCGCCATTCTGACTGGTGTGAGTGTGGTTTTGATTTGCATTTCTCTGATGATCAGTGATATTTAGCTTTTTTTTATATGTTTGTTGGCCACATAAATGTCTTCTTTTGAGAAGTGTCTGTTCGTATCCTTTGCCCACTTTTTGATGGAATTTTTTTTTTTCTTATAAATATGTTTAAGTTCCTTGTAGATTCTGGATGTTAGACCTTTGTCAGATGGGTACATTGCAAAAATTTTCTCCCATTCTGTAGGTTGCCTGTTCACTCTGATGATGGTTTATTTTGCTGTGCAGGGATTGTTTTCTTGATTTCTTTTTCAGATAGTTGTAAGTGTACAGAAATGCTACTGATTTTTGTGTGTTGATTTTGTGTCCTGCAACTTAACTGAGTTTGTTTATTAGCTCTGACAATTCATTCATGGAGCCTTTAGGGTTTCCTAAATAAATAAGATCATGCCTACAAACAAAGGCAATTTAGCTTCCGTCTTTATGATTTGCAAGCCTTTTATTTCTTTCTCTTGCCTAATTGCTCTGGCTAGAACTTCTAGTACTGTTTTAATGACAGTGGTGAGAATGGGTATTATTGTCTTCTTGAGGAACAAGACATTGTTTCTCAACTCATGAGAGTAATTTTAATAAGCACTCAAGTATTGTCATTCCTGTTTGACAGTAGGCCGTATTTTGAGTAACAAGGGTCACAGCATAACTTGCCTTTTGGTGAATCAGTTGGAACCAGTTTGCCATTTAGTTAAAATAAACTTTTCTTTGCACTGGTATTACTAGAAGTAATTGTGCTTATTTATAATTAATAATAATTAAATATGCTTATTCTTAGTTACCTAAAAAATTATGATATTAATGACCTCTTGGTTGATAATGGCTAAGCTGCCTCAGCTTCTCCAATTTAGCAACCCAAGTACATATCAGTTCAAAGTAACACAAATTGAAGCAATTATGTATGATCACATAGGAATGCTTCTGATTAACAAAATCCAGAGGACTGGTCTTTGCTTTCATAACCGGAACACACCACATCCATGGTTTCACAGCTCTTGGCTATTATTGGACTTACTTATTATATTCTTTAATTCAAGAAAAATTGTAGCTTCATTCATTCTGTTCTTAATAATTTTAAATTCTCTTTAGCCTCCTGGGAATGGGAAGGGCTAGCTGGTATAGTCCCCTGTATCTCAGATTTCAGTTACACATAAACATTAAAGGGGCCTGACTTAGGGCGCTCTTTGCCTCTGTGGACTGGTGGGGAAAATCCAGGTGTGTCTTAAGTTCTAATAATCATGAAAATCAGAAATCATAATGTTTCAAATACAAATCTTCATACATGGGAAATACAATTGAATTAAACATTTTCTTCAGTGTAGGAGACATTTGTCAGATAACAGAGGGGATTCCCATTTGGCTAAGAGCTTACCTCTAAGATTCATTAAATGTGTTTAGAGCATATTTTTTGTAGTTTGTAGTTATTTTATTTTTCTGAGTTATTACTTGGATTATTTTCTCTTTTATTTATGTATGCATTTGTCTCTGCTCCCCAGAGGCACCCTTTTGCTGTTGATCCTCATTTTGGCATTGAAGCTAAAAACCCATTCATTAAGGTTGGGATGGAGTGGGCTTTGATATAGCTAGCATTTGGGAGGTAGAAAATAGGCATTCGTGATCAAAAAAGCTGTAAGCGGTTACTATAAACTATTTTTAAATTTCTAAGTATTTTAAATACTCAACAAATGTGTAGACATTTGATGTGCATCTGTACTGTGAATAAGAACTTAAACTTCTAATATTCACATTAACTTTCCTGATTTTATAAATTCTCGTTTATTTTTCATCTGAACATTGCAGAATGACATCTATATAAAGTAAAAGCAAATGTTAATTTGAACACATTCTACCCTAATAGTGCATGTTTTAAAATTGCTTTGGCAGGATCTACCAATGTATTGGCACATTCTCTTCATGGAGTTCCTCATGTGATAACTGCAACATTGCACATTATAATGGGTAAGAATTCTTCCAAAGCAGTTCATATTTTATAAGGAAATGTTGATTTATATAAGGAAGGCCATCTTATTTCCATCAGACTTTAAGAAAAGGCAGGTTCTTTGTCTCTTAGAGTAGAGAAATGTTTGACTGAAAAACCAAAAAGCAATGCTTTACTATGTGGATTGCCTGTCTTTTCAAAATACTTGCTTTGTAAAGAGCAGTAAATGAAGTTTTATTGTAATCTCTGTAGAAAAAAAATATTGTAGTGTGCTCAAAATAATAATTTTATAACCAGATGAAGAACATTAATGAATACTCCTCAAGTATATCCAACACTGATGTAGGACTGTACCAAGACTCTAGGACTAGGATTATGTTATTAATGAAAAAACATAACCAGAAAAAAATTTCAGCCAGTAGATGTCTATAGATATTTTATTATCCCAATTGGTAAAAAGCATATAAGCTCAGGTATATGTAACACCAAACTACTGTTAAATCTGTGTTTACCTTGCCTATCTACTTTAACTTCGTTTCTTTGACCATGTTTTATAGGAAATAGCAATAAGCTGAAAAATTTAGTACTCTGTGTTTCTTCACTAGTACCTGAACAAGTTAAAAATGGTAATTATTGTAGTCATAGGTAAAGGAAACTGAAGAGAAAGTGAGGATGTTCATGGTCTACAGTACCTTGAGATATTCTCCTATAAGCCAATAAATATGCTCTCTTATGTTTGCTGTTTTGATACAAGTCCTCCTGTACTCACTGATTAATATTTAATGTAATATTCAAGGGCATGTACAGCTGGTCGACGTCTGCACCTTCAGCACTGCTGGCAAGCTTCTTCGCTTTGGGTTCTCAGCCATGTTTGGCTTTGGTGGAAGAACTTTGGCTCTGGCAGAAAAATATCGATGGATGTCCCCTAACCAACGGAGAGATTTTGCTGTTGTTAAGGCACTGGCAAAACTTAAGTAAGTCTTTTTCTTAAACCAAAAATTTTGTATCCCAGGTTCCATGACTGTTAATAACAAATTTCATTACATTTTAGGGCAGAAGACTGTGAAATATCATTTTTACCATTTAACAGCTCTGATGATGTGCAAGAAAGGTAGGTAAAAACTCAGTGTAATACAGATAACCTATAACTTTAAAGCATAAAACATTCTGACAAACAATTGATCAGACTTAGAATCTTTGGTTATTTTTCTAACATAGTAGTAAAGAATATAGAATCACAGACTCTTACAGGTCCTAGTAAGCAAACAACTACTCACTCAGCCTTTTTCTCTTTTTCCTTCCTTCTTTCCTCCCTTCCTTCCCCCTCTGTCTCTCCCTCCCTCCTTCCGTTCTCTTTTTCCCTTCCCTTCCCCTTTCTTTCCTTTCCTTTATTTTTTTCCCTTTCTTTCCTTTTCCCTTTCCCTTTTCTTTTGAGTGCCTACTATATGCCAGGCACTTTGAATACAACAACGCACCAAAAAATGAACAAAACACACAGTTTTGTCCCTTGTGATAATTTTGGTCTAGTGTGTAATACAAATATTAAAGCCATATTAAAGAAGGGTTATAGTCTTTGAAGAAATAGTACATTATTATTCCTTATAATACTAGTTTACCTTTAAATGAATCAACACATTATGTTGGCAGCAACAAAATTGTACACGTTTTTACTTACTATCTAATTGAAGAAAGTATTTAACATATGTAATGATGAGTCCTCTAATTTTCTCATATTTAATAGATTTGTGTGTGTGTGTGTGTGTGTGTGTGTTTGTGTGTGTCTGTGTGTGCATTACCTGTTTTATGTCTTTGTTTTGTTTTCTTTCTTTTAGGAGGGCACAGGGATCTCCCAAATCTGGTGAGTCGAAAAGTATCTCCTTGAGAACTGTGCCAGGTTCTGTTGACATTTTGCTCTGGTGAGGGAAAATAACCAATCACTTTCATTACCTTTAGACTGTAATGATCAATGGCAAGTGATCCAGGGTCAGTTCTTGAATGTCAGCATTATGGCAATTCCTTGCCTGTGTTCAGTGGCACCTAGAGGCTTGGCACCTAATACCAGGTTAGTAAGCATTTTTATTGAATTGTTGATACATTTCTTATAGACCATTTTTTTCCAGGATATCCAATTAACTGTTGGTTAGCTAGAAACTTAACAGGTAGTTTATCTTTGTATATTAGAGATTCTAAGGGATTTGTCGTCACAGTAGGTTGAGAACAACTGTTGAACTGGAATAATTATCAGATAATCATTGACTATTTAACGTCACTGAGGCTAAAATAATATTTCCTAAGTTTTATTGATAGAATTTTATGCCTAGTTTACTTGATTGATTCATTTAGTTGTGGAGAACATTATATTAAATACTGATATTTCTTGTGAATGTCTTTGCTTTCCAACTTTAATGCAAACATAAATATCCTTAGCATGAAAATCACACATATGTATATTTGATACTGTATTAGTCTGTTTTCATGCTGCTGATAAAGACATACCCGAGACTGGGTAATTTACAAAATAAAGAGGTTTAATGGACCTACAGTTCCACGTTGCTGGGGAGGCTCCACAATCATGGTGGAAGATGAAAGTCACATCTCACATGGCAGCAGACAAGAGAGCTTGTGCAGGGAAACTCCTATTTTTAAAACCATCAGATCTCATGAGACTTATTCATTACCATGAGAGCAGCACAGGAAAGACCCACCCCCATGATTCAGTTATCTCCCACCAGGTCTGTCCCACAACACATGGGAATTATGAGAGCTACAAGATGAGATTTGAGTGGGAACACAAAGCCAAACCATATCAGATACCTTTAGTCAAAAGAAACATTTCAGTTCTATTTAATGTGAATAGTAGTGCATATCAATCTCCTGCCCACATTTTCAATTGAATAAAATATGAGACATCTTATATATATCTTTTTATCCATAGGATATAGACATTCCTTCTCTTGCACATTCTTCTTAATCAGCTGTCCATTATGGGGCTGAAAATATTGCTTTCCTGAATCCAATCCTGTAGAGTGTAGGAGAAAGGATCGTGAGTGTTGTGAAATATAGGCAATAAACAGGGAAATATTCAAAGTTAGAGAAGAAAAAAGAGAAACTGCAAACTTCGATATTGAAAACCCAGATGGCAAGGTCCTCATTAATTACATCTAGTGCTAAAACTTCAAAGGAGTATTTTGAACCTTGTGTGATTTAGAAATTGAGCCTGGTGGTTTTCCCCGACACCTTCAGAAATCCTAGATAGCTGTGTGCTTTCGTAATGTAGTTTCCCTGACTAAACTTGAAGACGTGGCTAGCTGACCAAGGAGCTATGTTTGGCAGGACTTGAGACAATGTTTATCTAACCCTGTTTGTTTAAGGACCTTCTTGGGAGGGTAGACCTGCTCTTCTGGGAACAATCGATTCATAGCTCCTTCAAAGCCACTCCGTAAATGTTCCGCTTGACTAGAATTCCACTGTTGACTCTGCAGGCTTAATCAGTATTAATGAATTTTTCAGAGAAGGATGACTAATTAGAGATTTCTTCTGTGGTTTATAATCACAACATGCCATCTTTGCAAAGACCTTTTGATCAGGACTCATTTGACCGGAGATTTTTCAGAGATGTAGCTTCTGATGATTCAGGATGATTGAACAGGAGATTTCACTTTCTTCTTTTTCCCCCACCATGATAAATAATAATTTATGTGAAAATATCTCAGTGCAAATTTCCAATAGGAACTAATATTCTTATATTCTAAGTATTCTAAGATTAAATGTATTCATATATGTGAGACATTTAAAGCAGTGCCAGCCATGTAAGTTGTGTTTCTATTTCAAGTAAATACTGCAAAGCAGGCATAGGATAGTGCTTTTAATGTTTATAAATTATGCAATTAAAGATGCACAGTGACACTACCATGAACGTTTTGGTGCTGTTTATTTTTAATTGGGAAGAAGAAGCATGATGGAAAGCATACTGAGCACCTGGAGTATTGGTGCTGATGACCATTTTTTCTCTGTGTGCCTTTGAACAAATCACTTAAACTTGGAGTTGTCTTTTCGTTCTATGTGAAATGAGCGAATGATTAGATAATCTCTAAGGTCCTTTACAGCTCTGACCTGAGCTTTCATAAGATACTAAGAGCTCTTTTTTTATTTTGTTGTTATTCTTAGATTAACTTCATGTTTGCACTGAAATCAAGCTAGAAGTCATTTGTATGTATTTCTGCAAACTGCATTCTATAGCTTGATGCATTTGTGAGTGGCTGTTTTGGCACTAAATCACACCTCTGAATTTTCAGTCTCTTATATTGGATGGAACAGTTATGCAAGATTAAAATGTTCAGTCATTTAACTGAACATGTGTGGCAGCATTTGTTCACTCCATTTCATCCATCCAAAGGCCACTTTGATTTATTTCATTTCCTATGTCACTTAGACCTTCTGTCTATAAATAAATATTTAAATCACACTTTAGATTTTAGAAAATGTTGAGCTATTTGTTACACCACTTGTGCATATTAACTCTTCTATAATACATCTTTTAACAACATAGTTTCACATTTAGAATTTCTAATTACATTGTATTTTAAATTATGTCTTGATATGTGAGTAGGACGCTTGATGGTTTGTTTTGTAAAATGCTCTAATGTAAGAGCTTATTGAGAAGGAAGCCAATGATTTAATAAAACTCGTTTGAAAGCCTGAATCATTTAAAAAATAGCAAGATACGGTTTATGAATTTTAGGTAAATGTAACATGGTGATTTATCTATCTTGTCCAATACTTTCAGTAAACAGTATACTTGTTATAAGGAACAGTATGTCATAATTTTTGGTATAATCTCTTAGTAAACTTCTTAATGTCTAATAGAAATATTTAATTTCAGATTAAATAATGGAAGTATGGCTCTTATAATTGCCCGAAACACTTCTCGGCCAGAATTTATAAAACACCTGAAAAGATACGCCAGTGTAAAAAATCAGGTATAGTAAATTCTTTTTGTTACTTATTTGCAAAGCTATTAATCATGTAGAAAAAGATGCTGCAAGAATTGACATCGAATCCTGCCTCGTAAGAAGGTTTTATTTTCTTCTGAATATATTAATCTTCTTTTTCCCAATCTGTTTCATCCAAATTTTGAAAAGCATCCACCAGGATTAATATAGATTGGCCTTTTTTGAATGATGAATTAGTGGTTATGTATCTGTAACCACAAAGATAAAATAGGAAATGTAGTGTTATATTGTAATGTGAAATAAATTAAGGATAAAATTACATACTCCGGCTGTTCTTCAGAATGAAAAGAAGTGAAATTTGAGAGTTTAGCCTTCTTGATATTATGGCAGCAGACTTTCTAAAGTTATGATCTTTAGATCTTCCTGACATTTGTTTGCATATCTGCATTGATTGAAATAGATCTGTAGATATGTATTTAAAAATATGACACTTTTATACAAATATTCATTCAAAATGAGAATATGTGAAGATATACATTTCCACTTAAGTGATTTGCTTTAAAGAGAAACAGTAACTATTACAAGCCATATTATTTTGGCAGCTGTTTTGACCTGATTATTAGGAAAATGATCCTTGAAATATGTGAATTTCTGAAATTGTGAGTCTTTGAAGTACATAGGTATGGTTGTAAAACCCTATAGTTTCACACTTTTTCTTTTTCTTTTTTTTTTTTTTTTTTTTTTTGAGTTAGAGCCTTGCTGTGTCACCCAGGCTGGAGTGCAGTGGCGTGATGTCTGCTCACTGCAACCTCCTCCTCCCACGTTCAAGCGATTCTCCTGCCTCAGCCTCCCAAGTAGGTGGGATTACAGGCTCACACCACCAGGCCCAGCTAATTTTCATATTTGTGGTAGAGACAGGGTTTCACCATGTTGGTCAGGCTGGTCTCGAAACTCCTGACCTTGTGATGTGTCCACCTCGGCCTCCCAAAGTGCTGGGATTACAGGCGTGAGCCACCACGTCTGGCCCACACATTCTTAAAGGTATAAAATGGTGCTTGGATATAGTTGGGAGATAACAGACGGGAGGAGGAGGAGGAGGGTAAACCCAGCCAATGACTGGCAGCTGAACCTTGCTTGTGTACCTTAGCCATAGCAAGTCTCTCCATTTTTGCCTCATTATATTTTCAAACTTTCTTAGGCCATCTTCATGAAGTTTGATCTTCTGTCTATAACATTATTTGATCCTCATATATTGAACAACTAACTGGGCTGCTTAGGAACTTAAATCATAAAAAATTAGTTACAGTCCCACTTTATATGTCAAAGTAGATCAGCAGGTATAATGTAGGTTGTGAGCCTACGTAACAGTTTTATGTATGTGTTTGGGTGGAATATGGAGATTTATTGATTTTCAAAGGAATATATGCCTTTTCACATTTTAATAAATTTCTAAACATTAAAACGAATTTTGAAAAAACCCAAAGCACTATATATTCATTGCTGTTTTTAAGTCAGAAAATAGAAACAAGAAAATGATTTTAAAGCACTCAAAATTTCATGTTCCTCAAGATTAGTATCATTACCTTGGTAGAATTTTTTCCGAATCCTTTTTTTATTAAATAAATGAGAAGTTAAGTAAGTATTAACCTCATTCATGTACCTCTATTTGAGAACTTAAATAGTATTAACCTATTAATGTACCCCTGAGAAGTTCTGTATTTATTTTGGGGAGGTGTATGTTGCACAAATTGTTTATGGAAGGTCTCTTTTGAAATTGCCTATGGGGCAAGTCTCTCAGGCAATTTTTGTAAACATTCTTCTTCTTCATTTTTTTAAATCAATATACCTTTCTTCTGATTTTAAAAGCAATGGTCATCTTACACATAAAGACAGACATACAGAAAATAATAAAAATCTGTATCAATAGGAAGACATTTTCTAAGAGATAATATTATGCAGGATTTATCATATTTTCTCATGTACTCTACGAGGCATATCTTGCTTTTGACACAAGAAACAGTTGCCTGTGTGTGATTCACTGGCCTTAACTCTGATTTATTTATCAACTTTCAAAAATTAAAATCCATGCTATTGTTTTTTTTTTGCAAAGAATTCTAAAATATTTTGCATAGTGTATATAGTAAGAATAATTAGATTGATTCCCAGGGTGACTGCTTTCAAGCAATGTTAATTTGATTTGTTAATTATCCACACAGGTGTGTTTATTTAGGCTCTTTCCTTCATGGTGACATTAAAAATGTGAATTTATATAAATTTTGTAAGATTATGAAAATCAGATCTATGTAAAAATCATGTCTACTGCATAATTCGTAGCAGTGCTGGTATTCAGGAAGGAAAATGTGGCAATTCAGTTTAAGGAGAGTAACATCTGCTTCTCTGAACCATTTTTACCAGGTTGAATAAGCGACTGTTACTGTATAACACTGTAAAATAGATTGAAACCACCATGTGCGGAGTGGCTCCTGTTCCTTCCCCATCTCTGTGTAAAATTAGATAGAGGCTGAACACTACCCTTCAAAGTCCTTGCAGCTCCATCCTATTGCTTTGCCCCCCTTCTCACTGCCCACACTTTTCTCTTTCATTGTGACCATTTTTGGTAGGGAGTTTAAAACCTTAAATGTGAGTGCTTCCCCCAGGATTTCTTTGCAGCCCTCTCATCTTCTCAGGATGCCGTCTCCTGGATGGCCTCATTGCCCCTCACTTTTGAACTGTCTGAACATCATGCACTCCCAAGGGTTCTGTCATCTCGTCTTATCTGCAGGACCTCTGTCTTCTTGTATGCTGAAGAGGCTCTGAAATTCACCGGCATCTGGAGGCCAACATGTCTACAGCCGACCTTATCTTTTCCCCTAAAGTTGTTCCTTCTGCGTTGCTCTGTGCGGGTCAATGGCACCACTTTCTACCCATCCGGGTTACCCTGAACTGTTCCTTCTTCCTCATTCCTCACTACCAGTCCCCTAACTTGTTCTGTTGGTCTCCTCTTAAATGTTTCTAAAATTTCTCCCTCACCTTAATTCAAACTTTAATCCTTTCTTGCTTACAGTAGCCTCCTTTTGGCCTTCAGGTTCTCTGGTCTTGTCTTCCATACCTCTTTTTAGAGAAACTTTTTTCTAAGACACACACTGGATTTCTCTCCTGCTTAATTATTCAGTGCCTTTCTCTTGTTGTCGGAATAATATAGAATATCCTCAGTCTGGAACACGTGGCCTTCGTATCCAGGTCCCTGCCTGTGTTGCAACCCCACCTCTTATTACCACCCTCCACCACATTTCCAGTGTTTTGGCATTTTATTTATTGGCTAAGGTTGCCATAACAAATACCACAGAAAAGATGGCTTAAACAAACAGAAATGTATTTCTTTCATGGTTCTGGAGGCTAGAGCTGCAAGACAATGTTAGCAGGTTTGGTTTGTCCTGAGTCTTCTCTCTCTGGCTGGCACATGGCTGCTTTCTCACAGCACCCACAAGTGAGTGGTCTTTCCTCTGTTCATCCCCGATGCCTTTTCCTATGTCCAAATTTCCTCTTCTTATAAGGACACCAGTCGTATTGGATGAGGGCCTAAAGACATCATTTTAGCTTAATCGTCTCTTTAAAGATCTTATCTCCAAATATAGTTATGTTCTGAGGTATACAGGGCGAGGATTTCAATACAGGAATTTGAGGGCCAAAGGGCATGATTGAGCACCTGGGAGTCACACTGAATTCTGTGTAGTTGCTTGACCATGGTTTGCCTCTAGTTTTGTAAATGCTTCCTCTCTCCAGACTTTCTTCTCCAGGCTAAATCTTATATGTTCTTTAAGGCTCAATTCAAATGGGAAGCTTTCCCAACATCCGTAGCCTGTTTGCCTCCTCTTGTTTCCTCCGTTGAACTCCACGCATGCACCATCATGGCACTCCCCTGTATCAAAATTGTAACTGTTTACTTCTCCTCCCCATGCCCCAAACATACCCTCACACAGGATTCTAAGCTCTTGGCTCCCGAAAGTCCCACTTAACAGCGTCTGTGGCTTCACACAGTTAAAGCATTTGAAGGATGGCTAGATCTTCATTTTGTGAGGTGTGCACATGACAACTGCTGATTTAAGATAATAGACTTACTGGTGGTGGCTGTCAATTCTTGGCATTCCTTGGCTTACAGCTGCATCACTCCAGTCTCTGACTCTGCCATCCTTGGCATTCTTCTCTCATAAGGACATCAGTCATATTGGATTAGGGCCCACCCTAATGACTTCATCTTAAGTTGATTCTACCTGCAAAGACCCTATTTCTAAACAGGGGACATTCACAGGTACCAGGGGTTAGGACTTGAACATAGTTGGGGTGGGGGAGGGAAATATAATTTAGATCATAACAGGCAGTTTGTGTGTTTTAAATGAATTATCAACTAATATGAATGATTATGTAGATAATTCTACAAGGATGAGGCATGTAGCCAAGGCTTTATACCTGAGGTAGGAGGTCTAATGCAGTTACTGTCAAACAGTTTTGCTTGGGGCCCTCTAATTCTGTACCTCAGTCACAACAGCTGATGCCATCATATCATCTACTGTTTAACTGTGTTTACAGTATAAACTGGAAAGTTGGCTGGACCTTGGTATCTACATATGTAAAATATGGGTGTTGGGGAAAATATTAGTTTTCTGTCAACTTTTAAAACTATGTTTCATTGAGGTTTACATGTGGAAAAGGGGAAAAACTATGTAGATGATGTTTAATTAGGAATGTATCTCATGTCATTTTTCTGAAAACTGAAATGAGTAGTTATACATTTCTGCTCAAGTTATTTGGCTATATTTTCTTAATTATGTCAGAAAATACATAGTGCTTTTTCAGTATAGTTTCCTTAGGCAAACAAGAAAAAACGCAAGTTGAAGTTTACCTTGCACCATTCTATAGTGTAAGTAAACAGTGATCTTGCAGCTTGTGTCCATTGTTAAAGTGGGAATGGGGCAGGCAAACACCTTTAAAATTTGATTGGCTTTCTCTTTTAAAAGAAGACATACATCCCATTTTATCTTCAGAAGTTTAGACTTGCGTTCTTCCAAATTAAATTCCAAGTGTGAAACTTGTACTAGTTTGCTTTATGTCAGCTAAACTAATTGACAAGTTGATAAACTCAATGGATTATATGTCTTCTGTATCTACAGGCCAGTATTAAAGATTATCTTTAATTGAAAAATCTACAGTATCACTATTGTATGCAACTTCTCACAGATATTTACTATTTGTCATAAAATAAGATTTCTAGGTGCTAGATCTAAAAGAACCCAAAAGGCTTTGGATAAAATATTCCTTCTTCCAAAAAAAGTTGGAGATCCCTGTTCATAGTCTCAAAGCTATTAAAATGTCAGCATACGTGTTGATATTTACTTGTGAGAGAGGGCTCAGTGAACTTTGATTTGTGTTAGTAGCTAGAGATAAACCAAGTATAATGATTATTTGTATTTATTTTTAGTTCAATTTTCCATTTGTTGAGACTTACACTGTTGAGGAAGTAAAAGTTCATCCAAGGAATAATAGTGGTGGATATAATCCAGAGGAGGAGGAGGATGAAACTGCTTCAGAAAATTGTTTCCCTTGGAATGTAGATGGTGATTTAATGGAAGTTGCATCAGAGGTCCATATTAGGTAAGTCTATTTCACCGCTTATATGTCAACCAGTAAACCTAAATCTAATAGTACAACGAAAGCTCTCGTCTCTGAACTATCAAAGCAGGCAGTTGGTTAGTTTTTAAAAAATCAGTAAATCAGGGAAGCATAAAGAGACATGTACAAATTTCAATAAATAAAAAGCAACTTTACATTTATTCAACTGTTATGTAGACCCAAGGCATTTTCTTTGGTTATGCGTGTCTACATTGGCTTTCTAATTTATTGTTGTGCATAAACTACAGATAATGTCTACAACTTCCATTTTGGATTTTTAAAAATGGATCAAGATCTTAAACCTTTTAGTGGAGCCATCTGAATAGTAAAGTGTTAGATTTTTATCCTTCCATCTTAGTTTCCTCTCACTCATAATTACTGTAACATGTTTTGTTCAGTAATTTGCTTTTATTAGGCCTTTACAGAGCATTCAACTTCCCTTGGGAACAATTTTAAATAGCAACTGATATAAACAGGTTTAGGAACCTGCAAACGCATTCTTGGTAGGCATTGTGACACTCAGTGGTTAGAAGAAGCATGCAGGGGTGCCCACTAGACATGGGTGTTCTAGAGGCATAACTGACTGTTTTACAGAGGTAATGGAGAGCATTGGACAACCAAGGAAGTCAGTTAAGGAGGCTTTAGAGCAATTACTGTTGATGACTTAGACCTTCTGAGTTTTCTAGATTACAGCTCTGTTGGGAATGCTGTGTTTGTTATCAATTTGTATTTGGCATTGTGTACCATACTTATTAGGTGTGTGAAAAACAACCAAAGTTGATGAAATAATGTATTTTCTTTACAGATTGCATCCAAGACTTATCAGTCTTTATGGAGGAAGCATGGAAGAAATAAATGATTCCAAAGTAACATGTAATTGTTTCTAAAAGAAATGTACAAACTAGAATTTTAATATAAAGAAATGTGGCCATGCTTTAAACCTGTGGTCCCCACCCTTTTTGGGACCAGTTTCATGGGAGACAATTTTTCCGTGGATGGGGGAATGGTTTCAGGATGAACTGTTCCACCTCAGATTATCAGGCATTAGATTCTCTTAAGGAACACGGCACTCTAGATCCCTCACATACCAGTTCATGATATGGTTTGCACTTCTATGAGAATCTAATGCTGCTGCAATGCTGCTGCTGATCTGACAGGGGGAGGAACTCAGTAATGCTCCATTGCTCTAACCTCCCGCTGTGTGGCCAAACGGATATCCTAATAGAAATTGCTATTTTTGATGTTACTAACAATTAGCCTCTAAGGCTTTTTAAAAGTCAAGATGAAATATCAATTCAAATTCTTTTTTTTTTTACAATGTGTTTATTGGACACACAAAAAAACTTAGCAACCATCATAATACATCAATATTTAACCTAGATAATTCTGAAATAATTTGGATTCTTTCATTTTTCAGGATTTGAGCTCATCAATTATGTTAAATTTCCTATATTCTGTTACAAACATAATACAGATTTCATAAGTCTGCCTTGATTTACTGCTCCCTAATACAGAGCAGTTAAATTTCAAAATCACATAGTTATATAGCCTACCTGCCAAAAAAAGAATAACCCATCCCTGTCTTCTTAAAGTGGTAGGGTTTTAAAATTCATGATACAAGTAACAAAGCTGATAACAAATACTATTTTGAACTGGGCAAAATCTAGTCCAATATGTAATTGTGTTCCCCTTGTATCTGAGTGTGTTCCCCTTGTATCTGAGAGGCCTGTGTTGGACAATCATAGTACTTACTCTGCTTTCACTGTGCTCAAATAACCTGAAATATATAGTTGTTTCTGAGTAGTTCTGAGTAGGAAAGAACCAAATGTAAATTTCCTTAGAGACCATCCTGGAGAAGACAGTTCTAAATCGGGGCTTGATTTTTCATCTATGATCCTAGATGTTCTCCTGAATGACTAGCCTTTTTATAACGATACAAAGTTTTTAAAAAATACATAAATGTCAAAGTTTATTCCTGTGTATACACACTCTGGGTTCAGGAGGTTTTGTGCTTGCATTTCACTACTCAAATGCCTTTGCAAATCTCAGAACATTCCTCACCATCACTGCAGGACTGTGAACAGGTAACTTTCATCAATTAGGATGGCTGGCTAGTGGCAGGGACTTCATATAGAGAAATCTTTTCCAGAATTGTTTTTCCACATTGCCTTCTAATTTGATCACTCCCTATAACAGATGTTCAAAATTTGGCCACAGCTCTCTTATGAAGACAGAGTCAGATAAAATGAACAGCTCTCTTATGAAGACAGAGTCAGATAAAATGATATTCTGCAATTATATTCTGCAATATTCTGCAATTATCTAGATCATAAGCATAAAATAAATATTACAAAAATGATTGTATTTAAAGAAATTTTTTAAAATCCAGAAAGTCATTTAAAATAGAACCTCATATAGTATGAACAAACTATAAAAATATTTTACCTGTCAGTCACTTAACATTTCATGAAAATTTTGCTGTCTCATTTATATTCATTGTATACAAATTGAATCAGTATCTTTCAGCTAAATTTATGAATTTTGTTTCTTCGTTTCCATGTAAGGTAACACTTATACTTGTAAAGCGTAACAAAGAATTACATCCAAGCAAATATTTGTGTGATAGTCAATATTTTACATAGTACATAATACATATGAAGTATAGGCCCCCTAGTCTTTGCACAGCTTTGATTTTAAAGTTATTAGTGAGGTATGGTTTCTGTATTTTTTAAATCAGTGTATATCAGGTAAAGTGCAACACTCACAATCTTTTGTTTCAGAATATAAATTCGAATATTTTATAACAAAAGATTTGAAGATGGTTCTTAACTATTTACTCCTGGGTATGCTTGATAAAGGTGTGTTATAGGAAGAATGGTAAATATATACCTACATAAAAACACATGTATATATACACAAAGAAAGATGGTGAAATCCATAATTAATTATAAAAAATAATTATCCAGAAGTCATTTCACTAAGCTCAAACCAGTGTACATGTTCAGTCTGAAGTTTGCCAGTTAGGCCTATAATATTCATAGTCTGCTGAAAAAAAATGGTTGTTGGAACAAAGCCCATAGGAAATGTATTATAAATAAAGGGCTTTAAAGTGATAATGGTCCACTTCCACTCGTTAGAAAATTTGGGAACAGCTCTCTAAAAAATTATATTTTTAAAGAACATATTTTGAACAAGTATCAAAGATGTATTTGAAATGAACCTCTGCCCACCCAGTGGGGTTCATTTTACTGAGGCAAGCACATATGGTAAGTAGTATTTCAAGTCTAAGACTTCTCCAGTATAATTTAACTCAGTTATACTTTCATTTCAAGATATCTTCAAGGGTTTACTTTTCTTGAATAAATTGAATGCTTTAGTGTTTCTCTACCCATTTAAAAGCTGAGAGATTATCTTTGGCTGTATTATTACCTTTGCAGTTCTTTTATCTCAAAGAGTAATCATTGCTGAGATTTTCCCCTTGCATGAAGACATAATATGTCACAAGAACAAGATCATGAGTAAAAGAAGTCCGAAGAAAATTCATTTTTTCTTGTAAACAGTGTCTCTTAAATTTCTTTACTACAACCTGAGTCTGTTTTCCATTCTCTCAATTTGAAAGAAGTCCTTAATCATCATTGCTTTTACTGTTGATATAACTCCAACTGTCTCTTCTGTTTTCTTCTTGTAGGATAGATTTGTATTGTCTTTTAAAGAAGCCAGCCTGAAAATAGCATTACATAATCATTAGTGTATAGTTATGAACACTCTCTTATCTACTATACTCATTTCTAATATCTAAGCAGTTAACACCAATATTTCTTAAACTGCATCCCTTGTAACATCAGTCATAAAGGTTTAACAGAGGTAATCAGTAAAAATTAGTGGGGACATACCGGGTTAAAGAAACATTTTTGTTTTTAATGTAGAAATTCTCAGTGATACACACCACATTCTCTCCAAAATTGACATTCCGTGTAATTTGCAATCTTTTCCAAGTGGTTTTTTTAAAAGGAACGTCTTTCAAAACAAATTAAGAATGCATATTTTTCTAGAAAGACTTTGGTGTTGAAGAGAAATGTGAGATCAGTACTGAGCAACATAAAAAGTTAACATTAAAATAGTGAAATATTTAAATCTATTAACTTGGAAGTCAAATTGGCTTTGAGAAAATGTCATTTTTAGTAGACTAATGTTGGTAATTGTTAAATGCTTACCTTCCACATAACATATGAGATCAACAGAAGTACAATAAGTCCAAGTAGCAAGCTACTTAAAATAATCACTATGGTGAAATAACGTTTGGGTCTTTGATGATGTAGTCCTTCCAGTAGAACCTACGTGAGTTAAGAAAAATAAAACTCAAAAACCAAAAAAAAAAAAAAATCAGTTTAAAAAGTTGCTTATATTTCCTTTAAAGCCCTGCCATAATCCCCAGTAGTATTTAGAACTGCCCAGCCCATTTTCTTGCTGGTTCTAATATAATTGCAGGAAACACTGGTAACTGTTTAGCAGAAACAGTGAGTGTAATGGGCTGTATCCATGACTTTTCCTCCAATCTATTCAATTCTCACTGCTGCCCAATTCACCTCTCTGAAAGAACTGCTGTATTGTTCCCTCCTGCCAGTTGTGGAAAATGCCAACTCTCAACCAAGTATTGGGGGCCCTCCATGAGCTGGTCACACTCTACTTTCCCAACTCAGTTACTCAAAAGGAAGTAATTATAGACACCCTTGAAATGTGTTTTCCTATAATTTTAATGTAGCAGTTAAGAGGGTAATCTTACATGCGCAACATTCTCATCCTTGTTTAGTTCAATAACTCTTGGATTTGGCTCTGGAAAACCTGTTGCTCTTATTTCAAACTTGAGTGCTGAAGTCTCATCCTGTTTAATAAAAGAAGGATCACCATAGCCTGGTTTATTTCATAAAGACATAATTTATCAGGATCTTTACCTTCTAGCTAGAGGTTTTCACAATTTACCTTCCCCAATTTATTTCACCACTTAAAATTAACTGCAGTGCTTCCTTTGGTTCCCAAAGTGTGGTCTTGGTATTAATTTATATAGTATCATTTTATTGAAATCCTTTGATTAAACAGCTACCTTGCAAATAACTTGATTTAAATATTAGACTACAGAAAGAGGTAAGTTACCATTTACCATTGTTCTCCACCCCACCACCGCATATTGAATCTATCTTATTTGGGCTTTTTATTTCTTTCTAAATTAAATACATTATAGAATTCAAATATAAAATCAGTGGATGAACTCAGAACTTTACTATCTAAAGCAAGGATTTTATATAAAATCAGTGGATGAACTCAGAACTTTACTATCTAAAGCAAGGATTTTATAACGCAGAATCCATGAAGCTTGGGGACCTGTAGAAGGGCTTTATAAATTCTAAGAATCTTTAGGAGATGTTTTCAATGTGCGCATTTGCTGAGGGAGATGAGAATATATTTAGTCAGATTCTTAAAGAGGGATATGACCTTTAAAACTACTGTGTAAATGTTATTTAACATTTTAGAGCCAAAAATGACAAGCTTCCTTTAGATCTAGAGCAGTGGTTCTCAGCAGGGAGGGTTTTATCACCTAAGGGACAGTCAGGAATGTCTAAAGAAACTGTCAAGTGTCAGAACGTGGGAGGTGGTACTACCAGCAGTGAGCGTATAGAGGCTGAGGATGATACTAAATATCCTACAATGCACAGGACAACCCCCCAAAACAAAATTATCTGGTTCAAAATGCCAATTATGGCCACTGGTGGAAAACCTAGACCTAGAGAAAAAGAGAAGGCAAACTGCAAAAGGTTAAATGACTTGCTGATGGTTCAGTGACTTTGCTTTTAGCACAGTTGAAACTAAAATGGATTAGTGTATCTTCCTCTTAAGCACTGTTTGGCAATTTCAAGAATTCCACTTGAACATAACAGCTGCCATTTCCTTTGGCTTCCTATGTTCCATGAACTAAGTGCTTATAAAAATCATCTCATTTATCCATATTGAACAGATGAGAAAGCTGAAAAACAGAACTCCACATAAAACTAGTTTCATCTCAAACTACTCCTCATAAATATACATGCTCCTTTGTAGGAAGAAGTCCAAGATATATTTCATTATTTTTAAAATTTAAATATGTTTTTGTTGTTGAATTTTGATGTTTTTATTTGATTTTATGAAAGCCTTAGTTTTTCTTCTTAGCTATATTTTTAAAATAAAAGGGCTTCAATAAAATTCATCATCCCTTCATGCTTAAAAACTCTCAATAAACTAGGTGTTGATGGAACATATCTCAATAAGAGCTATTTATGACAAACCCATAGCCAATATCATACTGAATGGGCAAAAACTGGAAGCATTCCCTTTGAAAACCGTCACAAGACAAGGATGCCCTCTCTCACCACTCCTATTCAACATAGTATTGGAAGTTCTGGCCAGGGCAATCAGGCAAGAGAAAGCAACAAAGGGTATTCAAATAGGAAGAGAGGAAGTCAGATTGTTTGCAGGTGACATGATTGCATATTTAGAAAACTCCATGGTCTCAGCCCCAAAACTCCTTAAGCTTATAAGCAACTTCAGCAAAGTCTCAGGATACAAAAATCAATGTGCAAAAGTCACAAGCATTCGTATACAATAATAGACAAGCAGAGAACGAAATCATGAGTGAATTCCCATTCACTACAAACAGAATAAAATACCTAGGAATCCAACTTACAAGGGATGTGAAGGACCTCTTCAAGGAGCACTACAAACCACTGCTCAAGGAAATAAGAGGACACAAACAAATGGAAAAAAATATTCTATGCTCATGGATAGGAAGAATCAATATCGTGAAAATGGCCATACTGCCCAAAGTAATTTATAGATTCAAGGCTACTCCCATCAAGCTACCACTGACTTTCTTCACAGAATTAGAAAAAAACTACTTTAAATTTCCTATGCAACCATAAAAGAGCCCATATAGTCAAGACAATCCTAAGCAAAAAGAAAGCTGGAGGCATCAGGCTACCCGACTTCAAACTATACTACAAGGCTAACCAAAACAGATACAGAGGCCAATGGAACAGAACAGAGACCTCAGAAATAACACCAGACATCTACCTAGGAATACAACTGGTCTCGAACTCCTGGCCTCAAGTGATCCTCCTGCCTTGGCCTCCCAAAGTGCTGGGATTACAGGCATGAGCCACTGTGCCTGGCCTATTTTAGCCTTTATTACGTGTTAATTTCTAAAGCCATTTCACTTAGTCAATGTAGATAGTTGAAGTGATAGAAATACAGTTTTAGAGTTTTACTCCAAAATTTTATTTAAACCTTAATTTGTTGAATTCCTTCATACTATCCTGCCTATATGACTGAATTTATAGATTTCATGTAAACTTAGCCACCAAGTTGTCAATGTTTTAGACTTACCATTTCTAAAATGGATGGCCGGCCTTCCAGTTGGATATGAACACTGGCTTCTTTTCCACTTTCCATTTTCCCAAAATTACACAGGAAATTTAAACAATGTGGATCAGCTTTTATGCAGTACTTGAAGGGAATATAAAAGTGCTACATTAAAATTTTCAACATTGGAAAATATTTTTTAAATATTTTATATAGAATTTAATATATGCTCTAATGGCATTTTGAAAATCATCTTTCCATAAATATGAAATTAAACATCTGCTTTCCTTAGTGGCATTTAAATTACCTTTAAACAAGACATGAATGTTTATTTTCTAAATTAAAGTATTTAAACTGGAGCATATGTTCTTATTATTTGTATTAACATAATCTTCTGGGACAGAATTTTTAAAAAATGTTCCTAATCAGAGTCTTGCTAAGTTACGTATTCTTTGTTTGTTGTAAAACGTGGATCATTTCAAGGTGATGACTGCTTCTCCAGTTTCTTTTCATACATTCACTAAGCTGAAAAAGAATGAAAATTAACCCATGCCACAAAGGCTGCCCAGGTGAAGACAACCTCTTGGTGTCCTGAAGGGTCTGGAACAATGTCTTGTTGGCAAATAGTGGCCATTTGTTAGATAAAAAAATGAAACTGTATAACTTTTTTTTTTCTTTTTGAGATGGAGTTTGCTCTGTCACCCAGGCTGGAGTGCAGTGGCATGATCTGGGCTCACTGCAACCTCCACCTCCCGGATTCAAGCAATTCTCCTGCCTCAGCCTCCTGCGTAGCTGGGATTACAGGCGCCTGGCTAATTTTTGTATTTTTAGTAGAGACGGGGTTTCACTCTGTTGGCCAGGCTGGTCTCGAACTCCTGACCTTGTGATCTGCCCACCTCGGCCTCCCAAAGTGCTGGGATTACAGGCGTGAGCCATCACACCCGGCCAACATGTTTATATATGGGATAGACCCTGGGTCTATCTCAACTTTCCAACCATGCTTGTTCCTTCCATGCAAGAATACTACCTAAACTTGTCTTCTCTCTTATCATTGAAGTGACAGCTCAAACCCATTGACTTGATTTTAAGTGTCTCACTTCTCTGTTGGAAAGCAGGAACTACAACCTGAAAAACTGAAACTTACCAATAGCCTCTTATCAGTCTTGGACAAGAACTGGACTATGCCTTTCAAGGTCTGCATTGCACTCTTTCGCTGCTCTAATGCACACACTCTTTGATAATTTTCAAAGTGGCATTCTCCAGTAGTAGTCTATGAAGACAGAAAGCAAGAGAAATCTTATCTTTCAACATTGGAAAAAACAGCAAAAAGCAACATGGTTTTAAAAGTTCCAGTAGCTTATCTTTGCTAAAATATATCAAGTACCTCTGAAATTGTAGAAATTTTTTTGACAGATTTGGGAGTGATTAAATGTCTGTGGCAGAAACACAAAAACCCAGCCAAATTACAGAAGGTTGGATATAGGTTCTAAGCTGATAAAATGGCCTTAACCTTGCAGAAATGTGAAAAATGATATTGGAACATTAGCATGATATTAAATATTTCTTTGCCTTTATAGGCGAAACAATATAACACCATATTCTTCTCTCTAAATCTGGAATTTAAATAGGATTTTTAAAAATCAGACCTCAAACCTATTTAGTAGATTTGTTGACTTCTGTCTTCAACCTGTTAAGCTCAAAACAATTCTGATGGAACCATCAATGCAAGAATATTGGTTCTTAAGAAGTGGTTTGAATAGTGCTTCCTTAAAAAAAAGGCTATAATCCTCATATTTGCACAGTAGTTTCAAGTTTTATGAAGAATTCTAATAGAAGTTACCTCTATAGGTCCATATCACACAAAAATGTATCTTAAAATAATTATTCAATGGAGATGGTAGAATATAGTTCAGTTAATTAAATCAAATGTAAAAGTTGCGCTGTAACTCTATAGTTCTAAAGAAATGTATAATATTCAAAGCATAACTCAATAAATGCATGGTGAATTCATAGCTTAGAGTGTGACTGAAGTAAGTTAACAATTATCCATTTTCGCATCATTACTCGAATAAAGGATTGGTTTGCATTTATTTTAGTATTTAAGACACACAATAAAGGTTAGATGGAAGAAATACATTTTTACCTGGACATCCAAAATGTTGAACAGCTTATCAGTTTGGGGGCTAAAAGAATTTGGTACCATTATTTCCACACTAACATTGGGAGCCATGCTATTGCCAGTGTTGATAACCTGATAAGAAGGAAAAATTTTTTAACAAATTAAATGTTTTCTATAAATGTAAGTACAGATATCAGTGAGCTTTTAGGTGATCCTGTATATTCCATGCAACATTTATAGTGGTGGTGGTTTATAGTTGGCAGCTGCATAACAAAGGGAGACAGGATATCCATAGTCAGAATTTTTAAAGTTTGCTAATAATTTCAAATGAGTCATTGTTTCTAACCTTCTAGTTTTGGTATTGTTGAAAACAAAAAGTACAGGCTGATGGTTTATTGGAGAAACAGTCTTAGGAGACATAAACAATATATATTTGTATGTTCCATTACATATTTTAAAAATATGATTTTGTTCTCATGAGGTAGGCTAACATTTTGGTATTCACCAGCTAAGGGAAATGCTAACAGGTGTTCTTAGTGTTCCCAAGATAAAAGTTAAAAAATGACAAGAGTTATGACCAAAACTCAGGTATTGTAATTCTAAATCCTATGATGTTATCGCAAAAGCACTCTGTGCTAAGAGGATAATCAGCAGGAGAAAGTGAATAAAAATGTATTTTTATTCAGGATCTATATGCTGATGCATTCAGAAGAAAAGTATGTTGTTGGGTTTTGAGAAAGCACAAAAGGTTTTTAACAATACTTGTCAAAAAATGCATAAGAGGATGATAAATTTGGGGATTGAAGATTCCTGAAAAGGGAAATGGGGCCAAAATATAGCCTACTGAACTGGCAGCTTAACTATAAAACCAACACAGTAAGTCAGAAAGAGATGCATCCCAATACCTCGATTAAAAAAGATGACTTGCAGACCTGCAGTCATTTTATGAATGCATGTGACATAGATGAAGAAAGTGTCTCCAAATTGGGAACAGGTGGTAATTGCTAATCCATAAAAGCACAGGGCAGTTGCAGAAGGAAATGTCAGCAACAGATACCTAGCAGTGCCCAATACTAGAGACAAGGTCTTCTCGTTGCCATTAAATATCAATCTAAATCACAAACATCTCTGTTTGCCTAACAACAGTTAAACCTCTAAGAATATCTACATAGTTGGCTAGACACAGAAATCCTATATACTGCAAGTTTCTCCAGTGCCAGTCACTACATTATACATTTAGTAGAAAATACTTTTTAACTATTAATTGTAAATTAATAAATAAACATTCTAGAGTCCAGTTTGGCTTCTCTTTTAGTTTATCAAAGCACAAACTCCCATTGGGTTTTAAAGAGCATTTCTTGGGACTTCAAAGTGGAGAACTAAAATTTTTCAACATTAGTATCAACTAGTGTAACAAAAATTGGAGTATACATAGAATCAACAGGATTTCAAGGTCATTCTTTTTCCACGGATTTGGGGCAAAGCCAAGGAATTTGCATTCTGGATAGGTACCCCAAGTGATTCTAATACACATTTTGAAAAGCATTGTCTTACAAAATATTATACCTAATCCAAGATTTACTCACATATATAGATTATTCTATAAGAATGCTTGGACAGTGCTTTTGGTTCAAAGAATTTTTTTTTTTTGGAAATTATATTTGCTAATCACCAACATCTTTGATACAATAAAAATATCAGTTTGACAGCAAAAAATGTTTTTAAAAACTTAGGTTTACATCAGTCTCCTAATACTTCTGAATTACGATAGTACTCTTTACTTTAAAAGGTTATTTAATAATTGATAAAGCACTTGTCACAGGTCATAAACTTATGGCTTGAAAGGCTGACCAGCGTGATCTTAAATGGAGATGGGAGGTAAGAGCCTCCTTTACTTTGTAGTGCTGAGGTTTTTTATAAGCTTCAACCAAGAAGAAATTTCACTGATTTGCACCCAAAGATGCCTTCCCTTGGCCTGTCCTGTTTTCTGTATGTGTCTCTAGCAAATTCAGCTCATCCCATAACTTTGCCTGTTTCAGGCATTATCTCTGTTCCTGCATGCTCTTTCTCACCTGTCCTGTAAGGAGATATGGGCTTGAATACCAGGGACAAGACAAGTGGAAGGAAAGCAGCAGGGGTCTGAGAGGCAGGAGTACCACTGCTGCTGCCCCATTCCAGCCAGCCGTGGTCTGCAGAGGCTGAAGGACGTCATAGGTGTACAATGTCCCTTGGAGCAATGCATCAGTGACATCCTTTTAGGTTGTTACAAATATTAACACAATTAACTTTTCTTACATGGAAAGTTAAGTTCATTTTCTCCACCATGCACGTTTCAGGCTCATTTTCATCATTTGATCCATACACAAATGAAGTTGGGTTTACAAACCTGGTAAAAACAAATTCAAATTTAATTAACTGTCTTATTCGATGACGTATTATAAAGAGTATTTTTCTATAGTCTGGATTATAGCATATTTACAAGTCACCATGGAATACTTTTGGTTTTGTGGTCAGATATACATTTTATTTAAAAAGAAATTAAATTAGGGCTGGGAGCGGTGGCTCATGCCTGTAATCCCAGCAATTTGGGAGGCCGAGGAGGGCACATCACCTGAGGTCAGGAGTTTGAGGGCAGCCTGGCCAACGTGGTGAAACCCAATCTCTACGAAAAATACAAAAAAAAAAATTAGCTGGGCGTGGTGGCGTGTGCCTGTAGTACCAGCTACTCAGGAGGCTGAGGCAGGAGAATCGCTTGAACCCGAGAAGCGGAGGTTGCAGTGAGCTGAGATCACACCACTGCCCTCCAGCATGGGCAATAGAGTGAGACTCTAAAAAAAAAAAAAAAAAAAAAGCCATGTGCTCTGACCTGGGTGACAGTATCTGTCCCTCACCGATATTCTTTTCTTGCTTTCCACGACACTACACCTTTTTCATTCTACTGACCATTCCTTCTCTTTCAGCTCTTAAGTGATTCATGTAAATTTGGCAAATGTAATGTGGGATAACTTCTTAGTTTTTTCCTAAGGTTCTCATACCTCAATTTATGTTACCCGTTTTTGAATTATTTCTTCCCATCTCATGATCCCTGCTGGCTACTTATAATGAACCCCAAATCTGGGGAACAAGTCTAACATTATTAAGTATGATAAATTTTTTGTTACAATACAAGGCTGTCACTCTCTTTTAAAGGCCTGTGATTTGACATTTTTATCTGCAATAAACTCTAAGAAATATGTTTCTAGGGAGATCTCTACTCCATAAGGTGCTCACATTTGGCAGCTAATATTAGGTAATACCAAATTAGAAACTCATGAAACAGGAAAGTAACCAGCATAGATTTAGGCAGTTTAACAGGTGAACATTCCTTGTTCAAAATAATGAGATGTGAATAACAGAAAAATAGGAAGACACTCATCATAAGCCAGGAGGAGTGGCAAGATAAACACTGAAAACGAGGAAACACGCAATGAACTTTTTATTTGCTTACTCGTGATTCTCTAGGTCTTACTCTCCTGTGAATGGCCTTTTTTTCACCCGTTTGCTTTATCTCAAACTTGATACTCAATTCCATCAGACACTGACATTTTACATTTACATGACTGTATATCACCTTTCTAAGTGGATAAGATGACT
Organism: Gorilla gorilla gorilla; assembly: GCF_029281585.2. Taxonomy (NCBI): domain Eukaryota; kingdom Metazoa; phylum Chordata; class Mammalia; order Primates; family Hominidae; genus Gorilla; species Gorilla gorilla. The sequence continues at coordinate 83,996,279 of NC_073235.2, read as the reverse complement.
GCGGGATGGTTTAGATTTAGAGCAACAGGAAAGGCTCATCTGTCTATTTGTTCTGTAACTCATATCTTCTACTGCATAAAAATGTAGTTTTAAGGACTAACACCATGAATAAGTTCTAGTGGAATTACTGAAGGTTTCCGTAAGCCCCCTTTTATTCTTTCTCCACACATCTCCTTCTTGAATGAGAGGGGGATCCACTCAATCATTAAAATCACGAGGAAGCAATGAATTCTGATACTGTGGTTGAGGAATCTGGTGATCCTATAGGTATAAAAAGTGGACAAGGGACACCTTGCAGCCAGATCTCTCACATCTCAATCCATTTGCCACATGTGTAGATATGGGTCTGCAGAATAGTGATTTGACTAAGTTCACACTTCTCTGAACTTCACACTTGACATGGGCATTGAGTATGATTATGCAGACTGCATACTGCCTAATTCCAGATTAGGATTACACAGTGCACAGCTGAAAGGCTCAGTGTGGCCTTGCTAGCTTATTGGGGCTCTCACAGTAAGAAATCTCCTCCAGCTGGGTACTAGTTTGATGTAGTATCAGTGATGATTATAGAGTGGATTATTATAATGGACAGCTAAGTAAGGGACTATAACAACAAGGTAATTATTAAAAGATAGAGTATCCTTTTTATTTAAAAAAAATTCTAGAATACAGTTTTTTCATTAATGTAAGAAGCAAGGAAACTGTAAATCAGCTCTAAATTTGAAAGGAAGCCTTTATGTCTACTTACCCATGAACAGTCAGCTTAACCTCATATTTTAAAGGTATTGCTACAGTCACTCTGCTGTGCTTTAGATTGTCCATTTCCTCTTCATTTTCACTATACAAACAGAAAACACCCTGTTAGAATTCACCAAGCAGAAAAATCTTCAGAGAGAACTAATTACATACCCTGCATACCTAATATACTCAGAGGTTTGCTTAAATGCTTTTTGAGGAGTGGAGATAAAAGTAGATATGGTAGTAAACATTTTTTAGGACAAGGTTGGCAGAAAATTTCTCTCATTATTTAAACTGTTATCATTTGCTTCTAATGCTAGATAGAGGAGTTTTTTTTTTTTTTACAAATAGTTACATTTATTAGATTAAAAGATTTTTTAACATTTATGTTCTAGGTGGTACAAAAACCAGAATAAATAGGTAGTTTAGAAACAAATTTATTACTCTCTTTAGGTTGAAGAAGTATTTTTGCAAGACTTAATGATCAAAGGAAGCACATCATTCATATAATTTTTTAAACTGTATAGCAAGTCGTGTACTGCCTTAATGTATCTTTATAATCAGTTTTACTTATAGAGATTTTTAGGATGAGAGGGTGACCAAGTTGTTGTGTTAGGTAAAATGAAGTCCATCTTGATGTTTATTCTGAATTTTAAAAAATATATTGAAACTTCACTCATGAAATAGTCATTAACGATTTCCTATTTACTCTAGGACACATATCTATGTAACTCATTACCCTCACTTTTAAATCTTGTAGAGTTATTACTTGTAAACTGTTTATTCTGTTTTTGATTTCAAATACACGGTTTGATTCGTGACACATCATGTCTACTCTAATCTAATCTAATAAATACTTAACATAGCTCAAGAGCTAAAACATTGCCAGTAACTCCCATTTAACTATGTTGTTTGGTTTTTTAAAAGCACACCATGTAAGAGAAGTTTTCTCTTACAATTAATGGAACACAGTTTTATGGTTCTCCTAATTCTGCCCTCAAAATATGGGGGTACATTTCTAGTTCATTTTATTAACAATAAATTATACCAGGTAGCATGCACTGTGATACTGAGGTCCTCTTCCGCTCTGCTGAGTGAGCTCACATCCAGGAGAAAGCTAATATCTATCTGTAAAACACAGACCAGGAAAACCCATTAAAAAAAATCTTAAGTATATTTTTTATAATCTGAATTTTTTTCTTAAAAGTTTATGTTCTATGGAATGTAGAATTGAACCATTGTAAAGGCATCAGCTACTCCTCCCTTGGCAGTAAGATTCAGGGAAGTTGTTGGGTTTGTGGCTATTTTAAAGTACACACATATCCACAAGTAACATTCAGAGACAAAGCCTCCTCTGAATGTGAACGCAGGCAAGTCTAGACAAAATTAGAAATGCTTTCACAACTTGCGTGGAGACTCTTGCCAAAAACACCTTTTTGTATAGCAGAGGTAACATGCCTGGCAGACAGGACCACCTGCGGTGGGGGTGGGGGTTTTGGGGAAGGGTGTGTAGGGGGAGCAGAATTCTGATTGACACATGCACATGCCCATTTCGATGTAAACATGCCACCCCCTTTAAAACAGCAAACATTGCCAATATAAACACGAAGCTCAAAGATTTCAAGAACCAGTTTTAGTTCATCACTCAGCTACCTACCCCAAGCTAAAATATTTATAATATTTTATATGCAACCTAAAGATAGGGAAGAATAGAAAAATATTCATGATAGTGAACAAAAGCCATAAATACGAAACACTTACCCTTGAGAGATGATCTACATATATATAGCCAATACTGCAGTCAAGTTGTACCACGCCAGAGTTATCTGTGACTTCACAGTTTATTTGCTTCTCTTCCTAATGGGAAAAATGAAACAACTGTTTTGGACAGGAAGGAAATAAAAAGTTTGTAACATATGTTTAAGGATGGTTATTGAAAAGAATACCATCCCAGAAGTATTTGCTTTTCTAGGAAAACTATTTTCTATTTATATGTTTGAGAAAAATAGACCTATAAATGATATAAATATATGTGCATGTGTGTATATATGTATGTGTGTATATATGTGTATATATGTATGTATATGTGTATATGTGTATATATGTGTGTGTATATATATATGTGTATGTGTGTGTTTGTGTATATATATATATATGTGTGTACTCTAGTATTCAAACAGATTCTCCACAAAAAAAAAAATTCTGGACTTGTAGCTTTCATTTATCTTGGTATATTCCCTATTTAATCCAGGGTCTGAATTCCTTGAAAAATCATGAGGCAAGGAATCCATAAGGTTCATATTTTAATGGTCCTCTTCTGTCTGGTATGTGAGAATGTGTTTAAGGTATTTAATCAAAATAGCTATGATCTCAATAGGTGTAATGACGTTATAATTGCAGTAAGTATAAAATGCTTTAAAAATACCGTCCGTGAATATCTGAGTTTCCACTGTTACTTTTGCAAGTACCACAAACACTAGAGAAAGAAGGTAACAGATATTCGTGAGAGGTCAAAGGTCACTCTTGGTATGAAGGTGTGGTCCCTGGACAAAAGATGAGCGAATTTGATAAAGAATAGAGAAAATTCTACTAATTGTCTGAGTGTCACCTTAAAATAAAGAACTATAACTCTGGAGTCCAGGATGGAGGATCAATGTTACTTGTGCAAGGACCACAATCAAGGGGATACTGTTCCAACATCAGACATGTGCTGGCTACGGCAGTGAGAATGTAAAGGCACCCAAACAGCTTCCTCCTACTCCTAGCACTGGAAAACAGGAGGCTGATGCCTTTGGACTTAAGACCCAAGAACTTGCCATTCTGAGCAGGGGCACAGAGTAAGTCTGAAAATAACTAGGAGCCTAAATATTAAGACTTATACCCCAAATCAGTGAAGTGAATTCTACCATTTACTTTTAAAAAATTAAGTAAAATACCAAGTAGTATCATGCTATTGTGGTTTACAGTACTTACCAGCTCTAAAATCTTAATGAAATAAAGACCCACGGGTAGTTTGACATGTAGAGTCGTTTCATATGCATCATCTCCAGCATTAAACAAGGACACATTCAACATCAATGTCTTCATACTCCCAACAGCAAGATATGTTTTATTTTCATGGGGCCTAAAAATTAAGTAATATTATTTAGTTCTTGTTTAGGAAATAAAAATCCCTCTCCCTTATATGCATACAAGGATATATGTATATAATTTATGCTGAACATAAAATACTAATTTTCTTGGAAAAACAATCATGGGATTGACCCTATGCAAGCAGATGTAAAACCATATTAAGAAGAACTCTTTGTCATGTTTTTTGTAAATTCAGTCACCTATTACCCAAGGAAACTTTAATGAGCTATAATTAAACTCGTATCTTTTCTCATTTCTGCGTAACCTCTTGCTTCTATAATTTTAACATTTTCCTGATTATTTCATAACATTTTCTAAAGGCAAAGCAGTTTTTCTTTTCTTTCTTGCAAGCCTAAAATAGACATTGAACTAGCTGCTGCCTGAACCGAGGGAGGAAAATGGAAGGAACTGGTAGAAAAGAAGACTAGAAGGAATACTTGGTAGAAGTGAGCAAGGCATGAGGAAGAACTACTATGTCCACCCACAAGTGTGTGGCACTAAAATATGTTGGACTAGAATTAAATTGTGAAGCAGCTGGTCACCTCTACCAGTAACTAGGCCAAATTTAAAAACAGAACTGGAGAAATGCTTCATCCTCCTGTGTATTGCAAAGTATAGATTGCTGTAAATCCATATATATGCACGAGTTCCAGTCCTGGCACTGCCAGCAGTTCTTTCTGGTGGGGAAGTAATTTAGCATTTTTAAGCCTCAGTTATCCTATTCCATACTACCTACCATTCATTGAAGATCTGGGTTATGTATACTGTATAAAGTCCTCAAAATATTTTAAATATGAAGTATTTGAGACATAAGGAACTTATTCAAAGGCCACAGCTAGAATGTTCTGAAGTCTTGAAACAATTGCAAATTTCTACACAGTTCATTCTTTTTCCCAGTGAGAGGTTTAGAACAGCTACGTGCTAAGGAAAACTTTCCATTACAGTATGTCATTTTATAAACTTTCCCCTAAGAACAGAAGTTCTTGGATATCTAGTAATTTAAAATTCAGAAAAATTAGTTAAAAGTAGAGAAGCATTTACCCAAAGCAAAATATCAGGTGAGGATAGGTAAAAAAGATAAATATCCACCTAGCACTGCAGAATTTAGAAAGTTTCTTCAATAATGTTTAAATTGTGTCATTCAAATCAACATTTGTAGAGAAGATTAGTGTTTGAATAAACTATTTATGGAAATACTAAAGATACAGTAGGAATTTAGTTGTTTTTGTGAATTGATTAAAGACAATATGTAAGGACAGAGTTTAAGAACATGTTTCAAAATTTCTGCTTTTAAGTATTACTTGAAGATTCATGAATGAATATAATTGAAAGTTTCTGTACAATAAATCAGGCACTAAGTTCATTGTTCCCAAATACCAACACGCTTCACTCCTTCCTAGAGCTGATATAATAAAGGACAGATGTGTAAATAAATGTAAAAAAGATACACAAATGGGCAAGTGTTGTGAATAGAGGGCTCTGGGAAACCACTTTTTGCCTGAGGTAGTAAAGACATGATACTTGTTCTTTCTCTACTACTATGGTTAAATTGGCTGCCTCAAGAAATTTTAAGTCTGAAAATGTCATGATTGAACCTAAATTCACTTGGATTGAGTTTCTAATTGATTTATCTGTCTCAAGTCCTTCTCCTTTCCTTTAATGCAGTCTTCACACTGCCGGAGGGTCATTTTCAAGAAAGCAAACTAGATAATGGTGTCTGTTGAGAACCATACATTGCCTTCAAGATAAGAGTTCCAACTCCTTAGCATGACACAGAGGCCCTCCAGAGTTGGCCCCTGCTTCACTTTCACTGCACAATTCATTGTTTCAGTCATATTTTTCTATAAACAGGCATCTAATACACCAGGATGTTTTGCATCTTCCTTCAAACTAGCACTCTGACATCAACATCTCTTCATGCATCTGACTTGTACTTATTCTTCAAGATTTATCTTGGACGTCAATAATTCTTAGTTGTTCTTCCAGCCAAAACTCACTGTTAACCACCTTCACCCTGCACTGCTGTCCCCTAACAGCGTAAGGTGGCAGCTTCTCCCTCTCTCAAAGCACACGGGGCACCTCTATAAAAATGCAGTATTTTCACAATGTCAAGTCTCTGGTTCCTCTCACTACTAGACTAATTTGCCTTGGGGAGAAGATGCTGGATCGTGATTCACATGCTTTCTCAGAGCCTAACAACACAGTGTTCAAAAAATATAAGCAGGTAGGTGCATGTCTGTATTAAACGTAAAGAAGGGTTCGGTGGTGTCCAAGCAACATGTCAGAAAAAAATTGGGGAAATTATTGGATAAGTTATTGACTGTTAGAAGTCTATGAAAGTATCAGCATAAATACTGTCACGTTATAGCCTTAAACCGTGTTTATCTGTTCTGTGATGCTATACAAATTCCAAATGTCTCACTAAGAAAGTAAATATCTAGCATTACCACATTGTGATCTGTACCCCATCCAGACAACCTAATGTTTTGGTGGTGATAAACCTACTGAAATGACCTATGAATTAATGGCATCATATGACCATGGCAAAATCCAAACTGGAAATGTGGTACGGTTTTTGAGAATTATTCTTATGAACCTCGGAATATGCAAATAAAATAATTTTGGACATTTCCCCCCACTTTTACAACTCGAATGTAACTTCTAAGAAAATGGGCACTTCACTTAATGCTAGAAAATTCTTCCTCTTTTTTTCTATTTTAAACTTATCAGAGTATAATACATGCATAGAAAAATGCACATATCCTGATTGTACAGCTCAATATTTTTTATGAATACATGCGTTAAGCACCTAGCTCAAGGAAAAAAATATTAGCAGCACCACTGAAAAACCCTCTGGGGCTTTTTCTTCCAGTTATTGTCCTCACCCTCCTTGATTTTTAATAATATAACTTGGTTTTGTTCAGTTTTGTATTTTATATAAATGTAATGTAATCTTTGAGTATCTGTTCTTTTGCATGGCTTTTACTCAAAATTTTGTTTGTGAGATTAACATATTGGTACAGGTAGTTGTAAAATGTTTATTATCATTGGTGTATATAATCTATTTTATGAATATGCCACATCTTATTTATCCTTTCAATTATCCATGGGACTTTTGACAATTTCCATTTTTGGAACTATTATAGTTTTTTGGTCAACATACACATGTAATTCTGTAGGCTAGATACATATTTATATCTATCTTTGTTTCTATCTAGGAGAGATTCTTATAATTTTTTAACCCAGGATTAATTTCTTAAAAATCTTTGAATCTTGGCTTACTTTCACAACCAGCCTAAGTTATATTGACAAACTATGTTTAAAAAACAAAATATACTATCAGGCACTATTTTTAATTAATAAAAATATATATACTTTACAATTTCCATATAAAAAGCAAGCATATCATAGAGTAGAGGTCTGTAAACTACTCCCTGAAGGCCAAATTCACATGTCTGCCTACTTTAGTAAATAAAGCTCTATGAGAACACAGACATGCTTTTGCATTACAGTGACAGAGTTGAGTAATTGGGACAGAGATCTCTGTCCCACAAAAACTCAAATATGTACTATCTGTCCCTTCACAGAAAAAAAATGCAGGCTCTTGCTACAGAGCAATCCAATTGATTAGTAAATTAATTATGAAATAAACATATAACATATTACCATATTTAATTGAAATCTATTTTGTACTATTCTGACTATAATAGAAGCTTCATTATTTCAGATGGCACAGGATGCAGTTCTTTACCCCAATAAGCCATACGAGAATTAGAGAAAATGATCCCCCAGTCCTCATAACTCCTCCAGACATGGAGAAGAAAGGAAAGAATGCTACTTCCACATGCATCATCTCTACATTGGGATCCTTGATTTGAGCAGTTGGATATGCTGGAAGAATGTGTAATAACTAACAAAGCAGTAATTCCAAACCCTGGGTATCACTGCAGGGTGGAGGAGTCTGAGTGACAGTGTGCTACCACAACATTTTAGGGAATGGCTGTGATTTACTCGTGCCTGTGTTGTAAACCTTGGGTTTAAGTAGTATGAATCTGCTTGGTGGCACTGTTAAATGGGAGAGAGGAAGTGTGTGGGAACATGGCTGTCCCACATCCTGCCCCCCCACCCCAAACTCTATAATCATGTTAGGACTAAAGCAACCTAAGAGGTTCTAAAAGTAAACTTCAGCTTGACATTAAAGTTTAATTAAGACTTGTAGAAGAGCTGCCCAGAAATAGACATTTATAAAATATTCTGGCTTGTAACCAAAGCATTAGTCACTGAACACCTTTGGGAAAGAAGTTGGCACTTAGACAAGCAACAGAAGGTGAAAGCACTGCATAAACAGCTAGGTTCCAAGACAACAGCAAATTAAAGAGAAACACAATGTTCACATTTCAGCAGCTAGACTCCTGGTTTATTTTCCATTTTTAAGCTATTTTGCCCCATTACCATAATTACAATTCTACTTTCTTTCCCCCAAATATACATCTTACTGTAAATTGATTCATTAACAAGATGCTCTCAGAAAGATACCTACCAGCTTCCTATGTGAGACATAATAAAGAACCAGGTGCACATCTGGAAGTGCGACAAGACTGAACCAGAGCTGTCCCTGGGACTCATAGTTCATTCTTCATTAAAACATGCATAATCCAGACTTGAAATTTACAAAGCAGCACAGAATCCATGTAACTTAAACAAATCAAGGTACTGTGTACATACAGAATCATAACTTAATAAGTGACAGAGGAAAAATAGAAAAATGATGTACTGCAGCACCAGGCTCTATGTTTTTTTCTGAGTGAATAATATATCTTTATTTTGCAAGAAATGCTCCCCAAGTCTTAGTATAATGAATTCACCCTGTCTCCCTAAAATGAATTAGGGCTTGATAGCTAACTTGTTTTTAATCAAGATGCTAGAATAAAATACAATGTAAACTGATACCACACTTCACTATGTCAAGATACATGACTAATTTATTTGACAAAAGAGTAACCTGCAGCAAGTAGTCTACAGGCCTAAGTACAATTTTTATCTTTTTTTCCTTTACTACTGACTTCAGGGAAAAAGACAATACTGAAAAATTCTTGCCTGTTGGAATAGACAGGTTACCTGACATTTAGGAAGATTTTATTAAAGACAGGCAAACTCACTGAGGTTAAGGGAAGAACAGCAGAAAAACTTAAATTGAAAGATTGAACCAGTAATTAGCCTGTCTTAGTTTATAAAGCATATAATTCATTCTCCCAAAACTTTATGCTGTCAGTGAGGCAAATATTCATACTATTTCCATTTTAAAAATGGACAATTTCATCACACTAGCTCTTTGGGGGATTAACAGCATGGTGGCAGATGTTGCTCCTTGCTCATTGTCTAGCCAACAGTGATTTCCCTTCTTAGCTGCCAACAGAGCCCTGGATTATTCAGGTGACAGGCAGCATTCCCTTAATATTTCAGAAGACAGACCTCTAGGTTCAACTCCAGAGAATGTATCACAATAACAAAATAATTGATTCAGGATCAATTTACTGTGATCATGATGACTCCATTCTCCTTCAACCATGACAGAATCAGGGATAAACAGGTAACACACGTCTGGTTAATCAGAATACATCTAATGAGGCACTGCCCTTCCTGGAAGGGCAACTTAAAGATGACCAAGCACTTTTGCTCTTTTCCCTTTTCTCTTGCTTGGAAGCTTGATGCTGCTTGGCTATACTGTGATCATGAGGAAAAGCTGAGAGAGCTGGAAAGATAACCATCAATGTCTAGTCTTTGGTAGCTGTTCACCAAACCTGTGAACATCCTTCCTCAAGACTGCTTATTATGCGAAATAATATCTTTATTGTTTAAGTCACTATTAGTTAATTACTCTAAAACTTGCAATTAAAAGTATTCCTAGCAGATACAGAAGCAATTGTTCAGGGAAAGCTTACATCACTCATTCTGGAAGCACAACTGAGGTGCAGAAATGTATTGCGGTATCATTTACATGAGTTTCAAGGATTTGATTTTAAACTCCCTATGTGATGGCTAATACCTTCTATTATATTTGTAATCTTGAAGTCGTGTTGGTTCATCTTTATTTTGCACTGGAAGTCCTTTTAAATGCAGTTTATTGTCCTAAGCATTTAGACATACAGGAGGAAGCCTCAACTTAAAGAAGAGATGAGAGAGAGTGGATAAGCACTGTTTAGTGTACTGTTGACAGTTTATTATTGCAGTCTTCAGAAACTCATGTTCTTTACTGAGTAAATACATTTACCTAAAACAGGTTTATAGCTCTGGGGCACATAAATACCATTAGTGCCAGCAGAGTTATAGCTGGGAGAATGTATGGAACATATGGTCACAATTCGCCTACTGTTTCTGAGAAAGGAGAGAGGACACCTCTGTGGGAGAGACATATTTCTGTCTGATAGAGTATAATTTACCAAAACACAAAGCACTTTGTCAGAACCTTTCACTGTGAGTCTAAGAAATTAATTAGAAGGGCTCTTATTTGAAAGTTCCTCAAATAATCATTTATCTAATAGAAATACATAGCCTGTAACTTTCTTAGTTGATACAAAAAATATGGCGCCTACTACTTTATATGGACATTCATGCCACTTCAAACCTTGTAAGACTGCAACTACTGAGCCAGTCACAGCAGCTATATTTTCAGGAGGATATAAAGCTTATATGCAGAATTATGTATAGAATTGGCAATGTTTCATTTTATGGCCAAACTAAAAAAGCTTATCTATAGAAATTCCAACCATAATATTTCAAAAATAGAAATAGTAATGACTTTTATTGTGTCTTCATGGAAATCAGGCTTTGCACTAGGCACTTGGCCTGCATTATTACCCTTTAAGACAACCTTAAAGAGTTGGTACTATTTTTATCCACTTAGAAATGAGGAAAGAGGTCTAGAGAAGTTAAAAGTCTTCTCTGAAAAGGTCACTAGTAATACAGTAGATATGGGATTTGAACCAGATCAGTTTGACTTCAAATCTGGAAGCTCTTCACCACCACAACATTGGTTCTTAGGTTTCAGTGTGATAAGAACTTGGAGCTCTATTAATTGTGAAGATCTGTGGCCTGGTCCCCTTTAGTTGTGATGTGGATGGTCTGGGGCCTAGGAATCTGCATTTCTTTCAAGCATCCAGGTGATTCTCATAAAGGTGGCTCAGAGACAACACCTTAAGAAACACAGCCTTATACTTCATTTAAAATCATTATGCCATTTAAAAATCATAATGGGTTTGATAGGCTGCAAGAAATATCACTCTAAATTAAAAATGCAAAGTAGATATTTTGTTGTGAGAAAACATGTAACAAAGAAAAATAATTAAGATGCATTTTCATTATTCAGGAAAGAAGCATAGTTAGTAATATTTTCTTATAAATGTCAATGTCTCATTTTCTCATAGGCCAGAGAGACTGCAATGAAAGGTGAAAGCACAAGTGTCTGATTTAAGAAAATGAAAACACTCCTTTACTTGCAGCTTAGAAAAGATTTCCCCCACACAGCTCGTCTTCTTATCAAAGGCCCATGAGGGTAAAAACACCAAGATAATTAAGCGGTTTGGGAAGATTATAAGTTATTCAACTAAGAAATCAATAAAGGCACTGCCCTACATGCTGGGATACAGAGTAGTCCGTAGTCACTGTTCCTGGATTACAGTTAATCTGGGTAACTTAAGTATAAAGTCCAATCATCAATCAAATAGGTCAAGGCTTTTTGGCCCTGAACTATGGACTCTCAAGGCTAAACTGACATTGCCTAAGTGAAAATAATTAATTGATTCTCAGCCATATGTGATCCTACCCCAGTAGGGTACTCAACCCTATTTGTCAACCTTTTTACATATTCCTAGTTGACTCCCTGTCCTTTATCTATTTTGAATTTTTTCCATTCCTTTCAGTTCCTAAACATATCCTCAATGCCTTCAATTACCACATATAAACTTGCTTTTTATCCTAGCCATCCATGAGTTCTCTGTATTTCCCTTCCTTCCACATTGAAATTTCTTAATGTCAAACATCTTTTCATAGCTTGTTAGCTCAAGATAAGGAGATTCTTAACTAAGGCTAATTCCTCTACCTATGAATCTGATCCCTTTTGGGATCTTGTTCCATTCTCAGCAAACCTTTCCAGTCACCTGCAGCACTCCAGCCACTGTTAGGCATTGGAAACACAAAAATGACAGGACCCTGCTTTGCAGCAGCTTCCAGGACAGTGTGGAGACAGACTCTCAATAATCGTGAGCACAGTGCCATAGGACCAAGGGCACAACAGAACTTAAGTTTAAGTAGCTGAAGACCAGGGGGCTTCCCCTAGGAAACAGGTGAGATTTAAAAGATAAATAAAAGTTAATCAGGTAGATGGGCAAAGAAGTGAGAAGATACAGAGGTTCAGGAGAGCATGGCACAGCCAAACCACCATAAGTATTCAGCCATTGATGAAAAACTTCCTGGGGAATTGGTGAAAAATACCACCCAGGAGTTTAGATTTTAAGTCTAAAATGAACCACTGAAGCACTGTTATCACATGTGTATGTTAATAATGCAAAATCAAAGGCCAGTATCCTAGAAAGCAGGAGAACTTAGTGACCTAGGTAGGATAGTGAGTGCCTAGTTTGGAGTAATAGTGGTAGAGATAGCAAAGCATGATGGATAAGAAAGACATCTAGGTGGTAGTATTGTAGAACTTAATAATTGTGGATATCAGGAATAAGAAAGAGAAAAGAATGCAGATTGAGCCCTAGGTTTCTGGCTTTGGTAACTTTCTAATGTCCATGTCATTCCTGGATAGTGCCTGGACAGACTGAAACTATAGGGCAACCAAAAGGACATGTCTAATAGGGAATTTGATATGTAGGTGGGTGTGAAACTCAAGAGACACTGGTTTAGGCATCAGCAGTGTAGGCATGCCAGTTGAAATTGCAGTTGTGAGCAAGACTACCAAGGTTGAATGTGGTAGTGAGAGAAAGGGCTGAGGGAGGACCATTTAGGGTGCCAAAACCAAAGATCCATCAAAAACAGCTGAAAAGAAAGGGCTGAATAACTACTAAGACAATGGGAGTAGGACAGTATCATGAAAATTAAAGGATAAGACATTCAAAAGAGGAAGTGAACAGTGAAATGCTTCAGAGTGGAATTCAAGTATGGACTGAAAAGCGCGTGCTGGAAGTTAAGTTGAAGATGTCTCCCTCCGATTTATTCTTTTCCCTGCCTCTGGCACTCACATTTACATCTTCTAATAATTAAACAAATAACAACATTTGATAAATACATAAAAATACCTCACTTGAACCTACTTGTTCCCAGTATACTCTCCTTTCTTTAATCACTAATCCTGTCATTTGGCTACTTCTGCACTGAGAGTTCTATCTTAACATTTGCCAGTGATACCCATTTTTTCACCACCCGTCACATTTTATTAATAAATGCCAACTTCCATGACCTTCAGACATTACGCTATCTGATCTTTTTATAAATTTTACAATATTAAGTCTCCCTTTTTATATTCTCCATTGGCTATTTCACCAGGGACTTGGTTCTCTTTAATTCCTTGAAGATGCCTTCTCAGTCTCCTACAGGGACTCCCCATTCTTTTTAATCTCCTTGAATAAAATTGTCCTCCAAGATTTGATCTGTAATTTTTTTCCTCTATGAAATTCACATTTCTATCCCTTGGGCCATCTCATAAGTCACTAATATATGGTGGAACTTCCAAACATAATCCTGAACTAGATTTTCAAGTGGAATGCCACATAGAAAAGTCCCTCCAAATTCAACATGCCCCAGATTAAAGCTGCTCCATTTATATCCCAATCTCCCAAAAATAGTTCCCCATTTCCCTGCCCTGTCACTGATGCATCTTCTTCCCTTCTTTCACTTGCCTTCTACAATCAATCCTCAACCTGAAGTGTTCATTCTCTCTCTCTGGTCCTTGTTTTCACATCATCTTTTTGATACGCAAAATGATTTGAATATAGGGGATCCAGATATGATACAAAATTGCAGTGGTTTATTTGCCATCATAAAATAATGACAGCAACCAACATTTATCCAGTCTTTGCTATGTGTTAGATGCTATTCTAAAGCACATATCTATTTCCTTTTTACTCTGTTTCCCCTTCTATGAATTTAGAAGAGCAAGATAGTTTATTCCTTTTTAAATTTGTCATACTTGGATTATATATCAGTCTGAGTGATATAACCAGTTTTCTGGCCAATAAAAAACTAAGCATTGTGTTGCTAATTCTTTAAACGCTGTTAATTTTCAAGGGTTAGCTCTTGTTCCTTTTCTTTTGGGAATGCAAATGCACACACTCATTACCCCCTCTTGATGAATAACAGAGACTATATACCACATATACTTACTTCAAAAACCCAATCTTTGCAGAAACCTGTAAATCAGCAGAACAATTTTCATGGGCACAAAACCTTGCAAAGTTTATCTGGAAATAAAAAGACAACGTTTTTTATTTTGATTTAATCAGCAAGTATATTTATATATATTTTAAAGATGATGACATCTGTGATGCATGAGAAAAATAAAATTGATACATCAAATTGACAACTCTTTATTTTATCTCTTTTAAAAAGTTCAATTTGAGAATTAGTAGGGTTCAAATGACAATTACTTGCAGGGCTAAAAGAGCTAAGTTCTAAATAGGTAAAATTTAAAGCCCAAATTTTGTAAGTGAAATAAGATTTGGAAAAAAAGTTAAATGAAAGGCATTAAAGGAGTTTATTAGCTGCCAAGATGTTTTTCATTGGGTTCCTCTCAATTTTCTGTTGCTGCAGTTTGATCCCATTTATTACATGTAAGTATGGCACTTAATTTTGACAGATGTTGGGACAGTGATTTTATATTCATTGAAATTAGCTACATGGAGATACTTAGAAATTTTACTTAGAGGAAATATTGAACAAAATTAAATAACGGTTTCAGAATTTAATTAACTCTAAGCTTTTTAATAAGATCAATAAATACTACAAAGGACCTACGAAGACCCAAGGCATAAGCTGGGCAAAAGGAAAAAATGGGGAGAGATAAAAGGGAAGATAATGGGAACAGGTAAAGAGAGACAGATGCAGAAAACAAAGAGAGATCTAGAAAGTCAGAAGGAGCCAGGCTCATTAAGTATGAAGTGACTAGAGTACTGTCAAATAGCATGCCTACAGCTGGGGGAGAGGTGTAAATATCTCTCTAAATAAATATGATTTTTTTCTGCCATTTCTATTGGTAAAGCAGCTTGTTCTAAGAATCAAAATATAAATTAATATAACTACAAATTGCTAAGGTTTTGGCTTGTGTACTTGCAATATTGAGATTTTCACTATTAAAGACATTTACAAATAGTTGATGTTGACAACTGAAGTTCAAAAGAAGAGTAAAAACCACCCCTGACTTCCGTAAATATTTTCATATGAGGGTATAGAGAAAAATCTGCTCTTCAGTTATCTTCATTTGATCCTGTATTCTAGACTAGACTAGTGGTGATTGTAAGCTCAATTATCTTAAAGTGACTATGGGGCAATTTTGTCTGGACAGGATATGAACTAGACCTTTAAATGTCCCTTTCATCTTTTACATTCTGTGTGTCATTAGTGAACATTATAATGAAGGCTTTTTACTATGCCCAGACACATCCTGTTTTTGGACAAACACTATGTCTTTGTGTTGATAGACACTAAAGGTCTGAACAACAGGACTCCTGAGAATAAATACACTGTCAGTGAAACTTAAATATTTTGAGATAATTTAGAAAACGGTTCACTGGTTAGAATGTAGGATCCATCTCAAATGCAATTGATCCTGGGATGTGGCTGAAAAGCATATAATGAAATTTTTAAAAAGAAATTATTGTGTAACATAAATACATGTGTCTGTAAATGGGTAAAACTAAGCAAGAAAATTTGATTATGAAGACATGAGTGAATCTGTGAGTAGGATGAAAGCAAGGGAGAAAATGAGAAGAGGAAGATAAACGGAGGACACACGATGACACTGAATAACTAACTTGTAAATACAACCTTCTCCCATTATGATTTCTCTCTAGTAATATATCTTTCTTCACTGGCAAGGCATTAAAAATAGAACATCAGCATTTTATATGAGAATCTACTGTTATGATTAAATGCATATTTTAAAATATTCAGTTCAATATCCTAAAGGGAATGTAAACAATTTAAAGAAATGAATAAATCTATTTTTATGTTTTTAAAAATTCATATTTTTAAAAATTCTGACATATAGTTCACTTCTTCAGAATTATGCCATATTTTAAAAATTTAGTTAAATGCCACATAATAATTTGAATAAAGGAAAATATTCCTACTGTTTTTTTAATTATGTCTTTTTCTTTCTTCTGCTGAAGAATTGGCTGAAGTGGTGGGAATTCCTCTGTACTTCGTTTACTGATGACATGAGGACCAAGGTGGTAAGCAGCTTCAATCTGAATTGGGGTGAGGATGTCCCGCACATCTTTCTAAGGAAAATAACCACCATATGAATTAACAAAAACAAGCACGTAGATTAAAAAAATATAAAACTCCTTTCCTGAAAAAGGCCAAACACTATACATGGAAGACAAAGCAAATACTTATCTTTTATCTAAACCGTTAAAAAAATGAAGATGTATATTTTTTCATATCACACAAAATCATTTACGTTTCTTATGAAAAACACAAAAAGAATAAAAATGAAAAATAATACTATCCAATAATAGTTATAAAGCTCTGTACTTGGGAGTATTTTCTTCCATGCTATTTTCTATGCATTTAAAAGATAACTTGATATTATAACATAAGCATTTTTCATGATAAACTTTTTGTAAATCATTTCAAAGTGCTTTTTATCCCATTTAACTTTACCCTATACATTTTCTCTTTATATCTCTCAACATTTTGATTGAATTTGATTCATTTGACTCCAGATTTATTATAAAACATCCTTTTTAGTTTTTTTTTTTTTTTTTTTAAGAGATGGGATGTCCCTCTGTCAGCAGACTGGAGTGAAGTGTAGCTCACCACAGTTCTGAACTCCTGGGCTCCGGTGATCCTTCTGCTTCAGCCTTCAGAGTAGCTAGGACTACAGATGTGTACCACCATGCCCAGCCAATTTTTTCATATTTATAGAGACAGGGTCTTGCAATGTTTCCCAGACTGGTCTTGAACTCCTGGGCTCAAGGGCTCCTCCAGTTTTGGCCTCCCAAAGAGCTGGGATTACAGGTGTGAGCCACCATACCCAGCCCTTTTCTTTCTTTATGGAACTTTTCTATTATCTTTTCTAACAGATACTGAATGGTATATAGGAAAAGTATTTGTTTTGTACATCTAATTGTATACACTGGTCGCTTCACTGATTTTCTTATTAGTTGTTAAAGTTTTTATTTATTTATTTATTTTTCGTTTTTGAGTCAGTCTTGCTCTGTCACCCAGGCTTGAGGGCAGTGGTGTGATTTCAGCTCACTACAATCTCTCTCTCCTGGGTTCAAGTGATCCTCCCACTTCAGTCTCCCGAGTAGCTGGAATTACAGGTATGCACAACCACATCCAGCTAATTTTTTGTATTTTTAGTAAAGACCAGGTTTCACCATGTTGGTAGGGCTGGTCTCAAATTCCTGACCTCAAGTGATCCACCCCACTCGGCCTCCCAGAGTGCTGGGATTACAGGCTTGAACCACCGCGCCCAGCCGTTTTTGTTTTTTCTAAGTTTATTGTGCTTTTATACTTCACAAAGAACTCTTGAATTTATTTACCAATTACACAGAAATTGTAACCCATTCACAATCCATTCTGCTCTGTATAACATTCATTTAAACTTAATATCTTAACTAATGTCTACACAGAATTTCTTACTCCTATTCTTGTTAATATGTGGTCACAAGTTTTTTTTTTTCAATAATCAGATTTTTAAAATTCATTGTGTTCTGTCTCCAAAGAAACAGCTCGAGTTTATTACAACTGATTGACAATTCTTACATTTTAACCTTTATTTCTATATGCAGACATTATTTTCTTTTAAAAATATTTTCTATCAACTTACAAATGATTTTCTTTTCATTTGATTACTTGCTAGCCTCATTAAAAAAATTCCACATTATTTTCAAAATTATTTGCTTACACACAGTGAAATAAACAAAAAAAATCTTTGAAAGCATTTATCATTCGATTAAGTAAGCACTTCACTAGATAGTAAAAGTGTCCTAGACTCTCAAGTCTATGAAAACAAAGAGAGTCAGCCCTCTGTACCCATCGGTTCCACATCTGTGGGTTCAGCCACCTTGGATCAAAAACAGTTGGCAAATAATGGATGGTTACATCAGTGCTGAACACGTACAGATTTTTTTCTTGTCATTATTCCCTAACTAATACAGTATAACAAGTATTTACATAGCATTTACATTGTATTACATATTATAAGTAATTTAGAGATGATTTAAAGTATATGAGAGGATTTACAAAGGTTAAGTGCAAATATGGCACAATTTTATATAAGGGACTTGAGGATCCTTGGATTTTTGTATCCAAGTGGGGTCCTTGAATCAATCCCCCATGGATACTGCAGGGCAAATGTATATGAAAATCAGGTAGCATATAAAACACAGTGTCTCTTAGAAAGCAACTGTTCAAGCACTACGCAGACAGAAATGTGATTTTCAAAGGGTACTCAACAAAACAGACTTCTCCTTGTCTAAAAGGGTAAGCTAATAACATTTTACTACTAAAGTAACCTAAGAGGATTTATAACAGAATTCAACTGAGAAACCTAAAGTAAGACATGTCGATGAGAAATCTATAAAATAAGATTTAGACACTGCAAAAATTAAAAGTATAAATGATCTCAGGATATGAGAGAGCAGTTCACATCACCACATATAGCCCACCTACACGGAAACTAGTGGAGAAAATCTATGCAGTTTTTGTTTTTCTTGGTATTAGAATTGTTGCTATACGCAGGAGATAATTTGATGAATTGGTCACAGACTGTGATGTCTTTCATACTAATAATTTAAGGCTCAGTTTTTGACTCTACTTTTCATATGGCTGTTTCAATCTATAAGTTCTTCTCATTTTAAAAAATAGATTCAACAAATTCCCTCTTGACCATTAAAGAGTCTAGTATTTTCACCCAGGCTAGACATATTAACTTAAACCATAATTAAGGTTTATATTATGCTAGATGAGTTCCTCAAGGTAGACCCATGACACTGCAATTGACAGACCTCCTACTAAGTAATGTCAGTGGACCAGGTTTCTATTTATCTATAGACATTTCAGGATTGCAATATGGCTTAAACATTACTGCCCCAAAGCAAATAAGGAATAGATTATTTTCAAAGCTCATCAATTAATAATCCTTAAAAAATAGGGAAAAAATCCCTATCACACAAATTATTGCTGTGTTGCTATATTATTTATATAGTAACTTTTGATAAAAATCAACAACGTAATTTAATAAAGATGACACACACCACATAAAAGACTATATCTATTCTATGTCTTTATGTAATTATAAACAAAAAGGATGTAATCTTTTTTTCTTTTCATTTACAACATTATCAATTTATGTATATAGTGGTTAAAAGCAATAGTGGTCTGAAGGTGAAGAACTGGTGTTCAAATCTGGGGTCCACCACTTATTATCTACATAACATTGGACAAGTTTCTTAATTTGTCTATGGCTTAGTTATGTTATCTGAAAATAGGAATAATAACAATTATGGTGGTTATACCTATACCTTACTGTTGTGATGATTAAATGACATAATGTCCATAAAGCAGACCTGACAAGATTTGTATGTTGCTTCAAATTTCAGGTATATAAGCCAACTAAGAAATTACTAAATTTCGGTTTCCTAGAATAGGAGATTCTGGTGAACATTTGGAAGGAATAAGAAAACTGAACTACTACTGCCAACCATCAACATTAAATAGAAAATTAGTTATAGAACAAGGAATAGAGCTCTATTTATTAAACGGTATTTAGAAGATTTGGAGCCTGAATCAGAGTACTCAAGATCCCTGATTACTTTTCCATTCTTATACAGAGATTCTTTTATTAAATTACTTGGTAAGTGATCATCTCAACATGAAACTTTGACCATATAGGAATGCTACAAATCAAGGCCAAATCCCAAGTTATCGACTTGTGAAAACGGAACAGCTTGAAGCCCTGAGTATTCAAGTAATAGCAAACTTGATTAAAGAATTCCCTAGGTGTAGGAGGAGCTAGACAGCCACTGATTGTCCCTCCACATGTCCACTGTTTTAATTCTTCTCAACAAGCTTACTTTGACCAAATCACATGCTATCTAATTCATACTAATTTCCCACAAGGTCTTCTCTACATCTGTTGTATATTACTTTCATTATCCTAATTAGCTATTAATTACGCTTTTCTTACAATATATAAAATGTACATGCACTCTTGCAAAAACTGTATTTGACAGATATTCACACTTATTTAACCTTAACAGCTCCACCTAAGGACAAAAGCTGTAATATCAAAAATGTCTTGAAGTGATTAATTAAATATTTGGGAGTAAAAAAAGTAGATTTGTTTACATTTTAAAATTTGGATGGGCATGTGCTATCTATATTAAAAATAATGAAGATTCCATGCCACATTTTTATGGACAATTACATAAAATAGGGTGCCCACAAGCATGCAAATTAGCACATGCCTGAAATTACATAACGTCTGTCTTCTTGCTTGACTTTCATGGAAATCTGTATTTCTGGCCAACTTGAGAGCTGAGCAACAGGCCCATGTCCTCCTGTTAACTTGGTGGGGCAAAAAAATTTATAAGATATCACTAAACAAAACATAATGTCAGGAATAAATATTTGAAGATATCTATTCATGGGCCTACTGTGTCCAAGGCGGCTCTAGGGATACAAAACTGAAAGTCAGTACCTGTCACAATCTATGTTCCACAAATCCACATAGACAGTGTGGGGCATGAATATTCTGACAGAGGTATGTCTAAATACAGACGAAGTAGGGCCACCTAATCTACACATAAAAGGGGCTGGGGAGGCTCTTACATAGGAAGATTTTAAGCAAGGAATATGACTAGATTTTGGAAACACCTCTCTGGTGCTAATGCAGGGCTCGGGAAGGAAAAGCTGAGACCAAGACACAGGTTGGTACCTGAACCATCACCATCTTGTATAATTGCAGTCCCTTTATCTAGTAAGTTTGGCTCAAGTGGTAGAGAACAATCAGACATCTAGCACTACAATTTCCTGAGAAAAGACAGCACCCCCAAGACAAATGCCCTAACCATTATACCAATAGAACATTCTCAGATTTTTCTTATAGAATTTTTTAAATAGCACCAAGAACATAGCATCCATAAATTTGTTAAATATTTATTAAGTTTCTGCCTTATGTAATGGATTGTGCTAGCTCTAAGAATATAAATATGCAAAAGATAATATCCTGCCTCAAAGATCTTGCAATCTAATGAAGAATTCACATGTTATAATAATCAATTCACTTCTAGAATACCATAATATTAGTACAGTGATATAGTTTGCTCACACTTAGATTTTCCGCAGAAATGTCTGCATATATGAATCAGTCCATGTGCTATTGTTAAAAAATTTCTTCTTTGGAGTAAATGACATTTCATTAAACTATGTGCATGTATCACTCAACAATATAAGCAAATGAAATAAAAAAATACAAAAAAATATATTTACTCATCAAATACACGTTTGTTTTCCTGAAACTACTATGGAAAAAAGATGAGTTTTAGAAGTCACCTAAAGATTTACATAACAAAATAAACCCATATTTCAGAAATCTAAAATTCGGAAATTTGAGAAATCAAAGAAAAGAATTAACTAATCTACCCAGGTAGATTGATGTCATGATTTTAATAAAACATGTGAAGGCCACTGAATTCACTGGCTCTCAGAATATCTCTGGGGACAGGCATTCTTCGTTCAGCAACTAAGCCAGTATTTCTAGCTTTATTGGAAATGCAGACAAACAGGAAATCTTATTGCTTCTTTTGTCATCCCAATGTAGCATCCTTCTTCTCTTCTCAAATATCAGTGGATATTTTGATGCAGAGATCCATCAAGTTCAACCAAGAGATATCATCTGTCAAAATTTCAAGGGAAGTTTCACTACCATGGCTGCTCTAACATGTCTAAAAACTGCTTCAGGTTACAGTTTGGGTTTCCCTAAATCAAAACTGCTTCAAAATTATCCCTTGTCCTAAGAAATCTCTACAATTTGATGAAGTTGTATATTTAAATAAAGCAAAAACAAAGATTTTCATATACTTACATAAATGGGGAAACATCTTTTCATAGAGGAAAAAACAATGTCTAATAGAAGACGATTTCAATAGATAAAACACAAAGATATAAATGAAATTAACCATTTCCTTTATATTACAGAAATATCATTCTAACTCATTAGCAAAATCTAATAATTGTATGGCTCTGGTGGCAAAAATTAAAGCTTGGCATAATTATAATCAACTAAAATACAAAGGTTTTTTTACAGCAAAAAAAAAAAGACAATTTCTTCCTTCTTTCTTATTTTATGAGGAACAAATTTTGACCAGTTAAGCAAAGTAATCCTGTGTGATACTCTTTTAATTATGATTAGACTTAAGAAAACTGATTCCCCTACTAACCAGATAAATGAAAACATAGCCTCAGAAAAATAACATGCCAGAACAAAAATCTACATGCCAGTGATATAGACCCTTATTAGACTATTAAAAATGCACCTCTAGTCCAAGAAGATCTAGCATAAAACTAAAGAATTGTGATTAAAAGAGAATAATTTTTTAAACATAAGTTTTATATAACCTTAAGATCTGGAGTCTTTTTGACAGCCGAATTCCCTGCCATCAAAGAACGCAATGGATTTTGTAAGTAAATTTAAAGGCTTTCGTTTGCATAAGGTAATCAAAGTATTGTCAGCAAAAATAAAAGCAAAATTCAATCTTTTCCTCACTTTTAGGTCTCCAAGGGCTTTTGTATTTTATAATATCTATGCCATCTTTGCAGCTCGATCCCTTTAACAGTCAATTCCAACAATTTGCTGATTGTCCTGGGATCTCCAATTCAAATTTCTTTCCTGGTCCCTCACCGTCTTGGAGTGCCCCCTCCCCTCCTTAGCCTGCTTCAACTTCACAACTAAAAATATAACCATTCCCTTGTACATTCCCTCCCGCTGCATGCTCCTTGCTTGCTTCACTCTCTTGACCAAACCACAACCCTGGTTAATTGTAACTCTTCATCTACTCCTACAAGATTGAATGTGACTGGGAAAAAAAACACAAGCACACAGGCTACACTCAGTTTATGACAATAAGTGCAAGTGGTCCCAAACACCATCTGACAACCATCCTGTATTTTGTTACTCTCACATTCTCCTAGAAGACTATTTCACATCTTCCCAAACTCCAAATGCCACTTCCTCCATCCCTACTCCAGTTGATGAGTTTGCTTCTTAGTTCACTGAGATTATTAAAGCAATCAGACGAGAACTTCTATAGTCCCCATCACCACATCTACCCAGCATCTGCAAGCACATACTCAGATGAATCATGCACATGCCTATCTAGAACCAACCCTTTCACTTGCACATTTAATCCTTCCCTTTTTGCCTTCAAGAATTTAGTTCCAGCTCTTCTCCCCTGTCACATATATCCCAAGTTTTTCACTCTATTGCAGCATGCCTATCAGCATAAAAACATGCTAATACTTCTGTCTTAAAAGACAAAACCCCAGAAAACTCTTCACTCCAGTTCAGCTACTGACCCCCAGCTCCATTTCTTTGGTCACCTTTGGAGCAAAACTTTTTGAAAGAATAACCTATAACGCTTCCGATTCCTTTCCTTCCCCCCGTTCCCCCACTAATGTCTGAAATGCTGTTGTCACCACCACCAACAGCCTCTGCATTATAAATCCAATGTTGAGTTTTCAGCCCTCATCTTATTCGATCAAGCTGCAGTATAGAAAACATCATCATGCTTTTCCCTTTTTTCACTTCACTTCCAGGATGCCACACTGTTGATTTTCTTCCTTTCTTACTGATTGGACCTTCTTATCTCCTCTGTGGGCCTCTTTTTGCCAACCTCTTCATGTTGTAGCAGCCCAGAGTACAGATGGTGGCCCTCTTCTGATCTCAGCCATCTTAATACGGCTTTAAATACCATCTATATGCCAAAGATATATTAAGTTACCTTTCCTGTTCTCTGCCTGTCCTCAACTCAAGATGAGTATGTACAAAGCCTTAGTTGATATTTACATTTAAAATAGGTCTCTCTAGCTAAGCAGGCCCACGACTGAACTCTAGAATTTTCCACTCAAAAGGTGTTCTCCTGCAATATTGTCTCAATTGATGAAAACTACATTTCCTAGTGGCTCAGGCTAAAGACCCTGGAGTCATCACAGAGCCTCTTTCTCAGATGCCAGACATCCAGTCTCTCAGCAAATCGTAAATTGGATGTCAGCAAATTGACTTCAACTACTTCTTACCATATCCACTGCCACCACTTTTGTTGGAACCATCTCTCACCTGTGTTACCACAGTAGCCTCTTCTCCATGTGTCGACTCTTGATCTCCTACTCTATTCACAACACAGCAGCTAGAGTGTTCCTTTGTATACGTATGTTAGATCATGTGACTTCTCTGCCAAAATGCTGTTATAGATCCCCCTTTCTCTCAGAGAAAAAGCCACAGGTTCTATATAATCTCTTATTCCACCATTCTTCCCTTTGCTTACATTTCTAGCCATCCTTGCCTCCCCATTGTTCTTTAAAATAACCAGGTACATTCTTGAGGCCTTTTGACTCAGCTTTTCTCGCTGGAATACTCTTCTCCTGAACCAGCTGTTCTCAAAGTATGGGTCCTCTGGGAACTTTGCAGAAATGCACATTCTCAGCCCTTACTGCAGACCTACTAAATCAGGGATTCTAGATGGGGGCCAGCAATTTGTGTTTTCAGAAGCCCTACAGGTGTTGTTCCTATTACACCCTAAAACTAAGAACAACTGCCCTAGATATCTACATGGGTAACTTCCTCACTTTCTTCACGTCTTTGCTCAGATGTCACTTTCTGAATGAAGCCTACTCTGAGTATCCTATTTAAAATTCTCCACTTCACTCCTTCTGCAGCACTGCACATTTCTGTACTCTGCCCTCCTTTTTCCTTTATCACCTGTATCTTCCAAAATACTATAAAATGTATATTTTTATATTATTTTTTCTCACCCCAGTAGACTATAAGCTCCATGAGGGTAGTGATGTTTTTATGTTTTATTCACTGGTATATACAGAATTTGACACAATGCGGGTACTCAATAAATACCTATCAAATTAATGGAGTGAATGGCCAGTAGGGACATCTACACAAGTAAAGCATGTCCAACCAACAGACAGGCAGGGAGTCCTCTGACAAGTGGGGGTTGTGGGCCCCAGTACATAATTAACAAGTGTCACTTCATTTCATTGTAAGGAATGCAGAGATAAAATAGATACATATGTTAACACTCCCACTCCTGGTACCATGGTACCAGATGCCTTTTATGGAACACAGGAGCAACCCAGGCATCCCAACCGCTATGCGTCTTCTTTTCTAGGAAGATGGAAGAATTCAGGTTGCTGTCTTATGCTTTCAGACTGTAGAAACTTAAGAGTGTTAATGTTTCCTAATGCCTTGGGCTATTACCCTGGTGGAGGTGGGAAAGTACAATCATTACATTCCTATACCTTCTTAAGTAACAGCTACAGCTCCTTGACAGAACTCAAGTTCAGGGTAGCTGCAACTGTGGTTCTTGTCTTCTGTGTGGGTTTGTTACAAAGGAGAGGGTTGGAGTAACTTTTTGCCTTTCTATATACGAGTTTTAAAAGTGTTCCAAACACAAGCAAGGTAACTTAGGAAGAGAAAAAGATACTGAAGAAACGAGCATTTCTTAAAAAGTCCCTGCCATGTACAATGCCAGCAGTAAGTGCTATCATTTAATATTTGCAATATGGTACAAAGGCAATGGCTGAATCCTGCTACCATCAAAACCATGGTAACACTACAAATATACATGCAACAAAACACTTACCTCTGCTAATCATTTCTGCTACAAATTTACTCTGAAAAAGCTGTACAATTTTGATGATCCCTTATTTATAGGAACGATGCCAAGAAACACAGGACTAAATAAACCAGATCACTTTTACAAATTTAACACAATGTGTTTCTTTGTGAACATCTAATGTTGGCCCTTTTATTGCCTTTAAAATGATTTCAATATTTGTCTCTACAATTGACTAAGGTAAGTAAAACGACATCTATGAAGCATGAAAAAAAGAACCTCTTTAATTCCTACCATATAAATGATGGTGACATTAATATTCCATACTTTTGGCTCTGAACCATCTAATAGGTTTATTCTAGTACAACAATAAAAACTGTTAAGGGAAATGAGGAAATAGCATGGGGATTATTGCTCTTAGCATTTAATAGCATATTAGAGTCTTGATGCTTGCTTGCATTTGCTTGGAATAAGTATCTAAGGGAAAATTAAGCCCTCAGCTGAAGCTACTATTTGAAATCCCAGAAAGGGCTCCTGGGAATAGTTTGGTTTTTTGTGACAATAGATTTTCTGATGAAGTACACCGTTCCCTAATGAAAAAGACCTGGCACAGCTTCATATGATAAAATTTGACCAATGTGAGGGGTGCGATGATCTGTTTGGAAATGAGTGTTTTAATAAAAGAAACATGAAATCGGCTGTGCTTTGGCAGGACATACCCCAAACCATCATGAGAGCTATCATCCTGGCCCACAGATGATCTCCACCATGCTACAACTGTGTGAGTTCCCACTGACATCACTGACAAAGCTGGCACGGAAACAAAGACATAATCCAAAAGCAGTCATGTTGGATTCTGCTTCGCTGGAGTCGTATGAAAAACAAACTAACTTCCCCGCCTCCCCCGACCCACCCCAAAAAACGTACCACGGAATAGATTTGAGGCTCAGTTGAGCTACTGAAGATGTATATTTCTAGGCAAGTAGATAAAGAGGGATAGGAGAAATGAAGTTTTAGAAAGGAAAAGGCAAGTGTTTTCAAATGATGAGGTCAAATGTGATAAATGTGAAAAAGGATGATACAATAAGAGGACTCTGAATTACTTGGGTTGAGATTGTCTCATACCTTAACTGGAGCAACAGGTCATAGTTCAGGAGGGTTAACAGTTGCTTTTATCTATATTTTATAAAAAGATACCAATACAATAAGTTGCTCTCTATCAACAACATTGAAGTTCACATATTCATTAATAAAAAATAGCTTACATTACCCGCATAAATGCTTGATGTGTTCTACAGTTAGCTACTCTGCTGGACACTTGTATGCTTCCTGTAATCACGTCGGAAGTTCCATTAGAAGAAAAATAGAATCTTGGTGGAGACTCTGCCTTTCTGTTCACATCCAAACTCATGTTATAAAACAAAACTGCAAAAATATAGAGAATTGCAATTAATCTAATTACTGAAATACATCTATTGTTATTTTTGAAGTGATAATAGTTAAAGTTATATGGACTCTGGAAATAATATCTGGAATTCTCTTTATTAAACAGCTTTTTAAAGACTAACCTGAAATATGAAAGAGGGAACAATTAAAAATACAAATTTTAAAAATTGCTTTCATAAAGATTTATGAACTTTCCTCTAGGTTTCTATTAACAACATTAAAATCTTTAGTTATTTAATCTTTACATAAAAATTTCAAAAATATAAAAATTGTTGCTAATAAAAGTCTTGCATAATGTTTCATGTTCCTTTTTTTCTCAGAACATTGACTAAGGAAGTATAGACACAGCACTTTGCTCAAATGTCACGTGGAATAATTCTATCTTATGTGGTTATATGACTAATTTTATATATGACTTTTTTATATTTTAGATTTGTTTCTGATTTGAAGGCTTTTTTTTATACATGAAGTGAACACATGATTAAGTCAAATCTATATATATATATGGTTTTCTTAAAAATGTGATCTTTCCAGTCTTATGCCCTGATTATCTGTCCTTCCTCTGTGTGTTATTGGTTTCTAGTTTGACCTTCCAGTGTTAATTTGTGCAATTTTTAAAAAATTCTCTCAATAAATATTCTAGCAGTTTGGTAGGGTTTATTTCAAATCTGAAATAGTAAATATTCATCTGCTCATGAAGATCTCCAAATTTGGAAAAAAAAAAAAAAAGGAAAAAAGAAAAAAATTAACAAAAATGTCCAAGCCAGATCTCACCAAGAAAGTGAGAACCATTTCATGAATCTAAATGGGTTCTTTGCCATGCAAGCTAAATCTAATAGTCTGCTGAGGTGTCACTCACTACATAGAGGCAATAATTCATAAGTGATAGTTTAAAGAATTTATGTAATTCTTGACATGTTCATTTGTATTTTAGGAGTAACTTACACTTCTAGAAGAATTTTACCTACTTTTTTCAAGGAAACATAAGCACAAAATCTATATTACTCATTACACATTTCAAATAAATCCTTCAATCATCTTTTTAGTTGGAAAATAATGAAGTCCAAGCCAATTGGATTTCAAAATTATAATAACTGAGATTCAATACCTCAGAGAAATAGCACTGCAATGGATATAGCTGTCTACAAGTTCATTGCCCTGAGTTCAGAAAAAAAGTAAATGAAAAAGGTGAAAAATAATCCACTATTAGTAAGAGTTAAAATGTCCTGGTTTTATTAAACATGCTTGCCATGTGAATTATTTCTCCTGGGAGTCATTTTATGGTAATTATAAGGTTTCTCCAATAATGTGATGATTATTTATGTGTTTCATATGTTTGTCTTCAACTATTTTTAAAAATATCTGGTCACAATGGAATTGTTAGTAGATGAAACACTGGTTTTATGTAAAAGGAAAGAGCCTCATCTACTCAATGTGTGTCTTTCAGATTATCCTTCAGCTTGTCTGTGTTAATGTGTAATTTACTCTGTGGTCAGGCTCTCAAATTGCCATTTTCCAATCAATAACTAGATGAAGGCTTGCCCACCCTCTTATTACTGTAGCTCTGGCCATGACTTTTCCAGGACACTATTAAAAATGAGTCTGATCTAAAGCAGAGATACCAGGCTCATTGTGTACCTTTCAGGTACAGGCTCATTGTGTACCTAATGCATACTAAGACCTCTATTACATATCCATGGCATTATTTAATAAGTATGTGGGCCCTTCATGATGTTTAGATAACAGCAGCCTGCAGGGTCATGAATACAATAAACTCTTGACAGGTCCTAATAGGGGATCATAAACGTTGTGAATTATTAATCTCTAAATGATATGCCCAGATATGTTCTTCTCCTACCACAGGCTCATTTCACTAGTAGTTATTCTTATATTAGCCTAAATAAAACATAATTAGGAACATTAATCTGCTAGCAAAAATACTTATAAAGTCATATATACATGATTTGGGATTCCCCACCACAATTTTGGATGAGCTATATCAATGATACTTTCTCCAGAGCAGATAATTGAGAGTTGTCTATACACAGGGAAATAGGTAATGGTTCTTAGGAGCTTGTAGTCGCAGTAAATTATTAACAAGCGTATTATTTATAGAAATCAGAATCAAGTCTAGCTTCTTCAATTTTTTTAATATTTATTTTTGTGGTTATTATTTTTTTGAGACAGGGTCTCATTCCATTGCCCGGGCTGGAATGCAGTGGTGTGATGACAGCTTGCTGTAGCCTGGACCTCCTGGGCTCAAGCCTCAGCCTCCTCAAGTGCTGGGATTATAGACATGAGCTACCATGCCTGGCTTTCCCAATTATTGACATTGGATAAAATGTCAATTTTATCCAATGTCAAGAAGAAAGAGATTTCACAGGTTAAGCTCAGTTGGTTTACCTTAAACTAATATAGCAAGTGATACTATGTCCTTTGCTTCTCATAATCTCTAAACAACTACAGCCTTCTAATGTGCCCAACTCATTGGTTAGAACAACGCAAGAATCTGGAAGATGGAGAGGAAAAGCATGCATCAGGTAGCTTCTCTCCCCTGCTCTAAAGAAGATCTCCGTGGTGAAAACCGGTGAGGGCCCCAAGCAGGATTGTGGGATTAATGAATGAACCGCACCCCATCAAGCATTAATATTGTAGGGCATACCCACCAATGTAACCTGGAACTTCCTTGCCCTTATATGAGAAACAAAGTGTTAGATCCATGCACACAGAAGGCCATCCATTTTCAACACAGTCAAATTTCGTTCTATTTACTGACTCAGGGTGGCTTAAAGAAGCGTCAACAATTACTACAGGTCTTGTCCTGAGAAGGAAATAAAAGTAGCAATGTTAATTGCAGAATTATTTTTCCTTAAGAAGAGAAATGCGTTTGTTTTTTCAGTTTACATTCACCAAGTAATTTCATGAGTCTTATTATGTGTGTACATACTAATTACATTTCTGTGCACAGGGCAAAATAACTTTTTATTTAAATGTCTAAAAATATTGACTTTGATGATTTAATTATATCTCTGTAAGGTGAAAAAAATACCCTAAAATTCAATAATTAAGCTTCAGAATACCAAAAGAGTATCATGAGGTCACTACCACTGCTGATTTTAAACACCGCCTCCCTTCATTTTACAATTAAACCAAATTGCAATTAAGCAGTGAAATATATCAGTCTTACCTTAGCAAGACAGCAGAATCAGACCGAAAAGCACCAACTGCTACATCTGGAGGATAAAAAACAACACAGATTAATGATCATCATTAGTCAAAGAGAATTATTTTTCAGCCATAAATACTTAACTACGTATCACCTTTGACTACCTAAAACACTATTTATAGAAAATTAGAGAATATATGCTAACATCTTACGATTCTTTCCACTTTTCTCTGAATCTATTCATGTACAGCATTCATCCCACTATGATGTATCATAAACTTTATGACAAAAACAAGTTTACTAAAACAAAATTCAATTTTTGGACTAGAAACATTCACTCAAATTTTTCTAAATAAAAATTTTCTTTCTTTTCCTCATATATTTGATTTTCATGAGTGCTTTCATGTTTTCAAAAACACAGACTATAACATTGTGTAATTAGCACTGTTAAGCTGAGGAATTACTTGATCATTTTAGGAATGAATTAAGGAGAACTTTAAAAACGAAGAAAAAAAATTATCAGTAAGATGAAGTCTTTCATACCAGTTTTATGTACTTCACTATAAAGCAGTTTCTATGATAGAGCTTATTCCAATTTATAAATTATGATAAACTAATTACTCACCTACATAGCCATTATTATCTGCATCAATTTGTCCTGATATAGACTGTCCAAACATACTTAACGATTTGCTGATCTGAAGTCCTTCAATTCTCTGAAAAATAGGAAAGTTGAGTGGGAAGTAGTTTTTGAATACTAATATACCAGAGAAGCAATGATTTAGCTAAATAATGAGCTTTCCCAGGCATGCCTTGGCACATCTACTAACAAAGCTGCATTTTAGTTAAATCAAATACTTCCAAGGGTGACAAAATTTTTCCAGCTTGAAATGAACAGGTGACATTTGTGACTAAAAAAATTTACTTTGCGAGCAAAGGGAAAATCATGCTGTACAGATTTTCTGAAATAGTCCTGACTCCCTCTCAAGTCTTTTTAGAGTGGGGGTCTCACTATGGCACCTGGGCTGGCCTTGAACTCCTGGGTTCAAGCAGTCTTCCCAGCTCAGCCTCCTGAGTAGCTGAGATTACAGGTGTGTACCACCATGTCTGGCCTCCTTAGGTCTCTTCAGGCTCTCTATTTACTTCCTTGCCCAACATGAATAACTAAATAAGAATTTGTAAAACAAGATGCCTATAATCACTTAGTGGAGCCTATGATTGAGGATTTTGATAAAAGCTGACTTTTCAACAAGAACAACCCTAGCCAGATATGTACTTTCTATTCCACATATCTAATTTCATGTTCACATACAGTTTTATAAACATTAAGCTGATATTCGTACTAAGAAAATTAGTATTTTTTTACTAGACAAATACATTTCTTTTATGTCAATTACAGAGAACCACTTGCTCATTTTTGCCCAATCAAAAATAACTGTGCCAGCTAATATTTCCATGCAAATATCAAAGGAAAAACTTTTCTTCTCTGCATATGAATGTCATTTTTTTTCTAGGCACTGAAATGCCATGATTTTTCAACATACAAAAGTGAAGTCAGAGTAAGATCCTGATACATTATTAAAGTGCTATCATCTTACTACTCAACAGTGAAAAAAACCCAGAGAATCATATGTGTGTTTGATCTCCCTGTGCAATCTTCACAAAATATGGGGCTCTAGCCACAAGGCCAAGACACAGTTAATAAAATCCAAATGGGCATATTTTAGAATCATATGGATATTACCTCAGAATACAATTTAATGAAATACAAAGAGAAATCTTTAATGGGCTATAGACAAGCTAGGGTGGAAATGAACTACAACTCTTATTTATGGAGAAAGGGAGTTTGAAGAGTTATTAATCCCTTAAAATAAGATCATTTGCCACTATAAGTAAACGGTGAAATAAAGTGTTAAGTATTTGAAAGAGGAAATTAAGAAAAATAAGTCCACATAAACCCTGGAAGTTTTAAGGATATGCATTATAACCAATGCTTCTTTTGGAAATAGAATAGTACCTTACCTGTGAGAAGGTTGACGAGATCCCATCTGCACGGCCATTGTAAATATAAATAGCACCTTGCAAGTCATCTTCTTGTGGAGCTCCGATAGCAACATCTATCCAATAATTTAAACAATGGAAAAATAAATTCTTGATACAAAGAATGCAACTTCGAAAACTAACCTTATGAACCTTAATTCATATCACATAAGAAAACTCTCTTTTATGAAAAATAACAGTCTTCTCAGACAGAAAAAAATAAAATACTATCATCATCATATACAGGATTGCACACAATAGTTTGCACATGGAAGAAAGCAGAGTGGAAGCATCTGAGAGGCAGTGTAACAAAATGATTAGAGCGCGGGCTCTACAGCCAGACCACTGGGGTCTGATCCAAGCTCTGCCACTGGGCACTGCCACACTAGGCTGGGCCCATCTCTTAATCTGTGTTTCAACTCCCTCACCTATATAATGGGATCATAATAAAAACCACTCTCAGCATAAAAGGATATAACCTATGTAAAGTGCTTAGAGCAGTGCCTCGCATGTAATAACCTCATAATCTATGAATATTTGATCATAAGAATTTTTATTTTGGGAGTCTAGACTTACCTTATTTGCAAAATGACTTTTAAATTAATTCCTATTCCAATGAAAATGATTAAGGTATCTGTTAGAGATATCTGCACACACAGACACACAGGATTTCAGAAAAAGGATTTATTCTGTAAAATAATGATTATATCACCTTTCTGTATTATTGATAATTATGTCAGACTATGATACCAAGGGAAAAAAGATCTGATCAACTAATATAAGAAAACCTGAGTAAATGACATGGTTGCTTAAGTGCTATAAATATATAGCACAAAGGAGAAAAATAATATTCTACAGTTGCAAGAGCATTTCATTATTTTACCAAGTATTGTCTATTTATGCATATATTTACTTATATGCAATGGTTTATTTAATAGAAACCTAAAGTAGTTTGTCTTCATGATATTACTTATTACCATCAAATTGAAAACCATTTTATCAACTATAGTGGTAATTTTTGGCTACTATTTCAATGAGGATAAAAATATCTTTGATATATAACTCCATGCTAAACAATGTAAAATTTTAAAAATGCAAAAGCTTTTCTATTTTCAGTTAAAAAGAAACAGTAGACACCTATATTTACTTTGTTTAGACATACTAAGGCTAGCCTCTTTTGACTTGTACAAAGTTTTTCAAACTTTCATATACAAATATGCCCACTCATTTATTCATTCATCGGACAGCTAGTGAGCACCTACTATATTCCAGGCAATTGCCAGGAGCTGGCAAAACAGGGCAGTATCACAATAGGAAACTCATTGTCTAGTAGGGAGGAAAGGCAAGTAAGAATAGACTAATAACACAGCATATGAGGAGGAAGTGGTGGAAATTAGAAAAGGCTTCTCATAGAAGATGATGCCCAAGATGAGATTAAAGTATCCATAGGTCATAGACAGGTGAAGAAAAGGGGAAATGCAATTTAGAGGCAGGGAAAAGCCTGTGCAAGGGCAGGGAAGCAATAGGCAGCATGGCACATGTGAAGAATGGCAATTGGTTTGGAATAACTGGAGTCAGATTTGTGCAGAATATATACATACAGGAACAGAGGAGCAGGAATGGTAAGGAAGAGAAAGAGGAGGAGGAGGAGAAGAGGGATGTGAGAAGAAGGAGTGGGGAAAAGTATTTTATAGCCATTGAAGGGAAGACAGCAATTTATTTAATCAGGGCTGGGTTTATACTTCCACCACTGTGGTTAAATCTCTAGAATTTGCTGTATATTGATTCTTCATAACACATGAAAAAAATAACAAGCCTTGGTAGTGAAGTGGTTGAT
This sequence comes from Gorilla gorilla gorilla, assembly GCF_029281585.2. NCBI lineage: Eukaryota > Metazoa > Chordata > Mammalia > Primates > Hominidae > Gorilla > Gorilla gorilla. The sequence goes on along the minus strand of NC_073235.2, from coordinate 83,961,844 downwards.
GTAATTCTTACAGTACCTGTTATTAACAAGAGTGATCTAGATTAAGGCAAATATTTAGGAAAAATACAGATGAGCCTTTTCAGCCAAAATATTAAAAAGGCCCAGATAAATTTTTTTCCATACAGAGGACACTTGGGTGTATTCAATCTCTGGCTATCACATATATAGATTCAGACTCTTCCTGGATTACGCTTGGATCTGTTGTATAATAAAGTTCTAGCTATCATTATTCAAATAAGAAAGATATGTTTTGAAATATATACAATAAATGTTTTCCAAGACTATGCAACTTAATTTGGGACACAATATACAGAACATAGGTATTTAATGATTGCTTTTACTTCTTATCTGAACATTTTATTTCATTCTTTTAGTATAAATCAAAATTATTAGTATGTCAGCCAACACTTATACTATGTTTACAATGTAGGCACTGTGATATGGACTTTGTGCAGATTCACCCAAGTAACTCTCACAACCACCATATTAAATAAATACTCTGACTCTAACTTTACAGATGAGGAAACTGAGGCACAAGGTATAACCTGCTCAAGGTGACAGAGCCAGGATGTTGTGGACCTGGGATTTAAACCCTGCAGCCTGGTTCCAGATCCTGTGCTATTCACATGCTCTATAAACTCATTAACAACAGAGGTCATACCCCCAAATTTCCCTTCCTAATACCAATTCCTGTTCTGTGTCAAAGAGGTTCTCTCTCTCTCTCTCACACACACACATACACACACAGACTCACACACACACACACGAATACTATTCAGCCATAAAAAAAAAAAAAATGAAATCATGTATTCTGCAGCAACAGGGAGGGAACTGGTGGGGGATGTCATTATCTTAAATGAAACCAGCCAGGCACAGAAAGTAAAATAACACATGCTCTTACTCATAAATCGGTGCTTTAAAAATGTGTTCACGTGGATGTATAAAGCAGAATTAAAGGAGGAGACCACCCCTCATATTGACTTATGCCCAATTTCTGCCTCCGAAGAAAGAAAAAGTAAAAACTAAAAGGCAGAAATGAAATCCACAAGCAGACAGCCTGGCCCCACACCCTGGGCCTGGTAGTTATAGATCGACCCCGACCTAATCGGTTATGTTATCTATAGATGACAGACATTGTATAGAAAAGCACTGTGAAAATCCCTATCCTGTTTTGTTCCGATCTAATTACCGGTGCATGCAGCCCCCAGTCACGTATCTCCTGCTTGCTCAATCAATCACGACCCCCTCACGCGCACCCCCTTAGAGTTGTGAGCCCTTAAAAGGGACAGAATTGCTCACTTGGGGAGCTCGGCTCTTGAGACAGGAGTCTTGCCGATGCCCCCCACCAAATAAATCCCTTCCTTCTTTAACTCGGCGTCTGAAGAGTTTTGTCTGTGGCTCGTCCTGCTACATTTTGATAGACAATGAAGACTCAGAAGGGAAAGAGGTTGTGGGGGGTGGATGATGAGAAATTACTTAATGGGTAAAAATGTATGTTATTTGGATGATGGATACCCACAAGCTCTGACTTGATCGCTATGTAATCGATGCATGTAACAAAATTTCACTTGTACCCTATAAACAAATAAAACAGAAGTGCTCACTTAATGATTTGACGATATATCAATATTTCAGGTGCACACAAAATAATAGTACTGCTTGTAATTTACAATTGTAGAACTTGTTATGGTTCTGCTCTAAAAATATTCAAACATACAGTCTAAAAGTCAGATAATAAGGCTCAAGGTGAAAAAAGAAACTAAACCGACAAATAGTGGTCTTGTCAAGTCTATTTTACATATGAAATAAAAAATGTGATCTGCTGTTGGTCATGTCAGGTATATTAGTCTGTCTGACCAATTTTTTCATGCTTTTGATGAGTTTTACGGTAAATTTTTGCCAAATCAATTGGTCATCTTTTTAGAAAATGGCTTGTGTTGCTTTTCTAAGGACACAGGAAATAGAGTCTGATTTTTTTTTCCATTTGAGAACAATTGAAAAGTGATATGACAAATGCCAAGATAACTTAGGTTTGCTATGCAAAGTACCACAAAAATTTGCATAATAAAAAGACATTAAGTGTGATTTGCATCCAATATTGGAGTCTCTTTCTTCATAATCCTACACTTCTTGCCATGAACACAAAGTATCTTTACCCATCCACCCCAGAGAAATAAAATAAGAGAAGATGGGGCAAAGTAATAAAGAAACACATAAAGAAAAATAACTTGTAAATTCCTGCTGCCTCATGCAGGCAGACATGGTGGAATGGAATAAAAGACCTCAGCCAAGAACTAGGACACACTGGCCCTGTTTCCACATCAGCAATGGTCTTGCTAATATCTAAAATATAGAAAACGCCTACTCATGGGCAAAATAGAAGATAAAATTAGAACTGGAGGGCTGGGTGCAGTGGCTCATGCCTGTAATCCCAGCACTTTTGGAGGCCAAGGCGGGTGGATCACAAGGTCAGGAGATAGAGACCATCCTGGTTAACACAGTGAAACCCTGTCTCTACTAAAAACACAAAAAAATTAGCTGGGGTGGTGGCAGGTGCCTGTAGTCCCAGGTACTCGGGAGGCTGAGGCAGGAGAATGGCGTGAACCCGGGAGTCAGAGCTTGCAGTGAGCCCAGATCATGCCACTGCACTCTGGCCTGGGTGACACAGCAAGACTCCATCTGAAAAAAAAAATAAAATAAAAAAAGAACTGGACCAAGTAGAAAAAGATATACGGCATTATAAACAGTCACTGAAGTGTTAATGTAGCCACTAAATGTAAATATGTGGTGAATTATAAATGACATTATAAATAGCACAAAAATATGCAGTAATATTTTTAAAAATCACTTGCAGGAGGAGCCAAGACGGCTGAATAGGAACAGCTCCAGTCTACAGCTCCCAGCGTGAGCTACGCAGAAGACGGGTGATTTCTGCATTTCCATCTGAGGTACCGGGTTCATCTCACTAGGGAGTGCCAGACAGTGGGCGCAAGTCAGTGGGTGCGTGCACTGTGCACGAGCCAAAGCAGGGCGAGGCATTGCCTCACTTGGGAAGCGCAAGGGGTCAGGGAGTTCCCTTTCTGAGTCAAAGAAAGGGGTGACAGACGGCACCTGGAAAATCCAGTCACTCCCACCCGAATACTGCGCTTTTCCGACGGGCTTAAAAAATGGCGCACCACGAGATTATATCCCGCACCTGGCTCAGAGGGTCCTACGCCCACGGAGTCTCACTGATTGCTAGCACAGCAGTCTGAGATCAAACTGCAAGGCGGCAGCAAGGCTGGGGGAGGGGCGCCCGCCATTGCCCAGGCTTGATTAGGTAAACAAAGCAGCCGGGAAGCTCGAACTGGGTGGAGCCCACCACAGCTCAAGGAGGCCTGCCTGCCTCCGTAGGCTCCACCTCTGGGGGCAGGGCACAGACAAACAAAAAGACAGCAGTAACCTCTGCAGACTTAAATGTCCCTGTCTGACAGCTTTGAAGAGAGCAGTGGTTCTCCCAGCATGCAGCTGGAGATCTGAGAATGGGCAGACTGCCTCCTCAAGTGGGTCCCTGACCCCTGACCCCCGAGCAGCCTAACTGGGAGGCACCCCCCAGCAGGGGCACACTGACACCTCACACTGCAGGGTACTCCAACAGACCTGCAGCTGAGGGTCCCCTCTGTTAGAAGGAAAACTAACAAACAGAAAGGACATCCACACCAAAAACCCATCTGTATATCACCATCATCAAAGACCAAAAGTAGATAAAACCACAAAGATGGGGGAAAAACAGAACAGAAAAACTGGAAACTCTAAAAAGCAGAGTGCCTCTCCTCCTCCAAAGGAACGTACTTCCTCACCAGCAATGGAACAAAGCTGGATGGAGAATGACTTTGATGAGCTGAGAGAAGAAGGCTTCAGACAATCAAATTACTCTGAGCTACGGGAGGACATTCAAACCAAAGGCAAAGAAGTTGAAAACTTTGAAAAAAATTTAGAAGAATGTATAACTAGAATGACCAATACAGAGAAATGCTTAAAGGAGCTGATGGAGCTGAAAACCAAGGCTCGAGAACTACGTGAAGAATGCAGAAGCCTCAGGAGCCGATGCGATCAACTGGAAGAAAGGGTATCAGCAATGGATGATGAAATGAATGAAATGAAGCGAGAAGGGAAGTTTAGAGAAAAAAGAATAAAAAGAAATGAGCAAAGCCTCCAAGAAATATGGGACTATGTGAAAAGACCAAATCTACGTCTGATTGGTGTACCTGAAAGTGAAGGGGAGAATGGAACCCACTTGGAAAATGCTCTGCAGGATATTATCTAGGAGAACTTCCCCAATCTAGCAAGGCAGACCAACGTTCAGATTCAGGAAATACAGAGAACGCCACAAAGATACTCCTCAAGAAGAGCAACTCCAAGACACATAATTGTCAGATTCACTACAGTTGAAATGAAGGAAAAAATGTTAAGGGCAGCCAGAGAGAAAGGTCGGGTTACCCTCAAAGGGAAGCCCATCAGACTAACAGTGGATCTCTCAGCAGAAACCCTACAAGCCAGAAGAGAGTGGGGGCCAATATTCAACATTCTTAAAAGAATTTTCAACCCAGAATTTCATATCCAGCCAAACTAAGCTTCATAAGTGAAGGAGAAATAAAATCCTTTACAGACAAGCAAATGCTGAGAGATTTTGTCACCACCAGGCTTGCCTTACAAGAGCTCCTGAAGGAAGCACTAAACATGGAAAGGAACAACTGGTACCAGCCGCTACAAAATCATGCCAAAATGTAAAGACCATCGAGACTAGGAAGAAACTGCATCAACTAATGAGCAAAATAACCAGCTAACATCATAATGACAGGATCAAATTCACACATAACAATATTAACTTTAAATGTAAATGGACTAAATGCTCCAATTAAAAGACACAGACTGGCAAATTGGATAAAGAGTCAAGACCCATCAGTGTGCTGTATTCAGGAAACCCATCTCACATGCAGAGACACACATAGGCTCAAAATAAAAGGATGGAGGAAGATCTACCAAGCCAATGGAAAACAAAAAAAGGCAGGGGTTGCAATCCTAGTCTCTGATAAAACAGACTTTAAACCAACAAACATCAAAAGAGACAAAGAAGGCCATTACATAATGGTAAAGGGATCAATTCAACAAGAAGAGCTAACTATCCTAAATATATATGCACCCAATACAGGAGCACCAAGATTCATAAAGCAAGTCCTGAGTGACCTACAAAGAGACTTAGACTCCCACACATTAATAATGGGAGACTTTAACACCCCACTGTCAACATTAGACAGATCAACGAGACAGAAAGTCAACAAGGATACCCAGGAATTGAACTCAGCTCTGCACCAAGCGGACCTAATAGACATCTACAGAACTCTCCACCCCAAATCAACAGAATATACATTTTTTTCAGCACCACACCACACCTATTCCAAAATTGACCACATACTGGGAAGTAAAGCTCTCCTCAGCAAATGTAAAACAACAGAAACAATCTCTCAGACCACAGTGCTTTTCTATACAATGTCTGTCATCTATAGATAACATAACCGATTAGGTTGGGGTCGATCTATAACTACCAGGCCCAGGGTGTGGGGCCAGGCTGTCTGCTTGTGGATTTCATTTCTGCCTTTTAGTTTTTACTAAAAGTAAGGCTTATGTTTTCAAGTATTAATTTTATTTTCTACTTGATGGTAGAGCTATAAAAAAGGGTGCCACTATTTTCTTCATTTTCATTTATTATGGCACATATTCTGTACCTGGTATGGTACAGCTGACCCAAAATAAATGTTCAATAAATATCACAGAATTGCTGGCTACTTATGAGATGTAACATCAAGCATAATAAAATTTTATTTTTTGTTTTTAATCAAACCAGGCTTGTAATAAAAAGATAAATAACAATTTCTTTTTGCTATACATTAAAACTGCACACTTCTGAATGGAGAGATCAGTTATCAGTGAATTGCTTTTCTATGACACTGGATGGCTGCATAGGAGCAACGCTGACCTGAATTTATACAAACTCTCGGGAGATGTGAACTCAATGTGACGAGCGACAGCAGCAGTGGCCAATACAGGAATGCAAACCAGGTGTCCCGCCCCCTTTCTAGGAACGGCATAAAATACATGATCCCTCTTACAGCTCCAATTAAACAAAACAGCCACGACACCTTCCCTCACCCCTGTCCGGGATGAGGTTATTTATGAAAATGAGCCAGTGCCCAACCTGGGGTCCTGGGGGGGTAAGGGAAGAAGGGGAAGCTAGTGATGGGTGGGGTACAGAGAGGCTCCCATTCATTCATGTTTTTTTAAAAAATTATGTGTAATCATAATAACTAAAAGTATATACACATATTTTTTCTTTCAGTTTTAAAATAGTAAACAAAAAATCCAGAACAGTAATACTTGTATAACAAGTTACACTATTTTACGTTTAAGAAGGTTCACTGGAAGCATGTATTCAATAACTGACTTTTTATGTAGAATAATGCATTTTATATATTTAAAGTAGATTGTGGTATCTAGGTACAAGAAGACATTAAGGAGATGAGAATTTATAGTACCCCAGCACTTTAATCTCTGAGAAAGCTTTAGCCTAAAATTACCGTATACTAATTGCCAATGGCCTTATCAAGAAGACAATTATGAACCCTAAAAATAAGTATCAAATACTTATGTGCTGAACTCCATGAAATTGCACACTCTCCTCTTAAACCTATTCATCATTTTATGCACAGTTTTAACAGACTCAGTTACTTACCACTTAGAACTAGATTGATAAAAGCAAATTTTTAACAGGGAATGCTAGTAGATGCAGGGATTTCAACAACAGGACTGACATCTGTGGCGATATGCACAGTTACCACACTACCATCTATTCAATTAGTAAAAAACTTCAATATCAGTGGGTAAACAGCCACTGTCCCCAGGCCTCCCAGTGGCCTGCTCAGAATCTCTTCTCGAATTCCCCAGATCCTCCCACAACATAGCTATAGGGAATGCCTGGCAGAGTAGGGGCTTCCAGAACCCTGCTCCAGCTCTGCAGCCAGCCTCTGTTGGGTTTGGTCAGTGTCTTTATTGTACTGATAGTTAAATACCGTGGTCCAATGAGTCTACGATAACACATTTCCTGCCCATATTTTATTATTTCTGAAATCAGGATCTTCCTTAACAGAAAAATGGCGGGTGTAACAGCTTAATAGGTAGCTTTTAGGGACACATAAATAATAATGCAGTTTCTAATCAATGGTGCCTTAGAATCACTGAAATAAGGTATTTTGAATATCATCCATTATTAACAGTGGTAAAGATCAATGGGTGACAATTGAGGAGAAGTCATATATAACACTAAAGAAAAGAAAAAACTTAGCATGCCATTCTGGCTCCATCTTCTATAGGAAGGTAAACAATACAAAATTTTATTCATATTTTCTTCCATAAACCATTTTAAAAGCAGAAATCAAGCACCAATTTGATAATTTTAATTACCTTCAAAGCCATCATTGTCAATGTCGCCAAGATTAACTATAGATTCCCCAAATCTTGCAGCATATTTGTCACTTCCAACGAGGTTTGTTTCCATTGCATTCATTACTGCTCCCTAGATAGAAAGGGAGAGAAAACGTGTCATTATAACACTCCCTGACAACTTTACACGATTTACTGTTGTAATTGGATATGGATTTTTTCTAATGTGTCAAACAAGTTGGACAAACTACAGACTGAGCTTTAGTACACACATCTCAGTTCAATTCAATAAATATTTATTGAGTCTGTCAACACATAATAGTATGATTAGACCTCAGAGGACATAAAAAATTGTCAAACTCATGATCTCTAGCTTTGAAAATCCAATAAATCATTTTGATAATTCAATTTAGCAAATATTTATTGAGCCTCTACTAAAGACAACACACTGTGCAAAGAGCGAAAAGGTGAAAAGGGGCAAGGCAGTGTGTGCACAAAACACATTCCCTTTCTTCAATAAGCCCACAGTTATAGGGAAGGCTTAGCACAAGCATATAAATGACTGAGAAGTAGAAACTGCTTTACAATATCGAGATGCAAAAAAAAAAAAATCTAATTATAACAGAAGAGATTTCATAAAGGAAATGGCATGCCAGAAGGCTATTGAAGGATAAGCATAATTTTGATATACAGAGAAAACTAGCAGCAAAACAAATTCCAAAGAATTTGGCTCTAATGAATGGTATGTATAATGAATGAGACAAAAATGTCAGATTGCAGTCTTATAGTGTAGCGTCTTGATTGTCGAGGAAAATTTACTCTTAATTTAGGGAATAATACTAAACACTGAAGGTTTCTGAGTTGAGGAGTGACATGATTGAAGGTGGCCTTTGGAACCAGCAGCAGTGGAGCATAGATTAGTCAACTGATAACTAGGAAGGAGGAAGATGAGTTACTACAATAAGACATTCAATAATGTAATAATTAGCTGTTGCAATAACAGCTACCAGTTCTCTTCTCAAACTTTGATCATGTCAGTCTTTTGTATTAAAAAGAAAAAAAGGCCATGTCCTTTATTCTTCTCAAATTTACTTGGCACCTCTTAAGCATACACACGCTCTTTGTCAAGTGTCTTCACTTGTGAATTTTCCAATAGAAAAATTCTGATTTTTGTCTTTCTCAAACACTACTTCCTCTGTAAAAGCTTCTTGACCCAAAGGGAATCACTTCTTCCACTATGTATGTATTTATAATGTGCCATGTACCATGTTGTAGTCAATTGTTTACTCCCATTGGTGTCTTCACAAAGATCCTGAAGTCCCGGGGTCAGCTCTAAGATTATTAGCTCTTTTTATAGTCCTGGTTACATTTCAGATACTCACTAAATGTCATTTATTTTATTTTAAATGAACTAAGATGACTGGGAATCATCTTTATAAATATAATCACTGACACTGAAGCAGTGAATGATTGATTCAAAGGAGTCAGGGATAAAACAGCTTGGCTCCTGGGCAAATGTCTAAATTAAGGAGTGGAAGGGTGAAAAGGCTCCAGGGAGAACAGACAAGGTATAGACTTAAGACAATGCAATGGCTCTGAAGTTCTGGAAGGAGAGTTTCAATAGGAAGAGGTGATCACTCTTCTTCAAGTATTCCCTAGTCACAGACAGTGGTGACTGAGAGTTCGCTAGGAACCCCTGAGAGCTATTTTAGTACAAGTAGGTAGAAGCCAGTCACTCAAGTATCATTCTTTCTTGAGTTCATTCAAAAACAATTTCACCTACTTGTCTAGGACTCTTCCAAGCCCTGATGAAACCACGGTAAACAAGACAGACAATCTCTCTCCACAAGGCATCTATACTACAGTAGAAGAACAGACAATACCAAATCAAATCAATGTAAATAAATGCCACTTAGTGGTTAGTGCCATTTCAGAGAGTTGAGAAATGAGAGGTTAGATGGAACAAAGGAAGACTAATCTACATCAGAGGATTTAAAAGCTGGAATCGATTATTAATTTAATCCAAGTGTTTCATAACAGTAGTGCCTCAGGGTAGACATGAGGGAAGAACGGGAGGGTAGCCAAGTGGGTAGAAGGGTTTATCTGTTTTTTCTTAATGAGATTAAGATTTCAATGGGGGAAAATGATTCTATATTGTTTACTTTAGGTATACATGTGGATGTTTAGTCATAAAGAGGAAAATAAGAGAAATTTGCAGCACGAGTATGTAGCAAGTACAAAGACCACTATTTTTGGAGATAGAAATGGAAGAAAATTATCTGATATTACTATTATGAGATTTAATGATCACTGTGTAGATAATTTGCTTTTACTATTAAATGTAGGTTAAATACAGTGTAGGAAATACCAAAGCATAAATAACTTCCCTGCTCTATATTTTAAACTTAGAGAATCTTCCATTTATAAGACTAGATGTTTTCTTTCTTAAATTGTAGAGTTTAGTCTGATGCTTAATATAAGAACTTGCTAAATGCTCTGAAACCATTGACTGAACATAGTTACAAATACTTTCTTGAAACAGAGTCCACTTTGTTGAATCCTGACTGAAAAATGCTATGCCATTAGAAATGAACTGGTCTTCTCACAAGCCCACTCTTGTTTTCAAATCAAAGAACGGGCCAAGAAGATCTCATTAAGACTCCATCAATTTTTTGTTTTGACTTAACGTCAAGAATCTAGGCTGGCAAGATAAGGCCAGAAGTCTTTGAATTATCAAGTGGTCAGTTTCTACCACAAATTATCACTAATAATTTAAAATTGAATCATAGTCAGTAATTACCTATTTATGCAATTAATATATCCACTGTGGAATAAACGGTGCCAATTTTATATTCTTATCAAGAGCATAATATATATGAATTATGAAAATTAATGTTTTAACAAAACACATCTTGTTTCTAATTGTTTTCAAATTAAGAAATTGAAAATACTTAATTCTTCATCTTCTAGTCCTAGTAATATTTTATAATTTATATAAGGACCTTAACTAGAACTATTAAGAAATCTACATTTTGAATGAGGTATGAAAATTATTCTTTCAAACTAGATTAGTATCAACATAAAACTGAAAGAAATTTCAGCTACCAGAGTGAACACATACAAGCTGTGAACAGAGAAAATCCCTAACAATCTATTTCATAGATTGTTCTGGAATATCAAAATGGGAAACTTTCCCATTCATCATCATATTCCATTTCATTTTTAGAGCATCAGTACAGTATTAGAATTTTAACTTTTGTCAATAAAAGAAACCTGAAAACAATCTCAGATGTCTGGAATAAGACCAATTTGAATTTTGATCATAATTCCATAAATGGCTTCCAGTTGGGGCACTTGGACATACCGAGCCAGAGTTGATGTACACAAACACTCTTCCTTCCTCTCTGATGGTGCTCTGCATGGGTGCTCCCACGAGCAGATCTGAGAAGCCATCTGCATTGAGGTCTACAGCACAGACAGAAGCTCCAAAGTACGATCCAAGCTGTCCCAAAACAAACCAGATCCACTCATTGAGAAAAAAACAGGGTTACTCACAAAAGCCCACAGAGATACTAACGGTAGAGACATATTACCTTTTTACCTTTCATTTCATGTAAGATATTTAGTTCTTTTTCATCAATGCTGAATATATATGCCTGTAATTAGGGAAAGAATTAGAAAAGTTTTTAGGAGTAACATTTTTTAAAACTCCACTCATTTCTGTTTCATCAAAACATGAATTTTTACAACTTGCAGTTAATTGCTCAAATATAAAAATAAATCCTGTTAAGAGTGACACAAAAGGGTTTGGGATCCACTGTTACATTAATATGCCTTACTTGCAAAAGTATTTTCTCAGGAATTATCTTATTGATCCTATAGAGGGGGCACCAGAAGTGTTGTTTGCCTCAGTTTTCAAAAGTAAGGCTCAGAAAAGCTGGGTGACCAATGTTCACATAGCGACACAGCAAAAACTAAAACCAGAAATAATATTTCCTTCTTTCTAGTCTTACTACAAAATATGTAGCTGCCTCAACTTCTTTTCAGCTGTGAAACTGTTCACCATATACTCCCTGGACATTTTTAGATAGTTCTATCTTATAATTTTCTTAAAACAATGTCTTATTTGACTTTTGTAATTTTTCAGAAAGTTTTTTGCTAAATTTCTTCTAAAACCATAACATCTTTCACCAATTCCACTAAATGTAATAATCGGTTCATCATTTCTAATCTTTCTTTCCTTACAACATTCGCAGTTTCTCCTTTAATATCTTATTCATGCAATGTATTTGAACCTTTGTGAAGAAATAAATATAAAAATGTAATTCTTACTTTACCAATCTGCTCATGTTGAGGAGCTCCTCCGACTACTTCGGTAGTATGCTGGCTCCGAAAATGACCAGCTCCGACTGAATATCCTTTAAGAAAAGGGAGAAAGTATGAGAGTCCTGGGTAAAGTACATCATATGGTAACATGGGTAAAATAGATCATAAAATTAAATGACACCGAACTCATAATGACTACATTAAGCAGTTAAGAATATTTAGCATAGAGATACTCAAAATTGGTCATTCATTATGTTTTATGCAATTTTGATATGTGTTACAAAACTGCAGTCATATGGTATGTATTTCCGAGTCCTAGAAATTGAAAATAGCATCTTTACATCTGGTGCAGTATAATCAGTTTCTAGGATTACAACAGACATATTTTAGAGTATATTAAATATAAAATCTCAATTGGGAAATGAAAACTTTAAACTTTAAATAAAAATCCTGCTGAAGTTCAACTTTTTTTGCCACCAAATCTTTGTGATGACTTTTTGATGACAAAAAATTGTTCGTATTTTATGTGATAAAAGGCATATCAAGTTATATTTCTTGAACTATTTCAAAGTATCCTTTAATCATAAACAAGAAAACATTGAATTGTAACAAATTCTTCTACTTGAAATTTCTTCTGTTTGAATAGAAAGAGTGCTTATTTTATAATTATTTCTGAGTGTAAGATGCTCACATTTGACACACATACAGTTTAAACAAAGCTGGATTTTCTGAAAATCTATAGGAAAAGCATTTATTTTCTTGTAATGGACATTAATACCAGAAAAGTTTGCATTTCTGTTGAAATACAGATGATGAAGTATCCTACTATTGACTTATGAGATGACAGTGAGGAGGAGGAAGATGATAAAAATAGTTAAGCTCTGGGAAATATTCCAAGAACTTATGAGGTGAAGGTCAATGAGCTGTTTTTAGACCCATATGCTTCATGGAGCCCCTCATCCAGAATGTGGTGGCCAGTACCACTGGCTTTCAGTTGGTGCTTAAGGAAGCTATACTTACTTACGCAGATGTTTAAATGAGTTAATTCATGTAAAGTTCTCACAAACAGTTCCTGAGATATGGGAGGCACTCAACAGAAACAACCTGTATAATCAGTTGACTACACAGAGATAGAAACTTACTAGTGTTTCCTAAAGTGAACTACAAAGAGTATACTAAACTAGGAGTTCTATTAAGAATTATATATTGACGATTTTAGTCACATGTGTAAATGTAAAATATTGAGTTCACTAAAGTTTCATAAATCCTATCCTTAAGAGACAGTTTCTGAACTGCCTAATTATTACTGTAATTATACTGGCCATTTAGATCTTTGGAAAATACATTTTCCTTATTTATAATTACAGTACTAGTATTTGTAAGGCAGAGATCATTTAAGTTTGTCAATTTTTATAGTACCTAAATAACTTCCAAATTTTACTTGATTTTGTTTGTCTAAAAAAGCCTTGTATTTATTTGTAGTTATATTGTAGACAAAAAGAGAGCCAGTCCAGTAAGATGATCCTGGGGCTCCCATCACAATTAAATCCTGTAAGAAAAAAAAAAACTATTATTATTTAAAGTTTAATCTCACCACCCCAAACCTCCTCCAGATACACAATAGTGAAGAGAACATATTTTTATAATAATAAATTCCTGAAGTAGGAATATTCTGTGAAGTTAAAACATACTAGGAAAAAAAAAAAGCCAGAGAAGTTGGCTAATGGATTTCTAAAAGCGAAATCTCAGAGAAGAAACTCTGAAACTCTCATTCAATGCATTTATCAGTGGATTTCAAAAGTTGAAGGGACAAGTACTGAACGCTAGAGTAAGCTTTGGGGAGAAAGGCAATGTGGTTCCTATTAAAGAAAATCGTATGTGGGTAATTCATTAGTGCTAATTATGGAGATAATCATGTGTTGCCAAAGAATAAAAAGTAGACTTAATTTATTTCTATTTGCAAAGAACCCCTGACTAATAGTGTTAGCTTAGGGAAAACATTTCTAATAATGTTAGCTTAGGGAAAAAAGTCCAATGGAATGTGGGGCATATTTTGTTATACAGAGGAAAATTTAGGAGAAGGAGAAGATTGGAATGAGCATGCCCTTGCCTGGTATAGTATGAACACTTTCAGCAATTAAATATCTTTAGCATATTTCTATACTCCTAAACAATCCTAAACTTAAAAAAAGTCAACTTAAACTGAAGAAAGCATTTTCTTTGTAAGCATTTTAATATAACTGTTAATATTTGCAGACACTGTCAACCCCAAACTTGATATAGTGCCTGATCTTCACAGGGTCAAAAAACATTCCTGAATTCATAGTGTGTTTTAAGAAAAACTGAGAGATTTGGGGTTGAGTACAACTGTGCCCTTTCATACATATCCTAGAATGTTAGAAAGAGAGTAAGAAATCTTGGGAATATTGTCTATCTGATTTAAGGGGATATTAAGTTCTTAAATTTCCCAATTATCATAATTTAATGAAAAATATAGACTGATATTCTTCCTTTGCCCCTCAACTAGAAATTTAAAATAACATACTTGGGTTGATATTTTCAATACCTAAGTTAACAAGACAATTAACCGTAGCTACTTTTGATTTTCATTAAATTGTTGATGAAAGAAATGTTCTTCAGTATAGATTTTCATTCATCTTATGTAGTATAGCCATCTAAATATTGATATTTTATTGAAATATATGTGGAATTTTGAGTGGCAAAAATTAAGTTGTAATACTCAAATTTAAGAGACATGATGAAGATGTTACACAATTTTTACTTTAAAACATATCAGTCTTCCAAACCATGAGAAGAATTAAGATTCTATATGTAAACATTTATAGCAGCTATTTTTTGAACAATTACCTTTGTGTAAAAACTGGATATTCCAGCTTGACATGATGCAAAATTTTCTCCAAACTTTTTCACATAATCTAAAATGAAATACTAAAACAACTCAGAATTTTATCTTAAAATAAAGATATAATCTCCATAATTTCTTAAGTAAATCCTTAAAAAAACGTCCTTTAAGGTCTATAGTTCGTACTTTTTAAAAACAAAAACCAGTAACCTTGATATAACAAATCCCTTCCATATTAGTATTCAAAATATCCCTATGAAATGGCAATAAAAATATCTCCCTCTGCTTCTTCATAGGAAGCACACACAGCATATACTCAAAAAATTTTTGTCAAATGAGTAAGACAGAGGTAGGATTTGTGATTTTGAGCCCATGCTTTCTTTTTACTGTGTATATCTAAGGTGTACAACATCAGGTTTGATATACGTATACATAGTGAAACAGTTACTACACTTTACATACCTCCTCACGGTCATCTTTTTTGTGCATTTAGAGTGAAATCTACTCTCTTGGCAAATTTCCAGTGCACAGTTATTAACTCCAGTTCTCATGCTGTACATTAGATCTCTAGACTTATTCATCCTACACAAATGCAGCTTTGTACACTTTCACCAATATCTTCCCATTCCTAACCCTCTCTCTGCTCACCTTCTTCTCTATGTATTTGACTTTTTTAGATTCCACAGATAGGTGAGATCATACAGTATTTGTCTTTCTGGGCCTAGCTTATTTCACTTAAAATAATGTCCTTCAGGGTCATCCATGTTGTCACAAAAGTCAGAATTTCCTTTTTTAAAGGCTGAATAATACTCCATTGTATGTGTTTATGTATATATGTGTGTATATATACACCTCACACAATTCCTTATCCATTCATTCATCTGTCAATGGACACTAAGGTTGTTTCTGTAACTTGGCTATTGTGAATGCTGCTGCAATGAACATAAAAACACGGATCTCTTTATGTGGTACTGATTTCATTTCCTTTGGATATATACCCAGAAGAGGGATTGCTGGACCATATGGTAGTTTTATTTTTAATTTGAGTAACTTCTCTACTGTTTTCTATAATGGCTGTACCAATTTACATTCCAGCCAACAGTGTGCAAGGGTTCCCTTTACTTCACACCTTCGCCAACACTTGTTATCTCTTGCCTTTTTGATAATGACAATTCTAATAGGTGTGAAGTGATATTTCATAGTCGTTTGTAATTTGCATTTCCTTGATGATTGGTGATGTTAAGCACCTTTTCATCTACTTATTGGCCATTTTGATGCCTTCTTTGGAAAGAAAGCCATTTGGTCTCTTGACTATTTTTTAATCAGTTATTTGGTTTTTTGCTATTGAGTTGGTGAGATCCTTATACATTTTAAATATATAGGACTTACGCGAATATTATTTCCCATTCTGCAGACTGTCTCTTCACTCTGTTGATTATCTCCTTTGCTATGCAGGAGAGTCTCATTTGTTTATTTTTGCTTTTGTTGTCTGAGCTTTTGGTGTAATTTCCAAAAACTCATTGCCTAGACTAATGTCAAGTAGCTTTTCTCTTATGTTTTCCACTAGAAATTTTATGGTTTCAGGTATTGTGTTTAAGTCTTTAATCCATTTTAGTTGACTTTGGTATATTTGCTAAGATAAGGGTTCAATTTCATTCTTTTGCACGCAGATAGCCAATTTTCCCAAAGGCATTTAAAAAAAAACTTTCAGGTTCAGGGTTCATGTGCAAGTTTGTTGCATAGATAAATTGCGTGTTGTAGGGGTTTGATGTACAGATTATTTCCCCATGCAGGTAATAGGCACAGTACCTGATAGGTAGCTTTTCAATCCTCTCTCTCCTCCCACCGTCTACCACCAAGTAGGCCCTAGTGTTTGTGCCTACTTTGTGTCCCTTGTGTCCATATGTACTCAATGTTTAGCTCCCACTTGTAAGTGAGAACATGTGGTATTTGGTTTTCTGTTCCTGTGTTAGTTCGCTTAGGTTATTGGCCTCCAGCTCCATATAAGTTGCTGCAAAGGACCTAATCTCATTATTTTTTATGGCTGTGTAGTATTCTACAGTGTGTATGTATCACATTTTCTTTATCCAGTCCAACACTGATGTGCATTTAGGTTGATTCCATGTCTTTGCTATTGCTAACACCATTAATTGAAGACAGTGTCCTTTCTTAGATTTTGCCCAACTGAAAATATAGACTGAATCAAGATCTGCATGGACATAAAGGTCTATTATTACAAAGTCCCATGAATGAATGCTTTTGGAACTTACTAAGGGGGCAAAGCTTTGCTTCTTCCAAAAAGTGATATAAGTAAACTTCTATGAAAATAAGAATTGGAACCAGAGCTTCCTTTTGGCTTTGCTAAACAGAAAACTTCAATAAATTGGTAAGTCATTTATAATGACCATTTCTGGTCAGGAGTTTTCATCCCTTTAAAAAAATATATCTTACCTGATCCTGTATTTTACAATTGTAGATGGGTTAGGTTTATGGCATCTTGAGATTTTTGTAGTATGTGGCTAGGTATATCCGAGAAAAACTAAAAACTCTACTATGAAAATATTTTAAAGATAAACCGAAAACTATTAGGAAAAAGAAGATAGCAAACATACAGAAATCAAGACTGAGTTTTATTGCAACTGAGAATCAATATTCACTTTTTTATCTTTTGGGTATCTGAAGGCAAAATAGGAATATATGTAATATAAGCTGCTCTGTGACATCACATTCCAGGGAAGAAAGACCCAAGTCTTATTAGCACCAATGATTGAACTCAAATACTTGGCCAAAGTTTTGCCAACCAATAAAATTTTTCTTTGGGTGCTGAGGGATTTTTTTTGAGAGTCAGGGTGGTTAGAAGATTATAAATTTGCATTCATACGTTTCTTAGCTTCCTAAAGATGCATTGTTGGATTTTAGTTTTGCTGCAGATATCCTCTGACATGCTCTGTTGACATTCACCCCAATTCTGCTCACTTCTGTTATGTCCTAGCTCTGTACTTGCTGATGCTACCTATAGCATAGAGTTACCATGAGAAAAATGTTTCAAACTTAAGACACCAATCTCTTGCTGCTTGAAGGAAAACATGTAAATTGGAAAAAGAGATAGTGAGTGCGAATGAAAGATTTGCTTACACTGATTATTCTTCCCAATTACTCCTGGAAGCTAAAGGTAAAACAGGAAACCTAAAGTCTTTCTTTTTAATCAGACTTCCAATATAATTTCACAATTTAAATGTCCTATATTTGCTGGGTACTAGTCTCACTTATACCAAATTGAAAGTAAATTTAATGCAAAAGTGGGTAGTTAAAGAGCTAGATTTCAGAGTTATTCAAATTGTAGAATTTTCATAGCACAAAGTGCATTTATGAAAAATAATGCTATTGCAATTGGGTAAAGAAAGAAATTGAGTAGTTAAAAAGAACATAATTACTTAGAAGATCTCCCTCTCCTCCGAACATCTAAACTTGAACATAAATTTAAAACACTAAAAGGTATTCACTTACTTATCTTTATCTAATTCGTATCAAAATCATGCCTTACCTTGATAACACGGAGCTATTCTTTTACTCAGTTCTGTTCGTAAATCAGGGGGCATTCCATAGCAACCACCAGTGGGGAGCTTATTTTCATTCTTTATGTAAAATATATTTTTCCATCTATGCCCACAAGTCTGAATAAAATAAAAGTAGACCAAATGATGTGAAAGCTGCACCCAGGATAGCTGATTTCACGATGGATCAGTGGACCAGTTCCAATACCTACCACGATGGATCCATTTTCTCCTGGCTGTCTGGAAAGTGTGACCCCCAACCACTGATTGTCTCTCTCTTCCAAACAAGTCTTTCCACAAGGTTCTCCATTAGGGCTACCTATAGCATGTGAAAATAATTTTATCAGTTGTATTGAAAACATTCTACAAAAGAAGAGAAAACTGTGCACTCATCCCCAGTATTTTTCTGTTAACTACTTCTCTATCTTATATTCAGTGCACGATGTGAGGATAAATGTGAATTACTCTGTGCCAACATAATTATTCTCTAATACAAGGTGACTATGGTTGTAGAAATGACCTCTGACTGGTAGCACCATGAAAAGATAGACTCAATCATATAAGAGATAGCTAACAGGACTAGGAGTGGGGAAAACCACTTAAAGCTAATACCAGGTTGTGCAACTACAACTGCTGTGTCTAACGTTTGGAAAAGAATTAGCCATTTATCTAACAATGTAAGCAATATTATCAGAGCACTTTTAAAAATGTTTCTTCTACTGAGACATTAAGAATAGAAAGACTATAATACACCCTCAGCAATTAAGGTACAATTTATTGGAGCTGGAAGGTGATGATTAAGCATGCAGAAAGTGGAACATACAATTAGCATACCAATAATGCCTTGCGTTTACAAGAAACTGCCCTATGTTTACATTTATTGGAATATGACTCATGTTTTCAACAGAGATAAAAGTGATTTGGAAACCAGATTATCTCAGTAGTAAATAAAAAACTTCAATAGATACTTTGGCAAATGCATGAATAGCCAAACATAAATAAAATGCTCATGTACTAGATAGTACTTCTATACTATATAAGAAGTGGTCTTCACAGTGATCATTATTTTCTTTTGTTAGAAAAAATTATTTGTGTTATAGCTGGGTTCCTATTAAAATCCCATGTTAAGTAATTTCAAATAAGTTACTTTGGGGCAGAGTAAGATGCAGTATCCTAAGATTCTTTTTGCTGTCTTTCTTTTCACCCTCTTCAGTTGGCATATGACAATTCTATTGCATCTGTTCTTAATTCCTGGCAGATAAATACATTAGCATCAATTTGATTGGATAAGGATGTGGAACTTCAGTTTGTTAATTTTGAACACTGGTCACTAGGTACCAAGTTTTCATGAATTTATGGTGACCATTCTCTATATCATTGGCACTTTGTCTCCTCCTATAATGTTGACCCCTAAATGTAGCTTCCTGGGCAAACTCAGAACACTTACAGAGATACAAACTAATATTTTTATTTTCGTACCAATGGGGGTCTCACTATGTTACCCATACTGGTCTTGAACTCTTGCCTCAAGTGATCCTCTTGCTTTGACCTCCTAAAGTGCTGGGATTACCAGCATAAGCCACTATGCCTGGTAAGGCTAATATTTGAGAAGTGAAATTATTTGCACTAAGTCTCCTGGGTAGGAAAGATTTTGTTTAAGGAGTGTGGGAAGATGTTTGTTTATACTTTTGTTTTCTAAAATGTCATTCAGGAAAAACAAAACCTTTAATCACAACTGAAGTGAAGAAAATGTTTGAGCTCCTCCTCTGGAGATTCTGCTCCAGCAGATCCAGGTGAGGCCCTGATTACCCTAGGTCAGTGGTTCCCAATCTTTTTGGCACCAAGGACTGGTTTCGTGAAGACAATTTTTTCCATGGGCAGTAGTGAGGGTTGGAATGAAACTGTTCCACCTCAGATCATCTGGCATTAGATTCTCCTAAGGAAAGCACAACCTAGATCCCACGGCTGTGCAGTTCGTAATAGGGTTTGCACTGCTACGAGAATCTAATGCCACCACTGATCTGACAGAGGCAAAGCTCAGGCGGGAATGCTCACTGGTCCACCGCTCACCTCCTGCTGTGCAGCCCAGTTCCTACCAGGCCACGGGCCAGTACCCATCCACAGCCCAGGGATTGGGGACCCCTGCCCTAAGTGGTTCTCATGGTCAGGAACACTGTTACTGTGAAATGCAGAGAATGTTTTTCTCGACAGCTTACATATAGAATAAATGGCAACTCCCACTAACTGGCAATGGCTTCCTGGAGAACTAGACTGAAGGGAGGAGGACTAGGTCTAGGTCTGGACAAAGAATGCTGGGGTTGAATGGCAATGGTTTCTATTAGAATTGGAAAGGAGTCTTGCTGTGGCCCAAACCTTGGTAAAGAACGGTCCAGGTGGACACATAAGGTCTCCGTGTTAAATTGAGAAAGGAAGGGATGAAGAGAGAAATGACACGAAAAGAGAAGGGGAAAACAGAGGGAAGATGGTAGGAGAAAAAAAAATTGTGTGTGGGAGATAGGTAAGGTCTAAAATAGGGAGTTGTTATTGTGGCTACCTGACGCCAAACCAACAAAATTTAAATTAAAAGAGAATGACAAACAAGGCATATTAATTTTCATTATAATACAATTTTCAGTTTTCACTAAAATCAATTGTTTACTGTCAAAAATAGATAACAAATGGTAGATTCAGTCTACATGAAGTTCCTGTTATTTACTACAATAGCCATGTTAATAAGTTCCCTCTGAAAATACTAAAATTTTTATGAAGTTATAGTCAACACTCAGTTAAGACAATTGAGCAAGAAGAAAATTAAGGACAGGAGAGGATGGAGGTCACAAATAATACGGCGTGTGTAATAGACACTTTCATTACGATTACATCCAATATTTAGAAACAAACCTATTATTCTAGAGAGAGCCACCCAGAAGATTAAAAAGACAATAGTTTAGAACCACAATGTACCATGTAAATAGCTTAATGAAAATGGCCAAAAAATTACGTGCAAAAATAGTGCATTGTTATCGGTTTCGACTGTTTTGTAAATTTCTAAGTGAAGACTAGACAAACTCTTGCATTATGAACTGTTATCTATTTAATATTCTGCATTGCCTCCTCCTTGTTTTAGTTTTAGCTCCATCAGGTAACATCACAATGTCATCACTGCCCAGGCTCACACTGAGGTTTACACACACCACAGACTACTCACTTTCTCACTTACTAACATCACTTCCCTGAAACTTCTTTCTCTCCACATGAGTGCCTCTCAGCTCTCTTGGAAAAGGGCCACTAAATCATTAGGCTATTTTAAGATGTGTCCCATGTAGTCTCACCAAAGTCCTGGGACTTTATTTCCAGCGTAGCTCATGCCCTTCCCTTCTTCTTGTTCTAGGCTAAAAATAATGATTCTTAGAAATAGGAGAATAATTAGCCCTCCAGAAGCCACAAGAAAGAGATGTTTACTTAAGAATAAATGTAGGAAGAGCTTTCCCAGGAAGCCAGTGATGTGGTTCATTCACCCGTGAGCAGAGGAGATTTCAAATAGAAAAACATATGGCAGGTGTGTAAGTGGGAAATTGGTGGGGTGGGGGTCAAAATGCCACTAGATGTAATCTCATATCTGTTACAATGTGGTTCCAAACAATAGTTGCCTTCTAATATATAGATAAAATGTCTGATTCATTAATTTTCAAATATCTCCTATACAGTTGTTAGTTAATCCACTCTTAGATACTGAAAGATGACTCTCAACATCAGCACTCAAGGGTTCTTAGACACACAGGATGTGATCACTCAGAGGAAATTGTGGCAAAATTGATTAATATCTTGTAGGAATAAGTATTTTCATTTTTGTTAAGGATAACTACATTATTTACAATGTTTCTGGCCTACTTCCAAGGCTTAGTAAATAGTGACCTCATTCATCTTGCCCAGGACTGTATCTTTGTCATAATCTCACCCCCGACAAACAGCCCAGAAATGGGTGCTGAAATGGAAAGGTCAGTAAACGAAAAACAATTCAAAGCTTCTATTATGGTTTGACTAAGCATCTTCTACTTATTTTATATATCTTAATTCAAAATGTGTGTAAAAAGAATGAATGCACAGCCAGAAAGAAAGTTCATGGAAATAGTCATGAAACAATCATTCTTCCACAGAAGAAAAACCAATCTTAATAAGTGAGCAAATACATATACTACATTTAGATATGTTTCCCCTTTTCACTTCTTAATACTGTTTTTACCCTAGAGGCAGCCCCCAACAGCAATAATATTGAGGTAACTTTCAAGTGCTGGTTACAGGCTAGAATCTGTTCAGAGAACATCCTGTAATTCCCCCTAGTGTTCTGGGTTTTTTCTTAATTTGTGGGACTTTTTCTCTTTTTATTTTTTAGGGAGATAGGATCTCACTCTGTCATCTAGGCTACAGTGCCTTGGCGTGATCATAGCTCACTGCAGCCTCAAACTCCTGGGCTCTTGTAATCCTCCCACTTCAGCCTCCTATGTAGCTGGGGATATAGGTGCCCACCACCATGCCCAGCTTCTCTTTTATTTTGTTGTGCCTGCGGAATCTTAGCAGAAGAGGTAAGACTGCTACATGATCTCAGCTTGTGATCATGGCTTTCTCCAAAGCTTTTCTCCCTTAACCTGTGTGATCCTGAGTCCACTCCTTTTCCACTCAGTACTCAGCCTTGACTGGACGTTAGAATCAACTGAAGGGAGTTTGAAACCAGTACCTCCACCTGGGCCCCACTCTTAGAGGCTCAGACTTGACATGTCTGGGTTAAGAACCAGACATAAGAATTTTTTTGAAGCCCCCCAGGTAGTTAGTTGTAGCATGTGGTTGGGCTTGTGAACAATAGCTCTACAATGTAGCTCAGGGGTGTCCAATATTTTGGTTTCCCTGGGCCATACTGGAAGAATTGTTTTGGGCCATACATAAAGTACACTAACACTAATGATAACTGATCAGCTAAAAAAAAAATTGCAAGAAAATCTCATATTTTTTTCCTCTTTGACATATTGATTTTATTTTCTTTGGATATATACCTTCAGTGAGATTGCTGAATCATGTAATAGTTCTATTTTTAAATTTTTGAGGAATCTCCATACTATTTTCCATTATAGTTGTACTTACTTTCCCATCAACAATGGGCAAGGGTTCCCCATTTTTCCACATCCTTGCCAACATTTATATCTTTAATTATTATTATACTTTAAGTTCCAGGGTACATATGCACAACATGCAGGTTACATATGTATACATGTGCCATGTTGGTGTCCTGTACCCATTAACTCGTCATTTACATTAGGTATATCTCCTAATGCTATCCCTCCGCCATCCCCCCACCCCACAACAGGCCCCGGTGTGTGATGTTCCCCTTCCTGTGTCCAAGTGTTCTCATTGTTCAATTCCTACCTGTGAGTGAGAACATGTGGTGTTTGGTTTTTAGTCCTTGCGATAGTTTGCTCGAATGATGGTTTCCAGCTTCATCCATGTCCCTACAAAGGACATGAACTCATCCTTTTTTATGGCTGCATAGTATTTCATGGTGTATATGTGCCACATTTTCTTAATCCAGTCTATCATTGATGGACATTTGGGTTGGTTCCAAGTCTTTGCTATTGTGAATAGTGCTGCAATAAACATACGTGTGAATGTGTCTTTATAGCAGCATGATTTATAGTCCTTTGGGTATATACCCAGTAGTGGGATGGCTGGGTCAAATATTATTTCTAGTTCTAGATCCTTGAGGAATTGCCACACTGTCTTCCACAATGGTTGAACTAGTTTACAGTCCCATCAACAGTGTAAAAGTGTTCCTATTTTTCCACAATCTCTCCAGCACCTGTTGTTTCCTGACTTTTTAATGATCGCCATTCTAAGTTTACGGATTGGTGTTGGGCAGCATTCAAAGCCATCCTGGACCACATGGACAAGCTTGATGTATTAACAGACGGTTATGCCTTTTCTTGTATTATTTAAAAACCTACTGTTTTAAAAATAAAAGTAATATCCTTTGTTCCCCCTTTGTTTAGTTACCTATTGAAATATCAAATGTTAAGCAAATTGTCTTTGGGTAGAAATACAATATTTCTAAGTTGGTCAAAAATGACGATTATTAGAACTGCCATGAGAGCTAATTCTCATGAATTTCTCTGACAGAACACCATAAACAACCTCAGATTATCTTTATATTTTATCCAAATGTCATGCTGAAGTGATTTATAATCTGGTTTTCAATTCAGTTCATACGTTACTCATCTAAACTCTTAGTAAATCAAATCAGCTCCATAATTGAAAAAATACTTTACATGGTTTAACATAAAAGAGGTCAGCAGAAATTAACATGGTGATAATTTTCCCTGCTTTTAAACAACTAGAATGACTAATTCTTTGCACAGCTGAATGCATTTTTCCACTAGATATTTAAAAAACAAAGCCACATTAAAAACCATCTCCTTTTAAGCCTTTCTCTTTCCTATTTTTTTTAATTTGGGAAAGAAAATGTAAAAATGCATGCTTACTACAGTTTATTTCTTCCTACTGATGTGTATCAGCATATATAAATGTGTATATAAATGCAAATGAACAGGAATTTTGATCAAAGAAATACTACAAAGCTAGTTAAATACATTCTTTCCTCCTCCCCCTTTCATTGTTATTCATATCACCAGTTTTAGTGTCATTGCTCCAAGTGTGACAGGGACTATGGGAGATTAGATATTTGACCTTGTATGTCACCTCCATGAGGGCAGATTGACTTTTGTTGACAGCAGCATTCCCACAGCTCAAGACAGTGCCTTACATGCAGTAGGCAGGAACTCAGTATGTATGAGGGAGGGAATTTTGAAATACATTATATCACCACAAAAAAATCCTTTACTAGAATGTACTACTGCATAATTATCACCAAACTTTCAGAGATCTAAGCTTTGGAGAGGTCTTTTCTCTTTACTATGATTCTTCTCTACTTCTCTTCCAAAATATTATTTTCTTCAATTTTAAGACAGTAACAGATGGTCTGAAAGGAAACAGTCTCTGAGTTTGAAGATCTTTACAAAGGATGATTTGTGAGTGGGATGACTTAAGACAGAATCAGCTAGGGTCCACAGAAGATGCCTATCTCCGAGGGTTTCTGCAAGGACTGTGGAGTAAATGAGATATGTGTGACGTGCTTGGATGACAGCCTGGCAGCGAAAACATGCAAATGTTACTTGCTATTGGCATCATCATATTAAAGATTAATGTAAGCATATTAAGCTGCACGTGCAATGCAGCATATAACCTGGCTCATAAAATATATGTGGCATATCATTATTGGGGAACTGTAATCATACACATTAACTCATTTTACACCCACAGTAGTAGCAGAGGATTGCTGTATTATTAATCCTATCCTACAGAAGAGAAAATTGAGTCTTAAAGGAATCAAATAACTTGCCCAAATCCGTAAGTGGAAAGATTAGAATAAAAAATAGCATCTTTGATCTCTAAGTTATTTCACTCTATAGCATAGAACTCTAGAAATATTCCAGACATATGAATTAACTGAAATCTATTCCACTTTCTGAAGCTTTTAGCTGAAAATATATAAAATATAGCAAATATACCCACAGACTGTACAATCAACTTTCACCTGTTCAAGAAAAAGGTCACTTACTTGTTCCCTATCTTGCCCTGCTCTTTTCCTCCATTTAGAATGGTTCTCAGTATTTTGGCATTTCCACTAAAGAAAGAAGGACCAGGGAAAAGGTCAGACTCTAAGGTCTTCTTTCTATATAACTTTTGACAGTGCTAGTGAAATACTTTGTGGCTAGGAAAGCTTGGGACTTTCTAATGCAAGTAAATGTCTGCTTTATCTACCTGCGTCATCGTACTGTCACTTCCCCACCAATTCAGACATTTGACTGGGGCTCTCAGTCTGGCTTTCTGGCTACTAAGACAACATACATACTTACCTGATCTTTCAAAACTCATGATGTGATGTGAAGTTTCAGAAAAGCAGTAAAAGCCCTTACCTTCCACCAACTGTCTTTTTTTTTAAGCTGAAGCTCTATTCCATTGTAAGACAAATCCCATACATTTCAAATTGTTCCACTCTAAAGTTTTTCTTAATCCTAAAACATGAATGACCCTTGTTCCAATTCCATATTTTATAAAGAGTCATTCATTCAAGATATTTTTTATAAAAGCAATAATTAAAGTATATAATCCCTTCACTCACATAACTTCAGATTAGGAAAAATATATTAAAAGTGAGAAAATCAATTCAAATATGACAACATGACAAAATTTACCATTGCAGGGCTATGAGGATGACAGAAAACTTATGCTTGTGTATGCAAGAATGCCTGGCACCTAGTAGGTGGTCAATAAATAATCAATGCCTCTGCTCCTCAGGGTACGTGCATTATGGTGCTTTGAACTGAGCCAGCAGAGGGCGCTCACAATGCTGCAAGAATTGATCAGCAGTCTTTAGCTTTTTAATTAAAATGGCCCCTTAATTTAGTTTTTCCTTTTAAGTCCTAATACTAATTCATATAATAATTGACTATATTAAACTATGTACTCTTTTCACACATCTAGTTAAACCTGGTGGCAATGTTTCTAAAACATAATGATGTTTATGAATTCTACAATAAAAATAATTTTGGGTGATGGAAAGTAAAATATCCTTGGGTTTTAGAGGTGATACAGGACATAAAAGTACTAAACTTCTAGAACTCTTTTCCTCCAGCTAGTCTAGTGGCAAATAAGAGTCAAAAGAGCAAAACATCAAAGTTGGAAACCATTCTCAAAGTATGTTTTTTTAAAAAAAGTGTTTAAATGTCATATTTTCATATTGCCTAAATAAAATCTCACAATGGCCAATAATCATGCTCAATTTATGTGAGAAACAGTTTATATAATTGTAGGCCTGAAAAAGCCAGTTATTTCAGCTATTTTTTTTTATCTTATTCTATTCTATTTAGAAAGAGTTCAAGAGGTAAATGTCCCCAGAGAGTAGTGCCAAGCTTTATGGTTGCAATTTTATAAATCTGGGCTGATCCTGAGTCATCATGAGGCCTCAGAACTCTAACAACTAGGTCACTTGCGGGTTTGATTTTAGGTTTGGGGTCTCTGCCAGGACTTCTTCAAAATCCCACAGAAAACGTACACAAGTCTTTTCAATAACTAAAGCTGAAAAATGTGACCCAGCTGATACATTTTGTAAGCATAATTTAAAGAGGGAAAGTTAGTCTCTAATTACTAATACTTATTGCATGCTTACGACGTACCACAGTTTTAATACATGCAAAGACATGTATTAACTCACTTTTCATAACATCCCTATGAAGTAGACAATAGTATTATCCCAATTTTATGGATGCAGAAGCCGAAACAAGGGATGACTAAGCACTTGCCCAAGGTCACACCACTTGTGAGTGGGGAAGGAAGGGATTAAGACTCACACTATCAACCACCATCTGATGCTGCCAGACAATTAGTTATTAGTACTTTTCCATTATTTTCAAATATGGACATTTTGAATAAACCTATACTATTCTGAAACAACCTATTAAAAGAGCATATTTAAACCTCTAACATTAGAAAATAAGGAAAGAAAATTCTGAACCTCCATGGTTTTCAATTAATCTCTTGGATTTAAAAATTCATTTGAAAAACAATCACTAATGTGTGGATGCCACTTTGTCTATCTTTGAAACAAGAAAATACAAAAATGTAAACAGAAAATACTCCAGGGAAATCTGCTTGGTGGTCAGTATTAAAGTTCTATGCTTGGTTTTGGAATCCACAGGGTAGGATGGTTGAAAAAGAAAAAGAAAAAAAGACAGCAATGAAAGAATTAAAGGAGGTCAGGAAGATAGGAAGACTTAAAAATACATGAGAAAAACCAGTGAGGAATGTATCATATTATCCTGGCCAATGCAGGATCAGAATGAGATGAAGAGTTACAGATGTCAAAGGACGTTTCTCTGGGCAGAGTTTAAAGGATAAAATGTGATATTGACAATGACTGGCAGACAAAATGATTGTAGTCTAATGACTTCTAGAAAACTTCCACAAGAAAACAGACTGGTATTGTGGTGAGGTAGACCTTGAAGGGATTCACAAACAGATGGTACACATTGACCAGCATTTTCTACACAGGGCATAATGTCAAAAGAACATGTCTAATCCACTGCACACAAGGAGTCCCATAAAAGGGGTTTTTAGAACTAAGTCTACAATCTTACTATTTTCTGAACATTTTTGTGAATTATAGTGTTTTACATAGTTTATATAAAAAAGATTTTCTATGATTTTTAAAAATTCTCAGAGGTAAACTGAGAACAAGCACAGTGAGCCCAGACCTGTCACCTGTACGTCCAATTCCATATTCTAATTTGATGTTTCCAGCTAATCTCAAAATTAAAAATCCCTGCTTTTAAAGACAGTCATTTCCAAGCTCCCTATTTCAGGAGCAGGTGTTACTGTCTGAACTACCTGATATGAGTCTTTGGAACCCAAGGCGGACCTAGACACTTTGGAATGAGGCTGATATGTGCAGCAAATCCCAGGGGATTTTGCCCAAATATAAAAAAGATGAAAATTATTTCACATTTATTGAGCCCTTACATGTGCTCTTCAAAACCAGTCAGAACTGGGTCCACTACTCAGATTTCACTCCTCCAGGAAGCCTTCTCCCATTCATTTCTTCTCATCACTATGTACCTGTCTATTGTCATGCTTATTACATTATCTCATAATTAATTGTCCATTTACCTGTCTCTCCCATCATCTCAACTGAGTTACTCAAGGGCTTCAACCATGTCTTATTCAACTGTGTATTTCCAATACATAAGTAATCAATAAAATGTATTAATGAAGGAAGAACCCAGTTAAAAGTTATTGACACTTGCTATTGTTTCTCACTTCTCAACCCTCTGCAGTGGATTCACCATTAAAGCTTGTCTTACCGAGGTTACTAATGAACTAATTCTCTAAATCTAATGAGACCTCATAATTTACCACCCTGGTTGATGTCTTGGCAACCTTTACTACTGCCAACTACTCACCTCTTCTCAAAACACTCTCTTCCTTTAATCAGGTTAATGTCAGATTGACCTGATTTTTCTTGCTACCTCTTTGGCTTCACCCTCTTAGCCTTTTTTTCAGCCTCTTTTCTTCTCCAGTGGTTCTCAAGCATGGATGAATACTGGAATCATCTGGGGACCTCTGGAAACTACTGGTGCCCTACAGACTTACCCCAGAGATTTTATTAGTTTGAGATGGGCCACCAGAACTGTTAAAAGCTCTGCATGAGAATTTAAGTTACAGCCAGACTTGAGCAGCACTATTCTAATCACTTCTCAAACTGTAGGAATCCTTAGAAATTTGCCATTGGCCATTTGATCTTATTTATCCCAGAGAGATGGTAATCAAAGCCTTGGAGGTGAATGGGGTTATGTCCATTACTCATCTCTGATTTGCTAGTACAGACCTCTCTACTGTCTACCACACCCATACATGGAACTGATCATAGAACTGATCACTAGATTTTTACTTCTATGTCTCACAGGAATCTCAAGCCAATGAAACTCATCATTTTGCCAGAAAACCTGCTGCTCTTCCCTTTTTCAGTATATTGGATCATCATCCATGTCACAGCCCAAACTAGAAACTTCAGTAACATCTTTGGAACCTTCTCACTCATTTCTTTCATTCAATAGTTACCAAGTGCTATCTCCTAAATACCTTCAGAATCTCCATGTTCTTCTCCACTGCTACTGCCAGTGTCCTTGTACAGACACTTGTCATCTGTAGTCTAAATTATAACAAAATCTTCCTACAACTGCCTCATCGCCTTCAGTCTTGACCCAGTTACTCCAAAGCATTCACTAACCTGCAACCAGAGAAATCTGTCAAACACACAAATCTGATCATGTCACTCCCCAGTTTTAAATATCCTAGGGTAAATTCATACTTAGAGTTGTATCAGAAGTAATTCCTGCCTGCCTCTCTAACCTACAGTTTAGCTCACACTCCATAGTGCAACTGTACACATTTTTTAGTTCTTCAAAAGCATCTCAAAGACTTCAGGGTCTTTATACACACAGTTTGCTCTTTCTGGCAAACTTTTCCATAGCCTCTTCCTCTGGCTAACTTCTGATTATTTTTCAGTTCCCCCACTTGAACACCAGTTCTTCAGGAATGCATCACTTTATTGTCTTACCTAGATTAAATCTCACCATACTTCCCTATAATAACCTATCTTATAAACTTTAAAGCCTTTGGAACAAGGAGTATGTTTCTTTTGTATGCCCAGGTTCAGGCCCTTAGGCATCCCTCAATGAACAACTGAATGGATAAATTACCCACATGTGCAGTGGATTTCCACATCTGGCCCTAGAACTGTTGCCAAGGGGATATATTTTCAAGTCATTGGGTATATCACTCAGTGACCAGTAAACTTAAGGCAAAAACTAAAGTGCATTTAGAAAGCCTCATCTCTCAAATTAGGTGGAAACCTCATCCTTTTGGGACATAAAGTTTGGGAAACTGCTGGAAATCAGGAAACTTCTTTCTGGTAACCTGATAGTTTATTAGTGAAGCTCTCTGTCTTGATTTTCTACATAATTGTATAACAGCCTTCGTTCAGGGATGATTTTTCAAAATGACCAATCTGCAATCTCAGCTTCATAAGCTACAATTTAAAGCACATTGCAAATGAAAAAGTAAAAAGTTATCAAGAAAAACATATTTGAAGTTTCAACAGTGAGATATTTGCTATTTAATGTTAAGCTAATAACTCCTATGAATCAAGTAGAAGTGAGGATTAGGTAATCATTAGTTTAATAATGCAATGCTAATTAAATTCTTTCAAATAGGTTACATAATATGAACCAGGAGGCTGGCTAAGGTAATAAAATTTCCAGAAAGAAATCTAAATATGGGTAATGGTGACTAACTTGAGATGGGTCTTTCCTGTAAGAGAGGCACAGGCAGGCAGCTTGAAGGCCCAGTAACTATAGAACACTTAGTCTAGAAAAGAAAGTGAAAGTTCTACTCATTTATGCATAAATATCAGGAAAGCATCTCCTAAAGAGATAACGTTATTTTTACACAGAGAACTTAATGTTTCTCTACAGCAGTGCTGTCCAATAGAAATATAATACAAGCCCATTGGAAATTTTAAAT
Source organism: Gorilla gorilla gorilla (assembly GCF_029281585.2). Lineage (NCBI taxonomy): Eukaryota > Metazoa > Chordata > Mammalia > Primates > Hominidae > Gorilla > Gorilla gorilla. The sequence goes on along the minus strand of NC_073235.2, from coordinate 83,930,440 downwards.
TTTATAATAGCCACATTAAAAAAGTAAAAAATTTTATTTAACCTAAAATTTTATTTCGCCTAATAAATCCAAAATATTATGTAATCAATAATTTTAAAGTGTTTGTTTCAATATATATCATAAAAATTAATGAGTTTTTTTATACTAAGTATTCAAAAGCCAGTATGTAATTTACATTACAGCCCTCTCATCGGTGACTAGCCACATTTTATGTGTTCAAAGCCACCTGTGGTTAGTGGAGACTATACTGGATAGTGTAATTGTGTAACTTTAGACTATTACCCAAATGAGAGTTAGTGTGTGTATAATGCTTTCAGTGATAACTCCAAAGTAATGAAAGATCTGGAAACATATTTGAATAACCAAATAAAGACCATCTTTTTAGAGTAATTTGATAATCGTTTGTTTTATTATGTTCTATTTGAATATTGATAGTCCATGGACGGACTATGCTTAACTATATTAATTGAGTCATTATTTGTGACACCTTAATTTAGGAACCAGCTGTGATTAAAGTTTCCTTTAAACAAGCCTGATGATGCAGAGTGCCCGGGTGGAAAGTGGACATGTGGAAATCACCTGGGTCTCCTCAGACATAGTCTTCATGAGCAAGTCTGGGCCCAGACCCTCCTGGCAGAGAGAGCACTTTCCTCTGGTACAAAAGAAGTGAGAGAAGAGATGTCTCTTGGGGAGTCAGGGAAGTAAAAGGAGGCCAACAATATATATGCAGGAAGAAAAGCACCTTGCGGTACTATCCAGGTAACTCTCTTGGTGCTGGCTCTGCAGTCAACTTGCTTGACTAAAAGGGGTATCTCATGCCTAATGTCTCTCACCCCGGGCATTCTAGATAAACAGGCAGGCTCACTTCTGCTTATGGCATGAATATACCATATGGGACACCTTGTCCACAGAGGGTAGGGTAGGCGAGATATGGACCTCCTCTTTTGAGGGGAGGAGTCTATCTGAATCAACCACTGATCTGAAATTCTACAGAGACTCAAAGACTAGTCCATGTGGATATTTCTAATTGCGTGGGAGATGGGCACCATTTGAAGACCCTACACCTTCAGGTTCTTGATAGCAAGTAAAGCTATTCCAAAGGAAAGAAGATACCTTGCTGACATGGCAATCACAGATCAATCTTTAATCATTATAACATTTTTTTCTTCAGCCAACAAAAATTTCTCATTGTGTTTCATTTCAACTTCTACCTTTTAATGTATTACCTTTTAATTTTTAAACTTTTGGTTCAGTTTATCAATTGTCCCTATTAACCTCAGCCTGCTTGTTACAGATAACATACAGATAATAGATTTAAGTAAACAATAAAGAAGAACCACTATTTTTTGAATGTCTATTATGTGTCAGTACTGAGCTAAGCATTTTTGAAACATTAGAGTCACCCACATTTGAAACAGGACAACTGAAGTTATTTTATACAGAAGATTCACACACACACACACACACATACACACACACATTCTTCTACAGAAGATGGCTTATATATATTTACACACACTCTTGAAACTTCTTCATACAAAATAGTGCATAGCCCACAAACCTAAGAATCCTAAATTATCTTTATTACCAATGTATTGTTTTTAGTGTTTTATTTCTAGACTGTAGCCTCAATCCCTATTTTATAGCCTTAAGCTACCACTGAATTTATTCTGAATAGAGAGGCAGTTTCTTTACATGAGGAATAAAAGATATCTGTATTCTTTAGAACGTTACATGAGAAATAACTTCTGTCAACTCTTCGGCAAATACTCAAGGCGTTACTATCACTATTAATGTTTTAACTCATTGACTGACTAGGAATCTTGCCTTTTTTCCTTTCATCTCAGTAAATACCTTGTAGATTGGCCAAAATTTTGAAAGTTAAAAATATCAGTTTAGCTCATCATTTCTAATCAATTATCTTACTCATCAATCAGGTTGATAAATTTTCACTCCACTTTTATTCATCCATCCAAAAGATCTTCATTTAATTCATATCTATTACATATCTACTGTGTTTACATTTCTCTGAGAACAGTCAACTCCCATGCTACACATGCCCAAACAATTTTTTCCTTCCATTGACAGGCATTATCTTAAATTTAATACAGTATTATGTCATGATTTATCCATTTAAACACAGACATCCAGAAATAGATTCAGTGTCCATCCAGACAGGAAGTAGGCACTAAATATCAGTAGTTATAATGTCATGGATCAGGAAACTATGACAGGACAACAGAAATAAAATTGCCCCCTCCTGAGACTTTGCCAAGATCCTCTGGCAGACTAAAGTTGTCGGCTCCACTCCCTAATTCTTCACCCACAACTCTCTCATGCAATGAAAATTATGCTTTGCAAAATCATTCCAAAATGTATGGGTCTGTGAATGTTTTATGCATTCCTACTGTGATTTCTGGTATTGAGGATGCTTAACAAGAGGCTAGGGCTTATTCTACATGCTACAGAAAACTCGTAGACTTTTATAGGTGCTCTGAGTTAAAAGTAAAAATTCCATTATGTTTATACTCTATCTGAATTCATCTGAATGAAGGGAACCAGCTTCACAGTTTGAAAAAGAGCAAAGACTACTATAAAATACAAAAGAAGTTAAAGATCCAATAACTAATCTCAAAAGTCCATTTACAGCAAAGAAATATAAAGAAGTACCAATTTTATTCACCGTTTACAGATGACCCATCAGCTCAGCAGACAACATATTAAACCATTCACTTAATTTTATTTGCATTGAAGATACATACATGTAAGAAAATGGCTTAGACTTTGGATGCATTCAGACCCTAGTTTGACTTTAGTTCCCACCTATCAGTCACTAGCTAAGTAACTTTTAAAAAGGTATTTGCAACTCTGAGCCACAGTCCTCATACATAAACTAGGAACAATGTCAACTATGACCCAGGGTTGCTTTAAGGGGAAAAAAGTTAAGCAATATATATAGCAGTAACACTTTGGAACAAGATAGGTCTTGTTATTTAATATTCCTTCCTCTTTCCCCACTTGTCTGTGTGCAACAAACTTGTCTTTGGCTTTGAAACATGAAACTTCTCCCCTCTATCAGTACACATTTTTCAACTTGTCACAAATCTGAAACATTGAGAAATGACTGCAAAAAGATGGACCCATATAACATGAATTTTGGATGACGGTTTTGGGAATGGAAAATTATACTACATTAACGATGAAGATGCCAATTTTCCTTTTCTTTTAGATTGTATATTCTAAGTAAAACTATCACTTTTTTTTTTAGGCCTTTAGGTTAAACGACGGGATATGGGATCAATTCCAATTGCTATTCCTGATATGCTCCTCAGCCTGTTCTTTAAGAGGGTTGATAGGTCAAAGATGGAAATAAAATTCTCAAGTCTTGGCTTAGCTGGATCCTGTCCTTAATACGCTGAGAGAGTCTAAAATGTGCTTTACACACGGAGAGACAGGGGGAGAGATGAAGAGAAGGTATCATAAGAAATTTCTCTAGCGTAATTGTCAGAGTACTGCAATCATTGCCATAAGGAAAAGGGAGAACGATATTAACAGAAAGGGAATCCCTTTTATATTAAGGAGGCAAGATGAGATGGAGTTGAAACTGAAAACTTTATGCTCTTTAAACCAGAAGTAACAGGCAACGTGAATCTTTCCAGGACTTGCCCTATGGTGGGGTCCACATGGGGGGGTCGGGAGGTCACTAACTCCTGGTCCCATACCCAACTCACCCAGCTGGAGCTGTTCGCACGTCTGGCCGGGATTCTTTCCGATCCTGCATCTGTAAATCGCCCCGGGATTGATCACTGAAGCGTTGGCGAGCCAGTTGGCAGTGGGCGCACCCACTAGGAGCCTAAAGCGAGACACGTGCACGTGCGCTCAGACGTGAGCTGTGCTGCCCACTGAGCTCCCCGTCGCCACAGATGTGCAGTCCGCAGCAGGGCAGCTTCCCCACCTCCTCCTCCGCCCACCACCCCCGACTCGAAGCTCCAAGACCTTGCACCATAACGCACCCAGGGCGCTGCCACCCCAAGATAAGTTAGTTTCCCTGGCAGATTTCCAGCGAACTGGCTCTCGCAGCGTTTCCCTCCTGCCTCCTTGGGAGGGAGGAAAGTTTGAATCGGGCAGGGAATCCCCAGGGCGCCATTCTCACGCCGCTCTGAGCTGCTGAGGGCGCATCAGTCCAACTCTACTCACCATCGGTTCGCCCCGTGGCTGTGCAACACGACCGAGTAGCCGAACAGCGTGTTGGGGGGGCCCTGGTAAAGCAGCGCGCTCTCAGTGTCCACGTTGTAGGGGCGGCCGGTCGGGACCCCCAGGCACAGCAACAGCATCACCGTCTCCCGGACGGCGGCCCTTCGGGGGCCGGGTTCGCGCCTCGCTTCCCAAGCCATGCGCTCTCGGTGGGGAACATTCAACACTAAACGGCCACTACCCCAAAGTTGCACGGGATGCGACGGTTGGCCAACGGGGAAGAACGCCCCAAGAGATGAGGCGCAGCGTGTCCGGCGCCAGCGGGCTAAAGGAAGGGGAGAGGGAAGAGGAGGGGAAGTCGGCCCACCGCGGGCGGAGCGTTCGGGCCGGCCTGGGATGCCGCGCACTCGCCCGGCCCCACTCCCGGTTTCTGCCTCCAGCCAGGAGCTTCGGGTGCTCGCGCTGCTTCTCCGGGTACGGGCCGCTGGGTGGGGTCCCGGGCGTGGTGCGGTGGCGCAGGGCCGGGCTCCGTCTCTGCCTACGCGCGGCTGCAGGGGGCGCTGGGGAACCTCGGCTGCGCAGAATTCGCGTCCTGGCCCGGGCCTCCCGGCCCGCAGAGCGCGGGATGGCTCTGGGCTCAGCAAGAGCGGACCTGGATGGGGCACGGGCTTCCCCTTTTAACGGTAGTTGGGGCCTAGAAGCGGAGCTGTGTGACCCCAAACTGCGCGCCCCTCGCTGTGACCGCCCAGCCTCTGCGGCCAGCCCGGCGTGGCCCAAATGCCAGCCACAAACTCGGGGAGTGGGACTGCGGCGGGGAGCCGTCCAGTTCTTTCGTTGATAGTTAAACACTGTGTCTTGTTTTTCAGGTGTAGGCAACCACTAGATAAATTATCAAGAGCCACAAATTAAAAACAAAAAACCAAACAAAAAGACTCGCCGAAGGCCCCTGGGGAACATTTTAGTGACAAAGACGTTATGGCTATTCTCTTCAAGACCCACATCTCAGTACCCTTCCATACCCACTTCCTTCCTCCCCACACTTCCTCTGCAGCCCGGGCTGCATGCGTGAGCAGGCTAGCAGCAGCCTCTCAGGCTGAACGGCAGGCGGTTTAGACTGTGGCTGACCCCAACAGAGAGGTAGGGTTAAGGAAGCACTGTGACTTGATTCACTTTAACCGATTCTGATTGCTCCAGCTGGTAATTGATGATTCCGCCTTTTCACGCACCCACTCAGTTGCCACGGGACACACCTGCTATTAGGGGTGTAAACCCCAGTGTGGGGTCAGGATCCTAATGAGCCTCTGAAATGTGCCGGAGACCCACAACGCAACACACCTGAACTGGGTAGTGAGTCTCATTCTAATGCAATCCAGGTGTGCCCTGTCTTTTTTTTTTTTTTTTCCTTCAGCAACCAGAGAGACAGCCATAGGTGATTATTAGACTGATATTTTCAGGAGATGAAAGTCTAGTTTTTTATTGTTGCTATACGTAAAAAGAAAAGTCTGCATCAAAGAGTGTGTCTGTGTGCTAAAACCATGCTGGAATAAATAACACATCTGACACTAATGACAGATACACAATTAAAATGCTTATTCATTTATTCAGCACATTCATGGAGCAGGCACTTGACTAGGACCACAGGATTCCACCAAGAGCAAGGCAGTACTGATACAAAGTTTCAAAAAATGTTCGCTCCAATGGTAGATAGAAAAATTTGTACTAACTAGAGAAAGATCCAGGTAAGGACACTTAAAGAGAGATTTGAAGGACCAGGAATGTTGAATCAGGCTAAGAATGGGATGAGCAATAAGGAGGGCTCCAGACGGGCCAGGTGGAAGAACTGAGAGAGCTTGCCTGGCTAGAGTATTTAGCCACCCCACACACAGGTTGGTGTGATATGAGGCTGACTTAGGGAAGCAGGAATACATGGTGAACCTCATAAGCCAGGTTAGGAATTTTAAATCTATGTTGGGACTGACAGGAAGTTGAAGAATTTGTCTCGGTCAGCTCTGGGTTTCAGAAGTGTGAACGCAAGACTGAACACAGAAAACCTAATTTTGGAAGCCCCTGCAGCAATAAGTAGAGATAGGATAATCCCAAGGGGAAGTATTTCTCTTTCTTGAAAGACTCTTCTCTCAGGGCACCAATTTATTGAACTTTTTTCTCCTGCCTTCCTATCTGGGCACTCAGTCTCCTTTACTGGCTTATTTTCCTCCACCATTATTGTTGAAAATCCTCAGGGCAGTTTTGGATTTGAGAACTGGGTGTGTGGTGCTACCATTCATGGAGAAAAAAACACTGAGAAATGAAGTTATATGCATGTATGTGTGCATGCAGATGGGGGCATTGATGGGTTAAGTTTTAGCCATGTGGAGTTTGAGATGTTTATGGAATGACAGGATATTCTAGCCAAACTCAATGCAATTATTTTCACTCTGTCAACAGACAAAACATGAGGAATATTAACTTTCTCTTACTCTATACTGGAAAAAGTCGATACAGTGTGTGATAAATCTGTTGTAAAAATGAAATGGCTTCCAGAAAGCCAGCAATCAGGGCCCATGGCTGTTTCTTTCTGTAGTAGTGCTGAGTGTGTTTCTTTCTTAGTAGATCTACATGCTGATTTTAACCCAGTTCCACAATGAGCTTACACTGTCATTATTCTAAACTATGCAATCCTTGTTTGCAGCTACAAAACCTCCAGTTGAGGCCAAGGAAGTAGTTATGTTGAAGCCATTCTGACACCCTCCAGAAACTGGCAAAGCCAGATCTTCTGATCCGAACCCCTACCAGTTTCTTTCCCTCCCTTCACCAAAATCTTTTACAATGAAAGCCACTCAACACAATTCGTTTCATAGCGTAGTTTTTGTGACAAGCAGTCAGTGGAGTGGTTGATAAGGCAGGACTTTTTCTATAGTATGGTTATAGTTATGATTCACTACCTTTCAAGAAATAGCCACCCTATATTACCTCACGTTAGTTAGCTGAATTGCCTTCCTCCAGGGCTTGGAAAACAGCTCTCTTTTCCTAATGTTAGCAGGAATAAAGTGTGTTTCATGTTGCTTTAAATAAAACTGAAGATACTGCTATCTCTCTGATCAATGCTTCTGAAGGCAAGTGAGGGGGTGGAGGAAGGAGAAGAGAAGGATGTTTAAGAAAGACTCATGCCTATCCCTAGCTCTCAACACGACATAAATATTTGGGCACTCAATTATTAAATGTCATCAGATTAATATGTATATAAGTGCCCACTATATGCCAAAAAAATGCATTATGCACTAAAATTATAGTAGACAAAATACAAGTGATCTCTAACCTTGTGTAGAAAGTCCTCCCCAGTAGCGAGAATTCTAATGTGGACTCACCCTATTTTTCAGTTGTTATCAAGAGTAAGCATTTCTCCTTCTAGAAAGACTCTCTTCTCATGATACCACCTTATTAAGCTTTTTCCTTCCTTTCTATCTGGCCACTCTGAGTTTCCTCTGATGGCTCCTTTCCCTCCACCGTAAGTGCGGGAAACCCCCAAGGCTATATTCTGGAAACTCTTTCATTCTCTTTCCATCTTCCCTCTTTAGGAGATCTAACCCATTTCCTATGTCTTTAAATACCATCTAAATATAAGTCATTAACAGAATCAAAAACAGAAACGGTATACTTATTTCAATAGATGCTGAGATAGCATTTGATAAAATTCAACATTCCTTTATGATAAAAATTCTCACCAAAATGGATATAGAAGGAACATACTTCAAAATAATGAAGGCCATATATGACAAACCTACAGTCAACATCATACTGAACACAGAAAAAATGAAGGCCTTTCCTCCAAGGACTGAAACAGACAAGGATATGCCCTCTCACCACTGTTATTCTACATAGTACAGAAAGTCCTGGCCAGAGCTATCAGGCAAGAGGAAGAAAGGAAGGGTATCCAAATTGGAAAGGAAGAAGTCAAATTAGGTTTGTTTGCAGACTACATGATCTTATACCTAGAAAAATCTAAAGAGTCCACCTAAAAGCTGTTAGATCTGATTCAGTAAAGTTGCAGGATGCAAAATCAACATACAAAAATCAATAGCATTTATATATGCCAACAGTGAACAATCTGAATAAAAATCAAGAAAGCAGTTCCTTTTACAATAGCTACAAAAATATACAATACCTAGGAATCAATTTAACTAAAAAAGTAAAATATCTATGCAAGGAAAAACTATAAATAAAACTCTGATAAAAGAAATCGAAGAGGACACAAAAACCCAGAAAGATAATCCATGATGGACTGGAAGAACTAATATTGTTAAAATTACAATACTACCTAAAGCAATTTACAGATTCGATGCAATTCCTATCAAAATACCAATGACATTCTTCACGAAACAGAAAAATTCCTAAAATTTATAAGAAACCACAAAAGACCCTGAATAGCCAAAGCAATCCTGAGCAAAAAGAACAAAGCTGGAGGCATCACATTACCTAACTTCAAAATTTACTACAAAGCTATAGTAACCAAAACATCACAGTATTGGCATAGAAACAGACACATAGACCAGTGGAGCAGAATAGAGAATCCACATATAAATCCATGCACTTACAACCAACTAATCTGTGACAAAGCTGTAAAGAACATACAATGGAAAAAAACAGTCTCTTTAATAAATGGTGCTGGGAAAACTTAATAACTACATGCAAAAAAATAAAATTAGAACTTTCTCACCACTTCTTCCTTTCCAGTTTGGATACCCTTCCTTTCTTCCTCTTGCCTGATAGCTCTGGCCAGGACTTTCTGCACTATGTAGAATAACAGTGGTAAGAGGGGGTATCCTTGTCTGTTTCAGTCCTTGGAGGAAAGGCCTTCATTTTTTCTGTGTTCAGTATGATGTTGACTGTAGGTTTGTCATATATGGCCTTCATTATTTTGAAGTATGTTCCTTCTATATCCATTTTGGTGAGAATTTTTATCATAAAGGAATGTTGAATTTTATCAAATGCTATCTCAGCATCTATTGAAATAACCAATACACAAAAACCAAATCAAAATGAATTATAGACCTGAAATTATGAAATTACTAAAAGAAAACATTGGGGAAATGCTTTAAGATATTGGTCTGGGCAAAGATTTTTTTGTGTAAGATCTAAAAAGCACAGGCAACCTGAACAAAAATAGACAAATGAGATTACATCAAGCTAAAAACTTCTGCACAGCAAAGAAAACATCAACAAAATGTAGAGAGAACCCACATAATGAGAGAAAACATTGGCACACTATCTGATGAGGGATTAATAACCAGAATATATAAGGAGCCCAAACAACTCAATAGCAACAAAACTAAAACCTAACAAAGAATGTAATTTCAAAATTGGCAAAAGATCTCGACAGATATTTCTCAAAAGAAGATATACAAATGGCAAACGGGTATAAGAAAACATGTACAACATCACTAATCATTAGAAAAATGAATATCAAAACCACAATGAGATATCATCTCACTCCAGTTAAAATGGCTTATATAAAAAAAGGCAAAAACAGATGCCGGTGACAAAGTGGGGTCAAAGGGGAACTCTCATACAGTGCTGCTGAAAATGTAAGTTATTACAGCCACTATGAAGAACAGAATAGAGGTTCCTCAAAAAAGTAAAACTAGAATGATGATATGATCCGGCAATTCTTGTGGGTATATATCCTAAAGAAAGGAAATCAATACATTGAAGAAACATCTGCACTCCCATGTTTATTGCAGCACTATTCTCAATAGCTAAAATATGGAATCAACCTAAGTGCCCATCAATGAGTGAATGGATAAAGAAACATACATACATAATGGAATATAATTCAACCATAAAAAAATTAAAATCCTGTCATTTGCAGCAACATGGATGGACCTGGAGGCAATTATGTTAAGTGAACTAAGCCAAGCACAGAAAGACAAATATTGCATGCCCTCACTCATAAGTGGGAGCTTAAAAAGCGAATCTCATGAACATAGAGAGTAGAATAGTAGTTACTATAGGGGAGGAAAGGGTAGGTGGAGGGCGATAAAGGGAAAAATATACATATAAATGTAGTTATTACCAGTGGACTTTACACTTAAAATGGTAAAGACGATACATTTTATATGTATATTGTACCATAATAAAACAAAGTTAAAAAAGGAAAAAATATATTCACAACTAATATCAAATATCTGTATTGGATGGTCAGTGGGGGATACAATTAAAATACTTGAAGAAACAATCCTCTAAAATTATCCGTGACTGTCTTTTTTTGTGTGTTAAACATCCTCATAGAAGAGTACAAAAGAAAGAGTACATAGAAGGTACAATTTAAATTATATTATCTTGCCATATTCTACACACCCAATAATTGGCTTTAAAATCCTTGAGGAATCCTTGTTTTGCTTTTGCATAACGTTCTTTCACTCAGCAGGTAAAAAAAATGTATCAATTAAAAATAAAGTTTGAAGAGAATACTATAAACACCTCTACGCAAACAAACTAGAAAATCTAGAAGAAATGGATAAATTTCTGGACACATACACCCTCCCAAAGCTAAACCAGGAAGAAGTTGAATCCCTGAATAGATCAATAACAGGCTCTGAAATTGAGGCAATAATTAATAGCCTACCAACCAAAAAAAGTCCAGGAGCAGACGGATTCACAGCCGAATTCTATCAGAGGTACAAGGAGGAGCTGGTACCATTCCTTCTGAAACCATTCCAATCAATAGAAAAAGAGGGAATCCTACCTAACTCATTTTATGAGGCCAGCATCATCCTGATACCAAAGACTGACAGAGACACAACAAAAAAAGAGAATTTTAGACCAATATCCCTGATGAACATCAATGCAAAAATCCTCAGTAAAATACTGGCAAACCGAATCCAGCAGCGCATCAAAAAGCTTATCCACCATGATCAAGTGGACTTCATCCCTGGGATGCAAGGCTGGTTCAACATATGCAAATCAATAAATGTAATCCAGCATATAAACACAACCAAAGATAAAAAACACATGATTATCTCAATAGATGCAGAAAAGGCCTTTGACAAAATTCAGCAGCCCTACATGCTAAAAACTCTCAATAAATTGGGTATTGATGGGATGTATCTCAAAATAATAAGAGCTATTTATGACAAACCCACAGCCAATATCATCCTGAATGGGCAAAAATTGGAAGCATTCCCTTTGAAAACTAGCACAAGACAGAGATGCCCTCTCTCACCACTCCTATTCAACATAGTGTTGAAAGTTCTGGCCAGGGCAATCAGGCAGAAGAAAGAAATAAAGGGTATTCAATTAGGAAAAGAGGAAGTCAAATTGTCCCTGTTTGCAGATGACATGATTATGATTATATATTTAGAAAACCCCATCATCTCAGCCCAAAATCTCAAGCTGATAAGCAACTTCAGCAAAGTCTCAGGATACAAAATCCATGTACAAAAATCACAAGCATTCTTATACACCAATAACAGACAAACAGAGAGCCAAATCATGAGTGAACTCCCATTCACAATTGCTTCAAAGAGAATAAAATACCTAGGAATCCAACTTAAAAGGGATGTGAAGGACCTCTTCAAGGAGAACTACAAACCACTGCTCAATAAAATAAAAGAGGACACAAACGAATGGAAGAACATTCCATGCTCATGGATAGGAAGAATCAATATTGTGAAAATGGCCATACTGCCCAAGGTAATTTATAGATTCAATGCCATGCCCATCAAGCTACCAATGACTTTCTTCACAGAATTGGAAAAAACTACTTTAAAGTTTATATGGAACCAAAAAAGAGCCTGCATTGCCAAGTCAATCCTAAGCCAAAAGAACAAAGCCGGAGGCATCATGCTACCTGACTTCAAACTATACTACAAGGCTACAGTAACCAAAACAGCATGGTACTGGTACCAAAACAGAGATATAGACCAATGGAACAGAACAGAGCCCTCAGAAATAATACCACACATCTACAACCATCTGATCTTTGACAAACCTGACAAAAACAAGAAATGGGGAAAGGATTTCCTATTTAATAAATGGTGCTGGGAAAACTGGCTGGCCATATGTAGAAAGCTAAAACTGGATCCCTTCCTTACACCTTATACAAAAATTAATTCAAGATGCATTAAAGACTTACATGTTAGACCTAAAACCATAAAAACCCTAGAAGAAAACCTAGGCAATACCATTCAGGACGTAGGCATGGGCAAGGACTTCATTTCTAAAACACCAAAAGCAATGGCAACAAAAGCCAAAATTGATAAATGGGATCTAATTAAACTAAAGAGCTTCTGCACAGCAAAAGAAACTATCATTAGAGTGAAGAGGCAACTTACAGAATGGGAGAAAATTTTTGCAATCTACTCATCTGACAAAGGGCTAATATCCAGAATCTACAATGAACTCAAACAAATTTACAAGAAAAAAACAACCCCATCAACAAGTGGGCGAAGGATATGAACAGACACTTCTCAAAAGAAGACATTTATGCAGCCAAAAAACACATGAAAAAATGCTCATCATCACTGGCCATTAAAGAAATGCAAATCAACACCACAATGAGATACCATCTCACACCAGTTAGAATGGCGATCATTAAAAAGTCAGGAAACAACAGGTACTGGAGAGGATGTGGAGAAACAGGAACACTTTTACACTGTTGGTGGGACTGTAAACTGGTTCAACCATTGTGGAAGACAGTGTGGCAATTCCTCAAGGATCTAGAACTAGAAATACCATTTGACCCAGCCATCCCATTACTGGGTATATGCCCAAAGGACTATAAATCATGCTGCTATAAAGACACATGCACACGTATGTTTATTGCGGCACTATTCACAATAGCAAAGACTTGGAACCAACCCAAATGTCCATCAGTGATAGACTGGATTAAAAAAATGTGGCACATATACACCATGGAATACTATGCAGCCATAAAAAATGATGAGTTCATGTCCTTTATAGGGACATGGATGAAGCTGGAAATCATCATTCTCAGCAAACTATCACAAGGACAAAAAACCAAACACCGCATGTTCCTACTCATAGGTGGGAATTGAACAATGAGAACACTTGGACACAGAGAGGGGAACATCACACACCAGGGCCTGTCATGGGGTGCAGGGAGGTGGGAAGGAGCATTAGGAGGTATACCTAATGTAAATGATGAGTTAATGGATGCAGCACACCAACATGGTACATGTGTACATATGTAACAAACCTGCATGTTGTGCATATGTACCCTAGAACTTAAAGTATAATAATAAAAAAAAGTTTGATTTTTTTATATACATGTTGCAATATCTGTTAATCAATCAGCTATTTGATGAGTTATTTAAATATACCCTCAATTGTTTGACATGAAATAAATAAACAAATATCATGAGTCTCCAGTTTATGTCTCCAGCCTTGACCTTTCTTCAGAGTTCTGGGTTCATTTGTTCTACTGCCCACCAGACATCTCCACTTGGACGTATAGTGGGCATTGTGCACGTAACATACCTAACACTGAGTTCTGGTTCCCTGACTTCTCATCTAAACTATTCTTCCACCCAATCTCTTTCTTTTCAAAACAACTGGGCACTCTATCTGACCAGTTGTTCAAGCCAGAAATTTGGAAAGTAATACCTCCCTCTAATTTAAACAAAGAATCCATCAATCACAAGGTCCTATTGATTTGACCTCTAAAATATATCTCAAGCCCATCTTATGTGAATCTTCTTTTGCACAGCTACTACCATTTCGCAAGATAATTTCATCTGGGCTATTTAAGAATCTGCTACGCGGTCTCCCTTTGTCATTCCCCCACCTCATCAAATTTCTGCACAGAAGCTAAAGTGAACTTTCAAGATTCTAAATGAATCAGGCAACTACTCCTTTGCTTAAATCCTTTAAATAGTTTTCCATCGCTTTCTTGTAGTACAAACCACACTCAACGTGGCCTAAAAGGACCCTATGATCTGGCTTCTGACTACAGCACCAGCCTTAGCATTGGTCACTCCCCCTGGATCACTTGGCTTTTGTCATATTGGCCTTTCTTAATTTCCTTAAGTGCGTCAAGGTTTTTTTTATCCTCAAGGTCTTTACCATATTATTACCTCTTCTCGGACACATAGCCTCTGACTTTTCACATAATTCCTCGTTCTCTTTCTTCCATCTCAGCTTAAAGATGTCCTCACAGAGGACTTTCTGCCCATCCAATTTAAAATAGGTCACTATAATATCATCTGCCAGACAATCCTGTTCATTATCTCCAGAACTCTTTAATTTATAATCATATATTTTTTCATTATATCTTTCTCACTAGAATTTGAGAGTAGAAAACATCCTTTGTTTTGCTCCTGTTGTTTACCACCGTATCTCTAGCACTTTATATGCTACCTGGCAAGTAGCAGGTGCTCTGTATTTTTTAAATGGCCTTTACATGATTTTGGCTTTTTACATCATTAATGTCATAAGCTGGAAATTTATAGGTTTATGTTCATTCATTATTACATGCAAAACAATACGCTAAGTCCTTTGGCAGATATGAAACTGTATAAAAAGTGAGTCCTAATCTCAGTTTATAATTTACAAAGGAAGATATGATATACCTTAGATAATATAATGTAGGCAAATTAAATATCATATACAATGAGGAGACAAAAGACAGTTGGTTGCTGATAAATGGTGTAGGCATAAAGGCAGTTTCAAGACCCAAACTTACATAAAGAGCAGGACAGGGAAAATGAAAGAACTCGTAAGGCACTGGGGAAAAAACCTGATGTGTATTGTGTGGTGTAGGTACTAAAAGGAAGTAAAATATGACCGGCATTTTTAGACCTGGTGACAGAGACACTGGTAATATCATGAAAAACAAAACATAAAGCAACCAGATGGAAGAGTTGGAATGGGGAAGGACAGGGTGGGGTGGAGGGGTGCATGGTGTTGGGGGAGATGGAGAGTGTGTTTAGATAGTGCTCGCTGGGTTCTAGAGATAAGCCTGAGGTATTGGTGTGACATTCATGTAGATACGTCTGGCAAGTAGTGTTTTTTGTTACACTTTTTAAAATTAGATTTTAAAAAATTACTAAGGTAAAGCATGTAAAACAATTAGAGATGCATAAAACATTTTTTACAATTTCTCTGCCTCTCTCTAATCTAACCTTCTAAGATATTCCTTTGCCCACAATAAACTGTTAAACCCAAGTGCTTGCCTCAAGGTCAGCTTTTAGGGCATCCAAACTCAGATGATAGTTTTTTTTGTTGTTGTTGTTTTTTTTTTACAGTACTGAAGTTCCCAACCAGAAACAAGAAGCTCAATTCTTCTATCCAGATACAGACTATTAGACCACATTTCTGGATGCTTTTTTTTTTTTTTTAAGACAGAGTCTCACTCTGTTGCCCAGTCACTGGGTTAAAGTGATTCTCTGAGTAGTTGGAACTACAGGTGTGTGTCATCACACCCAGCTAATTTTTTGTATTTTTTTTTAGTAGAGATGGGTTCACCATGTTGGCCAGACTGCTCTTGAACTCCTGGCTTCAAGTGATCTACCTGCATTGGCCTCCCAAAGTGCTGGGATTACAGGCATGAGCCACCACACTTGGCCCTGATGCTTTAATATAGGTATCAATGACAAGGTTGCTTTAAACGAAATATGAAACAAAGGCTTCTCCTCAATTGTAAGACTTCTGAAACCTGCTGAGAAAGTGTATGAGGCATGGCTCAGAATCCCTGATCCCTGAAAGACTGAGAGGCTGAGGCATCTATCTAAGGACTCTCATCCTCCACTGGTGGAGAGATCACCTCCCCACACTTGCAGATTGTACCTGTTCGCCAGCAAGCAAGGTCCCAGGTATGCTCAGGCAGCAATGAGAGACAAAAATGTGGGAGCTAGGAAGCTGCCAATGTTATGAGATTGTCTACCCAGCCACAGGTTGGGCTCATGTGGCCCAAGGGGTAGGGCATCAACAGCGTCTGCTACAACTGTCAATCAGAACCTTGAGTGATTTGTTAGTATTGCTCAAACCTGGTTTTTATTTGTATAATTAAATTTTCTCTTGTTGGATGGGGAAAATGAGTACATGAGGGCAAAGCACTTAATACAATGTTTAGCACATAATAAATAATGAGTAAATAGACCTTTCTCCTTCATCACTCTTTTCTTCCCTTTTAGCATCATCATCATGAATATTATCGTTTTTTTAGAAATGAACTACCTACAGAAATAAACGATGTATAAAAATCTGAAATCAAGGCAATGACCTATATGTGGAAGATTATGTTAGTTAATGAAGAGCTATTTATGTCTGTATTTGCTTATACTTATTCACTCATTCAACAAATTTATTGAACGCCTGTTACGTGTTACTGAGAGATGCCATGCATACCATGGCAAAAAGTGTTGGGATCATTATCTTATTTAGATGGGCATTCCAAAAGGGCAACATGGTAATAAATAATAAATAAATCTTTCCATTTTTTCTTGTCACTTTTCAGTATATGCTTGTCACTTTTTAATATATACAAGTAGATTTTTTTCTACAGCGTAACTATCAATATGTCATTTCTCAACTCTGTCCTCAGGAGTATCCTAATAGTTCCTCCCTCTACTCAACCCAGATAAATTAGAATTTCTCGCCTGGGGCTTAATCCCATCCATGTTTGGCCTCAAACTCACTTTCTTTCTATCCACCCCAAACATAATCTATTTTCCCTTCCCTCTCAGCATGTTTTCTTTACTTTGGTAAATTGACAGATCAAGCCAGTAGCTGTCAAATGCCACACAAGATGGTGCATAATAGAGAACGGATGGAGAGGTTTCTTCTGGATGGGATGTTCAGGGCAATTTTTCTGCAGTAGGAGGGTAATTTTGATAAATATTACTTTTTACACTTCTTTTCAAAACTCCTGAAACTACTGCTACTTTTAAAACCAAGTCTATTTCATGCTTCAGTTCAAAAGAAGAAACAATTTCTCCTCTTGTTACAGTATATAAAAGACTTGGTATAAAATCATTCTTCTCTCAGGGCACATAGTTATTATGTGACAACCTTTTATCTCATAAGTAATCTGACCTGAAAGATTGAATTTATACACTGGGATGATTTAACAACTGGTCCACACTGGCTCTCTAAGGTTCACAAGATACACAGAGAGTCTGCAGCATCACTTTCCTTTATTATCAGGAGTTAGAATCTATTTTATGTAAAACTGCTACACAACGGTGTTTTACCACAAGATTCTCATACACATGGCTTCATCTTGAAAAAACAGAGTTCCAGGCATTTTGGAAAGGAATATGGTGAAAAAAGTATAACTATAAAAGTAAGATCACACAGCAAGCATATGTACATATATCCAAGCATCCTGAAAACACAAAACAAGCTAACAATATGTTCTTATGCATCAATAGCTGGCAATGTAACTCAAAACTAGGAAACAATTTAAAACAAATTACAAAATATGTTGTGGATATAGCACAAAAAATATAATATAATAGTGGGATTTTCAAAGTAGCAAAAGGTTGTATGGGGGACTAAAATAAATTTAGTTAAATATTAGTCTTTAAACTTATTCTTACTTTTTCTTTCTCTTTCTCTCTCTTTATTTCTTTCTTTCACCAGACCAAACTGAGGGGACATAAACATTAGTCCTTGTAGACTAGATAGAAGAGATAACAGAACATGAAAGACTAAAATATCATCAGTAAATAGGAAGAAAAAACAGTGAAATGAGGCTATACGACTTTGTAAGAACAATACCAGGAAATAAGAGAAATAATTTAATGCACTGAAGTTCCTGAAGGGTTTAGAACCCAGCAGAATTTTGGGGAAAATAATTATAATTTTCATTAGTCAAGTATTGTGCATATTACTACAAATAAAAAATAATATCAGCTCTCTTATGTCTGTGCATTGAAAGACCAGCAGACAGCTTGGATGTGCTATTTTTGGTATACACTGGAAATCAGCTTTGTTTATAACAGTTACACAGTATATTGACCCAGTAAAGTAAATTTCCTCTGTTTGCAGAAACTAGAATAACTATTTTGATTTTAAAACTGTATGTTGTTCATTTCTTTAAAAAAAAACTTGTTAGAATGGCAGATAAAAGTAAAAATTTTAAATTCAAATCTTTTTTTTACTTCTGTCTACAAGGTTGGTAATACTAATTCAACAAAATAATAATATAAAAATTTTACTTGTAGAATGTAAAAATATTGCTTATTCTTTTCATGGTTCACATAAAAATCTGCAGGCTTATTTAAAACCAGTTTTAGAAACTAAACAGGGATTTGAGTGACCTGAAGTTCCTAATAGTGGAACTGCCCTTGTATTTTTACAACTGTCTTGTTATTAAAATGAAAGGGGTAAATCAGATTGTCACTAAAGTTATATTCATTTCCAAAATGTTATTGTTTTTAGTTTTCATAGGCAGCAAGAGAACACTTATTATTTCAGAGAGAACTCTCATTATTTCAGAGAGAACTCTCTTCTTTCACGCAATAGGAATCAGAAAACCATACACAGATAGATGAACAGGTAAAGAGCACTCAATCTTGAATAGAGTTGATAACTCTATTCAAGAAGGTGAGATTGGGAGGCCGAGGCGGGCGGATCACGAGGTCAGGAGATCGAGACCATCCTGGCTAACATGGTGAAACCCCGTCTCTACTAAAAAATACAAAAAATTAGACGGGCGTGGTGGCGGGCGCCTGTAGTCCCAGCTACTCGGGAGGCTGAGGCAGGAGAATGGCGTGAACCTGGGAGGCGGAGCTTGCAGTGAGCTGAGATTGCGCCACTGCACTCCAGACTGGGCGACAGAGCCAGACTCCGTCTCAAAATAAAAAAAAAAAAAAAAAAAAAAAAAAAAAGAAGGTGAGATGATGCAACAACAAGAAGAAATACATGAATCATGAATAAACATCAACATCTATCTGTCTATATATCAATATCTGTAATCAACTATCTATCTATATCATCTTCTTAGCATATTATGGCCTCGTTAAGTGTAAGCATATTAGGAAACTTTAACTTTTCTTTCCAGAACTGTTGGATAACACTCTTTTCTAGTGTTTTGCAATTGCCTTTCCTAAAACTCCCTTTCCTTTGTGCTCTTACATATGTAGCCTTCTGGTAAATGATCATAATAATAATAAATTATACTTGTTTAGAGCTTTATAAAATACATTTTCCCAAGCTGCAGTAAAGCTTGAGATCTAAGCAGCATTTTTATGGTGCAATGAAATGATAGACAATGGTATAAAACACACATGTAAGATTTCAGAAACAGGTGGAAACTAACCAAACAGCAGCAGGTCCATATGTTCCTGGGAAATGGCTGTGAACAGAGCTGAAACTTCTATGACTTGTCTTTGGTATCTTAAAGATACTGAGATTGGTGGGGGCCAGTGGCTGACACCTGTAATATCAGCAGTTTGCAAGGCTGAGATGGGAGGATTGCTTGAACCCAGGAGTTCAAGACCAGCCTGGGCAACATGGCAAAATCCTGTCTCTCCAAAAACTACAAAAATTAACCACCATGGTGGCATGCTCCTATAGTCCCAGCTACTTGGAAGGCTGAGGAGGGAGGATTGCTTCAGCCTGTAGTGAGCCGTGATTGTACCTTTGTGCTCCAGCCTGGGTGACAGAGCAAGACTGTCTTAAAAAAAAAAAAAAAAAAGATATGGAGATTGCCCAGGGAACATGTTAACAATAACATTTTAACAAGCAAGTGAGACAGTGTTTGTTCAAGGTCTGGTTAGGTATTCAAATGTACTATTTTTCTAAACTATTTTTCCCCCAATGTATAGAGAAGAGACACACATATGTTATTTGTGTATAGAGAAGAGAAGCTCAGTATCTGAAGACATCAGAAAAAGTCTACCCTGAGTAATCACCTATGATTACTCCAAGAAATCTTACCTTTAAATGGTGATAGCACCTATTTATGTAATTCCTAGCTTAGCTCATTTTAGATTGATAATTTGTTTTCCTTGTAAATTAAGAAAGTCTTAGAAATTCAAGCTCTTAATCATTCTCTTTATCAAGACAGTTTTGAGAAGCCACTCTAACTAGCTTAGTGCTGTTCATGTGCATGAGTTAATACTGAAAAATGGACCTGAAGGAATGAAATAAAGCAGAATGAATTTTTAGATCCATGTTTGTTCAGTTTTCACAATGACACTTTTTATTTAAAATAATTACTGGACCACTGACCTTCCTATATTCAAGTATAAATATAAAAATAAATCTATTTCAAACTCTAGAATGATTATCAGGTTATTTACCCTTGAGACATAATTGCCCCTCCTACATTTCTGTCCATATTTATGAGTGTTATACTAAAATTTAATAAGCTGACACTGTAAAGGCCCATGGTTTTAGCAATCTTATATAATTCTTTAGGGCCAGCAGATATGGACTAACAGCAGAGCTGTGGGCCCTGCAGTAGATAAAGCAAGGTCTGGGTGGAAATGGTTCAAATCTAATCTTACCACTCTTTTTTACAACTGTAACTTCCACCAGCGTCACGTTTTATTCAAACATGGGTAAAGTTACTACATAGCTTTTGGCTGTTAAGTGATTTTGGAAGTGCTCATAAATCTTTATGAAATTCAATTCAGTTTTCAACAAGTAATAGTTTAGGGAATGGGCAAAAATGCTTTCATAGCTCCACTGAAAAAATTTTCATTGAATCAAATAAAATTTTAGTGGCTTGACTGAAATGAATCCTTATTATGGGATCATTGCTGGTATTAACAGTAGATACTGCCAATGGGCATTTGTGTAACTTTGAGTCCCTTAGGTTTTTCATAAAATAAAAACTACAAGAGCAGAATAAGGGGTGGGGACAGGATTAAACCTTTCTCGCTGTCCTCATAATAGACTCACATTCTAAATCAGACTGTCAGTGGCATCAGATATTTTTTTAATTCAGGAGAACTGTCTTTAAGAACAACAACAACAAAAGTCCAAGATTTTATAACCTCATTTGATAATCTTTCACAGACAGGAATTCCAAAGGGCTTTTGACTTCAACGCAGAGAAATTCCCTATTTTTCACAAGAGAACTCAGTTAAAAGAGACAGGAGGTGTACACAGGCTAGGAGTATTGTTTGAAGTGAGATCATAGTCTGACTTGTAAATAACATCAAAAGAGATCCTGTATGGGAGTTGAACTGAAGAAAGAAACATGTAAAGGCAGCCTTCTTGTTCTTCTATATCCCTCTGATTTGTAACCCAGATGTCTGTTAACAGATTAAAATCTGCCCCCCTCTTCTTTTGCAACCTCCCTGACCACCTGTCAGTGTCAGTATACTTAGAACTCGAATTTGCTTCTTTCAGGATCCCCCCATCACAACAAGAATGACTCTGATATTATCCCTTTAGCCTATACTGTAAATACTGTTCAGTCTACCAGAGGCTTTTGATTTTAAAACTGGCTTTGTCCTCATGGACAAATTTTAGGCATCATCAAGTAAAGTTTATACAAGTTCACTGTTTTCTTCAAAAGCATTCTATGCCTAGTCATTCTTTCTCTGTGAATATTTAGTGGCACCTACCCTATGCCAGGTGTGCCTGGTGCTACAAATACAAACATAAATAAGGCAGGATCCCACATTCAAGGAAATTACTGTATGTACAAATGAGATTGATGTAAAACAAATAAATAAAATACTATACTTTTTAAAAAGTGCAATATTCTGTGTGGGAACAAAGAAAGGAATGGCCAATTCTGAGAGTCAGGTAAAGCTTTATCAGAGGGGAACACCTGAATCTCTCCGTATGGGCAGGTGCTTACCAGGGAGATAAGGTGGAGCACTAAGGCAGTGTGAACTCAGGAAACTTTATGCACCTGTCATAGAACAGGGAGTGGTGGGAACAGACAGAAGAGGTAGGCAAAGTTTAGATTGTGTCAAGCTTATATGCCATGCTAAGAAGTATGGATTTTTAGTGAAGTCAGAAAAAATTACCTTATGCAGTAGACTAAAATGCTTACATAGATTGAAGCGATGGGAAATTAACAGACAGTCTAGTTAAATGACTGATTTATTAGAATAGTCGAAAGATGCCAAAAGCCCTAATTAAATATCTTAAATGGCTAAAGAGAAAGGGATGGGGTGAGGGCAAGGGAGAACTTGAGCATGGTGTCCACAGTTTTGGGGGACTGGGTAATGCCATTCAGTGTGATAAGGTGTAAAGGAGGGGAACAGGTCTCAATGGGAGGATAATTAGGGTAAAGTTGATTAGGGTGTTGAGCTTGAATTTTCTGAGATATGCAAGTGAATGTGTTCCAGAGACAATTAATATATATAATCTGGGACTCAGAAGAGACATATTTGCTAAAGATATTATCTCAGTAGCATTATTAACATATAGGTGGATGATGGAGAGATATGGAAGGAAAATAGAAGGGAGCTATGGAAAGAATCTTGGAGGATAATAAACTTTTGGATCCAGCCGAGGAAAAGCAAACCATAATTAGATCTAAGAAAGAATCATTAGAGAGCTAGGAAAACCAGGAAAATGTCTCAGAAGACCAAAAGTGTAGAGTTTTAAGAAGAAAGTGGCCTACACGTGAATGTGACTTTCAGGTCAAATACAACGGGGATTTAGCAATTAGGGGTTACACATAGTTTGTAAGACTTAGAGTGTCTGGGGGAAGATGGGTGAGAAAAATTAGTCTCGAAACTGACCCTGGGGCTGCATGTTTGCTCTATCCAAGAGGGAGGCCTGAGTGGCAGCCCTTTGAGATCATCACAGGCTTATTCTCTGGACCAGCATGAAGACCAAAAATCAGTCTCTGGAAAGGAAGTCTGCTCGTTCTGAAAATTGGTTTTTCCATACAGCTGGTTATCTCATTTCCCTACCCACTCTTTTCTGCTGACATAGGCCTCATCTTCTCTTTTTCTTCTATAACTACCAGATACCAAACCCTCCCACAAATCTCCATCTACCAGCTTTGGTGTTAATTTTTAATTTCCCTATCTCCCCTTAGGATGACACTAAGCATGACAATGGACCATGGTAGCTTTACTACCCCAAATTCCCGCTACTTCAGTTTCTTCAAATTTAGGAAGGGAGGTGATAGGCATATGAATCATAGTGCTTAAAAACCTCACATGGAGAATGTAGCTATATTAAGGAGTGTTGGAAAAGGCAGGAGGCAACAGAAGCCAAGTTTTGGGTTCAGCAGGGAAATACTGAATGCAGCCGAAGACATGGTTGTACTTGGACATGACACGCCAGACTCTATTCTCAGATGTTAAGTCTTCTTGGTCTCACTGCCCCCATGGCACAGTGCTTGGGCTGAGCGGTCAGCATGTAATTATGTTGTTGCATTTCAGATAGGCGGACAGAGAAGGTCAGATCTTCTCTGAGAAGATCAGGTCTCGAAATTTTAAGTGAGCTCATCCCACCCAGGGGCTCTGGTGATATTTCTGAGAGCAGGTTGAGTTTTAAATAAACTTGGAGATTTCAGAATCTAGGAGAATGTGAAGCATTTCCAAGGAACCAAATACTTTCAATAAAGTGGGAATCTTATTCTGGAGAATTTAGTGGCCACAGACTTGGCTGTTTGCATTTTTGCTAACTGGTAAACTTGAAGCCAAGGCAGCTCTGATGTTAACTAGGGATGTAAAGTGACTGTGAAACAGACACACACACACACGCTTTGTAAACTTGTGCTCTACTAAAGTGAGAGAAGATAGGCAAGTTGTGGAATTAATTTTCTATTCAACATTAGAATGTAAGATCTGCACAAAAGGTGTTATGTATATTGCACTCTAAGCAGTATTTTCAGTCAGTTGTAGGTCATACATTTTAAGTGGTTAAGCAGAAATTGCAGTGTCGAGTTCTTAGGAAAACTTGCTGATCACCCCCAGGTGGTGACAAAACAAACCCCAATGATAGCAAAACACCTGGAGAATGTCTTCCGAGACAGTGAGTCTCAAATTTTAATGTGGGTGTGAATCATCTGGAGATCTTGTTAAAATGCAAATTCTGATTTAGTAGGTCTGGGTGAGGCCTGAGATTCTGCATTTCTAACATGTCCCAGATGATACCAAACTGCTAGGCTATGGATCACACTTTGGTAGTAAAGTTTTAAGAGAGTATTCTTAGTCGAGTCTCATTACACAGTTATACCAGCGAAGTGTAAACGCTATTGTCAGAAATGCCCGCAAAGAAAATCTGAACTGAGCAGCTAAGTGTAAATCAATATTTTGGGTCAATATTTTGTGGTTGAAAAATTAAATTAGACTATGTAATGAAAATCTATTTTGACATTTAGTTAGAAGTCATATAAATCCTTTTTTATAGATGAGATAAAATTTTGTGGCATGCTATTTTTTAATAACCAGATTCAATGAATTGTAGTTAGAAATCTTGTCTCTCCCTGTCTGGATACTGTCATGGTAAAATTTCTAGTGTAGTTACAGATATTTAACTTAAATTAAATGCCCTTTTTGAAATACCACCAAACGGAACTATGTATAAAAAACACTTTTACGTGTTTTCTTTCTTTCTTCCTTCCTCCCTGTGGGTCTGCCTGCCTGCCTCTGGAGGAGAAGGAAGAGAAGGAGGAGGATAGCAGCTTCCCTAATAACTGAAATTTATAATGATTTTAATTAATAATGGAAAGGGAAAAATACAAGGAGCAATTTTCTAGCTATATCTTTACAGGAACTTTGATATAAACAAGGTTTCTAATTCTTGAGAATTAATAACATTTTTGAGAATCCAAATCTTAACATCAAGCATTAATTTTGGTAAATTCTCCCAAGTAGTTCATCTTTTTCACCAAGAAAGATTTTAACACTTAAATTTTTAGATGTTTACAGACTGCCGTGGGCTTTCAAAGCACATCACTGATATGCCATGATTTTGAGAAATACTATTTGATTCTGTAAAATTCACTCCTTTGTCCAGTAACGGTGTTTTGAAGAAGAGTGGTTCTGTGAACAAGATTATTATTTACCAAATGAGAGTTCCATGGTCACATAAAGTTTGAAAAAAATCTAGGTACTTTAGTTCTCTTTTGTAGAGACTAAAGCATAGCATTATTTGAAAAGTTATGAAAACAATTTTTGCACTCTGTTTATCACAAATTTATTGCCCATTTAATTTGGAAAATGTTTGCTTTTGCCACTCTTCTACCTGTTCCCATATTAATCAAGTTTTTCTTTTAGGGAAGAACTAGGCAGAATGCCTTTCGTTTTATCATTAGTAAGGTGACAGTCTTTGCAGAAATTTCCCCAGTTGACTATCTCTGAAGTCTTTTTTGGACAAGGAGGATATGCTGAGCTGTGTGGGATGCCATGCAAGTGAATGGTCAACAAAGGAGAATGGGATGATCAAGACATAATTGGACCAATCTTTTCTTGTTTATTTTAGATTTGGGGGTACACATGCACGTTTGTACATCCGCATATTACATAATGGTGAGGTTGGGCTTTTAGAAAACCCATCACTCAAATAGTGAACATTGTATGTAATAGGTAAATTTTCAACTCTCACCCCCTCCATCCTCCCCTATTTTGGAATCCTCAGTGTTCATTATTTCCATCTTTATGTCCATGTGACCCATTGTTTAGCTCCCACTTATAAGGGAGGACATATGGTATTTGATTTCCTGTTTCAGAGTTATTTCATTTAAAATAATGACCTCCAGCTCCATCTATGTTGCTGTGAATGACATGATTTCATTCTTTCTTATGGCTGCATAGTATTCCATTATATATATATATATATATATAATTATTTATCCAGTATATATACACATATATTCTCAATATATAAAGAATATGGAATATATATATATTCTTTATATATACATATATTCTTAATATATATTAAGAATATATATATTTATATATTTATATATTATTCTTTATGTACATAAAGAATATATATATATTCTTTATGTACATAAAGAATATATATATATATATTCTTTATCCAGTCAACTGTTGATGGACACTTAGGTTGATTCTGTGACTTTGCTATTGTGAATAGTGCTCTGATGAACATGCCAGGGCAGGTATCTTTATAATAAAACTATTTCTTTTCCTTTGGGGAGATACCCAATAGTGGGATTGCTGGGTCAAATGGTAGTTCTATTTTTAGTTATTTGAGAATCTTTATGCTGATTTCCACAGTAGTTGAACCAATTTGCATTCCAACCAACAATGTATAAGTATTCCTTTTTCTCTCTGAAACAATTTTATAATTTTTTTAAAATGTTATTTTTTGACTTTTATTAATACCCATTCTGATCGGTATGAGATGGTATCTCAGTGTGGCTTTAATTTACATTTTTCTGATGTTGAGCAGTTTTTCATGTTTTTGGATATTTGTATGCCTTCTTTTGAAAAGTATCTGTACATGTCCATTGCTCACTTTTTAATCTGGTTATTTATTTTTTTCTTGTGGATTTGTTTAAGTTACTTGTATATTCTGGATGTCAGTTCTTCGTCAAAAAATATTTGCATAGTTCGCAAATATTTTGTCTCATTCTGTAGGTTGTCTGCTTACTCTGTTGATAGTTTCTTTTGCTATGCAGAAGCTCTTTAGTTTAATTAGGTTCCAGTTGTCAATTTTGCTTTGGTCTTGTTTGCTTTTGAGGTCTCAGTCATAAATTCTTTGCCTAAGCCCATGTCCAGAAGAGTATACCCAGGTTTTCTTCTAGGATTTTTATTTTTTGAGGTCTTACATTTAAGTCTTTAATACATACTGAGTTAATTTTTGTATAGGATGACAAGTAGGGGTCCAGTTTTATTCTCCTGCATGTGGTTAGCCAGTTTTCTTGTGCTATTTATTGAGTAGGGTGTCCTTTCCCTATCGTTTATGTTAGTTGCCTTTGTCAAAGATAAGTGGATTGTAGCTATGTGGCTTTATTTCTGGGTACTCTGTTCTATACCATTGATCTGTATGTCTATTTTTGTATCAATAACATGCTGTTTTGGTTACTATAGGCTTGTAGTATAGTTTGAAGTTGGGTAATGTGATGCCTCTGGCTTTGTTCTTTTTGCTTAGGATTGCTTTGGCTATTTAGGCTCTTTTTGCTTCCACATGAATTTTAGAATTACTTTTTCTAATTCTGTGAAAAAGGAAATTGTTAATTTGATAGGGATTGTGTTGAATCTGTTGATTGCTTTAGAAAGTATAGTCATTTTAATAATAATTCTTCTTATCCACGAGCATGGGATGTTTTACCATTTGTTTGTCCAGTTTCTTTCACAGTGTTTTGTAGTTCTCCGTATAGAGGTCTTTCACTTCCTTGGTTAAATGGAGGTGAAAGTCCTCCATTTATTGCTAGACGTTTTGATAGTTTCTTTTTTTGGGGGCGGGGGTGGGCAGGATTACAAATGGGATTGCTTTCTTAAGTTGGTTCTCAGCTTGAGCATTGTTGATGTATAGAAATGCAGCTGATTGTGTGTGTTAATTTTGTCTCCTAAAACTTTACTGAAGTCATTTATCAGGCCTAGGAGTCTTGTGAAGGAATCTTTAGAATTTTCTAGATATAAAGATCATACCACCAGTGAAGAAAGATTATTTGACTTCTTCTTTTCTAATTTGAGTGCTTTTTATTTTTTTATCTTGCCTGATTGCTCTGGCTAGGACTTCCACTACTATGCTAAACATGAGGGGTGAAAGCAGACATCTTTGTCTTGGTCTCATTCTTAGGAGAAATGCTTTAAATGTTTCCCCATTCAATATGTTGGCTGTGGATTTGTCATAGATGGCTCTGATTATTTTGAAGTATGCTCCTTTGATGTCTAGTTTATTAAGGCTTTTTATCATAAAGAGATGTTGAGTTTTATGGAAAGTATTTTCTGCATCTATTGAGATGACCAAATGATTTTGTTTTTAAGTCTATTTATGTAGTAAATAACATTGACTTGTATATGTTGAACCATCCTTACACACAAGTGGCCCAATTGTGACTCTTCACTTGGGGCTGATGCATCACATAACACTGGAGCACTATTAGCAAGAAATGGAAGTAGGGAGGGCTTCTGGGAAGGTAACTAACAGTGCCCAAAGGAAATTTTTAAGAAAAATGTATGCATCACTTTCACTGCTTTCATACTGGTTTAAACCAAAATCTTTTCTCATTTCTGCAGAAGCTTTGGGCTGATGCTTCCATTCTTATTCCCTTGCTATTAGTCCTCCAGATGGCTGCCAGGAGGATCATTTAAAACCATAAATCAAGTCATGTTACTTCCCTGCTACAAACCCTCCAACGGCTTTCCATTTCATTTAGTATAAACTCCATGCCCTTGGTCATGGCTTAAACGTCCTGTGAACTTTTGCAACCTGTATTAGTCTGTTTTCACATTGCTAATAAAGACATACCCAAAACCGGGTAATTTGCAAAAAAAAAAAAAGAGGTTTAATGGACTTACAGTTCCACATGGCTAGGGAGGCCTCACAATCATGGTGGAAGGCAAATGAGGAGCAAAGTCACTTCTTACTGTGGTGCCAGGCAAGAGAGAGCATGTGCAGGGGAACTCCCCTTTACAAAACCATCAGATTCCATGAGACTTATTCATGATCATGAGAACAGCATGGTAAAGACTCCCCTCAACCCCTCATGATTCAATTATCTCCCACTGGGTCCCTCCCATGACACTTGGGAATTATGGGAGGTACAATTCAATATGAAATTTGGGTGGGGACACAGCCAAACTATATCACAATCTCATCTCATGCTTTGTTCACTTTATTCTAGTCTCGGCTCTTTGCTCTTCCTCCAAAATGAGAGGTTATTTTTTTTAATCTCATACCATTGGCACTTTCTTTTTTTTTTGCTTGAAAGTTTCTTTCTTCATATTTTCACATGACTTTCCCCCCTATTTCTGTTCATGTATCATCTCCTCAGGGACAATGTTCCTGATCAGACTCTCTAAGACACTGCTTTATTTTTCTTATCTGTTTTCTTTTTGTCCTTTATATACTTGTCTATATTCTGTCACCTCCACTAAAATATTGAAACATGAGTTGATCTTGCTAATCACTGAATGTCATTACCTACAACAGTCTTACATTGTAGACTAGCAAATATATGTGGATTACATGAATGAAATCTATAAAGTTAAAAGAGAAACTCATAGCCAGTTAAAATAGAAGATGATGGGTTGTTTGTAAACAAAAAATACAGAGTAGTGGTACTCATTTGGAGACCTAATGATAACTCTGAATAGCAAAAATCTTATTGACATCTTTGATCTCATTTAGACCCAGAGATGGGGCTGAATTTATTGGATGTTAACAAATCTAAAAAACTGAATTTGCAATGCAACAACAAAAAAATAAATAAGTGGGACCTAATTAAACTAAAAAGCTTCTGCATAGCAAAAGAAATAATCAGCAGAGTAAACAGAAAACCTACAGAGTGGGAGAAAATATTCACAAACTATGCATCCTACAAAGGAATAATATGTAGAATCTACAAGGAATTCAAACAAATCAGCAAGAAAAAATCAAATAATCCCATCAAAAAGTGGGCAAAGGACATGAATAGACAATTCTCAAAAGAAAGTATACAAGCAGCCAGCAAACATATGAAAAAATGCTGAACATCACTAATTACCAGGGAAAGGCAAATTAAAACCACAATGAGATAACACCTTACTACTGAGTGAATGGCCATAACTAAAAAGTCAAAAACAATAGATTGGGATGGATGTGGTGAAAAGGGAACACTTTCACACTATTGGTGGGAATGTAAACTAGTACAACCACTATGGAAAACAGTACAGAGATTCCTTAAAGAACTAAGAGAACTACCATTTGATCCAGCAATCCCACTAAATGTATCTATCCAGGGGAAAAAGAAGTCATTATATGAAAAAGACACATGCACATGCATGTTTATAGCAGCACAATTCACAGTTTCAAAGATATGAAACCAACCTAAGTGTCTATCAGCCAACAAGTGGATAAAGAAAAAAATATGTGCGCATATATATATATATATATATATATATATATACCATAGAATACTACTCATTCATAAAAAGGAATGAAATAATGTCTTTTGCACCAACTTGGATGGAGCTGGAGGGCATTATTCTAAGGGAAGTAACTTAGGCAGAACTGGAAAACCAAATGTTGTATGTTCTCACTTACAAGTGGGAGCTAAGCTATGAGGATGCAAAGGCATAAGAATGATAGAGTGGACTTTGAGGACTCAGTGTGTGGAGTGCAATGGCTGGGAGTGGGGTGAGGGATAAAAGACTACCTATTGGGTTTAGCGTACACTGCTGCAGTGATGGGTGCGCCAAAATCTCAAAAATTACCACTAAAAAATTTATCCATGTAACCAAAAACCACCTGTACCTCAAAAGTCATTAAAATAAAAACAAAAATTATTAAAGAAAAATTAAATA
The DNA here is from genome assembly GCF_029281585.2 of Gorilla gorilla gorilla. NCBI lineage: Eukaryota > Metazoa > Chordata > Mammalia > Primates > Hominidae > Gorilla > Gorilla gorilla. The sequence continues at coordinate 83,899,874 of NC_073235.2, read as the reverse complement.
AGTAGTTTCAGGTGATAACATGCATTTGCAACGCTTGATTTGAAAGTTCTGCCTTAATATTCCTATCTGGAGACCCATCTGAGCCCTCTGCTGACACCTTTGGCATCTGCAACTCTACCACATTAGATGCTGGAATTAGAGACTTTTTCTTACCAATATAAGGGAGAGCTACCTGTAAAGATTTAGGAAAAAAGTACTGATTCTCAGAGAAAATCATAGATTGAAATGAACATTTTAAATTAGAATCTAAGGTGTCTTCCAACTATTGGGTTTTAAATTACAGTTTTCCACTTATCCGAAAACTGATATTTCCTTACATTAAATTCTATTTAAAGAAAACTCCTTAGAAAACATCTTCTAAGACACTAAAATTTAAGTCTAGATTATTCATAAATTTAAGAGACAATTTTGTCTGGGTTGAGCATTTTTTTACATGTAAAGGACTCAAACCAATTTCCTTTATATGCAAGAATATTTTGAGTATAGATGATATCATCAGACTTTGACACTCAGCTTAATTTCTGTTATGTTTTTAAAGCTTATTGCTTATCTATCATACCTTGTCTGTTATTCTATATGTTAAATTCAAGTAGCAAGATTTATAATAGAAGTTAGATTTTAAAAATCTGGAACCGATTAAAGACATTCACTTTTACCATGGCCTTAGTCCCAGAAGCTTTATATTAGCAATGTAAAGCATTCCAAGCTAATAGAAAAATTGGATTAAAATTAATGTGAGAGGTTATTTTTCAAAAGGCTTTAGAGTTATGTCAATGACCTAATGATAAATGTTCCAGTAAAATTTGCACCTTTAAGAATGCTTTATACATTGTCACTGCATCTTGCATATGTCACAGTCTCCATTTGGACAATAGACACAGAACTGTTCTGTTAAACAAGGCTTAGAAGTAGCTGCAGCAGGGACTGCTGGCTGTTCACCGAAGTTCATTCTCCTCTTCTGCTCCAGTAATACGGTTGGGCTGAAGATGTGACCACAAAACCAGGAACTACATTTTCTAGCACTGCCACCCCTTGTCAATCCTTTCAGAAAAGCATGACTGCATGACTTTATTTTCACCACTGGAAAATAAATGGAAGTGATGTGTACCTCTTCCAGGCCTAGTGTCAGAGGCATTCGAACCAAAGCTACTCCATCTTGAATAGGGGCTGGGTAAAATAAGGCTGAGACCTACTGGGCTGCATTCCCAGGAGGTTAGGCATTGTAAGCCACAGAATGAGACAGGAGGTTAGCACAAGATACAGGTCACAAAGACCTTGCTGATAAAACAGATTGCAGTAAAGAAGCCAGCCAAAACCTATCAAAACCAAGATGGTGATAAAAGGGACCTCTAGTGGTCCTCACTGCTCATTGCATGCTAATTATAATGCATTAGCATGCTAAAACATACTCCCACCAGTGCCATGACAATTTACAAAGCCATGGCAATGTCAGGAAGTTACCCTATATGGTCTAAAAGAGAAGAACCCTCAGTTCAGAGGAATTGCCCACTACTTTCCTGGAAAACTCATGAATAATCCACTCCTTGTTTAGCATATAATCTAGAAATGACCATCAAAATAGAGAAACAGTAGCCCTTGGGGCTGCTCGGCCTATGGAGGACCCATCCTTTTATTCCTTAACTTGCTTCAAAATCTCTCTTGCATGAGTTCCAAGAACCATCTCTTGGGGTCTGGATCAGGACCCTTTTCTGGTAATGCTGGGATTTAAAACATTGGGCTTATATTGTTGATGCTCTTTCCTCTTCCCATAAACTGGAATAAATACTATTTAAAGAAAATTTCCTTAGAAACATCCCTCATGGGGTTAAGGGCAACAGTCCAGATGATAATGGAGAGAGAAAATGGAAAGACCTGATCCCAGAATGACTGTATGGACCACAGCAGGCTGCCTATTTGCTCTGGATTGACATGTAAGGAAGAAATAAAAGCCATTTTAAAAGCCACTCCACTGTGAAGACTTACCGTAATAGCATTATAACAATTTGGCCTTTTATGCTAAATAATACAGGGGCTAAAGCCATCTTGGGTGCCCTCCTACCCCACTTTCATGTTCTGCTCTTTTTTCATGGTAGCTCCTCATTCGCCAGAACCCTCAGGAAGCTACCTGCATGTGTGCTCTGTTTTGGATTCTTTTCTTCATGATTTTGGCTTGCTTGACTTCTAAATCCTGAATTTTGTTGCATTTAGTTTTACCTATTTGGCTCATTCTAAGGCATCTAATTAACTCAATCAATTTTTAGAAGCTTACAGACCATTATGTCTGATAAAAGGCACTATTTTACCTCAGAGTTGTGACTTAATCCAAATGAATAGATTTTTTTTTTAAATTGGCAGAAGTTCCAGCAGAAGTCCACAGATTATTCTAGTGTCTGTTCAATTACATTCTATAATGTTGGATTTTCCCTTGTGTAAAAAAGGTAACTTTTTTCCCTTCAGATTCTCAGGTGAGAGCAGAGCTCAGCTTCCCCTTCCAAGACAGAAAAAGAACGAAAATTGAGGCTGAGATGTTCCCATTTCTTTGTCGCTGTTTTGCTAGATGGCCAGAAGTAAGAGATTGTCCCAAATGTAGGCTTAATTTATTGTTTCAAACAGTCATGAACTAAATAAATATCAATTACTATCTACTATCTGTAAACAAATTTAACTAATGAGATTGCGTGATTCAACTTAGATTTCAGAAGTTTCCATTTACTTGTTACAATGAATCAGAAGCTTCAAGTTTCTGAGTACTGCCTCACACTTTCCAACTTAATTGTCTTTTGAGGCAAAAAGTGAAAGAATTTGTAGATGACACTGATCAAAGAATGTTCATGTTTTCTGGGCCACCTCCACTTATAAATCAGAGAATAACAGGTCCTCATTCTACATCCCAGTTTTATAACATACTTTCTAATACTTTGCACACTGCTGGGTGGTACTCTTTCATGGGACATGAAATAACTTACTGGATCATAGTCAACATATGAAAAAGTATGAATAGAATAGAATAGTATAATAGTAGTTCAACTATAATTCCAGTAAGTATTGTTTTGTGAAATTTTAGTTTCCATTGGAAATTTAGTTTCCAACATTCTATAAATGTTAGGGTGAGTGTGAATGTGTACTGGGTTGTGATACAAAATGTATTATTTACTATTAAAAATAAAGTTTTAAAACACTTGCTTTAGCCCATCAGCTCATTTTGGAAACAGGATGGCTCCTCTTTATGGATGCCTACCTACCCAGGCTACTGCCTTAACATCATTGAACGGAGTCTCTTAAATTAACCTTTAAAGTGCTACAGTGCCATGTAATAATAAACTACACATTTATGTATCAGGGAGTTAGGTCCAGTGCCATCCTTTTGCAAAACTATTTAATTCTCTGTGCTTCTATAAAAATCAACCCCCAAATCCCAACATTCTTCTAGTTTACATAAAATAATGCCTTTGTAAAGAAAAGCTTCCACAATATAAATTTGTCTGTGGTCAATAACTTAATTTACACATGGACTAAACATACAGTTCTATAATTTTAAGTTTCCTCAATCATGGACAATATCATGCTGTACTCAGAGCACCATAGAGATCCTTTCTGGGAAAGCACCAATGTACCATTGCACAATGTACAATTTAACAGCTTATATGAGAAGCTATTTATTGCAATAAAAGGAATTTGCTCAGATTCATGCTCAAATCCATTTTTGGTTTCTGCTATAGATTATTTTTTGGGGGATAGGAGGTCAAGAAATAATTTTCTATTCTAAATGCAAAAAAAATATATTTTACTTGGTAGAATGCACATACCTATAATTTGCAAACTGCGTTTATAATTTCAAATTTTATATATAGCATGCCTTATATTCCAGATGAAATTACTTATAACTAGATGCATTCATTTAATTATTATACATATTAAAATGTATAAGACATTCACCAACACACTGAAAAATATAAATAAAGGGAAAGGGGAAACTCTTGACTGATTGCCTTAGTTGGAAATACTGACACACTAGTTTATCTTATGAATGATCATATCTAGTAGCTTAACTAATAACCTGCACCACTGTCTATTCTACAGTGAAGAGAAAATCTGAGCACAAACATGACTGAATGATGAACAGATGAAAATAATCATATTGTCCTGAAAAGTGGTTTAAGTCTTTAACTGTAAAATATTCTGCTTTTCAGAAATCACCCCTCTGAGAATAATCTACAAATTCAATAATTTACCCAAAAGTACCACCATTAAAAGTGAAAAAGGATAAAACATCAAAACTCATATCTTAAGAACATTTGGTTATAATAATTTTAGTTATTCTAAGATTATACTGTTCGTACTTGAATTGATAGCTCATTATTGTATATTTGAAGGCTTTATGAAACAGCTTTACCTTTTCTGTATGTAATATTATTGAAAAAACAGTGTTAAAATAATCTACAGGCTTTACACAGTGACTAAAACTTCACCATAAAATAAATCACTGTGTTAAGATGCTCAGTATCTGTGAGAACATAAGTGTTTGAAAATATGCAAAAAATAAAAAGGGCAAAGAAAATTAAGCGTATTTTTCAAGCTTCTCTGATAGAAAATTTATGATTATTTAAATTGTCCCTAGGGTGCTGTTTATCTTTTTGTATTATCTTTAGAGGGGAGGGAAAGGAAGAGAGGAGGGAAAGTAGCTAGTTAAGCAAATGAATAGTGCCCCCCTCTACCTTTATGCTGGAGGAGGACCCTTTTCAAGCACTTGAGAAGTGTGCAAACACTGTAATTGCCACATGAACAAAGGCCACTCTGCACAGCTCAGCTCACCCTTTGATATGGAAAGTGCAAATCTCTCCTTCTTTTAGTAAATCAGGATTTCCAGACAGCAACCCTTGAGTCCCATCGGTTTATACAACACTTTCCTCATAATACATTTAGATCACAGGTGGTTTTTAGTGTTTTGCTTTGTGCCTTAGCAATGTATCAAGGAGGTCTTAGGGCCCTGGCCTCCCTTCTTGGTAGATTCTACCTTCCCACCTGGTAGAAACTAGTGGGAGTTAGGTAGGTGGTATGTGAAAGGTATTCCCAAAATGCAATTAAAAAAAAAAATCCCTTAAGCTTGTTTTGAACTTTGAAACATAATTTTTGGAATAGTGTTTTCTTATTGTTTGTAAGATGTATATGGGGGCAGTGGTATATCCATGAGCTATGAGCTTAGTTACACATAATCATTTGTGGAAAATACTTTGTGGTCTCTTAGATACACATAAAGTCAATTTACCCTCTCGAAAATATAATCCTCAATGATTTGACATTGGACTGAGTTCCAAAGGCTCAAGAAACACCAATGACTAGCCTGAGAAACAATTTGGCAAGCAGAAATTGTCTATGGAAAAACTGGTCTCAGTGTTAACAGTAGAGATCCTGTCAGGAAAGGGTTGGGATGCTCAAAAAGGGTAATTGAAATAAATTTAATCAAGGTGTTACCACTACGGAACATATCCAAGTCACATGGCACCAAAATATGTTAGCAGGGGCAAATCTGTACGAGTCTGCGAGAACCTCAATTCTTGCTGCCTCAGAAGAAAGAGTTTGGCCAAGGAGAATAAGGCAGAAGAAGCGACAGGCAAATATTAGAGCAAGAGTTAAAGTTTATTAAAAAGTTTAGAGCAGGAACAAAAGGAAGTAAAGTACACTTCAAAAAGGGCCAAGCAGGTGACTTGAGAGATTCAAGTGGGTGATTTGACTTTTGACTTGGGGTTTTATAGATTGGCATGTTTCTGGGGGGCTGCATCCCTTATCCCCTGATTTGTCTCTTGGGTTGGGCTGTCTGCAGGTGCAGTGCCCTACCAGCAAGTGGGAGAGACTGCATGTGCAGTGGTTACTGAAGTTGTACGCATGCTCCCCTGAGGCTTTCTTCCCTTACCAGTCGAGTGTTCCTGCCAGTTAAACTTCACCATTTTGCCTCTTAGTTCACATGCTTGAACTCATTCCCCAACTCCTGAGATCTTGTGGGGAAGCTGCTGATCATTACTTTCAGGTGTTTCTATCTACTGGGAGACAGCCTCTTCCTGGCACCAGCTATGACCAATTATTATTATAGGGAGACAGCTTAACAACTGCCTGGCCATCACTGGATGGTTGCCTCACATTCGTGAAGGGGTGTCTCTCTTGCCCGGCTCATGTCCGACTAACTACTGACTGTAACAAAGAGATTATTTAAAAGTGTTTGAGGTGAGCATTATGGGTAGCTAAAAAGGGATGGTAAAACACCAGGATTGCCGCTAGACTTGATTGTGTATCTAGAAAACCCCATTGTCTCAGCCCAAAATCGCCTTAAGCTGATAAGCAACTTCAGCAAAGTCTCAGGATACAAAATCCATGTACAAAAATCACAAGCATTCTTATACACCAACAACAGACAAACAGAGAGCCAAATCATGAGTGAACTCCCATTCACAATTGCTTCAAAGAGAATAAAATACCTAGGAATCCAACTTAAAAGGGATGTGAAGGACCTCTTCAAGGAGAACTACAAACCACTGCTCAATGAAATAAAAGAGGATACAAACAAATGGAAGAACATTCCATGCTCATGAGTAGGAAGAATCAATATCGTGAAAATGGCCATACTGCCCAAGGTAATTTACAGATTCAATGCCATCCCCATCAAGCTACCAATGCCTTTCTTCACAGAATTGGAAAAAACTACTTTAAAGTTCACATGGAACCAAAAAAGAGCCTGCATCACCAAGTCAATCCTAAGCCAAAAGAACAAAGCTGGAGGCATCACACTACCTGACTTCAAACTATACTACAAGTCTACAGTAACCAAAACAGCATGGTACTGGTACCAAAACAGAGATGTAGATCAATGGAACAGAACAGAGCCCTCAGAAATAACACCGCATATCTACAGCTATCTGATCTTTGACAAACCTGAGAAAAACAAGCAATGGGGAAAGGATTCCCTATTTAATAAATGGTGCTGGGAAAACTGGCTAGCCATATGTAGAAAGCTGAAACTGGATCCCTTCCTTACACCTTATACAAAAATCAATTCAAGATGGATTAAAGACTTAAACGTTAGACCTAAAACCATAAAAAACCCTAGAAGAAAACCTAGGCAATACCATTCAGGACATAGGCATGGGCAAGGACTTCATGTCTAAAACACCAAAAGCAATGGCAACAAAAGACAAAATTGACAAATGGGATCTAATGAAACTAAAGAGCTTCTGCACAGCAAAAGAAACTACCATCAGAGTGAACAGGCAACCTACAAAATGGGAGAAAATTTTTGCAACCTACTCATCTGACAAAGGGCTAATATCCAGAATCTACAATGAACTCAAACAAATTTACAAGAAAAAAACAAACAACCCAATCAAAAAGTGGGCGAAGGACATGAACAGACACTTCTCAAAAGAAGACATTTATGCAGCCAACAGACACATGAAAAACTGCTCATCATCACTGGCCATCAGAGAAATGCAAATCAAAACCACAATGAGATACCATCTCACACCAGTTAGGATGGCAATCATTAAAAAGTCAGGAAACGACAGGTGCTGGAGAAGATGTGGAGAAACAGGAACACTTTTACACTGTTAGTGGGACTGTAAACTAGTTCAACCATTGTGGAAGTCAGTGTGGCGATTCCTCAGGGATCTAGAACTGGAAATACCATTTGACCCAGCCATCCCATTACTGGGTATATACCCAAAGGACTATAAATCATGCTGCTATAAAGACACATGCACACGTATGTTTATTGCGGCACTATTCACAATAGCAAAGACTTGGAACCAACCCAAATGTCCAACAATGATAGACTGGATTAAGAAAATGTGGCACATATACACCATGGAATACTATGCAGCCATAAAAATGATGAGTTCGTGTCCTTTGTAGGGACATGGATGAAACTGGAAATCATCATTCTCAGTAAACTATCGCAAGAACAAAAAAGCAAACACCGCATATTCTCACTCATAGGTAGGAACTGAACAATGAGAACACATGGACACAGGAAGGGAACATCACACTCTGGAGCCTGTTGTGGGGTGGGGGGAGGGGGGAAGGATAGCATTGGGAGATATACCTAATGCTAGATGTCGAGATAGTGGGTGCAGTGCACCAGCATGGCACATGTATACATATGTAACTAACCTGCACCATGTGCATATGTACCCTAAAACTTAAAGTATAATAATAAATAAATAAAGAAAGAAAGAAAGACAAGGTGAGGGAGCAGCTATTGGGTCCTAGAGAGAGCTGTAGATGCAGTCGATGGAGAGCTACCCCACAGGAGCCGTGGCAGTTGGGGAACCAAGCTACTGACAGCCCATGGTCTGCCATGAAATAAAATTTACAAATCTCTTCCCCTGGTACTCTTTAATCTTCTGTCAGAGGCTCCCAATGACTAAGGTCAACCAGAAGCAAGAGGGTAAAAATACGGTTAATGTAGCCTATAGAAATTGGCCTCCTGACACCCATAGCAGACTGAAGATGCACATAAAATAAGTCTGGAAGAGCAAGACTCTTTGATACACTCAGATTTCCTAAAATGTAAGCCTGAGAGCTATTTGTGGAAGAAAAGTCACTGAATGGAAGCTCATATACACCTGTGTCAATGTTGACAGTGTAGGTGGGATTGTGACATCTTTTTGGTTTATTGATTGTCCCACCTTCTCTAAGGAAGAAAGGCAGGGCACCACCATCCTGAATATATAGGATGTGTTTTAATTCCTGAAAAATTATCTTTCTCATTCTTCTGTCCCACACTCACTCACTTACTCAGTGTATGATAACATTGCTGAGCAAATATGTCATGAAACAGGGCAATTGGCTAGCTGTCAGTCATAGATTGAGTCTCTTATAGATGCAAACATCAATTAAGTGGTTCCAAGGTCATACGTTTTATCATTTCCTTGACTAAACCCTTCTCACATGACCAGTGTGTGGGGGTTGGGGATGCGGAGGTATAGTTGGGAACAGTGCAAAGAGGAAATTGATATTGATACCCTGAATTTACCAAGGCAACATTATCTTTAAGTACTGAAAGAAAAAATTTCCATATTAGTAGAGTAACATTATCCTTGATAACAGTTCTTGTTAGTATCTTGTTAACAGTTCTGTCTAGGGTACTCCACATTTGCATACAACTTCTCATTTAACACTTATAACTACCTATCAGTGGATTGGCCATATTTTATTTACTCCAATTTTACAAATGAGGAAACTAAATTATATAGAGCTTAATGATACCCCCAAATCACATAACTAGTTAGCCATGGAGTCAGATTTAACTCAGGCTTTCTAATTCTAAACACAGTTCTATTGTCACAGATAAACACAAGATATACTCTAATTATTAATACTTTTTATTTTGGTATTATCCTTTTTGACATTCAGATATTACTTCTGAGGTAAACATATTTGATAATAATGAACTTAACATCGTTTAAAATAAAATGACTAAAAATGGCTAAAAAGGAATTTTTCTATGTTATCAAAGTCTATTAACATTAGAGAATAGTCAAAATCAAATTCCTTGCAAGTAACATTTTTTCCCTTACAGGAAATTTATTTAAATAGTCTCAAAGTATAAGGCCAAACATGCTGCAATCATATTTCAAGTTACAAAGGTTATTACTTGCTAGGAGCAAAAAAAAAAAATTCACAAGATATTAGTTAAATCATATTTTATATGACTTGTTTAATAAACAGAAAATGGATTAACACAAATAATTTACTATAAAAGTGTTTTCAGATGATTTAAGCAAAAAATATAAAAATATTGTGAAAAATTATTTCTGACAATGTCAATGTTAGGAAAATCAACAAAAATAAATGAAAACTCAGAGCTTAACTAGTAAATCAAAATTAAACATAACATGATATAAAATCTGAATTATTGCTGTTCTGCATATAGTACTTCTCATAGAATTATGACTTTGGAAGGTTTATAAAACTAGAACCCCATAAAACCTCATTGAGGTAAGTAATACTCCAGTCCCATTTTTAAAAGCAGAAGCGGATGTGTCTGTGAGAACTGGAAGAGATACTCAACAGTGATTTCGTTACAAAGAAAATCCTCCTTTTGCTGACTTGTTATGCTAGACGATTTCTCCTTCTGCTTGCAATTCAAAGGATTTGTCATCTTAAAGACTTATAATTAAGCTAAGTAATTAAAAAAGGATCAGCATGCTTTATCTATCTCAAATAATAGAAACTTCTGCATTTAGGCCTATATAGCTTTTATATTTCTATTAGGCAGTAGAGAATTATTTTCTAACACGATGTGTCATTTGAGTGGAATTCCGCTTGTATTTTTTTGGTCATGTTTACAACTTGTTTAAAATTGAGTATTATAGAGATTGATAATACTCATATTTTATTTACCCCCAATAAATAAATTGGGGTATCATTAAATATCATAAAATTGATTCGACGTAACATTCCTAGAGATGTTTCTCCTCTACAAATTCTGGTAAAGATAATTCCTTGAAATGTCTTAAAAAAAATAATCCCATGCTGTAGATCGACAGTAGGAGAAACATCTATTCTCTGAGGGTCATTGTATCCGGAATTTCTTTCATCCAGCAGGGCCCTAGTTATTCACATTCATCTCTGAGCAAGACAAAATTGCAATAGATCCATGTTATCTCTGTTTTGCTTTCAGTATTACCAGAGTGATGTAAATACCATCACCAATTATCATTTACTAAATGCTGAATCTGCAAGGAATTCTGTAGAACTGCCATTTCCTACTAGGAGAGTAGAATCTTTGTTTTTAAGTAGATTTATTAAGGTAAAATTTGAATGCCATAAAATTGACTCATTTTAAGTGTATAACATGATGATTTCTATAAATTTAGAGTTGTGCGACCATCACCTCAATCTGATTTGAAAACAATTGCATCACTTCATAAAGATAGACTCCTTGATTTTTAAATTTGTGAAACAACAGCAAATAAGTGACTCCTGTTTATGAAAACAATATAAAAATATGATTGTAAATACCCTAAAGTGAAGTTATTACTTAAATTGTGGATTTTGTAGTTACAGTAATACCTAGAAATCTTTGTTATCATTGAGTTGACAAGCTTTTTGGGTAAAATGTAGTTGCTGTAAGTATTTTATTCAACCATGGAGATGGCTGAAATTTTAACTGAATTACTTGTATGTTGCAATGTTTTCCTAAAACAGGAAAAAAAATTACAATTCTTATCTCTACAAATAATTTTACAAGCTGATCTTTAATCATTCTGAGAGATGACAGTGTTTCTTTTTACAGAGCCATGGGGCTTGGAATCTATTTAGATCAATACACAAGGCAGAAAGGACAAGACCCAGTTGCTGAACTGAAACAACTGATTCCATTGGTAGTCTCTCTATCAGCACCAAACCTGGAAATGCCACTCCTCAAGAAAAAGACCATCAATCCAAGCACCTTTCTAAAATCACTTAGTGGAGGCCTGAATCTTGTAAGAAAACTAACTTAGAGTTTCTGCATTTACAAATAAAATTTCTTGTCTGTGTGTTTTAGTTTCCTAGTGCTGCCGTAACAAAATGCCACAAACTGGGTGTTTTAAAACAACAGACATTTATTATCTCACAGATCTGGAAGATAGTAATTTGGAATTAAAGTGTCAGCAAGGCTATGCTCCCTCTTTGGCTCTGGATAGATTTCCTCCTGCTTCCTCCTACTCTCTGGTGGCGGCTACAAATCCCTGGTGTTCCTTGGCTTGAAACTGCATCACTCCAAGTTCTGCCTTTGTTATCACATGGTATTTTCCCTGTGCGTCTATGGCCTCATTTTAACCTGATTACATCTGTAGAAATCTTTTTTTAAAAATAAGGATATATTCACAGATACTAGGGAATGGGAATTCAACATATCTTTTGGGAGAACACAATTTAACACCCAACAATATGAGCCTTTAGGAATCATGAATCCCATGCACGTGCCTTTGTTGTAAAGGTTAAAGAGTTTCCAAAGAGCAATGAGTCCCTCTGAGGTCATATGTTCAGGTTGAAATGAGGTTCTAAGAGATCAGGTATCTTCTCAGATCATGTAAGTCCTCCTGCAATTAAAACACCTAAAAAAATAAAATGAGCTAAAAGTGAAATTTGCCTTTTTCTATTCTTTCAATATCTGAATAATTTTGTGGAATATATTTAGTGTTTATTGTTAATAAACATCCCTCATTTGTTATCTAGTCTTTCATACAAAATACATGTGCAAATATTCTGAAGTGAAAGCATGACTCATTTCTCTCTCCTTGTAACTTTGCTTTATAGATGTAGAGAGAAGTTTCTTTTTGAAGTTCAATGTGGATTTGAAAGTATAGTTTCTATAAAAACAAATACCAAAGATCAGGTTAGATGAGTTGTACATATTTCAGGCACTTGGGCCTTATCTCTCATCCCACCAGTCAGAATCTTCCTCATTAGCCGTCTCTAGGCATTGTTTACACAGCTTTGTCTTACAGACTGATATTAATTTTATGATTGTGATAGGTAACAGGATGTTACATAGGGCTCCTGCTGTTTGGGTTTCTGCTGAGGCCCAAACAAGAGTTGACAAGTACATCCCCACCTTCAAAATGAAGTGCTAACCAAGTTCAACAGACTGGTACAAGAGGGAGACTTTGCTTCGCTTAGCAAACTACCCTTCTAGCTTTTAGAGAAGTTAAGAAAGCTCAAGAGAGGAGAAAGGGTTTAAAGGAGGATTCTTAAAGGGGAGTGTCACTGGGCTGTGATTCTTTCTGAGGAACAGAGGGTTGGGGTTGAAAGGTGTACCTTTGTTACCTCGAGTCAGGTGAGAGGGGCTTTGAGGAGGCCATGCACAGAGTTTCCTATGCATCTCCCATATGAACTGCAGTCATGCCTGAGAGTCTCATGATGCCAGGTGACTGGCTGAAGCAACCCATGGTGACAGAGGAGAGTTCTGCTCTTGGAAGTAACTGCATGGCCTACGGGGGCCCGGATGAGGATTACATATGAGAACCATCTGGGGTTTTCTTGGGTTCTGTCCCAGAAAGTTGCTGGACGGTTAAGGGGGCTTAGCTGAAAGTCTAGCGGTAACTAGATAATCAGGGTGACTAGATTGTCAGTGGCTGAGGGAGCAACAATGGAACCAGCAGAGAACTTGAGAAGTGCAGGTGAGATATCGCTAGAAATGAGGGATCTCAGAAGAGCCCAAGAAAATACCCACAAGAGAAAGAGTCCCTTTAAACACTTGCCAAACCCAGAGAATTGAAGTCATGGACCTTTCAAGGGGGAGGAAAAAAATCAGTCCCACAAAACAACTCTAAATGACTGTGAGGGAGAAACAAGAAAGCTGGTTTCTGATTTGTAAATATGTTTTCTTTTCTTTTAAAAATACTCAAATATCCTTATGTGTAGTGAGTATTCTTTTGGCAGGTGATAATTCATTTTTTACAATGAAGAGAGAGTCTACGGAGGCCATTTACCCACATGCTGTGTCATACGTATCATGTACATGTACACAGACTCCTAACATTTAAAAATTAAAAAGTATTTCTCTGCATATTTTAAGCATTCTCTCAACTAATAAATGTCAACTCAAGGCAGTGTGTCAAAAACTATTGCTGTAATTAGAAATCTTGTTTCAGCAAGGTGGTGACTTACAATAGACAAAGCAAAACTGTTGAATTTTTCTTGCCTGTTCTTCAACTGTGCCTCTCATTCAAGAGGGGACGTATGTACACATGATGCAATTTATACCTCTCTGTCATCTGTCCACCACCATTATTAGTCTTTTCTAGGACTCAGAATTTAGGCAGCAGTTCACAAAAAGAATGTAGGTCCTAGGGCACTTCTTTTGGTGCCAGAACACATGTTTTGGGGTCAGAAAAAGATGTTCTCTCTTATAAACCATGGGGACATTTTAGTCCTGCCCTATAGTCTGTCTCTTAGTAGAACATTTCTACTTAAAAGTTATGACCTCATTGCAGCCTCTAATTCTCTTTATAATTTTACCTTTAGATAAATTCCCCTTTTCAACTTCCCTATTCTGGTAAGTGAGAGCACTATTCTCCTTAGTTACTACGAATCAAAATCATTGCCATTTTTTACTTCTCCATCCATGTGCATTTAATATCCAAGTCCTGCTCTCTACGTTTTTCGAACAGCTCCCATAAATATATCTTCTTTAGCAGTTTTAGAAAGTTTCATTAGTTGCCTGAATTCGTTCAGTCTGCAAAGTTGTTTTCCCAGCATCCAGGTTCTCCTCTTTTTTGGTTTAACCTGTTCACAGTAAACAGATTTCTCTCTCTAAAACACAACTTCTGTTTATCACTCTGTTGTTAAGGACTATTCTGTGGCTTCCACTGACCTCAGAATAAATGAAAAACTTCAGATGGAATTATAATACCATTAAGGCAGATGCAGCCTCTCTGAACCTCACCCATTATATACTTTAATCTTACTCCTGTAAAATGCCTTCATAGTTTCAAAGGTAATTTCATTAATTCATTGAAAAATGCTTGCAGGCTAGGCGTGGTGGCTCGCACCTGTAATCCCAGCACTTTGGGAGACTGAGGCGGGCGGATCACGAGGTCAGGAGATCGAGACCATCCTGGTGAACACGGTGAAACCCTGTCTCTACTAAAAATAAAAAAAATTACCCAGGTGTGGTGGCGGGTACCTGTAGTCCTAGCTGCTCGGGAGGCTGAGGCAGGAGAATGGCGTGAATCTGGGAGGCGGAGCTTGCAGTGAGCCAAGATCGTGCCACTGCACTCCAGCCTGAGCGACAGAGCGAGACTCCGTCTCAAAAAAAAAAAAAAAAAAAAGAAAAGAAAAAAAGGAAAGCTTGCAACTCTGCTAGATGTGGGGATACAGCAGTGAAAATCAAAGACACAGTCCTTGGGCACACATCATCTGGAGTCCAGAGGGACACAGACAAGTCAAACAAGTTTTATGTTGTGAAGTACCAAATGCAATAGGATAGGAGAGGCATAAAATACCCTTGGGTCATCAGAGAAGGGTTCTCAAAGGTAGTGATACTCACAATGAGGTCTGAATGCAAAGCAGGAATTTTCTGGTGAAGTGCAGTCAAGCAGTCTACCAAGTAGAAGGAAAATAATGTATGAAAGTCTAGAGGTGAGACTGAGCATGGCTAGTTTATGTAATTGAAAGCAATTTAGCTTTGTTAAAATGTAGTATATTGATACCTAAGAAAGGAGAGGGTAAATCTTGCAAGTTAGGATAAAAAACTTTGACTTTATCTTAGAAAAATGTGAAGCTATTGGGCCTTTTAAAGAAAGAAAAGAAGATGAGCAGATTTGTCATAGAAAGTATACTCTGGCTGGTGGTTGTAGCATGGGCCCGGAAAAGAAGCAAAGGACCAGGTAGGAGACTGCTTCTGGAACCCAGATGTGAGTTTATAGTGGACTAGACTTGTGTAGAGGCAGTGAAGATGAAGGGAAAACTGTGCTGTCATTTACCAGAATAAGGGATTTGGAAAGGGGAATGTATCTGAAAGAAAATTTATAAAGAGAATTAGAGGTTGCAATGAGGTTATAACTTCTAAGTAGTAGTGCAGTATCCCAGTGCTAATAACTGCAGGAAGCTATTTTCAACTTTAGCCCAAAAGGGGTAAGCAGGCAGGAATTCTGACCTTAAGTCCAGTAACACATAGCCTGAGGCATATCCAGAGTGGGGAAAATACATATTCCCACTCACCGTTCTCCCTCGTTCCCTCCGTGTCACCTTATGCTAATGCTCACTGTTGTTCTAACTCCAATAGAAGACAGAATGCAGTAGAGTCGTTGACGCCATCCATGTTAGTCAAACCCCTGGGTCAAGGAGCCAGATGAAGAAGGAGGGCAAACAGAAGGTAACCTGCACAAACTTATTGTTAGCACTATTATGCACCTCTGGGTCTTTAGCTTCCTTAAGCTCATAGTAGTGTTTAACAATTTTGGCCACTTCTTGAAACTTTCCTTTTGTGGCCTATGACCCTGCAATCTACCTGTCTTTTACCTCAGCCTGCTTTGCAGTATCTATCCCTTTATTTAAATGCTGATGCCCTCAGAGCTATGGCTCTTCAAAAGCTATTTTCCTCTCATTGGCCCTAGTGGGTCTCATCTATTCCTATTGTTTCAGTCATCAGCAACAGCTTCATGATTCCCAAGACTATTTTGAACCCAGATATTTTTCCTGAGCTTCAGGCCCACTTCCTTGTCTGTCTATGTGTATGTTTACTACGAAGTCTCATAGACACCTCAAGATCAACATGTCAAAATTGAACTATCGTATCTAACCTCAAATCCTTTCCATTCATATTTCCTACTTTAGCAAATGAAACAATCATTCTTACAATTGCCCAAAATAGAAATTTTGGATTCATCCTTGACCTAACACATTTACTTGTAATTAGAATTTCTTTTTTTTTTTGGCTTTTCTTCTTAAAAAAAATACAAGCTACACGTGCAGAATGTACAGGTTTGTTTCATAGGTCTACATGTGCCATGGTGGTTTGCTGCACCTATTGACCCATTCTCTAAGTTCCCTCCCCTCACCACCACCCCCCAACAGGCCCCAGTGTGTGATGTTCCCCTCTCTTTGTCTATGTGTTCTCAATGTTCAACTCCCACTTATGAGTGAGAACATGTGTGTTTGGTTTTCTGTTCCTGTGTTAGTTTGCTGAGGATGATGGCATCCAGCTTCATCCATGTCCCTGTAAAGGACATGATCTCTGTCCTTTTAATGGCTGCATAGCATTCCATGGTGTATATGTGCCCCATTTTCTTTATCAAGTTTACCATTGATGGGCATTTGGGTTTGTTCTATGTCTTTGCTATTGTAAATAGTGCCGCAATAATAACACATACATGTGCATGTGTCTTTATAGTAAAATAATTTGTATTCCTTTGGGTATATACCCAGTAATGGGGATTGCTGGGTCAAATGGTATTTCTGGTTCTAGATCCATGAGGAATTGCCACACTGTCTTCCACAATGGCTGAACTAATTTACTTTCCCACCAACAGTGTAAAAGCATTCCTATTTCTCCACAGCCTTGCCAACATCTATTGTTCCCTGACTTTTTAATAATTGCCATTCTGACTGGTGTGAGATTGTATCTCATTGTGGTTTTGATTTGCATTTCTCTGATGATCAGTGATGTTGAGCTTTTTTTCATATGTTTCTTGGCCATGTCAGTGTCTTTTTTTGAGAAGTGTTTGTTCATATCCTTTGCCCACTTTTTGATGTGGTTGTCTTTTTCTTGTAAATATGTTTAAATTCCACGTAAATTCTGGATATTAGCCCTTTGTCAGAAGGGTAGATTGCAAAAATTTTCTCCCATTCTGTAGGTTGCCTGTTCACTCTGATGCTAGTTTCTTTTGCTGTGCAGAAGCTCTTTAGTTTCATTAGATCCCATTTGCCAATTTTGGCTTTTGTTACAATTGCTTTTGGCATTTCTGTCATGAAGTCTTTGCCCATGCCTATGTCCTGAATAGTATTGCCTAGGTTTTCTTCTAAGGTTTTTATGTTTTGGGTTTTATATTTAAGTCTTTCATCCATCTTGAGTTAATTTTTGTATAAGGTGTAAGGAAGGGGTCCAGTTTCAATTTTCAGCATATGGCTAGCCAGTTTTCCCAACACCATTTACTGAATAGGAGATCCCTTCCCCATTGCTTATTTTTGTCAGGTTTGCCAAAGATCAGATGGTTGTAGATATGTGGTGTTATTTCTGGGGTCTCTGTTCTTCTCCATTGGTTTATATGTCTGTTTTGAAACCAGTACCATGCTGTTTTGGTTACTATAGCCTTGCAGTATAGTTTGAAGTCAGGCAGCATGATGCCTCCAGCTTTGTTCATTTTGCTTAGGATTATCTTGGCTATACAGGGTCTTCTTGATTCTGTATGAAATTTAAAATAGTTTTTTCTAATTCTGTGAAGAGTGTCAATGGTAGTTTGATGGGAATAGCATTGAATCTGTAAATTACTTTGGGCAGTATGGCCATTTTTATGATATTGAGTCTTCTATCCATGAGAACAGAATGTTTTTCCATTTGTTTGTGTCCTCTCTTATTTCTTTGAGCAGTGGTTTAGCTCTCCTTGAAGAAGTCCTTCACATCTTTTGTTAGCTTATTCCTAGGTATTCTATTCTCTCTGTAGCGATTATGAATGGGAGTTCATTCATGATTTGGCTCTCTGCTTGCCTATTGTTGGTGTAAAGGAATGCTTGTGATTTTTGTGCATTGAGACTTTACTGAAGTTGCTTACTAGGTCAAGAGGTTTTTGAGTTGAGATGATGGGGTTTTCTAAATATAAAATCATGTCATCTGCAAACGGAGACAACTTGACTTCCTCTCTTCCGATTCGAATACCCTTTATTTCTTTCTCTTGCCTGATTGCCCTGGCCAGAACTTCCAACACCATGTTGAATAGGAGTGGTGAGAGAGGGCATCCTTGTCTTGTACTGGTTTTCAAAGGGAATGCTTCCAGCTTTTGCCCATTCAATATGATATTGGCTGTGGGTTTGTCATAAATACCTCTTATTATTTTGAGATATGTTCCATCAGTACCTAGTGTATTGAGGGTTTTTAACATGAAGGGATGTTGAATTTTATCAAAGGCCTTTTCTGCATCTATGAAGATAATAATGTGTTTTTTTGTCATTGGTTCTGTTTATGTGATGGATTACGTTTACTGATTTGTGTATGTTGAACCAGACTTGCATCCGAGGGGTTGAAGTCGACTTGGCTGTGGTGGATAAGCTTTTTGATGTGCTGCTGGATTCGGTTTGCCAGTATTTTATTGAAAATTTTCACATTGACGTTCATCAGGGATATTGGCCTGAGGTTTTCTTTTTTTGTTGTGTCTCTTCCCAGTTTTTGTATCAGGATGATGCTGGCTTCATAAAATGAGTTAGGGGAGGAGTCCCTCCTTTTTCATTGCTTGGAATAATTTCAGAAGGAATGGTACCAGCTCCTCTTTGTACTTCTGGTAGAATTCAGCTATGCATCTGTCTGGTCCTGGGCTTTTTTTGGTTGGTAGGCTATTAATTACTGCCTCAATTTCAGAGCTTGTTATTGCTCTATTCAGAGATTCAACTTCTTCCTGGTTTAGTCTTGGGAGGGTGTATGTGTCCAGGAATTTATCCATTTCTTCTAGATTTTCTAGTTTATTTGCATAGGGGTGTTTATATTATTCTCTGATGGTAGTTTGTATTTCTGTGGTGGTGATATCTCCTTTATCATTTTTTATTGTGCCTATTTGATTCTTTTCTCTCTTATTCATTAGTATCTATCTAGTGATCTATCTATTTTGTTAATTTTTTCAAAAAAAAAACATCTCCTGGATTCATTGACTTTTTGAAGGGTTTTTTGTGTCTCTATCTCCTTCAATTCTTCTCTGATCTTAGTTATTTCTTGTCTTCTGCTAGCGTTTGGATTACTTTACTCTTGCATCTCTAGCTCTTTTAATTGTGATGATAGGGTGTCAATTTGAAATCTTTCTAGCTTTCTGATGTAGACATTTAGTGCTATAAATTTCCCTCTTCACACTGCTTTAGCTGTGTCTCAGAGATTTTATCTGGTATATTTATCTCTGGTATATTTTATCTTTTTTCTCATTAGTTTCAAAGAACTTACTGATTTCTGCCTTAATTTCATTATTTACCCAGGAGTCATTCAGGAGCAGGTTGTTCAATTTCCATGAAATTTTGTGAGTTCGAGTGAGTTTCTTAATCCTGAATTCTAATTTGATTGCACTGTGGTCTGAGAGATTGTTTGTTATGATTTCAGTTCTTTTGCATTTCCTGAGGAGTGTTTTACTTCCAATTACACAGTCGATTTTAGAATAAGTGCCATGTGGCACTGAGAAGAATATATTTTCTGTTGACATGGTTTAGAGAGTTCTGTAGATATCTACCAGGTCCACTTGATCTAGAGCTGAGTTCAAGTCCTGAATATCTTTGTTAATTTTCTCTCTCATTTATCTAATACTGACAGTGGGGTGTTAAAGTCTTCCACTATTATTGTGTGGGAGTCTAAGTCTCTTTGTAGGTCACTAAGAACTTATTTTATGAATCTGGGTGCTCCTTTATTGGGTGCATATATATTTAGAATAGTTAGCTCTTCTTGTTGAATAATTCCCTTTACCATTATGTAATGCCCTTCTTTGTCTTTTTTTATTTTTGTTTGTTTAAAGTCTGTTTTCTTAGAGATTAGGATTACCACCTTTGCTTTCTTTTTTTTTTTTTTCTTTCCATTTGCTTGGTAAATTTTCCTCCATCCTTTTATTTTAAGCCTTTGTGTGTCTTTGGATATAAGATGGGTCTCCTGAATACAGCACACTGAAGGGGTCTTGACTCCTTATCCAATTTGTCAGTCTGTGTCATTTAATTGGGGCATTTAGCCCATTTGCATTTAAGGTTAGTATTGTTATGTGTGAATTTCATCCTCTCATCATGATGCCATTTGGTTATTTTGCACACTAGTTGATGCAGTTTCTTCATAGTGTCATTGTTCTTTATATTTTGGTGTGTTTTTGCAGTGGCTGGTACCAGTTTTTCGTTTCCATATTTAGTGTTTCTTTTAGGAGCTCTTGCAGAAGGGGCCTTGTGCTAACTAAATCCCTCAGCATTTGCTTGTCTGGAAATGATTTTATTTCTCCTTCACTTATGAAGCTTAGTTTGACTGGATATGAAATTCTGGGTTGAAAATTCTTTTCTTAAAGAATATTGAATATTTGCCCCCAGTCTCTTCTGGTCTGTAGAGTTCCTGCTGAGAGGTCCACTGTTAGTCTGATGGGCTGCCTTTTGTAGGTAACCTGGCCTTTCTTTCTAGCTGCCCTTAACAGTTTTTTCTTCATTTACCTTTCTTCATTTTGACACATAATCTGATGATTATGTGTCTTGGGGTTGATCTTCTTGTGGAGTATCTTAATGGTGTTCTCTGTATTTCCTGAATTTGCATGTTGGCCTGCCTTGCTAGGTTGGGGAAGTTCTCCTGGATAATATCCTGAAGTGTGTTTTCCAGCTTATTTCCATTCTCCCTGTCTCCTTCTGGTATTCCAATCAATCATAGGTTCAGTCTTTTTATGAAGTCCCATATTTCTTGGAGGCTTTGTTCATTACTTTTCATTCTTTTTTCTCTATTCTTGTCTGCCTGTCTTATTTCAGTAAGGTGGCCTTCAAACTTTGATATCTTTCATTCCACTTGTTTGATTTGGCTGCTGATACTTTTGTATGCTTCACAAAGTTCTCGTGCTGTGTTTTTCAGGCTCCATCATGCCATTTATATACCTCTATAAACTGGATATTCTAGTTAGCAATTCCTCTAATATTTTATCAAGGTTTTTAGCTTCTTGCATTGGGTTAGAACGTGTTCCTTTAGCTCATCGTAGTTTTTTATTACCCGTCTGAAACCTACTTCTGTCTATTCATCGATCTGATCCTCTGTCCAGTTCTTCACCCTTGATGGAGAGACATTGTGATCATTTGGAGAAGAGACACTCTGGCCTTTTGGGTTTTCAGCATTTTTTGTTGTTGTTGTTGATTCTTTCCCATCTTCGTGAGTTTGTCTAGTTTTGGTCTTTGAGGCTGCCGACCTTTGGATAGGGTTTTGTGGGGGCCTCTTTGTTGTCATTGTTGCTGATGATGATGCTGTTGGTGTCACTTTCTGCTTGTTTGTTTTTCTTTCAATAGTTAGGTCTCTCTTCTGTAGGGCTGCTGCCATTTGCTGGAAGTTCATTTCAGGCCTTATTCATCTGATTTGCTCCCAAGCCTGCAGATGTCACTCAAGGAGGCTGGAGAGCAGCAAAGACGGGTGCCTGCTCTTTCTTCTGGGACCTCTGACCTCAAGGGGCACCAACCTGATGCCAGTAGGATTGCTCCTATATAGGATGTCTGACAACCCCCATTGGAGGGCCTCACTCAGTTGGGTGATATTGGGAGCAGGACCCATTTAACCAAGCACTTTGTCCCTTGGTGGAGAGGGTGTGTTTCACTGGGGGAAACCCCACTGGTCTGCCTGGATTCCCCAGAACTAC
This sequence comes from Gorilla gorilla gorilla, assembly GCF_029281585.2. Taxonomy (NCBI): domain Eukaryota; kingdom Metazoa; phylum Chordata; class Mammalia; order Primates; family Hominidae; genus Gorilla; species Gorilla gorilla. The sequence continues at coordinate 83,877,852 of NC_073235.2, read as the reverse complement.
CAGGAGGGGAGGCTAAGTCTGCTGGTCCACAGAGACTGTGACCGCCCATCCCCCTAGGGGCTCAGGCCCAGGGAGACCTGAATTCTGTCCCTGAGCCTCTGGCTGAAGTTATTGGAGATCCTGCAGGGAATCCTCCCCCAACTGAAGAAGGATGGGTCAGGGTTAGACCTGAAGAGGCACTCTGGTTGCAGACTGCCACAAGCCGGTGTGTTGGGCTATGGGGACAAGTCTTGGGACCCAGCCATCCAGCCTCCGTGGCTCCAGCAGAGGAAAAGCATAGCCTGGAGCTATAGAAATGGATGCCACCCTTCCCCCACCCAGGGAGCTTAGTGTATTAGGCAGTTGCGAGTCCCGGTGCTGGTTGCTGCCCCTCCCCCAAGGAGCTCAATCAGCTTAGACAGAAGGCAGCTGCAGCTGGTGCTGGTCGCCACTCCCCCTGGGGAGTTCAGTAGGCTTAAGCAGTTTCCAGCTGAGAGGCTGTAAGAATCTGTGCTGTTCCGGGGTTGGGATGCTAGGCCCTGGTAGCGTGGGTTTGCAAGTGGGATCTTCTGATCTGTGGGCTGCACAGTTCTGTGGAAAAGGCACAGTTTCCCCAGCTGTGTAGCAGGCTCACTCACCACCTCCCTTGGCTGGGGGGAGGGGGTTACCCTTCCCTGTGTGGCTCTCAGGTGGGCTGCCACACCACACTGCTCTTCCTTCTCTCCGTGGGTCATGCCAGTCTTCTACTCAATTTTGATGAGGGAACCTGGATACCTTTGTTGCTGGTGAAGGATTCACACGCTTATTATGGTTTTTTCCTATGAGAGCCTCCCAATGGCGCTGCTTCTAGTCGGCTATCTTGGTGCTGCCCCCTGTAATTAGAATTTCTATCAATTTTATCTAAAGTATTTCTCAGTCTCATCCCATTTCTTTCCTGCTAGAATCGTGACAGGCACAAGGGTAATCTATGACTTGGTGAAAGTCTTTTCACAGGTGTGATGGAGGTAGAAGCTACATTATAGACAAACCAAGGCATAAATGGGAGACAAGGAAAAGAAAATAGCAAGTAGACTATTCTTTCAAAAAAGTTAGCTAGTAAAGGTTGAAGAGAGAAGGGGTAGCATCCACAAAGAAACATCCAGAGATGAAGATTTGATCATTTCATTTGACGATTTCATTATTTGTGCATATAACTCAGTAGAGAAAGACAGATTGAGGATGGTAGGAAAGGAGGCTAGCAATGGATGCATGGTCCCCTAGGAAGGTGAGAGAAAATAGTTTCCCCTAACAGAAAGTCTAGTGTTAGACAGAAGAGACCCTTATCCACAGTCACAGGAGGAAAGTGTGTTTGGTTATGCAGGGAAATCTGAATACAACAATGAGATTATTCTGCTTTGATAGCTTCTCTTTTCCATGTGAGGCTAAAAGCAATGTCACCTGATGAAAGTGAAAATGAGTGATGGGTTTGGAGATTTAAGAATGAAAGGCTGGCAGCGGTGGTTCATGCCTGTAATCCCAGCACTTTGGGAGGCTGAGGCGGGCGGATCACGAACCCAGGAGATAGAGACCATCCTGGCTAACACGGTGAAACCCCGTCTCTACTGAAAATGCAAAAAAATTAGCCGGGCGTAGTGGTGGGCACCTGTAGTCCCAGCAACTCGGGAGGCTGAGGCAGGAGAATGGCGTGAACCTGGGAGGCAGAGGTTGCGGTGAGCCGAGATCTCGCCACTGCACTCCAGCCTGGGCGACAGAGAAAGACTCCGTCTCAGAAAAAAAAAAAAAAGAGAAACTTCTAAACATTTTTGGGGAAAAGAACTCTGAGAACCTAGTTACGTTTTAAAATCATGCGTTTAGACTGACACCTATCTGCAAGGTTGCATGAAATTTCCCCACAGGCACAGGAGAAGTATGGGTATTATTTCAGAAAAGGTGAAAAATTAGATTGAGCCAAGGCTGGGGTTTTCCAAGTACTCAGACTAAAGGACAATAGGAAAAAAAGAGTCAAGGAATTATACAGTAAATATTTGAAATGATGGAACGTAAAATTTAGTATGCATAGGGAAACTAGTGGTAGGGGGAGAAATATAAATTCAAGGGACTCAAATGTCCCTGAAAGGCTGAAGACAGATGTGGTGGGGATAATAATGGAAACTGATGACCAGGGAGTTGAATGTCTGATTTAATATTTCAGTATAGTTTTGAATACTTACAAAACCCAGGATGAACCCAGATGGTGGGCCGCTGATGTGGAGAAAATAGAAAGTCGTTGGATATAAGGCTTGATGAGTGACCTCATGTGGAGGTTGCCATACCTCAAGTGATGTCTTCTTTGCATACCCTGAGTCCAATTCTTTTTCAGTGCATTTTATTTGTAATTAATGTCTTATAAGCCAGTTAACATATTGCAGCATACCACAATATACATAGTAATTTAAATATGAGAAGGTATTCTTTAGTCTACAATTCAGTTCCAGTTTTTTTTTTGAGTCATCTGAATCCTTTATTTAAACATATTAACTTGAAAAAAATATATTTTCAAAAACAGAAAACAGGTGGGCTTTTTAAACCAGGCTGCCCAGACAAGTTCCTCATTTGGTTTTCTAATTATAAAGCACAGAAGGAAGGTTTGGATTGAAGCTTTAATTTACCAGAGCTATACAGGATTCGTTTTCTACATGCAATCCAGTATTTGGCAGTTGTTAAATATTTGCTTTAACCATGAATTTATTTTGAGTACAACACAATTATACCTACTATCTCTGCATGGCTCTTTTAAGAATTGGCATACATTCATAATATTTAACTAGAACAATGAATGATTTAAAAATAGAAAATGCACAATTACTGTACTCCCTTGGAAACACATAAGCTTTGACAGAAAGTGGAATAAAAGTTGTTGTGTAAAGAGCTTTAACACAATTTTTTAAAAACCTTTTATTTTTATTTGCTTTAAATGTATTTAGCTATTCAGTGGGATCACTCAAATACACACTAAAACTTCAATGTGTGTCAGGCCTGTGATAATGAGCAATTAACTGTTTTCCCCTTGCAATTATAACAATCTATTATACAAATAATGATAACATCGATTCACACATCTTTTCAGTTTATACACATACACTATATTTCATATATATGCACACACATATATGCATTGTGTGTATATGTGTATATTTACATGTATGTATGTATCTACTTAAATCAATCTATCTATTTATATACTTATGCTGCTCTTGGTATATGAAAGTGACATTATCAGCCTTTGTTGAAAAGTTCTGTACGTTATATTAAATTGGAAGCATTCTCTGGCTCATTTTCTTTTGTGGCTAATGAATAACTTGGGTGATGGAAATAAGGATACAGTATATGGTGAGTTTCTGGCTGAAAATAAAGATACAGTGTGTTTTGGTTCCAAAAGAAGTATGTTCAGTCAAATGAATATGAACTTGGTCTCATTAACTTTATGTTATAAATCAGCTGAGACAACCATTGCCATTCATGAAACATCTATTGAAGGTCCACTATGTGTCAAGCACAGAAGATGTGATGGTTAATACTGAGTGTCAGCTTGATTGGATTGAAGGACGCAAACAAAGTATTGATCCTGGGTGTGTCTGTGAGGGTGTTGCCAAAGGAGATTAACATTTGAGTCAGTGGACTGGGAAAGGCAGACCCACCCTTAATCTGGGTGGGCACCATCTAATCAGCTGTTAGCACAGCCAAATAAAGGCAGGCAGAAGAACGTGAAAAGACTAGACTGGTTTAGTCTTCTGGCCTACATCTTTCTCCCTTGCTGGATGCTTCCTGGCCTCAAACATCAGACTCCCAGTTTCTTCAGCTTTAGGACTCAGAATGATTTCCTTGCTCTTCAGCTTGCAGACGACCTATTGTGGGACCTCATCTTGTGAGTGTGTGAGCCAGTGCTCCTTCCTTTGACATCACACCAGCTGTTCTGATTAAAAGCCTGCCTTATTATGTGGTTGGTTTTCATCCCTCATTGAGAAGGTAACAGATTACAAATAATTGTCTGTGCTTTACAATGACTTAAACTCTGTAATGGTCATCAAGTAATATAAATAGGAAAAAAAAGACTTTCATTCTACAATCTCAAGAGCTGGGAGCTGAGATGAGGCTGTGCACATCCTTAGAGGAGCTATGCTGTCTCTGGTGCTGCCCTTCCTGACGGGAAATGTCATTTGTAAGAGGATTACAAATGTCTATCTATATTTGGTAAAGTGAGTCATGAGTAAGGCCATCAAGATAAAGGAACTGAGTTCAGTTTGCACAAAGAAATGAAGATGTGGTGTGCAGAGAGGAAATCATGAGATTTCAAGGTTCAAGAAGGAATCTTCATTTCCTTTTAGTTTGTCAGGATGTGGCTGAAAAGGAGCCTGGGACTGTAGGAGAACCTCACGAGGCCAAGAGAAAAGATGGAAAGCAGAAGTATTAGATGTTGAAACACTATTTGGAGCATCGTGGTTAATAGCATGAGCTCTGGAACCAAACTCCCTGGCTGAAACCTGGTTCTCACTGACAAGTTATGTGACCAGCATGTCACTTATCCGTCTTTGACTCAATCTCTTACCTGTGAATGCGAACGATGATGCTCCAAACCTCCTTGGGTTGCTAAGGATCTAATGAGTGCATATGTATGGAACACTTAGAACATGGACCACGTTGTGTATCTACAATGTAAATATCAGCATCAGCAATTCTTGGGATTGCACTGAAGTGGCTTTCCCAAGTACATCTGCCAGGAGTACAACAGTGGACAGGATCTAGCTTTTGTTTTCTTCGACAGTTGTGATTTGTACACGTGTAGAGGACTAGCATCTCAGAGATAGCATTCAACAGAAATGAAGCTCACACATGGTAGTATGATAATAAGCAAAAGGTTCGATAGGATTGTGTTAGTCTAGGAGCAGAGCAGCAGATAGAAAAGGGAGGGAACTGCAAAGCAAAACAGTCTTAGCCTGGTGAAAGCCAGCGGAACAGGAGCCATAAGGTGGAAAGAAAGACGAAACCAATGGATAGGTGAGTAGAAGAGAAAGTACATGAGGTCATTCAAAAGACAGTCACCTAGACCAGAGACTAAGGTAGGGACCATATTAAATAATAGATGGGCAAATAGGTATATAGATAGACAGAAAGATACATAGGCATAAACAAAACCATCTTAATTCTTCTGAGAGTTGCTGGCAAGTGAAAAGAATCAGTTTTGGCTCCAGATGTAAATATGGGGAAAAAGAGAAATTATGTGTTGAAACTGACAGATTGCTCACTTCAAAAAGATGAAATTTGTTATATTGTAACCCAATGAGAGAGAAGTCAGTCTCTGGAGAAGTCAATTCTATTTGTTCTCAATAAATTCACTGAGATTTGAAGGATTAGTGTAGAAAGGAGTGTTATTCATGACAGGAAGCTTTTAGTATTCTTCCTAATACCTGAGGAACAGACCAAATCTTCTTGCTTGTTCTAAGCATAAGGCTAAGACGCTAAATTGGAAAGATACGCCCAGTTATGTCTGTCACATCTTATGCATTCAAGTTTAAATGGACTCGGGTGAAAAGTCTAGGCTGATGAGCTTTCACAGCTGATTTGCCATAGAAAGCATCTGCTGCTGGTGCCAAGTGAAATGCTCACATAGGATGCTGCAGGTGGAGGGCAGTTCAGGGCAAGGCATAGACATCAGCCTCAGAGGGTGGAAAGTAGTAAGCACAATGGAAAATTGCATTTTAGGTTTCTAAGTTGGCAGCTTTTTAAACAATCAAGAGTAGATAAGCATAGATGATAGAGGTATACTGTCAAGAACTTTGTCAACAAACAACAAGACACATCAAGCTTGCCTGACTCTCTTCCTGCTTCCATTGGAGCATGAGTTACTGAGATTATTTAAGTTCTAGTAAATGGTCAGGTATAGATAAAATAATGTCATTGATACAAGTACTTTCAGCAAAATAGGGCTCACAATTTAACTAAGGGTAAAAGAGAACTATAGGGTGGAGCCAGAGAAAGGTTGGCCACTGTTGAAATCACCCTCACTCTCAATTTCATGATTAAGATGGCTGATCATATCCCAAGATGTCTGGATTTTCCTCTTGAGCACTTCAGGTCAGAATTGGGTTTGGGAGTAAAGATGAATTTAAAAGAAAAGGGGTAACTGAGTGATGGTGGAGATGGAGCTAGCTACTATGTGTTTAGGAAGCCTGCGTTGTCAATAAGAACAGGGAAGAAGGCAAATGGAGATCAAAACAACATACCTAAAGCAGCTTAGGATCAGATGTGATGGATCTGTCATTGAGAGGGAAGGCAGAGGCAGGAGAATGGGAGGGCTGTTGAGGGATGGATGGTCTGATGGATTGGGAAGTCAAGAGTCTGCAGGGGGTGTGTCCTGGAGCAGCTGCAGCTAAACTCATGCCTGAAGAAAATGCATTACGCCTACAGCATGCTTTGGGAACAGTCTTAAACAAAGTTAGATTGGAAAAAGATTCAGAAAAAGGCCATCAAGAATTCCTAAGATAGCAAGGTCAAGAGGCAAAGATAAGGTCAAAAATCAGTAAGTCATCTCATTTTCACAATGATTGTCTTTTTGGATTTAAATCTGTGCTTACTGAACTAAAGAATTTCAAAAGTTAAAACTTTCAGAACTTTTAGTGGGTGTAATTTAGACTTTCTTTACTCTCTCCCCCACAAACAGTTATATAAGAAGTAACTTTAAATGCACATACTTTAGAGCAGATTTGGATATTAATATATAGAGGAAGCAATTTGGTCAGCAGGAAACTGATTTTCTCTTTATTGGAGTATTATTATCTACATAAAACATCCCAATTCCCCTTTTTAAAGACTGCTGAAGAAAAATGGGCTACTTTGTGAAATGAGTGAAGATAATCAGAGCCTGAAAGGTAGAAGGAGAAAAGTAGAGATGGTGTGTGAGCCCCAGAAAACCATCACACAGGGCTTCTTAGTTTCCCAATTTCATTTCACATGGGACCTGTGCAGCAGGGGGCCAGATTTGCCTAGCAGCAAAAGGAAGTAAAACAGAAATGAAATATAGCAAAGTTAAAGGTATTTTATAAATGGCTCAACAACCCCCACCCCCAGCACACCCCGCTGTTTTGTCTAAATGGATGCATTGTTGGGAACTCTACCTCCTCTACATTAAGAATCTTTTTTGAGCAATACTACCACAGAAGGCACAGCACAAAGCTTGATGTCTAATTCAGTCCTCGTCCTCCAATTTTGTGATCTAAATAATGAAACCAAGATTTCTCAAGTCAACATTTGTAATATGATTCATAAATGTTAAATTTTAATATACTTGCAAATTATCATTTTCAATAGTTTGAGAAATCTATAGAACATATTCTAAACCCCCGTGAAATATGTTATCTTGGTAATCTGGAAAAACAAAATATTCTGACAATAAGAAGACCACATATTGTTTGCTCCAAATGTCATCTCGACCCAACTTGAGAAAACTTTCATAAAAGGTCAATGTTAAACTGGCAAAAAAGCAAAGGATTACTAAAGCTCAATTGTATTTTAAAGACAATAATTTATTGGCTTCCTGAAGGACTTTTTCACAGAGAAAATTTATAGATGACTGGGGAATTACTGTTAATATTAATTAAATGGGTGCATAGTTGTTTTCTTCAAGCCAACAAAACCCCCAAATTCACTTAACAACAGAAAAGAATGTTAGTTTCTCTGAAAGTTCCAGATGTAAGTTCAGTTCCTAGAGAGAAGAGCCTGCAGAGGACTGTTAAAGATGTACAAAAAGCTTTAAAAAGATTATCAAAATGAATATTATGAATGAGACTGTCACATTATGCTTTATTCTCATTACCATTCACTCTCTTGTTCTTTTATATTAACCTTTGTTGAAACTAGTATTTTATAACCCACAATATCTACAAATTTATGTTCCTTCTTTTCTCCAGAACTTCCATGTTCATAATGTGGGTATCTTCCATTCTGGAGAGAATTATCTATAACATTGGTTCTCAACCTATCTATATTGAAGTACCAGGTTTTTCGATGTTGTTTTATTTTTGCTGGCAATCTGTCGTGTATCAACTCTATTATATAATCAATGAAAATCTATTGCTGGCAAAAGGAAATTAATAAGAGAAAGGCATATGGATATAGTCACATATTTATTATTAAATTCAGCAGTCATTCTGTCAAATTGCTATACAAATTTTTAAATGCTTAGTCCCAATGTTTATACTTATCTCCGTATAGACTAGTAACAGTTCTCAGATTGGTACTGGTCCACAGTTCACAATTTGAGGAGCATTCACTTGGGGACTTCAGATTATCCTAAGCTATCATGATTCCCTATAATATAGAGAAACACTGAGTTATGAGGATGGACTCCAAGTAGTAGTTACAGCAATAAACACTCTCTTATTTATGTACCATGTTTTCTCTTCCCAAAGTGTTTGCATATTCATACTTCTATTTATCTTCAGAACAGACTACATGGCAGGTAGAGGAAAGCTCATTATTTACCAGTAAGAAGGCAAAATGTCTTCATTATGAAAATGCATTTATTTAAGTGTACATGTTTTAGCTTACTATTTTCTACTGTTGTACTGTAAAAATCTGGAAAAAAAGACACAGCGAACTGAGTTACTGACCTTTTCATTTAATTCAAGAAACATTTACTGAGTGTTCATATATGTCATGCACTGAGCCTGGCTTCTTTGGAGAATCTGAGGTATATAAGATGTTGCTTATATTCTGATAGGATATATGAAGCATACAATCATTTAGTTTAATGCAAGGCCAATGTGATAGAGATATTATATGAGTACCAAACCAAGTGCTATGAGAGTTGAGAAGGAGAGGTTAATTTTAGCTACAAAGAGTAGCATTTGGGTTGGGTGTTGATGCACAGTAGTTTCCACAATTGCTGAAATGGTTTTTGATGAGGAGGTAGAATAACATGAGCAAAGGCACAGAAATATGTAAAAACAAGGGGCCTATAGAAACGAGCTCATCTTGGCTGGATTTGGGGTATGAGAGAATGATTTCTTGTCAGTAATGCTGCAAAACTAACAGTAATGCTGTTAGTTTAGGAAACTAAAGAGTCTGGGTGTTTTTCTATTCCATAGGTGTGACTACATTACTGAGTGTGGTCTCTGTGCTTTCTCAAGCTATACCTGGACTTAACACTTAATCACAGGCACAGAAGACAATCTTGGCGTCACAAAGGTTAGCCAAAAGAGATATTACAGAAGGTTTGATGAGGAAACAAAAGAGAATTCTATCACACAATATACAAAAACATGTAACAGAAGTTCTCTTTTAAACACTGTATCATTTCCAGCAACTCATCAAATTGTCTTATTGGCTCTCAAGATGATTCATCTTTCTCTTAACTTTTCCTTCTCCCTGAAAAAGTTTAAATCTCATTTCTTATATAATCTTTTATTGGCACATTCCTCGTCCCATTCAGTAAACAAAGAACTGTCATTAATATTGTCTTCCTTAGAATCTCTATGGAGAAAGTATAAATAACATTCAGACCTCTTTCTTTCTCTAATTTGAATGGAGACATACCGAGAAATGTTAGATAATGGCTGGAATTGAAATAGTTATGTATTGTAAAAGTGGGGGTCCAGTGGGAAGCAGAGAAAGTCACTGGAGAGTGGAGATGCAAAGGGAGAAACAAGGATGGTAGAAAACACATGGTGTTTGAGAGACATGAAGAACAACTCCTGACCATGACTCCCCACTTTTAACTCCAGCTCTAATTGCACTTTTTCTTTTCTTTTCTTTTCTTTTTTTGAGATGGAGTCTTGCTCTGTCACCCAGACTGGAGTGCAATGGTGCGATATTGGCTCACTGCAACCTCTGCCTCCCAGGTTCAAGCAATTCTCCTGCCTCAGCCTCCCAGGTAGCTGGGATTACAGGCGTGTGTCACCACACCCAGCTAAGTTTTGTATTTTTAGTAGAGGCGGGGTTTCACCATGTTCGAGGCCAGGCTGGTCTCGAACTCCTGACCTCAGGTGATCCATCCACCTTGGCTTCCCAAAGTTCTGGGATTACAGGCGTGAGCCACTGCACCCCGCCTGGACTCTTTTTTCTTAACTACTTAACTTCCTTAACTACAAAGCACTATGATTATTTATAGACTTAAGTACATTTATTTTTATTTTATTTAGTTTTAATGAGTTTTTGATCATGAAGATTCATTGCACTTCTTACCTGGATGTCAAAAAAGAGGGAAATAATAACTGTATAAATTACCTTAAAATATGCCCAAATCACAAACAGTGTAACAGAGATCAGGTATTAATCTCCAGAATAGTCCTGGGTGCTATTTCTCCCTCTACTCTTCATGAAGCAGAATAGGGCATATTAGTTGTAAGTGGAAAAACCTTTATTCTTGGAAGTTAAATTTCATAATAAAGAAACTGGGTGAAGGAGGAAGAAGTACTCTGGAAAATAATGGCGTTGGTGTGGTAAGTGTACTGCTTTGTACTGCTTTGGAGCTCCCTACACTTTCTCCAGTTTTCTGAAAAATAATGATGAAGAAAACCTACTTAACAATATAATAGTTATTTTAATTCTGATATGAATTTAGAATTTAAATAAAATAAATCATTGTCTTATCAAATGAAGTAAAAAACGTAAACCTGACAGGCATATGGTAAAATGACTTTTTTTTTTTTTTTTTGTTTGAGAAATCATCTAGCTCTGTCACCCAGGCTATAGTGCCGTGGCGTGATCTCGGCTCACTGCAACCTCCACCTCCTGGTTCCAAGAGATTCTCATGCCTCAGCCTCCTGCATAGCTGGGATCAAAGACATGTGCTACCACGCCTGGCTAGTTGTGTGTGTGTGTGTGTGTGTGTGTGTGTATGTTTTAGTAGAGATGGGGTTTCGCCATGTTGCCCAGGCTGGTCTCAAACTCCTGGGCTCAAGCGATCCACCCACCTTTGCCTCCCAAAGTGCCAGGATTACAGGTGCAAGCCACTGCGCCCAGCCTAAATGACACAATTTTGACCCTGCTAGTAGTCACGGGCTCTGCAGGCTGAAGTATGGGACATGCTCCGCGTACTCGGAATAGAGATTCTTCCCGCCAGCTGTACTCTTACATTCCCTGCATTGTCACCTTTGGCAATGAAGGACACCAGTAAATACAACACCCTCAGGAAAGCATAATGAGGGCTCATGGCTGTACAATCAAGAGAAGAGACAAAGTCACAAGTGTAGGACAGAACAGGCAATAGGTTTCAGAACACTGAATTTTATGATTAAAAAGGGCCAGTCACTAATAAAACTCAGTGATTATAACATGATTTCCCTGACTATACTTAAAGTAACACCAAGGTTACCCAAATCAAATATTTTAATGAATTCACAAAGACCAGAAAGCATTTCTAGATTTCCCAGTTGCAAGAGATCTAAAATATAACTATTATATTCGGCTCAACAGAACAGTAAAACAAAACCACTTATTGCTGGTGACATTCCAGGGAACAGTTAAAATTGCTTTACTGCCTTTGGTAATGAAAGTGGACAGCAGTGTAACAATACATAATAAGGTGAGTTTAGTTTTATGTCCTGAGAACAATCTGCTTTACCCTTCTGGTTTAATTCTTTAAACTGTTTCTGTTTTAAGTAATTACAAACGATGGCTGGCAAGTGACAGTTATAACCACCGTAGCAAATGGCTTTGTTGTAGCGTTGTAGCCTACCCCCAAGTACTATTACCTTGGACTTCTAGGGAATTTAGTGTAAGTGAGGATGGCACGTGAAACAAATGCCTCCTGACTTACACTGAGCTTATAAAGATCTCCCTCAAGCAAGAACAGCTTGAGCTTGTGGCTAGTGGTACTTCACAAATGGTAGTATGTATAACACTGCTGATGCTTGACTTGCTATGAGAAGATAACATACATTTTGTTTTAATAGTTCTATTTTTATTTGGAAATTAATATATAAAAATAAAAATAAATATAAAGATCACATGACATCCATGATTTCATGGATATTATTGCTTATGATGACCTCTTTTTTAAAGTCCATAACAGGAAAAACATTAAATATAGTATAAGTGGTAGGAGGTGGAAAGGCTGAAAGTTTCATGTTGGTGTGTAAGTGACCATGGTAGCCAGTCTCTAGTGGTTTTCCACTCCTGGTATTCACGCCTGTATACAGTTCCCTCCCACACTGGATAGGGCTGCTATGTAACCAATAGGATTTTGTAGAAATGGAAGAGTGTGATTCCCAAGGCTAGGGCAAAAGTCATGTGAGGCTTCTCTTTTGCTGCTTTTGATCATCTGTTCTGGGGGGAGTCAGCTGCCATGCCACGAAAAGCAGCCCTATGGGGAGGTCCATGTGGCGAGACACTCAGGCCCCCTGCCTAATCAGGCCTCAGCCTGCAAGGAACCGAGTCCTTTTGTCTGCAGCTGTGTGAATGGGCTGACTTCTTGACTGCAACCACAAAAAGCACCTGGAGCTACAACCATTCAGCTAAGCCACTCCCAAAGTTCTGAAACAAACTATGTGACATAATACATGTTTATTGTTGTTTGAAGCTGCTAAGTTTGGGAGTAATTTGTTACACAGCAGTGGGTAACTAATACTGGATAAGCAATACCATGACCGAAACTGGGAAACAAGGATAGGGAATCCCATTTACCTTTGCTCATAGGTAGCTTTGTTATTTTCTCCTCCCTTCCCTGAAATGTCTGTTACATAGGGATGAACTAAGATCTAACAAAAAATATACCTCTTGCTTCTGCTTTTTGCTGAACCTGTGTATGGTACCTGCTATCTGGCACAGCGTTCACCATCACTTATTCCTTTTGACAATAAGAGTGTTACAGGCATTTGATGAAGCCAAAACCTCTGGAGCCAAAGGAAATCTAGTATATTTCAAGAGCAGTTTGGTCCTATAGATGAGTCTGGAGTCCTGAATTCCAAATGTTAAATGACTTGCTATTTCTCTTGTTCCCTTTCTGTTTTTTTTTTTTTTTTCAATCCCAAAGCAGATGTCGTCTCTCAGCTCTGCCCTGATGTGCAATTTTATAGTTTTCCTGGGTCTCTAACTGGTGCTATAATAAATTCAGAGTAATTGTTACACACCTTTAACAGCTTCAAAACACATTTAAGGTATTTTCTTATTAATTAACTTTCTCCTCATATCAGCAAAAGCAGTTTGCTTTAGAAAGTTCCTTGGTAACAGTAGTCTAGTTTCTTGCCGTCACTCAGAAACTTGAGAAGATTCTTTTGATGTTGGTCTCTCAGTTTAGGATGAAACTAGTGGAAAGAAGATAGTGAAAGAGTAAGCGGAATTGAGTCCATTTTCTCTATTTACTCACCTACTCTAACTCACCATTTTATTGTTACTTCTGATTTATCTTCTTGTCATCAATGGAATTTTCTTATTATGTCTTGGCTATACATGTTGAGAATTAATTTGGCCTTGAGTGTGTTTTGCTGTGTCAGCATTTCCATAATTATCTCTGCCATTAGCCATCTCCCAGATGATCACTAAAATTATATATCATGGGATTTAACTACAGACCAGACCATGATGTTTTTTAATCTTCTCTAGAATTCCTTCCAAATAATTAAGAAACTAATCATCTTAGCTCCATTTTTCCTTTGTTTCTAGTTGGGCCTGTTCTCAAGTGCCTCTCTTTGAACAGAATAGAAGATTGTTTATCTTAAACATTTCAGGCTGCTTTGCTTCCTAGAGAAGAGGAGCACAGCTTGCATTTCTCCATAGCCCCATTCGAAGAGGCAACTTGTGCCAGTCTCATTAGTAATTTTCAGGTGTTCTGACATACTGACACACTGATCTATTATCTGCCACATAGTACATTTAGTGGATATCTAATTTTGTGGGTACTGTAAACCCCATGGTATCATTCCTTGATTCTTGCTCAGTAATCATATTTATTAGTGCCCACATTGCAGGTAACTCAGATGAAGGCAATTCTTGGTAGATATGTAAATGAAATACACCAGGAAGTCTAACTTCCAGCTCTGGTTCAAAATCTCTAAATATGAATTGGGTGAGTCTTGTCATTCTTTAGATGCCATCTGTAAAGAAGAGGGCTTGAGGTACGTGACTTTAGCTTGATAGGCTTAGAGCCTCTGTGGCGGCACTGGCCACTCAGTATGCCCACATATTCCCGTGGGCACATGTTCATCTGGCCACGTTTGTCTCTGTATTCCTTCTTGTTGGCTCTTTTACTTATTGTCTTCAGTCATGCCTGTTCCTCTTTCTCCCTCTAAAGTTCCAGCAGGCAAAAGGAGGCATGATAGGGATTTGCCGCTTCTTGATGAGAATTATGCTCTTCTAGCTTCCTCAGAGAGTAGACTTGTAAAAGATCTTCCAGGAAAGTAGTTGCCCAGCCAACTCTTATTTCCATATCATGTCTTTCTGGAATATTTTTTTCTTAATTGTTTGGTTATTTATTGCTCCTAGGTCTTCCCCGCCATAATGTACTCCCCATGAAAAGAGTCATCTGTGTGCCTTGCTCACTGTTTCAGCCCGAGAACCTAGACTTTGTCAGACAAAATAATATTTGTTGTTGTTTATATCAAGTTATACACTCAATGTACTAAATTAATTGAACCAAAGTCTTAAGAAAATCTGGCTTTTGAGGAAAGTATGCCCCAGAGACATCAGAACTATTTAGAAATAGCAGCAGTTCAGAAAACACTTACTGTAGTCACATTAAATTGTCCCCGGTGTGATATAAGGCAGAAAATCAGAAAGAAAGAAACAATTCCTAGACAGGAGTGTCTAGTAAACCTCTAAATAGTTCACAGCTGTGTGGCATGTGGTGCAACTGGATAAACAAACTTAACAAGCACATTTGGATTGGAGAATTCTTCTGGCTATAATTGTACTTTACATCACTTTCTGTGGTCAGGCACAAGGTAAAAATTTTAGGGGTTTTATTCTTAATGACCATGCCATGTTAGGTTATGGAAATTCCTCATTAATTTGGGTTCTGTAAATATAGCCTTCATATCTAAAACTGTTTTGTTTTTAAAGTAGAAGCTGTTTTTGAGAAGAATATTAAATGAAAGAGAGGGAATATAAATGAAATTTTAAAAAATCAGAATTCATGACTTAAGGACTATTTCTACATTGTAATTAGTAATTTAACAGACTTTTTCAATTTCAGTAATTAATTCTGCCTCTGAATTCAACTGGTATTTTGAAACCACAATTGCTTATTTATTAACTAAAAAGTCGTTTGAGGCCATTACGCAAGGGAATACAAATTTAAAAGATGAAAAGGATTGACAAAAGCTTAATTATTATACCCCTTTTACATAAACCTAAAATTTAAGGTATGACTCACCAAAAGACTACGTTTCAGTGAAGCTTTGCTTTTCTATATGAAAAATTATCCTGAAATACTTATAAAATGAATGTTAAAGTGAAATTGTTTTGAGGCTTGCTAGTTGATCTAAAATATGTCACAAATTATGACTTTGCTATTGTATACGCTTAGCAAATTCTCTTGATACAAGCTGAGAAGACATGCAAACCACAATTTTATAAAAGAGGAAACTGAGACAACAAAGATTAAGTAATTTTCTTAAGATCACGTGACCAGTAGCTGGAGGAGCTGGAAATTAGATACAGATCCAGCGACCTCAGAGCCTGGGTTATTGCTTGCCCCATGGAGTCTTTTTGGGTCACTTTTGGCAAATCCAAAAGTGATCATCTAGAACTTCTCTGGACTCCTTCTCATGCAAATCTTCCTGACACCTGACACAGTGTGGCACAATGTGCATCAGATGGATAAGCAAAGGAATTGTTACGCTTCTCAAAGCCTATCCTGACTCAGGGTAGGTCAGGCAAGAAAAACAATTTATCTGTCATGTGTAGACACTATTTCAAGTGGCCCGTAAATGGCTCTAGGGCATTGAAAGAGGGATCTAAATGAAAAAAAACATTACTCTTTGTGTGACAAAAAAGATAAGAAATACTCAATGGTGGAATCACACTGAAGAATCTCTATCCCCCAAGATCCAATTAAAGTCCCACCTCCTCAACAAAGCCTTTCCTGTTAGACTATGTCATTGTTTTCTTCTCTAGTTTCAAATTATATTTATGGTCTGTTAGTGTTCCTTTGTAACGTTTTGTCATACATAAGCTTGTTTAACTTTTTCAAGTGTTTATGAATTGTCTGCTGAAAAAACCAAGCTTCTTGAGGAACGTACTCTGTCTTATCTTCATCTGTATCATCCTAGTATTTGCTTAGTTGTTGGTTTATTGAAAACCACCCAAAGGAAGTTTGAATTGAACTGAAATTATAAAATAATATGAGTAGTAAACGATTATGAAAGGCTTTGTAGGGACCGTCATGGTAGAGTTCATGAGCTATACTGTTTCCTTTTATGAGTACAACTGAAGAAGAACCAAAGTTGGAGCCTGTATCAGTCAAGGTCAGGGCAGGAAACAGAAGGCTTTCTCACAGAAGTGATGGGAGACATTTTAATGAAGAGAACATTTACGGAGGGTGGCAGGATTGTGGAAACCAGCAAAGAATGGTGAAGCAGCTCAGGGTAGCACCTGTGAAAAGCTTTTACCCCCTCAAGACCTGCAGGAGTGAAGGTATGACAGTGTTACAGCCAGACGACAGTTAGGTAGCAGGAAATGGACCAACTAACAGAGCTAAGATTGTTCAATGTACTCAATATCAAAACTTGCCAGCAGTGGTAGTAGGGTTAGAGACACACATCTATCTGTTTGTCTCTCTGTCTGTGTGTCTCTCTCCACTTCTGCTCTCTGATATCTACCTGGTCCCTGTCATTGAATGAAACCAACTGGAAGTAAAAGTGCAAGGAAGATCAGATGGTGCGGTCTATATAAGTCCTCCTGCTGGGTATAGAGCAACGTGGAGATGCAATTACATAATTTGTTCCACATACAGCTAAGGTTTTTTACATAATTTGTTCTACATACAGCTAAGGTTTTTCTGAAAATCACCTTATATTATTCTATTGATTTTACATTTTATTAAGTTGCTATATTTTAAACCATCAGCCTAACAATAGTAAAAATTAGAAGTTAATCTTATTTTAATATATGATTATTAATATTTGCATTTACTTCTTAGAAATCACAACTACATATTTAGATTTTAAAAAAATATATGGGAAAATACATAAAATATTCTCAAGAAAAAAATGCTGTTTATGAGACATGTAGAAGTGTAATAGTACACTCATGGGCAGACTTATTAGCATTGTTAACACCCCCAAACTAGCAGGAAACCACAATAACTTTGAGAAAGAGGCTGAAGACACATACCCCCTGCTATAAATAAAAAATAAATTTTTGAAATGCTCCGCAGGATCAATGGTCCTTAACTTTTTTTTATTTTATTTTATTTTTTTTAGCACTCCTTGTTCACATGCTAAACCAGGTACCGATTTTGACATCATAGATGCAGTGCAGATGTAACCACACTGTGCCTCCCCAAAAGCCAAATTTCCCACTTTAATTTTTTTTTGTTTTTTTTTTGAGACAGAGCCTCGCTCTGTTGCCCAGGCTGGAGTGCAGTGGCGTGATCTCGGCTCACTGCAAGCTCTGCCGCCCAGGTTCACGCCATTCTCCTGCCTCAGCCGCCCGAGTAGCTGGGACTGCAGGCGTCTGCCACAATACCTGGCTAATTTTTTGTATTTTTAGTAGAGACGGGGTTTCATCCTGTTAGCCAGGATGGTCTCGATCTCCTGACCTCGTGATCCGCCTGCCTCGGCCTCCCAAAGTGCTGGGATTACAGGTGTGAGCCACCGTGCCCAGCCCCATTTTAATTTTCTATTACAAGAATTCAACCATTTTTACTCTCATGTAAAGATTGGCTACAATGATGTTAACTTTCACTTTCATTTTGGTATCTGATTAGCTGGTATAATGCCCTTTATTTGAATAAAGAAGACTGGAGGAGGAGGAGACTTGGGAAAAATATTCAAGGGCTCAGTTTTGACCAGTTGAAACAGAGACATGTTCAACCTTCCAGTGGGTAATAGAGTTTAAGGCTCACAGGAGAGATGTGGCCTGGAGATATAAATAGGAAGTTGTTGCTATGGACATGAGCCTGGATGAGATCATCAGGGAGGAAGTAGGTTGGGCACTGATTATTGAAAAGCTCTTCATGAATTACAAACCAGGTTCAGATGGGGGCTTTTAAGATATTAAAATGTAATTTTATACTGTAATGATTTAAAAAAGTGATAGTGAATTACAGGAGAGATCCATGATAAAGCATCCAGAAAGAGACTCAAGTATATATATGAATCAATATATAATTTTAATATTTCTAACTGGTAGAGGAGGTATAAGCTTATTCAACAGATAATGTCTGTTTTCTTTGGATACTACTATTTTTAAAACTAGTTGTTATTTTGACTATTTCAACAAATGAAGCTGAACAGTTAAAAGCCTGAAAAATGTTAGATCTTATATTTATATAGAATTTATTTTGATATAATTTATAAAGAGCAAAGTTAGCATACAAGTAAAAATTATTTTTATAATCCTGGGATGAGGAACACATTACAAGCATGGTATATAATATAGGAACCATATTAAAAAGTTTATAAACAATAAATAATGCAATAAAACAAAGTGAAAATAAAATGGCACACCCGGGGAAATATTTTCAACAAAACTGAGAAACTGTTGTTTCCTTAGTGTAATATTTGAAGATGTTTTATAAACTGTTATTAAGCAGGTGAATACCCACAGGAGCATACTGATTATGTCAAATAATTTTTTTTAATCATGAAAAAATATAAGTGGCAAATAACTTGCGAAACAATGTTTGGTATATTTAATTATAAAAAGAAACAACAGTGAAATACAATTTTTCCTATCATTAGACAGGGAAAGGTATAGATCAAATCTTATACTATTACTGAAGTTCACTTTGGTGATATAAATCAAAAGCCCTTATACTGGCTTGAGCAGATATTGTTTTGCGAAGATGGTAGCAATATATAACCCATGCCACATGTTTTTCTTACAACGTGACATCAACACTCCTCCATTGAGAGATGGGATCCATGTCCCCTCCCTTTGAACCTAGGTGACCTTTATAACTGCTTCTACTCATAGAATGTAGCAGAAGTCTAAGTAATAAAATGCAATATAGCTTAATCTACGGTGCACATACATAGCCCCCCTCTCTGTATCTATTTGCTCTTGATGCCCAGCCATCTTGTGAAGAAGTTGGCCTCCAATTGATGGCTAGGATTAACCTCTAGACATACGAGAGTGACCCTTCAGATAATTCTAGCTCCTTGACTTCTAGTCCTCTCGTTGCAATCCAGATATCACGAAACAGTGTCCCTGCTGAAAAATTGCAAAATGGTGTTTTGTTCTTCCACTCTTCCTACATTCCCCTTCCTATTACTGAACAAATTAGCAAATGCCCTTCTTGTTCTTAAGGGATGAATATAGACATAGGAATAGTAATTTACTTGAATGAATGTGCATAGACACATACTATCCTGAAAATGAATGAGTCATATTATTACACATTGAAAAGGTCATGGATAATATTATTATGCCTGTTTTTACACATGGGGAAAAGCATCCTAGAAAGTCTAAATGGATTACCCAGTAACCATCGGAAATTATCTGAGAACAAAACTAGATATACCCCAAAATTTATGATCTTTGCACTGTGCAGAGTAGCATCAGGAAACATTTCAAATTTCTATTGCACTATAGTAGGTACTAGGTAAAGAGGATTGTATAGTCATATTTCCCTAGACATTTTAGTCTTTGTAAATTAATACTCAGTTACTTATGAAGGGCAAAAAATTTGATATGAAGATAACACTGAATTTCACAAGTAGATTATTAGTGAAATGATATGACAAATAAATGAAGCTAAAAGGATTTACTTTAAATCTGAATGTTTTATTTATGTACCAAGATAATTCATTTATTTAGATAACTATATATTTTTAATACATTGTACTTATTTTCAACAGTCTAAAATATAACCAGAAGGGGTTTATATTTTACACCTTAATTGTGTAGGACCTGTCCAAGGTATAATTGCGAATTCAGTAAAACTTATTTTCAGAACTCACTCATATTACCTGGCCTTCAAATTTCATTACCTGGACACGTGGACATGTGTCTCTTTTCCTTATAGAAAGGTTAATTCTGGCCACAAAGCTATGTTAGTTAAAGTAAATTGCCTAGCAATTCTATCTCATTGGCCCAGAAGTAATTAACATTTTTGACAATCACAATTTTAAATGAGCTACCCTGTCTTACAGTGATTGACTGATTTTTCATCTTGTTGTTTCAGAATGCTGCATAAAAATAAGTTACTAAGACTTTTTATAAACATTTTGGTACAATTTGCAAAATATCTTAAACCTTTAATTTAGGTTACATAGAAATGGGCCATTGATTAGGCAAATGTCTAAGAAACTATCAGCTGTAGCACACATTCTATGAAGGGAAGAATACTGAAGGTCAGAGAATATCATTACCTGAGGGTCAAAACCTAAAAAGCAATAGAGCCAGAATTAGGAATCAGGTTTCCTAAACCTTAGTTGACTTCTTTTTTCCCACTGCTATATTCCACTGTATGGTGATGCTGCAGCTGCCTAGACAGGCCAAAGAAAATGAGCATCTACTTTCAGTCCTCTAGGACAGGTTACCTGCTGTCTGTGAAATACTCAGAACCTAGTGGTTGCTGGATTCTATATAATTAACAAGACAGTTCTAAATGTGGGCTAAGGATGTGTCTCATGCTATATAGATTGCATCCAAAGCTGTTGTTTAAGTAATCGAGTGGTTATGGCAATCTTCCCAAATCATTGCAAATTATTAAGCAGTATGTGGCACAATTGGGACCAGGAAGGCTCAGGTGTAACAAATGATTGTCCTTTGAGAGAGACATTTCTTCACAATAGAAAAGTAATTCACTAGAGAAATACAAGAATCTCCAACTGGAGCAATTAAGCATATTGAAAAATGTTATATAAATATAGTCATTTGCTTCTTGTAAGAATTAAAGCTGAAACCAAAGATCAGTTTCCCAATATCCAAAGGATGCAAATTAACTTAAAATAGAATTTTTCCTTGACACATTATTTATATTTTTATCAAAACAGCATTTTTTTCTGTAGGGAATTTTAAGTTTCCATTTTAAATGTATTTATTTAATTCAGAGTTTTATTCTTACATAAAATATATAAGAAAAGCAGCAGAACTCAAAGAAAAACTTAGGAGGCAGGATATTATTGGTGTTTTAGATAAATATGATAGAAAATAAGAAGTTAAAAATCCAGGTAATTCATAAAACAGAAGAATTTTAACAAATAAACATAGCACCAGGAATAAGTTTGTAGTTACTGCACCAAAGACAATAAGCCGAAGACTAGAATATCTTGAATTTGAGTCTACCTGGCCCTAGACTTACCTTGATGCCTCATACCTTAAATAAATCTGATGGCAATTTTCTTTTTCTTTCTTTTCCTTTTCTTAAAACTCACATACATTGTGTCTGTCATCTTCTTTTAGATTATAAACACATTTGTGAAGCTTTTATCCCTTTTGGGCACATATTAATTTGTTTTTAATACTGTTTTTTCTGAGTAATCATTATAAATGAATATAGTAAAACTTCAAGCTACTTTTTTTGGTTTATTGTTTTGTGGGGTTTTTTTATATTAGTGAGTAGATTTCATTCAAAAACATTTTTGTTAACATTTGTTGGGCAAGGTTTGAGGAAACAGTACAATTGAAGTGGATCGCAAAATGAATATTAATTTAAGTCTCCAAAAGAAGCTGGACTAGACAAAAAGTTTGCATATTTTATGCCCCTGTTAAAAAAAAAAAACCTAACTCTAACATCTGTGAGTCATGATTGGGCATTCAATTAAGGCAAATAAATAAGTCAAACTTTTGCATGGATTCCATTAATCACATTTGCTATTACATCAGTTAAATTGAGGTTATTTATTTCACCATTTCATAAATAATATCTCATCATGGACTTGTTTGTGGGTAAAAATAGGACATTGCATTTACATCTTTCTGAAGAAACAGATGCAGGAAGGGGTACATGCCTAGGAGGCTCTCTGCTCATCACTTACACTTAATGCATTGGGCCAGGAGAAAGCAGTTGTTTTGAAATGTACGAACCTTCTTTTTAATTTCAGTATAGCTTTTTTGTGGAAAATACTATAGAGTTGAGAAAAATTAATTATGGTACAACTCTTAGGAAGATTTTTGAAAACTGGGCAACTTAATTTAGTACATAATGTAAAATTGCCATAAAATGAAATGACATAACTCATATATGAATACAGAATAAGAACAAATCAAAGATTTATTCAACTCACTAATGAGGGAACAACCAAGATGATAAAATTGCTTCAAAGAGTATTTGGGGAACTGAATGCTTATAGAAAATGATGAAAGAAAGTCAGAATAAAATTGCTGGATTAAATACACAACAGCATAATAATCTATAGTCAATAAAACAATAATATTTGGTTTTAATTTTTTTTTAGCCAAGAAGTGTTCATTTGCATCTCTTCAAAATAAAAATCTACAAAGTAAGATGAAACTTCACAGTCTAGGCTTTAATTAGGAGTTAATAATCAAACAACCAAAGTTCCATTCCCCTAGATGATTAATCCTTGAGTCATCTCCTGGACGATATTCCAGTATGACATTGAAAGGACATGCAGACTTCTTTTTGCCTTAGTCCTAAGTTTTTGATAATTTTTCCTAACACAATATACAGAATGATGACATTATATGTCTGAAATAGTCTATAAAGATGATGTTTATCAAAAGAACCAGACATACAAATTCATTGGTTGAGTTATATGTAGTAGCCACTGAGCCATTAATTTCTGTTTTTCAAAAAGATAAACCTATATAAAATTATTCTAAGGAAATTCAAGCAAAGAATCTTACTTTCTGGTTGGAGGTAAAAGTGTATTTAAAGGTTTTGAATCATAAAAAAAAATCTTAGTATGTTCAGAAAATACAGAGATTTAATGTGAGTAGGGTTTAAAGAGTGCATGTATGATTCTAGGAAATTAGGCTAGAAATGTAAAGTTTTGCAGGTCCTAAAAAGAAATGTGGGCTGTTTTGTAAAGGTAATGGGAGCCCATGGAGGTTCTCAAAGCGGGAAGGACATCATCAGCCTTGTTTTCAGGAAGATTCAAGTTCTTTTCACACACAACATCATGTCTTGCCTTTTTAAAATTTATTTTCTCTTCTAGCTTATCTGTGGTATTAATAACTTGATTTTATTTGTATAAAATGTTGGTGTGTTGAGAGCTGGGAGAAGGTGCAGTAAGATTTTCCTCTGTACATAGGCTACTTAAAGGCTTAATATGGTTGAAAAAGAAGTTGAAAACATCTCTTCTTTGACAGTGTAACACCATCCCTTATCAATAACTATAACTATGACCATTAGGGTGGGGTGGGTGGATGGAGATAATGAGAGAATTTTTAAAATTAATATATAATTCACACGATACAATTCACTATTTTAAAGTGCACAATTCAGTTATTATTCATATATTCACAAGACTGTGCACCTATTATCATTATCTATTTCTAAAATATTTTCATCAGCTCAGTAAGAAATCCCAAACCTATCAGCAGTCCCTTCCCACTTCCCCCCTCCAGTGCCTGGCAACCATTGATTAATTTTCTGTCTCTATATAGATTTGCGATTTTGAGATGTGTTATACACATGGAATAATATGTGGCCTTTTGCATCTGGTTTCTTTCACTTAGCACAATGTTTTGAAGGTTCACCTACACTATAACATAAGTCAGTACTTTCTTCATTCTTATGGGTGAATAATATTTCATTGTGTGAATATGTCACATTTTGCATAAGAATTCATTAGGTTATGAACATTTAGGTTGCTTCCATCATTTGACTATTATAAACAGAGTTGCTATAAACATTTGTGTACATGTTTTTATAAGGATATATGTTTTCAATTTTCTTAGAATGGAATTCCTGGGTCAATTGATAATTTCATGTTTAACTTAACAATCAAACTGTTTTCCAAAGTGGCTGAATAATTTTACATTCCCACCAGCTAAAGTATGAGGGTTCTAGTTTATCCACATCTTTGACATTACTTGTTATTGCCCTACTTCCTGATGACCACCCTGCCAGTGGATGTGAAATGTTATCTCATAGTTTTGATTTGTTTTTCCCTGAAAGCTAATGATGTTGAGCTTCTTTTACTGTGCTTCTTAGCCATTTGAAGATCTTCTTTGGAGAAATGTCTATTCAAATCTTTTCCCTTTTTTTATTAGTGTGGTTTTGTTTCTTTTATTTAAATAGTTGCATGTAATAGTTTTATATATTGGATGCTAGAATATATCTGGTAGATGATTTGCAAATATTTCTCCCATTCTGTGAATTGCCTTTTCATTTTTTTGACGGTGTATGTAAAACACGAATATTTTCATTGTTGATGAAGTCCAATTTATCTATTTATTCTTTATAAAGTTGCTTGTGCTTTACTTGTCATTCATAAGAAAACATTGCCTAATTCAAGGTCATGAAGATATACACATATGTTTAATTCCAAGGGTCATAGTTTTAGCTCTTATAGTTAGCCATTAATATGATTCATTTTGA
This sequence comes from Gorilla gorilla gorilla, assembly GCF_029281585.2. NCBI lineage: Eukaryota > Metazoa > Chordata > Mammalia > Primates > Hominidae > Gorilla > Gorilla gorilla. The sequence goes on along the minus strand of NC_073235.2, from coordinate 83,853,221 downwards.
GTTAATTTTTTTTTAACTAGGAAATGAAGAAAGGGTCCAATTTCTATCATTTGCAACTGGATATTCAGTTGTCGCAGCCAAATTTCTTGAAAGACTATCCTTTCTGCATTAAGTTGTCATGGCATCCATGTAAAAAATCAACTGACTATACATATCTGGCTTTTATTTTGATTCTACTGATGTATGTATGTATATCTTCATACCAGTCCCATATAATCTTGATTAATGTAGTTTTAGGATAAACTTTGCAACTGGGACATGTGTGACCTCTAGCTTAGTTCTTTTTTCAAAATTGTTTTAGCTATTCTGCTTCCTTTATATTTTCATTGGAATTTTAGCGTCAGCCTGTCAAGTTCTGGAAAAAAGGCAGCAGGGATTTTGATGGGTTATATTGAATCTGTAGATCACTTTGAAGAGTAGTGTCATCTTAACAATATTAGGTCTTCCAATCCATAAATATGAAAAATCTATTTTATTTAAGTCTTTTAAAATTTCATTCAGTGATGTTTTATAGTTTTCAGTGTGTAAGCCTTGTTTTTTAAGTATTAAATATTTTATTTTTTGACGCTATTGTAAATGGAATTGGTTTTTGGGTTTCATTTTTCATATTGTTTATTGCTAGCGTATAGATATATAACTGATTATTATGTATTAATCTCGTATTTTGTCATCTTGCCAACTTGTTTATTATCTTTAATGGTTTTCTCAGTGGATGAATTTTGGTTTTATATGCACAAGATCATGTCATCTGCAAATAAGAGGGTTTTGCTTCCTTTCCAATATGGATGCTTTTTATTTCTTATTCTTACCTAATTGCCCTGGCTATAACGTCTCAGTACAATATTGAATAGAAGTGGTAAGAACAGATATTCTTATCTTGTTTCTGATTTTAGGAGGAAACCTTTCTGTCTTTTATTATTAAGTATAATGTTAGCTGCGGGGTTTTAAATAAATAGATATACTTCATCAGATTGAGGAAGTTCTCCTTTACTTTTTAGTTGGTTCAGTGTTTTATCAGAAAAGAATGTTGGATTTTGTCAAAATGCTTTTTCTGTGTCTATTGAGGTAATCATGAGGTTTTGCCTTTTATTCTATTAATACAGTATATTATACTGATTGATTTTCAGGTGCTAAATTGACCTTACATTCTGGGACAAATTACACATTGCTATAGTGTAAAATATTTTTTCTATGTTGCTGAATTTGGTTTGATAGTATTTTGTTGAGGATTTTTTTTTGATAAATATTTGTGAAGAATATTAGTTTGTAGTTGTTTTTTTGTGTGTGTTGTCCTTGCCTGGTTTTGGTATCAGGGCAAAACTGATCTCCTACAATGAGTTTGGTTGCATTCCTTCTTTTACATTTTTTGAAAGAATTTGCAAAGGATTGGTGTTTTTTAATGGTTTGGTAGATTTCGTCAGCAAAGTAATCTGATCCTAGGTGTTTTTGTGGGAGGTTTTTAATTACCGATTCAATCTCTTTACTTGTTATAGATGTATTCATATTGTCTACTTCTTTTTTACAAATAGAGAATACCAATAGATAGATATTATTTTTTAAATGAACTGAATAGATACTCTGGAATTGAAAAGTATAATAATTGAAATGAAAAATCTACCGGAAGGGGTCAACACCAGATTTGAGTAGGCAGAAGAAAGAATCAGTGAACTTAAAGACAGGCCAACTGAGATTATTCTGTCTGAAGGATAGAATAAAAAACAATGAATAAAAATTAATATAACCCCAGAAACCTGTGAAATATCATCAAGTATACCAACATATGCATAAAGATAGTCCCAGCCAGAAAGGCAAAAAAAAAAAAAAAAAAAAGAGAAGAAAAAAAAGGCTGAAATTTATCCAAATCTAATAAAAGACATTAATCTACACATCCAAGGAGCTCATTAAACTCTAAAGAGATACATACCTCGACACATTATAATCAAACTTTCAAAAGAAAAAGACGAAGAGGGATTCTTCAAAGAAGCAAGAAGGCCATGACTCATCTCATACAAGGAATCCTCTACAAGATTAACAGATGATTTCTCATAAGAAATCATGGAGGTCAGAAGGCAGAGAGATGATATATTCAAAATGCTGAAAGAAAAGACTGCTAACCAAGTATTCTACATCCAGTAAAATGTTCCTTCAAGATGAGGCATTCTCATATTTTCCTGTATTACTTTAAACATTTTTTAAAATTCTGTGAACATATTTAAAATAGCATAAAATTTTTGTCTAATTATTCCAATATTTAGGGTTCCTAAGGGGCATTTGTTATTGAAGGCTCTATAAAAAATATGCATAGGCCAAATTTCTTGTTTCTTCAAGTGTCTCATAAGTTTTTGTTAAAATTTGGCATTTTCAATAATGTGAGAACTCTGGAAATCAGAATCTTCCTCTTCTCCAGCAAATTCCCCAGGGTTTATTGCTGTTGTTTTTGTTTATTTAATAAATTCTGTAAGTCTGTGTTCCTTTTCATGTGTGGTCACTGAAATCTGTATTCAGTTAGGATAATGATTAGCCAGTAATTGAACAGAGATTTTCTTCAATGCCTAGAACCAATGAGTCTCCTTATCTCTGGCAAGGGGCTCTGTGTGAATGTTGGAATATGCCATCATCATTCAGCCAGGCAATTGAGAACACTGACTGGGCCTTCACTTCCTGCTTGTGTGAGCCCCAAGGTGAGAGCTTAGGGCCTTTCTGAGTTTTTTTCTGAGAATGTATGACCATGGTTTTATGGATTAGAAGGACTTATCAAAGCCCCTATGGACTTCTGATTCTCTCACTTCCCCATTTTTTTAAAGCATTTTGGTTAGCTTGTTGTTCATTCCAACTGTTATTCATGACTATGCATCCACGGTGTTAACAATTCCTGTGTTTTCTACAGAATCTCCAGAGAAAAGACTATTCTCTGTACAAGAGAAGAGCCTGGTGGAGCTATGAATCAGGTGAAATAAAGATAATCTTGCAAATAGTCATCCCTAGAGAATTACCTGACAAGTCAAATAATGACAGATCTTTGAGAATGGGATTTTGAAGGTGCTCCAATTGTCTTTTTCCCCCTCCAGTGGCTGCCATGCTGTTGGTTTTCACTCTGAATATGGATGGCTAGTTTTCAAGGTTACCATTGAGATCAGCAGTGGGGATGGGAATAGAACAAGTTTAAAATGCCACAAAGCTCACTGTTGCTACCATGATTCTGCTGTTTTGCTCCAATAAATACTTCCCAAGTTTCTGAAAGGGCTTCATTAATTTCCAGAGTTTGGAAAACATAAATTTGGACCATTTTTGCCAGTTTTCTCATTGCTTTTACGGAAGAGAGAATTTTCAGAGGTCCTGAATCTGCCGTTTCGCTAGTGTCACCTTATGAGAGCTTTTTAAGAGAAAAAAAAAAGGTAAGGAGTAAGGAAGAGTATGGGAATAAATACACGAGTAAGAAAAACTGGAATCTACCAAAAAACTTGTAGTTGTATAAATGTCACTTCTCTGTACAAAAAGCTATAATTGCTTTTTAATCCCAACTCTACTAGCACATCAAGACCTGAATGTTGCTTGCAACTTTATTGTTCTGTGTTCCCTGTTTCTTTTTTTAATTTTTTATTTTAGAGATGAGGCCTCACTCTGTTGCCCAGGCTGGAGTGCAGTGGCGTAATCACAGTTCACTACAGCCTCAAACTTCTGGGCTCAAGTGATCCTCCCACCCTAGCCTCCTGAGTAGCTGGGACTACAGGTACATCCAATTCCACCCAGCTAATTTAAAAACTTTTTTTTCTTTTTTTTTTTTGTAGAGATGAGGTCTTGCTTTGTTGCCCAGGCTGGTCTCAAACTCCTGGCTTCAAGAGATCCTCCTGCCTTGGCCTCCCAAAATACTGGGATTACAGGCATAAGCCACAATGCCTGTCGTATTTTTTCCTATTTCTTATAGTGCAGCCACCCTTCCAATTGTGCCAGCCTCTTACCATGTCTCTACTTCCCTGTCCTACCTTCCCTCCATACCCATGCTGCAGTTTATTGCTACAGCCTAAGACAGTAGCTGGAGACTGTCACACTGGTGACACTACCACACGCCCAAGTAGGAGGAATGTATGGGCCTGAAGGAACATCAGTGACAGGGCCAAAGCTCTGATGGATTATTATCCTGCCACCACTTTGGGTTGCTGATTTCCTGCTCAAAGATATATCATTTTTTCCTATAACGACAGGGTAAAAAGTTGTTCCCCGTTTGTTTAGACCACATAGAAACCAGGGTGGTCAGTAGAATTGAATAAAAGGATAGGTTTGAAGAGAAGGGGGCAAAGTTAAATGTGGTTTAATAGTTTCTGCATTGTTGCTGAATCTGAGCCTGGTGACAAATGCAAACTAGAAATTCCCCCTCTTAGTTGCCAGACTTACAAGCTGATTACATATAATTCTGTTCCAGTTGATAGTTTTACAAAACAGGATATAGTAACCCACATAATTTTGACTAATTTGATTGTTTCCAGAGTCCTGAGTTTAAAAAGAAATTATTGCCTTTTTAATAAAAAAGCAATATCAAAACCATTTGCAATAATTTTATTTCATATTATTTATTTTTGAGACGGAATCTCACTGTCGCCTGGGCTGGAATGCAGTGAGGCGATTTCAGCTCACTGCAACCTCTGCCTCCCCAGTTCAAGTGATTCTCCTGCCTCAGCCTCCTGAGTAGCTGAGACTACAGGCAAGTGCCACCACATCCAGCTAGACGGGGTTTCGCCATGTTGGCCAGGCTGGTCTCCAGCTCCTGACCTCAGGTGATCCGCCCACCTCAGCCTCCCAAAGTGCTGGGATTACAGGCGTGAGCCACTGTGCCTGGCCCATTTGCTATAATTTTAGCACCCAATCAATGATTCCCATTGCATTGGGTTTAGTTGAGGACTATCATACTGACCTTCAATCTTAATCATTTAGATATCATATGGTAGCCATGTTTTACTAAGTTGTCCTTGTGGCAGGGATTTTTAAAAATTTCTTTTGAAAGGTGAGTAAATATTCAGTTAATATCTAATAGGAAGACCCTCTGATTTCACTGCAGAAATAAGACATTTACATGTAAACAATTTGAGTCTTGTAGAAAATTCTAACCACTCATTCAATGTTTTAATTCAAAGATTATATAAATAATGTTTTCTTTAACAACAATACTAAAAAATTAAATACTCAAAATAAATGAAAACAAATTTTTGCTTTTAAAATGCAAAAATATAAGGAAGTGTGAAATTGTGACTTCATTAATAATGAAAATGAACTACATAGAAATGTCATGATAAACAGAATTTAATAAGAAATGCAAATTTGGCAATTTCTAAAAATGATAACATAAAGAAGTATAAACAGACATAAAGCAAAGAAGCATAAAGAAGAAGATACCATAAAGAAATACATATCTGAAGAATTCCATGCGTTTTGATGTGTTATTAGATCTTATTTTCCACATAGTATGCGAAATATTCATAAATACTTTTTTTTCTTTTCCCTTAAGAAATAGAAAATTGTTGGACGCAATTTGTTAATTTAGTTGCATTTTTTCCTTGTGCCTGATTAATCTTGCATACCCCAAAAGGGGAACATTTGGGTTTAATTTTTATGCTAAATTGATAATAACTTTAAAAAATTACTGGTATTATTTGAACATAGGTTTTAATCTCTTGATTAAAAAAGACATTAAAAGAGATCTATAGCAGTCTAAAGACTTAGGTAAACAAATATTCTACTGGGTCACAGCATTGTATATGCTTAGGAAATGTCCTTGATCCAGTAAATCGAGAAGGTTATTTTTGAGGAAGTGTCTTGGAGTTATTAATACTTTCTCCCCCAATTATCATCAATATTTTAAGCCACCCTGAATGCAAGTGTGGCCATCTTTTATGAATGTGATGTAGCTGTACAAAATTTAAACTGAACTGAACTAGTCAGTGTCTCTCCTGATTCCTGAAAAAAGTAATGAACAGCTGGAAACCAAGCTGCAATGCAACTCTACCAATTAAAGAATTAAGATTTTAAAACAAATGATTTTTTTGTAGAAAACATTTTTCCACATAATAGCTCTAATTTTATCTGCTACCTACTCAAACTGAGCAGAAAGACAAATGTTTCCTCAGAGAGCATGCTAGCCGAAATATCAGTAGGTCATTTGACCATGTGACATCCCCAGAGGCAGTTCCGAGCTGAGTGCACAACTGCCTGTGGAGCTCACCAAAAGGCCAGATGTTGCTACTAGAATGTTCCAAAGCTTGGCATCTGGGGTCTTGGCAAGCCCCAGAGATAGCCTTGGGTCCTGTGCCTATTGCTAAAATAGGAAATGAAAGAAAGTTCCACAGCAGAAGGTCTAACTAATTCTGAAGCGATATACAGTAATGAAAGTAATTCAAAGTAACACTAGCTTATGGTAAATAATTGGCTTGTCTATATTGATTAAATATATAGTTAATGTTAAAATAGTTTCAACGCTTGGGAGAATAATTTTTCATTGACTTTAAGCATGCTCTAAGCTAATTGTATCAATCAATCAAATTATTTGCCAGTAACTGAGAATGCATAGCACATCCTTCAGTAATGAAAAACAACAGAAGAAAGGCAGCCACATTCCTACTGCCCTCAGATCTCACAGTTTTAGAGTGTTTTCCCTATTCTTTATCCTATTTCCATAAAATTAAGGTTCGAAAGGTAGACGTCATGATATGGCTGTTAGAATATGAAAATGGAATTTTATAGATCTGATTTTGTAAAGTTATTGTTTTTTGGGGGGCTACAAATTACAGGTTTAAAGATAGTTTCTGAAAAGTAACACAGTAAAAACAAGAACTTTGAAAATTCATACCTTTAACTCAGTAGTGCCACTTCTTAGGAGTCTGTCCAAACAAATTAATCAAATATGGACAAATGTTTATTTATAAGAATGTTCATCGTGAAGGTAATAGCTAAATACTGATACAAATTTCCAATAATAGGGGATCTTATACACAATATTCTGTATCATTAAAATAATTTTAAGACTTTTTAACGGCATAGAATGTTATATTTAAAGCAGAAGTCAAACTTTATAAAAAATAGTACCTCAATTTGGGAAAAAATATTCACATACTCAACACTGGAAAAAATATAAAAGTAATAGCAGTTGTTATGTCTGGATGGGGGTTTATGGGTAATTTTTATTTTCCTCTATATTTGTTAGCATTTGAAATATATTTTATAAGGATTATAAAATAAACATTGTAAAACATTATTCAAATTGGCATTAAAACAAAGTGCTTTATTACAGTAGAATGTATATGGTTTGAAAAGGTTGAAAATCAACTACAACTTCCTTAAACATGAAACTGAGAATTCTGGTTATTCTTAAAAATTGCACCCATGCATTGGGAATCCTTCTTTGTCTTTACTAAGGATACACCAACAAATTCAAAGAAGAATCCTGATACCATTGCTCTGGTTAAAAAAAAAAAAAAAAAGTATGTGAAAATTCTGTTTTTAAACATTTCAGGAGTATTTTTAAGTGCTGCATTAAGAAACCATTTCAAAACAGGCAACAATTTCATGATAATAAGTGACTTATCGTGTCATAAAATTGGTTTATTCCAATTTATTCCAAACATTAGACTGTAAGTTACATCATTTATCATTTCCTTCCCAAGATCTTTACTCTATACCATTTTCCTCTGTTTAACACTAAAAATTATTCACAACATTCTTATTGGGTTTCTGTTTTATAGTAAGAGGTTTTCAGGATTCTTTGTTTTATATTAGCTATTTATTTTTCTGTATTGATCCTAAAGAATATTTGTCATATCAACGTATTAGATTATATGTTTCTAAACATACCTGGAATTCGAATGCTTTAAGTATTTAATATCAATATCTGTAAATTTTCATACAAACATTATGCTTAGTTACAAACATAAACCTCTTTTGCTTGTAATGCCCGTTGGCAGCTAGCTTGGTATTTCAGTGACTTGGGGTTTAATTTTCACTAAGCAGATTTTTAAAAATTCCAAACAAATGCATCGTAATCTATGTTAGATGCTCATTTAGCAATATCTCTGAGAGGTGGGACTAACTTTCCACTGTGGCATCAAGAGAACAATCCGTTAAATCTGGTTCTCTCTCTTTCTAAGGATGGCGGCATGAACTCAGCTGGGCCCCATGGTCCTCAGCCCAGCCCTCGGCAGAAGCAGTGAATTCAGCCATAACTACAGCAGAGTCTGATCATTCTCCTGATGAAATTACACTGATCTAATTTGCACGCTGTGAAGACATTTGGCACTGGCTGGATCTGAGCCTTGACATCTTCATTGGAACTAAAAGTACACTAAGAACTGACATTATGTTTCACATTCTTTTCTGCCAGGCTGTGGCATTTCGTCCTCTTTAAAGGCATTATTTCAAGAACATTTAATTTGGCTTTGATATGCCTGCCATTTTGCTGGGTGGAACATACTGTGCCAGAAAAGCTCAGCTGTAATAAAGTTTGGCACCAACAGCTCACCATATACCTGCACCATCCTGTGCAATTTAATTGGCATTCAGTGGGTTGATAAATGGATTGGCTTAATGAGACAATATACTTGACATATGCAGGACTCTCCTGAGGAATAGGATTCATTTTTTCACTTCACACATCAACATGTTACAGATACCAACACAGTCACCTCCAGCAGTTGCACTGTAGCCAATGGGCGCCTTCCATTGTGTTGACCAATAATATTACCTTCCAGCTATCTCACTCCTTCCTCTTTTAGCACCAAAGTATGTCTTAAATTTCATTGTCTTTTATATTTTCTCAGATATAAGGCATAAGATAGGTTCCATGTTTAATTTACATAAATCTGTATTATCTCAGCAGATTATACAGCTTTTTTTGGTGTCTAAACAGATTAGTTTTACCTACTGTAAAATGACATAACTATAAAATACATGTAATAATGAATTCTAGGTATAACTACTGGCATATGCAATCATGTAATTGAGAAGGTGGGTGACATTCTATCTTCAGAAATGTTGGCTTCAAGAATAAATTAATTAAAACAAAAAAGAAACACCATTTTCACTCCTCAGATTAGCTAAGATGAAAAAGAACCATAATGCTGGGTGTTGGCAGGGGATCCAGGAAATAAATGCCTCATGCTCTGCTGGTGGGATTCTAAATTAATACAACTTTTTTGCAAGGCCATTGGCAATATGTATCAAAAACCTTAAGAATGGGTATAGCCTTTCACTAAGCACTTTCACTTCTCAAAATATACCCCAAGCAAATAAAGACATGCCAAAGATTAATATTTGACAATGATCATCACATTAAGTATAATAGAAAAAATTAAAACAATCTAGATATCTTAAAAAAGAGATTGAATAAAATGTGGAATACCTATAGTCTAGAATACTATACTGCTATTAAAATGATGTAGTAGAAATATTTATAATGAAAAAATGTTCTTGATGACTTTTATGCTGAAAAAGTATTATAAAACACTAGGTTCATTATTGGTCATTAAAAAAATTACATATAAAACACATTTATACCCATACTAAAAAAAAGTCAAAGGACAAATACCAACATAGTAATAAATGCATGCCTCTGGAGATAGGGATTATTATCTGTTTTTTTTTTCTTTATGCTTATCTGTATTTTTTAATCAAATAAGTTATTTAAAAGACTTAGATAAGATGGCATTTTAAACTTATCAAGAAATTTCTTTCTGACCAAAATTTGATTTGGGAAAATTCTTTACTGTGTCATAAGTCAAATTATGCCTGTATAATTCAATTCTTTTTATGGTTCCAGGTCATTTAAGTATTCAGTAGAGTAGCTGTCCAGATAGATAAACCATCTTAGACAAATGAAGTCTCTTTTAGCCTTCAGCTCCTGGAATTTGTCAGTTCTCCAGTAATAGTTTAGTAGTAGCAAGCAGCAGATTTTTAGAATACTATTGACATTCAAAAGACTTCTAGTTTTTGCCTCCTAGTCACGATTCTTATGCAACGAAAACTGCCTTGCCTATTCTATTTTTTTTAACAAGGGTGAAGATTTCTAGAAATAGAAAAATCTTATATGAAGATCCAGACATGTAAAGGTTATTAATTTAGGTTTGTGAAGGACCCATGGGAACCACTGTGTGCCTGGCAATAGGGATAACAGGGTCCCTGACTTCAAGTCTGACCATGCAAATAGTAAAGGAAAGATAATTGGGCTGGAATGAAAGTGCTTTAAAAGGGAGATCAGCTCAGGGTAGCCAAAGTGCTCCATAATGACCAATTGGAGGGCAAGCAGGCAGGATGCAGCACCACGTTAGCAGCATCCAGGACAGCTGTCTGCTCGCTGCCTCCTGTGCAATGCGCCTCAACAGTACCTGCCTCTGGCTTCCTTCCTGTCCCTGAGGTGGGGAGGGTGTCCACAAGCCACCGCTCCTCATTTCAACTGGATGCCAGTTTGATACTCTCCATCCTGTTCCAAAGGAAGTTCCAACATGCAAATAAGCCCAAGGAAATGAAAAAATGAAACGGTGTGTGACAGTTTCTAATTACTGCATAAAAGCAACATATGGAAACTTCATTGTCCATTTCATCCATCCACATGTACCATCAAGTCAGACTTCTTTTACTCAATCACTCTCTTGAGCATTTGGACCTAATTGACTTCAATGAGAAGTTTAAAAAAAAGTTTTGGATAGAATAATAATATTTTTAATTTTTTTCATCTTAATCATTGGGAGATTTTCATAACCTTGCTCTATTTTCTGTGTGAGTTTTTCATTGTATTCTCATTAAGTGTATTCCCTAGGGTTGTTCACAACCTGAATTGAAATTGTCCATTCTTCAAAAGTTTAAATTAACTATCCCTAAGTACCTCTTAGAAATGCTCGAGTGGGTCCCTAATCACATATTAGGGGAGGCAGGAGGACCGGTTCGGCACTGTCATCTGCTCAGATGTTCAGGTGGCATATGTACAGGAGGCAGAAAAAGAAAACTCAGACAGACACTGTTTGCTGACCAAAAAAACCCAGCAAAATACATTTCAAAAATCCAAAAGTTAGTTAAGCAATGCGTTAAGGTAGAAAAGAAAACTGGATTGAGGGTCAAGAGACCTGGAGTTGGCTCCCTCCTTTGCCACCACTATACTGCGTCACCTTAAGCATGTTCTTCGCTCCCTTCGTTCTCTGCTTTAAAATAGGATGTAGTCTATAAGCCCTAAGGTTCCTTTTCTCTTACCTACATTCTTGTACTATATAGAATAATTTAAGTACTGTTTGTTTTCTATACAGGACTAGACACTGCTTGCCAAAGGATACTTGCATTTATATACTAACCTTGGAGTAAAGTTTAAAAGTTGAGGCTAGACCAAAGAAGCAAGACATACATCAAGTGCCCGTTTGCTAAAAGAAAAACCTTCCAATTTCTCTTCTCATCCCCCCCGGCCACAGAAGCAGAGTCAGTTAATGAATCAGAAAAAAGCTGGTTACCAGATGTCCTGGCTTATTAACACGCACATTGCATTCTGTAATGGCATTCACTGAGCAAGCTGTGTGGAACCGAGAGATGGCAAAGGAAAAGTTCTCCTCTCAGATGAGCTTCAAAATATGTGTGTGCTTTGGTAAATTTCACGAGTGGTTGCTGCAGAGTTTCGTTTAAGCCTCTGTCAGGCATTGCATCTAGAGGGAGCTTGCGTGGGTTACAGAGTCCCTCTCCAAGGCCATGGGATGTCACACCCTCTCAGCCCTTTCTCATTTCTCTATTCTGTGCAGAACTGTCGACATGAACTCTTATATGTGGAAGAGAAAGACAACAATAATAAATTTAGGAGCAATGCAAAGGAAAAGCCAATTCTGTTTGATTGGTTTTCACCACGACTAATTTTAAAGCCACCCATTGTTCAGCTCTGCAGTCTAATTTTATGTTAATATCCTGAAAGTTGTCAAATCTTGGCAAAACCCATGCATAAATTACACAGAAAGTAGCTCACAGGAGGGGGAAAAGAAATGACTGTCATGGTTAGGCAAACCCATTAATAGTCTGACAAGCAATAACCCAGGAGCTCTGGTCAACTGCTGCAGACATCTGTGAAACTTTCACAATTAATATCATTTTCCCCCTTTTTTTCCTTTTTGTGGGAAGAGGTATCAGCTGTGAAATAGCATGCAACTGACTGTTCATTATCAGCTTTGCCGGTAAAGGTTGGGTTTATCGTCTCCCTTGGTTGACCACTGCCCTGCTTTTCAAAAACAGCCACTGTTTTTGAAGGAATGCCATGTTTTTAGTGTACAGGGATTGATAGTCTTTAGAAAATGGGTACCAATTTTGTGTGGCTACTTACACGATAAAAAATATATATATATATAACTTTTTTTTTTTTTTTTTTTTGAGACAGAGTCTCACTCAGTCACCCAGTCACCCAGGCTGGAGTGCAGTGCTGTGATCATGGCTCACTGCAACCTCCACCTCCCAGGCTCCAGCCATTCTCCTGTCTCAACCTCCTGAATAGCTGAGATTACAGGCACTTGCCATCACACCCAGCTAATTTTTGTATTTTTAGAAAAGACAGGGTTTCACCATGTTGGCCAGGCTGGTCTTGAACTCCTGACCTCAGGTGATCTGCCCACCTTGGCCTCCCAAAGTGCTGGGATTATAGGCATGAGCCACCATGCCTGGCAAAATAATATGTTTTGGTCTCTGTTTCATTTCTGATATTTCTTTCTCTGAGGCTGGGAAGAAACAAAAATGGAGAAACCTAAAACATCTCTTCAAACCTGCAGTCTAGGCTCCAGGCTTGCTGGTAGGTCATCTCATTATGCCTTTTCCTACCTTTTTCTGTGTCAGTTAAGTACACTTTATTTTTTCTGTGGGCAAGGTTCAGGGCAAAATATATGTACCAATCTGAGTAGTCAGTGTCTATGCCCTACTGGTGGTTAAAATATTTTGAGTATCAGTCTTGTTTATATGTATTATATATTTACAGTGTACACACATACATAATCTATTGCTTATTTTCCCAGGGAATATTTCTGGTAGAATTATCTGAGTTTCCAGATAAGCTTAGAAAGGCAACTCCATCTTTTCCTACAGCTGTTACAGCTGAGGCATTCAGCATAGTGCCAGACACTCAGTGGATACTCAAAAAAAATTTGTTCAATGAATGAATGGGTAGATAAATAAATGAATGTCAGTAGGGCATACTCCTAATTTTGGCCTTGCTATTGTAGCTCCATTTATTGGTTTTATGCAGAACTTCTTTGCCACTAAAAATCATGGCCTGTGTGTAGGGCTTTCTCAGAGAGTGCTGTAGAAGACTTGCTGTTTTTAAGCCATAAGCAATCGGAAATGCCTTACAGAATCATTTAGTAAACATTTTTCTGAGCTCCTGCCTTTTGCCAGGCCTGGTGCTTGGAGGAGAAGACAAGAAGATGAGTGAAGTATGGTTTTTGCTATCACAGAGCTCATGGAATGTTTAGAGAGGTTTCTGTGTGGGAAGGTGAGTCCAAAAAAACAAGACACGTGCTATAATACGGGTATCAATAGACTTCAGGGAGCAGCACACTGTACAGTATTGCAGGGAAAGATGTCATGGTAAAGAGACATTGGGCTGCGTCTTGATTAAAAAAACAAAAACAAAACAAAGCCTGGCACAGAGAGTGAATTAAAGCTTTCAAAGCTCAGGATCTGCATGTGTAGAGAAATAGAGTAATAAAAAGGTATAAAATTTTAGGGAATAATGAGATGGTCAGTGGCTGGAAGCAGAGGGCCTGGGAGGGTGTGGCAGGAGATGAGGCTGGAGAGGTGAGCTAGGGTATGATAAGAAGTGGCTTTGGTGCCTAGGTGACTATGGAGTTTATCCTCCAGGAAACTAGGGACAAGTTGAAGCCTTTAAGGAGAGAAATAACTGTTGGTATTGCCTAGGATGGCCATTTGTAGGGTAGGGGCAGGAGTGGGGAGGGAAGGGGTGCTCAATCATTATAGGAAGGCCAGTGGGAATGTTATTTCAATAGCCTCATAAAGAGGCGACGAGAAAGGACAAGAAGCAACAGTCTAAAGATAGATGTCTCGGAAGCAGGTCTGTCAAGATTTGGTGACTGATTGCATGTGGGGGTAAAACAGATATGATACAGGATGACTTCTAGCTTTGTGTAAGTGGTGAAGCCTTTAATCAAGACAAAAACACAGAGAAGCAGCTGGCTAGGGTAGGAGTAGGAGTGAAGAGACTGCAAGGACATAGGAGGCAGCAACATAGACATTTTCTAGAAATCAGTCTTTGGAGAATAAGCAGTAGCTCTTCACCAGATCACTCCCAACAATCATCAATAATGCCAATAAATCAAACCAGAGCAAAACAAACCAACTCTAACAGATGCTTATCAAGGGGAAATGCAGTTGGAAAGACTTCTTTGTGAGGAATAATCATGAGGAAAAACAATGAAAATGTACAAATGATAAATTTGTCATATGAACTCAAATAAAAAGACCTCATTAACAGGAAGCTCTTTAAAGCCTCAAGGTTCTGAAGTTTCTCAAATGCCTGCTGAATGAAATGCTCAAGCTGACCTATTTCTTCTTCCTTCACTAAATATTATAGTAGCATTTACCAAATGAAAATTATATTCATAATATTCAAAAACCCTCAAACAATCATAGTCTTCAATTTGGCAACACATGTGGATTACTTTCCAGCCCTGTCAGGACAGAACAGATTCTGGACAAATCAAGAAAGAAGGAAGTGCTGGTACAATCACACAGACGAATGCCAGTTGTCTGAAAAAACAAGTTTGCTGTCATCTTGGGACATATCATTTTTAGAAACAATGACCCATTTGGCAGCCTCACACACATTCCCATCTCTGAAAGCTTTCCAGCATTCCAGGCCTTACTTTATTTAGGTTTGGGATTTTTTGGGAATAAATCTTTGGTGAAGCAAGTGCAGAATCTTAATTCCATTCAGTATTACTCATTCCATTCACACCACTTTTTTTTCCTCATTGTGTCTTCTGTTACCGACCCTTGTTTCCCTGCCTCAAAGACCTTGTCTGGACACCTCATATCAAATGGCAGCAGTGTGGAATGTCTAATTATTTCACTGTTGAACTTGAACAGCTGTCTGAGATGGTCTATTTAACCATGCTGGTCCTCTGGTTTTTGAAAACAGCCTTTGTTATATGAAGGATGTGGTTTTCCTCATTAGAAAATGTTTGCTTTTGGCCCAGTCAACATCTGAAAGGCCCTGAGTTAGATTTATTCAAAATTTCACGTTCTACTTTTTCAGTTTCAATTAAATTTTTATTGACTAGATGAGGTTTCTAAAGGGTAGAGAATTAGGTGTCCCAGGACCCAGAAAATTTTCCGCCTATTTCCAAGCATCTGACAGTATCAGTCTTCATCGAATTTTGAGACTTCAAATAGTTTTCCTAGCATAGAATGGGCTTTTCTAAAATATGTGAATTCTCTGAGCCAAAACATAAGTTCCTAGAGAATTTCTAGTCTGCACACCTAGGTTGAGAAAGATTCTGGGAAGCAAAACATTTTCCCTTTGAAAAGGGAGTTCAGACTAAGTTTCAGGGAGGAAGTGGGGTCACAAAAGAGTGGTAGGCAAGTGTAAGAACAGCCCTTTGTCAGGGAGCTGGAGGGAGGGTGGTGGAGCCCTGGGAAGCAAAGGGACCCTGTTTTTAGTGAAGGCCTCTGACTTCTGAACTCATGATCTCTTCATTCTTTATGGGGTTTGCTTCGCTGTCAATTGCCCTTTGTTCATATGTGCCTGTTAACCTGACTTCCATTGTAGGGTGATGGTCTTTTTCCCTCCCCATCTTTGGATCTTCATATACAAACAGTTTTAATGATTCCATCATGTCCTTTGTGGAAACAGCCTAATAGGCTGTTATATTTTTTCATTTCACTCATGTTCACAGCTTCTGTTCTCATTAGGTTAATATGAAATGAACGTAGTAATTTCCAACATGATTATAACAAGAACTAAGAATATGTATATTGTTCTTCATCTTATAAATCATTTTCACAATGTATCTCATTTATTAAGCTATAGTCCTTGAGTAATTGTTAATTTGAGATCATTAGGCCTAACAAACTTTTTAAATGCATCAATTCTTCCTCAAAAGGTAGTTTGCAGATATTTACATAGGCTAAACAAAAATAGTAAAATGTTAAAAGTTTTTCCCAATAATTAAAAAAGATAAGTGTTTATGACTTCTTCCTAATCTCAAATATCCTTTAGGAGCAAGTTAGAATCAAATTTTCTGCTTTCAGATTATATGTTTGACTCAAAATGAAGCAACAATTTGCTTATGTTTATTCAGTTAAGAAGAATTAAGTTCAATTTCTAGTACTCATAAAAATTTAGAAAAAATTTTCATGGAAGATATTTTACAACCACATTGGCTAATATGTATTCTTAAGTTTATGGATACTTTCAATAAGCTGACAACATAATTGTATGAGAAAATACATTCTTTTGAAAAGTTATAACATTTAAAATAAAGAAATATAAAAGGTACTATATGAGAATGGGTATCGCTTTTTCTCTTTAGGATGAATGGGCTAATTTATAACTTGTCAAGGGTCAGTAAGGCCAAATGCTCTAAGCAATATAGAGAAAAAGCCACATCATGGAATTGCTAAAGGGTACAAAGCGGTCATTGATTTATAAAGCAGACAATCTTCTGGTTTCCTCTTTATATTATGAACATTCCTCTATAACCCTTTTATTCCTGGGTCAATTAAACCAGTAAAAGTGGTTGGCTTGTAGGGCCAGCCTGTGGCCCACATTTGGGCCCACGATCAGCATTTTAGCAGTTCAAGGATATATGTCTGTGCTCACATATAACTCCTTGCCTTCCCCACCAAGAGGGAAGAAGGGCCTGAAACTGCTAGGTGCCTTCTAGTATCCATTCTTCTCTTCTTCCTCAGGAACAAATTTTCATTTGGCATAGGAATGCAAACAACCTAAGGATTACATTTTTCTTCCTTCCTTACAGTTAGGTGTGTCCAAATTACTAACTCCTGGTCCATGAGAAGAAACAGTCTTTTGGTAGCCTGCTTAAAGTCAGCTGACTCAGCAGGGATACTTAACTTTTGTCCCTTCTTCCTGATGTTTGGACTGCAGATGTGATGAATGGGGCTCTGGTTGCCATCTGGAATTATGAGGTAAACTTGAGAATGGAATGAGAGACAAAAAATGAGAAGGATGGTGCGGATTTCTGATGCCTTTGTTTTTGTCATTCCAGCCTGGACCACCTAACTCCAGATGACTTGTATGCGAGAGACAGAGAAACTTTTATCTTTTTAAAGTCACTATTAGTATGGGTTTTCTATTACATGAATCTAATTCAAGGTGATAGAAGAGGGAATTTTATTTCAGTTTTTCAGGTTTGCTATTCGTGGGAAGAGCTGTATGACCTTCAGGGCTTCTCTTTAGAAACTGTAAGAGTGGTAGACCTTAGTGGGCCTGGACCACATGTGACAGGGCATAATGATAATAATGGTACTATTACCATTTAGTGAAAGCTTTATGCCAGTCACTGTTCAAGGTTCTTTTTTTACAGGCTTTTAACTTAATTACCATACCTACACCACACTTCAGTGTGTGTGTGTGTGTGTGTGTATATTTTTATATATATGCACATACAGCCACATGCCACTTAACAATGGGGCTCTGTTCTGAGAAATGTGTTGTTAGGGTGATCTTGTCATTGTGTGAACATCACAGAGTGTACTCACACAAACCCAGGTGTGATAGCCTACTATACACATAAGTTATATGGTATAGTCTATTGCTCCTAGGTTACAAACCTATACAGCATGTTACTATACTGAATACTGTAGGCAGCTGTAACACAATGGTAAGTATTTGTGTATCTAAACATACCTAAACATAGAAAAGGTACAGTAAAAACATGGTATAAAAGATTAAAAATAGTACATCTACATAGGACACACCATGAATGGAGCTTGCAGAACCATAAGTTGCTCTGGGGTTAGTGAGTAATGAGTGAATATGAAGGCCTAGGATATTATTGTACATTACTGTAGAATTTATAAACACTCTACACTTAGACTATAATACATTAACAATTTTTTCTTTCTTCAATGATAAATTAGCCTTAGCTTACTCTTTTTTACTCTATACGTTTTTAATTTTTAAAAAACTCTTTGACTCTTTTGTAATAACACTTAGCTTAAAGCACAAACACATTGTATGAGTATACAAAAATATATTCTTTCTTTATGTCTTTATTCTATAAGCTTTTTTCTATTTTTGGAAATTTTTAATTTTTAAAAATTTTTTGAACTTTTTTGTTAAAAATGAAGATACAAACACACATATTAGCCTAGGCCTACACACGGTCAGGATCATCAATATCACTGTATATATATCAGAAATATATCACTGTATCTTCCATGTCCACATCTTGTCCCATTAGTAGGTCTTCAGGGGCAATAACAGGCATGGAGCTGTCATCTTCTATGATGACAATGCCTTCTTCTGTAATACTTCCTGAGGGAACTGCCTGAGGCTGTTTTATAGTAGACTTTTTTTATAGGTAGAAGGAATACACTCCAAAATCATGGTAAAAGTATAGTAAATACGTAAACCAGTCACATAGTCATTTATTATCATTACCAAGCATTATGTACTGTGCATACTTGTATATGCTATACTTTTACATGACTGGCAGCACAGTAGGTTTGTTTACACCAGCATCACTGCAAACATGAGTAATGTGTTACACTATATTAGAATGACTACAACATCACCAAGCAGAAGGAATTTTTCAGCTTTATTATAATCTTATGGGACCACTGCCATATATGCAGTCTGTCGTTAACTGAAATGTCATGATGTGACACATGACTCTGTGTGTGTGTGTCTGTGTTTGTGTCTGTGTGTGTGTGTATAAAAACAACCCTGCAAAGTAGGTAGTGTTATTATCCCTGTTATATAAACAGGGAAACTGAGAAGCTTAGGGAGTTACTTTCAAGTGGCAGCGCTGGGAATTAAAGTTCAAAGTCTTTGGTCTTAACCATGAGGCCATGCTCTCTCCCAGTGAAGGGAGAAACGAGCCATCTCCTAATCATTTTCTCTCCTGAGAATGCAATGTTTTCATTTTTTATTACGTTACTATCAATACCCGTTTTATATAAGAAGGACACTCCACAGAGTAGAATGTATATGTATTGATTCCTAGTCTTATCTTAATAGATTTAATCATAGAGCCTTAGAGAAGAACCAGCTTATCAAAATGGCTCCACAGACTTATCATTGCTAGCCTTAGTAGGGGCGAGGGGAGAGTATAGGCCAAATGGGCGGTGCTCAGTAACCCACCATATCATATCACTGTGGAACACCACCCAACAACAAAGCATTTGTCTCCCAGAATTCTATTCAGAATCTGCTTGAGTACAGCAGTAACAGCACATACTTATCATGAAGCAACCCTGGAAAGCTGTTTAAAAGTCCCTGAAAGATAATATTTATTCAGGTCTATTTTGTCTTCCAATTGTAAAATGTTAAGAGGTCACACACTTATTATTTTGCTTAGAAGAATTAATAATGCCATGGGAAATGAAAGCTTCACCTCAATTCCTGTTTTGCTTTTGGTGGTTGTTGCTATTATTTGTTTTGTATGGAACACCAACAAAACATACATAGAAAAATGGACCACTTAAATGTGTATCAGTCAGGATACTGTAGGTCATGTACAGAAAAAAAATATCCAAATGTCAGAGGCCCATAACACTCAATGTTTATTTTTCTACTCTTACTTCCTGTCCATTATGGATCAACCTGGGGCTTGGATTTATGTCATCTTTACTGCAGTACCTAGGAGGCTGATAAAGAAGCCTTTTCTAGGATGTTGCTACTTTCATGGCAGCGGAAAGTAAATGATGGTGAAACACTAACTGACTTAAAACTGCTGATCAAAACTGATACATGTCACTTCTATTTATCTTTCTCTAAACAAAGCCAGATGCATCGCTAAAACTAATATCAATAGGGTGGGGACATATGCTTCCACACAACGGGCAAGGAGGGACCGTGAATATTTTGACACTAAACGTAGTAATCTTCGACAGTCTTAGATGATAAAATATGTAGATTACTCTAGCCATACTGTGGTATTTGTAGTTTCTCCATTGACCATGTGTTCTCTCACATTTGCACCTGATATTTGTAATTTTTTTCTGCCTGAAGCTCTTTCTCTCCCTTCTTCACACAGCTAGTACTTATACAACTTCCAAGTCTCAGACTAGATAATAGATCTTAGAACTCTTGCTTGACTCACTAATCCTATTCTATTCCTGAGTATTTCCATAGTTAACAGTTTTCAAATAGATCTTAACATCTCCACAAATATTTCTTGTTTTATTTTTTGTTTTGTATTGTATTTTTCTTTTCCATTCCTTTTTTGCTTCACCACTCAAAGGTAAGTGCATTGAGAGCAAAGAGTGTATCTGGTTCACCTAACATAAAACCTGGCACATATTAATTAATCAACCAATTAATATTGTTAAATGAACATTATCTTGACAGCTTCATGCAATCAATTTCTGTTGTGTTGTGAGGAAATATGGCATGGAAAAATAAAGACTACTAAATATTATTTGCTAGTCAAATAAGTGAATCATCTTGGATATCCAACCAGTTGGGACCTCAGTTGACTCCAGCATCACCCGACTTCTAACTGCAGTGATATGAAAGATTCTCAAGGGAGAGTGTAGAAAAGGCAGGGACCACTGGTAGGAATTTGGACTTGCGATTGATCATTTGGGGATGGTTGGGTAATGCTTCATATAAGCAACCCGGCCTTTTTAGGTTAAAGAAAATAAGGATCCTGGGCTTATAGCTTGATAAATTATAATTACTACTTTTTCTGCTTCTCTTCTTCACTTGTTGCTAGCTCTTCATTAATATACAAGTATGTTTTGGCTAAATGATGCAATTCAGATAAAAACATTAATTTATTCGGACTAAGGTGCAGCAGTGTCACTTAAAAAACATGTATGTATGCATACACACATATTTGTGCTGGAACTGGCAGCTATCATGAACAATGCATCCTTGTGTATAATTAGCATGCTTCAAAGATCACTATAGGCAAGAAGACATCAAAGAAAATAAGAAAGAAAGGTACTAGAATCATTGTGGGCAGAATATTTCTTAACTTTTTAACAGATAGCTAGAACAAAAAGTTTCTGGTGAGATAGAAAAGTCTATGTCGTTAGCAGTATTTCGACATACTCCTTATCACCTGATCCACCTGATCTGTGTTTTTGTACCCTGGTTTCGCATCAGAATCACTTGGTAAGCAGGCGTTTAAAAAGTGCTAATGACAGGGTCGGGCGCGGTGGCTCACGCCTGTAATCCCAGCATCTCGGGAGGCCAAGGCAGGCGGATCACGAGGTCAGGAGATCGAGACCATCCTGGCTAAAATGGTGAAACCCCGTCTCTACTAAAAATACAAAAAATTAGCCGGGTGTGGTGGCACGTGCCTGTAGTCCCAGCTACTTGGGAGGCTGAGGCAGGAGAATCGCTTGAACCCAGGAGGCGGAGGTTGCAGTGAGCCGAGATCGCGCCACTGCACTCCAGCCTGGGTGACAGAGCAAGATTCTGTCTCAAAAAAAAAAAAAAAAAAAAAAAAAAAAAGTACTAATCACCACACTCTATTAGGCTGGGACAATGGTATTTATAAAAAATTCCTTGGGTGTGTATAATGTTTAGCCAGGCAGGAGAATAGCTAGTCTAAAAATCAGGCACTGTAGCTCAATCATTTTTTTTTTAAGTGAACTTGTATCAGGTAACAAGAGGATCTAAACTTTATTTTGCCCCAGATGCATATAAAGTAAAACCAGACAAAATGCTTATGTTCCATGAAGTTTTCAGATATCCACCTTAAAATGTCTGCTGACGGCAACCGGGTTTAATTCCAAGAGACTAACCACTTCTGGCAACTGGATTGCAAAAGGGAGAAGGGATATAAGAAGGCAGTCTTTTGAAATAGATCAAGGCTGATATCTTTGCCTGGAAAAAGGATGATCCCTGCCTCATCGTCATGGGCGCATAGTGAGAACAGCATTGACAACATCCCGAGTATGTAGGGAATGCTTTATGTGGATTTGGAAAACATAAATCGTGAAAAAAGAATTTTAAAGCCTTTGCTACAGCTTTATTGGCATTATTAGACAGGGGTATGTGTTGTAAAGTATTTCCTTCCAATTTCCACGTATATTATGTAATATAAACTGCATGGAGATAAGTATTTGCCCTGATATTTTTCTTTGCTCAACAATGTAACTCTTCTCTTTTTCAACAATTCTCTGTATGATATTTCATCACAATGCCTAGTATCCATATATTTCAAAAATCCAAGTGTTTGATGGAACTTTTCATTCTGTAATCTATTTAGTCAGATAATACCTGCCAGGGTCAAAAATGTAAGTGCTACTTTAATCACTATAGCAATTACTATGGCAATTTTTACTATATAATAATTACACAGTAATAATTAATAATTAATATTAAAAATATCAGGGCAAATACTTATCTCCCTGCAGTTTATATTACATAATATATTAATATATTAATAATTACTGTGGCAATTACTACATTGCCACAATTTAAAAAAATTATTTTTGTTCTTTCAGTTTTGAATCTGGTGGATTTCAGACACAGTTGGAAGCTATTTTTGGCGAGCAAGTTTTCCTGGGAAGATATAATAACCCTGATGTTGAAGTCTTGTGGCTGATATGGGGGCATATCTATTTCAACATTAGCAGCATTACTGTCTGTCCAAGTTACCCATTTCCACTTTTAAGATACTGCAATAAATAGGCTTGTTTGCCTACTCCTCTTGAAGGCAGCAGGTTGAGTTAGATTGGGAAGATGGCATGAAGGTGGAAGGGGCAGACACTGTTGAATTCTTTGTATCTCTGTAAATTTCTATAGGGATTTCAAATTCTGCTTCCAGTTCCCAAAGTTTAGAGATCAATGCCATTATTAAAAACTACCATTAACAGCACTTTGGGAGGCCGAGGCGGGCGGATCACGAGGTCAGGAGATCGAGACCATCCTGGGTAACACAGTGAAACCCTGTCTCTACTAAAAATACAAAAAATTAGCCAGGTGTTGTGGCAGACACCTGTAGTCCCAGCTACTGGGGAGGCTGAGGGAGGAGAATGGCGTGAACCCAGGAGGCGGAGCTTGCAGTGAGCTGAGATGGCGCCACTGCACTCCAGCCTGGGAGACAGAGCGAGACTCCATCTCAAAACAAACAAACAAACAAACAAACAAAAAACAACTACCATTAACAGCATAGAGACTTTACCTGGAGTCTTCTGTTTAGGCTTCATTTGTTCAAAGTAACACTTTCCTTAGATTGTTTTCTTATATCATTTTAGAAGTTCTAATTATTTCTTTCCAAGAAAAAGCTTGTTTTTTGGAGGGTTAACACTAGAATTTTGTGATTCTGTATTTCTTCAGTAATGACAGCAAAAAAAGAACTTTATGGAAGAATAATAGGGAAGCTTATGGGAATTGAGGGATAGCTAGTGAACCAGGTTTGGAACAAGTAGGTAATTTGTCTTCCAGTTGCCAAAAATAAGGAAATGAAACTTTACCATTTCTTCTGTCTTTGCAACACTCTGATCAAGATTCAAAACTCGGGAAGAGAGAGTAATTGACTGGATTTAGTTCTAGGCCTAATGCAATCTATAGAAAAGAATAGGAGGGAAAGCACCTAGCTTATAACCCCACCAGCACTGCACACAATGGGGAAAAGATATTTTCCCAAAGGAAATAGCATACTGATAAGAATGGAGAATGGCTGCTGGATGGCTAAGAAGCAGTAAATGCCCCCGTCTGTATTTTTGCTTTTGTGGGATAGATGACAAGACTTCTGCCTCTCAGCAGGAACATACACTGAAGAAATAGAAATAACAAATCTTATTAAACTTGCAGCTGAAGAACATGGTGTTTTTATGTTAAAAATAAAAACAAAAAACAAAACAAAACAAAATAAATCAAAACACAAAACCTACCTCTGAGTTGGAGTAATTTCCTTAATTTTAATATCACAAACATTTTCTTTCCATCATTCTTTTCATCATGTGATTCTGGAACAGAGCTTGGCAAAGCGTGAGTCTAAAGGTACTTCCAGTTTGCTTGGCCGGTTAGGCTATGGTCCTTTGCAGTATCATTCATGTCACTTATTTACAGTGGTCCCTCTTATCTGCGGTTTCACTTTCCGCAGTTTCAGTTACCTGCGGTCAACTGTGGTCCAAAAATATTAAATGAAAAATTGCAGAAATAAACAGTTTATAAAGTTTAAATTGTTCACTATTCTAAGTAGTGTGAGGAAATTTCATGCTGTTCCACTCCGTCTTGCCCAGGACATGAATTGTCCGTTTATCCAGTGTGTTTATGCTGTAGATACTTCCTACCCTTTAGTCACTTAGTAGCTGCCTTGGTTATCATATCAGCTGTCTCAGTATCACAGTGCTTGTGTTCAAGTGGCTAATTACACATAATAATGGCCCCCAACTCAAGAATCATAATGCTATCATTTTGTTATAATTGTTACATTTTATTATGGTTGTTATTCTCTACTGTGCCTAATTTATAAATTAAACTTTATCATAGATATGTATATATAGGAAAATATAAATATATAAGGTTTGGTATTATTTGTGGTTTCAGGCATCTACTATTGTGTTCTGG
The DNA here is from genome assembly GCF_029281585.2 of Gorilla gorilla gorilla. Classification (NCBI taxonomy): domain Eukaryota; kingdom Metazoa; phylum Chordata; class Mammalia; order Primates; family Hominidae; genus Gorilla; species Gorilla gorilla. The sequence continues at coordinate 83,828,497 of NC_073235.2, read as the reverse complement.
AACGTATCTCCTGTGGATAAAGGGGGACTATTGTACCTCTATTTTTAAGCCATGGTGATATAGTTTTGTTTGTTTTTACTCTACTTCTGTGACAGATTAATGATGATGTAGTTTTGAAGGCTGAGTAGACTTCAATTGAGTGGACAATAGACAAGACTGGGTTTGGAAAACCCCTCTAGCTCCAGAATATCAGTGCAGTTGGAGCATGGAGTGACGCTTAAGGGATCTTGGGTTTCAAACTGAGATGTGATGAAAGAGGCTAAAAGCACAAGTAAAGAGCAAATCGGAAAAACATGACAGACTCACAAGATCTTATGGTCATCATAGAATCACATTGATTTAGGATAGCAAATACTTGGCTCATAAACTCATCTGATCTCATCTTATACTCAAGATGCATCACCAATCAAGACACTGTAACTGATGAGCTGCAGAAGAAATTTACCCGTGGCTCTGTCCCTTTCAAGCCATCTATTTATAGCACTCTTCTAATCATCTTTTTAAAACTTCAAATTGGATCTCTAAAACTTCTGACAGTCTTGCTCCAAAAACATTTTTCCCCCAACCCATACCCTGAACACTCATTGTTTCATGACTTTGTGCATACAGTTTCCTTTTCTTGAATATTCTTTACCTTCTTGCTCATTGGTGAACTCCTTCCTATCCTTCAAAACATTTTGTCCCTTTCTTACACACGTTTCTGATTCCACCAGGCTAATTATTCTAGCCCTCTGTACTTCTAGAACACTGCATTTATCTCTCTTACAAGATAACTTTCCTGGAATTTTAATGTTTATATAAACCGTAATTACTTTTGCACCAACCTAATATGTCTGTGTTTTTCGTTAGACTTTATGCCACTTCAAAGTAGAAATACAGCTTCTTCTTCTTTTTATTTGCTCTAACTTAACCCCAGTTTTGACCCCATTGTAGATGCTCAGTAAATCATTATTGGTTGAGTAAATGAATGTCAACCAAGTTTTGTGGTCATCCTGTCATAACACTGAGAAATAAAGGGACTTTTGACTCAATGTTGTATTTTCTGTATTAATTAAAAGTTTATGTTTTGGGACTTGGATGTAGTGTATGATCTACCTTCACTTGAAATATTAAATTGAAGTTTATAGTTTTGCTTGTTTCGTCTTACTTTAGCCTAATTTGTGCATTGCTCCTTATAAATGTAAATTAATTAAAGTCTTACGCTATTTAGGGGAGCTGAGATTAATCAAAACCCCTGTACTCTAAAAAGAATATCCATATTTATTATTTGAATTATATTTAATTCTGTTTATTTTAACATTTTTCTGCATACACTTTTGAATCTCTTTGACTAGATGTCCATTTTCAACCTCATCTCATCATGCAATATTCACAGGAGTGTTTGGTTTAAAAATGCACAAAGGTATCTTATTAAATAATGTCACAAACATGAAGTTCATTATTATGCAAATGCCATCCTTGGAACAGATTTGTTAATTGCAACTCATTTGCATAATTAATGAACTCCCAAATGAATTATGCCTTTGCAGATTTGTGCAGCATTGTTTTAAAATAAATTATAAAATACATGTCAAAGGAAGAGTGCTTTCTGGGTTCCCACAGCATTGTTTGAAAATTAATTACCAAATGCTTGTCAAATTAAAATGAGTTTGTAGTTTTTACAATGTTATTTTAAAATTAATCACAAAATAAAATGTCACTGCATTAAAGTAAACAACTTGTTATTTTTCTCTAAAAAGAACCACAGAAAACAGCATTTTAACTTCAATTACATTGTTTGGTATAGTGATTCTAGTGTTTTATTCATTTCATCTTTACACTGTGACTTAACAAAGTTGCTAGTTGTTAGCATTTTAATGTTTGATAAATTGAGATTTAATTTAATTTTATTATGTAGCTTATTTTATACGGTTGATGATTAATACATTGCATATGAACTCAGTATGGGTTTGTTCATGATAAATTAGAATTTAAAAAAAACTTCAAGGTCATTTAAATCTGTTGTTATAGCAGTATTCTTAAGGTTTATTTTATTTGAAGTTTTGACTGCTGCCAGTTAAAATGATTAAAAGCATATAGTTTGAATCATTCTGCCTCTTCTGACTAATATAGTAGCATAATTCCTTTCTTTGATACAGAAAAGGCTTTTGCCCCTCACACTACTTTCTTCACACCATGGAAATTCTCTGTTCTTGCACAGAAGCCACAGCTACTCCCCAGTCCTAGACTCCCCCGCCCACAGGGACTGTCTATCCCCCAGGAAATCAGATGGAAAACCATTAGACCTAAAAAGTGATTTGGCCAAAATAACTTCCAAAACAATAGACTCGGTAGAGAAATTTCAGGAATTAAGGTTGCTTACCAAATACCTTTTCAAAATATCAAAATATAATAATAATAATAATAATGAATCATTATCCCCACCTAGTAGTATGAGAACATCTAATAGTGAGACACCCACTCCCATAAGAAAAGAAGTCCATTTTTTTTTTTTAACAATAGTATCCCTTCTGCTCACCTCTCCCTCTCCCCATCCTCCAAACCAAACCAATTGTCTGTGGTTTATATTCCATTTTGTCAGTTCTTGACCATGGAATGCAAATCCATGGGGGAAGGTCTTTGTTTGACATGATTGCAACTATGCAAACTGACCCCAACTAGACAATAATTCTTAAGTAAAATGATAAAACATTTTGCCTCTTAAAAAAACCCTGTATATAGCTGCCTTTCTAAACCCCTATGAGCAATTTCATGTTGCCCTTTCTATAAACTGATATGCATAGCAGCCCTTTTTGAAGAGGCAATATTTCTTCCACTTCATACCTTGTGTGTGAATAAATCCAAGTGGTTCATGCAGATACATGGATTTGACGTTGTGCCATTTTCTATTTCAGTCTGGCACAGATATTACTCAAAGACTTAAAACATCTTTTACAATCAAATTAAAAAAAAAACCCTACTATTGTTTAAGCTTTGATGCCACCCTGTACTTATTCCTTTGTTTAAATTCTTTAGGATATTCCAACTTGACATTCTCTTCTGAAATTCTAAATCATTATGCTCATAAGTATAGGAGAATAAAACATCCAACACAGACAAACTGCCCTCATGACAAAAAAATTTTTAGTGGGCCAATAACTACATATGAAAGTCTAAGTTATTTTGTACAGATGCACCATCTTTCATTAGGAACACCATTTACTTTGAGAGGGCTCCCATTGAATTAAAACAGAAGTGTTCTAAATGAGAGAATTTGATCCACAACTTATTTTCTCTAACAAGCTACAGCCTGCGAAGCATTCCAGTCTTTGGAAAAATTTCACATTAGTGAGAACAAGAGTGAATAAAGCCACAGTTTTTGTTGATTGAACATAAACCTTTTGTGAATCCTTGTAAGGGTCACTGGTCTACTCTTGATATAGTCTTCATGGCTACTTTCATTCCAAACTGTTTTCATTTCTGTGTTTTACTATACAAATTTCAGAAACATGGGTACAATGGACAACCTATAAAATAGATCAGCATCCAAATTTTCTTTAATAAAATCATGGCTTTGTTTTTCCTTCCAAAGGGATTCTCTTTCCTTCTTTTCTGCTTATTTTAAAATATTTAACTAAAAAATAAAAATTCTATCTATTCAAGGTATAAAATATAATGATAGATGTATATGGTATAACAATAACCACAATAAAATTAATCAACACATTCATTACCACCCGTAGTTACCATTTGTGTATGGTGGGAGATGAGGACACTTAAAATCTGCTCTCTTATCAAATTTCAAGTAAACAACATAGTATTATTAATTATAGTCACCATGGATAAAAAATGTGGTATATATAATGGAATATTATTTGGCCATAAAAATAAGAAAATTCTCCCATTAGTAACCACATAGGTGAAACTGGAGGACATTATGCTAAGTGAAATAAGCCAGAAACAGAGAGACAAATACTGCATCATTTCACTCATATTTTGAATTTAAACACATCAAACTCTTTAAACCAGAGAATACTACTGTGGCTGCCAGGGGTCTGAGGGTGGGGGAAATGGGGAAATGTTGGTCAAGGGAACAAAGTTTCAGTTATAAGATGAGTAAGTCTGAGGATCTGATGTGCAAAATCTTGGTATTTTAACTGAGTTTCAATGTCAGTTTGCATAGAATGTCATATAAACTGGATTTAAGAATATAGTTTGCTTTCAACTTCCTTTGGAGATCTTTTCAGTTCCTTCCAAAAAATATGCTATTGTTTTTTCTGGAGCTTTTTCCAAGTAGCTTTGTTGTCTAGATCAAGATCAAAGACCATAAAACCCAAATCTACCCATCCTTTATTTAGAAAAATCTATCAAAGAGAAGTAAGTTTAATGGTACTTTGTAAACCAAAGCAACCCTTGAGGTTGCAATATCTAAAATGTCGATCTCCTATGATTTCTCTTTCATTTATTGAAAATCCATTGTTATCTTATTTTTAATGATGGTATTCTAGGCATTTCATATACTATTCCAAATTTGTAAGTTAAATATATATTTTAAGCTACAAGCAGAAAAACTTTTATTTCTCCCAAAACAAGTGCTAAAAGCTGTTTTTGTATTATCACTGGGCATAAATAATCACTTTCTTCAGAAATAGTTTTGGAAAAAAAAAATCCTTCCTGGAAAAGATTCTCCTACACTGAGTCTTTATACAATATTGAATGTGTTTAAGTTACTAGAAACTTTTGTCTCTACAGTAAAGGGAAATTTCTAAAATTGTTCATTTCTAAAATTGCTCAGTATTATATGGCAAAACAATTAAACTGCATTCTTTAACTTTTTTAGTTAGATATATAGGTAATGTAGATACATAGCCAGAAACAATAACGCATTTTGTGGCTTTGACAGTAACACAGAATTTCATTTTATTTGCTAATTTTTTGATTTGTGAATACCTATTCTCCTTTCTGAACATTAACTGTGACTGAAAGATTCATAGGCTTATTGAATATTCATGCAAATAATTTGAGATCTTTCTTCCCTAGAGTTCAAGTTGAAATACATTGTTGATGTATGTCCACTGTGACATACTGTGACATTGTTTTGCAATTATTTTTAATTAGAAATAAAATATTAATCTATTTGAGTTTGTGTATAGAATGTATTTGGAGGGAGGAGAGAACTCAGAGAGGTATACAGTGATAGAATTTTAATTAATTTATTTTAAAGAGAAGTCACTTTAACTTGAAGGTCAGCCCCGTTTGTGATTTACAGAAGGGAATTCACAATGACTACAACTTACAGAGAAAACTGAAATCACTTATGGTTAGGTTCCTCTTATTAATCCAAAATGAATAAAGGGCTTGTTTTCCTCAAGGCTCAAGAAGTGAGAAGCTGAAATAGTGAACTGTTCTTTGGATCTCAGATTTCTGCTATTAGAGCTATTACTTTGTGCTAAGTTTCAGTGAAAAGCTTCTAAATCTTCTGAAGAAATAATTGTGGTGGCTGGGTTCATGTCATGCAATTTCAGGTTCCCTTCTGAGCAGAGGTCCAATTCTTGAAATTTAAAGAATTTGTCAAGACTTCTCTGCCAAAACTATTAGATGACTAATATTAAGGAAAAAGAATCACTTCTATCTTAATGCCATTTTAGATATGTGATTATTTGGAACCCCGTCTTGTCAAAGTTTTGCCCTCTTAAATCATTGAACAGCCTCAAGAACATCACTAATTTAGGCTACGTGTACACTATATTCTCTATCCACGAATTTGACAGTAACAGTTGATTTATATATTCTGATTCTTAAAAGTTTGTTAGTTTTTTCAATTTGGTGCTCTCTACTAAAACGGTGTGGGTTCAGGGATGGGGGAAGAAAATGTCAAATCACTTCTCCCTAGAGAAACCAATAACCCAAACTGCTCCAAACTCTAAACTTGTATTTGATCCTTTTTTGATTGCTGGTGTTAGGATTTCCTACCTTGTGGTTGTAATGGTTCACTGTCAAGTTCTGACTTTCTTGGAGACCACTTGGATATTACCCTAGTAGCTCATACTTTATTAATCTTAAAAAGTGAAAAAATATTCAGTTGAGTTCAACTGAAGTTCAGTTCAACAATAGAACCCCTATTCTGGTCCAGCTACTGTACCAAGCACTGACACTACCCAGATGAATAACACATAGTTGACGTCCTCAAGGACCTGACAATCTGTGGGGGAGACAAACAACTGAAATGGGCAATTGTCATCTGAAGCAGGAGGTTTAATAATGATGATGTGTGGAAAGAAAGCCTCCTAGCACAACTTGTAGAAAAATGAGTTGGAGATGCCCAGAAAGTGTTCCCAATTGTTCCAGCATCCTTGAAATTTACCCTGCAAAATACGTGGAAGTCATCCGACCCATCTGACTATCTGATGCCATACAAAAGGATCATAGCAGAAAGCTAATGTAAGACTGGTGATTGTCTTGTGCCAAAACCCAACACCCTGCTCCATAGGTAAATGTGGAAACAAATGTTACTCTAGTTCAGTAAAGACAAACATAGCCAAACTTTTCCACTGATCAAACTCGTTTACATGATCCTATGTGTTTTATACTTAGAGATCCCCAAATAATTCCAAGTAGCAGTTTTATGGAGATTTACTATAGATTTCATCACTGAAGTGGTTTTCACCCTGTTTGCTCATCATTTCCATTTCTACTCTGATTAAATATTGAAATTCATTATCCTTTTATAAAATCAAGTCAAAGCAGACATATACACTATTAGTTTTTGACTGAATCTCCATGAGAAGGACACTATAATGGTCACATCATAAAACAATGAATAGCTAAAATATATCACGATTGCTTCTTAGGAATAAGTGCCTAAGAGCTTTGTGTACTTAATTTCAATTGTAATAATTCTAATTGATCATTACTATTCTGCCCATTTTACCAGGAAAATAATCTGGTCTCAGAAAGCTAAGAACCTTAGCCAAAGTCATCAGCAAGTAAGTTATGCAAGCAGTATTGTGTCCTTGGATCTATACTTGTAACCACTGTGCTGTTGATTAGACAAAATAGCCATACCAAGCTGCTAAAGAAACTATTATGTTGTGTTTGCTTCCCAGAGCTCTTCTTAGCTTTAGTATTTTTTAATGATTTAAGTAGTAGAATGACATATCTAAATATAAAAGAAATTAAAATCCCTGTATTAACATAATGTGACTAGACATATTGTATGTCATATGCCTCTGATATTCATAACTTCACAAAAGGGGCTAGGTATCTATTGTCATTCAGTTCCAGTCTTGGCATATTTTTCCAGTGAAGGGGCAGAGATCTCTCCACTCTAGTGTTCTATGCTAAACTTTCATTTTTTTTTTTTTTTTGTGAGCCCAGACCAGAGTCCCACAGACAGCATGAATGATGATTCATTCATGTACTCAGCAGATACCTATTAAGCAACTATTTGGCATGGAGACTGTACCAGTGAACAGATCATTCTTACCCTCCTGAGTTTATAGTCCAGTAGAGAAGACAGATACAAACATGTACGTGGACATCAGTGTTTTAATGGCAAAGTACATACAACCATGGCTGGGTTGGCTTTCCTGGAATGGTGACGTAAAAGCTGAGCTCTCCAGTCTCAGTAGGAGTTAGCTAGATGAAGGTGAGAAAGATGTAGGAAAAGGGTAGAAACTATATTGAGAAAACTGAACATTTGAAGCTTCAAGGATGGAAAACCGTGATGTTACTACGGTCTGAAGTAGTCTGGTATGGTTGGCACTAGGACATCCAACCAAGAGAAGAAACCGGAGAGGTAATCATAATCCTAATAGCTGATATTCTTCTGGAATCTATCTATTTTAAAATGTACTACCTCATAAAATATTCATAACCACCCTAAGAGGGAGATATTATTATTACCTCAATTTTTCAGATGAAATAACTTGATCATGGTCTTATCCAGTGAGTAAGCGGCAGAGCTTTGAATCAAAGAGATCCAGTTCCAAAGCTCACATCCTCCATCAGCAACCACCGCTGCCTTCAGATCATGATGGGCCTTGTAAGACATAATAAGAACTCTAGTGTTTATCCCATAGGTCAGAATTCTCAAAGTATGTTCCCCACCCAAGACCTACTGAATTAGAAACTCTGGGGCAATGCCGAATAATTCATGAGTTCAAAAACCCTTCAAGTAATTCTGATGTTCAATCAAGTTTGAGAAACTGTGATCAGGGCAATGAGAAATCCTGTAACATTTTAAAGCAGAGAGAAATATGACTTAACCAGATGAGGTTTTCTGAAAGCTGATCATTCTTTCCACAGGTGATCCCTTCAGAATGAAGACTCAAGCATCTTCATTGCTGCTCTGCACCCACAGTTACACACTGACTCCCCTTGAGTTATGGAGAATGAAGTTAAGAGTAAAGGCCATCCAAAGTGGTAGGACTAATGAGCAACGCAGCCTTCTATTAGGGAGCCCTAACCTGACTGCTAAATTGAAAGAGATAAAAATATCCTTTGTAATCTGATTGCAAGAAAGTGCCCCTAATTGGATGGTTGTGACTTAGATAAATTTTAATTTATTAGGCTTGCTTAGTTTTATGGGCAAAAAGTGTGCATTTATAACAGTTGTTGAAATTTATCTTTCTCTTTGAATGAGGTATATTTTTCACTAGGAATAGTTGCAGTAATAATAATGACTAATATATGTACATATACTTCTTAATTTCAAAATATATTCCATGTATCAGAGTCACATAAAATTTTCACTTTTCTAGAAAGGGGCCAAATCATAAAATGAATAAAAATATAGTAACTCTACCTTATTCACTGTCAACTAAAGAAAGATTGCCACAGAATAGTAATCTTTAATTTGTAATCATTTTGTTTCTTTTCAACTAAATTACCCTCATTTCATTAACTTGTAGTAAAGTCTTCTTGCCCTACCAGTTTTTTAAAAATATTTTAATGACCTTTAATAATACTTTTAAGTATCATATTTATACTACTATAATTATATACTGAAATTTCAATTACCCTAGAAACCAGAAATTGTGAAAAACTTTTCTAAAAAGTAATGGTTTAAAAGTTGATTAAAATCACCAATATGAAAATGATTAATAGTGTACATTTTATTGAGGATACATTTGAAAATCTAACAGAGCCAATGACTAGTTTTTCATTTAACTTGACCTTGAAATACTCTTAAGGATACAAAATAAAAAGGACTTTGTCTGATGCCTGCCTCTGCCCCAAGGTGTAAGCAAAGAGAGACTTCCAATTTAGTCATATGGCCAGGGTTCAACATTTCAACATGCTGTACTTTATTTTTAATTCCAGGGAGAAAATATAGGCTTTAAAAAATGTATACAATTTTATATTAATGTCTTCTTGTGTTTTGTATTTAATGAGTCAATATCTCTTTAAGCTAACCTAACAATTTGAAAAAAAGGAATTTTCATTCTCATTAGCCGATAGATATATACGATAAGCCAAAGAGAAGTGACCACTCAAGGCCACACATTTGCTTTCTTCTACCTGGAGTACTCCCCACTCTCTCTCTCCTTCCCCCCACCCTCCCTTCCTACTAGCTCTTCATGACTCAGTCTTAACACCATTTTTTCAGGTGACCCTTTCCAGACTACTGAAACCTATCATCCCTTTCCCACCAAACCAGGATAGATTCCTTTAAGCTCCCATAGTTATCTGTCCCTCTTTATCTGTCCAACTTTTGTAATCGTTGGAATTAAAATAGTAAAAAATAGTAATTGAATGTCTGCATCTCTTCTAAGAGTGTAAATTCTAATAGAATAGGAAGAGACACTTCTGACTTGTTCCTCATTATATCTTCAGCAAGTAGTATTGTGCTTTGCATAGAAGGGTTTCAGTAGATACTAGTGGAGGGAGGGTGAGAAGCGGGGAGGAAAGAGGGTAGGAGGGAAGGAAAGAAGAAAAGAAGGAAGGATGTTGCAAGATAAGAGCTCCATCAGAAAAAAAAAAGCACATATTTGTGTTCTAAGCTAAACTTTCATGTGACTAAATACCACTGTATTTGGCTACATGAACTCAAAATATGCTGGCTTAACCAACATCTCCATAATTAGGTGAATTATTATATGTTTATTAATGATAAGTGAATGGAGCCATAGTTATTCACTTAAACACAAAGTGAAGTGACTAAAATATATTTTGGAAATCATCACATGAATAAGGATATTTCTGAAGGAGGAGACACATGGCATATACCTCAGAATGGCCAGTGAAAAACCACTTAGTTGTGGGAGAAATGGTCTAATCCATCCACACCACTGAGAGGGATCATTTCCAAGTGGAGGCCTCTCTGATCTGGCTGTGGCTCCTGAAGGAGACATGCCTAAGATAAAGTGAAATGGGGATTGTGGAGAAGACACCTGTGTCTACTTAATCTGCCTGTTTTTACCTAGCTCTACCAAGAGTGGACATTGCTTTCTACTTTTTCTTAGCTCTAAAATCAACTCCTGGAAGTTTCTGCCAAAGACTCAACTTTTCACTCAAAATTTTGAGAAGTTTTACTAATCATCTATCAACCTCATTCAACAAATACTTACTGACCACCTACTATGTGCCAGATAGTGTTCTAGATATTTAGGATATCTCGGGAACAAAATAGAATCAATAGACGTGGAGCACTGTTCTGAGACTGACAATAACTACTAAATATATAAATAGTACTAAATGACAGTAAATACTAAAATATATAAAATGTGATTTCTGCTCTCAAAAAGTTTACAATCTTGAATGGGGGGCAGGTAATAGTTGATAAACATAAAAATGGTGACCTACCACAAGGTAGCACATGAAGACTCAAACCTTTTAGATATTGAATAGATGAGTTTTTGTCAGGGAAGAGACAACTTTGAACGTGGGGGTCAGGGGAAGCTCCACTAAGGAGCTAAGTCTTGAATGGGGACTTGGAGCCAAGTTTAGAACAGCAGGGAAGGAAACTTGGGGAGAAAAGAGAAGGGTGGAGGCTCTCTGGAATCTCATGTATAAGAACTTTTCTTGAAAATTGTGTACTGTCTACATTTACCAGTTGAGCACCTGCTGTGTACTGAATAGTATAATAAACTGTGTGGTGTATGCCATCAAAGAGAAATTGCACTCTCCAAAGTTTATGAACGAATAAGGAACTTAAAAAAATGTACATTAGTCACTAAACTACAAAGTAGAAAGTTCAAAGAGTCATAAATAAGAGAGGTGCTGAAAAAGTTCTATGGCAGTTTGGTGGAGGGAGACATTACTAATAGCTAGTGATCAGAGAAGACCTCACGGAAAATAGTTAGCATTCAACTGGGCCTTAAAAATCATGAACATGTGAAAAGGAGAAAATGACTTAAACACAGAGTCAAGAAAGGAGCCTGATGGACTAGCAAAGAAATCAGAAATGGAAAAGTCATTTAAAAGATTATTGCAGGAGTTGATATAGATGAAAAAGACCAAAATATTTTTTGACTGATTGACTTTAACTGGCAACACATACTTTCTTATTCTTCTACTATCTCTTATAAATTATTTCATTATAATATTTGAATCACCAAGTCATAATATGCAATTTTCTTTATTATTTAACATTTAGCATTTCCATCCCATTAGGAGTTTTCTTGCTTGATTTTATTTATCTATTTATTTATTTGGACAGGGTCCTGCTCTGTTGCCCAGGCTTGAGTGCAGTGGCTCCATCTCGGCTCACGGCTCACTGCAACCTCCGCCTTCCAGCCTCAAGCGATTCGCCCACCTCAGCCTCCTGAGTAGCTGGGATGACAGGCACATGCCACCATCCCTGGTTAATTTTTGTTGTTTGTGTAGAGGTGGAGTTTCGCCATGTTGCCCAGGCTGGTCTTGAGCTCCACAGCCTCCCAAAGTACTGGGATTACAGGCATGAGCCACCATGCCTGGCCTGAATTTTTTAATCTTTAGGTATTTTTGAGTCCACATTCCATCATCAGATTTGATTACTGTCATCATGACTATTTAATATTATTTTTATTATTACAACCTGATTTTTGACATACATTTCCTTAAATAGTGGTTAATGCTCATTTTAATCTATTTTCACCTTGTTTGTTGAAGCCCCTGTATCTGCTTCATCACTGGGCCCACCTAGACTTAGTATGTTACATATATAGTTCTAATGATTTATTTTAAGCTGTACTGTATGTGGTGAGTTATTTATGTTAAATAATCAGAATAAAACAGTAAAATATGAAACACTGCTAGAATTGTATTCCAGCTATCTTATGTTCTATTTCTGATAGTTACACTAAAGAGAATTGTGTAAATTATCCTCCTGGCTCTCCTCCCTGAGGTCAACTTCAAAAGGTTAAGGATATACTCATAGTAGTATAGTTGTCCACAATAAATTTTGTCTACAAAAGGGGCTGAGTGTGTGCTACCTAAATGTTGGTGTGTGGTGTGAGAGTGACCTTGACCATGTGTGTAAGCAATTATTATTATTATTATTATTTTTGTCAGCGCACTAAAACTTTTGCTAGTCTCACAGTAATCATCTTCTCATCTGTTTATGTCCACAATGGCAGGATATTTGACACCCAGAGCCAAAGTGGGAGGGACTGAGCACAGATTGAGCAGAGGTTTTGGTGGGAGAGGAGCTTGCTGCCTGGGTCCCCTCTGCCTCCTTTTAGCCCCAACTACTCACAGCAGTCCTAGAAAAGCTAAGGTAAAGAGTAGAGGAAGATATAGGATTCCCCACTCTCTTCTGTCTATCCATTCCTTAATTTAAAAAAATATTCATTGATTATCTACTTTGGGCTGAGGCCATAGCATGAGTTAAAAAACTTCTGCCATGAACCTTGACTGCATATCGTTTATAATTGAGTGGTGGTGACAAATATAAAATGAATCATTATAGGAGTCATTATACCAGGTATAATGACACCTTGTGTCAAGTGCTACAAGGGGAAAGTGCAGAGTGCTATAGGAAAGTAAGGATAGGGTGCTATGCTTAAGCAGCAACCTGTTCCCCAGAACAGAAGAAAATAGAGGCAGTTTTGTTTAAGCATAATGATTGTCAGAATAAGTGATAAAATTTTATTTTCTTAGAATAAGTGTGATATAGGTAAAATTATAACAATGGCAAAAAATTTAGAAAACTGGTGGCTATTTAATAAACTATGCACAAAATCTTGTTATTCTAAAGGATGACAAGGAATCCATGGAATTTCCCCCTATAATCTTTTAATAGTACATATTCCACACAAAAGAAGGAATTTTCATCTGAAATCTTATGCACCTGTGTGGCTACTCAATTATTCACAAAACATCATGGATCTGATATATATTTTCCCTACTTAATTTTGTTAGACAATTTGTAATGCTAAATAAAATATGCACAAGAACCTTAAATTTAGCATGGCAGATATTTTCTGAACATTCACTTATTCACTTACTGTGGGCTATTTAGAAAAATCAGATGTGCACACTGATCATCTTAGCACATGTCCATCTGTCATCTAGAATTGCCAATAAAAATATTGTTTAAATAGTTGTGGTTAAGAATAGAGACCCTGAGAATGAGAGAAGCTGGGAGTAGATTATATAAATAATCACAGAGCTACACCAAGATAACTTCCAGGTCAGCCACAAAATTATAATGACAGGAGTAGCCCTTGATTATTTGTTCATTTGCTCCATTTCTAAGGATTCTTGAGGTACATCTTATTGTATATTATTTATAAATAAATGAGAAAAGGGGAAGTTAGTAAATGCACATCACTGGAACCAACTTAATCTCAGAAAAAAAAAACTCTGAGTATAAAAAAAAAGTCTTTTTTTTTTTTTGTAGGGCAGTTTTAGGTTGAAAGCAAAACTGAGAGGAAGGTACAGAAATTTGTCACATAGTCCCTGTCCCCACCCATGCATAGCCTCCCCCATTATCAACATCCCCCACCAGAGTGGTATGTTTGTTACAATAGATGAAAATGCACTGACACATCATTATCACCTAAAGTCCATATTTTAAATGTGCACAGTCACACAGAATGCATGTTTAGACAAATGTATAAGAATGACATGTATCCATCATTATACTTCATACAGAGTATGGCCATGGTCTGATAAATCCTCTATGCTCATCCTATTCCTTCCCCGACCCCCAAGTTTTGGTAACCACTGATCTTTTTTATCATCTCCATAGATTTGCTTTTTCCAGAATGTCAGACTGCTGGAGTCATTCACGTATTCATTACTGGCAGATATGTAGCCTTTTCAGATTTCCTTCTTTCAGTTAATAAAAATTGTGTGACTCTTCCATGTCTTTTCGTGGTTTGGTAGCTCATTTCTTTTTAGTGCTGAGTATTCTTTAATTATCTTTTTTTGTTTTTTATAAATTTTATTTTCCAGTATTCTTTCTACTTTAGTTTTTTTTTTAATACTTTAAGTTTTAGGGTACATGTGCACAATGTGCAGGTTAGTTACACATGTATACATGTGCCATGCTGGTGTGCTGCACCCATTAACTCATCATCTAGCATTAGGTATATCTCCCAGTGCTATCCCTCCCCCCTCCCCCCACCCCACAACAGGCCCCAGAGTGTGATGTTCCCCTTCCTGTGTCCATGTGTTCTCATTGTTCAATTCCCACCTATGAGCGAGAATATGCAGTGTTTGGTTTTTTGTTCTTGTGATAGTTTACTGAGAATGATGATTTCCAATTTCATCCATGTCCCTACAAAGGACACGAACTCATCATTTTTTACGGCTGCATAGTATTCCATGGTGTATATGTGCCACATTTTCTTAATCCAGTCTATCACTGTTGGACATTTGGGTTGGTTCCAAGTCTTTGCTATTGTGAATAATGCCGCAATAAACATACGTGTGCATGTGTCTTTATAGCAGCATGATTTATAGTCCTTTGGGTATATACCCAGTAATGGGATGGCTGGGTCAAATGGTATTTCTAGTTCTAGATCCCTGAGGAATCGCCACACTGACTTCCACAATGGTTGAACTAGTTGACAGTCCCACCAACAGTGTAAAAGTGTTCCTATTTCTCCACATCCTCTCCAGCACCTGTTGTTTCCTGCCTCTTTAATGATTGCCATTCTAACTGGTGTGAGATGGTATCTCATTGTGGTTTTGATTTGCATTTCTCTGATGGCCAGTGATGGTGAGCATTTTTTCATGTGTTTTTTGGCTGCATAAATGTCTTCTTTTGAGAAGTGTCTGTTCATGTCCTTCGCCCACTTTTTGATGGGGTTGTTTTTTTCTTGTAAATTTGTTTGAGTTCATTGTAGATTCTGGATATTAGCCCTTTGTCAGATGAGTAGGTTGCGAACATTTTCTCCCATTGTGTAGGTTGCCTGTTCACTCTGATGGTAGTTTCTTTTGCTGTGCAGAAGCTCTTTAGTTGAATTAGATCCCATTTGTCAATTTTGGCTTTTGTTGCCATTGCTTTTGGTGTTTTAGAAATGAAGTCCTTGCCCATGCCTATGTCCTGAATGGTAAAGCCTAGGTTTTCTTCTAGGGTTTTTATGGTTTTAGGTCTAACGTTTAAGTCTTTAAACCATCTTGAATTGATTTTTGTATAAGGTGTAAGGAAGGGATCCAGTTTCAGCTTTCTACATATGGCTAGCCAGTTTTCCCAGCACCATTTATTAAATAGGGAATCCTTTCCCCATTGCTTGTTTTTCTCAGGTTTGTCAAAGATCAGATAGTTGTAGATATGCGGCGTTATTTCTGAGGGCTCTGTTCTGTTCCGTTGATCTATATCTCTGTTTTGGTACCAGTACCATGCTGTTTTGGTTACTGTAGCCTTGTAGTATAGTTTGAAGTCAGGTAGTGTGATGCCTCCAGCTTTGTTCTTTTGACTTAGGATTGACTCGGCGATGCGGGCTCTTTTTTGATTCCATATGAACTTTAAAGTAGTTTTTTCCAATTCTGTGAAGAAAGTCATTGGTAGCTTGATGGGGATGGCATTGAATCTGTAAATTACCTTGGGCAGTATGGCCATTTTCACGATATTGATTCTTTCATTATCTGGAGGTATTACAGTCTATTTATGCATTCACTTATGAAAGGACATCTTGGCAACTATGAAAAAAGCTGCTATAAACATCTGTGTGCAGATTTTTGTGTGGGCATAAGTTTGAGTAAATAGTAAGGAGCCTGACTGCTGGACTGTATGAGAAGAAGATTCTTAATTTTGTAAGAAACCACCAAACTGTCTTCCAAAGTGGCTGTACCATTTTGCATTCTCAGCAGCAATGAACAGAAGTTCTTCTTCCTCCACATCCTCACAGCATTTGTTGTTAGTATTCTGGATTTGGGTCACTGTAGTAGGTACATAGTGGTACCTTACTTTAATGAAACTCAGATTTTATGAGCTCCTCTTGGTCACCGACTGGAAGTGGAGGCTACTTTTTCTCAATATGTTCTTTAGTTACATTTGTTGAAAAGCTGAAACTAGACATATTATTATTGCTGGCTGCTATCAGCCTCTTATGTGCAACCTTCCAGTGAGGAACCAGGAAGTCTTGCTCCGCAAGAGGGTGTTCCTAAATTCCAAGCACCCCTGGCTGATAATCCTTTCTTGGCTATAAAAGTTGGCTAGTGAGAGAGGCCTGGTTGAGTCAGAAAGGAAACTCTTCTTGTCTTAGTTAGGGTCTCCAAGATAATGAGTGTAGAGGGAGCAGAAGTGTTTGGAAGTTTCCTGTTCTTGCTACACCTGCCATTATGATCAGAGAGAGTAAAAAATAAAACACGAGGCTGGGCGCTGTGGCTCACGCCTGTAATCCCAGCACTTTGGGAGGCTGAGGCGGGCGGATCACGAGGTCAGGAGATCGAGACCATCCTGGCTAACACGATGAAACTCCATCTCTACTAAAAATACAAAAATTAGCCGGGCGTGGTGGTGGGCGCCTGTAGTCCCAGCTACTCAGGAGGCTGAGGCAGGAGAATGGCATGAACCCGGGAGGCAGAGCTTGCTGTGAGCAGAGATCCCGCCACTGCACTCCAGCCTGGGCGACAGAGCGAGACTCCGTCTCAAAAATAAATAAATAAATAAATAAATAAATAAATAAATAAATAAAACATGAAGCCCCTCTGAAAAAGGGGTTAATCTCAGAAAAAAAACTCTGAGTATAAAAAAAAGTCTTTTCGTTTGTAGAGCAGTTTTAGGTTGAAAGCAAAACTGAGAGGAAGGTTGCTTTAAGCAGAAATAAATGTGCTTCTGTCTTTGTTCTGTAGAAGAAATAAATCAAAGGAGCAAATAATACATCCTTCCAGAAGAGAAAATGATTCCAGATTCCTGTTTTGTAACACTCTTTCTGTTGTCTCCAAAAATTACAAAAATATTTTGTGTATATATATATATAACTTTCATTACCATATACAATCTCAGTCATATTCTAACAGGGCTAGAGGTAGTGATGTACCCACTCTACACTTGGGTAGTAACAACTTTCCTATATGTTAGAGCACGAATGCTCACATTCTTTATAGAGTAAAAGACTTCTTATAAGATTGGTACCAACAATTACTTGTTTAATCAAAGAAGTAGGTTAAAATTGAAATAATAAAAAGATACACACATATCATATTAGTTTAACTTAAGATATATATCTATTCATTTGCCAAACTTCAAATGTAGGGCCAACGCCATTTCTTTGGTATGGGGCCAGCGGCTGGAGATCAGCATTGACATTTGACACAAACAAATCCATAATGTATCCTCAATAAATGCCAGTTGTTTTATTTTATTTATGTGAATTAAGAACTTAAAGCCATAAATAAAGCAATCCAAAGCAGAATCCATTTAGGTTTTCCTGATTTTTCCCAATATTTTCTGTTTCCTTACCTATAGTTTATCTGAAAGCGATTTTAAAGTAACTTTCAGTACTTTCCAAAATATTAAATTTGATTTTCATGTAGATCATAGCTTTTAAACAGTTACATTTAACTTATTTATGTGATAATTAAATTTTTTAAATTACAAAATTAGAAATAAGTGGCATAAATAAGTTTGAGAATAAACACAACTGATTCATGTTAACAACAAAACTGAGTAAGTGGCAGCAGAGGTGTGCGTTTATCCTTAAGAATAGCCCATTTCCACAAGCATCTGGGTGCTACAGGGCAGGGAGACTTGACAGAGTTGACAAGTTTAGCAATTTGGTCAAGGGGGTGGTCTATTAAGAAAACATTCATGGTAATTTTATTCCAGCATCTTCCCAAGAATTACTGTGATACATGAGTTAGAGCTAAAGTTGTTTAAAAATTATTTGATATTTTCATATTAAGTATATTGCCTTAAAACAGAATATTTTAGGATTATTAGGCTTGCTTAGTATGACCCAGTGCTTTTCTTCATACAAGGAGAATCAATGATGGCTTGCCAAAAAATAGTAGACTCTGGCCTATTTATTATTATTAGTAGTAGTAGTAGTAGTAATAGTTTGTTACTTTATTTATTTTTGATTCAGGAGGTACATACGCTGGTTTGTTACATATATGTATAATGGTGATGTTTCTACTGAAACCATCACCCAAATAGGATATAAAAACACAAATTATCTATTGGGTAAAATATTGGGTACAAACACAAAAGTCTGAACTGAATTCAAAATATCATCATCAAGGCTTATTCTCTTCCTTTCAGCCAGGCTGAATTCCTTGGTTCCTGGAACAAACCATGATCTGCCCCTCCTCAGGACCTTTCTATGCACAGTTCATCTTTCAGGAATGATTTTCCCATGTGTTTTTTTTGACTAAAGTCAACTCCTTCTTCAAGTGTAAACAGCATTTCCCCAGGGGAATTCCCTGCCATGTAGACTAGATTAGCAACTCTTGCCATACACTCCACCATTCTCTTTAGCTTTCCTTTCCAACAGGTAGTACTCTTGTTCAGTGTCTGTTTTCCAACCTGCCCCGATCTCCAAATCATGAGCTCTATGAAAGAACATACTATGTATCTATCACCACTGCATCCCCATTACTCCCCATGGTGCTGGGCAGAGTGGCCACTCAGCATTATGGAATGGATGAATAAATGAAGGAATCTTAACATCCAAGTTTCCAATGAGAGGCAATACTACTGGTAATTACTTATTTAGCTGTCTTTCAGAACTATTTTATAAGAATAGGATTTGATAGGGAAGAGGATAAGGGTATATATTTTAAGGGTATTTATTTTGGGAGAAGGACAGGAGGGGGTGAGCTCAAAAGGAAACACAAATGGCTCACTCTTCCATTTACCCTAGAGCTTGACTTGAGACAAAACACTACTACCTGTATTTAGCTAGGTTGTAAAAAGTTTTTTTAGTCAGTGCTCATTCATGGTCTGCAGATCATTCTTTGATGGCTACTTATCTTTATCAGAAGAAGTTCTTACTATTAAGAATGGTTAAACACTAACCAAGTCAGGGGATCAGGAGAGGCTGTGGAAATTATTTCAAGAGAGCTTTGGACAAAAAGATAGGCCACCATCTCTATGATGATTAATTACAGATTAGTTCATTGAATGGCCCTTTTTATTACATATAGAAGCTCTCAGTTTAAGGCTATTAGCAAGGTATCTAAGTATGACAAAAAAAGAGAGAAAATATTTTCAATTACTTCTTTATTCATGAAACTATCCAATAAAGATTAAATAAGCCTCTACTGAGTGCTAGACACCAGAGATTTAATAAATGAGTGAAGCAAAAGCCTTGCTCCCAAAAAGTTTTTAATTTGGTTGGTGATTGTGTAACAATAACCCTCACACCTCAGTGATACACAATTATCTTTCATGTGTTTGTAAGGTTCAGCTTATCTACACTGGGTTCATTCATCTGTTTGAATGTTATCTGCGGGCAAAATAATCTGAGCTGGTCTTGACTGGGTAATTGTAGGTCTAGTTCAAGTGTCTCACCCTCATCCTGGGGCCAGCAGGCTAGGCTGGGACTGCAACTTCATGGCAATTGCTGCAGCAGAAAAGAATAAATCTAGTCTCTGCAGTGCATCTTCAAGTCTCTGCTGCATCACATTTTCTGATATCCCATTGGCCAAAGCCAATGACACACCTGAATTCAGAATCAAGAAGCAAGGAAAACACTTCACATCTTGATAGGGAAACTGCAAAATCGCATAGCAAAGGATGTGGGCATGAGGAGGGGAAGAGCCGGGGCCATCAATGCCATCTGCTATGGTAACATCAACAAAGAAACAAAAGATTAGGATCCAGTAAATGCTGATGGGTGTCAGGATCAAGAAAATGAAGCTTATTCCTTAATTTCTATACTCTGTTTTTAGCATAACTCTAGAGACTTATTTTAAAACATTAGTGGCAGACCAATATGTTTCCTTAAACATTCCTAGTTGGTCAAAGATAAAATCTATGTGAGAGATCAAGAACTCTCCATAAAGCCCTTCAATCTAAAGCTTGTTCAACATTAGAAAAATAAAAAGGAGTAAGAGTTTTAACAGCACTAGATAATAGCTATAAAAGAAAGTTCCTTAGTGCTATTTTAAAACTATTAGGCATTAGAAGCCACAAGGAGGATGCTCTGAATTGCATTTCCATTCTTTATTAAGATGCTTTGTGTAATTAGTAGTGTTTCTATCTGAATAAATAGTAATTTGGAATTCATCCAAATTAAAAGCCTAAATAGAAAAGGAACATTAGTGGTGACTAGAATGTTAAAAGACTCAAACATCTCTAGGGCAGATATGTCTTTGTAAGTTGGTGCAATTTAAATGAAATCTATAGAATCCATGTGGAGTAAAGGCAGCATGAATAGGAAGATGGCAGAAGGAGAAACCCAAACAGACTTCTTCTAGCCAGAAGGGCAATTCACTTCTAGTTTTCTGAAAACTCTAAAAATCAGACTACATTCTTTATATGCCATTGTGAAATCTGCATTGACATCTTAAAAAATGAAACAGCAAATATATGTAAAATAAGCCATGCATTTTTGTGAGTTCGTATCTTATAGTTCTGATAAAAGTGGATGTTACAAAATGAAGAGAAGCTTTTTCATAGAACAATACTAGGACTATGGATGCTGCCTTCTACTGGGGAAGTTGTGAAGGTATTGCCAATATCACTCACCATGAGTATGCAAGAGGAGAGACTAGACCACATCATCTAGATCTAATTTCCTACGATGTTACCAGCACCATCTTGTTTCAGGGTCTGTTGGTCATAGAACAGTGATATGGCATATTGCATCCAGGTAATGATGACGAGTCTGTGATATATAAAATTAGGGCTACTCATAATGTCTAGAAGGAAGTCAGTATGATAGTCCTGGCCTATGCCTACCATAAAAGCAAATAATTTGGGGGCCAGGACAATATAAACAAATGTGGATATTAAAAAATCTATCAGCTCTTACAAATCAGATTCTTGTATAGTGGAAAGAGGTATAGCCTAGGAATACATTCTTATGCAAAAAAAATGAACCTCTAGCATTATATCATACCATATACAGAAGACCTAAAACTATAAAACTTCTAAGAGAAAACACATGAGAATATATTTGTGACCTTAGGTTAGTGAAAGATTTCTTAGGGCAAGAACAACAACAAAAAGTATGAGTCATAAAAAAATTGATGCATTGAACTTTACCAAAATTAAAAACTACTCTTTGAAATATAGGAAAAAAAGATAAGCCATAGACTGTTAGCAACCACCTCTTAAAGGAATTCATCAGAATATATAAAGAACAATTACAACTCAATGAGAAGACAAACAACACAATTTTTTTTAATTTACAAAAGATTTGAACAGATACTTCACAAGAGAAGAAATACTGGTAGCAAAATAAGGACACAAAAAATTTCTCAACATTATTATCTCTAGTTAAAAGCATAATGAGCTAGTCTTACATTTCTACTATGTTAACTAACATTTTAAGAACTGAAAATGCCTTTCAGATAAATGTTTTTCTACACCCTGAAAATACCAAGTGTTGACAAAAATGCAGAGCAACTAAAACATGCATATATTCCTGGAGGAAATAAAAAATGGTTCAGAGGCTTCGGAAAACAGTTAAGTGATTTCTTGTAGAGTTCAATAAACATCTACCATATGTTCCCATGTCTAGATATTTATTGAGAAAAAACATTTGTCCATACAAAGATCTGTATGAGAATGTTTATAGAACTTTTTTGCATAATACCCCCAAACTAAAAACAATTCAAATATCTATTAATTGGTAAAGAAATAAACAAATTATGGTTTATCCATAATACATAATATTATTCAGCAATAGCAAGGAAAAAAACTGCTGCTACATGCACCAACATAGATGAATGTCATGATTTTTATGCTCAGTGACAAGCCAGTCACAAAAGGATACATGCTTCAAAATTCCATTGATATGAGATTCTTGAAATGGCACTGCTACAGGACCAGAGAACAGACCAGATATAGCCACTGGCTGAAATGAGATGAGGGAAATGGCTACAAAGTGGCATGAGGAAGCTTTCTGAAATGATGGCAATGTTCTGAATCTCCATTGTGATGATGGTTATGCAGCAGTTCACATTTATCAAAAGTCATCAAACTGTAGAATTAAACATACAAATTTTTACTGTATGTAAACTATGTCTTCATAAACCTGACCTAATAAAAGAAACGATGGTAGTTTATACCAGGGTCATAAGAGAAGAAATGGAAAGAAGTGAAGGAGTGGATGAATTCTGAATATATTTTGAAGGAGAGTTGACAGTACTTGCTAGAAGCAGAGTGAAGGAAAGAGAAAAATTAAGAATGACTGCCATTCTTTTGGATTGAGTAAATGAGATTAAGATCGTATTTGTAAATAATTTAACATGGTGCTTGACCAACATTATGGATTCAATAAATGTTAGCTATCATCACTTGTAGTTAGCCTAAAGTGTGTTTAGTAGAGTGTCCAGTATGAACAGTACCAAAGTACTGTACAAATGGTATTAAGGAGGTTTAATGTGGCTTGTGGCTGATTTGTCTAGTGACACTAGTTCAGTTTTTGCTTTCCTTTTAACAAAACTTTGTAGAGGAACATATAAAATGTCTATTATTAATTAATTCCTCCAATAGATATTCATTGAGTGCCAGGTATCATGCTACATGATGGGGATATATCTAATGATAAACAAGATACCATTTTTATTCTCAATGAATTTGCAACATGTGAGTGAGATGTACAAGTAAACATGCAACAACAATAGAAGGAACACTTACTACCACAGTAACTGACCCCTCACCAAAGACTTCAGGATGAGTCAAGGACGTCTTTATTGTGGAAATCCCAAGTAAATTGAGGACCTGGTGAATACTCTGTGAGTAAATTGGAAAGGCAGGTGATAGTAGTTGTGGAAGAGAAAAGCAATATTTTGTGTAAGGACATAGCTTGTTTGAAAGCCCAGAAACAAAGGGTGCCCAGCTACATTCCTAGAATTACTGCAGCTGACATTGAGGAAGGAGTGGGGCATAGAGTCACAAGGGGAGAGGCAAATGAAGTCCAGGTCAAGTTGGGCTTGGGAAACATTCTAAGGGTTTTGGACTTTATCCTCAGGATAATGAAGAGCCATTAAAAGGTTTTAAACTAGGAGTGATCCATTCTGATCTGTGCTTCAGGAAAATTACCTTGGCTTCTTTATGGAGGATTAGAGAAGGAGAAGACCAAATTGATGGAAGGACCAATGGAAGTAGAGTAACAGGAATAAAGAAAAGAGAAAGGATCCATACATTCTTATAAAAGTATAAAATTCAGGAACTGATTGGGCATCAAGGCTGAAGGAGAGGAAAGAATCAAGAATGGTGCCTACCTTTCTGACCTGCACAACTTAGAGGATGGTGATGACAATGATTGGAGTTAAGAAATGTGGGAAACAGAGCATGTTGGAAGGGAAGATGATTAAACTTACTTTTGTCGTATTGTAAAAATGCTAGACATATGATATATTCCACCTTTTATAAAACAAATGCTTCTTATAGCTTGAAATGTAATTTCTATAATTTTAAAAATCTTTGAGGTTCTTCTTTTACAAATTATTTTCTTCTTAAGTGTATTGTCACACTTTTGTTATCAGCAATGGATACAAATGATATGGGCAGCAACAATGGTGGTTCATGGATCACGTTCTTCCTCTTCCTTTTTGTGCTCATGAAAGAAATCAGTCATATATCTGAGTTTTAGGTAGAATCAAGTTTTATCTTCTAGTAAATTACCCTCTCCTTTCTCCAATTTTATCTATGACTGTTTTCTTTCTACACAGCTTTGCAAATATTGTAATTACCTGCTTATACTCATATCAATTGTTTTTTGTTATTCAGTACTACTATGTCCTTCTATCATGAGATCAAAGATCATGTTCAGTTATTTCAAAGTACCCAAGTACCTTGGAAAATGCTTTGAATTACTTGAGTACGTAATCAGTTTTTGCTACATGACTGAAGAGTTCTTATCCTGCTTCGTCATGTAATATTTGGCTCCAAAGTCATTGCATTTCCTTATACTTTTTATCAAATCCTGTGGTACCAACCTATATTATTAGAACCGATGAAGCCTTTAAAAATAAATCTTTGCCGTGTATGGTGGCTCATGCCTGTAATCCCAGCACTTTGGGAGACAGAGGCAGGCAGATCACGAGGTCAGGAGTTTGGGACCAGCCTGAGCAACATGGTGAAACATCGTCTTTACTAAAAATACAAAAATTAGCCGGGCATGGTGGCACACACCTGTAATCCCAGCTACTCAGGAGGCTGTGGCAGGAGAATCACTTGAACCCGGGAGGCGGAGGTTGCAGTGAGCCGAGATCATGCCACTGCACTCCAGCCTGGGTGACAGAGCGAGACTCCATCTTAAAATAAACAAATAAAAATAAATAAATAAATAAATATTTTATCTGTTTGATCTTATTTTCTTTCTATCCATTTAACTATAGTCCTTTTAAAAAATACAACTTACGAGAAAAGACAGTTTATCCTCCAAAATGCCTACTTGCCCACATGTTAAAAAACTTAAGCTGTAGTTGTCTAAGATGTGAGTGAATGGGTGCCCTTTTGAGTGCTGATGCCACAATATATTTTTCCAGTTGCAAAAGCACTATGAAGCACATAAACCATGAAAACCAAAATGTATGACTTTCCTCAACCATCACACATCAGTTTTAAGCAGTCAATGTGCTCAGGCGAAGCCACAGTATGACATTACCAGAACTGGACGAAAATGCTGTCATCTGGATTTGAATTGTGTTTGAACACTGGCTATAAATGTGAATTGTGGTACAGATCAAATAGATTCATTTCACATTTGCTGTATTTGCATACTTACATGATACCTGATTCTTTGTTTTTAATTTATTCTATCTGATTAAGAAAAAATGCTGTATGATTTGGGTTCTAGTAAATGATTTAGTTTGTTAATATACATGCTATATGAAAAAAATATACTGATATCTTCTATCCTAAGTGAAAGATATAAAAAGCAAAAGGACACTGAAACCCAGTGTAAACCTTGAGTCCCTACTGAATCGGATACAGCAATGGGAATGGCTGCAGCGGCATCAAGAACATGAATATTATTTGAGTAAGGCTTTACCTGGAAATAATGCAGAATGTTTGACTCACGGAGGAATTCATTTTGGCATTAAAAAAAAGAAAATATATGATAGAACTTCTACCTATTAATATTTGTTTTAGAGTGATAAAATAGCCCACAAATTAAGAACATATGGGCAGCCAGGCATGGTTGCTCACACCTGTATTCCCAGCATTTTGGGAGGCCAAGGCAGGAGGATCACTTGAGCCCAGGAGTTTGAGACCAGCCTGAGCAACATGGCAAGACTCCATCTCTACAAAAAATTTAAAAATTATCTGGGCATGGTGGCATGCGCCTTTCGTCCTAGCTAATTGAGAGGCTGAGGCAGGAGGATTGCTTGAGCCCGGCAGTTTGAGACTAGCCTGGCCACGATGGTGAGAACCTGTCTCTAATAAACAATTTAGTGATTAGCCAAAGTGGTGGTGCATGCCTGTAGTCCCAGCTACTTGGGAGGCTGAGGCAAGAGGATCCCTGGAGCTCAGGAGTTTAAGGTGGCAGTGAGCCATGATCATGTCACTCCACTTTAGCCTGGGTGAGAGAGCAAGACTCTGTCTCAAAAAAAAAAAAAAAAAAAAAAAAGAACCTATGGGCAAAATTTGTTGTAAAATATCAATGAACACCCTTCTTATTTGGAAGCATCTTTTTTCAATATTATACAATTTTTTTATAACTCGTATGCCTTTGAATAAGAAAACATCAAGCATTATTTGACAATAGTATAGCAATTATGAACAATTGGTATGTGTGCTTCTTTCCTAGAGTACATAAATGCATAAAGATGACCCCAGAGAATTCATGCTTCAAATCTTTAATAATTTAAAATTTGGTCTTATTCCAAGGCTTACAGGTCTTTTTTTTGTAAAAACCCAATGGCCTCCAAATATGTAATATTTGGGCTCTTTATAAAATGGAATGTCTAGCAATAATTTTTCTATATTTGAGAAATTATATATTATAAAAATATGATTTAAGAGTTGGTGAACGATTGAGTCAGGAATAAGTTGCTTGCCTCCAAATTTCATAGATGCAGTTGGATTCTGAAGTTATACCAGCCAGGAATGGAGAAAAAACTAGCTCATAAATGGGAACTGCTTATCTTCTACTCATGGGCAACACTTACAACAAAAGTAAGAAGGACATGAGAATTTGCTTCTTTGTGAAATAAATTAGGTGTTTACCTACCTCTAGCTTGGTTCTATATGAAATGAAGAACCTATATCAATTATTTTCCCATATTGTCAGTTATTTTCTGTTAAGAGAAACAATCCTGGTTTCCGAAAATATATCAAGTTTTTAAACGGCTCTGTGCCCAGAAAAATAAACTGTTTGGTATTTAAGTGAGCACTAAATATGTGGAAACAATTACCTGATGATTTCCGGGAAACATGGAATAATTGACAGTTTATAAATGGAATGAATGAATGATGTGATTGTGATATCTGAATATGCTAGAGAGTTAATGCAAAAAGAAGGCACGTCTGGATAAGCTATTACAAGAGTAAGGAAGATGAGAGAAGACAGGAGTAAAAAGAAGAAAATGAGAGAGACCTTATCTCTACGAAAAACTGAAAAATTAGCCGCGTGTAGCGGCACACAACTGTGATCCTAGCTATGTGGGAAGCTGAGGCTGGAGGATTACTTGAGCCCAGGAATTTGAGGCTGCAGTGAGCTATGATGGCCCCATTGTACTCTAGCTTGGGTGATAGTGGAAGACTCTGTCTAGTTTTTTCTCTCTCTCTAAAAAAACAAACAAACAAAAATAATACAATTATAAAATAGAGCAACTACGCAGTCAGCCTGAGGAAATTTGCCACTACTTTGTGTCCCAGTTTAGCATCTCTTAAAGGTACAAAAACATCTACTTTGAATGCAACTATGCAGTTGAGGCAAGAGAATAGGGTCTGGAGGCAGGGAACCCACAGCCAGTTCATGCTGACTTCCTAGAACTGAATCAAACGGCAACACTTCAGCTATGACAGGAAATATCTTTTTCATTTACACAGGGCGTACACCAAGTAAATGACTTCATAACTTTACTTCATCCTGTTCATTTGCATAGGGTGTACACCAAGTAATCAGTGGAAACCTCTGGAGGGTATTTAAACCTCGAAAACTTCTGTAACAGGGCTCTTCAGCCCCTATGATTGGGCCCTCTTCTGCCATGTGGCATGTACTTTTATTTTCAATAAACCTCTGCTTTTGTTGCTTCATTCTTTCTTTTGTTTGTGCGTTTTGTCCAATTCTTTGTTTAAGAAGCCAAGAACCTGGGCACCCTCCACCAGTAACACACTGATATAGGAGCCTGCCTAATCTAGAGTCTACATATTAGTAATAGCAAAGAAAAAGCAATTAAAATGAGCAATTCTGCACGGAAAGTGTCATCAGATGACACGTTCTCATAAAACTCAGCCACTCATTCTCGAGAGATCTAGATAGTCTACATTTAACTTATTTAGTATTAATATTGAATATTTATTAAGTTTTGACATAAATTGGGTTGAAACATTTTGTATCTCTGAAACTTTTTCTTAAATTAAACTGTTATATAAAATATAATATCTATCTAAAACAGGTAAAAATGGAGTTTCTTAGATTTAGGGTAGGAGGAGAGGTTGGTGGCCTAATGACCCACCCACTAGCAGCCTTTTTACATCCTTTCCTATGTGGTAGTTCCCCAGGGAAGTGCTGTGGAATCTCTATAACTCTGAGGAGCAGGGATTAAAAATTACTGAAACATTTATAAATAAATTGGAGAGTTTCTGTTATATAAATTGGAAATATTTTCTATTCCCAGTAGACCTACTGTTTGTTGACTGCCCAAATGCCTGACTAAAAGACAAAGCTTCAAAATAATCAACATCTAGTTAACATAGCAGACAAATTTGTTTATCACTGCT
The DNA here is from genome assembly GCF_029281585.2 of Gorilla gorilla gorilla. Classification (NCBI taxonomy): domain Eukaryota; kingdom Metazoa; phylum Chordata; class Mammalia; order Primates; family Hominidae; genus Gorilla; species Gorilla gorilla. The sequence continues at coordinate 83,800,071 of NC_073235.2, read as the reverse complement.
TCATTCCTTACCACTACTAAAGTGATCAATAAAATCACTGTCATCATGATGCACAAGGACAAAAAGAAAGAAGAGGAGCCAATGTAAACAAATGGGAAAATGGAAAAAAAAAAAAAAAGTTGAAATCTCTAAGTCCCAGGAACATGAATTGATTCATGACACAGAGACCCAGAAAAGCTCAGAAATTAGAAGCACTGGATACTGAAAGTGGCAGTCAAAGGTAGAGTTAAAAACAAGAGGATTATTTGAGTTGATTATTAAGCAACTACCTCTTCATTATCCTTCCAGGAATTAGAAGCTTTAATCTCTAGAGAGGGCTCAGACTCAAGGACATCTTCCTATAAAGAAGATGAAAAGAAAATCTATATGATTTCCTCTAACCTTCTTTTTCTCTTTAGCTTCCAGAACACTGGAAATGGGTGATTCAATACAGGGCAGAGGCCAAAGGAAATCCTAAAAAGGCGGATCCGTACCACTCCTAGAGAGCAGCCAGTCGAGACTGCAACAGAGAACAGAGGGCTGCCAGAAGGGCTTCTCCAGGAATGCTCTTTATTAACTTTACTCTATTTTTTTAAGTATGCATATTTGCTAGTATGATAAAAGTATATTCCATTAAAAATAAAGAATACTCAATGTTTGAGTGTCATTCAAGTGGAGAGAAACAGACCTAGCTTTTAAAAAACAAAAGCTTATTTCTTCTTGTCCTTTGAAAAATAGTTACCTTACAAATCATGTTTTGCCTAGATTACTAAAAAAATTGTGTGTTTTCTATGAATACTTTGGAAAGAGAGAAGTAATAGGAAAGTTTATAGGAAAGCAAAGACTAGCCAGTGTGTAGTAAAAAAATTGTCATGGATGACTGATCCACAGATAATTCCAGATCCTCTTTTACCATTCAAGTAGAATCCCTTCAATTGATCATGTATTGCCTGAACTAAATTTTTGGACACACGATATTATTTTAGAGTACTAATGTAAAACCAAATAAGAAAATATATAACTGAAACTTGCTCTTTTTAAAGTCTAGAAAGGCTACCTAATTTCTGGCAAAACCATCTGCAAAGATTTCCAACTGGAAATGTATTTTGCATGATAACAGGTTGAAGTCATGAATCACTTGGTAACTCATTAGAGTGACTAGCATCAAAAGATCCCTTAGGAATTTAGGGAAAAGGTAGTTAAGCAATTAATGAAGTTATTTAAAATCCTGATATGGTTCAGCCTGCTTTGAAGACTGCTAGGGTTTAATATTTATTTAATAGATTGTCAGTTTCATGCCAAAAAAAGAAACGTGACAGAAGTCACCCTAGTCTAAATGTAAAAAAGGTAGCCCATTTGAAGCATATTTTATTGCGGTAGTTGACATTATTATAGTCTGTACCATTATATCACCATACAAAAGCCATCATTCTCAAGCTGAAATTAACATTGCTGTTATTTTCGATTAGAAGAATTGGCTCTAAATCCAGTAATTCTCTACAGTGATTTATATTTTAGTAGCTGCCATCTTGCACCAAGAGGGAATGTGTCAGAGTATAACCACTCTCTGATGAGACATAAGGTATTAAAATTGATATGAGATGACAAAATGAGAGAATGGCATTTTAGGGGTATTGTTTTCACTTGTCATGGGCAGTTTCTGTTATGGCTTCATTCCTGAGACTATCTGCTAATCTTTATGTTTGATTCAGAATCTAATACTTCAGATGGAAAGGTACGGGATGTAATGAGCTCTTATCTCTTACAGAAAGTACTGAAAATGTATTAAGTGCTAGAAATATTTGATTTGTAAGAATATATGATGGCTAAGTTGATGACAGAATGAAGTCACCTAAAGACAGTTTAGTAGTTTCCTTAATTTCATCAAGTTTTATTTTCATACGTTGTAGCCCCACCTACTTTTATATGTTTTAAAGAGCAATATAATTTGTGAGTTTTACTCTGAAGTTCAGGACTCCCATCTCAGAAAATTTCATGACATATAAGAAAATATTATTTAGTTTTTAAAACTATTTTTATCCCTGAAAATACTCAGAGGCCTCTAAAATCCCTATTTTGGATTTCTCTTGCTCACCTATAAAGCACTCTGAAATAAGACCTCCACGAAACGATAATATATATGATTTTAAGCTTTGGAGGGCAAAAAACATATCTTCTCCTTAGTACAGTATCAGATATACGAATTAATGAATAAAGTATCACAGTCTTTAAAATGTATAACATTATTTTACATAAATGTGAAATACCAAGAAAAACATGTTGGATGTGATTCCTACCTGCAGGTCATGAAGAGAATGTATTTTGGGACTAGGGTGTTCCCCATACCCTATTGCTATGGTTTGAATGAGCCCCACAAAGTTCATGTGTTGGAAATTTAATCCCCAATGCAACAGTGTTGAGAAGCGAGGCTCTAAGAGGTGATTGGGTCGTGAGGGTTCTGTCCTCATGAATGGATTAATGCTGTTATCATGACAGTAGGTTAGTTATCATGGGAGTGGGCTCCTGATAAAAAGATGAGTTCAGCTTTCTTCCACTTACTCTCTCTCATGCTTCTCTTGTCAAAGGCATTAGTCAAGTTGCTGAGAAGGGTATGAAAGGTAGAAACAAAATGTTTGGCAACAGCAACCAGTCATCAGTAAACCACCTGTAATGCCTACATCACAATAAGGTCAGGATCCTGAAGTGTGTGTTCAGTGCTCTGTGAAATGCCTTACACACATAAGACAAGTCAGACAAGTCAAACAAACAAGTAGTGTAAACAAGAGGTCTTAGTTATTATGACTTATACAAAAGACACATTTCATGCCATAGCATTGGGTTATGGCTCGCCATCCTGGAATAATCTTATGTGCAAATGCCAAAATAATGTTACCTATTAATAAGTTAGAGAATCTATTAGGTTCATATCCCATGGTAATCATTTTTCTCACATGTAACACTACAAATATTGTGAAAATATGGGATAGCTATGTATATGCTATCCTCTTTACCCTACTTCTCACCATCTCCTTTCCAAATTCTCATTTAACAATAGATAAGCCAAGAGTCTAGGGTTATTTTCTACGAAAGATAAAGTTATTTTGTGCCTGGGGAAAGGTCATTGTGTAAAAGGATTATCTTATTAATATATTCAAGAGGAAAGTTCTGAGGATGATTTTCACCAAGTTTGTTGGGAGGCTTTGTAACATTCACCAGTGACTACTAAGTAAACTTAGAAGACATTTCAACCTTTCTGCTCAACCTTTGACAGTCCATGTCTCTCACAGGTGTAGTTTCCTCTTCTCTATGGTGGTATCCCTCTTGATGATCAAGCAGCTGCCAGCTCTAACCTAGTCTAATAGCACTTGACGTGTTTTTCTCATTCTCACCCTCCAAACCCAGTCTTTCTCAGACATTGCTAATATTTCTCTGTAGAACCACTATTTTTTTTTTACTTTTATTTTTAGTTTTGGGGTACATGTGAAGGTTTGTCACAAGGGTTTGTTGTACAAATTATTTAATCACCTAGGAATTAAGTCCAATGCCCAATAGTTATCTTTCCTGCTCCACTCCCTCCTCCCACCCTTCACCCTCAAGTAGATCCCAGTGTCTGTTGTTTTTTCCTTTGTGTTCATAAAAAGTTCTCACTATTTAGCTCCCACTTATGAGTGAGAACATGCAGTATTTGGTTTTCTGATCCTTAATTAGTTTGCTAAGGATGATAGCCTCCAGCTCCATCCATGTTCCCACAAAGACATGATCTCATTCTTTTACATGGCTGCATAGTATTCCGTGGTATATGTACCACATTTTCTTTATCCAATCGTCACTGATTGGCATTTAGGTTGATTCCATGTCTTAGCTACTGTAAATAGTGCTGCAATGAACATTTGCAGGCAAATATCTTTATGGTAGAATGATTTATATTCCTCTGGGTATATACACAGTAATGGGATTGCTAGGTCAAATGGTAGTTCTGCTTTTAGCTCTTTGAGGAATTGCCAAGTATGATTGCCAAGTTCCATAATCATTGAAAAAATTTACACTTGCACCAACAGTGTATGTTTTCTCTTTTCTCCACAACCTCCCCAACATCTCTTATTTTTTGACTTTTTAATTATAGCTATTCTGAATGGTGTGAGATGGTATCTTATTGTGGTTTTGATTTACATTTCTCTAATGATCAGTGATATTGAGTTTTTCATATGCTTGTTGGCCTCATGTTTGTCTTCTTTTGAAAAGTGTCTGTTCATGTCCTTTGCCCACTTTTTAATGGGGTTTGTTTTTCTCTTATAAATTTATTTAAGGTCCTTATAGATGTTGAATATTAGATCTTTATGTTAGTTTGCAAATATTTTCTCCCATTCTGTAAGTTGTCTGTTTACTCTGTTGATTGTTTCTTTTGCTGTGCAGAAGCTCTTAAGTTTAATTAGATCTCACTTGTCAATTTCTGCTTTTGTTGCAATTGCTTTTGGTACATTTGTCATGCAATCTTTGCCCATTCCTGTGTCCAGGCGGGCATTACGTAGCTTGTCTTCCAGGGGTTTTTTTTTTGTAGTTTGGGGTGTTACATTTAAGTCTTGAATCTATCTTCAGTTGATTTTTGTATATGGTGTAAGGAAGGCCTCCAGCTTCAGTTTTCTGCATATGGCTAGCCAGTTATTCCAGCACCATTTATTGAATAGGAAGTCCTTTTTCCATTGCTTATTTTTGTCAGCTTTGTTGAAGATCAGGTGATTATACGTGTGCCTTATTTTTGGGCTCTCTGTTCTGTTCCATTGGTCTATGTGCCTGTTTTTGTACAGGACCATGCTGTTTTGGTTACTGTAGCCTGGTAGTATAGTTTGAAGTTGAGTAATGTGATGCCTTCAGCTTTGTCCTTTTTGCTTAGGATTGCCTTGGCTATTTGGGCTCTTTTTTGGTTCTGTATGAATTTTAACATATTCTTTTCTAGTTCTGTGAAGAATGTCATTGGTAGTTAGATAGGAATAGAATTGAATCGGTAAATGACTTTGGTCAGTATGGCTATTTTAATGATATTGATTCTTCGTGTCCATTAGCATGGGATGTTTTTCCATTAGTGTGTTTTCTCTGATTTCTTTGTGCAGCATTTTGCAGTTCTTTGTAGAGACCTTTTACCTCCCTGGTTAGTTGTATTCCTTGGTATTAGATTCTTTTTGCAGCAGTATGAAGGAGATTGCCTTTCTGATTTGACTCTTGGTTTGGCTGTTGTTGGTGTATTGCAATTTTATCTTTTCTACTCCTTTCTCTTGATGGATGTTTTTAATCAATGTCTAAACTATTTTCAGGCTTCCATTATCCCTTTTCTTTGGTGATTCTCCTCTGAAGGGCATTCATATTCCTCTAAAGTAAAAACTTGTTACTTCAGATATTTAAGGTTCTTCATGATCGGCTCCTATCTAAGCAAGCACTGATTAGGTGCCAAACCCCGGGTTTAGCACTTTACATATAATATTTCATATAGCTCATTGCTTTTTATGACAACCTAATGAGGAAAACTGTGGCTCCAAGAGGTTAAATAATTTACACTAGCTCACACACCAACAAAATGGCTAGAACTAATTTCAAAGCCCACACTCTTTCAACTACACCTGATATTTCTATCCTTTTGTGAGTTTTTCTTCCTGGAGATGTTTAAAAAACATGTTCTGTATTCTATTAAGCTTGAGATTATTGAATGCTATGCCTTTCTTCATCTTTGGGTTTAGTTGGAAATAGGGCCTTGGGTGCCCGGGAAAGATTAAAAGTGCTGAGAAAGGCATTTCAAATTAGAGAGGCAGCCTATTTAGTCACACTCATTAAAAAAAAAAAAAAAAAAAGAAAAAAAGATCATTATGGAGAAGGAAGGCAGGTGAATGTATCTATGCTATGCCGGACATGGGGTTTTGTGCCAAAGGAGTTTCTGAGGCTACAGCAAGTCTGTCGGCAAGGAATTGTACTTCTCTGTTAAAGGACAAGGTGAGCCAGCACATGTGAAGGTGTCACAGAGGGAAAAATATTTATTTCTCCCTACTTGTGGGCAGTAGTGTCACTCAGTCACTGAGGTAACAAATATTAGGACACTTCTGTCCTGACTTTCACACTCATCTCATGATGTTTCCATTAATAGATGGCAAAGTTCCACAGGAGCTATAATAACCCCAGGGGCCTGTGCAAGCCGTTCTAAAGAATGCGCGTTGGTAAATGGCAGAAACAAAGTAGAAGCAAAAGCTCATCAACAGTCCTGGGCATATCCAGCTTCTAGGGCAGAAAGAGGCTTTGTGTTCAAAGACTCCTAATAGATTAAAACATCCTATTTGGTTTGTTTAAACAGAAAGTCTCTGTTGGTAGCTATACAACTTTGACGAGACGTAAGATTTCCTGTGTGTTACTTGGCATAAGGACATGCAAAAGTTTCCTAACATGATATTCTTGTAACTTGGAGAAATTAGTAACTCCCACCATGCCACCCTTGTAGGATCATGTGCTAATGAAGAAGATGCTCTAATAATTAGGCCTAGAGCCCACTGAATGTAACACCTTCCAATTAGCACTCCCCAGCATGAATACTGCCATTATCATTAAACAACAAAGACAAAAATGGGTATCAATCCACATAATAGAAAATAATTGATGAAGTTGGAGGGCGTGATTATTTGTGATTACTTTACAGTCATGCACAGAAAGTAGGAGAACCACAGCTAGTGGTTAATCTCTGGCTACCTCTTTGAAGATAATGAAATTGGCTTCCTACTGATGATTATTCATTAACAATTAATTCTTTCTCAGTGATCTGCCTCATTTTCAGCTTCTCACTACAAACATGAAATGGAATAATTACAAGTGGAAATGAAAAAGCAATTAGTGGCAGATAATGCCAACATCTGATTAAAAAACGGTAGAACAGATTAGCAGTTCCGTAACTACAAGTCTGCTGCTTTCAGCAGGGAGGTGTAAGTCACCCAGTTATACTGCACTTCAAGCTGTGCTTTCTCTTTTATTGCCTCCCCTCCATCATGGTCTGCCACATTAAATGCTCTCTTTTATTCTAGGGGGCATTGGATTGTTGTAAGTACTTTCTCAAGATTAACTAACATTTCAGATGATTTGTGGTCCCACACGCTGAAATTCTAAAAGGCACTATCTTATAACATAATGGCTAAAACATATGTCTGTATACTTTTCTTTGGGGATTCACAGAAAATATCATCATACATTTACTCACTTGAGTTTCAGCTTAACTCTTGTTTAGTTAAGTGCCTTCAGTAGAAGAACATCTCTAAATCTAGGAGGTCAAAAAAGAGCACCTTCTTTGCGTACTTTAACTCTTTTCCTACCTGCATGCACAGTTGCTTTGGTCTTATAGGCTGGTTTCTCACCTTGCATAATGTGGAATATCTACTGTCAGTTAGTGGATTTTTATTTAACATTGTCAAGGGCTAAGATAGTTCTGACTTCTGTATAAATAATCTTTCAATAAAAGGCTTATAATTTCATTGATCTCAGCTGTGTCAGAGGCAAGAAAAAAGCACTTCCCTATAAGAAGTACAGGAAGAGTGCCAAAACCCTAACTTTAGAAATTGAAAAAGCAATGATCTTTTAAATAATTTGGAATATGTGTTAATATAAATATCTGGTAAGATTTTGTCATGGAATTTGACATGTTATAAAGGACAGGTAAGAAAGTGTAGACCAGCACTGTTTTTTAAAAATATGTTTTGAAAAGAACTATGTATTTAACTATAAAACCATTGGTTATATATTATTTCACCAGATCCACAGAGATCAAAATTATAAAGAAAGAAGGCATATAATGGAAATAAAGTGAAATCTAAAGGGCTGAAATCTGAAGGGCTGAAATATGCCCCAGTAAGGTTTCCCTTTAGATGTTCAATTGATCATTTCAGATTGGTCATTTCTTGCTCAGTATTGAACAAGATATTCAAAAATTTGACTATTACCACTGAATATAACAAAATCTTATTAAGCACATCTATGTTACTGAAATGCTGGGGGGCACTGATATTAATCAGACATGGTATCTCAGCCCTGAATCAGCTCAAAATTGAATGGGAGAGAAACAAATGTAAAGAAATGAATGGCGTAAAATGTAATGATTGTTACATTTTGGGCATTTACAGGGTACAAGCAGGAGTAATAATGACTGGAAAGACTTCATAAGCAGATGATGCTTGAATTAAGCTTTGGAAGAGGAGTAGATTTTTTTTTTTCCACAGGAAACAATGAGGCCAAGAGCATTCCAAGAAGTGGGGAACATACGAATAAAGGCATAGAGAGAGAAAAGAGCCTGGTTATGTTTAAAGAATGTGAGTAACTAAATACATTGGTGAGCAGGGCATCAGCATGAGACCAGCAAAGAGAATGCTGAAGATTTAGGTAGGATTCAGCTCATGGAGAGCTTATATACTATGCTTATGAATTTAAACTTTATGAAGTGAAGACCCTTTTGTTCCCTCAAACAGGTATTTACTAAGGTAAAATGTTTATATTTCTACAGAATTCAAAACTCACAGATCACATAGACATGTGCCAATAAGTTATCTATAAAATCTAAGCATCTGTGAAACATGGTTGTGAATATTTTAAAGTAATCCTATAACATTATTGATGGCGATGATGATGATATCTTGGATTTTTTTGCACTTTTATTCTAAAAAACTAAAAATTCTGTCACATCAACAAAAAATATCTGAAACATAAGAATAAGAATATTATATCTTTTAGAAATTAATCACTTTCTGTGACTCTGTGGAAAGCAAAGTCTAACAAGGTCTCACTTATTAGCTATGTGATCTTGATGAAATTTACTTAACATCCATATGCCTGTTTTTTCACAGGCTGGTTGTATCTATTAAGGAACTTAACTCTGTGTCTGACACCAGGGAACAAGATTAATAAACCACATACCTAAATTAAATATGGCTAAATATAGCAAAGATGGGACCAAATGGAATAAAATATTACTGACCTTCTTAAGAGAATAATGAATTGTGACTGAAAGTAATGAAATATATTTTGGCAAAACCAATTAGGTACTCACTGAAATATCTAGATTAGGAGGGTTGAGAGCTGACATGAGGGCAGGCCATGGGGGAGATAAGAACCACCAACCTTGGAGAACTTTTCCTTTTGGTGTGGATCAATAGCTTTCTTAAACTCCCTATCGGAGCTAGGAGAAGAGAAATGCATGACCCCCATCCAACTCAAAGCCAGGAGTGGCATAGCTTCTCTTGACTTGGATTCTCAATATTGTGAAGGGTCCAGCTTATATTAAGAGACTCTTTCTAAAGCCCCTAATATGAAGAAGTGGGGACTAAATTGTAAGGCTATGAAAGAAAATTGACCAACCCCCTACCTGAAGGTATGTTTTCTTTGTTTTAAATAAATACTAATCAGAGGTGGCTGCCACAAAAATAGAGGAAGCCCATTTTGTACCAATTTTCTTTGCTTAGTGTGTGTATCTCTTCTCATCTCCAATCTACATTGACTCCTACATGTTTTTAATTATCATCTATATATGCTGATGTCTCCCAAATTTATATCTGCTGGTCTCACCTCTACTCTGAACTTAACTTGTAAATGCCAATGCCCACTCAGCATCTTCACCTGATGTCTAAGAAGCATCTGAAATCAGCAGATTTTAAACTCAACTCTTGATTCCAGTTCCTCCCCCAGTGTGTCCTTCCCTCTAAGTTTCCCTCACTAGAGATTGATAACAAAAATCTCATGAGCTGTCTTGGAGTTTTCTCTTTATCTCATACTCTACATCTAACCCATCAACAAATATTGCTTACTTTACCTTGAAAAGGTATCAGAATCTGACCACACCTAATCACTTCCATTTCTACCACTTTCTTTCAAGCCTCTGTTATCTATTACCTAAGCTTCTGTGATAGATTTTCTACTGGCTTCTATTCTCCACTCTCACCCACACTATTGACAAAGGAACCCTTTCAAACACAAATATTGTTATTTCCCTATTCAAAAGTTTCAAATCGCTTTGCATCTCAAGGTAACATCCAAAGTCCTTGCCATGACCTCCAAGGCTAGTCATGATCAGGTGCTGGGCCACTTCTCCCAGCTCCTTTCCAACTACTCTTTTCATCACTCACGCTTGGCTTTCTCACAGTTCTCTTTGTTCAGGGATAAAAGAATAAATTCGTTCAGGGAGAACAATCAAGAATTTGGTTACGGATGCATTGATTGTAAGGCACTTTTGACAGTTACTTGAGATGTCAAGAAGGCAGTTGCAAGTATGAATCTGGAGTCCTGGGGTGGGGAGAGAGGAGGCCTGGGACTAGAGTTGTCTATTTGCAAGTTATTTGTTTATAGTGTCATTTGAAACTCTTGACATAAATGTCCCGGAGAGAGGAAATAAGGGACCTAGGGTTAACCCTTGAGGAATTATACACATCTAGGTCTGGTGGAGGAGGATGGCATTATAAAAAGGACTGAGAAGCAGCCTCCCAGAGGTAAAAGGAAAATCCAGGGAGTAATGTGGCAGAAGCCCAGGGAGGTGAGAAATGAAGACAGCTAGAATTGACAATTCTTTCTAGAAAAGTAGTAGTGAGAAGGAGATGAAGCAGTTGCAGGACAGGGGTGTATAGTCAAGTGAAGAAGTTTCTTTTTATGGATAAAATTAGAACATACTTAAAGAAATGATAAGAACCATACAATTGAAGAGAGTGATAATAAACAAAAAGGGGGGTCAAGAGGGATAAATAGCATCACTCTATTGAGAAGGTGGGATTGCCATGAGATCACAGGTATAGCTAATTAATTTTTGAAGCTAATAATTTAGAAAAATAAACATTTAAGGCCTTTTTCAAAAAGATTTAACAGTTAACCTACTTAAATACAAATCTTATACTTTAAAATTACTAAAGAAGAAAAAGAAAATCTGAAATAATACAGTTTAAGAAAAATGAAAGAAAGAAACAGTGAGATGTAATAAATTAAAAGACAAAAGTAAAATAAATGAGAGACAGAAAGAAACCAGTCTATAAATAATGACAATAAAAATAAGTAGGATACCTTCATTATTGAAATAGAGATTCCCCAAATTTGATCAAAAATGAATATCCGTATGCTACTTATGAAAGATCTACAAAAGACATATAAGACAAAGGCAATTCAGAGTAGACAAAAATAAAATGTTGGATAAATGTATACATAAAAGATACAAACAAAAACAAAGCATAGAAAACAATACTAAAATCAAACAATGCAGAGCTCAAGGTTAAACGTTCTTTATGAACAAAAAGTTTAACTTGTTATAGAGATGGCTACAGTCTATGATGAAGGTAGCATTATTGTAACCTTAATATGCTGAGTAACTTAGCAAGTATTTACAAAGCAGAACTGTTGAGTGAGTGAGTGAGTGAGTAAGTGAGTGAGTGAATAAGAAAGAAAAAACCAGAAGAGTAATAGGAAACTTGACCATTAGCTCCCTCAGGCTTTGAAAGAACAACCAGATAAAAATTCATAATATAGAGGTCATGAATAATATTATAAACATTTATTTAATAGCTATATCATGGGTTCTATACAAAGAGTGGATTCACCAATTTTTAAGTGTCTGTGGAAAATTTACAAAAAAATTGACAACATGTACTAACCTCAAAATCTTTACAAATATCCTAATGTAGACATAAGGTGAGCCACTTCATAGATCACAGTGCAATAACATTCCATAACTTTGGCTCAACAAACTTTTAGTAGACCCCATTTACAGAATTCATTTTAATATGAATATTTCAGTAATATTTGGTAATATGGAAAAATGTGGCAGTCACCCATTCACCAAAGTCATTCTCCTTGGAGATATTTATCAAGTGAATGTTCCCAATTTTCAGAATATTTTCAGTTACTTCTTCTCATGAATTTTTAAATAAGTTCATTCAGAGCAATATAATAATTCAGTTTACTCCAATCAGGGTATGCATCCCACAGATTCATATCTTCAACCATCACATTCATTTTCAATTTTATGTGGAATAATAGTGAAAATTTGCTTACCTTGAAATGATAAGTTTATAGGTTGTTTAAAGGACAAAATATAACCTCAATATGCTGATTGGCAAAGCCAATCTAAATTATGCATGTACTCTTATACATTGTGTAAGTTTTGTTACCAAAGACATGACTTTTTTTCAAGTTACTGTGAAAGATAGTAATTGTTTGTAATCAATGCTAATAGTTTCTCAAAACAGAGAAAAAGTAGATAATTCAATTTGCAGTCCTTAACATGGTTAATAGTCTTTATATAGCTTCATCATGTCTGTTTCTTAAATTTTAAATAGCATCTCTGGTGGTGAGAGCTTCCCCTATGCATGGATAGTGAGTAGATGTTGTTTCCAGTACAATAGCTTGAATACATGGAACAAGTCATTTTTACTGGATACCATTGCCTTAGCACCATCTGTGCATACCCAATATATCACTTGCATGTCATTATTTATCTAGAAATTATCAATAATTTTAAAATCTCTTTTGCTGTTGTAAGAGTTAACAAAGATCGGCCAAACAACATGTCTTCTTGGAACCTATTATTCAGCTCATATCTGACAAACATGATAAGATCAGCTGAATTGCTAATGTCAGTGAATTCATCTTCCAGTCTCCAGTGAATATTATGGACTTCATTGTACTCAAGATAATAAACACTGCTCTACATTTAGGTTGTATCTGTCACTGTCTGATGAATTGTTGTATTTGATGGAGTTGCCCCATCAGATATTGTTTCCCCTTGCCTTGTCCCACTGACCATCACTTGCAACTGTTTTTACAGCTGATTTGGTGTCTCACCAGTTGAGTATCACCAACCTGGGCAATAGAAACCAACATTACGAACAGTGCTTCTGCAACATTGACATTTCATCTCCCCCCACCCTGTGCTGATGTTTCTGTGGTACCTGAATACCCACCTGCTTTGCTTTTAAAAATTCAATGCTTCCTGTGGTAGTCTTTGTACATTTCAAAACTGATGTTTGAGACAAAATGCTTTCTAACTAGAACTTTGAGTGTCACCAAAACACACTATATCTAATGAAGAAGTTTACACTCATTGACAGTTTACTAAAATCCAAATTTCAAATAATTTTCAATATATTTGTATATTTTTATTTTCTTTGCAGCTGATGCTTTTGTAACAGTAACAGATGGTTTCAGGTGATTCATCAATTTGGTCTTCCTACCGTTCTGAAAGCATATGACTGATTTCATTGCAATAACCATAGCACCTATATTTCCATCAATGTCTTCAGCATTATGCCTTAAAGGACTTATTTATAAAACACGGGTCCATGATAGGTTCAAGAGAAAAGGAAATCAAAGAGTGTATAGTCCCAACTGCAATTTATAATTGATACTTCGCATATGAAGTGATATGTAGTACATCATTGAAAAGAACTGCATAATGACATGGAAGTTCGGTATATGAAAATTCATATTAGCAACCAAACAATCTACATTATACTTACATCCTAATAGTTTAACTCGTAAAGGCTTTAATAGGTACGCCTGAGCACCACCATGACATTTATTTGGCTTACGTAGGGCATATTGCCCACTGGGGTAGCTACTTTCCTCATCCCATACAAAAATATTTTGAAATCATGAGTTTGATTAAAAGTTTAACTTTTAAAATCACAAATGTAAATAAATAATCTGCATAACTTCTCTAAGCTTTAGTTATTTTACCATGAAAGGAATAAAAATAGTACTTTTGTCACAGAGTTTTGTAAAGATTAGATGAAAGTATTCATGCATAGTACCTGGAAGATCACAAATTCTTGATAAATTATGATAACATAAACACTAGATTTTTTATAGACTTTTTTTGTTAACTAAGAGTATTAGGATTCATCCTTGAATATTAGCTCTCAACCCCAGTAACTAGGTAACTAAGCAGCAAGCAATTCAGAGAACAAAAACAAACTAGTCTGACTGTGCAAAAACATCTTCCAGCCAGAGGAGTTAATGGCTAGAGCTGAACTTTTTATTGTCGAGGATTTTGCACAGTTTTATTTGCATACATAGTTACATACTTTTCCATAGTCAAGCAATCATTAATATTAATAGCTCATACTTAATGAACACTGGCTATTCTAGCTGCTTCATATCTATTACCCAAATGAATTTCTGCAACAGCTCCAACATTGAGTGTGTATTATTACTTTTCGTATTTTAAAAACAAGATATCTGTAGGGTAGAGAAGTCATGCTACTTGCTTATAACCACATAGCTAGTAAGGGAGAGAATCATGATTCAAACACAGTTCATTTATAATCCCAGGAGATGAGTTTGTAACTATTTTGTGGCCACTTAACAGAAAACAATGCCCAGAATTCAGCTGCATATTCCCTAGGATTTATTAGTTTCCAAAATATTTCCAAAATATTGGAGTTTCTAAAAAAAGTTATATTCTATAATTAAGAGATAATTTTATAGTTTTTGTTTTAAATTTAATACATGCATGGATTTCTCTTTGTTGAAAGTTTTACTCACTTTTAAGCACATGCATACAGATATATTAATGATAAATGACAGAGAGGCTTGAGTAATTCCCAGCAATCATTAGGATTATTTTGCTAAGCATTTTGTACCCCTGGGAGAGGTACCTTCTGCAAACAATTACCAAGTTTCTGACTTCAAACCTTTGCAAGAGGCTAACTTGATCAAAAAATTATATTTTTAGCTTATGTGATGATAGCTTACCAAATCGGTCAAGTCCTGCCTGCCTTGTTTTGCAAATTTCCCTTCTTTTCAACTGAGTCCTGCATGCCCCCTTTCACAAATTCAAATTCTTTTCAGCTGAGATATCATCTACACAAAAGAATGGAGCTTTTTTTTACAAGTGTCTATAATTTACATTCATACCTTTTTTAATGAAGGAATATTTCAAGGTAATAAGGTCTTGCATGCAATCTACTGGCAAATGTTTTAGTTTGCTCCTATATCCATTTGTTCAATAACAATGGAGCCAGTTCACAAAGCATTTGATTCTGAACTACTGCCTATAAGCTCAGAACTAGGCTGATGCTATCACAACAGGCTTTACAGGATGAAGTGACTGTACCACAGCTCACAGGCTTTAACTCAAGGTATGCTTGCGGAATGCTAGGTCATACTCAATACAATCATCCAACCTCCATCACATGGGTAAATATAGTACTATAATTTGTTTGAAAGTAACAGTAGTGGTATCTGCTTCAAAATGTTAAATAGCTGCCATGCTACCATTGCCAATGGAAAGAATACTTGGTAGGCCAAGCTTACCTTATAGCTTGAAAATTTTCCCCAAATGTGAACATAATTTTTTGTTTTAAAATTATTTTATATTTTAAATTTATTCAGTAACCTAATTTTAGAATTATTTGGGAGTAAACAGAGACAGAAAAAGGACAAAATTCAGAGTGATTGAATTACAGCTTCACTTTATCATTAATGAATTTTACTGTAACAGAGCTATATTGTACTTTGAAATATTTTGTTATAAATTTCTATTTTCTTTCATTAAAAAAATGCATATGAGCCAGGCATGGTGGGTCATGTCTGTAATCTCATAACTTTGGGACACTAGAGCAGGAGGATCTCTTGAGTTTGAGAGGTCAAGGCTAGGCTGCAGTGAGCTGTGATTGCACCCCTGCACTCCAGCCTCATTAACAGAGTAAGACCCTGTCTCAAAAAAAAAAAAAAAAAATGCATGTTAGTTATTTTACTGGACATTGAAGAAATGAGTGAACAAGGCAGATTGGTGCCTGTCCTTAAGGAACTTATATTCTAACTTGCCAATACAGCCAACTGATAAGAGAATTGTAGTATTTTGGAAAAAAATAAAATCATAAAGGAGGTAACTTTTTAACAGCTTAAATGTTAATAAAACTTTGAGAGCTGTATGGTTTAGGTTCTGGTATTTTACGAACAGAAACCAATTATGTAGCTGATACCAAAGACTCCAGAAAAAATCCCAGATTCTATGAGTAATTTTTTCCTTTTTGAAGTTGGGTAATTTTATAAGCCACAATTTTATTTTATTTCATTTACTTATTTTCTGAATCACCCATATTTTATGACTACCATCCAATCAGCAATGAGAGTTGAAATATGAAGCAGAACATTGTGACAGAAAAGAGAGTAAATTATGAAAAAATGATGGAAAAACTGAGAGGCTGAACGTCGGCTCCATGGAATACAATGACATATAATAAGAATCAACTTTTAGTGGCATTTTATAAAACTAGAGCTTATCCAGAAGAGCACAAAAATTTTATTAGTATGTTTATCACAGTCCATTTTTATAGCACTGGGAATATTAGGGGCCAGAAAGATCTATTTTTGTGACTTGTAAAGGCATATTCTTTAAGCCAGTACTGTTGGTTACATTTAATTTATCATAGTCCTAATATAAACAGATTTGCAACTTTTATTTGCTCTATTCGAAGTGCTTTAAATGCTTCTTCCTGGCCAAAATTGGAGGACAAACCGGAATATGGATAAGGCTGTTTGTTCCAACAATGATTAAACAAATTTAACCAAGCAAAGACTAAATTTTTAAAAAATGTTAAAAAGTTCAATCTTCCAACATATTTGGCATCATTCAACAAAATAAATGTCCCTGCCTAGTTAAGAAATGCAAAACTTAGCATCTAAAATACTATTAAAAGAAATACCATACCTTCTGAAAAATTAAGTTTCTTGCACAACCCAAACAGGCTCAGATAGTTACAGCAGTTGTTCTCTTCAATGGCGTCATATTAGAATGCAAAGTTTAAAAAAATTAGAAAGAAAGAAAAATAGTTATGCTGGGGCCTCAGACCAGAACATTAATTTAGAACCTCTGGTAGTGGGGCCCAGGTATTATTTGAATGTTTCTCAGGTGACTCTAATGTACATGAAGGACTGAGAATCTCCATGCTAGAGAAATAATGCTGGAGGAGAAGCAAGTGAAGTACAATGAAACCTGAAAGCATTCAATTATTGTTGTCTAATAGAAATATAATTTGAGTAATTTTAAATTTTCTAGGAGCCACATTAAATAAGTAAAAAGAAAAAGGTGATTTTTTTTTTTTTTTTTTTTGAGACAAAGTTCTGCTCTTGTTGCCCAGGCTGGGGTGCTATGGCATGATCTCCACTCACTACAACCTCTACCCCTTGGGTTCAAGCGATTCTCCAGCCTCAGCCTTCTGAGTAGCTGGGATTATAGGTGCCCGCCACCACTCCTGGTTAATTTTTGTATTTTTGGTACAGACGGGGGTCTCACCATGTTGGCCAGGCTGGTCTCGAACTTCTGATCTCAGGCGATCCGCCCGCCTTGGCCTCCCAAAGTATTGGGATTACAGGCACGAGCCACTATTCCTGGCCAACATATTATAATAATATATTTCTTTAACCCAATAAAATCAAAATATGTCAACATGAATCATTATAAAAGTGTTAGTAAAATATTTTACATTCTGCTTTCAACACTCAAGTCTTCAAAACCTGGGAAGAATTTTACCATTACAGCATATCTCAATTTGGAAGAGCCATATATTAAATGTTGAAGAGCAGCCTGTGCCTAGGGGCTACCATATTGAACAGTGCAGAATTTTACAAATGCTTTGCCATGCATGACTTATGGAAACTTATGGAAATATGCCATGCATACTGAACAGTGCAGAATTTTACAGATGCTTTGCCATGCATGACTTATGGAAACTCTTACTTCTATTGAAAAAATACTTATTTATTGAATATATTAGAAAAATGTTGTGCATTAGCAAATAATAAAATAGGAAGGCATTTTTTAAAAGAATTATATTCTTTAGATAAATTAAGAATGCAGATTCTGTCCTTTCCCTTCTTTCCTTCCAAATATATTTCTCTTACAAATGGACACACACTCTGGATACCTGACAGTTGTCATATAGTATAACACAGTATAAAATGGACTGGGTTTTAATAAGGTATTACTTGCATTCTATCTTGATCACTATAGGAAGCATCTCCATTTCTCTGTCTTCTTAACTATAAAACAGGATTTATAATATATATACATCATAGGGATATTATGAGGGTTAAATGAATTTATGTATTTATTTAATAAATTATTACTGCTCAATAAATATTAGGTATTATAATTTTAATAGCTGCATCATTTTATTTTTATTGTTTTATTTTTTTAATATGTCTATGTCATTCCACACTACAGACATAGAAAAACTTATTTTACTTTCTATTAATGACATTTGGGTTGTTTCTAATTTTTGGTATTATAAAAATGCACAAGTAAATATCATTGCATATGCATCACTGTGCACATAAACCTGTATATGTAGAACCTAAATAAATATCTAGAAGTGGAATTTCATGGTTAAATTTTATGTGCTTTTTCCCTTTGGTCTACATTGCCAAATTGCTCTTCACAGACATTCCAACAATTTATCTCCCAACAACAATATATGAGAACGCTTAGTTTTTTTCCCAGGATGTTAACACATGAAAGGTTATTTTTTAAAATGACATCTGAAATGCAACTTGGTTTGAGAAACATTCTGTGCTTGATGAAGGAAGCATACTGAACTGACTTTGAATGAAAGAAAATCATCAAATACTTTATTCTAGATTTTAAAAATGTAGATCTTGGAATTCTTAGAGAATTAAGAAAAAAATAGGAGAAAAATAAGAAAAAAGATCATCACTTAATTCGTCCAATATTTTTTCTATCTGAATGGAGAGTACTAATATTTCAATGTCTCACAATAATTAGCAAGTTAATTTCACTAATTTATCACCTTACAAAGTTTAATTATTTCTATAGATCATTTTAGATCACTTTGCATCCACTTAGAAAATAAAAGTAGTGGACCTATGGTATTATAATTTAATTTATACCACATTATGGGTTTATAAATAGCTCATATTATTAAAAATAAGTTGTCTCAGAATTGGACTTATGATTACTGATCCATGGATTCCTACAGACTATGATTATAAAGGACTAATGATGAAGCCCCTGGGAGGCCCCTTTGTCTTTATTCTAGTTAGGCCCATTACCCCTGGGTCAGAGCTTGAGCTGTGCCATAGGAGTTTGCTGTCTAGGGCTTCCCTCTCATTAGCAAGAGTGAGAAAAAACAGGATGTCCCAGAAATTTTCTGGCAAGTCTGTAGGCAGTATGCACTCCCAATTAAGCAAATTGAATAAACCTACAGTATAATACTTAGGAAAGCATATTTTTAAAAAGATTATGCTCTAGATAGATTGGGGATGAAGTTTTTTTTTCTTTCTTTTTTTCCAGTTGTGGCCACTGAAGCTTTGAACACCTGCTTTCCCTTCTGGCTTTGTTACTCTCAATAAAGAAAGAGATTCCTGTTGAGAAGGAGGGAGAGGTTAAGTGTCCAGAAATACTGCTCTAAACCATGAAATCATAAAGGGAGAAAATCAACTAAAAAATAGCTTCACTTAAAGAGCTATTGTTAAGGGAAGGTTTCATTTTGGAATTTGTCCAAATAGTGTCTTAAAAGAAAAAACAGAGGCAAAAATTCAGCACTGTGAATGAATGTCTTCTCTGAGAATCTTCCTTTCTTTATGATTAATATTAATCTTATCATCATATAAGTTCTTTCTGAATAGAATGAGTGAAGGAATAAATAAATAAAATATGGAACAGGTATGAGATGAGTGAGTGAGAAAGGGAGAGAGACCCTAAAAATAAAAAAGTAAGAGGAACACTGGGGAAATAATAGCTAAAGAAAAGGGTAGTGAGAGCAGATGACTCACTGAAAAAGAAAGCACATCGTTAATAATATTTATAGGTCTACAGTCTCTAATAATGGATAATGATAAAACTACCCAGGTCATATGCCTTCTAGGAGTGATCTGTGTGTTCGTCTCCAGAGTGACACAATAGGGTAATATCCCAAAATTTGGTGAAATATTAGTTGTATATTATTTTCTTTGTCATGTCATACACATAATATTTAGGTTATATTACCTCATTTCAAAAATTATGGTTCTTTGTCTTTCTCTTATGTTCTATTATATCTGAATACCAGACCTAAAATGATTTCTCATTAGATAAAGTTGTAGCTGAGCTAAAAAGAAATTCTATATGAGAAAATTAACTTGACACAAGGAAAGGTTTGTAGATGTTTACCTATGTAAAATTAAGTACCCAAATCAGGAAACAGGAGAGAAAATAAAATGGATTTTATACTTGCTGTAAAGTAAATCAAAAGCATACTCAAATCTGAACAAATTTCCAAATTGTATGACTTTAGGGAATTTTCTTTTAAGCAAATATTTGATCTACACATTGATATTGCACTTCTGCACTGTACTATAAAATACAAAATTTTATAACTGACATAACTATTGTTTGTCTGTAATGTGTAATTTCACAAGCCCTTTGTCACAATCAGACATCTGTATGCTGTGTCTTATGATCAGGAAGAGAAAAGACAATGAAGCTAAAGAGGCCACCCAGGGTAAAAGAATGAAAAAGAGAGAGAGAGAGAGAGAAAGAAAGGAAGGAAGGAAGGAAGGAAGGAAGGAAGGAAGGAAGGAAGGAAGGAAGGAAGGAAGGAAGAAAACCCTGAAAGTTGTTTGTGTTCATTGAAATTTAAGATACGCCAAAGTGCCACATTGGAAGAGAGAAAACTGTAGAAGACTGAGCAAAAAGTTTGTCTTCCTACTACATAATGTTGAGACTTTATTTTTTTTTTTAATGTAAAGTGATTGTAATCACTTGCTCAAATAAAGAAATCTCATCACTCTGGCAACACACTTAACTAAAGAAAAACAAATAATGGAAATCACAGTGTGAGAAAGCTGTACTTGAAATATGCACTTGTGTGTTAGCATCTCTGAACTTTCGGCAGAGTCCTGATTTCGAAGATGGTGACCCAGAGCATGGAGCAGGTGTGAGCCTGGTGACTTTTGCCATGTTCTTTTTTTAGAGTCTGCTGCTGGTATCACTTTTGTCTTTGCCTCTTTACTCAATTTCCTCATTTGATTGGGTGATTTCTAGAATCTTCTCCAGCTGTCATGTTCTTTAACCCTGTACGACAACCTCTTTGGGGTAGCTATAGTGTGACAGGAAACACTAGTAGAGGGGAATTCACCTCTGCTGACCATTGACCCACATTTCCATCCCCGCAAACCACACTTACCCAATACAATTCTTCTCCTTTTGCGGATAAACGAGCTAATGATCAGAGAAGTTGAGTAGCTTTCCTTACTTGGCTGTGGGATTGGGAAAGCTGAAAGTCCAGTCAGTCATCTATGGCCCCATAGAACATTTGCTCTCTCTATACCAGCATTAACATTTTATTTGACTTTGCCCAAAATTGTCTTTGAAGATCTGATTTAAACAATCTTTTGATTACCAGAAATTCTTATAAAATTCTAATTTCCTCCTTTTGTTGCTGTTGAGCCCTCCATCTGATGTTCTGCTTTCCTGAGACGTGTTTACTTAAACCATTGAGAATGTATGTTTCCTCAAAGACATCTTTCTCCAGAGAAAGGCTGAAAATACTATTTTAAGAAAGCTATCATTTTCTTGAGGCAGGTGGATAAATATTTTATGTCTGCTTTTGTTTTTTACTCCCTATTATCTAAAAACAATACTTCGAGGTTTATGTAAATTAGAGTGAACTTTTGCAGAGGGAAAAGCCTTTGCAAGAAATACCGATTACAAGCTGCAGTTCTCCTCCCTGATCACGCCCCACCCTTAGCAGCTGCTTCTGCTTCTTCTAAGCATCTACATCCAGCACTGGGGCATTTAATCTTCTGGTTTGGAGCTGAACATCAGGGTGCAACCAGCCCTCCTACTATACATCTGTAATAGAATTAATACGGATTGGAAATAAAAAGACTAGTCATCCCTCAGGCACTATACTAGACATTGATGTGAACTAAACAGACTTGGACCTCTCCTGGAGGAGCTTAGAGTATAGGGCAGGATCATCCAGTAGCGTCCCCACACACCTTGTATGGCTATTTAAACATAAATTAATTCAAATTAAATAGAATTTAAAACTAAGTTTCTCAGTCACACATTGGCCTAATTCAAAGGCTCAATAGTCACATATGGACAGTGGCTTCCCTAATGGACAGCCCAGATTTTAGAACATTTCCATCAGTACAGAAAGTTGTAATGAACAATGCTGGTAAAATCTATCACTAGAAGCATGAATAAAATCAAGGTTCACCTTCCAGGACAGTAACACCAAGTCAGTGCAGGAGAGAAATCCCCAAAAATGGGTTTTCAGGTTTGGCAGAGAACTTGGAAATAGATGTAAATGTACAGATATGCACATACATACCCAAGTTCAATATGTACCTGGATCTAGTTCTAGAATTTCCATTCAGTTCCACTCATCAGTCTTTTTATCATGAGCTGGTGACACACTGTTTAAAAGATTTATAGTATAAAAAGATTTAAGTATAAAAGATTTATACTAGGTTTTAACATTTGTTATAACTAGTTCCCACTTACAGCTTTTCTTTTTAGTGTTTTTTTTTGTTTGTTTGTTTGTTTTTTGAAACAGGGCCTCACTCTGTCACCCAGCCTGCTGGAGTGCTCACTGGCTGGCTCACTGCAACCTTGACCTCCCAGGCTCAAGTGATTCTCCTGCCTCAGCCTCCTGAGTAACTGGGACCACACTTGGTTATTATTTTTTTTTTAATGTTTTGTAGAGACAGGGTCTCACTAATGTTGCCTAGGCTGGTCATAAACTCCTGGGCTCAAGCAGTCCTCTCACCAAGGCCTCGCAAAGTGCTGGGATTATAGGCATAAGCCACCATGCCAGGCCCTATTCTTGTGTATGTATTTTTCTGCATAAACTTTAAAATAAACTTGTCTAGCTTCATAAAAAGGCATGTTGATATTTTTATTGTACTTTTCATTTTTTCACATATTTTTGTTTGAAATATTTTTCCATATTTTAACCTGATTTTTTTTTCAGAGTATCTTTGGTTATAACATAGATTGCTATTTTTCTTTATAAAATGCAATTTTGGTAATAAATAATAAATTAATACATCCATGTTATGAATTAGTTTTCTTTTTTCATTTTATAAAATTTTAATTGAACTAAAACAAACAACATTTTATACCTTTTTAAGTGTACAGTTTAGTAGTACACTATACTAATTCTATAGCAGAATTATGAGAGTTTTATATACCATCATTATGATAACAGTCTTATACTTGTATATATATTTACCTTTTATAGAGAGCTTTATATTTTCCTATGGTTTCATATGAAATCATATTATTTCATTGTTTCATTTTTCAACGTGAAGAATTCACTTTAGCATTTTTTTCTTTTATCATTACTTATTTATCTATTTTTAGTTCTGGGATATATGTGCAGGAGTGCAGGTTTGTTACATAGGTAAACGTGTGCCATACGAAATAGTTATTTTCAACATCAAAATTATGTAAATAGTATTTATTGAGCCTATTTTATATTAAGAACATTATATATATTCTTAAATCCTCACAAATATAAAATATAAATTATTATCTATTTTATAGACAAGAAATCTGAAGCATGTAGAGATTAAGCCACTTGTCTAGAATATTTAAGCTGGGTCTATCTAAAATTAGAGCTCTGCACATATTGAAAACGTGAACTAACTGCTTATTTTATAAAGTAACATTTATCAGAGTCCAAGTCATACAAAATTCCATAAAGAGAATGCATTTGGTTTCACTTGTGTTATAACAATCAGAAGAAAGATAGAGTAATTATTTTTACTGAATGTGATTTTAAATGGTCAGTGACCACTAAAATGCATACGATAGTCTACAATGAAATAATATCAGACTCAAGAAAGTTGTGTTCCAGCCCGGTCATTATTACTGCTTAGCCAGGCATGTTTTGGGGGGATAGTTAATCCCTCTCTGTAGCTTGTCTTCTCTACTTTGAAATGGCATTGCATGTCTGTTTATCAAAGTTCTGTGGCAATAAAGTGAGTGACAGTACATAACAACGCATGGAGATAACAGAAATATAGTCAGGCAATGATACCTAGAGACCATTTCAAAAGTTGGCCTGGTAAATTAATGAGCTTCAGATTTTTAAAAACCCCAATTTAATTATAGATCAACACTTCTTCCTAGATCATTCTGCTTCACTTAGTACTTTTCGTTTTATTTGTAATAAGTCAAAAAGGGTGCCTAATTATCATTTAATGTGTTTCTAAGCCACTACACTCAATTTAAAAATAGCTGCACTAATATATGCTGCCATGTAGATAATATTCATTTGAAAGTTTAACAATTTCAATTATTTTGTTGTAGAAAAAGTATACCAAAAGAATTTGGAAGGATAAATTCTTACAAAACGTACGTGGCTTTCATTTTCAGTACTTCCTATTTTCATTTGGCTTTTTCTCACGGGACTTACACACTTCTGCTTCTTAACAGGAACATTTAAAAACACTAAGTAAACTTTCAAGAGGGTCATTTCTTATTTTGCCCAAATTGGCTCATACATCTCTAATTTGATTTTTGAGTTAGTAGAGTCAGTTTTGAGGGAAAATGTATTACTAGTCTTTGGGAGGTAGGTGAGATTTGTTTTATAAAATAGCGGCTTATTAATCCACAGTGTATTTTATTTATAAATTTTTGAATGATTTATTTTTCTAGGACTATATGTGAAGCATGTGACTTGCTTTTGTTCCCTTTTAGGCACTTTCATCTTCTTGCCTCTGTGGGAACATGACCATTTTCCCACTCATCTTGAACTCATCTCTTTCTTTCAGCATGTCATTTTGTCCCCACACCTTATGAGAGAGCTACTTGAAGTAGAATTATTATGCATTTTAGAGATAAGAGATCTAAGGCCTATAGAGATTATGCAACCTTTCCCAGGAGATTTAAGCTGGGTATATCTAAAAATCAAAGCCCACGTATATAAGAGAGCCACATGTCTATTACTTCCATCCCTATCTAGGCCACTCCAGTCAGGGACTTTGTTACCACAACATTAAACTACACTAGCTTCAGTACAGCTCCCATTTGAACCACTATACATCCTTTCAAGGTCCTATACACAAATCATCCCCCTTTACCAGCCCTCTTCCTCTAACTCTTCCCGGAATTTCTTCTGTGTCCTCACTGACCATTTTATACCAGAGATCCTCACCTTGACTGAACATTAGAATCACCTCTGTAGCTTTTATACCACATAAATGCCTGGGCTTCACCTCAGACCAATTAAATAAGATTTTCTTATGGTGGGATCTGGGCACTCACTATTTTAATGTGCAACCAGAGTTGAGAATGACAGGCTTAAATTTATATGTTCCTTAAATATCAGCCTGAGCCCTGCATTGTGAACTACATCAACCCATTGGCTCTTATCCCCAGAACGCCTACCTTACAGTGCCTTAAATTGCTGTTATCATTTATAATTATTTCAGATATTTTCACTCAATCATTTCAAATACTTCATCATTTATTAAGAACCTGTTATGTGCAAAAGATAATCCCCATGTCTGTTATATATGTGGTCTTCTCTCTTCAACTAATTGAAACCTCTCTGAGAGCTTGGGTTACATCTTATATTTCTTCTTCAATCAAAATAGACCTAATGCATTTATAAGCTCATATTAGATCTCAATAATACTTTTTGGTGAAGATCTCTAGGTTTATATTTTACTCTTTTAGTTACCCAGTTTTCTTCAGCAAATATTTACTGAACTGCTATTACGTGGAAGATACTCTGATAGATTTA
Source organism: Gorilla gorilla gorilla (assembly GCF_029281585.2). Classification (NCBI taxonomy): domain Eukaryota; kingdom Metazoa; phylum Chordata; class Mammalia; order Primates; family Hominidae; genus Gorilla; species Gorilla gorilla. Next base: position 83,774,341 of record NC_073235.2, on the reverse strand, counting down.
ATACATAATTTAGGCCAGGCATGGTGGATCATGCATGTAATCCCAGCATTTTGGGAGGCTGAGGCGGGCAGATCACCTGAGGTCAGGAGTTTGAGATCAGCCTGGCCAACATGGTGAAACCCCGTCTCCACTAAAAATACAAAAATTAGCTGGGCGTAGTGGCACACACCTGTAGTCTCAGCTACTCAGGAGGCTAAGGCAGGAGAATTACTTGAGAATCACAGAAGGCAGAGGTTGACGTGAGCTGAGATCATAACACTGCACTCCAGCCTGGGTAACAATATGAGACTCTGTCTCAAAAAAGGAATATATATATATATATATATTCATTTTAAGAAATAATCTTCACTTTTGGCTACAAATATATTTATTTGTTTTTTAAATGGCTTTCTGTTTTTATGTTTTGAAGTGATGTTTACTTGTTTCTATATTGGATAATGTGTCAGAATAACATTTATTAAATATTTCTTTTATGTCATTCTTCTGAGTTCTTTGCATCTGTAAATTTATTCTATAGTTCAACCAAATGAGATAGTATCTTCAAAGAGAGTACCTTCTCAGAGGAGAAATGACTTTGCCCAAGGTTACCTGGACAGTAAGGGGCAGAGCTGGGACTCCAGCCCAGACAGTTTGGCCTCAGAGCATACCACTTTACCCCTCTGCTACAGTGCTGTCAGAGACAGTTTTCAAGTAGACAGATGATTCTCCAATTCAGGGAACATATTCGTGATTTCCTTAGACTTTTCTATATAGAAAGAATTCTAAAATAATTATACATAAAAATGCCATTAATGGTACTAGAAGTGGCTCTCACTCAAATGTCATTAATATCACAAAATATTTTACAGAGTAAGTTCTAAGAAATCTTAATAGCCAATAAGAAAAGCCTAAATGTTTTAAAGTTTTTTCAGTTTAGGTTATTAAAGAATATTTTGAATCTCTACTCTGCCCCCAGATGAGGTTTACATTTTTAAGTAGCTAAAACAAACTTCTCCCTTCTAACTTTACATTTCATGATTTGTTCAAAGAGGAAAAAAGCAAAGGTTTCAGTTACTAAGTAAACAGTCTATAAATGTACATCCTGTCTAAAAAAGCAGAGAATATGAAACCAAAGGATCCTCAAGATTGAAGAAAGGGCAGAAGATTTACAACTATTTTACAAATACTTTTCTTCTTCTAGACATTTTTCTTTTACCTTTCTTATATAATTTTTATTCCTCTCACTTTGCCCATTTTCATAATTCACTACCTTTTCTATTTTTTCTTCTCTGACTCATTTATGAATGTCTTTCGTAGCCGTGAACAAAATTCTTCTTAAAATGTGTCTCTATTAAAGACATTACAAAAAAATTTAAAGTAATAAACTTTATTTTCTTTTCCTAATTTTTCTATATTCTTTACCCACCCTACTCTGACCATCTCCTTTGTTTCACAATACATCCTTTATTTTACAATAAAATATCTGTCTCTCAGTCTCCACATATGTGAAATCACAAAGCATCTCCCTACTATAAATGCCAACTCCTAATTAGGAGCACTTAACTTATTAAAAGTTATTAGCCAGGTACTTTTCCCTTGGAAAGATGTTAATAGTGTCTTCATGTATATTTAGTTCACAAATATTTATTAGACATTTAATATGTGATTTTCTAGATACTGTTAGGTTCTAAAAATCAAGTTGTCTTGAATTTCCCAAGTTGTCTTTTTAGTACTATGCACTGTTAACTATAATAAGATTAATAAGGTTTTTGCAACATTAGCTTAATAATATTTTTGCAGGGTGAAATTGTATTTGTATTTTATTTGACCAGGGAAGTAATAAACTTTCTACCATTTGGTGGTAATTTGGAACAGCCTTGCTCACAGCTGTCAAGAGATTGAGAAAAAGAATAATAAATCCATAATTTATCATCTTTTAACTGGCAGGTTCACCTCACATGCAGGCATTAACATTGTTCACTATTAATACTCACACTGCCAACTGAACACAAACTACAAAATGAGGAAATGTCAAAACTTGCACTTTCCTTATAGGGTCTATTTTATCAACATAATCCAACTGTTTTAACTATGCTGTTGAAGATATGAAAGCACACCACATTACAGATATACATGAGTACATACACTCATGAATTGCTACAACAGCCTCTAACTGTCACTATAGCTTCCCAAACCACAAACAGTGCCTCTGCTATGCACAGAGAGCAACTGAAGTATTTTAAGCAATTCTCTCATACAATGGTTTCTATTCTGTTGACAGCTACTCTGAGTCTCCGCCTTCAACTGAGGGTCAAGGGCACTGTGAGCTTTAACTTTTGATGCCTCTCACCTGCTGATTCCTGTGTAATCCCTCCCAGCCATTCATAAGAGGACTCGGAGGTGCAGGCAACTGTACTTTGTGCATTGGGTACGCAAGGAGGGGATGACCCTTGTGGGCTCAGGGTACGAAGGTTCACATTTCACACCTGGGCTTTAATCTGCATTATAATTGTTGAATAAGGAAGTATTTAAGCACACTAGTACTTAGTTTTAACCATTGCACTTGCCAAAGTAAGTTATGCATAGTATTTAGCATAATTTCTACGCCTCCGACCAAAAGAGTAAATAGGTCTCTCTTTAAAAAATATTCCTCCTCTTTTAAAGTGCATCATTGATGCTGATGATTAATTGAAATGTGGAAATGATCAAGATTTTAAAAAGTTTATGGTATTGTGATGGGCAAAGCACATTATTTTTAGGTCAGAATAACCCCAGTTTGGACTCCTCTTAGGGCCTGGGTAGGCTTGGGTAATTTGTCTAATGCCTCTGAGATTTCATTTCTTTGCCAATAAAATAAAAAGAAGCAATATTCACCACATATATTGAGCATGGGCTTAAGTAAAGTAAAACGCCTGGCATATGCTGGACCCTCAGTAAATATTAGCTCCTACCCATAGTGTGGGGGAAAAAAATTAAGTGAACATGTTTTGTTGATTTTAGAACAACTTTTCTATTAATCTTGAGGGAAGTTACTAAATTTCAATTATAATATAAGGAAATAAAATTTCTGAGACAATTTTTAAGGCTCTTCATTTTCTGAAATAATACGTATGGTGATCTTAGGGTGTTGAACAGTAATTCAAGAAGCAAGAATAATTTAAATCCAAACAACTGCTTACGTTCTATTATTCAAGATTCAGTGATAAAACTAAAAAAGAGTTAGATAGTATAGTTACTTTTAAAACTCTGTTTTCTCCTGTAGCATAATGAGACTTCATTTATGACCAGGAAAGTCTAATGTGTTTTCCTTGAGCTTGTGAAGAAGTATCTACAGTTCATCCTCACTACCCAAAGAGAAACTAGATTTTTTTTTTTACTTAAGCTCTAGAAGATGAGAAAAACATCCTGTAGTAATAAAGAGCAGTCAGTCCCAGTCCCTTGCCGAAGAAGCAAGTTCAAACTCCAATCTGTGAAGATCTGTATTTAGTTATACTCCCAAATTTACATTGTTCATAGGGCAATTGAGAGGCATTGCAGAGGTTTCAAAGAATTACAAAAGTCATACTTATCACCAAAACCAAAACCCAGTCTGTAACCAAGGCTAACCTAATACTAAGGTAGCTGTGGTCAGTCAAAAATAACGAAAGTGTCATTTCTATGTTACATAAAGAGAAGGGCTGCTGTTTGATGCTAACTTCCCTTTATTGCCCCCTGTCATAGTATTCAGCAGATAGGGCCCCAGGAGGAGGCAGGTAAAGCATGACCCCAGCTCCAAAATATCACACAGAGCGACAGCTGAAAGGGAGACTCCAGGGCCCTAGATGACCTGCCACTAAGCTACCAAGACTTGGCTAAACCTTTCCATGGCTTTGACCTCTAATTAATAAATAAAACCTGCTCAGATATGGCTGAATATTCTTTTCAAACAGTAACATAGACTCTGGCGTCATTTTGAATCCTATTCTGCCACTTTGTGGTCTGACCTTGAATATAAGCTACTTAACTTCCTCATTTGCAAACTGGGCATCCCACTAGTAGATCCTGAATAGAGTTGTAAGTATGATTATCTGAATTAATATTTGTAAATTATTTAGAATTCTGCCTGGTCAGCAGGAGGTACTTTCACAGAGTTTTAAAAATAAAAGTAGTACATCCCCCGACATATATCGCCAAGATATTCAAAAAATTATCTCTGATTTTTGCTGAAATCTTAATTTAATTAGGCAATAAGTCAGATAACCCAGTTTTTAAATATAAATTTAAATAAATATATCAATATAATATTGATATATTACTTTTATTATAATAAAATCATTAAATATCTAAATATATATTAGTATATATTTAAAATATGTAAATACACAAATATATAAATCACTTATACTATACAATGCTTATCTATTTTATTTAATATGCTGATGTATAGGGTTCTACTTTTAAGTATAATAAGTTTCAAGATATGATTGGAAAGATGTTTACTCTCTCTTGTTCTCTCTCTCTATATATATGTATATATGAAAATAGAGTCTTTTTGTATAATTCATAACACTTTTTTTTTTTTTTTGAGATGGAGTCTCACTCTGTTACCAGGCTGGAGTGCAGTGGCGCCATCTCGGCTCACTGCAACCTCCGCCTCCTGGGTTCAAGCGATTCTCCTGCCTCAGCCTCCCAAGTAGCTGGGAATACAGGCATGCACCACCACACCCAGCTAATTTTTGTATTTTTAGTAGAGACGGGGTTTCACCATGTTGGCCAGGATGGTCTTGATCTCTTGACTTCGTGATCCACCCTCCTCAGCCTCCCAAAGTGCTGGGATTACAGGCGTGAGCCACCATGCCCAGCCAACTCATAACACTTCTACAGCTAAATCACTAAAGTTATGATTGACTTGTCACCGCATTATACCATATTATTTTCAAGTAATAAAAAATCTGTACAAAGTAGAGTCATTGCTCTAAAAAATCTGTATGCAAAGAAACAAAATTATGATGTGGTTTCTGCTTGAAATAACAATATTTGTGGTCCCCAAGAATTTTTTTCTTTCACATTTTTTGGTGGCATGATACAGTTCATTCATAAAAAATATTGTAAGAGGATGATTGGCAATGAAACATACGACAAAGGCACTATCATAATTTCTGAGAACCTTCACTATGTGTCTTGCACATGTAAATTTCAAAATTCTTCAGTCTTATTTGCAATGATTAGTACCACAGAGCTGGCAACTGATGCAGTTTTTCTCCTCTGCAAATGAGTGTCATGTTTCTGTTGACAGACCTACTGGTGGATATTTGAACATCTATATTTGAAGCATCATGGGGTATTTTGCTCTTTGTTTTTTAAATATATATTTGAAACTAGACTATGCCTAGAAAGAGAACAATTAACAATCATAACCTAAAGATCAATTTAACAATAAAAAATATCAAATCAATAACTTTTATTCAAGACCATACCACACCAGTTTAAGTGAATATTCATTTTTTTTACTCATGTTTTGTTGAACAGACTAAACTAACTTTTGGTTTCTAAAATATATAAAGCTCTATGATTGGTGTTTCAAAAGCAAAAGTTCTTCAACTTATGGACAGATTTATAGAGGTGAAGAATACTGAATAAGTATGTTCTCATTTGGTGCTAAATGAAATCAGTCAACCCAAGTGGTCTGATATTTTTCTTATGGATTAGAGGGGCATGCTGCTGTCTTATTCTTACTTTTAACCAATGTTTACTTTAGTTTCCTCTGGAGTGGGAGTCATGTCTGATAGTATTTATATCTCCCCAGAGTATTTACCATATATTATGTACTAAATAAAAGTGTATTAACACAAATTAGGCAAATTGAGAGTCCAGACATGCAGCTCACTATCAAAGGTGCTGAACAACACAGATATACTGAAGTGATGGTCATGTTATTTGAGACATAGTTGTATGTTACTAAATATCTTTATTTTCTAACATGAGAAAGTAATCATTTAGAAAGTTGATATGTTCTTACGTGTTGATAAAAATTCTATGCTGAAAAAATTTAATGTTATCTTCTATATCCAACAATAAGAAGTGCTCCTTGAGAATTATTCAACCCTCGACTTGAGTAGACGCACTATTCCTTAAAACATACACACACACACACACACACACACACACACACACAGTAGATGTCCTACCTATTTTCCTCTTGGACTGGCATTTCTTTCATAAACTGAAAATGGTTCTCTAGCTATTAAAGCAGTCTAACATTGAATTAGAACTTGAATTAAAGTCAAAGCTCTAAAATGGCTTATTTTGGGAAACATCAATAAGCTCATTTCACAGTTTAGATGCGGGATCACTGATGGGTCATGTACACACATTATACATACAGAGGTTTAGCCATATGGAGGGATAGGATAGGGTTTTTCATGCCTGAATTTGTCATTCACAGCAAAAGACCAATACCAACCTTGTTTATAACAAAGCCATAAGATACAGTTTCCTTTTGGATAACTATATAACATAATAATAACTGCCTCATCATATAAGCATCCTTAACAATTATATGTAAATGGTATTTTCAACAATTAGAAAACTGCTATAATGATCCAGGGAAATTGGATGAGGGCCTGAACTACTGTAATGGTATTAAGATTGGAGAGAAACAGACACTTTTGAGTCACAGTTTGGTGTTAGAATTGATAGGTCTTGGTGATCCATTAGGTATGTAGAAAAGGTGGAGAAATTAAAGATGATAATCAGGTTTCCTGCTTGACTGCGGGTGTAGCAGTGCTATTTACTGAGGTCAGGAGCATAGGAAGAGGAGAAGGTTTGGAGCTGAGAAGCAAGAAGACTGAGAAGATGAGTATAGTTTGGGACATGTTGGAGGTGTGCATGGACATTCAAGTAGAAATATCCAGTAAGCAGGATATCATTGATGTGATAAGGAACTAGACCTTGAGCATAGATCTCCAAGTTCAGAACTTGCGCAATCACTGAAGCCATGTGTGTGTAAAATATCACTCTGGAAGACCATGTAAAATAAGAAGAGGAAAGAGCATGGGAAAATTGTTATCTGTATTATTAAACTGGTCACTAAAAGGTATTGCTTTATTGAAATATTAACAACATGTGCTATGATAGCATCAGGTGGTGGTATTTTAACAACAATGTAAAGCTGGCATGGTTGTAAATTAATTTTGCTTTCTAACCCCTTCCAACATCCTTTGCTACACTGTGTGGTTTCCTTAAATTACCACACGCAGAACTCCATGGGTGAACAGACCTAGCTGGTTTCACTTTATGCCACACAAACAAGCATGTGGCATGAGGTTCAGTCCTCCTAACCACACGTCCCGTTATTTACTCATGTTTTGTCAAAAATAAGCCTATATAACCAAGTAATTCAATTGGAATTATAAAATCATTGAATTTCTCATAGAAAAATTACCTGGGAAGTGATTGCTTTATACACATTTCACTATTGCATTTATCAACTTCCTTTCTTTTTTATTTTATAATTATTTTATTTTCTCATGTATTTTATTTTTGTATTATACTTTAAGTTCTGGGATACATGTGCAGAACATGCAGGTTTGTTACATAGTTATACATGTGCCATGGTGGTTTGCTGCCCCCTTCAACCTGTCATCTACATTAGGTAGCCGCCCACCCCCTGACAGGCCCCAGTGTGTGATGTTCCCCTCCCTGTGTCCATGTGTTCTCATTGTTCAATTCCCGTTATGAGTGAGAACACACGGTGTTTGGTTTTCTGTTCCTATGTTAGTTTGCTGAGAATGATGGTTTCCAGCTTCACTAATGTCCCTGCAAAGAACATGAACTCATCCTTTTTCACGGCCGCGTAGTATTCCATGTTGTGCATGTGCCACATTTTCTTTCTCCAGTTTATCATCGATGAGCATTTAGGTTGGTTCCAAGTCTTTGCTGTTGTGAATAACGCTGCAATAAACATACGTGTGCATGTGTCTTTATAGTAGAATGACTTATAATCCTTTGGGTATATACTTGGTAATGGGATGGCTGGGTCAAATGGTATTTCTGGTTCTAGATCCCTGAGAAATCGCCACACTGTCTTCCACAATGGCTGAACTAATTTACACTCCCACCAACAGTGTAAAAGTGTTCCTATTTCTCCACATCCTCTCCAGCATCTGTTGTTTCCTGACTAAACAGTTCTTCTGATCAGCCAAAAAGAAAATACATAACTGATTCAAATTTTTGCTTTGTTTCTAATCTCGTGTGACCAAGACTTCTAAGAAAGTTCAAGAGCTCACTGATCACAGAATCTTTATCTCTGTTCTTTGTCTGGTTACAAGAGACATGTCTTTAAACTCTACATTGTGCTTTACCAAAGCAGCAGGATTCCATGTATGTTTTACGAATGTTAAATTAAACCAATGTGCCACAAACAAAATAATCCAAGATCATACCCATCATTTTATGTAATTCTTAAACTATTTTCTGAGACCATTAAGCATCATAATAATTGCTATATACCATTAAGAGGTTGGTTCATTTTCTTTTGGTAAAATTAAAAAAACGTTCAAGAGATCTGAATTGTCTCATAATATCTTATTTACAAACCATTCCTATCCTCTGTTATTGAAACCAGGTCTCCAAGTAAAAGAAAAAGTTACCCCTCTAGCCTGGTGGCCTTATGAAATTACTTAACCCCCACACACAGAAATCTTCATTCATAATTTCATAGATTGTAACATTCTGTGTTGAAAAGCCATTGGACCCTCCTTCTCAGCTATAATATCATTAAATTCTATGATTTAAAATGTGCCTATTAGAAAGTCATATTGATTATTTCTGAAGGAAAAAGCTATAAACATGGCATAATACTCACCATAATGGCATGGGGAGAACACATGCCTGTGATATTTGGTGTTTTAAAAACATCCCTGCATCTAAATGGAAACCGAAATGGCATGTACCTTCAGGATATTTAAGAAAGAAACAGACTGAAAATCTTAAGCTACTGCAGTGTGAAGAAACTATTAAGGTAGGATAAATTCGAAATGTCTTCCTGGCTGTGTTTCTAATAAAACGTGAAGCTAGGTAAAATTTTTCAGGAATTGTCTTTTTTTTAATATAGTAATATTCAAACTCAGAAAAATGGTAGAGAAGCTAATACCTTGGTTTGATACTAAAAAGGATTGCATTGATTCTTCATAATCAATAGAAGTATTTTTTCCATAATAAAAACAAAAGAAAAGCATATTAACTATGCTCCATATACTCCAACTGGGTTGACTTATCTTATTTAGTATCACCTTTCTGTAATGCAATTTCATATGACTTGATAAATGATGATGATGACTGTGAGTAGGTCTGAAACCCAGTATTTTCAATTGGTTCTGGTGGTTCAGTATTTCTTTACATTCTATTCAGTCCAAATTAAAGGAAATGTTTTCTCTGTCCTAAATGTTAAATGATTTTTAAAATTTAAAATTTAAATATATTTACTTTCTATTTAATGTCAAATATTGATCAGCTAATTTGTTATAAATATTCCACTTCTAGCTTCCCACAGAACTGTTTATATGGCATTTTTTGTACTACGACTTAACAGTTTACTTAACTACATTCCTTTGAACCACCACCTCAAGAATTAGGAAGTATACAGTTCTTTAAATGTTTGGTAGAGCTCTGCAGTGAAGCCATTGGTCCTGGGTTTTTCTTTAGTGGAAAATTTTTTTATTATGGCTTTGATTTTGTTACTTGTTATTGGTCTGTTCAGGTTTTAGGTTTCTTTCTGGTTCAATCTTGGTAGGTTGTATATGTCTAAGAATTTGTCCGTTTTTTCTGGATTTTCCAATTTATTGGCATATAGTTGCTCATAGCAGCACTAATAATCCTTTGAATTTCTGCAGTGTCTGTTGTAATGTCTCCTTTATCATTTTTGACTTTATTTATTTGTATCTTCTCTCTTTTATTCTTAAGTCCAGCTAAAAGTTTGTCAATTTTGTTTAACTTTTTTAAAAAACAAGTTTTTGTTATATTGATTTTTGTATTTTTTTATTTGACTTTTATTTATTTCTGCTCTGGTCTATTATTTCTTTTGTTCAAGTATTTTTGGGTTTGGTTTTCTCTTGCTTTTCTAGTTCTTTAAGATACATCATCAGATTGTTTATTTGAAGTTTTTCCTCTTTTTTGATGTAGGCACTTATAGCTATAGACTTCTCTCTGAGTACTCTTTTTGTTATATTCCATAGATTTTGACATATTGTGTTTCCATTATCATTTTTTTCAATAAATTTTTCAATTTCCTTCTTAATTTCTGCATTGACTTACTAGTCATTCAGGAGCATATTGTTTAACTTCCATGTATTTGTATAGTTTCCAAAATTCCTTTTGTTACTGATTTCTATTTTATTCCATTGTTGTCAGAGAAGATGCTTGACATATTTCAATTTTTTGGATGTTTTAAGACTTGTTTTGTGGCCTAACATATAGTCTATCCTTGAGAATGACCCATGTGGTGAGGAAATTAATGTGTATTCTGCAACCACTGTATTAAATGTTCTGTAAATATCTATTGGATCCACTTGGTCTGTAGTGCAGATTAAGTCCAATGTTTATTTGTTGATTTTCTGTCTGGAAGTTCTGTCCAATGTGAAAGTGAGGTGTCGAAGTCTCCAGCTATTATTGCACCGGGGCCTATCTCTCTCTTCAGTTCTAATAATGTTTGCTTTATATAGCTGGGTGCTCCAGTGCTGGCTGAATATATATTGCTGAATTGACCCCTTTATCATTATATAGTGACCTTTGTCTCTTATAGTTTTTGTCTTTAAATCTATTTTATTTGATATAAGTACAGCTACTCATGCTCTTTTTTGGTTCCTGTTGGCATGGAATATCATTTTCCAACCCTTTATTTTCAGTCTATATGTGTCTTTGTAGGTGAAGTGTGTTTCTTGTAGACAAGGGGTCAATGGGTCTTGTTTTTTCATTGATTCAATAATTCAGCTTTTCTATGTCTTTTGATGGGAGAGTTTAGTCCATTTACATTCAATGATATTGTTGATAAATAAGAACTTACTTCTACCATTTTATTAATTATTTTGTGGTTTTCTAGTCTTCTCTTCCTTCCTTCTTTCCTTCCTGTCTTCCTTTAATTAAGGTAATTTTCTCTGGTGATATGATTTAGTTTCTTGCTTTTTTATTTTTTGTGTATCTATTGTATGTTTTTTGGTTTGAGGTTACCATGAGGCTTAAAAATACTATTTTATAACCCATTATTTTACCCTAACAACTTAACACTGTTTGCATAAACAAGCAAACATATAAACAAAAAGAAAACTAATAACAACTCTATGCGTCAACTTTGTCCTTCTCCTTTTTAACTTTTTGTTGTTTCTATTTATGTCATATTGGACTATGTCTTGAAAAATTTTGTAGTTAATATTTTTGATTGGTTAATCGCTCTTTCTACTTAGGATAAAAGTATTTACATGCCACACTTACAGTGTTCTAATATTCTGTGCTTTTCTATGTACTTACTATTACCAGTGAGTTTTGTATCTTCAGATAATTTCTTATTGCTCATTAACATCGTTTTCTCTCTAATCAAGGAACTTCCTTTAGCATTTCTTTTAAGACAGGTCTGGTGTTGATGTTAGCTTTTGTTTGTCTGGGAAAGTCTTTATTTCTCCTTCATGTTTAAAGGTTATTTTCATTGGATATACTACTCTAGGGTAAAAGTACTTTTTCTTCAGCACTTTAAATATGCCATGCCACTCTCTCCTGTCCTGTAAGATTTCCATTGAAAATTCTGCTCTCAGATGTATTGAAGCTCCATTGCATGTGATTTGTTGCCTTTCTCTTGTTGCTTTTAGGATCCTTTCTTTATCCTCGATCTTTGGGGGTTTGATTATTAAATGCCTTTAGGTAGCCTTTTTTGGGTTAAATCTTCTTGGTGTTCTATAATCTTGTACTTGGATATTGATATCTTTCTCTAGGTTTGGAAAGTTCTCTGTTACTATTCCTTTGAATAAACTTTCTACCCTATATCTTTCTCTATTACCTCTTTAAGGTCAATAACTCTTAGATATGCCCTTTTGAAGGTATTTTCTAGATCCCGTAAGCATGTTTCATTGTTTCTTCACTCTTTTTTATTTCATCTCCTCTGACTGAATTTTCAAATAGCCTATCTTCAAGCTCAAAAATTCTTTCTTCTGCTATCAATAAGCTATTAAAGGATTCTGATACATTCTTCAGTATGCCAATTGCATTTTTCAACTCTAGAATTTCTGCTAGATTCTTTCTAATAATTTGAATCTCTTTGTTAAATTTATCTGATAGAATTCTGAATTCCTTCTCTGTGTTACCTTGAATTTCTTTTAGTTTCCTCAACACAGCTATTTTGAATTCTCTGTCTGAAAGGTCACATATCTCTGTTTCTCCAGGATTTTTCCCTGGTGTCTTATTTACCTCAACTGGTGAGGTCATGTTTTCCTGGATGGTGTTAATGCTAGTAGATGTTCTTCAGTGTCTGGGCATTGAAGAGTTAGGTATTCATTGCAGTCTTCACTGTCTGGGCTTATCTGTACCCATCCTTCTTGGGAAGGCTTTATAGATATTTAAAAAGACTTAGGTGTTTTAATCTAAGCTGTATCTGCTTTAAAGGGCACCCCACCCTCAGTAACACTGAGGTTCTTGCAGACTCGTAGAGGTACCGCTTTGATGGTCTTGAGCAAGATCTAGGAGAATTCTCGGGATTACCAAGCAGAGAATCTTGTTGTCTTCCCATACTTTCTCCCAAACAGAGGCTCTCTCTCTGCTCTGAGTCACCTAAAGCTAGGAGTGAAGTGACAGAAGCATCTTTGTGGCCATGACCACTGTGGCTGCACTGGGTCAGACCTGAAGCAAGCACAGTGCTGAGTCTCGCTCAATGCCTGCTGTAGTCACTCCCTGGCTACTGCCTATGTTCACTCTAGGCCCTGAGGCTCTACACTCAGCAGGTGGCAAAGCCAGCCAGGTCCGCATTCTTCCCTGGGTCCAGAGGTGCTCTTTGGGAGTCAGGGACTAGAGTCAAACACCTTAGAAGTCTACCTGGTATTCTATAGTACTGCAGCTGAGCTGGCACTCAAACCACAAGATGTAGTCCTTTTACTCTTTCCTCCCCTTTCCAAAGGCAGAGGAGCCTCAACCCTTAGCCACGACCACCCAGGCCATGAGGACTACTGCCAGATTACCTCCAAAATTACCTTAAGGCCCCAGGGCTCTTAAGTCAGCTTGTGGTGAATGCTGCCTGACCTAGGACTCACACTTCATGGCAGTGGGCACCCTCTGGCCCAGGGCAGGTCCAGAAATGCCATCCAAGAGTCAAGACCTGGAATCAGGGACCAAAGAGCCCACTTGATGCTTACCCCACTGTGGCCCATGCTGATATCTAAGATGTAAGACAAAGTCCCCTTTACTTTTTCCCTCTGCTTTTCTCAAACAGAAAGAGTTTTGCCCCATAGCCACCACAGCTTGTAATGTGCCAAGTCTCATCTAAAGCCAGTAAGTCTCAGAGGCTCATCTAATGCCCTTGGTGTAGTACCTGGGTGTCACTGCTGCTTGTTCAGGTCCCAAAGGCTCTTCGGTTAGCAGGTGATAAATACTGCCAGCACTGGGCCCTTTCCTTCAAGGCAGCAGGTTCCCTTCTGGCCCAGGGTGTGTCTAGAAATGTCATCTGAAAGCTAGGGCCTGGAATGGAGGCCTCATGACTCTAACCGATACCCTGTCTTGCAGTGGCTGAGCTGGTCTCCAAGAGGCAAGACAAAGCCCTCTCTACACTTTCCGTTCCTCTCCTCAAGCAGAAGAAAGGAATAAAGAGGTCTCTTTTGGAGCCGCTGTGCAACCTGGTGTTAGAGGAGGGGTGATGCCAGTGCTCCCTTAGCCATCCCAACTGATGTCTCAGTATGTCCTGTGGCCCCCTACCCCACCCAGTCCACTGTCTCTGGGCCCAGTTCAGCCCTAGACTCGCATGAGAATTGCAGTCTTTATGGCTTAGGCTGCTTTTCAAGTTTACTTGGAGACAGAGAGCACAACAGCTCGCAGTGGTGAGGTTTGTGGGAACTCAAGTTCAGGACACTGGGATTGGCAATTCCCCTCTGGCTAGTGCTGGTTTAAATGTTCCCTCCATGGGCAGGTGGTAGCTGAGTTAGGTCCTGTTTTCCTTTGTGCCTTAATGGGACAGTGCTGAGTTCAATGCCTCACAATTGCTGTCCTCTCCTTCCTCCAGTGCCCAGATATACTACCTGCACCACATCGCTGCTGCTGCGGTTGGGGAAAAGGTAGCATCAGCGATTCAGGACTTTTTGTGTTTGTTTGTTTACCTCGTCAGTGCCTCTTTCTGTGATATGAAGTTCCAACCAGGTGCTATGAGTGCTCACCTGATTTTTGGTTCTTATAAAGGTGTTTTTTCTGTGTAAATAGTTGTCAAATTGGTGTCCTTGTCCAGAGTAGGGCGATCAGTGGAGACTTTTATTCTGCCATCTTGCTCTCCTTCCTTTGAAATTCTTCAAGAATTAGGATGTATACCTAGACTGCCTTATTACAAATACAACATCTAGGAAACTACTGAGTTTATAATAGGCAATAAGAAGTGTTTGCAGCTAAATGTACTAGAAATAGTAGACCAAATGGTCTACTATAGAAAGGCAGTATGTAGAGTGATTAGAGTATATCTTCTGGCAACAACTAACTATAGGTTTAGTTCTCAAATCTGTTATTTTCTACCTGTATGATTTGGGCAAATTATTTAGCTTTTTTGAACTTTAGTTTTCTTCCTTATAAGAAGGGGAACGTAATCTGTACCTTTGAGGGTGACATGAAGATTAAAAGAGAAAATGCATATAAAACATTTATCATTGAGTATAGTTCATAGTAAAGCTCTCAAAAATGGCAGAAAAAATATGAATTTAAATAAAAAATATTTCTGAAAGTAGGTTTTTTTTTCCTATTCTTTGTTGTTAAAAGGGAACTGGACTTTTGGTTCAAAATGGTCTACTGAACACCCAGGTGTATTTCACTTCTTTCCAATGATGCTATTCAGTGACAGTGAAGATATACTAAAAAGAACAAATCTGTAGATAGTGCTGAAAATAAGAGTGAGTGTGTCATCAACAAACAGCAGCTTCCTAAACTATGTGGAAATCTGAAAGCAAATGGGTTCATATCGATGTACAAGCCACAGAGGAACTTTATCCTGGAAAATATACCTGAGCAAGTTACACCAAAGACGTGAGTAATTCTAACCCATGGAGCTCCCAAGAGCTCTAAATTTGGAGATGAAACAATGGAGTCAGAGATTATATAATAAGGAGAAGAAATTGGAAATACAAGTATTAATATACGTGTAAACATTCAGGAGTTACTGCATTTTGAAATCTGAAAATATGACTATCAAATTTTTTAAATAGTAAAAGCTGAATAATAAACTTGGCATGGCTGAAGAATAAATCTGCAAGATTAAAATAATAACTAAAATTAATATAACAGAAATTGGAAGTGGCAGGAAAAGTTTTCCAAAATCAAAACCAATATTTTTGTTTACTTAATTATAATATACAATGTCTGTAGCTCTGTGTTATTTTTTGCAAAACCCAAACAAAAAAGTTCTAGTTTATTCACATACAACATTGTTTGCTATTATAATTATTTATACTTTCAACTTTGTTAGATAATCTATTATCATAAAATGATATCAGGGGCATCACTTCCAAATATTGGACATCCTATGGTAATTGGTTTTTAGGGAATATCTTCATTGGTTTCTAAATATTTTGCAACATCTCCTTTTTTCTTAGGGTAGAGTATTTCTATATCTCTTTTGTGCTTTGAGGTAGCACACCTTAAAACAAACACTGGTAAGTAATAGATTCTTTTATCACTTATAAATGTACTGAAAATTAAATATTCATCAATCTATATCCCTTGAAGTATACAAACAGGTAGCCATATAAACCAATCTATGTTAGTTAATGGTTTTCTTCTGTAAATTGCTACTTGCTTTAGGTGACTATTTTATTATTAAGGACAATAAAAACATTTCAGAAACTATTCAAAAAATCCATTTATCACTCCAGGTCTGTAGAAATCAATGTATAGATTAAACTTCATCATTTTTATTTACATGGAGAAGCAATTAATCATTAATAATTACCTAGTTTGGAACTGTAACCATTTAGAACGTTTAGTTCTTTTCATTGCTATGCCTAACCCAGGATCAAAATGGGAACATTGATTTAATTTTACCCTTTATCCTAGGTCTCTGGACACATATTTACAACCCCCAAATTATAATAGATTTGAATCCTATAATTAAAATACAGTCCCAAGAAAGTTACCAAGCAGTGTCACGCAAACAAAGAACAAAAAAAGAGATCTTATTTCAGAACAAGATAAAGAAGAAATCTGAAAATCTTTATTTTCTTGTGTTTACCAAGCCAAGCCAAGCAAAAAAAAGAAAGAAAGAAAGAAAGAAAAAACAAGTAGAGCAAAAATTAACATTAAGTAAATGGAAATAAAAATAGAAGCATTTTCAAAAACAATCTCAGTTTGATATAAAACTTTGTGAAGACAAAGATTTGTTGTGACATTCTGGGTTTGTTAATTCCAATTTGCTAATTTTTGATGAGATCGTGGAGGCAGAAGTCATGAATACCAAAGTGGAGAGAAGAGGGAGGGTGTCTGATGGGGATGAGCTAGTGCTTCAGATGAATCATAGTTTAGGGAAAGAAAGAATAATTTAGTATAAATAAAATTCTCTTACTTTTTCTACCTAGCATCTCTTCTTTTAAAACTCAAACCCCACCCACAGCATTCCTGCTCAGACCGGTGGTTTGGATTGGGTTGGCGCCAACCTGTATGCCCTCCTTTTCCCTGGCCTAACTCAAGGGCCTCACTGGACCTAGCCAAATAGAATGCTTCTTTCCCTTGGCCATGAAGATTTGTTCAGAGTAGAGGAAAGTAACCAAAGCCAATCTTTTCCAAGAGTTTTGGCAGGGATATCTGCAGAGATATGATTTCAGAAATATTCAAAAACCATACAAAGAATTAGAAAGATATCTAAAAGGACATAAAGGAAAAATTAAATACATGAAAAGGCATAGCATATTTGTTATGGGTAGGAAGATTCAGAATTGATAAGATATTAATTATCTCAAAATTAATTCATAGATATTCAATATTTTGACCAAAAACCAAAAATGGTTATTTTATCTGAAGGCATAAATGCATGAGCATAGTTCTCAGATGAAACAGATGGGTGAGATTTTAGCATAAAAAAAAAAGTTTTAAAAGTAATGGGAAAACCATAAGAGTAAGTATTATCTAAGTCTTGAAGTAGAAAGCTTTCTAATTTGACATCAAAGGTTATAAAGCATAAAGAAAAAGAGAGTTGACACATATCTACATGGAAGAATATACCATATAATGTAAAAAATCAAAAGACAAATGATAAATTGAAGAAAAAAACTTACAACCTATGTGAGAGAAATGGAGTTTATATTCATAATATGTAAAGAAATATCACATACTGAAAGCATATAAAAATTTCATAAAAAGAAATGGTTACATGACATGGAAAGGCAATCTCAAAGAAAACCAATGACTAATAATCACATCAAAGACAATTGACAAAAATGCCAGTTAGTTCAATCATGTGATATTATCTGTCATTCCTCAGAGTAGCAAAGATAAGAAAGTACGAGTAATGCCAAGTACTGATGAGAGTAGAAAGAAATCAGTTTTCTCATATTTATTGGTTTTGGTAGTATAAATTTGTTCAATATTTTTGGAGGGCAGTGTTTATTTTAACACTGTCATTTTTGCAAAAATAAATTTAAACCATTGAAATGACCATCTAGCAGAACTTGTTAAAACAAATTAAGATATAACAATAAAATGAATGCAAAATATTCATCAACATGCATGAGAGATCTATATGATTATATGTGAAAGAAATCCCTGCCACAGTATAGAGTAAAAGGCATGTTACCAAAAAAGTTATAAGACCAAATATGCAATCGAGTCACCTATAAATTATACTTAAGCTTACATCTATTTAGTGCTTATCATGTACCAGGCACTAAACTACATACAAAGTGCTACAGATGCAAGCATACACATATGCAAGCACACATCCACACATACATGTATACATATACATCCAATTTTTATCTTTGTGAAATAGGAAAGCTGGAGTAGAGGGTGGGTGGAAAAGGAAAGTAGGGAGGTAGGGAGGTTCAAAAAGAAGTAAGTTTCAGCAGGATTGTCTGAATTTTTTTAGTATGGACATACATTTGCTTTGTTATCAGGAAAAAATTGATCAAGATATTTCCGTTTTGAGAGAAAGCGAGAAAAATATGTGATATTTTGTTCGTTCACCAAAAACATTACTCATTATTTTCACAAGACTAACTATAATTTTGATATGAGCCACTTTACCAAAAATAGTGCCTTGTTCATCTTGGTATTTCATCTTAGATTTTTCATTTGAAAAGTTATTAATACATGGTGGCTCGATTGAATGACAAGTTACTTTTATCAGACACTTTTGGGAATGATAAGGTTTTGTAGGTTGATTCTAGTTTCCATTATGTTAAGAAATTAATGTTATAAAAGTATGCAGTTTTAAAAAAATATGTTTTTCTTCATAAAATATTTTCAATAATTTGCAAAAGCACAGTTTCAGTTTTTATGAAAACTCTTTGGATATTTAATATTTTCAAACATATACACAATATTTATTCTGCTGCCTTTAGTGGAGTCAAGTTCAAATATTTCTGTACATGACTTCAGTGCCATATTATATTGCATAAATATATGTATATTATTTATTTATATAAATTATATAAATATTATATTGCATAAATATATTTCTATTATTTAATTATATAAATAACATCATATTTATAAAATATTTCATATTATAAATATTTATAATGTAATAAATAATATAAATATATTTATATTATTTATTTATAATAAAATAATATTAATATTTATATTAATTTATATTATTTATTTATTTAAATATAAATAATATTTATACAAATATATTTATTTATATATTAATATAAA
This sequence comes from Gorilla gorilla gorilla, assembly GCF_029281585.2. Lineage (NCBI taxonomy): Eukaryota > Metazoa > Chordata > Mammalia > Primates > Hominidae > Gorilla > Gorilla gorilla. The sequence continues at coordinate 83,755,288 of NC_073235.2, read as the reverse complement.
TATAAATAAATATTTATATAAATAATATAAATATAATATTTATATTTTTTATATCATATTGTAGTTTATACTACATATTATACACAAGCATGTACACACACACATATTTTGGATACCTTGAACATATATATTCTGAAATGGATATATTCCAAGATCATATAAGAAAAATAATTTGTTTTACAAGAATGCCTCCAACAAAGAGGCACTGGGCCATCGCTTCCACCATGCTGTTTTAAGATATATTTGGGCTCACAAACACATAATTAAAAGCTTTGTAGGGTAATAAAACACTTTGACTCTAGGGGCAGACCTATTGACCATGACTGAAAATACGGAGAATGACGAAAAGGAGTCTTAAATTCAATTTTTAAATTCACAAAGGGTCACTGCCATAGAAACATTTATAACTCAAAGTTTGGCTTTCTGCTTTTCTGTATTGCTATCTTTTGCTGTCAGTTGGTGTAATGAAATATGACCACCTCAACACTAAAGGGAAAGATCATCCCATTTAATCAAATGAAATCAAATAACATGAAAAGTTCTCACCTCTAGGGGTATAGAATTGTCCTCCAACTGTCAGGTGGATATGTTTCAAGGATCTTCTTGATTAAGGCCTCCAATATTTTTAGAAAAGAAATATCAAAACCTGTCATATAATATTGCACTGAAGTCATGTACAGAAATATGTGGATTTAAAAATCACAAATACAGCAGATTGAAGGTTTCAACATTTGACATCAATTCACCCTCCTAAACACAGTGCTCTTAGTGTGAAAGTGTTTGTCAAAAAATAAACAGTAACGTTTTCTTCGTAAATTTCTGTACTATCTTCCAGGAATGGCCTGCTAAAATGAATGTGGCTATGCATTCAAGTATATGGGAGTACAGCTTCTAAATGAATTATTTTTTATGAATATCTTGTACTTACATGCTACAAGATGTGTCAACTTCTAGCCCTAAAAAAACTGCTATTTTGATTCAGAATTCATGTATTAAGTAGATATAAATAAAAATAATTCTTCACTAAACACTGCTGAGTTGCAACATAAGATTTTGATGAACTAAATGAGTAGCTACAGTCCCTGCTACTTAGTACTAAAAAAGTTTCCAAAAAGAATGAATTTATTTTTACTGTAGAGAAAAAAACAATTAAGAACTAAGCATACCTACATTAAAAGAAGATCTTATGAGTTAGAAATGTGCGGTAGATCTTGCTCTCCTGACATTATTTTTGCAAGGCATTGTGTAGATACTTTGTAAAAATTAAAGTCATGCTTTCACATGCCCAAATGTTATTTAAAATTAGTTAAAGGTGGATCTTTAGCAGAAAAATCACTTTGAAGAAAAACATAGAGCCTACAGAAACACCATATTGAGTTGCTAGCTTCCCTAAGTGAAAGGTCTGATAGTGAATTTTTAAACATCAAATTAAAATCTTATCATATGTTAAAAAATTAAAAATGTGCAAAAGTTCTAAAATGAACTAGAAGCCAAGAAGTAAGTGTCTGGTATCCAGTATTACCTGAAAATACAATGTATAAATGAGTGCTTGGAAATTATTCCAACATCTTATGTCCTGTATCCATTTATTATGGGGGAAAATGGCAGGCCTATCCCAATGTATTAAATGTAAAGCCAGAATTAACCAAATTTTAATCTTCTATATTTCCTTAAAGCTAAGCAGAGGCCTCAGCAACATGAACCCCTCACCACAGGAGTTCTTAGTGAAAAAATATACTTAAAAAGTCTTGCTATTCCAAAACACAGCAGAGATCTATGCAGACTGTAATCTGATGAACTCTGCATGTAGGAGGAAAAAGAAGGCCAAGTGTTGGTCATGATGTGTTGTTGGAGAATATGTGGATTGTTCTTTGGTTCTGAAAGGTGAAAGAGTAGGGAAGTAGAGGAAATGATCTTCAAAAGCAAAGATCATCTCCAGAATGTTTCTGAGAAGAATTGGCTTAGTTCAGTATTTCAAGACTTGTCTAATTATAAAACAATCGCCTACACTCTTGTTAAAAATACAGATTTCCAACAACGTTCACCTTGCCCAAATTATGATCCAGGAGGGTTGGAGTAGTGCCATAATCTGTATTTTTGAGGAGCACCCCAAGTTAGTCTTATGATAAGATAGGTTTGGCAAACACTTTCCTAATCTTAATTGCTCAACCTTGCACTTTACCAACACAGCCTGATAACTAACCATTCAGTGCTGAATAAAGAAAACCATGTTCATTCAACTAAACAAGATCTAAGAGAAAACAGATTTCACATTACTTTAATGGGCACAAATTAAGCCAAAAATAAATTAATTTATGTCATGCGTTCTTTTAAGCAACCTACTATTATAATTTTATCAGTGACGATGCTAGGAAAAATGGACTACTGTAAGTCATAGCATGTTTTTATACTGTTATTATCTGATAAAGATGTTTTAACTTAAATCAGTAGAGAAATACATTTGTTATCCCATCCCAAGTCATTATTCCATTTTCCAAAATCTTCTCCAAACCAACAATTTAATAATTCTTAACATGCAACACTGCTACTTATATAATTAGCATATAGTGGCCTTCAGGTTTTTAAATTAACTTATTTATGTATTTATTTTTTATAATTTCAACTTTTATTTTAGATTCAGGAGGTACATATGGCAGGTTTGTTACATGGGTATATTGCATGACACTGAGGTTTGGGATATGAATGATTCAATCACGCAGGGACTGAGCATTGTACTCATTAGGTACTTTTTCAGTCCTTCCCCGCTCCCCAGCTCCTTCCTGCTTTAGTCTCCAGTGTCTATTGTTCCCATTTCCCATTTATAAGTGAGAATATGTGGTATTTGATTTTTTGTTCCTGAGTTAATTTGTTTAGGATGATGCCCTCCAGCTCTATCCATGTTGCTGTAAATGATATATATTTGCTCTTTTTTATGGCTGCATTTTATTCCATAATATATTTGTATCACACTTTCTTTATCCAATCCACCATTGATGGGCCCCTAGGTTGATTTCATATCTTTGCTAGATCTTAAATTAACAATCTAACATCACAGTTAAAGGAATTAGAAAAACAAAAACAAACTAACTCCAACGCTAGGAGAAGAAGAGAAATAACTAAAATCCAAGCAGAACTGAATGAAACTGAGAACCCAAAATCCAAAGGATCAAGGAAAAGAGAAGATTCAAATAACCACAATCAGAAACAACATATGTAACATTACCACTTACATCACAGAAATACAAAAGATCCTCAGAGATAGTATGAATACCTCTATGTATACAAACCATAAAACCTAAAGGAAATGGAAACATTCTTGGAACACACATCCTCTCAAGATTGAATAAGGAAGATATTGAAACCCTGAACAGACCAATACTATGTTCTGAAATTGAATCAGTCATAAAAAAAAAAACCTACCAACCAAAACAGGCCCTGGACCAGATGGATTCACAGCCGAATTCTACCAGATGTACAGAGAAAAGCTGGTACCAATTCTACTGAAGCTATTCCAAAAAAAATCAAAGAGAAGAGACTCCTCCACAACCAATTCTACAAAGCCAGCACCACCCTGATATCAAAACTTAACAAAGGCACAATAAAAAAAGTTAGAAAACTGCGGCCCATATCACTGATGAACATAGACACAAAAATCCTCAACAAAATACTAACAAACTGAATCCAGCAGCACATCAAAAAGTTAATTTACAATGATCAAGTACGCTTTATCCCTAAGATGTAAAATTGATTCAACATATGTAAATCAATAAGTGTGATTCATTACACAAACAGAATTAAAAGCAAAAACCATATGATCATTTCAATAGATGTGAGAAAGCTTTTGATAAAATTCAATCCTTCATGATAAAAACCCTCAACAAAAAAGACATCAAAAGAATGTACCTCAAAATAATAAGAAACATCTATGACAGACCCACAACCAACACCATACTGAATGGGCAAAAGCTGGAAGCCTTCCCCTTAAAAACAGGAAGGGCTGGGTGCGGTGGCTCACACCTGTAATCCCAGCACTTTGGGAGGCTGAAGCGGGCAGATCAAGAGATGGGGACCCTCCTGGCCAACATGGTGAAACCCCGTCTCTACTAAAAATACAAAAATTAGTTGGGTGTGGTGGTACATGCCTGTAGTCTCACCTACTCAGGAGGCTGAGGCAGGAAAATCGCTTGAACCCAGGAGGTGGAGGTTGCAGTGAGCTGAGATGGTGCCACTGTACTCCAGCCTGGTGACAGATTGAGACGCTGTCTCAAATAAATAAATAAATAAATAAATAAATAAATAAATAAATAAATAAATAAATAAAAGAAAACCAGGAAGAAGACAAGGATGCCTACTCTCACCACCCGTTTTCTACACAGTACTGGAAGTCCTAGCCAGAGCAATCGGGCAATAGAAAGAAATAAAAGGCATCAAAATAAGAAAAGGAGTCAAATTATCTTCCTTCGCTGATGGTATGATTCTATACCTAGTAAACACTAAAGACTCTGCCAAAAGGCATCTAGACCTGATAAACGACTTCTGTAAGGTTTCAGGACAGAAAATCAATGTACAAAATTCAGTAACATTTCTATACACCAATAACATTCAAACTGAGAGCCAAATCAAGAATGTAATTCCATTTACAGTAGCCGCACATACACATACAAAGATACCTAGGAATACATCTAACCAAAGAAGTTAATAATCACTGCAAGGAGAACTTTAAAATACTGCTGAAAGAAGTCAGAAATAAAGCAAGCAAATGGAAAAACATTTCATGCTCATGGATGAAAAGAGGAAGTATCAATAAAATGGCCATAACCCCCTCTCCATGCAATCTACAAATTTAACATATTACTATCAAACTACCAAAACCACTTTTCACAGAATCAATTTCACGAAAACATCATGGTACTGGTACAGAAACAGTTTTTTTTTTTAATGAAGTATCCCTGTTGTCTCATATTGAGATTCTGAAGCCATGTACATATTCAATTTAATAAAACAGACTTTATATTAGAAACAAATTCAGAAAACAATATTTTGCTATTTTGAAACTTTTTAAAAGGCTAGTCCTCCCCTATGTAAATAATTCTTCTTATCCATGATTATTAAAAGTATTTTATATTGAGTAGTCCAGTGAGGATTTTTGTTGGTCCCCTTAGGATCCCAATCATCCCAATTGCTCCTTTGTTCCTAAAGTGCATGAATCTACCCTCACCTCAGATGATGGGCTCACAGTTTCTTCCACCAGCTGTCATCAGAAAGCCAATTAAACTGTTGTATTAAATAACATAATTGCATATTCCAACCATCTTTCAAGTTGCTCTAAATTCTTCCTTGGATCAAAGAACTGGACTAACAAAAACCTACATAGTTGAACTACATGAACTTTATCCTTCATGGAGTTTGCATCACTGAATTGTCCACTGGTGGTAAGATGGGCTTTTCCAAAAGATCAAACAGAAAACAATACATTAATATTTTTGCTTCAGCAATCGAGTGTTGAAACCATAATGTGTATTTATTGTAATATGCTCTCTGTAAATCCTCTTGTAAGAAATCCCATTAAGAAATTATTGTTAAGAAAAATGTTGCTTTATCTGAATAATTGGCATACTTTCCCCATTTAGATACTGAGAAATGATATGACTGAATATATTCTTCTTTTAAATTGGCTGCCATGAATCTTAAAGCCAAATTTGAAGCTTAAATTTGAAAGCTCAGATATACAAAGATACCTCTCTCTCATATTTACTCACACAGATATACATAAATTCACACATATTGACTCTAGTCTTTTCTTTTTTTAACTCTTATATACTAAGAAAAATATCCTGATTATTTTCTACTATCTTTTTTTAAGTTTTAAAAATAATTCACCTCAATTATTTTGTGGGACAAAAAAAGGATTTCCTACTTCTACTACTGTCAGTACTAATACTATCCAGCAACTATTAATGAGAATTACTTTGAGCTCAATTGCTAGGACTATTTCTCCATTAAAAATGAAGTCATTAAAGTTCAAGGGGTTAAATAACTGATTCACAGTGTCACCACTAGTAAATGTCAGACTCAAGTTTTGAAGCTAGGTCTTAGGTCTGAATTTAATCTCATATATTTAACCACTGTGGTATGTTATAAATAACAAACATACAATTTACTAATTTCTCTAACAGAAATTAGTAAAAAATTTCTCTAATAGAAATTTTAACAGTATACTGATTTGAAATCATGAACCATTGTTATGTGTCAATCTTTATTTTTCATTTTTAGTCAGTGATATTTGTATCTCACAAATAGAGCTTAATACTCACTCTATTGATTACAGGCTGATATATTAGGTTAAGCAAAATACTTTTGCACCAATCTAATAGTTTAGATGTCCCATCCAAATTTCATGTTAAGATGTAATACCCAGTGCTGGAGGTGGGGCCTGGTGGGATGGGTTTGGGTCATGGGGACAGATCCTTCATGGCTTGATTCTGTCCTCATGATAGTGAGTGAGTTCTCATGAGATCTAGTTGTTATAAAATATGGCACTGCTCCACCCAACTCTTGCTCCTGCTTTCATTATGTGACATATCTGTTCCCACTTTACCTTCTACCATGAGTAAAATTTCTCTGAGGCCTCCCCAGAATCCAAACAGATGCTGGTGGTATGCTTCCTGTACAGCCTGCAGAACCATGAACCAATTAAACCTCTTTTCTTATAAATTGCCAGTCTCAGGTATTTCTTTATAGCAATGCAAGAACAGCCTAATACAGAGGCCATTCCTTCTATCTTTGTACCCCACACCATAACAATTCAGGGGCTTATACACAGTTATAAGGCAGAAAATTATCAAAAAGTTTTTAACTTAACAAAAACAACCAAAAACTTATCAATTAAACATAAAGAAACTATTCTTGTGTTACCTAACTATTAGAGACTGAAACTTAATACTACTCTGCTTCACTATTGGCTTCCTTGGTCACTAGCAAACTCATACTGCATTAGATTCCAAAATCAAATGCCTGAAAGATATGTTAGAAGTTATGTATTTTGTGTCTGCCTCACTTGATTTCCTTCAAATCCTAGCACCTAATTCTAAGCTCCCATGTACAAGAAGTGTACTCTATTATATCAGTCTTAACATAAAGGTAGTTTCCTTGCAATAGTCTTCCTTTGAAAAATGGATCTGAGAATGACAAGTAGAAGGTGGCTGCCTACATTTCCTGCTAGTGGTAAGCATAATTTAGATTGTAGATTCTTGGAAGACTGCCATGTAGACAGGTGGTTTTCTACGTTTTTATTCAGCGCTCATATTTCTAAGTGCTGAGAAACCACAATTATAGATGGTATAAAATACATGGCTAGATATTCGAGGAATTATTTTAAGTCAAATATTCATCAATTCTATCTTCTAACATTTGCTCTCTGGAGTCAGGAACTAAATATTCAGATGCCCTAGTCTATCAAATCGTGGCGTGTTAGACCTCAAAGCTTTGTATGGAATTTTCTATAAGTGCTGTTTCTCATTCCCATAGGGAAGTGAAAACTATCCTTTAAATATAAACTATAAAGACTGTCAATTTAGACCAGCTTTCTCAACTTATTTATTAGCAAAAGTGAAACAACAAAAAACAGTATTTAATCTTGTCTGTATTACATACACAATCCAAAAATGTACTTTATTCATTTACATGCATCACTTGATAGACAAAGTTAATAATCTTTAACAATTACTTTTATTGTTATAAAAGCAAATTGAAGTTATGCAAGGTTCTGTATATGCTTTATTTTACAAGTCAGACATCAATATTATTATATAGATCACTATCAAAGCAGGCTTCTTTCTTGGCTCCAAATCTAATCAATTACAAGCAAACTTCCTAACAATTTCTCAAACCCGTCCTTTTCTCCTCATCATCACTGACATGGCTTTTGTTCAGGCAACCATAATTTCTGGTCTGATTAATTACCGTTGTCCTAACCGGGCCAAGTTTATCCTCTTTTGATCTATGCCTCACATTACCACCAGGGTGTTATTTCTAAGAGTCAGTGCCAATTTTGCCACTCCGTTGTTTAGAATCCTTTAATAACACCCAAAAGACTATAAAGGATAAATCCTGACTGCTTATTATGTCACACAAGGCCGTTTTAAATCTGGTATCTACTACTCATCCAGCCTCATCTCCTATCACTCACTCCCACTCCTTCGTCCTAGGAATTAGCAAAATGCTTTGCATATAGTTGACAATCTGTATGTAGAATTAATGATTGAATAGTTTTAAGACATTAATACACAGAAAGGTTAAGTGACTTGTTCACTATCAATACAACCTGCTATGGCTACTAATCCATTTTTTGCCACTTTATAAATCCACCAAATAATAAAAGAGGTAAGCAATTGCCTTGCTCTCTACATGATACATCCATTAGAGCACACTTAAAGTATTGAGTGTTCAGCCCTGAGTAAAATTTTTTTCTCCGTTAAATAATACAGATTATAAAAATTGGATAAAAATGGGGTCAGTCTCTGTACCAAGTTAAGAAATTGCTCCTGTATTCATATTCTTCATTAATACCTTCTCCCAGTCTGGTCCTTCATTATATAGGCACATCTATTCAAACCACATGCTGTCAGTTGCCTTGCATATGCTTCCCCTATGGGCTATTTCAAGGAAATTACCAGCTTTCAAGCGAGGTCTTGGAGTAATGTGTAGGCTTCAAGCAACTGTGTGCTATTTTACCGTTATCCCTTATGTCTTTGACAATTTGCAATTTTATAAATCACAACATAAACATAATTTTAAAATAATTTTAGTCATATGTTTCAACTCTCATAGGAAATTGTGCTATGATTAATGTATTTAATAAATCATTAAATAAACCAAATGAAAGTAGAATGTGATATAAAGAGACATGAAAGGCTTTCCCTGGATGAAATTTAACTTTACAAATGAGTCAAGAGACTTGACCAAGGGTAAGGCAGCCAGAATGTCTCAAGGGGGAAAAAAAAGGCAATATACAAACAATTGCATATGATTCCATGTTAAAATAACTCCTGCCTTTTCTCCCTGTCATATGGATGCAACTATTTTCTCTTATAAGTTTATGTATCGTTCACTCTGAACCTTAAAACTTTTTCATGTTACCCTTTGACAAGGCTCATCATAGAATGATATTTCAGGCCCATGGAAGTTTTAAACAGTGAATTATGATTCTTTCTTTCTGAAATCTTTAAATCTCTCTTTGCTTTTCTTCTGTTCTTGCTGGCCTCCCCAATATTTTATACATGTACAATAAATTATATGTGATCTCTGTCCTTGATATTCAGTGCCAAATGTGATGGAAACTAAGGCTTGTACCATTCTCTTCACTCTTGAATCTCCAATTCTGGTTTGGTAAAAGTCAAGGGTATCATTAATTATTTAATAAATGTTATGAGCATCTTTAACAATACAAGTTTCAATTAATTTTATTAAAAAGCATATACTATGTAGCACTTTATGGTAGAAACAAAGTTACTATGAATAAAATAATTTAATCATACAGACAAAGAAGATTCAACTATTTTCTCTCTCTTACATCCTTAAGTGATGTCATATTGATGAATTATTGGGTGAACAATAATTTCTAACTAGGAAAGAGAACATAGAGAAAGATTTTAATTTCCCCGATTTACTTTTTAAGGCAAGATTTTGCTATTTTGCTTGTATTTGGAATTACAAGACCGAGGCCTAGCTCAAATGTAAACTAATTTTTAGAAAGCTGCCTAATCTCCCCTAACATTCAATTTCTTAACCTGGAAATTAAAAGGGTTGGATTGGATCATTTAATCTCTAAATGTTCCCCAAAGCCCCTTCTACTTACAGCATTCTGCAATTTCATTTTGCTTTATGTACATAATTTATCACTCCCACTGTGATATTTTTCATATATCAGAAATGTCTTATTTATTTTGTTTATGGTTCAATGTTAAAATAAATATTTTATTTGCATAAACATTCAGGGAACATAACATTTTCCTCTTATTCAGAAAGAAGAGCACAACCTCCGGGGGATGACATACACCATAAGATGTCTCACAATTATTGTCACATTTTTATCACGATCATACCTTGAGAATGGGAGTCTGAACCCCTTATTTCAGACTGATAAGGAGACCAAACAGTTATCTAGAACAAATATATATATATATATATTTTTTTTTTTTGAGATCTCACTTTGTCCCCCAGGCTGAAATGCAGAGGTTCCATCTAGGCTCACTGCAGCCTCAACCTCCCAGGTTCAAGCGACCTCCTGCCTCAACCCCCCAGGTAGCTGGGACTACAGGCTTGTGCCACCATGCCTGGCTAAGTTTTGCATTTTTCTGTGGAGATGGGGTTTTGCCAGGTTGCCCAGGCTGGTCTTCAACTTCTGAGCCCAAGCAATCTGCCCTCCTCAGCCACCTGAAGTGCAAGGATTATAGGTGTGAGCCACCGTGCCTGGCTAGAACAAATACTTTTTAAAAAATAATTGGACCTTAAAGACAAAAAAAAATTAAAAGACTTATAATGGCCATAACTAATATTTATATAGTACTTATCATTAAAAGACTACATGCTTTCAAAAATAGGCTCCAGAGTAGAAATAGGTTTTCTACATAAATTAACGTGATGGAGCTGAAGCACCAAGAGTTACTTGCTTCTTGCTTAAGAATAGCAATTGAGGCCGGGTGCGGTGGCTCACGCCTGTAATCCCAGCACTTTGGGAGGCCGAGGCAGGCGGATCACAAGTTCAGGAGATCAAGACCATCCGGGCTAACACTGTGAAACCCGGTCTCTACTAAAAATACAAAAAAATTAGCCGGGCATGGTGGCGGGCACCTGTAGTCCCAGCTACTCGGGAGGCTGAGGCAGGAGAATGGCTTGAACCCAGGAGGCGGAGCTTGCAGTGAGCCGAGATGGCGCCACTGCACTCCAGCCTGGGGGACAGAGAAAGACAGCATCTCAAAAAAAAAAAAAAAAAAAAAAAGCAATTGAATCCAGCTGCTTTCCTCTAGGTGAAGAGTCAAATATTGTAAAGCGGAAAATATCTCAGGGTGTCTGCCCATCCCACTTCTCCTTCGAGAAGGGTCACTGTCTTTAGTAGCCATTTTTGTACTTTGCTCCCTGCCCACAGCTGATCCGACTGTAAGTGGAAACTCTCCCCTTGCATAGTCAATCCATTGGCTGAATTATAACAATGAATATTTCTAGTAATTGGGTGAAGAGACACTAGCTAGTTGGTCAGTGGCACTCAAGCTGGAAGGCTATGTAAGCTAGGAGTGGGTGCCACATGCACCCTGAACTATCAAGAGAAAGATAGAGGAAGGGAGGGAAACAGAGAAGGAGAGGGGTAAAAAGGGAGAAAGGGGTGGATAGGAGACAGGGAGAGTAAGAGAGAGAGGAGTGAGAGAGACAAAGATGGGGGTGGGGATTCAGACAGAAAAAGAAAGATAAAGAGCTATATCTCTACTCTTGGGTTGTATTTTAAAAATTATGCATCCCAATAAATTCTCCTCTTTAATTCAATCTAATTTGAGTTGATAATTTTTTCTTGTAAGATATCTTTCTATAAGACCTAATGACTCTCAAATCAGTCCAGGATTCTTTCCCTAAACTCTCTTTTACTGGGCCAATGTGGTATCTAGTAACTACTATTAATATTTGCAAAAGTAGGTAAGCGGGTTCCACTAACTATGAAACAGTTATCTATTTCCATAAATGATAGCTTGGCACCAAATACATTTAAAATGTGATGTGATTTTTTTTCTTTTTCTTTTCTTTTTTTTTTCACTGTAAAATATCAATATTCTTTCTAGTCAAATTCCAGAAATAAAAAGAGGCCAAAGAATGAGTTCAGTGAGATCCTGGATTTTCCCTTTCTCTACTTTTTCTGCAGAAAGTAACTTTTTGCTCTACTAGTTGTTATTAGAAAGAATATATTATGTAAAGTGATGGAAACTACAATTGATTTATAAGAGTTTTTGTTATTTCTGATAATTTATTATGCCCCTGAGAGTACAAAACTACTTTAAAATGCTTTTTGCATTACAAATTTTAATACACCAGCATGGGAATGATTTAGGTTGCATTGAGTTTGAAAAAGTGCAAAAATATTGCTTCTGACATCAACAATTGATCCCCTAATTTTAAATCCTTTTTCTATGTATATCTTTTAGGTTATTTGGGTATACATTGGTATATGACACCAATTAGAAAAGAACCATTATGAGTGACATAGAAAAAAAATGGGTAGGCAGCGGTAAGGAAAGATGGACCATAACGGAGAGGGGAAGACAAGGATAAACTGGATCTCAGGCCAGCTTCTCATGACCTCCAACTTCAATGCTGTGACTGTTCTGTGATGGAAACTGCAACTGATTCATAAGAGTTTGTGTTATTTCTGATTACTCCCTAAGCTCAGACAAGCAGCAAACTACTTAAAAATGCCTTCTGCATTAGAAATTTTAATAAACTAGTGTGGAAAAAGCTGGAGCTCATTATCACAGAGCTCAACATGCACCTTACTTGGGAGTCAGAAGCTGCAGGCCTTGCCAGGAGCTGGAGGAGCCGCAGGCCCGCCACTGCTCAGCACCAATAAGGTGAGCCCTCAGACAAACAGCAACACTAGAGGGCTGCAAACAGAGCAGTGCCCTCAAGTGACCTTCCCAGCATAAAAGAATATGCTTTCTACTTCACTTCCACCTACCACATCTTATGCACTGTGTCTCTTGCACCTCACATTAACCCGGGTTAGGGTTAGGGTTAGGGTTAGGGTTAGGGTTAGTGCACATCTTATGCACTGTGTCTCTTGCACCTCACATTAACCCAGAAGTACGCAGGCAAAGGATAGAGGGAAATACCCTTCCAGCTTAGTTAACTCAACATCATGTATATCCACCACACTGTGGTTCTTGCTTGCTATCATCCTCTTATTGGTGAAAAACCAACAAAGCCCAAATAATAACTTCCTCATTGATTTGACAAGTTATTCTTGGGTTAAAACAAGAAAAATTATAACATTACTAAGTTTCAAGTTTAGGTTTTTTTTCTCACCAGAAACACAGTGTTTTGCCTACCATAAGTGCTCATGAATATTGACAAGTTGAATTACATGAAATCAGGTGCTTTACAACCCACAATATGTGCTTGACCTAATCCCTCCTTGTTATCTGTGTTATTTTCCCTTGACCAGATTGAGCCACATATTTATTTTTCATTTACTGTCTCTTGCCAGCTCTTTATTGAGTACTTGCCAGTAATATACAACATAATATAACCTATGGTTAGTTCCCATGGCTCTTGAAATTTTTCAAATTATAAAGAGAGAGTGTCTAATGACAAATAGCTGGATTTCTAAAATATTCATGTAAGTAAAAACTGTATGACTGGAGTTGTTGTGCTGCACTTTTTTGAAGGGATAAACACAGCATTTAATTCGTTTTACACTTTGGCTGTTTGCAAAGCTTTCCTGGGTTGTACAGGTCATTTTTATGTAAGATAAATCGACATGTCTCCTGTTAGTAGAGCTCTGCTTTTTCCAATAGTTTCTTAATGTTTGAGAAGTCATGGAATCTTCATAAGAATGTATGAAAGTTATGTACTCTCTCTCTCTCTCTCTCTATATATATATATATATATAGATAGATGATTTCATACAATTGTAAAGGAGTCAGAGACCCTCTGTAGCCATCTACAGATCCTCTGGAAAGCAAACAGACCTCAAATCTAAAAACTTCTATTCTTGTCTAATGATGATCGTTATGAAGAAGATACTTGAAATCTCTAAGATATTAATTCAAATGTATCATAACTACATTAAAATCTCCTCGTGGGGGTGGAAATACTTAAATTACATTTAAAAAAAACCCTGCAAGCATCTCTACCAGGCAGTGACTCTGTGACTCTGACACCGTTTTGGTGTTTACAGGCTGCCTCTTCCATACTGTCTGTGTTTTTATTTCTTTTCATTACCATTTTGACCACCTGCCTGGTGTTCTAACACAGTTCTTTCTAACTTAATTGATGCCCAATTCGTGTGTTTTAATACATTTTAAATTACCACATATTATATGGATCTTACTCTTTATGAAAATGTTCTCAAATTTTTAAATCATGTTTTTACATTTGATGCATGAACCTCAAAGTTATTTTCATTCCATGTGGTGCTGATCTAATGTCAAGGTTTGGATACTGTTGACAATCTCCAAACAAAAGAAGAGATTTCTGTTTTAGTAATTGATCCCAGTTGCTTTTAGAAAGTAGGTTCTCATAATTTAAAAATGTCCAGTTTCACAAGGAGAATTTTTTTCAGCCTACACACATCTGTATAGATTGTCCATCGTCTAAATCACAAAGCAAGATTCTGATTTTTAATTTGTTCTGGCATGAAATTAAGTGCAACATCTGTTTTGCACATGTTTTACTTTTTATCCCTTTTGCTCATTACTGCAGTTTTCCTACCCAAAGATTTCCAACTGAAAATGTTTTTGAAACCTTGATCTGAATTCTTAAAGAAAATTTTTAAAATTAGTTTTCTGTGCTTAAAAAATTAATAAACGTGTTATATTGCCAAAGTGAGTAAATCCTCACTTTAGTAAGGTGATCCTCACCAAATTATAAAAAAGAAGCACTTACATATCACTGTGTCTAAAACTGGCTTCTCTTTAGCAAGGTGGTGAGGAAGATATAAAGTATTACTGAGGTGTTACCATGCCCTCCTGACATAGCTGTAGTTTTGCCTCGGATGAGGCAATGTGGACACCATACCCTCCTGCATAGGTTCTGCTTTGGGGGTTGGCCAGAGCTCTGTCTCCCTGAACTCCATCCAGCCGAAGTCTGTGACTCCCAAAAAGGTAAGAAAGAGGGAAAATGGGTTGAGAGACTGTTACTGATATGCTGCATTAGAAGATGAAAACTTCATAGTAAAATATCATAGGTGGGGACAAAAGAGAACAGTATATTCTAAAAAATTTTACTGAATCATTTTTTTTTTCACATACAGTCAGGCAGCCACGGGGATATGTTCTGAGAAATGCATTGTTAGGTGACTTCATCATTGTGCAAATATCATAGATATTCTTAGACAAACCTAGATGATATGGCCTATATACACCCAGACTATGCAGTATAGCCTATTGCTCCCTTGGCTGCAAACTCGTCCAGCATGTTACTGTATTGAATAATGTAGGCAATTTTAACACAATGGTAAGTATTTATGTATCTAAATATAGCTAAATATTGAAGAGGTACAGTGAAAATATGATATGAAAGATTTAAAAATGGTATGCCTGCATAGGACACTTACCCCTGAATGCAGCCTGCAGGACTAGAAGTTGTTTTGGGTGAGTGAGTGAGTGAGTGATGAGTGAATGTAAAAGCCTAGGATATTACTGTGCACTACTGTAGACCTAATAAACACTGTGCACTTAGGCTACACTACATTATTTTTAAAACCTTTCTTCAATAATAAATGAACCTCAGCTTACCCTAAGTTTTAAATAAACTGTAATTTTTAAAACCTTTTGACTCTTTTGTAATAACATAGCTTAAAACAAAATACATTGTATAGGTATACAAAAATATTTTATTTATATCTTTTCTATAAGCTTCTTTCAATTTTTAAAATTTCATCTTTATACTTTTAAACTTTTCATTTAAAATGAAGACAAAAACAAACACGTTAGCCTAGGCCTACATGGGGTCAGGATCATCAATATCACTATCTTCCACCTCCACCTCTTGTCCCCCTGGAAGGTCTTCAGGAGCAATAACATGCATGGAGCTGTCATCTCCTATGATAACAATGCCTTCTTCTTCTGGAATGCCTCCTGAAGGACCTGCCTGAGGCTGTTTTACAGTTAACTATTTTTAAATAAATAAAAGCAGTACATGCTAATAATGATAAAAAGCATAATAAATGCATAAGCCAACAACCTAACATTTTATTATCATTATTAAGTATTATACACTATGCATAATTAAATGTGCTAGACTTTTATACTACTGGTATGGCAATAAGTTTGTTTACACTAGCATCACCACAAACACTTGAGTAATGTGTTGTACTATGAGGCTACCATGTCCCTAGTGATAGAAATGTTTCAGCTCCATTATAATCTTAGGGGACTGCCATTGTATATGCAGTTCGTTGTTGACCGAAACATTGATATGCAGCACATGACTGTATTTTTCCTTTCTTCTGCCCTCAGATTTTCAGCTGCTAAGCAGATTTCTTTTCTTTTCTTTTCTGTTTTTCTGAGACAGAGTTTCGCTCTTGTTGCCCAGCCTAGAGTGCAATGGTGCGATCTTGGCTCACTGTAACCTCTGTCTCCTGGGTTCTAGTGATTCTCCTGCCTCAGCCTCCCAAGTAGTTGGGATTACAGGCACACATCACCATGTCTGGCTAATTTTTGTATTTTTAGTAGAGACGGGGTTTCACTGTGTTGGCCAGGTTGGTCTTGAATTACTGACCTCAGGTGATCCGCCTGCCTCGGCCTCCCAAAGTGCTGGGATTACAGGTGTGAGCCACTGTGCCCAGCCTAAGTGGATTTCTAAATTCCTTGCTTAGAGATACTTGAAACCCTTTCCTTCTCTCCCTAAAGATTCTGCTGGGTGATGGGGAGGGGAGGAAAGAGGTAGATGGCTCTGAGAAAACTAAGAGGGGGAGGAGAGATTCCTTGGGATTGGAGAAAAAAACTGTGTGGGTCCCTTGTTAGTGTGTGTTGGTGGGGGGGGGAGGGTTTGTCTCCAGGGTCAGAAGTCACATACATATGATACCATTGTGTGAAAACAATAACCATCATTCACCAGTGTCCAGAAGGAAACCAAAATAAATATGCCTGAAAATTAAAGGAACTTGTATTTAAATAGTTTGCTCTTCTTCTAGTCTATAATATTAAAACTTTTATGAACATTGTTTTCCTTTTAAATGAAAAACATTCACAAAATGAAGATGATAACCTTTTTTAGCTGTTTTCCAAAAGAAGGCCAGTTGGAGCCACATAATTTAGGTGCCTCAAGCTATCTTTCTCCTAATTACTGCATGAATTCATCTCATCATCATTATCAGGTAACTTTAAATGTACCCACACAGGCTGAAGCATTCCTGGAAGTGCATTTCTCTATGGAAGATAATGCTAGACACCACAATAAAAGAAGCCAAATGTGTTAAAATGCAAGGTGAAAATTAATAAGAAAGAATTCTGACTATCTTTTAAAAATATTCAGTATTGTACAATTGTGCACATTTATCAAATTTCTGGTTTCCCCCACATAATTAGAAAGCTCTAATTTGAAATATATCACTTTAAATAAATTTTCTGTTGTTCAATTCTTTGAGAAAACTCAGAAGCTGAAAATACTAATTTATGATAGGCGAGGAAATCACTCACCAAGAAAAACAACCTGATATCCACCCTAAAACAATGCCGTGGTTTGGTTCAACTATCCCTTACTAAGCCACTTTCAAAATTAACATTGAGAAACGGTAAATTTTTTTGACAGTATTCCTTTTGCAAAACATTAAATAACTACAGACAACACAAAGCTTTCTAAATCTTCCTAATTACGTCTTCACTTACATGCATTTTTAATGAAGAACTCAAAGTAATTGCTAACTCTGGAGTAGTGGAGTATACAAATCCATTTATTTTGTTTAAAAAACATGCAGCTGTCTCTTTGAGAGCCTTTAGGAGGTGAAGCTATATGACTCCCCACCGTGGGACATTCTTAGCACTTATAGCTTACACACAGAATTTTCCACCACTTGTTCTTTACACTTAGTAGTGAATGGCTAAATCTGGAAATACTGTTTCTTGCTACTAAAAAAATAGCACTACACTCGGTAGTCTAAAGACTTGTTTTATATTCAGCAAATTTCTGAAACCCAGAGTGTAAAATTGGGTGTAAAAAGTTCCATGACAGCCAACTATTGCATCTTTTAAGTAGCTTTAAAAAATAAACTTTTAGAGCAATTGCAGATGTTTTTGTTTGCCAGCTTAGACCTGCATTACTTTTCATCAATATCAGGAGGGTTTTGAATGAATGCAGGGTTATGTCCTAGGCACTTAACAAAATATATGTGAGCACAACTATAAGTAATGAAACATTTTCTCCACCACATATGGACATGTTGGCATTCTATCCAATTATCTTACATGATGATATGGTTTAGCTCCGTGTCTCCACCCAAATCTCACCTTGAATTGTAATAATCCCCTCTTGTCATGGAAGGGAGCCGGTGGGAAGTAATTGAATCATGGGTGGGTGGGTTTTTCCTGTACTGTTCTCATGATAGTGAATAAGTCTCATGAGATTTGATGATTTTATGAAGGGGACTTCTCCTGCATAAGCCCTGTTGGCTGCCGCCATGTAAGATGTTTCTTTGCTCTCCCTTCCTCTTCTGCTATGATTGTGAGGCCTTCCCAGCCATGTGGAACTATGAGTCCATTAAACTTCTTCCCTTTATAAATTTCCCAGTCTCAGGTATGTCTTTATTAGCAGCATGAGAACAGACTAATACACATGGCAAGTACATGGTATTTTCAGCAGATAATTTTGGGCAGTGACATGGGACAAGGAATTGGCAGCATCTGGGGGTGGGAAAGACTGTATCAGCACTGGCTGTTCCTGTGGTCACTTATCTTCCTTTGAGCCCCATTCCTCCCCTCTGTAGAATGGAGATTGTATTAATTATAATAAATCTGATGTGATGATTGACTGCTAATATCATATATGGAAAATATGGAGTCCAGGGTCTCGTGCAGAGTGTTTGATGACATTGAGATTATTGTGGCTATTACTAAGAGGATGACGACTGCAGCACATGCTGCCTGTGTTCCTCCCAATTCTCTCAGATTTCTTTTGATCTGCCTGGATATGGTGCTTCCATTTTCAAAAGCCATACCTGTGATACTTCCTCAGAGGGCTACTCTCTGGCTGCCAGAGCCTATGATTGCTATGGACAGAGAACAGCGAGTAGCTGAAAACTTACATCCTTACCATTAATGGGACTTGTGTGGGTGTAAATATCCCATTTACCCAGCACCCGCCAGGGTGATCCCTGAGGTATGGCCTGCATGCCTCCAGAGCTTCTTCATCTCACTAGAACTTGGCTTAATCCACTCTGGCTTGGCCTTCTCTCCTTCCCAGTCCCACTGTCTGTTCGTTTTCTTTTTTTTCCCTGGGAATATTTCTTAGTAACCTACTTTTCCACAAATTCTCATCTGAGAGTCTGCTTCTGCAGAGCCCTAATCTAAGGTAGCAATGAAGAAAGAGGTCAAGAAGAAGAGAAGAAAGATGGATGTAATGGTTAATTTCATGTGTAAATTTGACCGAGCCACAGGTACCCAGTTATTTAAGTATTATTTAAGTGTGTCTATGAGAATGTTTCTGGGTGAGATTACTATTTGAACTAATAGACAGAGTAAAGCATATTTTCTTCCAATGTAGGTCTCATCCAATATCTTGAAGGCATTAATAGACCAAAAGACTGAGAAAGAGAGAATCCACTCTCTCTGCCTGATGGTCTTTGAGTTGAGACACAGGTCTTCTCCTGCCTTTGGACTTGGACTGGAACGTACTCTATTGGCCCTCCTGGTTATCAGGTCTTCAGACTCCAGAATTGCATGATCCAATTTAATAAATATCTCTCTCTCTCTGTCTCTCTCTCTCTCTCTCTCTCTCTGTGTGTGTGTGTGCGTGTGTAGTGGAGGATTCAGAAGTAAAGTTATTTCTAATACTCTTCACTTAGAGTAACAATAGAGTGTGTGTGTGCTGAATTAGAGTAAGAATAGACTGTGTGTGTGTGTGGTGAATTACAGTAAGAATTAGAGTAAGAATAGAGTGTGTGTGTGGTGAATTACAGTAAGAATTAGAGTAAGAATAGAGTGTGTGTGTGGTGAATTACAGTAAGAATGGGAGTAAGAATAGACTGTGTGTGTGGTGGGAAGGACAGTGAGATACGATAGAGAGATTATTTCTGTGGCGGCAGATGGAGCCAGAACCAGCCCTCCTACATATCCCCAAGGAATATGTAGGGGCACAAATCATATTATGGATCAGAAGATTCACATTCTTTCCCTGGTGGATTTCCAAGGTGTACAATTACTATGCATCTTACAACATATTTCTGTATTAGTCTACTAGTCTGTATTAGTCTGCTCCTTTGAGCTGCTTAAGGTCAGGGGCTATGTGGTCAGGAGCCACCTGTGAATGCCCAGTGCTCACTGAATGGTTGATGGTTAAGTTAGTGGTTGAGTAAATTAACAGTAAGAACTTCACAGAGTCATCTCATCAATGCCATATTTTGAGCATTCTGTTTTTTAACACATTTCTTTAACTAAAGAGTGACCACATAATACGATGAAAAGAACGGGGGATAGGAATCAGGAACCCTGAACCATGATTATTGTGTGTTGCTGCCAACTGATCTGACTTGGAAAATGTTGTCAGTTTTTTGAGCTTTAGTTTCCTCACTAAAATATTAAAACATTTGAATTTCTAATATTACATTAGCTTTAATATTATACATTTGCCACTAGAAAAAAATAAGCTTGAGAAGAGTAGAAAACACAATTTTTCTATTTGCATTTTGTATGAAATCTAGAGTGATGATAACCAGTGATCAATCTTGGCACCTTGAGTGTATAAAATTTTTCAGCCCTCTTTAAGATTACAAAACTATAAATTCAAAACTACAAAGGTAAATATTAATTTAAATGAGAAAAATGCTACAAGCTAAATAATTGAAAGGTTAAAAATGCAGCAAGCTACATAACTGAAAAGTTAGAAAATAGCATAGATATCAAAAATTCAAGAAAATGTATTTCAATAATTAACCACCTGACACAACTTTATTTTCCCCAGTTTTTTTTGGCTGCATACTCTTTGATTGCTTCTCCATATGATAATGATATTACAATGTTATAGAGAATGTAGATTTAGTCTTTGCTTTTGTATGACTAAAAGGTTATTTTTTAGTTGATAACATAGAAAATTTTTAATTGATTTTGACATCTGAGCTTCTAAATTTCATTACAATATGCTAAGTGAGTTTTTGGCATTTTGAAGCTTCTGCCAGTCTTCTGTCTTTTACTTTGTTTTTTTGGATTCCATCCACATACTTCATTTCAGTCATATTTGAATGTTGAGCTGATGAACAATCATGAAAAACATACTAAATTAAGAGGAAATTAAGTTATACACTATAGCAAACCAAATGCATTCTTGAAATGCCACCCTGTAGTATGAGCCAGTATGACTGTATAATCAAATTCCTTTTTTACCATATATATCAACTTATTGATATATGTGCTCATTTCCTCTCCTACAAAGTAAATGGATTTTACAGGGTGATGTTTTTAACTTTTCATTATGAAAACTTTCAAATATGGAACAATAGCACAGTATGCATCCATGTGCCCACTGCTTGGATTCAACAATTGTTAATATTTTGCCATATTTACTTCATTAACATATTATGTTTACATTTCACAGTGCCACTGAAAATGTTGCATACTTTCTCTGAAGCTGCCAAACTTCCTTAGGTAAAAATGAGTGAGACTCTCTAGAACGTGTTTAGATGTATAAAACATGCAGCATCTCATTCAGAGGCATTCAGTGTAGTACAACAACAGGTTTTCTGATTATTATAATAAACTATATTTTGTGCAATTCCTCAAATAGTATGTATAGTGCATATTTAACTGTATGCATTATGTTAACCAGTATATTCCTGACAGGAAAGAACTTGCATTTTCATTAGGCATGCATGACAACCAAACCGTCACCTTTCTAATTTACATGTCTACTGACTGGATGTCTTTTCCCAGATTCACTGCAGTTCCATTCATGTCTATCTATGTTTCTTCCATTCCTCACATTTCTGGCACCAGGCACTGCAGGATGGTGTTTTAAGACTTCTAGCCATGGATAGTAAGAGTATTCTTAGAAGTCATTTGTACCTCTGAAGAGCTAACCATAATCTCACTATGCACAGCAGTGATGGCAAAAAAAATTATTTATCCAATCTCTCTTTATATGGAATCCCAAAAATGTTCACAGCCCTTCCTATGTTGCCTGATATGGGGATGTGTGTATATAGGAGGTTGGGGTGTAAGGGAGGAGAAGCCAGACTGAAAAGAGATAATGGTCTTAGCCAGTTATGGCTAAGATCATTTTCCTTGTCAATAAGTGAGAAGTCTTGAAGTTAAAGTTGCATATGCTTCATGGTATATCTGTCTCTGCTACTATTTATCTCCTCACATATGTCTGATAAAAACGATGTCTAAGACACCCAGAGATAGGAGGACTCCAGAATCATCCTGTGAATGTCCCTATGGTTATGTGGAAAAATGTCCTCAATTTCTGAATATACAAGCTGAAGTATTTATGATGAAATGCCCTGACAGTTAAAATTCACTTTAAAATGGCTTGGCCCATTTTAGCTAGATATGCATGCATTAGTGAAGCAAATATGGCAAAATGCTAGCAATTGTGGAACCCAGATGGTGTGTATATGGATGTCCATTGCACCCTTTTTCTACTTCTCTGTGTGTTTGAAAATTTTCATAATAAGTCTAAAATAAGGTACTACTTAACAACCATTTTCTCAACAGAAGATGAAACTGAGGTCCGGAGGAGCCAAGATACTTGCCTAAAGTCACAGCACACACTGCTTCTCCTTTTCTCTGGCTGCTTCTCCTGGTGAGATGATCCAGAATTCCTACCCTAGGGGATTTTCCTGCCATAAAGGCCAGGTTTGCATTTGACTTCTCATTCTGTAGCATCTCCCATTCAACACAACATAAGTGTACAGAGTTTGTGGTAATAAAATGCTAAGAAGTATGATTTTTGCCTTCTTCTATTCATGAGTAAGGCCTGGGTAGTAGAGGTAACTAGACGTATTAGTCCATTTTAACACTGCTATAAAGAACTACCTGAGACTGGGTAATTTTTGAAGGAAAGAGGTTTAATTGACTCACAGTTTTGCAGGCTGTACAGGAAGCATGGGTGGGAGGACTCAGGAACCTTACAATCATGGCAGAAGGCAAAGGAGAAGCAAGCACATCTTACCATGGCAGAGCAGGAGGGCGAGAGACATGAAGGGAGAAGTGCCACACATTTTCAAACAACCAAATCTCCTGAGAACTCACTCATTATCACAAGAACAGCAAGGGGGAAGTCTTCCCCCATGATTCAATCCCCTCTCATCAGACCCTTCCCCTGACACAAGGGGATTACAATTCACAGTGATATTTGGATGGGGACACAGAGCCAAATCTTATCACTAGACTGGAGCTCTGTTTCCATTGACAAGCCTGGAAGTTGACAGAGGTCACTTTACTGAACCTGCTGAGCTGACCTCCAAGAGTAAATTTGCTGGTGACATGTTAATTCTGGTGTTTTGTTTGTAAATGTGCTTAGCAGTTTTCTTTTTCTATTTTTTGAGACAGAGTCTTGCTGTGTCACCCAGGCTGGATAGCAGTGGCGTGATCTTGGCTCACTGCAAGCTCTGCCTTGTGGGTTCATGCCATTCTCCTGCCTCAGCCTCCCGAGTAGCTGGGACTACAGGTGCCTGCCACCACGCCTGGCTAATTTTTTGTATTTTTAGTAGACACAGGGTTTCACCATGTTGGCCAGGATGGTCTCGATCTCCTGACCTCGTGATCCACCCGCCTCGGCCTCCCAAAGTGCTGGGATTACAGGCGTGAGCCACTATGCTCGGCCAGCAGTTTTCTTTAATAAGCTCAATGGGATATTATTCTGCCCCCAAAAAAACAAATCACTTGGATAAATCCAAAGGATACATCCTTCTATGAGGAATTTTTGCAACCACATGAAAATGGACAAGGGAAAAAGGAATAGAAAGATAGGCTTACTCAACCTCAGCTACACTCTCTATAGAACTCAGTGGTTTTATTGTAAAGAAATTCCTTGGCAGTTGGTCAGTTTACAAATATGTATTGAATGTGTTTTAGGGGTCCACATCTATGCTAGTGGATGTTGTCACAGGGTGATAGGAACTGAAGAAAAGATGCCAAGAGCAAAATGGTACAGGTGAAGAATATAAGAACTCACCTGTGAGCAAATAGCCCCCAGAGCTGGGGACATAGTAGGAGGCTTGTGGCGGAGCAATAACCTTCAGAGACCCAAAGAATGACAGATACCACTCAGGAGTCTGTCAGATCTGAGAAATGATTACTTTTGCTGTTCTCAAGTTTTTAAATAAAATCTCTGCCCCCAGGACTACTCCTAGAAAGGCTGGCTCTATGCCTGCTTGCTCACCAGGTCAAATAACCAACACAAAACACTCCTTTATATTCCTGAAGCATTTACTGTGAGACTCAGTGAATCAAAGTTCTCAGGCATTCCCATGCCTAGCAGGTTAAATGAATCCTGCCTGAGAGCTTTTCCTTGCAGCTAGCTTCTGGTAATGCAGCAGTGAACAAAAGACAGCCACTGCCCTTATGGAACTTACAGTTCATCAATCAGGGAGACATCAAACAATATATATATTTTAAAAGCAATTGTCAATTATTTCAAGTGCACAGAGCTTTGTAAAAGAGAAAAATGAAACCTGAAGCATATAGACAGGGAGATCTTTCTACTTATCTATTCATCTATCTAGCCAACACACACACACACACACACACACACACACACACACACACACACACAGACACACACTTTACTGTAAACACCCTGTGAGCCTTGCTCTTAGGAATAACACCTTTGGTGAAAATTAAAAATAACTTTTAAATAATAGTACTTTAAAGTAAAACTAGATTTCAAAATAGAGAAATCATGAATCACAGACATCTGGGGTTCATGAGGACCCAAGAGTCTAAAAAAATGAGGAACTTGAAGGTCACCGGTTTTACAGGATAGATCTTTCTATTCAATTAACTTACTGCAGCCACAGCAGAAGGGTTGTGTCAATATCCATAATAATATTAAACATATACTATGTTCTAGGCATTATTCTAAATGCTTTGTACATAGGAGGAGGAAAATTAAGCACAGAAAATTTAAGTGACTTCCCAATACACAGAGTCAAGATTTGAACATAGGAGTCTAGCTCCAGAACCATTACTTTTAGCCATTTATTTCTATTATTATAGTCATTTAACTTTTCTCTGTCTTTTGTCACTACCAACTAACCAGTTCATCCTCTGCTCTGGGTATTATACACACTCATTTATTAGGAGGTTATACTTCACAGCTTCTGCCACTGACTTTTCTCCATCAATATCTTTATGCTCCTATTCCCATTGACAACTGATTTTCTCTCTCTCTCTAGAATTCCACTCAAGATTTCAGAAAAAGAAAAATCTAATTGTTTCTATCAGAAAAAGTCACTATAGTAAATTACCTCCTTTTTCTATCTTTGGCTGTCCTCAGGTCAGGAGACTCTCTATTTTAACTGTCCATTGCTATGTCACAAGTTGCTCCAAAACCATAGTGGCGTAAAACAGTGACTTATGCTTATTAATTATTGAGGGTTAGGAACTGCAAGGACTACTTGCCTCTGCTTCACTATGTCTGACCTCCTCTGGTTTGAAGTATGGGGGGCTGTAATCGTCTGAAGGCTCATTCACTCACATGTCTGGTGACTGACACTGAGAAGACTCCATCAGTTGGGGACAGGCACAGCTGGGCCTCTCTACTTCTGTGCACTGTAGTCTCTCCAAATGATGTCTCTAGGATGGTAACTTCAGGGCATATGGATTTCTTCATGATACCTCAGAGTTCTTAAAGTATGCATCCCAAGAGAAAAAATACGAGGGAAAATGTTGACTTTTTTATGACCAAGTTTTTGAAGTCACAAAACATCAATTCCCTCTTTGTCATAGCCTCACCCAGACTCAGACGAAAGAACTCTATTTTTTTCTCCTATGGTTCAATCTATTTTATAATTATTCATATTATTTATATATTCATCTATTTTATAATTTTTTCTATGGGCTTCACTGGCCTCAAGGTTATAAATGTGCATCTTCCCTAGAAGTCCACTAGCCCAAATGTTAGAAGTATGATTACCCCACCATGAAATTAGCAATTGTCTGCTCTAGTTACTGTATTATTCCCCAAACTTAGCCTGAGGTCCTCGTATAGTATGGAGCTTCAGGACTGTGAAGCAAAGGGGCTATTTATTTTCAATGTGATATAAGTTTATTTTGAGAGAGAAGTAACTGAATTATTCCACATAGAGAGTATTTGGGGTACTCCTCTCCATCCAATGCCTCAATTATGTGGTATCTATTCCCAACCACCTGGAGAAGAGTCAGACAAAAAATATTTGCTTCAATTTAGGATTCGGCAAAAAAGACGCTGCAGATTCTATTCTGTCCTGAGACAAAAGAGACTCTATTTGTTTCGTATTCAAAATAATTAATTTGCATGTATTTTACAAGTATGATTGTAATATTTCTTCTATTGTTACAGTTCAGTTGTAAATTCTCCTATATAAAATTATGGTTATGTTCCCTAATCTACATTATGGCAGGTATTTTGTATGATAATATTTTTATAGAATAGATAACAAGAGACTATGGCCTCCTGAACAATAAGAACATATTTGATTCTGAGGAGTTTTAAAATAACAAATCAACCTTTCCCTCTTAAAGCTATTACTTGCAGTAAGATTTACAAAAGGCCTTAGGTGGTTTGTTTTATTGCTGTGGTTTTCAGCAAGACATTTTCTTAAAAAGGTCATATTATGATGTGGGTTTATTTTTAAGGAGATACATACCTCTTTGCTTTTTAATTATAAGATGATGCAATTTTTTCTCCATATTAAATTTAGAAGCTAAAATCATTGGCTCAAAATAGATAAAATGTGAACAGGAGCTTGTCTTTCAGGTCATTCCTCTCACATGTCATTAATATCTTAAGCATGAAATTATGGAAATTTGCAGCAAGGCCATTTTCTTTTCTCTCTCGCATCTCAAGCACACTTTTCAATGACCCAAAAGCTAGTTCTATCTATCATGGCTTCACTGGTAAATTCTACCAAAAATTCAAGGAAGAGATAATATCTATTAATATCTATTCTTTGCAAATTACTTCAGAAAATTGAAATTCATTCTGTGAAGCTAACATTGCCCTGACATCAAAACTGGAAAAGACATTACTAGAAAAATATAGATCAACATTCCTCATAGACACAGAAATCTGTAAAAATAATACCAAATTTAATTCAACAATATAAAAAAGAATAATATATCATGACCAAGTAAAGGTTATTCCCCAAATGCAAGACTGGTTCAATGCTCAAAAGTTAATCAACAAAATTTATTATATTGACATATCAAAGAGAAAAACCACATGATCAACTCAATAGATAGTGAAAAAGTCTAAAAACATATACCATCTGTTTATAATAAAAAACCTTTCACAAATTAGAAATAAAAGATATCTCCATCAACCTGATAAAGAATATCTAAAAAGAAACATATACATAACATTGTATTTAATACCAAATGACTGTTTCCCCCTAAAATTAAGAACAAAGCAAAGATATCTACTTTCACAATTTCTATTCAAAATCCCAATACTTGTCTTAGCCAGCACAATAAAGTAATAATAAAAGGCACCCAGAATTGAAAGAAATAAATAAAAGTCTCCTTTTTTAGATGACATGATTGTGCACATAAAAAATCTCAAAGAATCTATTAAAAAGCTATTATAATGACTAGGTAGGTTTAGCAAAGCTGTAGGATACAGGTTAAATAGCCCCAAATCAATGACAAGTTTATATACTAGCAATGAGCAACTGGATATTAACATTAAAAGTATAATTTACAATAGCTCCAAAATATGAAATACTTTGATATAAATCTTACAAAATATGTGTAAGAGCTGTATGTTGAAAAGTACAAGGTATTGATGGAAGAAATCAAAGACCTAAATAAATGGAGAGCTATATCATCTTAATAAATTGAAAAGTTCAATTTTATTAAGATGTGAATTATGTCAAAGCTCATCTATAGATATATATAAATATGTGCAAATTAAACAGCATAGGACTAAGTAATCAGTGGGTCAAAGAGGAAATCAGAAAATTATAAAATACTTTGAGGTAAATGTAAATAAGGACACAATATCCAAAAACTTATGGGATGCAAGTAAAGAAGTACTTCGAGGAAAACTTAGTGTTGACAGATTTTATAATGTGAACATGATCTAATACCATCACAAAGAGATGTGTGACTTTTCGAGCTGTCAGACCACAAGATAGACGTTTAATGGCAGAGGGACTTGGAGGGAATGGAGCAAAGCAGTGGTTTATTCCAACACAGTGGAACATAGATCTGCTATTGAATAAGCAACAGCTCACTTTTGGCTAACTTTCCTTGAAGTCTGTGGGTTTAATGAGCCACTGTTTTTTTCCTCTTCACTCCTTAGTAGTTTAAACATACTTGTTATAGTGAAATCAATAAAAAAAAAGGGTAACTGAATTAATGCATGTAATGCATATGTATTATAGTACACATAACTGTAGTACAATGGAGGATTTTTAGAGGATATAACCTCTGTGATGGAAATATCCAGAGGTAAAAATAGTATAGAAGACATGGAGATGTACTCCCAGGTCTGGTATTTTCAAGATAAGAATATGGTCATATTCAACTAAGGCAAAGACAAAAAAACTTCACAGGTTTTAAAACTTTATACTTTTAGATAAAAATGATATAACTTCAATGACAGAAATAAATGTTTACATGTTGCCAAATCTTATTTTATATTTATATCATTATTTATTTACTATTTTCATCTGAACAAATCATACAATAGAATTTCAAATATGGAAGAGATCTTAGCTAAATAACCTTTGTCCTTTGTATATGAGGAATCTGAGATTCAGAAAAATAAAACTATTAGCAAAGATTACATAAATAGTTAATGCCAGAATTAAAACTATAATTCAGGTCAACAGATTCTTTAAGAATTTTAAGTTATAGTTTTAAAAATGAATACTGGGTGCCCTTAAAAGTAGAGGAGGAAATGGACAGGATGGGACTGTGTAATTACAGTCTATTCATCATTAAAATCTTTTAATTATCAAATATATAAGTTATTTATGGCCAGGTTTACAGAATAAGAAAAGATAAAATTCAATTTTGTAATATATCAAATAAAGGTTAAGAAAATTGTTTAAATAAACAAGATTTAATTTATGTTATCCAAATTAATGACCATGTTCCTGAATAACATCTTCCTTTTTCAATTTTACTATAGCGGTTTAAAATACGCAGCCTTCATTTTAGAACATGTATCCAACTTTGAATTTTACATAATCATTAGCGCAGACACCTTCAAGTCAAGCTCACAAATGCCCTTCTAGAAAGACTCCTTGGAGAACTGATAATAGAACAAAGTAACTGAGTCTATTTCTAATGATTTATGTAATTAAAGTTTAACATAATTGGACATGAATTGTTACTGGAGTTTTATTTCTGTATTCTGGAGTACACATGGTGGGAAACTTTTAGTCATAAAGCATCTCTCTCTCAAGGATGTAAATGCCTTTGACATTGCTGGATCATTCTGTCACTGAGGGAATGGGCACCATCTGTCCCTGTTTAGTTGTGTTGAGAATGTTGACCTGACAGCACGTAGCAAAACTGGAGAAGCCTGAAAGGGTATCTTCATTCCTTTCTAACCTAGTAATAAGTTATCTGAAGTGTTGCAAAACCATATGAGTTTGTCTGTGAAATGAAGACAGTAGAATTATTGTCAGTCTGGAAATGATTAATTACAGGAGTTTAGAAAGAGAAAAGACTTACAAAGAAGCTATCTGGGTTCAGAACCAATAACCTTTTCCAGCTGTCATATAGGAGTAAAGTGGAGAGATAGAGATTCTTTATTTGCTTACGATCTAATTGAGACTACTGAGTTAAAGACCCGGGTGATATATTAGTATGAAAAGGGACCACATTGACGAGGGTGTGGTATAGTTAGATTAGAACAATAGTAAGTATACTTAATTCCCAGTAAACTTGGAAGGATAGGTTTGTAATCATAATTCACCTTTCACTTTAGTCTTTTATAGTTATAACCAGAAGACAAGTGGACACAGATGTCAGACAATTAGCAAAGGCTTTATTTCGTCTGACCCATATGTCTAATTTTATAAGTAGTCTATTATCTCTACTTACGTTACATATGTATAGCTAATTAACTCATTATGTTTTCCCAGCAACATTCTCTTCCTCCTCCTTCTGTGCCTATACTTTCTATTCATGGAACTAGCATTACCTCAGTTCAAAAGTTTGGAATCATTTAAACACCATCCCTTCCTCCCCCATCAGTTGCTTGTCAATTGATTCTACATATAGAATACATCTCCAAGTCATTCCCTTCTGTTTGTTTTCAATGCTGCAGCCACAATTCAAGACTTCCTTTTTTACTATGCATTTATTCTTTAAATATTAGCTACCTGGATTCCTATCCTCAATCTCCCTCTACAGTCTGAGTTGTGATTCATTTTCCTAGAGAACAATTCATATTATTATGATCTAATATCTTTGATTACCCCGAACTATCTATTTAATAAAGCCCAACTGCAAGCAGGCAATCATGATTTCTCATTCAATGGGTTCATGATATTTCCTGCCTCCTCCTTCATGCTCCAAGCCCTGAGTTTCCCTGCCTCTGTACCTTATTTATAAGATTTCCTCTGCCTGCAACGCCCACTCACTTTCTAATTGTCTTTTAAGATCTAGGTCAAAGCTTATGTCCTCCACAGAACTTTCTGGGGTTACACAGCTATGAACAACTTTTTACCACCTTAATGTTCACAGGATGGGGCTTAAAGGTATCTACCTGAGAATATTATGAGGACTAGGCAGTGAAATTGTAGAATCGTTGGCCAAAAGATGTATGTTTGCAGTTCAGACCACCATGTTAGAAAAGAATGATGGGTGGCTAATACAACTCCCTACCCAAAGATACTTTCTCAAGAAGACTCTGGAAAATAGATTGCTGAGTCGTGTCCAACATCTGGAAGTTTGATTAAATCTCTGATAAAAAGCAATACTATTGAACATTTAAGCACAAAAAATATTAAAATGGGGTATCATGTTTTTTAAAGGAAATAGATTACTGTATAATCCAATGGCCTTTTTTTGAAAGGATAGATAAGCAGAAATGATGTGGGACCCAATGGATATGATTGTTAGTCTTCTATGGCATAGGAATGTCCACTCCCTCTCACTCCACCTCCCGCATTCTATTAATACACCAGTCACAAGATGTTTTTCATGATTCTCTAAGCTATGTCCTTTCATATTTCCATACTGTACATTTTCTCCTTGGTTCTTTGGACCAAATTAAATATTATTTATTTTTTGAAATCTTCTCTCAAAACAAAGAAATAAATGTACTTTCTTCTTTAATCTCCTGGCATATTGGTCCAGATATCTCAATTATGATACTCCTCACAATGGTGCCTAATTATTTTTTTTACAACATGCTTCTACTTATGGGTGAATCCCTGGACTGTTGAACTGAGTTATTATTCAGTCTTTGTATAACTAGAATATTGTAAAGTGCCTAACATATAGTAGATGCTCAATAAATATTGGATAAATGAAATAATGAATGAAAATATGGTAGGTACTACTAAGTTTTAAAACAAAATGAGGCTCGGATTTTAAATTGTTTGCTCATATTCAGCTAACTTATCAGTAGGAGAGCAAAGATTCATACCCAAGTCCTCTTATTCTAAGATCAATGCTCTTTCTCCAAATAGACTTACTCACATGAACTTACAAATCCTTGAATATTCAAATTAGATGACACTCTTGGAGCTTTCACTAGATTGATTTTTTAAAAGCAAGAGATATCTTTGTAGAGAGGTACAAGTATAATAGACTTTAAATTTAAAATTAAACAATTACATTCATTTATATAGCACATCCACAACAGATTACAGTATGCAGGTAAAGCAAAGAAATATATAAACACAATACTTAACTTTGAGAAAGCCGTGCTTACCCATAAATCTTCCCTTCATGTGACTGTCAGACAGGTAATTGGACTCGATGGATCTGGGTCTGAACCAATATTTGATTCAACTACACTTCAGCATGATAAAATGAATGGGGAGTGCCCCGGGTGTTTGTAGTACTAGGGGGATATGAAATGATTAATGCAGCCTGCTAACTATACCAATTTATTATTTTAGTCAGGCAAAAGAGCTACATGACTTGGTTTCAAAACAAATTGATTATTTAGGGTTACCTGAGACTGTTTTAAGTATTTGTTAAGAGAGTAATAGTAGTGAAAACTCACGTGCATATTGTAAACTGATTAACTTATCTCATTTCACGACTGATTCCAGCTGTGTCTACGTTGAGAAATTTCAAAAAACATTTCCAGCTATCAGTGCTATCCTTGTAAATGGCAGTACTATTGGCAGAGATAAGAAAAATTGGTTCTTTGTACCAGAACTGAGATAAAACATTCTAAGTTTGACGAAGATAAACTAAAGGAACCATTTGGCCCCATTCATAAAGGCATGAACTCCTTTACTATTGGATTTTGTAATTTACCATACCATATGGCATTGGCTGTTTTGGAAATGAGAGTTCAGAGTACATGGAACATTGGTGTGATGCATTGTAGCTATGTGTGTTCTTGCCTTATACTCTTCTGAAGCATTCTTTTTCTGTACTAATTTTAAAGAAACATTATGCAATTTGCTGTCAAATTTATACAGAACTGTTGAAGTGTGGTGTTATTTCAGTCAAAATTAGATTCATAAATTCAGAAACCCTAATCTGAGATCGTTCAATTTCCCAGATTACTAGATTTACATATTAATAACTCCTAGGGTATATTTCTTTTCACCAGCTCTAATTTCAACCAGAATTTATGGGTTGGGCTCTTTTAAAATCCAAATGCAATGGCCAAGTGCTTAAAGTCTGGACAGTTGCCACACTGTCACAGAGCCCCTCAGCAGAAACAAGTCTAGAAAGCTGGGGTTTTTATTTCATTCTGTTTTCTCCCACAGGACGGTTCTTACCACATTAAATAATACTTACTCACATACTATATACTCCCAGCAATACTCCAATGCCAAATGATGTATAAAAGAGTGTATTTATGGCCTGTTGATTCAAAATGTGTTTGCTTTTCTAGTCACATTCATCTTTATCGTGACACATACTTAAACATGAGAAAATCAGAATGTTTCTCCTTGGGTCCAACTTGCCAATTTCTATAATGTCTATGAATTGACAACTTTTTAAAAGTAAAATTTGGTGTGTGGGTGTATGTGTGTTCTGAGCAATGAATTTTGGGTGTTCTACCTCCTCTCAAACAACAGGGTCTCCTGCAGAAGGAAAGAGTTAGTGCAGAAGATTTTGATTCACTGAAAGCATGCTTATTTCCTT
The DNA here is from genome assembly GCF_029281585.2 of Gorilla gorilla gorilla. Lineage (NCBI taxonomy): Eukaryota > Metazoa > Chordata > Mammalia > Primates > Hominidae > Gorilla > Gorilla gorilla. The sequence goes on along the minus strand of NC_073235.2, from coordinate 83,721,875 downwards.
GGTATCTGGGAAAGCAAGCATTGTTTGGTGGTATATTCCTCAATTCAATAAAGAGAGTTTTTATTCCCATGTACATATGTAACGGTCAATTAAAGAACCATTCCAAAGGCTGTAGTAGGTTGGGTTTTAATTCCAAACTCTCTTGCCTTTATTTAACAGCAAAACAAATGGGAGTATGTTTCCCATTGAATATCATTTTTCAAAGATGATCTCTGCAATGCATAGTTTACTTAGACAATGTTTAATGTAAAATCAGAGAACAAAGTGTCCAACCAGAATACGGCTGAGCTGAGGGACAGAGCCAGAGGCTAAGGGGACTGAAGTGAAAATATTATTCTTCCCAAATTTTTCTACATTAAATTATCTGCATAATTTTAAAATGACTACTCTGTGCAAGGCACAATGAAAGCTGCGACAAGGAATGTCCAGATGTAATATCAGTTCCTACATCTTTATCATAGCAAGGAAGGCTCAGACAGGTTCACAATCATAATACAAGGTAGTAAGTGATTGCAGTAGGATAGGTACAAAGAAGCACTGTAAGTTCAGAGATCAGAGGGAGATCACATTTATTTAAGAAGATAAGAAAAGGCCTTGTGAAATATAAACATGTAAGATGGACTTTTTAATAGGTTGAGAAAGGGGGTGATTTTCTAGGTAGATGGGAAACAAGAACAACACATGACCAGGTGACATAGGCATGGGACGATTATGCGGACCATCATATAGCCTAGATGCACTGGGACCTTAGCATACAAAGAGAATACCAAAGAGAGACACTGTTAGGACATTACTTGGTAACAATATTCACAATAGTGAATATCGAAGGAGCTTGAAAGCTCTAAGGATTTTTTTTTCTTTTTTTACTGTTTCTGTTAATCTTGAGGAAGTTTTCAGTGGGGAGCTGATTCCCATTTATTTTGCTGTTAAACAAAGACAGAAGATTTAGAACTAAACCATAGTTTAAAGCTATAGCCTTCGGAAGGGCTTATTAATGTTAGATGCCTACATGAAGAGATAGATTTGGGGAGTGTATCGGGGTAAATTAAGATTTATCATAGTAAAACAGTATATAATCTGGGTTCCAAATTCATAATAACAATCATAATAATAATATAATCACTATATGTTGAGAACTACTCACTATGTGACAAGTGCTTTACATATACTATTTCATTTCATTCTTAAAACTGCCCTATGAGGTGGATACACAATATCATTTTACAGATGAAGTAGCCAACACTCCAAATCCAAGTAAAATAGCTAAGAAGCCAGGTGAAATGGACCAGACTCAATATCCTTGGCCACTACCCTCTTGCCTCCCGTTTGGTCATCAGATAATTCTTCATTCCCCACAGTTGAGAGCCAGTCAAGCATATTTGTCCAAACAGAGCCTCAGAAGGGCCTCACCAAATCAAATTCTTCCTAATTGTAGAGAAGTCTGTGCTAATTGTCCTCTCTGTCTCCACATCCGGGACTACTTGAGAGGGCTGACTGCACACCATGATGGGTATAACACGGGCTCTGAGGACAAGCTGCAAGGTGCAAATGCTGACCCAACCACATACCACATGTGTTCTTTATTTCTATGTAAGCACAGTTACTTGCAGAGAGACCTATAGTAGGCCAAAGGCAACACATCTAAAACTATGAGTCTTTTTCATTCTTCTAGCCAGGAGATCATAAATCATTTGCAGAATACAAACTAAAGTCCAGTCCTAATTAGAGAAGAGCAGAAACACAATTATCTTTAAAATCCCACTCTTGCATCATGGAAAACTTTCATCTGTTCTATTTTAAATGACAGAACTGTTCTTTTTTGTGGATGCTCGGCCGTTTTGATAACTAGAGAAGAAGTACACGGTGATGTCAATAAGGTAATGGAATGGAGGGGGAAGGGTGGACTGAAGGCTAGTCCAGCAGCTGAAAACTCATGTGCCCCTATTTTAGATGGCTGTTACATTCTCTGCTTTCAGTAGCATTTGAAAGTCACAATTTTGTTCTGATTGCAGTTACAGAGGAGAAATAAATATCAACTTTTTAATTTGTATTCATTTTCCAAAAGTTTCTCAGGAAGTTGCCCTCAAAACCTCAAGTTACTCTGTGTTAGGTACCGTGTAACAGAATGACTATATGCCCTTTTTGCTCAGACAGATCTGCTCCAGCCCTGTCCTTCCTCTGCCCAGCATTACAGGAAACCACACTTCCCAGGCTCCCTTGCCCTCTAGCATGGAGGTAGGCTCAGCCAATGGGAGGCAACGATGGAAGACTGGTGAGCAGGCTACAGAGCAAGGACAGGGTATTTTTCCCTTCTCTGTGTCTCCAGAAGCATCTTGTGCTGGTGACCACAGCACCAGCTTCTGGGCTCTGGTAACACCACATCACATATTCTGTGGGCCTCTAGTCCTAGGTGTATGGTGATTTCCTGCTGTTGCCAATCTCTGGGTTTGTTCACCATCTCCTGTTTGGCTCCTTGGCTCTTACATCACCTGTGTAAACAGTGTCCAGCATTAAAGTCGCTCTGATTGAAATGTTCACATTGAATATTTCCCACCTGGACTCTGACTGATACACTAAACGATGATTTAACCCAAATGCTGTTGGGTAGGGTTTTCTTGCCCGAGTGTTAAGCAAGCACTTTGTTTTCCAAAATTTCCTGCCTTTCATGCTGCATCTACAACTTATTTCAGTGCCTCCTTTCAGTGTTTCAGTGGTTTCGCAGTATCATTAGATTTTGCAGAAGTACTAGTGACTCATCCTTCTCTTTTTCTAGTATGTGACTTCTCAGAGTACCATTGGCAAGTAATCCAAAAGTGAACCCACTCTCTTAATATCTGACAATATCTTATTGTGCAATCCTTCCCAGAATTATTTCTTCAAATTATCATTTTCCTCTGTCTTCATCTATTTTTGCTGCTATAGAAGACCTACGACTGGGTAATTTATAAAAAACAGAAATTGGCCTGGCGCGGTGGCTCACACCTATAATCCCAGCACTTTGGGAGGCCAAGGCGGGCGGATCACGAGATCAGGAGATGGAGACCATCCTGGCTAACACAGTAAAACCCTGCCTGTACTGAAAATACAAACATGTTAGCCAGGCGTGGTGGCGGGCGCCTGTACTCCCAGCTACTCCGGAGGCTGAGGCAGGAGATGGCGTAAACCTGGGAGGCGGAGCTTGCAGTGAGCGGAGATCGTGCCACTACACTCCAGCCTGGGCAACAGAGAGACTAGGTCTCAAAAAAAAAAAAAAAAAAAAAAAAAAAAAAAAAAAAAAACACCAGAAATTAGTTGGCTCACATTTCTGGAGGCTGGAAAGTCCAAGATCAAGGGGTCAGCAGCTGAACAATGGCCTTCTTGCTGTATAATTCCATGGCAGAAGGCAGAAAGGCAAAAGAGAACAAGAGGAAACTGAGCTTGCTCTTTTTTTAAGAGGGATGGGTCTCACTATGTTGCCCAGGCTGGAACTCCTGGCCTCAAGCGATCCTCCCATGTCAGTCTCCTAAGTTGCTGGGATCACAGGCGTGAGCCACCATGCCTGACTTAAGCTCATCCTCATGAGCTTCATGGCTCATGATGCCTCATGGCATCAATCCTACCCATGAGGGTGGAATCTTTGTGGCCTAACCACCTCTTAACACTGTTAAGGTAAAGGTCTCACCTCTTAATACTGTTACAACAGCAATTAAATTTCAATATGAGTTTTGGAGAAGACAAACATGCAAATGATAGCATCCCCCAAAGTCAGAAGCCTTCCAGCTTAGCCTATATTTTTCAGTGAATTTTTGCCACCTTTACTGTTCTCAAAATGCTACAGTATAATTCTAATCCACTCTCATCATTATTCTTATAAGAAATCAGTTGCCACCAATAGTTAATCTTCATAATGTTCCCTGCATTCCTCTCTTCATTCAGCATTACTGCCAACCTCAGGCCCACTTCACCTTGCCTGGATGATTTTTGTGAGGATTGCCTGGACCTGTTTGTCTGCCTCTAAGTTTTCCCAACTCTCATTGACCCCATCTAAAGTTTAATCAGCTTTAATATCATTTGCATAGTTCTTGATCTTAAGCTTTGTTTGTCTCATATCGCTTGCTTATAGGAGAGTTCAAATTTAGATTGGCATTTAAGATCCTGACAGTCAGTCAAAATATACATTCCCAATGGTAGTTATCACTCCTTCCTAACATGTAAAGCCTCTCATCTGGTCATCTGAATATCAGGAGTTAGGCTATTTATGGTTTACTTCTCTGGAAGATGATCGCCAAAGCCATCATTGAGCAATACAGTTGACTGTATTCATTGAGCAATACAGTGATAGTCATTGAGCAATACAGTTGACTTTTGAGTTCTCACACTGTACTCAATGTTTACAAGTTCTAAAGGTAGTTCAAATGTTTTGTTAATTTAGTATCTAGTCCTGGCCTTTATTGAACCTTTCGGGCTTCTGAATGAATCAGATCAGATGAAGAAGGAGGCATGCATATAGGGTATTGGTTTGGGTTAGAAGAATCCATGGCAAACATAATAATGCCTTCTAATTCCCTTCTCACATATTCAGTCTATATATATCCCTTGTATTCTGGATATCAGTTAGGCTCCTAGAGGCTTTTTGGACTAGGAGATAGATAACCTACAGCAAATTAGATCCCTTGCGAAAAACAACTTAGGACTGTAACAATTCCATAAACTAGTTTAGGAAAAGGCAAGGTCTTGGAGATGAGAGGAGACCCATGGGTGGGGGTTGGGGGACAGAGCTGGAGCTGGATTGAGCTTGCTTGAGTGACCTCTGGCCAGGCCACTGCTCTGATATTCAGAACCGTTAAATATTGGGCTTCAGTCTTACTGATCTCTACAAGAACTTTCTAAAGGACAAGTAAGCCAGCTGTTGCTATTTATGAGACTTCGATAAAACAATCAAGAAAGAAAATATGAACCTGAACAGTTTAATATTACCCATAAATATTCTGCTAATTTACCTCAGCTAATGAGAGCTTCCAAAATAGTTCCTAAATCTTTTGCTGAACATCTGTGCTAAATGTGGGAAGTTATACTACCAAATAATCTCAGTTTTTGCTAATTTATTGCCATGAGTTAAGGTGCTAAAATTACAGAACATAATTAGTTATATGAAAATATATTACGTTTTATTTATTATGGTCTTTTTTGGTAAAACTCAATAAGTATTAGTTTAAAAAATCTTTTAGATAAAAATATCACAGAAATCCTTATGGAAGAGGATAACATGAATTACTTGCCTGTAACTGATGGCATCTCAAGTTGGCATAGCTAATTTTGATTCTCTTTAGGTGAAGATATTCTTTGGCATTCATCATCTTTTCTCCCTTCTAGCTCAGTTTGGTCTGCTCCTTTACTTTCCAAAACTAAGCCAGGAGGATCATCCACAGCAGGGAATGGGCCTATATATCAAGCAATTAGATCGTTTACTCTGTTTGTAACCTCAAAGCTGAAAGATTATCAACTTCTTTGGTTCTTACAGATGATTTTACAATACACCACCCAAATCATTGATCCCTGCACTATCTCCCTTGTGTATTTGGAGGACATGAAGAGTGAGAGTGACAAAAGTAGCCAATGCAATGACTTTGACTCTTTGTGGTGCAGAAGATCACTAGTGAAGACTCTGCAAAATCCATGGCCCCCAAGTCCCTCCAATAACTATAAATATTTATTCTTCTTTTGAAGTCACACACCACAGATAGTTCTTAAGAGAAAAGATTAAGTTCAAAAGGAATACATAATACATACATACATGCATACATAATTACAGGAGAAAATGAATCAATTGATTAGTTTGGTATTATTTTTATAAATCTAGGCCTAAAAGAATAAGTATTGACTGGGGGAAAACCCAGTAATTTTGAGGACAATAATGAAATTTTGATATAATCAAAACAAAGAGATAAAGGAAAAAGGAGAAGCAAAGATAAATTTGATAGCCAACTTCTATATTTTTTTCCATCATTAAAATGACTGAAAAAGTCACATTAAAGTCTTGGAACTTAATCATTACAGCAAAAAAAAAAAACCCACAAACTCTGAAATCAGGAGAAAAGAAATCCTGAAATTCATACATGTACAAATAAAATGTATATTCTCTGGATAAGATAAGGCAAAAAACCTCACCTTCTTTGGTTTGATTCTCAAATATTGAAGTCACAAATATTTTTCTAGCTTTTTTATCTAGATAAGCCTTGACATTTCATTCGACTTTGCAATTTTTAAATTGCATTTTGTTTCTAACAGAACTGAATGATGAGGAAGATGGAGATAGAGGTAATTATTTCCATTCTCCAAATGAATGAATGTTAACAAATTCTATGGAGAAAAATAGATTTGTCTTTTGTTTTTTTAAAAGTTTCTCTTGATTTAATATTAAATTTTAATATACTATGAAGAAAATGCCAATCAGAAATCATCTGAGGAAAATTCATGAAAAAATCCAAAAAATGCTGATAAATAAAAGCAGTGGGGGAAATAGTTCGAATAGACATTAACATATTTTGAAGCTAGGTTTTAAAAATATATTTTTGAACTAGTAAAGGAATAAACAGATATATCAATGGAACATGAAACAAAGGTCAGAAAAAGACAAGCAAATAAGAATTTAATATATGGTAAAGTAATACTTCAAATCAGTGAGGAAAAAAATGGATTATTCAACAAAATATGTTGAGCTCAAGGGTTGGTTATTAAATATATGTATACATGTATGTGTATGTATGTATACACACACATATGTATATGTAGCTACAAAATGCCTCCAGGTAAAGTTTTTAAAAGCCATAAAAATATTTGGAGAAAATGGATGTAAATATAATTTTTTCTTGATGAGGGAAAGGACTCTTTAAGATTTACAAAATTTAGACACCATAAAGTATGTAATTGGTAGATTTGATAACATGAAAATGTAAAACTTGTCCACATCAAGGAACATCATAAATTTTTTTAAAAAAGGAAAAGCAGGGACATAAACATTTGCAACATACATAACAGATATCATTTCTGTCTAATTTGAACATCTGAATCTATATGTACATATATATTTATAAAACAAACAATGTCTGGGGAACATTGACACAATGTATCTTTGCCCTATAGGGCAATCTCTGGTTTGTAGTTGCCTTGAGGCACCCATTCTACCTTGCCAAGACTAGTCAATTCAGTTCAGGGGGTTTCTTCCATGCCTTGACACTTACTGTCCCTAGGAACAGAATATGACATAAAGGAGATCAAATCCGACCAGAAGAGAAAGAAGAAAATCTGCCAATTCGATCCCAGTAGAGTGTGGAAAAGGGAAAAGTGGGGAAGTAAAACGTCAGGTAAAATTATCTTAGCTCTTCACTCCTGAACCAAAATCCCAGATAGGAGTAGGGTTTTAGAAAGGTGGAGAGAAAAGCCACAGCAGAAGAGTCTTGTGCCTCACCCTCAATTTGAAACTCTGAAACAGAGATGAAGGAGTAATAGTGGCCACCTGAAGTGGTAGAAAGAGAAAGAGCCCTGAGCTAAGAGCCGTCCCTTGACTCTGGTTTGAGGCTGAGAAGTTTCCAAGCCTGAAGATTGGAGGGATTAAGCCAGAGCTAAATGGAGAGTGACAGGGCTCCAAATGAGATGCAACTGAGGCAGGTAAGGGGGCTCCAGGCTCTGAACAAGACAAGAGACCAGCTACAGCTTCAGTAGAAGCTTCCAAGAGTGTCAAAGAGCCAGATAGGCGATAAACCTGGCAGATGATTACACAGACACCTTTGTACCATTTATCCACATACTCCCCTCTCACTACATGGAATCACATAAGTACTCACCACCAACACAAAAATATAATCAGATATCACTTGAAGGAGCAGGGAGAGGGAAAGTATATCTTCAGCCTGAGCATTTACTTGATATTAAGTTATCTGGGGAAAAAAGTCGTTAAAACTAAAAATATCTGAAATACTTTCATCGATAAGTTTAAGTTCTTCCTCACTGCTACCTCCACCAACTGCCTTCTCCAGATACGGGCTCATGAGAAAAACTGGACTAGTTGCAGAAAATTAATAAGCAAAATTTCCTTTCTTTCTGGATAGCAGTAAGGAAATTTGTGATTCTTTTACATATACAAAAAGCTCTTTAAAAACAACCAGAAAAGGCCGGGTACAGTGGCTTACACCTGCAATCCTAGCACTTTGGGAGGCTGAGGCAGGCGGATCATGAGGTCAGGAGTTCGAGACCAGCCTGACCAACATGGTGAAACCCCGTCTCTACTAAAACTACAAAAATTAGCCGGGCATGGTGGCACGCGCCTGTAGTCCCAGCTACTTGGGAGGCTGAGGCAGGAGAGTCACTTGAACCTGGGAGGCGGAGGTTGCAGTGAGCGGAGATCACCACCACTGTATTCCAGCCTGGGTGACAGAGTGAGACTCCATTTCAAAAAAAAAAAAAAAAAAGGCTACGCACACAGAAATTCAAAACCTTCCATAATAAAAATCATTCAGCTTCACTAATATTAAAAGGATAGTCATGAAAGATGAAAGGAACATGCTTTTTTGTATACCAAACTATTAAACATTTTTTAAAATACTCTGTTGGTGAGGATACAGAGATGCTGACTGATATAAACAGGTAAATGTTTCTGGGGCAATTCAGCAGCACATTTTAGAAGCTTTGAAATTCCTTTTGTGATATTTGTCCCGAGGAAAGAATTAAGGAGTCATATGACCATGTTGCTATGAGATCTTCTTTCCCCATCATTGATAACATTGAAAACATGAAAATACGAAGTGATTGGTAAAACATAGTTCTCTTATAAATAGGATAATAAAAATTTAAACACCTTGGAAGTACAGCTGTTGACAAGGGGAAGAGTTTCACAATGTATTGCTATGGAGAGCTGGCTACAAAACAATATGGATTCCAAAAAAAAACATTTAAAATCATATCTCTATAGATTTAGGTAATGTGAAATGGGGTACCAATGAATTAGACTTTTTAATGTAATAGAGAAGTGATATTTAAAATTTAGTAGCAGGCCAGGCGTGGTGGCTCATGCCTGTAATCCCACCACTTTGGGAGGCCAAGGCAGACAGATCACTTGAGGTGAGGAGTGCGATACCAGCCTGGCCAACATGGTGAAACCCTGTCTCTACAAAAAAAAAAAAAAATACAAAAATTAGCTGGGCCTGGTGGCACATGCCTGTAATCCCAGCTACTCAGGAGGGTGAGGCAGGAGAATTGCTTGAACCCAGGAGGCGGAGGCCTGGGCAACAGAGCAAGACTCCATCTCAAAACACACACAAAAATTAATTCAGTAGCAATTTTTACCTTTAGTGATGAGGATGATATTTCTCCTTTCATTGTTCTGGAAGGAACCATGTTTAGAACCACTAAAGTAATAAAGGCTGATGTTAATTGAGCACAAACTTTGTGCCAGGAACACTGTTAACTATGTATTCATATATTTAATCCTTAGAAGTATATATGACAAAGGTGTGATTATTATGTGCCCTGTTTTACTGATGAAGACATATTAACCACAGAGCCACTGAATAAATTTCACAAGATCATCAACCAGAAGATGACAGGTCAGAGCTTTAAATGTTAGCCACACAAATCCAGAGGTTGTTTATTTAACCATTATGCTGTATGTAGATCTTCCCTAGTAGAAGGATCACTGCAAGGCCAATACTTATTGATTTCTGAGAGGAAAGAATGATAATTATATATGTTTGGGCATGGCAAGGCCTGTCTTGTAGATGCTCTTGATGGAGGAAGCCAGATAGTAACCCTCCCCCAGCAACTTATCTACACCCACAAATTCATGTAGGAGTCAAGATGATTTCTAGAAGAAATAGGATGAAAATCAAAATTCAATTTCTTTTGAGATTCAAACATTCAAATAGGTCTGATGAACCGGAGAGATCCTGGCTGAGGCTGAATGGAGGAAAAACACAACTGGAACCTGGAAAAAACCTACACAACCACATCCAGCAAGTCTTGACTGGTGGACTTTCTCTTGACACTAGTGTCAAGATCTAGGCCATCAGAAGTGTTGGTTTTGAGAATGCTGTAAAACTAATGCCTGATCCAACCACCTGGGTATACCTGAATTTTTTTTAAAAAGGTACCTTGAGAAAAATAAAAAATGACCCTATGTGCACTGAAAACTGACTACTAAGAGCTCGAACTCTGGGCTTATGTGTTTGAGAGGTATGTCAATCACTGAACTTAACACTTGGGGAAGGCTGCTCCTCTCTGGTACTCCAAAGAATTGCTGTGTGGAGTGGAAACAGTGAGGCAAACAGGGCATGCTAAAGGTTGTCCACTCTCTGCATCAAGGTGAAATATACCAGAGGAGTCCCCTGGCTTGAGTTAGAAACCGTGAAATTCTCACCTGCACCATAGAAAACACTAAGGGGCAGGGCCAGGGGCGGGGGGTGGGGGCGGGCGGGGCAGGCAGAGTGGCTCATGCCTATAATCCCAATACTTTGGGAGGTCGAAGGAGGAGAAATGCTCAAGACCAGGAGTTTGAGACTAGCCTGGGCACCATAGGGAGAACCCATTTCTACAAAAAATTTAAAAAATTAGCTGGATGTGGTGGTGTTCACCTGCGGTCCCAGCTACTCGGGAGGCTGAGGCAGGAAGATCTCTTGAGCCTAGGAGGTTGAGGCTGTAGTGAGCTGTTATCACACCATTATATTCCAGCCTGGATGACAGAGCGAGAGCCTATCTCCAAAAACAAACGAACAATAAAACCACTAAAGGGCAAGGAAAAATCAAGGCTTCATAATTATAGCCATGTAGGGGCTTGGGAGTATCATGATTTTAACATCAAAGAAAATATGGCCTCATTTTGACTTCACAGACTAGTCAGTATTGAAGACATCTGGTTTATGTGTATGTTTGTGTTTTGGAGCTAGGGAGTTAGGAGAGGCATCTATAAAAACCCATATGAAAGAATATATAGTATTTCATTATGCACAGTGGTTGTTAGGTGGCAGGATTCTTATCATTTTAAATGTTCTTTTGTCTGTATTTTCTAATATCAAGTATTGAGTTTTCAACAAAAAGCAACTTTATTTTAGGAAAAAATAACCTTAACTGAATTCCAGTTAATGTTGATCATGCTGATATTTGTTTCCTATAATATTCAATAAAAGCAAGCACTCTGTAACACATGCCTTATCCAAAAAAAAAAAAAAAACCACACACATTTTCTTTTTTTTTTTAGTTGGAAGAATTATTTTTTAATTCTGAGACTATGTAAATAGTTAGTAAACCTACACCAGGCTGAGGAATAACTCTGGAGATTGTCATAATTTGCCAAATCAAGAATCCTTTTTAAAAATTTTTATAGGTTGCGAAAATTTTCTCCCATGTTGTAGGTTGCCTGTTCACTCTGATGGTAGTTTCTTTTGCTGTGCAGAAGCTCTTTAGTTTAATTAGATCCCATTTGTCAATTTTGGCTTTCATTAAAAAGTCAGGAAACAACAGGTGCTGGAGAGGATGTGGAGAAATAGGAACACTTTTACACTGTTGGTGGGACTGTCAACTAGTTCAACCATTGTGGAAGTCAGTGTGGCGATTCCTCAGGGATCTAGAACTAGAAATACCATTTGACCCAGCCATCCCATTACTGGGTATATACCCAAAGGACTATAAATCATGCTGCTATAAAGACACATGCACACGTATGTTTATTGCGGCATTATTCACAATAGCAAAGACTTGGAACCAACCCAAATGTCCAACAATGATAGACTGGATTAAGAAAATGTGGCACATATACACCATGGAATACTATGCAGCCGTAAAAAATGATGAGTTCATGTCCTTTGTAGGGACATGGATGAAATTGGAAACCATCATTCTCAGTAAACTATCACAAGAACAAAAAACCAAACAGTGCATATTCTCACTCATAGGTGGGAATTGAACAATGAGATCACATGGACACAGGAATGGGAATATCACACTCTGGGGACTGTTGTGGGGTGGGGGGAGGGGGGAGGGATAGCATTGGGAGATATACCTAGTGCTAGATGACGAGTTAGTGGGTGCAGTGCACCAGCATGGCACATGTATACATATGTAACTAACCTGCACAATGTGCACATGTACCCTAAAACTTAAAGTATAATAAAAAAATTAAAAAAAAATTTTTTATAGGAACATATTTTCCTTCGTTCTTTGACAAGATTCACAATTGCAATGATCTTTTATTTTTCAGCTTAGAAAAATCACTTCATTCAATGAATATGGCAGAGAAAATTTATAGAATTTTCTATAAAAGAAAGATGTTTGGAGATGAGACATAAACTGCTGTTTGGGTCATTCAAGTTTTATTATTTGGAGCTTGTACTGTACTCCCAAACTTGTGACAAAATAAAAAGATTTAATCAGATTTGTGAGATGGTGCTATTAAATGCTGGGCTGCAAAATGACCTATAGCTTTCTCAAGACATTAAGTTGTTGGCAAACAACCAAGTTCCTACATAGGCAAAGCAATGAATGTAAATGAGAGACCTTTTATTCATGATACAATTTAGTGATGAGGCCTTGATTCCTTCATTCTCAAAGAACAGTACAAAGGGGATTTTAACATTCATTTATCAACTGTAAATTCAAGAAACTTCTGTTATCTCTAAGCTTTCCTCTACAGTGCCTACTGGAAAACAAATACCTTCTTGCACCCAGTGACTACACTTTTTAAATTTCCCATTAACCATTTAACCATGAAGACTTGATGTATGCTACAATATCATTGCATTGGGATCTGGTTAGTAAAATGCCTCTAGATTAGTGATATAATCAGAATGACCATACTGGAAAGGTCCTTAGAGGGAATTATGGAATTAAGGGATTGTATAACCTACCAACTAACCCACATTTGTCATTTTATAGCTGAATAATTGGAGGCCTAGAGAGATCGAGGGTTCCAAAGCTAATGATATGCAATGCCAAGGCTAGAATGCACTTTTTTTTTTTCCTGAACTAGTTCATTTTTAAACTTTCAAGTTTTACAACTCACTAAGGAAGACTGCACCTTACCCTACTTTCAATTTATTTTGGGTTCAAAGGTATTAAAAACCACTCTTTGTCCCCAAAGATTTTACTATTAAACTATTTTTTACAAAAAAAATTCCTGGTATATATTTTTATTCATTGACTCATTCAATAATTCAGGGTTCTTTTCATGAGTCAGGCATTAATTGTATTTTTAAGCAGCATATTAGTTATTCTGAAAAACAGAACCAACAATATGTGTGTATATACATATCTCTCTCTGTGTGTGTGTGTGTGTGTGTGTGTGTGTGTTTAGAGAGAGGGACAGTAACAGAGAAAGAGATTTATTTTTAAAATTTGACTCACATAATTGTGGAGGCTTGGTGAGTGCAAAATCTAATGGGGTAAGAAAGCAGGCTGGAGACTGGGGAAGAAGCAGCCTGAGCCCACAGGCACTCTGCTGGCAGAATTTCTTCTTGCTCAGGAAGTTTAGTCTTCATCTCTTACGGCCTTCAACTGACTAGATGAGACCCACCCACATTATGGAGCGTAATCTTTTCTACTCCACCAATTTAACTGTTAATCTCATCCAAAAATACCTTTACAGAAACATTCAGAATAATGTTTGACAAAAATCAGCATCATGGTCAGCCAAAGTGTCACATAAAATTATCCATCATAAGCAAGGTCACTGATTAGGTCAGAAGCTGTCTATCATTTTTTATTTTTATTATCTGTAGAGATAGAGTCTCGCTATGTTGCCTAGGCTGGTCTCAAACTCCTGAGCCCAAGTGATCCTCCCACCTCAGCCTCCCAAGTAGCTGGGAAGTACAGGGTCTGGCTATGATACCCAGGCTGGTGTTGAACACCTGGGCTCAAAGGATCCTCCCACCTCAGCCTCGCAAAGTGCTAGGACTACAGGTATGAGCCACTGCACCCAGCCAGGAAATATCTTTTTAACTAATGTCAGTTTTGGCTTTAAACCACAAGAACGAGTTCTTGGTTCCTTTTTCACTGATGATGGCTGACTGGAGGACTAGTTGGTAGGCTCATTCTCTTGGACTCACCAACACTTAAAAGGATTAGTCACTTGCATGTGTACGAAAGAGTTTTTAACAGCTGTAAATATTCTTTAATGTGTTGTCACAAAATCCAGGAAAATCCAGAGACTCATGCAAATTGCCATGTGAGGTGATAGCACTCAGGTTTCCATTCTAAGCAACAGGGGAAAATTTTAATCCAACAGCCTTTGTATAAAGCACTTCCCAATGACAGATGAAAAGCCTTAGTGACTCTACTCCCAAAACTGAGTTAATCTTTGAATGGATATTAGACATCCATAATGCCTGCGTGCTTGGCTATTTAGTGTTCTCTAAAAGGGCTGAAAGTTTGAAACAAAGAACTCTGTAGTATTTCTAGACCTTGACAAGAAAGTAGGGGGAGGGAGGGAGGCCAAGGATAATGCTCTCTTTTGAGTAGCCTTGGTTTGTTTGACCTTATTCCAGACCATCTGAGGACAGAAAACAGCCACACTTCAGATGGTGGACAACTACCACGGAACAGGGTGAAAAAGGCATTTATATTTCTCCTCCTGCCTCCAACAATGTAGAGTCAGCTTCTAATCTCAAACACAAATCTCACATTATACCACATAAGTTTAGGTAAGTTTCCTCAGAAAGAATATCTGTGTGTAAAATATGAATTGCCCATCTCTGTAAGCTACTTTTAGTCTACTGCAATGAAAATATGACTTTAATAAACAACAAATCATATTCATATTTAAAACATGAACTTTACTAAATATAAATCACATACTAAATGATATTGTATTTCAAGATGCAGCCAGACTTTCAGAGCTGCTAATTGAACTCAGATCACTATCTGGTTTCATGCCCTGTTAAGAATAATCTTTCCCCCTGGGTTTGAGGAGCACAGCAGGTTATCCTGTTCAATATACTCCCTCCAGCAACACTATACACTGTCATTATTCCCACTAAATTCCTTTGGTTATTTTCAAATCTATCTGGACCAAGATAGCTTAAGTGTCGTATGATCACTTTGAGCATTAGCAGTATAATAAAACAATAATTAATCTTTCAAAATGACTTGTTAAAATAGCTTATCTTTCTTTATGATCTGCATTTATTCACGAATAAAGAGACACTTTAGGATAACTAGATTTTTTTAATGCAAAAGATGTCAAGATGACATTTCAGTAACAAAGAGTCTGCAGAAAGCATTAAAACTCAGGAAAATGTCCTAAATTAGCTGAAAATTTGAATGTCTCAAATATCAGTGAGTGATTCTTGGAAAAATATGTATTTCAAGTATATATTTTTTGCACTCTTCAAAGTAAAAGGTAGTTGATAAAATAATTAATTTTGATGTCTTTCTCTCATCAGAGCAAGCTCATACATTTGAATACATTCAATGGGTATAATGTTTTTGTCACAATTCATTTCTATTGTCATAAACATGCACTTCAAAATTTCCCTTTATTTTTTCTTGGGATATTATGGTACAAGTCCTCAAATATATTCTAATATTTTTATCACTTTATTCCTGAAAATCTAATCAGGGTCATCTTGAATATTTCTTAGTTTAATCCTGAATGAAGAAGATAATGGGCTTCTAAGAGTAATTACACTTTGTTCATATACATCTATTAACAGAAAAAACTCTATTTGCACAGAATTCTTCCTTAAAATTTTTGGCAGTGTTTAATTACTAACAAAGATATTAATTATTATAATGTGGGCTCTGTGGTTAAGGTAGATTATAATAAACATCTCCTTAAGAAATAATGTGTATAAACACAAAGAAATATTATGCAGAGAAAAGTGTCATTCATTTAAAACTATTTTTAGATTCCAATCTCAAAAATAGTAATAGTGGTAATTTTAAAAGTTTCTTGTAATGAGATGTATATAAATTGTGCTAGGCCAAAACTTTGCTTGAGCCAATGTTAAGTAAACTCATTAACAAAAATTGTTGTAAAGTTGTCTTCCAGTTGTTTTCCTTGTAATATTTTGGATGGAAAATATTTACTTATATCATATTAAATGAAAAAGAGTCTGAGATAAAGCTAGAATTTCTGGTGTGCAAGATTTGACAATAATATCACCTGAGAGACTGTGTAACAAGCACTAAAGCGGTTTCCTCTGTGCCTCAGGTAGCAATGAAGAATCATCCCAGAAAATAAAATACTATGTACCTAACCTAGACATTATCATGCTCTCATTAGTTTCCAATCTAGATTGCATAGTTAAGTAGTCCTTCCAAAAGTATTTAAGTACACTTCATGTGTTTAAGTCTTTCAACTGAAAAGACACACCCATACACTCACACACACATGCATGCACACACACACACACACACTCCACTCCCGTAACCTGAAAACTCTCTCAAATACTGCCCCTTATGGCCACATTTACCATTGTCAATATCTTATCAGAATTACATCTTATTTTCTCTTCATCTCAGTACAATCTGAATTCTGCCCCATACTGTAATCAGAATAATTTTTACCAAGTTTTTTGTTTACTACTCCAAGAAAAGATTTTAGTGCTCATTTGATTTCTCAATATTTGGAATTGCTGACCACTTCCTCTTGCTAAAACACTTGACTATTATGATGACATATTCTATTGCATTATTCCATCTATCCAGTTATTTATTACTTATTATTTCTATATCTCAGGTCTGTATTTTAAATCCTGAAGCACTTCAGAGTTTTTCCCTTCTTGTACTGTTAAAATTTTTACCATATGTTGATCACTTCCAAATTAACATCCCTAGAATAGATATCTTCTTCTCTCCAAATTAATGTGTCTAATTGCTTATTATGAAATTGCAATTAAAGTCTCATAGGCACCTCACAGTAAACATTTTCTGAATATCATCCTTTAAAAAGTAAGTCTCTTCCGCCTTTTAAATTGCCTGTCTCAAAGCAGTATAAAGGCACAAGCTCAAACCATGGATGTCATATTTTCATTTTGCCCTTCATTAGCCCCACACATTTAGTCTTTCCCTGGTCCTCTATTAAAATCCCACCCTCTTAACATTCCCTAGGTTGTTTCTGTACTTTCTCTTTCTCTATGACATTTTCTACCATCTAATATATCAAATACTTTACTTATTTATCTTATACATTGTTTTCTCTTTCAAGAAGATAAGCTCAATGAGCTCAGGGATATTTTTCTGCCTTGTTGATAGCTAAAACAGTATCTGCACATAGGAAATGCTCTACATATAGGAAATTCTTGTTAGCGCTGTCTCTAGGTTTGCTTTTATTGACAGTTTTAATCACTTGATTATCAGATACTCTTCCTTCTTCAAGTGTGTGATAACTTTTTATTGAATAGTGAACATTATAGACAAATATTGTAGAAGCACTACATTATGTTGTCTTATTCTAAAGAAGGTTGAGTTTTATTATAGCAAGCAGTTAAATTACTAAAAGTTTACCTTATCTTGTTAAGTCTTGGTTTTAGGCTTTGTTAGGGTGGCCCATTCTAGTTTTTACTCTTAAGACATAGCACTTACTTGCACAGTGTGGCCTTTCTGGGATCTAATTAGTTGCCTATGTGTTTCATCGAGGTCTCTCCATTCCAGATGGGCTTGCACTCCAACATCTTTCCTGCACAGGGCAGTCTTCTTAGCCCTCAGCCTCTCAGAAGATACCCTCTTCCAAACCTTCTGAAATCTCTTCTTGTGCTTGCATAGTCCAGGAGTCAGCCAAATACCTAAGATGAATTTTCACTTAGATTTCTGTTTATTTGGATTTTTTCTCTGCAGCTTCCTATTTTTGATGCTCTCGTCCCAAATCTCAGCCAACTTAGTAGTCACATGCTATATCCTACATCTTGATCTCTATATCCTTCATTTGGCAAAACTGATGCTCTCTACTGGGGTCTATCTCCCTACACTATGGCCTGAAAAATGCTCTGTGAGAGAAACTTTGTGTGAATCTGTAGCTTACCTTATATGTTTCCTTTTTGCAAGGATTGTAGCTCAGCACTGAGCTGCTACCCAGTGCCTACAAATAGTGTTTTAAATAGTTGGTCCAGACCTCATAGTTATTTACAGTGGGAGCGTATGTCCAATACCAGCTACCACATAATGACCAGAAACAGAAATCCAACACTTTTTTTTTTTTTTTGAGACGGCATCTCCCTCTGTCACAAAGGCTGGAGTGCAGTGGTGCAAATCTTCCTGGATTCAAGCGATTCTCTTCCCTCAGCCTCCAGAGTAGCTGGGACTATAAGCGCCCGCTACCACGCCCGGCTAATTTTTGTGATTTTAGTAGAGGTGGGGTTTCACCATATTGACCAGGCTGGTCTCAAACTCCTGACCTTGTGATCCACCCTCCTCAGCCTCCCAAAGTGCTGGGATTACAGGTGTGAGCCACCACTCCCGGCCCCAACACATATTTTTGAATGAACCAATGATCAAATCCTATTGATTCTGTCTCCTTAATATTTCCCGAATCTGTCTTCTTTTCTCTTTCCCTATTGCCTCTACTTTGCCTCTACATTATCCCTTCTAGCCTATCTAATTGCTACAGTGCTCTGACTGATCACCTTGTCTCCAGCTCTGCTCTACTCCATAACATTTGCCACACCCTTGCATTTTTTGTTTGTTCTTAAATGTTAATATTGTATGTTACCCTTCTTATGAAAACCCTCCAGTGTCTCCTCATTGTCCTCAGGATGAAACCCAAACTCCTTGTGTACCTCTAAATCCTCACCTCTTCATACTGCTATGTCCTTTCCTCTCCTGCTCAATACATATGGTGAGTTATTTTCAGTTCCTGGACAAGCATGATTCTCTCACACCTCCAGGCTCTTGCATGAGCTGCTTATCCTGCCTGAAATAATCCTATATTCCAAATAACCCCAGTTGTCATCTGCTCAGATACCATGTCTTCTGCAGAGTCTGTGTTGATCTCCCCAGTTGGATTAGGTCTCCACTTGTGTTCATCTTGCACTCTGCTCATTCCCCAGTCATCATCTGTGTCACACAGTTCTATAATTATCTATTTACTTTTCAGTACTCCCATTAGACCATAAGCTTCTTGGGGCAAGCCCCATGTGTTATTCATTGTTTTATTCCTATTTACTAGATGACTGAATAAATATTTCTTGAATTAATGCATGTTAATGTTAGCAACTTGCCTGACAAGAATATATTCCTTCTCAATTATATATCTGCATTTCATGCAGTAAATAAATACATAGATAAACCTCCCTCCAAGAATAATAAAATGGTAGAAGCCAAGGGACACATAATAATATGACAGTAAAATGATATAAAAGAATGAAAAGATTTGATTATCTGTGTCAGGTATCTGTATATATTACAACCTCAATATTTTGGTTTTGTGTTATACGTGCAAACTAAACACAATTTTAAGAAATTTTTTAGGTCATACTGTAACTGCTAAAAGGTCTACAATTATGCTGATGCCTAGTATCTTAAGATAATTGCAAGTGAGAAAGGAGAATACAGAACTAGCTCATTCGCTTCATTTTGTAGATTAAGAGCTGAGTTTGAAGGGAATCAAGCATCTTGTCCAAGTTCTTACAGTTAGTTGAATGGTAGCACTATACCCCAGGCTCCCTGGGCTCCTTCAATTTTCTTCAACTTATTATGTTCTGTATGAAAGGAACATTGACCACCACCACCACCACTTACTGAAGTCCTAGTATGTGTCAAAGGAAACAACTCCCTGACCACCACACATTCATTTCTTACTTTAGGATGCAATGAGGCTATAAGAAAAGTAACCACAGACACATTAGAGGAACTGAAGATTGGGTGGGGTCAGAAAGAAGGGCCTTCCAAGAAGTGTCAAGAACTATGATAACATGACCACTGTGGTATCAATGTATAGTTCATTTATAATATAATAATAAATAATATGGATATTGAATCCTGAACTCCCTAACAAGTGGCCTAGACAGTTTTTTATTTTGTTTCTATTGGATTTTAATGGGTAATACATGTGGCAGTCAAAGATCTGTGTTTAAGTGTAACTTGGAAGAAGACTATTATTGACTTCTATCAAGTGGTGATATTGAAAGCCACAAGATGATAAAAGTATCTAACTCCTGTTTTCTGAACCTATTCAACAAGTGCTTTTCAGTGGCATTAAATACTTTCTGGAACTAGGTGGGGTATATTAAAAATAAATAAGTGAACGAGTTTTTGTTTTGTTTTTAATAAATGGCTAAAACTAAATATTTGTATTGACACAGTCTGGGAATCAGTTATACTTCAATAGCATTTCTTATTGTGATTCAGAGATCTAAATACTAAAAGATTTATCTACTAGAAAATGTCCCATGTCATGGAGTTAATATTTTTTTTGAAGTTTTGACTGATAAGCTGAATTATTATACATACCACCTTCTAATTCTGCTGCACCCAGTGGAGCTGAAAATATTTACAAGGGTATCCTTATTTTTTTCTCCAACATACCTATAAGCAGCATTAAATTATTCTACACTTTATAAGCAAGGAAAGTTTGGTATTTGAGGTTCACACTCCTCTAGCATCACAAAACCATTTGGCACCAGCCTCAGGAAAGTAAAAGAATCTTAAATTAGGCTCATAAAATTGACCTGGTTCTAAAGAAAGACAGCCACTTGATAGTAAAGGTACTACGAGCACAGGGCTCTGCTTATGAACAGTAACATTTATTGACTGCTTCTGATGTGCAGGCACTATGCTAATCACAAGTATTAACTCATTTGGTCATTAAACCCATTTTATAGATGAGGAAACTGAGGCACAGAGAGTTTAGTAGCTTCCTTGAGATTTACAGCAAGCAAGCAGTAAGCTAAAAGCCAGGAAGCCTGTCTCCAGAACCTTGCTTTTACCCTGGTCTTCTTCTCTACATATCCCACCTTTCTATTTCACTCTTCAAATGTTGCCTTACTGAGTGATCAAGCTCTTCCTCAATTCCCATTTGACCTTTGCCTCCTCACCAAGAGCCAAAAACAGCTGAAAATGTTTACTTTTATTAAGATAAGTTTACTTAGGGTAGCAAGGACTCTAAAACTCAAGGCTAGCAATTAAGCAAGTGGAGATTCCACATAAAATGTTTATTTGTCCCAAGAGAGTCATTACAGCTCTCCTAGCTTAAGAAAGTGATACAGTATATGCTTTTGAAGGTTCCACATAACCCACATTTCAGCTGCCCCAGCTGGTATTCACCAGAGAATTCCCTGCATCTAAGGCCTTGTGCTTATGTTTTAAAATGTACTAATGGATATTAACATTATGATAATGCCAAAAATCAAATTCCAAAGGCTTATCCCAGATACATGGCTTTCATCAGCTACACAAACCTCAGGGGAGATTTTATCAACTGCTGATCAAAGGAAGCAGCAGGAGCTGATACAAGCACAAGACAGGGCATGTGGAGTGTCCTCCACTCAAGTACACCCCAGAGCAGAGCGTCTCCAGGAGTTGAGACAGCACATCAGCAACTCAATTGTAGTATTCAAATGAATGGAGTTCTCTTTAAGGGCAAGTCTCTGAATAGAAAGTTTAAAATCTGATCCTGATTTAACATGACTCATGACTATGCCCTCACCTGGATGTATATTGCTGTAAGAGATACCTTACCCATATGAGGGTCATGTCAACTTGCTTCCAAACATAAATGAAGTGAAGCACAAAATCATGTGACTCCTCAAGTGTGCTTAGCTCTGCACAGATAAAACTGCTTTATTTGGAATCACGGAAAAAGAAGAGGGAAGGGCATCTGCAGACCATGCAGCTTATTAAACAAATTTGTTTCCCGAGTCAAGTACTTGAGGTACTCTCAGTTCTAATTAATGTCTCTTGCAAATGCAGCCTCATAACTAACGTTCATTCTTCTAATCATAGCCATATGTTCCTTCCATCATTTTAATGATATAAATGGAAATTATTGGTGTTTATCATTGAATATTTCTATTTAAAAAAACATTTTTTCAGGCTGATGCTTTATGCTAAGATCAGTGGGTGAGAAAATCCCTCTCTGGAAATATTTTCTCACTTCCTGTAGTCCATAAGTGAGGCCTTATTTATGGTTTTTAAATATCACATTAAGAATTTTGCCTGCATTAGATCCATGCTACTAAAATGGCAGAACTCTTCACATAAAAAACAGAGATAAACTGAAAAGGGGATAGCTGAGTCCAATATACAGCCTGTAGGTTGAAGTATAATCATTACATCTCACTTAAGGCAAGAGAGGTTGATAGTTTACAATAAGCTTCAAGAAAATCACTTGCTTATTTCCAGAAGCCAATAGCTTAAATCAAATTCCTTTACCTTCTCTAAATATGCCACATATGTTTTCATTTTAAGAAGTACTTTTTATGTATGTGACTGTAGTAAAAAGATATGTACAGATATACAAGATTTCAGAGCTGGAAGGGACCCTAATGATCACCCAGTCAGGTGGTCCATAACCCTCACTGTGTATCCTAAACAACTGATGAGCTTGCAGACTGGTTCTTCACCAGAGAAATTATAATTCAATTGCTCTGAGGTGGACCCGGTGGAGCCAGATATACCGTTTTGCAAAAGTACTCCTGGTTATTCTAATATGTGGTCAAGCTTGAGAAGCACAAATCTTGTTTATTCATCTCTTTTGGAGCCAATGATATTAAATGATTTATTCAATGTCCATAGACAGTTATTTTTGACAGGGGGGAGACTATGAGCTCAGGCTCAAAACCCTCACACCTGTGCATTTTCTTTTATAGTTTACTAATACCTCTTTAATCCATGCTTTTAAAAATAAAGTTAATTTAGCAATAGAAATATCTTTTAAAACAAGACAAAATAAAACCTAGAACTATTCTTCTATTCCCTTTTCAAGGGTCTGTCCCCATCTTTTATTTTTTGTCATTGTAATCTCTCCAAAGTGCCAGCTGTGTGTTAGAAGGTATCACTGTATAACTCCAGGATTAAAGTAAAAATATTAGTAAACCATTCCAGAATCGCCAACAGTGCAAAACACAAAAGAAAGACTCCTATTTACCCTTGTATTAAAATATAACAATAGCAGCCAAATCATCATTCCGTGGCAGGAACTGTACTCAAGTGTTGGATCCAGACCATCTCACTGCATCTCAGCAAAAACTCTGTGAGGTCATATATTACTACCATCTCAGTTATACAGATAAGAAAGCCAAGGCACCAAAATCTATTTCCCCAAATAAATTCCCCCAATTTAGGTAACTTTGCATGGCTAGGAACTGGTAGTCAGTTTAGTCTTTTTTTTTTTTTAAGTTTAATCTTAAAATCACAAGATGAAACTGTCCTTCAAAAGCAGCATTTTACCTTTACTCATAATAAACTAATATTTACAAAGTATTTTATACTCCTTTCTCATCTGATCTCATTTAAGTATTACAAGATTTATTACCATAATCATTTTGTTAAAGAGAAACTAAGGCTTAGGGAATACTCAATGTCCTCCCAGGTAGTAAGTGGCTAAACCCAAATCAGAGTTTTTGTTATGATTCTATATGTAGTACTGCACTCCAGCCACCATACAGCTTTAAATCTGAAGATTGTTTTCCTGGCTCTGATGAGTATTTCATATGGTCAGTTCTGCTAGAAAAACAGTATAAAACTTACTTCAAAGAGCCAAAAAACAAATTCCTTGCTGTTCAGATTAAACTGTTGATTGCGCTGAAATTCACGGGTACACTAAGAAACAAAATAAACTGTGTCAAATCTCCCCAAAGATTTTGTTGTGCATTCTTTTATTTTTATTCACATAATCTGTGTTTACTGAGCTGCAGTAAAGGATGCATGGGCTATTTTTACTCATAGAAAGGCTATAACACCAGCCAAGCAGAAGGACCCATCCATGATCAGAATGCAATGGCCTTCATTATCTTCCAACTCACTCCTAAATGACTCACTGAGAGCTGCCAGATGGTGTTTTCTCTCACCCCTTGCCTTGCATTTATTTAATTATTTTAACATAGTTTTTGTTCTGCTGCCATGATGCCTAATAGGCAGATATATTTGGGAGTTAGTTTCTTCTTCTAATATTGACCAGTGCATTTAGAAAATTTCTTAGACTCTTTAATAATAACACTTATTGGGTACGTACAATATACCAGATGCTAAGCCAATGGATTTGTATATATTCCTCATTTAATCATCCAACAACTCACAAATGAGGAGGCTGAAGTTTAGGGAGGTTAATACATGTACCCTGGGCTAAACAGCTGGTCAAAGACGTAGAGTCAGATAATTGGAACTAAGCCCCCAATCTTAATGTAAGACTTATGTGGTAGAAGTTATAAGCACTAACAATTTGGGGAAATAAGGAAACATAATAAAATGATAAAGAAACCCAAAAAGCTAATATTCATCTATGTGGAAACCTATCAGGTAGGTGACTAAGTCATCAAGAAAATGAAAAGATGTGTGGTAGACCTGGAGATGTGCTGCCCTCATCCCCTGTGCAGCTGCAGGGAGTGCTGTCAGGAGGCAGCCTCTAACATGGGGCTCCTTTGGGATCTGCTTTAGTGCAGGGAGCCACCTTGTTTGCAGTCTCACCCTGTCTGAGGCAGCCTGCACAAAAGCCCAGCCATCCTGACTCATCAGCAATATTCTCTCTAGAGACACCTACTGGGTTGGCCAAGGCTTTGCCAGGTCTGCTTCACAGTGTGAGAACTTTCTCCATCCTATCTTGCTTTCAACCCTACTATTCCAGATATTCATTCCTTTTAAACCTTCTTCATCCAAAGGTCTGAGGAACCAGAGCTGTAACAATACTTCAAAGTTTTTGACAAAGAATAAAAATTATTTTATTGCTAGTTTAGGAATTTTTGAGTCTCAAGAATCTTTACATGTAAACATACCAAATAATAATTTTTATGGTAGTCTCAAGACATAGAGTTCCCCCAGATTGGGGTAGGGGCTTGGGGTGTGAAGGTAGTAAGAGGCAGGTACCTACTTAACTCTTCTTCAGACTGAACTGATCAGGTAATTCAGAACCACATCTGGTTTTGACAACATGTTCATGATATATCCCCCAAATGGAAACCTATATAAACTTACCTTATCCTCCTGGGTCTATAGTGTTCCTAGTTGCTGGTTCCATATTATTATTCTAGGCAGTCTGACGTATGTACCTATGACATCAGTTCCATATCAGGATATTTCTACAAAATTACTTCCAAGACAGTTTTCAGATATAAAGAGATTATCCTCAATATGCTTCAACAACAATCAAACACTATGCTATGTATGGTATCAATATTCTAAATAGAAAGCATTGACTGACACATGATATAGAATTATCAGAATCAGTCTCTATTCCCAGTCACTATTCCACCCTCAGAGGGTAGCCTCCTTTAACATCATGCCTGTTCTTAGTACCATTTTACTCTCCATTACTGTCAACTTTGTTTTATTAAGGAGGTCATGGTAATTAAGCCATTTCAAGAGAATTCTCATTTTTAAGGAAAGGGAAACTTGGAACCCAAGAAAACTTTCTAGACTCCAGACAACAAAGCAATCATAGGGAATTAAAAGGCATATGGCTCATATCTGGGGACAAAGAAGTTTTTGGCACTGTGGCCAGGCTTGTAGAGGGAATGCATGTTAAAGGAAGAGGTGAGAGGAAGCAGAAGACTTTCCCTCTCCCTCTTTCTAGATCTACTTCACCAGGAACAATGATAAGATGGCATGCCACCCTGTGTTTGATAACAGTTTCAGATATAAAAACATGGTCTTCATTTCTTGTCAATGAAAACTACATGGGTATTTTTGAGGTATTACTTGGGTATTAACTCAGAAAATTCATAGATATAGGATTCTAGAGAATTAGATAACTTACGCATAATACAAATAAGCAAGTTACACAGGTAATAGCTAATCTAGCAAACATGATAAAGAATCAGTGATAGATACCAAAAAGGGAGAAGAGAATAAAAATATTTGGCTGTAACTTTACAAAAATCACTCATTATTTTAATTATGCATATTTTTAAAAACTAGTCACAAATCATGGATATGGATATTGACCAAGTCATAAACTTTGAGCAAATAAACAAATACACATATTTGAAACTGACATGATCTGTTTCTCTTAAATGTAAAAATTTTACAAATTACTTGTAAATTATTCCAATTTTCTTTCAGTTTTTAATTCTGAACTAGTTTTTGCATACTTCTTACTCTACTGTCAACTCATTTACATTAAAATTAATCTAGAAGTCTACTATTAAGCAACTCCTAGATAAAATGGGTTACTCAAATGCGTATGTTTTAACGAATAGTTGCATGTTGCTTGATACTTTTGTTCAAAGAAAATGTCACCAAAATCTTGTTTTGGATGTAGGTGCTTCTATTCAAGGACAGAAGCTGCAAAGGGGCTTTCTGCAGCACCAGGTGAGAATCTCCTAGGAATTAGGGATGATATTCGTGCTTGGGACCTGACCCCAACAAGGAGTCCAGAGCTCTCCATTCATGCTGCCTCATCTCCTGAGGCTGATTCACAAGGGAGGGTGACAGCCGCTTTAGCTGCTCTTGTCACCACAAGGCACTGACCAGCCTTTGGCTCATATAACAGTGGAACACGTTTTGGAGTTTCTCACTTCCTCTGTGCCTGGAGTAGATAATGTTGCAAAGACTAAAATTTACAAACTCAAATCTATCTTGTAAAATAAGAGTAGGAAAGCCATGCAAACAGATTAAGACTTAATACTTTCAATAAAGAATAGTCATTGGAATCACCATTTTTATATACCATATTTGAATCATTTAACACTTTTCTCAGGGTGGTTGAATTCATCAGGAAAAATATATAGAGATATATTTATAGCTACATTCATGTGTTACTTTGATTTTACTTAGATTGTTTAAATTCTCCCCAAAACTTGCACAACTCTAATAATTAAAAGTTATTAGAGTGAGGGCTGATCTCAAGGTAAAAAGATAAAATTATAGCTAACTCACTCTCCGAATGACTTGACTTTAAAAAGCTAGTTAAAGATTAAATAATAATAATAAAACTTACATTTGAGGGCCATTCTTCACTGTTTTATAGATCCCTAGCCATGCATTCTCCCAGAGCTAACATAAAACTGCCAATCAAAACATGTTGAGTTCCTACCCTATGCCCTCAACTGTATTAGCACTCTGTTGACTGTAGAATCATCCACAGGAGAGGTCACTCCCATCAACTGGGTGCATGATTCAGGGCAACTGCCTTGGAATGCTTTTTTAAATTTTATTTTAATTTTTATTTTTTGAGACAGGGTCTCACTCTGTTGCCTAGGCTGGAATACAGTGGCATGATCATGGCTCACCGCAGCCTTCATCTGCTGAGTTTAGCAATCCTCCCACCTCAGCCACCTGAGTAGCTGGGACTACAGGTGTGTGCCACCATGCAGGCTAATTTTTAAAATTTTTTGTAGAGATGAGGTCTCATTATGTTGCCCACACTGATCTGAAACTCCTGAGCCCAAGGGATCCTCTTGTCTCGGCTTGCCAAAGTGCTGGGATTACAGGCATGAGCCACCGCACCCAGCCTTGGAATGCTTTTTAACTGAGCTGGGTTTAGCCCCTCTTAGCTTTGGTCTTCTCAAGTGTAAAATGGGGATAACTAATTTCTTTTTTAGGGCGATGGAAAAAATAAATAAGACACTATATGTAAGGTGCCAGGCACAAGGCTTGGTATTTATAAATGGTGAATGCTCATATTAGTTAGTAATTGTGGTTGCAATAGTAATTTATGTATGTTGTATGCATAATGTATGTAGTAGCAGTGGTTATTCCATGTAGAAGCTAGCTGGGCGGGGGGGGAGCAGGAAAAGCATGTTACAATAGCCACAGCTTCCCTAGTATCCCTGGATCTCTGTCAATAAAGTGGGTAGCTGCATTGTGTAGCTGCTTCTCCTGGCTTAATTTCTATAAATGTGTGAGAAAAGAACTCGTAAGAGGGAGAAATATCTTCTGTCCACACCCCAGGTCACAGGCATAATCAGAGAATATAATCATTTCCTAATTTCAGAATCCAAGGTATATACCTATACCTAAATTTTTCCATCATTGGTTATTTCTTGCAGGACAAATAAGAATTTGGTCCCTCACATATTTCACCCAACACGTCATCCACTTACAATGTACCAGACACTACATATGGTGGGGAGAGTTGAGTTGTGTTCACTTTTTTCCCTTAAGAAGCTAGTGTCCAAAAGAAAGATAGTCATGTAAACAATAAGAGATCATGAAAAGAGAACAGAAATCTAAAACCCAAGAGGAAAACTGAGCAGCACAGAGCAGTTCAGAAATCTAGCGGACCTCATAGTGAATAGGCTGGAGCCAAATGCTTCTACCATTGCCTGTGTTTCCATTTGTGTTCATTCCTTAAATTTTGCTTTTTAAGGCATACTTTATAAAAGGAAAATGTGGCGCATTGGTATCACTTTTGGTTGTATGATGTATCGTCATGCTATAATTTTAACAAAGGTGCTATGCTAGCCATAGGGAAGGAGAATATTCATTCCTTACTCATTGCTAGATTCATGGCTGAGGCACCAATAAAAAAAGACAGATTAATAAGAGAAAAGCGTACTCATTTATTTAATGTAAGCTTTATGTGACACAGTAGCCTTTATAAGGAAACAAAGATTCAAAAAAACAGGTAACCTAGTGTATTTTTATGCTTAGATCTGATGGAGAGATGGATAGATATGGAGAAGTATGATTGGAGAAAGAGGGTATGATCTAATAATAATAAACTGGGGGGGATTTAGCAAGCCCTTCTTGTTCTGATTCTTCTCTGTGCCCCTGTGCCTTCAAAGACAAAGATGTTCCTTTCCTCTGGGTTTAGGAACGGCACCTTTCTTTTTTTTTTTTTTTTTTAATTCAACAAATATTTATTGACCTTTTTCTTCATACTGCAATATTTAGCTATCTATTTTCTTTTTTTTTTATTATACTTTAAGTTTTAGGGTACATGTGCACATTGTGCAGGTTAGTTATATATGTACACATGTGCCATGCTGGTGCGCTGCACCCACTAAGGAACGGCACCTTTCAAATGAAGGTCTCATGACCTGCTTCAAAAAAGAAGGGTAGGAGAAAGCCAAAGAGTGATCTTCTTAGGTTTTATTACATGCTTCAGGTGAGAAGGGTGAGAAGAAGGTGAGAGTGGCCTTCCTGTTTCTGCTGTTTTCTCAAATGCCAAGGTGCCATATTTTGGGTAACATGTCCTGAATCCCATTACCACTCTAATCAATTCTAATATTTGATAGTAGAGTACAGAGAATAAATTCCAATTGTTTTATTGAGGCAGAGATATAATTATGAAGTATATACCAACACACATTTCCTAAGTTTATTTGAATATACAGTTGACCCTTGAACAATGCAGGGGTAAGGGGCACTGATCCCTCCCTGTGCAGCAAAAAATCCATGTACAACTTTTGACTCCCCCAAAACTTAACTACTAATAGCCTACTGTTGACCACGAGCCTTACAAATAACATAAAAAGTTGATTAACACACAAATTATATGCTCTATTATGCACTATATTCTGATAATAAAGTATGCTAGAGAAAAAAATATTAAGAAAATTGTACGGAAGAGAAAATGTACCTACTATTCTTTAAGTGGAAGCAGATCATCATAAAGGTCTTCATTCTCATCATCTTCACGTTGAGTAGGCTGAGGAGGAAGAGGAAGAGAAGGGGTTGGTCTTGCTGTCTCAATGGTGGCAAAGGCAGAAGAGGTGAGAAGGTGGAAAAGGAGGCAGGAAAGGTAGTTATACTTGGTGCATCTTTTATTGAAAAAAAAATCCATGTATAAATGGACCTGTGCAGTTCAAGCACATGCTATTCAAGGGTCAACTGTAATGAGGATTGATGTATACAGGTTGAGTATCTCTTTTCTGAAATGCTTGGGATCAATGCGGGATTTTGAATATTTTCAAATTTTGGAATATTTGCATATATATAATGAGATATCTTGGGGGATGGGAACTAAGGTTAAACAAAAAATTAATTTACATTTTCTATACGTCTTATACATGTAGTCTGAAGGTAGTCTTATAAAATATTTCTAATAATTTTGTTCATGAAACAGAGTTTTGGCTGAGCTTCAACTGCAGTTCATCAAAGGAGATCAGGTGTGAAATTTTCTACTTGTGGCATGACATCAGCACTCAAAAAGTTTTGGGATTTGGAGCATTTTAGATTTTGGATTTTCAGATTAGGGATAATCAGTTTGTATTATAAATCCAAAACATAGATTTTTAAACAAAAATTCAGTGAGAAAGTTTGGAAAAGTTGTTGATGGGAGAAATAAATTTTATCTAAACTTTACTTCTCTGGCAAAAGTAGAGCCTCCTGGAAAACACAGCTGCCATTAACCCCCGTATGGGGGAGCTTTTAGGCAAGAAGGAGACTGCCTATTGTCATCAGGATGAAAATGTCCAATAGAACCTTCCACAGCTATTGCAACTCTAAATTTCCCCACCCACTTTGTTAAACTGATATATAAATCCTTCTATTTAGGGATTTATTTAACTACTGGGTCTATTGTCAATTAATTCACAGGTCCCATCACTCAAGCCTAAATTGGTAGAGAAAGAATTTTTCCTACCAACACTGTTCATTCTGTGGCATGAAATGAAGGAAAATAAAATTTCCCCTTCATTTCCATAGGCGAGATTCCACAGGTCTGAAAATATAGACTTTAAAGTATATTTTTAATATTTACATTCGTTTGCTGTGATTTCTTTTTCAGGATTTATGGGATTAGCAAATTTGTTATAGAATTGGATACAACTCGTTTATTTTAGGACCATATCAGTATGTCCTTCTACTATATCTTGTTAATTATGCAAGATATTAAATAATAGAATTTTTGCTTAATACAAATATGTTTGTGATTAACATAATATTTTTGGTATGTCTGAAATAAAATTTCAAATGTGTTGAACTGAGTAAAAGCTGTTTTACAGAATGACAGACATCTTAGTCAAGGTTAAGCATATCTAGAAACAAAGCATGAATATCAAAAGGGTAACGTGTGATCTTAGTTTCGTGTACTCATATTTTAAGAATTATATATAAATTGTGGTACTCACCACACCCAGAACAGTGATATGTTTCCATAGTAACTGTTGATCTACTTATAACAAAACAAGGGTGGTGAGGAAGGAGAAAAACAAAGAAAACAAAGTTAAAAACAGAAGTAATTAGCCCTGAATATATAATGACCACAAGAGAAACAGTTTGGTAGAGCATGTTGAGAGGGAATTTTAAGTCAGGAAAATATTAGGAATTTGTGATATTTTTGAAGACAAGAGTTATGTTTTCTGTTTCTTTTAAATCTTTCTGTAGTCTGAAAAAAAGCCTCACACATAAGGGGCAATCAATAATTAAATGAGAGAAAGACAGCGAAGGAGAAAAAGAGAAAGTAAAGAACAGAGGAAAGGAGGAAAAAACTGAAAAATGAAAACATTCAAGAAAACAAACATCTCTCCACCATCAGATCAATAGGCATGAAAATAATAGAACAAATACCAATGATCAGTTTTCAAAAATAATGATCAACTGTGAATGCTAAAGGGAGAAAATGTCCCTTTTTAAAACCTATCATTGTAGGTGTTCACAAATGCCACTCAAGTCACTCTCAACTCTGGTTGCCACCTTAATAAGAAAGGCTCAGCCCGAAGGTGAATTATTTTCATAAGTTTGAGCTTAATTCATTCAGCCAGTTTGAATTTTGAGAACAGAAAAACATGTTTCCTTCCCCAGTGGCATTTTTATACTCATATAAGTAAAAAGTAACTATCCCGTCAGCAACTCAAGTAATAAAAGAAAAGCATGAATTTGAAGATTAATGCACTTAAACACACATGGATATTTTACAGCATGTTTGTAGGTATTTTGGTTTTCTAAATGTAACCTTTGACATTTAACTTTTATACATTATTTTCTAAGCTTAACTATCTTTAAACTTTCAATAACAATTAAAAACTAAATTGACCATATTACTAAGGTTAATTTACTTGTGTTGCAGATTAAAACAAAAAATTATTCTGGCTGTACTTACAAAGCAGTTTGCCTATGTAAACTTCAAGGCTTTATAAGAAGATCATCTGGTGATAAGTTTGGAATTACTCTGTTGACTGAATAGAAACTATGTGCTTCTGAGACTTGGCTGTGCACACAAATCACCTGAGATCGTTAAGATGCAGATTTTTATTTAATAAGTCTGAAGTAAGGCCTAAGGTTCTGATTTTGGACATCCAGCTGATGTGAAACAGACCACATTTTGAGTATCAAAGCTTTAGAGAACTATAATCTTTTGTTAAATATTTTCTATTTTCTTTTCCCTTTCGATTTGTGATTGATTCTTTTACAATCTTAACTTGTAGAAAAGTGAAGAGTTCTAGCCCTTTATGTTGCGTAGTACATAAAAAGAACTGCACACATGGACTCTCCTTAGAAATTTGTAAGAATTGCTTCCCCTAAAAAGTTTGATTGTTTTCCTACTTGTCTTTGGTAATAATGAAGATCGCTGATCCTTTGGAGTTCAATTGTTGGGACAAATTTTGCTGCATTTACAAAAATGTGCTGATGTAAAAGTCTAAAAAGTAGCACAGATTCAAAAGACATCTCCAGACCTGAGTAGCAATAACATTTTTGGCGACACACAAAGGAACAGGAAACTGTAATGAGTTTCTTTTAGCCCAAAAAGCAACCACAAACTATATTTCATACTGTTATTGGAACAACAGAATCAACATCCTCCATATGGGCCAGCAAAAAAGACACCTTTAAAATGCTGTTGGAAGCCATAAATTGAAAAATGGGGCAGGTTAAAGGTGTAATGATACAAGCAAGACACAAACAGGAAGCCAGCAAATCTTAAGGGAGATCTTCCATGGCCTCAACTCTATTAAAATATACACATGGAAGTAGTTTTTCATGATTTTTTATTTCTGGTTTTAAATTTATTCAAGTGAAGAGCAGGAAAATCCACCTCAACAGTTCCCTGAAACTGTGCAGTTGAGTTCTTTTATTACAACCTTGGCTCATTAAAAAATTGTAAAACTCAGGGTATGTTTGCCCCTGTGATTAAAGTCAGAAAATATTGGTATATGGTCCTTCTACTCTTTCAGACAGGCAGAGAATATGAGTCAAAATTTGTAGCTTCTTTTTCTCTGTATATATGTCCACAAGTTTTTAGTACAATCTTAGGTAGATATCCAGGTAATTCAATCTATCTTATTTATCCTGTTAATGTCAGAGTTTTTTGATAAGCTATAGATGGTCAATGAGCAGAATACTTCATAGAAGAGAGTAGAATATAAGTACATTTATTTCATTTTATACTTAGTTTTTTTTCATTTTCATGAGGTAAAGTTAACATATAGATATGACAGCAACAAAAAATACACTTTTAAAAAATAGTTGGATTTTTAGCCAGTTCTACTACAAATATATTGACTACCTGATTTTAGCTTTGTTAAAAGCTAGTGTGGATAATAAAATGCTGCTACTGACCAATCATGCATTATTCTTAATCTGTCTCTTATACATGTCCTTTAAAATGGAGGGGAAAAGATGGTACATGATTAACTATATCTACTAATGTGAGTCAAAAACAAGTCAGGAACAAAAACTATCCAAAAAAATCAAGAAAGCAATCACATTTACAATAGCATTAAAAAATGCTTAGGAATAAATTTAACCACAATGGTGAAAGATCCCTACGCTAAAAACTATAAAGCACTGATGAAAGAAATGGAAGAGATATAAATAATTGGAAAGAGAGCCCATGTTCATGGATTAGAAGAATTAATAAGGCTAAAATGTCCAGAGGAGCCAAAGCGATCTACAGATTCAATGCAATCTCTAACAAAACTCCAATTGCATTTTTTACAGAAATAGAAAAATCAATCCTAGAATTCATATGAAGTCACAAAGGACCTCAAATAGACAAACAATCTTGAGCAAAAGAATGAAGTTGGAAGCATTACACTACCTGATTTCAAAATATTACAAAACTATAGTAGTGAAAATAGCATGGTACTGTCATAAAAACAGACACATAGACCAATTGAACAAAATAGAGAGCCGAGAAATAAACTTATACCAACATAGCCAAAGAATCTCCAACAAGAATACCAAGAATACACAATGGGGAAATGGCAGTCTTTTCAAGAAATGGTGCAGGGAAAACTGGATCTCCATATGCAGAAGAATAAAAGTAGACTCTTATCTCATATCATATATAAAAATCAAAATAGATTAAAGACTTAACCCTAAGATGTGAAACTCTAAAATGAGGAAAACAGGGAGAAAGTTTCAGGATATTGGACTGGGCAATAATTATTTTGGATATAACCCCAAAGTGCAAGCAATAAAGGCAAAAACAGACAAATAAGATTGTATCACACTACAAAGCTTTGCACAGCAAAGGAAACAATCAACAGAGGGAAGAGACCAACCTACATAATGGGAGAAAATATTTGCAAGCCATGTATCTGAGAAAGGGTTAATGTCTAAAATATATAAGGAACTCAACTTGATAGCAAGAAAACAATTCAATTAAAAAATAGACAAAAGACTTGAATAAACATTTCTCACAAAAACACATACAAATGGCCAACAGATATATGAAAAAAATGCTCAATATCACTAATTTCTTTTTTGCAAAGAAAAACAAAGCCAAAATGAGATATCACCTCACACCTGTTAGAATGGCTATGATCAAAAAGACACACAACACAATAGACACTGGTGATGACGCAGTAAAGACAATCCTCATATACTGTTGGTGGGAATGTAAATTAGCACAGCTGTTATGGAAAACAGTATGGAGGTTCCTCAAAAAACTAAAAATAGAACTACCATATGATCCAGCAATCCCACGTCTGGGTATATATCTAAAGGAATTGAAATCAACATGTCAAAGACATACTTGCACTCCCATGTTCATTGCAGCATTACTCACAATAGCCAAGATAGAGAATAAACCTAAGTGTTAGTTAAACTGATGAGTGGATAAAGAAAATGTGGTATGTATATTCAGTGTCATACTACACAGCCTTAAGAAAGACAAAAATCCTGTCATTAATGACAACATGGAGGAACCTGGAGGACAATATGCTAGGTGAAATAAGCCAGGCACAGAAAGACAAATACTATATAATCTCACTTATATGTGGATTCTAAAAAAGTCAAACTCACAGAAGCAAGGGCGAGAATGGTAATTGGAGGTGGGGATGTTGGCCAAAGGGTATAAAGTTTCAGTTAGATAGGATCGATAAATTCTGGAGATCTAATGTACCGCATGATGACTATACTTAATAACATATTGTATACCTGAAAGTTGCTAAAAGAGTAGATCTGGCTGGGCACGGTGGCTCACACCTGTAATCCCAGTACTTTGGGAGGCCAAGACAGGCGGATCACCTAAGGTCAGGAGTTGGAGACCAGCCTGGCCAACATGATGAAACCCCATCTAAACTAAAAGTACAAAAATTAGCCAGGCATGTTGGCATGTGCCTGTAGTCCCAGCTATTCCAGAAGCTGAGGCAGGAGAATCACTGGAACCCAGGAGGTGGAGGTTGCAGTGAGCCAAGGTGGCGCCACTGCACTCCAGCCTGGGAGACAGAGAGAGACTCCGTCTTGAAAAATAAAATCAAACAAAAAAAAAGAGAGAGAGATCTTAAATTATCTCATCACCAGAAAATGGTAAGTGAGGTGAAGGATATGTTAACTGGCTTGATTTAATCATTTCACAAGGTATGCCTGTATCAAAGCATCACATTGTATGCTGTAAATATATATAATTTTTAAAAAGCAAATTACATAGTGTTTTGGGTGTTTAACCATTTGCAAAAACATCAGTTCATGTACACTGGACTTCCAAATTTTCTAAATTATTATATATTTTAAAATGTAATTTGATCGAATCGGCTAAAAAGTTTCAAAATACCATCAAGAATATAGTATATGCATTTATGAACAGGATGCAATGACTTAAAACATTAAAGTGACACAAACATTCACATAACATTTATTAAGCAACTCCCCAAAGCCTAGAACTTTAAAGGAATCAAAATCCCCTTTTAATGTCAGAAGGTAGATTAATTTTTTAAAATTTTCCATGAAACTAAGGGTAAAAACAAAAATCCCTAATTTATAAGGTTGCATAACCTCCAGTTTCAAGCACTGACTACTAAGAAAACTTGGAGGAATGAATTTCTTCTACATTCCCAGAATTTTCCTTTCTTTTCTAGACAGGGTCTCACTCTGTTTCCCAGGCTGGATTGCAATGATGCTATCATAGCTCACTGCAGCCTTGATCTCCTGGGCTCAAGCCTCAGTTTTTTGCCTCAGTCGCCTCAGTAGCTGGGACTACAGATGTATACCACCATGCCCCACTGTATTTCCAATATTATAAGTACTCATGCCCTTATGAGAAAATAGTATCTTAAGCAGAAAGGCATTTTGCTAAACTCAAAATGGAACTAAAATTTTAACATCTGACAGCAGAATTTCTTACACAGTTCAACATTTTCAATTTTGCATAAATATTTGTACTTATGAGTACAAAAATCTGACCCACATCATGATATATTCTCAAGATTCCGATAGCAACTCACATAGTTTTAGTTATAATATAAATGAGAAAAATGTATGCTAAATTTTATGCCTTGTATGCATGTAATGAATCAATTTTTCAAGGATTACTATCAGGCTTAAGTGATATAAATAAAGAACAAAATAAAGTTCCTGGTACACAGTAAGGTCTTCATCTCACCAACAAGTAATCATGGCTATATGAAACTGCCCTTTCAGTTACCTCACATAGCATTGGCTCCTCTGCAGGGTAAGACTACCCTTTCTCTAATGCAGATATTGCATCCAGAAGGCCATGGGCCATATTCAGTTGAAAGATACGTGTGGCCTGAAGAGTATGTTTTGTTTGGTTTGGGTTATACAATATGATATTTTGAAGAACTTTCCAATTTGGTATTCTAAGACTATGTTTTGGTTTGCTTTGGTATTTTGCAATTTGGTATTTGGTATTTAGATGGAGCCTAAGCTGGCCACCCCACCCCATTTCTTATTCTTCCCAATTGTTTAATGACCCATCTAACCCACTCATTTTTGTCACCTGTCTGATCTCTGCACCAAGCCCTGCACTATTAGCAAATCTCAATGGGAAACTCTCAAGTAAAATAGCTTCCACTGTGACATCTTCACATGAAAGAAAAATGTTCCTTTTCCTTACACCATGATTGGTATGTATCCTTTCATTTTATATGACAGCAAGCCAATATTTGAAATGTTAGGGAATACTCAGCACAAACCAGCCTTGGCAGCATCTCAGCAACTCCTGTGACTCTGAGCATCCTGGAAAACTGTCTGCTGATCTGTATGCTGCTCAGCTTTGGATTTCAGTCTGCTTTGCAACATTATCTTGCTCTATTGAATGAAAATGTGAAGTCTTCCTTTTTTCCTACCCCGCTATTCTCTCAAACCCTCAGACAATGGAATTTTCCATTAGAAAAAGAGAATATAGCACTTGGAGGGGAAAAATCAGCTTTTTGTTCTCCTTCTTCTGTCCACTATAATACAAAGCTTTGCTCCTCCTCTCGGGAGAACGTAAGGCTGGCTGGCAGTCAGTTTGACAGAAGGAGAGCAGTGCAGCGGAAAATTGGATAACAGGATAAAAATCTATGGGGCCACAGGAATCCCATCAAAACTGGCTCCTCCTGTCAAAACCCAAACAAGTGACAAGGACAAATATAGAAAGTTATTTATATTTAAATATTTCTAATGATATCATAATTATACTTCTGTCTCTGTTAGGCAGCCATTTTCCTGTGAGCCACAGCTCTGAAAACCAGATATTGTATGTTGGAGAAAATCTACATAAGAATCAGACAGCTTCAATTCAGACATCTGGGAAAATTCTACCAACTCCTCAAATAGCTATTTCTGAAGGACAGAGCATAACAATTTGTTTTTTCAAAGACTTTTTTTAGAGTGCAATAGCCAAATTCAATAAATATGGGTTATTCCCAACTCTTTGGGCATGGGAAAACCAAACTCTCTAGAAGGTATGTAATAAATTAATTTTACTTAAAATTAAATTTGATATTTTGAAAAATGTCCTATTTTATTTTATTACAATGCATCATATTGTGTCATTGGGTAGGTCAATTTTCTGACTAAACTTTAGAGTAAGTTCAATAAACTGACATTTAAATTGTCAAAAGATATACATTTTCTCATTTTCAAACTTGGAAAATGGGTTTAATATAGATATTCTATATACATTAAAATTAATTTTATTATTAAAACCAGACATTTCGGAATACTTCTTTGAGAGAATACAAGTGATATCAAAGAATTTAGCACCACAATGGAAGACAAAAGTGAACAAATATATAGACTATATAGGATCTACTGTATATTACACTTCTACAAAACTTTAGTCATAATTCCTAAGGACTTATTGGTCGTCTTTATTAAACATAGTCTTCCTCTTTCATAGAGGGATAGCTATGCATATACATATACACACATCAGACCTGTGCAACAGAAAGCAAAGCAGAGGACTGTCAGCATGCAGATTCATTAATTTATATTGAAAACAATGTATTTATTGCCCTTAATATTCAAGACAATGTGTCAAATGCTGGCAGTAAAGGCTAATATTAAGGGATACTTCAGTCACAATAATACGTCATCTAAACATCTGAGAGTGCTCTATACAGA
This sequence comes from Gorilla gorilla gorilla, assembly GCF_029281585.2. Lineage (NCBI taxonomy): Eukaryota > Metazoa > Chordata > Mammalia > Primates > Hominidae > Gorilla > Gorilla gorilla. The sequence goes on along the minus strand of NC_073235.2, from coordinate 83,683,085 downwards.
GATTGGAGCAACTGAGGATCCTCCATTCTATGGGTCATTTTCAGTTGAAATATCTCTGATGTGTAATCAATGCTTCCAATTATCTGAACCCATTTTCCAGAAAAAATTTAATTTCCTACTGCTGCCAACTCTCTCCTTCTACTTAGCTCTAACAAACAGATTTCCTCATTTTTGCTCCTATGTGCCATCGTCATTTCTGCCTTCTCTTGTTTATGTTCTTCCTAAACCTAAAGTGGTCTTGATCTTTTTCCTCTTTCACCTAAAGTCCCATCCTCTAAAGTCCAGCTAAAGTATCACTTCCCTTTGAAGCCTTTTGACAAATCCAATGGTTGTTTACCTTGTATAAGGCAATGTTTTTGGTGCTTAATGTATATGACCATATTTAATTGCCACAATTCCATTAAGAGTGGTAGGATCCCATTTTAAAGATATGAAAAGATCAGAGAAGTAAATAGTCTCAAGTAACACAGCTAAAATGTAGCAGAAACCATATTCAAGCCCCATCTGTCTGACTCAAAGGCCTATGTCCCTAACTGTTCTGTTATTTTGCTCCCTCTTCTAAGATCTTTTTTCTCTAAACTCATGTTCTAAATGGTACCATATGGTGTAGGGTTTAATTGTTCTTTGGTTCATATATTTCTATTCTGGGTTCTTCAGTTAGATAATAAATGTGTAAAAGTTTACTTATCTCCACCCCAGCCTAGTACCAGGCATTTAATCTGTTAATGGACCGAATCTAGCAAATCTACAAGAGTTTAACAAATAAAAGGGAAGCTGTATTTCTCAGATTATTGCTGTTTGTCATTGATTTGGGTAATTTATAGTTCTAGTAGCCCTTTGGGACTATTTGCACTCTAGTGCACTGTAAAATGTGAAGTCACAAAAGAACATCTTAACCTGTATTCAGTAAGTCTTTTACTAAGACTTTGTGAATACCATTTTACCAGGTACATGGGGGAAAATACTAAAGATGTCTAAAACATAAACTCTGCTCTCAAGAAACTTGTGATCTTGTTGTAGAGAGGTTTCATATATATTAAATTATTTATGTGTTATAAAGTATAGGGTCAAGCCAGGCATGGTGGCTCATGCCTGTTATACCAGCACTATGGGAGGCTGAGGTGGGTCGATCATTTAGGTCAGGAGTTCGAGACCAGCATGACCAATATGGTGAAACACCAGCTCTACTAAAAAAAATACAAAAACATTAGCCAGATGTGGTGGCATGGGCCTGTAATCCCAGCTACTTGGGAAGCTGAGGCAGAATCGCTTGAACCCAGAAGGCAGAGGTTGCAGTGAGCTGAGGTTGCACCACGGCACTCCAGCCCGGGTGACAGAGTGAGACTCTGTCTCAAAAAAAGAAAAGTATATGGTCCATGTAAGTACATATACTATGTATTATATATGTATATGAGTTAATATCTAAAACATGGGTTTATACATAAAATACACTTTCGTGCAGTGCCTAGCACACAGTAAGAGCTCAATGAATATGTACATATCCAAGAGATCTAATGTATGGCATGATGACCATAGTTAATAATATTGCATTGTACACCAGGTATTTGCTAAGATCATAGATTTTAGGTCCTCTTATCACAAAAATAGTAATTATGTGAGGAAATTGATATGTTAATTTGCTTGACCATAGTAATCATTTCATTATATATATCAAAACATGCTGTATACCTTAAATACACACAATAAAAATATATCCATCCAGTCATACCAAATGGAGGCTACTGAGCATTATTTAATCTGCCATTACTCAGGATTTTTAGGGATCTATTACTATGGTTATCATTTATTATCAGACATCACTTAATAAATATTTATTGTTTCTATTCTGTGCTTCCCAGAATGTATAGTCTAGCAAAGTCAGTGTTGAGAAAGGAGTATATAAAATATAAGAAATTAAACTTTTTATTAAGGGGCTATATTAGTTCATTTTTTGTTGCTTATAACAGAATACCTGAAATTTACAAAGAAAAGGAATTTACATTTTACAGTTATGGAGATTGAGAAGTCCAAAGTCAAGGGGGCCACATCTGGTGAAGAATCTTCTTGCTGATGAGGACTCTGCAAAGTCCTGAAATGGCACAGGACATCACGTGGCCAGGAGGCAAAGTGTGCTAACATTAGTCCATGAATGGATTAATCTATTCATGAGGCCTGAGTCTTCATGGTCCAATTACTTCTTAAAAACTCCCACCTCTCATTACTGCAACATTGGGGATTAAGTTTAAACATGAGTTTTGGAGGGGACAAATATTCAAACTATAGCAGAAGTCCTCTACTGCAAAATGCTTTGCAGATGAAGTCTCTCATATGAGCTCACTTTCTCCAATATCATTTTTTTGTTTGCTCCTTAAAAGTTCAGCAGAAAAAGGATAATTTTTGTACATCTAGTTTGGATAGACTCTGGCTATGATTTTATTTTACTGTTAACCAAAATGTATAAGTGCTCTCTCTCATGTTTATTTTTAATATATGAATTTGGATAAATTAGCCTGGGGTTAGGTAAATTAAATGGGAAAATATCCCTGATAGAGCTAGCATCAAAAACAATATGTGGTTCTTTGATTCTGTGACTTATTTAATGGATCACAATCAAGTACCAGCTAAAGGCTGGTAATTTAAATTATAAGCAGAGGGGTTCAAAGCTATGGCTAATTCATTACTCACACATCTCTAGTTGAAGTAGTAATTTAAAGTCATGTGTGTCCCATTAATTGTAATCTTGTTTCCAAATGACAAGATAAATATCTCAAGGAACATAATATATTATGGTCATAGGTCAACCCAAATGAATGTCTAAAATAGATTAGCACTAAGTGCATGCAATATGTCATGTTTATAAATTTTAAAAAGGATAAATTGTATTAACATTTAGCAGATTGTTCATTACACATCATCAATGTTTAGCTTTAAATGCATTAATAGTCTATTCAGTTACATTATTCTTTGAAAATACCACAGAGATGCTACAAAATCCATGACTGAAAATCTAATAATTGAGAAAAAAATAGAACAAGATAATTGTGCCCCTTCCCACCAAGATTTCGTTGCTTTGTTTTGCGTAAATGTGAAATAGATGTATTTTGGCCCTGAAGTGATTCAAACAAGGGCAACGTTAAAATTATCAAAATGAGAAAATTGCCAAAATGCCAGGTCCCTGCCAATCTCTACTTGTATCTCATTTTAATTTAAGCCTCTGCATCAGCTTAGAATGGGTCAGCACTTCATCCACAGTCTTAGAAAACAAAATTGTCACCTAAAACCACATAGCAAAGTAAGTGGAGAATCAGGATGCAGGTTGTTAATTGAGAGTTGGTTTTCTGATTTAGGCTGAAATTAAACTGTTGTGATTTCACATGGATGAACCAGTTTTCCTACCTATAAGCCCTAAAGATCACACGTGAAGTATGACTCTCATCATGTCTACATGTCATTATGCGCTGCTATTAAATATTTTCCTCCTTAGAATGATCTGAGGAGGAAAATATTTTATAGCACCACATTCTAAGGAGGGAAGCAAGAGGAAGACTCAAAATATATAAAGGGAATTCAAAATACTTGTAAATATAACACAGATTCTTGACTCCTGAAGAATCTGTTACTCAAAGTATTTTCTACATAATACAAATGAAGTTCAAGAGTACATGTAAAAACCAATACTTGTCACCCTAATGTCATTACATCTGAAATAAATGAGCACATTCAAACATTGCACAGAAAAAAAAATATTTTCTTACCCTAGAATTCCTGCTCTGAAAGAGCCTCATATTTCTTGGGTGAATATTTTGAAAAAACCATTTAGGGTAGAGTAAGGTACAGTGAAGAAGAAACAGCAAAACAACTAAATCTTGCCCTTGGAAATATTTTGGTTAGCTAGCATAAGTGTTCTTTTTGCTTTTTACTTTTTGTTTGGAGGTTTGTTTTTTACTGAATTTGAGTGTCTTTAAAGCAAGGCAGGCAGCCTGGAGTTGTTCAACAGTTTCCTCTACATCCTACTTTCTTATACAATGCCCAATCCCACACCGACATTACCTGTAGACAGTAGTTTTTTAAATAATTTTTAAAATAAAATATTGTTATTCACATTTTTTTCCAATTTTATTTCAGTTCAAGGGGTACATGTGAATATTTTTTAGATGGGTAGGTTGCATGTCACTGGGGTCTGGTGTACAGACAATCTAATCACCCAGGTACTGTGCTCACTAACATTGTATCTGATAGGTAGTTTTTTGACCCTCACCCTTCCCCCACCCTCCTCCCTCAAGTAGGCCCCAGTGTCTATTGTTTCCCTCTTTGTGTCCATGTGTACTCCATATTTAGCTCTCACTTATAAGTGAAAAGTGCAGTATTTAGTTTTCTGCTCCTGCGTTAATTTGCTTAGGATAATGGCCTCCAGTTCCATCCATGATGCTACAAAGCACATGATTTCATTCTTTTTTATGGCTGGGAGGTGTTCTATGGTATATATATACCACGTCTTTATTATCCAGTCCACTGTTGACAGATATCTAGGTTAATTCTATATATTTGCTATTGTGAATAATCCTGCAATGAACATACCTATGCATGCCTTTTTGTAGAATGACGTATATTCCTTTGGGTATATACCCAGTAATGGGATTTCTAGATTGAATAGTAATTTTGTTTTAAAGTTCTATGAAAAATCTCCAAACTGGTTTCCATAGTGGTTAAACTAATTAACATTCACACCAGCAGTGTATAAATTTTCCCTTTTCTCTGGAACCTCACCAACATCTTTAATTTTTTGATTTTGAAAATAATAGTCTTTCTGAGTTTTCAAAATAATAGCCATAATATAGTATCTCATTGCAGCTTAATTTGCATTTCCCTACAATTAGTTATGTTGAGGATTTTTTCATTTGCTTGTTGGCTGTCTTCTTTGAAGAAATACCTGTTCACGTCCTTTGCCCATTTTTTATGGGGTTGTTTGTGTTTGTTGATTTAAGTTCTTTATAAATTCTGAGTATTAGACCTTTGTCAGATGCATAGTTTGCAAACACTTTCTCCCATTTTGTAGATTTTCTCTTTACTTTGTTGATAGTTTCTTTTGCTGTGTAGAAGCTCCTTAATTTAATTAAGTCCAATTTGTCTATTTTTGTTTTTGTTGCTGTTGCTTCGGGAAACTTGGTCATGAAATCTTTTCCAATGTGTATGTCCAGAATGGCATTTCCTCAGTTTTCTTCTTGGGTTTCATAATTTTAGGTTATACATTTAAGTCTTTACTCCATCTTGATTGAGTTAGTTTTTGTATATGGTAAAAAGAAGGGGTCCATTTTCACTCTTCAGCATGTGACTAGCCAGTTATCCCAGCACCATTTATTGAATGTGGAGTCATTTTCCCATTGCATGCTATCAACAATTATTTACATATATTTTCACATGTATTTATTTGTGTATATTAATTTGCATAGACTCAACAAATCTTGCATCCGAGGAATAAAGCTAATCATGGTGGATTAGCTTTTTCATGTGCTACTGAATTTGGTTTGCTAGTATTTTATTGAAGATTTTTGCATCTATGTTCATCAGGAATATTGGCCTGAAGTTTTCTTTTTTTATTGTGTCTCTGCCAAGTTTTGATATCACAATGATGCTGGACTCACAGAATCAGTTAGTGTGAAATCCTTTCTTCCAGGTTTTTGGGAATAATTTCAGTAGGATTGGTACCAGCTCTTCTCTGTACATCTGGTAGAATTAACCTATAAATCTGCTTTGTCCAGGGCTTTTTCTGGTGGTCGATTTTATATTACTGATTCAATTTCAAGACTCATTATTGGTCTGCTCAGAATTTTGATTTCTTCTTGGTTTAATCTTGGGAGGTTATATTTTTCAATTCATTTCTTCTAGGTTTTCTAGTTTGTGTGCATAGAGGTGTTCATACTCATCTTGGAGTTTTTTTTTTTTGTATTTCTTTGTGGTCGATGGTAATGTTAGCTTGTCATTTCTGATTATGTCTATTTTGATCACCTCTTTTTTTCTTCATTTAGCTAGCAGTGTATCAATCTTATTTATTCTTTTGAAAAACCAACTTTTGGTTTTGTTGATCTTTTATCTGGATTTTTATATCTCAATTTCATACAGTTCAGCTCTGATTTTGGTTCTTTCTTTTCTTCTGCTAGCTTTGTAGTGATTTGCTCTTGTTTTTCTAGTTGCTCTAGGTGTGATGTTAGTTTTTTAATTTGAGATCTTTTTAACTTCTAGATGTAGGCATTTAGCAGTATAAACTTTAGTCTTAACACTATTTACCTGTGTCCCATATATTCTGGTATGTTGTATCTTTGTTTTCATTAGTTTAAAATAATTTCTTGATTTCTCTTTTATTTTCATTCTTTTCCCAGAAGTCATTCAGGAACAGCTTGTTTAATTACCATTTAATTGTATGACTTTGAGAAATCTTATTGGTATTGATTTCTGTTTTTGTTGTGCTGTGATTCAAGTGTGTAGTTGGTATAATTTTGATTTTTTAAAATGCATTGAGAATTTTTTTATGGCTAAGCATGTGGTCAATCTTAGAATACATGCCACGTGCAGATGAGAAGAATGTATATTCTGTTAATGTTGGGTGGAGTATTCTGTAGGTGTCTGTTTGGTCAAATGTCCATTTGGTCAAGTGTCAAGTTTCAGTTTTCTGCCTTGATGATGTGTCTAAAACTGTCACTGGAGTGTTGAAGTCTCTATTATTCTGTGGTTATCTAATTCTCTTTGTAGCTCTCTAAGAATTTGTGTTATGAATCTGGGTGCTCCAGTGTTGGGTACATATATATTTAGGATAGTTAAATTTCTTATCGAATTGAACACTTTATCATTATATAATGTCCTTCTTTGTCCTTTTTGATTGTTGCTTGTATAATGTCTGTTTGGGCTGAAATAATAGCAGCCCCCATTCTTTTTTATTTTCTGTTTTCTTGAGAGATCTTTCTCCATCCCTTTATTTTGACCCTATGGGTATCATTACATGTGAGATAGTCTCTTGAAGACAGCATACAGTGGGGTTGTGCTTCTTTATAGAACTTGCCACTGTGTCTTTTAAGGGAAGTGTTTACACTATTTATGTTCAAGGTTAATATTGATATGTGAAGATTTTATCCTGCCATTGTGTTGTTAGCTGACTGTTATGCAGACTCGTTTGTATAGTGCTTTATAGTGTCAATGGGCTATGTAGATAAGTTTTTTTTTGTGGTGGCAGGTAATGGTCTGTCATTTCCATATTTGGCACTCCTTTAAGGACCTCTTGTAAGGCAGGTCCAGTGGTAACAAATTCCCTTAGCATTTGTTTGTCTGAAAAGATTTTTTTCTCCTTCACTTATGAAGCTTAGTTTGACTGGATATGAAATTCTTGGTTGGAATTTCTTTTGTAAAGATGCTAAATATAGGCCCCCAATCTCTTCTGGCTTATAAGGTTTCTGTTTAAAAAGTCCGCTGTTAGCCTGAGTAGGTTCCCTTTGTATGTAATTTACCCCTTCTCTCTAACTGCCTTTAAGGTTTTTTTCTTTCACATTGACTTTGGAGAATCTGATGACTATGTGTCTTGGAAATGGCTTTCTTGTATAGTATCTCATAAGAGTTCTGAATTTCCTGAATTTGCATATTGACATCTCTAGTGAAGTTGGGGAAATTTTCATACACAGTATCCTCAAATATGTTTTCCAGTTGCTTGCTCTCTCTCTCCATCTCTTTCAGGAATGAAATGTGTTGCAGGTTTGATCTCTACATCATCCTATATTTCTTTGAGGTTTCTTCTTCTTTCTTTTTTCTTTATTTTTGTCTGCCTGCATTAATTTAAAGGAGCAGTCTTCGAGCTCTGAGATTCTTTCCTCAGCTTCACCTGTCCTGTTATTAATGCTTCCAATTGCATTCTGAAATTCCTTTAGTAAATTTTTCATTTCCAGAAATTCAGTTTGGTTTTTTCTTAAAATGACTATGTTGTCTTTCAACATTCATTCTACTATTTTCTTTGGTTTGGGTTTCAACCTTCTCCTATATCTCAATGAGCTTTCTTGCCATCCAGATTCTGAATTCTATGTCTGCCATTTCAGCCATTTCAATCTGGTTAACAACTATTGCTGGGGAGCTAGTCTAGTCATCTGGAATATAAGAAGACACTCTGGCTTTTAGAGTTGCCAGAGTTATTGTGTTCATTATTTCTCTTCCATGTGAGTTGATGTTCCTTTAGTCTTTGAAGTTGCTATCTTTTGGATGAGGCTTTTTGCTTTTATATTCTTCAATGTCCCTTGAAGATTTGACTGTGGTATAAATTGGGTTTAGTCAATTGGCTTCATTTCTGGATGCATTTAGGGGGTCAAGGCTTAACTCAGCACTCCTGAATCATGTGATGTAATGCTGGGGGGCTAGGAGTAAGATTGCAACTTTGTTCTTTTGCTCCTTGAGGTTAACCACCTGCAGTGCTGGAGGGGCTGAAGTATTCCAAGTCCACTAGCAACAAACTTTCAATAGGGGCTGCCAGCAAAAGTGTGCCAGTAGGACAGTGGTGAGTTCCCATGCACATGTGAACCAGCAGGACAGGAAGGGGTCCATGCACACATCAGCAAGGCACTAGGGGACTGGAGGCAAGTAGTGAGTGTGTGCCACTGGGGGGAAGGCTGTGGGTAAATGTATGCTTGCAGGGGTCTGTCTGTAAAAGTGCTCTGACAAGTAGGCTGGGTCTGCCAGTGAAAGAGCTATGGCAGTGGCCACTCGTGAGCACTTTGGCTAGGCAGCTGAGCCTGTGTTGCAAGTTGGTATGGACAGGTAGTGACCCTGGGAGAGGCTGAAAGATGGGAAAGGGACACTCAGATCAGACTGGCCCCATCCAATGGACAAGACAATCCTGCTCTGTCTAGGTCCAGCAACTAACAAACGCTACAGCCATCTGGAGGAGTAGAGAGAGTCTAGGGGTATGGGCATTCATGGCTGTGCTACACACAGGTTGGAGTTCTGTCTCTGCCAACTGCCCAGGAAGTTCTCCCTGCCAACTCAGATGTCCACGGGGGTCATAGCATCTCCCTCAGCTAAGATTCCAGAGGTCCATAGCAAGAATGGCCCACTCCATGCCTATTTCACTTACCCCTTCACCTTAGAGCCAGGAACAAGTCTTTGTGCTAGGCAATCCCATGCAGGGTTCCCAAATTCCTCCTCTTTCAGCCCAGGGCTTGAAACTTCCCTCTGTCCAGTCTCTATGCCTTCTTTCCAGAGATATTTTCAGAATATGCCAGTCTACTTGATGATCTGGTCTCTTTCAGTTGGAGAAGCTCTCCCTGGCTGCTTCTAGTGGGACATCTTGGCTCCTCACCTTTCCTTTAAATTTTTAAAAAATTGACCAATAATAATTATACATATTCATGGGGTCCATAGTGTTGTTTTGATACATATGTATAGTGATCAGAGTAATTAGCATTTTCATTATCTCAAACATTATTTATGTTGAAAACATTCAATATCCTCTATTAATTTGAAATATATTTTATTATTACCTACATTCATCCTGCAGTGTCATAGAACACTAGAATTTGTTCCTTCTTGATGTCTTGATATGGCTTGGCTCTGTGTCCCCACTCAAATCTCATCTTGAATTGTAATACCCACATGTAGAAACAGGGAGGTAACTGGATCATGGGGGCAGTTTCCCCCATGCTGTTCCTGTGATAGTGAGTGAGTTCTTACTAGATATGATGATTTTATAAGACAGTTTTCCCACTCTTGCTTGCTCTCTCTCACCTGCCACTATGTAAGATGTGTCTGCTTCCCCTTCCACCATGACTGTAAGTTTTCTGAGGCCTCCCCAGTCATGCAGAACTATGAGTCAATTAAATCTCTTTATTTTATAAATTATCCAGTCTTGGGTATTTTTTTATAGTAGTAGAAAAAGGAAATAATACAGTAAATTGTTACTGAGGTACTGAGGAACTGTTAAAAAGATACGCAAAAATGTGGAAGTGACTTTAGAACTGGGTAACAGGCAGAGGTTGGAACAGTTTGGAGGACTCAGGAGAAGAAAGGAGGATGTGGGAAAGTTTGGTACTTGCTAGAGACTTGTTGAATGGTTATGACCAAAATGCTGATAGTGATATAGACAATGAAGTTCAAGTTCAAGCTAAGGTGGTCTCAGATGGACATGAAGAACTTATTGGGAACTGGAGTAAATATTACTTATGCTAGGCTTTAGCAAATAGACTGGTGGCATTTTGCCCCTGTTCAAGATCTGTGGAACTTTGAACTTGAGAGAGATTATTTAGAATATCTGGCAGAAGAAATTTCTATCAAGATATGTCCTGGATTATTCTAAAAGCATTCAGTTTTAGGTGTTCACAAAGAAATGGCTTGAAATTGGAATTTATGTTTCAAAGCAAAGCAAAGCATAAAAGTTTGGAAAATTTGTAGCCTGACCAAATGGTAGAAAAGAAAAACCCATTTTCTGGGTAGAAATTCAAGTCCACTGCAGAAATTTGCATGAATAAGAAGGCAAATGTTAATTACCAAGACAATGGGGAAAACGTCTCCAGGGCATGTCAGAGACTTTCACTGCAGCCCTCCCATTACAGACCTGGAGGCCTAAGAGGGAAAAATGGTTCCCTTGGCTGGGCCCAGAGCCCCACTGCTCTGTGCAGCCTCCAGACTCAGTGCCCTGCATCCTAGCCATGACTAAAAGGGGTCAATGTACAGCTCAGGCCATTGCTTCAGAGGGTTCAAGCCTAAAGCCTTGGTGGCTTCCACATGGTGTTGGTCCTGTGTGTGCACAGAAGTCAAAAATTGAGGTTTGGGAACCCCTGTCTAGATTTCAAAGGATGAATGGAAATGCCTGGATGTCCAGGCAGAAGTTTGCTACAGGGGTGGACCCCTGATGGAGAATCTCTGCTAGGGCAGTGCAGAAGGGAAATGTGGTGTTGGAGTCCCCACACAAAGTCCCCTCTGTGATACTGCCTAGTTGAGCTGTGAGAAGAGGGTCACTGTCCTCCAGAATGGTAGATCCACCGATAGCTTGCACTATGCTCCTGGAAAAGCTGCAGACACTCAATGCCAGCCCATGAGAGTAACTGGGAAGGGGGCTATAGCCTGGAAATCCACAGAGGCGGAGCGGCCCAAGACCATGGATGCCCACCTCTTGCATCAGTGTGAGCTGGATGTGAGACTTGGAGTCAAAGAATTTCCTTATTTATGAACTTTATGATTTAATGACTGTCCTATTGGATTTTGAAGTTACATGAAGCCTGTAGCCTCTCTGTTTTGGCCAATTTCTCCCATGTAGAACAGGAGCATTTACCCATTGCCTGTATCCCCATTGTATTTAGGAAGTAACTAGCTTGCTTTTGATTTTACAGGCTCATGGGTGGAAGGGACTTGCCTTGTCTCAGATGAGGCTTTGGACTGTAGACTTTTGAGTTAATGCTAAAATGAATTAAGGCTTTTGGGGGACTGTTGAGAAGGCATGATTTGTTTTGAAATGTGAGAAAGACATGAGATTTAGAAGTGGCCAGGGCAGAATATGGTTTGGCTCTGTGTCCCACCCAAATCTCATCTCGAATTGTAATTCCTACATATCGAGAGAGGGAGGTGATTGGATCATGAGGGTGGTTTCCTCCATGCTGTTCTTGTGATAGTGAGTGAGTTCTCACTAGATCTGATAGTTTTATAAGGCAGTCTTCCCTGCTCTTGCTTGCTGTCTCTTGCTTGCCATTGCCACCATGTAAGATGTGGCTGCTTCCCCTTCCACCATGATTGTAAGTTTCTTGAGGCTTCCCCCAGCCATATGGGACTGTGAGCCAATCAAACCTTTCCCTTATAAATTACCCAGTCTTGGGTATTTCTTTATAGCAGTGAGAAAACAGACTAACACATACCTATCTAGCTGTAATTTTATATCATTTAACAAATCTCTATCCCTCCCTTCCCCAACCCTTCCCAGTCTCTAGTATACTCTGCTCCACTTTGTACTTCTGTGAGATCAACTGTACTTTTTTAGCTTCCACATGAGTGAGAACATGTGGTGTTTAACTCCCTGTTCCTGCTTATTTCACGTAACATAATGTCCTACAGTTCCATCCATGTTGACTTGAATGACAAGATTCTTCTTTTTATGGCTGAATATTACTCCATTGTCTATACCACATTTTCTTTATTCATTAATATGTTGCTGGAAACCTAGGTTGATTACATACCTTGGCTATTATAAATAGCACTGCAATAAACATGAGAGTGCAGATTATCTCTTTCATATAGTTATTTTTTCCGCTAACAGAGCTTAAGAGTTCCCTTTTCTCTGCATCCTTTCCAGCATTCACTACTTTTTGTCTTTTTGATAATAACCATCCTAACTGGGGTAAGATGATACTTCATTGTGGCTTTGATTTCCATTTCCCTGTTAATTAGTGATACTCAGCTTTTATTTTAATATATTTCTTGGCCACTTGTATGCCTTCTTTTGAGAAATGTCTGTTCGATTATCAATTATTTGCCCATTTTTGGTCATTTTTTTTTGCTGTTGAAATGTTTGAGTTCTTTAATATTCTGGATATTAATCTCCTGTCACAAGAATAGTTTGCAAATATTTTCTCACATTCTGTAGGTTGTCTTTTCACTATGTTGATTGTTTCCTTTGCTTTTTAGTTGACATAATCCCATTTGTTTATTTTCACTTTTGTTGTCTGCACCTTTTCACCTTATTTATAAAATGTGTTCCAAAACCAATTTCTGGAAGCATTTCCCTTATGTTTTCTTCCCATAGTTTTATCTTTTGGGTCTTACATTTAGGTCTTTGCTGCTGTACTGAAGATAGGGCATTTGTTTTGTTAACTAAAGTTTGCACAGAACTGAAAGGATCAAATAGCCAAGATAGGTTTTCAGGGTCTGTATAAGTGAAGGAAAAAAATAACAGTTGAAGCTAAAGGCAAGGAGAGGAACTTTGAAGATAAAAATGAAACAATTTAAAGTAGAATTTTATAAGGTTTCTGCTGGGCTTTATGCAACAGCAATCCTACCCTCCATAAACAATATTTTTAGAAAAATATAAATTTCTCATATATTTCTCACTATATTATAAAATTGGATGTATTCTAGAGAACCAACAAAGTGCTGAGTGTCTCAGTAAAAGGCAAGTGTTGAGAATATCTTGAACCACATTTGGGTTGCATTCACACAACAGGGTAAATTCTTGCATTTGGTTATTTTTCCCCTCTCTATTCAAGGATATGACTCAATTTAGCTGGCAGATAGAAATTGGGTTTGACCAAGGCTCAGCCCGTCAGATGCTTCTTCTGTCTTTTGGACACTTTATGGGGTAAAAAAAAAAAAAAAAAAAGGAATACAGTGACAGAAATTATTTGTAGCTCAGCATTTCTCAGGCATGCATTCAAACATTTCTAAAATAAAAATGTTCAAATAGTCCAAGAAATTCAGAATGGATTGTTTAATCTGTTCCAGTGAAAACCAAAATAATTTTTTAAACTTCTTATGAAGCCCATTTAGAAGCTATACCAACAATTCCTTTTTTAAAAAGGTACTGGATATAAAGTTCCCAAGGCAAGCATACTTTTAAAATCTCCTTACCTGGTTGAGATACAGCATGATAGACTCATTTAGAGTTCAAATCCTAATTTATCACTTACTAACTGTGTAATCTTGGATACCTTACTTAACTTGCCTGTGCCTTAGATTCTTTATTTATAGCCTCATCATCAAGGGCAAGGGTGGGGTAATTACTATAACAGATAGCAGTTAAAGCAGCAATCAGAATAGTCTGACTCATGCATGCCTATGGCATTAGCTAGTATTAGTTGGATGGGACTGCCATAACAAAATGCTACATACTGGGTGGCTTGAATAACAGGAATTTACTTCTCACATTTATAGAGGATAGAAGTCCAAGATTAAGTTGTTGGCAGTTTTGGTTTCTGCTGAGGCCTCTCTCCATGGCTTGCAGATAGGGTATTCTTGCTATGTCCTCACATGGTCTTTTTTCTGTGGACATATATCTCTGATGTCTCTTCCTCTTCTTATAGGGACATCAGTCATATTGGATTAGGACCCCATCATTTTGACCTCATTTATGCTTTATTACTTTTTTAAAGGCCCTATCTCCAAATATAGTCACATTGTGAATCAGGGCATCAACATATGAATTTGTGGCACACAAAATTCAGTCCATAACAGATAGTAATAGTGCCTACCTCACAGGGCTGCTATAAAGATTTACTAAGTTAGTATTTGTAAAGTATTTATAACAGTGTCTGATAGGTAGCAGAGCCATGCAAGTGTTCATTAAATGATTTTGAAAAAAAGTTAAAGATTATTTTCTAATCTCTTTGAGTTAATTTTCTCATCTGCAGAAAAAATCAACCTCTCTCTTTCTGGCAAATAAGAATCAGGCATGTGTACTAGTTATTTCTACATAAAAAAATTATCCTAGGCCAGGCACGGTGGCTCATGCCTGTAATCCCAGCACTTTGGGAGGCGGAGGCAGGTGGATCACGAGGTCAGGAGATCGAGACCATCCTGGCCAACATGGTGAAACCCCATCTCTACTAAAAGTACAAAAATAAGCTGGGCATGGTGATGCGCGCCTGTAGTCCCAGCTACCTGGGAGGCTGAGGCAGGAGAATCACTTGAACCCAGGAGGCAGAGGTTGCAGTGAGCCAAGATTGCACCACTGCACTCCAGCGTGGTTACAGAGCAAGACTCTGTCTCAAAAAGAAACAACAAAAAATAATTACCCTAAAACTTAGCAGCTTAAAACAAAAATAAGCATTTATTATTTCACATAGCATCTGTGGGGTAAGAATTCAGGAGCAGTTTAGCTGGGCCATTCTGGCCCAGTCTCTCATGAAGTTATAATTAAGATAATCATAATTATCTGAAAGCTTGTCTGGGGCTGGAGGATACCCTTCCAAGATGTCTCACTCATGTGGCTTACAAGTTGGCTGACAAGTTGTTGCTAGGACTGGCAGAAGGACTCAGTTCCTCACTATGTAGTCCTCTCCAAAGGGATGCTTAAATGTCCTCACAACACGGCAGCTGGCTTCTAAGTAAGTGATCCAAGAGAGAGCAAGGCAGAAATGACAATGTTATTTATGATCTGGCCTGAGAAGTTACATACCATCACTTCTACTGTATTCTATTGGCCGCAGCAATGAACCCTAATATCACATGAGAAGGGACTACACAAGAGAATGTATACCAAACAGCAAGCATCAGTGGGAGCCATCTTAGAGAATGGCTACCATACTTTGCCAGTCAGATGTCCGTGTCAGGACTTTGAAACATGAGAAAGTGAAGTAAGGACACAGTGGCAGCAAAAACTTACAGCTCATCACAAATTTCAAATGGAAACAAGGCTAGTGATAGCATCCCAAGTAAACTATTACCCTGATGTTTTCTGGACTGTTTTCCATTGTCTTACATTTTTAAGTCCTTTCTCATTCTCTAATCTTGTTTCACAATACCCCAATTGATTCTATGACATGTTTAATACTCTTTCAGTAATTTCTTTTTGATCCACTGGTTAGTCATTTTGTACATATTGTTTATAAACAAGAACCCCAACTCATACAATGTAGAACTCTCCTTCTCTGCCCTCTACTACAATTTCTCATCTTCCTTCAGACTTCACATCCTAGGGCACATGTTATTTCCTCCAGGAAGCCTTCCCTGATAAATCAGAGTAGAGCCAATGCCACACTCCATGCTTTAATTGCACTTTTTATTTCCCATTTTCATCTGTGTTATTAAAAAGTAAAACCAGTTAGCTAACTGCCATAATATAATCAATTTTCCTCCAGT
Source organism: Gorilla gorilla gorilla (assembly GCF_029281585.2). Taxonomy (NCBI): domain Eukaryota; kingdom Metazoa; phylum Chordata; class Mammalia; order Primates; family Hominidae; genus Gorilla; species Gorilla gorilla. Next base: position 83,667,278 of record NC_073235.2, on the reverse strand, counting down.
ATAATTTTTCTCCATAAGGGCAAAGAACGTGAGTGTCTTGTTCACTGCTGTATCCCAGCACCCATATAGTAAGTCTCCCCAAAAGTGAATAATAAAAGCCAAACACAAATTTTGCTATTTTTTCTATCTTTATGAGAGAGCTGTCATCCTTCAATTATCTGTTTTAGTTTGAGTTGAGAATTATGTTGTCTTCATTTACTTTTACATTTTCTAATGTATTTTTCTATTAATTTTTATTGTACTCTTGAATAATTTTTAAATTGGCATTTTCAAAGGTCAGCTTAATGTTGCCATCTTTGACACCAAGGATTCCCAAAGAATATATTCCTTATTCAGCGAATTCTTTTCCTATGGGGAACCCAAAATACAATTAGAAGTTTTCTTCATTAACATGAAATTTGAAAATGAACTGAGTTAATTATTTGATTTGATTGTTCAATGGCATCTGGCTAAGGGAGCTTGACAGAGAACTGAGATATTCCTGCCAAGATGTCTGACAGGTCCATGAGCCAGCATTCCCTCTATAGGGATGGGAAGTGCCAGTGCTTGGCTCTCTGGACGTCATTTTTCTCTGCTGACCAACTATCCCTCCCCTATTTCTCTTCTTCAATCTTTCTTTTGTTGTGTTATTACCATCTAAACTCACATTTGATTATCTGGGAACAATTTATTTTAAAGAAAATTTTATCTTTGATCAGGTTTGAAGTCGAGAAAACAGGAAATGCAGAATTTTTAAGAATAACTCCTGAAGTTTTGAATTTTTTTTAAATCAGGTAAAAATCAATGTGACCTGCATTACAAGCCTGAGGTATAATTATGATCATAAATCTTTTTAATAATCATATTAATCATTCAATCCCCCACAGGACCAATTTAAAAGCAAATCCAGTGGCTACCACTTGAAACCTACCCTACACCTAACCAAGTTGACAAGAATCACAGAAGCTTACAAAGTCCAAAGGGACCATCTCAGTTACTCGTCTTTTACAGGAGTATTAAAACAGTTAAGAAGAAGAAGGGAGGGAAAGAGAAAGACTAAAGGAAAGAAAAATGGAAGGAAAGCTCTCAAGCTATCTGACCCATTTCTTTCTTTTTCTTTTTTTCTTTTTCTTTCTTTTTTTTTTTTTTTTTTTTGAGACAGAATCTCCCTCTGTTGCCCAAGCTGGAGTGCAGTGGTATGATCTCGGCTCACTGCAACCTCTGCCTCCTGGGTTCAAATGATTCTCCTGCCTCAGCTCCCCAAGTAGCTGGGATTACAGGCGCCCACCACCAGGCCTGGCTAATTTTTTTGCATTTTTAGTAGAGAAGGGGTTTCACAGTGTTGGCCAGGCTGATCTCAAACTCCAGACCTTAAGTGATCCATCTGCCTCGGCCTAAGTGCTGGGATTACAGGCATGAGCCACCACACCCGGCCTACCTGACCCATTTCTTACTAGCCAATTGCTATTTCTGCTGTCGCTGCCATATGAATTCACTGCATTTAATTGACTCAGTCCAGCACATTCCTTTGAGCCCTTTTGCTTCTCTCACAGTGATACACAAGCTACAGATGTATACTATCTGTCTTAGTCCATTTTCTGCTGCTATACCTGTGTATACCACAGACTGGGTAATTTGTAAAGAAAAGTTTATTTGGCTCTTGGTTATGGAGACTGAGAAATCTAAGAGCATGGTGCCAGCATCTCGTGAGGGTCATCCTATGGTGGAAAATAGAAGACAGATGTGAGCACTGAGGCAGAGAGAAGTACCAGGGACAAGACTCACTTTATAACTACAGACTCATGATAACTAAACAGCTCACATGATAATTACATGAATGTATTCATGAGGGCTTCACCCTCAGGGCCAATCACCTCTTATTAGACTCCACCCCCCAACATTATTGTACTGGGGATTGTTTCTAACACATGAACTTCTGGCGGACACATTCAAACCGTGGCACGATGCTTAGGCTTCCAAATTTACAGCTCTCTTTTTACCCTTCAAGTCTAGGCCATTGTTCCCACAATGTGCGTATTATGAGATGGAGGTCTTACACCCACAGACTGTTTATGCATCAATTTTCCTTCATGATTTCCTAAAATTCGCTAGTCATCTATCTGCCTTCCCTCAAAACAAGGTTTCCATTGGGGACACAGGCAAATTTAGTTGAAATCATCATAATCTATCTGATGTTGTGATAAGGTAAACTCAAATTAAGTAGGGAGGAGATTCTATTTCCTTCTAGAAGGCTTTGATGATGCAAACTTACTTGGACTTTTCTCCAAGCTTGTATAGCAAAAGATACATGGGGAAAAGTTTATCAAGTCATGAAGTATCCTAATACATATTTTCCTGAGTCAATGGGTTGCTACTTTATTTACAAAATACAGGTAGACCCTCAGCAAATCTTCTCTCTGAATTAAAAAATCTGGTACAAATTAACTGCTTATTATCCTGCACCTGGCAGAAAAGTGGCTTGCAGCCTCTTCACCGACAAAGAAACAAAATAAAACTGTTCTCTCTTGCCAAGAATCCCTCTATAGCTCAATAAAAAGAAACTATACAGCCCACAATGATTTTGAATACTGTAAGAAAATGTGAAATAGATTTGAAGGGTATAATATAGTAGACAATTAGATAATTTAGCATAGATTTACCCCTAGTAATAGTACCCTAAATTCTCTGTAAGTCTCAATCCTTCTTAGATGTAGTCTATGTACTTGGAGGCAACCGACTCCCCACTCCCATGTTTTTAGAGGCATGTTATCTCAGGCCTTAACCAATTCAATTTCCCACATACAGTGATTGGTTAGGGATGAGCCCAAGACTAAATGTAAGCCTATGAAACCAAGTTTTAGCTCTACTCTTGAAGTAGAGGAGCTTTCTCTCCTGTTACATAAGAAATGTGCCCACCACAAAACAGCTTGCTTTAAAGTAGAGCCAATGCAGAGGAAGCAGAACTAGCAATAAATCCTGGTCATATCAGATACAGAGTACTCCATTAAACAATAACATTCCCTTTTGGCTGACTTAGTTTGGAGAGGGATTTCTGTTACTTTCTATGAAAAGACTTTCATCTGATACACATGAACTAATTTGTGTATTAGGTTCAAATTGGTAATGTACTGTGTAGAAGGGAAAGGGTGGGGACACATTTTCTTTTTCTCTTTAAACTTGTGCCTATTGTAACCACTATAACAACAGGAAGTACAGTTTAATTGGAAATAGGCTAAGATGGTTCTAAGAATAATCATCTAAGGCTAACTGCCTGGGTAGTTTTCATGTCAGACAAATTGGCTCTCCTATTATAAAGTACATTTCTCCTGATTAGAACTTGATTAAACAACACAAACAAAAATAACCTCTTAGAACTGAATATCAACAGCTTTCTGGATTACCTTTTTCTCAGCAAGATAATGAGCATAGCACGTTGTGTAGCATGTTTTTAATTGGATGAATATCAGATATACAATGTTTTTCTATCATTGATGGCTTCTGTGCTGAGAATTTGATTACATTGTAGAATTACCACATAAAGAATTTCTTTGTAGTTGTCACAAACATTCCTACATACAAAAATAATTGTCACAACTTAACAACTTATGTATTAAACTTTTTTAAAAGTTCCAACTTGAACCCATAGAGCACTTAACCTGGTTCAAAGACTCTACTTTTGATCATGATTTATTCTTTCCCGAATAGATATTTTTGTAAGGAGTAAAATTCAAGTGGATTTTTTTCATCATTAAGTCCTAAAGTAGTTACTGATTTCTTACTCTATATAGTTCTAGAAAAGAAAAAGGCACCTGAAAGCATGGTTCTTGCCCCCAAAAGTTTGTAAGTTGGCTCTAGTTAGCAAAGTAGGCAGGGTAAAAACATTTTAGTACTATTCACAGAGCAAAATACAAATGAACGTAACTCAGAATCATTGAGTGATGAGAAAATAACTGGTAAAGTGGTTCTTGGTAAGGATTTGTTATTTGACTCATCAGAGGTAAATAGGTTAGACAGGAAAGACTGCTTAAAACCTATTCAGTCACATAATACTCTGAAACTGATTATTTTATAATTCATTTATTCAACAAATAATTACATACATTCTGTGTGTTAGGTGCTGTGTCAGATACCCTTGGTCTCTATTGTTTCGTTTAGTCTTTTCTTTTGGATGTACATCAGTTGTATAGAATCATTATTCTTGATGCAAGACACACTACCATTGTTGATTTATTCAGGGACCACAATTGGGTTGTCTCCAGTGTGAGGCTATTATAAACGCATGCACATGCTTCCTGGTACACATGACTGTAAACACATAAGGAAGTGGAATCGCTGAGTCAAATGGTATATAAATGCTCTAATTTACAAGATAATATGAATTTATTTTATAAAGTAGTAGAACCCATTTATTTTCCTACCAGCAATGAATAATACAGCAGTTGCACCACATCCTCACTAACACTTGGTAGTGTTAGACTGTTTAATTTTTGCCAATTTTTTTTGTGTGTAAAATAGTTCTCATTTTGGTCTTAATTTGTTTACCTAATTAAATTCAGCTTGAGAATCTCTTCCTGTATTTTCTGGTAATATATAAGCTTTTTTCAATTTTCCATTTTTGACTCTGTTGAATGCTTAATATTATAGCTATGGGTAGATATAAAATAGCAAATACTTGCTGAATATATTCCAGCAAGTCATCAAAATATAGAGGATCACTTAAGAGCTCTCATATTCTTTACTTCTTAGGCAATATGTGAAGAAACATCAGCACTTTGACCCCCCAACTATCGTTCACCTTATATGACATTAGCAAGTTTGTATCAGATTCCTCATTTTCTCAGCCTTTCCTATATCTTATCTCATTCTTCCTAAAGCACATAGGATTCCAATCAAACCAGAAGAGGAGGATATGGGCAGAATACAGAATGACTCCGAGTGATCTATCTATATACCATTTGACTCAGCGATTCCACTTCCTTATGTGTATACAGCCATGTGTACCAGGAAGCATGTGTATGTGTTTATAATAGCCTCATACTGGAGACAACTCAATTGTGGTCCCTGAATATATCAACAATAGTAGTGTTCCTTGCATCAAGGATAATGATTCTATACAACTGAAAGACCTTTACAGACTGAAGGGCTCATGAGTTCTGGCCATGGTTTGAAGACTAGTTTACTGGTCAGAACCAGAATTCTCAGGGCATCCTGGAGACACCCTGATAGCCACATAAGGAAGATCTGTACTGTAAGACTATAGAAAATCACTTCAAACAAAAGTAGAATTGGAATATACATTAGAGGCAGGCGGCAAGGGACTTTTGCTTTGTGCACATGGTAGAATACCAATGAAATTTACGCCCTTTCACTTTTTCAATTTCCAAATATGAAAGATAAAAACGATTGTACAAAACTTGCTGCTTCAATGAATGCCTGATGCTAATTAAAAGCATAAAATACTAGAGACATTTTATAGAGACATTTTATAAAGATAAAACAAAAATAATTTAATAAATATAAACATCAAAAATGATTTTAAAAGGTAGAAAGAAAAGTTTACATATTCCACCCATATTCAGAACCTCTAAACTTTTAAGATCATGAGTATTTTCCTCCTCAAATAAAAATTAGAAATTATACAGCTTCAGAATCCAGAGTTGCCAAAGTAAATATAAAAGATAGAAGTTTCAAATGTAGTGGTCTTCATTTGCATTCATAGGTTCTACTTCTAGCATATTTTCTTTCTTAATATTTCAGTATATTTGGAATAAAGACATATTTAAATTTGCTTTTTAACCAGTGGACAAACTGAGTCAAAGAGAAACAAGACAACTTTCCCAAAGCCACTTTCCCAAATCCCCAAAGGGGATTAATCCCACAAACAGACCTTGAAGTCACATCTCTAAAATCCTACTATGGCCATGATTAGGTAATCCTCCTGCTCTTCTCATGATAAATAGGTTAGGGGGGAAAAGGTACATTTCCAATATTATAAAAATTTAAACTTCTTTTTAAAAAGAGCATAAAAGTGCCATGTGATCAGCTATTTCAACTCTATGTGCATACAAGGTATCTGTGAAAAGCTTATGTAACCAGTTAGCAGCCACCTCACCTTTTTTTGTATGTGTCTTTATAAACATTCCCAGATGTCACAATTGACACACCTATTTGTTAAATTGAAGAAATTCTTGAACCACAGTAAGCAGATGCTAGAACAGATGGAAATTTTCTTTTTGGGCTGAGAAAAAAGAAAATTCCAATTAAGAAATGCCTGGACACTATTTTTATCTCCCTTCTAGTTGACTGAACTATGAGATTTCCTTATGTCACAGTTTAGAATTTTTTTAAAAAACTTTCTATTTCCCTCAAAATCTTTATTTTTCATATATCCACAAGTATTAGCTTAAAATCTGCTAATTTTATGTCCTTCTTATAAAATTACTATGGTACTTTTGAAAAATGAAGTTAAATGAAATATTTCCGTGTAATGGTTATAGTTACTACTTTTATCCGTATCCATCTGGCGTCAAGTTTGCTTATGTTTTTCTCCCCATTCACTTACAACTTTATACAGTATCTATTATCTGCCTAACACTATTTCTTCAGTACATTATCCTCCATATATTCAAATAGAGGCATTACAAAACGCAAAATAAAATAGATCTCTTGCACAAGTATAGAAGCAGATGTCAGCTTTTCTGTCAACTCTCTTCCCAACACGCCAAATGCAACATCCGATAGTTTGTTAGTATCATTCTGGGAAAAAGAGAAGTGGTCTCCATTCACTCCTGAGCCATCCACCTGGAAGCTGCTTCTGTGACAGGTACTCTCGCCATGCCCTGATTCTTCCTGAGAGCCCTTTCCATGCTAGGTTCCTGTCATCATCCGAAGCTCTTTACTCCCTCCTAATGACCACTAACTGGAGAATACGCAGAGCAGACTGTGTAGATGGTCTGAGGCAGTGGAGCGGGTGCTGTACAGCTGCTCGTAGCCTAACATGTATCTTATGGTAAACTATCAGTCCTGTTCTTTAAAAGTCCTCAGCTATTTTTAAAATAAACTTTATTTTTAGATCAGTTTGAGTTTCACAGCAATATTGAGTAGAAGGTACAGAGAGCCCCCTGCCTCCACACATGCATAGCTTCCTCCATTGTGAACATCTTGCGCCACAGTGCCCCATTTGTTACAATCAATGAACCCACACTGACACGTCATTATCACCCAAAGTCCATAGTTTACATGAAGCTTCACTCTTGATGTTGTACATTCCATGGGTTTTGAAAAAATGTATAATGACATGTATCCACCACTGTAGTATCATAGAAAATAGTTTTACTGCCTTAAACATCCTTCATGTTCACCTATTTACCTTCTTCCTGGTAACCTTTAATCTTTTTACTACCTCCATAGTTTTGCCTTTTCCAGAATGTCACATAGTTGGAATCAAACAGTGTGTTGACTTTTCAGACTGACTTCTTTCTCTTAGTAATATGCATTTAAGGTTCCTCCATCTCTTTTCATGGTTTGATAGCTCATTTCCTTTTAGTGCTGAATAATATTCCATTGTCTGGATGTACCATAGTTTATCCATTTACTTAATGAAGGAAATCTTGATTGCTTTCAAGTTTTGGCAATTATGAATAAAGCTGCTGTAAACATTCATGTGTAAGTTTTTGTGTGGATGTAAGTTTGCAGTTCATTTGGGTAAATACCAAGGGGTGCTATTACTGGATTGTATGGTAAGACTATGGTTAGTTTTGTAAAAACTGCCAAGCTGTCCTCCAAAGTGGCCCTACCATTTTGCATTTCCACCAGCAATGGGTGAGAGTTTTTATTGCACTATCTTCTCACAGCTTTTGATGTTGTCAGTGTTTGGGATTTTGGCCATTATAATAGGGTTTGCAGTGATACCTCATTGCTGTTTTAATTTGCAGTTCCTTAATGACATATGATGCTAAACATATTTCCATATGTTTATCTGCCATTGGTATATCTTCTTTGATGTCTAGGTCTTTTGCCCATTTCTTAATTGAATTGTTCCTTTTCTTGTCATTAAGTTTTACAAGTTTTTTGGATATTTTGAATAACAGCCCTCTACCAGATGTCTTTTGCAAATATTGTCTCCCACCCTGTGGTTTGGTTTGTCTTCTCATTCTCTTGACATTGACTATCTTAGGGAACTTTTTAATTTTAATGAAGTCCAGCTTATCAATTATTTCTTTCAAGCATAATGCCTTTGGTGTTGTATCTAAAAAGTCATTGCCATAGTCAAAAATCATTTAGATTTTTCCTATGTTATCTTCTAGAAGTTTCAGTTACGAGCTTTACATTTCTGTCAATGATTCATTTTGAGTTAACTTATGTGAAGAGGGTAAGGTCTGTGTCTGATGCATTTGTTTGCATGTGGATATCCAAGGGTCTCAATACTCTCAGCCATTCTTTTAATGACTGAGTTTCCAGCCTCTGTAAGATCCCAACGTTCCCACTCATGTTTTATTGTGAAATAGTTTTCCTGTTCATCTCACTAAGCCATCCGTGATTTTCCCAGAGGGTCTCATGTTTATACCCAAACTCACTGATTTAGTCACATCTAAGTATTTGAGATGTGGCCTGACTATATGTCCTCCATTAGAATACCTTAGCAAACATCTGGGTGGGAGAGGTGGTCAATGACTTTGTCATAATTTTATTTCAACTCAGTTAAAACAGACTTAATACTATCATGTATGAAAATTATTGTTCCTGACAGCTTTCTGAGTTTCATCTTATGCTTCCTTCTTTCTTTTTTTCCCATGTTTTGTGAAATAAAGCCACAAAGAGGTTTAATAACTAAATTTTGCTTGAAGAATTTAAGAGAAGGGATTATTTACTGTGAGATACATATAAATGTAATAAATCTCTATATTTTACATTTAAAACTTGTTAGCCAATATTAGATAAACTTTCTTGATTACCGCATTACAAATTTTTATTGCTTTGTCTTGATTACAGCAATTCTTAGCACTTCATTTTCTATGATTTTTTGAAATAATCAACTCACTGTAAAAAAAACAGTTTAATAAGTAAAAAAAGCATCTTTCCATCTGTCTTCCAGCTTCAAGAGGGCATTTTAAAGAACAATTATTACATTTCCTACACTATGTAAGAAAAGATTTGAAAGACCAATTATTGATATTTTGTTTGTAAGGTATAAAAGTTTGTTAATAAATTAAATATCATTTCTGTCCTATAAAATGTAAAAGGAAAGATAAAGTAGCAAGAGAAAGTAATCAATGGCTATCACAATATAACTGAACTCTCGGAAGTTTGAACAGAGTATTCAAACAAAGTGGTTGTATAATTAAAGAGTTGAGAATTACATAATGAACCCTTTTTCTTGGAATTCCAACTACTATCAGGAACCATTAATTTTGGGCAAATGAAGTTCCACTAATGTTTCTTAGAGTCTTTAGCTTCAAGCTTCTGTAAAAATACACCTTAATTGATTTTGAAGATTTAGGAAGATTTCACAGACACTAATTCCTAATGAAATACGAATAATCATTATTCATTTTGCTTCAACATCATTTGTTAAGGCTTTAGAACTATTGTAGCCAACAGTACTTATAAGTATTTATAAAGAGTTTGTCATATCCGGAGTTAGTCTGTTGTTTTCTGGCCTTCTGTGAAAGTAGGTAAACAGAAACATGAAAAATTAAATAAATTTTTATAGGTAAGGGAAGGCTAAAGACACAAAAGTAATCAATCTTAAGCTATGTTCCCTAGAAACTGTCTCCTTTCTACCAAGCTTCTTAAAAGGGTTTTCCAATTTTTTTAAAAAAAGATAAATGTCTAAATTTCAACCACAAGGGTAACATAAAAACCTCAACACATTATTTTCCTCTGACAATTCAAGCAATAAATTGCTAAGGCTCTGTAAAACTGGCTCCAAATTAAGGGGTAATATCAATATAGAAGACTAAAAAAACTTAATTTCATTACAGAATTAATGAGATTAATCATTCAGTTACCCTCTTTCCCTTATTTCTATTTAATTTTCCATATAGTTTAGATATTCTGTTATTTTTTCAATAATGCGTTTGTTTTTTCCAAATAAACAATGTAATGATCCCACAATTCTTTTCAAATTAAAGTTTTACAGCAAAACTGCCATTACCTCTTTATTTTCATTGCTTTTCTTCAGAAAACAAGTTTGAAAGTTAAATACCTCTACTATAAGCCAACAAATTAAGATCATTTCTTAAACTTGTGTGCAAAGCTCCATTTGAGGCCTCCTTTGCAAAAGCCTGATTACATTTGCATGCAATCAAAGCGATAACAATTCTCCTCCAAATTACTTTGGATCCCCACAACCATGTGGACGTTAGTATGTAAAAACAAAAGCTTACTGAGTTTGGGGGGATTGTCCTATTCAGAGCCTTGGCTGCTTTAATTTGAAATGAGCTCCTCTTCATTTTTTTACCCACTGCAAACAAAGAGCTCCTAGCTTTTTAGTAGCAACATTGAGAAACAATTAAAGACTGGTGAGTAGCTTTTCAAGTCATCAGCCCAGCTGAGGAATCAGCTCTTGACAGCTGGACTGATGGAATATATGAGTAGTCAAAGGAAGCCCATGAGAACCATATGGAGTGACATACCACCACTTTCAACGTGCCCAACGGAAACTCCCACAGCTGATGGTGTTCACACAGCTGTGGGTTATTAGGAAAGAGCCTTAAATGAATGAAGGAGCCCTCTTTAGGGTCATTCACTATCATAATAATGTTAACTAAAACCTGCTGGTGGTGAAGCAACTTAGTGGAGAAGGACAATACATCACTGTTTTTTGACAGCTGACATAAGCTACAGGGAGTTCTATCTCTTCTTTCTGTGTGTTTTGAGAAATTAATTTTGTGTCTGAGTTTTACGGTTATCTACTGGGGCTAATAAATGTGGCTTTTTACCTGACTTATATAGCTGTTAAAATTCTAAAATATGCCTTTATTAAACATTTTATTTGAATTACACACACAAAAAAGTACAGACAGTCTCTACAAATTTTCTTGAAAACCTCAAGTGAATAGTCAAATAAAATTATTTTCAGCCAACATGAGGGTTTTGGAATACCATCATGCGTAGCCAAGACTCCATTTGAAATGATTATGTAGGGTTAGGTGTACTTCTCCCCAAATTATTTCTTTGATGTTATTGATAATGGGTTAGAAATATATTACTGATTAACCAAATACAATCATTAAGTAAAAAATACCTTTAAGAGAAACTCAACCTAAAACTGTCATTTTACAATGGAGAAGTCAGTTTATTTTCCCCCATTGAATTTCAAGTATGCCATGTTCAGAAAAAAAAATTATAATAAAATAAGGATCACATATCACAGTCTTAAAATAACTGATGACTCTTTCTATTGTTCCTTCAACAAACACTTAGCAAGCACCTGTTATGTGTAAGAGCCTGAGATCCCCTGTGATTAATAACTGTGGCTCAGTGTAAGCATTTCTGTTTCTGGACATAGCTGAGTGAAAAGTCAAGTGTTAAGCCAAATGCACTGCCTTCTGCTTCAATCCAAAAAGGGGAATGCCAAAGAATCACTCTTTTATTTCATTATAAAATAATGATCAGATTTTTCTTATATGTGTAGATACTTTCCTCAATAAGGTTAATATTGTAGAATCAATAAAAGTATGTAAATGAAAGCACAATTAAGAAATCTATTAAGTGGAAGAAATGCATGTCTTCAAGTTGTCTTTTTCAATTTTAGTGCTTGTCTATAAATGAATGGCACTTGAATCAGGACAAATCCTAAGAGAAATGTGTTACTTTTATGCAATACCATTCTTTCTCTTTACTGTGTACAGTTGTCATTCTTCATTCACAGGCAATAGCAGGTGACATTCATGGCAGACAATGAGTTGTGCATTGAGAAGCAGGGTTAGCCGCTGCTGACAGTCGGATGAGCAAGTCTGAGAATAACATTTTGCTGCTGTTTGTTGGAGAGTGTCTCCCCAACCTCAGACCACTCTATTAATTCTCCTTTTTCACTTGATATTTAAATATTTATTTTCAAATTTCTGGACTTAAAATGAATTCCATCCAGAAAGACAAAGAAAGAGAAACCTTACATTCATCTATCTTTTCACAAAAATAATAGCAAGTAACGGCCACTTATACAAAACATACTTTTCAGGATGCTTTAAGAAGACTGGTGTTGATTTGTTCCCCATCATATATATTTTTAAGCAGCAATTTTTATTATTTATAAGTCATCAAAGAAGCCAAATAAGGATTCAGAAGTCACATTGGTCTCAACTTCACAGCTCTCTCACTTTTGAGCTATAAATTTCAGAAACCACATTATTCTTTCTTTCATCTTATACTGAGTGAAGGCTGGGATATGTAATATTTCTTAATATTTATTTCCATCTAAAAGGGAGCACACTGTGACAACCAATTCTCTTGAGACACACACAGGTTAGTGCTGAGGCTTCTCTGGCTGAAGTCCAGGCATCACCAAGAAGACTCAGAGCAGGGAAAATTTGAGGTCCACTTTGGTAGGGCTCCATGTGCTGGGTTTCACACTGATGTGTGAATGATTGCTGGAGGCTAGATGGAAAGGAACTAACTATACAGTTCCACAAATTAAAGGATGTAAACACTCACAAGAAACAGATTATGTTCACCAGTTCCAAAGTGATAAAAATCCTTGGCAAATGTTGCTTTCTGCATGTTGCATGGCTAGGTGGTTACACAGCTTGGTTTTTCTGATTCCCTGCTGGTTTACGTGTGTTTCCCCAGAGTGTTTTGAATAGTACTCCCTTTGTTTTCAAGTGTATTGACTGCTTGAGTTCAGATTCTAGCTCCACTATTTTCCAGGGGAACTAGGACTAAAAGAAAATAGAACTCTGTCCCATTTTTGTCATGTGTAAATAAGAATAGTGGTGCCTCCCTCATAGGGTTGCTCTGAGGACGGTGTGTATTAACACCTACGAGGTGCTTAATGCTGTCTGGTACTTAGCAAGTACTCAGGAAAAGTTAGATATAATTTTATGTCATGGCATTAGTTTTATTACTTTAAAAGTATTACCTAATGGTTTCTTACATTTTGGATTTACTATTAGTTATCTGGTTATATGTATATGTGAAATAAATATCAGAAGATACAGATATCTTTTCTCTCAAAAATACCCACATTCTCATTACATATAATGTATAATTTTTTGGCCTGGGAAAAATAGGAAATTACCAGTTGACTAAAATTGGAGTTTATTGTGTACTGAAATAAATCTAGAATGCAATATTTCTTTAATACTAAGGTGAAATTTTTCTTTCTTTTAACAATTCTCAATTCCGAAAACAACCTGTAATTAGTCTGTATACTAATTTTGGTATCCTCCATTCTACAGATAACTTGTTTTTGGAATCATGAGATTTGGAATAATGAAAATAATCATATAGTGAAAATATATATACATATACACATGTATTACATGCCTATATATGCCCAATGCTATCTTTTCATATGTGTGTGCACATCTTTGCTTGTAGTTTAATTCATAAAGATATTGATAAATTTGGGCATATTAAAATTAAAAGACATTGTAAAGAAGATGACAGGCTACAAAATAGAAGATAGTTCCAATAGATATACTGAAGGGATTAGTATCAAGTATATAGAAAAAATCATTTTGATCAGTAAAAAAAAAAAAAAAATTAAAATGCAATGGAAAACTGGGAAAAAATATTTTAATCAAAATGAATATATTTGACAAATAAACAGATAAAGCTGATCAATCTTATGAAAAAACCTTGAAAATGAATATCAGATCACAATATCATTTTTCAAAGTATTTGGCAAAAATTAAGAAGTCTGACAATACCAAGTGTTAGAGAGTGAAGATAAATCAGTTTGTCAAAAATAATTTCTGGAGTTGTAAATCTTGTAGAGTTTAACATTTTGTACCATGGCCTTCCAAGGTATAAACACAGAGAAACAGTTGCACGTGTGCACAGAGACACGCATAAGAGAGTTCCTACATCACAGCTAAGAATAACAAAAGCTTCAAAAATTCCAAACGTCTATTGACAGGAAAATGGATAAATAAATTGTGGTGTATATTCATTGTATATTGTAAAGTAATTGAAAACAAAAATTACAGATACAGCAGTGTGGATAAATATCAATAACAATGCTGAACAAAAAGGAGCAAAACAGACATAAACAATGTATTGTTTAAGTATATGTATTTTTGTTTATGTGTATGTGATGAAACTATCTTTAAAAAGAATAATATATACAAAATTTGGGATAGTGCTTATCTCTGAGGGGAGAGAAAGAGGTTAGAAAATAGTGTATAGATAAATACAAAATAGTGTATACATATAAATAATAGTGTATAGATAAATATAAATTCCAGTTCTTTGTGGGGGGTGGGGGTTGGAGGCTCATGGACATTTTTATATTATTAAAACAAATAAAAGATGGCCATGCTTAGTCAAATGACGATAGTGTATCCTGGACTAAGAATGATAATTAATCTAATTCCAGATATTGGGGGTCCAGAAAAGATGGCAGCTCCCTTTAAGAAGGTTAGTAGGTTATTTGTCTTTTTTACTGACTTTGCATGTTCCATTTTGTGTTGTATTTGGTATCTTATGTGAGTCACTCCACAAGCCATTACTTCTTTTTATAATATATGTCAAAAGATAAAATTACACAGAATTTCTTTTTACATTTTACAAAATGTACTATGGTGAGGCCTACTTAGTTGGCATTAAACACTACTGCTGATCCCTTCAAAGATTCACCAAGCAACTGGGAAACTTGATGAGATGGCAGAAATAACAAACTTATTTTAAAAAGACAACTTAAAAAAGCCTATTTGCTTTTTCTTCCTGCCAATCACACTTATTTTGTGATATATTAGCTGCTGCACATCTCATGTGCTCCATGTTTGTAGTAGTAAGTACTAATCGGATAGAGGAGAATAAAGTCTACTGTTCAATTTTAAAATATAAATGTAAATATTTGTTTTCAGATAGAGTCAGAAAATGTAAGGCACAAATAACTTTTTTAAAAGACTCAAAAAATCTTTTGAAATTCATTAATTTTCTAATTATTACTATCCACATTTAGGTTAAAACATTGTAGAAAAGCACAGCTTTTAGGTGTGTTATGTTTTGCACTTGATAATTTTAACTTTGAAATTCAAAATTGCTGTTGTGATCAAATTCATGTCAATTGAACAAAGAATATAGAATTCAGAGATGCAGTAAAATGTCAGTGAAATATCACAGACATACCAATGTAGAGAACATAGAAACATAAACCCATAAATTTGAACCGACCTTACAAAACCATTCAGAAATATGTAGTTAATGATTCACTCTACATAGTATGGTCTTGACTAATTCCAGAAATGAAAGAGCAGAAATGATCTCCCCCAGAACTTTAAGCACGCTATGACAATAGATTTGGCATTTAATTATGATCTCCAAATTGGTAATATCAAATTCAGCCAAGGCGCATATGTGCATCTGTTTGCTCACATGGTTGCTCCTGTACACATGCTTCATGACTGATCAGATTTCAGCCAGAGAGTTTTCTAGTTCAGGAGGAGCTTGGAGTTAGGTATAAAGAGTAGGAAAAGGAGCAAAGACCTATATATGTCATTCCCTTGCATATGCAATAAATATTTTTCTTTATTCTCTGCGTGCCATGAACTGTGTCAGATGCTAAGGAGTAATGTCGGGCAAACATGGCAAGGCCTCTGTCCTCACACAGGCAAGTGAATGGAGAAATGATTACAGAACGGTGTGTGTTTTGAGAAAGAAGCACCATGTGCTACAATACTTTCAGCAATCTGGACTTTAAGAATCCACAAACACATTCCCAAATCAAAGTATCCCTGTGAAAGAGGAAGCTGAACTTCGTGGAAGAACTCTCAGGGCTTGGTGCTTCTCAGAAACGGGAGGTCCTAAGAATGAAGCTTAGATGGTGGGCTGACAAGAGTTCACCCGAAGAGGCAGTGGTTAAAACATGAAGAAACTCCTAAAGCAGGTTAAGTAGTTTAGATTTCATCCCAGGGCTATGGGAATCTCTGCATGATCCAGAAGTGAAATGAACACATACTATGAAGATCACTCTAGCGGCTGTGTGAAGAATAGATTAAAAGGGAACAAGTTAGAGTGCAGGGAAACCAGTTAGAAAACTATTGCTGTAATCTGGGTAAGACATGCTGGTCTGAACTAGGGTAATAGGGAGAAGCAGGAGATTCAAGTCCTTTAAAACGTAGTATGAACTGAACTGGGTGAGTTCAAAGAAAGGGGAGAATCAAGTTTTCTTGCTAAACTCTATGTGAGGCTTTAAGAATAAAATAAGGTTTTAGTTAGGACATGGAAGAGATGTTAACCTATGCTTATCTTCTACTTACAAGGAATAGTGGGAAAAGATACTCTGCCTAAAACACTAATCTAGGATATGATAAAATAAAGATATTTAGATATTTCCCCATCCAGTATGTACATACCTAATACATTTTACCTATAAACATCTAATTATATGCAATTCAAAAACAATTTATATTTAATACAACTCATGTGTTAACAAGACTGCATTTTGCAGACAGCTATTGGTTATGAGACTGTAGGAAAAATCTTTTTACAGTTTTTGTTGTGTTTTGGAGCACAATTATCACATAATAGAAAGTAAGCTATAATATCAAAAATGCATTTGAATTTTTTTAGTTCAGAACTGGTCATCAGGAGTAGATAGATGCCTTCTATTTTGGAAAGGCACAGAAATGAGCCACATAATTTATACATTGACAGACCACTGGAAATGTTCTACAACAGTGATTCCCAAACACAGCTGCACATAAGACTTTCTTACTGCATCCTCACATTATAGAAAAGGCAAGAGAGGATGAACTCATTCCATCAAAGCCCTTTTGTAAGGGCACCCAATCCCATTCACGAGGGAGGAGCCCTCATGCCCTAATCACTTTGTAAAGGCCCCACCTCTTAATACTATCTCATTGGCAGTATCTGGATTGGAGCGGCCATGCATTGAAACCATAGCACCTGCGGATCGTTTAAAAATGGCAACGCTCAGCACACACTGCAGATCAATTAAAATGACAATCTTTAGCGATGAGACACAGGCTTTGGCACCTTTTTAATCTCCTCGGGTGACATCAATGTACAAACAAGTTTGGGGACCACTGGTGTAAAAGAGGAAGATAAATAAAAGAGAACTGAAACTGCTCTCTGTATATATTGGAGCTGGTATAATTTTCAGGCCACACACTTAGGTGTGTAAGAAATGTCTGTAATTTCTCTTTTAAGCCTCGTATTCCACACGGTGGCTGAAATCTACTCTGTCAATCCAGGGCTTCTTTCCTTGTTCTGTCTCTGTGTTGCCCCTTTCTTTTTTTCTTTTTCAGAGACAAGGTCTTGCTCCATCACCCAGGCTGGAGTACAGTGGCATGATCATGGCTCACTGCAGTCTTGACCTTCTGGGCTTCTCAAAACTGCCTGAGCCTCCTGAGTTAGCTGGGACTACAGTGTATACCACCATGCCATGCCGGGCTTCTGTTGTTTCTTATTTGGGATTGAAGGGAGTTATAACATACCAGGGAAAAGGGGTTAGCAGGGATGAGCATCCAGCTAATATCAATCCATATTAACTCCACTAAATCCCCTCAACACATGGCTTCTTCAGGTGTCAGTTTCTGAGATCCCTAATGCATCTGCCTCATCCCACCCACACGGTCTCTCAGGTCCCCATGCTTGCTGGTCACAGCCTCACTGCTCCTGGACGCGAGGCAGACATTCTGCTCCTTCCCACTTCACACTCAAGGAATAAGAGTGGGCTTTAAAAATAGTGTAGAAAGAAATTATTGTGAATGAAAAACACTACTTAATAACATATCAAAATATAAATCATGATACTCTGCTTATCACCTGCCATTTATGTGAAGAATTTTTATATTTGTTAAAATTTGCTTGGCTTCTGTTATTATCATCTTCAACCTTTAGTTTTTTTCTGGAATTTTTAAAGCCACTTATCCCTTTTGTGAGGGCAAATTTTTCAAATTAAAACATACAATCCATAAAGCTACTTAACTGCATGCACAGGACAGCAATACTACACAGTGTATTAAAGCTAACAGCAAGAGGATGGTCCTGTCAGCCTTGCCACCTTGGGGAATTCCCAGGGTTCCCGCAGAAAACCTCCTAAGGATAACTCTTAGACCCTAAGTAACTCATGACTGGCTGATATGACACCAGTGTCAATTCTTTTCTAACAGTAGTCAATTTTTTCATAAATACAAGTTATACTTGTTTAAAGATGAATACTGGCGAGCATCTGCCTTTCAATATTTCCTCAGGTCCTCTATGAATCTATTCTGTATAGTGATCTTAGGACTGCACTTTCAGCATCAGCAAACAATACACTATTGAAGCGAGAGCCTGTATTTTTAGGGAGAGCCTATAATTGTTGATTTATGATTTTATATTTTTATTGATTTCTGTAAAAACAGCATCCTTCAAAATATAGATATTTAGGTCCTATTATATCTATAGATAATTTTCCATCAAAAGATAAAACAATCTACTGGAATATGGGGAATGTAAAAGAGCAGTCTAGCAAAAGTTTACATAAAGAATACTTAAAACTAGGTAAAAAGTATTTGCATATTTGGTGTGAACCTGAAAGAAATCAGAAGACGTCAAATTAATGATTATGTATTAGGTGGCTGGGAAATGGGTATTTTTATTTTAAAATCCCTGAATCTTTTAATTATTTTATTTTATTATTATTATACTTTAAGTTTTAGGGTACATGTGCACAATGTGCAGGTTAGTTACATATGTATACATGTGCCATGCTGGTGTGCTGCACCCATTAACTAGTCATTTAGCATTAGGTATATCTCCTAAAGCTATCCCTTCCCCCTCCCCCCACCCCACAACAGTCCCCAGAGTGTGATGTTCCCCTTCCTGTGTCCATGTGTTCTCATTGTTCAATTCCCACCTATGAGTGAGAATATGCGGTGTTTGGTTTTTTGTTCTTGTGATAGTTTACTGAGAATGATGATTTCCAATTTCATCCATGTCCCTACAAAGGACATGAACTCATCATTTTTTATGGCTGCATAGTATTCCATGGTGTATATGTGCCACATTTTCTTAATCCAGTCTATCATTGTTGGACATTTGGGTTGGTTCCAAGTCTTTGCTATTGTGAATAGTGCCGCTATAAACATACGTGTGCATGTGTCTTTATAGCAGCATGATTTATAGTCCTTTGGGTATATACCCAGTAATGGGATGGCTGGGTCAAATGGTATTTCTAGTTCTAGATCCCTGAGGAATCACCACACTGACTTCCACAATGGTTGAACTAGTTTACAGTCCCTCCAACAGTGTAAAAGTGTCCCTATTTCTCCACATCCTCTCCAGCACCTGTTGTTTCCTGACTTTTTAATGATTGCCATTCTAACTGGTATGAGATGGTATCTCATTGTGGTTTTGATTTGCATTTCTCTGATGGCCAGTGATGGTGAGCATTTTTTCATGTGTTTTTTGGCTGCATAAATGTCTTCTTTTGAGAAGTGTCTGTTCATGTCCTTCGCCCACTTTTTGATGGAGTTGTTTGTTTTTTTCTTGTAAATTTGTTTGAGTTCATTGTAGATTCTGGATGTTAGCCCTTTGTCAGATGAGTAGGTTGTGAAAATTTTCTCCCATTTTGTAGGTTGCCTGTTCACTCTGATGGTAGTTTCTTTTGCTGTGCAGAAGCTCTTTAGTTTAATTAGATCCCATTTGTCAATTTTGGCTTTTGTTGCCATTGCTTTTGGTGTTTTAGACATGAAGTCCTTGCCCATGCCTATGTCCTGAATGGTAATGCCTAGGTTTTCTTCTAGGGTTTTTTTGGTTTTAGGTCTAATGTTTAAGTCTTTAATCCATTTTGAAGCAAAGTCTCAG
This sequence comes from Gorilla gorilla gorilla, assembly GCF_029281585.2. Lineage (NCBI taxonomy): Eukaryota > Metazoa > Chordata > Mammalia > Primates > Hominidae > Gorilla > Gorilla gorilla. The sequence continues at coordinate 83,647,316 of NC_073235.2, read as the reverse complement.
GATACAAAATCAATGTACAAAAATCACAAGCATTCTTATACACCAATAACAGACAAACAGAGAGCCAAATCATGAGTGAACTCCCATTCACAATTGCTTCAAAGAGAATAAAATACCTAGGAATCCAACTTACAAGGAATGTGAAGGACCTCTTCAAGGAGAACTACAAACCACTGCTCAGTGAAATAAAAGAGGATACAAACAAATGGAAGAGCATTCCATGCTCATGGGTAGGAAGAATCAATATCGTGAAAATGGCCATACTGCCCAAGGTAATTTATAGATTCAATGCCATCCCCATCAAGCTACCAATGACTTTCTTCACAGAATTGGAAAAAACTACTTTAAAGTTCATACGGCACCAAAAAAGAGCCCGCATCGCCAAGTCAATCCTAAGCCAAAAGAACAAAGCTGGAGGCATCACGCTACCTGACTTCAAACTATACTACAAGGCTACAGTAACCAAAACAGCATAGTACTGGTACCAAAACAGCATAGTACTGGTACCAAAACAGAGATATAGATCAATGGAACAGAACAGAGCCCTCAGAAATAACGCCGCATATCTACAACTATCTGATCTTTGACAAACCTGAGAAAAACAAGCAATGGGGAAAGGATTCCCTATTTAATAAATGGTGCTGGGAAAACTGGCTAGCCATATGTAGAAAGCTGATACTGGATCCCTTCCTTACACCTTATCTTTTAATAATTTTAATGCTAAATGTTTGTAATGGTCCCTTAATGTTTATTATGCCAGATATAAACAGAACTACAACTCTGCTCATTAGAATATAGCTTAGGGCATGTCCTGGCTACAGTAAAATTTCTTAAACTATAATTAAAGACCTCAGCCTAGTTAGTGAGTGGAACAAAAGCATGACTTTCTATAAAGGCTTTTTTACAATTAAAAGTTGAGGGACTAACTACCGGGATGTGTTTAAGTAGCAAGATGGTGGTATGTCAAAGCATTTATCATTCATCAATAAAAATGTGCTCAGGCTAAATGCTTTTAAATATGCGTGACTAAGTTCCCAATGTACTCTGTGGTCATTTACTTGCTGTGCAGCGGCCTACCTGATTGCCTGTTATCTGATCAGGAGCTCAGAACTTAATGTGGTATAGCAAAGAAAGTTCAGGCCCAAAACATCAACTCTGAATATTGAATAATATTTCATGGTATCAGAAAGAGGAATAAAAAGGGCTCTAAATGAGAAGAAGAATGAATAAATCTGTTGCCTTTTTATTGAGGAGGGAATAGGCACATCATCCTGGCTAGAATCAAATTTCTATATACCAGCTGATCTTCCTGTACAGTGATGCTTTTCCTCCTTAAAAGTAGATTCCACATCACATTATGTGCCACGAAAGTCAGTTCTGACATATACAGTGCAATGGTATCTGGGCTATGGGGAGGAAGGAAGGGATGGGATGAACCCACCTACTTTTAATAAGCAAATGACCTACAGTTTTTAGGTGGAAACAAAAATGCTCAAACACAGAGAATCTTCCTTCCCAACTGTTGGCAAGTTCAAAATCAGATTTGACTTTCCTCTATATTTAGGTGTTATTTGCAAAGACAGTGGAGTTTCCAGAGGTGGTCTTGCCTCATGCGTCTTATAGTGAGTAGGAGCATAAAAGTATAAACAGCAAATGTACAAGGCAGAGTTAAGCAATGGAGCACAAAAGAGATTACTCAGGAAATGTAAAAGGAAGTGGGATGCCTGGCAGAGAGGATTGAGAGGAGTTTTATGGAGGACATAGAATTTGAGGTAGCGGCCGGGCGCGGTGGCTCACGCCTGTAATCCCAGCACTTTGAGAGGCCAAGGCGGGCATATCACAAGGTCAGGAGATTGAGACCATCCTGGCTAACACGGTGAAACCCCATCTCTACTGAAAATACAAAAAAAATTAGCCGGGCGTGGTGGCGGGTGCCTGTAGTCCCACCTACTCAGGAGGATGAGGCAGGAGAATGGCGTGAACCTGGGAGGAGGCAGAGCTTGCAGTGAGCCGAGATCATGCCACTGGACTCCAGCCTGGGTGACAGAGCGAGACTCCGTCTCAAAAAAAAAAAAAAAAGAATTTGAGGTAGATTGTGATAGTAGGTTAAGTTTTCAATAAACTGGATGTAAATAAGGCTTTCCTGGGGATAAGAACTATAAGAACAAAGGCAAAGAGGCAAGACCATGGAAGTCATGATAGGAGAAAGGTGGAGCATGGAACATAAAGCCTCTACAGGGAGTAAGAGACACGTACTACAATACCTAGGGAGTAAATGTCAGACCAGAGCTGAATTGAGCAAATTGATGATTTGTTTGACCTGCTCAGTATTTAGTTTCCTAACTATAATAAGAAGGAGAGAATGAGCAAGAGAAAGAAAGTGGGTGTTTAACAACCAGTATTTAAATATTGGGAGATTACACATACAACTCTAAATGTTTGGCTTCTCTTGAAAAATCTAAAATTCTGATAGCAATGCTGGGTTTGCATCCCCACACGTCAGTAATCAATGAATTTGAGCAGAAGTAGACCCCTGCAGGTCAGGGCAGGTACTGTGTTGAAGGCCACAGTCCCTAACACTTCCTGTTACCTCTGCAAATGTCCGTTGCCTTCTATTTTTATGACTAGGCTGAGTTTTTGGTGTTGTTTTGGAATAAAGATAAACATTTTTCATAAATCTCGCTTCAACAATTCTTAGGTAACTGATTTCAGCAGGTATTTCAGCTTTCTAACCTCCACCGTAAAGGAAAATCAGAAGATATTGAACACCAGCTGGAAGCATTTGTTCTTCATCTGGTAGCTAATGACAAAGCTTTGAAATATTTTGAGGATTTAAGTAACTGATTTAAGACAAGTTTTAAGAAGCATAATCTGAAAAATAGATTTCAAACAAGAATTTTAGTTTCAATTTGCCATTTAGCCAATTACTTCTGCACCTTGTCACATAAGTATGCCTTAGCAAGAATGTCACTAAATCACCCCAGTCCTCTGTTTACTTAATAGATAAGAAAAAGAGGTGAGCAATTTGTAATAAATGACCTCTAACTCTGAGAACTTTCTAGGTCTGACAATTTCTGACCATCTCTATATGTGGATTCTGCAATAGGTATTGTGTTCATGTCACATTCTTTTTTTACACTCCTTTAAATTGCGTGTTTGGAATGAGTAAAAGAGTCTCAACTGCCTTCACAGAAGAACTTGATTTCTGTTAATCTCCCCCAGTGCTAGGTTTCAGAATGACTGCTAAAAATGGAGCCATCAGGTGAAGACAATTTTCCAAGGCTGCTCATTATGTATGAGTCTAGAGGTTGCCTCCTAAGAACAAGATATACTTTTGAAAAATTTCTAACTAGCCAAGAGAATCACAAAGGGTCCCTTTCAGCTGCTTCTTGTACACAGTATAGTTTAAGCCCTTGGCCTTCTCCTTAGTTCCTCAACAGAAGCCAGCATCAACCTGGATTTTGCTATGTTTGTCAGAATTTTCTTATTCAAGCAAGAGCCAGGGGCATAAAGTTTCTCCAAAACAGAACCCCAAAGTCCCTCAAATTAGGATATATAATCTGTTTTTGTGGTTCAGTTATAGTTATTGACCAAAACCTTGTTAAAGAGAGGACAGCACAGGTTGCAGGGCCTGGTCTCTAGCTCCTTTACACATGGTTAGATTCAGCTTGAACAGATTTACACAAAAAATAAAATCATCAGAACTTGTTTTCCCAGGGATACATTGATTGCTGTTTTGAACTTAATTCTTATTCTCTTAGTATACTGAAAAGTGGCTTGTGGTAAGAAAAAAATGGATATTTGTCAACAATATTTTTATAATTTTAAAGTTGAGGAGTTGAAAATATATTTTGAAATATTTAACCTAAACAAGTTAAATTTTGACTAATTTTAGAATATACGTTCGTAGGACAAAGCTCTATTCTCTTTGGCTCCCACCACAAAAATGTTCACAATCCACAATGTTCCAAAACAAAACCATTCAATATCAGACTCAGAAATCTGCTCTGCTGGCTGGATCTGACTGCTAAAACAGAAACATCTTCAATACATAAAACATTTTATTGATTTGAGATGGGCAAGAACCCCTTACAGATATTACAAAGCATGCCAAATTGATTTCAGGTAATTAAGATCATAGTAAGAAGTACATACAGAATATCAATATTTTACAAGAAGGAGGCATATTATTTCTGACAAATTTATGACATGTACTTTTAACAAGTTCTAATATTTCTTCCTTGAATAAAATGTTCACAGTGAAATTGGATAATAAGAATTATACTCTGGGTCACAAAGTACTTGTGAGATTTTTTGGAGTAGCATCTAAAAATATTAATGCTACTAAATACTCCCTTCCAGGTTACAGACCTCTAAATTTAATACACTAATCAAACAAAGCTGTTTGGAGGCACCCTGATTTCTCTTGCTTCTGTGGCTTATTATACTCATTATCTCACTTCACTCAGGTTTTGGATGACTTGTTTCTATTCTAGGTAATGCCTGTATAAGAATGGTTTAATCATACTAATAACGGTTGGCTTGATTCTCCCATCCTATTCCCATGTAACTTCCCTAAAGTCAAAAATCCCTTTCAAAGTGCCTTAACCTTGAGAATTCATGTGTTGCCCATATGGGAATATTTGTACATCTTTAAGATGATTGCTTCTTTGTTGCTATTATTATCTTCTTCTCAAAACAAATATAATGAACAGTGCATGTCATGCCCATATTTTTCAGAGAAGGAATCTCCAGAAAGTACTTAATGGTCCAACTGGAAAATGTAACAATACAGTGTTTCCTGGTTTTTCAATTTACTACAGGTGAGTAATCTCTGAAACACCCAAGACAGTGAACAGATTGAATCAGTTTTAACAATTTGAATCTTGAATGATTTCCAGCGTGCTTGTATCCAAGCTGTTTTTGCCTTTCTTTAACTAATACTTCAAATAAAGATTAAATACTTTTTCTTTGAAAGTGAGCTGAAACTACTGGAAAATTGTGTGCTTTAGAAAACTACATTCATTATAAAATGACTGGGCATTGTAATTACACTGATATTTTAATTGGTGTTGCCATAAATTTGGGGGTAGGGATTTTCTCTTTAAATTCTTCTTTGGTATGCTGATATTCTCTAAAAAAGACATAATTCCAATCAATTCAGACATTTCAACATTACCGGAACATTTAATTATATAAGTATTATAATGGGGCTTTGGAAAAAAGTTGCAGACTTTCAACACTGGATATACTGAGGTATTTTCCAATCTTCCAAATAGGCCTTAGAATTCTAGTTTGGAATAAAGTCCTCCACCAGCACGTTACAACTACTCTAAATTTAGCACCGACCACTATATTAAGCTGAATTTGCCATCAACTGAAATAAAGGCAGAAAAAGTAAAAATATATATGGTTTTGAAAGATGGTGTATGTTCTAATAAATTATATTGCATCTAATGAAAGCAATCAAAATACAAAGTTTGAACAACTGGGATGAAATTTCTAAAATTTGATTTCAGTATATCTGAATTTTTTTTTTTTTTTTTTTTGAGATGGAGTCTCGTTGTGTTGCCCAGGCTGGAGTGCAGTAGCGTGATCTCGGCTCATGCAAGCTCTGCCTCCCGGGTTCACGCGATTCTCCTGCCTCAGTCTCCAGAGTAGCTGGGACTACAGGCACCCTCCAGCAAGCCCGGCTAATTTTTTTGTATTTTTAGTAGAGACGGGGTTTCACCGTGTTGGCCAGGATGGTCTTGATCTCCTGACCTCATGATCCACCTGCCTCAGCCTCCCAAAGTGCTGGGATTACAGGTGTGAGCCACCGCGCCTGGCCTGAAAAAATTTTTTTTAAAGTACATTTAGATGTCTTAAAAATTTGCTTTGGATTCCCATTGTTAATGAACACAGCCAAAATCACCTTTTACTTCTTTAAAAACAGCAAATGCTAAGGAGAAAGATTACTGATTCTGAACATAAAGGAAGAACACATTAGCAATCATGCCTGGTAGATTCATCACAGAATATGAAAAAAAAATGAACTTTTTATGATCATCTTATGTCAAGGAAAACCTTTCACTTGAGCCATCTCATTCTACCACATGCATAGAAAACGCTTAATGTCATAATCACAAGGGTCACTGAACACTGAAACCACATCAGGAGGTAAAATGAGCACAGACTTTGTAAGCTTTGTAAGCTGATAAGTCCTGGCTAAACTTACATCGATTCTTGAAGAATACGAGCTATTTGGGGAAAGGACAGGGCACAGCATAAAGAAATTTATCCTGGCAGCTGTTTTGAAATTTTAACATTTGAAAAAAATATCAAAATTGGCACCTGTGTTGTACAAAATGCATAGCTACTTAAGAAAATCTTTTTTTTTTTTTGTAAAAACTTGTTTCCCCAGTTGCACTGTTTGAAAATGAATCATGTAACCAGAAGGTTGTTCAGGATTATGAAACTTAATGCATTTTATCACAAGCAAATATAAACATTTTCAAGGAAAGCACAGGCAAGAGACATGAAAGACCATATGTTTTCAATGCACTCCATGTCAAAACAATACCAGTCTCCAGAAAATAACTGCTAGTCATATTGAATTATTTTGCCTGATATCTTCCAAAAGTTACTTGGAAGAAATTACAGTGCACTCCATGTACCATGTAATGGATAAAAATAGATTTCCCCAGACCAAACATATTACGTTCATGAATTATTTTATTGGCCATAATGCTTTATAGGATTTCCCAGTTTTATTGCTCATGGGTTAGTGGCAAAGTTAAAAAGAAGATAAGAGAAATACAGGCTTAATTTTCTGGAAAATATTTCTCAACAAGCTATGTAAACTCCTTTTATTACATGAATAGTCTTACTATACAAAAATAGGCGGGGCATGTTCTCTTCCCAGAGACTGAGATATTTTTTTTCTTCTGGTGAAGCCTGTAACCATGCACAGGTTCACACTGCTCCTGCCATGCTCCACTTTGTAGCTCAAACACACACATGCTCCGAAAAAGAGAAAACAGCAGCAAATCCACTTGAAAAAGGAGAGGCTGAAATAACACTTCTCTAAGGAGCCTTCTGGCTTTAACATTTCACTAGCCTCCCTTTTTGACCCATGTCAAAATACCGCTCAGGTGATTAGATGGGGCACTGCAAAGGATTTGTTCGACATATAATCCTTTTCACACTGCTCTTAGAAATGACCTCTTGCATTGCCAAACCACTTTCTAAATAATTATATCAAAAACGTGGTAAATAAATCCTCAAAAAAAAATCTTCAATATCGAAGAGTTAAATCATGCCTTAGAAACAGTCTTTCACACTGAAGGGAGAGGCAGGGCAGGGAGAGCGAAATGGAAGGATCCTTCCCTAGTGATGCTGGTAGGATTCTTTGTCCCTTTCACGATATCCTTCCTAATCTTTTTCTGTGTTTTGGGCCCACAGTTTACTTCCAATAATCCTTCTATTTTTGAAGGCCTAATGTGTACCAGACCCTTTGCTAGATATTTACTATCCCTTAGCTCATTTAATCTTTTCAGCAACCTAATGCACATCTTGACACTTAGTACAAGCTAGATAACTTGCAGGGCTTAATACGACATGAAAATTTGGAGCGTGTCGTCCTAAAGGCAAGTAAAATTGTCATGACAGATTATAATATATAAAGCACTTACTTTTCTTTCGCAGCCTCCCTCTCAGGACCTTCTTCATTTGCTAATTAATGCTGTGCTCCTTGAGCACGGGAACACTCACCAGACTAGTGAAGAGGCTCACAGATGCTCACAGGTGTCCCCAGTCTCGCCCTGTGTTGCGTGCACTCACCTGAACACGTGCAGCTCATCAGGTGCTAGATTGCCCCTCTTGCTGACTACCCAATCAATGCATCATGCCCCAGCTCTGGGGGTAGGGGCATTGGGCCAGGCATCTTACCTTCCTACTAGCCCAACTCCAACCTGAGGCAGATGGGACACACTAGGAAGGTACCTGGATCACAAGTGGATAAAATGTTCATTCCCACCTGTGCAATGTACAATGACACCACTCCAAGACACTGCGGGGCATGCAAGACCCTCCCCATGTCTTCACCCTGGCCCTTGACAAGGGAGAAGGGCCCCAACAGGCACCACGGGGTGAGGGAGGCCAGTCAGGGCCCAGGGTGCAGAGGAGAGGGGAGATGGCAGCCAGAAACCCATCTGGGGTGGTGGGGAAGCCCCCAGCACTTGCTCCATTGTTATTTCTGACTTCAATTACAAATCACCAAATGAAAGATATAATTACTAAGAATTTAGAATGGTGACTATAGAGCCTTAAACTAAGTTCAGGACATTTCTGAGGGGGCATGGAGCTTTGTATGACTGCACTGGTCACATGCCAATGAAGCCAGTTTTGCTAACAAAGAGAAGACATCTAATAAATATTAGTTCCTTTCTCTTCCTCAACTATTCTCTCTAATAGCCTGTAGGGCCCCCACCCACCCAATTGAAAGCATGAGGTTTCTTTGACAAAAACATGGTAGATATATTTCCACCAAGAGAAAAAAGAATCATTATTTTCTATTTAGTCCTTTCTCACAAATGATGAAACTGACTCGGAGAAAGATTAAGTAACATGGTAAAATATCCATCTGGTATGTACGTGGTAGACCTGAGTCTGAAACCGGAGTCCTTGGCCTTTCTGTTATGTGCAGCTGTTGGGTAGTAGGAGTGGCAAATGCATGATGAACACTTCCTAATAAATGTGTTGATATCTGATAATGTTTTTACCTACTTTTACCACTGACTTTTAGGAAAAAAAAACCCAAAACATCTTGACACTTTAAGCAGATGTTTATGACATGTCCAACTTGTATGTTACAGTTTTAATGTGAATGCATCCTTTTTTGAGAAAAATAAATCTCCTCCTCATAGATGGCCATCACTAACTTGTTAATTGTTCATGTACAGTACAATGTATAGATAATGTTTCACTGACTCATGCTTTAGAAATAAAGGGTACCTAGTTTTTGTAAACTTATTTTTGTAATAGTCTTATAAGCTTAACCTTGCACTAGTCTTGAAATGCACACACATGCCGTTATATAAGCCTATATATTTTAAATAAATTTCCATTTTCTTCTTTAATACTAATCAAAACAATATATTATCAAAAAATTGGAATATAACGAAAAGATAATAAATACCTCACCACTCTCACACAACCACACTTAATTTTGGTGTATTTTTTTCTAGTATTGTATGATAAAAATATGCAGTTATAGTCTAACACTTTGTTTTAAATGAAAGGAAAATCTAAAACCAACAAGTAAAGTCCACACATATGATTTTATTATTTTGCCAAAGGCACAGACGTGGACTAGAAAGTTTTAAAATATCTCTTCTATATTGAAACTAAAATTACAGCTTTTTATTTTGAAAAATGCTAAAAAGAAAAAGTAAAAATCTCCCAGGACTCACCTATGAAGTAAAATTTTCTTCTACTCCACTCACTCAATTATCTATGCTAGACTTAACTATTTTTAAAGTTTGTATAATCTTTAAAAATAGTTAAGTCTAGCATAAAGAATTAGATATAAAGGTATATATCTTGCTCAAAAATTTTCTCAAATTCATGCTAGATATATGTAGACACACACAAATATGCACATTATTATATAATAGGAATCATACTATACATATTGATGTGTAACTGTATTTGTATACTCAATAGCTTGTAACCTCCATCTGGTACTAAAATGGTATATCATATTTTGACCTTATATATTTACTAATGTCTATAAAAGCAATTAAAGCCTACAGGGTAAGATATTTTCAGGTCAGAAAATAACATTTTTAACACTGATATATCTAGAAGTCTGTTAGACATGAAGATCGTTTTTTTTCTGTTTTTTTGAGACAGGGTTTCACTGTGTTACCCAGGCTGGAGTGCAGTGGCGCAATCACAGCTCACCGGAGCCTCGACCTCCTGGGCCCAAGCAATCTACCCACCTTGGCCTCCCAAAGTGCTGGGATTAACAGATGTGAGCCACCACGCCCAGCAAGATACTTTATTGACCCATTATCAATGGGGCATCCTTTCAAAGCAAAAATACTTCGTTCTACCTCCTAACCTCTCTAGACCTTCATTTGTGCCTTTCTGGTAGAACTTACTGCAGTCTGTTTATATTAGTTAAGAATCCAAGTCAATCCTCTCAACTAAATTACAAAATTTTGAGGAAAAGAACAATATATCTTGTTTCTCCTATAGTCTTTAGAAAATAGTGTCTTGCACAAGATATTTCCTTAGTTAATGTTTATTGCTTAAACAAATACATAAATCAGTAACTCAATTTACTTTGAGTTGCTTCACTAACAGTAGTATTAGGTTTGCACTAATCAAACTCTTAATGTAATTTTTCTTTGTGATGCACATTTGAGATGACAGGCCAGGTTCAGTGTGTGAGCACTGCCAAAACAATGAATGCACCCATGTAACAACTAAGCCTGAAGTTGTGGTCTCATATGCTGGTAATTAGCAGGGAAATTTCATTATCATTGTAGCCTTTTAAAATACCCCTCACACTTGACCATTTTTAATCTACTTGAAGAGATCATGACAGTGATAAGCTTCTAAAAACTTCAACCTTTTTAGTCCCTGTAAGTAGAGACTAAAACCTTATATTAATAAAAAAAAATCCTTCTGTAAGATTGTGAACTCAGAGTTTTATCAAATTGCACACATATGCTTTAATTTCTTAGTAAACACATACGCTATGTCTTTGTGTTTGTTTTTCTATTCTTATATATGCTCAAACTTATAAATAGTATTTTTCCTTGTTTCGAGTCCCAATTTCTTCTAGATTTTGATTATGTAAATTTTCAAATGTACCTAAAAAGAGTAGTATAATAAACTTACCCCCCAAACTTCAATAATAATTTAATAAATGTTTAGAGTCCTAAAAGTCAGATAATTTGTTTCCTAGAAAATTTTATGAGATTTCTTGTCAGCCTCCCTTTCAAACTCTAGACAGAGTTCTGCACAAAAGTAAACAGGAGAAGAGTCACCTCAAAACAAATAAGCTTCAGGAAGCGAAAACCAGAACCACATGGGCACCCTGAACTGCATCTTTCAAGGAGAGACTGGCCTTATACTTAGGCACCTTGTTTGCAATATAAAGCAGTGGAATGAAGAGTTAAGAAAAGAGAAGGTTGCACGTGATCAATATGTCCTAAATGCTAGCAAAACTTTATGCACCTGGAACTGCACTGCATCCTGTAGACTACACAGAGGTGGGATGAGGCACGATCCTTGCCATCAAGGAGCTCACACATTTGTAGGAAATGAGAAATTACCTAATTACCAGGAGAAATGTGTACATTTAATTTGAAAAGCCAGAAAGATATCATTATGGTGGTGTTGAATCATTTATTTACCACCTATGTACTTTATTTTTTCTTTCAAAGCAATAATTCCTTTTTACTTTACATTACTAAGAGACATATTAATGATAATAAACATTTAGTAGTTTGGTAGAAAATTCCCACTTTCCTGCCTTTAATTATCAACAAACCATATTGTTAAAAAAGTTTTCATGCAATACATATGTTACCAATGATCTTTTGTTTCTCTTGTAGCCCATGAGCAACTTTGGCCAGCTAAGTGAAAAGGCACGTAACTTCTTTTTAGTTGACTTATCCACAGCAAAGTTTTATAGAAACTCTTCCTCAGCTTATCCTTTCAGTATGACAATTTACTCTGACCTCAGGCTGACTGCTGGGAGAGAAGGGGGTAAAGTAAAATGAAGTGGAATTATGAAACTTATTCCAAATCATCACTCGCATTACATAGTGTCATCCAAGGGCCAGGAGCATAGGGATTCCCTGGGAGAATGCTTGTTAGAAATGCAGGCTCAAAGGCCTTAGCCAGCTCTCCTGGAGAAGAATCTACATTTTAATAAGATCCCCAGCTGATTTCGTATGCCCACTAAAGTTTGAGAACAACTATTCTAAATTGTATTTGATCTCTATGCAGAGCCTGTGACATCATTGCATGATTTTACCGTTGCTTAGGATTAGAGAAACAGGTTTCACTTGCCTTTTCTAAATGATATATACACTCATGGATAAATTTGATTTAATAATCTTTTACATAGAAATCTTAGGTTTAAAGCCTTTTTAGCTGCTCTCTATAAAAATTAATACTTGATGATAAGACCTTTGATTTTTAGAAAACGATTAGAATTCTCAGCTAGAAAAGAAAGTCATTTCACATTTCCATAATAGTCAACAGATTTCTCTATCTCTCTATGTAATACTCAGCAAGAGAAAGTAAAGAAAGATTAAACACTAAAACCAAAAATATTACATAGAATAAATAGAATTCTTGCCATTAGCATACCCTAACCCAAGCCATTTTGAAAACACATACACACATAATTTCATAGCATATTCCACACCCATTTTCTGCAGAGCAAATGTGGATTTAGTCTTTAAAACCTTCTGTTTTCTGAATAACTGCAAAATGTTTTTTTTCCCCTTGATTTTTTGGGGGGTTTCTTGTTTGTTTGTTTTGTTTCTTTGTTTGTTTGCTTTGAGACAGGGTCTTGCTCTGTCACCCAGGCTGGAGTACAGTGGCACAATCATGGCTCACTGCAGCCTCAACCTCCCAGGCCCAAGTGATTTTCCCACCTCAGCTTCTCTATTAGTTTGGACCACAGATGTGTACCACCACACCAGGCCAATTTTTTTTTTTTACATTTTGTAGAGGCTGGGTTTCACTATATTTTCCAGGCCAGTCTCAAATTCCTGGGCACAATCAATCCTCCTGCCTCAGCCTCCCAAAGTTTGCAATATACTTTTAATTGGAGAAAACTGAGAAGGCTAAAGTGCTTTTCATTTTATTATATTCCCTTCTCACATTTTAGTGGAGCAAACTCTGGCTTTTAAAATTATCTCAAATGTGAATAAAATACTTCTTAGTTCACTATTTTTTTCTTGTTTATCTCTAAATGTATTTACACTTCAGCAATGATAGATACATCATATGGTCTCTTGTATCTGAGTTAATATATGTAAGTTACAACTAACTTTATCAGTCCACAAATATTCAACAAACCTCTCCAGATTTACCACTATTATTCAAAACACACATCTGATTTCAATAAACTAACAGGTCCTTAGATAAACTATAATTGAAGGGGTAGAAATGAGATGAACTGGTAGAACCAAAGGAGAATTTGGCTTTGATGGTAAGTGAAAGGATCCAGACATTAGTCGTGTGGTCAACTCTAGTGTGGTGATGTGGTTTGGCTGTGTCCCCACTCAAATCTTATCTTGAATTGTAGCTCCCATAATTCCCAAGCGTCGTGGGGGTGACCTGCTGAGAGGTAATTGAATCATGGGGGTCGGTCTTTCTCATGCTGCTCTCATGATAATGAATAAGTCTCATGAGATCTGATGGTTTTATAAAGGGCAGTTCCCCTGCACATGCTCTCTTGCCTGCCTCCATGTAAGATGTGACTTTGTTCTTCCTTTGCCTCCCACCATAATTGTGAGGCCTCCCTAGCCATGTGAAGCTCTGAGTCCATTAAAACTCTTTTTCTTTATAAATTGCCCAGTCTCAGGTATGTCTTTTTTAGCAGTGTAAGAACAGACTAATACAGTAAATTGTTACTGGTAGAGTGAGGTACTGCTATTAAGATACCTAAAAATGTGGAAGTGACTTTGGAACTAGGTAACAGACAGAGGTTGGAACAGTTTGGAGGGCTCAGAAGAAGATAGGAAAATGTGGGAAAGTTTGTATCTTCCTAGAGACTTGAAGGGCTCAGAAAATAGGAAGATGTGGGAAAGTTTGGAATTTCCTAGACCCTTGTTGAATGGCTTTGACCAAAATGCTGATAGTGATGTGGACAATTATGTCCAGACTGAGGTGGTCTCAGATGGAGATGAGGAACTCGTTGGGAACTGGAGTAAAGATAACTCTAGATATGCAAAGAGACTGGCAGCATTTTGCCCCTGCACTAGAGATCTGTAGAACTTTGAACTTGAGAGAGATAATTTAGGGCATCTGGCAAAAGAAATTTCTAAGCAGCAAAGGATTCAAGATGTGATTTGGGTGCTGTTGAAAGCATTCAGTGTTATATATTCAAATATATGGTTTGGAATTGGAACTTACATTTAAAAAGAAAGCAGAGCATAAAAGTTTGAAAAATTTGTAGGCTGACAATGCAATAGAAAAGAAAAACCCATTTTCTGAGGAGAAATTCAAGCCAGCTACAGAAATTTGCATAAGTAAGCAGGACCCAAATGTTAATTGCCAAGACAATGAGGAAAATGTCTCCAGGACATGTCAGAGGTCTTCACAGTACCTCCTCCTATCACAGGCCCACAGGCCTAGGAAGAAAAATGGTTTCATGGGCAGGGCCCAGGGCCCCCCTGCTGTGTGCAGCCTAGGGACATGGTGCCCTGTGTCCCAGCCATTCCAGCTGTGGCTAAAAGGGGCCAAGGTACCGCTGGGCCCATGGCTTTAGAAGGTGCAAGACCGAAGCCTTGGCAGCTTCCAAGTGGTGTTGAGCCTGCAGGTGCACAGAAGTCAAGAATTGAGGTTTGGGAACCTCTGCCTAGATTTCAGAGGATGCATGGAAATGTCTGGATGTCCAGGCAGAGGTGTGATACAGGGACAGAGCCCTCATGGAGAACCTCTGCTAGGGTAGTGGAGAAGGGAAATTTGGGGTTAGAGCCCCCACACAGAGTCCTCACTGGGGCACTGCCTAGTGAAGCTGTGAGAAGAAGGCTACCATCCTCCAGACCTCAGAATGGCAGATCCACTGACAGCTTGCACTGTGTGCCTGGAAAAGCCATAGTCACTCCTTGCCAGCCTGTGAAAGAAGCGGAGCTAGAGGGGGAGTTGTACCCTGTACAGCCACAGGGGCAGAGCTGACTAAGTCCTTGGGTGCCTACCTCTTGCATCAGTGTGACCTGGATATGAGACATGGAGTCAAAGAATATCATTTTGGAACTTTAAGTTGTAATGACTGCCCTGTTGGATTTCGGACTTGCATGGGGCCTGTAGCCCCTTTGTTTTGGCCAATTTCTCCCATTTGGAATGAGTATATTCACCCAGTGTGTGTACACCCATTGTATCAGGGAAGTAACTAACTTGCTTTTGATTCTACAGGCTCATAGGCAGAAGGGACTAGCCTTGTCTCAGATGAGACTTTGGACTGTGGACTTTTGAGTTAATGCTGAAATGTGTTAAGACTTTAGGGGACTGTCGAGAAGACACGGTTGTGTTTTGAAATGTGAGGACGTGAGATTTGGGAGGGGCCAGAGGCAAAATCACATGGTTTGGCTTTGTCCCCACCCAAATCTCATCTTGAATTGTAGCTCCCATAATTCCTATATGTCATGGGAGAGACCCTGTGGGAGGTAATTGGATCATAGAGGTGGGTCTTTCCCATGCTGTTCTCATGATAGTGAATAAGTCTCATGAGATCTGATGGCTTTATAAAGGAGAGTTCCCTACATACTCTCTCTTGCCTGCTGCCATGTGAGACATGAATTTGCTCCTCCTTTGCATTCCACCATGATTGTGAGGCCTCCCCAGTCATGTGGAGCTGTGAATCAATTAAACATCTTTCTGTTATAAACTACCCAGTCTTGGTTATGTCTTTATTAGTAGTGTGAGAACATACTAATACATGTGGGGAGTTGGAGGTGGAAGGGGGTAAAGAAAGTGAGACAACTCTTCCTCTTCTTCCTCCTCCTTCTCCTCTCCTCTCCCTCCTCCACCACCACATTCTACTTTCTTTTCTTCACAGTTCAAAGGACTTCTGTCCTCAGCAGTTGGGGAAAGCCAAGACACATCTTCTATAGACTATTCTCTACAATTAGCCACAGGCAGTTTGCTACTAACTGTCCCTAAACACAGATATCTGGCGGTCTCCACTGTAAACTAAATACATTCATGTTTTTAACACAACACAAAATCACGGATATGATCTTAGTAGTTAGGAAACCCCCCTTAAGTTTGTATTAGGACACGTACGTACCCAATACTGAACCATAAACATAAGACCAACTCAGCATCAAGCTTGCCCAGACCCAAGCTGCCTAAGAAAGGGATGACAGACCTAGGGCTGAGAAATGAAACTAACTTCATCACGGTTCCAGAGGATGTGGGTAGAAATCAAAATTAGACCCTCTAAAAAGGGTATGAAGAGGTCAACTCATGCTTGGCCCATTTTAACATCCATAAACTTTGGGATCCAAAGTAGTAGGCAGCAACAGGAGCTGCTGGCAGTGGCCATCCTGTAGATAGCCAGGTGGTAGCATCCTTTTGAAATATTTTCTTCCTTTATTAAATGATTTTACTCCCACATTCTACAAATATATGTATCTTCAATTCTACATTCCCTATATTTGGGAATTGGAACATAGGTATCTGAGGGTACAATAATAGTTTCTAATTATTTTTCCTCCTAAGAAATTCTTGGTATCTTCCTCTTTTTGCTTTCCCTATGCCCAAACCCTCTCAATTCTTAAACACTCTTCACCAATCTAAGGTTATTTTGACAGACTTGCATGCTGTAACAAGATGTTTCCTCCTCTTGTCAAACCCATGTGTTTTTCATCCTGAGCAATGGCATTTTAAAAAATTATGTTCTTCAACATTATTTGTAAGGTCAGTGTTTCACTTCCCTATTCTTTCTATGCCAGACTTCACAAATGCAGAAGGAGTTTTGTTGTTGTTTTTTAAATTCCACCTGTAAATCCAACCTTTTCAGTTTCTACCTTAGAATTAAAATTTATAAGAAATACATTCTAAATCATTTTCTCAGTGGTATCATTTCTTCTCAGTATATTCACAAAAGCATGAAGAAGTTGATGGGTTGTAAGAATCTTGGTACACCTCGTGACTTACCATGGAAACTATCCAGAACAGGTGGTCTCCAAATACCACCAGGATTTTTTCTCCAGAGCTGACATCAAAAATCACTATTATTCCATAGAATGTGAAAACCTTCTGTTTCATTAAAAGACCACAGTTTATATTTTGTGAGAAGAACCTTATCAAACTCCACAAGCACAGTTTCTTCAAATTTTTCTCTGTGGCATAATATCTACCTTCACTTGCCAAGATTTTAACTCTAATTTGTTTTCATCTGTCTCCTCAAGGTAGTTTATAATTTATTTATAAGGTATTTATAGTTTATTTTTTTTCTGTGTTATGTATGCTAGCATTTTGTCTAGGAGCTCTTCGTTCTTCTAAATAACCTGAAGCCAAACCAGACGTTCCTCAAGAGGTTTCTTAAAGTTTTGTTGTGTTTTCCTCTACCATGTAGTAGTAATATTTTATGCACACCTTTAGTGTATTTAAGAGCACTCTATATTTTTAAACCTACCTTCTCTCTCAAAAGACTATATATTCTCCCTAGAATACACTATTTATTTTCAAATACACCCATTCACTATCACCACCACTGCACCTAATACATTCATGACATCAACTAGTGATCCAACAAGTGTTTGTTGAATTACAAAATGGAAAAAAAAAACATTCTTTTGGTGGCCATAATTACAAGTGAATTATAATTCTTGTAGTAGAACACCAGTGAAAATTATTGAATGATTTGGGGTGGTGGGTGGTTCTTTGAACTCTGAATGTTCACTTCTTGGGTACAAAGGTTACTAATTTTCTGAGTGTTAGAAATTAACACTGATGTGCATCACCCAATGAGGCCAAACTCTTTCAGAAACCACAATAGTGTTGTAACAAAATCTAGCTTTTCCTGCCTTTATCTATATTTCCTATTGCTCCTTGCTTTTGGTATATCAGATTCCTAGAAACACTATTTTAAAGACTTATTTGGCTACTTTCCAATCTCTTGATCCTTCCTGTTAGAAATTTTTCATTTTTAATTGAAGATGTTAGATTCCAAAGAATAAAATGCATTTATGCCTTATATTTATATATCTTTACTTTTACCCAATCACAGTGAAACAGAAAATAAAACTAGAAATCCTTGTGTAATATTTTGGCAATTTGCTCTTGGTTTTCTTTTTTTTTTTTTTAGACAGGGTCTCACTCTGTCACCCAGGCTGGAGTGCGATGGTGTGATTATGGCTCACTGCAGTCTTGACTTCCCAGACTGAAGTGGTCCTTCCACCTCAGCCTCCTGAGAGGCTGGGACTACAGGTATGCACCACCAAGCCTGACTAATTTTTTTTTTTGCATTTTTTTTGTAGAGTTGGGGTTTCACACTATTGCTCAGGCTGATTGCCAACTCCTGGGCTCAAGGGATCCACCCACCTCAGCCCTCCACAGTGCTGGCTGGTATTAGAGGTGTAAGCTGCCACGCCTGGCCCAGTTTTCAAATATTTTTAAAACCCCTTTTACAATTGTATAACAACAACAGGAAAAAAAAAAAACAACAGATTCTGAAATAGATCAGAGAAACAGAGAGTAAACTCTAATAATTAGAATTAGAGATCAAATTCCAAGGAAATTACAACTCAGCAAATACTAATTATCACCAACATACTGTTCATTGAAACTACTCTTTGGTCTATTAATCTTTATAAAAATTATTCATCTTGAAACCTCCAGGACCTAGCATTGGGTCTAGCATCTAATAAGTAAGTTTAGTGAATCTATAGACAATATTGAATCACGTACCAAGGAGAGTTAATGATAGAAATAGAGAACACTGATTTATTCTTAAGAAATTTCAGTTTAACAAAGCTGCAACATATAACAAATGTAATATGAATGTTAGAGCATATATATTTATAAGATTGGATACAGAGCTAAATTAGTTTCTTCATTTATAAAGCACATAAAACTTTTTTTTTTTTTTTTTTTAGATGGAGTCTTGCTCTTTCACCCAGGCTGCAGTGCAGTGGAGCAATCTCGGCTCACTGCAACCTCCGACTTCCTGGTTCAAGCTATTCTCCTGCCTCAGCCTCCTGAGTAGCTGAGATTACAGGCACACGCCACCACGCCCAGCTAATTTTTTTTTTTTTTTTTGTATTTTTAGTAGAGACGAGGTTTCACCATGTTGGCCAGGATGGTATTAATCTCTTGACCTTGTGATCTGCCCGCCTCAGCCTCCCAAAGTGCTGGGATTACAGGCACGAGCCACCGCACACCTTAAAACTTTTAATGTGTTTATATACACTGAGAAAGGTAGCTAAAAGTGAGCAGAATTACCCAAGTTTAGTTTGGCACAAATTTCTTCCCTCATCCCTCCCAAGGAACACTTATTAACATCTTTCAAGAAAGCAACGTTCCATGACCTGGTGCAGTGGCTCACGCCTGTAATCCCAACACGTTATGAGGCCGAGGCAGGCGAATTACATGAGCCCAAGAGTTCGAAAAAAGCCTGGGCAACATGGTGGAACCCTGTCTCTACTAAAAATACAAAAATCAGCTGGGCGTAGTGGCACACACCTGTTGTCCCAGCTACTTGGGAGGCTGAGGCAGGAGAATTGTTTGAACTGGGAGGCGGAGGTTGCAGCGAGCGAAGATCAGGGCACTGCACTCCAGCCTGGGCAACAGAGTGAGACTCTGCCTCAAAAAAAAAAAAAAAAAAAAGAAAGAAAAGAAAAAGAAAAAAGCAGGGTACAGTGTTCCATAAAAAGCCCTTTCTGAAACTGAACTAATGTGATGGCAATGACTGAAACAAGAGATGACTAATCAAAAAAAGATTCATAGACAGGAGTCCTGAACTGTGTCTTGAAGAAGATTCACGTGTTCAGAGAATATGGGAAAAGGTATGACAAGGCAAGACTAATATTATGTTCTGTAACTCTTATTTATTATAGAAGGGATATAAAGAATTGAATATAGATTAGCTTAACTTTATGAATCAACCAAAGATGTCAAGAAAGGAATGTTTAAGTAGAACTTACTAGAATAAATGAATAGTCCCTACTTCAGAAACAGGTTTCACAAAGATTGTACTTGTGAGTATACCTATATAGATGTGATTATCGGTACACAAACCATAAAAAGATGAAAATAAATGCAGTTTGCTAACTATACTAGGTGATACAAATTTAGTAGTATATCCTGCTAGTCCAAAAATGAGTTCCATTATCTGCTTAAGGGACTGAGAGTCATGTTTCAGAGTGCCTGTTTGGGTGAGGTGAAATGTATTCAAGATTTTGCACTTTTTTACCAAAAGGAGGAAATAGAAATACATGGGAGTTGGAGACTGGAGGAACATGAGGAAAGATATGAGAAAAAATGAATAATGGCATGGCCTGGTGTTATTCTGCCAAACAGTTCTAAGGATGGGTTGGGCAATGAATGAGGAAGAATAATTAAATTCAGCACTAAAGAAGCCATTGTCCAGTGAAACGCTAAGAGTATGGGCTCTGGCACCTAGCAATAAGTTTAAAACTAATATGGAAAAAGGAATATCCCCACCTCTGGACTGAAAGAGAGTAACAATATCTGGTGGGGCCTGAACAGCAGTGGCCAAGCAGTGGTGGCCACCCTCGAGGGCGATGGAGTCTCAGTGAAGGTGCTTTCCCCACGAGCGCATCAGCTGCAGCAGCTGTGGTAGGACTGCTCCCTCCAAAGACTTTCTGGCAGCAAGGTAAAAAACATGAGTGGATTTTTTTTTTTCTTGTACGCATGTGAGATATCCCTGGATATATGCAGAAATAAGTGGTGCTGAAGTTCTATAGTCATATACATAGAATAAAAGAAACATAATTAATTAGTATTAATATTAATGAGACTTTATTTGGACTTAAAGCATGGTCAGACCTGGTGATGTTTATGTAAGGTAAAGATATAATGTTTCTAATATGGTCCTTGAAAACATACTTCTGGATCAGGGATTGCAAACACTAATATCTACAGGGGATGCGCAATAACCACAAATATTTGTGATATGTCAGGCAGAACACAGTAGGTGCAAAGCAGCTCATATTCTAACTAAGCATCACTCTTGTCATGGGATATCACCTTTTAAAACATTATCCAAGTATGATCAGAAGGCTGTGTAAAGCTAACAGACCTCCACAATTTCACCTTTGCGTTTGATGCTTCTCTTGATTCTTTAATTGATACTCTAGAATCCAGCTGAAAACATATGATGAATGAATACATAATAAATACATTATTTCTTACTGCTAAAAGCATGTGGTGATAAAAACTAAATTTTATAATTTTTCATCAACAGTATGATCCTATATTTCTCCATGAAATGGACATCAACTATAGAACAAGGATATGACTTAATTAATGTTACAAGGGAAAGTAAGAACACTTCTAATTCATTTGCAGCATCCCCTCATTTGACTAAGAGACATGTACACCAAAATTTCTGCTCCAATTCCTCACAAAACTGTAAAACCTTCCAAAATGGTTCTGCATTCTTCTTTAGCCTATTGAAAGCTAAAGAGACTGACTTTTGCCCTGTAGACTGGGCTTGTGCATAGACCCCATAATGTCTCCATCATTTCAGCATCGCCTTCCTCCACGGCCCCAAGATCCAGCACATCAAACTTCATCCCTATAGACCCTTTCAATTCCATCCAAATAGATGCACACCAAGGGCAGTCACTATCCCCAAATGCCCAATTTCAATGCATGCTTTAATGAAATCACACTGCTACAAGTCTATAGAAATAATTTTTCTCTAGTTTGGCTAAATTAATAATGTTAATAATATTCATTCCATATTCCTCTCTATAATAGTCATTGAAATAAAATCCATGCACCATAAAGAAAGAAGTGTAGCTTTGAACACATTCTATCTTTGTGAGTGGTGGCCATCACCATAATTAAATGGACAATCAGTCCCCAAATTCTCATCAAGATGCTATAAATAAACTACTCCATTAAAATTAGCAAATGTATTTGGTCAAAATCACCAAGACTCACATATCACCACGGTAGAAATAGCTTTTCTGGGTTCTAGCCTAAGAAAGTTCAAAAGCAGGATTTTGAAATACCATTTTTGGCCACTCTGATTTCTCTCACAATAACAAAAGTTGAAACATAACAGTATCTTTTAAAGTTTGTTTCTCTTAAAATTATTTTGAGTCCTTAGGCATGCTTGAAGAAAATGAACAATGGCCAACGCATGACTATTTACCAATTGAGTCGGAAAAGTAAAATGGTGTTAAATGTAACCTTGAGGTTATAGAGTCACTTTCTACAAGAATCTATGTTGTGACAACTTAGCCAGGCTCATCATCCCACTTTTACTGATGAAAAGTCAACTCAAGAAGCTTCCCAGTTCTCTGGTGCAGACGCTGCCGCCTGACAAGTCTTTCTTGTCTGTAACTGCCCTGGCAGACGTGCCGATTACATATGCTTAGTGCATGGATGAAGTTTCAGCTGCTTGGGTCTTTAAAAGCACTCCAGCCCACAGGATCTGGAAAGGTTACACCACAGTGACCCCTCTGGTAAAGCATAGCTGATTCCGCTCATCATTCAAAAGGCCAATTCAAATCCATCATATTTTTATGTCCCATATCCAACATCCATTTAACAGACTAAGTGCACTAAATCTAAGAACTTCAAAGAACCACATGCTTCAGATGGACTTTGAGAAATCACTGAAGACAACTTCTTGCGTATAAGCAATGCTATACTTAAGCCACCCCAGAAAACTATCCTATTTTTAAAGACCATCATAATTGTTCCAGTCTGCCTATATATCCCATTACAAGCCCCTAGCAGGCTTCTTTCTCAAAAAAAAATTATTCCTTATAGATTATCTAAATCCTTCTCATCCTGGCTGAAGCATGCTTTTTCTACTCCAATTCTTTGCCAACTCACTATCTCTCCTACAAATTTTCATGGTTTATTTCAGTTGATGACATCATTTTCTTAGTTATCAAAGGTCCGAATTGTAAACATCTATCTATTGTGACGTCTTAGCCATCACTTTACAATGATCACCAGTCAGCGATTGCTTTGTAACTTTCCTGAATCCATTTGCTTCCTCTACAAATCCAGAGTCCCCAACCTAGTTCACTATGCTATGCAGTAAGTGTGGTACAGTGGAAAGCATTTGAACAGAATCCTGGAAACTTATCTCCAACCTTGGTTCTGCCCCAAAACATGAATAGCGTCTGATAAGTCCCTGCACCTTCCAACTCACTGTCAATTTTCTCCTTAGGAAAGTAAAATACTTAAATTTCTCAGGTCAGTTTAACCTCTACTGTTTTGTGAGTTTTGAGGCACTTTCAAATCTCGTTAATGAGCTCTTATTTGTATGTTCCCTTCACCCTGCACACTGCCATTACATTAAAATTACCGGTACTTCTTCATGAGGAAACTGAGGCTTAGAGAGAGTAACTTGCATTTCCATGGTCACACACTCCACAAATGATAGAACTAGGATATATTGGGGGTCAGGACTAGAGTCAGGCAGACAAGGTGTACAGGGGACAAAATTTAATGAGATACTCTTAGGCTAGCACAAGTGGAGAGTTGGAATCTGAAGGTGCACCCTGGGTACCTTGCTTGCCACACCCTAAAGACACGTG
Source organism: Gorilla gorilla gorilla (assembly GCF_029281585.2). NCBI lineage: Eukaryota > Metazoa > Chordata > Mammalia > Primates > Hominidae > Gorilla > Gorilla gorilla. The sequence continues at coordinate 83,623,827 of NC_073235.2, read as the reverse complement.
TTCTCTTACCTTTGTAATCATGCGATCGTCAAGTTTTTAAATGCATTTTACTATTACTTGTAGTCTATTAGAATTGGAAAGATACATAATTTTGTTCATAAAAGCATTTACAGTATTATTCATTTTGAATAAAATGAAGAAATATGCATTCTGCTTCATTTTGAAATACAATAGACTTCCAAGGTAACTAAACAGTAGGGTGAGATATTATATTTACAGTATTTCTCTGTTTACCTGTAAATAAACAAATATGACTTATACATGATGTTCACATTATTACGTTTTGAACAATACACCATCATGAAATATGTAATACTATATTTTGTAACCATCCCTTGAAACTGTTAAATCAGACGGGCCAGTTTCCTTGTGAGGGAAAAATGAAGTTTCCTCACAAAGACCCAGATGGAATCACTAATCTTCTGATGTGCAATGTTGGTATAAATTGTGGTTAATGAACACATGCCAGGGTGCGGTTAAGTTGTGCTCACTCTCGGATTTAAGTGTGAGTAGTCATAACTACTCAGCTCCTGAAGAAACCCAGTCTCCTAGCCTGAGTGTCTAAGAAGCCTCTCAGATAAGAAAGAGAAGAGACAGTAGCACTGTAAATGTCTCTTTCAAGAAAAGCAGGTCAGCTTCCAAGGAGAGACTTTCTGTTAAGTTGATTGCCCCTGCCCTGGGCTCATGAATCTATATAAAAGGCTAATAATCAGAAAGCACAGAAAAACAAAGAGAACTGCTTCCCAAGAATCTCCACAGGCTAGTAAGAAGATAAAGTATCAACTTCATTAGTACTAATAGTTTCTGCAGTGACAGGAACACAGTACCTTCAATGTCCTTGATGCATTGATGAGTATTACTGATATAGTGTAGATGATTGTCCCCTCCAAATCTCACATTGCAATTTGACTCCCAGTGTTGAAGGAGGCCTGGTGGAAGGTGTTTGGGTCATGGGGGTGGATTCTTCATGAACGGCTTGGTGCCACTCTTATAGTAATGAGTGAGTTCTCACCTTTTAGTTCCCTTGAGAACTGATTGTTTAAAAGTGCCCCAGACCTTCCTCCCCTTCTCTCTCTCTTGCTTCCTTCCTCTTGTGATGTGATGCAAATCCCTTTCCCCTTCCACTATGATTGGAAGCTTACTGAACTCCTCACTAGAAGCAGATGTTGGTGTCATGCTTCTTTTGTACAGCCTGCAGAACTGTGAATCAAATGAGCCTCTTTTCTTTATAAATTACCCAGCCACAGTTATTCCTTTATAACAACACAAAACAGACAAAGACAGGTATCAACAGTAATCTTAATGTATTTATCTGACATTAATAACAAGTATGTATAGTAAAGAATTTGGCCTAATGTATCAATTTAAATTTTTTAAAAAATATACGTTAAAAAATAGAAATTGATCTTGCCCACCAAGAAGGGCTGGCCTTTAGGAGGTAATCTCAGCCAGGAGAATCTTGGAGGGTCTTTCCTGATAGAAGTGTCTTTGTTTACCTTAGGCCATGCCAGATTGTCCAACAATATGATTTAGGTTGGAAGCCATACCAGATAGTATTTAGGGTGGGGAATAACTACATGGTAAAGACCAATTATACAATGTAGAGTTGGGGCTTCAGGTCATGCCCAGAAGGGTTGGAGAATTCGTAATGGAGCCACCAATAAAAACTCTGAACACCAAGGCTCAGACAAGCTTCCCTGGTTGACAATACTGTATGTATATTGTCATGCATCAATGGCAGGAGAGTCACGCATCCTGACTACACAGGAAGAGGAGAACAGAAGTTCCACATTTGGTACTTCTCCTGGATTCTGTGTATATGTTTCTGACTTTCACTAATTATAATCTGAATCTACTCTCTGTAATGAACCAAAACCATGAGTATAATAGCTGTCAGTAAGTTCTGTCAGTCCTTCTGAGGGAACACAGTGTTCTTAGGATAAACGTAACATAAACTACAGTTTCTATAATAAATCATTCATGATGATAATGCTACAATATAAAACTATTTAATATACCAAATAAAACCCAAGAAAATATAACCCATTATTAACAGAACAGAATTAAAGCCCACTCTGAGATGATGCCAAGGTCATTATAACCATTCTCAAGAACATAAATGTAAATATATGTAAAATGAATAAAAAAAACAACATCTCAGAAAAATAGAAAGTATAATAAGAACCAAATGGAAATTCTAGACCTGAAAATTCAATATCTGAAATTTTAAAAATTTGCTGAATGAGCCTGAGAGCAAAACTGAAATGACAGAAGGGTCAGTGAACCTGAAGATAGATCAATCTTTTTTGAAAAACAGAAAGAAAAATAATTAGAAAAAAATAAAGTGAGACTCCGTGTTTTGTGGAGTATTATTAAAGGCTATAACATAGATATAACTGGAGTCCCAGAAAAGTGAAAGAGAAAGAATGGAATAAAAAATTGGAATAAATAATGGCAAAAATTTCCTGAAATTTGGTGAAAAGATAAATTTATAGATTGAAGAAGCCAACCACAAACAGAATATCCTCAAAAAAACCCATATGCACACACATCTAATCTGTCGTAATAAGCTGTGGAAAATGAAATAAAAACAGAGACATGTTAAAAGAAGCCAGATAAAAATGATATATTTTATATAGAAGAACAATTCAAATGACTGCAAATTTCTTATCAGAAACAGAAGAGGCTAGACACAGAGAAAGAATATCTTTAAAGAGTTGAAAGAAAATAACCTATCAACCCAGAATTCTATATCTAGTGAAATTTGAGAATGAAGGCAAAATACATACTGGTGGATACCGTGTCAGGAATGCCAGGTACCTAAAAATTATTTTTTGTTTTACCACTAAAAATTATTTTCTGTTTTACCACTGCCTCGAATTCCATAGAAAATTTTTTCCCTAATCTACCTCAAAGACTAAAGATTTATAACTACTAATGTAAAGCATTCCCCACTCCTCCAGTCAGTATTGTGGGGGTTACCTGCTCGTCTACCCATTTTAATAATAACACTTATGGGATTGCAGATCTCCTTCTATAGGTTTTATATATCTGCTACAGTTATGTCATTGAGTTTTACGAATGTGAGGCATGCTTCTAACCACTAATTTCCTACCAACAAGAAAGCTGATAATATTTCCCTTAAGGAGAAAGGTAGATAAGGCCTTGGGTTCCCTCAATATTTTCAGAACCATACGCTAAAGGATTTCAGAATGTTTTTTACAGCAATGTTAAAAGAGCAAGCTGTTTGGCACTCATGTGGATACATAGAGGTTTAAATTTATATAAATTATTTTTAATTCCTAGTATAAAATAATCATGTAAATATGGCACATTATTTTAGACAAATTTAACATGAGGATAATATTAATAAATATGGAGACTACTATGTCCACTTTTAACCTCTCTCATTCCTAAATTTACCGAAAAAAAACCATCTTTTCAGAAATCTGATCCAGATAAAATTTTCTTTTTATTTATTTTTTCTTTCCACAATTATTAATCCTTAGTGAGAGGAAAAAACTAAGTGTGTAATGCCCTTTTTATGCTTAGAGTATTTGCTAAGATTCCTGAAGCCTATTTTCCTTTCTGAAACATGTGGATATGAAATCAGAAATGCTAACTGATTTCCAAGTTTGAGAATCAAAGTAAGGAAAAAATATTTTTCTCAGTGATACTTGTTTCAGAGAATTTCCATTAGCATTTCTGGTGGGAGTAGTGACTCTAGAACTGAGGCAAGCCACATGGAGAATTCTATTGTTGGCTGAAAGGGTCTAAGCCAAATAATGTTTGGAGAACTTTGGCTTTGGGGGTTGGTTTTATACATCAACCATCTCACGTTACATTCACTAGTCTTAACCCTGATATGAACCCTTTAAAATTGAAGAGTGATTTTAAATAAGTATTTTCCCACCACACAAAGCATTCTGTAAGAACTCTGTAATCACAAACCACATAGTAAGATTGATGTGTTTGAAACTCTTCCCACATATTGGGCATTTTCTTTCTCTTACATCCTACTACCCTGAGTTATTTAAAAAAAACCCACCTCAGTACTTCAGAACCTCAAATTATTTTCCTTGTCTTAGAATTTTGTAATCCATGCTTTGCTTCTAAAACTCAAATTATATATAACAAAGTAGTTCAATGTGATCACTAGAATTAGGACCATGCCAGTGAATATCTCCACACTTACGAAGCCTCCTACTGCTGCTGAATATTGCACCCTCTCTCCTGCTGCTAAATATTGCCCCCTCTCTCCTTGGTCTTCTAGCTACCATTTACTGTATGCTTACCAAGTGCCAGCTACCTCACTAAGAATTTTGTATATGTCCCTTATTTCATTCTCACAAAAAAACCCAAGACAGTGTTATTTTTCCCATTATAAGGTTGAAGACTAAAACTTAGGGAAATTAAGAAAAGTACCCAAAATAGTGTAGTTATTAAGGGTCAAACCTAAACTCTGATACATGTGGAGTTAATAATAACCCTCATATATACTTACACAGTTAAATTTTTCTGTTTTTGTGTTAAAGTGACAAAGATAAAGCTTTAATAAATAGTCCTAACCCTCATATTTTATGGATTATAAACATTTGATTTAGAAACAGCAGCATGTTTCTTTGTGGTCCCTTCAGAAACCGACTTTTAAAACACACGAGTTTAACTTAGTATTTTGACTTGATTAGCTTGTTTCTGCTAGATAAAAATACATAGTCTAATGAAACATGACATTGAAATAAAGGAGATTGAGGAACTAACTTCTTTAAGATCAAAATTTTAAAGGACTAAGATCAGCTTGAAAATGATTATTTAGTTTTTAACAGGTATGCACTAACATCGATGTACCTGTGTAGGATTGATAAATATACCTTCTTTTTTGTGGCAGATGAAAAAGGTTTAAAATATAAATTTGACAGTTTGAAACATTCTTTGCATAAGCTGATGCTTGGAAATATTTTTTAAGCTGAGATTGTAACTTGCCAGAAATGAGCTTCCTTATATTTACCATTCCTTAATAGCATGGCATGTCTAGCAGCAATTTCAGACAGAAATGTCATTGTTTTCTGCATAGTTTTTGGCAGGGCAGGCTGTTTTACAGGGCTTAAGCCAGGAGGAATACAGGCAGAATACAGGAAGTAAAACTGATGAGCTCTGGTATAAAAAATAAAGTGTGAATCCAAGTTAGCAGTTGGTGAGAAAAATACATACAAAAAGTACAGGGGCAAGATAGGAAGATAGGCAGCCATTAGTTTATTAATATGTGTGAATATAACTTAAAACACTTGAAGGAAAAAAAAGTATAAAACAGAGTGTCAAATAAATTAAGACCATGTTTACAACTGTGATTCCTCAAAGAACACTCACTAACCAGGCTAAGTAAAGGTCAAGGAGCCTTACAAATACTGTCTACCCAGAAATGATATAATTTCCATAGCAGTAACAAATAGTAGTCCTGAAAAGGCTATGAACTACAATCTTCATTGGGTTACTGGCTGAGGGAACTTTGACATTTCCTGTTAAGCATTTTTATAATTTTAAACTCTGCTCTGTTTAACTTACAGTTGAACCATGAAGAATTACAGTATGCATTTCATTCCCAAGAGATTAAAAACTATGTCTGAGTGGGAAGACACAGTTTAATTTGCAATCTGGAAGAAGTGTGGGAGACAAGACAAAAAATGATGGGTAAACACTTGACATTTTTGAGGATTTTTTCTCTAGTTTAGATTTGTCTTGTACTTTTTATTATTAACAAAATTCATACTTGCTCTTATGCAATTTATTAAATTTTTGGCTGTAAAATAGCTTATAATTCTTTACAATCAGTGAAAGAAATTATTTATTATCTTAGACTCTTCTATTTTAATTTCACCATTGTATACATTTATCTTTTCTAGTTCTTCATTATGGATATTGGAAACATAAATGACGTCTGATAAAAAGTAAAAATTGGATTGCCACACTGATTTAATTAGTGACCACTAAATGAGTTCCTTACGTCAGAATTTTGCTTCTGAAGAAGCCATTCTCCAGTGATAATCCTTAAGCAGTTTTCACCCATGTGGTCTCCAAGGAGCATAGCTTCCATATTCCCCCTGACTGCATATAGAGGCTGGGAGAAGTCTCATTGTTTTCTTTCCCAGTAATCTACCTACTGTATTTTTCCCCAATAGGCTTCTCTATCTACAGAGACGAGTAGAATTATCACACAAAAAGCACTGTTATTTTTAGACTTTTCTATTAATTTTTTAAAAGATCTTCCATGAGGAAATTTGAGAATGTCATAGAACATAACTATTCTGTCTGTTTTATCGTTTTCCTCAACTCCATCCTCCCCAGAGATAGCAGGATAACCTATCTAAAATGGAAGTTGAGGGTTTAAAATTCTCAAATAATCATTCCCCTCCCTTCAGAATATCTGGTCTTCCCACCTCACAGATAGGCACCAACAACAGAACTAGCATACCATGCTCTTGCTGCTTCCAGAGTTTGGTTTATACATCTCCTTCCACCCGCCATGACCTGACTCCTCAGGGTCATACAATTCGGTGTCTGCTCCCCAGGAATCCTTCCCAGAAACTGTACTCCCCACTCTATCTCAGGTGGTACTACATTTTCTTTCTCCCTAATGTTCTCAAAACCTGTGTCTAACACATGTCACAGCTTTTGCTGTGTCGTATTTTCATTATCTATGTGTGTATCTGTCTACACAATTACACTGTGATCTGGAGGGCAAGGACTTCACAAATTCTTTTATTTTTAAATTCCAATTCCATAGCAGATATTCTAGCATATAGTAGACACTTAGTAAGTACTTCTTAAGTAAAAAAAAAAATCAAATATATTGAAAGCTCAGCTGAACTATCCGAATTTAAGGCTGATTCAATTTGGCTAATGCGCATCTCCATGGATGCTATTTGCCTCAATTCTAGCATCATAACTTTTCTTTACCACAATGTCTCTTATGAACTCTAGTGTGTGTGTGTGTGTGTGTGTGTGTGTGTGTTTAATTTTATATTGTTCTGCTTCTCTAGGGTGTTTTTTGGTTTGGTTTTGCGTTTTTCTCAAACATTGTTTTCCATTTTTCTTTTGCTCTAAGTTTTAATATAGCTATTATACAGTTAGTTAGTAATGGATTAGAGTAGTTGGCAAAAACTACACCATAATTTAAGTCTTAAAAACTGCCTTTAAATAACTGTAAATGCAAGATGTTAGAATAACTACATTAAAATTATTTCAATGTATGTGTATTTCCATCTGTTTTGATCACCTTAACACTAAAAATCAATATCACTCTATAAATAAGCTTTATTTACTATTGGTTTCAGATTATAATAATCCATGGGAGTTTCAAATTTCTGTGTTCTTAAAGCTGGGAGTTTTGTTAACTTTTCCTCCTCAACCTCAAATTTTCACAACTATCTTTCCTTCCTACAATCAAAGTATATGAACAAATAACATACTGGGGAGAAGAATATTTTGATTGTTTATAAAGCAATTTTTCATATATAATTTATAACATAAATCACATATATATCATATATGTTATATATCATATATAAGATATATTATAAATTACATATACTATAGTATATGATATAATATATGGTGTCTGATTTGATGATGAGATGAAAGGTAAACATGGCTATCTTTATGATAGTTTTTAGTATCTAAGAGTAAAACTCTTCACCATCCACAAGTATAAAACAAAAGTTGTGCATTATATTACACTGAAAGGCAAACAAAGCAACACATATATCATGCAGAAAAAAAACACATTGTAGCACAAGTAAAATAATTATCTATCCTCTTTGTGATATACACACATGCATTCCACATGTGCCTATGCGGGTGTGTGTATATATACATATGCTTGTGTAATACATAAAAAGAGAGATTGACAATCATGACTGAAAGAATAATTGTTTAAATTACGTTTTAGATTTGGTATGCTAGCAGTATGCAAAAATTAAAACAAGGCACATCAATACCATATTACATTTCTATTTTATGACTTAATATAATAAAATGCATAGGAAAATAAATTAAAATATAACAAAATGTTAACAATATTTATCTTTCAACAGAAGAAATACAGATTTTTTTCTTCTTTCTGCTTTTCTATATTTTCTAGTTTTCAAAAACAAATCTATTCTAACAGAAAATATAACTTCTGTTTAAAAAAAGTAATAAGGGGATGATCTTTTCCTTTCTAGCACTCACACTTCAAGCTACTTGCATACTTTAAAGCATTTTCACATTAATATATCATTTGATCCTTACAAGAAAACAGATTCCTACAAAAGAAAACACAGTAGGCTGAGAAATTAAGGAACTTTCTCAAGATTGCCCAGCTATTGAATGGCAGAGACACTTTTAAAACAAATTGTGGATGTATTCTAAGCACTGACTATTTGATGAAAGAGGGAATCATAGAACAGTGAAGAAGGTATAAGAGGAATAGGGAGAGCTACAGACTCAGGAAACAGGAAAGGCCCCTAGATAGTAAAACCAAGGAAAAATGCACAATGAATGAGGGTATACCATGTGCTCCACTGAGTTCTAAGCATTTGGTACACATAATGATCTTTAATTTTCTATGAGGCACTTAATATTACCAACCCTATTTTACAATGGGAAATTGAATTACAGAGAAGTTTTTTCAATTGATCATAGTCACAGAGAGATAAGAGGCAGAGCAGGAACTCAAACCCAGGCATTCTGATCTGTTAATCCACACTCTTAATCACCACCCTGCAGTGTTCCAGTGTAAGCCACAAAAGTCACCATCTAACACTCTCCACCGAGTTTCAGGTTTTCCTGAAAGACCTAAATGGTCAGAAATAAATCAATTGTTAACCATTTCAGCAAACTAAAATGCTTAAAATGTATTATTTTCCTAGAATATTATTTTTAATTTCTTTTAAAAGGTAAAAGGAAATCAAAAGATTAAATAGCAGAATATAGTAGCAATTTAACAACCTAATTTTTTAAAAAACTCATTATGGGAGAAAAACGCTTTAATTGCGTGAAAATATAAATCATCTACATATATTCATCATGAACTATATATATATATATATTCAATAGCTGAGTAAATAGTAACAGAATAAATAACAATAAATATCTAAACTTGAAACTACAATATAGAAACACCTTTAACATAGGCATTTATCAATAAATCTAACATCCTGCCTTTGGTTTTTCTTCTGCTCAGAGCTGTAGCTGTAATCGTTTTAAATGGAGATGGGGTAATAGATACACAGTCTATGGTATTGGTATCTGTGGAGGTATCCAGAAATAAATATGGCTATCTGTGGATCTGCTATCTGTGGAGGTATCCAGAAATCCCCACAGATACCAGATCCACAGACGCCCTAGTCCCTTATATAAAATGGTATAGTATTTACATATAACCTACACCTATCCTTCCCTTTACTTAAAATCATTTTTAGATTACTTATAATATCTAATACAAGTACATGCTATGTAAATAGTTGTTATACTGTATTGTTTGGGGAGTGACAAGAATAAAAGTCTGTGCGTGTTCAGCTTAGATGCAGCCATACTTTTTTTCTCCAAGTATTTTCCATTCATCATTGGTGGAACGCAGGGATGTGGAACCCCTGCACATGAAAGGCTGACTCTGTGTGTGTGTGTATGTGTGTGTAATAGAAATATATTGAGAGAGACTTTTTCTTGAGAGAGGACTTTTTAGGAGTCTTCTCTTCTCATACTAAACCCACAGAGGGAGCAATTTTAACCTTAGATTTTACTAGACTTTGTTGAAAATAAAAACATTTTCTCACCCATGACTACTCAATAAATCAGAAAACATTTATTTAAATCTTTAATTTCTGTAAAACTAGACTTCAATTTAACCACTTAGCCTTTCTAGATTATATGTCCCTGTTCCTACTGGCTGTAGACCAGTTGAAGATAAATGATTTTCTATTTCAGTCACACTTGAACATGGTACAGCCAGTAATAATTAGTATAAGAGCAATGCAACTGGATTCTAGTATAAATAAAATAAAATATCTCCACTTTATTTCATTTCCTTTAGGCTTTCTTGCAGAATTTAGTGAATCAATTATTAAATATTAGTATCACTCATTGAGTTAGATAATCTACTATCTTCATTACTCTGGTCTTAACCTATTCACTCTCTTTGCCTGGACTGGTTTTTCATAGAGACACAACATAAATTGGCTGGCTAGATTTAAAGCTCTTCACCTTTAGGTATTTTCTTTACTATTCTTTTAAAAATATAATCCTTGCAAATTTAGACACCACAGAAAACTGTTATTTGCCTCATAATAGCCTCTTCAGTGTGTTTCACAGTCTTTTGTGGAAAATAATGACATAATGATAGTGTTCTCAAACCTATATTTCTACTTGATAAACTAGCAATTATATGATTAAAGCATTTTTAGAAGCTCACATTAAGTATATGATACTCTAGAAACCAGTCCATCATGTAATTACACAGTCAGGGGAGAAATAATTTACATAACTAAAAACCATTTGAAACGCTGTTTCAAATCAAGACCAGTATGTGATTTTTTAATGAATAAAAATTTAAGAAATATTAAATTATACATATAACACACTTTAATGTTGATTGGAACTACACATTTTATATTTTATAAGTTGGGTTTAAACTATTATAAAAGATTTTACTAAAGGGATTGGTAAAAAGAAGCTGTTAAACTCTATTGGAAACAAGTGTTAATGTGCTGAATACATTAGGATGAACCCAGATAAACCTGATGATTTCTCTTTAAATAAAACACATGCTTACTGAGAACAGAGGCAGGCAATGCTTAGGCATTTGAGCTCTGTAATGCACACGAATTTGCCAACGATTTTTCTTAGCTATATATTAAAGACTAATTTAACTAGAGCTTTGTGATTTCCTTGAATATCAAATCATTACACCAGCATTGTGCTGAGTTGTAAGAGATATAAATATATTTATACACATCATTTATGAGTCTTTTTAAGAAAGAAAAATAAAATATATATCGAGTTACAGCTATAAAAAAATCTGTCTCTTTAAGGATACACAAGAAACCTACAACACACATTACCTGTTTGTGGCCATCATGGGGAAGAATGTGTGAAAATTAAACAGCGGGATGGGAAGGAAAGAAGGCTTTTCACAGATATCTATATACTTTCTGGGTTTTGAATCATTTGAATATATTACCTACTCAAAAACTATGTCAATCATAAAAATGAAAGAAAGAAGCTTGGTCCCTGTGTGGAATAGGGGCTGTGAGCTAGGTCAAGTATATTCTTTGCTAAGATACAAGGTGAGCTTTAAGAGTGAAAGGCACCAAAGTTAGATGCCCCTTGTTACTGGTATATTCCACCACTACATTCCTCAGTGGCATTGGCTTGTATGTTTTCTAACTCAAGAGAAATAGGAAAACATGCCATATTTTATGTTATAATTATAGCAACATGGCAGAGTCAGGCCACCACAGGAAACTTGGGTATCCATGCCTGGTGATCAGCATAATAATACGTACTATTGACAGTTTTTCACACAGATGGTGAGGAAACCAGTCATGGCCAACAACTAAGTACCACCATTCTATATAATGCTTAACCTCAGCCCTCAGTAACGTCATTGGGACACCCATTCTCAAAACCTCTGCCATTTAAAGCACTACAAAGGGCTGAGAATAAAAATAAAGACAGCTAACAAAGTACACCCACAACATAACAACCATGCTGATCTCACCAAACTTATGTGCAATTATCTGGTTCTTCTAGATCTACACTTCCTGAGTCATTCATTTTGTGACTATGCTGGTATTTGGAAACAAGGTAAAAGAATTGTAAATTTGTGAGCTCTTGCATAAAGGATAAATATGATTGAGAAACCATGTAACAGTAGTGTAAAGCTTCACAAATCCACCATACATAAGATGCTGTGGCTGCACTACAGCAAAGATAGGTAGTAAGAGGTGACAACGTGCTAGCAGCCCTCCCTTGCTCTCCATGCCTCCTCGGCCTGGGTGTCCACTCTGGCTGCACTGGAGGAGCCCTTCAGCCCGCCGCTGCACTCTGGGGGCCCCTCTCTGGGGCTGGCCAAGGCCAGAGCCGGCTCCCTCTGCTCCTAGGGAGGTGTGGAGGAAGAGGCGCCCGTAGCAGCTGGGGCTGCGCAACGCGCTCGCAGGCAGGCACAGGTTTGGGGTGGGCGCGGGCTCTGCAGCCCCTGCACTCAGCTTGGCCTGCCGGCGCCTGCTGCGCTTGATCATGGGAGGAGCTCCCTCTGGGCTGCCAGAGTGCCCTGGCTAGGTACCCCAAAGTCCCGTGGGTAATGCCATTGAGAGATGAAGCCAGCTGGGCTTTTGGGTCAGGTGGGGGCTTGGAGAACTTTTCTGTCTAGCTAAAGGATTGTAAATGCACCAATCAACACTCTGCGTCTAGCTAAAGGTTTGTAAACGCACCAATCAGCGCTCTGTGTGTAGCTAATCAGGTAGGGGACTTGGAGAACTTTTGTGTCTAGTTAAAGGATTGTAAATGCACCAATTTACAATCAGCGCTCTGTCAAAACGGACCAATCAGCGCTCTGTAAAACGGACCAATCAGCTCTCTGTAAAGTGGACCAATCAGTAGGATGTGGGTGGGGCCAGATAAGGGAATAAAAGCAGGCCACCCAAACCTGCCTGGGTAACCTGCTTGGGTCCTCTTCCACATTGTGGAAGCTTTGTTCTTTTGCTCTTCATAATAACTCTTGCTGCTGCTCGTTCTTTAGGTTTGTGCTGCGTTTATGAGCTGTAACACTCACTGCGAAAGTTTGCAGCTTTACTTCTGAAGCCAGCAAGACCACGAACCCGCAGGGAGGGACAGACAACTGGGAATGGAAAGAAGGAACAACTCTGGGCGCTTTGTGAACTGTCACACTCACGGCGAAAGTTTGCAGCTTCACTCCTGAGGCCAGCGAGACAACAACCCCACCGGAGGGAACGAACAACTCCAGATGCGCCACCTTTAGGAGCTGTAACACTCACCGCAAAGGTCTGCAACTTCACTCCTGAAGCCAGTGAGACTATGAGCCCAACAAAAGGAAGAAACTCCGGACACATCTGAACATCTGAAGGAACAAACGCTGGACACACCATCTTTAGGAACTGTTAACACTCACCACAAGGGTCTACGGCTTCATTTTTGAAGTCAGCGAGACCAAGAACCCACCAATTTCGAACACAGTAGGGCGGGAATTATGAGCTATACTTTCTGTCACTTAGCAGTGAAGAGCCTGTCTTAAGACTAGTAAGTAGCAGGACTAGCACTCCCTCCCAGGTCTCTGAGCTCATGTTCACTGCTATTATCTGTCACGTGTTCAGCGTCAGGGTTTTTTCTCCTTTCCCAAGCAGCAAAGGCTTTTCACAATTGTGTTGCAAAGACCACACCAGAAACAAGACATACAATACTTGGTAACATTTTCTGCTTCACCGATGGAGGACTACAGCAACATGTGAGGTTTTCTGGCCTTTAATTTCTTTGAAAAGGTCAAAACTGTTAAAAAGGAACTACTTACTACTGTATTTTGCTAAAAAACAAACATTGCAACATTTCAGCTTTCAACTTAGAACATAGGAACATTGCCTCCTGCGATTTTGATTTTAGATAACCAACTGCAAATTCTGATACAACTCCTGGCTGACCTTATCAGTTTATATCTAGGGATGTTCTAATTAAGAAAAAAATTGAATTCATTACTTTATCATACTTTTACACAACCATAGATTTCCCAACTTCCTACCACAGTAGGACGCACTGTGGCAACGTATCAATATAAACACACTATGGAAAATTCTAAACCAAACCTGATGGGAAATGCACATCATACTATTTGGGCTATGAAAAAAAAAAAAAAACACAACCTTGAGGAAGTCTTTTCTGATTTTATTTTCACTGCACTTTACTATATGCTGGTAGAGTTTCAGTACATGTGAGCGCTGAGGCCCTCAAAGTAAAAATATGGAGGTCTTGAGGTCAGACCAGCTAGCCTGCTGTCAATTCATTTCCTGTGCCAAGGTTACACTGAAGATAGTTTTAAAGCTTTGATGTAAACAGAGCAAGATTAAAAAGAAAATTTGAAGAAAACAAACTTTGAGGAAAATAAAGACCATAATTATTACATTAAAAACTCTGCCCTTTGTGCCTTAATATGACATATCACAAAAATGCCATTTTAATTGTTTTACCATATATTTAAATGTTTTGTATTTGTTGTTATTCCCAGCAGCTAACAATAAGAAAATAGCAACATTAAGGTCAGTTTATTGTTTACTAGAAATCATGATTCTAATGAGCTCTGAAGAAAATGTTAGTCATAATTCTTTTGCAGTCTTGTAAAATAAATACTAATGCGTATGTATAAAGTATATATGAAGAAAATATGTATATGTGTGTGTATCTTGAATGGTGATTCTCTTTTTAAAATGATTTCATCTCTTTTCCGTAGGAAAAACTGTTTAATCAATTTTACTAAAATTTCACAGCAGAACTCAAAACACATTGCAACAAAATATTTCAGCATATGCTGAGTAGTGCTCAGACCCTTTATATGCAGATATGTATTCCAGAAGACGATGGTTCTATAAGTTTCATGCAGTTAAAGGGCTTTGTCATAGAAAAGCCTTCATGCTGGACCAAAGTCAGAGAATCTATACGCTAGCACTAACTTAGCCGTCTACTGTATGCTTGAAGGCTCTAACACTCACCTTCATATTATTAAAATGGATATAATTATGAAGTATTGAGAAGAATTAAATCCACTATATAAGTAAAAGCACTTAATAAGCTGTAGAATAATAACACAAATGTAACATTCATATTATTAATACTACCCGGACTTTAATGCCAACGTCAGTATTAAGATTCTGGTATATAGATTGAAATAACTCAAAAAAATCTTAAGTTAATTGTAAGAATAAGATAGGTTATCATTTTAATTTTTCTTTCATTATATTTTTGGAATTATAATGAAGATGATATTTTGAGGAGAGCAAAAAGTCTGCACTTATTCTTAAAGATAAGTGTTCCTCTCATACTTCTACTTATGACAAAACAAAATGTTCATTTCCTACTCCCACTTCATAGACAAAACTCAAAAATGTTAATTTTTTAAAGAAGGCAGTGCAGCAACTCGGTTTTAGAATCCTGTGAATCCTCAAATCCAGCAATTACCTCTGTGACCACGAGTAAGTTACCTAACCTGTTTCAGTTTCTTCTTCTATGAAATGTAGATGACAATAGTACGAACATCTCAGAAGACTGCTGAGAATATAAATGAGTTACATAGGTTTAGAACTTAGCATGTCTGACACAGAGTAATAACTCAATAAATGTTGTTACAGTATGACTACATATTTCCTCACATTGGCATTTTGGACACGCTGATCAACTCCCAGTCTCTATTTGTGAAGACCAAAAAGATTAGCATCCATCCCAGATTCGTCTTCTTTCATGTGTCAAGGCAATTTCCATGTAGAGTCCATTCAGATGAAATTACAGCAATCCCCTCTTTCGAGTTCAATTTGTTTGCCAAAATCATCTGATCCAAGAAAACTCTAATACAATTAGGTAGCTTAATGGCCATAATTTCTAGTCTTAAATAATCACAGTAGACTTAGTAAAGATTTATTTCAAATTCTTGCCATATGATTTCATTTTTTTTCATTTATCTGAAGAAAAAAAGGTGTTTATAGAGCCGCTACCACATTGCAGGCATGATTTTAGGTGGTGGGATACAAAGTTAAGCAAAATCAAACAAACAAAAACTGAAAAACATAATCCCAGCCTTTGTGTAATAAGAAAGATAAATATTAATCAAAGTAATTACACAAAATAAATGTAAATTTTCATCTATATTAAGTGATATAAAGGAGAAAAACCTGGTGCTATGGGAATATAATTCTGTGGGAAAAAAACAAATTATGTTGGAGAGGGAAAGCTTCTCTGTGGAAGTGATAACTGAGTTAGTATTTGAAGAAACCATGAAACTAACAGAGTGAAAGCTACGAACAATCATGTTTAAAGTACAAGGAGCTACGTGTGGGTAACAGGGAGCATGGGGCTTTCAGGGCATGAAAGAGGGAAAGTGAGACTGGAGCTCAGAGAACGGAAAGCATGGAGTGAATGAGATGAGGCTGGAAAAGGAAGCCAAGCCTTGTAAGCCATATTGAATAGTTTGTCTTCTTTTCCTAAGGACAAAGGAACACCATTAAAGAACTTTAAGCATAGGTATATAGAAGAGAAGAAGGGGTTAATATAATCAAATATGGATTGTTCATGCAAAAAACAATTTAGAGGGCGTCAGAGTACCTATGGAGAAACCAGTTGGGAGGTTGTTGCTGGAATTCAAGAAAGAGAAAGTGGAGGATTAGACTGAGCTAGAAATTTTGCTAGTGATGGAGGAAGAGCTTGGTTTTCTGCAAAATATACATTCTTCTCTTTCATTGCCCAGGCACATTTTTTATATAAAGACATTTCCCTTTTAAAACATCTAAAGAGTCAAAGTAAGGGGTAATCGTGGGTAAAAGGATCCCATATGCATTTGAAGTCATGAGGGAACAGTTAAAATGCCAGTTTCTAAATAATCAGTATTATTTTCCTCCAGGTAAAAGACCTTGTTTAGTATTAATATAAAACAACACTGAAAATGAACCAAAGGGAACAATTTTCATTGAAACACATTTTTATTTTGAAAATGTCATAGGTAAACAATCATGTATGAGAAATCAGGTCAAAGAGTAGTAATGCCTTTGACTTCAGGTTGAAAGAAAGGAAAACACATTCAGGAAGTTAAGAGAGTCACAGGCAACAGATCCTACAGTAACAATTGCAAAATAACCAAAGGCATCATCTTTGGAGCGTGCCAAAAGACCTAGTTGCTGCCTTAGGAAGAATATGTCCCATGTTTTGGCCACTAAGCAACCATGTTTTATATGCAAAAGTGATACGTATAATAGCCAAGGCACCTTCTTAGTACTTCACAGCAACTGAGCAAATGTAAACATACACAGACACACACACACCTAAAATACATTAAGCTCACAATCTCACAGACGTGAGAAAATAAAAGGAACGGCACAAAACAGACATGCAGAAACATTCATTACAATTTTCTCTAATGGTATCTCTTCCCAAAAAAACCAAAAAACAAAAACAAAAACATCAAATGAAATCATTGACAGTCTAGTTCTCCCTGGGTAGAAGGGAGACATTAATTTAGATCATCCTGCACGTTGAAAAGTTACTGCACTGCAGGGATTTCCAATTACATAATGCAGAATCAGAATTCTGGGTGTCACTTGGCCGCCAGCATCCATGGGTGAGTTGCATAACACTCCTCTGTCATCTAGCTCATGTGAGAAAAGACTTCTGCTGTTCCAAGAAATGGCACTCTTCTTGGAGACCTTCCCAGTTACACAAAAGAGCATAATTTCCACATTATCCTCTGGCATACTGTCTGGGATAAGTCTATGATAGCTTTATGTGTAAATTATATACACAGTTCTGCTAATGACAGGCATACAGACTGCTTTTTGATGGTAGTGGTGCAGAAAAACAAAATCAATTTGTTTTCCAATTTTCATAAAATGACACCTGAGCTATCTATAATAATCAACAGAGACTCTGAGGGTTAGATGGTAGGTAGAGTAATTGCAGTTATTATCTAACAGACAAGTACTGGAGTTGGCAAGCAATGTCAAAAGGGTGCAGACTTACCAACCACCTCATAACTGGCTTCTTTCAGTATTTTCATTTTAAGTCATTCAAACTTTTAATTTCATACTTATCTCAGCTTTTCATCAGAGACTGCACTCTTTTGCATGGTGGTTTAATTTTCTACATATGAAAGAACACTTGCAAAAGAGAGACAAAAAAGTAAGGGAAAATGAATATTTCATATACTTATTGTCTCTTTGATGCCAAAATTCCATATGTAGTGCATACTGTTTGCCGGATATGAAGGATAATTTGGAGGATAAGACAGTGTTCTTTTCTGTAGAAACTCACAATTCTCTCATTAACAAGTCTAAAACAGGAACTTTTGTATCCTGGCTATCAGCATTATTTGGAAAGTTTCTTTTTAGTTTATTAAATTCAACAATTTTAAACTAAATAAAAATGGAAACTAGAAAATAGAAGTAGTTATAATATTTAATATTTCTTAAGCACTTACTTTGTATACAAGTTTTGCACATATCCTTATATTACCACTAGATTTTAATCTTCATTTTAAAGATGAAGAAATTGAGGCTCACACAACTTAAGCAAGTTTCACATTACAAATCTGATAAACACAGCCTGAATTTAAATTACTGTTGTCTCATGCCATGGTCCTCTCTCATTCATTTCTCTATATTGCTCCATTTTAACATTTGCTGTAATCTCAACATTAAGGCATTAGTGCCTCAAGTTTGTTTGTTTATTTAATTCTATTGCTTGACTTGAAAAATTTGCTTCAATCTATTGTCTTTTCCTCTTTTCATGAGGATGCTATTGAGGAAGTTTCTGAATGATTCCATTGTAGTTGAAAACATAACTATGTGGCTCTCTCAAATTATTCTCCTAATGAGTTAACGCTAAAATTTATGTATTGAGCATCTGCTATATGCCAAGCACTGTGCTAGATGCTTTATGAATAAAGATGTGGTCTTTGCCCTATACCTGCAGGAAAACCAGAATCAAATAATAAATAAAATAAAGGTCTAATAAGTGACATGGTAAGAAGAGTACAGGGTGCTAAGGAAGCATCTGCCAGCAGAAGACTCAGCCCAGACCTCCTGTAGGAAGTGGAATTGGAACTGCTACTTAAAACTTGAGGAGGACGTGGGCTAGTTTTAATCTTTACTTTTCTCACGTTGGCCTCACCTCCCAGAATTTGGCTTCTATCCATATATTCAACTGAATTTCCATTCTCCACAGCCTCCAACCATCACCTAATTTCCAAATGCAATGACTCATCATGTGGCAATACACACTGTCCACCAACTGCAGCTTCTTGAGACTTTTCTTCCCTGGATAGCCCTACTTCATATCTGTTTTTCCTCCCTCTATTCCTGACCATCTGCATTCACTTTCTGTCTCCTTACTCTTGCTGTTCTTGTTCACACTTCTTACCTGAAATTGTCCTCAAGTCTACTCTTCTCTGACTTTTTCTATTTTCTCCTAAACTCTCTCTCTCTTTTAAACTCATGATTTAAATGATTTTCTTTTTGTAAAATTTTTATTTATTCATTTTTTATCTCAGTCCTGCTCCTTCTGTATTAGGTGATTTTATTGTTTTTCATTTTTATGCTTATTTCCCTCTTATAGCATAAGGAGATTCATATATATTTGCACATAAGATATAGTGTATATTGTATATATATATTCTATATATAATGACATAAAACCGAACTGTAAATTCAGTTTAAAAATGTTTAAAATTATAATTATATCTTTAAAATTTTTAGTAAGTTATATGATTCATTTGTGTATCATATATGGAATTAACATATGCCAGAATGAAAAAAAAAAGAGAGATTATCTGTGCTTGGAAAGAACAAGAGAGAGGGAATTACAAGGAATAAATAAGGTTCATGCCTAAAATACCGTTGTCCTCCCTTCCACTCAGATTTACCTTTTGCATTGTCAAGGGACCGAGACATAAATCTCTTTGACTAGATAATTAAGGGCAGGGGAATCAGTGGCACTTTTTCCCACAATTATTAAAATTGAAGGAAATATTATCATTTCATCAGATAATATACTTCATGTGGAAACTTCTATGGCTTTCCAATAGCCTAACCAGTTGAAAATATCAGAAAAGTGAATGAAACACTAGATTGAATGGGATAAAGTTAAAAACAAAATGTTTATGTTCTCACAATGATAAAGAAACAAGGTTTTCATGAAGTTAGTTGAATTTATTACCATTTCTTATTTTAATATGCCTATTGTCCTAGCTTGGCCAGTAGGAACTCTTTTATGCTGGCTTCTGTGTATTTGAGTATGTCCCATTTATTCATTGAGTACTTTCTTACATTCTGTCACCAGAAGGCTCAAGGTGTACATTCTCTTCCCAAACTCTGGGATTAGCTATTTCTCCAAGCATCTCTGTTTTCTTGTATGGAGGATGGCATTTATAAACAAACATCTGGGTGATAGATGTATTTATTGCCACTGGGATATCAATGTTTCCAGGTTCTCCCAGTGAAAGGAGCTAGAGAATATATGCATACATACATTTATACCTATTTGTATTTTTGCATATGTCAGTATATATTAAAAACCTTGACTTTACTTTTATACTTCCAATTTTAATCCAACACCATGAAGTTCCTTCTAGTGTCCTCCTTTTCCATATGGATATCATATGGATAGTAAAAAACCTGGCTCTCAATATCTTCAGTATATGTACTAATCCGATCTCCCTTACACGTAAAATCTTTCAGCACCATGCCTGGCTACTTCTGCCCTCAAAATGAATATCTTCTTAAATCTTTCACAGCCCACAATTGTGTTCTAGGCTGTCCATCGTCATCTTTTCCTCTACACAGCCAACCTCCTAAACTCGTGTGGGCTCTAACCTCATAATACCATGCATCAGGTTGAGCCACTATATTCCCATCATCCCTTATGGACCCCTAACTCACTTGGAAGGAAGAGAAGAAAGAGTAAAGGAGAGAAAGAGGATTTTCTCTATAGGCAGAATATATTGCATGAGTTTCTGATGGGCTGTTAACACCCATAACCTCAGTGTTCTCATTTAGTGTACAAAGATGGCAAATTTAGGAAGCATATACAATCTTAAGTCACATCAAATCATACCACTTCCTTTTTATAGTAACTTAAGCAAATGTGGCAAAATACAGATACATCTATTCATTTCCAGCTTTGATGTCTTTTTTCAACTAAGAAAGTAGAAGCCATGCCTTTATACTGCATGGCTACCATACCGCTCAACTTGTCACTAATGTGAGTATGCCTAGGTATAGTTGGTTGAAATCCCCCTTGGGCAACAAGTCACATCAGTGTGAATAAGGAATAAGCCCGTGTTACTTTTGATCTTGTCAGTGCCGTCTGGTCTCCATTGAGAGAAGGAAAGGGCCGAGAACTTAGATCATAAACTTTGACAAACCAGTTGCTATGTGGAATTCCAGATATTAAACTGTGCCACATTTTTAAAGGATTGTAGAGAGGTTAATCCCTGAACCCACATTCCAACAGACAGGTAACCATGTAGCAGTAAGCAAACAAAAAATCAGCCCAAAGGCTGATGTTAATTTAATAGCTGTACTTTTATGACTTCTAAATGTTCTTGGAGAGCTAGACTCATCATTAGCTGGCTAATATTAACTACGAAATATTTGGCAACTCACAGAATCTTGAAACACACACATATATGTATATAAATATGCTATTTTAGTTACTATAGCTTCGTAATATAATTTGAAGTCAGAAAGTGTGATGCCTTCAGCTTTGTTCTTTTTTATCATGATTGCTTTAACTATTTCAGGGTCTTTTGTGATTCTATACAAATTTGGGGATTGTTTTCCTACTTCTGTGAAGAATGTCATTGTTATTTTAATAGGAATCACATTAAATCTGTAGATCATTTTGGGTAGTATGGACTTTTTAACAACATTAATTCTTGGAATCCTTTATCATGGCTATCTTTTTGTTTTTTATACAGATGTGTCCTCTTGCATTTTTTTCATCAGTGTTTTATAATTTTTCATGTAGAGATCTTTCACTTCCTTGGCTAAATTTATTCTTAGGGGTTTTTCATAGTTATTGTAAATGGAATTGCTTTCTTGATTACTTTTTCAAATTGATTGCTGTTAGTATATAGAAATGTTACTGATTTTTGTATGTTGATTTTATGTCCTGCAATTTTCATGAATTTATTTCTCAGTTCTAAGAGTTTTTTGGTGGAATCTTTAAGTTTTATAACATATAATATCACGTTATCTGCAAACAAGGACAGTTTGACTTCTTCCTTTCCTATTCAGATACCATTTATTTCTTTACCTTGCCTAACTGCTCTGTTGAGGACTTCTAGAACTATGTTGAATAAAAGTGGTAAAAGAAGTCATCCTTGTCTTGTTCCAGATGTTAGTAGAACAACTTTTAATTTTTATCTGTTCAGTATGATATTAACTGTGGGTTCATCAAATATGTCTTTATCATTTTGAGGTATGATCCTTCCACACAGAATTTGTTGAAAGTTTTTATCAGGAAGGGATATTAAATTTCACTGAATGCTTTTTCAGCATTTATTAAAATGATCAGATAGTTTTTGTCCTTGATTCTGTTGACACGATATCTTATATTTATTATTTTGCATCTATTGAACCATCCTTGCATCTTTGGGATGAATCCCACTTGATCATGGCGAGTGATCTATTTCATGTGTTGTTAAATACAGTTTGCTAATATTTCATTGGGGATAAATCTTTAAGGTAATATAAGAAGGGATCAAGTTATTTCTAAGTAACTAAACTATACCCTAGAACAAAGTTCAGTAATATATATATAGGAATACAAAAATACCAGCACCCAACAAGGTAAAATTCACAGTGCCTAGCAGCCAATCAAACATTACCAGAGCTTGGGAAACAAAGTAAGATCCTGCTCTAAAAAAAATTTAAAAAAAAATTAGTTAAGCTTGGTGACACATGCCTGTAGTCCCAGCTACTCTGGAGGCTGTGGTGGGAGGGCAACTTGAACCCAGGGAGTTAAGGCTGCAGTGCACCATGATGTGCCATTGCACTCCAGCCTGGGTGACAGAGTAAGACCTTGTCTCAAAAAAAAAAAAAAACAGTCATGGAAAGAAGTAGGAAAATATGACCTATTCTAAGTATTAAATTTTAAAAAAAGAAAGAATTAAAATGAATGAACTGAAACCAATCCAGAAATGATACAAATGTTACAATTAGCAGACAAGGATATTTTCCATATTTTAAAAAATTCAAGTAGAGACATAGAAGAAGATATATTAAAAAAAAAAAAAACTTCTAGAAATAAACACTACAATGTCCGGGATAAAAAATACAATGAAATGTATGAATAGCAGATTAGTCATCACAGAAAAAAAGATTTAGTGTGCCTGAAGACATGGCATTAGAAACTATCAAAATGAAAAACTGAAATAAAGATAATTGAAAAATAGAGTTTCTCTGAGATACAAAATTCATCTAAAATGCAAAGACATAGACAAGTCAAAACAACTTCCAAGGCCAGGCGCGGTGCCTCACGCTTGTAATCCCAGGCGTGGGAGGCTGAGGCGGGCAGATCACGAGGTCAGGAGATCGAGACCACCCTGGCTAACACGGTGAAACACCATCTCTACTATAAATACAAAAAAAATTAGCCGGGGCGCCTGTAGTCCCAGCCACTCGGGAGACTGAGGCAGGAGAATGGCATGAACCCAGGAGGCGAAGCTTGCAGTGAGCCGAGATCGCACCACTGCACTCCAGCCTGGGCTACAGAGCAAGACTCCATCTCAAAAAAAAAAAAAAAAAAATTAAAAAAAGAAAATAGTTGGAACACTAATACTATCTAATTTCAAGATGGATATAATCTATAGTAATCAAAGCAGCATAGTTTTGACATCAAAATACCCAAATAGATAAATGGAATAGAACAGAGTGTACAGAAATAGGCCTACATATACATAGACAACTGCTGTTTTGGCAAAGGTCAAAAGGCAATTCAATTGAGAAAGAATAGTTTTTCAAAAAATGGTTTTGGAACAATTATATATCCATATGTGGGAAAATAAACTGATCTATACCTCATACCATACACGAAAATTAATTTAAAATGGATTGTAGGCCTAAATGCAGAGCATAAAACTATAAAACTTCTGTAAGAAAATATAGAGAAAATCTTTTTGACCCTGGTTTAGACAAACAATTTTTAAATATTACACCAATGCATGATACAGCAAACAGAAAATTGGTAAATTGTACTTCAGCAAAATTGAATATGCCTGCTCTTTTAAAGACACGGTTAAGTGAATAAACGAACAGGCCACAGACTGGAAGAAAATATTTACAAAGTATATATCTGCCAAAGAACTTATATCTCCCCAAAAAAACTATATTACATATTCTCAAAATTCAATATTAGGAAACAACCAACCCAATTTAAAAACAGGGAGATGATTTGAGCAAATACTTCTCCAAAAATGAATACAGATAGCAAATAAGCACAGATAAGATACTCAACATCATTTGTTATTAGGGATATATAAATTAAAACCAGAACACTAACAGTACACACTTATTAGAATTAAAATTACAGTACTGACCATACCAAGTGTCAGAAGGATGGAGAACAGCTAGAGATTTCATAAACTGGTAGTGAGAATGAAAAAACACTACAACCATATTAAAAAACAGTTTGACAGCTTCCTAAAAATGTAAACATACACCTACCATATGATCCAGCCATTCCAGTTCTAGGTATTTACCCCAGAGAAATCAAAACATATGTCCATACAAAGGCTTGTATGCAAATGTTCATAGCAGCTTTATTTGTAATAGCCCCAAACTGGAAACAACTCAAATGCCCACCAACAGATGAATGAGTAAACGAATTGTGTCGTGTAGTCATACAATAAGATATTACTACTCAGGATTAAAAACAAATGAATTACATTCAACAACACATGCGACAACATGGATGAATCTCAGAATAATTGGGTTGAATAAAAAAAGCCATAAACAGAATGATTAAAATACTATTTCAAATGGCTGTTTAATATTGTATCTTTGTATTTTGTAGTTTGTAATATTAAAGCTATAGATAGCCTTGAAACCTTCAAAATACTATGAAAACATTTCATTCATTTATCAAATTATTCCATTTTTATAAAATTCTAGAATATGTAAACTAGCTTATACAGAAATCAGATTTTTGGATGCCTAGGGACTCATGAGGGGGCAGGGGAATGGGAGGAATTACAAAAGCCATGGGGAAACTTATGGAGTGATCATTGTGTTCACTCTTTTGTTTGTAGTGATGGTTTTATGGGTGAATACATATGTCAAAACTTACTAAGTTGTACACTTTAAATATGTGCAGTTTATTATATGTCAATGATTCTTCAATTAAGCTGTTAGAAGGAAAAGAAGGCAGAGAAGCAGGAGGAAGCAGAACAGGAGGAGGTGGTGGATAGGAAGGAGGAGGAAGTTGATACGTAAGTTTAGAGAAGAGGGGCTTGCTAGAAATATAAATTTGGTAGTCATCAATGTATAGATGGTACTTCAAATCCTGGGAATGAATGAAATCAACTAGGACTGATTAGTCAGAAAAGACAGGTGACCTAGGATACTGCCTTAAGAGAACACCAAAATGCAGAAGTTTAGGATGAAGCAGGTCATAGCAAACTGTTCAGTTTTTTTTTTTTTCAGGTTGTTCAAATACAATATCAAGTGAAGCATCTAATAATTTTGTTTACTACAGGCTGAACCAGTAGGTCTACAGATCCATTCACAATAGTTTGTAACTTGACTATTTTTGTGAATTTTCATACTTGTTTCTATTCATAAGTTCAGTATATTTACAATTATTATTGATTCAAATTTATAGGAGATGTCCTTTTCCCCCCCAGTGTTAGTATTTATAAAAGTTCCATTCAAAATTCTCTATAATAGTGAAAATATTTCTTGGATTTCTATGAAATATGCTAGCATATTCTGAAGATACAATGGGTTCTAACCCAACGTTAAACTAACAGCATTATAGATGGCATATGTCATCAATAGAACATAAAATATTAAATATTCACAGAAATAAAGATGTGGAAATTTGTCATTTTAATTATTATTTATTAAACATGTGCCAGTATATCCTAAATTAACCTTGTGAGAGTTTAAAAGTGAGTACAATTTTGTATTTAAGCTTAGTGTAAATTCTTTCAAGTGGCTAAATTAATTTTGTCTGTTTATTTCTATTATGTCATCTTAAAGCTATAGCCCTGAAACCTTCTAAATAATAAACATTTCAGATTAAATCCAGGTATTTATATCAGAAATGGAATTCTGTTTTCAAAAACCAAAAAATCAAATGCATCTCTTGCCTCAATCTTCCTTCCTGCTCAGACTATGCACTCTGTCTCTTTCAGCTTTTCTCCCAATACTTCGAAAAGAGTCACTGTGCTCACTGGCTCCACATCCCATTCCTTGCAGCCACGTCAGTCTTCTAAGACTGCTCTCTAAAAGGCCACCATGAGTTCTCAGTGGTTAGCATCCCTAAACCCTCTTCTGTTCTCCAGCTACTTGAGCTTGCTGCAACAATGGATGCTGAGGATGGCTCCATTCTTTTCACAATTCCCCTTTTTTTGGTCATCTGAGATGTTACCTCCTCTTACTTTGCAGACTATCTCTTTTCAGTTTCTGAGTTTTTCTTCTCAGTTTAAATTGTGAATTTGCATGGTTTCATTTTCTACTCCTTTTCTTCTCTAACTTCTTCCTGGATAGTCTTATCTCCATACATATTTTTAGCTCCCACCTCCTTCCTTAATTATTTGTATTTTCATGAAATAAAGACTATTTTCCCTCTTGGAGCCAAAGCACCCTTGCCTACCTCAGTTTCTTGGCTAACTCCAACTGGACTTGGAAGACTCAGGTCAACAAAATATGTAACTCTTAACAGCTTAAAAGTCATATCTATTCAACAATAAACAAGTCTGTTAGCAAAAAATAAAACTTACTAAACAAAATGACAATCAGACAGTTCATTCCAATTTTTGACAAATTTACTTGAGGGGTAGTTTTCACAAAAACAAACAAATATATAAACTGGTAGTTGTCAGACAGTGGCTACTATATAAAATCTGTGAGTAAAGGCATTGGAGAGCAAAATAAAGGAAAAGGTATGAACTCACTTTGCCTGCAGCTGGGACTCATTTTACACTAATCTTATATTGAACATGCTCTTTAGCTGAAAGTAAACAAAAGTAAATTAAGGTAAAATTTGCAACCAGAGCATACTGCACTATGCTGAAACTTAGAGAAGCTCTTTTTGTAGTATTTGTGATGCTTCACTGTTGTAGATGAAACAGACTTAAAGTGCTGACGCTGAGTTATGAAATCTCTTGGACAAGGTCCAAGATATTCCTATAGTGAGGTCCATCTTAGTGGTTAAGGAACCCGGAGGTTTTGGAAAAGCTTTATTCCTAATGAAAGAATATGTCTTATTTTCACAAACCAACAATAACAAATTTATCTAAATTTTTAATATAATTATTCACTGAACAATTTTTTCATCTAAACCGCAGTTTATGATCAATAAAGCATGTAAAATTTGCATCTATTGGTTATTATATATAGTCACTAAAATTAGCCTGCACCAAGTAATCGTTTTTATTTCTTAGAAATATTTTCTTTGCATTTTCTAAACAAAATTTTAGTGCTTATATCTGTCATAATCTGAAATTTCATATAAACCTCAATTTTTACATTTATATCAATATATTACAAGTTTGCATTTGATTTAAAAAAATATGTGTGTGCTTATGGAGAAAGAGACAGAGATAAGGACAGAGAGAAAGAATACAAAAGAGAATGGGGTTAATAGATAATATATAAATTTAAAAATATTTATTCAAGTTAATTTTTTATATGAGATAACTAATGTGTGGATCATAAAATGAAATATTAGAAATTTTGCTACACATAATAAATTTTAAATTATAAAATTTAAAATATGCTTATTTTAAAGATTTCCATATTCATGTATGAAAACATTAGTATACTGTTCATTATGTTTTCCATAGCATGCCTGTTTTTCTTGAGTTCTGTGATCATTTTTACATCTGAATCCTATGAAAACATTTATCAAGCTCTCTAAATAAAAATTATTTTTATAACTATTCCTCTCTCAGCATTTCTTCTTATTTATACAGTAACAGATAACATTATGATGTAGGATTTTTCTTCTTAGTCACTTTGCAAGCCGGGACCTCTGGCTGGCGACACCCTGCCCAGATCCCACTAGGCCATGCTGGTGTGTCCCAGGTCACTTGTGTTATAGTTTGTACCCACATTCGGTGGTTCCCCAGCTCTTGTACTGCACCCAGGAAAATGAGGATATGCTGGACACCGAAGAGTGAGGAGGACAGAGAAGAATTTTATTGAGCAATGAAACAGCTTTCAGTGGAGAGGGGATGTGGGGGTGGCCCCCCTACCCAAAGGCAGGAAATTTCCTTGTGTGACTTGGTCCAAGGCCTTTTATGGGTTGAGAATGGGGAATGCATACTAATTGGTTTGTGAGTATGCAAAAAAGGTTAAAGTGAAGATACCACTCAAAGGTGGGCAGGACAGTGTAGAAAACCAATTAGGAAAGGGTAGGTATATGTAAAATAGGTGACTGGGGGGATGAATCAGAGGAATGTGCCAAACAGGAAGAGGTGTTCTCAACCTGGTCCAAGGATTTAATCTGTAGCTTGGCTATCAGGCTTTAAATTGTCTTTGACTTGGAGGTGGGGTTTAACCAAAAACAGAGCCCTATCTGCCTAGGCATTTGGCTGCCTCCTGCCACTCTCAGTCAGTACATAAGTACACTTAAGAAATAAAGACATTGTATTTTGTATTATTTGATGGAGCTTTACTAGAAATAAATTATATGCATTCTGTTTTAACATGAGAACAGAAAATTATAAATCTTAGTGGAGAGACTACAAGTATAGGGTAGGTAGGTCAATGACATTTATAAAGAACATTATCTTTTTTAATTTTTTTATTTTTATTATTATACTTTAAGTTCTAGGGTACATGTGCAGGTTTGTTACAAAGGTATACATGTGCCATGTTGGTTTGCTGCACCCATCAACTCATCATTTACATTAGGTATCCCTCTCCCAGCCCCCCACCCCCCAACAGGTCCCAGTGTGTGATGTTCCTCATCCTGTGTCCATGTTTTCTCATTGTTCAACTCCCACTTATGAGTGAGAACATGTGGTGTTTGGTTTTCTGTCCTTGTGATAGTTTGCTGAGAATGATGGTTTCCAGCTTCATCCATGTCCCTACAAAGGACATGAACTCATCCATTTTTATGGCTGCATAGTATTCCATGGTGTATATGTGCCATATTTTCTTTTTTATTATTATTATACTTTAAGTTTTAGGGTACATGTGCACAACGTGCAGGTTTGTTACATATGTATACATGATCTTAAACAACTGTCCATTAACAAGCCAACAACTGTCCATTAACAAGCCCCTGAGCATACTGCTTGGTGGACACATTTAAAATACAGAGAAGAGCCTGCTAAGACCTTGATTTCAATTACTCTGAAGTTTCTTGTGGGGTAACCTTAGATGTCCATGAGGAAAGGCCATTGTAGTTAGTACATTTTTTATGACTAATAAGATTGAAGTACATTATCTAGTTGAGTTTTAGGTTTCAAGAGTTTAAAAAGGGTAAAGATGTTAAACTTTACTACTAAGCAAAACCCTGGAGTACTACAGATTCCTCTCTGTAGAAACCTGTCTTGTCAAAAGTTTTTGAGTTGCTGTCTAATATCTTTACTTACTTTTATCAGAACAGAACTGAAATTACTGTTGCATATTAATAGTGAAACAAGCTTCTCAGCTAATTAACAGATGCAAACTTCCCCCATGGTTCTAATAATGTGGGCTTTCAGAATAGTTTTATGATTCAAGAAGTCTAGCTCATTAATTTTGAAAAGGACACTGCAAAACATACACAAACAAAAAACATTTTGCAGAAGAGTTAACTTAAAGGAACAAAAGGAGAAAGCTCATCATGAGTCTGGTGGACTGCTCTTTATGCAAAAGGAGTATCTGCACTTCTTTATTTTCATGTTTCCTTTGAGTTCTGCTGGTTCAGGTTCACATAATCAAAAGACTTCTATCCTAAACAAGTGATTGTCACTGTCCAGCATTTAACACAATAGCAAACAATTACAAACTGCTACAATTTGTTGCTGTTTCATGATTTTTAAGCATGCATGTGAGAAAGTTAGAATTGCTACATCGCATTAGTCCATCACTCCCGACTTCTTTTCACATTATATATATTTGAGAAAAGAAAAGAATTTGGTTTTATAAATATGTTGATGGAAGAAACTGCTCAAGGAAAAGCTCAGAAAAATACTCTTCAGATTTTTTTGCCCAACAGCATGGCTTAAACATATTTTTTTTCCTCACTCAGAAAAACTAGTTTTTAAACTAATTTTCTAATGGCTTATGACACGAAGTGATCTAATTTCTTTTTTTTTTTTTTTTTTTTTTTTTTTTTTTGATATGGAGTTTCACAGTTGTTGCCCAGGCTGGAGGGCAATGCTATGATCTTGGCTCACCGCAACCTCCGTCTCCTGGGTTTAACCAATTCTCCTGCCTCAGCCTCCCGAGCAGCTGGGATTACGGGCACGTGCCACCACCCCGGCTAATTTTTTTGTATTTTTAGTAAAGACGGGTTTTCTCCATGTTGGTCAGGCTAGTCTTGAACTCCTGACCTCAGGTGATCCACCTGCCTCGGCCTCCGAAAGTGCTGGGATTACAGGTGTGAGCCACTGCGCCTGGCCTGATCTAGTTTCTTATTGTACTAGAATAATCGTTAATGTTCTTCACAAGTAATACCATTGATGTTCATCTTTAAAACAGTAATAAGCTGGAAACCCTATAAGGATATAAGTAACACATGTGTGAATTAGCAAAACTTTTGTATCTTTTCAAATGAAAATCACTACAAAATCTTTATCTTGTCTCAGCTTGAGTTTAGAACTAACATTCCTAAATTATTCTGTTTAAAGTAAGAACAGATAGGTGCCTGAATATTGCAATCCAATGTTAACGAAAAAAGTACACACCCTTCCAGCTCCTCCTTAGAGCTGGTGGAAAATACAATCAAACTAACGAACAGAAAATTTCAAATGACTGAAAGCCATGATAAATGGGATATAGTCTTACTCTAAAATATGGGGTTTCTCATCATTAATTATATTCTTAATTATCAAATCTAATATTTTGCTTCTGCCTTCTTGCATTTCTAAGACAGTGCCACTTTATTTTCAAAACATTTACTGTTTCTAACTTGAGAATGTTTCCGTAACTTTCTATCGGGGGCTGTGCAGAGTTCTCTTTATGTATGTGAAGCACATTATCATTGAATAAATATCATTATTCTCCCAATCACACTTCCCCAGCTCAGTAGTTTTATGGGCCCCAGTGAACCGCAAAAGCCTAAATTGTCTAGAATCAATTTCATAGTTTTTCCTCAAAACCCCCCAAAAAGTGATCAGCAACAGCTGTAAGAACATCAAGGACTCATTGCGTGAGAAACACGAGCAAAACACATCAGTAAGAGACAAATGCCTTTTTTCAAGGAATGCAAAGAGGTTCTAAGTAGTAGTCAAAGACAAGACAAGTTGACTGCCTGGAACTTGTACTTCAGCATGGAAGCACTGAGCACCAACATGGAATTCCGAAGGAGAGTAATTAAGGGAGGCCAAGACAGCAACCATGGGTCAGAGTTTGACACTAAGTCACGGTGTGGGTGGCAAGGGAAGAAAGATATGACTGAAGTTGCTCTGAAGTGTATTTAGCAAAAGCAAGTGAAGCTGTATCTCAAATTGGCAATCATTTTACATATTTCAGCCAACTCTGAGCCCTCTAGTCTCCGTTTCCATACCCTGTTCAACAAAATCACACTGCACAATTTCCCTACAAAGCTAATGCTTATGACCTGGTGAATATCCTACTATATGAATCATTCTTATGTGATGATAGATAGATTAAACAGATGGATAGATACATATATATGTAGATCACTGCTCAGGGTCCTATTATACAAACTTTTCTGCATCTCCACTTCTTCCTTAATAATAAACTTTGAAACTCCCTGGATGACATTGATCTAATTCTATTTTTCTCGATGACTTCATCATATTATTGATATGTCACAATTTATCTAACCATTCTCTTACCAAAGGATATTCTGTTTGCTTTACCTTTTCATTCATTTGCTACCACAAATTATTCATGCAACAAGTCTTAATACACTCTATGCGCCTGTTCAACTCTAGGAATAGAGCAATGAACAAAACAAAGTTCCCACTTTCCTAAAGAAACCATTCTAGTGGAGGGGACAGGCACTAATTTAATATGTAACATAATGTTATATTGTTATGAAGCTAAACAAGGGGATACAAAGTTACAGGAAATTTCTTATTACTTTAAATGGGGTAGCCAGGGAAGAGCTCTCTGAGGAGGTATTTGATCAGAAACCTGAATGACTTGAGGGAGTAAGCCATGAGGCCTGTTAAGAGAGGAGCAATCCAGTCAGAAGGAACAGCAAGCAGCAAGCACCCGAGTTCTGAGGGAGAGATACTCAGCAAGACTGGGAACACTTGTGAATGCCACTACAGTAAATGCAGAGTGACAGAAGGGCAGGAAAAGGGACCAGACATATATCTTGCCCAAGGTCCAGGTGATGCAGTGCTTGGTAGGCTGTAGAAGGAACTTCAGCAAATGCCACAATAAATATCTACATATATTGCTAGATTCATCTCCAAAAAGGCTATCAGAACTCACATTTCTATGAGCAGTCTATAAACATAGGCAGCCAGGTTCCAAAGTCTATGCAGCAGCTGTTTGTCAGCCGTTTCAGTTTGCTTTTAAAAAACATTTATCTATAACTTGAAAAAGTATTAGGAGAGTGAAATATCTGTATATAAAAGCTACACAAATGCAAATATTCTTGTTAGTTTATCACATCTGTCAAACCCAGAAAGCTCTGTATATTAGACCCATCAGTGGGAAACCAGACAGTTTCACAGTGAAAAAAAATCTCCGACTGAGAAAAATAAAATAAAATTCTGGTATAATCTCTGGTCCAGTTACCTCTGGAGAAATAGCTGACAGGACTAGAACTGGGGACTACAAATTGGCAGTGGCAACACACAGCTATAGGACAGAATAAGTTGCTAAGAGGCCTAACATGTATCAACATGAGATAGAATTTTCTAGGTTGGAAGGAAATGGTCTTTTTAATATGACAAAATGTTGACTTTCAACTATAATCATAATAAAGCAATTTATATCAATAAAAATACATAAAATGGGTAAAAATAAAAGCTAAAGGAGCTTGTTTTAGTCATTATTGTCCAATCTTTTCTTAAAACTTCTGGTTTCATCTTCTTCCACTGACATCTTACATTCTGTGAAGGAGGAAGTAGGGGGGATGGAAACGGCTTTAAAGAAGCACAAAAGGCCTGAAGGTCAATAGGGAGGCAAATACTCAAAG
This sequence comes from Gorilla gorilla gorilla, assembly GCF_029281585.2. Classification (NCBI taxonomy): domain Eukaryota; kingdom Metazoa; phylum Chordata; class Mammalia; order Primates; family Hominidae; genus Gorilla; species Gorilla gorilla. The sequence continues at coordinate 83,590,527 of NC_073235.2, read as the reverse complement.
AATGAGAACCACAGATATCTAATAAAGTCTATGTTGCCTTTTCATGCAAAAGGCATAAGGAATGCTTAATCATCTAATATTTACAATGTAGGAAAAAGCTATTTCACATTGAAATTTGTAGCATTTTTGGGTGATTATGAAACCCTCATTTAAAATAGCCATGTATCCTGTATTTAGCAAAACAAGACTACAAGAAATCTTAGACATGATATTAATTCCCTAAAGTTTAAAACTCCAGATGTGAAGAAAAGCCAGAGAATGCCTGCTGTGTAATAAGGCCTATATCTCTTTGGAATCATGGATTTAATTAAGTTTCAATTTGCATCTTGGGCAAAAAGATAGACTGTTAGAATGAAACAAAAAGAAAGAGGGAAAAAGCCTTCTAAAAAACAAAGTGTCAATAAAATTTTAGTTATATTCTCTAGCCATCATTTGGCTTTTAAAATTCTGATAACATTCCCTCAAAAAACAAAGCATTTCCTTTTGTCTAGACAACATAGCCTGCTTCTGTCTGAGATAGGCCACTTGGGAACCCAGGATCTGACTCATTTCCCTCACACCATATATGATTCCATATAAAACAGGGCTATATGTCCCTTCCACAGCCCAAATAGGGAACCCCAAAAGGCGGTGCTTCCTATCATTCTTGGGCCAATGTTTTCACCAAGTTCTGTTTGAAAATGTATTTGTTCCTGTTTTCTTTGCACTTACCTTGTGAGGTCTCATCTCCATGACATCTGACAGTGGCTTTGGGTGTTGCCTAAAGAGAAAGCAGCAAGCAACAGTTACAGAGGTGGTTTCCTGTGGAGCAAGCAACTTAACACAGCTAAGTTCAGGTCATTCTCTGAATACTAAAACTGAGAAGTCAACGATAGTGTAATATCAGATAGCTAAATGTTTTCACTATACCCACACATGTAGTAAAGAATTTAGGCTGCTGAATTTTCTTTAACTACAGGGTTCTGCTTCTCAAAAAAAATTTTTTCAATTTACAAAGACTTTTATAACAGACTGCCTTTTTGAGAAAGGAAAGCCTTCTTTCTTTATATTATCCAGGAACCATTATACGCATCCCATATAATGTATTGCTGATCCTTCTTAGAAGTATCTTCAGGAAAGGGTCTTATATTTATTATCTTATATTTATTTATATATTATAAATAAATATAAGATATAAAATACCAGTACAATGTGTTCCTAGGAGTTGAATGTATGCATGCATATGGCATTTGCTTGTTTGTTCATTGATTCATTTATTCATTCAATGAATTTACTGAACATATATTGAGTTTCTCTTTTTTGTGCCCTGAGGATATAACCACAAATAAGACATAATCTCTGTCCTCAATAAGTTCATAAAATCTTATGATTTTATGGGAAATCACAAGATGGGAAAAGAAAACTGGACAAATAATTATGAATATTATGTGAGAATTACAACAATAGGAATTTATATAGAATACATTGGGCCTCAAGTGGGGAAATGGGCATTCTAATTAGGGTAAAAGAGTTGATCAAAGGAGTTGATTCTTGAACTGTGGTAAAGAATATTGTGTGGTCATTTTTCATGCAAGGAAGTGCATTCCCAGCTGGGAGTCTAGCATATTCAAAGATCCAGAGGCACAAAACAATACAGCACTTTCTGGTAACTGTAGCTAGTTCTATACTGATAGAGTGTAGAGGACTCTAAAAAGGAGTAACTGTAGCTAGTTCTATACTGATAGAGTGTAGAGGACTCTAAAAAGGAGTAAGACTGAGATATTAGCAAAATGATTTTTAACATCAGGAGGCATTTCTTTCAGAGAACAAAAATAAGTAACAAGTATATCCATGAAATACTTCTTGAGAAATATTTTGGTTAAAGATTGAACACTTTGAAGAACAATGTTAATGAAAAGTATTGAAGTGCTTTCAATACTTTGGCTCATGTCTGAAAAATACATAGATATTGCATATTTTCACAATGGCAAATATTCAGACTAAGTGCTAACACATGAAGCTGAACTAGATTATAAAATACTAATCCCTTTTGAGGAAACTATGTTTTTACGTATCAGAATGGCTTAGAGCCAATAGAAAATTACAGCCTGTATAATAGTGTCTGGCACAGAGTAGGCTCTCAACAAATAGGTGTTGATGGAAATACCACATTGAGGCAGCTTTTGGCAAACAAAGAAATGCTTTGGGCACCAACCCAGGCTCTCCAGCTTAAAACTGTTACTGCTCCTTCTGCAATTAGAGACTTTTTCCCTTGTGATTCATAGAGTTGCATTCATTATATCTCTTTTTGGTCTCTGCTCCTAACTAACCTTCCTCCTAGCTCACACCTACCTAGAGATACCTGAAAATGTTTTCTCTAGGTATGTCTGGGCAGGTTCGAAGGATATAGCTATTATATCATTGGCCTTGGACATACAAACCAAAGAGGCACAGTTGCAGTTGCCAATATTGGTGGCAATTCAAAATGCTCAAATCAAAAGGGGAAAAGCAAGAGATCCACGGACAACCATAATAAGAGAAGCAGAGCATCTCCCCCTTATTCTACCTTCTACCATTTGGGTGCATCCAGTTGGGGTAGAGGAGCTATGACAGGGAAAGAGAGAAAAGGGTAACTAAAGAATAGGTATGCTTAGCAGAAGGGGATCTAAGGTACCAATACAAAGTCTTGGGTCAGACCCAAATACCATTTCCAAATGCAAAATGCCCCTCAAGACTCACTGATTTCTCTACCTAGTGCATCACTTCCCAGTATATCACCAACCACTCCAGCTTCCTTCTGGTCCTCTGAAAAGGTTTCTCCTTTTTGTTCTGCAGCTGCTTCACTACTCTATTTTCATCAAAATTGAATCCAAGCACTTAGAAATCATGTGCTGGGTGGGACTTTAGATACTAAATTCAAACCTTTTGTTTCACATTTCAAGAAACATTAGATAAGAGAAGTTGATCATTTTATTCAAAATTGTATTTCTGGTATGTTAAAGAGATGAACCTCTGTGTCCTGACAACTCCTCCGTCCCCAAGTCCAAGGCCATTTTGACTATATCAGGCTATTTCTGCCTCTACTCAACTGGTTAGAAAATTAGTGTGGCTTACTATAGGTTTCACACATGAAACCTGTACTTCTCCCTCTCATTGACTCTTTCCAATAAATCACCAACTGGTATTGAGTTCTTTTTATCCCACGTTCTGTACTTTTGTTTCATTTTCATCCACACTTAATCAAATAGTTTAGATCCCAGCCTCAGTGATCCTGCCTTTCCATGGGTCATCAGTCAATCTCAATTCTACCATATAGCATTCTTTCCCTCCTCTGAGCTTGTGTTAGCTCAACTGAATCATTTATTTTGCAAGCATGTATTTACTTTCTTTATTAAACTCTTGAATTGAAGAAGACTTGTATCTTCTCACCAAAAACATAATCTTCTTGAGGATAAAAACCACATTTTATTGGTTTCTATATTTACCCATCAACTGGGATCATGCACAAAGGAGAGAAATTCAAGAAATATTTGCACAATGAGTAGACTCTGGTAACAATGGATGCTTTAATGAAAGAAAGTTGTAATGAAAGATAAGCATTGCTTGTCACAGGGCCTTCAACTGTAACTGTCTTGCTATATGGCTACCTTGTACCTTACCAACAAGTAAAATAGGCCAGGCAAAGGTGTGGATATTCTTTGGCCCTAACCTGTGCTTATGAATTAAATGAAGAGGGAGGAGAAAGAGTTGTTATTCAGCTTGTTCAGTTTAGAATGACATGCTGAATTTAATCATATCTAAAGTTCCATCCAGCTCCTAAATTCTAAGTGCTATGATCTACATTGATAGTCAGAATTTGAATCACTTAGATTTACAGTTTTTCAAACAGTTGTCCTAGAAACCCATAGTAAATCTAAGTAAATAACTTCATCCTTCAGCCCCTTACTTGATGAAGCTTTGTCTTATTTCTGAGAAAATATAGGAGGATGTGCTCTAATCTGTGGGTATTCAGTTTATTCATTTTATGTCAAGACCAGAGGTCTGAAACCAAATGTGTTCCAGAAAATTCATTTAAAATTCAGAATGTTTTCCCTTATTAACAATATACTACATGGAGAATAGGACCTAAAATAGAATTCATTCTATTGTTGAAGTACAGTATAGGTAAAATAAATTTTACTAGTAAAACTGAGGAATATATCTACTCATTTCATTTTTATGTATAGAAATTTGCATATAAAATTCCAGAATGCTGAATTCAAGTAAATATTTGGAACAAAATCTGTTCATAATCTAGGGACATATCTGTTCATACACTACTTACATTTTATCTAGTGAAATCTTATTTTTCTAAATAGAATGGTTATATATTCGCGTGTATTTATAGTCTCATCTTGATCATATGAAGGAAGAAATCTTGATTAGCATTAATTTGCAATTACTTTGCAAAATCTCTTTTACTTCATCAGGAAGAAATCGACCATCACAGAGCACTTACTACATGTTACTGCTCAACACAAATTTCACATCTATATATGAACATTTTAAACCTTAAAACTTTAAACCAAGTTTGTCCTATGCAACACAAATTCATAAACTTTCTTAAAACATTAGGATATCTTTTTTCGCGATTTTTTTTTAAGCTCATGGGCTATTGTTAGTGTTAGTGCATTTCATGTGTGGCCCAAGACAATTCTTCTTCCGGTGTGGCCCAGGGAAGCCAAAAGATTGCACACCCTTGCTTTAAATCTTCTTTACAATTTGAGATTTAGTAATTTATATTCATTTTGAGTTGAAGCAAAACTTGATCACTTAGTTTGGTTCAATTTAAATTACCTCAGCTGTAAACAAATAATACTACAGAGTACTGCAGAGGGTGTTTTTCTTTTTAAAAATAGTATCTTGCTCTTATTTACAATTGCATCTTATCTAAAAAGATGACTTGCATATGTTTTACACACATCTCTCTATGTAGAAGTGCAGCAAAAAAGATTTTATTCTAACAAACTTATTAACTACCAATTACATGTAGGAACATGTACCACTCTAATATCAAAGAACCGGTTGAGTTTGAAATAGATTTTCTCTGCTCTCGCTCAATCTTTGTGACTTGCTAGGGTGTATCTGATGTCTTTATCCACATTACTCAGAGGGAATCTTAGTAAAAAAGATTGGACTCAGTCTTTGGAGCAAGATAGATATGGATTCAAATCCTGGCTCTGTTTCCTGTTAACTGGATGATTTTTGAACAAGTTAATCTACCTCTCTAAGCCACAATGTCTTCATCTGTAAAATAAGGCCTGCCTCTGGGACTGATGTTCAGCCAGCACTCAGAGGTACTGACTGCCATGTTGTTTAACCAACAGTGAAACACTTCCATACATTGGTAAATAGCTGCTATGAAAGCCCACCAGTCCTCATGTCCCATTCTATACCAGAATCCTTTGACCTCCCCAAATTCAGGAACCAAAGCATCAATGCTTCAACAAGTAAAGGGGCTTCTGGGATTCTACTCCAGTGCTGCCATCCTGATTGGTCAGTCCCCTTTCTACTGGTTGTTAAATATTTTTAAATTCCCTCTTACCTACCTCATAGGGGTTTTGTTGTTTGTTGTTTGTTGTTTTAGGACTTAGTGAGACAGCAATACCTAGGATTAGCAAGGATTTGCTGTCTTATCTGCCCAATCTCACAATGCTAGATTTGTCTGCTGTGGCTTATCAAGAAAATCCTCACGTGAAAAGGTCATAGAAGCTTTTACTCCCAAATTATTTCCTCCTTTCTTGCATTTATACTAAAGATGTGCAGTCATCACTGGCGATGCTGATTCATGCCTGTAGTGTAAATGTAATTAGCAATATTAAAATGTAGGGAAAAAATTTCTCGACTAGATCAAAATGGGTTAGCAGACTCAGTTTGAATTTTGAATGACTTATTTTTTACTTTTACACCAATCCATTTAAATAATGAAAGCCTATACATTGTTTCTGTGTATATACTTGTATGGTTTGTTGATGCTGTATAATCATAAGTTAAATACACACAAAATAACAGAGAGAAAAAAAGGTTAGCGATTGTTTTCAATTATAAGATATTAACAAATAATTGTAATTTCCTTATTTTAGCCAAAGAAAGGTTTAGTTCTCAAGATAAATAATACGATAAATTCCCTTTCCCCAAGTTTGTGTTTAAAGAAAATGGCTAATTCAGAAATACAAAAATCCAAAAAGCATATCAATATTTGACTTTGAAAAGATCAAGTGTATAATTAAGTAAATAGATGCACTGTGAAGGTGTTTGTTTCTTCCTAAGTATACTTGCTACTCCCTTTTATCCTGAGATGATCATGTGAGTGTACATCTCTATGTATTTCTACTCAAAACTGATCTGTGTGCATTGGATTAGAAGCACTTCTGCTCCCTCACAATTCCTGCTGGTCTGATAGGGTATAATTAGTGTAGAATATTAGGTAGGGCAGAGATCAGGTAGCTTGCCAATCAGATTTACTATTGAAACAGTGGGTGTTACCACTTCTAGTCATTTCTGACAGTACTGTTAGGAATTAAATCATGGCATTACCTGAGTGCTATTTGGCTGTGGAAGCCTAGTAGGTCATCAGTTTATTCCCCCACCCTCCAGACAAGTGGCAGGTGGAGCAGCACTATCCCCTGCTAATGCCATGAGCTGGAGGCTTTGGCCAGCAGATGACAGTTTACAGGGTTTTGTTTTTTTTAATTCATCAGGCCATATGCTGCCAGGCTCTCATGCAAATAGACAAAATTACAAATAATAAAAAAAGGACCAACTGTTTTAGTGGTTGGCTGTTTTCTGTCATCATTGCCATCTATGTGAGAAGCCAGTTAATGAAAGAGGGGTCTCGGACTCCCAGTGACATCAACCTAAAGAGATAGATACTTCAAAATCCAAGCTTCATTCAAACCACGTTAAACCTCTGCCCTAAGGTAACTCAGTGCCAAGTGTCTCTTTGGCTGACAAGCAGGGAAGCTGGCCTTCCAGCTGGCCTCGAGACTGGGCAAGCTTCTCTAATGCTCCCTGCAGCTGAGGCCCATTGTCCACTGATGTGAGAAGAGAGAAAAGGCTAAGTTTTGCTTGGGTTGGGTGAAGTTGGGGCTCATGGGTTTATCAGATTCAGACACACTTTGAATAAGCAGCTTTAGAAATAGAAAAGGTGAGTCAATGCAATTTTCTGTTTTAAAATTGTAAGAAAATTAGATTTGTAGGCTGTTCAGAAATCTCTTTTTAATATCAAAGACTGCAAGGAAACCTCTCCAAGTAGATTCTAAACTCTTGAAATACTTGCATTTAAAATTAAAATGTTGCTAAACTTTTGTATAATTTCTGCTATTGCTATATTCATAATTATTACCAAGTTTCCAGTCTGTACAAATGGAGAATTTCACACCCTTGATAGAATTCACACATTTATTTCCCATTTTAAGGCAGTAAACCCTCAACCAAAATAATGAAGTAGACCAATTCTGAATTCATATCTATATGCATATATTTAAAATAATTCCATTTTAGAAATGTTGTGCTAACATTCATTTGCACCTCTATCGGGTCACTTTGAAACCATAATTTGCACGTTTTAAAAAGACAATTCAAAACCAGTTTTACCCAATTAATATGCAATGTTTTGCAGTTCAAAAATAGTCAAAATAAAAGTATCACATAAATATGTATACATGCAGGTGTGATAGTAAAACAAGTTTATGATGAGAGTCTCTTGTTCAACTCTTGCTACACAGCAAGGATATACTGAAGAGTGATTTTGTCCACAGTGGCCAAGGCACTACAAATGTCTTACAGGCAAGTAAATTATTTTCTGTCCTGTTTTCTCTGCCATGTCACCAAAGCCTGTGTTCCTTAATGTCTCACTGGCTTTGTTTTTACCTCTTGGCTAATTTGTAATCTCAAGTGTGATTATGAAACACACATAGGGTTAGCTTTATTGTCAGGAATGGTTCCCAGATCTACTGGGGAACAAGTCATTAAAAAAAAAAAAAGAAAAGAAAGCTACAAATGTTTGCCTCTAACAAACTGTCATAGTTACACTCCACCATAACTTGACAGCTTTTGAATGAAGAAAAATTGTTAGTTCATCGATGAAACTGGCATTGTTAGAAAAACTAGTTCCTATTGTATATAAATAATGACAATGAAAGATAATGCCCTTTTTAATTTTTCAAGAGACTTATTATTAGAGAGTCCCATAACAGGCTCAATTGTCACTGATTTTTGTGACTCTGTATTCCCAAGTAATTTGATTTTTTTTTCTAATTTGAAAATGTTTACTTCACTGGGAGAAAAGTTTCATTGGTGATGCTCACTGTTTAATGTCTTACAAATAAAGATCTACTATTCCAACCAGTTTAAAGCTGAGAAAATAGCAACCAGATTGACCTTAACTTGAATCTATGTTGACAAAGTAATTCAGTCAGTTTGTGAAGGATAAATGACAAGATTTTCAAACATTTTTATCTTATGGGAAACTACATGAGCGAGGTGTGGAAAAGTATGTATATTCTAATATCTCAATAGGAAATTTCAAGACATATTGCTATTCACAATGAATTCTAAAATTTACAATTCTCATTTAATGGTGACAAACATTCTTCTGTCATAAGAAAATACATGCCAATAACAGGCAAATTTATTTACCTAATGTAAGACTGTATCTAGATATTACAATGTACTCAAGTATGACAGCCAATCATAAATTTTAGATACAAAATAACTAATCAAATTTAGTGTTAAAGAAACCAAATACATAAACAACTTTCTTATGAAAATCCCACTCTTGATAAGCTAAAGTAATAAAGCCATAAACTAGTAAACTATAGATGGTTCTCATACATAGAAAGCAAAAGATTTAATCATTTCCTCTATTAATTATTTTACATAAATAGTAGATTCAACCATTACTACATCCTACTGAACTCCCAGTGATGTTATTATAAAGAATAAAGACACAGCACCCTGGAGATAAAGTTGAATTCATTCATTCCTTAATTCAACAAATATTTACTGGACCCTCCTTTATATGCCAGGTGCTCCCTGTTCTGGGCATTGGCCACCTGTGATCAAGACAGTCTCAGGTCTCACAGAAGGCCAAACCCTAAACAGGAAAATAAATAAATAAACATGATAATTAGAGGCTGTGATAAGAGCTATAATGGAAGTGAATAAGTTAATGTAAGAATAACTTCTAGATAGTTTAAAATGATTATTTTCCTGATGTGAAAGCATAGTTTACTTATGACATACTCAAAGACACACAAGATCAGAAATCCAAATCTTTTCAGAGCCAAAAAGGCCTTAGAGATCATTCAATGCCACTTTCTCACCTTATAAGAATAAAGCTGAAGTTTGAGTGGGTTAAGTGGCTTACCTAATGCAGACATTAGCTGAACAATTAGCTTTTACTGTTAAAAAGTAAAGAAGCATTATTGATGTATATTAATTTACTAATTATTTCATGTTGGTGAGACATGCATTGAAATGGCATATCTAAATCTGGTTATCAATCTAGTTACAATGGGGAGAACCTATATAAATAATGGTCTTCATCTGATTATATTGTTTCATAACTCTTAGATGGCAGGTGAACCTGGATATTTAACCAAGCTCCCACTTTCTTTCCTTAATAACGATTTTTCTTTCCACAATGATCTAAAAAGATTATATTCCTTGGATACTACATACAAATGTAGAGGCATAGAAAATATTAGCAAGAAAATGCTCCTCTAAACTTTGTAAGAAGGATCATAAAATATTAAAAATTTATAAGGCTAGATCATATTTTAAAGTTTACTTACTGTTATTAATAATAATAGAGGACTTAAGATCATTTTATTATTACTATTTTCATAATCAAATTTGATCTTCAAACAAATTAGAATGTTAGAAATAGAAAAGATATTATAGTTCTTTTAGAGGTGATAAACTGAGATTTGAAGAGGTTAAGTGACTTACCCAGGTCACACAGGTGGTAAGCATCAAAGAGAATTGAAACCCAGGCTTCTCATCCCAATCTTCATGTGCTTTCACTAGAACATCTACCCCTCATACACATGCATTACAGAGTCACTGGGTACCCAACATAGTGCCAAGATCCAGGGAAGTTATGAACAAAGACATGTTCTTGCAAGTTCGTAGTCGAAATGTAAATATGACTGTATACACACACACACACACACACACACACACACACACACACACACACACACACACACGCACACATTGACCAGCTTGCTAGAAGAATTAGAAAAAAATGGCCCTCAATGGCAAGGTCTTTCTACATAGCATCCCATTCACAAACCTCTCCCTCTTAAAATGGTCCGCCAGTAAATTCTCAGGTGTTAATAGTTTCCAATATTGAAGCACTATCTGGCCAGCTTGTGTTCTTGCTTTCTTTTCTCTTTTTTTTGAGACGGAGTCTCGCTCTTTGCCCAGGCCAGATGCAGTGGCGCGATCTCGGCTCACTGCAAGCTCTGCCTCCCGGGTTCACGCCATTCTCCTGCCTCAGCCTCCCGAGTACCTGGGACTACAGGTGCCCGCCACCGCGCCTGGCTAATTTTTTGTATTTTTAGTAGAGACGAGGTTTCACCATGTTAGCCAGGATGGTCTCGATCTCCTGACCGTGTTCTTGCTTTCTAAAGTTCATGTTAAAGATGACACCAAAGAAGCACATGTAAGTAGTTATAATAGGCTAATTTGCTTCCACTATTAACCTATAGTTTAAATATATATTCATTTTAATGTATATATATACATTACAAAATATATACATTTCGACTATGAACTTGCAAGAACAATGCAGTATATTTAAACTATAATGGACAAACAGAGGCAGTATGAGATAGGGAAGTGCTTCAGCATCAAAACAGTTTCATTAACTAGGAAACTTGTCCTACCAGGCTAAAGAACCCACTACGGAAAATCAGTTATTCCACCATCTTGCAGCTACTTTTGGTGTTATTCAAGTCCAGCTCAGTACAGCATCCCTAACTACAGAAGAGCCTTCCAATGGGATTACCAATTGCTTGCTTAGAGATTTGTAAGTAAAGGTCTAAAATAGCCTGTTAAATCATGTGGTTTGGAGGCATTTCATGATCCTGACTTCTAGAACAAGCATAGATAATTAGTAAGGCTGACACAGCCCATTATTTTTACACTCAAATGCATCATGTTAAATTAACAGACAGAGGCCACATGATGTGTGACTTTTTTTTCACTGATAATCATTTCTGTGGTGCCACTTTTGCTACCACACTTTTCTCTTCCGTGGGCTGGACTCAAGTAGCCAGTCACTAAACAGCTATTCCATCAGCTCTCACTTTTTTTTTTTTTTTCCTTAACTGGGAAAGCTATTTTGAGTCCTCACTGGTGGTACTCTCATGTGGTGGCAAAGAAGTTTGAATGAAAACAAAATATGAGCTAAAAGAGAAACAAAATATAGAGCTGACAGTACTTGAGATCTCAACATATTTAGGAAAAAAATATGAAACTAATTTTAACGTTAGAAAAATAATTTTTGACTCTACACTTAATATTTTCAGAAGTGATATTTGTTAATCCTAATGAAATTTCTATTAAAATGCAGCTATCTTTTGAGGAATAAAGGAGAATATTCTACTCTATAGTTTCTAATTATATGATTTGTTATTTTATAAATTCTCATTTTCCTACATGAAAAAAATCAAGCTAAAAATTATATTATTGGTAATAATATAGATAGTGTACTCACATATATAGCGTGGCTTTCATTGTAGAAATAATGATCGATAAGTGATTGTTAAAATTAAGTAGCATGTAAGCATGAAACCAACTACAGAACAGTGAAACCTATTTGGGACAACACATTGGAACTGGAACACATATATTCAAAGGTTTGTGGCCATGATATGATAGTTTCTTGTGTTTGTTTGTTTGTTTGTTTGAGACAGAGTCTGGCTCTTAGGTGCAATCTTGGCTCACTGCAACCTCCACCTTCTGGGTTCAAGCAATTCTCCTGCCTCAGCCTCCTGAGTAGCTGGGAGGCGCGTCACCAGGCCCAGCTAATTTTTGTATTTTTAGTAGAGAAGGGGTTTTGCCATGTTGGCCAGGCTGGTCTCGAACTCCTGACCTAAAGTGATCTGCTGGCCTTGGCCTCTCAAAGTGCTAGGATTATAGGAGTGAGTCACTGCACCAGCCACAGTTTCTTTAGAAGGAATCATGAAGCCAGTGCTGTTGCTATTTGGAATGAAAGAGAATTTTCAATACAAATGAGGAAAATTGTTCTTACTTCATAGTCACAGGTTCTTTCTTTTTTTTTTCTTCCTTCTGTACATCCTTCCTTCCATCTTCTTTTATTTTTTGACCTAAAACAATATTTTAAAAAATCAATCATTTGAGTAATTTACTATACGGTACATGGCTCCAGATGAGCTTTATAAGTAAAATATCAAATCTACCATTAAATATTGAAGATTTGCCATCAGTGAAATATTCATTTGCCATTTAACTCATATTTGTAGTGTAACAAACACCTTTACTTGTAGAACTCAAAGTACTGAAAAATATTATCCCTTAAACACTGTACCTTTACTAATGTTCAATATAGCTAATTTATTTCATGATAGGACTTTTCTGTGGCTATGTAAAAAAAGTTTATCCCGAAACATAATCTATCTGAATTACAATAAAATAATTTAGCTTTGAAAATAGCATTCCAACTTATTAGATAATTAACCTTCTAAGTCTGCTATAAAACTTCACTGAGGGACGCTACTTCTAGCTAGCAAACTCTTTTTTCCAAACCCCTGTGTAGCCCCATTTACTTCTCCAGCTTTCTATACTTAGGAAGTATTATTGGCTAAGAATATATAATTCTAGATTTACCATTCAAGTTATTTCAAAGCACTCTATTCAGAAAAAAAATAATTTATCATTGTGCAGAACATTTGAAACATTAGCAATGAAAGTATTCTGATTGTCTCTGAGTTTTGTAAGGTAGACTTTATCCAAGACACTGCTCTAGGCTCTATGTCTCACTGATTAAGTCTGTCATTTATTGGAGAGCTGCAGGCTTCTCCCTGTCAGCTCAGGTTTGTGCGCAGATAAGTCATGTGTTTAAAGCACACTGAATATGTTAAAGCCACACTAACAGATGTCAAAAAAAAAAAAACAGGAGATATGGATGTCACTTTAAAGCATCTCAGAAATGAAATCATCTGCGGAGGCAGTCTTAAGGGCCCAGTGAGCAAAGGTACCTTGTCTATGATTGTCATAAGGTTACACAGCACTGTCGCCTTAAATTCTTTCAAACCCGTGAGGGGAAGTATCCCTGTGTGGAGGACTTGACTTCACAGGAGGACAGAAGTCAGTTGAGATCCTGTGATTCAAAATGATGCATTTGCCAGGTGTGGTGGCTTACACCTGTAATCCCAGCATTTTGGGGGGCCAAGGTGGGAGTATCACCTAAGCTCAGGAATTTGAGACCAGCCTGGCAACCATAGTGAGAATTCATCTCTACAAAAATCTTAAAAAATTAGCCAGGCATAGTGGTGCGCATCAGTAGTCCCAGCTACTTGAGAGGTTAATATGGGAGGATAGCTTAAGCATGGGAAGCTGTAGTGCGCTTTGATCACGCCAATGCACTCCAGCCTGGATGACAGAGCAAAATTCTGTCTCAAGCAAAAACAAAACCAATGCATTTGAGGAGGTCACCATTCCCTCAATATTACCCTTATTGACTTCTGACCATATGGTGTCTTCATTTCCTTGTGTTGGATTACAAAAACTGAGAGGAAGATAACAAAAAGATGATTGAAGTACATAAAGCCACTACAGATAAACTTCATTTTCTCACAATCTTGTGTGGGACTTCTCTTGATTATGAAGACATAACTCTGTAGATAAAAATGTAAACAGCCTTTCTCCATTAAGATTACCTCCTTTTTTCCTCATATTTAAGGTCCAATAAATTAATGTATTTTGAAAAAAAACTGGCATATATAAAAACATTTTACTAGCTGGATTTGTATCCACTTATTGACTTTCACTGTAATTTTAGGATTCAAAAAATATAAATCCTAAAAGTTAATTTAAATATCACCTGTGAGAATATGAGTGTTTACCTCTACATGCTTGGGATGAGAAAATCTGGCCTTTAGCCACTGCATCACCATCAGTATCCCATTGCTACTTCTAGAGTCTAGAATCTAGACCACTCATCTTTCTCTAAGCTTTGAGTGCCACATTATCATACATTATCACCACTACTCTCCCTCTGGATCATCAACCAACTATTGGGTCATTTCCCATCATTGTTTGAATAATCATTCCCAACCAGCTCTGAAAACCCCATATCCTAAATTAGATTTCAGATTTTATCCAATCCTTTTTAACAAGTCTTCCTTCCTCTTTTAATAAAACTTGATGATATCTACTTATTTCAGCTCCTCCACAAAAGCATTCCATAATCCTTCTAGCCCAGTGATTTTCAAACTTCACTTTGGATCACTTGGGCACTTCAATAAAATGCAGACTTTGATTCAGTATATCTGGATGGAGCCTAAAATTATTTATTTCTGAAGCTCTTAGGTGATGCCAATGCTCCTGGTTCTCAGACAAACGTTGAGGAACAAAGTTCTAGCCTACCATGGTATCAACTTACTCTAAATTCACATAAGGCAGGCAGGCACCATATATGATTTATTCATCTTTGTATCTCCAGTGAGTCAGAATGCTTGACATATCACAATGCTCAATAAATATAAATGTTTGCTAAATAAATTGATGGACTGAATGAATAAATGTGTAACATTCTCTCTGACACTTAGAAAATTCTACTTAAGACAGATTGTTTTTTCTTTTTTTGAGACAGAGTCTCGCTCTGTCACCCAGACTGGAGTGCAGTGGCATAATCTCTGCTCATAGTAACCTCACCTTCCCTGGTTCAAGAGATTCTCCATGTCTCAGACATCAGAGTGGCTGAGGTTATAGGTGTGTGCCACCACACCCGGCTAATTTTTGTATTTTTAGTAGAGACAGGGTTTCACCATGTTG
Organism: Gorilla gorilla gorilla; assembly: GCF_029281585.2. Classification (NCBI taxonomy): domain Eukaryota; kingdom Metazoa; phylum Chordata; class Mammalia; order Primates; family Hominidae; genus Gorilla; species Gorilla gorilla. Next base: position 83,575,479 of record NC_073235.2, on the reverse strand, counting down.
GCCAGGCTAGTCTCTAACTCCTGAGCTCAAGTGATTCACCTACCTCAGCCTCCCACAGTGCTGGGATTACAGGCATCAGCCACCACATCCAGCCCAGACAGAATATTTTTATATGCACTTTTTCTTTGAAATGTAGTTGAGGGCAGGTATACTCTACATTTCTCTGTATCTTTAAAGGCCTGTATGTGCCATTTGTGCCCACAGAAAATAGGCATTCAATATAAATATTGACTAAACAATCAATTAATAAAAGGATTGATGGGATTGATTGAATAAGTAACTGGAAAAGAAGGGGCATCAGGTATAGTCTGCACTTGAGGTACCTAGAAGGTATGAATCATTTAACAAGGTGGCTGTACTTACAGACAGAAAGCTTCAAGTCCAGCATAGGCAGAGCTAGAGAGCAGAAATACTAAAATGAGTAACCAGGAAAAATGCATTTTGTAGACACAGACACACTCCTCTAATGAGAAAATTACTTCAGTTAGTTAAAATGCCAAGCCAGTGGTTGATATGCTTGGGAATAAAACCAAGCATTATTGCATGGGTAGGCAGATGGTGCTTTTTTTTTCCTTAATTCAAAGCTTCATTTTTGTAAATAACAATGGAAATTGAACAACTGGCGAATATTAAGCTTTACAGACTATGTTAAGAGTTTTCAGAAGTGAATTTCCTCAACAATTTCTGCCTTTGGCATATTTAAATGTATACTGACTTGTGGTATTATTTATTCAATATTTCACATCTATGTGTTATCTTCACAACTGGGCTGTAGCCACCCAGAAATAGGACTTTATTCATGCACATGGTGGGCACACAGTGATACCTGCTGAAAAAATAAAAAATTAGAAAAACTTGGATGACACACAACTCTAGTTTCTGGTATTGAGCAGAGACGAGCAAGGGTGGGCCTGGAAGTGGAATCTGAGGCATGTTACTTGAGTGAATTATCAGACTGGAGAAGAAAACTCCATGTACATTAGATATGAACTTCTTTCTTTCTTTTTTTATCCCATTATATTCTCAGAAGATGAACTAACGTAGAATTCTGGCAATGACTGGTTCTTTAATAATAGCATATCATGTAAAGAAATGAAAACTATAGTGCCCCTGAAGTTTTCAGAATCATTTCACCAAACATTGATTTTGCCACCAAATTACAAGTAAGCCAGATGCAAATAATTTATCAGTAGGAGCAATAAGAGAGATTATGTTCTGACTATATTTTATTTGTCAGAAAAGTAACTAAGGTGTTGATTCTGAGATAGGGAATACACACACACACACACACACATACATATACGTAGGTTTAGAAGACTATATGGTTCAAAATATGCCTATGATGCTTCTGATTCATATTTTAATGTATTAACTATTCCATAGTTACTTAGAAAATTATGCTTCGATTCTGGTTAAAGATGGATTCTGCAAGAACATAGAAGCTTCTCATGCATACAGTATTTAAAATAGAATGAAATTAGCAATCTGTATCTTGAAATTATACATAACATTTAGCTTCATTTAAAATTAGAGTGCTAGAAGAAGCAGATTTCCATGGCATTTTCATTATGCAGAGAGGTAAACAACAAATAAATAAGCCATACATGAATATGAAATTAACAGCATGATAATTGCTTTACTCCTAGAGTGTGTACAATATTAAATCCTCAAATAAACACTTACTTAACCTCATTCTCACGTGTGCCTATTGCTATCATCAAAAGCAGTATACCTAGAACTCAAACTAAGTCAAATTCCGCGATGAGGTACGAAATCCCCAGAAATCATTGCCATGCCCTGGAAATTTCAGAGTGATTTCTTAGGAAGTTCTAGTGCTGGTGGTATATTTGAAAACCAGTGAACACAAGAGAAAATTTAGAAATGAATTAAAAGAGTACATTTCACATATTATTATTATCTTGTTTATTCCATCATACTTAATTTCTTTGCTAATTCTTAAAAAGCTTCATCCAGATCATCCATATAGGCATTCCAGGGAAGTGCTTCCTTCCTGCTGAGACCACCTGCAAGCTCTCTCTCACTCTAACACAGACCCCTGCTGACTTGCTTTACAATATTTATGCAGGAAACTGTTAAACCTTATTTCTGTTGAATTGTTCCTTCTCTGCATAAGGCAGAAATGCTTTTCATAGTTTTCTTATGGCTCTTAACAACAACTAAAGCCTGTCTTGTGCTCTGGGCCCAGACTTGCCCTAAATTTAACCCTAAGTAATGCTTTCTTCATCTTAGTCATAGCTGAAAGTGACTCATTTATAAAGAGGCCACTGGTACAACTGGAGTTTTCCAGTAAGCAAGGGTTAAAAGGTCAGTAATAATGTTACTGCTACCCTTATGAGTATGCAACTGGTAGAGTTCAAAGTTATTTGGATATAACCTGACAAAAACATGTCATCATTTTCCACAGGGTACTCGAGAGTAAGATTCAGAAGGGATATATGGCTTGTGTACACATGAAACCGTCTTTCCTAGTCAGAGACATCAACCACTTCATTGGAAGCCAGCGACTAAAAAGTAAAATAAAATAAATTAAATTAAATTAAAAGAAAAATAAAAATAAAACAATTATGAGATCCAAAGAAAGGAAAATCTTGTTGTCCCAAATAAGCACCTTTAAAAATAATTGTTTTACTGTTCTAGTGATGAAATTAGTATGTCTTTGTTGATCCACTTAAATTTGACTCAATGGGTAAATTTAAGCCTGAGGCTTTTATGCCATTATCAGAGGCTCTGTCAGTGAGTGCTTTAACCTAATTACATTTGATGCAGCAAATCAACAAAACCACTGCTGGTATGACCTCTGCCAAGAGGACTAGCGAGCTAGACAAATGGAGCTTAAGATTTTATTAGTTGTTCTGTTGCAAAGTTCCAGATACATCCCGACAGGAGGCTGTTGCATGACTTGGGCATGCATCCTCCAGATGGCATTCTGCATTGGCTTGTGGCAAGGCTCACAGGGATACTGGCACATTTTCTCTGTCAAAATGAAAGTTTTCCAATTACAAGGAGATAATATGAGGAGATGCAAACTTAATCTCTTAAACAAAAGGTTGCAAGCTGTGTAATAGCCATTTCAGGGGAGAGATTTTACTATAGTTCAATTGATTTAAACGTTGCAGATCACAAAATGTGCTATCTTTCCTAATAAAACCAAAGAATCAGCTGCAGTTGGTGCTATTTACTGGAACAGTGCTATAATGCTTTCATCATCTAAGAGATGCTTCTTTTAACAGTGTTCTTCCATGGAGTTGGAGTCTGTGCTCATTTTTTGTTTTTTTTCCTAATGTGTAAACAGGTACAAAGAAGCCATTTTGCTTTTAGTTAAACACCAAATGCCTTAAATGAAGTCTTCAAGTTTAATGTTAAAAGACACCAAATCATAGAATTTCATTAGGAAGACTACAAGTTAAATGGTAAGAAAGCCCTATTATCATCAAAACCTGTAAGAAAACTTAGCTAAAATGCTAACGGTATTTTCTAACCCAGGGAATGCTAATAAAAATGGTATGTAGAACCCTCAATCCCTATGAGAATGAGGTGATATGCATCAACACTTATCCAAAAATAACTGACTCATCCAAGTAAATCAGTAAGTACCTTGTTGTAAGGTTACTTCTTAGGAAGATAGGGATTTTCAAGTTGACATAAAAATGCTAAGACAAAGCAGGGGAGCCCTTGTAGATCCGTTTCTACAAATCCAACAAGGACACTACATAAGTGTAGAACGTGTGCCAGCTCTGAGAAGAATGTTTTACAGGATAACTACAACCACACTCTTATACTAAATGCATTAAACAGAATTTCAGCAGAGTTTAAGTGTTGAAATGATCATACAGTTCTAATGTAAGCAAAGATTCTTCAATATTTATACTGGATTACTTTCTTCTGTGGTTTAAAGAGAATTAACTGATCCAAAATTTCTAAGCACATATTCAGAATATTAAAAGAGAAAAGGTACATTTCCAAAAATTAAGGTAATTCATATATAGAAAAATATTTTTATCTCAAATTTCAAAATATTTAAAAAATACATTTTAGCCATTAAGATGAAGATCAATGTCACAAGGTTGTGCATAAACACTGAATTGCAGTCAATAAGGTAAAATCACAGCGGGCAGCTGCCTTTTGTCATTTCCATAGAAAGTAGCTAGGAAACTGTCATGTCTTTACTGAAAATTCAGTCAGCTAAATAAAGCAGGAGTATATATTCTAAGTAGTCTCAACTGCAACATTGTAAGATCTGTAAATCAGCCAGAAATATAAGCAAGGCCTTCGAATCTCTCAGAAAACTTAAGAGATTCCTACCGAAGAGTTCACGTTTTCATGCAAGTAGCATTTTTAAAAAGCTTCAGCATCAACATAAAGTGGTCTATAACAGCTGTTGTAAAGCTCAACATCAATTTTATGTTGGCTCAACTACTAAACAGCAATCACAATGGCATCCCTTAGGAGGTATTTAAGGGCCCAAGGGTATAGCAATTTAAAAACTGAGTAGGAAATCAAAACTAATTCCCAGTCTGTTTACAAAAATACTTCTCCCTATGTTCTTGTACCACCACCTAGTGGTTACACGGCTCTCAATCTGACCATTGATAGAAACCAAATAGAAGGAAAGAAGAGGGAAGGAAGGGAGAGCGGAGGAAAAGTAAGAAAGGCAGGAGGAAAGAAAAAGAGAAGAGCATGAAAATAAAAAGAAAAAAAAGGAGGAGAAAATAAAAACTAAAAAACAAAAGCAAAAAGAAGTACACATATAATTTTCGTATCTTAAGATCTACTTCCTCATAAAATTCATAGCATGTTACCAATTGAATTAAAACACCGTTTAAAACCATTTCTCTTTACACATTTATTAAGTACATGAAAATTCTATAGTCGATATAACAACTCCGATTTTTTTTTAAAAAAAGGAGTTGAATTTCTAGAGATGTATTTTACACTAGAGAACCTACAGCTGTATTTTCCTGTGTGTGACCTAAGTACAAGATTATACCATTATTTTTTAAGAGACTCATTATTGATCAGTAGAGCTATTTATATAAATTATGGTAATTCATAAGTAAAAATGAAGTGAATATTTATGTCTTGCTATGAAACAGTCTCTAAGACATTTGGCTAAAGTGGAAGAAAAAGCAAGATGTGTAATCATGTTTTGGGACCTACCACTTGTATAATGATATATATTTTCTTTTATATGTGTACAGTATCTCTGGAGGGATAGACAAGAAGCTGAAAAGATTACCTCAACAGAGGAGAATTAGGTGAGTTGGAAGCTAAGGTGTAAGGGAGACATTTTGTAGTTTTGTAGTTTAAACCATGTGAATGTATTACTTATTTAAAATTAAATAAATTTTAAATTACAAATCACAATCACAAAGGATTATGTTTTTAAAATTTATTTAAAATTAAATAAAATTTAATATATTAAATTAAATTAAATAATTTAATTTAAATTAAATAAATTAAATAATTTAATTTAAATTAAATAAATTTTAAATCTAAAAACTGGCACACGATTTAACAAATCTTTTCTCTGTGGATTTTATAAATCAAAAAAACCACCCTCCAAATTTTCCATTTAAAGAAATATTTGTCACATTTAATGTGAATGTAAATTTCTTATAAATATAACAGAAATAGGAGCTTCACTCTTTCTCTGTAAAAAGAAATGCAGTAGTTTAAAGGGAGAAATTATTTGTAAAAAAGCAGAAATTAAAGCAATAAAATACTAAAACCATTTCTCTCCCATACTTTGACAAGTTCTACAGGCCTGGGTTGAGGACTATTCTCAACAAGACAGTCAGAATAACTCAGGCTCTCTGTGCTCCTGGCTGAACCATAAGTACATTGGAGACAGCACTAGTTGATGCCCAGATGTCCAAAGGTAGAAAAGTTGAGAACTATTAGGAGATGAAAAGAAGTAGGGAATGCATAAAGGGCAGTGTCTCTTTATGCCCTGGAGGAGGAGGAAGGGGAATGGGATTGGGACCTTGTGAACCCAGCCTCAACTTTCACAAAGGATTGTGTTTTTAGACTTTGGCCTTAATCTTCTAAAAGAGATTGCACCCATTGCCACAGGGAGAGGCAGACAGGTCTAGCAGAAGAAAAGGGTCCATTGTAAAATTTTGTGTTAAAATGTTCATCTGTCAAAACACTTAACATAAAGCATTATTTTTGTACCCCTGATTTAGTAGTTCTTTATTTTTTATTAGTCTTTAAGCCTTAAAAATGAACGTATCTGAGAAGTCCTAGAGAAAACCTTGAGTACTCAGGGGAAGCTGTAAAATAGGGTTGTAGAGGAAAAAACTCAACGGGTTTTGGCTCATGCGACCTGAAGAAACCGACCTAATGGGACTGGAGCCGGCATGCAAGATCACCAAGGGAAGCCCAGCATGGGTGAGGCACAGAAAAGGCAGTATATCTGCAGCTCCCTAATACAAGAAAAATACGTTGGAATACTTGATTTTTGTTTCATGCCCTGATAAAAACTTTCTACTACTGATATGCCTATTTTCTTCATTTGTTGATATTCATATTATTCAGTGTTTTAAAGGTCAATATAAGCAATGCCACTTTTCCAGGTGCTAAATTCTGTAAAAAGTTCTTAAATGATATGTAAAAAACTTACTAACTACAAATAGATAGTTGTTTGGAACCAGGCATGAAATCAATATTATATTCTACTGAGGTTAAAAGATGTCCTTAATTAACACATGCTGTGAACTCAGTATTTGAGATATTGAAAATATTATTGAATAATGTAGACTATTCACTAATCAGAAGTGAGCAGGTTCTGTCTGGGCAAAGGCATTGGGAAGAACATGTGTCTAAGAAGTAATATTGCAAAATGAGATATTCTCATGACGAGGTTGGTCCTTGGTTCATCCTCATAGCTAGCTTTTGGACAAAATTGCATCGATGCTCACAAGCATAAGCATTGACACCTAAAAACATCATAGCAAGCTTACTTCTGATTTAATTTACATACTATTTTAAATATGATTTTAAACATTTTTCAAACCTTTAATTTTATTGTATGTTGACATGCAGTTGTAAGAAATAATGCAGAGAGATCCTATGTACTTTCACCAGTTTCTCCTAATCATAATTTTACAAAATTATAATGTAATATCACAACCAGTATATTGGCATATGAGATACAGAAGATTGTCATTATCACAAGCATCACTCAGATGGCCCTTTTATAGCCATACACAATTATCTCCCCACTCCTTCCTTAACTCTCAGCAACCACTAATCTGTGCTCCATTTTTATATTTTACCATTTCATGAACGTTATATAAATGGAATCAAACAGTATGTCATCTTTGGGCTTGGCTCTTTTCACTCAGCATAATTCTCTGGAGATTCATCCAGGTGACTTCCTGTAACAAGTACTTCATTCCTTTTTTTGTGGCGTAGTACTCTATCACACAAACGTATCACAGTTTGTCTAACCATTCATTTGTTGCAGGGTATCTAGGTTGCTTCTAGTTTTTGGCTATTACTAATAATGAGGCTATAGTCATTTGTGAACAGGTTTTTGAATGAACATAATTCTTCATTTCTCTAGGATAAAGTCTCAAGAGTTTAATCGCTGGGTCATGTAGTAGTAGTTGGAATCATATACTATGTAGCCTTTTCAGGCTGGCTTCTTTCACTTAGTAATATGTATTTAAGGTGCTTCTATGTCTTTTTACCGCTTAGTAGCTCATTTCTTTTTAGTGCTGAATAATATTCTATTGTCTGGATGTACCACAGTTTATTCACCCATTCACCTACTGAAGGGCATTGTAGTTGCTTCCAAGTTTTGGTAATTATGAATAAAGCTGTTATCAACATCCATGCGTGAGTTTTTGTGTGAACATATATTTTCTACTTCTTTGGGTAAACATCAAGGAGTGTCAATGCTCACTGCTGGAACATATGGTAAGAATATGTTTAGTCTTTTGAGAAAGAGCCAAACTATTTTCCAAAGGGACTGTACCATTTTACAGTCCCATCAACAATGTATGAGTGATTCAGTTTCTCTGAATCCTCGCCATCATTTGGTATTGTCACTATTTTTTATTTTAGCTGTCCTAATAGGTGTATGCTAATATCTTATTGTGGTTTTAATTTGCAATTCCCAAATGACTAGATTGTTGAACATCTTTTCATGTGCTTATTTGCCATCAGTATGTCTTCAGGGGAATGCTTCTTCACATCTTCTGTCCATTTTCATATTGAATTCTCTTTAATGTTGATTTTTGAGTGTTCTATGTATAAGTTTACAAATATTTTACATATAAGTTCTTTTTCAGATATCTTTGAAAATACTCTCTCCAGGTTTATAGCTTGTCTACAGCTTGATTTTTTTTCTTCTTTAGTCTATTGGACCACATTGATTGAATTACATTGATGGAGTTTTCAATGTTGAAGAGGCTTGCACACCTGGAATAAACCCCACTTGGTCATGACAAATTCCTTTTACAAAATGTTAAATTTTATTTATTAATTTTATAAAGCATTTTTGTGTCTATATACATGAGAGATATTGATCTGTACTTTTGTTTGTTCTGTGTTTGATTTTGGTATCAGGTTATTGTTAGTTTTATATAAATTATTGAAAATGTTCCCTCAGCTCCTCTTTTCTAGAAGAGACTGTGTAGAAGTGGTGTTAAATCTTCTTTAAATTTTTGGTAGAATTTTTTGTATGTAAAAATATCTGGGCTTGAAGATTCCTTTTTTGGGGGGAGTATTTAATTTTAAATTAATTTTCTTAATAGACATAGGGCTATTCAAGTCATTTACTTCACAACAGGTGAGTTGTGATAATTCATGGATTTTGGGGGAGAATGTGTCCATTTTATCTAAGTTACCAAATTTATGTAAATGGTATTGTTGATAGTGTTCTCTTACTGTTCTTTTGACATTTACGGTGATGTATCTTGTTCCATTCCTGATAGGAAAAATTGGTCTCTTTTTTTCTCTTTGTCAGTCTTGTTAGAGGTTTATAACTATTGGATACCAAGGCATGAGAATAAAAATTAATAAACAATGAAAAAAGATTAGATTAGTAGCCTAACTGGGAGACACCTCCCAGCAGGAGCCGACTGACACCTCATACAGCCAGGTGCCCCTCTGAGACAAAGCTTTCAGAGGAAGGATCAGGCAGCAACATTTGCTGTTCTGCAATATTTGCTGTTCTGTAGCCTCCATTGGTGACACTTCTTTGGGTAGTACAGACATTTTAACAATATCAACTCTTCTAGTCCAGGAGCATGAAATATTTTTCCAATTTTTTGTGTCCTCTTCAGTTACTTTCATCAATGTTTTGTAGTTTTTGTTATAGAGATCTTTCACTTCTTTGGTTAAGTTAATTACTAGGTATTTAATTTTATGTGTGGCTATTGTAAATTTTTTTATTTCTTTTTCTATTTTATTTTATTTTATTTTTTTTGAGACGGAGTCTCGCTCTGTCCCCCAGGCTGGAGTGCAGTGGCGCGATCTCGGCTCACTGCAAGCTCCGCCTCCCGGGTTCACGCCATTCTCCTGCCTCAGCCTCCCGCGTAGCTGGGACTACAGGCGCCCGCCACCACGCCCGGCTAATTTTTTGTATTTTTTAGTAGAGACGGGGTTTCACTGTGTTAGCCAGGATGGTCTCGATCTCCTGACCTCGTGATCCGCCCGCCTCGGCCTCCCAAAGTGCTGGGATTACAGGCGTGAGCCACCGCGCCCGGCCTATTTCTTTTTCATATTGTTCCCTGTTGGCATTTAGAAATGCTATTGATCTTCATATGTTGCTTTTGTATCCTACAACTTTACTGAATTTATTTAACAGTTCTAATAGTTTTCCTGTGGAGTCTTTAGATTTTTCCAAATATATCATATCATTAGCAAGCAAAGATAATTTGACTTCTTCATTTCCACATTGGATGCCCTTTATAGCTTTCTCTTGTCTGATTGCTCTAGCTAGAACTTCCAGTGGTATGTTGAATAACAGTGGTGACAGTGGATATCCTTGTCATGTTCCAGATCTTAGAGGAAAAGGCTTTCAATTTTTTCCCATTCAGCATGATACAGGCTGTGGGTCTGTCACATATGGCTTTTATTATGTTATGAGGTATGTTCCTTCTACACCCAGGTTTTTTGAGGGTTTTTACCATGAAGGAATATTGAATTTTCTCAAAGGCTTTTTCAGCATCAATTGAAATAATCATATGGTTTTCATCCTTCATTCTGTTGATATAACGTATCACACTGACTGATTTGCATAGTTGAACCATCCTTGCATCCAAGGGGTAAATCCCACTTGGTCATGATGAATAATCTTTCTAATGTATTGTTGAATTTAGTTTGCTAGTATTTTGTTGAGGATTTTTGCATCAACATTCATCAGAGATATTGGCCTGTAGTAGTTTTCTTTTTTGACAGTCTTTCTCTGGTTTTGGAATCAGGATAATACTGGCCTCATAGAATGAATTTGAAAGTATTCCCTCCTCCTCTATTTTTCAAAATAGCTTCTGTTCTTTTTCTTTTCCTTTTTTTTTTTTTTAACAGAGTCTCACTCTGTTACCTCAGGCTGGAGTGCAGTGGCACAATCTCAGCTCACTGCAACCTCCACCTCCCAGGTTCAAGTGATTCTTATGCCTCAGCCTCCTGAGTAGCTGGGATTACAGGTGTGTGCCACCACGTCCAGCTACTTTGCTGGGATTACAGGTGTAAGCCACAGCACCCAGCCTTGGAATAGTTTGAGTAGGATTGGTATTAATTCTTCTTTAAATGTTTGGTAGTATTCAGCAGTGAAGCCATCAGTTCCTGGGCTTTTCTTTAGTGGGAGACTTTTTATCACAGCTTCAATCTCATTACTTCTGTTCAGGTTTTGGATTTCTTCCCAGGTCAGTGTTGGTAGATTATACGTTTCTAGGAATTTATCAATTTCTTCTAGATTTTCCAATTTATCGGCATATAGTTGCTCATAGTAGACACTAATGATCCTTTGAATTTCTGCAGTATCAGTTGTAATGTCTCCTTTTACATTTCTGATTTTATTTATTTGGATCTTCTCTCTTTTTTTCTTAGTCTGGCTAAAGGTTTGCCAATTTTTAAAAACTTTTTGAAAAACCAAATTTTGGTGTCATTGATCTTTTGTATTTTTTTTTTCAATTCAGTTTCATTTATTTCTGCTCTGATCTTTTTGTTTTCTAATTTTAGGTTTGGTTTGCTCTCGCTTTTCTAGTTCTTTAAGATGCATCATTAGATTGTTCAGTTGAAGCTTTTTCTTCTTCTTTTTTTGATAAAAACACTTATAGCTATAAAATTCCTTCTTAGTATTGCTTTTGCTGCATCCATTATCATTTGTTTCAAGAAGACACTGATAGATTAGCTATGTGTCCAGCTGTTATATTAAGAGGATGTTTAGAGAGCTAATAAATGTTTAGAAGTAAGTTATCAATAAGAACATAGGAAGGCAAGTAAGCAAAATAAAATTAAGTGATTTTCAGGAGGAGAAAGTTGTATAAGAAAGAAGATGCCATTATACTACACTATATTGCTTTGCTATGGAAGCAATATAGTGTACTACATTGCTATATTTATGCTGGCATATTAATGTAACATTCAATATATATTTGACCCAAATATGACATGATTTGAAGGAAATGGAGTGAGAGAAAGTAGAAGAGTGTATGGGGCTGGGTAAGAGGTTAGTATAAATATCCATTTTCCATGGTGGAATGTCATGTCAATAGATAACGTCTGAAATGGGAAAGCCAAGAAATAGCAGTACAAATGTGTTATTCAAAATATAGAGTTTAAAACCGGAAAAAATAGCTTAAAGAGTTGAAAGTGAATGCCTGTGGGGAATGTGAATCAGAGCATGGAGAGGTAGAAAAGAGGCCTGTGAACTTCCTCACAAGCTTTGTAGTACTATTTTACTTTATGTGATGTGTTATTTTGGTTAAAATTAATTTGAAAATAACAATGCACTCAAAAAATTTGAGCAATACAAAATGGTACTTACCCAAAATTAATTTTCTCCCTTTTATCTGTAGTCTAAGGTGGCACATTCTCTCTAGTTGTAAACATTCTAGTGTATATTCTTCCCGACATTTTTCTCTGCACACGAAGATATAAATCTAAGAAAAACAGCAGCTTAGGGGTAAGTAGTTATGACGGTTAATTCTGTCACCTTGGCTAGGTCATGATACCCAGAAACTTGGTTCAAACACTATTCTAGATGTTTCAGTAAAAGTATTTTTTGGATAGAATTAACATTTAAATCAGTAGACTTCGAGTAAAGAAGGTTGCCCTACCTAACATAGATAAACCTCATCCAATCAGTTGAAGGCGTTAAGAGAAAGAAGTTCCCCAGTGAAGAGGGAATTCTGCCTCCAGGCAGTCTTAGAACTCAGATAGTAACTATTCTCTGAGTCTCCAGTCTGCCAGTAGACCCTGCAGATTTTGGACTTACCAGCCATATCATGTAAGTCAATATCTTAAAATAAATCTCTCTTTCTGTACACACACACACACACACACCCTATTGGTTCTGTTTCTCTGGAGAACTCTAATACAGTAGTGTTTAAGGACATACAGAGAAGGGACTTGAAGGCTGGGAGGAATGAGTCTGAACTAAGAAATCTGGGATATTCTCTAAAGTCCTTCAAGAATGGAAATATCTACTGGTTAGATATTTTCTGTGATTGGAGTACAGAAAATTGCATAATAAGGCTCATAATATGAGGTACATTTGTGGAAAATTTGAGTTTTAATAGTAATTTGAGAGATGACATACTGGTAGCTATTCTACATTAGTGCAGCCGTAATTCTTTCAGTCAAGCCAAATATTTAAAAAAAACGAGAAGCTGCAATAATAGAAAGTATTTCAAAATCAGACAAACTTGCTTTCAAATCCCTGAGGACAGAGTTACTTTCAAAGGCCTACTCTGTCTTGAATTTGCTGTATTGTCTTGAACCGGTTATTTCTGTAATCTTGTGTTACCACATTTATAAAAATGGGGGCCGGGTGTGGTGCTCACGCCTGTAATCTCAGCACTTTGCGAGACCGAGGCAGGCAGATCATGAGGTCAGGAGTTCGAGACCAACCTGACCAACATGATGAAACCCCGTCTCTACTAAAAATACAAAAATTAGCCGGGCATGGTGGTACATGCCTGTAATCCCAGCTACCAAGGAGGCTGAGGCAGGAGAATCACTTGAACCCGGGAAGCGGAGGTTGCAGTGAGCCAAGATCGTGCCATTGCACTCCAGCCTGGGTGACAGAGTGAGATTCCATCTCAAAAAAAAAAAAAAAAATGATAATTATACCTCCCTCATATGGTTATGGAGGTAAAGAAGAGGATGTATATGAATGTAAAACCCACATTCAGGTGGGCAAGAAGTCGTTAAAATGTAATGAATATTAGTTGCTTCCAAGGAGCAGTTTAAAGGACACCAAGTCTTAAGTGACTCTTCCTGACAGAGAGAGCTTAATATCCCACTCATCGTCGCAGGGGAGAGGTTGGGGGAAAAGGAGAGAGGAGAAGGGAGAGGGCAGAGAAAGAACACTGATCACCTGAAAATAATACAATGCCACTTTGAAAGAAAACGTAGATGAAGTGTTCAAGTTAGTGAGGCAGAGACCTCAGGAACAAAAGGGGATTATACTTACTTGTTACATTTGTCATTTGTCATTGTATGTGCAATGATGTTAAATTTTTAAGATTTTAATAGCCAGCACCAGAATGTCTGTTAGGAAGAAAACGGTCTTTATTTGAAAATAACTTGATTGGTTACTCCTTCCCCACTTGGAGCAGAGCCTGGATGTCAGCAGTAAACAAGACATCAGAGAAAGGGGAAGCTGTCAGGAAATGAAGGGAGGAATGTCTTGTGTGTTTGTTTGTTTTTTCTCCCTCTGGATAAAAGAAACGAAAATGAGTAAAGGTCAGAGAAAAGGAGGGAAGGAGAGAAGCCAGCAAGATAGAAAAAAAGCCTAGAAGGAGGTGACATGAATCATCAGTGAACCCTCAGATAGTAGAGTAGCTAAAAAATGTGATGCCTCATACATTGGAGTTTTGTTAGATGTCACTAAGCTAAGATGGTAAGATGGGCTCTCATTTGTGCATAGGTATTTTATTCTCAGGGGCATATATTTTAAAGACCCTAGAACAGAAGGTGTTGCCTGAACCCCATAAAGTCCCAAGGAACCTACCAGTTTTCAATGAATTCACTTTTTGAATCTGATTTCCTTTTTTTCGTTATTATACTTTATGTTATGGGATACATATGCAGAATATGCATGTTTGTTACATAAATATACGCGTGCCATGGTGGTTTGCTGCACCCATCAACCCGTCATCTACATCAGGTATTTCTCCTAATGCTATCTACATCAGGTGTTTCTCCTAATGCTATCCTTACCCTTGCCCCCCACCACCCGACAAGCCCCAGTGTGTGATGTTCCCTTTCCTGTGCCCATATGTTCTCATTGTTCAACTCCCAGTTATGAGTGAGAACATGCAGTGTTTGGTTTTCTGTCCTTGCAATAGTTTGCTCAGAATGATGGTTTCCAGCTTCAACCATGTACCTGCAAAGGGCATAAACTCATTCTTTTTTATGGCTGCATAGTATTCCACTGTGTATATGTGCCACATTTACTTTATCCAATTTAACATTGATGGGCATTTGGGTTGGTTCCAAATCTTTGCTATTGTAAATAGCGCTGCAATAAACATACGTGTGCATGTGCCTTTACGGTAGAATTATTTACAAATTCTTTGGGTATATACCCAGTAATGGGATTGCTGGGTCAAATGGTATTTCTGGTTCTAGATCCTTGAGGAATTGCCACACTGTCTTCCACAACGGTTGAACTAATTTACACTCCCACCAACAGTGTAAAAGCATTCCTGTTTCTCCACATCCTCTCCAGCATCTGTTGTTTGCTGACTTTTTAATGATTGCCATTCTAACTGGCATGAGATGGTATCTCACTGTGGTTTTGATTTACATTTCTCTAACGACCAGTGATCATGAGCTTTTTTTCATATGTTTGTTGGCCACATAAATGTCTTCTTTTGAGAAGTGTCTGTTCATATCCTTTGCCTACATTTTGATGGGTTGTTTGTGTTTTTCTTGTAAATTTGTTTAAGTTCCTTGTAGATTCTGGATATTAGCCCTTTGTCAGATGGGTAGATTGCAAAAATTTTCTCCCATTCTGTAGGTTACCTGTTCACTCTGATGATAGTTTCTTTTGCTGTGCAGAAGCTCTTTAATTTGATAAGATCCCATTTATCAATTTTGGCTTTTGTTGCCATTGCTTTTGGTGTTTTACTCATGAAGTCTTTGCCCATGCCTATGTCCGGAGTGGTATTGCTAGGTTTTCTTCTAGGATTTTTATGGTTTTAGGTCTTATGTTTAAATCTTTAATCCACCTTAAGTTAATTTTTGTATAAGGTGTAAGGAAGGGGTCCAGTTTCAGTTTTCTGCGTATGGCTAGCCAGTTTTCCCAGCACCATTTATTAAATAGGGAACCTTTTCCCCATTGCTTTTGTCAGGTTTGTCAAAGAACAGATGGTTGTAGATGTGTGATGTTATTTCTGAGGCCTCTGTTCTGTTCCATTGGTCTATATATCTGTTTTGGTACCAGTACCATGCTGTTTTAGTTAATGTAGCCTTGTAGTATAGTTTGAAGTCAGGTAGTGTGATGCTTCCAGCTTTGTTCTTTTTGCTTAGAATTGTTTTGGCTGTATGGGCTCCTTTTTGGTTCCATATGAAATTTAAAGTAGTTTTTTCCAATTCTGTGAAGAAAGTCAATGGTAGCTTGATGTACATCGCATCGAATCTATAAATTCCTTTTGGCAGTATGGCCATTTTCATGATATTGATTCTTCCTAACCATGAGCATGGAATGTTTTTCCATTTGTTTGTGTCTTCTCTTATTTCCCTGAGCAGTGGTTTGTAGTTCTCCTGGAAGAGGTCCTTCCCATCCGTTGTAAGTTGGATTCCTAGGTATTTTATTCTCTTTGTAGCAACTGTGAGTGGGAGTTCACTCATGATTTGGTTCTCTGTTTGTCTATTATGGGTGTGTAGGAATTATTGTGATTTTTGCACATTGATTTTGTATCCTGAGACTTTGCTGAAGTTGTTTATCGGCTTAAGGAGTTTTGGGGCTGAGATGATGGGGTTTTCTAAATATACGATCATGTCATCTGCAAACAGAGATAATTTGACTTCCTCTCTTCCTATTAGAATACCTTTATTTATTTTTCTTGCCTTATTGCCCTGGCCAGAACTTCCCATACTATGCTGAATAGGAGTGGTGAGAGAAGGCATCCTTGTCTTGTGCCAGTTTTCAAAGACAATGCTTCCAACTTTTGCCAATTCACTAAGATATTGGCTGTGGATTTGTGATAAAAAGCTCATTATTTTGAGATATGTTCAATCAATACCTAGTTTATTGAGAGTTTTTAGCATGAAAACTATCGAATTTTGTCAAAGGCCTTTTCTGCATCTTTTGAGACAATCATGTGGTTTTTGTCATTGGTTCTGTTTATGTGATGGATTACATTTATTGATTTGCGTATGTTGAACCAGCCTTGCATCCCAGGGATGAAGCCGACTTGATTGTGGTGGATAAGCTTTTTGATGTGCTGCTGGATTCGGTTTGCCATTGTTTTATTGAGGATTTTTGCATTGATGTTCATCAGAGATAATGGTCTGAAATTCTCTTTTTTTTGTTGTGTCTCTGCCAGGTTTTGGTATCAGGATGATGCTTGCCTTATAAAATGAGTTGGGGAGGAGACCCTCCTTTTCTGTTGTTTGGAATCGTTTCAGAAGGAATGGTACTAGCTTCTCTTTGTACCTCTGGTAGAATTCGGCTGGGAATCCGTCTCACCCTGGGCTTTTTTGGTTGGTGGGCTATTAATTACTGCCTCAATTTCAGAACTTGTTATTGGTCTATTCAGGGATTTGACTTCTTCTGGTTTAGTCTTGGGAGGGTGCATGTGTCCAGGAATTTATCCATTTCTTCTAGATTTTCTAGTTTATTTGCATAGAGGTGTTTATAGTATTCTCTGATAGTGGTTTGTATTTCTGTGGCATCAGTGGTGATACCCCTTTTTATCATTTTTTATTATGTCTATTTGATTCTTCTCCCTTTTCTTATTTATTAGTCTAGTGAGTGGTCTATCTATTTTGTTAATCTATTTTGTTAATCTTTTCAAAAAGCCAGCTCCTGGATTCATTGATTTTTTGAAGGGTTTTTCGTGTCTCTATTGCCTTCAGTTCTGCTGTGATCTTAGTTATTTCTTGGCTTCTGCCAGCTTCTGAATTTGTTTGCTCTTGCTTCTCTAGTTCTTTTAATTGTGATGTTAGGGTGTCAATGTTAGATCTTTCCTGCTTTCTCCTGTGGGAATTTAGTGCTATAAATTTCCCTCTAAACACTGCTTCAGCTGTGTCCCAGAAATTCTGGTACATTATGTCTTTTTTGTCACTGGTTTGAAAGAATTTATTTTTCTCTGCCTTAGTTTCGTTATTTACCCAGTAGTCATTCAGGAGAAGGTTTTTCAGTTTCCACATAGTTGTGCGGTTTTGAGTGAGTTTCTTAACCCTGAGTTCTAATTTGATTGCACTGTGGCCTGAGAGACTGTTATGGTTTCCGTTCTTTTGCATTTGCTGAGGAGTGTTTTACTTCCAATTATGTGGTCAATTTTACAATAAATGCGATGTAGCGCTGAGAAGAATGTATATTCTGTTGATTTGGGGTGGAGAGTTCTGTAGATGTCTATTAGGTACGCTTGGTCAAGAGATGAGTTCAAGTTCTGAATATCCTTGTTAATTTTCTGTCTCGTTGATCTGTCTAATATTGACAGTGGGGTGTTGAAGTCTCCCACTATTATTATGTGGGAGTCTAAGTATCTTTGTAGGTCTCTAAGAACTTGCTGTATGAATCTGGGCGCTCCTGTATTGGGTGCATATATATTTAGGATAGTTAGCTCTTCTTGTTGCATTGATCCCTTTACCATTAGGTAATACCCTTCTTTGTCTTTTTAAATCTTTGTTGGTTTAAAGTCTGTTTCATCAGAAACTAGGATTGCTTTTTTTTGCTTTCCGTTTGCTTGGTAAATCTTCCTCCATCCCTTTATTTTTAGCCTATCAATGTCTTTGTATGTGAGATGGGCCTCCTGAATACAACACACCAATGGGTCTTGACTCTTTATCCAATTTGCCAGTCTGTGCCTTTTAATTGGGGCATTTAGCCCAATTACATTTAAGGTTAATATTGTTATGTGTGAATTTGATCTTGTCATTACAATGCTAGCTGGTTATTTTGCCCATTAGTTGATTCAGTTTCCTCATAGTGTCAATGGTTCTTACATTTTGGGTTGTTTTTGCAACGGCTGGTACCAGTTTTTCCTTTCCATGTTTAGTGCTTCCTTCAGGAGCTCTTGTAAGGCAGGCCTGGTGGTGACAAAATCCCTCAGCAGTTGCTTGTCTGTAAAGGATTGTATTTCTCCTTCGCTTATGAAGCTTAGTTTGGCTGGATATGAAATTCTGGATTGAAAATTCTTTCCTTTAAGAATGTTGAATATTGGCCCCCACTCTCTTCTGGCTTGTAGGGTTTTTGCAGAGAGATCCACTGTTAGTCTGATGGGCTTCCCTTTGTGGGTAACTAGACCTTTCTCTCTGGCTGCCCTTAACATTTTTTTCCTTCATTTCAACCTTGGTGATCTGACAATTATGTGTCTTGGAGTTGCTCTTCTCAAGGAGTATCTTTGTGGCATTCTCTGTATTTCCTGAATTTGAATATTGGCCTGTCTTGCTAGGTTGAAGAAGTTTTCCTGGATAATATCCTGAAGTGTGTTTTCCAACTTGGTTCCATTATCCCCGTCACTTTCAGGTACACCAATCAAATGTAGGTTTGGTCTTTTCACATAGTCCCATATTTGTTGGAGGCTTTGTTCATTCCTTTTCATTCTTTTTTCTCTAATCTTATCTTCACACTTTATTTCATTAAGTTGGTCTTCAATCTCTGATATCCTTTCTTCTGCTTGTTTGATTTGGCTATTCATACTTGTGTATGTTTCACAAAGTTCTTGTGCTGTGTTTTTCAGCTCCACTGGGTGATTTGTGTTCTTCTATAAATTGGTTATTCTAGTTGGCAATTCCTCTAACCTTTTATCAAGTTTCTTAGCTTCCCTACATTGGGTTAAAACATGCTCCTTTAGCTCGGAGGAGTTTGTTATTACCCATCTTCTGAAGCCTACTTCTGTCAATTCATCAAACCCATTCTCCATACAGTTTTGTTCCCTCGCTGGCGAGGAGTTGTGATCCTTTGGAAGAGAAGAGTCATTCTGGTTTTTGAAATTTTCAGCCTTTTTGCGCTGGTTTTTCCTCATCTTCTTGGATTTATTTACCTTTGGTCTTTGCTGTTGGTGACCTTCAGATGAAGTTTTTGTGTTGTCGTCCTTTTTGTTGATGTTGATGCTATTGCTTTCTGTTTGTTAGTTTTCCTTCTAACAGTCAGGCCCCTCTTCTGCAGGTCTGCTGGAGTTTGCTGGGGGTCCACTCCAGACCCTGTTTGCCTGGGTATCACCAGCAGAGGCTGCAGAACAGCAAAGATTGCTGCCTGCTCCTTCCTCTGGAAGCTTCGTCCCAGAGGGGCACCCAGCAGATGCCAGCCAGAGCTCTCCTGTATGAGGTGTCTGTTGATCCCTGCTGGGAGATGTCTCCCAGTCAGGAGGCACGGGGGTCAGGGACCCACTTGAGGAGGCAGTCTGTCCCTTACCACAGCTAGAGCACTGTGCTGGGAGATCCACTGCTCTCTTCAGAGTCAGCAGGCAGGAATGTTTAAGTCTCCTGAAGCTGTGCCCACAGCCGCCCCTTCCCCCAGGTGCTCTGTCCCAGGGAGATGGGAATTTTATCTATAAGCCCCTGACTGGGGCTGCTGCCTTTCTTTCAGAGATGCCCTGCCCAGAGAGGAGGAATCTAGAGAGGCAGCCTGGCTACGGCGGCTTTGTGGCATTGTGGTGGGCTCCAAGTCCAAAATTCCAGGGAGCTTTGTTTACACTGTGAGGGGAAAACCACCTACTCAAGCCTCACTAATGGCAGATGTCCCTCCGTCCACCAAGCTTGAACGTCCCAGGTCTACTTCAGACTGCTGTGCTGCCAGCGAGAATTTTAAGCCAGTGGATCTTAGCCTGCTGGCCTCCGTGGGAGTGGGATCCACTGAGCAAGACCACTTGGCTCCCTGGCTTCAGCCCCCTTTCCAAGGGAGTGAACGGTTCTCTCTTGCTGGCATTCCAGGTGCCACTGGTATATGAAAAAAAATTCCTGCAGCTAGCTTGGTGTCTGCCCAAACAGCCACCCAGTTTTGTGCTTGAAACCCAGGGCCCTGGTGATGAAAGCACCTGATGGAATCTCCTGGTCTGTGTGTTGTGAAGATGTGGGAAAAGCATAGTATCTGGGCCAGAATGCACTGTTCCTCACACACAGTCCCTCATGGCTTCCCTTGGTTAGGGGAGGGAGTTCCCGATCCCTTGTGCTTCCTGGGTGAGGTGACGCCCCACCCTGCTTCTGCTTGCCCTCTGTGGGATGCATCCATTGTCTAACCAGTCCCAGTGAGATGAACCTGGTACCTCAGTTGGAAATGCAGAAATCATCCGCCTTCTGCATTGGTCTCACTGGGAGCTGCAGACCGGAGCTGTTCCTATTCTGACATCTTTCCCAGGATATCCAATCTGATTTCTTACTCCTTCTCAACACACATATTTTCCTACAACTATATTTAAGCACATAATCTACCAAATGCACTTTTTCATATCATGTTATTACTACCATCTTCTTCCATCTTCTGTTCCCCAATTCCTATAAAGGTTCAGCTCAATGGCCCCTTCTTCCAGGAAGCCTTCTTGATTATTCCAGCTTAGGGCTATCTCCTGGCCACCCTAATGTCTTTAGGATATATATATCACTAATTTGATTTCTTATCCCTATCTTTTCATATGTATACATTTTAGGGAAGGCGCTTGTAAATTTACTAAAAGTAACTGAAAATGTCATTGAGTTTCACTGCTTAATGTTATAGAGAAAAATGACAAGGAAGTTGCCTAAGCTTTTCCACTTTTCGGCTATGTTTTATGCAGAATTATATCTAATAATAAAATCTGGTTAATTTTCATTTCTTTGAGTTTTTAATAATTTTGTGGCACAATGCTTTGGCTAATGCTTGAAAATGGATCTTCATCGTAAGCATGGGCTACAAAACATTTAATTTGGGGCAGATAAGACTCAGGCTCTACTAGTGTGTAGAGCATAACCATTGTGCTTATTTATCAAATGCTCAGTGAATTATCTCTTTACAAAGACTCCCGATTAGCACTATGTATAGTTTCCTAGGCACAACGTACTTTTGACTGACGGTTTTCAATCAACATCGCATCCCTTTACACACAGGGAATGAATCAAATTATTCTGTTGCTGTTTCTATAAATGTAAAAATGGAATTTTGGAGCCATAAAGCTGTCTCCACAAACACTTTGTCTTCTTTTTCTTGGTTACTTTTTGTTTCACATCACTTAAGAAATCAGAGTGACCATGGCATGCTGTGCACTGTATGGGACATATTTTTGCTTTATTTCATTGGTTAAGCATTGTATTGGAGTAGCACTAAACAGCACTATAATAGTGCACTACTTGGGAGAAACTTTTTTTTTTTTGGCTAACTCCATTAAAAATCACTGAAAATTACAAGTATAGAAATTTAAAAAAAGAATAAAGCTATGAAAATGGAACACCAGTGTTTTATGGCATATGAAATGCCCCTCTCACACAAAGCACATAAATGTTTAACCAGCAAGAGGCATCCTTTTAGGAGGCTGTCACTATAGCAGGTATGCTATAGTGGCTGTTACCAAATAAAATGCAGTGGTTGTTACCGAATAAAAATGATGACTTTCTTTTTTGTGTGCCCCATCTCAGGATGTGGAGAAGAAAAATGAACAACAGATGGCTGTAGAGAAACTATTTCTATGGACCTGTTCTTGTCTATTACTCTGGGAGAAATATCTCTGCTGTTGAAAAGCACTATATGGCCACAATCCACATCTTGACCAGTTGTTTCAACCTGTCCACATCTTGACCAGTTGTTTCAACCATTTGTATGCATAAAGATGATATTGGACATTTAGTAAAATGCACATTCCTGGGCCACTTTGCAATAATTTCTTTTAGAGATTTGGAGCAGAGCCCAGGTGCCTGGATATTAACTGTCAACTAAAATGATGTGTTCTTGGACCACACTTTAAGAAACACTGCTTTGGATCTTGTACAACATAGACTCCATGTTCTCTATGATGGGAAATGGAAGTGATGATGAGTTTCCCCCAATATTGTTTAGGACCTGAACCAATCTGTATTCTATGGCAGCTTATCCTTTCTGAAGCAACATGTTGAACTAGTGTAGGAGGATTTCTTTTTCTTTTCCTGTTTTTTTTTTTTTAGAAGTAGTCTCCCTCTGTCACCCAGGCTGGAGTGCAGTGGTGCTATCTCAGCTCACTGCAACCTCCACCTCCTAAGTTCAAGTGATTCTCCTGCCTCAGCCTCCTGAGTAGCTGGGACTACAGTTGTGTGCCACCACACCCAGCTAATTTTTTGTATTTTTAGTAGAGAAGGGGTTTCACCATGTTAGCCAGGATGGTCTCAATCTCCTTACCTCATGATCCGCCAGCCTCGACCTCCCAAAGTGCTGGGATTACAGACGTGAGCCACCGCAGCCGGCCAGGAAGGATTTCTAATGCAAAAATTTCCAGGAACAAAGGTTCAATATAAGAACAGCTTACTAAGGGCAGTTGGTTCAGTACAGGAATGTTAGATATTTAGTTTCAAGGTCTGTGGCCAATTTTATAACTAGTAAAACAGCAAAACACTGCAGCACTGTGTTTTCAGTGATTCAATTGTGTGCCCAAGAAAGTTTCTCTTTAATTAAATATTCAGCATTTGAAGCAAACTGAGAAAGTATGAATGGGCAGGTTGTTGCAGACATCGAGTCTTTACAATAACTATTACTTTCTTTTTATTGGCGTAGTTCTATTCATTTGACAGGTTTGTATTATACGATTGGGGCACAACTCTAGTAGCATCCTTACCAAGATAGTGTGGCTTATGTTTCTACTCACCATGATGTTGTAACAAAAGGGCACTGGCTTTGCAGTTAAAAGGTCCTGAGCTTGAATCCTGGTCTCTTTAGCTGTGTAAACTTGGACAAATCACTTAGTCTTATTATGTCTCCTTCATTGGAATTTTCAGAGAATCATGAAATCATATATGGTGATGACCAGGCACAGTAGTAGTGAGTTCTCTCCTTTTCCTGCTCTTACTCTTTTCCTTAGTGGTAACTCCTTTCTTGATTGATATAGCAAGTTACCTGAACTAAAAGACTTAGGGTCGTTTAAAAATCCACCTCCTTCATACTTCTTATCCAATTAGTCACCAAGTATATCATCTCTGCTCCTAAAACCCTCACTGACTGCTATCTGCTCTAATAGGCCTCTAAATGTGATGTGTCCTTTAACTAGAATGTCCGTCCTCTCTATTCCTCTACAGGGAAGACAGCGATGTTTCATGCTCTGAGTGTCACAAAGCCTTTGATTATTCAGTGCAGCACAGTCTTCCCCAGGGTAACAAGGAAGCTGAATGACACAGTGCCACAGTCGAGACTATGCCCCGGTGCACCTTGGTTATTCCCTGTGGTTGTGTTCCTTCATCTGGATCACTGCTGTAGGAGTTACAGAGCAACCTTTTAACAAGAGCTCCCAGTAGAGTCCTGAAGAGTCACCATCTTTAATGTATATAATCAATACTTGCGCCTTCCTTCTTATGCTGCTCCTAAGGCCACCTGTGCAAAAGGAAAAAATAAAAAATAAAATCCCACTGCCAGCTTACTCCTCGGGTAAGATAAACAAATCACTCCTTTTACAGACACTATGAGCTATAACACATTGTTTCAACTTGACTGAAAGGAGTTTTGTATGAATTTGTTTTAATTAAGGGAATCAAGATACAAAAAAATAGCTATGTTAATCAGAAATGTGGATGCTTGGAAAAAAGGAATCAAGAGATATTTTCAGAGAAAAAAATTTCTCTAAAAGTAGAAAAAAAACAAATGATGTATGTAAGAATGAATAACATCTCAAAAGATTTATCTTAAAGTGTAACTACCCTACCTTCTTACCTTGGTTCTTCCAAATCATTTCTGAAAGCTAAACAACAGAGACTACACATTAGAAAACCAGTAAACATTAAATGATTTTCAGAAATTAATATATCTGTTGTACATGCTGAACCTAGATATTAAATAGTTATACAAAATATAAAGTAATGATCCAAAAACAAGAATCCTGTTGCCTTATTCTTGCTGCTGTCAACTCCTAGAACTGTCTTGAAGGAGTGATGCCAATTATTGACAGCACAGTTATAAAACCAGCAGTGGCAAACTTAGAGCTAGTAGGAAAAGAAAACCAGCCTGCTTGAGACCCTGGGAGAGGTTTATTGTGTATGGCCTAGGAAATCTGCCCTCAAAAGGGATAAACACATTTAGGACTTCCCAGAGATTAACAGATTTATTCAAACATTTGCCGAATACAAGGCAGTTTGATGAGGTTATGACAAGAGTGCATTCTAGGATTCAGGTAGAGGCATGTTCCTTCTGCAACCTCATGACAATGAGGCATCATGACAATTTACTTGACTGCTCTACTCTCCCTTTTTTTGTAGGTTTTTAAAAAAGTTTATCTATGGTCGGAAATACTTATGCCCAATAAATAGATAAGCTAGCTATGACAAAGTGGAATCGTTTCAGTTAATCAGGAGATTAAAGCAAGAAAAAGAACTGGATTAGTCAGATTGTCTAGGAAATAGGGTTCCTTTTCTGAAAATGAAGACTTGAAGGAGCTGTTTGATATTGTGTTTGTTTTTTTATTTTTATTTTATTATTTATTTATTTATTTTGTTTTTTGAGATGGAGTCTCGCTCTGTAGCCCAGGCTAGAGTGCAGTGGCTCGACCTCCGCTCACTGCAAGCTCTGCCTCCCAGGTTCACGCCATTCTCCTGCCTCAGCCTCCCAAATAGCTGGGACTACAGGCACCCGCCACCACACCCAGCTAATTTTTTTGTATTTTAGTGGAGACAGGGTTTCACCGTGTTAGCCAGGATGGTCTCGATCTCCTGACCTCGTGATCTGCCCGCCTCGGCCTCCCAAAGTGCTGGGATTACAGGCGTGAGCCACCGCACCCGGTTGTGTTTGTTTTTTTTACAATCATTATCTCATTCAATCATTATAGCAACTCTACAAAATAAGTACTATTGACATTTGCATCTTACAGATGAAAAATTGAGACCAGAGAGTTAAGCAATGTTCCCAAGGTTAAACAGCTAGTGTGGGTTGGAGAGCCCAATGCTCTGTCATGCTACATGCCCAGTCTTGTTATCAACAGTTTCCCCTCAGCAAATTGTTTGCTTCTCATAAACTGGAAACAAACAAACAAACAAAAGCCCACCAAAAATCTTGTTAAAAGCTTGAAGGCACCTATCAAATCATTCATTCTCTCTACAGAGGATACAACTAAAGATTTAATTAATACAATTAAGTGGATTACACTGTAAAAAAATACAAGGATAAAGGAATTAAATGATTAGATGAAAATGACAGGGATGGCCAGCGTTCTTGAGGTCTAAAACAAAGTTTTCCTATTAATAAAAAAAGAAATTCAAACTATACAGATGGCCCAAGATAATATGAATCCAAGACCTGGTTTACGTATCTTTTAATTTTAAACTTGTAAAAGTCTTCATGTATTTTATATCTATAACCTCAAAGAAATAGCAACAATACTAAATGTAGAAACAAATTTGATGCAAAACATTGCCTCTGTATATTTCTTGATGTCATATTTTAAGATACGAGTTCACACGTCTGTAGTCAAAAGTCCTCTTCCTCTCTCCCACAGGAAATTATGCCAGGGAGTGGGAGACACCTGGCTGGCCAGGCAGAGGATCCAGAAGTGAAGGAGGGAGAGGGAAAGAAAATTCTTAGGCTGGGTTGAGTTGAGAACAGTCAGAAACAACTCACAAAATGACTTCAGAAGCAGTGGAAACTGTGCTTAGGTAAATCTTTCGGTGATAGGCTTTGGAGAATTTGAGTTTCTAGGAGAAGAAACAGACCGGAAAGCCCCAAGTCCCCGGACACAGAGGTAGGAAATTCTCTCTCAAATATGCTTTGTTAGCATAATTTGTTACAGGCATAAAAATGTATGTCATCAAGTTAGACAATGAATATAGAAAAATGACAACCCTGTTTCCAAGGAGCCTATTTGTAGCCTAGGATGAGATAAATACAACATCTCAGCAGTCCCTAGCTATGGAGGGGCTGCTGGGTTTACAGGGAGTGGAAGCAGAAAAGTACGGACGTGGAGGAGAAAGTTGACTCCGCAAGCATCTGACAGCTCCCATCTCCTTGGTGAAGGCAGCTTCATATGAAGTGAGGCACCCCAGGTCCAGGGGTGGTGGGAGCTCCACCTGCTGCAGCAGCCACGGCCTGTGGGTTCTCAGGGCTACTCTGAAAGTCAATCAGAGAATGTCAAAGCAACCACATTTTAATAGAAGGAATATGGCAGTTGGGAAGTTTCCAAGCAATCAGTCCTCCTTTATTTGAACTAGAGAAAGAAATTTTGGGGACTGAGGCACAAAATAACTACTAACACACATTCTGACTGGCTCCCAAGGCTGATGGTCTAAGGAAATAATATGTTACATATGAGTATAGATAAGTCTTTAATTCCAAATAACTACTAAGTATTTATTGAGCTACTACAAAGTTAGACAATATGCGGGACTCTGGAGATGCAATGAAGAGTGAGAAGCTTTAGTGCTTGAGCTCATGTGCTTCAGAAGTCCAGGCAGGGAAGACAGACAATCAAATAGTCATACAAAGGAGGAAATACCCTAATGACTGACTGAAGTCATTTCTATTAAGGAAAAAGCCTGGTTATAACATATAACAAAGGAAATTGGTTAAGCAATGCTCCCAAGGTTAAACAGCTGGCAACTAATTGGGTTGATGAGGTTGAGGAGATTTCTCATTTTAAAATCTTTTATACTGATACAATAGTATGTAACTAAACTATTAACGTTGAAAGTTATCCAAGAAATCCATCCAATATAGTAGATAACCTAGAGATTTTTACTTTATGGAAGGAAAAAATATGCTTTGGATAGATTTGTTCAGAATAGCATTGCTATTTAGACCAGCCTCTAACAAGCAATACTTGGTCAATCTTATTATTGTAGTTTTCAAATAGTACATGTTGTTATGTTATGAAACCAAGGTTGCTTAGCTATTTCCAATTGTAGTACCCAGTTGTGGCATGGAATACTTTATTAGTTCTCTCACAAACCTCCAATGGGGAAAGCTAATATTGTTAAATGCATGCCCACTGAGAGAAATTTTACAAATTACAGAACACTACAGCTCAAATAGAATAACTGTATATTAATGAAAGAAGTAAAACTTATTTTAAAAATGAAAAAAATATAATTTCCATATTGAATATGCTTTAATCTTTGAGAAAAGTTAAAATGTGACAATCCTTAAAGAGATTATTATCAAATACTGCTATGTAAATGTCAAGGAACTATAACCATATTTTCTCATAATAATACATTCAGAAACACTGAAGAAAATAAAACCGATTAAAATAAAGAGGGAACTGCTGGTTGGAAACAAAAATCAAGTAACAGTTTTGTATTTTAAGCTATTGCAATAATAATTGACTGAAATTTTCTCTCATGTTAATTTATGTGAAGTTAAAATACTTCTATATTTAGCTCCATCTTTATCCTTTAAGGATGGAATAAACATTGCTCTAAGGAGATAATAACTTTAAGAAGTTTTCCCCAGTTGCCTATGGATATTTTTTTCAATACATTTCCAAGTTCTTAAAATATTTCTATCAATTTTGGAAAGATTTTGCCAAGAAAAGTCTGTAACATTTAAAACAGTATCATTGCTAACTCTGGCTAAATGTCCTTAAGCAAGTTGTGGATTTCAAACAATGCAACACACCACAGCCAGGAAATGATGATCTACTGCCCACTGAATTTCTTTTCTTTATCCTCCCGATAACAGTATACAAGCCATCAGTACTAAATCTTATCTTCCTGTTAGTGGTTGAGCTTAAAAAGACACGAAAGACATCTTGAGAGCTTGAATGGAAAGATCTTCTGGATAATTATTATTTTGGCAAAAACAAGAATGTTGGGTTCACCTTTGCAGCATGTCACAAAACACCTATAACTTAGAACTCAAGGATATATATCAGGTGCTCTGTCAGGATTGCACATATGGCTTGGGAATGTCTCGTCTAAAACATTGCTACTTGAAGCCTGGCCCTAGCATCAGCAGTTAAGAATACAGATTTGTGACCCTCACCTGCTGAATTAGAATCTCTGAGATGGGTCCCAGGGATCTCTGTTTTAACAAGGTGTCCAGGTGATTCTTAGTCTCACTGAAGTGCTAGAACTTCTGGTTTAAAGGACTTCTGGGTGCTGGGTTACAAGGCTTGCCATGGACAATCAGATTATGTTTGTTCCCCCATAACAGCAACATAGACGCCACCTGGGAACTTGTTAGAAACACAGACTTTTCTGCCCCAGCCCTACAGAATCAGTCTACATTTTAGGAAGGTCCCTATGGGATTTCAAGTCCAAGTTGGAAACTGAAAGGATGCTGATCTCCTGTTTTCTGAGGGAGTGTTCCCCCAGGGGCCTGTCCTGTCTAGCAGTAGCTACAGTGCCCTGGGCCTCTCTCCCCTCTCCCATACCAAAATCCTTATTTACCCAACAACGTGTTTCAGGCAGGCGCAGGGACAGGAAGTGATTTCTATGAGCTAATAAGTTTTAGTGTATAGTTACTGGTAAAATTCAATGTGCTTTGAATTCCTATAATATTGGCATTAAAAGGATTTCTGGATATATATATATATATATTCTATAAAAAGCCTTTATCTCATGAGGCTTTTCTTAAATTGATACAATAATTGTACATATTTATGGGGTACAGTGATATTTTGATACATGTATACAAAGTATAATTAACAGAGTAATTCAGAGTAATTAGCATATCCATCACCTCAATCATTTATCATTGTGTTGGGAGCATTCAAAGTCCTCTTTTCTAGCTATTTGAAAATATACAATAAATAGTGTTAACTATAGTCCCTCAAGAATGCTATGAAACACTACACTAGAACTGATTCTTTTATCTAGCTGTAATATGTCTGTTAAGCAACCTCTCCCTACCATCCCTTCTCCCAGCCTCTAGTAACCACTATTCTACTCTCTACTTCTACCTTTAAGAGATCATGTTTTTTAGATTACATGAGTGAAAATCTGTATCTCTTATGGCTAAATAGAACTGCATTGTGTATATATACCACATTTCATCCATTCACCTACTGATGGACACTTAGGATGATTCCATTATCTTGGCTACTGTGAATAGTGCTGCAACATGGGAGTGTAGATATCTCTTTGATATATTGATTTATTTTCCTTCAGATAAATACTCAAAAGTAGGATTGCTGGATTGTATGGTAGTTCTATTTTTAGCTTTTCTGAGGAAACTCTGGACTGTTTTCCAGAATGGCTGTACTACTTCACATTCCCATCAACGGTGTGGGAGTGTTTCCCTTCCTCTAAATCCTCGCCAGCATGCATTGTTTTTCATCGGTCTGATAACAGCCATTATAACTGGGGTGAGAAGATATCTCATTATGGCTTTGATTTGCATTCCCCTGAAGATTAGTGATTTTGGGCACTTTTTCATATAGTTATTGGCTATTTGTCTTCTTCTTGGAAAAATGTCTAGTGAGATCATCTGCCCATTTTCAGACTGGATTTTTTTTTTCTGTCATTTTTCCTTGAATGACTCTCTAATGTGAGATTCTAGGCAGAGTGAGAAACTGGTGGAGTAACTCAAGGTTTTGTGGGGGCTGGATTTTTTATATTCTACGAATCAGACATGAATATGTTGACTCCTTTCCTTTACAAGAAATGATTGCACAAAGAATTCACCTCCACTGACCTGTCACCTAGATTTTCTTCAACTATCTGATAACCCCAGACCAGTATGAGTCCAGTATTCTAGATGGTCTAGCCAGTAACATTGCAGTGGTTTCAAGAGTCCAAAAATTAACTTAAATATACACCTAGGGGTTGGGATGATTTTGAAAGTCCTATACACATCAGCACTTTACAGTACCCTGGAAAGTCCTGGAATCAAACACTCCTGCCTTCTCCATCCACCCTATGCCCAAATCTGGAAATCCAAGTTTCCAAATATTATGATTATAGGATGGAGATGGTGGCATGGTTTTTAAAGTTTTTTAGCCAATTATAATACACAAGTTTTTTAGCCAATTCTGATAATCACTGACCAGTTGTGTTTCTGTTCATAAAGTTTTCATGCATAATTCTATGGTGACTATACTGTTATTACTTGAATAAGACATATAATACAAGTTTTCTATCTATGAAATGCTACCATTTTATACTTCAATCTGATGCATGCATGATTTGTTATAATACAAGTTCTGCATCTAAATACAGGTCCAAGCATGAAAAATAAATAGCAATTTTAATTTTGGTATTCTCTTGCATTTTGCTAGCAACTGTTTTAAAATTAAACCATTTAAAATGAAAACACAAACTAAGGATGGCTTCATTTATTAAAGATTTCTTCATCAAAATTTACTGAACACCAATAATGCACTAAATACTACAGCAAAGAGGCTGCTGGAATTTGGGCAATCATTTATCTTTACCTAAAGTTTGAAAATCTGACCAGGTACTTCTACTTTGATTTTTATGATTTAAACTGAAACACTGGTAAACAAACTAAGCATGAAGCCTATCTTCTTGAATTACAATTGTTTACAATGCACCTCAATGATATGAGTAAGCCCTTCTAAAGTTGAGATTGTGGCAAATTTTTACAACTCGGACAATAAAGGAAAAACAATTTTTCCCTTTATAAAAACAATATTGCCAAATAAAGAGGAAATTGTATTTACCCATAGTTCCTTTTTTTCTGTGTATTCTCTTAATCTTTATTTTCCAACCTTTTTAGAAAGGTTATTCTCTAACCTTTTTTTCTATGTATTCTCTTAATCTTTATTCTCAAACATACTTTTTACATAGTTGTAACCTGTGTATTCATACAATTTAGAGGAAATCACTATTTAAGGCCTAATATAAAGAATTTATGCAGACTTCTCTTTAAGGAAATTATACAGTGTAAAACTTACACCATAATCCTCATAGACCTAAGAGTTTCAACCATCAGACCAAATTACAACTTCCTCTCCTTCCTTCTCCACTTGAGTAAATGAACTAATACGAGGCTCTCTTTAGTTTGAGTTCACTGTCCCTAAAAGAGTATATGTAAAATATTGTTATCTTCTTGGTTGCTTAGCATTATTTTTATGCAATCATTATAAAATCTTAAAATTATGAATTAATGCAGATTCTCAAATCTGCATAAAACAATTTAAAGTTATTATCAAATGTCTTTTCCACAAGTAATTTTAGTACTTTTTCCTGTATACACTTTGCTTTTTAAGTTTTCTGGTATAAACATCCCCATAGTAACTTAACCAACTATCTCATCGTTCTTATTCCACTCTTGTTGAGCTTATTGAATAAGGAAGGCATTAATACAAATGACAGACTTCTTCAAAGGACATCTGCATCTAAGTACACCATAAACACCAAAGGTAAGGCAGCATTATCTAGGTAGAGTAAGGTCTGCAATTAAAGAAGTACCAGTCTGGTTCCACCATACATCGACTGTGATTCATCTTGGTCCTATCGTTTTTGCCCCATGCAATTCAGGTTAAATCTACTGTAAAAGGAAGATCTTATTAGCATTCTAATTCTTTGTGGATATGATGGCAAAAAGCAAGAATATTCATAAGCATTTCAACATCCTCAGATGAAAGATACTGGACTTTTTAAGCAGATTTCATTTGTTATTAACATCCATTAGGATAAATACCACTTATTACTAACTTGTCCTACTAAAACATCTCTGTATCATTCTGGTTAAAAACTATAAATGAGTTTACCTTTCCAGTATGTCTCAAGAACAAGTCTGGAGAGCATGCTAAACTGTTTTCATTTAGTGACACACTGACATCTAGTGGAGATTTATGGTGTGCGAAAGGCTATCACACACCCAAAAATAACCACAGTTCTGATGGGGCAGAAAGAAAAAGCACCTTTTTGTTTTTTATGCAAGGCATCAAGAAAAAGATTTTTAAAAGATTAAATAAATGTACATTTCTTGTATACTTAAGTTTTGCTTGTTCAATTAGAAACACTGGCCAATTCACAAAACATAAAATAAAAAGACGGAATATTAGAGGTGGGAGTGGTGAAAAACTGTTTCATGTTGTGGTTTGAGAGATCCCAAAAAATATCCCACTAATTCAGAATCTAAAGGAGCAAGATGTTAATTATGTGCTCACTTCCTATTTACTTTTTATAGTGAATGCAGGCAACGGTGGAGGGAAGAAAGGAAGAAGGAAGGGGAGGGGAGGAGAAATGAGGGAAGGGGACACAGGAGGCAAGCCTTCCAGGGTTTCCACTACATCCCTTGAATTAACTTCTGCACCTCCTTGTGGTTAGAATTTTATTAACTCCAGAAGGAAAGCTCCTTTAAGCATATATGTAAGCTATTTGGCATGTCACTAAGCATTTATTTAAACCTGCTCATTTAATATACTGTATTTACTTTGGAATAAAAATATAAAACAAAATGTTTCTATTACCCTGGGCTTTCCCAATGCCTAGCACCATCAGTAAAAACATGGCTTCTGTGTTTGCTTTCTGTCCTTCCACAGGTAACAAGAAATAAATGCTAAGTGGCCCCAGGAGGAAGTCAATTTAACATCTGCATATTTTATTTAACATATAATTATTTTAATTAGGTAAGATTAACAATTATTCATTGGAAAATTATCACAATCATATCATGTCAGGTACAGTACAAATTAAATCTAAAACGGTGTCCCCTCCTCCCCCTTTAGTGAACCTGGGAAGGACTCAGAGTGCCGATGGTGTATTTGATATACATCAGCCTATTTCCTTGTTTTCTATTGAACTTCAACCACTGGATGGAACTTCTTTACACCACTGTTTAATTGCTTCATTATTCCAGTGAGCAGGCAAGGCTGAAGAGGAGGAATTCTGGAAGCTGGAATAAAGAATTTATATTTGTACTGCTGTGTGCTTAGCCTCTGGTTCTGGAAGACCTTTCCACCACACCTCTTCTGAAAAAAAAAAAAAAAGAAAGAAAGAAAAGTGAAAACATCTTACTGTTGGCCTGGAGGAAACATGGAAAAGAAATCCTTGAGAACTAGGAAATGTATGATTTTTCTCGCGAAGAATATGTATGACGTTGTTCCTGCCACACCCAGAATGCTAAATTCTTTAATTCACTCTTTCAATTATGTCTGGAAATAAGAATCATCATCCAGAAATCATTAGACCAGCTCTCAAGTGTAAAATCCTAAAAATATATATATTCTTTTTGAAATAGGGTCTTGCTCTGTCATCCAGGCTGGATACAGTGGTATGATCATGGCTCACTGCAGGCTTGACCTCCTGGCTCAAGCAATCTTCCTGCCTCAGCCTCCCAAGTAGCTCGACTATAGGTGTGCTCACTATGCTTGGCTAATTTTAAATTTTTTTTTTTTTTTGTAGAGATAAAGGTCTTGCTATGTTCCCCAGGCTGGTCTTGAACTCCTGGCCTCAAGTGATCTTCCTGCCTCAGTCTCCCAAAGTGCTGGGATTACAGGCATGGGCCACCACACCTGGCCCTAAAATAATCTTAAGGCAGCCATGTTGCTTAATTATAACCAAATGTCCTTAAATAAATATGCATCCATTGATGGTGTTGTCAAATTTTTAAAAAGAAATATACTCACTTATTTCCTTCTCAGCAATTAATAAACTTCAATCTTCAGAGCCCAGAGACAAAAACAAACAAACAAAAAAACAAAAAAAGATGCGACACAACCTATTAGCACAAGCAAAAACAATGTTCTAACAGTGAAGCTTCATGCTGCACTCAAATGCATAATTATCCATACAATTTAAAATTGTATATTTTATTGCTTTAAAAAAGTCTTTCAGATACTTTACACTGCCCACTGTTTTACCACGAAGTAAATTTTCCTTTCACTACATTTCTGCAGCGTTGTTCATTGTTTTTAGTTCAATTACACAGTTGAGAAAATTCAGGCCCAGAGAAGTAAAAAGAAAAAAATTCCTTGCTACAGAGCAAGGCAGCAAATAAGGCATTTGAAAGCTTACTCTATTACAGGCTGGTGGTTAAATTAATTAAACTATTCTGGCTCTGGAATTCAGTATTCTAAAGACCCAGAAGTCAGATTTAAAATATCAATTATTATTGAAGTGTTTTACTCACTAAAAAACTATTGTGATAAATCAATGACCTATAATTACTCCAAAAATATAACTAACATTTAAAAGTTGTGATCTCCATATTCATTTCTTTCAAGAGAAAGTGTCAAAATGTGTTAGGCCCCAACCCTTGGTAATTAGTTTTTGTATAAGTGTAATATAGATTTTATTGGGTATGCTCTATAGATGGTGATTTTAAAGATTTCCCAGCAGGATCCCAACTTTGGAACTAAGGCTGCTGTCCCTACAGTGCAGAAGAAGCAGATTCCAGTGATTCTCAGATAATTCACTAGTTGTTTGCGGGGGGAAGGGGGCACGTGTGTTTGTGTATCCTCTTAAATAGGTCTTCTAATTCCATTTTCCCAGGACATGCTGCCAGGTCCTAGACAGGAAATGAGTCTTCCAGACATGTCCAAAGTTGCAGATTCTAAGAGGTGGCTATTCAAAGATCAGTCCATGAGCAGGTTACATAAAATGAATCTAGAGATGTGGTCAGAGTACTTGTGCACAATATATTTAATCTCAGAGAAAGAATTTACAGTAATATTATAGAATCAATATCAATATTCCCACCACCAGAATCAACCACTTTTTGTGATCTTGACTTCCCTGGAAATGTTAAGAAAATAGAGACAAGTCTGACTTACAGAATCTGAGGAAACTTTATTGATCTCTTTATCCTTCCAGCATTATGAGAGCAGGCAATACAATGTTTTAACCCAACCAAGCTCAAAGGAGTAAACCTTTTTCCTGAACCATAAATGGGCTGGATGTTTCCTCCACATTATAGTACCATCTCCTAAATCATCCTTTATTCACCTCCATGACAATAATAACCCACAACTCAGTGCAGGATGGAGATGCTTTTGCTGTTTCTCTTCAGAGGTCCTCACTGGAGTGTTCTTATCTTCTTGTGGGCTTCTGGCATCCTATGATATTTAACACTCAGTGCCTCCCAAATGACAACAACATGGTTACATAAATTCTTCTTTGAAAATACACGAAGAGAAAAAACACATTTCTAGCTAATGACTAAGAAGCCTCTAACAAGCTGCAAGTCAAAAGAAATACAAATGATTTCTAATTTTAGTTAACAATATATAGGATTTCAGAGATGCTATTCTCTAAATACAGACTTCAGAGATACTATTCATGGCAATAGTCCAGCCAGGCCTTAAATAAGAAAACGCTGTTTTAGCAAGGTGCCTGAGGAGAAGTATTAACAACATGAAACAGGAAAGGTGACCAACATGAGATTTAAAATTCTCTGATCTCTTAAACTCACTTCATTGAAAAGCCTTCCCTCTGAGCTTAACTAACATCAGCCTGTTAACTTTAAATCTGAAAAGTTTGGGCCCATGTTTAAATGTGGCCAAACAGGTGACCCTTGAAGAGCAACAGAGGGGCGTGATGCCACACAGTGGAAAATCCCACACATAGCTTTTGACTCCCCAAAAGTAGTAGCCTACAGTGGACCAGGAGTCTTACTGATAACGAAGTAGGTTAACACATATAGACTAATATCTACATATATTTTATGCATTCATGACATAACTATTTTAAAAAATATTTCTAGGGTACATGGTTTGCGAGTTTTTTCAAATTGTTACAAATTTCCAAAAGCTTTCTGGTACATTTATTGAAAAAAAATCTGCATAGTAAGTGGACCTGTGCAGTTCAAACCCGTGTTGTTGAAGGGTCAAATACACTTGTAAATCTTACTGGAAACATATCACTATAATAAAAATAAAAACATGTGGTACCATATGTCAAACTGATATACAGTACTTATCCCGATTATGTACTTGCCTATGCCTGTAGTGTCATTTTTTGAAGGTACTTACATATAGCTAACATGTAAGCTAAAACACTTCCAATACTCGAATTCAGCAAAAAAAAAAAAACCCTCAAAAAAGTATAAAGTTGCCCACTCATCAGTGAATTATTTTGAACTGAACAGAAGGCTCAATTTCAGCACTGCCAAATGCTCTTAGGCACAGAAGCAATGCACCATCTGTCTTGAAGCACCAAGTATATCAATTCACATTTAAAATACTGGTGTGCCTAGCCAAGTATCTTAAGCAATCCATTTTCTGATGCTTGATTGAAACTTAACATGGCTAGCAACAAGGTTACAGGCATCAATACTTTCAACTGCTAGTAGTAAAATTATAAAAACGTCAGGGCATCAAAGAGTTGTAGTCCTAAGAACAGAAAACCTTGAAGAAGAGTTGGTGAATTAAGGAAATGTTCTCAATGAGTCACTATCACTTTCTCTGAGGAAATATGTTTCAGTGATATACGGAACTGCTGCCCCTGGTAAGAGTGACTCTGGTATTTCACTAGGAAATGAATGCATCCGAAGCTGCTACTGAAATAGATGCTGCTTCATCCAGGGAGTACACTGATGTAATGACAGAAAGTGGAGTGTGGAGTTTATTCAGTAAACAACAGACAACCACTGAAGTTGAAGCAGGGACTGTCCTGATAAACAGTTTACTCTGGGAAGATTAATGTGATAGTGGTGTGAAGAATGGGTTGGTGTTGTCTGGATGAACAAGAGGATAACTTTTAAAAGATTCCTTTAGATAAGGAATAACCAAGGGCCTGAATGAGACAGTAGGAGTGGAAGGAAGAGAACAGAATCAAGACATGACTTCCTTCAGAAATATGAAAAAAAGAAAGCAACTACCACTCTAAATGTGAAATATTCTAAAGCAAACTTGTCCAACCTGCAGCCCACGATGGCTTTAAATGCAGCCCAACACAAATTAGTAAACTTTCTTACATTATATTTATGCATGGGCCATTTCTTTAGCTCATCAGCTACCGTTATAGTGTTAGTGTACTTAATGTGTGGCCCAAGACAATTCTTCCAATGTGGCCCAGGGATGCCAAAAGATTAGACACCCGTGTTCTAAAGAATATTATTGTAATCTGCTTACGACAGTTAAGAGTCATATCCTATTTTTTTTTTCAGATAAAAAGTATAGTTGGGCTTAAATGTGCAATAATCACAGCAAAAGTATTGTTCAGAAAGACCCAATCAGGAAAAAAAAAAAAAGTTTCACTTCTAAGTATTTAACTCTTGGCTTTCTAAGTTACGTAGTTAAACCAATTAAAATTCCAACCTCTTTGCTGACTAGTTTTTCAGAGAAAAGCAAAAAAATGGCCCCACTTCTTACATATCAATCTTGGGAGACAAGAAGTCAGGACAATAGCAGGGAAAGGTAAGCAGAAAAAAAGGTGTGAGCCTTGGTCATAAGCTGTGACTGCCTTATGGATTTTCTGGAAATGAAATCTGATCTTCAAATTCCGTACTTCCTGAGTGAGGTACAGTCCAAAGGGAGAGAAGGCTTGTAACTGAGTCTTGCCACGGGACCAATGGTGGAAGTGAGGGTCACAGAAATTGGTGTCACTATGTCCTTCTCTGACCACCACATCCATAAAATAGAACAGGGAAGAATACTCAGTTTTCTAGAGTCATTTTTCCTCTAGCAAACTCAGGGACGTCATCTGCCACACCATCTACTGAGGATTTTCCAAAGCTCTGTGTAACTCACCTTGGACATCCCTCTTCCTGACTAGACCATGATGACCTCTTTGGGAAACACAGCGTAACTATTTTTGTGTCCAGCATTTAAAGCAGTATTAACTTTCAGCAAATAATTGAATTTCTCTAGTTAAAACTGGTGTCAAGGTAAATTCTTCAATGACTTCAGGAAAATCACTTGAATGAAACAAAAATTAAGGTGCTAAAGATTCAAACAACTGCTAAACCATACCTGATGAAAAAGAGGAGCCATTCGAGCTGATATGAATGTTTTAATTGCATGTTCATTAACATGTTAACTATGAAATAAACGAAAGGCTCATCCAGATAGACAACTCAGTCATTCATTTTTACACTTGACCACAAACGACTAGTTACTCTGCTGGACATTAATGGGTCACACAGATGTATGAACTGTCGTCTCCCCATTCTCACTTTCAGCCAATAACATCTCGTTTCATGGAGGAGTAGAAGCTACCGAAGAACTTCCTACTAACCACATCTACCCTCCAATCTCACCTATGCCCATGTCCTCTGCAAATTCACAACAAGGGCCAAACACCTCACTTGTACTAGATCCTATCCCCTCTTGCTTATCTAGGGGAACTCAAGAATTTGGTGAATGACAATGCTGCTGTAAGTGCTGGATGCTGCACTTCCCAAAGAGCTTCTGCTCTAGTCAGGGAGAAAGACAGATGTCCAAGGTAGTGCAGAGCTTTGAAAACACCCTGAATAAATTATGTAGCAGATAACTTTTTCAAGGACACTGCTCCTCCTCCCCTACACCATCCACTTCCTCCTCTCTAATCTTTCCTATCAATATACAAACATGCTGTAATTTCTCCCATCTTAAAGAAACTCCAACTACTCCCTACTTCTCTATTTCACTGCAAAATCGTCAGGAGTCTCCAAGTTCTCTATTCCTTGTTACTTTATTCAATCAAGCTTTAATTTCATTGCTCCAACAAAATTGCATATAAAAGTCACCAGTGTCTAGGACTCCTGAGTTGCTAACGGCTATTTAGGTCCTTATTTTATTTGGCTTATCAGTAGTCTCTCATGGGGTAGATCATTCCCACCTCCTTGAAACTTTTTACTTCCCTTTCAGGTTATCACACTCTCCTGATTTTCCTTTCACTTCTTGAGCCTTCCTTCCTGGATTACTTTGCTGACTCATCTCTCCTCAGCCTCCTAATGCTGGGAGTGCCTAGGCTTCTTTCTTCTCTAGCAGCACTCATTCCCTTGAGTGAGTGATCATAGGTCTCACAGCTATAAATACCAACTACACACTCATGTGTCACAAATATACATCCCTGGCCCAGAACTCTTGAATTCCAAATTTGTATATCCAATCTTGCACTTCCGTTTGGATGTTTAATAGGCATTTCAAACTTAACCTGTCAAAAACTAAGCTCATAACCTTTCTCCCTATCCTGCTTCACCCTCGAGTTTTTCACCTTGGTTAATGACAACTACAGCCTACTAGTTTGCTCAGGCCCTAAACTCTAACTCCTTTTTCACACCACATATTCAATCTATCAGCAAATCTTCTTAGCTCTATTTTTAACCAGAACCTGACCTTTTCTTACTACTTACACTGCCACCACCCAGGTTGAAGTCACTGGTATCTCTCACCTGGATTACTGCATTAGCCTCCTAACTGGTCCCCCTGCTCCCAATTCCTTAGCCCCACAGCAAGTTTTCCTCTGACTGATCAGATTCTAATAAATCATGTCCTGTTGCTCGTTGGCTAAAAACAGCTTCCAGTGGTGTCCCATCTTATTTCGAATACTAGCCAAACTCCTTAAAATGAAATACAAGACCCTATGTGATCTGCCCACCTGTCATCTTCTTGACCCGGCCTCCTATTCCTCTCCTAGTTGCTCACCTGCTCCAGCCCTCCTAAGCACTTGCTACCTTTTGAATGCATTGGGCATGCTCTTGTTACAAGATTTTTTCAGTTGGTATTCCCTCCGCCTGTAGGACTCTTTTCCTATGTGGCTTATTCCTCACCATCTTCAGCTCTTGACTCATTTTTTAGGTGAGGTCTTCCCCGACTACCCTTGTTATAACTGTAATTCAACCTCCCCTTTCTTTCTCCCTCAGTGCACACACTATTTCCCTTCCCTACTTTGTTTTTCTCCATAACACTTACCATCTAACATACATATACGTGTGTGAGAATGTGTGCGTATGCACACACACACACACATATATATATACACTTTTAAATTTTTTTGGTCTGTCTCCTACAATTGAAAGTAAACTCCATAAGGGTAGGAATTTTCGTGTGTTTTATTCACTGCTAATCCTAAGCACCCAAACCAATATTCCAGTGTACACAACTAATAACTTACTGAATGAAATAAATTGGATCCCTTATTTCTAGGGACTCATAATTGAGATGATATACATACACAAGTAAAACATTATATATGTCCTTAAAAAAAAATAACCATGGAAGAAAAAACATGGTCTCTCATGCATATTTAAAATGATCTTCACCATTTGAGAGTTGTGTGATCACAGCAAGAGTTTAGCAGAGGGCTAAAAAGTGCTCTTCAAACGATGATAAAGGAATCAGGTAAGGGGTGCCAGTGAAAGCCCTACAGTGTTATCCCCTCATACCCTTTATCTCATAAATTACTACTCTTCTTCATCACTTTGTAGATGAAAACTTGAAATGGTCATATGAAGACTTAACTACCCCAATCTCAATCACTAGAGAATCCCTGACTTTCCTTACAGACCTGGGCACCTAGTTGTCAGGACTTAGTACCACACACCTCTTGGCAACCCATTCCTTCACAGATTTACCTTTTCCTTCTCTTGGACTAAGATGGGAGCAGCCAACATATCTGAGTTTGCTAAGCTAACTTAAGAAATACTCATGGTGTGAGACAAAACAGAAGTTGTTGAAATTATACTTCTGAAACTAGGGCGCTTCTTACCCAGTTACCACCTTTCAATTCAACCTACTGGCAAAGAAATAACATGGGGCAATACAGAAAAAAATGACCCTGTGACTCTTCATCCTACTCCATTTCCCTTTTCTCCCAGAAGCGAGAAGTGAAAAAAACACACACACATACAGAAAACAAAAAGACTTGAAAAATATTTCAATAAACGACTTCCAACATTCCAGAATACTCCGTTCCACATTACCAAATGGTATACTAGTTCCCTTTCCCTAAAATATTTATCTTAAAAGATTTTCTCAAAGGCCATCAGTTTCCATTTCTTCTATTACATTTCCTTAAAATACTGCAAGCAGATACATGTATTTAGTTGTTTTCTTTTTACCAATAAAAAAGGATAGGAGAAATATCCATTAAGAAGACAGTAATGATAATGAGAAATTATGTAAAGTTTGTAGGACAGAAAATATTCTGGTGAATTTAAGGAAAGTTTAAAATTACAAGATGAAGTCAGTCTCTATTTTAAACACATTGTCATTAAGTAGGTTATATGAATAACCCATTGCTATTTCCCATATTTCAATTTAACAGTTTCAAATTTAACAATTTAAATATATATGGCACCAACCACATACAAAGCACTGAATCAACATGGGGAATTAAAGGAGACATGAAAGATATGCTTCGCATGGTCTCTGGATAACCTTATGGAGAAGACTTACACCCATGATATAATTATCATTCACTCAGCAAACATACATCATGTTACATATTGGGCTAGATACTGAAATAAGGAGACACAAAGCATAGATATTATCCTCCAAAAGCTCATTATCCAGAAATATGGATATGGAATAAAATTGAATAAAATGCCAAAACACATGCTAGAAACATAGGGTACTAAGTGTAGTTTAAGATAATTATTTTAAAAGCATCAAATAGTATTAAGTATATTTAATATATATAGAGTAAAACTTACTAAATATTATACTAATATTTTCATTGCTAAATCATCAGGAACATCTGTTCAGTTTGTCATTCCATAAAAATGGATATACATTAGCAAAGGGAAAAGTCTATCTGGACAGGGAAATGATAAACTGTTTAAGGATGTGAAAATGTATTCATCTCTGTATGTATCACAGTGCCAGAAAGAACCTTGTAATTAGCAAACACATAAAATTTGTAGAGCAGATAAACTCAAAGTGAAGATCAGCTAAGGAGTTATATAGCATAACCGCCTTTCATCTCCCCCTACCTCCTTCCAAAGAGAAAAAAGAAAAAGGAAAAAGAATTCCTGGCTTTAGGGCACACATTGTTGAGGAAGGCACCTGGCTTGTTGTTGGCACTTGGAAATATGCATATACTTGATTCCCTTTCATTATTTCTGGTGTTTGTGAAGACGGCATCTCAGAGAAACAGACCAACAGGTATGTGAGAGCAGTGTAACAGGAAGGTTTCCATCAAAGGAGCTGGACTTGAGATAAACTTTAGGGATTAGAGATTGGAGGATTTGGGGAAAAAAGTTGCTTTTAGTGACCTGTGTTTGGAGGACTTGCGTAATTGGCTTTAGCTTCACCAGATTTCAACAAGGTAACCCTACAGATACGAAGATTTAGTGTGAACTTAAATTTCTGTAAATACATGTCAATGATAATACCTACATTTGTCAAAAATTCCTTTTGCTATGCATTGTTCTGTTTACTTCAAAATATATCCAGGACTAGGTACCAACGCTCTGCTGCCTAATCATGGTTTAATCACTCTTTCTCATGTATAGTTAAATTAACAACAAAGACTACTAAAGACTATTTATACTGTACTTGTGCCTGAATCTGGGTAATCTATTGCTTTTTTTTTTTCTTTTCAAAACTTAGCTTTTCAATATATGGTCTTATTAATATATTGGATGTTGCTATTTAAAAATCACCTTGGGCTTCCTGTTACATGAATTACCAGAACCACAGAAGCTGAGAGCCCAGCAGGTGGTAAACTGAAGTAAGAGAGATACTGCTGGAGTTCCAAGGACATTCCCTTAAGAGAAATGCTTATGAGTTTAGGAGCTCTCGTAAGAGAGTCAGGGAGAAAAAGAAGGAAGTGAGGCTTGTGTGTGTATGCCTTAGATATGATAGGTATACACCTTACAGGATCACTCCTCATTTCTAATTTAACAAGATTGATTCTGTTTGACAAAGACAAAGGCTTTAACATTACCTATTACTATCAGCAATGCAGTTATAAATGCCACTCCTAGTCATTCATTTTATAGCCATTTTGAAAGGTCTATCAGTTTACTCTGTAGAAACATCCCATTACACATTGCAGATACACATTTAAATCACTGAAGAACTTTACAAGAAAAAATTGACAAACTAGTTAGAAAAATTTTGTTTCATTTCAAATAATGAATATCTACTAAAATGTAATTGTAATTTTTACTTGGCTATTACTTGAGAAAATTTAGTAATTTATTTAAATATGAAACAAATGAATTTATTTGTATATTGTATTTACCTAAAATAAAGACCACTAACTGGAATATAAGTAGATAATGCTTATGTAGAACCATTATCTCACTCTCTTAAGACAATTTATAAACATTTGAGAAAAATAATTGACGTTTCACATCATGCCATAATTCTGTCCAAAGAATTTACAATGTAAATGTTAACGAAATTGTG
The DNA here is from genome assembly GCF_029281585.2 of Gorilla gorilla gorilla. Lineage (NCBI taxonomy): Eukaryota > Metazoa > Chordata > Mammalia > Primates > Hominidae > Gorilla > Gorilla gorilla. Next base: position 83,531,788 of record NC_073235.2, on the reverse strand, counting down.
TTAATGTGGTGCACGTATATCACTATTATCTAAAGTCACAGGACTGAAATTGACTTAAATCTTACCATACAGTCACATTCTTATATTGTTGTAAGAACATTTAGACAAGTTAGTGTGGCAGACTCCAAGTTCTTTAAGTATGCATCAGAAAACACCACCTTATTAAATGCTTGCTTTATTTATCAATATAAATTTTCTAATGTGATTATGCAATATATGGTTAAATAAATTTGAAATAACATTATCTCATTTTCCAAATTGATAAAGTGAAATCTGTGATGTTGAAAGTATTTCTATGACAAATATCTAAAGGAGAATACAAACCTACCTACCTCATATTCATTGCAAACAGCAGTTATATTTTGTAAGGTTCCATTCGAGACTAAAATAAAATATTAAAATAAAGATTTGCTAAAATGCAATATTGTACTTTATAATTTCCAGAAGCTATAATCTATGAATATCTACTTTTATAGGGAACAGTTATAACTTGTGTATGTGTGTGTGTGTGTGTGTGTGTGCGCGCGCGTGTTCAATATAAAGTTGTGACGTTATAAACAAAAACTCTGCGGGAAAGCATGAAGGTGCAGGGGGAGAGGAAGTATCGTATTGGCTGTGTAATACAGAGCAAGTTATTTAAACTTGTCTACGCACACTGTCAACTGTCAACTAAGATTCATCAGTGTCTGTTCTCCTAAACCTCTTTAGGTGTCTCAAATGAGATAAGGCACATCAGTGACTGAACAGTGCCCTGGCATGCAGTGGCTCTCATGTCATAGGTTGATCTACTCATTAGAACACCAAGATACTACTAGTCCACTTCAAAGAGTAGCCTGTTCCCTAAAAGAAAAAGCAGGACAAGCACAACAAAATTTACAAGATTAAAACTACTGAGCTTGAGGGTCAACAGAGAAGAGGGAAATTACCCAATCAATTCTTCTGTCTCATATATAAACAAACTAAAACTCAAAGAGTTAAAGTGTCTTATTTAAGGCCACAATGGTAGTTTGTGGAAGAGCTGCAAATATTTTAAGTAACCAATTCCCTCCACTTTATCCCACACCAGTATGGACACAGCCAACAAGTAAGCAAAATAGTTTGGCGGTGGTAATTAGGCTCATGGTAACTAAAGGAAGTCTAATCATAGCATCCCCAAACATCCCAACATTCAGTATGATTTAAGTTTTTCTAGCACCAAGAGAGAAGTTTATTACTCTAGGGTGTAGAATGTACAATTTTGGCAGTGGAGGAAAAACTACAGTTGATAAAAAACCTTACAACTTAAACGGTCTCCACTTGCATCACATTGACTTGGACTCCATTATAAATTATTAGTTAGGTTTTCACAGAGGTAAAGTCTGAATTCTTCAAAATAGTACCTTTGTATAGTGCTCCTCTGTAATAATGTTGGGGGTGGGGAGTTTAAGTGAAAAACAGATATGTAAGTGTAATTTTAATTTTACTCTGATATAAGACTTCTACTGACAAACAGGAGTCTGCTATTCTAGTGACACAGACAACTACACGTTTTACTTTATCCGGAAGCATTTTTTTATGTTAATATTTTCACTCTATACATTTTTAAGATGATACTTCATTTCCATATTGAGGACTGGAGAAGACACCTGCCCCATATACCACAACCTTGGTTACATGACCAGAGATGATTACCTTAGTCATAGGGAAACAAAACAAAACAAAACACCACCACCACCACACACAATTATACTCTGTTTAGCAAATCTAAATATTGCAAAGTAATTCTAACTTTCAAGAAATCTAACACTTCACAATTACAACTAGAAAGAAGAAATTTAACCTTCTAAAAACCTTACAATTTGGTATTTTACCAATTGAGAAATAATATCACATCTGTACACTAACACAGTTCTAGTCTACCTTCAAGGCAGACAGAGATTTCTGTGTTCAACTCTGCCTCTGGCTGTATTTGCTGGACACTTACCATAGTAAGAATGGTAATACACAACATGAACATTCAAGACCAGGATTAGAAGTAAAAAGTGCATCACAGACTAGCTACCACATCACAGTTACCATCTGACAATATTGCCCAGTGCTGAACAAAAATCATCAATTTGGAAGCAACATGTTCCATAAGACATTACCAGACTCCTGAGTGAGCGAGCCAGGATTTCATATTCTTTTTGGCTTAAACATCATATTACCGAAGTACAACTTTATGTGTTTGAGACCAATGGGTCAAAATCCACTTTTGATTATTTAAGGTCATTCTTTCAATAACAAAGGAAAAAAACTCTATGCATTTAATAGGATTTTAAATGTTTTCAATTTAAGAATGGGTTTATTTGTGCTAGTCTTTAGTAATCTTCATAGCCACATTTTTATTTCATCAACAATCATCTCAGACACACTTTCTAACAAGACTGACTTAAAATATTACGACAGGAAACTATGCCTTCAGGAGCATGTTTATTGTGTTTGAGATGATACATCAGGTGCTCTCTGAGCTACAAAGGGTAAAAGGAAATCCTCTCATTACAAACTGACAAAGGTAAAAGGTAAAACATTTTTCACAACAGCATGAACCACATACTCAGAAATAGATCTGGGTTTAATACAAATGACATAATTCCTAGTCATCTACAGCTACTTTTATAACTTCATACAGATAATGAATTAGGCTAAAATGCACTATAATATTTGGTAGACTTCAGGACCAGTATCCTTAGTACATCACAAAATACATTTTGATATCCCAAAGAAGCAAGACTTGCAAGTAGGCGTTTTAAACATAACTAATCTACAGCTACAAAGTTCTACTCTTGATAGCATTTACCTTTTTGGGGAGTCTCCCAGGCTCCAAAGGATAAAAGCAGAGTAGAATCAGTATAACATATACACAGAAGTCCGTATTGTAAAGGCTATAAAGATTTGCAGCACAGTGAGAAGATGCCTTCTGCTCCTTCACACTGCATACAAATTATGTGAATTATGTTGCGTATCTCTTGGTCCACTGTCTGGCTATCCTGTCGTGTTCTGCTCTGTTGGTCAAATACTGAGTGGCTATGCTTCCAACCAGAGGATCCGCTGGAAAAGCAGAAAGAACATTAAAAGCTATTTTGTGGTATCTTCTTCAAGGTATAGTTCTAATATTCTATTAAAATGAAATGCTTATTTTTCAGCAGTATCTTCATATATAATAGCTAGATTTTCAAAAGAAAAAGTTTAAAGTAACATGATCATATGTATATTTTACTATTCAAGTTAGGAAAGTCCCCTTCATAAAAAAAAAATGAATTTTGAGCTATATATAAAAAGTTAGATTTGACTTTTATAAAAGATATGTCTTTAATATACAAAAACTATTTTGTAATTTTGGCCTTTCATTCAAAATGGAAGTATACTAGGCGGTTATATTTCTGCTTATGAACAGTTCAAAAATGGTTAATTTTAAAATAAAACCCCAGTCTTACAATACCATGCTATTTCAAATAAAATGCTTCCTTCATTCTGTGCCTGATATGACTCTAATCACTATCAATATTTACACTTGAAAACTTACTTGCCATTTTGTTTTAAGTAGAATTCTGAACTAGTGAACCTGATATAAATTTTTATTTTGATGTTTAAAAACAAAAAAAAATGTACATATGGTACAATATTTGAATTATACCAAACCATAGCCGGTAAAAAAAAAACTATCTTCCTTCCTGACTCCAACGGCTCAGAAGCTTCTTTCCCTGGCAAACAATTGTTACCCATTTACAACATTACTTCCTAGAGTTCTTACATGCACTGACAAGCATTTAGAATATTATGTTGTGTGTATGTATTTTTTTCCAGTGCCTTTTATACTTAATATATCTTGAAGATATTTCCCTATTAGTTCATATAGAGTTGTCACATTCTTTTAAAACGTTACATCTATTAATGGGCATTGAGGTTGTTTCCAATACTTTAATAAAGGATACCACAGTGAATATCCATCTGTCACTATCTATTGCATATGTATCTCTGCCGAGCATAAGGTAACAACAGTAACAGTCTTTAGTGAGTTATCAAATATTTAGAAGTAAGTCAACTTAAAAAAAAAAAAAAGGTCACATAACGAAACAAAATGTGTGAAATTTCAGGTCTAAACATCACTTTATCAATTCAGCTACCCAAGTTTCTGAAGTTCACATGTGGCAGGCATTTTTTAAAGTTATGAATTATACACAAATGATTTTATCTGAGGTTATATAATCATAATCTAGTTCAATTCTCATTGGCTATCATTTTAATATCCATTACTACTACACTTAATATAACTAATTAATTCAAAAAGGAAGGGAGAACAAGAAGCCTTCTATTATTAAAGTAGTTGTCTAAAAGCATACAGCAGCATGGAAGGAGCAGGAAAAGGAGGCACTGGTTCCAGAGACATTGCTTTACTCTTGTTAGAAGTGGTCTGTGCACCTAAATACTTTTAAAAGTAGAGATTCCATTAATGATGGTGACAAAATAATTATAAAGTGGTATGCCATTAACAAATTAAATGAAGGTATTGAGAAACTTTTGGCCTAGTCTACTTCAAATGGCATTGGTAATTTCCTCACAAACTGTTTTATGGGGATCTTTCTATGAATAACATTTACCTCTCAATCTACATTTAAAGCTAACTAAAAAAAAAAAAAAAAAAAAAAAAAAAAAAAAAAGCACTCGTTTTTGTAGCCTTATTGTACGTGTTAATAAAGATTTGCTTACCAGGGTTGCAGTCTGTCAAAAGAGAACAAATAGACAGCAAAACCTTTGAAATAGTCAAAGCAGGACTCCAGTTGTCTTTAAGGATGTCCAGACAGATGACTCCCTGACTGTTGATGTTGCAGTGATAGATTCTGGTGCGGAAAGTAACCTAAGCACAGTCACATTAAAAACAGAACGAAAATGAATGCTGTATTACCAACTAAAACACTAAAAAAAAAATGAAAGGTAATATATCATAGATGATACTAAATTATTTGACTGGAGCTAAACTTAGATTAGGTTTAATACAAAATTAAATGCTTTTGACTCAGTTGAAAAAAATTTTTTGTTTTTACCCTGTATAGAAAGAACTAAAGTGAGGAACTGATCAGTTATACTTAAATAACTGATACAGTAATTCCATCTATGTGTGTGGGTACGTCTGTTTGCATACACACCCACACCATATACAACTATATGTGTACACATACATACAGAAAGACAGAAAGTGAGGAAGAAGAGAAATGTTTTGGTGCCGAAGGTAAGAGGAACTGATGAAGATTTTTTTTTAAAACATAAAAGTTACATCAGTTTCTTAGTAGAAAAGATCAGTAACAATTCAGCTAATTTCTTACCAAACGTTAGAAAATACTGGAGGATTTAGAAGACGGTTGGTAAAATCATTCACACTACCTGCCTTTCTGTTTCTTAGCGTTTTATTTCTACAGCTGGTTCACTGTCTTGTTAGGATAAAATATTAAAATAAAATAAACAAGGTTTTTAGCTACTGGATAAAGGAAACTAATATATCCCTGAAATGTGTGAGAAAAGAAGATAAATCGTAAGAACAAACACTGCCAAGTCTCAAAACAATCACAAACACTAATTGGTTAGCTAATTCATAATTGGAGTTGCCGAGAAAAAAAAATTTCTGATCATCTGAAAACTAGCAGTGTACTGTGAGTGCAAAAGTTGCATCTGGGAGGAAAACATTAAATGCTCTCGAAAGTGTCTTCCTGAAAAGAATGCATGACAGGGAGCGGGTAGGGGACCAACACACTAGTTTAGTGGGGGAGGAGGAGAGTATGCCCCTCTAGAACTGCTCTGACCAATACAGCATATACTAGTTACATGTGCATATACAGCTCTTAAATTGTGGCAAGGTGAATTGAGACGAACTAAAAGTGTAAAATAAATACCAGATTTCAAAGAGTTAGTACCAAAAAGAAAATGTATAAGATTTCATTAACAATACTCTTACACTGATTACATGTTGAAATGACAATATTTTGAATATGTCGGGTTAACTAATATAGTATTAAAATTGTTTCTTTTTATGTTTTATGTGGCTATTAGAAAATTTAAAATTATACATGTAGATTTTACTATATTTCCATTAATGCTGCTCTAGAATATAGAAATAATTTATGTTCAGATCACTGACATTACTGCTCAATACATATGTGATTTACAAATATATTTTCAGCTATAACTAGTGAACAGAATAGCATTCATGAACAGATTTCTATTAAATATTTATTATCCTTCAAGAAGCTCAACTTTTCCAAACTTCAAAAAGATTTAGCATTGCAGAGAAATAATTGTTCCAAATACCAAGATTATACCAGAAATCTTATTTTTCATTTGTCCAACTATAGATCTTAATGGTTAATACTGTATATCTTAGCAACAGAGTGAACACTAAAGAATTAGATAATATATTGCAATTTCAGCAAAAAACCAACATGCTAAATTTATAATCATTATATTCATCAAAATTACTGGCAAATCATATACAGTACTATATAGTGTGAAATTCTTATATTAGTCAATTTCTGTTTTTCATTAAAAGGTGTCCAGGAAAACTTAAGAGTCTTTTTCTTCAATTAATCTTCCCCATATGCAAAAATAATTTCAAGATCTTACATGCTGATGGGACCACACGGTAAAGCACTTTAAACACTAACAGCTGTAATTGAGAGTAAATGGTGTCTGCGGTTTGGGGTAAATACCACTAGATGGCACTCGTTACCTTGTTAGACGATACGTTACTGAGAAATAACCCTCTTTTATTCACAAAATAAATCCGCTTATGTGCACATATACATATACACACAGGCTACATAAATTTTAACTGGTATAGACTGCAACATAAATTTTTAAAAGTACAGAGAACAAAAGTTACCACGTTGGAAAAGAAAAACATTTCACCATACTTAAGGGCTATGGACTTGAAAATACACTTTCCCCTGGTATGTCAGACATCTCTGTAACAACAGCATAATAATGCTCATGCTTAATTCCAGTGGTTTTTACCTGCTGACTTGACCATTGTAGAAACAGAAGTTAGCGGAGGGAGCCATTCAAGTAATTGTTATATTTAAGCTTTGCAAAGTTGAGGGTCATTAGAAGGCACAACTCACCCCGTTCTCTGTTATCCATTTAACTCATACTTCAAATGAACTCAGAGCCGACAAAACTCAGGCATTCTGTTTCCATTACTACATCATACCCACAGAAGGTACAAAATGAGTTTACTAAATATTATTAGTTTCCCTCTTCTTGGCTATGAAGTTTTTGCTTATCTATAAAGGTATTCAGCACAAAATTCACATTATTAAACCCTTATTTCTGGAAGCTGTCAAACAGTTTTACTTTTTATCCTAATACCTTCATTAATACCTTATTAGTTAACTAAGGTATTATTAATTAAGGTATTAATGAAGGTTCATAGGATCTTCTCCCTCATAAGCATAAAATTTATCTGCTTTATTGATGTGCAAGGTATAGTTTTATTTACAATTAAGAATTAAACTCTTTCTGTTTATTACAAATTATTTGTGAAAGGAGTCAATTACTGTTTTAAAATTCTTGATTATGTGAAAATTTCCATATCAATCCATGAAAAGCAATGAAATCAAAATAACTGCATCAATACACATTTAAGTTCTAGAATAACCGATTTTAGAGGAGAAGGATTAAATACTAAAGAATGCACTTCAAGCTTCTTACCTTTGGTGGCTTAAATGGATAATCTGATGAAAATGTGATATCCAGAAAAAACACACCACCTTCATATACAGAACCCGGTGGACCAAGTATAGTTGATCTCCATTCATAAATGTTATCTCCTTTAGGCCCAGCACTATTTAAAAGAAATTAAAAATCAGTATGTACATATATTAGCAATGAATGTTAATATCCTAAAACCAGGGAATTAGCAATCTAGAGCAATAAGAAGTAAAATAAGTATAAAAGAAATAAGCCCCAATGTGTTTGCATGCGCATGTGTGTATGAACTTATTTGGAAATATTACAAACTTACAGAGGAAATGCAAGAAAAGTACAAAGAAAATTGGTATAACTTTACCCAGTCTCCATTAGCATTCTGCTCTGCCCCATTTGCTCCTCTCTCTCCCCAAAACACACACCCCTCTAAACCTGCAAGCATGCATAGAGACATACTTTTTTCTGAGTCATCTGAAAGTTGCACACGGCCTTTTCCCCATAAACATGTCAGTGTGCATTTCCTAAAAATAATCTCCTATAAATCATAATACAGTTACAATTTCAGTAAATACATTAATACAATTCTTTAAACTACAATTTGTATTATAATGTTGTCAACCGATTCGGTAATACCCTTTTAAAAAATTAATTTTTCTCTGATGCAGGACCCAGTCTTGGAACCACGTTATTTCCTGTGTCTTTATTCTCCTTTAATATGGGTCCTTTCCGCCTTTCTTTAACTTTTATAACATTAACGTTTTTTGCAGAATCTAGTCTTCTTTTTTAAAAAATGCTCATCATTTTGAGCTTGCCATGTTTCCTCATGATTTGATTCATGTAACGCATTTCTGGCTGAAATAGTATGTAAGTGATGTGTCCTTCTCATGGTATCACATTTGGAGGCACAGAGCATCTACCTGTACCTCACTGGTGATGTTAAGTTTCATCATCCAGACAAACTGCTATCCAATTTTCCTACTGCTTAGTTACTATCTTTTCCCTGCAACCAATAAGCAATCTTTGGACAGACGCTTCAAGACCAGGCAAATATCCTGCTTCTTATCAAAATTTCTTCCCAAGATTTAGCATCCATTTGTGATTGCTATGGTTTGATTTGTCCTGCTAAAACTCAAGTTGAAATCTGACCCCCAAACGTGGCAATGTTGGGAAGTGTCTGGGTCAGAGGGGTAGACCCCTCATGAATAAATTAATGCCCTCCCTCAGGGGTGAGTCCTCACTCTAGCAAGAATGAATTAGTTCCCAAGAGAACTCATTGTTAAAAAGAGTGGCTTTCCTTGGTTTCTCTCTCTTGCTTCCTCTTGCTTTGTGATCTCTTTGCACTTGATGCCTGCCTTTCCACTGTGAGTTGAAGCAGCCTGAGGCCCTCAACAGATGCAGATGCCCATCAGGTGAACCAAATAAACCTCTTTTCCTTATAACCTACTCAGTCTCAGGTATTCTGTTACAGCAATAAAATCATGATTTTCCAATTCTAGAACTTTCTCTACACTTAACAGTTACCCCTTGAGCCTCTTCTCCTGCCTGTACGTATGTACAGAAGTATTACTGGTATGGTCTCATTTTTTCCCAATGCTCTATAAGTCATTACTGACTTTAATTATTTTGATACCCAAATTATTGCAGATTTGGCCGATGGGGAACCCTTTCAAAATGACTCCTATATCCTTGCAACATGTTAGCATCTTTTTTTTTTTTTTTTTAAGCATTTCCTTCCTTTGGCATAAGGAATCCCATCCTTGGAATCAGCCATTTTTCCAAAGAGCCAGGGTTCCTTTCAGTGCGAATGTTGTAAGAAAAACCAAGATCTGAGTCCTAGGTGCTACTAAGTCTTAGTTACATTTTGGTGCACTGCGCTTAACACACCATTACTTTATAAAATACAAACAAGAGAGATAGTTCAAATAAAATCTAAACTCATAATTACTTGTTGGTAAGACGACTCATACGCCTTAAACTCTCCTCAAATATATTTTACTGCCAGTTGATAGAAGAGCTTGGATTCCCACACCAAATTCTTAGTTCTTAAATGTGCTCTCTTCCCACTTATCATGCTATTTGCCATCGGACAAAGTGTACATTTAACTATAGGACAAAGTGGACATTTAACTATTGCAGGATAGTAAATAACTTTTCCTATTGTCTTGGAGTAGACTAAGCAGAGAAGCTATGGTAGTATGATTACTTTGCTGTACCCAAAGACACCTAGTTTAGGACAAGTGAGGGCTAAAACCCAGTCCTAAAATCCAGGTAGTGTTGGCTACCTGTCTGGATTAGGGGCCTCTTTTCATTCTCATAAATGTACCATCTGTTAGTCAAAACATAGGGCAAGATGGGAAGGGGTCAGGAAGGGACATGAGCAGTTGCAGGGCTGAGTCCACTGTAATTTAAACAAACCATATTAGAGGCTAGCAACTGACCGACACTCTCTGTCTCTTCCACTGTCTTGAATCATCCATTTTTCCTTCTCTGGTGAGTGATGCCAATAAGAATCCAACAATGCCATTTCTCCCAACTTTATTATTATTTTTTAAAATCTCTATTTCTCTCTCCCTTCGAGTTTCCATCTCAATCATCTTTCCTTTACAGCAAAACTCCTTGGAAATCTTATCTACATCTGCTATCTTCAGTTTCTCTCCTCTGTTGTTACTTGAACTCATTCCAAACAGGCATTTCCTCCCATTACTCCACTGAAACAGCTCTTATCCAAAGTCACCAATGACCTCATCACTACACCCAATGATCATTTCTCAATCTTCATATTATTTGACTGGTCCAGCAACATTTGACACAGCCAATCACATCCTCCTTGATACACTTTCTCTTTCATTCCTAAAATAACATACTTTGTTAGCTTTCCTACATTTCCTGGCCCCTCGTTCTCACTCTCTATTCCTATTCCTTATCACCCTAAGCTTTAAATATCACCAGTCCTCCAGAGCTAAGACTTTACACTCTTCTCTTTTCTACCTACATATACTGTTTTGGTTATCTTATGCAGTTTTACGGCTCCCAATAGCACCAATATGCTCTTAACTTCCAAATCTGTAACTGCAGCCTAGATTTTTTTTGCTCTGCAAGACAATGTCAAGAGAACAAGGCAGGCAACAGTCTTGGAGGAAATATTTGCAAAAGATGTACCTGATAAAGAACTGTTATCAAAAATATACGATGAACCATTAAAACTAAAGTAAATGAACAACCTGATTATAAAATGGGCGAAATACCTGAACAGATACCTCACACCAAAGATAAACAGATAGCAAGTAAGCGTATGAAAAACTGTTCAAACTCATGTCATTAGGGAATTTCAAGTTAAAACAAGAAAAGCATGCCACTACACACCTATTAGAATGGCCCAAATCCAAAACACTAACAACAAATGCTGAAGAAAATGTGGAGTAACAGGAACTCTCATCCATTGCTAGTGGAGAATACAAAATGGTACAGGAAATGCAAAATATCTAGATTCATTTTTATGCATCTGGATGTCCACTTTGGATGACAGTTTGGCAATCTTGTTACAAACATAAACATATCTTACCATAAGATCCAGTAATCACACTCCTGGGTATTTACTCAAATGAACTGAAAACTTATGTCCACACAAAATTCTGCATGCAGATGTGAATAGCAGCTTGATTCATAACTGCCAAATCTTGAAGGTGATCAAGATGTACTTCAGTAGGTGAATGGATATATAAACTGCGGTACCTCCAGACAACGAAATATTATTCGGTGCTAAAAAGAAATGAGCTATCAAGCCATGAAAAGATATGGATGAAACTTAAATGCATATTAGTAAGTGGGAGAACCCAATATGAAAAGGCTACATACTGTATGACTCCATCTATATGACATTCTGGAGGCAAAACTACAGAAACAGTAAAAATATCAGTGGTTGCCAGGGGTTAGTGGGGTGGAAGGGATGAAGAGGCACAGCATGGAGGATCTGTAAGGGAGTGAAACTTTTCTGTATGGTATGAATGGCGGATATGTCACTATATATGTGTAAAAATCCATAAAATGTACAACATCAAGAGTGAACCCTTATGAAAACTAGGGACTTTGCATGATAATGATGTGTCAATGTAGGTTTATCGATTGGAATGTAACAACTATACCACTGTAGTGTGGGACAATAATAGCAGGGGTGCTTGTGTGTCTGTGCAGGGGCAGAGATACAAGGGGTTTTCACTCAATTTTGCTATGAACCTAAAACTGCCCAGAAAAAGCTATTAATTTAAAAAATACAAATAAATTTTAGAACAAGCAAATATTTATATATTAAAATAAGAGGTCAATGTTTCTGTAAGTAATGGTTTATAAAAAGAGTTACTAACTTTTATAAACGAGTATGTTCCAAAAATTTGTTCTGAAATCAGGTATTTTGGAACTTGACAAACATTTTGACCATAGAACTAAGGTGGTTTAAATCCTGGTCCACAAAATTTATTTAAACTATTTCTTCTATAACATTAAATAAGGTACTATATATCTGCAGTAAAAAATACTGAAAAGTATGATATATGGTTAGACATTTTAAAACTACATAAACCACAGTGCCTTCGAATTGACCACTCTGGCTCTCAAAGTTCATGTAGTTGGCAGGTATTCACTCTGGCCTCTGATCTTTTCCTACTCTTTCAAACATATCTTTATAAACCAAGGAGAAAAGAGATGTAAAAATAAGGAAATTCTGGTCACAAAGAACGAGAGGAAAAGAAAAAGATTATTCCTGGAAACTTAAAGGGTGGTGAAACGACTAAGAAATGACTAAGAGGGAACAGCATTGTAAAAGTGATGGCGAGGTGTCCTGTGCACAGAGAGGCACATGGAAAGCCCACCAATCAGCCAGATAGAAGGGAGGTAAGGATAAAAGAAAACCAAGGTAGAAAAGTGACCAGCAAGCATTTCACAGAAGATAGGAAAATGGAAGACTCCTGGAACAGCAGAGGCAGAAGAAGCAGAACAAAGAAAATAAAACAAGGAGTCTACCCTGGCCTTAAGAGTGGGTAGACCTTTCAGCAAAAGTGATTAAAAACTAGGTCTTGATATGATTAGAAACTACAAACTGGGAGGTAAACAGGAAAGGAGTATTTCTGAGGCTATTGCTAGACAATAAAAAGGACTAGCCAATGTTAGTGGTGTTAAAATGTGTGAAAGTCAGGTGTTCTCAATGATAACTGCCTGCATTGTTAACTTTCAGCACTCAACCATTTTCAGATATTTTTAAAATTCAAAATTTCTGAAAAGCAGCTGGGTTAACGAAGATATTTAAATGCCACACAGACTCTAGCAAACTTGTCCAACCTGCCTTATTTTGCTGCTGTTGTTGTGCTGTTTTGTTTTATGCTTTTAACAGCCTAAAGCCATGGGTTTTAGTTTCTGTCTCTAGTGGTAAGAGAAAAAGAGGATGAGGAAGGGGCTTTACTGGCCTAACCAGAAACAGAAACTTCAAGAACCTACGACTGTATTCTTTCCCCTGGACATCCCTGCAAAGTATTTTAATTAATTCTTGACATCACCAACATCCTAACTAAATGGGAGAATTAGTTACACCTTAATGACTGTAATTTAAGTATTACATTTTCTTATAGGATGTGGGTGTGTCAGCCACCTTTCTTTTCTCAACCTTAACAACTAGATAAGATTCACTCAGATTAACAATATGGCTAATAAAATGAGACACTTCAGCACAATGATTGTCATAATTAAGTTAAATCACACAATTTTTACATTGTGCCAAACTATATGGAAATACCTCAGTGACTCAGAAATGTATCCAGTGTCTTCAGACTCTATACAAAATAATTTTATTTGGAAAACGTATTTTTGACTTAAAAACAAGATACAAAATTTTAGGTACAATGCCACACTGCATAAAAAAGCAGTCTAGAAAACACAGAGAATAGTAATTATAAAACTAGCTCATGTATTCACTATAAATACATATTTAAAAAGAAATTACATACAAAAGGTTACTCCATTAGGTTGGACTAAGTATTTTAATAGTCCTGAGAATTTGCACACATATTCTGTTGCAAAAGTATACTTCAGAATTGGTATACTTAAAATGCATAATATTGAAAATTAAAATCAATCACTATTAACATCACCAAAATAAGCAATAACTGTTCCTAATGTTGATAACGACTTTTCCCACAATGAGGCTATCAAGTTAGCATCTCAGTATGAGTAATGGGGGTAGGAGAGATTAGAAAGAGGAGCCCTTAAATTAAACCAATCTTTAGAAAAGACTGGAATGAGTTAGGTAATTAAGATTATAAATCAGTTCATTACAAACGTTTGTAGGTCAGTAATGCACATTTCAGGGATTAAGCTGCAACTCAGTAAGTACACCTGACTTCTAAGAAGAATATTAAAAATGAGAAGATATCCAACCTAGCATTGTTTAAAATACTGAAAAAACTGCATAAAACCACTATGTCTACCAATAAGGAAATAGATAATTATACAGCAATTAAAATGAATGACCTATATTTTTCAGCAAGAGATAGCTCTCAAAAATAATGCTGAGTGAAAAAAGTTAAGCTGAAGGATTAAACATGTAATTTAATACCATTTATTCAAGTTTTAAAAACAAAAAAGATCCCACATATTGTTTATGAATGCATACATACACCGTGAAAGTATGAAAACATATAGAAATCATGGACCAAAAATACAGGATAGTTATTGCCTCTGGGCAGGAAGGAAAAGGAATGAGACTGGGAAGAAAGTACGAAGAAACTTCAACTATATATAGTTTTATTTCCTTTAAAAAAAAGTTCAAGCTAGAATACATGAAAGGATTACTGGATTATTACTCAAGTCTTACCTATTACTGTACGTTGAAACAAGAAAGAAGTTTCAAAGCACACCAGAACTCTATTTTACTATTAACATAACTAAAGAAAGAAAGAACATTTTATGGAGTGCCCACTCTATGCCAGGTGCTTTATATCACATCTAACTCAATAGTAGTAATCCTGTTCGAGTATTTTTATCACAATTTCACAGATGAGAAACCGAGCCAGAAAGGTTAAGTGACTTGCCTAGGGTCGTATATGCAGAGCTAAGATTCTCTTCTAAAATGTCTTCACCACAAATTTGAAAGCAATAAATCCATACAAATATTTTCAATTACCCAGCTCCTGCCAAAAATAAAATGCAAACAGATTCAGAAATAAAGGTATCTAATCACGTACTAAAGGTGATTCTGTAATGGCTTCTACTCTACAGACTTTTAAATGCTTCATATAATTTGGATTATTAATTCTTTGTTCCATCTCTGCTTAAGTGTCTACTTTAAGAGTC
This sequence comes from Gorilla gorilla gorilla, assembly GCF_029281585.2. NCBI lineage: Eukaryota > Metazoa > Chordata > Mammalia > Primates > Hominidae > Gorilla > Gorilla gorilla. Next base: position 83,516,734 of record NC_073235.2, on the reverse strand, counting down.
CCTCCCAAACTTTAGGATTATATTTCTGAAGAGAATCCCGTTGAACAAAACAGCAGGTGACAAGATGAGTTTTAGAGTCTTTTAGCACTTAGGATGTGGGGATGGGAGGAAAAACAAAATGATATAAAATTCAAGTTTTGAAAGTGTTGAAGAAAACCCGCAAGGTATCACCTTCAAAACAAATATGGTCATTTGCATTAAAAATCTATACTAGTATGTAACTCTTGCCTGAAACACCTTCAATAACTGTTCAGGAAATAGCGATCAGAGTATTGCCTTGTAAAGAAGTGGATTCCTTTCCTAAAATTTGTATTAAGCAGACTCTGATATGTAGGTTTTTGAACCATCCCTTACCAGCTTCACATCTTTTACATAAATTACTACAAATGCTTGTGTAACTTATTGGCCCTTTTGTAAATTACTGTGATGCCTGAAAGTAAGATTTTTGAAATCTAGTCTTCATTTCATATATTCAGGGTATGGCAAATAAATATATTTTTTCTTTCTGTCCAGCCCTAACAACCTTATCACATGGCCTACAGAAAAGTAGTAGTATTTCATAGTCTTTTGTTTAAAGGAATTAGATTGAACATAAAAATAAAATGGCTGGGTGTGCGTGCTATATACATACACATAAACTCAGTCTGCAAAACCATCTTCATTAAAGAATTAATAACTATTTCTGGCAGTCAGGTGTACATATAAAAAGACTGATGAAGTAAAAAAACTATGGCATCTGCCTAAAGGCTTCTATCTGCACAGATAATGCAATAATGCTTTCTTGAAAACTTGAGTTTTGAAGAAATGCTTTCTTCAAAACTATTACTATAAAGCTTGTGCTTTGTCTATCTTAAGGCCTATTATGACAGTCATCATCCAAACGCAGTCAAGTCTATTGTGTATAATCATAAGAAACACTTTGTAAGAGAAGAATTCTGGTACAGGTATTTTTCATTGCAAAGTACTGCACACTTACATAAATGTAGTAGATGAAAACATTTCTACAAGTACAACCATACACGAGGTGAAATAATTTTAAAAACACACACAAACACACACCCAAGTCCAGTCCAAGTCCAGTTATTCACATTGTGAATAACTACTATGGACCAGGCACTGGGATGCCAGGATAAACTGTGGGTGTGGTGAAATTAAATATCAACATCTATAAGTATATTGTCTTTAGCTAATACTGTGGTCACAATTTCACACTTAAATCCCTTGTTTTTTATATTCACATTCATTGTGGTGTATAATATCCAACTTAGCTAAAATACCTACACTCAAAAAGCTGCTCTGTCCAGCAGATCCTTGACTTCTCTGCTAATGGTGACATAAAGAATATCTTTATCCTCTGAAGCTTCTTTACTCCCTCAGCTGAAATCTCCAGAAACCTCAACCCATCACCCTTTCTTCTCCTAGTTGCCGCTATTCTCTCAGCTGAGTTCTATCTTCACTGCCCAAGAGAGGGAGAAAAGGTAATCTTAGCAATGAGTTGTTCATTTTAACAACCTTATCAAGGCGGCTGGGGCTCAGGAATATCCTTAGGATGCAGAACAAATTTAATTATATGAAGTACATCAAATGCTAAATGGGCATGTGTGAACTAGGCGGAGAACACAGGTAGCTTTTGTAATATTTTTCTAAAGGAAAGCCAAACCTCTATATTGCTTTCCAAACTTCAAAAACTGTTTATAAGTGAACAGTTGTTATTCCTGAGTGTTTTAGAAAGAATCATATTTATTTAGGTTGAAAGCAATTAGGAGTTCACAATTAGGGAAAGCTATAATACAGACAATTAGGGTGAGAGGAGTGGCTGGGGAAATAACGTAGAAAAATAATTCTACTAACTAAAAGGGCAGACCTAGGTATGTGCTAGTGGTTCCCATGATTTTATTTTCCTACTCCTCTTCCCAAGAATGACCTCTTTTTGGTAAATTTGTGAATTCTTATGTAATCTCTATAACAACCAACCAGGAAATGGTATTGCTTATTAATCCATACTGTGCCTTGTGAACCTATGAATTTACTTTGAATCAGAAAAAGTATTTAAGCTTTAACAATATACAAAATACAGCACTTGTTAGATTCAATAAAGAAAACAAATTCATTCATTCATTAAGGAGTTATTGAGTGTCTACGATTTGGGGCTAGGAATCTGTACAAGAAACTAAATATACAATGGAGATTTCAGCCTAGCTGAGGATATAGATCTTAATCAAATAAACTCACAAAAAAACATAAAACAGAAAACGCTACAAAGGCAAGGTATTCTTTGTTGAATGCCGGGGAAATGTTAGAGAGATAAGGGAAGAGTCAGAGGAAGCAATACTTAAAAGATTATTTCAAATACCCCAGTGGGGGTTTATCAGGAGAAGCTGAAAGGAAAGGGCTGGGAAAGAGGACTTCAAAGCATAGGCAAATGCCCTGAGGCCATCAGGAACAAGTAGCAGGGCCTGGAAGGACAATGTGGCAGAAGGGAAGAGAACATGGGAAGTACAATGAAACGACCTGATGAGGGAAGCTGTAACAAACGTCTAGGCAGGACCTTGTAAGACTACATGAAGGAGACTTGTCTTTATATTAAAAGAAATAGGCAGCTATCAAAAGATTTTAAGCAACAAAGGGGGAGTGTTAAACTAATATGGACATTTTGCAAGGCCTCCTCAGGCTGCTCTGTGGAAAATGGTCTGGAGGAGGCCTGGAGGGGCTGTGGGTGGACCACTGCAGTAATCTGGGTGAAAGATGATGATAGGCTAGACTAATATGGTACCAGAGACAAAGAAGAGGGACTTGAGAGTTATTTAGGAGGAAAAAAACAAAACAAAACAAAAATTCAGACTTACGTTTTGAAATAGGACAAGTGAGGAAAAGGAGGGTTTCAAGAATAGCTTATAGTTTTCAGACTGCTATGACTGAGATAATGTATATGCCATTAACTAAGATATGGATGTTGAAAAAAAAGTTGGTTTTGGATAAACTGGGACTAAGAAGTTTATGAGATATCCAAAAGATAAGTATGTCAAAGAGACAGACAAGTAAGATAAAGGGGCCTGGTCCTATAGATATAAATTTGTGAGACCTTGATACACAGGTCCTTAATGTCCTGCAGGTGGGATGAGCCAGGCTAGGTAAAGAGTACAGAGTAAGAAGGCGAGATGATACCTGAGATGAGACCACCACACCTAAGTCCCAATAATACATGTCAGACCTCTAACAGAGGTAGAGGTAGAAGTAGAGGGACCTCTAACATGTCCCTCTTAACAGAGGGACAAAAAAGCAAATGGAAACAAAGCAGAGGAGAGACTAATTACATGAAGAGATATGGAAAGAAGCTGGGTTTGAAAAGTGTGTTAGAAACTAAAGACGTCATCTAGTCATGTGGGGATCATACCAATAAACTACAAAAACTATCTGCATGTGTATGCTGGCAATATGAACTAACTCTTTCTGTAAAAACACAGAAGGAAATGCTAATACTGGTTACCTCTAAAAAGGATGTGGTGCTCTGTAGTGAAAAGGAAACCTAGTTTTCACTTACACTCTTTCCACTCTGAATAGTTTTCTGTGTAATTTTTAATTTGAAAAATAAGAGGGACAGGGGCTCAATAAGTCAAAACTGGGGCTATGGCTGAAGCACTAAGAGTGTTGTAAAGGCACTACAGAATAAAATCTAAACCATAAAGGATTTTAGGTAGGCAGAGTAATTTCTATTATATGCTTTCTTATCAAACCCCAAACTGGAGAACTCTGACAACAGAGATTTTCTAATTCTGAAAAATCAGATTAATAAGAGCTTTTAGAAATCTTGGCTAAGATTACTTAACCCTTCTTAGGTCTCTTCCCTCCCCCATTCTTTGCACACTGTACAGTTTAAGGGCTCATCCAAAACTGAAGCCATTTCGCCAATATATTGTAAATCTGAATTACAACTTAACCATATGTGACAGATCATCTTGTTCTCATTTTCTGCCTTTAAGACAGGCTATGATTAGGTAAAATACAACTAACAGTTGATAAATGTGTCAAGCTCTAGCCCAGTTTATCATGAGGCTTAAACTAAACACAGACTCTAAAAGCACCTGTTTGTCCATTAGTTTTTTTCTGTATGTTTTGCAGTTTGATATACGAGGGCAGGTATGGAAATGTATCTTCTGCTAGCAAGTATTTGTGTTTTGTGCTACATTTTTGTTCAGAACCTTAATGCCTACACAGAATCCCTGACCTGCGAAAGACTCAAAATTCAATAAATCTATTTCCTGCTTATCTGTGGCTTTATGGAAGATCTTTTTCCTTGGTGGACAATGTAATTACAAAGCTTCATACTATAGCTGGCACGTATGTGGGGTACTCAGTGTTACTGATTCACTCTTCTAACATTTACTGATTATCTACCATGTGCCAGGCACTAGTGGGTACTGAAAATGCAGTGATGAAGAGAAGAACATACAAGGTCCTTGCCCTCACAGTGATTATGCAAATACTGAACAACACAAAATTATCCACATAAAATAATGCTGGATAAATACAAAGTCACTTATATAAGCAGACTATATTCCAAAAAGAGTGTAGGAAAAATAGTACTTAACAAATTGATTGTTGTCTTTTTTTTTTCTGTCCCAACATATCCAAGGGTATGTGTATATTCCCATCAGTTAACACTGACTCACTAAATTAATAAGGGAAGTGGAAGGGAGGGAATAGTGTGGAGAAAATCTCCCAGGTTATTCTAATAAGCAACCTTCTTAAGAGGTACTAAGTTAATTGATGTGGTTACTACATCTGAAACCATGGGTCCCAACCTTGGCTGCCAAATGTAATCACCTGTGGAGTTTAAAAACTTACCCAATACCAGGTCCTACCCCTAGAGATTCTGATGTATTAGTCTGGGGCTTGGTCTGAGCTTACAGAGCTTTAAAAACTCATCAGGTGATAAAATGCTCAGCCATGATTCAAAACAACTGGAGATGGGGAGAGCAGCTATGCAGAAAGAATGGGAAAAAAAAGAATGAAAACAAGAAAGTATTCCAATCCTCGGATATGACATAATTGCCTGGGCTCTCTAACTGTTACTCCTATTGTGCAGAAAGATGTAAGAAGCTATTATAACTTTTGCCAAAACTCATTAACATCTTTAGATTGTGGTGAATTTATTGAGGTAATGCAGCTTTGCTGGGCTCAGCCAGGGGCATGCCAGCCTCCTTGGAAAACTTCCCTATCACCACCTCAAAAAGCTGTAATGATAATCAGCATAATATAACAGCTTTTTAAAATTGATCAAATGAGAAAACGTCTCTACAACCTTCTTACTCATACGCAGCACAAGTAATTTTGCTTACACATTTGTCTTTAAAAAGTAGATTATGACAGTTTAAGATTCTCAGCTCTTCCTGCTGTATGCTTTCTTGCCATTTCCCTCCCTCTCTTTCTGCTTATAAAGCAGCAGACTTAAAAGCATAAACACAAGGTATACTACTAGAGGAAGGTAAAATCTTATTTTAGTGTCCTATGTAAACACTTAGTAAGTTCTCTGACTTTAAATTCTAACATTTAGAAAATTCTACATAATATGAAAAGAGAAAATGTATTATTAATTCTAGAACATTAACCAGTGCACCACTGACATTATATAACTACTATGCCATAAAATATTCTTAGAACTGAACAATTACTGGAGAGTACAGTAAGCTAAATCAGAAACTAGTTAGCAATTAAGACTGTTAACATAGTGATTAATGTAAGAACCATTCACAGGGACTTTAGGAATTATGTTACCATCTATAAGCATACAAAACAGCAAAAGATGCATTAAGAAGATCAATACACTAATCTAGTGACCTAAAAAATTATATCGGCATAATAGTGGAATTATGTCACAAATCTTGAAATTACAAAAAGTAGTTTCTACACAGTAAATTAAAACTGAATCTTCCTTAGGATACAGCCTTATAGAAAACACAATCTCCTATTAAAGTAAACCTGCATTCTATCTGTCACCTCTAGTATTCCCTATTACCACTAAAGATTCTTTTTTTCCACTTCTATCCCTTATGATCTGGGTTTGCCCTGAAGTGATATTTGGCATCCTTCTTGCCATACATAGTGCCATAGATAATACAAACTATACATATTTATCGCTTAGAGATTTCATCCTATTTTATATAAATTACATATAGTCAGTTTCTAAATTTTTAGTTGTAGCACTGTATATTTTGCACTATTCACTTTTTAAGTACTTATTGAACATTATACTTTTTCTGACCAACCGTCATCTCAAACTCAACAAAATAAAAATAATCTTTAACATAAAACCTGGCCCTGCCAAAGACCAGAAATTGTAGTACTTGGGAAAAATGTGGAGGGACAGTTATGCTCAAATACCACTAGATCGGAGGAGAAATACAGCTTTTTAAAGATTCTTAGCCACATGTATCAAGAGTCATTTGATTAAGTAATACCACATCCGAGAAGCTATCCTAGGACAAAAAACAGAGACGTGAATAAAAGTTTTTGTAAAAGAAGGCTCAAAGCAAAATAACAATAGTGAAACTCAAAATAAATGTCCAACGAAATAATGGTTAAATCACTTAAGGTTTTCAATCAATCATGATGTAGGCACTGAAAAAAATTGAAGATTTTGAAGACTGTTTAATGACATGGAGAAATGTTCATGACAGATTAAGAAAGAAGAGTAGATCACAAAACTATACATAAACACCAGTAATCATATTGTGTAAACAATTTGTATATGTGTATACAGTATGTCTATGTGTATTTTAAAAGAGGATGGGTGGAAATAACATTGATTATGTCTATGGTGATTATCGTTAATTATTATATTTTACTTTCTTGTGTTTTTGTCTTATCAAATATTATACAATAATTCAGGTTAAGTATCCCTCATCCAAAATGCTTAGGACCAGAAGTGTTAACTTTTTTTATATTTTTGGATTTTGGAAGATTTGCATATACATAATGAGATATACTGGGGATGAGACCAAAGTCTAAACACAAAACTCATTTATGTTTCATGTACATCTTATACACTAAGCCTGAAAGTAATTTTATACAATATTTTAAATAACTTTGTGCATGAAACAGATTTGAACACACTAAGCCATCAGAAAGCACTGTAATCTCAGCCACTCATGTGGACAATCTGGTTGACTGGCATCACCATCATTCCTTACTCTTGAATTTATATGCTACTAGTAAGCATTCATTTTCTTATATTTATTCACATGTAAGTATTTAGTAAAAAAATAGAACATACCACGGATATAATGAAAAAATGTGTTCAGGTTAACTTGTAGCATCATGTTGGAACTCAAAAAGTTTCACGTCTTGGAGCATTTCAGATTTCAGATCAGAGATGTTCAACCTGTTATATACTTTTATTTAAAACAATTTTTTAAATGGCACTTTCATTTATTTTTCTAGTTGTGCAGGCATAAAACTTGACTTTTAAGCTTCCTTGCTCACCAGACATCCTGAAAGTTCTTCTGAACAATCTTTCTTGTAACAATAGAAGAGGAACCAGTAAACTGTATTGAAAAGGCTTGGAAATCACACAAGATCTAAAATCTGGTTGCATTTACCAGATGTGTGACGTTGTGCAAATTACTCAATTTTTCTCCATCTGTATGTGATGGCACCTGCCTTTGGGGTTATAGTGAAGTTGACAGCTCCTACTATTATGTAATTTTCTTTATCACTACTTCCAACCCAGATACTTAGCACATTTGGCCTGGGACTCAATTATGGATGTTCAGAATTGAAAGGTCTTTAGATATCATTTAGTATGGGTCCCTAGTCTTACAAATGAGGAAACTGAGGTCAGGTGCTTGCTCAAGGCTTCAGAGCTAATACGTGGCAGAACCTGAATTCTAACCTGTTCCATGACTTCCAGTTTGGCACTCTTTCACCAGCATCCTTAGAAAACTTCTCAGGACTATGCTCATGCCATTTCTTCCTACCTCCCTGATGACTACTGCCTCTTTCAATATTCTTTATCTGAATTCAATTAATAAATAGAAGGCCTTCCCTAATTCCAAAAGGGACTTCTCCCTCTTTTTGAACTCTAGTACAGATTGCTGTTTGGCTTTTTGATTAAGTCACACTGATGGGGGGCTAACCAGAAGAGCATGGCCACTTAAAGTCAGAAAACTTTAAACATGTAAACAGCCTCTGAAGGCACAGAATATTAACTGATGCTTCACAATACCCTTGAATTAACAAGGAAAGACTGAGCAACGCTCAGGACATATTCTCTGATTCCTAAGACAGGCAAACATTAATTTTCAAACATCTGGAAAGCTTAGAATGACTGATGGGGATAGGGTAGACTTAAGAGATGTGACAATTAAATGCAATGTGATATCCTGAAACAAAAAGGACATTAGTGGAAAAACTGGTATAAAGCCAGGAGTTTAGTTAATATTAAGTTACCAATATTAATTTCTTAGTTTTGACAAATGCAGAAGCCTCCACAATTATATCCTCATTTACACTTACTTTCCAGTCTAAATTAGGGTAGGTATATCACAATAATGTTTATAGTCAACAGTACTAAGGTCTGCTGAGATGACTCTCCACACTTCGTGATGGCAAGGATGAGGTGTTTTGACTCACACTCCACTGCTCTTCCAGACCACGCTGCCTCCTGACAGTGGTTTGGTTGTCATTCAATTTACCTAGTGAAAGCACTGGCCAAAAATATAATTCTTATTTGACGAGAGCTTACCACAGTTTTTGTGAGCAGTGTGCAACATCACACCTGTAATCCCAGCATTCTGGGAGGCTGAGGCAGGCGGATCATGAGGTCAGGAGTTCGAGACCAGCCTGGCCAACATGGTGAAACCCTGTCTCCACTAAAAATACAAAAATTAGCCTGGCATGGTGGTGCGTGCTGTAATCCCAGCTACTGGGGAGGCTGAGGCAGGAGAATTGCTTGAACCTGGGAGGCAGAGGTTGCAGTGAGCCGAGGTTGTGCCACTACAATCTAGCCTGGGCGACGGAGAGAGACTACATCTCAAAAAAAAAAAAAATTCCTTATGTTGCACACTGCTCACAGAAAACCCTGACATCCATTTTAACAATTAAAATAGATCTATACTGATCATCTATATAAAAAGTAGTATGTTCTAAGCTTCTATTACTGTTCAATGCCCCTATGAGGAGAGGTAAAGGGCTTTGGTTCAAGTGCTATTTGACACTGTATATGAAGAAAAAAAAAATCTATCTTTTTTTTTTTTTTTTTTTTTTGAGACGGAGTCTCGCTCTGTCGTTAGTGGCATGATCTCGGCTCACTGCAGCCTCTGCCTCCCGGGTTCAAGCAATTCTCCTGCCTCAGCCACCCAAGTAGCTGGGACTACAGGCACGTGCTGCCACACCCGTCTAATTTTTTTATTTTTGGTAGAGACTGGGTTTCATCATGTTGGCCAGGATGGTTTTGATCTCCTGACCTCGTGATTCGCCCGCCTGGGTCTCCCAAAGTGCTGGGATTACAGGCGTCAGCCACTGCACTCGGCCCTGAAGCATTTCTTTGGAGAAAAGGAAATGTGCTGAAGCATCAGAAGGAACCTCTAAGAGTCTACTTATGAAAATTCAAGTCTTCTGCTTTTCTAAGGTAAAAAAATAGCTCATTTACTGCACAGTCTAACTCTCTGGATCTAACAATATGACAGTAAGGAGAATGATTTTATAAAAATTCCAGAAACTGTTAAATGACATTTTAAACTATGATTATTTAGAATACCATAGCTACTAAAAAGTGATTTCCTTTGTCATCAGACTAAACTGTTTTTCCAGTATTTTTTACCTATGATCCATCTGAAACCTCTAGTGATTACCCACCTTCATCCTATAATTTGTAGTATACCTTATACTAAATAGAAATTACATTTCATTCTAACATTAAATGTTTAGATGTTATAGTTCTTTTATATATCTCAAAGCAGCCAGTATGATGCTTTCCACATAAGAGTTGCTCAATAAATGCTTCTTGAATAAATGTCAACCATGAAAAAATGCACTGTGGCACAAAATTGATTCTTTATAAAAAAATTTTCCTATCCACTAATATTTATTTTATGTACATCATAAGCCAGGCACTGTAGTAGGGATAAAAGAAATAAATGCCATCTAATTGAATTTATTGTTATGAAAAGGCTAAATGCAATACAGTGTAACATGTGCAGAACTAGAGAGAGGTCAATGTCCCATGGAAGGACGAAGAAGGATGTATCAAAATTGCTTAACTGGGTATATCAGAAAGCTCTATGAACATATGACTATAAAGCAATCTTCCATTTATCCACTAAAAGAACGCAAACATATTTTCCTCCCCAATTTAAGTATATAAATTTTTAGGAATGTCAAGGAAACAGTCAAATGGCCACTTAAAATAATTATTAGCTACAGATATTAAAAATCACCCCATGTGGTAAATTATAAATACAGTCAGCCCTCTGTACCCATGGGTTCTACATACACAGATTCAACCAACCACAAACAGAAAATATGCAGAAAAAAACTAATAAGAAATCACACAAATAAAAAGCCAATACAGTTTAACAACTATTATTTATATTGTATTTGGTATTATAAGTAATCAAAGTATACCAGAAGATATACATAGGTTATATGCAAATAGTATGCCACTTTATATAACGAACTTGAGTATTTTGAGAATTTTGGTATCTGTGGGAGTCCCAGAACCAATCCCCCAAGGATACCACGGGATGACATTTTATGAAAATTTTATTCAATTCCTAGACATCAGTGTCTTTGTCATTATAAAATTATTGAGATGAATTTTTTGACTTTGCAAGTGACACTATTAGAAATTTTATCATGGCCAAAATTGGCATTTGTACACTTGTTTTTTTGTAGAGATGGGAGTCTCGCCATGTTGCTCAGGATGGTCTCAAACTCCTGAGTTCAAGCAATCTGCCCACCTCGAAATCCCAAAGTGCTGGGATTACAGGCGTGAGCCACCACACCAGTCCCTGTACACTCTTAAGACAATGTTTTTACATTCGACCACAGGCATTCTAGTTATAAGTCGCCCTCCCAGCCGCTCCAGGAGCCAGAATGCTCGTCTGCACCCACTTTTTGAACTAAAAGTATATTCATTACATTTTCAATGTAGCCATTTATTGTATTTTTCAAATGTTTTTTATCAGCTTTGAAGTATAATTTATTTATAATAAAATTCACCATTTTGAAATAAACACTGCTAAGTTTTGACAAATGTATAGTCCTGTAACATCACTACAACCATGATATAGAGCATATCCACCACCCCAAAAATGTTTCCTCGTTCCACTGCAATGACCCTATTTCCAAAAAAAAAAAAAAAAAAGGTCACATTCTGAGGTACTGGAGGTTAGGACTTAAACATATCATTTTGGAGGATGTAATTTAACCAGTAACACTGAGTCACATGGTAGTAAGTGTATGTTTATAGTAAGAAACCCCAAAACTGTTATCCCAAGTGGCCATACCATTTTGCCTTCTCAATGGTAATGAGAGTTTCAACGGCTACACATCCTTCCTCATCCTGTTTTTTCATAATTATTTTAACCATTCTAGTCAGTATGTAGTTGTATTTCATCGTGGTTTTAATTTGCATTTTTCTGACTAATGAGGTGTAAGCACCACTGTTATTCATACAGCTTCATCAGTAACATCTCTATTCAAATCTTTTGTCCATTTTAAATTGGTTTGTCTATTAAGATATAAGACTTGTATGTTAAGACTTGCATGTTCTGGATACAAGTCTTTTATCAGACAGAGGTTTTCAAATTATTTTCTCCCTTTCTGTGATTTGCCTTTTCATCTTCTCAACAGTGTCTTTTACTTTAAGTTCCATCTGCCAATTATTTTATTTCTTGCTTTTGTCCTAAGAGATTTTTACTTAATCCAAGGGCATAAAATTTTGCTCTTACGTTATATTCTAGAAGTTATAGCTTTAGCTCCTACATTTAGGTCAATGACCCATTTTGAATTAATTTTTGTATGGTCATGTGTCACTTAATGTTTAACAACAAGAATATGACCTCAGAAATGTGTCATTCGGGGATTTTGTCATTTTTCAAACATCATAGCGTATTTACACAAAGCTAGATGGTACAGCCTACTACACACTTAGGTTAGTTATATGGTATAGCCTATTGCTCCTAGGCTACAAACTCATACAGTATGTTATATAGAATACTGTAGGCAACTGTAAAACAATGTGATTTGTGTATCTAAACACACAGGAAAGGTACAGTAAAAATGATATAAAAGATAAAAAGTGGTACACTTGTATTGGGCACTTACCACAATGGAGCTTTCAGGACTGGAAGTTGGTCTGGGTGAGTCAGGGGTGAGTAGTGAAGGCGTAGGATGTATCTGTGCACTACTGCAGGCTTTATAAACACTTAGGCTATACTAAATTTATACAAAAATACTTTTCTTCCACCAATAATAAATTAACTTTAGCTTACTATAACTTTTATTTTGTGCTTAGAGACAAGATTTGACTTTGTCACTCAGACCAGAGTGCAGTGGTATGATCATAGTTCACTGTAATCTTGAACTCCTGGGCTCAAGTGGTCCTCCCACCTCAGCCTCCCAAGCACCTGGGACTACAGGCATATGCCACCATGCCCGCTAATTTTTAAATTTTTTTGTAGAGATGGTGTCTTGCTATATTGCCCAGGCTGGCCTCAAACTTCTGGCCTCAAATAATCCTCCCCCCTCAACCTCCTAAAAGTGCTGGCATTACAGGTGTGAGCCTGGCTGTAACTTTTTTACTATGTCAACTTTAAATTTTTTTTTAACTTTCTGATTCTTCTGTAGTAACACTGAGCTTAAAACACACAGTGTATAGCTGTACAAAAATATTTTCCTTAGTATTTGTCTATAAGCTTTTTTATTTTTAAAAGTTATTTTATTTAATTTTTTAAACTTTTTTTGTAAAAACTAAGACACAAACATACACATTAGCCTAGGCTCACACAGGGTCAGGAGCATATATATCACTACTGTCTTCCACCGCCACATCCTGTTCCACTGTAGGGTCCTCATGAGTAATAACATACACATAGAGCTGTCATCTCCTATGATAACAATGCCTTCTCCTGTAATACCTCCTGAAAGAACTGCCTGAGGCTGTTTTAGAGTTAACTTTAAAAAAATAAGGAGTACACTCTAAAATAACAATAAGAAGTACAGTAAATACATAAACCAGGAACATAGTTGTTTATTATCAAGTATGTACTACATATAATTATATGTGCTATACCTTTATACGACTGGCAGCACAAGTTTGTTTCCACCAGCATCACCACAAACATGTGAGTAATGCACTGTTTGACAATGCTACGATGACTACAACCTCAATTAGGTGACAGGAATTTTTCAGCTCTATCATAATCTTCTGGAACCACCATTATACATGAGGACTGTTGTTCATCAAAATGTCATTATACAATGCATAACTATGGATGATGTGAGGTAACAATCAAGGTTCAATACAGTAAGTCTTCGCTTAATGTTGTGGATAGGTTCTTGGAAACTGCAACTTTGTGTGAAATGACATATACTGAAACCAATTTAACCACAGGCTAATTGACATAAACAAGATTTAAGTTCCTATGTCATATTTCTGGTCACAACATCACCAAAATTTACTAAATAAAGACCAAAATATTTCTAATATCAAGCATTGAAATAAATGTGAGCTATACATACAGTTAAGAAAAGTTAATAAAAAAGAAGTTAGAGTATTGTTTACCCACTTATTCCAGTTCAGGGTAGAGGGTGGCTGAAGAGTTCCAGCAGCCCAGGGCACAGGGTGTGAACCATCCCTGGACAGGATGCTCCTGCATCACAGGGCACACTTTCACATATCCCCCACATCCCCTCACTCACTCAGGTGGGGACAATTTAGACACACCAATTCACTTAACATGCACATCTCTGAAATGTAGGAGGGAACCAGAAAACACAGAGAAAGCCCACACAGACACGGGAGAAGATGCAAACTCCACACAATGGCCCCTGCCAGGAATCAGGTTTTCTCCTCATAAACGTTGTAAGTACAATACAATGTTGAATGAACCATTATTCAAGGACCTGCTCTATTTTGTGTATAGATACTCAGTTATTCTAACACTTTATGTCGAAATCCTTTCCCTACTGAATTACCTTGGCATTTCTGCTGAAAATCAACTGACCATTTATGTGTGGATCTACTTCTGGGCTCCTTATTCTGTTTCACTGATCTATATGCCCATCCCATGCCAATACCACACTATTTTGATTACTCTATGTTTACCTAGTACATCAGAATCAAGTAGTATGAGTCCTCCAACTTCGTTCTTTCTTTGCAAAAATTAGAATGTACAAGATGTTGCCTGTTGCCTGCTGTGAGCCAAGTCCTTCATTCTGTCCATTTCAATAAGGAATTTGGTATTTCAAACATACCACTCAAGAAATCAGGATTGACTTTACTGTTTGAAGAATGCACTGTACTGACATCACTTACCACATTGGAGGCTTACTTTATACCTATAGAGTTCAACACCAAACAAAATAAATCTTAAATTCTGAGACAGCTGGCCATTAAATTATGAGTAAAATTCATCATCAGCTTATATTACCTATTATGTGACCTTCCTCTGTTCCTGTGGTAAAAACCCTTGGGAACAATCAAGTACAACTATGTATCAGGGGTGTCCACACTAAAAAAAGAATTGTCTTGGGTCACATATAAAATACACTAACATTAATGACACCCGATGAGCTTAAAAAAAATTGCAAAAAAAAATCTAATAATGTTTCAAGAAAGTTTTCGAATTTGTGTTGGGCTAGAAAAACGTCCTGGGACGCATGTGGCCCACAGGTCATGGGTTGAACAAGCTTGCTATGTATCACTACCAATATATTACTAATGAGCTTAGCATTACATGCTTTTTACATGTTTATTAAAATATACATATATAATATTACTAAGAGTAATATATAATACATCTACTGAAAATAATATATATCACTAGTAAGAGTAGTTATTACTATTTAAAAAGTAATTCATATTTTTTATAAATACATTTTAAAATAAAGAACATGGTAACATTTCCATGACAATGACAAAAGCTGTGTTTAAGTTCAAAAAGAAAAATCAGCAGCTGACGGTACTACTGCAACCCTTGAAAGAATAGTTCAGAAAAAGGAATATACATTTATAGCCTTACATCATGCAAATCATAGTATAATAGGTGTAGGTTTTACTTTGTAGGTTTCACTTTTTACAATTCAAAAGGTTATCCCTTATATAGAATGCATATAAATATTAAAACAAAACAGTTATTTTGCTGTAATGTACATTAATTTTAAAATATGAATACTAACCATAAAGCACCTAAGTGATCCGAATAGTTTACAAATGACTTGTATATTATATTTATTATGTAGCTTTTCCAAGGCGGATTTTGCCATTTATCTAAATAGAATCACCTAAAATATTAGTTGCCTTTCCCCTTTCTCTAATAGTTCCTAAATTAAAAGTATCAAACTAATCTTCCCTGATGTTAGTATTTCATATTCTTCAAATATGTTAACTTTTTAAATTCTTCAAATTTTTCAAATTCTAATTTTTTTCTATTACTCAAATCATTTCACCTGTTGAAAGCCACATGTGTTCATTGAAACTTGTTCTTTAGAAACTTTAATATAAATAGAAATGAAATAAAATTCAAGGTTCACACTAAACTTTAAGCTGGACATAAAATCGTATTCTGACATGCTAGTTCCAGGAAATTTCTTTTCTTTTTAATTTTTTTTATTATACTTTAAGTTCTAGGGTACATGTGCACAACGTGCAGGTTCGTTACATATGTATACATGTGCCATGTTGGTGTGCTGCACCCATTAACTTGTCATTTACATTAGGTGTATCTCCTAATGCTATCCCTCCCCACTCCCCCCACCCCACGGTAGGCCCCGGTGTGTGATGTTCCCTTTCCTGTGTCCAAGTGTTCTCATTGTTCAATTCCCACCTATGAGTGAGAACCTGTGGTGTTTGGTTTTCTGTTCTTGCGACAGTTTGCTGAGAATGATAGTTTCCAGCTTCATCCATGTCCCTACAAAGGACATGAACTCATCCTTTCTTATGGCTGCACAGTATTCCATGGTGTATATGTGCCACATTTTCTTAATCCAGTCTATCATTGATGGACATTTGGGTTGGTTCCAAGTCTTTGCTACTGTGAATAGTGCCACAATAAACATACGTGTGTATGTGTCTTTATAGCAGCATGATTTATAATCCTTTGGGTATATACCCAGTAATGGGATTGGTGGGCCAAATGGTATTTCTAGTTCAAGATCCTTGAGAAATTGCCACACTGTCTTCCACAATGGTTGAACTAGTTTACAGTCCCACCAACAGTGTAAAAGTGTTCCTATTTCTCCACGTCCTCTCCAGCACCTGTTGTTTCCTGACTTTTTAATGATCGCCATTCTAGCTGGTGTGAGATGGTATCTCATTGCGGTTTTGATTTGCATTTCTCTGATGGCCAGTGATGATGAGCATTTTTTCATGTGTCTTTTGGCTGCATAAATGTCTTCTTTTGAGAAGTGTCTGTTCATATCCTTCGCCCACTTGTTGATGGGGTTGTTTTTTTCTTCTAAATTTGTTTGAGTTCTTTGTAGATTCTGGATATTAGCCCTTTGTCAGATGGGTAGCTTGCAAAAATTTTCTCCCATTTTTTAGGTTGCCTGTTCACTCTGATGGTAGTTTCTTTTGCTATGCAGAAGCTCTTTAGTTTAATGAGATCCCATTTGTCTATTTTGGCTTTCGTTGCCATTGCTTTTGGTGTTTTAGACATGAAGTCTTTGCCCATGCCTATGTCCTAAATGGTATTGCCTAGGTTTTCTTCTAGGGTTTTTATGGTTTTAGGTCTAATATTTAAGTCTTTAATCCATCTTGAATTGATTTTTGTATAAGGTGTAAGGAAGGGATCCAGTATCAGCTTTCTACATATGGCTAGCCACTTTTCCCAGCACCATTTATTAAATAGGAAATCCTTTCCCCATTTCTTGTTTTTGTCAGGTTTGTCAAAGATCAGATAGTTGTAGATGTGTGGTATTATTTCTGAGGGCTCTGTTCTGTTCCATTGGTCTATATGTCCGTTTTGGTACCAGTACCCTGCTGTTTTGGTTACTGTAGCCTTGTCGTATAGTTTGAAGTCAGGTAGCGTGATGCCTCCAGCTTTGCTCTTTTGGCTTAGGATTGTCTTGGCAATGTGGGCTCTTTTTTGGTTCCATATGAACTTTAAAGTAGTTTTTTCCAATTCTGTGAAGAAAGTCGTTGGTAGCTTGATGGGGATGGCATTGAATCTATAAATTACCTTGGGCAGTATGGCCATTTTTACAATATTGATTCTTCCTATCCATGTGCATGGAATGTTCTTCCATTTGTTTGTGTCCTCTTTTATTTCGTTGAGCAGTGGTTTGTAGTTCTCCTTGAAGAGGTCCTTCATATCCCTTGTAAGTTGGATTCCTAGGTATTTTATTCTCTTTGAAGCAATTGTGAATGGGAGTTCACTCATGATTTGGCTCTGTGTCTGTTACTGGTGTATAAGAATGCTTGTGATTTTTGCACATTGATTTTGTATCCTGAGACTTTGCTGAAGTTGCTTATCAGCTTTAGGAGATTTTGGGCTGAGACAGTGTTTGATAATCCTAAATTAAAGCACTTGCCCATAAACTGCAGTGGTTCTGAATCAGTTGGGAATAAGGAGGCATATTTAAAAATTACATTTTTTCAACTTTGTTTTCTTTGCATGTCCAAATTACAGTGTTTCAAAGAGATGGTAAATTTTTCTTAGAAGAAAATAAATATCAAGTTAAAAAATCTGGAGTTAAGAATAAAGAATAAGAATAAAGAAATGGGTCAAATAAGACACTGACAAATGAGAAAGTCCTAAGATATAAAGATATTCAAAAATACTAAATGACTCAATTGTTTCTTTGAAACTTCATTATCTTATCCACGCTATCTACTACAGAGGTTCGTTAAATAGGGGCCATTTGAATAAGTTGGTCAAATGACTTTTTTGTAACCCATGTATATAAAAGGATAATATATATTTTTTATCAGATAGCAGAAGCTGGCTCTCCAGAGGAAAAAAATATTACCGATTAAAAATTAATGTTGGATACACATTATTTTACGCAATTGCTACCAGGTGAATAAGACCATATTCTATTTTACTTTTCCTTTGAAATAGTGATGTTCACTTTAGCCTTCATAACATACTACTTCAACAAATAAAGTTAATTTTGCCCTCTAAACCCAAGGAAAGCTAGGCATAAAATTTGTTCAAAGGGAGACTAGCAACTTTTGCTTCTTCAGGGAATAAAAACCTCAGCAAAGTGATTATCCACAGTTTTTGGTTTCTAGATTTTCCTAATGGAGTACCTCCCTGAAGCTGGTTTTCCATTGCAGAATACTCTTAGATTCTAAGAACAGGCTACATGGTATTTCCAAAATGGCATTTGTGATCCGGACAAACTTTTGAGTTAAACAGAAGCAACTGGCATTTTAAAAGTCACTAGTCTGGAAACATTTAAATCAGGAAAGGAGCTGATTAAAATTAAACTGTTTCACAATCATTGTCTTATATGAGAATGAGTTAAGATTATTAACTTACGACTTCTTTTTAAGTAAGCACAGTAAAGTTTCAGAACCACTAAGGATATAGAAATAGTGTATATCCTCCAAAAATGGGTGTAAAGAAGGAATGGAATTATGAGCAAAACAAAACAAAACACCAAAACTAATAAGCAAACAGTCCTCAATCAATCAAAAAGGCAAGGCAAGGAGGAGGGGCGCAGTAAGAGAAAAACAGAAAGTAGTCGTTAAGTAAATGGTAGTAACAAACCCCTATCATAATGAATACAAACAAACCAAACTCTTAAAAGACTGTCAGACTAAATAAATAAAAACACACAGAGTAATGTGGTATTTTAAAATGACAAAAAAAAAAAACGGTAAAAATATATGCTACTGAAACATTGTAAGCGTGCTCTACATAATAAAATAGCCTCAAGGTATAGTAATACAGCAAAGATTATACAGCAATATATAAATAAAAAGTAATACAGCAAACACATTTCTACATATCTTGTTTTTGACAACCAGAGGGAAAAAATGAAGATACAGAATATCTGAACCACATAATAAATGAACATGATTTAATGAAAACATAGCAAACCCTATATGTAACAATCAGAGAAGAGATATTTTTCTCAAGCACACTGGACATATGTATAAAATCTAACAATACATTAGGTCCAAAAGCAATTTTTAACAAATTTTTTAAAAAAATAGTATGAGAGGCCACAAAAATCAGTACTTAGAGGTAAATGTACAGCTTTAATGTTTGTATTACAGAAGAAAAGCTAAAAATTAAGAACCCAATCTAAAAAATTACAAAAAGAACAGCAAAATTAGCTCAAGTAAATAGAAAAGGTAACAAAGGTAATAGTATAAACTAGTGAAACACAACACAAACACAAAATAGTGTCAATAAAAACTAAAATTTTTTTTAAATTTTTGGGTCAAGACTAATAAAACATAGAAACCTTGTGACAAGACAAAGAGAAGACAGAAATAACAGACATGAAAAAAATAAATGCTCTAATTCCTAGAAAAATTCAACCTACTAAAAAGAACAGACTAAGTGAATACTGGTTATACAATATAGAGATGGACTCCTTATTTCCACCTTTTCCCCACCTTATCCCAAATACAAAACCACCAGGTCCACATAGTTTTACAAGAGACTTCTATCAAATTTCAAGTGAGATCATTCCACTCTTAAAACACTTCTGAGAATCAAAAATAAAAAATAAAAAAATATTTTTTTTTCTCTGAGGCCAGTATTAAAAACAGGCTAATTAGGTGTAAGAAAAAAAGAAGCCAATCTCAAATCATGAACACACATGTAAGACTCTTAGTAACAAATCATATCCAAGGCTGTTCATATTGAAAAAAGATAATATATATTGCCAAATTGGAAATGCAAAGTTAGTCTGACATTAGAAAAATATACACATTCTGAGCTGAGATCGTGCCACTGCACTCCAGCCTGGGCGACACAACAAGACTCCGTCTCAAAAAATAAATAAATAAATAAATACAAAAGAAAAATATACACATTCAATTTATCATATTAATAGATTAAAGCAAAACCATATGATTATTACTTTAGTAGATAAAGTATTCATTAAAATTTAATGCCCAATGAAGAGTTTACATAAGGCCACCACCACCACCACCAAAGACAACCAAAATACTTTCATGGAAAAATAGAGGAGCCAGGTGTGGTGGCTCACACCTGTAATCGCAGCACTTTGGGAGGCCGAAGCAGGTGGATCATGAGGTCAAGGGATCAAGAAAATCCTGGCCAACATGATGAAACCTGGTCTCTACTAAAAATACAAAAATTAGCCAGGCATGGTGGCGGGCACCTGTAGTCCCAGCTCGGGAGGCTGAGGCAGGGGAATCACTTGAACCCTGGAGGCACAGGTTGCAATGAGCCGAGACTGCACCACTCCAACCCCACCTGGCGACAGAGAGAGACTCCGTCTCAAAAAAAAAAAAAAAGGGACCAAATTAATTGATAAAGGATACCTTTTCAAACACCCATGCCAAACATCAATATTAAAGATGACAAGTTTATACCGCTCCATTTAAAATATGGAACAAGAAAAGAAGCTCAATTATGACTTGGTTGTCCTAGACAGTAAAGTAAGAAACAGAACTTAAAAAAAAAAAAGATTGTCTACAGATAAAAATCAAAGAATGTAATGTATAAGCAAATTATTAGAATTAAAAACATTTATACAAGGTTGCTAGATAAAAAACAAGTTTTTAGATAAAACTTACAAAAGCATCAAAAATATTAAACTCCTAGAAATAAATTTAGCAAAAGATGTACAATACTTGTATACAGAAAATTACAAAGCAAAATCAGAATTAAAGAAATCCTAAATAAATGAGGGTGATACAGTATGTTTATGAAAAAGAAAATTCAACATTTTTAAGAATTCTACTTCTAATTTCTCAAATTCAATAAAATTCTAATTAAAACCACAAGAATACTGTTCCAAGGAATTTGATAAGCTGATTCTCATTTTGTATGAATGCGTCAGGCAGCTCCTAATGAAAATACAGATATTTGTCCTACTAGATATCAAGACTCATTAGAATTATAGTAATTAAAACTATATCATGTACTATTTGTGCAGAGATAGACAACTTGATGACTAGAACGGAAGAGCCCAACACAGAACTAGGCAAAAAAAGAATCATGAAATGACAGATGGCACTCTAGCCACTGGACTATTCAATAAAGTTACTAAAACAAATAGTTATCCATATGGAGAAAAATGAAATTGGACTACTACCTTACCCTTTTCAAAGAATCAATTCCAAATAAATTTGAAACACTAAGGGCAAGCCTTTGAAAAAAAAATAAAGATATCCTCGAGACCTTGGGACAGAGAGTAATTTCTTAACCATGACACAAAAAGCGCTAATCATATAAGAGACTGATAAATTTAACTACCATTTAAATTCAGTTCTTTTCACTAATATACCATAAAAGAACCAAGTCATTAACAGAGAGAAGATTTTTGCAACATATATGTACAAAAGGCATCTGTATCCACAATACACAAGAACCCCTAATAAAACAAAATTGGGGGCAGGGGGACAAATAACAAAAAAAAGGCATTTCACAGAAATGAGAATGGAAGATAAACATAAAAAAATTGTTCAACCTCATGATTAGGAAATGCAAATTAAAACCATGATGAAATACTATTTTTATACCCATAGATTAGGAAAAATCAAGAAGTCTGAAGATTGTCAGAGTTGATAAACCTGCAGCGCAAAGAGAACTATTGCACTTTGCTGGTGGAAATGTGTATCAGTGTACCACCAATTTGGCATTATCTTGCATGGCTGAATATGCACGTACTCTGTGAGACTCACCTATTCCACTCTTAGATATACAATGAAAGAATTTACTCACATATTACTAGAACACATGTTCAGTAATCTTCACAGTACGATTGTTCATAGTGACAAAAAACAAAATAAACATGGAACACCCAATATACCCTACTACAATGAATACAAGTATATCCATGTAATAAAATCGTATACAGCATGGAATTTAACTATAGCTACATGCCAAGACTCAAATAAATCTTGAAACAAGATTTAAGAGAAAAAAGTATAATTACATTATAATAATTACATTAATAGGTAATTACATTATGTAATGTATAGTGCTCAAAATTAAACAATATATGCCGTTTAGTAATATTCAGAAACCATTATTTTTATAAGAAGTAAGGAAATGAATGAAAACATCTTAGAATAATGATCACATTTGGGTGAAGGGAAATAGAGTGACTGAATAGGGACAGACAACATATAGAGATTCAATGATACCATCTAGTTTTTAAGCTGGGTGAGAAATCATCAGTATTGTGTTACTGTTATGCTTCAAAAAATGTTACATGTATTCTTTTCTATGCATTATGCAGTACATGATTGATGATAAGGGTATACTTATATAGTAAAAGAATTTACTTTTTTCTGTACAATCAAATGACTAGGAAAGTAGAGTTATGGCAATGTTAAGAGTGACAGCAAAGAAAGCTTAGCTGAACTATATTCAGTTTCAATACTTGATTTTAAAAACGACACTAGGAGAGAATTTGGGCTTTTCTGTTACTCTCAAAGATATTTAAAAGATACAACATGCTGCAGCACTCTTGCTTCTCACAATTACATACTGTTTTATTAAGGACCTTCAAATTTAAAAAAAGCACACAAAATTTCTAATCTCCATAATGCTTGAAAGACAAATTTAAAACTACCCATAAATAAATAATTATATTTTTAAGTTAAATCTCAAGAATTAGATAACTTTACATCTAAGAATTCCTGGGATCTTTTTATTTAATGGGTCAAATTGTTCCTATTTCAAACTTATTTAGCATTTTTAATTATGATTAACTATGTCTCTCATTTAAAACAAGAGGTTTGGATGACCACGATATATGATGCAGCTACCAAGTCTCTTATACAGAAAAGCAAAAAGCAGGATATTGTAACTATAACACTTTCCCACACTTGTTGAGGTCCATCTTTTAGTCAAAGATTTAACTTATGCACAAATGCGCAAACATAAATATACATACATATATACGTTACAAATCCGAAATTCACATAAGTCATAAAATAGAGACCTTTTATTTAAATGGCTGTAGACCACATTTTAACACAGGTACAGACAATCTAAGAAACTGAGTAAGTTTTTAATAAAGATTATTAAGAACATTCCTAGTAGTAGGATAAGTTAGAATAAAGTTAAGATACTCTGCGCAATTCTCTGCACAAATTTTTTTACTAATAATTACCTTCATGAAGAGATATTTCTAGCTGATTAGTAAAATCTACATAAAAAAATTCTAAATGCAAATTGCCTGAATAACTGGTTATCAATCATATATTTATAATAACCACAGAAATTACACAAAATATTATATGATCAATAATCAAAGTTGGACCTGAATATCAATCATTAACTGTTTACTGATGATATCTGTTCAATAGATCTAATATTGCCATTAGCATGTGTAAATTAAGTATAAGTATAACCATATTGACTGACACAAAAGTTGTATTTAGGCAGTCCAGTCGAGGTAATGAAATCTACCTGAAGTAATGGCGGAACAAATCTCATACACGAAAGGGCCAGAGTCAAATATTTAAATTAATGGCATTAGTGAAACTTTAACTAATCTCCAGATAATCCCCATTATATACAGCTTTCACCCCTCTCTCACTTTCTGTTTCCTCAGCCTTTGGAAAGCATGTATCAAGGATTTAAAAAAAAAAAATAGTTGAAAGATCTAAGAACTAGCTGACAGAAAATACAATACACACAGGTGTCTCTGCTCTACCTTCAGACAAACAAGATAGAGAAACCAGCAGGAATCAAAATGGTCTATGAGAGACTGCAGTTATTTGTTAAGGGAATGGAAATGAAAGAGTTACCTAGGGTTTATTCATTATCTTCTGAAATTGAAAAAAAAAATCAGATTACAAGAAAATGCCATGACAATCTACAGAATATGTAATCTATATTTGCTATACTAAACAACTGGTTTTTCTGTTTCTATGAGAATATCTAAAGTATTAGCTTCAATCATTATTTTCAAAATTTAACTTAATCCTCCAAAGGGTTTCAGTGTGTTTTTTCATCTTTTCCTGCTGTTTAAAACTATTTAAGTATTCATTATCCCAACAGATATGATTCTCTGCAAAAGCCTCCCCAAATCTACTGTCATTGTATTAACTGCTCTGTTGACCCTGCAAATGAGATCAAATTGCTTCTTGGTATTACTCAACATTTAACGTATGTTTTGAATGACGTTAAAATATTTTTACAGTTTCTAGACAAAATGTGATTACACGTTTATGTGCAAATTTCCATAAATCCATTGCCTGCTCTTTAGAAAATTTGTTTCCATATAAAGTAGAGCTATCTTAGAGAGTTTTAAAAACAAAAAAGAAAGGGCTCTACATTGACATTAGAATTGTTCTTATAGAAGACTTGGTATGAACTCAGATTTTTCTTTTTTCTCTTTGAAGACTAACAAATTGTCACTGAAATGATTCTTCACTGCTAATATATGTAGATGTGACTGTAGAAGATTATTAATAGCCAATGATATGATTCAAATACAAAATTAATAATGGCCCTATATTTCCCTCATTTCTGAGACAAGTCCAGTAACACAGGACAATGGTCATTTAAATGTAGAAAAAAATTAATATGTGGTATTTTACAACTATTAACAACTTAGACAACTCTTCTAAAAGAATACCCTTAAATGCCATATATCCCAGGCAAATATACCTGTATACACAATAAATAGGAAAAGGAAGTATCAAAGTTCTCTTACCTAACAAAGCTAAATGTATTTTAACATAAACTGTCAGGGAAAAAAATAGATAATATCTTCAATGACAAAATCAATGTTATGACACTGTGAAAATTACATTTATTTGCATAGTGGTAATAAAAATAAAAGCATTTCTAGAAAGCAAGACACTCCATTGTCTTAAATGTTAAGAGCAAGGTTTCTGTGGTCTATTTAAGAGAGTAGGCTAGTGGATATGATTAGGAATTCAAGTATAATTGTGCAAAATAGTCTGGTTTCTGGACAAATGCCAAGACCCACTCTAATCCTAAACAGTACTTCAAACCACTCGTGCCCCTAGAAATTATTTGGTATTTTTTACTTCTTGAGAATACTTCCAACTTTCTTCCCAGAACGTATCTCCATGTGGCTAACTAAAGCCACATGAAAGGCTTATAGTGAATTCTAAAAACCTTTATTAACAACTTTTTAAACTGTCTGTCCTGTCAAACAGATCATAAAAGTTCCTTTGAAACTGTTCTACTTTTATTAATAGAGCTGATGTGAAGCAGTATAGTAATACACGGGAAATTCTACCTTTGAAATTGCTACATTTGAATTACTACAGTTCAAGCAATATCACCTAAGTTAAAAAAAAATCCTTATTTCATTTCTGTGATGCTGGAGATCACATATTTGGTTTTTAGTGTGTAGTTTTTCATTTATAAAATAGTTACATCAATACCTCTATAAAAATAATTACTCAAGGATAGAATCTAGACGATGAGCATGTAAGTAGTCACTAAAATTTTCAGCTTTATTGTATGTTTACACATTTTCATAATAAAATGTTAAGAGAAAAATAGATTACTGTAACACTGATTCATAACTACATAGCACATCACCATTACATCTTAATAATCACATATATTAAAAGTCAAGTTTGAAAATAAATTTAGAAAACATTCAGAATCTAATTTATAGCTCTGTTACAATTTTAATTTATTGGAGCGCTACCTAATCTGCTTATTGCTTGTTTACTCCATGATGACTGGAACTCAGTTTCCAAAATACTTGACTGAATTTTCCTTCCTTTTTGAAAATGTTTCTGGATTTTTTTTTTTGTATAAGGTGAGTGGATAATAGGATGGTAGAATGGTAGGATGAAGTCTCACTCTTTCATAATCTGGTTTTAACATTAATTCATAGCTCACTTTAAGTTTTACTCTCACATAAAGTGTCAATCATTTTCTGAGAAGAGTCAGTCAAGAGGCTAATCTTGGAAGAAGACAAATGAAGATATTAATGAACTTTCTAAAAAATCCTTTGGGGACTCAATGCTGAAGTCTTCATATGAACTTTTGGCTCACTCATAGTGAAGGACTGAACACACATGTTTACCTGACCTACAACGACAGTATCAATAGGAAAAAAATGACTAACCATATTAGTAACAAACATGAGTACTGGGAGAGGTTACAAATGCAAAAGAAATATAAAACACAGGTATTCCCATTGCTTTATCACTTATGACAGTAAGGAGTAGGGAGAAATAAAGAGTCTACTTAAATTAAGGATAATAATAATAGTAGTAATGATTATAGCTAACATTTATCGAGCATCAACTTACGTGGAGGGCACCGGTTTATGAACTTTCCATGTATCAATTCATTTAATTCTCACACCAAAATTATCAGGTAGATATTTTATCATCATCATTTAAAAATTAACACACAAAGAATTTAAGTAATGAACCTAAAGCCACACATCTGGTAAGTGATGGTACCAAGACAGAGTCCATGCTCTCAATCCCTTTGCTATATTGGATGCCCCCAATTTTTATGCCCAGAAATCCTTCGAGGTTGTCAGAGTAGAGTTACTTAAAGAGCATGGCTACTGTTCTATCAGGCAGCTGTGTTGAAGAAGGTAAGGGATGCCTCACACTGGCCGAATTCCTGTCTTCTTGTGCCACAAAGCAATTCATGATTCCTTTAAGTAGCAGACTCCTTTTTATCAAATGAAAGGTGAAAGCATTAATTTTAAGTATTTGTAACAAATATCATTGATAATGGAGTTTTTGTGGCAATATACATTGTTTGAGAAATCAGAAGACAAAAGTAGAGGATGTTCTATTTACTATGAAAGATTAAGAAATTCAAGATAAAAGTAACTAAATCAAATTTTAACAACTAAAATACTAACTTAATCCAAATCATTTTCTCACTATTCAGCATACAGTCAATTCTCATTATTTGGGGATTTTGTGTCTGTGAATTCACCTACTCCTAAAAATATAAAGATGGTTCCTGATGTTTCTACTTAATGATTTTCAGATGTTAGGATGGGTTTATTGGGGCACGGTCCCACTGTAAGTCAAGGAACTCCTCACAACTTACTCATGTCGGGGTTATGGTTTCTACTGAATGGATGTGATTTCTACTAAATGTATATTGCTTTCTCACCATCGTAAAAAACATTAAGTGGAACCACTGTTGGTCGGGGACTATCTGGTTTATTACCAGCATTAAATGTATTTTTGACTTCCAGTAGTGCTTATCAGGACATAGCCCCATTGTAAGTTGAAGGACATCTGGTATTTGTAAGCCAAAAATCAATACTAGGAGCTTTTGCAGTCATTTACAGACAATGTGCAGAGTGGAGAAAAATTTGAGTCCCAGCTGAGGTTGAACAAGGCAGCACTCTGCCTTCGGTTTCAGCTCTCTTTCTGTAAACCTGTGGGGTTTTTTTTTGTTTTCTGTTTTTTTTTGCAGCCTACTTAGTACCATGCTTTTTGCATTTTTGTGCTTTTTGTTAGTAATTTCATTGTTTGAAATGGTCCCCAACATAATGCTAAAGTGCTATCTAGTGTTTCTAAGTGCAAGAAGGCTGTGACATGCTTTACTGATAAAATACATGTTTAGATAAGCTTCCTTCAGGCATGGTTATAGTGCTGTTGGCCACGAGTTAAATGTTAATGAATCAACAAGATACACTGAAAAGATGTTTTTCAACAGAAACATAAAATGGTTATGTATTAATTTACATAATTAACTAGAAGATCAAAAAAAGATAATCTTTTATTTCCCCTAGGAGTAATGGTTCAGTATTCGCTAATTCGGTGTTTGACAACTTTATGGAACATAACACCACCGAGAATAATGAAAATCAACTGTGTTTATTTTTCTAAATGTTTGATAAATCTTCCTGAAATAGAGCTAGCAATAATACTAATCTTATTTTCAAGAGTCTAACCAAAAAGGTTACATTTCCTATAAAATAACTATTAACATTCATAAAAAAATGGCAGTCTGACTCCTAAACTTATAGTATGTTTGCCATAACAATATTAATCATAGGACATCAAAGTTTAATGTTCTATTTACTTTCCAATATTACTGTTAATGCTATCTTATTACATCTGTACTGCATTTTACAATTTCCAAAATGTTAACGTACATTATTATTTTACCTTCACAAAAGTTTTAAGGCAGGGCAGTTTTTACCCTTAACAGTAAAAAAGTGACCAAAAGGGAAAAATTGGTGGTTTCACATATAAGGAAGACTAAGGTCAAGGATTCTGGGCACTTTTACTCTAAACTTTTAGATGCATTTAAAAATCACTTAAGAAAGCAAAACCCAGAAGTATTTTCCAACCTACTTATAATCCTTGAAAAAGATAAAATAAAAACAAATAGAAAGCTAGTCTGCAAAAGTATTAAGAAATCCACTGGTCAAAAACTGCTAAATTACTTTATATGGTTCCATGACCACAGACATTAATAGATAGAGTATATTTAAAAGAAAAGTTGGGAAGGAAGGAAAGAAGGAAGGAAGGAAGGAAAAAAGGGAGGGAGAGAGGGAGGAAGGAAGGAAGGGAGGGAGGGAGGAAGGAAGGAAGGAAAGAAGGGAGGGAGGGAGGAAGAAAGGAAGGGAGTATATTTAAAAGAAAAGTTGGGAAGGAAGGAAAGAAGGAAGGAAGGAAGGAAAAAAGGGAGGGAGAGAGGGAGGAAGGAAGGGAGGGAGGGAGGGAGGGAGGAAGGAAGGAAGGAAGAAAGGGAGGGAGGGAGGAAGGAAGGAAGGAAAGAAGGGAGGGAGGGAGGAAGAAAGGAAGGGAGTATATTTAAAAGAAAAGTTGTAAAGAAAGAATAAAAGAGAAAGAGAAGGAAAGGAAGAGAGAGAGAAAGAGAAAAACAAAAAGAAAAAGAAAGAGAGAGGGAGGGAGGGAGAAAGGAAGGAAGGGAGGAAGGGAGGGAGGGGAAAAGAAAAGAGAAAAGAGGAAAAAAAGAAAAGAAAACAAAAAAAGAAAAAAGAAGAGAAAAGAAGAAACACTGTAATGGTGAGGTTATCTGGATAATCAATTTTTAACACTCGGATAAAGACAGAAAAATGTAACTTAAATGAATATATGACTTCACAAGGGAAAACAATACTCCATTAGGATTAATATCTTATTTGTCAGCAAAAACATCACAATCCTGACTAATCTCATGTTTCGTAGTCGCAACTACATTACTATATGTGAAAGCCCACGAAGACTGGTATATTGCTGTAGCTATTATCCTATTTCTGTAAACCACCTTTCCCTGAAATAATTACTAGTTTTCACATATAGTAGGGTAAGAAATGATTGACAAAGTATGTAATAACCCTTTCATCAGTTTCAAATGCATACACAAATATTGAAACATGTCCAACTAAAGTATTACAAAACAGGAAGGATAAAAATTCCCCTTTCCTATCCTCTACCATTCCCTAACTCTAAAAACTTAATAAAAAACTTAATCCATCCAGTCACCTACAACCATATCACTAGATTTACCCATGTCAGGGAAATCCAGATATAATGAGGTGAATTTCAAGTTGTCTTTTTTTTATGACTACCTTACTTTTTTCCTTATGCATTACATATGAAACCCACTTTAACCACTTACCTTTTTTCCCTTAGCTCTATATGAAGACTAGTTTAGGCATTCCCTCTGAATCCACACTATGGCTTTTATTTGAACTCAGACACAAGAAACAAAGAAGTATTTGATAAGATTTGCTCAGCAGATGGAAAAGTCGTAGTGGTATTATTGAAATGACTATGAATTAAAAAGAAAGGAAATAATTCTAGTTTTATTACATTATTATTAAGGATCAAAATCTTTTAATCAACTGTGACAGCTTGAATTGTAGGCCCCTGAAAGATAATGTTGAAGTTCTAACCCCCAGTATCTCAAAATGTGAGCATATTTGGAAACAGAGTCACTGCAGATGTAATTAGTGAAGATGAGGTTATACCAGAGTATGGTGGCCCTTAATCTGTATGGGTTATGTCCTTACAAGAAGAGAAGAGAGACAGAGATACTCAGGAAGAAGGCAGCCATGTGACAATGGAGGTAGAGTGACGTCAAAAACACAAGCTAATAGAGGCAAGGAAGGATGCTCCCCCTACAGATTTCAGAGGGAGCATGGCCCTGTCCACATCTTATACTGGAGAACTAGCCTCTAGATTTGTGAGACAATAAATTTATGTTCAAAGTCACCCAATTTGTGGTACTTGGTTATGGCAGCCCCAGGAAACTAATACATCAATCTTCCCACAAAAACAGATAAGAAATACAATAGTCAAACTCAGAGATGCAGAGTAGAACACTAGTTGTCAGGGGTTGAGGTATGGGGAAATGGGGAGATATTGGTCAAAAGGTACACAATTCTAGCTATGCAAGATGAACAAGTTCTGGAGATCTAATGTACAGCAACGTGTCTACAGTTAACAATATTGTTTCATACACTTGAAATTTGCTGAGAAAGTAGATCTTAAATGTTCTCACCACAAAAAAAGGAAAAAAATTAAAAGAAAATGGTAAGTATGTAAGGTGAAGGCTACGTTAACTACCTTATGGTGATTATTTCACAATATAAATGTATCAAAATATACATACCAAAATATCAAGCTGTATACCTTAACTGTATATAATATTTAAATTTGTCAATTATCTCAATAAAGCTCATATTTTTTATGTTTAAAAAAACTAATAGTAAGTAGACTTTTTAAAAAAATCACTGGTACATTGTGTTCCCCAATGAAAATAATTTTTGAGATAATTACAAATGAAGCTCCCATCTCCTGAGAGTTTTCTAGTTTCTATTATTCCTTCAAAATGCAAAATAAAAATAAAATATACGCTGTGGTTTCCAAAGTAACAAGATGAAACAACCGCCAAGTTAAAAATGACACTGAATACTGAATTTTGAAAGTTTAAAAGTTTATATTACAGGTAGAAAAAAGATTAATGCAAGGTTAATATGCTTCTGAGTGACATTTATGGGCAGCACATTTTGAGCACTGGCTGAACATGTTCCAATAATTTAGTGTCTATCAACTAAGAATTTCAGGGACCTGTATTCTCATAAATTTTAGAGCTAGGCCGGGTGCGGCGGTTCACACCTGTAATCCCAGCATTTTGGGAGGCCAAGGCAGGTGGATCCCTTGAGGTCAGGAATTCGAGAACAGCCTGACCAACACGAAACCCCGTCTCCACTAAAAATGCAAAATCAGCCAGGTGTGGTGGCATATGCCTGTAGTCCCAGCTACCTGGAAGACTGAGGCACGAGAATCGCTTGAACCTGGGAGGCAGAGGTTGCAGTGAGCGGAGATCACACCACTGCCCTCCAGCCTGGGCGACAAGAGCAAAACTCCATCTCAAAAAAAAAATTTAGAGCTAGAAAGGAACTTAAGAGTTGTAGTATTTCCAACTTCCTTACTTTACAATGAAAAATCTGAGAGCATGGAACCTAGATCTATCCTGACATCCAACTCAGGTAATTGTTCATGAGGAAAATAACACTCCCCTATATAAAAGGCATGAGCTTTTCTAGACCCTCCAGACACAGAAGAAAATAATTATACATATTTATTATTATACTATGGTCATTTGTTAAGATGTTACCAACTGTATGAAATCAAAGATGAAGAGTCCTGGAGGACTGGGAAAGTGTGAGGAAGAAACCCTAACTCCTTCAATTAAAATGACTTCCTTCAAGCTCTTCAGAATCAGCTCACTAATGGGAAAATAAAAAAACAAACAAACAGAAATTGAAACAAAATGCAGGGAGATCAGCAAATAAAAAGGGCACAGTTTTACTACTATACTCCCCTGAGTCCTCGGGCACAAAAGCTCATCAAGAATAGATTAACTGCACTGAAAGGTAGATAGGTATCTGCACCCAGATAAACTGTACAATCGTAGGCCAAATATATATGTATACACAGATAAAAATATTATCTTCCTAGGTCAAATATATATATATATATATATATATACACACACACACACACAGATAAAAATATTAAACACATGTGTAAACACAGGTGCTTATATGTGTGGATATGTATTTATGTATACAGGTACATCACCAGAATGCATTCCTCCAAGATGGACAGAATCTCTTAACATAAGTAGTGTTCTTTATATTTTATTGGCATAAATTGCTACTAAAGTATAACTGTTTTTATTATACATTCAAGAACATTCATTTTAGAAGATAGCCAGCAGTACCAAGAAGAGTAAAGAAAATGAAAGTCCCACAGGCATAAGTGAAGCCAAAGCACAATCACTGTAGCAGCCCCATAATGTAGAGCTAGGTTAAAAATACAACGAAAACAAAATTAGGGTGGTCTTCTAGGTAGTAAGAGAAAGCAGAAAGTAAAGGCACTGTGAAAAGAAATACAGAAAAAAGTGAGTCACGCTCAGAAGACTGAGCTGGAAGATGATGGCTGACATGAAGCTGGGATTCCTCTAACCAAAAAATCCTGTAGCAACAGTGCCCTCGTCAATCACTCCCTTTAAAAAAGCATCTTAAACCCCCTATCCTGTAGTTAGCAGATACCCGTTTTAGTTCGGAGCTGAAAGACAAAGTAAGCCCAAAGCATACTAGATCTAACTATTACTTAAACAAATTAGGAAACAAACAAAGAAAAACAAAAAAACCTTTTATGCTGTTGTTAAATAAGCAACATATGACACTTCCATATTAAAAAAAAAAAATGGATCAAGGAAGAGTCCAGAGTAGGAAGGCATAGATGAATCCAGTCTAGAAAAAGCTACATTTCCCAAAAGGATGGTATGCATATTACCGCATTTCCATGAGGTGACTTTAGACAATACACATATACACTGTCTTCCCTTGGAGAAAACTGCTCAGAATTGTCACATTCGTAGTCCAGTTTCAGAAGAAAAAGTGTTGGCTTAATCCAGGAGGGATCATGCTTGGTTTCCCCCGCTTCTCACGCCCCTAACTCAAAAATTACCATCCCAACCTCAGACGCAACCATCTCTAAGGCTTCATTTCTGAGCCCCCTTTACTGGTTCTGCTCTAAACTCGTCCCACTGGCCCCTCCTGGACCTCAGCCTTTACCTGCACACATCTATTTCCAGGAGTCTTGACCACGGTATCCCACTTTAATGTAAACTTCCAGCCCCTGTGATTCTTCCATACTTCCCGATCCCTATGTCCTTCCTTCAGGCTTTAACCTTCTCCCCACTCTCAGGGAATGTTCTATCAGTCTCAGGCCCTTCTATAACCCAGGTTGCACTCCTGGCCCAATTCTGTCTCCACCTCCAGCTTTCTCTTTTAAATCAAATCCAGCTGCTCCTCACTCTCCCTACTCTGTCTGTGATATAAAGTTCTCAATCAGATGGGATCAAATTGCCAGTTTCAAGCACAATTCTTGGAACAGTTATGGCATTTCCAGGCTCTGGCTTCT
This sequence comes from Gorilla gorilla gorilla, assembly GCF_029281585.2. Taxonomy (NCBI): domain Eukaryota; kingdom Metazoa; phylum Chordata; class Mammalia; order Primates; family Hominidae; genus Gorilla; species Gorilla gorilla. The sequence goes on along the minus strand of NC_073235.2, from coordinate 83,482,977 downwards.
AACTTAAAGAGGTTCCCTCTCTCTGGGCCCTTGGTCCTTCCTATCTTTCATATATATCCACCCCGCTGCCCCTGAGGGGAGAAAGAGTTCCTTATCTTTTCAGACTTTCATACCAATCTTTTGTTAAGTTTTGTTCTTATTTATCAAGCAGTTTCCTTCTGAAATATATTTAAGTAAAATATATGAATACACATTTAAAGAAAAATATCTAGTAAATCATAATAGTCGTGAGACTGATAGGGCGACAGTTGTTTAAGCTGTACAAAACTAAGGTTTGGGAGACACTAATGCTTTGCAAAAAGAATCAGTTTGGGGGTCAACAGACTTGAGCTGGGATTCTACCTCCATTACTTATAAGCCAGGTAATTGTCAAGTTATCTAGGCTAAACTGTAAAATAAGTCTGACATAAGCAGCCTCATAGGGTGTTACATATTAAATAAGAAATATTAAGAAAATGATACGACCTGCCACATAGTTAGTGACAATAAATTTGAGTTTTTTTATAGCTCTGACTCCAACCCTGTCATTTTTATTGATAAAGACAAAAAGGTATTAGCCAAGCATGGTGGCTCATGCCTGTAATCCTAGCACTTTGGGAGGCCAAGGAAGCAGGATCGCTTGAGCCCAGGAGATCAAGACCAGCCTGGAATACACAGTGAGATCCTGTCTGTACTAAAAAATTAAAAAAAAAAAATTAAACCCCAAAAAGGTATAAAGAAGGTAAAGGTTAGTGTCTTGCCCAGGCTCACAAAGTGAAATCAGTGGCAGATTCAGGGTTAAAATTCAGTTATTTGAAACGGGGCCCACTACATTGTTCACTAGTATTTATTTCAAGGTCTGCCATATGAATGCCAGAAGTAGCATGTGGTTATTTTATCTTTCTAAAATTTCCTATAACTTTATAAAGCTAGTTGAATTGAACAAATTTTAATCTTCATGGCTATTTACTCTGGACTCATTCTCATTGCTCTAACATGCTCAATGGTACTATATAACAGAAACAACATTTGCTGGTGAGAAGAGTACCCAGTTTATAGTTTGGGCACTTGCAGCATAGTTAGCTATAAATTACTGAACTAGTGACTTAAGTTTTGTGGGTATCATCTCTAGTATATGGAACAAGGACCATGTGATCGTTTTAGTGATTATACTCCAGTCCAGGCTTCTGTGCATTCTTTTAAGATTTTCTCTTACCATTCACCTTTGACGGAATTTGTGGTATTTATTTTTTAAATGTCGATTTTTCCTAGTGACTTCCTAAAACCAATTAACTTGCTTTTATTCCATCCTTATCTGTTATTATAAAAAATTTAAAGTAAAAAAATCGTCTTACCTTTATCATATAATGAAAACTGTTCATTTTTCCAAGAATTCTGACACTGTCTTTTAATACTGCATTTCCTCCAGATTATACTTTTATCATTTATTTCACCACTTGGTCTTTTTAATAAGTAATCTTTTTGTTTTTGTTAGTCTTTACTGCAAAAATCATTAAGTACTATCATCTATCCCTATTTTGTCTCAGTAAACACTGTAGTTATTGACAAAATGTTCTAGATGTATTGAAATAAAAAAATGCAAGTCACCAATTTAGTTCACAAAGAACACATATAAGCTATGTGATAAAGCCCTCATTTTAAAATGTCCTAATGTGACTATATGTAGGCTTAAAATATTGGGCCATAAATGCTGTTTCAATTTTTAAATATGTTTTTGCATGTCCTGAATTTTATACTAAATTCACATGTATAGGATTCCACCCTTTTTGCTGTCTCCCAGATCCTTACCATAAGCATATAAAAGTTGTGAACCCCTTCCATCTTAAAAAGGGAAAAAAATATTAATTAAGAAAAAAACAACTCTGTACTTCGTTTTTCTTTGCAGCTATTGACCTCAGTCTCTAATGCCTGCTTGCCCACACATCTTAAGGGCTGCTTCATCGGGCATCACCATTCTCTTCCTTCCCACTCACTTTTCACACCATTCTAAATTGACTTCACTTCCACTTCAATAATATAGTGGGAAATTATAGTTAATAATTTATTATATATTTCAAAGTAGCTCGAAGAGAAGATCTGTAATGCTACCAACATAAAGATAAATGTTTGAGATGATGGATATCCCAATTATCCCCATTTGATCATTATACATCATATAAAGGTATCAAATATCACATGTATCCCAAAAACATGTATAACTATATCAATAAAAATTTAAAAAATAATAAAACAACTCTGCTGAAGTCACCTCCAAGAGACAACAATCAATAAAGATTATCCAGTCCTCAACTTACCTGGCACACCTATGAAATACTTTCTACCTCAGGTTTCCATGACATACAACCTCTTTGTTTTCTTCCAATCTCTCAGGTTAGTCCTTCTCAGCCTTGCTTGCTCATGTAGCCCTCTCTAATCAATCATTGAAAGTTGACCTTAGCCTTCTCTAATCAATCATTAAAAGTTAACTCTTCTCAAAGCTTTTTTCCCCTCTTTTCATCCTCTCCGTTTACACTCACCTAAGTGAACTTTATTGATACATACTGCCATCTATACACCTAAAATACTCAAATAATTTCCAACCCAGGCTGCTTCTCTGAGCTGTATCAGAATGAAATGTAGCCAACTAGCAACATTCCATTTCCACTGAATATCCCTTAAGTAACTCAAACTCACTTTGTTCAGAAATGAACTTAAAATGTTCCCCCACCCACCACAACCACAACCATTGAAAACAAAAACTAAAACTTCCATCTTTACACCCTCCGGGATTTCCTATCTCCGAATATGGCACTGCATTTAATACTTACGTCAGAAACATGGGGATCATCCCTGACATATACATCTCCTTCACCATCCACATCTTTTCAATCAATAGATGCTATCCATACTTCAGCACATCTTTTGTATTATCTACTTCTTACAACCTCCACTTTCACTACCATCAAATCCTTCCTAGACTATTAGAAGCATGTTACTGATCTCCCAGCATCTGCTCTTGCTCTCCCTTCTGTAGCAAACCGTATTTTCCAAAAATGACCACATCAATAATATTGGTCCAAATGCTTTTTCAGAACCTGGCCATTCCCCCATGAAGAAGCATGGTCTATTTCTGCTCCCTTTGAATTTGGGTGGAACTTTCTGATTACCTCCAACAAAAGCAGCAGAAGTGATGCTGTATGAATTCCAAGCCTAGGTCAAAAAAAGTAATGAGGATTTCATCTGCTGCACACATATACACACACATGAGCTCCCTCTCTTCTTCCCACTTCCCCTGCTTCAGAATATTCGCTCTTGAAACCCAGCCATCAGGTTTATAGAAGTCCAGGTTACATGGAAATGTCATCCTTCCCTCCCTCAGGTCACTTACTCTAGAGGAAGTTAACTGCCCTTTTATGAGAACACTTAAGCAGCCTACAGGTAGGCCAACAAGTCAAGAAACTAAGGCCATTTGCCAACAGCCAGTGAGGAACTGAGACCTTCTGCCGACAGCTTTTTATGTGAGTGAGCCACCTTGAAAATAGATCTTCCAATCTCATCAAGTCTTCAGACAGCTACAGCCTGCTGATACCTTAACTGCAATTTCATGGAAGACCCTGAACCAGAACCACCCAGCTAGCAGCTACTCCTCTCCCAAACTCTTGTCTTACAGAAAGTATGAAATAATAATGTTTTCTATTTAAAGCCACTAAATTGTGGGGTAATTTGTTAAGTAGCAATAGATAACACAACTCCTATGGTTCACTATCATAACACTCAGTATTTTTCCTTTGTTGCACTTAACATATTTGCAATTTAAAAAAATTAATGTAGTCAGCCAAGGTGGTGCATGACTGTAGTCCCAGCTACTCGGGAAGCTGAGGTGGGAGGATTACTTGAGTCCAGGAATTCAAGGCCAGCCTGAGCAACATAATGAGACTCCCATGTAAAAAATAAAAAAATTAATGTGCATGTCTTCCTGATCCCTTGTTAGGAAGGACTATATGGGAGTGGACAAGGCCTGACTTTGTCCACTGGTATATTCTAAATACCAAGCAATGTCTAACACATAGTAGGGGCTCCATAAATATTCAATATGAGAAATACCAATACTTGTTAGTATCTCTAAATTCATGCCTATACATGGGTTAGACAATAAAACTTTAGTCTAATGTGTGATGCCACCAAATGGTTTAACACTATAATTCAAAACCTAGATTGTAATTACAACTAAATATCTGTATAACTAACAACTAGGGATATGGGATATATGTATATTTTGAACTATTAGTTTACACAGAATATACTGCACTCATTTTACTCAGTCAGACATTCCAAACCGGCTTCATAGATAACAAAGAGATTACTTTGTGGCCATTACATGTTAAACCTCTTGTGTGCTTATGTGACAACGTGTGGTTGTCAAATAAATGACTTAAAATCAATTACACTCACAAACCTGAATCCATGAGCGACCTCATGTATGTGTGTGTGTACACCCACCTAGCCACACACGTCCCTTGACATTCTTTAATTTAAAGAGCTATTAAAGTACCTAAAATACATAGCAAACTATCTGGAAAATAATGTAAATAAGACAGCACTGATTCAAATGACAACTGTAACTGACAAATACCCTGTCAACTGCATAACACAAAATATTTGCTTCAGTTATATTTGAAAATTTACAGTATATACTAGTACATGTATACTTTGTTATACATGTAGATTTACTGAAACTAATCAGTGTTGCTAATGTAGTAAGTGTTGACGCAAGAAAGGAACATGAATACTATTAAAAAATGTCATCACAAGTGACAAAAACCTGGAGTTGCTGACTGATCATATTGCCCTCTCTCAAAAGAAAACATCAATTAACTTGTTTCCTTCCAACCTAACAACTGAGCACTCTACCTTGCAGTAGAGCAAAGCAGAGCTATGCTTCCACATAAAATGATGGTTTAATTCTGAGACACTAAAGTGACAGGAAAATATGATACACTCTATGGAGTCCATTTTGCCTAACAACCCTCACTCAGGAAATTTTAAAACAAATAAAAATCACTATTCTTAAAGTGAAATTAAGTAACTGGAAAAAATGTTACAGTCCATCCTTATCATTTGCTCTTGCTAAAATCAGTTAAAAGGAGGACACATGGTTCATTCATTTTAAAAGCCAAAATAAAAACAACGAATAATGGTATGATCCAATTCCTATAACACTACTTGCCAGAGGACCTGAATGATTAAATTGTTACAGCTCACACAAGGCTGGCATTAAGCTGGAAGTTAAAAAATAGAAAGACATTACCTAGCAACTAACAGTTAAAATGGCACTTCTATACCATCGTTCCTGTGCAGCCAGTGCATTATTTTTCTTAAAAAATTTTTGACTTAGTTTTGATTTAGGTGCACTGGGAAGAGTACTGGACTTGTTATATGGGTTGAATGTCCCCTCCAAAACTCAGGCTGAGATTTGACTGCCACTGTGACAGTTTTAGGAAGTAGAACCTCTGAGAGGTAACTGGGCTGCGGGAGCTCCACCCTAGAGTGAGTTCATTATAAAAGACTGAGTTTGGCCCCCTTTTGCCCTTGTGTGCAGTTATCTCTCCCTACCTCCTTATCACCCCCGTTTTCTCCCCATCACCTCTCTCTCTTGAACTCTGCCATGGGATAAGCAGCATCCTAGAAAAGAAGGTCCTGCCAGCACCCTGATATTGGATTTTCTAGCCTCCATAACATGAGTCAAATAATTTTGTCCATTATAAATTACTGTCTCAGGCATTCCATTACAACAACACAAAACAGATTAAGACAGGGCTGAAGCCTAGAAATCTGAATTGTTGTTCTGGCTCTAACTAATTAAAAAAAAAAAGTCAAGACCCTGTGCTCAAGTCACCTAGTCTCTCTTTAATTTTATTAAGTGAAGGGCTTATATTAGATAAGTCTGTGAAAGCTCTGGCTATTGTATGATGTGAAGCTGAAGCTGGCAAGCCTTCAGCAGAAAGTTTTAATTCAAGACACTCACTAGTAAAGAAATCAGTAGGTTCATTTTTTCAAAGAGGTACTCAAAACACACATAAAAGTCTGAGGCAGATTTGAATGTTGCCAATAAACACATCCACGCAAAATGTAAAAAAAAAAAAGAGGAGGATATAACAAAAACAACCAACAGGAGGTAAATATTTTCAACATTCTGTAACATCAGACCTCTTCTTAGCAAACATTTTTGCCCCTAAATTGATTGTATCAGTCACAGGCTGTTTTAGTTATTCTGAAGTCCCACCAGAAAACACTGTTTATACAAATGTAGAAAAAGTAAAGTATAAGATGACATTTGGAAAAATTCTGCTATCTACTATTTTCCTTTTATATCTACCTGTGAAACTCAGATCATCTTTCTTACATTAGAGAACACAGATTCGGGAGGATAGGCAGAATCTATAAATATGCAAATATCCCTTTGATTTCCCTGATTTCTTCTACAGCTAAGAATATCAACCACTACTCTTCAGATTATAAGACTGACATGCTGCCAGCTGCAATAAGAGTGCGACTTGTACACCCACTACTCTTACCAGCTAAAGTGACCACCTCAAAAAAATAATCCTTCCCAAAAAAATAATCTGTATTGAAAATACAGAATATGACTGACAAGAAATAGTATCATAGTAATATATTAACCCTGTAACTAGCTGACACACCTGAAATTAAGCCCACTGATTTATCTGAATGAAAAAGAACTATAGAGAACCACAATTAATAATATAAAATAATAAAGCTAGTACAAATACATATTTTCCAATTATTACACCATTATGCTAGGAGTAGTAGTATGTGGTGGACTTCCATCTTACTTTGTTTCTGGTTAGCAAAACATTCCTGCAATCAAGAATGGGTAAAAACTGCATGTGACTAGAATCTGTTCATACTTGCAACCACATATCCGGGTAGCATAAAACAAAGCAGAAATAGTATTTAAAATATCAAAATACAAATACGCTTGAGAAGAACAAATGAAGAGTAAAAAAAGTATTAAAAAACTGGAAAAGTTAGCTTATCAAGAAAAATAGGCTATACATTAATAATAGAAAAAGCATTTATAAAGTATATAGCTAAGTGCCAGTGCACTTTATTAATACAAACTTACATTCTAGTTATCAACAAATCCATAAAATAGTACATTTTACATTTCATAAAGGAATTAGTCTTAGCTTGTGCTTTACAGTACGGGAGTCAGAAGAAATTGTCACAATTATCACTTAAGTAGAAGTTAGAAAAACAAACACTAAAATAAAGAAAATAGTATGTTTACTGACCTCAAGCAGTGAAGTGTTTATTTTGGTGTATACTGAAATATATTTGGTTATCTGAACAAAAAAGAACTATACAGAGAACCATAATTAATAAAATAATAAAGCCTAGTATAAATATATATTTTCCAATTATTACACCATTATGGTAGGAGTAGTAGTATGTGGTGGACTTTCACCTTACTTTGTTTCTGGTTAGTAAAACATTACTGTAATCAAGAATGGGTAAAAACTGCATGTGAATGGGTAAAAACTGCATTTTTTATTTTGGTGTATATACCAAAATAAACAAAAATGGTAAGATAATTTAGTAATTCAAAGTTGGTTTTATAGATAATAGTATAAAAGGTCACTGATTTTCAGTTATTTGTTTTATAATGTGTCCAATCTCTTAGCATCAAAAATATTACAGACCTGGGGAAAACATCACTCTAGCATTACATTAACAATTACTAAGGAAGAAAATCTGGGACTAGATAGAACATTCTAAAGGAGAAGGACAAGTGACAAAATGTAGAAGAACTGGCTAGAAGAAATAACTACTTCTTTAACTTTTAACGATTTTATACAAATGGTTATCTGTTTATGTTGTTTTAGAATAAGTATCCTTAGCACTGCTATAATATGTAATGCATCAAGATCCAATGATGTTTCATTCAACTAATTTTACATTCCCATGAAAAATAAAACAAATTATAGCCTAGTCTGATAAAAAAAAAAAAAAGCACATACTGCAAGACTGACTTTATCAAAGACTGCAACAGAGAATCATGGTCACTGTCTACAAAATTATTTCAAACTTAGCTCTAAAGAAATTAAACCATCACTCTCAATAACTGTTTAACATTTGCTTGTGGGATACATACCTGACTTAGGCACACCCAGTGCTCTCTGACCTGCTCTAAGCATTCCCACTGACGTTCCCTTTAACTAGTCCACTAAGGAAATCCTCCATCCTCCTCTCACCACTAGAGACTCCGCCACAGCCAGGCCTAATTCCTCCCTCTGCTAGAACCTGGGGCTGCCCCTAATGCTGCCCTGAGCATGGCTTGGAACAGGGAAACCTTCCCTTACCCAATCAGGACTGCTGTATATATCCAGTTGGACCTCAGCCAGAACTAGAAATGCACATACGAAGCATCTATGACCACTTTAAGAACAACTTACAAGACTAGTGCAGTGTGGCAGTTAAGAGCATGAACTCTGGAGCCAGACTGCCTGATTTCAAATCTTGCTTTCACCTTTTACCAACCATGTGATCCTAGGAAGAACTTCTCTCTGTACCTCAGTTTTCTCACCTCAAAATGAGGATAACATTCATAAGGCTGCTTTGAGACTTACACTATTGCCTGCCACATAGTAATTGGTCAATAAATATTAGCAGAATTATTTGCACAGCTTCCATCCAAACCTCATGCAGAAGAAACAAAACATCATAAGCAAAATAACATATGCCTGATTGGCATACCCATCATATTTGTCTATACCGCAGAGATCCCATAATGTCACAACTGCTTATTTTATCACCAAGGCCCAACTTTAAACTGATTAAATCTCAATATTTTTCAAGTCCTACTTTTTTAAAAGCCGGATTAAAAAGACAATTCAGAATACAAAGTACTGTATTTGTTTGGCTTTAATTTCAGTGGATGCTTGAAGAATAAGGATTAACAAACTTTTCCTGTAGAAACCTTCCTTGATAAGGGTTCAAGACTTCATTAAATGTTAGCTGTGGCTATTTATACATTTAAAATAACTAAAATTGAATTATAAATTCAGTTTCTTATTCACACTAGCTATATTTGAAGTGCTCGATTTCCCACATGTGGCAGATATCAAGCCCTTCTACCACTGTGGAAAGTTCTCCTGTCCAGCACTAGTGTAGACAGAAACCTGCAGCAGCACCTTTGGCTCCACTGGCCTCCATTCACTGTTGGGCCCCCTCCACAGTCTTGGCAGAAAGAATACACTGACACACTGCCCCTTCCAGGATGGTAACTCTGGAGACCAAAGTTCAACCAATGGAAGGTCAAATGGTTCCAGCTCCAATTTCCATCTCATTAGAGAACAACGTTCTATAGCTATTTGCCCAGGTATTTCCAAGTATAAAGAAAGAAAGAAAAAAAAAACAATTATACTTAGTTCACAGTTTTACTTATCTCCACTTTCTCTTCTTTTCCCGAGTCCAGTCTACTCTCTTATATTTATAAAATGATGAAAGTACTCACAAGGTCTGATTATCAATAGGGAGCAACATGTAGGGCTAAGTAATTGCGTGGAAAACACGCTAGCCTTCTTTCTCCCCAGGCCATACCACCTACTGTACAGATGAGGGAAAACGATAAGGTAGCAAGCTATTTTAATTAGGCTCAAAAACTCTGAAAACCTGCAGGGTCACTTCTTTCTCTCAGCTTACTCAAAGGGGCAGTGGGCATTAAGATCTGATTTATCCAAATTGTAATCCCATAGTTATGAAATCACTAATAAAGTCACCACAGACTACTGGAAAAAAATATGATTAAATTTAGGTCAAAGGAGGTGGAAGAACTTTGAAGGACTGGGAGATGAAAGAGACCTGAGACTGAATGGTTCAAAATATTACCTGCTCAGAGATGCCTCAAGCTAAATTATTTGTTTCCTAACATTTCCAATGCAGTATCTTGCTAGAAATATTAGATTGTTAGGTATTATAAATTTTGCATGGCTTTTAAAGTAATTTTACTCTGAGAAATTGAAAATGTTTAAGTAATTTTAGTAGTATCTTACTTTAAAAACTGATCTTTCAAAAATCAGTCTTCTCTGAAGTATCAGAGGATCCAAAGGGTTTCTAACTAATATTTACTATTTGCAAAACACAAATGTTTGGAGGTTGGGTTGCTTTATGATGAAAAGACCCAGAGAGGGTTGTCAAATTTAGCAAATAAAAATACAGAAAAAATCTCTCTGAATTCTTTCTTACAACCACATATGAATCTATAATTATCTCAAAATCAAAAGTTTAATTACAGAAAAACAGAAACTACTCAGTTAAATTTGGATTTCAGCTAAACGAGAAATATTTAGCATGTTCCTAATATTTAACATGCATATAAGTATGCTCCATGTACATTTGGGACATACTTATAAAAATTATTGTTTATTTGAAATTCAATTTTAATTAGGTATCTTGTATTTTATCTGGCCATCCTAGATCCAGAAGTAGTATCCTTCATGGAATCTGGAATGGCAAAAGGTGGAAGGCAACAAAATCTGAAATCACAAACAATATGAACAGAATGCATATACACTGAACAGGGAGGTGTGCCTTTACTTTAAAACAAGTGAAACTATGTCTATTTAAGCAAACTCTATGGCCTTAAACCTAATGCCAGCTCAAGGGAATCTTGACTGGGGAATTTTTTCTGTACTATTTGTGCTCAATTCTAGCTCTCACTGTTTATTTTATCCTGGTGATACGAATTCTGACCCTACAGACTTTTGCCTCCTTACCCTCTCCAGTTCTGCCTTGCGGTCAGAGTAAGAGACTCTGGAAATGCCTCCCAATTCTGTTCCTCAGAAGGACTAGGCTTGGACCTCCTTGGTTCCAACTATGACAGCCTCCCAGTCCTTAGCCCATAAACTGGTGTTTACATCAGCAGCTCTTGGCTTAGCTACAATTATACACATGAGCCAAAATCTGGGCTACAGCCTCTTCTAAGAAATTGCCAGAAGCAGTTCAAGACTACCAGCTGAGCTTTAACCAACACATAAACCTGTGTTTGGTAAAGCCATTTGAAAAACTAATTAACCCGACCCTTTATAAACATCCTTGCCATTTCACAACTCAAACAAAGGTAACTTCAGATTCATAAAAATGTTAAATACATATACAAAAGATTAAAGCTAAAAATGTAGGTCTGTTAAATAGAAAAAATATATAACTATATAACCATAACAAATTATTCAATAGATAACAGGAAATTATAAACCAGAAGAATTAAACCCAAATGTCAGTAAGGTGCCACACAGGTAATATAAATTAGTTAAGTGAACCATCATAATAGGAAGAGGTAAGGACTATGGGGAAATAGATAATGCCTATCAGTCCAAAAAGATACATACTAATTTTGCTACTCAGCATCAGCTTCATTTACTTAACTTGTGGTAACCCAGTTCACCTTTGCACCCCTTCTCACAGTCTACATGCTTCCAATGGAATTAATGCCATTCCTATCTTGGGGATAGAGCAGTGGCCTAGGCATGAACCATATGGATATAATATACTCAGCTGGAGTTAATGAAATGCATTAGACTTCTGATGAAAAAACTGCGGCCAAGATTCACGCTATTTCACACTGCATCTCAATCTGAAGAACATAGCTGGGAGGTACTATCAGTTATCTTATGATCACAAGGAGAAAGTCTGTCTAATCATGGAGTCAACTAAGAGGAAGGAAAGCAAGCAAATGGAAAGGTAAATCAGATGCTGACAGCATGCCAAATGCCAAATCTACTCTGACTTTATCAGTTATGTGAGCCAACAAATTCATGTTTTACTTACTGGTTTGGATTGAGTTGTATGCCGCTGCAACCAAATAAGTTCTGATACAGGCATTCAAAGTCAATTTTTAAAAGTAACTTACACACAGTGCTGAGTTTGTCTTATAGGCTGACAGTATGCAAGTATATGCAAATACAAGTTTTGGGTTTTACTTAAAATCCTTCCAAAATATTTTCTTCGTAAGACATTGTCTGTCTGAAGATTTATCATACAAACACTAGCATTCAAAATTACATTTGGCAAAAGGCCAAGAAACAATAAAGGCCTTAGTTGTCACCTACTACGTATATATATATTACTTTTTTCACAATATAGGAGGCTATGATGCCTTAGCCTTCTTAAAAAGAAACATGCTGTAAGCACGTGCAAAGGACATATACATAAACTGACAAGTATTCCTTGTATTAAACATATTTAGTCTCAAATCAAAAGTTACTTAACGCAATTCTTTTTTTTTTTTGAGATGGAGTCTCGCTCTTCGCCAGGCTGGGGTGCGGTGGCACAATCTCGGCTCACTGCAACCTCCGCCTCCATGTTTCAAGTGATTCTCCTGCCTCAGCCTCCCGAGTAGCTGAGACTACAGGCGCATACCACCAGGCCCAGCTAATTTTTGTATTTTTAGTAGAGATGGGGTTTCACCATGTTGGCCAGGATGGTCCCGATCTCTTGACCTCGTGATCTGCCCTCCTCAGCCTCCCAAAGTGCTGGGATTACAGGTGCGAGCCACCACACTCAGCTGTATTGTTTCTTAAGCTACAGCTAATCAGGTAGTTTTTTGCATACAAATAAGAAATTTAAAATATTAACATTATGTTATCAAGTTTTACAACTAGAACTACTACACACTACACCATTGGTTTCAACTCTAAAAATTTTAATTTCTGAAAGTTGCTTTGAGTCAATTAATTTCAAACTCTGTGTAATACAGAGAAAGTGAAGAGAAAAGCAAAGTATTATGCTGTACTGATTAATTTAACTTCACAGTATTAGATATTTCTTAACTCTCCACCCCAGCCTCTCCAAGACCTTCCCACACACACATTCACACCTGATGCAGGCAGTGTGATGAAGAGCATGACCTTCAGTGAGACAGACCTAAGACTGAATCTTGCTTCCATCATTTATTAGTATGTCTTTAGACTAGTTATATAATTTCTGAAGGATTTATTCTTCTCATTTCTAAAAAGATAGTAACATCTTCCTGAGAGAATGCAGAAATATCAACAATACATGTAAATTACCTAGAATAGTACCTACCACACTGAACAAGTAATGCATTTGAAATCATATTCAAATGGGCATGTATAGCTGCAATTAAGTGATACTTGTAACAATTCATCATATAAGGAAAAAGTAAATGGCAATGAAAATGTCCATGGCTAGAAGTCTTAGAAAATACAGTCTGGTTCCACAGTGTACTATGTGCAAACAAATAAATTTTGTTTTATAAAGTTTTATAATATTCAAATTCAGTGTTCAAAACCAGCAAACTGACTTATGACATTCGGGTACTGAGTAAAATCACAATCCAAAAATCCAGAAACTAACTACATCTTAAATTTATATCAAATAAAGTCCAACTGTAATTAGATTGTTTTAAATCTTGAGACAGCGTCATCCCCCCGGAAGTTCTTCAAAAGTAGACATAAATAATTTGATCTAAAGTTATTTACAAAGTACTTCTAGAAATGTCTCAAGTGAGAATACCATACTTGCTCATTAGAGGTCATCTGAAACATGAGTACTGCTAATGGCAAGATTGTCTATAAAGCAGTTAGAAATACATTATTAGCTCATGTTTGCTTAAACGCTGTTAATATAAAAAAATTAAACTCATAACAAATAATATTTCATCTCAGAACACCAATGAAAATATATTTAGGCTAATATAAGCTCCTTACTAAATAAACTCCTCTATCTGGGAATACTAATTAAGCCACATATATTATACTTCCTGTCACAAAAGTGATGTTCAGGACATACACTCCATTCTCAAAAGGAACAGAGAGACTCTCTCAAAACAAAAAGCACACATGTACTACATAAGATACCAATAACAAAGACACATGGGCAGAGAGATGTGTTTCAAAACAAAAACCCTTAAAAAGAAGCCTGCATTTTTGTACCGGGTATTGAGTTTTCTTTCAGACCTTTCACATCTAGTTATCTCTAGCCAAGAAAGGTTGTCCATCTTTTCACAAACTGAGGTGTGCCCCAGTTCTTGAAATCTATGCACAATAAAAAGAGGTAAGAGGGAACAAAAGATAATCGAAGATAAGTGAAAGAACACAGAGCAGCAATTGTAAATCTCTGCTAATACAGTAGCCACTAGCTACCTGTGGCTATTTTAAGTCCTTAAAAGGTGGTGTATATTTTAACACTACATTTCAAAAACACTGTACAAAAAAATTATGAAATATCTCATTAATTTTTATATTACATTAGTAATTTTTCATATTTGAGTTTAAAAATCTTAAAATTCATTTCCTTTGTTTTAAATTCTAATGTGGCTACTAGAAAACTGAAAATTACATATGTGGTATGCATTACATTTTTATTGGAAAGCACTGTTGTAAATCATGGCAATCAAATCTATGAATTTAGAGGGTTTTCTTCGTTCGTAATCATTCCTAAGTTTGTCTTCAAAAAAAGTATTGTGAATTGATAGGTATCTGCCAGCTTAAACATTCTCTATGTACTTTATCCTTCTATACTTTTTCATACAACCTCTTAGGATGCCTTACCTAACGCAGTGAGCAACAGAAAATAAACATTAATGAATAATATAGATTAAACATGAAACTAGATCAAAGGGCATTATATTGTTAATTGTGTACTAGTACTCTTATGCAGCCAACAAGTGATATGCATACATTTTCAGTAAAAAAGAAATCCATTAAAACATTCCAGATGTGATCGGTAGGCCAGCCATAAAGTCAACCTCATCCCTACTATTTCATTTGCCAGCAAATGCTAGGTGTGGAAGGCCATATGTATTTCTAGCTAATGCCAACTAGGCTTCTATGATACTGTACTGTCTGCTGCTTGGGATATTCAAGCCCTTCAATCTCCATATGCAGCAGCTGGAAAACTACAACTTCTTTGTAAACTTCCATTATTAAAGCAAAGACATGTACAAACACATTTCTTTTCATCAACAAATACTTAATAGTAAAGACAGTCTTGCCATTTTAGAGGATTAAAAAATAATAAAAATTTAAAATCCCCTCATCCATACTTGAAAACAGTATATTAACAGATACGAAAGGTGAACTGCATCCAGCTTGTTCTCTTTCTCTCCACCCTCCCCAATTTGTTACCCAAGTCTCTATAACCACCACAACTGGTTATATGCTAATCTGTCACCTTCGAAATCCCAGCTCCTCTTTTCAATACCCTGTAAAGATTTCCTATGGCCTTTACGTGTAAGAATCCTTACCTTCAGTTTTGACAGGGCTCTTAGGCCATTTCAGGCTCCTAATCTCCTTTAATTTTTTCTTCACTTTTCTGCCTATTCCTTCTCTTATGCTTAAGCAAACCTACTTATCTGGTGCTGTATCAATCCATCCCTTCTCCAAACTGTCTCTTTTGTTGTATTTCCACTTCTTGATGTCCCACCCTCTACATTCACAGTTGGGGGTGTGGGGGGTGGAGGACTTCTGGGACTCAAGGCAAAACATAATTGTATGTTTCTTTTCCCCAGCCATTTAAGAAGCTCGAAAATTCTACTTTCGAAATCCAAGCTCTCAACTTTCTGGAGGCTACTCTGTATTTCTCTCCCACCTCTCTTTCCTGATTAAGTGACATATTTTACCTCATTTCATTTCCTCACTCTAATTTACATTAAATGTAGTAACTCATGTTTCTAAAACACTAGAGCTTTAAAGGAACTCTGGAGTACAGAAAACCAAAATTTCTTAAGCATTCTTCTGAAGTGGTGGTTCAAAACTTTCAAGAGGTTTCTGAAAGAGTCCAAGTAATGCAAATTGTCCCAAGTTGTTTCCAATTTTTGCCTCTTTAAGAGTCAGTGTGTCATATTCTCCATCTCATCACAGTAAATCTTAATATCTTTATTACTGATATGAGTTGATGATGCACAACATACATTATTTGTAATGTTGATGCAAATATTTTAAACACACATCAAATGCTAATGTGCTTAAAATTTTGTTCCTTTTCAAAGCACAAGAATTCTTACTTTACATAACAGTTTCAATCAATGCCTTTATGATTTTGCTTATGAATTGAAAAAGTTACTCTCACTTTGGAAGCCCGAGGTGGTCGGATCACGAGATCAGGAGATTGAGACCATCCTGGCTAACACGGTGAAACCCCATCTCTACTAAAAATACAAAAAATTAGCCAGGTGTGGTGGGGGGCGCCTGCAGTCCCAGCTACTCAGGAGGCTGAGGAAGGAGAATGGCGTGAACCCGGGAGACAGAGCTTGCAGTGAGCTGAGATCAAGCCACTGCACTGCAGCCTGGGTGACAGAGTGAGACTCTGTCTCAAAAAAAAAAAAAAAAAAGGTTATTCTTTAAGGTCTAATCCTGGCCACCACACTATACAACTCAGGGGATACCATTTATACTATACTTACTCTGTGCTGTGCTATGCTGAATACAGAGTACAGTATGAATGGCACCCCCTGGAGTTGTACAGTGTTAACATTTTAGATTTAACCAGTAATATATATGCCTATTTGCAAAGTTTCCCAATAGCTTAACCCTTTACAAAATGTAAGATTTTCATCCATCTTATGTTTAGATTATAGAAGTTGTGATTAACAATTTTTTAAATCACTATTCATGTATCCCAATGTCACTTAATAATCTTAACCCCATGTTGTAGAAAGCTACTTTAATAGATTTTTTAAAGAGGTGTTTGTTTTATAATACACTGAGTCTTATTCTGAACACCTAGTGAACAAAACTTTAAAACTATAAATATGTATGTATCTAATACATCTAGAAATTGGGTTAAATGCCAAGAACAAAAATTGCAAAAGGCAGCTGGAAACACAAAGCAATCATCAAACTGTATTAATATTCTTTATTCTGTATCACTGATCATTGCTATTTGTGGGCCAGAACCACTTTCAAAAGTATATCTTGTTATTATAACTGGTTTTAATACTTCATTTTTCAAAATGTTCTTTCATAAACATGCCTGTTTATTTGTCCATATAACTGCTTTTTATATCATTATATGTAACATATACCAGTTACATAGTATCTAAAACACTTAAGAACGATGAAACAGGTATTATTCACATTTCTGAGAATCAGAGGAGATAACTTGCTCAAGCTTTTACAGTTACTCAATTGTAAAGCCAAGACTTGAACTTCCATTTGTCCAAGTCCAAAGCCCTTTATCTGAGTCATGTGGATGTCCTTGATGTACAACAAGGTCTGTTTTATATTTTGGTTTTCTTTTTTTTTTTGGGAGGGGTGGAGGGTGGGAGGGTGCCTATAATGAAAAAAAACAAAAAATAAGTATGGCAAGGATGTGGACGAATTGGAACCCTCATACGCCGCTGGGAAAGTAAAATGGTACAGCTTTTGTGAAAAGCAGTTCAATGTTTCCTCACAAAGACAGAGAAATTATCATATGACACAGCAATTCCACTCCCAGGAATATACAGTGAAGAAATAAAACCATGTATTCAAACAGATGTGTATTTGTGAATCCTTCACAGCAACACTATTCACAGTACCCAAAAGGTGGAAACAACCAAAAGGCTCACAACTGGTGAGGAGATAAACTATACCAAATGCTTTTTTTGGTATTGTGGTATTTCTTGAAATGTTCAGTTTTTCTTCTTTAGCCTACTGTGGAACGTCAGAGTACTAGGAACTGCCATTCTTTGCGGTCATGTAATACCCTTTGTGGAGGGGTATTATTCTCTTATCATAATAAATAAATTTGACCTTTTATAATTTTCATATTCTTGTTCATCAGTGAGATTAGGTAACTGTCATTTAGCAGTACTGGTGTTATGTTTGGGGATTCATACTACATTTGCCTCAAAACAAGTTTGAGGTAGCTTCCCATCTTTTCTTATGCTCTAGAATAAAAGACACATGGGACATTTATACCACTTACACATTTAAAACATCTTATCTGCATATCTATAGAGAAAAGTAATTTAATAAACATTAAAAAGTATAAATTGAAAAAAGTTATTTTACAAACAACCTAGTTAATTATGGTTTTCAAATGAATCATCTGTTGATTATCTGAAGGAACTGCCACTGACGATTTTTTTGTTTTACTCCTTTTTGGATAAAAACGTATCTGTTGCTTTGAGCTCCTCCAAAGTTGCATCTTATTACGTTCTGATTTACTTCTACTTTCAGCTGTTTGCACTACAATTTGACGCTTTCTCATTAAGTCTTTAACTACAGACATGCTCACGCACAGGGCCTTAATATTCTTGTATAGACTTCCCCCGCCCCCATATTATTACCAATGGTGATTTTGCATTATGACGTAGGTAAATTATAGGGGGTGCTTAGATTAAGAAATGACTAGCCACTAAAATCAAGTAGGAAACATGATCTTAATTGTTCTTCCATAGCATCACAGAGGATAAATGAATTTCATCATCTCCCCCTGCCCCTTCCCCACTCTCCTTATCCCAACTAAGACCATTAGCCTCAGTACCAGAAACAGAGTACTGCTTCTCACACTACTACCTGAATCCTTAGACATGCCTTCTTAAAATGCACATTTAGTAGGCCACCCTTGGCCTACTAAATCAGAATCTCTGCTTTGGGTAATTGTTGATTATACAATCTCCTGATTCACCAAGTCCAACCAGAACACCACCAATTTATAGCATGAGGGTAAAGTGAACCTAAAATTTATCATACAAACTCGAGTATTTCTAAAAGTGAAAGGAAATGCTATTAATATTTTTGTCAAGACAATAGATGTAAACCAAGGAGTACGGTCAAGCACAGTTGCTGTTGTGCTCTACACTTTCAGTCTGGCAAGTTTCAGAACTACTTTCAACTAAGTTAATTAAAATTATTCTCATAGTTAGTGCTACGGCATTTTACTGAGATGAAAATATAAAGAAATATAAGAGCTATACCCAGTCCTAGTGCCCGGTTCAGCTGGGATGAAAGGGTACATGACAAGAGGCAATACCAGTGAATTAAATATGAGTAGTACAAATGTCTCTCAAAAGAGATATGTGCAGGAAGGGCTTCACAAAAAGATGTAACATTTGAAATAGGCTTTAAAAGATCACCACCACTTGAAGGATGAAAGCCATCCTAGGCAACGAGAGATGTAAACAAAGATGCAGAATCTAGAAAACCCAACGTTTACTCAGGTAATAGGAAACAATACTTTTGCTACAACATAAGACTTTTCTACATAATGGAAGAAAAAATAAAGATAAGATAAAAATAAAGATAAATTAAGAGAGCTAAATGCAGGTAATTTTGACAGACAACCACTAGGATTCTAAGGGAAATCCATCACCAAAAAGCAGCTGTGATACAATGTGGCATGAGAGCCTAGGGGAGATGAGAAGGGATCAACGACACAAGGGTGAAAAAAGAATATATATCACATACATGAAGAAATACTAAATACTAAGGAGAATGGGAGAAAGAAGACACATTTCAAGTACATCAGAAAGGAAGATGAAACTGAAGAGAACGTGCGCATACAAAACAAAAAAGAAACAGAATAAGTCATACGAAAAAATACTAACAGCTAGTATTACCAAATGACCTTTCTAAAATAAAATGAAAGAGGAAAAGCCAGATAACAAAAATATGAAATAAATATAAGACACAAAAGTGGACAGAAAAAAAATAAATAGAGATAGATAAATGGGAAGCTGGATAGTGGATAATAAGTAGAAAAAGATGAAAGAATTAAATGAGCTTAAAAAAATCTCTTAGAAAGGGAAAGAGGTTAAATAATTGAAGAGAGATTAGAAGGGTAAAAAAAAAAAGTGTAGTTTGAGGCAATGGGGTAACAGAAATCCTTTTAAGAACACAAGTTTCCCTGTAAGTGAAAAAAAAAAAAAATTCATTAATAATAAAAAGATCAAAGGGATACACAGAGTCACATATTTATAAGAGCCATGTGTGCATATGTACACATTAAGCTCATGCACAAATTTCAAATGTACTATGAGAGTTCAGAATTGCGGGGAGGTGTAAAAACTAAAGGGCTAGAGGAAGAAATTTTTTTTTGCATATCAGACAATTACATATGCAGTAAAAATCACACAAATGTATCTTGGTCAACATACATTTTATGTAAGAAACACAACTATTACAAATTATTATATATTACTCAAAGTAATGCTATATAAAATTGGTTTCTTACAGCATTATGATTTGCTATCACTACAATGTGGAATCTAGGCCAGTAATTTGCAAGTGCCAAGTGACAGCCCCTCCCCTCCAAGATACCTGGAAATGGGGGGAAAGAGGTAGGTTTTGGTGGCCAGAACATAGCATTTAGTCAGCAGAGTCTGAGGATGTTCAATGTCTTCCAAGTCAAAGCACAATCCAGTCAAAAATAACCAAGATGCCCCTGATGAGAAACACTAAACAAAGGAGGCTGCTTCTTGTATATTAACAGGGTTAATTTTTAAGTTCAATTATTGTGACAAATTAATTTGATTCTGATAAAGGTTTGCGTTCTACCTTAAACTATCCCCTCAGTTTAATTCAAAACTTAAAGCAGACCTATAGTTTTAATAAAGATCTCTCAGTTCTCCTAATGCCAAGACTTAATTATCTCTGACAACTGACAAGAAGTGGCTAGGAGAATGTCATGTTTGAAACAACAGCTTCAATAAGTATTCAGTTTTCAAAATAACACCTAGAGCAATGGTTAAGTTGAATGTATGTACTCGCATTGTTATACACCAAATAGGTCCATATGACTTTTACCTTCTAAGGTTTCCTAGAGCAAAGCAATTTAAGCTGAAGTTTTTTTAAAATTAAGAAATTCTATAAAGATGATAACAGCAATATACTGAAGTACTACAATGGGTTGAAATAAATTATGAAGTGACAATCATTCTGAAAAGGATACTAGGACACCAACTCATTATTTTGAAAAAGAAGAAAAAACTGGTAAGACAAAAAAATTAAGCATGTATCTTACCTTTACCACGTAACTTACATGACTAGGTAACCAAATAGGAGATGAGAATAAGTTTCTGTTTAGAGCTGTATTCCAATGGCTGCTAACATCACAGAAAAACAACCAGATCTTAGGTGCCTTTTGATAGAAAAGCACACCAGGAGTTTTGTTTTGTTAAAACAAAACAAACAAACAAAAAGTGGTAGCTGTCAGAAAAAAAAAAAAATCCAGCCTGAATTTGATCAAGCCTCTTGATCTAACTCCCAAACATACAAGAAACACTAAGGATGAAGAAAGATATTAAACTATACCATAGAAATCCAATAAGCAAAACAGACTCTAAGGAAACTCAGCCCAGTTTCTTCAATAAATACATTGCAAAAACGAAGACAACACTGAGGAGAACCTTATAGATTAGAAAAAAAGGAAAAAACCTAAGTATAACTTCTGATGCCCCCAAAAACTTAATAGCCTATTCTTGACCTGAAGCCTTACCAATAACAGAAACGTTTTGTATGTTACATGTATTACATACTGTATTCTTATAGTAAAAATAAGCAAAGGAAAATCATAAGGGAGATAAAATACATTTACAGTACTATACTGTATTTATCAATATTGTAAGCTTGTCTGAAATGGCAGGCACCTACAGCTGCAGATCTCAACCTACAGTACATGTCAAGCAATTACAACTTTTTCTTGTAAAGTCATGACTTTTCTCTGCTTCTTGGGAGCATTTCCAGCATCACTAGTGCCACTAACACCATGGGTCCCATGGTATTATTTACAGTATTGCACGAAACACAGTAAAATACACACGAGAACCAGGAGAAATCACTTTTTACCGAAATACACAATTTACTGGAGTGATGAACTGCTTATACAGAAATGATTAGCATCACATCGTGTTTTAAGAAGATACTTGCAACACTAGAGCCCACTGCAACAGCAACAGGAGGTGGCTACAAAATTACTGCAGTAATACAGTATGTTATAGTTAATTTTATGCAGTTACGATTTAATATTTACATTTACGATTATCTTGACTCCAAATGGCACCATGTATGGTCTGTAAATGACTGTGTAAGTTTTGATAAATTCTAACTTTTTACAATAGGTTTGTGTGTATCTCATAGTAGTAAATGATAAAACAGACTAGTATCCACATATTTTGTGGATTCTTAATATTTTCCTAATATTTTCACTATTTCTAGGCTACACCATTCACCTGCAAGTTTCTTTGAAATTGTAAATCTCTAAATATTTTTCCAATACATTTATTGAAAAAAGTCGTGTATAAATGAACCCACTCGTTCAAATCCATGCTGTTCAAAGGTCAACTGGACTTTATTTGTATCCTCACTCAAATAACTGTGGGGAAGGAAGGACAACACCCATTTGTAAACCTAAACAATGACTGATTATGGAGCTACTGAAAATTTTTAGGCATGCTGATGTCACAATGGTTAAGTTAAAAGGAGTCTTAACTTTTGAAAGTGCATAGTGAAATACTTGCATGTTTTAAGATATAGATGAAATGGTGTCTGAGATTTTTTTAATGTAATAATGGGAGGGTGAAATGGACGGAGGCACAGATGAAGCCAGATTAGCCATGATTAGGTAACTACTGAAACTGGATAAAGGTTATATATATGGGGGTTCATCATACCAGCCTGTTTACTTTTGCATATGTTTCAAGTTCTCCAAAATTAAGAAACCTCGGCAGAAGGGAAAAGTGATAATTGCAACGTGCTTATTTTAGGGTTTTCAAAAGAAGAAAATGAGTATTTGGCATCTTCTAATGGAAATGTGGATAGTAAGCACCTGGGAAGATGAGAAAAATGTCTTTTAAAATTTTACAAGGACCCTGGTGTAAACATAAAATGAAGAAAAATTAAAGGCACACTAGTTAAAACTGCCATTGAATTCCATATAAATTACATGTCTCTGAGTTTGTGTTCAAAGCCTTCAAATGCCAGGTTTCTTCTCATTGTGATACCAGGTAAATTTAGTACAAGCATATATATCACAAATCTAACAAATAACACCAATACCCTAAGAAACAAGTATGGGGCAAGAATAAATCATAAAGCCAATGCCTTATGGTACCCTCTATATTTTGCTGTTGCTACTGTTTAAATTAAGAAGACTACAGAAAGCAATAGGAAGCCATAAAAAATATGTAGCCACAATCTTCTGAGATCGATTCTCTTCGGGACCCTGAATAAATGGATTCTTGACCTACTAAAATTTAATGTGAGAAAATGATCCATTTGTAAAGGACCTATAAGACTGTAAATGGCAAAACTAACTACAAATAACCATCCTCAGAAAGCGAATAAACAGTGTTTATAAAAAGTGAGACGCATGGATGTAAAGGGGGATCATGATGATGATTTATAAGTGAAGGAAAATAAAATAAAAAGGTAACAAATTTCATGTTTCCCTAGGCCTTTCATTCAGACCAAAAGATGTGGAACTATACTCCCAAAAGCAATTTTGGACTAGAGATGTCTTTATTTTTCCCCAGACAAGCTGGAAGTTAAACAGAATGACAGAGTATATTTGCTCTGGAACACTAAAGCAGCAAAAAAACTTTGGAATGGCATAACTAGTCCAAAAGCTTCCAAAAAAGGCAGACTACACCACAGTTCCTTTCAAAGCTTCATTTGTTGTGAATAACCATAAAGTTAAAACAATTATTATATACATCAAGGACCAAAAAGAAGGAACTGGGATTTTTACAAATTGAATGACCCTAAGCTGATCCTCACTATTGATATTACTTTATCACCACCTACCGACGGGCACATCCAAAACAGATGTGATAAACAAGCTTTTGTTATTTCTCTATACACCCTTATAAAACTGATAGAATGTCAACAGAGATAAAAATCCCAAGGCTTTACAATTTAACTTTACTACTGCATTTAGACAAGATGCAGGGCACATATTTGATTCATAAAACTCAATGTCATCAATTTAAAATGAAATATATAAATGTGGTAGGTCGCCCTGAGAACATTAGTTCTGTTTTGTAAAGTGGAGCAGCCACTCTTCCAAAGAGACTCACTGGAAAAAGCAAATCCCAGCCTGATCAACATGGTGAAACCCTGTCTCTACTAAAAAAAAATACAAAATTAGTTGAGTGTGGTGGCACATGCCCACAGTCCCAGCTACTCCGGAGGCTGAGGCAGGAGAATTGCTTGAACCCGGGAGGCAGAGGTTGCGGTGAGCTGACATTGCGCCATTTCACTCTAGCCTGGGTAACAGAGTGAGACTCTGTCTCCAAAAAGAAAAAAAAGTTAGGCATGGTGGGGTGCGCCTGTAGTCCCAGCTACTCGGAAGGCTGAGGTGGGAGGATTGCTTGAGGCATATGTTCCAAATGTCAGAGCTACAAGATACACAGATATAAGTCAACACAGAGAAGAGCTGCCCAAGATAGTCCCTGGACCCACAGTGGTCTTCACATGAGTGAGAAATAAATCTTTATACATTGAGCCACTGAGCCTTCTAGGTTTGTTTGTAAACACAACACAACCAGAAAAATTTAATGTCTCCTTTTATAGTCTAATTGCACTTAAATAATGCAAGGCAAAATACATCCAAAGTATTAAGTATTACTTAATACTTGTGTTTAAGTATTACAGATTATCTTCCTTTCTGTGTAATACTGTGTATCTAGAATGAATGGAATGATTAAAAGAGTATTTGAAAGCAAAGTGGAAAAACAACCCAGTAAACAAAGAACAACTTAAAAACGAGTAGACACTGATAGCTTCACCTTAAGAGAAAAGAACTCTTAAGCATACAAGTTATAAAACAAAAAACCCAACAAACCAAAAATAACAACTGAGAAACCAAAATCAGCTATTAGGAAACAGGTAAAAAAGAAAGCAAAGCGAATAAAAATACCCTTTCATCATGAGTAGTAAGTAATTTCAGTCATGGTCACGTAACAGAAGTAGCAGAGCAGTCCCTACCTATCTGTGCAGTTCCACTTTCCACAGTTCCAGCTACTCTAGGTCAACCACAGTCCAAAAATATTAAATGGAAAAATTCCAGAAATAATTCTTAAGTTTTAAATCGTACCTCATTCTAAGTAGCATGATGAAATCTCACATTGCCCTGCTCCATCCCACTTGGGCTTGAATCACACTTTTGTCCAGTTTATCCATACTGTATATGCTCTAGTCCAGGAGTGTCCAATCTTTTGGTTTCCCTGGGCCACAGCAGCAGCAGCAGAACTCTCTTGGGCCACACATAAAATACACTAACACTAACAATAGCTGATGAGCTAAAAAAACAAACAAAATCGCAAAAAAAAATCTCATGTTTTAAGAAAGTTTATGAGTTTGTGTTGTGCCACAATCAAAGACATCCTGGCCACCAGGTGGCCCAAGGGCCGCAGGTAGAACAAGCTTGCTCTAGTCACTTGGTAGTGGTCTTGGCTATCAGACTCCACTATCAAAATCGGTTATAGACTACTGCAGTACTTATTTTCAAACAACCCTCATTTTACTTAACAATGGCTCCAAAGCCCAAGAGTAGTGATGCTGGCAGTTTGGATATGCCAATGGGAAGCTGTTAATCTCTTGCTGTGCCTAATTTGTAACCCTTATGTAAACATATCATAGGTATGTATGTATAGGAAAAAACACAGTATATAATCAATACTATCTCAACTTTCAGGCATCCACTAGGGAGTCTTGAAATGTATTCCCCACAGATAAGGGGGAACTATTATACAGGGCCATAACTGCTTATCTACAATTCTAGAATCCCAAAACTCTGAAAAAAAAAGAAAAAAAAAAATCAAAGGTTTTTTAATAAGGTTGTTACAAAATAATTTGGTAGCAACCCTAAATCTGAACTGACTTGAAACTATTTGTAGCTTCTACTTATCCCACCTGTATGAATATTAATACATTTTTGGTGTGGAAACAGTAATGTCGAGAAACAGTAATGCTGTGGAACAGATTACATAAAGTACCACAAACACATCATATTACCTTTCTAAAACATGAAAATTTCTGCATTCTGAAACACATCTGGCCCCAAGGGTTTGAAATAAAGGATTGTGAACTTGTAAAAATTGAAGTAACTTGTGTATTGTCATAATGATGAAAATAAAACCCAAATGAAGAGCACACATTTCTAACCTGTGTGTAATTCAATGCCAAACTGAATTTTGATGGCTGTCCAATGTTATTTCTCCATGATGTTACTTTAATACTCCTAGTAGAACATAATAGATATAACCAGCCTAAAGCTAGATCATGCAGGGATATAATTAACTGGCACAAGACCTAAAAGAAATAAAATACTGCTGTAAGCATTTCTGGCCTCAGAAGACCATAATTTAGCAAGTACTCAAGGTAGTCATTCCTGTGGTTTCACATAAAAAATAACACACACGTATGACAAATAATATAAGACATATGTAAACTACGCATAGAAGTAGCAGGAAGTGAAGAATCAGCTAAGGTGTAGGTGAATATATTAAGGATGCATCACTAATAAGACAGGAAAACAGTCAAAAGCAAACTATTCAAAAATTCAAGGGGCAAAGTACAGGAACAAATATCTACAGGAGGGTCTCTCAACTTCAGCACTAGACATTTTGGCCCAGATAATTCTTTATTGTGGGGGTCTGTCCTATGTATTACAGGGTATTCAGCAGTATCCCTGACTTCTACCTACTAATATCAGTGGTAGCCCCCTTCTCCTTCAGTTATGAAAAGCAAAAAATATCTCCGGGCATTACCAACTGTCGCCTAGCCTGGTGGCTGGGGAAGGGGAGGACAAAAATTGCCTCAGTTGAGAACCACTGATCAAAAGGCAAAAGAAAGATTAAAAGTTTGAAGATATTTCAGCTTCCAGATTCCAATTAAAATGCCCAAATATACTTACCTGTCAAAATTGGTATGTGGAAAAAAAAATCACTTTCTATTTCTCTAGATTTACAAGTGATTTTATTATGTTTTTATCTCATATTGATAGGGAAGAAGAGACTGAAAGGTCAAGTTCTTCATTCTCAATCTGAATGTCCTTACACTCTATGCAAGACTTGCTGATTTTCCTGAAAAGTAAACATATCCATCTGTTGTTACAGCAACTCATTTAAGGAGAGCATAAAGTACTAATCGGTTATGAGAGGAATATGACTGGTTATGAAAGCATGTAGCTGCAAAGTAAACATATAACTTTTTTTAAAAGCACATGCTGTTTTACCCACCTTCTAATTACATTATCTGCATTGAACTTAATAGATCCTTAATAAAAATGTGAAGTTTAGTGGGAAGAATATTATTTTCAGTTGGTCACTCTTTTGGAAAATGTTCCCAGTCACACAGAGTACTGAGTATTTCTGCTACACTGGCACGTATGGAGGAAATAACTAGGCCTACTGTGAGTATCAATTTCCTCTTATAAGCAAAAACAGTAGCTAGGTAAACTTTGAATAGGTTATTAAATATTAAGTATCATAATTATGAAAAAGGTAAAGAATGTATAGGATATTTAATAAATTTTCTCTGAAGTCATTGTTTTGCCTGGAATTGCTATTTCTATGTCAATTTGAGAGACTTCAATTTATTTATTAACAGACCTTCACATGCAAAGCACCATGTGAAGTAAGGAAAAGATACAAAAACGAATGAGACAATCTCTCCCTTCAAGGAACACTTGCTCTTGCAGAAAGCAGACAAATATTATAATACAGCATGAAGAAAGTACTTTATACTTTACTACAGTTGTGTTGAAGAAACTATTGGCTTATTGAAAAATAAAACGTCAATTTGCTTTGATCATAAACCATTTAAAATTATCACTAACGCCCAAGTCCCCAGAAAAACCCTCATGATTTTTGAGGTTTATGCTGATGCCAAAATGAATTTATTAACAATAAAACTAATAATACAAACTATCTGTAGATGACCACCCACGGCATAGTGGCATGAAAAATACTTTGTCAGAGTAGTTCTGTATTTATCTGTTTTACAGTCGAGCTTCCAATTAAGATTTAATTTTTATAAAAAGCGGGTTCCAGGACCTTTTTTTTTGAAGAGTTGAAAATAAAAGGACTAGATAACTAATGAGATACAATCTTGTAGCAAACACTAAAACAAATACAATCAAATGTATTAAGAAGAAAAAGCAGTCTATCTACATGTGTGAGAGAGTTTAAAACCAAGTACTCTATAAGCAACCAACAAAGCTAATATAGGGATCACATGTTATTTCAATTATCACCTGCTTTCATACACCAATTAGAAAAAAGCTTTCAAAATTTCTCCTTAGTTCACAGACATGGAAAGAATGCTATGGGGTTAGGTAATGCAGGTAACAGCAATCCAGAATGTGAATTTTACAACTGCTGATATAATCCCATTCACAGTAAAATCACAAATTCTTCTATTTTAAAAGGGGAAAATATAATCATTACTCATCTAAAAATTGTTTATTATACTTTACTGGACAATCATAATATTCTCTATTGAATTAAATATCATTAATCTTATGCATGTTCCTTTAAAAGGGATACAGTATTTGTTCATCTAGGCCTGAAGTTTTTAGGCTAATTTTCTTTTTTACACAAGTTCCTAGGAACTGCTTTTACTGACATTAAAAAACAAATTGCTTGTTATGTACTTGTATTCAATAATCTGGGGAACTGACTAAGATAAAATTACATAAGATGTCAATGCACTAGAGAAAATGCCAGCAACAGTGAGAGCACATCGCTACAGGCTACACTGTCTCTCCCATTTTTATCTTGCTATGGCCACTTTACTGACTCGATTTACACTGCTACAAAACTTAAACACATTAATTCATTTAATCCTCACAATAACCCTATTATAAAGGGGGGTATCATTTTAATCCCCACTTTACAACTGAGGAGAAGAAGTGAAATATTCCAAAATGTATCTAAGGTAATAACATAGCAAGTTAGTGACAGAGCATGGATCTGAAACCAGACAGTCTTGCTCCAGTACCAGCACTTTTCAAACCTACTTATATATACAATTCACCAGGAATCTTGTTAAATTCAAATTCTGGGTTGGGGGTTGGGGGAAGCAAGAGTCTGCATTTCTAACAACCTCATCTGTGACGCAGATGCTGACAGTCAGCAGCTCACTCTTTTAAGTAGCAAAGTTCTAGTCCACCCTAGAAAATGATGGAAAGTGGTAGCAACCCTCAAAAGAAAGCAGAATTTATCCTCAGACAACTAGGCTAATGAGGAATCTAGAGATTATCAACTACTGGTTTAGAAACAACTGCTTCTTTTATGATTTCTTTTTTTTTTATTTTTAAAGAAGAAAGTCAACGAAATTACCTGATCTCAGGTTTTGCTAGTCAATATATTAATACTATTAACTTGAAACTGTAATACGTATCCCCCAATATGGCCTTTCCCACATCAAGAAACTATTTATTAATACAAATACCCCCAAATATCTTCAGTATAGATTCAATCTGAACATACACTCTTAAAATATTCGTCAGTATATTTGTGCTTCTTCCTATATGGAAAGAAATTAGGGGTTAAGTTAGAAATCCAGTACCTTTCTAAACTTTTGCTGTTTGCACAAGTGGTGACTAGGAGAGGACAAGGACACCCTCTGGGAAACAGATGGAAAGTAAATGTCTTAATAACACATCACTAAACAATTCTAGTCAATAATTCTCTCTAAATACAAATAGGGAAATGCCCATAACACAATTTCCCTTGACTCTCATTGATGTATAAATTATTTATACTTTATGTAAACAGCATAAACTGAAACCAATAAATAAATATATCCCTATGTTTAGTACACTATGGCCCATGGCCCTCCAATACCTAAACCATTTAAAATAACATCAAATCACTGGAAATAACGTCATTATCAAACTTTTACACTATCGGGAAAAGAAATATCAATGCTATCAAAATATATTAAAACATGTATAAAGCCATACAGAATTCAATTAAATCTATCTTAAGATCACCCTGGGTATGTATGTACTAGACATAACTATATACTAATTAAAGAATATTTCATTAATTAAAACACAGGAAGGGATTTTAGAGAAATCATCCCAGTCTGAATAATTTTGGTTTTGCTGAGTTTTCTTGTGTTTCATTCAACTTTTTCCTGAATGTACACAGATATACTTTACATTTCTTCCCTGAGGAAGAATTAAATCTGTCATGTACTTTGACAAGCTTGTAAAAATCATATTCAAAACTGTAATGGAACTCTGATTAAATAACTATACACGAAAGCCAAATGTATTAGGTTTCATAGATCTCAGGCAATATGAATTCACATATTCTAGAATTTATGAATATAGATTCCATTTTTAATTACAGCATAAATTAATAAATTTAAACTGTACAATCACCGTAAAGCTAAAATTCTCATTTACGCACTTGTGAATTAAAAGAACATAACACCACAGTCTGTCACAGATCTGACATGAAGGCAAAAATACAATACAAATTCAGGCTTTTTATTTGTCAAAATTCTAAAACACCTTTACTAAACACTCAGTATTCCAATTCCTACTCAAGGACAAAAACTAGGTCTTCTTCCACCCAAAAGAATTTGAAGACAAAGTATCTGGATATTTTACATGTGAGGCATATGGTAAAACACTGCCTCCAAATAATAAGAAACCACTTATCCTGGTTCCCTACTAAGACATACTGTATGTCTGTTTTTCACATACCACAGCCACACATAAACTCATCTATTAAAAGAACCTGAGAACTGAAAGATGTCATTTGCAGTAGTTGATAGTCATCACAGGTTGTGACAAGGGAAAGCAGGGATGAGGTGTTCCATGTTACTGTTCACAGAAAGCCCAAAGTTTTGATGTTTCACTAGTCTAATCACTAAATGAGGAAGCATTATTTCAAGGACTTAAATGAAATCTGGTATATAAAGAGAAAGACAAGTGAAACCTCCTATCTCATTGAAAGATTCTACTCCCTCTAAAATAATCCTCAGTGACCTTGAGGAAACATTCCCGAGTTAAACATGTAAAGTAGATTTCTTTGGCAACTGCAACACTAGGCTATTGCTCTGAGGGCACTTAACACATGTCTACTAGGCTCTCTAGATTTATGCACGTACATTAGTTTGTTTCATTTGCAGACAATCAACAGAAAGCTTTAAAAATGTTTGACCCTACATGCAATTTTAAAACATTTAAGAGT
This sequence comes from Gorilla gorilla gorilla, assembly GCF_029281585.2. Lineage (NCBI taxonomy): Eukaryota > Metazoa > Chordata > Mammalia > Primates > Hominidae > Gorilla > Gorilla gorilla. Next base: position 83,451,818 of record NC_073235.2, on the reverse strand, counting down.
TCTGAATTGATAGATCTTTACATTTTTCATAATGGGAAATATCAGAATACACTCTGCAAGTTAAGTGATTCTTCCAGGGAGCAAATTTAACTTGACCTCCCTAAATGGCTACAGATTTGACACACCATTTAGAAGGCTGGAGGGAAAATACTTTGATTTACTTGTTCTCTAAAGCGGCACTGTTCAATAGAAATACAATGCAAGTCACATATGTAATTTTAAATATTCTAATAACATATTAAAATAGTAAAAAAGTGAAATTAATTTTAACATTTTATATAGCCAAATATATCCAAAATATTATTTTAATATTAATGAACTTTTTTTAAGTCAATGCAGTATTATACATTCTTTTGTTGTACTAAGTTTTCAAAATCCAATGTGTATAAATTTTACCCTTATAGCACATCTCATTTTGGACTAGCCACAACTGAAGAGGCCAATAGCCACATGTGGCAAGTGGCTACATTACTGGACAGCATAGCTCTTAAGTAATACTTTGAGATCTCACATATCATCATCTCCTTAAAATTAGTTTACATTCATGTTTCCTGTTTGAACTGAAATTACAAATACAAGCAAACTGTTCATTCAATGGATAAATTAGGATCAAATCACCTTATCTGAGGATCCAGTTAACATACACAATAAGAAGCAACTGGATTATACCCTATTATATCACAAGCAGACTTCAGAGACAGGGTCTGATCATCCCAAGTGAATACAACTTGTAGCAAAAATACAGGTTAAACATGAAAACATTGTCCTATCAAACCATAAAACTGCCTAATTTCTTGCAGCCACTCGCATTATTGAGCACATATCTCTTCACAAACTATCTACAATATTGTTTTCTATGCGTGTTCAATTTTGTAAGCCATAGTCATTAAAAAAAGAATAGAGCGCTATACAAATGAAATGAAAAAAATTATTAGAGAAAAAATAATCAACCAGCTACTTTTAATGTATCTTATACCAACCAATAATCTTAAATTGATCTACCTGAATTCCACTAAAATGAATTCCCACAATTCCAATTCATTTACTGCTTTTCATACACATATTCCAACCATCAAAATTACTAAAAATGTTCCCAAGCAATTAGGACATTTGCTTAAAACGTAAATAATTCCAACAATGCATTCTGTAGAAAATGACCACTAAAACCATTAGCTTAGCCCATAAAATTTGTCCTTAAGGCTACTAACTGAATAAATCAAACAGAACCAACTATATGCTTATTTACTGCATTTACATTTTGTAACACCACATTCAGCAATTTCTAAATGTGGAAGGTCAGTTCAGATTGCACACACAAGCAGTAACTTTAAAGCTTAGCAAAATTTTAGAAGTTTCTTCAGTATACTTCTGAATAAACACCCTCTACAGAAATACATCAGAACAAAAATCAGCACCATTCATATGAATATCAGAAGCACAAAATCAGTATATTCATAAATCCACAACGTATACTTATGCTAAAAAGTATTTTTTCTCCCAATTTTATCTAGTTCACCTTCTACAATTTTTGTTTAATGCACTTGCAAAGCTGTAAAGAAGCAAATGTTGTCTCCTCTGCTGCACACATATCCAGACAATACATCAATCTCTTGGTATTTTTCCACAATTTGAAACCAAAACAACAAAATTCATTTCTTACCTGCAATTAGGAGGAGGATCAAGGGTTATTTCAGCTAGCTCCTTCTGAATTCTGTTAGTGAAATGAGAAGAGACAAAAAGGATTTGAGATAGTCTACAGAATAACCAGGGAATTACACTGCCCTCTACCACCATGTAGTTAAATGCAAGGCTGGCTCTGCCTTCAGTAATGCTAACATGGCTGCTTCCTCTTTGTTCTCAGAGGCATAACCCAAATCCCTTAACAGAAACTTTGCAGCTTTTTTTCTCACTTGCTGCTGCAAACAAGTAAGTCATTTACACTTGATTGGAGAAATACTCATCCACCAGTACTCAGTAAAGAATATAATATCTATTTCAAAACACTTTTTACCAAAGAAATTCTCTTTTCAAGCTTATATGCAAATGAGACAAAAAGGGAGGAGGGAAAGCACTGGAATATTTGACAAGGACTTGAAGTGACTTTTACTGAGGTAAAAATTAACAGGCTACTGCAAGAGCACATTAACAGTTCTGACAATATTTTATCTGTCAAAAAAAAGTTTAAAATTTACAAATATCTTTACTTGTGAAAAACTTTCAAAGACTACTTGACATTCTAATTTAACCATTTCTGTTTTCCCTGATTTTAGGTACAGCACTTAAATTGAATAAACATTGAGAGAAAGAGGAGAAAATACATAGGCCTGAATTAAGGGGGAGAAAAGCAGTTCTCTGATTCAAATTTAAGATGATTTCAAAACTTTAGATGCGTCTAATATGTTCCGCATCAACACTATACTAAATTGAGAATTTTAAATTATGTCAAAGACTGCTGCCATTCAAAAATATTCTCAAGTTATTAATACTTCATTACTGAGACAATAAGGGTGAAAATCCATAGAAAAATATGAGTATTTATGAATCACCACAGAATGCAATATTTGATCAGTTTTTATATTCTTTTCCCTTATCAATAAAAATTAACAAAATGTCAAAATTGGTTAATGCTGTAAACATTATACATTTTATGTATAATTACTAGAGTTTGTGGATATTCCACTACTACTACCACTGATAGAGTCTCATTGACAGAATCTTTTTTTCTCCATCAGAAAACATAAATCAATAGGAAACAAATGATCTTTCACTTACATCCAATTAAATATGTTTCTCCTGCTGTTGAGTATTAACTTGTCAAGCACATCCACAAGTTTCAGAGTGAAGAGGCCCAAGGACAATGCAAGTTTTCTATCACTAGTGACACCTCAAATTGTAAAGGGCTACTTTTCAGTTTGATTTGCCCTCACAAGCACAGGAAGGGATAATCATAATTTAACCAGGAAAGTTACCTGTGATACACGATTTAAAGTCATGTTTTGTAAAACTGTAAGCAGATTTGCAGCACAATTTTAAATCTGCTTTCAAATACAGCAAAGGCCTGAATTTGCAAATTTTCTAGCAAATATGATCATTTCTGATCATTAAGTTTCATGAAGAGAGGCACTGCTAATCTCTGGAAGTGTCAATTTCATTAAAGAAAATTATGACTCATAAAAGGAAACATCCCCAAAGTACCATCTAATTTGGGTTCACCAAATTTTCCTTGCCAACTCCTTAAACAATCTGTCAGAATGTTAGTCTAATCTCTACTCAAGGACACTCTTAACTGAAGTTACCGAAGTACAGAATTAAGTTTGCTTAAAAGTATAATTCTAGTAATGTTGCTTACATACCACCTAAAGAATGACAACTCATTCAAGTACAATTAAACTGATAATGAAGTAAATATTTCTGAACTATTGTTATTGAGGTAAAACCAACAAAAGCGTCCAACCACCTGGAAGACAACCTGACAAAGTGTGCTGGATCCTTCTTTTACACATTACCTTTTAGCACTAGTGGATAACTTAGCAGTGGTTTTGCTAGAGAGTTTGGTGTTTTTCTTCTGCTGGGTGGCAGAAGGTTTTCTTTCCTCTTGTTCTTCAGGCTCTGGAGCGGCTGGGTCTCGCTGGTCCGCATCTGAACTGCCACTGCTGGTGCTGGGGCTCTCATCATCGGACCTTTGCCTATCACTGGACATCTTGGTGAAGTTATCTCTTGGAAAACTTTTAAAAAGAACAGGGGAGGAGGAGGAGAAAATGTTAAATCTAGGAAATAAACCAACAGCATTTTCTTCTAGTCATCTAAAATCGTCTTGTAATGAAAAAGCTTCAAAAGTGTTCACACTTATTTCATCGTACAACAGGGGTACAGGGGAGGTGATGTGTCACACAACGCCAGCGTTCAGGGACTCGCCGAACTCAAGTTAGAAAACCCACTCACATTTTTTTCCATCTCTTGGACAATCTATCAATTGTCTACTTTCTCAGAAGGCATGAAACAGATTTGCCAAGGAACTTAGGCAACAAGCATTAATAACATATGACACACTGTAAATAACAGATCTCGCTGAAAAATGTTTAAAAGTCACTAATAACGTCTAAATATTTACACACTGACATTGGTCAAAGCTACCAAATTCCCTTTCCGAGAGGAAAACACACCCTGTTAATCGCCCATATGCTTATTTAAGGTGGCGATTCCTCCTCAGTGCACGTAAAGCCTTTAAACACAACACTTGGAAATTTAAAAATCAACTAACGAGCTGCTCTAGCTGTTTCCACGGCCAGCAGCGAAGATTCATCCGGCCAAGACCGAGCTGCCACCCTGGGAAAAGCAGAATTCAAACTGCACCTTCTGCAAAGCTCCCAATGCCACCAAGGTTCCTCGCTCAATTTTTATATCACGGACCGACATTTTGTCCAAAATAACGAAAAAAATAAGAAACCCAGAGAAAAAACAAACAAATAAACAAAGCCCCAAGAAGTGCAACAAATTTCCGCGCCCGCGGAGGCGAGCCACGGCCGGCGGCGGCGGCCACGCAGCTCCGCGGCCCTTTGTGGGGAGGGCCGCGCGGGGGCCGCGGGTAGCGCTCGCCGCGCCGGGCGCCAAGTGATGCGAGCAGCCCAGCCGGCCCCGCCGCGGCTCGCGGACACCGGCGGCGCGGGCGCCCGGCGCGAACAAAGCTGCCCGCCCCCGCCCCCTCCCCCACCGCCGCCGCCGCCCCGGCCGCCCCCCACGCGGCCCCCCGGCCCCGCCGCCTTACCTCGGCCGCCCGCCCGGCCCGCTCGCGCGCCGCTACGGTGTGGGGGAGGGAGAGAGAAAAAAACCCTTCCTTAAGGAAATGGAGGCAGCTGTGGGGGGGGGAAGGGGGGGGAGGGAAAAAAAGAAGCCGAGGAGGCTCTGGCCGGGGAGTGTGGAACATTGAAAGTCGGAGGGGGTTGTGCAGTGCCGGGCTCCGGCCGGAGGGTGGCGCCGCCCAGCGCCTTCGGAAAAAAGGGGGGGGTGGGAGCTCGGCTGGGCGAGGGCGCGAGCTCCCGGCGAGGCGGAGGGGACGCGGGAGACCCCCGCGCGCTGTAGCCTCCCGCCGCCGCCGCCCGGCTCGGCTCCTCCCGGCCGCGCAGTCAGCAAGTTCCGAGGCGAGCGCGGGGGGAGGGGCGGGCGCGGCGGCGACGCGCGTGCTCGCTGCTTGCCTGGCGGAGGGGCGCGCGCCGCCGACGCCCGGCGGGCGCGAGCTGTTCCCGCGCGCTCCCGTGCGCGCTCTCCACACCTCCCCTCACCCTGGGGGTGCACGCGTCCGCCCGCGCGCGGCCGGGACAAAGACCGCGGCGGGGACCCGGCGGGCTGGCCCCTGCCGCCCTTGGCCGCGGAGCCTGTGCCAGAGAAGGCGGGGGCGCGGGCACCGTATCGCGGGGCCGCTGTGCCGCGGGGTGGCTTCCGGCCTGGGCCCGCCTCCGGGGCGAGGCTGCCCATTGGGCTACCCGCGTCCCCAGGGTTGGTTCCATCCCATCCGCCTGCGCGGGGGCCGTCGTGGCTCCCGGGGCCCCAGTACCTGGGCAAGGGCCCTGGGCGCGTGGTTGGGAGTCCCCCGCCGCCCCGGGAGACGGGAGACTAATGGGTGTTGTTGACGAGGCCAGGCACGCAGGCGGAGAAGAGCTGCCACTTGCCCCTCGCGTAAGCTGGAGGAAGGGACAAGTTGGGGTCCTGGGAATTGAAGAGGGTAGAATGTATTTGGAGATTAGAGGAACAACCTCTATTTCTTTTTGGCTCATAGCTTGCAACTGTCGCTGCCAAAGGGAACTGTCCTTCGGATTATTTGAAACCTTAAAAATCCAAAACAGTGTTTAAAATGTCCCGCTCAACATTCTTAAAAGTGAAGGAGAAGAGTTTGGGGTTGGGGGGTGGCGATGAGAGCGAAAACATGACACTTTTCTGCGGGACTCTTCTGTCTTGCACATGAGGAGCCAGTTCTGGAAAGAAAAGTCCTGAGTGATGTTGAGTCAGAATGTCCACCCAAAAAAGCTTTAGGTGGAGATAGTGACAGTTTTGTTTGTTCTACCATTCTTTTTGCAGTCTCCAGGTGGACTCTGCGGTTTTTACCCCGCGGCACAAAGTAGCCAGAATACAAAAACTTCCTGTTTGCCACCCAGACCTTCTCCAGCTACTGAGAACTTGTTCCGGTGATGGAGCCTCAAAGGAATTTGTGGATTCCTCTCCCACAAGTGTCCAGGGGCAGGGGTGCTGTGAGAATGTGCAGTTCACAAAGGGAGTGAGAATGGCAGTCAAAACATGTACACAGTTAAGGGAAAGAAGAAAAGACTGAGTGAGCCAACGTATTTGCTTACTATTTCTCCTAATAGAAAACTTTTGATAAAGGCTTGATAGCAACTCTAAAGAGTAAGTTACATTTCCATAATTTTCCAAAGACACAGTCATTCAGTTAACTTTATTGAGGGCTATATGTTGCTAGGTGCTGGACATACACTCATTCAATTGCTGTGTGACTTAAGCCAGGTCTCTACTCTGTGCTAAGAGCTCCTAGTCCAGAAGGGGAACAGTTCATTAAAGTTCGCTAGGTTCATAAGTAGTAAGGATATTCCACTCAGAATGAGCAGATAGAATATCTCATGCCTCAAAAAAGATCATGGTCTGTGTGTGGACAAGCATTTTGATTTGGCTGGGTCAAAGAGTGCTTGTGGGAAAAGCTTGTTAGTGAAAATAAAAGCAGAATTTTCCCCCAGCTTTACACGATGTGATGTTACAGCAGAAGCCAGCCAATTTGGAGTTGAAGCTTTGCTTTGTTTGGAATGGGGAGACAGAAAAGGAAAGCTGTATGTTAAACATGGGTTCTTTTAGGAAATTTAAGAACAGAAATAGCCTGAAGGCCCAAAGGCCAATTGCTGATAGGATTTAGTGGGGTAAGGAGCTTAGGGGAGAAAGATATTTAGTTGTTTGGTAACATCTTCTACAGAAGAAATAGTATTGGGTTGAAAAGCCAGGGAAGTGTATTCTAATCCTCATTCTACGAAGTTCGTATGACCTCAGGCAAGTTAAGTTATTTCAATTACTTTTATGTAAAAGGAGATTGTATCAAAGGTTCTAAGTCCTCTCCTGCTCAAAAATTCCATGATTCCGTGATTCTTTGGCGAATTTGAAGTCATGGAGTTTAACTTAACATTCACCCAACAGAATATTTAGGATCTACTAACTGCTTGGGAAACTGGAGTGAAACATGGGTCATGCTCTTAACCAAGCTCAATTGTTCAGTGGGGCAGCCAGAAACGTAGCCTGCAGAATGAGAAGTGCTGTATTAAAGAAGTAAAGAGAATGAGAAAAGAGCATTACTAATCATCAATTAATTAATAATGGAACTATTAATTCAGGTTGGAATTGTGGGGCATGAGGTAAAGGTCAAAGAAGGAAACATTAGATTGGTCCTGGAGAGAGCACTAGGGCCAGTGATAATGTAGATAATATAGATAATGCTCTTGGCAAAATACCTGGAATTTGGGTGTTCAACAAATAATACCTATTGTTAAAGTCACCGTAAAGATAATGAATGGCTCCATAAGGTTAGGGGCAGTAGTGCCCTGCCCCTACAATGTGAGGTGCCTGGCTGCCTTCATTCAGCTGACTCAAGGGGTTGTTCAAATGATTTCAGCTCACAGCTTCTCTCCCAGGTGACTTGGCATCACCTCCACCAGAAGTAACTTGTAAGGTATAAATTGTTTCTAATGTTTAGTTCTTCCTTGCGTGACAACTTGTTTTGTAATTATTTTTTCTCTCTTGTTTTTGCTATGTCAATCCTTGAAATTAAGGTTCATGTTTCACAGGCACTCTTGGAAGCATACAAATTTGACCTAATGCAATTATTTCATAAAATATTAAAAGGGCCCTTTTCCCATAAGGTCCCTCAGAATAGTTCCACAAGCAGACACCAGCTACCATAAAGAAGATTGTTTCCTCTCAGTCTCTTTTATTTTCTCTTGTTGGTGTGGGGTCGTGCCAGCCTCTCACAACCCTGAGAAGGGCAGTGGTAAGAGGGAAGATGCCGAATCCAATTGCAGTATTACAATGATTATCTCTTATCCCCTTATCCACCAAATGTTGTGACAAAAAGAGGCCTGCCTAAGGGCAAATAAGGCAGACCCCAGAATCCTTTGCACCTCCCTAGTTTGGGAGATGCTTTTTCCTGCGCCTTTCAATGAGTCTCAGTGTTATCTGTGTACATAACTGTGAGTATGTATAACTAAGAATTTCACAGGATCTATCACTGAGTTACCTAAGAAGTTTCTGAATTGAATGATTATGTAAGCTGGGGTATAGACCTCTGCTTATCCACCATGACCAGCAGCATCCCTCACACATAAAAAATGTAGAATAAATATGAATTTATTTTGTTGATTTTAAGGTACTTTGTTTCCTTCCAGTCAATAACTTTTCTAAGAGTCCCTTCATTTTTACTGGCTGTTTCTGATGCTTTCCAGTTACTTGGATCCTCAGTTCTCTGGCTAAGAAATTTTCTTTCTCTACCCATAAAGACTGGATTGGTTTACTAGGAAGGTATTTCTTGGCTCAGCCTTAGTTTACACAGCCTTGTTTGTCATTGTTAGTCCCAGTGTCTTTGGACCCCCAGAATCCAATGTGCCGCTTGACATCTGGGTGCACTTCCACTGCATCCTGAGGGGAAAACCTGCTGTGTGCTACACCAAGGGCCGGGCCCTGGAGTTGGAAAGGTGCATAAGCCTTGGTTTGACGTCAGATAACTCAGTGATTATTTTCTGTATTTCTCTTTTGAGATAACTCTCAGGGAAGGTATATACCAAAAAAGGCTCATGTCATGGTAAGGAGCCTGTACCCATGAAACAAAACCGTGAGCACCTTAGTATGTCAAAAGGCAAAAATTTTTAAAGAAATATTTAACATTATAACAAAAATGTAGTCTTGCTAGTTATCCAGAAAGGAAAGTTGAAATGAAATATCTATCAAAATAACAAAAACAATTTTTAGTTATTATAATAATTCCTGGCAAATTGTTTTTAAAAAAAATCCCTTTGTCCATTTCTAGTAGGAATGAAAATTGGTACATGTTTCGAAAAGGAATTTGGAAATTTTTTTCAGGAGCCTTAAATGTGGCCATACCCTTTGACCAGATTTCTCCATTTCAAAAGAAATGTACTTTAAGGAAACATTCTAAAAGTGAGAAAAATGATACTGAAAAATTGGAAATGTCCAACAATATGCAAATGATTACACATACTGATTCACCCACATAATTAAATTTGCCATTATTAAAATAACAGTTGTGAAAAGCAAGCTAAAATACAAAAACAGATTATTATAAAATACACTTAAGGTAGAAGTTTGTCTATTTTAGTTACTGGGAAATCAGAGCCTGAATAAATACCTCTCAAGGTACCGAGCACAAAGTAAATCATCTATAAATATTTGTTGAATGAATATGCATCATATTTTTACAATAAGCAAAACAAAAATGTCTGAAAACAAAAGGTTGACCAGTACCTAGATTTTAGAGTGACTATGAATATGAACAACTTTATTTTCTTTTTACTATATTCAGTGTTTTTCTAGTTTAATGAGCAGGTACTACTTTTATGAGGGGAAAAAAGATGTGAATAAATGCAGAGGTGTAGATTTGGCAAAAATAAATGCTGTTTTGTTTTAACAGTTTTTTAAAATAAGTTCTTACATAAATTAAAAGAAATGAAAGTTCAAGCAGACTGTTTTAGAATTTGTCAGGATTTTAAATTTGATGTAAGAAAAAATAGGGAAACCAATTTTAAATACTGAAAAAAGTCACGTGAAGAGACTACAATTAAATAAAACAATAAGCTCTGGCTCAAGGACAGATAGATCACTGAAAAAAAGTAACCAAGAATTAGATCATTTAATTATGTAACAGATGAGATTTTACCTAAAACATACAGAAAAGAAGTATTATGCAATAAATGACTGAGATAACTGGTTACCAATATGGAAAAGGTCACTTAAAATCATGCCTTATTTCATACATCAACAGAATTACAAGTGAATTCAAGAGTTAACATTTTTAAAACTCACTACTTAAGAAAATTAGAATAATTTGAGTACATGATGCAGAGATAGAGAGTTAGGATATACTATGCTAAAAAGCAACAACAACACAAAAAATTACAGGAAACAATGCATTTGACCAGATACAAAAATTGAAGCCTCAATATGCCTTCCTAAAGGAACCACGTACATGTAGCAAGTTGAAACAACAGGCTAGATAAAATGGTTTGTATAATACTATGAATAATGATTAGTATATATCACATATAATTCTGAATAGGCTTATAAAAAGATCAAAATAGTTAAAGAACATGTTAGAAATTCAAAGTTATTAAGCTGTATGTAAAAATATTTATCTTTGCCTTTAAAAATGTAAGAAATATATATTAAAATGAGGTACAACATTCTTGCCCTCAAAATTTGCAAATCTAAAAACCGTAATGCCAAATACCTGGAGGAGTATTATGAGAAGGGCACTTTCCTATATTGCTGATGGCATTGTAAATTGATATAACCTTTTTGGGAAGCAATTTGGCAATGTGTTACAAGAATCATAAAAATGTTCATACTCTTTTAACCTAGTAATTCTACTTCTGGGAATCTATCCTAAGGAAATAATCCAAAATATTTTTTAAATGCTATATGCCTGACAGTGTTTATCCCAGTATAATTTATACTGTATAAAAATGGAAACCACTCAAACTGTCCAACATAAGGACTATGCTTGGTAAATTATGGTTCATTCACTCGATAGAATATGATACATGAATATAAAATGGTGAGTATTATAACTAACAGTTTATCAATTCCTCCTTGTCGGAAAATCCTTTTCTATGAAATCAGCTCATGTCCTGCTTAGTTAAAAAGACTAACAAAAGTGTCATACATCATTATTTTAACTTATATTTTTACTTAACATTGTCACTTAAATTTTTCTGAGATGTCTTATAGTATCTTCTGTAAAATCAGGTTAAATGTATCCTTTCTGCTTCAGAAAACAAAGTTGTATCCATGATGGTTGAAAAATGTATAATAGAGATTTGGAAGAAATATGCAAACAATTATTTTGGAATAAGTAGCCTGATTGCTTGTGATTCTGGCTACCTCTTCCATATTGCATAAATGGTTATCTAATTAGAAAAGACTCAATAAGGAGTAGTGTGCTTTCTTTTGGGGCTGCAAATAAAGTAGTTTAATTTGATATGATAATCAGGCTTATGTGCCAGTTGAACATCTATATAACTAAAGTAGTAAAACAAAATATTTTTACAGAATGTTTCTGTTTCAAGAATAAGACTTTTAGTTTTATTCAGGTCCATTTTAAAGGCTCATTATAATTTATAAAGATCTCAAAAATCTTTTGTGCCTAGTAAAATATCAAAGTGTATATGATTTTAACTTCTCTGGATTATAATATCCCAAAATAACTCAGACAAAGTAAATATCCCAGAGTAATGTGAATGAGTTAAAAAAACAGTGATACAGAATTTTCAAAAAGAATATATGTTCTGTGTGGTAGAGGTAAGGAACATCTCCAACTTAGATTCATAAAGGAATGACCACTTAGTATCAGTACTAATAATCCAGAAAAGGATGTTGAGGTACTAGACTTTTTCTACCAATGAAATTAAGGATTAGAGACAATAAATCACTTTCCTAAAGTCTTAAAGGTAGCTCTTGACAGAACTGTACAAAGCACTTTGGAATTCTATGCCCATTCTGCTATGCTGTCATATCTACCAGGGCACAGAGTCCAGTCTCCCAAGTCACCCGCTCCTGTAGAGATTGTCAAAAGACTGTCATCAGAAAGTTATTAAAACTTTAACAGTCTTTTTGCATCTTTGTTCATAAACATGAAAGAGACCTTCTCTAATATGGTAGTATAAGTTCAGTAATCCTGTAATAATCATTCTCTATATAATCATCCTATATATTCTTGATAAGACTTATCACAATTTATAAGTAAATATTTATTTGTGTGATTATTTCTGCAATATTTTTCTCCCCCTACTAGAAGGAGGGAAGGTCCCATATCCATTTTTTGTGCCTAAGACAGTATATTGGCATACGTGGCATATAATATTTAGTAAAATAATTCTTGAATGAGACCAAGTTACCTCCATTCACACTCAGAGAGAGCCAACTGAAGGAAATGTTATGGAATAATAACAACAAGAAAAATTATCTTTTCACACTGCCTAATATATTTATGGAGCCAGTTTCATTAAAGACAGCATAGGCCAAGCATACAGGAATTGAAAGGTATTTAGAGAAATTAAAGGACAGTAGTTTCATACAGTGAAATAAATTAAAGATGTTTGGTATATGACTCTAACCTCTGAGATCAATGTCAGGGAGAACAGTGACCACATTTTCTCACCCAATTTCTAATAAGATCATGGTCAGAGAATGAGTACTGGACTATAGACTTACACTATTTTCTAAAAGTGTAGCAGGGCAGCACAGTTTTTCTAACCTGCTTAATAAAATGTCTGCTTAGAAGAGATCAAGTTCTGTGTTCTATAAAGCTAAAGTCTGGCAGTTAAGATTAAAATCAATCACCTCAATCAATCTCAGACTCATTGGCAGAGCAATTTAAAAGAACTGAAGGAAAATAAAACTGTTATACATTTGGTCCAACTTTCTCTACTACTTTATCAAAACATCGTGGTCGTTGACCCAGAAACCCAGCATCTTAAGTCCTAGTTAAAATGCTTCAGCCTTCTAGATGCCAGTTTCTTTATCAGTAAAATGAAGAGTCTGAAAGTCCTTTCCAATTCTGGAATCCCTATGATTTATGCTCTTGTTTAAATAAATAATGTTGAACACACTGAATTAACTAACATGGTTGTTAGCATCTTTAAAAACAGAAACAGCAACAACAAAACTAACAGTGCTTAAAGGCACCACTTATGCCAGTGATGATTTAAGTCCATATGTATCCACGTGAGTCGATTAACTGTTAAAATTCAATTTAGCTTTTAAAAATTAGAATGTCTTTCTTATGTAAAGGATACCATAACCAGCGCCACCTTTTCCCCATTATTTTGGCTATATGAACATATGTGTATCCAAACCAGCTGTCAATTTAAATGGGAAAAAATACATCAGCAATTCAAGTTGTTTAGAATTGAGTAAAGAATAATTGATGTCATTTTTCATTTTTAATAAGGTTGTTTCTACCATGTGAGATTTCCACTTTCTGGTTAGATTAATTCTAAACTTAATTTTTTTCTTGTTCTTAGAAGAATTTCTTAAAAAACAAAGTTATTACTACCTTATGGCTACTCTTGCTATACACACAAAAAGTCCCATAAAACTGAACTTAGGAGATACAATTACATGCATATCTGAGACTTTATTTATTCATATAATAAATATAATAAAGTCCTTTTAAAGGACTTTGTATAGTACAAAGGCACTAGAGTGATATGTGCCAAACAAAATAGGATGGCATCTCTGCTCTAAAGGAGTTATAATCTAGGAGGATAGTTTAAGAGGGATGGCCTCAAGGTCTAAAAACAGGAACTTCCTACCTAAAAAACAATGGCTGAATTTCACTTACCTATTCTTTAGGTAATAAGTAGCCCCTTGGAATTGTTTTGCTACCTTCAAATGCATTAGAGAGTAGGCCAGAGCATATGAAAGGTAGATTTATATACTGACTCAGCAAACAAATATTGAGTATCTATTCAACAAATGAAAAAACTGTGTTTTGTAATATCTAGCCCTGCAGAGAGAAAACTGTATTTTTGAATGTAGGTGACATGTCCATCAACACACACACGAGCACACGCATGCATGCACACAGAGCAGTCTCTGAAGAAATAGGGACTAGTTGAGTAGATAGAAAACAAGTTCTAAGGATAATTATATGGTGGTTAAATAGCAGCAGTTTAATTATTTTCACATTGTGGTAGGTTATCTTTTTTAAAAAAAATAGAATTCAGAATTCAACCTTTCAGCTGGGATACTTCAGATGTTGGACTCTCTCACTCACTTGCTACCATCACAGTTGTATCCCCAGTTCCTAGCACCCTGTTGGAGCTTTGTAAACATTTGTTGAATAAATATAGCAAACAAGTCTGTAGCAGGTACTGTTTTTTATGCTGTCTGTTATATACATTGACTCAGGTAATACCCCCAATAACCCCAATTATTATATGTTAATAAATACAAATGAAGAAACTGAGGCACAGAGAAATAAAGCAACATACCCGAGGTCACATTACATGACTAGTAAATGTTGGACTGTGCCCCAAAACACATGCTCTTGGCTGCTGTGCTCTGCCATTTCTGAAGAAAAAAGTGGCATTCCAAGTGAAGAGATGAGAAAGAGGAGAAGAAATTAACAGCATCATTGGCCCCACAGTGGCATGAAAGGATTGAGATGTCTAGGACAGCCTGGAGATGTTGACAGCCAGTGAAGAGTGGGGAAGTGCTGTGGTTTCACGCATCCCTAGGAGGTTGCTTTTGGACAGCCTTTGGATAGTGGGATTGACAGTGACTGTCCAATGAGGAAGAAATGTGTTTAAAGAAGCTCCTGTAAAAATCAGAAACAATTTGTGGTCTTCCCGGGCAATTTTTCTTCTACCAAACTCTCTCTAGTTCATTCTCTTTATGACATTTTCTTTCTTTGTCCCTTTCCTCTACTATCCCATTTAGGCGATTATAATGTTGAGCTAAATTTTAAAATATTTATTAAATCAAATGTCTATATCGTCACACACTCTCTCCACTTCTATTAGAAGAAAACAACTGAAGTAACTTAAAACTGATTTCTTATTGGTGAGGAACATGGAGGTCAGGGACTCTTAACAGAAGAGTAGTGTCCCCAAGTGGACTATAAAAAGTAAGAGATTATGAAAAATAAATCTTGGTACTCTGTCACTTCAATATTAGAAGATATGGCCAAATCTTAAATACAAAGCATTTCCTATTAAAATTTAACAATTTATTTTACATTTTTTTTAAATCCACCATTTAGATTTAGGAACATTGATTAGACCCTTCACTTTATAACGGGAACAAGCAGTTCATGTGTGCCTAATGTAGGCTGAGGGATAGTTTATAGAATACTGAAATCTCTGAGTTTCTGTAAAGAACACTAAATCACTGATAAGCTGTTATTTGTGCATTTAACTGTGAGTATATAAAAATAATTGTTAGTTATTTAAAGGAGTTGTCTGGGGAAAATTCCCAGCATCACCAGGCATCTGTGTCTACTGTGGCACAAATAGTGTTTGGACTAATGACTTAATCTGAGTGTACTTTAATCAAACAGAGTGCAAATATATATATAATATGTATACACATACATATATACGTATAAGTGTGTGTGTGCACAGATGGTCAATTTGCTACAGGAACAAGCACTTGTTTGTTAAAGACACTACAAATGAGGACTGACACTGCAGCAATCTCAACCACATAACTTGACAAACACATGTAACTTGAGTACTGCAAATATTAAGTAAGTTAAAACCAATATCGGGGACTGACATCAGGAGCACATGCACAGGCTCTATATTGCCTAGCTACAATGTGTTTTAATGTGGTATGTGCAATGTAAAATCCAGACAACAGGGATCCCAGTTTAAAGAGATTGATTTGGGGTGAGGAAAGGTGATACGGTATTCATCTCTGTACAGCTTCTTAAAACTGATTTACTGCAGTGGCTTGTGGAAGTAACAGATGTTTATTTGAATGAATATTCATTTGCTGACATCAAGTCCCAGTAGATGACACTTTCCTCTTAAGAGGTCATATTTTCCTCTTACAGAGTATTTGCTATTGTAGTTGCCAATTGTCTATTTAGAAGGCATAATATTAAAGGAGCTAGGTAAAGTGGAGTATTGATGTATAATCTGAACCAGAGGTAAATGTGCTAGTTAGAAACTGCAATAATGCTACATATAAACATCATAGTGAGTTACCTTAACTTTCTTGACAGCATCATGACAGCTTCTCATCAACCAATCATGAATTTTCTTTTAAATTACCTTATTAGTATACCACTTGAGCTGGAAAGATATTTAAGAACATTACCAAGGAGTCAAGTGACTTTAAATAACCACAGAAACCAAATAAAGAATTTTATTGTAAAGAAGCTTTACAGATTATAAAGTTACATGTGAATAGAAAGTATTATTTGGGGGCCTAGCTGCATCTCTACCACTTGTTATACAAAATCTTACTTTCTTCTATGTATATTTTTCAAGAAAACAGTAATATCAGAAGTATAGATAGCCTGTTATTGTCTGTTTGTTTCATAAGTTCATGCATTGGGGCCAGCTTATCATACCTAAAGTTACTTTGGCTCTGTAAAAGATTATTTTGGCAGAAGTTTTATTAGTGTATCAAATTGTCTTTTAAGAAACTTGGCCAGGATTACTGCCCAAGATGGCAAGTTATAAATTTTAAACCTTTTTACTACACACTCCCACGTACACCCCCAAGACAGTAGTAGTATTGGATTTTATGGTGGTATGATCCAAACACAAATTTGTTATATAATTCTAAAAACAAATAAGATAATTTTAGGAGCAAAGTTATAATCAGATAATTATCTGGTTATATTTTTTGGTTCATGAAATGCCTAGCGTATTTGGCAACGTAACTAAGTCTCCATTATCTATGGTGTTATAAGAACATATATAATATACACAAAGAAATCTGTAGCTAATTCAAAAGTATCACTGTTAAGCTATTTGAGTCAGCCTTCTTTCTCAAACTGACAGATGTGTTTTTGATTATCTAACTCTTCATATTAGTGGTTGTCAACTTTGGCTATACATTAGAATCATCTGGGGATGATTGAGGAGCTTTTAAAAATCCTGATGCACAGGCCATACTCCCAATCAATTAAATCATAAGCTCTGGGGTGAGACCCCAGCATTAATATTTTTTTAAGCTCTCCTAGGTGATTCCAATGTATGGTCAAGGTTGAGAATCATTGCTTTATGTAACTTAGTGGTAGGAATGTGAAGAATCAGTACTGTGGAAAAATGGTAAGAAAATAATATCTACTTGCTAAATTAAAGAATGAACATTAGTGACTGTTCAAATTGCCATAGACCAGTGATGTATAGAAAGAGATTATTAGGCTGTTTTTTTTTCTGATTCATTGAAACATCCTAACTTCAGTTCCATCTATTGCATGAAAGAATAAATTTACAAATTATAGAAATGTGATCTGAAGTACACCAGTAAATCACTTGCCCCTGTATTTTAATGTATGATAACTATTTTTTCCTATAGATTTCCTCTGTGGTCATATAAGAACTATTTTTAATTTGTTTAATCATTTTTCAAAAAAGTGGTTTTGAAGTATAATATACACATTATTGTGTAGTCATGAGGCAGAATGAATAATTTTCAAATGGGTAATTGGAGGTGGCAGGTGTCCTTGGGAAATTGATTTTTAAGCCATTCTCAATTCAGGGAAAAAAGATAAATCTATGCTTTCTACTATTATTCCTTAGTTATATTCATTTTCATAAAGTATGTTTTCCTGAGGTATCTTAGAGTTATCCAGTAAGAAAAATGAATTATAGTAGAGATACAAAAATTCCCTCCAACTTTAATGTAATTTCAGTAAGTTGGAAGCAGTTATTTATTTGATTAGATATAATCAATGTAGAATATAGAAGACTGTCTAGTACACTGATTAGACTCAAACAAACCAGGACTCAAAACCTAGCTGTGCCCCCTCCTAGCATGTTTCCTGGAGCACATCACTTACCTAGTCTAGAGTTTCACTTTTTTCATTTATAAAAGGATTATATTTACATCGTCTGTGTAAGGTTGTTAGTTGTGGGAGATTAAATGGGGGAAATGTTGACAGAATTCTTACCATAGTGCCTGGCATGTAGTAAGCCCTGAATAAATGGTAGCGATTTTTAGTTATTCAAACAGATTTTTTGAAAACCTGCTTTTTTTTCCTCCCTGGGAATATATGTCTATTTTCTGTAACTACCCATGGTAGACCTTTGCTATTTATTAGGCTATAGGAAATCTTTGCATATACTTAAATTTAGGCATCAGATGGCAAGGAGAGTGTCTGTTTCTGCACGAGTGTGCACTCATAGCTGTGCGAGTTGAGTGCATAATCCACCAGGCTTATTCACTAACTGAGGAACCCCGTCCTGTGCACCAGACAGGAAACATGTGCAATGTGTTTCCCAGCAAAGCAGAAATCACCTCCCATCCAGAACCATCTCAGTTACTATCAAAGAGTGGGAATCAAGAATCAACATATTCTAACAGTCTCCGTAATATATAATGTCATTGATTCTAACATGCACATTTTAATCTCTCTCAAATAAAATATACCTTCCAATCAATGATGTCTTAAATCACTCTCAGCCAGGCAGCATTGGTGATATAGTTGTCATTGCCTGTGACTGCATGAACTTGGCCATAGCTCTTCATATTGCTATGATGTATGATAAAAATATAAGTCCAATTAACCTTAAGAAAATTCTTTCAATAAACATAAAGTAACAATTCTAAGTAGTAAAAAAAAAATCATAGTTTAACTGGCAGTGACTTTTCTTCCATAGCAGCACATAAAATAATGATTCATTATTTGATTAGAATCAAATTTTTAATTTAATAGTGAGCTATTGTTTAATTGACAATTTTTCTTAGAAGTTTATAAAATAATGACATACTTTAGAATCAAATTTTCAATTTTATGAAATATGATAAAAGCACATACAAAAAAACACTAATTTTTAAGATTAGTCATATTTATCAAACTGTTGAATATGATTGTTAAATAACTCAATTAAAATTTTAATTTAATAATAAAATTCTTAAAAATGGAAAAGTGAGGCAGAAGTATAGAGTCAAAGAAGGAGATGTGTTTTGAGAAGGACTCAATTGCTGTTGCTGGCTTTGAAGATGGAGGAAGGAGCTATAAGTCAAGGAATGTGGGAGGTTTCTAGAAGCTGGAAAAAGGAAAGAGAGAGTTTCTCCTCTAGAGCCTCCAAAAGTGAGTGAACTTTCTTCTGGTGAGATCTACCTCAGGCGTCTTAACCTACAAAAGAGTAAGATAATACACTGTTGATGTAAGTTTGTGGTAATTTGCTACATCAGCAATAAGCAACTAATACAATTAATAAGGTAGAAAAATTCTTGTGATTATCTGCATTAGGTAAATGGTTACTAAACTTAGGAATTTAATAGACCAGTAAAAGTTCCAAAAAGTGCTGGAACCAATTGCTAGCTTTTAATTTTACTGCCTTATTCTAAACTTATTGCTTAAAATTAAAACACGACAGTGGCATATATAATTTTACAATAATAGAAATATAAGAGCAAATACATAAATAAATTTAATTTTGAAAAAACTCATTACATTGTCTTTATTTTTCTCACTTCATCCAAGGACCAATTAAAAATATCCTATGCCAGCCTCATTCTATGGTCAGGCATTTGGAAACTATATACTGACTGCATTTTGTTTATTTTAGTGTGCAGATTTTGGAGTTGCCTAAAAATAGGGAGATTGACATTAGAACAACAACAAAACATCCTCAGATTATAAATTCCTAGTAAAAAATTCCCAGAGGTTTGGAAAATTTTATTCAATGATAACATTATCATTACTTTTGCAGCAACTTTTTTGATTTCCCCTATCTTTTCTTGCTATGTATCCAAAACATGTTGTATTAGTTTCCCATGGCTTCTATAACAAATTACCACGAAGTTGGTGTCTTAAAATAACAAATACTTACTCTTTTATAGTTATGCAGGTCAGAAGCCTGAAATAAGTTTCACTGGGCCGACACCAAAGTATTGTTGGAGCCATGCTCTTCCCAGAAGCTCTAGGGGAGGATCTGTTTCCTGGTCTTCCAGCTTCTAGAGCTGTGGTTCTTGCACTCTTTGGCTCATTACCCCATTACTCTTTCTTCAAAGCCAGCAACATAGCATCTTTATTTCTTTTTTTTTTAATTTTTATTTTTAGTTAGGGAGTACATGCTCAGGATGTGCAGGTTTGTTACATAGGTAAATGTGTGCCATGGTGGTTTGCTGGACGTATCAACCCATCACCTAGGTATTAAACCCAGTATGCATTAGCTATTTTCCCTAATGCTCACCCTCCTACCCCCACCCGCTGAAGCATAGCATCTTTAAATCTCTCGCTCTCTCTGCTGAGATAGTCACATGACCT
Source organism: Gorilla gorilla gorilla (assembly GCF_029281585.2). NCBI lineage: Eukaryota > Metazoa > Chordata > Mammalia > Primates > Hominidae > Gorilla > Gorilla gorilla. The sequence continues at coordinate 83,431,585 of NC_073235.2, read as the reverse complement.
TCTCTCTTCTGTGTCAAATATCTCTCTGCCTCCCTCTTACAAGGATATGTGTGATAACATTCAGAGCCCACTCATATAATCTAGGATAACTCTCCCATTTTAAGATTCTTAATTTAGTCATGTCTCTAAGTTCTCTTTGGCATGTAAGTAACATTTACACTTTCCAGGGTTTAGGACCTAGATATTTGGGTACGATTATTCAGTCTGCCACTTATGCTTAGGTTCTATACATATTGCCCATCTGTTGTATTTACTTTACATTTATTCTGAGTTACCCATTAAAGTTGTGACACATTCTAAGATGTCTAGATCCTGGAGAGCCATGTCTATGACTACCAAAAAAGGGAGCCATAACACAATTAAGAAGTTTTGATTAATATCCTATTTCTTGTGTACAGTGTCTTTTACAGAAAGCCTTCTCCTAGGTAGTTAAATAAGAGCTACTCGTGAATATGCCACATTGATTTAGGAACATTCTCTGAAAACCTTGGTGCAAAAATGACACTCAGATTGCTAGGGCAGAACAGTCTACTGAGAACTCTCAACAGATGCTCAGGTGCCCCTCCTGTCATTGCAGCAGCTTATTCCTGAGATCGGCTGTTGCTGAGGCATATACAAATATAATTTAAGAGAGCTTTGAGGGCCTCTTCTTCCCTTCTCCTAAATTGCTGTCAGGCAACTGGAGGATCCATTGCACTGTGGGAAAAAAGGCGTAACAAAACAAGTTGGCAAACCCAATCCTGTGGTGGACACTGGCCGTTCTGTTCAGACCATTGCTGTTGCAGTTTGGTAAACAGTATCTGAGTGACTCTGACCTACCCAACAGCCAATTAACTGCCAAGGGGGAACATGGGTGTAGGGCAGATTTGTCTTGAAGTATCAGTTCCTATTAAATAAGACAAACATTTACTTGTCTGCCTAGAAAAGGAGAGATATTCTAAATTGGTGGTTTCAGATGCAGTTTCAGGTGCTATGGAATTCAGAGGTACCTCAAGCAAGGATACCAGGGTGAATGGAACAGACAGAACAGACCCAGCTCTGGGCCATCTATCCCAGGTTTACCCAGAACAATCTCACTTGTATCTGTTTTATTTATTGGGGTTCTTTGTAAGTTTTTGTTTTTAAAAATGATTCAACTACTTTTTTTAGAGTAAAAAGAAACTCTAAAGGAACACAGGTTATTTTAGCTCTTGTTTTTGTAAATACACAGATTCATGCATGCAGTGAAGGCATACTTGGAATACAGTGGTTAGGAATTCAGGTGTTAGAATCAATGTACCTAGATGAAAATTCTAGCTCCAAAACTTGAGTCGTGTAATACTGAACCTGTTTATTTCAACTCTTAGTGACAGACTGACCTTACACCTCTACAATGGAGATAATAACTGCCTACTTTCTCACAGGGGTTTTGTGAGGACTAAAGTATATCTTACCAGTAAAACTTAGTCCATTTAAATTTAGGAACAAGACAAGGTTACATACCATCTCAGCTTGTGTTCCATATTGGGTTGTAGATTATATTAGTCTGTTTTCAGACTGCTGATAAAGACATACCTGAGACTGGGCAATTTAGGAAAGAGGTTTAATGGACTTACAGTTCCATGTGGCTGGGGAAGCCTCACAATTATGGCAGAAGGCAAGGAAGAGCAAGTCATGTTTTACATGGATGGCAGCAGGCAAAGAGAGAGTTTGTGCAGAGAGACTCCTCTTTATAAAACCACCAGATCTTGTGAAACTTATTAACTATCACAAGAACAGCATGGGAAAGACCTGCCCCCATGATTCAGTTACCTCCCACTGGGTCCCTTCCACAACATGTGTGAATTCAAGATGAGATTTGGATGGGGACACAGCCAAACCATATCATTCTGCCCCTGATCCCTCCCAAATCTCATGTCCTCACATTTCAAAACTAATCATGCCTTCCCACCGGTCCCTCAAAGTCTTAACTCATTTCAGCATTAACTCAAAAGTCCACAGTCCAACATCTCATCTGAGATAAGGCAAGGCCCTTCTGCCTATGAGCCTGTAAAGTTGAAAGCAAGTTAGTTACTTCCTTTATACAACTGGGTTACAGTCATTGGCTAAATACAGCCATTTCAAATGGGAGAAATTGGCAAAAACAAAGGAGCTGTAGGCCCCATGCAAGTCCGAAATTGAGCACGGCAGTGAAATCTTAAAGCTCCAAAATGATCTCCTTTGACTCCATGTCTCACATCCAGGTCACGCTGATGCAAGAGGTGTATTCCCATGGTCTTTGGCAGCTCCTCCCCTGTGGCTTTGCAGGGTACAGCCCCCCTCCCAGCTGCTTTCATGGGCTGGCATTGAATGCCTGTGGCTTTTCCAGCTGCACAGTGCAAGCTGTCAGTGGATCTACCATTCTGGTGTCTGGAGGACAGTGGCCCTCTTCTCACAGCTCCACTAGGCAGTGCCCCAGTAGGAACTCTGTGTGGGGGCTCTGACCCCACATTTCCTTTCTGCACTGCCTTAGCAGAGGTTCTCCATAAGGGCCCCACCCCTGCAGCAAATTTCTGCCAGGGCATCTAGGTGTTTCCATACATCTTCTGAAATGCAGGCGGAGGTTTTCAAACCTCACTTCTTGACTTCTGTGCACCCATTTGTTTGTGCATATCATTTGTCTCACTAATCATAGGTATGTGATTAAGGTGATTTTCTTTCCTTCTTCCTTTCTGAAAGCCCAGACAAAAGCCTGTTTGACATCGACTGGCCCCAGTAAGTAACCAATATCTAACCAGAAATAGCGTTAAACTTGGCCAGAATTTGGTGACACAATAAAATATCATAACCTGCTTGTGAGAGTATAAATTGGTTCAACTTTTTGGAAGATCATTTGGTAATGTATCAAGAGACTAAAAAGGCATAGCAATTTGACTTTGTGCTCACATCTGATCATCATTTTTGGATGAAGTGGCTTTATGTATAGAAGTGTTTATCACAGCAAGATTATAAAAGAAAAATGGAAATAACCCAATTATTAGGTTATTGAAACATAACCTAATAATTAGGTTATTGAAACATAACCTAATATATGGTTATGGCAAAGATAGGGTAAAAAAAAAAGCAGAGCTTGAAACAGTGTATGTAGTGTGACCTGAAGTTTAAAATTATTAGTACAATAAGACCAAACATTTAAAAATTATTGAATGGAAACTTAACCATGCAGCTGTCACATCCATATAAAGAGATTGCATCCTTCAAAGCAAACCATTTACACATATCTGGTTAATTCCTTTGAATAAATTCCAAAACATGTAAATGATCCAGTATGAGGTATATTGCCATTTTTATTTTTTAAGTGTTTTATGTTACACTTTCAAATAGTCATCCAGAAGCATTATATCAATTTACATATTTCCCTTGTAGGCAAGCCAATTTCTACTTATGTGTACCTGTCCTACAAGGACTTCTTTATTTTTTTTATTTTCCAAATTATCTACCTTAAATGTGAATGTTTCAAAAATAAAAAATACTTATACATATGAAAAATGACTGTAAATGTATATTGGAAATGCAGACCAAATAAGTTAGAATATCATTTTCCTCAACAGTGATTGCTGGGAGTTTCCTGAACCAGCATAAGACCCACATATCAACCAAATATCTGTCTACCTACCTTTCTTTCTTTAAGTGGTTCATGTTTCTACTTGCCTGTACCATCCACCTCATGGTGAGATGGGGCTCCCAACCTAGTTCCTCTAGCCTCTTCATTTCTATCAGTGGTACTATCTTTCTCTCCCACTTGAAATCTTGGTACCATCTTTGATTTCTCCTTCCTTGCCCACCACATGCAGTTGCTAAGTCAGAACATTTCCTAAACCTTTCCTCTGTCCTTTCTTTGCATTTCCATAGCTCCCACCCTAGCACAGGTTTTTATTACCTCTTTTATACAACAGATATGTATTGTGGACCTACGCTGCACAAGGCATTATACTGTGGCAATATAGGATAAATGCTTTCACTCCTTCACAGAATTTATAGTCTAACAAGGCAGACAGAGAGTAAATGACAAATTGTAAAATTAATCATACAACTACAATTGTGGTAGTTTCACAGACGAAAGAAAAGTTATAACAGCAAATAACTAGAGAGACAGATCTAGTCTGGAGGGCTCAAGTGAAGATTTCTTGAAGAAGTGCTATTTACCTTGGGCTCTGAAGCAGTGCATTAACTAAGTGAAGCAGAGAGAGCAATCTAGGCATAATGGAACAAAGTGCTGAAAGAAACCGAGGAGGAAAGGACCTGGGGCGTTTATGATGCTGAGTCAAAGCCAGTTTGGGTGGAGCGCAGAGAATGGACTACCCTGAGGCTGAAAAGGTAGGTGGCCAGATCATGTAGCTCTTTGTAGACTATGCACTAGATTATAGCCCTCAAACAGCTTAAAATTAGCCTCTCTGCCTCCAGGTTAGAGCCCCTTCAGTCACTATTACCCACAACAACTAAGACACACTTATTTAAAAGACCTGTTGGGACATGTCAGCTTCCTGACTAAAAGAAAACAGAAAAACCATTAACAGCACACAAAAAATCTTTACTTAGTGGCTCATCATTGCCAATGGACTCAAGTAGACTCCCTGGGCTTTGGTATGGGTTGAACTGTGTCTCCCCAAACTTCGTATGTTGAAATTCTAATCCCTAATTCCCCAGAATGTGACCATATTTGAAAATACAGTTGTTGTAGGTATAATTAGTTAAGATGAGGCCATGCTGGAGTAAGGTGGACAGCAAATCCAGTATGACTGGTACCCTGATAAAAAGCAAAATTTTGGACACATACAGAGAAACACAGACACACAGACACAAACACACACACACACACACACACACACACACACACATACACACACACACGGGGAGGGGAGGAGGAAGGGAGAATGCCATGTAAGACTGGAGCTGTGCTGCCACAAACCAAGGAACTAGCAACAGCTAGGAGGCCTGGAACAGATCCTTCTTCACCTTAAGCATTCTTCTCTGCTCATCACAACATCCCTTTCCCAGGGGTCTCAGAGCTCTGGAAAACTAAAAATCGATCTCTGTAAAAAAGAATTAAAGAATTTAAGCCTGAGATGTATATATATTAAAGGGTGTTCAATAAAAAAACCCCATAATTTAAGAAAAGATACAACAAATAATATGTGCCTTTCCTATTATAGGTCTAATTTTGCTATTACATACAAATGAAAAAAATGAAGCTAATAGCATGAAATTGGCTTTAAACAGGATAGGAAATTTCTGCCATGGTTCAGATGCGGATAATAATCTATATTTTTTGCTGGTTTTTCAAGCTATAGGAGATGTACAATTTTGTCTTCCTAAACAAATTAATATTTATTCATTAAAGTCTTAACAGAGGTAGAAGCTTAAATTTTCATGGTTATATTAACTGTTAGTTTATTTTAAGGAATCACATTGAACCACCTAGAGACATATGTTAGTTTATAAGTAGAGTATGGTTAACTCAGTAATTAAAAGTACATTATTTCCCCTTTAGTTAAGAAGAAAAGTCAAATGATGCCAGTGGTAATAGTTAAAAAGAGTAGACAATATCTATAGCAAGTGACTATTTTCATTTGTTATATTTTGGTGGTGAGGAATCTGAATTATGTTGAGAACTAGAGCATTAACCTGACACTAATTCCAAAATAAGCATAGAAATAACCATTTTAATAACTATTAGATGGGTTGTGCCCACAATATGCTGTCTCAAAAGCCACCTCTACATAACATGAATTCATTTTAATCATTGAGTTTTAATATTAAGGGCTTTCCTCTTGGTTATTTGATTTCATCACCTATATGTCTGTGCAATTTTACCTGTAATATTCTGCTATGTTTTTCTGTTTACAATATATGTGAAATACAGAGAATATATTTCTGGTACGCAGCCTGTAAGATGGCCCCCATGACACTCACCTCCTGATATTCACACCTTGTATATCACTTCACCTTGAGTATATGGTGGCCTCGGTGGCTCAGTTCTGGCAAATACAGTGTGACAGAAGCAATGTTATATTCCTTTTTATATTAGGTTAAAAAAAGACTGCAGCTTCTCTCTTAAGTACTCTTGCTCATTCTCTCTTGTTCTTTCTTAAATCTTGCCCTCTCTTAGGTTGATCTTGGGAAACCCAGCCACCATATTGTAGGCAGTCCTGTGAAAAGGCACATGTGAACGATCTTGGAAGTAGAGCTTCTGAGGCTTGCCAACAGCCACGTGACTGAGCTCAAAAGTGGATACTTCAGAGACTCCAGCCCTGGCTGATAGCAGAACTGCAACCCCACGAGTGACTTTGAGCCAGAACCATCCAGCTAAGTAACACCCAGATTCCTGAGCCACAGGAACTATTTGAGGTAATAAATATTTGTTGTTTCCAGCCACTAAGTTTTGTGATAATTTGTTACACAGTAATAAATATTAGAACATCGAGTACATTGGCTTTCTTTCTGTCTTGAAATTTATCCAGCCACATTTAGGGGATTGAGTATGGGGCTGCTATGTTAAGTTTGGCCTTAAGTGGAGAAATATATCATTATGTCTTATTTTCAGTGGAGAGTTCCACAATTAACCCGAGTAGACTACAATGCCCCATTGTGTTCTGTGTGGTGTGTATACCTTTATTTTAAAGATCTTGATGAAATTCCTGATAATGCAAATAAAAGAAAAAAGAAAAAGTGAAAATGCTAGCAATTTAGTATCTGTTAGGTGTAATATCCTGGCACTATGCTTACATGCTTATATATTAAAGTATCAAGAACTGCCATATGTTTGGAATCTATTGTATGGTTCATTCACCCCTTCACTCATGCAATTTCTAATTAATCCATTTAGAAAGCGTCTGTTGAGCCCTTATGATGACCAGGCATTTTACCTGGTCATACCAGGTATAATAGACATATCAAGTGGAATATTACTAATTCTGCCTCTAGAAACTTAAGGTCTAATAAGGTAGACAAACCAATAATGATTACAATAGAGGGCAATAATTGACAGAAATAGCACTTGGCCCTGGATGCTATTAGCACAAAGAAGAGGCTTTGGAAGGAAAAGCTACCTTTAGAAGTCATGCCTGATGCTGAAGGATAAATAGAATTTAGTCAAGGAAAACAAGAGGAAATTATTAATATTTCAAGCAGAAGCAAGATGTGTGTCAAAGCACAAAGTACAGATAGAGTTTAAAACTTTCAATTTTGTGTGAATAAACTTGATGCGGGCCCTCTTGGTGCTAACACTTCAGTGATGGAGGAAAAAATGAACAAATAAATATGAAACTACAAATTGTAATAAAGTTGAATAAAGGGAAAAACAGAACACCAAGAACCAGTAAAGGGATTTGTACATAATAGTATTGTTAGAGGAAATGATTTTCATGTTAGACATATTTTTAGGTACATTTGGGGTAGTCCCTTGGAAAAGTCCCAGCACAATTACAGAGAGTGAAACTTGAAGGAGAAGGTGGCACTGGAGCTAAAGATTTGGACTTCATCACACATTGGTGTTAGTTAAAGCCATGGAAATGTGTAAGGTTATCAAATTGTCAATTATGCTGGGCAGAGTGCTTTCTGAAGTAGATTTTCAAAGCATCTTTGTGGGTTAATTCTATTCTGAGAATCTGTTACTTTTTTACATCAGTACAGGGTTTAAAAATAATTTCGAGTAATTTTCCTTAAGTCATAATATTAGCAACCACAAAAGCTGTTACTAATGGAGAATGGTGTGCTTTTAGAAGTTCCATTTGGTAAGTCTGTGAGTCTGCAAGGCAGTTAAGCCTAATGCTTAAAAAGCCCTGAATACTGGGATTGCTACCTGGTTCCACACACAGGCTTCAGCTCTTACTGTGTGACCCTAAGTTAGTTACTTAAAATCTTTCATCTCAGTCTGCTTTTGGTAAGCCTTTAGGTGTATAGTGCGAAAAATATGAGAAAATGCAGGCAAAGCCTGTGACAAATTGCAAATGCTCCACTAGAAAATGGTAGCTCCTCATAATATTATTATTATTATTATTATTACTATGAATATCAGTAATAATGGCAGCAGTAGCCAGTCATAGTAGTAGTAAATGCTTTTCCTGTGAGAACATTCTAAAAAACTGGGATAGCTTGGGCTATGAAATTATTAATATTTGGATATTTTTCCAATTAGTATTGCTGTTTCTCATATAAACATAAAAAAGAGATGTGTTTCTTTTCTGTGTTTGAGATGGGGACATGGGGTTAAAAAAATAGGAATGTGGAAACACCAAGAAATAAGATCAGGCAACTGAAGATATGTCTTCTGCCATGGAAGCTCAAAATTTTAGGATCTTTCAAGATACCCATTTGCTCCTGGGACTTCAGATGCTTGGTATTGCTAAGAAATGTGATCATTTCCCATTTCAAATAAATATGGAAATTAGTATTCTTTATTGCAATATTACACTATTTTTAATATAGAAATGTTATTAAATTTTCTGAATTATTTGGACTCAATGTGGGTGAGCTGAAGAGGTGACACAAAAATTCATGTCTATCTTTACCCCTTCATTCTGTTTAAACATTTTTATCCTAGCATGTATGAATAGTACTCTTATAATTTAAAAAACAGTTTAAAAAAATTAAGGTCCACATGGAAAATATGAAACAAACACAAGAATTTAGATTACACTAAACAACACGTGACTCTAGTAGAATCCTGGAAATGTTATCTGATAAAGAATATAAGTAGTATCATCACTTCCCTTCCTCCTTTTAAAAATAGGAGTAAAGTGTTTTAAAATCTGGTGTATTATTAATATTATTTCCAGGTGTTAGCTAGCTATTTATAGATGAGTTCATTTTAAAATAGGTTAGTCCCCATGAATGGCAGGCAAGGATATATGCCTGATAAGACTGAGTCTTCTGGTGTCATACTTTAAGGACCTCTTTCTGTAGAACTTCCTTCCAGCCATGAGTCTAGGAACTTCTGAATTTATACATAACCCATCCCTTAAAACTAGAGCCAAGAATTAATTTTATTTCCATTATGATGTAGATTGTAGTAAATGATTTGTATAGCATGTATAAGTCTTTAAAACATTTTTACATCTATTATCTTATTCTCCCTTCAGAATAACCCTGTGAAACTGGCAAAATAGGCAAGACTGTATCTCTCAGACTATTTTCTAATGGTATGGTACACCTTTCTATACAAGGTTTTATTAGTTACACATACCTATCATTAGTGAAACAAAGTTTAGGGTAAACAGACTTAAACCTATGTAAAACATATTTGAGTCTATTTACACTGAGTTAATTTGAATTGCATGTAGGTATAGCCTAAATATAGAACCAACATCTTTCCTAGAAATGTCTTGTTACACTTCCCTTTTATTTTTTTCCTAGAGGCCTGTTAAGTTTTTGATTGAGGCATTACAAATACACCTTGTGCTACATTGAGATATCAGCATCTCAACTGTCTGTGTTGATCTCTGCCTGATTATTCTCTATTCTTTGCCTCACTGAGAGTAGAGGATTCAGCTGTATCAACAGTTTGTCAAAAGGAAACTATTGTGAGAACACTTTTCTTCCAAAAGTGGGATTCAGATTAAATAACACAATGCTCAAACATTCTATGAAAGGGTTATTCTCCAATAACTCTTACATATTATTTCATCAAAGATGTTTTTAAACTGGGAGAATAACTTATTGTATTGGATTTGCTGCATTAGAACCTATAAAAAGCATCTTTGCGACAGATAAAGATTCCATTTTCTGGAATACAGGCATATAATGTTGGGCAATTTGGAGAAAATCTCTCTATTGCTCTTGTAAAAATTATGTTCTGAATAGGAGAAGAAATTAAGTACAGCAAAAATAGAGAAAGACAGAAGGGAAACTGAAGATTACCTCAGAAAAAAAGCAGAATCAGGAAGAACAAAAAATAACTGCCTTAAGGTGGTTGATAACTCTGAAATTAAAATTTAGGTTGAAAATTTCCTTACCTTTGATTGCCTCATGTAAGTTTAAATGTTTTAAAATTATGCCCTTTCTTTCTCCTCAGATGCTGCTAAAATTAATCTTACATTGATGAACAGATTTTATGTGATCATCAGTGAGAAGTGTTTTTTTTTTTTTAACGTGGATGGAGAAATTTGGCTCAGAAATGTGATTATACATGTTTGGAAATGGCTGGTAAGTAATACATCGGTTTCTACTTAAACATGAGGTTGTGATTATATACGTATTTGCAGATGTGAAATTTAAATATAATATCTACTGAGTGACACAATACATTATGTTAAAGCCCATAGCAGAGTGAACTTTACCATTTTAAGAACTTTTCATATGCATTAAGAATTCACTGGTAGAGTCAATTCTAGTTTTTGATGGAGTTTTAGATGAGTATGGTATAGTCTTAGTCATTTAGGGCTGTTACTAAAAAAAAGTCATAGACTGGGTGGCTTATAAACAACAGACATTTATTTCTCACAGTTGTGGAGGCTGGAAGTCCAAGATAGGGTAGCAACAGGGTAAGGTGCTGACGAGGGTCTTCTGGTTGCAGACTGCCATCTTCTTGTATCCTCACATAGTGGAAAGCAAGCAAGCTAGCTCTCTGGACTCTTCTTATAAGCGCACTAATCCCATTCATGAGAACTCTACCTTTATCTCAAAGACCCAACCTCCAAATACTATCACATTGGGATTAGGTTTCAGCATATGCCTTCTAGGAGGACACAAACATTCTGTTTATAGCAGGTGTACACTGTTTTTTACCTAAGAAATATTTATTTTTCTTTTCATCATTACTAACAAGTTCTCATTTTTTTTGATGCAATAAAGTGCATCACTAAAAATAGTGACCTCCTGATACTACCTGACATCTAAAGTAAGTAAGGTGACATAATTCTGCCAGAGAAGCAAGTGGAAGTCTGCTGTGGATGTGTCAAATGTTTTTCCTCTCCTAAGAGAGGTAACTTACTCCTTCACTCTTCAATCTTATTCTTTCTTGAAACTTAGGTGTGTAGTGAACCAACTGATGACCATGGGGCATAACAAGCATGATAAGGATAACTGGGGTAGAAGATGCTAGGAGCTTGGGTCCCTGATGATGGCAATGTGCAGCTGCCCAAGCCTACACTGCTCCCAACTAGCTGTTTTAAAAACATTATTTAAAACCCTTCTATTTGTTGGGGGGTGGGGGGTGGGGGGAGGGATAGCATTGGGAGAAATACCTAATGTAGATGATGGGTTGATGGGTGCAGCAAACCACCATGACACGTGTATACCTATGTAACAAACCTGCATATTCTGCACAGGTACCCCAGAACTTAAAGTATAATTTTAAAAAACCTTTCTATTTAAGCCATAATGGTAGGGTTTTCTATTATTCATAGCTATTTATCTTCATATCTCATATAGTAACCAATTCCCTTATAAATTCTTTGTCCTTTGACTGCTTTGGCAGACAGTGCTAAGTACTTAGGAGAGATAGTGCTTTATTGAAAATAGTGAAATGCTTCTGTACAATTTTTAAATTTCCCAGATCTTCCAAGTGTCAGACCCTTCCCAAGTGGTCCTGGTTACTCCCCTGAGGCCAACGGCACTTCCCACAATTCAGCAAGGAATAAGTCAATGACAGGCACAGGAAGGTGCCTCCAAAGCCTTATCTACATAGGTATTCCCCATGCCTCAATTTTGTTAAATATCTTAAATGTTATCCCAGATGAAACAACATTTATTCATAAGGACAGCATCAGTGATGTTTTATATACCTTAAACTGTAATAACATACACTATATACTGAATATTCATTTATTTCTTTTTCTTGCAGAAAACTTTCAGAATTCTCCTGTGTTTGAATTTTAACCACATACCCATGAATTCATGTTTCTTTATGGCACAGAATCTAAAGAACGAGCATCTTTTGCTCAGTTATGGATCGATCAATGCTTTTCTGGTTTTCTATGTCCAGGGTTATCTAATCCTATGCTCCAAAAACCTGCATCTTGGACAGGCCTCCTCATCTCCTGTTTCCTATCTTCTTACTGTCTTAACCAAGGTACAGAGAAAAACTTGGATACTGGGAATGGGAAAAAGCTTTGAGTCATCTGTATTTAATATTCTCATCATCATAAAGCAGGTATTTCTTATTCTTTCCAAATTCTCATTTTATGTGGCCTCAGCTCTTTCTATGATAACTTCAAGCCAAAGAACATGTACTTGGCTTCCTTCCTTTCTCCTTGCAGATGTTACAAGAAGGCAGTCCTGAGGCCTGCATTTACTTTTCTTTCTGCTCTTCTTTTTAAACTTTCCATACCTTTATTGGAAAAGAAAAAAAATCTTTATTTACTTCTCCACCTTTATTTTATATCTAGTCTCTATTTTCCACTCCCAAATCTTACTGTTCTTAATTCGATCAATGGAGGAGCTCACCATTGCCTGAAGGTTTTTAAATATTTTAAATATCATCTCAGATAAAATAACATTTATTCATAAGGATGGCATCAATGATATTTTATATACCTTAAACTGTACTGACATATACTATATATTTAATATTAATTTACTTCTTTTTCTTGTAGAAAACATTCAGCATTTTCCTCTCATTTTTACCAGATATCATAGGTATCTGGTATTTCAAACATAGGTTTCTGGTTAAAATAATAGAAGACACCATTATATTAAAATGGAAATTCTCAGTATGTATACACACACACACACACATAAGGGAAGATTATGATAGAACAAGAATAGAAAGAGCTTACTAAATTCAGTGAGCTGCTCAGTTAGATAACATTTGAAAAATTATTTTAAATTGTACTATAATATATATGTGTTAAAAAATAGGCTTTCTTAAAAAGGATAAAATAATAGCTTATACAAATATGCAATTATCACATGCAAAGATTTTATTTAACTCATTAATTAATGAAGGAATCAGTAGACATTACAATCAGTTCAATAGGCAACTTACAGTCTGAGGAATACTGAAATGAATATATAAATGGATGGAAAACTGGCAAAAAACAAAAAGGTAATTGTCCACAGGCAAATAATCAATTGCATTCTACCAGACACAATGTGCATTTCTATGGACAGGAATTATTTGCATTACCATCAGTTATGTATAATTTCTATCTCTAAAAAGTTTTAATATAACCCAGTCAAAGACAGACAGAGGTGATCAGTAGGTGTATTAACTAGCCAGGACACATCATATGTTCCCACCTCGTTTATAATTTTTCCCTTACGTATGTGACCTGGTGAAGTATAGCCAAAAGGTTCTTGATTCCCATCCTGGGAACTGACTTAATGGCCTTTTCTAGGAGGAGAAGATAAAAATGGGAGTGGGACAGAGTTGGGAGGGAGGACAGTTTTATTTTCTTGTGTTTTTTTTTTTTTTCTTGGGAGGACAGTTTTAAAGGACAAGACTAGGAAACTGAGTAAGAGTGAGGCAAATTGTCCTTTCCTACCCTACTTGGGGTAGTGTTAAGAGCTTGAGCCCTAGAGCCATAACACAGGGTTCAAACTCCATTTCTGCCACTTAACATGTGTGTCACCTGTTGGACAGATTACTTAGTCTTTTGAGACCTCAGTTTCTTTATCTATATAATTTGGTTATTAGTAGCACCTAATTGATAAGTTTGTTGAAGGGGATCAAATGTGATGACCTTCTAAAATGGTTAGCATAATAATTAGCTTGGCAATGTGCCAAATAATATTATTTATCATCATTAATATTTTTGTCAATATTATAGTTGTCTTTTAGGTGAAACTGATATGTTCAAGCTAAACCAGCTCAGAAATTTATGATACCATCAAATTAATTTTTGAAATTGCTCTATTAAGGCATAATGGACATACAGTAAACTGGATATACTTAAAGTGTGCCATTTGGTGAGTTTTGACATGTATGTAACTGTGAAACCATCACCATAATGAACATATTCATCACTCCCAAAAGTTCCATCACGACTTTTTATAATCCCTACCTCCCATTGTTCCCTGCTTCCCATACCTATCCCCAGACATCTCATTATCTACTTTTGTCATGAAAGTTTGCATTTCCCAGAATGTTTATTAATGGAATAATATAGTTTGTATTCTTTTCTCACTAGTTTCTGTCACTCAGCATAATTATTTTGAGATTCTTGCATACTGCAGTATATATTAATAGTTCATTCCTTTTTACTGCCATGTAGCATTTCATTATATGTATATACCATGTTTTTTCTCTTTTCTTTTTCTTTTTTTTTTTACCCATTCTGCTGTTGGTGGACATTGGAGTTGTTTCCCATTTTTGGCTATTACTAATAAAGCTGACATAAACATTTATGTACAAGTGCTTGTATAGACAAATGTATTAATTTCACTTGTATAAATACCTAAGAGTGGAATGGTGGAATCAGAAGGTAGGTATATGTTTAATGTTTTTAGAAACTGCCAGCTATTTTCCAAGTTAGTTGTATAATTTTTCATTCCTACTAGCAATGTATGAAAGCACCTGTTGCTCCACCTCCTTGCCCACACTTGGTATGATCAGTTTTTAATTTTAGCTATTCTAACAGTTGTGCAGTGGCATCTCATTGTGGTTTTAACTTATATTTCCCTAATGACTAATGATATTGGGCACCTTTTTAATGTGCTTATTGTCTACTTCTGAGTAAATACAAAGTGTTTTGCTAAAACTATTGTGGGGCTGTATTGGATGATCTATTCATGTGTAATATACTTCATCTAGTCCAAACCTATACCCCCAAAAGATAAAATGTAAAAGCCACAGAGTTGACAACATGTAAACACCTTCATGGCCCATAAACTGACAGATATGTGAATGAGTAAGCAGGACTGAATCTGAAGGTCTGACAGGTGATGGGCTTGGAAGCAGAAGTGAAGGATGCAAGAAATTTTCCATAGGAGATGGGGAACCAGAGCCTGTCTTACAGCTTGGAGTTCAACATCTTCTCACTCCTGTGAAAAGAAGCTAAGGAAAGAAAGCTTGGTGTTGCCCTCCTCCTTGCTGCTGCCCTACTGCCTGGGGCTAAGGGAGCAAGAGGCCTAAGATTAGGAACTGAGTCAAACTGCTTTCAGGACCCAAGGCCTGAATTTTTTACAAACCCACAGGTCACAATAGTATAGGAATACCAAAACACTGCAAAACTCAATTCTGGACCTGAGGTCTGAAGGAGTGAGAGAACAAATAAAACTGGGATGGGTAGAGGAGAGAAACTGAGAACAAACCCAATCCACAAATTCAAACAAAACCTACCTCTCAAAATGAACCTCATGAAAGAAGTAATAATGAAAAAGACAACCAACAGAGAAAATGAAAAACAAAATTATGAGAAAACAATTAGGACAATGAGGAATCTTGAAGTAATAATGATAACAATCACCATGATAAAGCTTAGTATGTTTTAAACCCTTGACACTTACCTAAAAGAAAAGACAGCCAAGAAAATCATCAGGACATAAATTCCCCCTGGATAAAATCAGTTTTATGGTACAATATGACAAATATTTTTTTAATTTTTGATTTTTCAAAGAAAGAAACAAAGAAATGAAAATCATGGCAAAGAACAGGATGACATGAAATAAAATATGCATATAAAAGAACACATGGATACGAAAAAGGAGAAGAAATATTTGAAATAAAAAGCTATTCTTGTAATACAAAGTACAGAAGATGGATAAACTATAGCAAGATATGGCAAATTGAAAAGAATGGCCATACATCCTTTGTAACTCCTTCCATCAAAAGGTGGAGTCCATTTCTTTACTCCTTGAATCTTGGATAGGCAATGTGACTAGATTTAGCCAATGGATCACTAGCAAAGGTAATGCAAGTGGAGACTTCCAAAGCACTTGAACGTTGGGGGTCTTATATGCTCTTGCTGCTGGGAACACCAGAACCATCCTGACACAGAGTCTGGGTTAGCCTCCTGAGTGGTGAGAGAGCATGTGGAGTGAGAGGTTCAGTCACCTCAGCTACCTCAAAAGCTTAGCAAAGCACAGACCCTCACTGACCTGACGGTGAATGCAGTTCCATGAGCCAGTACAGGCAAGACTAGCAGGAAAACCACCTAGGCATTCCACAAAATCATAAGAAATAAGTTGTTCTTATTTCAGACCACTAAATTTTGAAGGATGTTAGGCAGCAATAGATAATTGTTACACTGAGATAGTAAAAGACAGAATTAGCAAATGAGAAGATACTACGAAGAATTCACCCCCAACACAGATTAAAATATGAAAATGCAATGAAGACATATGGAAGAAAGATGTAAATATTCTTATGTATTTCTAACAGAAGTTCTAGAGGAAGAGAATGGAGGGGATGGTGGAGAAGTAATATTTGAAGCAATGATAATTTGAAATTTTCCAAAACTTAACAAAGTCATGAGTAGTTTTAGCTTCAAAATAATTAAGGAACGTTTTATGGATTTAATAAAATAATTTATATATAAACTAAACTTTACTATTCGTATAGGCTATTTGCATATCAACTTGAAAAAAATGTGAATTCTGTTCAAATCAAACTGAAAGAGGGCAGCTTCTCTTTTTGTAATTCAAGTTTCTTAAAATTTGACAAATAACCAGTATGGTGGTGGGGAAGGTCTCCCTGTAGCAAGTGTTTGCGTGTTAAACATGCTTTATTTTTGTCTGTCCATCTTCCCTTCTTTTAGGAATCAATGCTCCAACAAACCACATGGTTTTGATGGTCTCAATTTCTACTCTTGCAGCGGAGGACATATGAGCCACGATACTCCAAACAGTTTTTTCTCTCCCAGCAATTTTAAACTTCAGATAAATTCAATATAAAAATGTCTTACAGTCCTGTATTGCACATCTTTAACATATATTTATTTCATTTATAGTATTTGGGGTGGAAAGAATAGGCACACGTGTACTCAGTCCACTATTCTGTTCTAATCTTCCTTCTGTACTCTTATTCTGCTTAAGCTATCCAGTTTTTAAAACAGCAGCAGGTAGTCATCGTGCTATATATTAGATCTCCAGACCTTATTTATCTTATAACTGAAAGTTTGCACCCATTGACAAAATTTTTGCCATTTTCCCCACTCCTGGCCCCGACAATCATTCCACTTTCTGTTTCTATGACTTCAATTTCTTTAAATTCCACATTAAGCGACACCATGCCATATTTGTCTTTCTGTGTCTGCATTATTTCACTTAGCATAATATCCAAATTGGTAAAATTTTCTTCTTTTTTTAAGGCTGAATAATATAGTATAGTTGAAATTTGTTGAGAGAGTAGATTGTTAAGTGTTCTTACCACATACGCAACCCTCAGTGGAGATGATTTGTGAGGTGATGGATATGTTACTTAGCTTGATTGTGGTAATAATTTCACAATGTATACATATATATCAAACATCACCTTGTATATCTTAAATATATGCAATTTTTATTTGTCAGTGATACCTCACTAAAGCTGGGGGGAGAAACCAGCAGCAGATAAAAAGCAAATTTGATATGAGGAAAAAGGCTGCTAGAGATAATCCTAGTAGCAGCATTGAAGAATGACAAATTGGAGTCTGATATTAAGAGAAAAAGCAAAAAAAGAAAAAAAAAGCTTAAAATGGAGACACTGCTAGTCAAAACACACATCAATGGGATACTAATGTAGGGTGATATATATTTGCTTCGTCAGACTCTAAGGGCATCAACTTATATATACAACATAAGTTGAGTATAAAGTGATAATTGTATAGGTTTTTTAGGCTCTTTAGTTGAGCATATTATAGCTGTGTGGGTCATCATGCCACTTTAAAATGCTATTTTTGTAGTCTCTGTCTAAAAAGGCAGGAAAGTGACAAATCTGCCTATACATTTGTAAAAATATTTCTATCAAAACGTTCATTGTTTAAAGGAATAAACACTCATGTGTAAAATTTATTCCATATAGACCCAGTATTTTATTCCATTAGCTAAATTGTGATGGTTTAGATATTTATAAATATTTTTTGCTTTTTTACTCTGTCATGCTCAGGTTTTCATAAAAAACACTCTTGAATCCCATGCTGATAAAAATAAAATGTTTTTCTTTTCTTAATATGGTATATAATGTCTTAAATTTTATCCAAGGGAAATTTCTCTTCTCGGTGTAATTCAGAGTAGTTTTATTTTTCAAAAGGGAACTGTTTGTCCCACTAAGTTGTTTTTATTTAATGCCCTGACTACTGATTTTTCTGAGTTGTAAAAAGATCAGAGCCTAATTATTTTAGCTACTAGAAAATATTGTGTAACGCTTTCCTGAAATATCCTCTTTCAGACATCTCTAGAGTTATGTTTAAAAGTGTGCTGTGTATGGACTACTTTATTATATTTAAAAACAAAAAGATAAATAAAAGCCCAGAGACCCCAAATTACTTACCTACCCAGGCTAACGAATTTAATTGTCATTTGTTCCGCCTTTCTTTTAAAGTAGGAATGAAGCTCCTATATAAAACTCTGATAATTTTTATCTATTCTCTGCTTGAATATTTCCAGTTACAAGGGGTTTATAATCCTGTAAGGCATCCCATTTTAACTGTATCCAGCTTAAATTGTTAAAATATTATGCTGCATACATATATTGAAGCAAATTATGTCACCTTGTAATTTATACTATTGAGTGCACAATAGTTGTTTTTGTTTGTTTCTATAGATGAGTTCTGAACCTGTTTGAAGACAATAGTATGGTTTCCTTTGTATCTGTCTTCATTTGTGTAAAATAAATTTTTTTCTAATTTCTTACATAGCTATCTTTAAAAAATAAAGAATAAACCTAAGCTTTCTTCTTTCCTCCTGTGTTCATCTATCCCTCCTTTGTTTCTATCCTTTCTTCCTTATTCAGCCCAAAAGCCACTGAATGGAGCCAATTAAGATAGGAGTGTATGTGGTGGAGAGAAGAGTGATGACCTAGCACAGGTGTGAGAGCCTGAGTGGGGTGAGGACACCCAGGCTTGGCTACAGATACAGGGTCAAATGATGTCATAAGGCCTCTCTCCACATCTTGGCTTCCAGGCAGCAGCAACATGGCCATTCTTACTTCAAGCTTAAATTCAAACAAATGACTGGGAATTGACTCTTAATTCCATCCCTCAATCAATATTTGTGACTGAGAATACAATGATTGTTTGTTAATCTTGGGTTTTAATTCATTTTACCCAATCAGTGGACAGAAGATAAGAAAGGGATCAGTGGACAGTCTGGATCTTGTTAATAGGAGAGGGAGAAATAGATCCTGGGTAAGCTAAAACTGTAAATGTCCACTGTGGAATAATTTAAGGTTTTGAATAATGATATTGTATCTAGACTTTTTAAATAAATACATATTTCTTACTATAGGATCATTCCGTAAATACTCTATTTCGTGACTTGTTTTTATTTTACTTAAAACCAATAAAAAACATTTTATTTTGTCAGTGAATATTCTTTTAGAAAATAATTTTGATAGGTACAAATATTAGTTTTATTGAACAGTTTTCTACTTTTGAACATGTAAGTTCTTTGCATAGTTTACTTTGCTAAACAACAACACTGCAAAGACTCTTTGCATACAACTCTTTGTGTGCTTTTCTAAGTATTATTTTCCCAGGATAAATTTCTAAAGGTAGGATTAGTAGGTCAAAGAATATGCCAGTTTTCAGCTTTTTCAACCATTTGTAACTACCATTTTTCATTTGGCATTTAATAAACACTCAATATTTGTTGACTGTTTCTTGCCTGCCTGCTTCAGTTTGCCAAGGCTTCTTTTTATTAGTGTCAGAAAGGAGTATAATACTTCCAATATGTAGCAGATATTATTGGCACCAATACTTTCTTGTTCTGAAGGGTATTTTTTTCTCTTGCTTAAGATTGTGTTCATTTGTGTAGTTAGCAATACTGATATTCACACCTTGTATTGTGCCTTCCCATTTTACCAGGGTTGATCTGTATGACCAAGGGATTACAACAGAAATTATGGCATGTTACTTCTGAGGTTCATTTATGAAAGACACTATGGTCTCTGTCTTGGTTATTTCTCTCTCTCTCTCTCTCTCTCTCTCTCTCTCTCTCCTTTCTCTCTCTCTGTTTCTCTCTCTTGGAACACTTACTCCACAAGAAGCCAGCTGCCATGTTGTGAGAACAGTTAGGTAGCTCATAGAGAAGCTCATATGGGAAGGAATTGAGGTTACAAGTTTAAGACCAGCAACGTATTGAGGCCTGCCAAAACTCATGTGAGCGAATTTGAAGTGGTTTATCCTGCTAAATCTTTAGATGACTACAGCTTCAGCTGACAGATTAACTGAAACCTTACGAAAGATTCTGGGTTACAACCACCCTGTCATTTAGTAAAGCTGCTCTGGGATTCCTGACCTACTGAGAGTTAATAAATTCTCATTCTTGTAGGCTGCTAAGTTTTAGGTATGATTTGCCACACTGCAATAAATAACTAATATTCCCCATATCTGCTATAGAGATTGAATTTTTAACAAAAACATTCCCACAAAGAAAACTCCTGGCCCAAATCGTTTCACTGGTGAGTTCCATCAAAAACTTAGTTACAAAATAATATCAAAGTTATACAAACCTTTTCAGAAAATAGAGGAATAAAAGATAATTTTCAGTTTATTTTTGAGGCCAAATAATGCCATTATGAAAATCAGATAAAATTACTATGAGAAAAAAATTATAAACCAATTATCTCTCAGCCATAGATGCAAGAAATGTTAATAAAATATTAGTACATCAAATTAAGTAATATACTAGGACCACAATATATCATGACCACGTGGGATTTAGCATATAAATGCAAGATTCTCTTGACATTCAAGAATCAATGTAATTCAGATTACATTGTAAAAGATCAAAGCAGAAAGAAACCCACAATCATTATAACACAAGCAGAACCTGTATTTGATAAAATTCAGCACCTATTCATATAAAAAATTCACAGAAAATTAGAAGTAAATGAAAAAATCATTCATATGTTGGAATGCACTTATGAAAAGCCAACTCTTTAGTGTTGAAATATTAAAACTTTCCCCACCCCCACTTCTATTCAATATTGTGCTAGATAGAAGTTCTAGTCAATGCAGTGAGGCAAGAAAAAAAAAATGACACAAGATTGGAAAAAAATGTAAAAAACTATTTCGGATTATATGATTCTGTACAGAAAAACCTAAAAATTTTCCAAAAACCAACTAGAAGTAAGCAAATTTAATATGCTGAGAATCCAACATCAGTGTACAGAAGTCAAGTATTTTTCTCTAGAATAGTAGGGAACAATTGAAAAAGGAAACTAAAAAAAAAGTATCATTTACAGTAGCATCCAACAACATAAAATTCTTTATGTTAACAGAAAATGTGCAGAACTCTGCACTAAAAACTACTAAGCACTGTTGAGTTCAACTAAAGCAGACCTAAATAATGAAAAAAGATATACCATGTTCTTGGATGGGAAGACTAAACATTCTTCCCAAATTGATCTATACATTCAATGAAATCTCAATATAAATAATGCAAGACTTTTTGAAAAATTGACAAGCAGATTCTAAAATTTGTACGGAAAATTTAAAGAACCTAGAATAGCCAAAATCATCTTAAAAGTGGAAAAGTTTACACAACTTAATTTCAAGACTTGTATAAAGGTACAGAGTTAAAAAGTGTAATATTGGTCAAAATATAAATGATTGATTAATGGTACAGAATACAAGTTGTCAATACACCCGTCTGTGTGGTCAAATGATTTGGTGCCAAAACCCAAACCAATTCTATAGGGAGTAATGTTTTTCAATCAATGGTGTAGAAACATTTGGATATTCACATGGGAAAAAAAATGAACGTGCCTATCTCTACCTACCGCATATCATACACAAAAATTCATTCAAGAGGGAAATGGCCCAGGCGCAGGAGTCCATCAATAGGAGAATGGATAAATTGGTGTATTCATACAATAGAATACTAGTTAGCAAAAAAGTATTAAATTAGTGGCACAGTCTGCAATATTGATGCATCTCAAAAACATTATGCTGAGTGAAGGAAGCCAGCATCCCCAAAGTGCATATTGTATGTTATATGAAGTTCTATGAAATTAATCTATGATAATAGCAATCAGAATAGTGTTCTTTCTGGGTGGGAGAGAAAGACTGGGCAAACGCATGGAGGGAACATCCTCAAGAGATAGAATTACTCTATATTTTGAGAGGTGTGTGGGTTACATAAGGTGAATGCATTTGTTAAAACTGAACAATATCCTTAAAATCTGTACATTTCGCTGAATCTTAGTCATACATCAATACATTTTAAAATATGCATACATTTTAATTGTTGTTCTTCTTTAGAACCTTCTCTTTATCAGTCCATTAATCAGCACACATTGAGCAGAGCAATTCAACTGCCAATGAATGTATCTATCAGAATCTCTGTTTAGTCAATGTCTATCCACTGTCTCCAAGAATATCATGAGTTACCTGATCATGTTAAATAAAGCTGTAATATATCTGTTAACACTTCTGAATATATTGGTCCAGTAATTCTAATGTTACTGATGGGATTAGACAAAGAAGTTAGTTTTAAGTTTTATAAATATTTAAGTATCCTATTTTTCATGTTTATTTTCTCCTCGTTTCTTATATTTTGTGCCACATTTATTTAGCTTATTCTTTAACATATCATACAGTGTCCATTTCCTGGCAATTTAAATTTTGCTCCAAGATGTGAAATATACAGTATATTAAAAAGGAAGACTAGAAGAATAGGAGTAAACATAGAATTCTTCTAAACTGAATGGCAGGGAGTATGAGGAGGAATATTCGAGCAGGGGGAGCTGGACAAAAGGGAGAGTGAAAGGAGTTAGGGAGTCATTGGTCGAAAGATTTAGGGGTTGTGTCAGGAGCTGTCCGAGGTCTGAATCAGAGGCCTCAGGCAGCCACTTTTTCCAAAGTGGTCCCCCAAATGACACAGGTACTGTGGGAGAGAAGTCTTTATTTATGTTTAGTCTATGACAAACCTCTTCATCTAGAGAGGCAATTATGGTAAAATATTATCTAAAATATTTTGGTAAAATTATGGCAAAATAGTGTCCAATTATCTAAAAATAAAAAATATTTTAGGGAGGGGCCTGACTTAACTAAAGTGATCTTATTAAAAATACTTCACTCTATAATTGCTATATAGATTTCATTGTTATGATGATTCATAAATTAACGAGAAGCCTTTAGTTTCATCGTGATCTGTTGGTAGCCAGTTGAAGGGCATGTGCACACCATAGGCAATGGTGTTCGGGACTAAGCGAGGGATGTTATTTTATAATCCTATTATTTGATGATGGTGTTTATGATGACAACACTTAGTGCTCTTTAAGTTCTTAATATATGCCAAGTAGTATGGTAATATTTTCCATGTATTTATTTAAATAAATCTTCATAACAACACTAGGACATAGTACTGTTGTTATTTCTATTTTACAAATAAGGGAAGAGAGCTTTAAGAGCATGATAATACACTTTCATCGTTACTCAGCTAACAATGGCTGAGCCCAAAGTATTCCTTTTAACCAACATGCTGTGATCCAAAGCATTCAACTGCGAGTAATTGAATGCTTATATAGTTGCTCTTTTCTTTTTAAAAATATTCCACTCACAACACGTTGATACTTTTAATATCCTTTTTTCTTAAGGTTCTTTATTGTTTACTTGTGACAGCATCTTCAAAGAATAAGGGCAGAAATCTTATTTCTATGTTCTTTAATGTAAAAATGAAGCTTTTAGGAGAGATGGATTATCAGTGAAAATAAACGACAACATTCTCTGGCAATAAAAGTAATGAGACAGACAGGACAAAAGTAATGACATCCTCTAGCATAATCTTGGCAGAAAATAACTAAATCACCTTGAAGGAGACAAATTATTACAAAACACCATCCTTGTCTAATATGGATTGACAGGGAATGACAAGATTCTTCAAGAGAATGGCAGCCCACAGGCCCATATGCTTTCAAGGGATCAAAGGGACTGACACTTCCTGCCAGCCCCAGCTAAACAGAAAGCAACTTGATTCTCTCCAGACAGATATTTACCCTAAGATATTATTTCTGGGAAAGGGAGCTTATTTGGGAAATTTGACAGCAGTTTTTTCCTACACATCCTATCAACTGTTAGAATAAAACTGGGATGAGGGATAATCTACCAAACCTGTTCTTGGAATCCAAATAATTCATAAATCTTTAGCAAGCTAGAGAACTTGACCTACTGCATAACACAATTGTTTTATGTAGGCCATGCTCAGCATTTGACTTACAGATTATTATTATTTTCTATTAACATACAACTTTTAAAAAGTTTTGAAGTTTTTAAAAAATGTATAAATTCAGTTTATCATCCACCAAAATAGATTTTAATAATCATCTAGAAAGCAAAATAAATAGCTTTGGTGAATTTAAATGTTAAATAATAATGAAAGGTCCAGGAAAAAAACTATAGGAGAAAAATTTATACTCGTGGGGATGAAGAGCACTTTTCTAAGGATGACATGAAATCCTGAATCCATATGGAAAAGATTTATTTGATTACATAAAATTGTGAAACACTACTAAAAAGTCAAAGACAAAGGATAAACTAATGGAAACAACATTTACATCCAGTATTAATTCATTACTTAGTGTCCTTAATATAATAACTCTTGTAAATGATTAAAAAAACATTTGAAATATTAAAGTATATGAACTTTACTTTAAAGAGAATGATATTTAAATGGTTATTGAATATATAAAAAGATGTTCAATCTCACCACTAATCAAAGGAATGCAAACCCAAACATCAGTGAGATCTCATTTCTTATCAGACTTGCATTCAAAAGAATGACAGTGGTTTTTGATGTTGAGGTATCAGAAAATACACTATATCCTGTGTCATTTGTGGATTGTCAAATGATACATGGAGGTAAAAGAGAAGAATTTTGTCCGTATCTCTCAAAATCTAAAGTAGGTACATTCTTTGATTCCACTTCTTGAAATTAATCTTACAGTAATCCCTTTAGAATGATAAAAATATTCCTATACATTCTTGTTCACTAGAATACTGCTTACAACTTTTATGATTGGAATAATCTGAGATTTATAGAAGAATTTCAAGAATAACTCAAGAATATACCTTTTACTCGGAATGCTCAAATGTTAACATTTCGTAACATTTGCTTGATTCTTCTCTTTCTCTCTACACACACACACACACACACACACACTTTTTCTCCTATACAGGATACTCTTTACCCCTAAATACTTCACTGTGTATTTCCTAAAACTCTAGGATATTGTTACATATTCTTAATACATTTATCAAAATTAAGAAATTAATATTGATATGATATTTTTCTAGAGAACGTATTCAGATTTCTTCAATTGTCCCAGTAATGTCCTTTATAGCAAAGAAGGCTACAGACTGTATTCATTGTCTTGTCTCTTTAGTTTCATTTAATCTGGAAGAGCTCTGTCTTTCTTTGTGTGTCATGATGTTGCCATTTTTTAAAAAGTCCAGAGCAGTTATTTTGTAGCTTTTTTATACCTTTGGGTTAATCTGATGTTTTCTCATGATTAGGCTCATATCAGGCATTTTGGCAGGAATACTCCAGAAGTCATGTATTGTTTTCTTTGGTCCATGATACCAGGGGGCACATGCTACTGTTTTGTGCTTTTACCGGTGGTGTTACCTGTGATCACTTGGTTGAAGAATTGCTCAATAGGTTTTTCTAGTGTAAACACGCCATTTTTCTCTTTTTAATTTATAAGTATTTATGGGTATATGTTGAAAGATACAAATATTTGGGTATCCCTCAAACTTTCACCTAATCATTTTAGTATCCTATAATGATGTATACCTAGATCAATTATTAGTATGATGATTGCCAAATACAGATTTTCTAATTCCACCATTTCTTCTACATTTATTTGTTTACTTTCTATAAGAAAGATTCTCATATTTTATCTATTTTTTTCTTTGTGTTCGTATGGAATAATGGATTTCAATTTAATTCAAGAAAAAATATTGTATGAGGATTTATTAACATAATATTAACAAATACAATATTTATTAAGATATAATTTTTTGATGCTCAAATTATATCAGATTTAGCAAATGAGACTGCTTTAAGTTAGCTTACATGTCCCTTTGACATAGCTTGATCATTTTTAGGACACTTTCCTAGTTTCTGATACAACAAGATGGTTCAGGCTCATTCTCATTGTCCCAGCTGTGGAATCAGCCATTTTTCTGAGGAGCCCTGGCTCCATTTAGTGGAGAGTCATATTTCAAAA
The DNA here is from genome assembly GCF_029281585.2 of Gorilla gorilla gorilla. Classification (NCBI taxonomy): domain Eukaryota; kingdom Metazoa; phylum Chordata; class Mammalia; order Primates; family Hominidae; genus Gorilla; species Gorilla gorilla. The sequence continues at coordinate 83,405,316 of NC_073235.2, read as the reverse complement.
CCAGAATCTGTGTAGTACGTATGTGGAACACCACACTTTGCTTTTTATCGTTTTGGTTTTTGAGCATCATTCTTAATAATAAAGAATTATGAATTATTTAAATGTTTATTAGAGGAATCAGTTAAAGAATTTTTGTGTAATTGAATACTATACAGCTGTTAAAAATAATGAGGAATCTATTGTAGTGATGGAAGAAGACCTAATGTATATTGCATTTGCGAAAAACGAGTTAGTGAACAGTTGATATAGTTTATTTTAAATATTATATATAAGTAAACGTTCATTCAAACAGAAAAATTTTAAAATCTGAAAGTTTACACACCAAAGTACAATATTTTTTTTAACTTCTGTCAGCAGGATGAGAAATATGGTGAAGTTTTCATTTCTTTATAGCTTCCTATAGCTTTTTTATATAAAGCATTTATCTTTTTAAAATTTAAACACATAAATCTAAAATCAAAAAATACAAAATAAAACAACAAAAACAGTATGGGTGCAATGGCTTACAAAATAATAAAATTTATGAGGAAGTTAGGGAAATGACCTCATTATACATTAGTAAAATTGCTAGAATTAGTCCTCATTAGTCAATTAGTTTATAATAATTGTCTCAGTCAGTAATCAATTTTCTCCAAGTCTCGTTTAGTAGCCTCATCAGTTAATTGCTTTCATCTATAAACAAATTTTCATTTAACTGGGCAAAAACTTGTCATCATATCTCCATGTCAACGCTAATCAATGCTTCTAGGGTGTGTTTCACATCCATGTGGCCCACTCCTGATTTCAGCTGAAGCTATGAGGGGTGGTTCCATGCCAGCTCAGACTCACCCTGTCTTGGCAGTGACCAGCCCAAATCACATGCAGCATGCTTCCACACTCAGCCAGGGAATTCTCCCTGGAAGATTAAATGCTATTTTCTATAATGTGCTCAAGGAAGGACTTCTGGTAAGATGATATTTCAGTAGACACTTGAATTAAAGTGTGCAGATAGCTTGGGAATAACCTTTTCCAGGAAGAAAAGCAAATGCAATGCCTGGGGTGGCAGCACGCCTCTCTTATTTGAGGATCAGAAAGGAGGCCAATGTGGAGGGTAGTGATGAAGGACAGGATGAAAGATAAGATCCTAGAAGAAAAAGAAATCGTGAAGGAGAACAAGAGGTTAACAGAAGGGTAGGATAATGAATATGGAGTTTATCTTGTGAGTTCAGATGCGTGAGATGATTTAACTTCTATTTTCAAATGATCCCATTGGCTCCCACGTGTGGAGTATACAGTGCCTAAAAACCAGGTGGAAGGGTTTCAGTAGGAGCCTATTGCAATAATCCAGATGAGAGACTGAGATGGTTGAGACTCTAGTGATAAAGGTGGAGACAGTCAGACTCTGGGTATGACTGGAAGGTAGAGTTCACACAGTTTGCCTATGGGATATGGCTCGTGAGAAAAGAGATGAGGCATGGATGATCTCAAGGTTTTTGTGTAAACATTGAGAGAACGGAAATTTCTATACTGATAAAGAAAATATGATGATAATAGAAGACTTGACAGAAATTCACATGGTAGGTTTTCTCATGTTAAGTTTGAGGTCATTATTTGACATGTAAGAGGAGAGGTTGAATACATGAGCCTGGAGTTCAGAGGAGCGGCTGATGCTGAAGATCACCTTTATGAGGTTCACAAGTTGTTCATTTGTGGTTAGTATTTAAAGTCATGGAACTGAATGAGATTACCTAGGATATAATTGTAGAGAATGTAGTGGAGAGGGGTCCCAGGATTGACTCAGGCACACTGTATCATTAAGATTCAGCTTTCTTACTTTTGTCTGGCCTGCTGACATGCCATCCAGACTGAGGAAGACCCAGAAACTTTTGGGCTATGTGAGCGACGGCCACAGCCGCACTGTAAAAAAGTAAAGCACTGGAAGCACCCAGGAGGCCGTGGTAAGGCTGGTGGCATGCATCACACAGGATCAACTTTGACAAATATCACCCAGGTTACTTTGGGAAAGTTGGCATGAGGCATTACCACTTAAAGAGAAACCAGAGCTTCTGCCCTGCTGTCAATCTTGACAAATTGTGGACTTTGGTCAGGGAGCAGACATGGGTGAAGGTTGCTAAAAACAAGACTGGAGCTGCTCCCATTGTTGATGTGGTATGACCTGGCAATTAAAAAGTTCTGGAAAAGGGAAAGCTCCCAAAGCAGCTGTTATTGTGAAGGCCAAATTCTTCAGCAGAAGAGCCAAGGAGATGATTAAGGGTGTCAGAGGTGGTGTGGGGGCGTGGGGTTGGGGTCTTGGTGGCTTGAAGCCACATGGAGGGATGTCCATTAAATGCTAACAATTGAAAAAGAAAAGATTCAGCTTTCTGATAAGACTAATCTGCCAAGCCTTAATAGATAGATTGGAGCTGTTGCTGCTCAGGATGTTGCTGTTCTTGAAGAAGAGAAAAGACACATGGCAAAGCATGAGCTGGCTCTTAAAGCTCGCACTCAGAACACACACACTCACTTCTGTTCTTACTTCATTGGTCAAACCAAGTTTCACAATCACTTTCAAGTGCAATAGGAAGGGAATGTATAATCTTCCCACAGGAAGGGTTCTGCAGTGATGAACATTGCAGGGAGGGAAACAAGAATATTTGGCAAACAGAAATGTAGTTCACTACAAGAAATAAAGATATGACATTGGAAAGCTTTTGTCTTTCTTGTCTAATATAACGACTGTAAACTACTGAATTTTTTTCTTTGCTTTTCTCATCATCTGATGTCTTTCTCCATTTATGCCCAAGGAACTATGTCTCAGCAGCCAAAGTTTCTAATTAGTCTTTTAATTTCTTCTTAGGGTTCATCCCAATTGAGAGTAAAGGTGATTTCTAGAGCTGGAGCCACTGACATTTCTTGTCATTGGAGAGTTCTTATCATGGGATCCTTCTGTACAATAGTTCTTTAAATTTTTTCCAGTTGAGGACCTTGCTATTTAGGTTTACTCTCATCTAATACCATTTATTCCAGACCTAAGCTACCATTAACCTCTGCCTCTATCTCTTCTTTGAATCCTCTGATGGAATTTTTAAAGAAGCCACAGATTTTCTCATAGTTGTAATGTAACAAAAAGAATACATGATGTGTTTAAAATTGAAGGAGATCTGCCTTCACTGATGTTCTGGTTCACTGATGTCACTACCTAGCCTTTCACTTGAAGCAAGTAATTGACCTTCAAAGATTTTTCTCATCTGTAAAATTGAAATAGTTACACCTACTGTATTAGTCTGTTTTTACACTGCTATAAAGATACTACCCAAGACTGGGTAATTTATAAAGAAAGAAGGTTTAATTGACTCACAGTTCTGCAAGGCTGGGGATGCCTCAGGAAACTTACAATTATGATAGAAGGGGAAGCAGGAACGTCTTGCATGGCAGCAGACGAGACAGCTCATGTAGAAAGTGAAAGGGAAAGAGCCCCTTATGAAACCATCAGATCTAGTGAGAACTCACTCACTATCACGAGAACAGCATGGGGGAAACCACCCCCATGACCTAACCACCTCCCACCATCTCCCTCCTTTGACATGTGGGGATTATGAGGATTACAATTCAAGATGAGATTTGGGTGGGGACACAACCAAACCATATCATCTGCCTGGTAGCACTGTTCTGAGGATTGAATTAGATAGCATATGTAAGGTGCTTCATAAATTCTAAAGAGGAAAAAAGTTGGTTCATGTGGTTGTCGCTATCATTCCAGGATGAGTTAGGAACACACAGTCATGCATGTTATTGATTCTGGAATGAGGGAAATAGGAACAGGTCTTATGAGGCCCTAATATGTTGCTTTTATTAATATTTTCTAGTGAAGGTACTGCATGGTGAAATAAATAGAAAAATCAGAATCTTCTAACAAGCTTGTCTGGAATTACCATACTGAGTACACAAAGGATCTCACCATAATAAAATGAATTTCTCCTTGTCAAGGTTCTAGTTCCTTGTCTACCACTGGGCAGAGTGACTCTGGTAGAAGCAGCCTTTATGTTGGCAACCTAGTCTCTGGTTAGCATCATAGTAACTGGTAAGCTTCTGAGGTAACTAACCCACAATGATAGGGGCTTATTTCTTCATATTAGGATTCAGCTTTCTGATAAGACCAATATGCTAGGCCTTAATGCACAGAAAATACCAGCTCCTAAAGATATCAAGTCTGCATGTATTTGGAATTTAATGATTTTTATACATATCTTCAAATTTTCCACCACATGAAATAATAATTCTAAGATATTGGCATGCCAGAAATAATAGTAATCAAACTTCACTGAATAACATTTTATTTTTACAAAGACCTTTTCCATCCCATTTGGTGCTGCCAAGGCATTATCCATACAAAATGTGTATGGATTGGGAAGAGTATTTCCACAGTTTTTTTGCTTAAACCAAAGAGGAAAACATCTGGTCAAACCCATTTATCACTACATTTTCTCTGTAGTATGAAGGTATTCTTGGCCATATTCTTGGCTAATTTGTTCTTGCCAGTAACTCAAAGGGTATAAAAAATGTAATAAATTAGGAAAGAACTGAAATTCTAAAATTTCAGTAAAAACACAGATACACCTCTAACTTAGAGACTCTAAAAATGGAATATGGTATGTAATGGGTAAGAGATTTCTTTCTTTTTTTGAACAAATTTTGAGGGTTGTAGATCTATAAAAGATGAAATTAAAAAAGAAATAACTCAAAGAAAAAAGAAAATGAGGAAGCATTAGTAAAAAAATCAGTATCGCTGTATAGTTTTCTGATTCATCTCTTTCACTTTGAGAGACGCAAAAAAAGAAAGAAGAAACTCAAAAATAATCTCTAATTGAAAAGAGAAACACAAACATCTAGAAATAATGTCAGAAAGATTAAAACCCAGAATACATTTGAGAGTTTGAAAAAAAGTTACTAAATGCAGCCTAAGTGACTTTTTAAGCTATGTTTGGAGCAGGAAGAAGAGTAAAAAGAATGACTTAGACTCTACATTGGAGACAAATGATCTCAGGTCTCTAGAAGTAACAATATCCAAAACCTGTTTTGATTTCATATTTGCTACAAAAGGGCAAAATTTCCAAATAATAAGACAAATCAAGTTAGAGAAGCATTCATAGACCAATATATGTAAGGAAGTAATGAGAAAATAACTAAAAATGAATTTGAGTCTCTATATGCAGATAAAGATTCCTGTCAGGATGGCAAAGAAGCTTTCATCAATTAGCTACTATCTCCTGTTTAGCAATATTCCAAACCATCATAGAGTCTTGTATAGGTTTCTGAAAGCTTGGCACCTAATAATGTCCTTCTTCCAGAAAAATATGAACCTATCTATCATGAAATGGTAGAACAAATTATTATGTAAAGGACTCATATTTAGAGAATAATATACATTTTTACATGTCTTTTTAGGATAAAACATTCAAAAATATTTTATCATATTTTACCAGTTATTAGATTGGTGGGAGTGGAATGTTAAGATTGGTGTATAATATTTTCAGAAAAAAGAATTACCTCTCATAATAACCTTATGGATATGCTGGTTATGTAAGCAGAATCATAGCCCAGAGATTACTTTTAAATGTTGGCTTGCTTTGTTTATCAGGGACATAGTGCATGTCAGGTTAAAGGATATTGAGAACCTTCCTTTCTTCCTAATGCTGTCTAGATTTCAATGGTAGCCCGTGGTGGTAAGATAGAGCCTACATTTTTTCCTCAAGGTAAGCATGAATCCTGCTGGTAGATGCAATAGTATAGAGGAGGAAGAATTGGATTATGTTCTAGTCTTAACTGTGCTGTTTGGTAGCTGTATGACCTTGCAGGTATCCCTATCTGTAAAACAAAGATAATAATGTCTGCAAGTCCATCTTATAGGTGGCTGTGAGTTTACATAAGACTGTAGTATTAAAAGGCTTTATAAAGATTATCTAAGGACAAATATGCAAGATAAGGGTATCATTCATATCTCTGTTTCAATCTGGAATGCAGGCAAACAGGGAAGACTGGAGAGTTCCTTTCCTCAATCCCTACTGATCAACACTTTCATCAGTGGAAATAGAAGACATAATTATTAGATTCTAAGAGCTTGGCAATGGTTGACTCAAGATTCAAAATTTTATTGCCCAACTTTATACTTCCAGGCAAAAATATCAGACCAAAACAACAAGATGAAATTTGGCAGGAATAAAAGTCTGCAGTCTAGACTTGGAAATGCAAATATGTAAGTACAAAATGGGAGGAAAAAGCAATCAGACAGCAGTTCATGTGAAACAATCTGGAGTATTTAGCTGACCACATGGTTAATAAGAATATTATGGAAAGTGTAAATCCCTTCATCCTGAGATAGTCAGATAACGTTGGCGCAATCCCTGGAATGTACTAGATACATGGAAAAGTTACTTTGCTCAATTCGGCACCCTCTTCCCCTTTAATTCAAGAAAGACATCTACAATCTGTTATGGGACTGGCAGATGCTGGCAGTGTCAGAAAACTATGATCTATGGGAAATGTTGAAGGAACAGAGACAGGTTAAACTTAGGAATCAGACTAGTGGAAAACCTTAATAGCTGTCTTCAAATATCTAAAGGACTATCAAGTGTTGTTATAGGGATTATTTTCACTGTGTCATTCCAGAGAGCAGAGCAGGAATCAGCGGGTGAAAGCAAAAAAGAAGGCATATTGTTGGCTCAAAGAAACAACTTTATGATAACACCTCAATCTGTACAACAACCAGAAGGACTGCTTGGTGAGAAAATAAGATCTCTATTGTTGGAGGTTTAAGCCAAGTCTGGCTACAATCTATTACAACACATTTCTGCTTTGGGCTGGTGTCTAAGGTCCTTACCACTCTCAGGGTCTGTGATTTTATTAGATATTTGTCTTTATTTCCAAGACTATTATATATCCAAATGTTTATTTTCACTTTTTGTATTACATAGATATCAATAGACAAATTGCAGGGAAGTATATTATTTTTCTGCCCATAGGACATTTTGAAGAAGCTAGTCAACCCTTAAAAATTGCTGATTTACCATCTTAGCGGTTTCTTTACTCCACAGATGTAACTTATTGCACACAATTATGATATGTAATATTTCTGGCTTATTAAGCATGAAAAAGCCATATTTCTGCTCTATTATGGTTGAGTTTTCTACCTTAGAAAGACTTAACATTCGTAGTTAAGGTTACTATAGTAACCATAACTCAATTCCTTGTGGCTATAAATTACTCTGTATTCCTATATGTTAACTTTGATTCTTTATGTTCATATGATATCCAGCTCTTCAAAGTTACAAACTATAGTCTCTGGATAAAGGTAATAAATTAAATGGGTCAAGGATCTGTTCCCTTAATAATCAGGAAAAGAATTGCTTGAAGTAGATAGTCACAATAAGCAAAAATAGAAAAATTAGTGTTTTATGTGATAACAAAGGGCGAACAAAGGTTCATGGTATATTATAGTGTGGATAGTAGTAAAAAATAAAGTGAGCATAAATTCACAAAATTATATGTAGGGAAATGTGTAAACTGTGGTACCCTGCAGATAAAGGATAAAAAAAAAGTATACAATGTATACTCAACCACTTCCCCTTTCTATTCTCATGGTAAACATCAATAATTAATTATGGCACTTTTTTTCTACTCTTCTCAGACATGTCTTCAGAATCTTTCACAACACAATGTTGCTGGCAGTCACTGTTAATTGATCTCAATTATTTTAAATTCTCATTTCTTCTAGAAATCTCTTAATTATGAATATAGAAAAGGCAATACTTTCCATGTTATTTGCCCTAATCAGAGTCTATTGTTCCTGCAGCTAGATCTGAGATATTTGGAGGGTTTAATATAGGAACTATTTGTGATACAATAGGGGAACATGGCCATACTTTATTGAAAATATTGGGGGCTTGGACTCAAAAAGATTTTAGCTGTGGCTCTTGAGGAAAGAACTTAACTTCTCTGAGCCTTACCTTTTTATGTTTAAAATGTACATAATAATGTCTATCAGCAATGTTTTTTTTGAGAGGAAAGCACTTAGGACATTTTATGGCACATGCTCTAGGCAGGACTGAGTAATGAGGGAGAACAGGTTCACCCGCCAGGCCAAATTAATATTGGTGATTAATAGAGTCTGTACTGTGGTAGCCAGATCATCTTCATATTCAAATGCTTTTGCAGTTTATATTGCACAACCAAAAAGAGCTTAGATTAAGCTCAGCTAGTAACCAATTTGGGGTTGTTATAATTTGTTTCATTTTTCCTAGCTACACTGAAATTCCCTGAGGGCAGAGATAACATTTAGTTTGACTTTGTGTCTGCAAAACAGCCTTGTGTTTATAAGACTTGAAAAAAAATTTAAAATAAAAAGTTAGTGACAAGATATATGAAGGATCACTTTAACCTAATAAACCTTAAAAACTATAGATAAAAATATAGATTATTCCTACTGGCTAGAGAATATCATGACACAGGCTTAAACGACAACATGACAAATGTAACTTAGGTGCAAAATAATAAAATACCACTGTAGAACTACAGGACATCGAGGGAAGAGTGGTTGCAACCCAGTTCTACAAATTAATAAGCTACTGATATCTCTATTATATTATTCTGAATTTTCTGAAGTTATTAAATATCATAGTAGGCTGCCTATAGAATTGATGCACTATCCCTTAAATTATTAACAAAATAAGAACCTTTTCCCTGATATAATTACATAGATCATCATCAATATCACATGTATTATTATAATATACACCCCTTTTGGCCATAACTACTACATTGCATATAAATATGTCTGCTATTAGGGAACCTATACAATACATTTCTGCATTAGGCAGGTCTCTAAGGCCCTTAACACTCTCAGGGTCTATGGTTTTATATATTTGCCTTTATTTCCAAGACCATTCTCTATCCAAAATGTTTATTTTCACTTTTTGTATTACATAGATATCAATAGACAGTTTGCAGTGGAAGTATATTGTTTTTCTGCCTGCAAGATATTTTAAAGAAGCTAGTCAACCCTTAAAAATTGCTGATTTACCGTCTTAGAGGTATTACTAATATTAGAGTTATTACTAATATCAATTAGTAATAGATTATTAACTGTCATAGCAATAATAATAATGGTAATATGAATCATATGAAAATATGTAGCAAGCTATGTATTATCAGATTAGTAAGGAAAAAGTAATTGTAATAACAAAATAACAATAACAACAATGTCTAAAATGCCAGTCAGGTGAAATTCATGTGGAACCTAGGCCTATGGATGATTTGGAAGTGTTAATACTTATGAAAAGAACATTTATCAGAAAGGAGAGGAAAAAAATATGATGAAAAAGAGAGTAATATTTGGTTGAAAAACATCATTGCAAATGTTAAAAGCAATCTCCAATTTATCCAAAATAGATCCTTGATCAAGGAGAACTCTAAGGCAACAAAAGTGCATCATACAAACCTAAACAGAGGACAATAAACAATGATGAGAACAAAATTGACCAAGTAGTGGGCAGTGTTGTGGAGCTCTTGGAAAGGATTTTGATAGTATGATGGGCTTCATCAGAGAGGTTGCTCTAGTTTTGGATCAAATCTATCATTATATATAGTACTATAGAGTTTTTACTATGGGGCATAGGGCTACTGAGGTTTGTCCGTAAGAGTTTGCTTTTAGAAAAAGTACCCTCTTGGTGTTTTATGACCACAGTCCTTACAAGAGTCTCCTAGGTTTCTAGATGGGGTCTGAAATTGTAAGCAGCCTGATGATTCTACCTTGGGTACTCTGGTCAACTGGCCACAAGGGTATTATATAATAATAAGTCAGCAATAAAATTCAGACATCATAAAATTCAGAAAGCCCATTCCTCGTAAGAATAGATTTGAGCAATTGCCTTGCTTTTGTTAAAAATCCTGAGGTCAGCAACCCCATTATTGGGTATATACCAAAAGAAATATAAATCATTCCACCACAAGGACACATGAACATGTATGTTCATCACAGCGCTATTCACAATAGCAAAGTCATGGACTCTATCTCAATGCCCATCGATGTAAGTAGACTAGGTGGAAGAAAATGTGGCACATATATACTATAGAATACTATGAAGCCATAAAAAATGAGATTATGTCCTTTGCAGCAACTTGGATGGAACTGGAGGCCATAACACTTAGCTAACTAACACAGGAACAGAAAACCAATACCGCATGTGCTCACTGATAAGTGGGAGCTAAACACTGAATACACATGAACACAAAGAAGGGAACAACAGACACCAGGGCCTACTTGAGAGTTGGGGGTGGGAGGAGGGTTGAGGATAGAAAAACAACCTATTAGATACTATGCATATTACTTTGGTGACAAAATAATCTGTATACTAAATCCCTGTGACATGCAATTTACCCATATAACAAACCTGTACATGTACCTCTGAACCTAATATAAAAGTCAGAAAAAATCCTAGAGTCATTCAAGTTCTGAATATTTCTTTGTGCACCATTATTTGTAAAGATAGAGTAAGACTACATGATTTTTAAAAACAGCTGAATTTTTAAAAGTAGTAACTTTCTTTTCCTTCAATAGTATTATATGTAACAAACTCTAGAAAATGAGATTAAAGAAAGACACAAAATCACACTGCAATTTTGCCTTGCAGAGATAGGCACTAGTCTATAAACTCCTTGAGGGTAACATCTAGGCCTTCCTTGTTTTCCATTGTATCCATGGTGAAGAGTATAGTACCTGCCATGAGATAGCAATAATATATATCTGTTAAATGAAATAAATGTCAACATTTTGGTATATGTGCTCCTAGAATTTTTTAATATGTAAATACTCCTTAAAAAATGAGTATAGTTTGTAAATTTTAAATCCTGGAAAGCAGTCAAATTTAAACACTAATCTTGGATTGAAAACTCATTTCCTCAATATTACAAGATTTTGTAGATTCATAAAATATGAGTATTGGAAGAGAATGAAAGTGATTTAGTCCAAAGCTCTCATTTTATATATAAGTGAAACTTAGAATGGTGAAGATATTCGCTTAAGGTTAGGGCAGAAATCCAGGCCTCTGACTTTCAGGTAGAATTCTTGCTGCCATATAATATGCTTCGTTAAACTATGCTCTATCTTATTCTAAACTTTTTAAAAGTCATGCTTCTACAAGAATTGTGGTTGCATTATTATTGTGCATATAATAATTTATACAATGTAATAATTATAATTAATAATACAATTAGTAATAATCTTATTTTTGTGTATTTCTTTGAATATTTCTCATTTTCTCTGATGAAAATTTAAACATTTGGCCAAATTATCTGTGAAGGTTTTTGGTATTGATTACCATGTCTAAATAGTTTCTAATATCCACTTTATTTTTTGTTATTAAATAACTATATTTGCTTTAATATTTAACAGTCAGCTTTAGGATATATACATATGTATAAAATGTTCTTTCTTTCAAATCAGGATATATACATATTCATTATGACTTAATTGATACATGTTTTGAAAACCCCAGTGGTTCTTCTTCCATTGCCAAAAAACAAGGAATGTGTACAATTAAAGTAACTTGCTATCCTTGAGAGCAAACATCTTTCCACTAAATACCATTCAATAATTAGATTTGTTTTCTCTCAAATATTTTAATTCTTCTTATACACCGTTTCTTGTGTTATTCATCTTATTTGACCTAATATGATTTCAGTTAGGTCTTCAATGGTCAAGATACATGTTTAAAGATTTTTGAAGGTGAGTGATTACAACCATGCCCGAGAATTTCCTGTGAAAATACTAATGCCTCAGACTAGTGTAATGGCAGCCTCACAAAAGGAAACATAAAATTTAAATAATAAACATTAAAACGTGGTGTTTTTTGAATATCATTGTACAATATATTTAAATATGATCAAAATAAACCAAACAATAATGCAACAGTTCTGCATCTTTTCCAACTTGCCCCCCTTATTCCAGCTAAAAGTGATTTCCCAAGCTGAGAATTTCCAGCCAATCATCTTGATCGTGTACGTGGTAAATTTATAAGCCATATTAAGTCCTTCGCCCTCATGTTTCACTCAGTTTTTCTAGACTTCCTGAACATGAAAAAATTAAATTTTATTAGCCAATACCCTTCCATCTCATCCTTTTCACCATCAGTTCTTTTTCTCTCCCCTTTATCACTATTATTCTAAGACTGCAGTTGTGAGAAAACTCTGTGGACCTTTATGACAAAATGAAGAAAATAACAACTATAAAACAAATCCTGACTTTTGGTTAAGAGGCAAATAGACTGAAGAAGAGCAGGTGAGGGAGGGAGGTGGGAAGCAGGAGAGAAAGGCTAATTTATACAGATACTGAGAATCACAGACAACTTCCATTTGGTATTTCCTTTTTTGTTTTCTACCTTAATTTTTTTTTTCTTAGATGTAAAGGTCAAGCAAGAGCTGGAGTAAGCAATTTCTTCTTTTTTCTCTGTCCTCCCATTCCCAGGCTCAGATCATCTGCTCTTCTCCAGCCGGGAACTATTTGCAGTGGTGCTTCATGCTTAGCATTCCCTCTAATTGCTATCCATCTGTTTCCATTAACCCCCTAAGCCATTTGTCTCATTTGAATATCTTGTTCCTTTTCTAAAAACTTCAAACCAAATACTGACCTCAAATATTTACATAACATTTCCAAAGATTTCTGCATCCGTATCACTACCACTGGCCATTTTCGAAAGACTGTTATTCAGCTCTTCTCACACCGTGTTACATACGCAGTTATTATTACTTTGATAATATGGTAGTAAGAAGAAGTTGAATGGAGCATTAAGTTCATCCTTTTATGATGTATTCCATAATTTAACTTAAGGACAGTATCTTCCTCTGATCCAACTTCAAGATAACTATCTTACCAAATTATTTTGAAATTATAGATTTTAGAAATATGACTAAATAAAACCAATTAGTAGTTGGAAGTATCACAGTAGCCCTAGAGTGTTCCTTTGATAATCTAAAACAATGGATTTAGAACATCCCTACTCTCCAAATTGTCTTGTTGCATATGAAATAAAGGTCTCAATAAAAAGTAACAAGTAAACAGATTTCATTCCACATTTACAATGATGGAAGTGGTCATTGTTTCTTCCAGAGGTAACTTAATGGATGTAATACTCTTCCCCAAACAACAACAACAATGCAGCAACAACAACAACACATAGACACACACACACACCCTTATTTCAAAATATCTGCATTATATTTACTGCTGTTTCTTCAGTGTGAAACAAATAGTATAGAAACCACCAAAGCATCTTACGAATGTTGCTTCCCCACTTTTAAGCAAGCACCTGTCTCTAGAAATCCTGGGTGTCTGTAAAACTATAAAAAGCCATAGGGGAAAAATTTAAATATTGTTTTCATCACATCACTTTCTTGGCTCATAAGTTTATTTTTAAATCTCTTTCCCTTATTTCATCGCTGTCCAAGGTCAGTTTTCTTTTCCTTTAAACATCTTTTCTACCACCTCTTGATCACTGTCCCTTATATACATATTTTACATTCTTCCCTTTGTACCTTTGCTCATGGAGTTCCTTAATGAAGGACCTGTCAGTCACTTTCCCAACAGACCAGCAATTCAAGGCATGATTCAAATTTAATTGTAGTCAATGATTTACCTTGCCCCCACCAAATTACTCTATTCCTTGAATGTTTTCTGTCTTTGCTATGAACGGAAGTAGGTCTAAGTGACTACTTTTCTTTTACAGTCTTCCCATTTTTAGCCTCATTATTTTGCACGTGTTTATGTGTGGTTGTTCTTCAGTTGTCACTTCAAGCAAGTGTATGATCTACAAGAAAAAGGAAAATTCCCCTAGTCACCATCTACAAGAAAAAGTAAAACTCCCTTAGTCACCTCACACCCTTGTGTATCCCCACATACAGGAAGTATCCAGTAACGTTTCTGGAATTTATCTACAGAGATACATCTTTTATGAGAAGAGTCCTCTTTCCTGGGAATTTCAATTCACATATACCCTAGAACGTAATTATGAAGATGTCTTCAGTATCCACTTATGGGATTGCCTTATAAATGATGATGTTATAGATGAGGTGTTTTTTGTATTTTATTAATATCTCCAGATAGGGTCCTAGATTGTATTAGTCAGGGTTCCCTAGAGGGAAAGAACTAATAAGATATAATATATATATATAATATATATCATATATATAATATATATTTATATATTATATATAATATATAAATATATATTATATATATAATACCTTTATGTATATATAAAGGGGAGTTTGTTAAGTATTAACTTACACGATCACAAGATCCCACAATAGGCTGTCTGCAAGCTTGAGAAGCAAGGAGAGCCAGTCGGAGTCCCAAAACTGAAGAACGTGGAGTCCGATGTTCGAGGGCAGGAAGCATCCAACACGGGAGAAAGATGTAGGCTGGGAAGCTAGGCCAGTCTCAGTCTCACCTTTTCATTTTTCTTTTTCTGCCTGCTTTATATTCGAATGCAGATGATTAGATTGTGCCCACCAGATTAAGGGTGGGTCTGCCTTCCCCAGCCCACTGACTGAAATGTTAATCTCCTTTCCAACACCCTCACGGACACACCCAGGATCAATACTTTGCATCCTTCAATCCAGTCAAGTTAACACTCAGTATTAGCCATCACACAGATGATTCTTCCCTATAATAAAATGTATCCTAAAATCAATAGTATTATAGCAAGACTACAGAACCCACTCATCTCCGTCCTCCAATATTTAAATTTGCCATGTGGATTTCTACTCTTTTCCTACTTAGCTAAAGGCTGGCAAAGAAGGGAGTCTTGCCAGAAACTTGGCATCTTAAATAGTCAGGCTCTACAGTGGCAATTCCAGTAAGTACATTTTTGGCTGTTTTCCTCCTTCTGACCCTTCTTTTCTTCCAACACCACAGCCTTCTCTAACTCATTATCCTCTTCTCTTTCTTGAGCTCCTCCTCTCTGCCTGCCTGTGTGGGAGCTACCTCTCCACATCTGTTTTTATTCACTGGTTCAGTTATTTTTAAATTGGGGAGCTGTTTGTTTCTGTACATTAAGGTGTATTTTTGTGTCTCTATCTCTAGTGATCTTGAAAATTTCCCCCTTGTATATTATGCTCATTCCTTTTCTCAGTCCGCAAATATGCCTTTATCACCTTGTTCTGCAAAGGCTGGGCACATTAGCCAGTTCAAAGCTCACAAGCACTTTCAGAGAGTAAAGGCCAATTGGTAGCTGGCACCTACAAGGAAAGCTGATAGGAAGTCATCTTTCATCTCTGCTTTTTCCTGCTTTACCTACCTCCTCTTGAACTCTCTTTATCTTCCATTTTCTATCTCAGTCTTCAACCTTCTTCCATTCTGTCTCAGCCAAAAGCAAAGAGAATTTTCTTACTCTCTTTCTTAGATTTTAAGCCAAGTCCATTATATGCCTCAGTGATTTTTCTTGGATACTACTGGCATCTGATTTAATTGGTTTGACATGAATTAATCTTGAGATTTACCTGTAGCCTAATTTTTCTTTGTAATTCTTTATTTGGCTAATACTCAAGTCTTGATCTTTTTGGCAGTAAGTTTCTGAAAGGAAATATCTGGTTATCAAGGTAATATCTAAAGACCTCCTAGAATCTATTCACAATATTAGGCAAGTAGATTATACAAATTGATCCAGGTCTTTCTTCCACTTTCCAATCAGCTTTCAGGTTCTGATAATAGAAATAGGCTAAGACAAGTTGGGTGCTGAGGGGAATAGGTGCAAAGTAATTATCATTGGTAGTGCATATATAGACATTTTAGTATGTGTTTATAAATATCCATTTCTCTTTTTTAGATAATCTGGCTTTGTATCTCGAAAGTCCGGTTAAAAGAAATGTGGGCCTTTCCATTTATTTTTGGACATTCATATCTTTCAGTGCTAGTGTAAAATTTAATTTGTATTCATTGGCTTTTCTTCTCTTATTCTTGGCAAAAAATTTAACATAAATATCTCAATACCAATATACTAATAGTAAATGAGTCATTTCATTTTCATTACCCAAACCTTCCATTTTATTTTTAAAATTTGACTACCCATCAATAGTTTTTCTTTTTCTTTTGATTATTTCTAAGATCTATGATCACAGCCTCCACTATATACTAAAATAATGAGGCCGGGTGCAGTGACTCAGGCCTGTAATCCCAGCACTTTGGGAGGGCGAGGCAGGTGGATCACGAGGTCAGGAGTTCAAGACCAGCCTGGCCAATATGGTGAAACCCTGTCTCTACTAAAAATACAAAAATAAAAATAGCCAGGTGTGGTGGCATGTGTTTGTAATCCCAGCTACTCAGAAGACTGAGGCAGAGAATTGCTTAAACCCGGGAGGTGGAGGTTGCAGTGAGCTGAGATCACGCCACTGCACTCCAGCCTGGGTGACAGAGCGAGACTCCATCTCAAAAAAAAAAAATAGTAAATAATAATAATAATAATGAAGAAATTATGCAGCATAAAAAGTTTAAAGGAACCTCTGCCCTTATTCTAATTTATCTGAAAATAAATGATAGTTTGACATTTAACTATGTTGGTCACTCTTTCCTCCAGTTAACTTTAAAATTGTCTGTGGATTAAGATGGGGTCACCTTGCCATCATCTATTGGCTAGGGCTCAAATCTGGCTATTTCTTGCTCTTTAGGGACCTGGGTCCCTCTTCTGTATGGTTTGGCTCCTGCAGAATTACTTTTCCTGAACTTTGATGCTATAGCATTAGTCAGCTTAGAGAGATGTTATACAAAAAGGCCTAGGAGACATAACCTCTGGAGATGTTATTGTTATTGATGGCTGTTAACTACATCAGAGAGGGCCCACTTTATGACCATGCCCGGGAGAGATGTCTCATAGATCTCAGCACCAGAAATAACCACACCTACTGAGCATATGGACACTGTATATCGTAAACTGATCATGTTTTTTTCCTTAGAGCTAAATTTGTAGCCATTCTCTGGCAAGCACACTGAGCCATATGCATTCTAACCTTACTTTAGGTTACATCTTATTTTTTCTATATTCATTTTTTCCTTGATCTCAGTTTCCTTGATTAATGTTTTGTATGTTATGATGTAGCTATTTATAGTAAGACATTGCACTTCTGTTTGGGTGGGAGAGGTACTATAAATAAACAAAATAAGCCAGTAAAATCACATTGCCTGTTACTTGCACACATAAGGACAACCCGATAGGTTGCATAGGTATACAACCTATAGGTATACTTTTAGGCAGATATATCAATTTGAGAAAAGCTAAGCAGCAATATAGAAAATTATGAACCTTGAGGAATCACGAGGTTTATGTTTGTATTTTAAATCTTGTTAATTTTAATGATAATTTTATTAGAGATAAAATTAGTATGTTTGAAAGAGAAACATAAAGTTACATATCTAAATATGTGAAAGAAGGCAACCTCCATAAATTATGTGAAAAATATTTTTGTTAATCATAATGTTATAATTTTACAGGTAATACTGAATTTTACAGGTAATACTGAAATTGTCCCGATGAAATTATTACTTGTGATTTTCAGCATTTGGCTTAGCTAGTTCTTAAATTATTATTATTCAATTATTCTAATAAATTACTTACCTAGAGTTATTTTAAATTTATTATTTAGAATTGCCTTATAATATATTTATGATGTTTAAAAACTATTTACATGTCATTCATTCTCATACTATTTAACATCATGTATATACTCTCTAACTACTATTGCATGCTACAGACATTTTGAAATTCTTCCAGATATCCTTGTGGTCCTCTGCGTTGCTTCAGGGTGTCGAATATTTACAGCCATATGTACACTATTAGGAATCTTCTGCTTCAAAATATGAAGCTTAAAATATTGGCACCACCACAGCTAAAGCACTGTTTAATAGAAAGGCTAGATACAGAAATGAAATATATTTGATAGACTTATAAATGGAAAACTGTAAATGACATACAATATTTTCATGCCACATGACTCTAGATGCCAAGGGAGCTGGCCACTTCCAATGAGTTATGGTTAATAAGTTTCATCAATGAAAGCAAATATGGCCAAGTAATTTGCTATCTGGAAACAATCTTCCTTAATTAACTACTGATTATCACCATATAGTTGTTTTGATCATAGACAACGTGCTCTATTTATATAGGCTACAATTTTTTAAAAAATTTCATAGACCTATAAACAGGCAGTTAACAATTAAAAATTTTTTTAAAGATGGGAACACTTATGACAATGACAAAACGCTTAAAGTGTTTTTCATATGATTTCATTCATTTCTAAGAATATTATTATTTCAAATTTACAGGTGAGAAACTAATAAATAATTCATCCAAGGTCAAATAACCAGTAAGTGGGGTAGCAGGGATGTGTACCAAAGCCCTCTGTCTTCAGCTTCTATTCTGTTTCCAGTATTCTGCTCTAAAGCTCAATTATATATTAACTATAATGTCTAGCATTGCTCAAGAGCATCATTAACTGTTGTTAAATAAAGTTTAATGGAAACTATAAGTATTAATATGTAATTCTGATACTCTTTCATAACTGTAGTAATATAAAGCGTAATGTTTTTAAAATTTTAGATTTGTGTCAAATCCTCTTTATAGAACACATTTGTCATTCTTTTAGCCTGAGTAATACGAAAAGATCCCTGCTGCTATTTACCTTGGTTCACTCCATATAGAACTACCTCTTTCAGAAGCAGTTCATCACAAATTAATGTGTGAAATTTAGAGTATGTTTTTCTTGCCCCTTATTAATACCACTAAAAAAGTAAAAAGATCATTTGAGATAATTGGTGATGTCCAAAGAATAAAATATTGATTTCTTTGTAAACATAGCTAGTTGAAAATTACCTACGTTATTTTTAAACTGCCTGGGTAAGGTATATTGCTTCATTAATTAACATTTAGGAGGTTCAGGTGGCTCAATAACTGGCCTTAACATAACCTCACTAATAGAATAACATAAACGTTTGGATTTACTCCTTTACAGGGCTCAGCAATAGTGTCAAATTTCAGACACGGAACTAATGTCACGTTCCTTAGTGAAATATGGCATTCCTCAGTTCAGAGTACACTTAGAATCATCTAGAATAATTATGATCATCCAAGGCCAATGAAGTGAGCATCCACGGAGGTAGAGCCAGATGTTGAACATTTTTAAAGCTCCCCACTTTGTTCTAATCTGTAGTCAGGGTTTGAAAACCATGAAATCTAGTGGGAACTCATATTGGAATGAATGGATTGTTTTCTCTGCCACAAAAAAAAATGTACAACATTTTTCTTCAATCAGTAGCCAAACATCTTTTGTACTGCATGTTGTTTTCTTTTAACAGGTAGTTATACGAACCTCTTGTTGCTCCCCAGGAATGTCCTCAAAGTGATTTTTTTTTTTTTACTGGTTATATACCCAAAGGTT
Source organism: Gorilla gorilla gorilla (assembly GCF_029281585.2). NCBI lineage: Eukaryota > Metazoa > Chordata > Mammalia > Primates > Hominidae > Gorilla > Gorilla gorilla. Next base: position 83,385,861 of record NC_073235.2, on the reverse strand, counting down.
TATAAATCATGCTGCTGTAAAGGCACATGCACACGTTTGTTTATTGCGGCACTATTCACAATAGCAAAGACTTGGAACCAAACCAAATGTCCATCAATGATAGACTGGATTAAGAAAATGTGGCACATATACACCATGGAATACTAAGCAGCCATGAAAAGGGATGAGTTCATGTCCTTTGTAGGGACATGGATGAAGCTGGAAACCATCATTCTCAGCAAACTATTGCAAGGACAAAAAACCAAACACTGCATGTTCTCACTCATAGGTGGGAATTGAACAATGAGAACACTTGGACGCAGGAAGGGGAACATCACACACTGGGGCCTGTTGTGGGGTGGGGGGAGGGGACAGGGATAGCATTAGGAGATATCCTTAATGTAAATGATGACTTAATGGGTGCAGCACAGCAACATGGCACATGTATACATATGTAACAAACCTGCACATTGTGCACATGTACCCTAGAACTTAAAGTATAATAAAAAAAAGAAAAAAAATTTTATTTTAAAATAATTGTAGATTCACAGGAAGTTGCAAAACTAGCACAGAGACAACCCACGTACTCTTCTCTCAGTTTCCACCAATGGATACATCTTATATAACTATAATACAGCATCAAAGACAGAAATTAGACAATGAGTATATATGATTCCATGTTATTTTATCATATGTGTAGATTCATCAGTCTATATCATCAGTGCAATCAAGATACAGAACTATTCCTTTACCACAAAGATCTCCCTCAAATTACCCCTTTATAGCTGCACTCAATTTCCTCGCCTATACCATCCCTAACTCATGGGAAACACCATTTTTTTTCCTCTCTGTAATTTTATCATTTCAAGAATGTTGTATAAATGAGCTCACATATAAATGTGTCCTCTGAGAATTTTTTTCACTTATTGTAATGTCTTTGAAATCCATCCAAATCATGGTGTGTATTAATAGTTTATTCCTTTTTATTGCTGTATTCCAGGTTTTGGCTATAACAACAACAACAAAAAACTGCTACAGTAATGTTTCATTTCTCTGGGATAAATGCCCTGGAGTACAATTTCTGGGTTGTATGGTAAGCATATGTTTAATTACTTTAAGAAACAGCCAAACTGTTTTCCACAGTGGCTTAACCATTTTATATTCCCACTGGCAATGTATGAGACATCAAGTTTTTCTGTATCCTTGCTAGCATCTGGTGTTGTCACCGTTTTTTTATGTCAGCATGTTGAAAGGTATGTAGTGATGTCTCCTCATGGTCTTTATTTGCATTTCCCTAATAGCTAGTGACTTTGAACATTTTTTCATTTGCTTACATGTCTGAAATGTCTCTTCATGGGTTTTTTTGGGGTGGGGAAGGCCCATTTTCTAATTGGGTTATTTGTTTTTAACTGTTCAATTTTAAGAAATCTCACTGAGATTTGCAAATATTTTCTCCCACTCTACAGCTTGTCTTTTCATTCTCTTAAACAGGATCTTTCACAGAGCAAAAGTAGATCCAATTTATTGATTTTTTTACTCGTATGGATTGTGCTTTTGGTGTCACATCTACATTTTCTTCACCAAGTCCTAGGTCCTGAAAATTTTCTCCAATGTTATTTTGTAAGTTTTGTAGTTTACATTTTATATTAAATATACTATTTATTTTGAGTTATTTTTTGTTAAACGTTTGAGGTCTAATTTTTTTTATTTTTATTTTTTTGCCTATAGGTATCCAATTGCTTCAGCACCATTTATTGAAAAGTTTGTTCCTCCATTGAATTGCTTTTGCACTTTGGTCAAAACTCAGTTCCCCATTAGGTATCTGTTGATACCACCCTGGCTGGGAGGGGAGGGATGTCTTCTTACAGCTTCCCACATGGCCTCTACTAGCACTTTTGGGGTCGAGCTTGTTACCACTGAGCCACATTAAAGTACTGACTCTCCATTAGACTTCCTCTGACAGCACCTCAGTGAGAGGAGTGTGGGTGCCTTGGTGCCTCTGGGTGGGGTGGAAATCCAAGTCCCTATCCCTCTTCCCATGGACTCCCCTGACACCCTGAAGGGGATCCTCTTTACCACCTGATAGGGATGATGGTCTCAGCTTTCCACTCTGCCTTCTCTGACACCACTCTGGAGGTAGGTAGGGCTTGCAGCACCTCCTGGCAGCCTGGCAAGAGTCCAAAGACTGGACTCTCCCCTCTGCCTTTGCTTCTAGGGGTGGGCATGCAGTATTTTACACAATGTTTGGCTAGAGTAAAGTGGTTATTGTCTAAATGTTTTCTGTCTTCCTATGCTGCTTCTTTTCTGGTCCATTGGCAAGAGAAAGCAGGCTTCTCTTGGGTTTTTATTTGTGTGTGTATGTGTGTGTTTTGGTGTTTGTGTCCATTAGCGTTTTAGTATTTTCGGGTTGTTGATGTCTTTAGTGCCCAGTCTGAGATGATATGTGAGGCAAGATGAAAACTCAGGGAACTCACCACTGTGTAGTTCATTGAATTCCGATTTCCCAAGCTCGCCTGCCTTTTTCTTTCCATGCTTTAGAGTCTTCTTACATTTGTTTTATATATAATTTCCAGAGTTTCTAGTTGTGCCCATTGGGAGGAATAGGGAAATTATGTCCACTCCATCCTCTTAGAAGCAGAGATCAAAGTGGATTTTGAATATGATACCTCATTATAATTTACATGAGACTGACCTCCAAATGTAATGAAAACTATTTGTAGTTTTTGAAAGGTATGGTGATTGATATGGTTAGGCTTTGTGTCTCTCCCCAAAACTCATCTTGAATTGTAATTCGTTGTGTGCCAAGGGAGAGACCAGGTGGAGATAATTGAATCACAGAAGCAGTTTCTTCCATGTGGTTCTCATGATAGTGAGTTCTCACTAGATCTGATGGTTTTATAAGGGGCTCTTGCCCTTTCACTCAGCATTTCTCCTTCCTGCCGCCTCGTGAAGAAGGTGCCTTGCTCCCCCTTTGCCTTCCATCATGATTGTAAGTTTCCTGAGGCCCCCCCGCCAGCCATGCTGCACTGTGTGTCAATTAAACCTCTTTTCTTTATAAATTACCTGCTTGTAGTTCCTTGTAGCAGTAAAACAGACTAATACAGTGATATGCAGAAAATAAATTTTACTTACATATGTAATAATGACAATAGTTTTTTGGCACTTTCAGTATTCTACATTGTTTAAAACTCTTAATACTATGTCATAAATAATATTCTTGTTCTTCTTTTACTAATGAATAAACCATGTTTAGAGAGGTTGAGTAATTTGCCTTTTGCTACCTTGGTCTTTGTAACTTTGAAACTTGTACTTTTTAACCCTAATGCTGTATTATTTCAGCTCTACTAACAAATTTCCTTAGAATAATGCAGTGAAAAAATTGTATTACAAGCCAAGAGTCACTTGTTTTTTTTTTTCAAAGTACATGCTTTTAATCACCACACTACTTTATCTTCAATGAGTTACTTGTTTTTGAACTAATTTAGACAACATTCATTCTCTGAATTTGAGCAAGTATTTTCAGCTGGCTCTTGGTTTTCTAAACTGTAGGATGAGGGCTTAATCTTGAAATATAATATTTTTGGCTAATAATTTCATAAATTTCTAAAAATCCTGGGAAAATTGCATTTGGAATTTCAAGACAGGAGGAGAATTCTGAGTAGTCTGTGGAGCTCAATCTGTAATAGTTTAGGTAGTGGTGGCAAAGCCAAGTGGAAATGAAATAAGTAGACTGTTTTAGAACTCTCATCTTCTATCTTTAATATTTATCACCAGATGTAGAGTTTAAAACACCTGTTTCTAGATATACAGGTTATGTGAGTCATGGAGTAGATCCCATGAGCCTTTGACATTCAAGGCTAAAATGACAAGATGTTAACACTATTGTCACGGGATTTTAATGTAAGATGTGCATGTGGATGCATGTGATAGAAATTTGCTACTCCAAGCATTTAGCAGGACTATTATATATTTGGATGCTTCCTTAAACGGTGAACTTCAACGGTTTATGTCCTGGTTTAAGTTTACACATGTAACGTCTCTTACAATTGCTCCATTATCTTGTGCCAATCATTTTCATTTTTTTTTTGCTTTGCATTTTAGCCTCTTTGTATTATTTTATGTTCCAAACTTGCTCAAATTGTCTGAAAGGATGAACATATTGCCATGTGAAAAGATAGTGGATCTATATATCTGCTGAGTGCTCTTGTTCTCACAGAGCAACTTCATATGCACAAGAAAAATAATTCAACATAAGTTCTATGCTTTTCTTTTTCCTGTAGCTCCCCTCAGCTGTTATCTTTCTTTAAAACTACAGTATATAAATGTCTTGCAATGAACAAAGTGATTTTTAACAGGTGTTTAATGCAATTTCATAAACCTTTGTAAAACATCTAAAATTTGCCTGGATGGATGGTAGGTGCTGGAAGGGATACTAATGAAATACCATGAAAGAGCTTCCTAGGAAGATAGGTACATCTTTACTGTAAGTAATATGTGTTTATATGTGTGTATAATAATTGTTTTCTAAAAGTTTTTATGGTACCATATATACAATTGTTTCACAAGCTGTTTCTCTTAAAATATTAATTCTATTAGGTAGGTAGATTAAAAAAATTAACAAGTTCCTTTGCTGTGAGAATTCTCAAAATCTTCAACACACTCCTGTACATTATTATTCTTCAAGAAGAAAATTTAATTCTGAACATCATTTCCAAACATGTTGTACTAGTCTGTTTTCATGCTGCTGATAAAGATATACCAGAGACTGGGTAATTTATAAGTGAAAGAGGTTTAATGGGCTTACAGTTCCACGTGGCTGGGGAGGCCTCACAATCATGGTGGAGAAGGTGAAAGGCATGTCTTACATGACGACAGACCAGAGAAGAGAATGAGAACCAAGTGAAAGGGGTTTTCCCTCATAAAACCATCAGATTTTGTGAGACTTATTCACTACTACGAGAATAGTATGGGGGAACCACCCCCATGATACAATTATCTCCCACCGGGTCCCTCCCACAACATGTGGGAATTATGGGAGCTACAATTCAAGATGATATTTGGGTGGGGACACAGCCAAACCATATCACATGTTTATCCTCTGAGCTTTTTTTTTTTTTTCCTTCACAGTGAACATTGGTAACTAATAGTCTCTGAACTGGATTTTGGATAATGGGATTACAAAGAAATATAATTCAATATCCACATTCACAATACAGATTAATGTAAAGTGGGATTAGTCAAAAATATTCATAGGACATAATGAGGTTAGCCAGGACTTGATGGAAATTCAGGTTGTTCCAGACCCATATACACTCAATTTATATGAAAAAGGAAAAGTTGGTAATCATATGACTCTTCATTATTTTCACTTTTATTCTTTCCTTTTCCTCTGCTAACTGGTCCCAGTGCTGATATTCACCGGACTCTGGTTCAATTCTAGGAAGGCAATTGTTGAAGGAATTAATCAAAAGGGAAAGAAAGCAATTTGTACATAAATATTATAACACTATTTCAAGCAGTGAAAAAATAGTAAACAATGTAAGGCCATACATTTGGAGACAGTTAAGAAATCCACTATAGAATACTGTAAGGGCATTGCAGAAGAGAAATATCTCGACAAAGTTGCTCTGAGGAATTGTATGTTAAATAATGTCAACCAAAAAACTGAATCCAAAATCATTATAACTATATAATTCAGATCTAAACTAAGAAAGCTCAAAAAGATATGTTGCAAATACAGTTGGATATTTATTCTTTCTTGCATACTTTTTTGTTGTTATTCTAAATAATACTGTAAAAAGAAAAACGTTGGGAAGTTTAACTCCCTGTCTCAGGTTGGGTTTTCTGGGAGCAGATGCTTATTTAGATGAGTTTTGGAGGGTAAGATGGGAAAGGAAGGACAGGAAGCAGGGCTGGGTAGAGAAAAAAGTTGAACTGGAATGCAGGCCAACAAATCTTTGACCAATTCAGCAGGAGCAATGAAGGGAATATTGTGCTTTAGAGTGATGGGGCCTTTCAAACACTGCCTTGCTTAGTCAGCAGCTGCAGGCTGCCTTGGGAAGGGTGAGATCTCTGGAGAGGTGGCTCCTTACAGCTGAGGTGGACCCTGAAGCTGCTGATCGCTGGGTTGCCTCCTGACTGTCCTCCCCACGGCTGGGCAGTAAGTACTTCCTTGAAGGAATTCTGGCAGAGCATCTCTGAGTGTACCACCCACGTTGATTACCAAGTTCTGTCAAAGTGCATTCAAATTATCTGAAAGAGAGGCTATATCGAAAAGATTTTCCCCTCCACTGTTTTGGAGACTTTCCACAGTGGTGCACTAGATCATTATTTCCTTTGCAGCAGTTTTGGTTCAAATTGTCAATTTGTTCTGTAGTGTTCCAGACTAGAGTTGCTGTAGACTACACTACATTAAGCACCAAATGCTAAGCAAATAGATGAAAATGAAGCTGATACCTAGCATTAATGGCTGGGATGTGTTCAGCACTGTTGAAATGATAACATTCACATACATATTTCTGACATTTGGTAGAATAATTGATTAGTTTGGAGGGGTGGATAATACCAGCTCATATTTTGCATCACTTATCTAGGCCACTCGCTGAGCACCTATCTCCTTTGCAGAAGCCAGAAAAATTTCTTTATTTTAATTCTCATTTACAAAGTTAATGTAAAAAGTCCATGATGAGAAAAATATCAACATTTTAAATAAGGAATAATCAGTAACAGTGCTGTGCTGAGCTATATTAGCAACAGAAGTAAAAGAAAAAAATCAGTCATACTGATTTTATTTCTTATTTACATTTTGATTCTATGTTCATCATGGTTCTTTAGGGTACTCATTTTGATTTTCTAAAATATTGCACTCAAAATTTATTTATCTGGATTACTGAGTTTGTTTTTTCTTTCATCCCTTTAAATTTTGTGCCTGACGTGTTTCCTTTGCCTCACTCTATTTGCAGGCCTGGTAATTAAAATTATATGTATTTCCACAATGGTTGAACTAATTTACAGTCCTGTCAACGGTGTACAAGCGTTCCTTTTTGTCCACAACCTCACCAGCATCTGTTATGCTTTTACTTTTTATTAATAGCCATTTGGACTGGTGTGAAATGATATCTTACTGTGGTTTTGATTTGCATTTCTCTAACGATCAGTGATGTTGAGCTTTTATTCGTATGATTGTTGGCCACATGTATGTCTGATTTTGAAAAGTGTCCGTTCATGTCCTTTGTCTACTTTTCAATTGGGTTGATTTTTTTTTGTAAAATCTGTTTAAATTTTTATATATGCTGGATATTAGATACTAGATGTCAGATGCATTGCATGCAAAAATTTTCTCCCATTCTGTAGGTTGTCTGTTTACTCTGTTGACAGTTTCTTTTATGGTGCAGAAGCTCTTTAGTTTAACTACATCTCATTTGTCACTTTTTGCTTTTGTTGCAATCGCTTTTGGCATCTTTGTCATGAAATCTTTGCCTGTGCCTCCGTCCTGAATGCTATTGCCTTGGTTGTCTTCCAGGGTTTTTGTAGTTTTGGGTTTCGCATTTAAGTCTTTAATCCATCTTGAGGTTGATTTTGTATATGAGGTAAAGGAGGGGACCAGTTTTAATCTTCTACTATTCCATTACAGGGTATACACCCAAAGGAATGTAAATCATTCTATTATAAAGACATACGCATGTCTATGTTCATTGCAGCACTATTTACAATAGTAAAGACATGGAATCAACCTAAATGTCCATCAGTGCTAAAGAAAATATGGTACATACACACCATGGAATAATATGTAGACATAAAAAAGAATGAGATCATGTCCTTTGCAGGGACATGGACAGAGTTGGAGGCCATTGTCCTTAGCAAACTAATACAGGAACAGAAACACAAATACCACATGTTCTCACTTACAAGTGAGAGCTAAATGATGAGAATACACGGACACATACAGGGGAACAACACACACTGGGGCCTATTGCAGGGCGGAGGATGAAAGGAGGGAGAGGATCAGGAAAAATAACTAATGGTTACTAGGCTTAATACCTGGGTGATGAAATAATCTATACAACAAACCCCCATGACACGTTTACCTATGTAACAAAACTGCACATGTACCCCTGAACTTAAAAGTTAAAATACACACACAAACACACACACGCATGCGTGTGCACGCACACACACACACACACACACACACACATATATGTGTATTTGTCCAAAATCTCTCATTGTTTTCTGTGGGAGGGCTGGTCTCATATAACTACTCCTTTTTTAATTGAAATGGAACTCACAAAACTCAGAGACAGTAGTTGTGTATAACAAAAATGAAGGCTTTCAAAAGGTCTTGTACAGTTTTCTTATACACAAAAGAGAAAGACCTCAGTTTCCAAGGTATCACACACTCTTTCTGTAATTATTCTCACCAATTCTGCCTTGCCAATTTAGATTATTCTTGCCTATTCAACAGTTGGCAGATGTATACCGTTATCTAGTCCCCCAACTTCCAAGCAGGTATTACATATTTGTTCCAGAAATTTAAAAAAATGCTACTATGAAGCAAGAAATATATTAGTTAATGTGTGCCTGCTATGTTTCCTTTTAATTTAACATTTGTTGTGTTGAAGAATAGAATCTTAACCATGTAAATAATGTCACCAAACATTATAATTATAATTTACCATAATAGAAACGTGTGGTATATGCTATAACCCAGACAATAACCTGAATAGGTTAAACTATTATGTATAGCACTATTTTGCCATCTTTTACTAAACAGTAACGGATACACTTAAATTATAATATGAAATCTGGGATGGGAAGAAGGGAACACAATTATAACTGTAAAGAGCAGTAATATTTGCTCCTTTTTCAAGGTGCATATTTTTTAAGTGGAAAATAGATATGTAATGAAATAATGTAGTTTAAAGGTATACCATAGTCTGGGAATGCTTTTTCTCCTTTTTGATTGGGTCCTGAATATAACTGGGCCCTTTTGAGGTTTGCCTCTTCTATCCTGCCATGTCCAAAACAAACACACCTGCCACATTCATTAAAACAAAAAATGTCTTGAAAAGCAATGGAAAACTTTGTTAAAGTTTATTGGGGGACCTAAGGGGGCTGTTAAACAGACATCTCACAGAAAATCATATTAAATTTATCTCTACATATCTTCCTCCCAGATCCACATCTTTACTGCAGTCACATATACTGTTCCCCCACCTCCCCCAAGAGACTCTCTACCTCTCCTGTGTCAGATTCTCCTTGCCTCTTCTGTGTCAATCCTTACTTCTCCCCTTCTCCCACTTGCTTGTTCCCTCTGTTAACAACTATAGGTCCTTTTATTTCTTTTCCTTCTTTGCCCCCTACATTTCTTTTCTATTGTAGGGCAAGATCACTCCAGTTATCTAGCTTCCTTACTTCTATGTCTATACCAGTACCTCTAGCACCGCCACTCTGAGTTGACATAATGAAAAAGTGTGGTGGACCAATTAGAAGTGTCTTTCACAGGCAGAAAAGAGGAGAGATGATGAACATCTGACTTAATATTTTGATCTCTTCTATCCTAGTCTTTATTTCTCGTGATTGTCATCTTGTTTTATGTAACTTGGGTCAGGTCAAAATACCCAGAGTCTACTGAGATCTGTAGAGGTGAGTGGACATTATACACAATTATACTCAAACAAACATGAATATACAATATCTTTATGTCACATTCATAATGTACTGTTTGATATGTAGATTTAAAATAGACCCCAAGTTTTAGCATCTTTTTCATAATCACTGGGCGTAGTTAAATTGGACACCAAAGAAGGTAGCATGACATGTGTTAATTTCTTTTTTATCATGAGATTTTACATAAATGATTACCATGTCAAGCTTCTGCCTTCCACAAATAAAGGGCTTTAAATATTTCCAAGCAGTCCTTTCGGGCTACAATCAGGCAAGCTGTAGTAAAACTATGAATATACGTGATACTTGTCAAGTACTTCTGTCAGAACAGGACTGGTATCCAGGGGAACATGCTTAAAACATATTTCCACTCAACCACCATCCCAGAAATAATCACAAAATCAGGGGAAAGAGAATAATCTTATTTGTTGTATGAGAGTTTTAGTAGAAACAAAAAATAAGAGACTTTGAATTGGTTTTCATTCTTGGCCTTTAGGTTTGATGTCAAGTCTTATATTAGTCAGGGTACAGTCACTCTGGGGGTGGGAACCACAACAGTAAGTTGAGCACAAAAACGTAAATATCTTAGTTATCCATTAGGTATAGGATGGTTAACTATTAAAAATGGTAAGAACTCTAAGGTATTTGGAAGTAGCAACTGAAAAAAAAAAATGCTGCTACCCTTAGCACTTAGGGAAAAGTGAAAACGGAAGGGACTTAGAAACAGAAGCAAGGATCTCTCACAAACCTATAAGATTCTTATGAGAGGGACAGCTACTGCAGGAAGGAACATGCTGCCCGGCGCTGGATTGGGGAGGAAAGCGGATGGAGGCCTTTCACTATGGCAGAACTGGGAGAGTTGCTGCTATTTGGGTAAGCCCTCTGGGACCCCTGGCACACTGATTTGCTCACCATGGCGTGAAAAATAGAACACTGGGAAGAGGAGAAAATCCCTTCTTCCTCTTCCAGCCTTGCAGTCTCTCTCTCTCTAGCGCCCTCTATTGCAAGAACCTAAGACTGCTTAGGTTCTTTTCACCAGCTGGCAGAGGTGTGTGGTCTGCATAGCCCAGCTCCCGTTATCAAAAAAAAGGACCAAAAGGTTGCATGTGGAGATGAGCGGTAATACATTAATAACTAGTACTACTATTTAAAAAGTTCTATCACTAAGCAGTATTATCTCATTTCTAGCACTTTTAATTTGGCACATGATAGCTTGAATGATAATATCAACAAAAGTGCAATTCAAGTTTCCTAAATTTACCCTCTTATGTAATATGTATGATTCAAAACAGGAGATTTTATTAGCTTTTGTTTGTTTATATACATCATAAAATAAAACAATGTGCACACAGAAAAATTCTTCAGAGGTCATCTTATCTAGGCTTCCAGTGTATATTGGAATTGTGACTATAGTTCACCCTCTGCCTTCTGCTTGAATATTTCCTACAATCAGGGGTTAGTTCACTAGCTGATGAACCACTTTCTTGTCTAGAAATTTCTAATTTTAAGAATGTTTTTCTTACCTTGTCTCCAAATCTGTTTTTTCTTTTTTCTTTTTCTTCTTTTTTTTTTTTTTTTTGACGGAGTCTTGCTCTGTCGCCCAGGCTGGAGTGCAGTGGCGCGATCTCGGCTCACTGCAAGCTCCGCCTCCCAGGTTCACGCCATTCTCCTGCCTCAGCCTCCCAAGTAGCTGGGACTACAGGCACCTGCCACCATGCCTGGCTAATTTTTTTTTTTTTTTGTATTTTTAGTAGAGACGGGGTTTCACCATGTTAGCCAGGATGGTCTCGATCTCCTGACCTCATGATCCACCAGCCTCGGCCTCCCAAAGTGCTGGGATTACAGACGTGAGCCACCGCGCCCGGCCCAAATCGGTTTTTCTTAACTGCCTGCCATTAGTCCTCATTTTGTCATATGGAATGTGCTAAAACCTTCTCTGGTAACTTTTATGACAGCCCCCCAAATATTTGAAGGCTCTGTATTGTCTCTGTTAACTATTCCTCATACGGTAAAGTTTCTGTACCCCCACATTATTGGACTCATACTCCTATAACCTCACTAAACTTTTTTTTTTTTTTTTTTTTTTTTTTTGAGACGGTGTCTTGCTCTGTCACCCAGGCTGGAGTGCAGTGGCACGATCACAGCTCACTGCAACCTCTGCCTCCCGGGTTCAAGTGATTCTCCTACCTCAGCCTCCCGAGTGGCTGGGACTACAGGCGTGTGCCACCACACCTGGCTAATTTTTTTTTTTTTTTTTGTATTTTTAGTAGAGACGGGGTTTCACTGTGTTAGCCAGGATGGTCTTGATCTCCTGACCTTCAACATCTCTTTTAAGAAATGCAGCTCTCAGAAATTAACTTGATGAGTTAGACATATAGAACTGAGGCAAAGTATAATGGATATATTACTTTTAGGATCAGGTATTATAGTTCCATGAATGATGCCTTAATAATTGGCTTTTTCAACAATTGCATCACAGTTTTGCTTTTCTCACCACTATCCCACTCCCCCACCTTAGAGGCATTTTATAAACCTCTAGTTCTTTTTTTTAAAGGATCAGTGTTCACTGAATTGTTTTTAATCTAGAAAAATATAACAGATCTTGTACCAAAAATATAGTAAGTAATAAATTATTTTTCACTTCCCCTCAGACAACCCTCCCAACTGGAATGGCAGGAATAGTTGGTGGAAGCGTTCCTTGACTCTTCCAAGTCTCCTTGTAACCTTTTAACGTTTACCTTAGAAACTGGGAAAGCATTGTTTCCCTCTGACTACAAAGCCAAAAGTGAAAGTTGGATATTAAGCGAAATTACTTTTAATTCCCCCACATCCTCAAGGAGGGTTCATGACATATTCATTTCCTTCATATTACCTAATGTGAAACATACCAGGACAGAATTAATTCTTTACAAAGCAGCATTTTGTAATGAGTGCTGCTTCCTTCATTTTGCCTCCTCTGGATTCCACAATGTTGATTGTAGTTGGAATCTATCTCTAATGACACTTGAAAGAGTTCTTTAAGCTCAGTGGTTTTGAAGGCAAGAAAATGATTTGTTTGGAACAAACTCACATTCAAAATATATTTTATTTTATGTAAAATGATTATATAGGTAAATGAAATATTCATTGTACTGCACAAAAATTTCAATGTACACACATCCAACAATGTATGGGCTGTATATTCTTTACTTGGAATGTTCTTTCCTCAGATAGCTGCTTGACTAATTCTCTCACTTTCTTCCAGTGAAGGAAGATTTCACCCTTTCAATGAGGCAGGCCTGGCTTGAACAACCATTTAATATTGCAAACTGTCTCTTCTACCTTCTCCCAGCCTTGTCTTCCCCTTCTTACTCAACTTTTCTTTTTTTCTAGAGCACTAAGTATTTTCTAGCACACTGTGTCATTTACTTATTTATTATGTTTAACACAATGCAAATCTGTTTTCCCTGTACTCTCCCACCCCCTCCCACCCCCAATGTAAGTTCCTTGAGGGTAAATATCTTTGTTTCCTTGTTTACTTTGTATGGGGATGTAATACAATAAATATTTGTTGAATTAATGACATTAGCTTTCAGTTCCTTCTTACAAATGGGTGATAATTATTGCAGACAAGAGTACATTCTGTGCTCTGGGTATGTCAAACATTTTTTCTTCTCAATTGTCCAAGTTCTTCAGTTTCTTTTCTGTGCATTTCATAGTATTTTTGTTCTTGCAGGCTGCCCTGCTTGATGTTTCGTTGTTTCAGCTCATTCTCCAGCTCTGTACACTAAAAGTTTGACCTTTAACAGATTGAACCTGAAGCTTTGCTTGCCTTTGAAATGTTCTGTAAAATGCAGGTGACTGGCTCCGATCACCCTGCAGGTCCTTTTAACTGAGTCACCTCCAACCCCAGCCTTCTCCACTCATCTCTAGAGAGGGTTACAGTTTATAATCGTCCTTTTTGGCAAGAAAAGTAACTTTCTGGCTGGAAGCTGCAATACAACTCATTTTTTTTAAAAGTGTTCAGTACTGTGTTACTTCCAGTATAACACCATTAGACATCCTTTCTGTAGAAGCAATAACTCAGGAGCATTCCTGCTTAACCATTTCCTGTCTGACTTCTGACCAATACCTAAACATGCTGCATAAAACCCTCTTATTCGATGAGTCACATGGCTGACACCACCATCGTTCAGCTCTTAACTTAAATGCTAATTCTCTAGGGGATCTTTCTTGGACCATTTATGATGGGTAATTACCCTTTACAGAAATACACTGTACCATGGTTATTTTCTTCACATTTCATGTATATATATTTATTATCTGTCTCTACTAGACTGTAACCTCCAACATATCTGTTTTATAAACCACAGAGCAGTCATTCAATAAATAAACAGATCTGAGGACCAACTGGCATGTTGTCAACTTATGATATTGGAAGTTTACATAAATTTAAGAAAATCTTTAAAAAATAAAATAGGGCATCACAACTTTTACCAGAAGGTACACATTGTAGAATTCATATTTGTATAAAGCAATAATAATGAACTATGGTAAGTCTCAATATGCTTTACCTCATTTATCCTCAATTATTTGAATTCAGCATTGTCTTTTTCTTTTCCAATTTACAGAAGACAGAACTGAAGTTTAGTGGTTAAATAATGTACCCAAAGTCATGCAGCTAGAAAGCAGCAGCCTTCTGAAAGAACAATTGATCTTAACTACTTTGCCCTACTCCTCCAGCAGACTATTCAAACGATAAATTCCTGGTACCATTGCTTATAAAAGTAAAATATTTTAATGGATGCAATGAAAAAACGGCATTAAATAAATTGGGAGAAATAACTGCTGTTATACTTTTTAAAAAACTGTCTAAGTATAAAGGTTATAGATCTCCAAACGAGCAGGCAGTAAATTTATTTTTCTTGTAATCTGAAAATAGTAGCCATGTTTCCCTCTCAATGTTTGAGTTGGGGTTGGGATGGGTGGAACAATGCGGAATCATCTCTGTAGGTTTATATTCACTGCCTTCTCCAACACTGTGCATCTACCACTTTGTACTCCTGTCAAGTCAAGGTTACAGAATGTCTATTCTATAGTCCAAATACCATGCAGAAAACACCCATAAATAGTCTGTTTTCATGGGACTAATTCATTTTTATAGCAGTTCCCCTGAGGCTCTAAACAGAGAACCAACGCTGAGGATGGGATTTCCAAGGTAATTATATCTGACAGATAGCCAAAAATGTGAGACAGACATTGAAAAATTATAATAACATGAAATACAGAGCTAATACTCCATCAATTCCTACTGTGATTAGTTTAGTTTGACACTTTTCGAAGCACAAATCTAAGCTATTGAAGTGATTTGTGCTTCATTTCAGTTTGCAAATGCTTCTTTTTCCCTAGAAAGTTTCCAGTCTTTGACTTGATTGACAGCCAGTTGATTTTTATGTAAGAGAAAAAAGGAGACAGTGAAATAAATTAGTTTTATGCTTTTCTCCTTTTTTTTTTTTTTTTAGGACAAACACTAGTAATTTAACTAGGTTCTGATCTAGCAATAAATTTTGGTCCAATAATCAAATTTTAATCAAATGGATTTTTAAATATGTGTTAGCAAACATGACTATAATAGTTAACGAGTTATCAAAAGGCCAAATAAGATTAATCATCACTTTGGCTAATGTCATGGTCTAAACAATTTTAGAATTGTTCTGCTTCTGCATAGGCAGCCTTTGGGAAAGCCATTACCAAAAGGTTAAATAGTAAAACCTTGGGTACCCGAGCTTGGATTGGGATGCAGAAGGTAATGTGTAAGGGTCTAAACAGGAGGATTCCAAAGTCAAAAGCTTATATACAATAAGGGAGACTTTAAAACATGTTATATCAAGCCTGGAAGCTATTCTGTTCTTATCTTGCCAAAAGCTAGAGTGAGATAGAAAACTCCTCCAGCTGCTATATTAAACCCTACAAAAATATCTATACAAAATTGTCAACATAGCAGGGTCATCCCCAGGAAGTTGGCAACTGCAGTAGCCATTTTACTCAGTTATCATCCATGTAGGTCAAGGCTTAAAAATGGAATGAATGAAGGGAGTGTACCTTTTTTCAAAGAGTATAGAGGTTTGCTTATGCAAACAACTTCCAACAAATTACCACAATTTTGTTCTTCTTAGAAATGCAATTGATGAATAATGTGTACTAAAAGAGTAGACATGAAGCAGATAGAGAAAGACAGTTAGACAATTTCTTCCTTTATTATCAGAAGCCCTGATAACAAAGAGTTGATCATACTGAAGCAGACAGGAATGGGATCCAGCAGGCAATGAAAGCAGATGTCAGTATGAGCTCATCACAGATCTAAGCATTTCCCAGGTGGCTAAGGATTTCACTGTATCATGAGGAGAAGGGATGGATCAATAATACTAGGAAAATACTGTTTAGTTTTTGAAACTTATTGCATTATGTTTACCCCTTAAGTAAGCAGTATGTAGTTCTCAATGCATAGTGTTTGGTTTATTCATTCTCAGTAAACCTTTTTAGTGTCTTTATAGAGGTCAAACTCAAAGTTTGAGAGTTCTAAATTATCTGTAACAACATACAAAAGAATTAAAGTGTCATCATATTAACAATGTTTAGAAAAGCTTAAGTATTTTTAACAATACTAGGTATTGTTAAAGAAAAATATTTGAACTGGATGAAACTCCAAATGGTACTAAAAGTGAACAAAGCAGATAACTTGAGCGTGGAAATAAGGTCTCATCTTAGTGTGTTGCAAGTTATACAAGTGACAACTGTGCTTTGTGATGCAATGCTAGTTCAAGTAGGAGGAAGCAGCTGCTCAGCCAAATGTAAACTAAGCTGCCAGTTGTTCAAGGGGGTGGATGCTAGACCACCTGCCTCTTACTAGGTAACAAAACACAAGACTCCTGTTGATGTAACTGAGAGTATAGTACTCAACTGGTATCAAAATGGATATGCATTTTCCTCCTTGACATGAGGGTAATTTTATAAACAATTGCATGCAATTACACACATATTTTTAAAGCATCTTTTTAGAGGAAGACACTGCTTTGCAGCATGATATTTGTATAAGTATTTGAACCATACATGATCAGATACATGAAGTGTATATGATAAAACAAAGAGAAACAATTGTGTACTGTTTACATACTGAAATATCAAAGTATGAGATACATGTAACTTGTCTCAGGGTAAGAACAGTTTCTTATAATTTGAGCTCGTCTAAAGGCCTTGCATTTAGACAATTAGATCAAAAGAGAATTCTTCCAATGAGAACTCAGCAATTCTTCTATGGCAGATAGTGTTTTATTTACTAGAGCTATCAGAATTCAAATACTAAACTTTGGTAATAGTTGATGTGACACTTTATAAATAAGATAAATCAACTGAAAATGAATTATTGATGATTTGTGACCAAAATAAAATAACCATGATAAACCCATCAAAAACCTGTCTTGAAATGGCAGAAAATGTGACAGGGCAAAATATTGGAATCAGATTAAACAAAAGGCAAAGCTATGATTTTGGAAGAAGGAAACTTGACTTACATGGACTATTGTTAACCCTAGAGATGCTCTGAAGTCAGGCATTTTGAATGTTTTGGACCATTAAACATAAAATACATCTTAAGCATGTTTATTTTTAATATCTAATTGCTTGATTTTATATACTCAGGACATGGTGTTATAGTTTATTGAATAAATATTTTTAAATGACCTTTGATTCTAAGATAATTCAAAACATATTTTGCTTTCTATTTAAAACACGTTGGAAATAGCATTTTGCTAAAAATTGGATTTATACTGCTTAAGGGAGTTCTGAAGGTTGAAGAATGAATTTCCTAGTTGAATATTGATGAAAAGTCCTTGATATTTTGAAGTAGTGTGCATATACATTTTCTTATTGTTCAGTTATACCTATAAAGATACAGCATGGGGGGGTTGGGGAAGACTCAAAGGAACATGCCAGTTCATAAATTTTGAATTAGCTGATTTTATTGTTGAACAAACCAAATACCCCGAATGCATGCAGGTAGCCAGCAAGTGGCTACAAACATATAGTGGGTTTTCAGCTCTGTTTATATGGAATTAAAGCTATAGTTGTTATCATTCTACTTTTAACAGTCAGCAGATATTGAATTTGCATCAGTAGTTACATGGAGCATACTCTTACACTCTGTTCTTTCATAGTTCTCTATCAGGCTTACTCTGAGATTTTGTTCTTTTCAATTTTTTATCAGTACCTCTGAAGGCTGCCCCTGACAGTGTATCCAGTACACATAAGTAGTCATGTCCTTCAACATTCTTTAGTGAGGTTAGAGTAAGTTCAGTTTTCCTACTACAGGCAATCACCAATATTTTAACTACCTGCTCAAATATCTGAATCCAGTAGATTTATTCTTGCATCCTTCCTCGCATCTTATATAATGTCAGCCACATATTATACTCTAACTACATGCTAAAACGCAATAAATATCTCTCATAAACATGGGTTCAGCTTGGTAGAGTCAAGAACTTCCCTCTCTTTTTTCAATTTTTATTTTAGATTTAGGAGTCCATGTGAACTTTTGTTACATAAATGCATGTCACAGGGGTTTGTTGTACATATTATTACATCACCCAGGTATTAAGCTCAGTACTCAGTAGTTATCTTTCCTGCTCCTCTCCCTCCTCCCACTCTCCCACCTCAAGCAGACCCCAGGGGCTGTTGTTTTCTTCTTTGTGTTCTTAAGTTCTTATCATTTAGCTCCCACTTATGAATGAGAACATACAGTATTTGCTTTTTTTCTGTTCCTGCGTTAAGAACTTCCCTCTGTTTCGGTTGACTTTAGAGTTTCTCCTCTTTTATCCTTTTCCATTTAAATGTTGCCCAGCACACGATGTAAGCTGACTTGATGGCATTGTCTTCTCTTCCCACTTCTTAGCTTACCCAGGTGATGGTAGTTATTGGAAGAACTTACAGTTGCTACTTGGGTGAAGCAGGAAAGTTAGGAGAAGGAGGGGTGGAAAACTTTGCACTGCTGATGGCTTACAATCCTCTTTTCTCTCCTTTATTTGCCCTATTTTGTCACATTCTTACTTCCAGGACTTTGGAGGAGCAGCTCCCATAGATATCCATCAGAAAAAGTGGAATTTCCCACTCCTGTGGCAAATGGCTATTGTAAAAAAGACATGCCCCCCATGCATTCAAGGGTGGAACTCTGAATGCATTTTCCAAGAGAAATTTTATTCCATTTTATGATTAGCTTACAGAAGTACTGTTTCCAGTATGCTTTTAGTAGCACTACGGAGAAAATGAACAATTGTAGTCCATCTCTGGAAGTTATCTACTATCTCAAAATGTGTTTTTAATTTGTATTTTTTTAAATATGAAAAAGCTTTTAAATTTCCCAAAATTGACAAATAAAACTCTGCAACTTGATCTGTGAATAACAGAAGGGTTTTAGTAAATATTCCTGCCTACCATCCAAATCCCCCCATCAGAACCTAGGCACTCACTTTCAGCAGCTAAGACTGTTGGCTAATGGCTCAGAGTGGAATTCTTCTCCAAGAATTTCTTTCTTTCAAAGGAAGCTGCCATAATGTTATGTCCAATGCTACACTTCCTCTTTGGAGTCAGTCTTCATCCAGTGACTGGTCAATGGAGTTAAAGCCCTGGCCCCTTGTTTTATCTGGGGCATCTCTGGAGGTCTAGCTTAGTACCAAGACTACTTGCAAGTTATTCACTACAATTGCTTGTTTATTTTTTTCCTTTGTCCAGTCTTGATTCCTTTACTCTCTTGTTACTGTTGTTCCCATAAACTCTCCCTCCCAAAGCTCTTTCACACAATTTTCACCTCAAAGGGAACCAAGCTAAAACAGAAAAGTAATGTATTACTTGGATCAACTTAAAGCTAGTTTAAGCAATCACTCAAGATTTCTAATATTTCTCCTTCATATTTATTATGATAATTATATTAGCATATACTCTTTTAATTTTTATTTAAAAATATTTACATGTGGTTTTAAAAGTCAAATAGTGCTGTATTATTTACAAGGAAATATTAGTGCCTTGTCCCATGACTCTCAAAGGGTTTATCCCGCAATTTCATGAATTTTTAAACTGTAGTCATTACTTACTGACTTTCAGTTATAACAAATTAAGATTTACATCTCTTCAACTCACTCCTCCATATTCCCCACTACCATTTCCCAACTAGCCAATTTGAAAAATAGATAGTCATTTGTTTAGATAACCTTTAGTATACGCCATTCTCATAATAATCTTTACTGCTGAGATACAGAGTGTATTTTGGTTACATTTCTTTTCCCTTTTTACTACTATTTTTCTTGAGATAAGTTATTTGCTTTTACTTCTAAAATGTGGTTGGTTTATCACTTTTGTACCTATTTCTAATTCATCCCAAAACTTTACGTAAAATGCCTCTCGGTATGGTAAGGCATATCCCATTATCTTTCAGCAATACTTTTCTCCCGCCTTAGGAACATTTGACATCTGTCTTGGTGCCCCCTGTCTTTCTTTGATCTGAACTTCTTGTTCTCTATACCTGGGGCACAACTGTCATCTTGGGACTTCTCTTCTCCACTGCCCTGAAACTTGCTGTTCTCTAGTGTTAATTCTGCATATCTTGGATTGCATGCCTTCCTTTTTCTCAGCTTTTACCGTTCGTTTCGCTGGAGCTTGTTCTCCAGTACTTTCCTGAGAATGGGTGCATCTCTGTAATCAATCGCTGCGTCAATGAATGTCTGAACTTTTTATCCTACTTTCACCTTTGCTTGATAGTTTTGTTGAGTATACACTATAGGTTGCGGATAACTATTTTTTTAAGAGAGGCTTATTTCTATTTTATATTTAAGCAAATTACGTAGCATACATTGCTGATGTGAAGAAAATACAGAAAAGTCTTTGTACTTCAACTTTTTAAAAAATTATTTTTAATTGTTAATAATTGTGCATATTCATGGGGTATATAGTGATGTTTTGAAACATGTAATGTCTGGTGATCAAATCAGGGTAATTAGCATATCCATCATGTTGAAGATGAATTTAAAAGACATTGCTCCATTATTGTCTTGAGAATTATATCATTCTAATTTTTTATTATTTATGTGTGATCTTTTAAAATGTTTGCTTTTTCTCTGTCATGTGGTTTCTTCTTATGATCTCTTTTATTCCTGGTGTTTTAAAATTTAATATTGAGGATCTTGTTGTGGGTCAGTTTTAATTAATTGAATTGAAAACTCTTTGAGCTCTTTCAATCTGAAAACTCATGTACTTCATTCAATTCTGGGGAAATTTCTGATATTCTTTCATTGTTAAGCTTGTTTCCCCTTATTTCTGTTCTTTTATTAATTCTGTTCTTTTGTTCTGGAATTCCTATTAGACATCTTGTATCTTCTGAAATGGTTCTTTTGTTTAAACATATTTCTTGTAATATTTTCTTTGTCTTTGTGTCCTTTGTTTTTTGTTTGTTTTACTTTATGGGTAATTTATTAAACTTTATCTTCCAAGGTTGAGAAATACTATTATCTTATTTTTAATTTTCAAGGGCCCTTTTTTGTTTTCTGAATACTACTCGACCTGTTTTAAAAGTAGCATTCTAGGCCAAGTGCAGTGGCTCACACCTGTAATCTCAACACTTTGGGAGGCTGAGGCAGGTGGGTCACCTGAGGTCAGTAGTTCAAGACCAACCTGGCCAACATGGTGAAATCCCATCTCTACTAAAAATAGAAAAATTAGCTAGGCTTGGTGGCGGGTGACTGCAATCCCAACTACTCGGGAGGCCGAGGCAGGACAATCACTTGAACCTGGAAGGTAGAGGTTGCAGTGAGCTGAGATCGCACCCCTGACTCCATCTCAAAAAAAAAAAAAAAAAAAAAAAAAAAAGCATTCTATTCTTGTTTTGTAAATGCTGTGTCTCTGAAGAGATTTTTTATAGTTGCTTCAAATTTTCTTCAAGTCCCTGCATGGTTCATTTTCATTTGCTTATTTCCTTGCTTTGGCCTTGTCTTTGAAGTGAAATTCCCTCTACTTGTATCTGGTGATTTTTGGCCATTCATTCATATTTAAAAGTGAGACACTAAAAGACAAATTGAAATCTTTGCATTCACTGGTGGAATTTTCCAACTGTTGGGACTCACTGTGAGGGACTGGATGAGACAAACCATTTCTTTGGCAATCTCACCTTTCTCATATACTTTCCAGATTCTTCAGAGAAGAGAAGCTTCCCATCTGATGGAATATAAAACCACAAGTATTCTGGCAGCTAAAGTGAAAGGAGCTAAGTATTTTTACATTGAGCATACAGGATTTCATCCATTACCTTCATTATTTTTGTTGTCTCCCAGCAGAGCCTCTTGGGTTCACCATCTCCAGAAATTAAACCGCTTGGCTAGAGTAGAGAAGTCTAATTATTTTTTATACAGATTTTAAATAAATCTAATTGCCTTCAGTTTCACCTTACATGTCTGATATCAGAGATAGCTAGTGCCTTATCCAGGCTTTTTGTGGAATTCTGAGGTACCAATTGGTTTATCTTCTCATCACTCCCTTTCACCTCCCCCAGCATCTGCCTCTCCTCCCTACCTAAGCACTCAACAGAGGGGAGAAGGCTGAAACCTAAGCTAATGGCCAATTAGCCATCTATTTTCCATTTTTCTCAATTTTGTTGACTTTTTCTATCTATTGTATGTTCTCTCCTATTTTCTTTATCTTGGTGAGTTTGTGTATTTTTTACTGTCATTTTAGTGGCCTTTCAAGAGGGAGCAGAGATACACTATTGTGTTCAATCTGTCATGGCTGACTGGAAGTTTATAATTATTTGTTTAATTCTGTCTTCCCTGCTCCACATTTATCTGGTTGAATTGAATGTCTGGGAATAGAGAAATGACTAACACATAAAAGGAGCTTAATAAATCTTTGTTAAATAAATGGAGAGTTGCAAATTTATTTTAGTGTATATATGGATATAAATTAACTAAAACTTACCTCAAATTATAAATTACTTGTCAAACTCTTTAAAAACTCCCTCCTGGCATTATCAATCATGCCACAATGCCAACAGGGAATTTTTAAAGAGTTTGACAAGGGTGGACTACTATAGAACAGTAGAGCTCTGCGCATGTGATGGTATGATTAGCTAATACTAACTCTGTGATTGTCAGTTCTAAAACTGAATATTGAATTTTTATCATATTGGAGTGAAACAAACATTTTATCTCTTTTCCTCACTTTAACAACAATTTACACCTAAAAGAGAATTCACAGATATCGCTAATGCCCTGGTAGATGCCTAAGCAATGATTCTAACTGTATATGATACATTCAAGAAGATTATTGATTAAAGAAAGAAAGCATTTTATTTGGAAGTTTTACTTTCATAATGGCCTTTGTCTTAAATTTCATCAATTTTCGGTAGGGTATTTTCATATCGTTCTTTTCTCATGGTTGGAAAATTACCAGTGTGATGGTTTTTTTCAGTAATTAGCAATTTTAAGACTGTGCAACAGAATCTGAATATGGTCTTGCATGATAAATTGAGAATAACATTTTAACAGTCATAAGTTGTACTACTTTTTTATAATATTATATGCAGTCTGTTTTTAGGGGGTGGGTTTTGAAGTGACATATATAGATAATTCATCAGGGTAAAATTCAGTTACTTGATAGTTTTCATATGTTGTGTATATTGTCAAAAATCTAAAATTGCATTGCTACAAATTAGCCTGCCACATGCTGTACTCTGCCGTGTAACATATGGCCCAGCATACAGCAATAATCACCAAAATCTGTGTCAGTGCCTTCAGAGAAAGTGAGAAATTGTCCCTGTAGAGGAGCAATGTTAGTAAATAAAAATGAAATCTTAGGTTTTACTTACACTTACATCTAATTCTTAAGGTTTAAAATATCACCTGAATAAGCTGTTTGGGTCATATATATAAGTCTAAATCTTTGAAGGTTTTCTCCAGTATAGGCAATTAAAGTAACTATTGAGTAGTTTGTTTTGACAACTGATTTTGATAAGTTAACTTTCACCTTACTAATTCTTTTTTGTAGATACAGTTAAACTTTTTTTGCTACCTCGGAAGACTAATTTGTTGAATCTCTGGACTTTGTATGAATTCTACCTATTTATTCTCAGAGGTACTTAATAAAAATGTTATTTTAAAATTTGTTTTAGTTATTTGATTCTTTTAAAAAATCTTTTAAGTTTTAAACATTGAAATAGAGCCTGATACAAATGGTCATGTTTTATAAACTATAAAAGCATGTTGAAAATCAAATAGATTACTGCATAACATTAATTTTGTTATATATATGATTACTTATGTTTAATGTATATTTGTGTGCATATGGTTCAATAATGACATCTTAACAGTATAAAATTTTTTTCTATGATTAGTTTTTTTCTAAGAAATGGTATGAGAAACTAAGGGTTGTAGAAAATTACTTGCTATGCAAAGTTCCCAAGTGACTATTGACAATGCAAGAAGGGCTCCATTATTAGAATCTAACCTGCAACACTGCCTTGAATCCTAGAAAGGGTATGTGAAATATACTAAAAACATTGATCTTGAATATTAATGACTTCTTCCTAACATGAAGAGTTATTAAGTTCTTTGGCAAGTGGTCCTCAAGTCATCTTATTATCATATAGGCCACTTTACTTTGTCTTGTCTCTAAATACCTTTTACTTAGCTTGTTGCATTGTACCTTAATTTTTAGGTTAGCTAGGTCAGTTAAGAAATTTCCACATATTCTATCTCAGAAGGTTTATTTATCGAACAGATATTTATCTGGCACACACCATGTATTGGATGCTGTTTTAAGTGCTGGAAATAGAGCAACAAACAAAACAGACAAAAATCTATGCCCCTATATTCTTGTTATATCTTAGCTTACATTTTAGCGGGGGAAGATATGTACTAAACAGGATAAATAGAACTATATATGGTATGTTAATCTGAAATTAAGGTACTAAATAAGAAAAAAGCAGGGAAGGAGACAGATGGTTTATTGGTGGAGTAGCCTTTAAATTTTAGAGGAAAGCCTTTTGAAGAGAATAGATGTGAGAGGGAGCTGAGTGACTGTTTGGAGGAAGAGAATTTCGGATGGGGGAAGAAGTGAAAAAGTCCCAAGGCAGGAGGGTGCCTGGTATTTATAGGAGGAGCCTAATGTGTCTGGAATAGAGTGGACACCCTGGACAGCAGTTAGAGAGGAGGTCTGGGAGGTAATGAGTGTGAATGTGAGGGGCAGAGTTTGTGGGTCCTGGTAAGTCCATACTGAGAGTGAAATGGGAAGCCATTGCAAGGTTTTGAGCAAGGATGGGTGTGTCTGATAGGTTTTAACAGAACTGCATTGGGTTCTAGGTTAAGGATAGCATTAAAGGAGCAAGAGCAGAAACAGAGATCAGATAGGAGGCTAATGCACTAATCTAGAGAGAGACTGGTGACTTGAACCTGGGGAGTATTGGTAGTGATGTGGACAGAGGTTAGATTTTGAAGATAGAACAAAGAAGATTTGCTAATAAATGAGATGTGAGGTATGACAGAAATGTAATTTCCCTAATCATCAGGGAAATGTAAATCAAAACCACAGTGAAATATCATCTTATCTCAGTTAGAATGGCTATTACTAAAAGGACAAAAAACATCAGAAGCTGGCGAGGATACAGAGAAAAGGAAACTCTTATACACTGTTGGTAGGAATGTAAATTCCTATAGCCATTATGGTAAACAGTATGGAGATTTCTCAGAAAAACTAAAAACAGGACTACCATCCAGTCCAGCAATCACACTACTGGTATTTATCCAAAGGAAAGAAAATCATTATACCAAAGGGACACCTGCACCCCCATATTTACTGCAGTGCTATTCACAATAGCAAAGATATGGAATCAACCTAAGTATCCATCAACAGGTGAATGGGTAAAGAAAATGCAGTATATATACACAATAGAATACTACTCAGCAATAAAAAATAATAAAATCCTGTCATTTATAGCAACATGGATGGAACTGGAGGACATTATGTTAAATGAAATAAGCCAGATGGAGGAAAACAAATATTGCATGTTCTCACTCATTTTTGGGGCTAAAAATTGCTGATCTTATGAAGGTAGAAAGTAGAATGTTAGTAACCAGAGCCTGAGAAGGGTGTGAGAGCCTGAGAGGTTGTTTAATGGGTACAAACATACAGTTAAGCAGAAGGAAGAAGTTTCAATGTTTAATAGCAGAGTATTATGACTGTAGTTAACAACAGTGTATTGTGTATTTCAAACTAGCTACAAGAGAGGACTTGAAATGTTCCCAACACATAGAAATTATAAATACTCAAGGTGATGGATACCCTAAGTAACCTGACTTTATTGTTACAGAGTCTATGCATCTAATAAGATACCACACGTACCCCATAACAATGTATAAATACTATATATTAACAGTTTTTTTAAATAAAGAAAAAGAATTTCAGTTTGGCTGTTTTAGGTATGAGATGCCCATTAAACATTCAAATGAAACGACTGACTGGGAAGTTGGATATTCAAGTCTGGAATTTAGAAGACAGACATGAGCATATAATTTAGGAGTTATCAATATACATAGATGGTATTCTAAGCTCTGAGACTGATGATCCCATTTATGGAAACCATGACAGTTTCTGCCATTATTAAGAAAGGTCATCATATCAGATTTTTAAAGTAATAATATTTTTAAGGTAATAGTATTTTAGGAATGCTAAAATCTTTGCAGTTTCTAGGACTAAGTATGTTTCTCCAGGCTTAGAAGAGCTGCATGTTGTAAGTGTTTGTTATATAAAACAGAAAAAATGTTTATATTAAAATGTAAAATAAAAAGGAGTATGCAAAACTATATACATTATTTAATCAGAATAATGTAAATTATGCTTAGACAAACATGTGAAGGAAATCTGACATTTTAAATGATGATTGTCTTGGGTATTACGAGTATTGGTGAAATTTTTCAAACTTTTATTTATTCTCCAAATTTTTTCCATACAAATATGAATGATTTTTAAGATGAAATAAAGAAAGTTTATCTTCGAAGGTAACGGAAACATTTAAAAATTTCTTCTTGTGGCTGATCGGTTAACGCTTGGATTCGTAACAGAACCCAGTGCCCAACTGCACTGAATTTCCTCATTTATGATTGTATGTGTTATGATATAAAAACACAGAAATTGACAGTGAAGGGCAATCACCAGTCTCACCTAGATACCATACAAAAAATATTTAGCTTATTTACAATTTATCAGTACCTGAGACAAGGTTTTCTAAACAAACCAAAAAGAAAACAGGTCTCATATTCATACTCAACTTAATAAATGAATCTCACTATATTCAGGCTGCCCATTATTTCCAAATCAAATTGATGCAATTTCCAGCTCTCTTTTTGGTCTCTGATCTCCTTCTCCAGCACACAGGCTCCCTTTGGGATTTCTTTTTTAGCACAAACTTTCACCATGGGGCTTTTTTTTCACCTTGTTCTTCCAGACACTCTGAAGGGTTTTGATTCTTCAAGGTTTATTTCAAAGTACTTCAAAGAGGGACCTCCTGAAGTGAGGTAAAATAGATTTAACAATACCAACCTACCTCATAAGGCTGCTGTGAGGAATAATAATACAAAGGACTACAAAGCACTTTGTAAATATAAAGTTCTATACAAATGCTTAATAATAATTACTGGGCACAGTACAATGTAGTCTTTTGTGCATTTTTAGAAGTGCCAATGAGTACGATAAGTTTCCTACCTCCAGCCATTTTTTGATTCTTATAATAAAAGTGTTTTATTTTAAATTGTGTACAGAACATCCTTGTGCTCCATGTCTTGGATGCATTCCCAAGGAAGAACTGAAACGATGTCAGGCTTGGGAAAAGAAGCAGGGCATCCCAGGTGCAGCTCTCTTCATGTTTGAAGATGCTTTGGCACAGCAGGAAAACCAAAGATGGATAACTCTGTTATTTTTTTTTCTCTGACTGGACAGATATATGTTCTGTCCATTGGGAGTGTATTTGTGATATGCAGGGCAGTGCTGTCTGCTTTCAGAGCAAGATCAAAATCTACTTAAATTGTGCAATCTCACCTCTATTTTTGATGATGCAAGGGAATCATCCATATGCTTTAAATTTTCATCAATTGTCACTGGCATTAACCAGTTTCAAATTTCCTGTGCTTTTTAAGAGTTTCTTTTACCCACCCCTTTAATTCACTGGACATTTAGAGCTTTGGCCTATTAGTCTCTTTTCTCACGTCATTCCTTCAGTGTCTGAAAGGTACCCACAACCACTTTGGAGACCATCTACTTGTGGATATTAGAGTTTTCAAGAAATTATTTTTGTAATCAAAATAGTTTTGATATAGAAATCTTCTTATAATTTTTTTCTGAGATGAAGTTTGTATTAATCCATTTTGCATGGCTATAAAGAAATCCCTGGGGCTGGGTAATTTATGAAGAACATTGGTTTATTTGACTCACAGCTCTGCATTGTGCTGTCATCTGCTGAGCTTCTGGTGAGGCCTTAGGAAGCTTTTACTCATGGTGTAAGGCAAGGGGAGTAGGTGCTTCACATGGCAAGAGAGTGAGCAAGAGAGATGCCAGGTTATTTCAAACAATCAGTTCTGAAGTGAACTAACACAGTGAGAACTCACTCATTACTGTGGAGAGGGCACCAAGCCATTCCTGAAGGATCTGCCCTCCTCCCACCAGGCCCCACCCCCCAACATTGGGGACCACATTTTAACATGAGATTTGGAGGAGACAAGCATCCAACCTATATCAAAGTCTAACCTAAATCTCCATAGTAGTCTCCTATTATAGTAGCTTTAAGAATGAACTTGGTTTTCCAAAGCACAGGACTGTATCACTGTCACATCTGGGAGAGAATAGGGCCTGCACTGGAGGGAAACTCTGTATACTCTTTGGTCTAAAAACAGGGAAATCTTTGGTGTGTAAGAGGGTGAAATTCAGTGTAGGGAATCTACATTTTTCTGATCCTTGAAAGAAAGAGATATCTGATCAAGAGATTCATTCTTCAATAGACATTGATTCAGTTGCTACTGAGTTTATGTACTGTGTATGGTGCTCGGGACAAGTTAATGATAAATAAGACACAGTATCTGGCCTTGAGCTAATCAAAGCTTCATAGTTGAGTTAGACATATTAAAATGCAATCTGAATAAGATGACATACATATTACAATGAAGGTATTGTACAAAGTGAGATTGCAACTGGAAAGATGGAAATACTCTTCTTGAGGGAGTCAGGAAATTTTCACAAAGGAAGTGACATTTGATCTGGGTCTGGATGATAATTAAGCATTTTCCAAGCATTTGAGGAGTTTGGGAATAGTAACTGATTTATGACTTTTCATGGCATAATTGGAAACGGTGAGAAAGTCAAAGTGGCTGAAGAATTGATTAAAAAGGGAGATGAAAATGGAAAGATTGGCTGGGGCCATAGTGAGAGGACCCACGTGTGTTATCCCAAAGAGTTTAGGATGCCCCTATACGTCGCGAAGTTAGCTAAAGTTTGCATGATTATATTTGTGTTTTAGAGAGATGACTCTGATACTGTATGGAGAACAGTCTAATTTAGGAAGCCACTGAAATTGTTCGACTTTTCTAAAACAAGCCTGCAAATCCTTCTGAGTAAGCATCCCAGATACTCATATCTGGATGTAGCAGTTGCTTCCGAGGCCAACCTCTCAGCAACGTCCTTAGGAATGCCTGCTAATACTTGAAAGGCATATGGCTTCTTTCTGACTAAAACATCTTTAGCTTTGGTAAGCCACAGTGCCTCTGGCTGAATGGTAGATAAAACCTCTAGTATAATTTTAGTAGTTTGGTGACGATCAGGAATCTTCAAGATAGGTGGGAGTCTTTTTTGTTGTTTCCGTTTAATCTTGCTAACATTTCCTTTGCATGGAGAGAAATCCTTAAACACAGTTTACACAACAGATTTTTTTACACTTTTCAATTAGTCTAATCATACTACAATTTCACTTGACTACAAATATAGCAACAGCAATTATACTTTATGCCTAATTGCTAATTCCCTATAAACTAAGGATTACTTACTTTTGCAAACTGCTGGTTCAGGTTTACAGAGCATCATGTATTCAATTCATAACAGTGCCCACCAGCAACATGAATTTCAATCTATATTCTTAATATATTAGATGAATTGGCTACATCCATCAGGCACCCCCTTTACTACTTATGTTTCTGCTCTTGAGATATGTGAATTTTCACCCAACCCTTTTTTAATTCAGAAATTTCATTTTATTTTTAAATCAGCTTTACTGAAAAGTAATTTATATGAAGTAAAATGCACATATTTTAAGTGTACAGTTCAAAGAGTTTTGAAAAGCACATGTACTTTCAAATGAGTACCACCAACCCATTTAAAACACAGAATTTTTTTTCACCCCAGCACACTCCCTCAGGTCCCTTTGCAGTAAACCCATTTTACAGAGTGGTATAATGGACATCGGAGAGTCAGAAGGGAGGAAGGCAGGAGGGGAGTGAGGGATAAAAAACTACATAACAGGCACAATGTACAACCACTGATCTGATTTTTATCTCTGTAGATTAGTTTTGCCTGTTTTAGGACTTCAGACAAAGTCAAGTCATATAGTATGCACTCTTTTGTATTAGGTTTCTTTTTGAGATTAAATCACATTGTTGCATGTACCAGTAACTGGAGCCTTTCTTTCATGAGTACTAGTCCATTATATGAATATGTCACAATTTGTTTATTCATTCACCTGTTGACAGACATTTGTATTATTTCTAGTTTTGCCTATTATGAATAAAATTGCTGTAAATATCAGTGTACAAGTCTTCTTTTGGGAAATAATTTTTCTGTTTCTCATAGGAAAACACTAAGGAGTGGAATTGATGGTTTTATGGAAAGTGTATGTTGAACTTTAAATGAAATTGCCAAATTATTTTCCACAGTGTGCTGTTTTACATTCTCATCAGCAATGTGTGAGAGCTCTGGTTGCTTCACACCCTGATTTGTTGCCAGTTTTAAAGTTTTAGTTGTTCTAGTAAATCTGTAGTGGAATCTTTTTGTGATTTCTTGATGACTAATTATGTTAAACATTTTATAAATGAGTTATCTTCACATTATTTCAAGAATTTAAAAAATTTATCCTGGCTATGTCTTTTATGAAATACATGTATTGTGAATATTTTATCCTAATCCGTGCCTTACATTTTCATTTTCTTAATGGTATCTTTGAAAGAGCAGGAGATTTAAATTTTAATAAAGTCTAATTTGTCCATTTTTTTAATGGCTTGTTTTTTTTGTGTCCTGCCTAATAAATAACTGCTTATTCAAGTTTGTAAAAATTTTCTGCAATGTCTTGTTCTAAAAGCCTTACAGTTTTATACATTTAGGCTTATAACTTATTTAAAATTAAGTTTTGCATATGGCATGAGGTTTTTTTTTAATTTTTCTTATGGATTTCTGGTTATTCTAGCATCATTTGTTGGAAAGATTTTTATTTCTTTATTGAATTGACCTGGCATTCTGCTGAAAATTAGTTGGCAATGTGTGTGGTTCTATTTCAGAATGGCCTATTCCATTCCTGTGATCTATATTTCTATCTTTTTGCCATTATTACCCTGTCTTAATTACAGAAATTTTATACAAGTCTTAAGATTGGTAGCATAAGCTCTCCTACTTGGTTCTTTTTCAAAATAATTCAGCAATTCTAGGTTCTTTGCATTTTCATATGCATCTCAGAATCCACTTGCCAATTTCTCCAAAATTCCTATTTGAATTTTTATTGATATTGCATTGAATTACATATCAATTTGGGGAGAACGCACTTTTTCAAACTATTGATTCATAAACATGGTGTAACTCTCATTTATATAGGTATCTTTAATATCTCTTAGCAATGTTTTGTAATTTTCTGTGCAGAGGTCCTGCATACCTTTCGTTAAATTGATACCTATGCATTTCATGTCTTTGAAAGACATGAAAACTGTATTTTAAAAATCTCATTTCCAATTATTTTTTGCTAGCATGTAGAAATACAATTAATTCCTGGATATTGACCTTTTATCTTGCAACTTTCATAAGTTCTCTTATTGATTGTAGTAGTTTTCTTATAAGTTCCTTAGAATCATGTCATCTGAAAATGAAGAATATTTTACTTTTTCCTTTCCAATATGTGGACTTTTAAATTTCTTTTTATTGCCTTTTTATTTTGGCTAAGATATCCAGCACAAGATTGAATAGAAATGCTAAGAGCAGATATCC
Organism: Gorilla gorilla gorilla; assembly: GCF_029281585.2. Taxonomy (NCBI): domain Eukaryota; kingdom Metazoa; phylum Chordata; class Mammalia; order Primates; family Hominidae; genus Gorilla; species Gorilla gorilla. The sequence goes on along the minus strand of NC_073235.2, from coordinate 83,353,923 downwards.
TTCACTTATCTCCAATGCTGTGAAGAAAACATTCAAACTTTTATCATGAAATATGTTTTCTATAAGGTTTTTCTTTATGAGATTGAGGATGTTCCCTTATATTCCTTGTTTGCCGAGATATTTCTTTTTTTAATAATGAATGAAAGTTGAATTTTTAAAAGGTATTTTAGACCTATTGTGATGATTATGACTTTTCTTCTGTATTGTTAATTGAATAATTTGTTCAATTTTGAACAAATCTTACATTCCCAGTGTAAATATTACTTTTTAATATGTCATTATTTTCTTATATATCACTGGATTCAATTTTCTAATACTTTTGAGTATTTTTGTGCCCACATTCATGATGGATATTGATGTTTAATTTTCTTTGTTTTGATGTGCTCATCAGATTTTATATGACAGTTTTGATGGCCTCACAAAGTAAATTGAGAAGCGCTTTCTCTACCTCTGTTTTTATGGAAGAATGTTTTAAGATTATTATTTTTTTTCTAAATGTTTGATAAATCTGAGAGTTAAACTACCTAGGCCTGATGTTTTCCTTTTGGGAACATTTTGATTACTAGTTGAATTTCTTAAAAAAGTTTTTTAATTGAAACAAAATATTTTACATATTATGGGGTACATGCGAATATTTATTGCATGGATAAAATGTGTAATGATCAGGTCAGGGTATTTGAAATAGCCATCATCTTGAGTTTCATTTCTATGTGTTGGTACAAGTCCTCTCTTTTAGCTACTTTGAAATATACAATACATTGTTGCTAACTATGGTGACTCTATTCAGCTATTGAATATTGGGGCATTTTTGTTTTTTACAACTATATGCTATATGTTTGTACCCACTAACCAATCCCTCTGTATTTCCCCTTCTCACCTACACACCCTTCCCATGCTCTGGTACCTATCATTCTATTTTCTATCTCTGTGAGATCTTTTTTATTGTTGTTGTTTAGCTCCCATGTATGAGTGAGAACATACAGCATCTTTCTGTGCTAGGCTTATCTCACATAACATAATGACCTCAGGTTGTATCTATGTTGCTACAAATGATATGATTTCATTCTTTTTGATGGCTGAATAGTATTTGATTGTATATATAGAATATGTATATTGAATATATATATTCAATATATATAGAATGTATATATTGAATATATATATTGAATATATATATTGAATATATATTGAATATATATATTCTATATATATTGAATATATATATTGAATATATATATTCTATATATATATTCAATATATAGTATATATATACACAATAGTATATGATTGTATACATGAAATACAAATAGTATTTGATTGTATATATGTATATATATATCACACTTTCCGTATCCATTCATCTGCTGATGAACCCTTATGTTGATTACAAATTCTTGACATTGTGAATACTGCTGTGATAAACTTGTGAGTGCAGATATCTCTTTAATATACGTATTTTTTTTCCTTTGGATAAATACCGAGTAGTGGGATTGCTGGATTATATGGCAGTTCTATTTCTAATTTTTTGAGGAGTCTCTATACTGTTTTCCATAGTGGTTGTACAAATTTACATTCTAACCAATAGTCTATAAAAGTTCTCATTTTTCTACATCTTCATCAGTATCTGTCTTTTTAGCAATAGCCATTATAACTGAGATGAGATAATATTTCACTGTGATTTTAATTTACATTTTCCTGCTGTTGAGCATTTTTTGTTCATATGCCTGGTGGCCATTTGTCTGTCTCCTTTTGAAAAATTTATATTCATGTCCACAGACCACTTTTAAATGAGATTTTTTTTATTGTTGAGTTGTTTGAGTTCCTTGGTTATTCTGGATATTCGTTCTTTGTCAGACGAATAGTTTACAAATATTTTCTCCCATAAAACTGGTCACTCTCTTGAATGTTTCCTTGGCTGTATAGAAGTTTTTTAGTTTAATATAGTCCCATTTATTTATATTATAGTTTTTTGTGCGTTTGAGCTCTTAGCCATGAAATCTTTGCCTAGACCGATCTTAAAGTATGTTCCCTACTTTTTTCTAGTTGTTTTACAATTTCGAGTCTTACATTTAAGTCTTGAGTCCATCTTGAGTTGATTTTTGATATGGGTAGACAAATGGATTCAGTTTCATTCTTTTACATATGGGTATCCATTTTTCTCAGCACCATTTATTTAAAAGAGTCCTTTTCCTAGTGTGTGTTTTTGGCACCTTTGTTGAAAATCAATTGGATGTAAATACATGGATTCATTTCTGGATCCTCATTTCTGTTCCATTGGTGTATGTGTCTGTTTTCACATCAATATCATCCTGTTTGGATACTATAGCCTTGTAATATATTTTGATGTCAGATAGTGTGATGCCTCCAGCTTTGCTCTTTTCACTCAGAATTGCTTTAGCTATTCAGGAGACTTTTTGGTTCCATACAAATTTTACTATTATTTTTTCTATTTTTGTGAAAAACAACATTGGTATTTGATAGGGATTGCATTGAATCTGTAGATTGCTTTGTGCAGTATGGTCATTTTAACTGTATACATTCTGTTGATTTATGAGCATGGGATGTAATTCCATTTGTTTGTGTCCCCTTTAGTTTCTTTCATCAGTGTTTTGTAGTTTTTCTTATACATGTCTTTTACCTCCTTTGTTAAAATTTATTCCTAAGTATTTAATTTTTTTGTGACTATTGTAAATGAGATTTGCCTTCTTGATTTTTTCTCAGTTAGCTATTCTCTATTAAGGATATCCCATAGTAGATATTCTCTATTTTGTATATAGAAATGCTGCTGATTTTTGTATGTTGATTTTGCATCTTGCCACTTTATTGAATTTACTTGTAAGATCTAGGAGTTTTTGGTGGAGTCCCTAGGTTTTTCTAGATATAAGATTATATCATGAGCAAAGAGGGACAATTTGACTTCTTTTCCAATTTGGATGACTTTTATTGTTTTTCTCTTTCCTGATTCCTCTGGCTAGGACTTTCAGCACTATGTTGAATAGGAGTGGTGAAAGAAGGCATTTTTATCTTATCCTAGATCTTGGAGGGAAAACTTTCAGCTTTTCCCCATTCAGCAAGATGTTAGTTATGGGTTTGTCATATATGGCCTTTATCATTTTCAGGTAAATTTCTTCTATTCCTAGTTTTCTGAGAGTTTTTATCATGAAGGAATGTTGAATTTTATCAAATGCTTTTCTTGCATTAATTGAGATGATCATATGTTGTTTGTCTTTCATTCTGTTGATGTGATGTGTCACCTTCATTGATTTGAGTATATTGAACCACGCTTGAATTCTTGGTATAAAATTTACTTTATCATGGTGTATTATCTTTTTGATGTGCTGTTGGATTTGGTTTGCTAGTATTTTGTTGAGGAGTTTTGTAAATATGTTCATCAGGGATATTGGCCTATAGTTTTCTTTTTTGGTTGCGTTCTAATCTGATTTCGGTGTTAGGGTAATACTGACCTCATAGAATGAGTTAAACAGAATTCCCTTCTCTTCAATTTTTGGGGGATTTTTTTAGGAGGATAGGTATGAGTTCTTCTTTGTGCATTTTGTAGAATTGGGCTGTGAATCCATCCAGTTCTGGTCTTTTCTTTGTTGGAAGACATTTTATTACTGATTCAATCTCATTACTTGTAATTGGTCTGTTCACATTTTCTATTTCTTCTTTCTTCAATCTTGGTAGATTGTATATTCAGAAATTTATTTATTTCTTCTAGATTTTCCAGTTGGTTAGTGTATTGTAGTTTATAATCATGTCTGATAATCTTTTGTATTTCTGTGGTTATCAGCTGTAATGTCTCCTTTTTTATTTCTGTTTTTCTTTATTTGGGTCTTCTCTCTTGGTTAGTCTAGCTAGGGGTTTATCAATGCTGTTTACTTTTTCAAAAAATCAATTTTTCATTTTGTTAATCCTTTGTTTTTTTTGGTCTCTAATTTATTTAGTTCTGATTTGATCTTTATTATTTCTTTCCTTCTGCTAATTTTGGGATGGTTTGTTGTTGCTTTTCTAGTTCCTTGAGCATCATTACCTTGTTTATTTGAAATCTTTCCACTTTTTTGATGTAGGCATTAATTGCTATAAAATTCCCTCATAGCATTGCTTTTGTTGCATCTCACAGGTTTTGGTATGCTGTGTTTGCATTTTCATTTGTTGAAATTTTTTTTTATTTCCATCTTAATTTCTTCATTCACCCAATGGTCATTTAGGAGCACGTTGTTTAATTTCCATGTATGTGTAGAGTTTCCAAAGTTCCTCTGGGTGTTGATTTCTAGCTTTATTCCATTGTGGTCTGAGAAGTTACTTGATATAATTTTGACTTTTGAAAATTTGTTGAGACTTGTTTTGTGGCCTAACACATGGTCCATCCTGGAGAATATTTCATGTACTGATGAAAATAATGTATATTCTGCTGTTGTTGGATAAGATGTTTTGTAAATGTCTGTTAGGTCCATTTGGTCTAAAGTTGTTTAAATCCCACATTTCTTTGTTAGTTATTTGTCTAGATGATCTGTCTAATACTGTGAGTGGGGTGTTGGAATACCCTTCTATTATTGTATTGATGTCTTTTTCTCTCTTTAGATCTAGCAATATTTTCGTTATGAATCTGGGTGCTCCAGTGTTGGGTGTATGTATATATTTACAATTGTTATATCCTCTTGCTGGTATAACCCCTTTATCATTATTTAGTGACCATCTTCATCATTTTGCTGTTTTTGACTTAATGTCTGTTTTATCTGATATCAGTGTAGCTACTCCTACTCACTTTTGGTTTTCATTTGTATGAAACATCTTTTTCCATTTGTTTACTTTGAATCTGTATGTGTCTTTACAGGTAAAGTATGTTTCTTGTAGGCAGCATATAGTTGGATCATGTTTTTTATCCATTTAGCCAATCTGTATTTTTTAAGTGGAGAATTTAATTTATTTACATTTATGGTTATTATTGATATGTGAGGTTTTATTACTGTCATATCGTTGATTTTTTCTCATTGTTTTTTATATTCATTGTCTCTTTTTCTCTTATTTTTTGTCACTGTGCTTTAGTGGTATGCTGTAGTGGTACCACATGAGTTTTTTCTCTTCCTCATTGGTGTCTTTGGCTTACCAGAGTTTTATACTTTCATATGTTTTCATGATGGTAAATGTTATCCTTTCACGTTCAAGCTTAAAACTATCTTGGGCATTTGTTGTAGGACCAGTATAGTGATGATAAATTCCCTCAGTATTTACTTATATAGGAAAGACTTCATTTCTCTTTCATTTATGAAGGATGATTTTAATAGATGTAGTATCCTTGGATGCCAGTTTTATTCTTTCAGCACTTTGAATATGTCATTTCATTCTCTCTTGGCCTGTAAGGTTTTTGTTGAGAAATTTACTGATCTAGTCCTTTGTTGATACTTCTGATTATATTTTGTATTTCATTCAATGAATTCTTCAGTTCCAGAATTTCAGTCTGGTTCTTTTTAAAAATATCTGGCACTCTGTGGCAAATTTCTCACTCATATTCTGAATTATTTTTTTGATTTCCCTGTACTGTTTTTCAGAATCTTCTTGTATCTCACTGAACTTCTTAAAATCAATATTTTTAATTCTTTATGAGGGATTTTATTAATTTCTTTTTGATTGAAATCTGTTGCTGAAGAGCTACTGTGTTCCTTTGGAGGTGTCTTTTTTTTTTTGCTGTTTCATTTTTTTCTGTGTCCTTGCATTGATATCTGCACTTCTGGTATAATAGTTACTTCTTCCATTTTTTTTTTTTTTGCAACTGCTTTCATATGGGAAGAAGTTTTCCTGAAAATATTTATATATTGTTAGTTGGGTAGGGTGCTTTGGCTTTGATTTTGGGTGTATGCAGTAGTGTGATCTCTGGGATCTTTGTCTGTAAACAATGTCAGTGATAGCTGTGATTTCCTTAGTGGCTTAGGGTACAGTTATTAATGCTGGCTGTGATGAAGTTTTGCTGGGGACCAGGATAACAGATGGTCCAGTCATGGGGCCTCAGTGGTGGCAGTGATTAGCTGATCATGCCTGTCCTTTGGCCCCAGGTTGGCTTGTGCTGGCACTTGTGTTGTTAGGCCCAAGCAGTCTGATTTGGGGGCCTCCACATGGTTTGCTGGGATGTTCGTAGTTTCTGTTTCCTGGCCTGATGTGGTGCGTGTGGGTGAGTGCCAGCTCTGGTGGTATTAGCATGTTATGTCAGCCTGTCCTTAGACCCTGGGAGAAGTGTTCATGTGCCAATGGTGGTAGACTGTGCTGAGTGATTTCCAGGCCCCTGGACAGCATACTGAATTACTGAGAGGATCGGACTGAGCCAGCAGACTTAGGCTGTTTTGAAGTGTGTTCAGGTGCTTGTTGTCATAGGCAGGGGCAGGGTGATTCCCAGGCTGTTAGTGGAATGCTGAGGTATGGCGAGTGGCAGTGGTGCTGTGGATCTGCCACTGGGAAGATCACTCCTCCAGTGACTGAGGTGAGGTCACTCTCAGTGGGAGTAGCATAGGGAGATAGCTGGGAACATGCAGTTTCCTCATGCCTCAATCACACAGCAGCCTACATCAATGTTGGTGGGATTTGTGCTCAAGACATGTGAAAACACCTGCCTTGCCCTTTCCATCCTTGCCTTGGTGGTGGCAGCAGCAACAGCAACCCAGATCCAGGCCCCCAAGGCAGGACACAGACCTCTGGAGGCTAGGCTTTTGGAATGGTGCCAGCTGCAGATGGACTTATCACCAGGGCATGGGGTGGAGCCCCTTTCAGCAGGAGCAGTGTAGGCAGGTAGCTGTGGGGAGTGTGGTTTGCTTGCACCTCAGTTCTCCAGAACCCTGCAGCAGCAGTGGTGGGATTTATCCTTGAAGTTTGTAAAAGACCCCAGCTTCCTCTCTCCCCCTTTCATTGGTTGCATGGGTGGCATCAGCCTCAAAGCAGGATGCAGTCCTCTGGGGCCTTGGCTTTCAGAATGGCACCAAGCTGCAGTTTCTCAGGGCTCAAAAGCCTATGGGCATCTGCAGGAGTTCCCTCTCTGGAACAATGCCTCTGTGTAATCTCTAGGTTACTCCCTGTGTTAGTTTTGATGCATGTTTCAAGGGGCTCTCTCATGGCTAAGACTGTAAAAGACTATAATGCAAGTATGGAATGCTGAGGATATATCTCTTACCCTTTCCCCATGTCTGGGAGCTTCCCTCAGTTCCCAGCCAATCCCAGCCAAGAAGGCTTTCTCACCTCCCTCGTCTTACTTGCTTTTGGTGCTTCTCATCACTTCTCTTTTAAGTCCCAGTGTACTCTCTTAGACAATCTACTTGAAGTGTGAATATCTACTTGCTATTTTGGTTCCTATCCATGGAGGAGGCACATTCTAGTTGCATCTAGTCAGGCATCTTGAGCCCCAGATACAATTTCTTTAGTAGATTTTGAACTATTCATATTTGCTACTTGTTCTTGTATGTTTTAGCGCTATTTTTTCAAGAACTTGTCAATTTCATCTAAATTTCCAAATTTATTGGCATAAAATTACTTATAGTAGTCCCTTACTATCTTTCTAATGTCTTTATGACCTGCAGTGATATCCTTCATATCATTCTTGATGTTGGTAATTTGTGCATTTCTTTCTCTTTTAATTCTTAATTAGTTTTGTATAGGTATATTGATTTTTATTAATCTTTTTAAAGAAAGCATTTTTTTAGTTTTTTTGTAATGTTTTCTATATTCTATTTTTACTGGTATCAGCTCTTGTATGTATTATTTCTTTCCTTTTACTGACTTTGCATTGTTTCTTCTTCATTTTATGGCTTCTTAAGTAGGCATTTATGTCACTGTTTTAAAAGCTTTCTTTCTTCTAGTATAGTCATTTAAAAGTATAACTTTTATCGAAGCATTGTTTCAGCTAAATGCCACAAATTTTGATATATTGTACTTTTATTAACATTTAGTTAGAAATATTTTTTGTTTCTTTTGTGATTTTTTTCTCTGACCTCCTTGTTATTTAGAAGTGTGTTAATTAATTTCCAAGTATTGGGGAATTTCTATATTTCTTATTGCTATTAATTTCCTATTCCATTTATTATAGCCATAGAACATAGCCAATCTTTTCAATTTCATTAAAACTTATTTTATGACTTTTCACACGGCCTATCTTGATAAGTACTTTGTGTGTATTCTTTCAATTACAGCTTTCAGAGTAAGTGTTCTGTAGTTTTGGTGTATAGAATTACTTAATGTCAATTAGATCAAGTTGATAGATAATGCGTTTCAAACTTTATATTTTGACTGATTTTATCTACATATTTTTCTTTCAATTACTGAATGAGAGGTATTTTAATCTCCAAATATAATTGTGAGTTAGTCACAATTTCTCTTTACTTCTGTTAGTTTTTACCTCATGAACATTGAGGCTTTGTTACTAGGTGCACAAAAAGTTAGAATTAACATATGTTATTGGTGAATTACCTCTTTTATCATTATGAATTGTTTCTCTTTATGTCTTATAATACTCTTTGTATTGATATTAATATTGACACATTAGCTTTCTTATGCTTACTCTTTGCATGGTGTGTTTTTTTTCCTTTAACTTATTTGTGTCTTTATATTTAAAGTGTATCTGTTGTCAAAAAACATATGGTTAAATCACTCTGTTTATTAAGTCTAATAGCCTCTGACCTTTTTTTAACAAAGCACAGACTGTTTCTTTTCAAGGAATAATTGTGATGTGTATAATTGTAATAGGAGATTCTAGTATGCCACTCAGAAATCAATAGATAACATATACAAGAAATAAATACATAGAACATTTAAATTAAAAATAATTATAATCTATTATATATTGAATTCTATACCTCAAAATAAAGAATATACACTCTTGTTCAAACAAAATATTGTATTTACAAAATTTGTTATGCATTAGGATTTATACACATATGTATATATCATAGAGTTGTATATGGTTAGGGTATATATAGGAGATACATAAATCTCCACTGTAATATTTTCATTTGCTTTTATTATTATTTTCAATGACACAGTTTACACAATTTATGTGGTACAGTATGATATTTTGATATGGATAAAACGTGTAATGCTCAAATAGTGTAATTAGCATATCTATCACCTCAAACATTTAGAATATCTTTGGGTTGGGAACATTAAGAATTTGCTCTTCCAACTATTTGAAAATATTCAATAAATTATTTTTAATTATAATCACCCTATAATAGACCATATCAAATATTAAATACATTTGAAAATGTTCAATAAGTTATTTTTAATTATAGTCACCTATAGTGCTATAGGACACTAGATATTCCTCTTATCTAGTCTGCTTTTTAATTGGAATGTTAATCCATTTACATTTAATATGATTATTTCTATGTTTGGATTTGTTTATTACTTTTGAATTCATTTTCCATTTACCTTTAGTTTTATTCCCCTGTTGCTTCTTTCCTGCTTTATTTTTTATTAAAATGATATTTTCAGTATTCCACTTGATATTGTCTGAATGTTTTTATGCTCCCAAAATACATATAGTGATATTATAACTGCCAAGGTGATGGTGTTAAAAGCTGGGGTCTTTTGGGAGATAATTAGGTCATGAGGGTAGAAACCTCATGAATGGGATTACTGTCCTTATAAATGAGGCCCCAGGGAGCTGCTTTATCCCTTCTACCATGTGAAGTCACAACTAGAAAGCTACATTCGTGAACCAGGAAACAGGTCCTCACCTGACATTGAGTCTCCTAGTGTCTTGATCTTGGACTTCCCAGCCTCTAGAACTTTTCAGAAATAAATTTCTTTTGTTTATAAGCTACCTAGTTTATAGTATTTTGTTATAGCAGACTCAATGGACTAAAACCCCAGTTTATTTGTCTATTGATTTCCTAGATGTCTTCTTTTTATTATATTTATCAGTTGTCCTAAAAGTTAGCAATATGCATCCTTGACTCATCAATGTCTGTTTAGACTCAATATAATACCATATCCCATCTCGCAACTGTCACTTCACACTTTCCATGTACAACTTCACAAAAATAATTATCTTACAACAATATAATTCCACTTACCTTTCCTATCACCTGTGCTATTGTTTCACATATTTTACTTTTCATGTGTTATAAATCCTACCTTTCACTGTTACTAATTTTATTTCAAACTGTCATTGTCTTTTAAGAAAATTACATGAAGGAGAAAAAACAGTCTTTTTTATTTATTCATTTATTTATCATTTATGGGACTTATTCCTTCCTGTTAATATAAATTCCCATCTGTTATCATGTCTGTTTAGTCTGAAGAATGCCCTTTAGCATTTTGTTTTTAGCGCAGGTTTGCTGACAACAAATTTCCTTAGCATTTGTTTATCTGAAATTATCTTTGTTTTACTCTCATTTTTGAGGATGAATTTCTCTGGATGTGGATTTCCTAAATGAGAGTATTTCCTTATAGTATGTTAAAAACCTACTTCCTTTGTCTTTGGACATTTATCATTTCTGAGAAGTCAGTTGTCACTCATATTGTTGTTCCTGTTTTAGCATACGTTTATCTCTGGCTGCTTTCAAGATTTTCTTTCTATACATGGTTCTCAGAATATCGACCATCATGTTTCAGATATACTTTTTCCTTGAATTTAATTATCTTGTAACTGATTGAGCTTCTTTGGTCTACAAGTATGTTTAAAAAATATTTTTGTATACATAGTAGGTATATGTATGTATGGGGTACATGTGATAATATAATATGAGCATACAATGAGTAATAATCACACCAGGGTAAAAGGGATACACATACCTCCAGAATTTATCTTTTCATTGTGTAACAATCTATACAGTTTCAGTTATTTTAAAATGTACAATAAATTATTGTTGACTCTAGTCACCCCATTGTGTTATCAAATACTAGATTTTATTCATTCTATCTGACTATATTTTTGTACCCATGAACTGTCTCCACTCCGACTTCCAACCACAACTATGATTCCCAGCCTCTGGTAACCATCATTCAACTATCTTCATGAATTCTATTGTTTAAAATTTTTTAGCTCCCACAATAAGTGAGAATATGCACAGTTTGTCTTTCTGTGCCTAGCTTATTTCACTTAACATAATGTCCAGTTCCACCCATGTTGCCGCAAACGACAGGATCTCATTTGTTTTTATGACTGAATAGTACTCCATTGTGTATATACACCACATTTTCTTTATCCATTTGTCCATTAATGGACACTTAGGTTGCTTCCAAATCTTGGCTATTGTGAACAGTGCTGCAACAAACGTGGCAGTGCAGGCATCCTTTTGATATACAGATTTCTTTTCCTTTGGATAAATACCCAATAGTAGGATTACTGACAAGTGTGGTAGTTATATTTTAACTTTTTTGAGGAACTCTCAAAATGTTCTCCATGGTGGTTGCACTAATTTTAATTCCCACCAACAGTGTATGAGAGTTCCCTTTTCTCCATGTCCTCACCAGCATTAATCATCACCTGTCTTTTGGATAAAAGCCATTTTAACTGGGTTAAGATGGTATCTCACAGTAATTTTGATTTGCATTTCTTTGATGATCAACAATGTTGAGAACCTTTTCATATACCTGTTTGCCATTTGTCTTCTTTTGAAAATTGTCTATTCAGATATTTTGCTCATTTTAAAATCAGATTATTAGAGTTTTTCCTATAGAATTGTTTGAGCTCCTTGTATATTCTGGTGTTTAATCCCTTGTCAGATAGGTAGTTTGCAAGTATTTTCTCCCACTCTGTGGGTTGTCACTTTTGACTGAGAAGTAACTTTTCAACTTGATGTGATCCCATTTGTCCATTTTTGCTTTGGTTGGCTGTGCTTGTGAGGTACTACTCAAGAAATCATTCCCCAATCCGATGTCCTGGAGAGTTTCCTTAAAGTTTCCTTATAGTAGTTTTACAGTTTGAGGTCTTAGGTTTAAGTCTTTAATCCACTTTGATTTGATTTTTGTATATGGAAAGAAATAGGAGTTTAGTTTCATTCTTCTGAATATAGACATGTAGTTTTCCCAGCACCATGTATTGAAGACTGTACTGTCCCTTTCCAATATGGATGTTCTTGGCATCTTTGTCAAAAATGAGTTCACTGCACATGTATGGATTTATTTCTAGGTCTCTATTCTGTTTCATTCATCTATGTGTCTGTTTTTATGACAATGCCATGATGTTTTGGTTACTATAGTTTTGTAGTATAATTTGAAGTCAGGTAATGTGATTCTTTCAGTTTTGTTCCTTTTGCTCAGGATAGCTACAGCTATTCTGGGTCTTTTGTGTTTCCGTATAAATTTTAGAATTGTTTTTTCTACTTCTGTGAAGAATGTCATTATTATTTTGACAGGGATTGCACTGAATCTGTAGATTGATTTTAGTAGTATGGACATTTTAACAATAGTGATTCTTCTAATTCATGAACACGATGTTTTCCAGTATTTATTATACAGATCTTTTACTTCTTTGGTTAAATTTATTCCTGAGTATTTTATTTCATTTATAGCTATTGTAAATGGGATTACTTTTTTACTTTATTTTTCAGATTGTTTGCTGTTGGTTTATAGAAATGTTACCATTTTTTATGTTGATTTTGTATCCTGAAACTTTACTGAATTTATCAGTTCTAATAGTTTTTTGGTGGCATCTTTAGGTTTTTCCAAATATAAGATAATATCATCTGCAATTAAGAATAAGTTGACTTCTTCCTTTCCAGTTTGGATATGCTTTTATTTCCCTTTCTTGTCTGATTGCTCTAGGTAGTATGATGTTGAATAACAATGGTGAAAGTGGGCATCCTTATTGTGTTCCAGGTCTTACAGGAAAGGCTCTCAGTTGTTCCCCATTCAATGATGCCAGTTGTGGGTCTGTTGTATATGGCTTTTATTGTGTTGAGATATGTTCCTTCTATTCCCAGTTATTTTACGGTTTTTATCATGAAAGGGTGTTGAATTTTTTCAAAGGCTTTCAGCATCAATTGAAATGATCATATAATTTTTGTCCTTTATTCTGTCATACGATGTATCACATTGATTTATTTGTGTATGTTAAACCATCCTAGCATCCCTGGGAAAAACTCCACTTGGTCATGATGAATGAGCTTTTTAATGTGTTGTTGAATTTGGCTTTCTAGTATTTTGTTGAGGATTTTTACATCAATAATCATCGGGAATTTTGGCCTGTAGTTTTCTTTTCCTGATGTGGCTTTGTCTGGTTTTGGATTCAGTAATTCTGGCCTTGTGGACTGAGTTTGGACGTATTCCCTCCTCCTCTACTTTTTGAAATAATTTGAGTAGAATTGGCATTAGTTCTTTTTAAAATGTTTGGTATAATTCAGCAGTAAAGTCATTGAGTCCGGGGCCTTTCTTTTCTAGGATAATTCTTATTATGGCTTTGATCTCACGACTTGTTATTAGTCTGTTCAGGTTTTGGATTTTTTTTGTGGTTCAATCTTGTTACATTTTATATATCTAGGAATTTATCCATTTATTTTAGGTTTTTCTATTTATTGGCATATCATGGGTCACAGTATTCTCTAATGGCCCTTTAAGTTTCTGCTGTGTTAATTGTAATGTCTCCTTTTTCATCTCTGATTTCATTTATTTGTTTCTTCTCTCTTTTTTAATTAGTTGGTTGAAGGTTTGTCAATATTATTTGTCTTTTCCAAAAACCAACTTTTTAATTTGATATGATTTGGCTGTGTTCCCACCCAAATCTTGCCTTGAATTGTAATAATCCCCACGTGTCAAGGGTGGGGCCAGGTGGAGATAATTGAATCATGGGGGCAATTTCCCCCATACTGTTCTTGTGGTAGTGAATAAGTCTGACGAGATTTGATGGATTTATAAATGGGAGCTCCCCTCCGCAAGGACTCTTGCCTGCTGCCATGCAAGACATGACTTTGCTCCTCATTCACTTTCTGCTATCATTGTGAGGCCTCCCCAGGCATGTGTAACTGTGAGCTGATTAAGCCTCTTTCCTTTATATATTACCCAGTCTCAGGTACGTCTTTATTAGCAACATGAGAACAGACTAAAACATAATTCATTTATCTTTTGTATTGTTTTTATTTCAATTCCATTTATTTCTGCTCTGATCTTTATTATTTCTTTTCTTCTACTAAATTTGAATTTGGTTTGCTGTTGCTTTTTTAGTTCTTTAAGATGCATAGTTGTTTATTTGATGTTTTTCTACTTTTTTCATGTAGCTACTTATTGCTATAAGATCTCCATTTAGTATTCCTTTCACTGTATTTCATAGATTTTGTTTTGTTGTGTTTCAATTTTCATTTGTTTCTAGAAATTTTTAAATTTCCTTAATTTCTTTATTGACCTACTGGTCATTCAGGAGCATATTGTTCAATTTCCATGTTTGTATAGTTTCCAGAGTTCCTCTTGGTGATGATTTCTAGTTTTACTCCACTGTGTTCAGAGAAGGTACTTGATTTGATTTCAATTTTTTTGAATTTTTTACTACTTGTTTTGTTGTGTATTAAAACTCAAACAGATAATTAAAAATAGCTATGGTCTATACTTGAGAATTATCCAGATATTCATGCCAAGGAAAAGAATGTATATTCTGCATGAGTTGGATGAAATATACTATACATATCTATTATACCCATTTGGTCTATAGTGCATATTAAGTCTGATGTTTCTTTGTCGATTTGTTGTCTGTATGATCTCCAATGATGAAAGAGGAGTGTCGAAGTCTCCATCTATTATTGTATTGAGATTTATCTCTCTCTTTAGTTCTAACAATATTTGCTTTATATGCCTGTGTGCTCCAGTGTTGGGTGCATACATATTTACAATTGTTATATTCTCTTGCTGAATTGACCCCTTTATAATCATGTAATGTCTTTCTTTGTCTCTTTTTATAAATTTTGTCCTGAAATCTATTTTTTCTGATATAAATATAGCTACTCCTGCTCTTTTTTAGTTTGCATTTTCATAGAATATTTTTTTCATCCGTTTATTTTCAGGCTATGTTTGTCTTTGTAAGTGAAGTGTGTTTCTTGCATGCAACAGATCATTTGGTCTTATTTTTTGTTTTATTCACTCATCCACTCTATGTCTTTTGATGGGAGAGTTTAGTTCATTTACATTAAATCTTATTTTTAATAAGTAAAAACATACTCCTGCCATTTTGTTAGTTGTTTTCTGGTTGTTTTGTGATCTTCACTTTCTTTCTGTCTTCCTTTCAGCAAAGGTGATTTTCTCTGGTGGTATGTTTTAACTTCTTGCCTTTTATTTATTTATTTTTTTTTGTAGCTGTTGAAGTTTTTGATTTGAGGTTTCCACGAGGCTTGCAAATAATATCTTATAACCCATTATTTTAAACTGATGATAACTTATCATTAATTGCATAAACAAACACTCAGAAAGAAAACTAATAAAAACTGTACACTTTGACTTCATCCCCCAGCTTTTAAACTTTTTGTTGTTTGCATTTAAATTTTATTGTACTGTCTATGTCTTAAGAAGTTGTGGTTATTTCTGATTGGTTCATCTTTTTTATCTTTCTACTCAAGATATGAGTAGTTAACACACCAAAATTGCAGTGCTTTTTTGTTTTCTGTGTACTTCCTATTATTAGTGAGTTTTTCACCTTCAAATGATTTCTAATTCATTAACATCCTTTTATTTCAGACTGAAGAACTTCTTTCAGCATTTCTTATAGGACAGATCTGGTATTGATGAAATCCCTTATTTTAGTTTGTCTGGAGAAGTCTTTATTTTTCCCACATTTTTAAAGGATATTTTCACTGGATATACTATTCTAGGATAAAAGACTTTTTCCTTCAGTGCTTTAGCTATGTCATGCCACTCTCTCCTGGCCCTTAAGGTTTCCACTGAGAAATTTGCTGCCAGTCATATAGAAGGTTCTTGGCATGCTATTTGTTTTTCTTCTCTTGCTTCTTTTAGGATCCTTTCTGTGTTCTCAACCTTTTGAAGTTTGATTACTAAATGTCTTGAGGTAGTCTTATTTAATAAGGTTTAAATCTGCTTGTTTTTATATAACTTTCTTGTTCTTGAATATTGATGTCTTTCTCTAGGTTTGGGAAGTTCTCTGTGATTATCCCTTTGAATAAACGTTCTACTCTGCTATCTCTCTCTCTACTGGCCAATAACTCTTAGATTTGCCCTTTTGAGGCTATTTTCTAGATCTTGTAGGCATGCTTCATGCTTTTTTCTTTTATTATCTCTGAGTGGATATTTTCAAATAGCCTGTCGTCAAGCTCGCCAATTCTTCTGCTTGGTCAACTCTGCTGTTAAGATTCTCTGATGCGAGACGTTCTTCGCCAAGAGTCGTAGGGGTTTCCTGCTTCAACAGGGCTTGGACGGAACCCGGCGCTCGTCCCCCACCCCGGCCGGCCGCCCATAGCCAGCCCTCCGTCACCTCTTCACGGCGCCCTCGGACTGCCCCAAGGCCCCCGCCGCTGCTCCAGCGCGGCGCAGCCACCGCCGCCGCTGCCGCCTATCCTTAGTCGCCGCCATGACGACCGCGTCCACCTCGCAGGTGCACCAGAACTACCACCAGGACTCAGAGGCCGCCATCAACCGCCAGATCAACCTGGAGCACTACGCCTCCTACGTTTACCTGTCCCTGTCTTACTACTTTGACCGCAATGATGTGGCTTTGAAGAACTTTGCCAAATACTTTCTTCACCAATCTCATGAGGAGAGGGGACATGCTGAGAAACTGATGAAGCTGCAGAACCAACGAGGTGGCCGAATCTTCCTTCAGGATATCAAGAAACCAGACTGTGATGACTGGGAGAGCGGGCTGAATGCGATGGAGTGTGCATTACATTTGGAAAAAAATGTGAATCAGTCACTACTGGAACTGCACAAACTGGCCACTGACAAAAATGACCCCCATTTGTGTGACTTCATTGAGACACATTACCTGAATGAGCAGTTGAAAGCCATCAAAGAATTGGGTGACCACGTGACCAACTTGCGCAAGATGGGAGCGCCCGAATCTGGCTTGGCAGAATATCTCTTTGACAAGCACACCCTGGGAGACAGTGATAATGAAAGCTAAGCCTCAGGCTAATTTCCCCATAGCCATGGGGTGACTTCCCTGGTCACCAAGGCAGTGCATGCATGTTGGGGTTTCCTTTACCTTTTCTATAAGTTGTACCAAAACATCCACTTAAGTTCTTTGATTTGTACCATTCCTTCAAATAAAGAAATTTGGTACCCCCCCAAAAAAGAGTCTCTGATGCATTCTTCAGTACATCAATTACATTTTTTCAGCCCCAGAATTTCTGCTTGATTGCTTTTAATAATTTCAATCTGTTCGTTAGATTTATCTGATAGGATTCTAAATTCATTCTCTGTGTCATCTTGGATTTTGCTGAGCTTCCTTAAAATAGCTATTTTTAATTCTCTGTCTGAAAGGTCACATATTTCTGTCTCTCTGGGATTAGTCACTGTTGCCTTATTTAGTTTGTTTAGTGGGATCATGTTTTCCTGGAAAGTCTTAATGCTTATGAATATTCATCAGCTGCTGGGCATGGAAGAGTTAAATATTTATTGTAATCTTCACAGTCTGGGCTTCTTTGTATTTGTCCTTCTTGGGAAGGCTTTCCAGATACTTAAAGTGAGTTGGGTGTGTAATCTGATTCTTTTGTCACTGAAGTCATATCTGCTTTAGGGGTTACCCCAAGCCCAGTAGCACTGTGGTCTTTTCAGACTTATAGAGGTGCCATCTTGGTGGTCTTGGATAAGATCCAAAATAATTTCTTGGGTTATCAGACGGAGACCTTTGTTCTTTTACTTTTCCTAAACAAATGGAGCCTCTCTTTCCTTGCTGACCTGGCTGGAGTTGGGGTACAGATGATGCAAGCATCCCTGTGGCCACCACTACTGGGACTGCACTGGGTTAGATTTAACGTCAGCATAGCACTAGGTCTTGCTAACACCCATGGTGACCACTGCTTGGCTACCACCTATGTTCACACCAGGCCCAAGGGCTCTTCATTCAGCAGGTGGCAAATCTAGGCAGGCTTGTGTCCTTCCCTCCCCAGCTCTGTATGGGTCCAGAAATGCCATCTGGGAGCCAGTGCCTGGAATTGAAAACCACAGGAATCTACATGGTGCTCTATCTTACTGAGCCTGAGCTGGCACCCAAACCTCAAGACAAAGTCCTCCTCATTCTTTCTTCCCCTTCGGTCAAGGGAGGAGTCTCCCTCCTTCGTCACCACCACCTGGCAAGTACTGCCTGGCTACCACTGATGTTCACTCAAGGCCCAAGGACTCTTCAGTCAGCTTGTGATCAATATTGTCATTCCCAAGTCTCTCCTTTCATGGCAGTGAGCTCCCCTCTGGGCCAGGGAAGTTCCAGAAATGCCATCCAAGAACAAAGGCCTAGAACTGGGGATCTCAGTAGCTTGCTTGGTGCTCTACTCCACCGTGGTCATACTAGCATCCAAGCTGCAAGACAAAGTCTCTTTTACTCCTCCCTCTCCTTTCTTTAAGCAGAATGGATCTCTCCAGGCAGCCAACATAGTTGGGAACTGGCTGGGTCATACCTGAAGTCAGCAGGGCTCTGAGTTTCACCCAAATCCCATAGTGAGTACTGCCTGGCTACCACTGCTGATTATTCAGAACCCAAGGGCTCCTTGGTCAGGAGGCAATAAATTCTGCTAGTACTGGTCTTTTCCCTTCAAGGCAGTGGGTTCTGTTCTGGCCCAGGATATGTTTAGAAATATTATTCAGTTTCAGAAGCTGGGGCCTGGAACAGGGCCTTCGGACTCTGCCTAGTGTCTTATTATACTGTGGCTGAGCTGGTATCCCAGTTTCAAGACAAAGTCCTCTTTATTCTTTCCTCTCCTCTCCTCAAGTGGAAGGAAGGGCCTCTCCTGAAGCTATGAGCTATGCTGCCTGGGGTTGGGGAAGAGGTAACACCAGTACTCCCTTGGTCATCTTGGCTGGTATCTCACTAGGTTGCATGCACCCCAACTCCACTGGCTCCGACTATAGCACAGCACCAAAGCTTGCCTAGGAATTGCAGTCCTTGTGGCCTAGACTGCTTTTCAGGTTTATTGAGGGCCTCAGAGCACTTTAGCCTGTGGTGGCAGGACTTGCTGGAACTCAGGTTCTGACTACTGGGCTGGATGATTTGCCTCTGGCTAGGGCTGGTCTAAATGCTCCTTCTGTGGGTGCAAGCTGAGTTCTGCCCCATATTGCTTTCCACTGCTACAAGGCAGCACTGAGTTCCAATGCAAAGTCCCACAGTCACTGCACTCTCCCTCTCTCTAGTACACAGATTCTCTCTTTGTGCCAGGTGGCTGCTACCAGGGGATGAGGGAGGAGTGGTGTACATTATTCAAGACTGTCTTTTCTACCCTCCTCAATGCCTCTTTCCTTAATATGATGTTAAAACCAAGTACTGCATTTGCTCACCTGATTTTTGGTTGTTATGACGGTTCTTTTTTGTGTAGTTTTTCAATTTAGTGTTCCCGAAGTGGGGAGAATTGCTAGATGCTTCTATTTGACCATCTTGCCCAAGTAAATATGTTTTCATAAAATTTGGGGTAACTTTCTCAGAAATCTACTATAATTCTTTGAATTAAGGCATTACTTCCAGAAAAGGCCTGTCAACCTGAAAATACATGAGCCAACCAACTATCACATTAACACGATTCAGTAGCTTTTACTTGTAAGCATGTAAAGCAATAGAGGGACCAGGCATTAGACATTTTGATAGAACTGAAGGGAAGAAACGTGGCAACAGAAAACACTGAAGCACTAATAATGAACAAAAGCCAAATACTGTGTTAAGTGTAAACCCTATTTTCTAGAATAAATCAAAGCATATATTTGTGACATAATTACAAGATTTTTAGGTAAAGTTAGCAGTCAAAGTCCTGGAAGGAAACTTCAGCTGAATGTTTTGAGTGTAATGAGAATGCATACTAATTGAGTAATTAGATACTATTTTAATAAAGAGGGTGTTTACTGTGGGTAAGGTGTGGGGAAACTACAAGTGATACTGTAATGCTCCAGAACTAATTAACAGCTGTTACCACACCACACAAGAAGGGGAAAGGGAGGTAACAGTATCTGGAGCCGAGATTATCACCCAGGTGAGAAGTTGACATGAGAAAAAAAATATACCTGGCATCCAGAGACATAGAAGGCTGGGGGAGAGGGCTGCCTGACATGAGATGTGACTTCTGGTTGAGAGATCAGAAAATCTGTGGTATAAATACCATAATCTCACTTTATTTCTTTTGATCTTATGTTAGTGGTCTTTATTAATCAAACCCGACTGGAAGCCACAGCGCAAGGGAGCTCAGTATTGCTCACAAATGTTGGCCTTCCAGAGCAAAGAACAGGGCAGAGAAGAGTGGATAGGTTGTCTACAATGGCAATTCTTTCAGATGAATATCTTTCACTTGAAAGATATTCTAAAAACCAAATCTTTTGTAAATGTATAAAAACATTTGCTTTCAGGGTTTAGATTTAATGAAAATATTTCCATATAAATAAAAATTTTCAATGATATGAAATAAATTCTAGAAAATTTATTTTGAGGATTTATACAGAAGTTGGACTGCTTTCCAGTGGAATCTTCCATATGCTCTCTGTAATATATACTTGATCAGAAGTTAGGTTAGCTTAAATAAGTGAAAAGTATATCCCAACTGTATTTTATTTCTGTAACTGTAGCTATCTTAAGTCAGAAAACTAATATTTTAATGTCGCCTTAATTAAAAGGTAGAGATGAAATATTCAGCATATTTTGTGTTAGGGAAGTTTTAACCAGTTTACATTACCTGGCATCCAAGTGGGATATATTTATTTTCTTGAACAGTAAACTAAATTATTCTGTTAGCAACCATAGTTGCTGTTTTTTTTGTTTTTGTTTTGTTTTTTTAGACAGAGTCTCGCTCTGTCACCCAGGCTGGACTGCAGTGGCATGATCATGGCTCATTGCAACCTCTGCCTCCCCAGGCTCAAGCGATACTCCCACCGCAGCCTCTGGAATAGCTGGGACTACAGGTGAGTGCCACCAAACTTAGCTAATTAAAATTTTTTTTTTTTTTTTGTAGAGGTGAGGTCCAGTATATTGCCCAGGCTGGTCTCAAACTCTTGAGCTCAAACAATCCTCCTGCCTTGGCCTCCCAAAATGGGATCACAGGCATGAGCCACCATACCTGGTCCATGCACACAATATCTTTACAACATCTAAGAAAACCAGATGAAAGATCACAGTGTCTGGTTGTAGCACAATAATAATAAAAGATACGTTGAAGAGGATAGGAAGGACAGTTTTACATTATCCAAATCACCTCTTTTCCAATTCCAGGCAGCAGAGTATGAAAAGACATACTCTCCACTTGGTGGGAAGAGAGGAAAGTAAGCACAGGATTTTCCTCTGGATCCCAACACTGAGTCCACCACAGTAACACTCAGCACCAGACAGACCCCACAACTTCAGAATCCAGGCTGCTATTCACAGACTAATCCTCTAGACCCACCTCAGTACCAGATGGTACCACACAGCTCAAGGTTTTAGGTTTGTGTGGTAGACTCAATCTCTATCTTTCACCACTGCCAGCCTGACTTCAGAGATCCTGGGCTCTGGACAGTCCTCACTGGCAGGCAACCCTCAGGAGCCTCAGGCTTCTGGCACATCCCAGTACCAGCCAGCTGCCATAGGCCCTGACCTTCTAGCAACACTGTCCCATGTATTCCAGACTTCTAGCATACCACAGTGCCATGCTGATTGCATCTATTGAGGCTCAGGTGTGCCTCAGAGCTGTGCCTGCTGCAGTAGGCCCCACGTCTCTGGCATGCCCCAATGCCATGTTGGTAACATTGACCCTGGGCATCTGGAATTCCCTAGCACTGAACTGACCATAGTGGGGCCCAGGCTTCTCGAGTGCTCCAGTCCCATGCTGGCTGCAAGTACTGTGGGCTTCTGGCACACCCCACAATTGCTCCTGCCACATGACTTTCCAATGCAAAGCCAAACTGTAAAGATTTGAATAAATAGCTACTTTTTCAAATGCACAGATATCAATACACAGCTACAAGGATCAAGAACAATTACAGAAACGTGACATCACCAAAAGGACAAAAAAATTTCCAGCGATTGACCCTAAAGAAATAGAGATATATTAACTCTCTGAAAAATAATTCAAAATAATTGTTTTAAGGAAACTTGACAATAATTAGAATAATATGCAACAGAAATCCTTGAACTGAAAAGTACAGTTAATGAAATGGAAATGAAATAGACAGCATCAACAGCAGAATTAATCAAGCAGAACCAATCTGTGAATTTGAAGACTGGTTATTTGAAAATACAGTCAAAGGAAAAAAAGATAAAATAATGAAAAGGAATAAGAAAAGCTTATAATATTTATGACACAGCATCAAAAATAGCCTTGATGGATACAACGTTCATAGTTGGAATTTTTTTTCCTTCAGCCCGTTGTATATATCATCTCTCTTTCCCGGCCTGTAAGGTTTCTGCTAAGAAGTCTGCTATTAGCTGTATTAGAACT
Organism: Gorilla gorilla gorilla; assembly: GCF_029281585.2. Lineage (NCBI taxonomy): Eukaryota > Metazoa > Chordata > Mammalia > Primates > Hominidae > Gorilla > Gorilla gorilla. The sequence continues at coordinate 83,331,403 of NC_073235.2, read as the reverse complement.
TCCTAATATGGTATTTGCTTCTGTTCCCTTGCTGCTTTCAGCATCCTCTCTTTAATTTTTGACAGTTTGATTATAATATGTCCTGGGGTTGTTTTATTTGAATTTAATATGATTGGAGACCTTGACCTTTGTTTACGTAGTTATTGACATCTTTCACTAGGTTTAGAAAGGTTTATGCTACTATTTCCTTAAATAAGCTTTGTACTCCTTTAGTTTTTTTCCTTTTTTGAACTTCTAAGACTAGAATTAAACAGGAGGAAATACTTCCAAACTCATTTTACAAGACCAGCATCACCTTGATACCAAAGCCAGACAAAGACACAACAGAAAAAGAAAATTGCAGGCCAGGATCACTGATAAACATAGGTGCAAAAATTATTAACAAAATACTAGCAAACAAAATTCAACAGCACATTAAAAAGATCATTCACCATGATAGATAGGGATTCATTTTAGGGCTGCCAGAAGGATATAACATACACAAATCAATAAATGTGATACATCACATTAACAGAATAAAGAATAAAAACCATATGATAATTTCAATAGATACAGAAAAAGCATTTTATAAAATTTAACATTCTTTCATGATTAAAAACTCTCAAACTAGGTATAGAAGGAATGTTCCTCAACACAATAAAAGCTATGCATCACAATCCCACAGCTAACATACTTAACAGGGAAAATTTGAAACTTTTCCTCAAAATCAGGAACAATACAAGATGTCCAATATTGCTACTTCTATCTAATATACTGCTGAAGAATTTAGCCAGAGCAATTAGACAAGAGGAAGAAATAGAAAGCACTCAAATTAGAAAGGAAGAAGTTAAAATTTCCCTGTTTGCAGATAACATGATTTTATATATAGAAAATCCTAAAGACTCCACTAAAATACTGTTAGAACTAATAAGCAAATTCAGTAAAGTTACAGGATACAAAAAAATCAACATATAAAAATCAGTATCATTTGTAAACTCTGACTGTGAACTACAGTCATTTGCCACATAGTGGCATTTCATTAAATGATGAACAACATATACCCCAAAAATAATCATGCTGTATTTGTAATGTACCGTTTCTATGTATAGATATATTCAGATACACAAATACTTACCATTGTGCTATAATTACCTGCCATATTCAGCATAGTAACAAGCTGTAGTGTTTTGTAGTCAAGGAGCAATACTCTGTACAACATATCCTAGGTGTGCAGTAAGCTATACCATCTAGGTTTGTGTAAGTATACTTTATGACATTCACAAAATAACGAAATCACCTAACAACACATTTCTTAGAATGTATCTTTGTCATTAGGTGATGCATGACTGTATCTGAAAAATAAATTTAAAAAATTCAATTTTTAATAGCTACAAGAAAGAAAACACTTAAAAATAAATTTAACCAAGGAGGTGAAAACGCTACACTGAAAACTGTGAGACATTGAGAAAGAAATTGACAAAAAATACAAATAATTGAAAAGATATCCCATGTTATGATTGAGAAGAATTAATATGGTTAAAATATCCAGACCATCTAAAGTGATCTACAGATTCATTTCAATCCCTATCAAAATGCCAATAACATTGTTCATAGAAATAGGAAAAAAATCCTAAAATTCATGTGCAAAAGACCATGAATAGCCAAAGCCATCCTAAGAAAAAACACAGCTGCAGGCATTATACTACCTGACTTGAAAATATACTACAAAGTTATAGTAATCAAAACAGCATGATATTGGCATAAAAACAGACAAATAGGACAATGAAATAGAATAGATAGCCCAGAAATAAGTCCATATATTTATAGCTACTGATTTTTGAGAAAAGCACCAAGAACACACAATGGGGAAGGACAGTCTCTTCAACAAATAGTGTTGGGAGAATTGAATATTCACATGCAGAGGAATGAAATTGGAACCTTAGCTCACAACATATGCTTTTTACAGAGGAGGTAACTTTTTACAGAGGAAGTAATTTTCTGAAGGTCACACAGCTAGTAAGTGGATTGAACTAGGCAACCTGACTCTGGAGTTTGAGTTCTTAACTAGTATTTGATTTTACTTATTACCAGACTTCAACAGAGAATGCCCAGATTCTTTCTTTTTGCTCTGAATTACTAAATGACTTTTATATATTATAAAGGAATGATATGTACCTTGATTATAGTTTTATATGTTACACTAAGAGCATACTCTAAAGTGGCTTTCATAAAGATGATTACAAATAATACAGACAGGGCCAGGCACAGTGGCTCATGCCTGTAATCCCAGCACTTTGGGAGGCTGAGGTGGGCAGATCACGAGGTCAAAGATCAAGATCATCCTGGCTAACATGGTGAAACCCCGTCTCTACTAAAAATACAAAAAATTAGCCAGGCATGATGGCACGCACCTGTAGTCCCAGCTACTCAGGAGGCTGAGGCAGGAGAATTGCTTGAACCCGGGAAGTGGAGGTTGCAGTGAACCGAGATCCTGCCACTGCACTCCAGCCTGGGAGACAGAGCGAGACTCCATCTCAAAAATAATAATAATAATATAGACAATCCTTAGCTCTTTCATTAAAGCAAAATCAGTTAACTAGTTCTTTTGCCTCTATAAGATAGCAATGATAATTTCAACTAGTTCATTTATTGAAATGACTCAGTTTTAGGGAGGGACTTGTTTAGTTAACCTATTACTTTTGCATTATGCAGACGTAAGCCATGTGAGTGATGTTAACTCAAAACATGCTAGCGTTATCATTGTTTCCAAAGCAATTAGTGTGCTGTTTGGAAAAACAATGCCTGGACATCTCCCTCTCATAATTTAGTATTGTTGGTATAAAGGCATTTAAAAAACCTGCTAAAAACTAAAACTAAAAATGAAAGAAAAAGAAGACAAAAAAGCCCTGGGGAGAGCATTTCCTTTCAAAGAAAGACGGCTAAATTAATCTAACAAATGTTGAATACATTCAGCCAACTGTTTAATGAAATTGGGAAATCTAGGCTCCTTAGGAAAGGATTTCTTATAGTGGCATTACAGGACTGGCATGGGAAAGGCAGGAAGACAATCTTTCTATCCAATTTCTATTGAGCTTTGTAAAAGCCATCCAATTATAAATGCATTCTTTCTCTGATCTGGGGCTCTCCCGTGCATTTTAAACTCCTCTGAGTATTTTTATCTTTGCTCATATTAAGAGGTTCTATACTAAATTATCTTTAGTGAGAGCTTTTTCAAGCATATTTTATTGGCACCTTGAGATGCAGTAATGTAACCCATTCCTACCACTCCAGTGTGATACACTGAATATGACATTATTTGGAGTCTCTGGAATAATAATTTACACATAGGGCTATGAAACACAAATGATTCACAAAACAGTCATGAAATAGTTATGGAAGATTTAGAAATAAAACTTTTAAAAGCATATTTGTAAGGACAATGAGGTGAAAAATCAATATAGAAAGAACTAGGATTTATATTTTTCACCAGACTGCTAAGGGCACATTGCCATAGAGATGGATCTACACAATTATTCACCACCTGTAATATCCAGAGTTATAAGCACAGCTTTTTAACAACTAAAAAATTTCAGTTCCCATGATAAAATTTTAGCCAGTGCAGAAGGTGGTGTCTCTTGTTACCAATATATAGACATGATGGCTGAAAGCTAACAAATGCCTATGAATCCAAGAGAGAAATGCTCATGATCCAAAGTGAAGAGGAAACATAAAGTCAAAGTGAGCAGGAGCTGAAGCTAAATGGCTGGCATTAGCAAAACAAAATATAGGTTGGGAGTGGGGCACGAGACAGCAAGTTGGAGGAGCATTATTGATCTCTTTGAGTGGAAAAGGAATCCACTTTGAAGGATCCTTATAGTCAAAAGCTAGAGTTGAAACACTAGTGCAGAGCCAGGATTCAGGAAGGGACTGGCTTGACTGAATATGGTGCTGAGATGCATGTTAAACCTTGATATGGGATATGACTAAGCAGTTTGCCTTCTGGCCACAAGAGTAGACACAAATTCCCTTTCAGGAGCTTGAACCCTGATAAGCACTGTGAGGTCTAGAAAAGGACTATGCATACTGTAGGTGGGAAATATTTACCAAATAGGTGAATGAACAACAGGCAGACAGTTACCTAACATAATGCTATCTCCAATTTTCTTGAGTACCTACCACGGTTCAGGAATGTTCTATGGATGGGGATACAAACATTGAAAAAAAAAAACCATAAAATACTTGCCCTCCTGAAAGTCACATTTTAGCTGCCTGAGCATCAATCACAAATAAATGTGTAACTGTAACTAAAAAATAGGTCATGTAATGAGAAGTGATATGAAGAAAAATAAAGCAAGTTGAATAGGAGAGGAATAGAGGAGGGGGTGCTATTTCAAGAAATTGACTAGGAATGGTTTCATTCATGAGGTAATATTTGAGCAGATCCCTAAAGACATCAGAGCACGAGACATGCAGATATCTGGGGGAAAGCATACCAGGCAGAGAGAACAGCAAGGGCAAATATGCCGAGGCAAAGGTGTTCTTGATCAGTTCAAGAAATAGCAAGGAAAGGAGTAAGAAGAAGAAATGCATTCATCTCTTGAGGTTGTAGAGGGTGGCTTATGAGCTCTGCTGGGAACTTCAGTTTTTAGTGTGTTACATGATTTGATATAGAAGGATCCATCAGGCAGCTGTGTGTCGAATACACTGCAGGGAAGACAAAAGTGAGAAAACCAATAAGAAGGCTACAACGATATGGCTATTGTTGTGAAAAATCTTAAATAAATTGCTACCATATAAAATCCATCAGGATTAAACAATAATGCATATCCAAGAGGCTTTATTTTAGGAGTATAGAGATGAGTTAATATCAGAAAAACTATTAGAGCAGTATACCATATTAACAAATTAAAAGGTTAAAAAAGCATTTAGTTAAAGAGAGCAATAGTTTTCAAAGAAGCAACTGACATAATTTGATGATTATATATAAACTCTCTGCAAGTGAGGAAGAGAAGTGAACTATCTTTATTTAAAGGAAAACTACAAAAATCTCTTGCAAATATTTAGTGGGAAAACATTTAGAAACATTCTGACTGAAGACAAGACAAGAACATATACTGTCAGAATTATTATTTAATATTTTACTGAAGAATCTGGCAAGTGCATTAAAACCAGAAAAATTTTAAAAATAGCATAATGAAAAGGAAAGAGGAGGCAAAGTGATTTTGATTTGTAAGTGATAGGACATACATTAAGACTAAAAATCTGCAGTCACAAAAGAGAGTATAAAAGAATTCCTAAATACAAAAAAAACACATAAAAACAATTTTATGCATTAGTAATAACCAAATATAGAATCTTATAGAAAACAAATACTCCTCAAAAATATAAATCTACAGAAATAAATGTCAAAAAAGATGTATAACAACACTATGAAAGAAACTATAAAATATTATTAAAGCACGTAATAAATGTGATGACCTGCCAAGGTTGTGGGTGAAAAAACTAAAACTAGAGATATGCCAAATTTCTACTTTATTAACCCATAGATGTAATGCAATTTAAATAAAATTCCCAGTAGCATTTTACATGAAACCAGAAGAAATTGATTCTGAAACCTGTATCAGGGAGTCATGGTCCAAAAATGTTGTCTAAAATGATTCTGAAAAAGTAGAACAGGAGGGGCCTTCTCCTAGTGTATCGTTTATGATAATATAAAGTTCTAATAATTGAAACAGTGTGGTATAGAACTAATGCCAAACACCTATGAGAATTTAGAACATAGTAGCATAATCATTAGAATTCTGTTGAAGAAAGTATTAGTAAGTAAATGATATTAGGAAAATTGGTCTTTTATAATAGAAAAAGAATTGACTTTTATGTATATTCATTTATATTTAGTAATATATTATACATTACTTCCAAATACTTTTCTTTTTCTCCCCTATGCATTGTTTTTTCTAAAGCAGAAATTTACCTTTTTTTTTCGAAAGCAGAAACTGAAGTCTTCCAATTCTGTTTAATCAAAGTTTTTATTAGAATTTGATCAGAACTGAGTAATAGCTGACTAGTACTATGGTAACTGTCTGAATTAATAAAAGAAAGTAACTGAGGTTCTGGAAGAATAAGACTGAACAAATAATATTCAAATTTTATATATCATTTAATTACAAAATTCCAATTTCAATGCTGACTTTTCTTTTGATGTTTTACATATTTTCTTCAGGTCATAACATATGTTAATAGTTGAAAACAGGAGGGAGACATTTAAAAACAATATGGTAATTTATTTTAAAGGCCGAGTCACGAGCAGATCCATTTCTGTAGTTTCTGTAGGGGATGGAAACATGCAAAGGGTAATATTCCATATGATCATAATAACTTGAACACAGACCTATTCATTAGGATTTTATAAACAAATTGTGTGATATTGCCAATGTTGTTAATCAAACAACTTTAACACTAGGATTTTAACCTAATATTTAAGGTAGTCCCTGCAGAGAGTATGCAGTGGTTCTTATGCGTTAGTGTGCGGATTAATTTTTGGACAAGGCTGCTACAAATGAACATCCCCATACTTCACGTTATAGAGATTCAAGTTGCAGGTTCTGGAGGGGAGCCCAGGGCACTTCTATGGTAACAAGCCCCAATGTGATGGATGCAGGCAGCTCTTTGACCACATTCTAGAAACGGTACAGTAGAATAATCAGAGGGAAAATAATTTTTGGCTTCTATTTTGACAAGTAGCATTTCCACCTTTCTCATTCTCCTTTTTCCTTTCTGCTCCAAAAATTCAAAGAGGCAGGTAATTGAAATGGACGGTGGCCAGTGTGGGCAGGGAGAGAAATATGAATTCTCTTTACATCCTTAATCCTAATGTCCTTTAAGGGATATTTGGCTATTTATTGAGGTTCTTTGTGTATTTATGGACAGTGACTTGGTCCAAAAGACCTGGGCACTTGGTCTAACTTTTCAAACATTATCTAACCTCTGAATCTGGAATAACCAAACTGTAAGTTGACTTAATTCACAGAAGTGCAGTGATGGTAAAATGAAATAGCATAAGTAGAGTGATAAGTGTGATGCAAATGAAAGTCATATCTTCATTACTAGGCTTTATTTATTAAATGTAGCTAAAGTACTCTTAAGGTATATGTCTACACTTTTTTGAACATGGATAGTTTTTACATAACTGTACTGAAAGAAAGGGCACTAATTACTATGAGCTCTAAATAAGAATTCAACTTTGAACTTTCAACATAAACAAGTATATTTGCAAATTTTTGCTTGATGAATTGGATATAGCCAGAAAGACTTACTGCTCCAGACGGAACTATAAAAATGATGATATGTTTTCCATTTCTTTAGTTAGTTACTTGACCTCTCCACTATCCCCATTAGCCATACAAGACAGAAGTTCAGAATCCCTCTCTGCGCTTTGGTTATCCAAGATTCTCCAGACGTACTCAGGTCCAAGGTTGTTGAAGCTTCTTCTAAAGATCAGGTGATGAATAGTGGGGCATTCTGATTGGTTTGCTGTAGTTTCTTGGTTTAGGGTTGCCCTTGCCTCTGCTTCCACCAGAGTGTTGCTATTACAATTTGTTCCTTTGCATATGGCAAGGACTACTGTTTTCTGTTTAGTTTTAAAATCTTTGCTAGATCACATTCCTCTACTAAAGTGGTTGTCATACTTGGCATCCAGATTACAGCTTTTGAAAGTCACATTTATGTGTAGAACACTTGTTTTATACCTAAATGATGAGGCAAAGAGGCTTGAAGGGGCTTCCAGTCTCAGGCATTGTCCATGAACTTCTCAGCCCTGGCTTTAAGATGCTCCTCTATATCATGGCAAGATCCTCTTTGCAGTGTCTCATGTCCTTTTCTATCAATGACCCCCAGTCTGACCATCTCAAATCCTGAGTGCAGGGACTGAGTTAGATTGATGTCCCTTTCTTTCCAGTAGCTATGTCTGTTGATAGGCAAATTTTCTCCTTCCTCTCCTGAGACGAGTACTGTATTTCAAGGGGGTATTAGGGGTAGCAGCCTTCATCAAACCAAAAAAAAAAAAAATAGATCTTTACACTCTTTTCCCAGAGCAACTGGTACCCAACTGGCATTTGGAGAATAGGAGAGGCCAGTTCAGTGACTCTCAAAACAAAAAATAAATAATATAAGGTATCTTGTGTTTTCTGAATTTCACCTAAACAAGCATTGCAAACTGGCAGCTACCACTTAAAAAGAGCCTCTGGATTGTTTAGTTTGAGCAGCCCTTTACTAGCATGGGATTTTGAATTTTTGTGCTTTAATGCCTTTAAGTGGGATGTACATTCATTTTTCTTTATATGGCCCATTACTCCCTGTTATCTTATATTCAAACAGTCTGTACACAGATGCATACCTCCTTACCCTTGTGATATGGTTTGGCTGTGTCCCCACCCAAATCTCATTTTGAATTGTAATCCCATAATCCCCATGTATGATGGTAGGGACCTAGTGGGAGGTAATAAATCATGGGGGCAGTTTCCCCCATGCTATTCTTGTGATAGTGAGTAAGTTCTCATGAGATCTGATGGTTTTATAAGGGGCTTCACCCTTTACTTGGCTCTCTTTCTTCATTCTCCTGCCACCATGTGAAGAAAGACATGTTTGCTTCCCTTCCCACCATGATAGTAAGTTTCTTGAGGCCTCCCCAGGCATGCAGAACTGTGAGCCAATTAAACCTCTTTCCTTTATAAATTACTTAGTCTTGGATATGACCTTATAGCAGCATAAGAATGGACTAATACAGTAAATTTGTACTGGTGGGGTGGGGTGCTGCTATAAGGATACCCGAAAATGTGGAAGTGACTTTGAAACTGGGTAACAGGGATAGGTTGGAACAGTTTGGAGGGTTCAGAAGAAGAAAGGAAAATGTGGGAAAGTTTGGAACTTCCTGGAGACTTGGAGAGCTCAGAAGACAGGAAGATGTGGGAAAGTCTGGAACTTCCTAGAGACTTACTGAATGGCTGTGACCACAATACTCATAATGATATGGACAATGAAGTCTAGGCTGACGTGGTCTCAGATGGAGATGAGGAACTTGTTGGGAACTGGAGCAAAGGTGACACTTGTTATGCTTCAGCAAAGAGACTGGCGGCATTTTGCCCCTGCCTTAGAGATCTGTGGAACTTTGAACTTGAGAGAGATGATTTAGGGTATTTGCTGGAAGAAATTTCTAAGTGCAAAGCAGTCAAGAGAAAGCAGAGCATAAAAGTTTGGAAACTTTGCAGCCTGATGATGCAAATAGAAAAGAAAAACCAATTTTGCAGGGATAAATTTGAGCCAGCTGCATAAATTTGCATAATTAATGAGGAGCCAAATGTTAATCACCAAGACAATGAGGAGAATGTCTCCAGGGCATTCCAAAGAGCTTGTGGGAGACCCTCTAATAATAGACTCAGGCCTAGGAGGAAAAAATGGTTTTGTGGGCTACGCCCAGGACCTCCCTGCTGTGTGCAGCCTAGGGATATGGTGCCCTGCATCCCAGCTGCTCCAGCTGTGGCTAAAAGGGGCCAAGATATAACTCAGGCTGGCTTCAGAGGGTTCAAGCCCTAAGCCTTGGCAACTTCCACGTGGTGTTGAGCATGCAGGTGCACAGAAGTCAATAATTGAGGTTTGGGGACCTCCATCTGGATTTCAGAGGATGTGTGGAAACACCTGGATGTCCAGGCAGAAGCTTGCTATAGGGGTGGAGTCTTCATGAAAAAACCTCTGCTAGGGCAGGGCAGAAGGGAAATGTGGGGTCAGAGCCCCCACACAGAGTCCCCACCAGGGCACTGCTTAGTGGAGCTGTGAGAAGAGGGCCACAGTCTTCCAGACTCCAGAATGGTAGATCCACCTACAGCTTGCACCCATGTGTGTGGAAAAGCCACAGACACTCAACACTGGCCCGTGAAAGCAGCCTGGAGGGGATGTACCCTGCAAAGTCACAGGGGCAGAGCTTCCCAAGGCCGTAAGTCCCATCTCTTGTGTCAGCATGACCTGGATATGATGCTGATGAGACATGGAGTCAGAGGAGATTATTTTGGAACTTTAAGGTTTAAGGACTGCCCTTTTGGATTTCACTTGCATGGGGCCTATAGCCTCTTTGTTTTGGCAAATTTATCCCATTTGAAATGGGTTTATTTACCCAATGCCTGTACCTTCATTGTATCTAGGAAGTAACTAACTTGCTTTGATTTTACAGGCTCATAGGTGGAAGGGACTTGCCTTGACTCAGATGAGACTTTGGACTTGGACTTTTGGGTTAATGATGGAATGAACTAAGACTTTTGGAGACTGTTGGAAAGGCATGATTGTGTTTTGAAATGTGAAGACATGAGATTTGGGAGGGGCCGGGGCAGAATGATATGATTTGGCTGTGTCCCCACCCAAATCTCATCTTGAATTGTAGTTCCTGTAATACCCATTTGTGGTGGGAGGGACCTAGTGAGAGGTAATTGAATCATAGGGGCAGTTTCTCCCATGCTATTCTTGTGATAGTGAGTAAGTTCTCATGAGATCTGATGGTTTTATAAGGCGCTTCACCCTTTACTTCACTCTCATACCTCTTTCTCCTGCCACCATGTGAAGAAGGATGTGTTTGCTTCCCCTTCCACCATGATCATAATTTTCCTGAAGCCTCCCTAGCCATGCTGAACTGTGAGTCAATTAAACCTCTTTCCTTTATAAATTACCTAGTCTCAGGTATGTCCTTAATGCAGTGTGAGAGTGGACTAATACACCTTACAAATATTTTTCTTCATACACCTCCTCAAAATTGACTTTAATTTGACTTTTTTTTGCCTGCTACACAAATACAGGCCTTTCTAGTTGATTCATATATCAAGACTTTTTTTTACAGTGTTTAATGTTATCTGAGGTTTTGTTCTAAACTTTAAGCTTGTTACTAAAAATCACCTAGAGACAAAAACTTTAAATAAAGCACTTTATTTTTAAGTTTAAAATATTTTTCATTCTGCAAAAATATTTACCAGTTTGTAAAATAGTCACGTGTCCTTATAAAAATGATAAAGCATTTATTTGATGATGGTGATCATAAGTATAATAACAGTATTAAAGGTCATTTTCATTTAAACTTTTTTCCATATACTATCATTATTTCAGGTATGAAACTGTGAATATGAGCTAATTTGAAGTGAAAATATCAGTAAACTAGGAAACACAGACATTGCATCTGTTTTGTATCTAAATGATGAAGCAAAGGCATGACCTCATTGGCTTTCCATTTTCTCTTGTGCAGAGAGGGAGCATAATTTCTCATACTGATTTCGTGAGCATGACATGAAAAAAATACATCTTTATGATACATTATTCAATAGTTGAACTTCTAAAAATTGTCTGCAAATTGATATTTTATCCCTGTTGAACTAGAAATGCAGTAGGAAAAATGTGTTTAGAAAATTTACAATAAATTCTTTTACTAAAAATATGAAAGAAAGCTATAAAAATATTTAGAACTATCTATTTTTATTATAGGAAAGTCAACATTCTAAACAAATTTTTAATAAATATTTTGCAATCATGTTGCAAATCTGGTTAATTGGCTAACAGAATAATCTGCTTTTATTCTGTCTTAATTTTTTCAGGTACTTAGGTAAACAAATTTCATGATTAAAAAGATTAAATTTGGAATATCTCAAGGAATTTGGAATGCTGATATATATATAGTAAAAATAACTGTGACAATTTAAAATAAATTCTAATGTGTACATTAGAATTCTAACATGAAGGCATTGTTAAAAGGTTTTTAATATTTGGTAAAATATTAATAACTAATAAAGATAACACTATTTTAGGTCGTTTAACAAAGGCAACATTATCAGATTTTGTGTTTAATAAAAGTTTGAGGCAGTACATATTGGCAGCAGTGCACTGGACTAATTTATTGCTTACAGATATATTTCATTGCCATATATTGAATTAGGTTATTATTTTTTGTACTCATTTAGTACTCATAAAATCTATCTACAAACCCTAGGGCAAGAAAAAGAAAGAAATACCAACAGTGGATATATATTTATATTGAAAGTATACTTAACTGGGCCGGGCGTGGTGGCTTACGCCTGTAATCCCAGCACTTTGGGAGGCCCAGGCGGGCGGATCACGAGGTCAGGAGATCGAGACCATCCTGGCGAACATGGTGAAATCCTGTTTCTACTAAAAATACAAAAAATTAGAGGGGCGGGGTGGTGGGCGCCTGTAGTCCCAGCTACTCGGGAGGCTGAGGCAGGAGAATGGCGTGAACCCGGGAGGCGGAGCTTGCAGTGAGCCAAGATCGCGCCACTGCACTCTGGCCTGGGTGAAAGAGCGAGACTCCGTCTCAAAAACAAACAAACAAAAAAGTATACTTAACTGATTCTTAGTCTCTGATTTTTTCCAGCCATAATATTTATATAGTTCACACTTGTTTCACTCGAGTTATATGATTTAGAATTTTTATCTATAGCTGGGGAAGTTTATCATCTTGGCTCATGAGAATTATGAGTTAGTTGTAACAATGGTGATTTATTATTATAGCTAGCAGAAAAAGTTACTTAGTCAGAATTTAATGCATAATCTGTCTCTTCCAGTATGTACTGGTTATACGAGGCACATACTGTTCTCTTTACAAGGTCTCTTCTCAAAAAGGAAAGCGATAAGAAAAATACATTGAAAATGTTTTTATGTCTATAGCCTTTTTTGTTTTTTTTTTGAGACAGTGTCTCACTCTGTCACCCAGGTTGGAGTGCAGTGGCATGATCTCGGCTCACTGCAACCTCCGTTTCCCAGGTTCAAGCAATTCTCATGTCTCTGCCTCCCAAGTAGCTGGAACTACAGGCGCACGCCACCATGCCTGGCCATTTTTTTTTTTTTATATATATATTTTTAGTAGAGATGGGGTTTCACCATGTTGGCTAGGCTGGTCTCAAACTCCTGACCTCAGGTGATCCACCCGCCTCAGCCTCCCAAAGTGCTGGGATTACAGGCGTGAGCCACCGTGCTGGGCCATCTGTAGTCTTCTGCAAAAAAAGGTTCCTCTAACATTTTTAGCTAGTTTGCAAAAAACTTTTCTGTTTTTTTGAATCCTTTAAAAAAATTTGATGTCCATTATTTTAACTGCATCCTTAAATATTTTACATGCCTCTATTTTTAATGACTTGTGGTATAGTCGCGGTGATAAAGATACCATTAGTTCAATTGCTTTTTTCCTCTACTTGGTTTATACTGGAAAGACTGCTTTGTCTTTTGTAAACATACAAAATGACATTGTTTTATTTTCTAGGTCTCTTTAGTGGTAATTTTGGGAGAAAATAGTTCTCCCACTATAGCTGTTGTACAAAATGACAAAGGTAGAAACAACTGCTTCTGTCCCAAAGGCACAACTGTCCACACTCAAAGTGAATGTCATTCATAGAATCAAATAGTTGTTGAGAAAGAAACCACTCAAGGCACTAGATTGTATTTTCAAAAAGGAAAAAAAAATTCTCTATTTTATAGGTCTTTTATTGGAGGAGAAAAGCTTAGATTCATTCTTTTCATTCTTTTCTCCCTATCCTACATGGCTTTAATCTCACAAATATATAGCAGGTTGCTTTACAGTTACTTTCCAGTTTTTTTCAATGGAAAACTGTTTCAACTTATGCAAGTCAGCAGCCTTCATCTGGCCAAATGTTACATTCAAACTGAAATGTCCAAAGTACAACAGTTAAGAATTCTATTAACCTTAGCAAACAATATTAATTAATTAATTTTTAAAAATTATCATCAAAATAAATGTTTTATATGTTTATATTGGTGAGATTATGTACTATGATAACCAAACTTCAACATGTCAATTCTTCCTTTTTGTTCAATTTAGGCAATAGTATTTATTTTCCCTTTAATTTTTTGGTGGGGAATTATTTACATCTGTGAAAGCTGTTTCTTTTCAAAGAGGTGGGACATCTTTCTAAGTCACACTGACCATGGAAGCTCAGCAAACATGGTGATAGTCAGAAGCTAGCGGTATCTGGATTCCAGGTAGTTAGTTCATGTTAAAGCCCAGTCTAACCGCTGCCTGTGGGTAGAGATGCAGAACTAAGCCCGCTAAGAAACTGAAAGGGCTGTACACTTGCCAGGGCCCAGGCGAGAGATGTAGGGTGCCTTTTCCAGTGGAGGAAAGCAAATCAAAATTTGAGGTAGACATCAAGTCATGTAAATGGGGAATATAAAGCCAGAGATTACAGGCAGGTTTGTGTATTTTAATTTGTGTTCTGAGCCAAGACGTTAGGTGTCCCAAATCTTAATCCTATGCTTTGAATAGCCCTATGCACTGCCAGGTTTACCAGTGTTTGAACAACTGCAGGACTTTGAAGTGTTTAAGGGATGAGGCGATGCTAACCTAGTAGACTGAGGGATTTCAGCTCTCAATTTATAACACACTATTCAAAATAATAAAATATTATGCAGGATTATTTCTAGCAACAGGAAAAAAGAAAAATGAAACTCATTGAAGAAATTTTTCTATGATCTGTGCTAACTTGAATAGGATACTATATTCCTTAAGTAGATTCATTTTTTTTTTCAAACAGAAAGATACTCTAAGACCAAAAATTTCTCCCGAATTTTTTTTTTTTTAAATAAGGATTCTATTAACTTTACTCAGTGGGCAAGGAAATTTTCCAAGAGACAAAATCATTGTACCTAGTATTCAGAATGGAGATACACATGGAGATGTGTATCTAGTATTCAGAATGGAGATACACAGAATGGAGATTTGTAACAACCAACTTCACAAGTTTTAAACTGACATATTTCTAGTTGTCTACCACTACTTGTTGCTAACAGAATCAGTGCTGTTAGTACACCAGCAGTCTAGCTTAAATGCTGGGAGTAGATTCAAATGATCTCTCTACAGCTGAATCTCATTCTCTATGCTGTTATTAAATATTTTGTATTTTGCAACATTTTTATATATTTGCCCCTGGAAGACTGGCTCAAGCTCTGTAGGTGTTATGCTAAAATGTCTTAACAGCCTCCTGCCTTCATCCTCTCATCCTTCGTGATCTACCATACAATATACTAAACAACTATCTGCTTTGTGTGCATTTAAATTTTGTCTTAAATTAATCCATCTTATTGTAGTTGCTTAACTAGTATAGCAAGCACTTTAGCACTCATGCATTTTTTTTCACAAAGTTTCTTATATTTTCTTGTCTTGCAGGGAGATAAGATGGTGTTAAAAGCATTCGGTTTGAATCCCATTTCAGTCGATTACTTGATATCTGATTAAAGATAAGTGTCCTCTTCAGCAAAATGATGATAATAATACATTCTTTGCATGTCTGATGAAGATTCCTTTAGATGAAATGGGATATCTTATGTCAAGCCCCTACCATGGTGTCTGGTACACTGTAGGCCTCAAACATTTGGCAATTCTTTCTGCCTCCCTTAACTTATACTTTCTTTATTTTTGAGCCATTTCTTCTGAAGACTCTAAATTTCCTAGTGGTAAGAATTAAGAATATTGGTAGGCATTCCAATAACATTTTATTCTTTCTATTCAGGTACATGTTTTAAATATTGTCAGATTTATCAATTGTTTCTTTTATGACATATGCATTTTATATCTTTTAAAGGTCTTCTGTACTCCAAGATTACAAATATATCTATTTTGAGTGCTCCTATGGTTTTATGTTAGGTATTTAGATTTTTAATCAACCTAGAATATATGTTATGTTGGCGGTCAAGTTAGGAATCTTAACAATTTTTTTTCAATCCCATTTGTTCAGTTTTATTCTCAGTGGTTTAGAATGTCCCTTCATTATACACGCTGTTCTCCTTCATTTATATATATCAATTTCTCAAAGCCATATAATTTTAATTGCTGTATTTTTATAGTATATTTTGAAATTTGAATGTACAAATCCTCATCTTTTCCTATCTTTTGATAAATATGAATTTGGACATTTTTGCATCTTTTCTGAGAACTGGACTAAGTTTTATTTTTAAAAATCTCATTAGGCTTTGAATGGGATTACATTTATTTTGTAATTTATT
Organism: Gorilla gorilla gorilla; assembly: GCF_029281585.2. Classification (NCBI taxonomy): domain Eukaryota; kingdom Metazoa; phylum Chordata; class Mammalia; order Primates; family Hominidae; genus Gorilla; species Gorilla gorilla. The sequence goes on along the minus strand of NC_073235.2, from coordinate 83,315,368 downwards.
TTGTGAAGAATGGCTGCTATATTTTCTTTCCACTTTAGTATAGGGTATGTTTCTCTACTTAATTATATAATTTTGAAGTTTAACAGTAAACTTTATATGGTAGCTATTATATATTTTTATTAGTTTATTCTTACATATTTTGTTTAATTTTTTGTTATTTCTGTTATAAATTATGAATAGGATATTTTTTCCATTACATGTTCTAATTGACCATTGCCAGTGTTTGAATATAGTTCAATCATATTAGGAAAAATTCTCCTTGTATTTCACATATATCAAACAAAAAAATCACAAATAGTGTCACTTTTCAATAACTGAATTTGTCTCTTAAGCCTTTTTAAAAATTAATTTTATTAAAAATGTTTTTATACCGGTGAACTTTCCTTGCATTACCGGTGTCAGGCCAATCTTTAATACATTGCTACATTTGATCTATTGCATTTTTATTTAAAGTTTTACAGTTATACTTAAAAGAACACTTGGCCTATGGTTTTATTTTTTGTGTCATCATTGCCTAGTTTAGGTATCAATGTTATAAAATTATCTTATAATGATTTATTATCTCTAAAAAATTCTAGAATTTATAAAATCTCTAAAAATTACTTATCATTATCTTAAATTTTAATTTAATGGGTTCTCTTATGTTTATTAAATTTTGAGCACCCCCTTCACTCTTCCCTTTATTTTCAACTTCCTTCATATGTGTCCTTTTAGAAACACACACTGAATGAATGCTGGACATTCTGGCTCTTTCGTGTTTTTCCTCACTCTTTTTTTTTTCTTTGTGCTCTATTGTAATAGAAAAACCCATCGCCTTAATATTCCAGTACTCTAATGTACATTTCAGGTGTAATAATTTTTGCTATTTAGCCCATCTCTTTTTTAGTATTAATGACCACATATTTTTTATTTTCAAGATTTATAATTTATCCTGTTATTTTTTTTCATGGATAAGACAGACTTTCATATCTTCCTGAAAATATTTACATTTCTTTGAAATTATTTGTTTTTTCCTTTCATAATAGTTTTCCTTCAAATATTTTATGATTTTTGATAGTATCCTCATCTACATATTTGAGATGACCTGTCGATGAAAGCTAATCTTGATTATCATTGCCTGCATTTAGAAATTGTGTGTGTGTGTGTGTGTGTGTGTATACACATGTACACCCACATTTATTGCTTTAGCTGTGGATAAATATTTTTCTTCTCACCGCTTAGCACAAGATGGAAAGATAGGAAGGAGCCAACCTGAAAGGCATATTTGCACCTTAATCATTGCCTTGTATGCTCTCTTAGGCCTTTTATTCATGCCTCTGAGTGTGGAGCACCACCCTTCTCTGTAGCAATCTCTTCTGTACTTGTAGGTTGTGATTTTTTTTGTCAACCTGATTCTGTCTGTTTTTTCTTAGGAACTCATCAAAATTTCCAGCCTACTGATAACACTCCATTATTTTCTAGCACAGCAGCACTGTTAGGAAATTTTTCTTAAATATGCATGTAGTAAAAGTATATATAGAATGTATATATACACTTAAGGACATATATTACATACGGACACACAGGTGTATATGTGTGTATACATACATGTATATATTCCTAGTGACTTTCAGGTGGAGATGAGCTAGATATACATGTTCAGCATTTTAATGCAATACTTAATTATAATTCATAAGTGACCACCACTGTATGCAAGCCATTATTATGATGCTTGCAGTAGCAGGGATACATTGATGAATAAGATACTGGGCCTGTCCTCAAGTGTTTATAACCTAGAGGTCATATATTTGTATTATATTATTTTTATTCATTACATTATAATAATTTATGCTCATAATGACAATACCAAATCATTAAGTAAAAGTTAAATGAAAATCAATGGATTCTATTTAATTCAGCAGAGAAGTACTGGTTTTATAAAAATATTCAAAATTATTACATTTAAAAATAGATATTTCAGTGTGTATCAGTTAACAGTGCATTAACAGGTTAGCTGAAATTAATGAAAACCCAACTAACAGAGGTTTAAACCACAAGAGAACTTAATGTTTACTTGCACAATTTATGGATAGAGCCAATTATAGAGTTGATCTAGCTGAGCTACAATATCAGGGTTCTGGATCAGTGTTTTTCTAATGCCCTTAGCCTCACTCTTGTGAACACTAGATTATTGCTCGGCTTCTTATAATCTCACCTGAAGTTCAAAGGAGGAAGAGGGGTAGCTAGGTAGGGCACAGAGAAAGCTTTCCTCAGAACCCTCTACATGCTGTCTTTTTTAATTGTCAGGGAGAAAACTCATTTCTAGAAGCCTCAGCTTACTTTACTTCTCATTGACCCACCCCAGGGCCTTCACCGGCTTGGTATAGGCTAATTTTGATTCATCTCATGGGTCTTGGACGTTGTATCACCAAGAGAAAATCAGAGATTTTTAACAAAAAGGATCCAGGAGAATAGCTATTGGCTAAACAATCAACAAGTTGTCCACATACAGAGCTAACTCAGCTTATCTAAGAAGTTTTTACTAATGTAAGAGACATATTTTCCTAAGTGCACATTATTATTTTTTCAACTGGTAAAATGCGTATTTTAAAATTCAAATATTGCAAAAGTGTGTGCAATGAAATTTAAACCTTTGTCCTAACATGTCTTATAGCCACTCAGTTCTCCTCCCCAGATCAGGCAACCTTATGAACCCCTCTGCTTCTCATTTTTTGATCAGGCTAGATAAGCTAGGTACTACTATATTTGTCATTCAATTACACAACAATGGCTTTTCAAATCACTAGATCTGCTGGTTTTTGTTCTCTGCCTTAGGCATATTAATTCTGAAATCAAGTGAGATGGTTAGCCTCTGGTAACCAATATCTACAGAACCCTGGAATTAATTCCATAGTTTATTATAATATTTAATAAGGTACACCTTCCTTGTTACTTATAAAACCAGCCAAGTATTGCCTTGCTATAATTTCCTATTTTACTCTAAAGTCCTCATCTTTCTCCAAAAGCTAGTTTAGTATCTCCCAGTTGTAAGGTCAGGAGAAAAGTGACTGTTGCAGCCTCCACCTCACCATCTGTCACCTCCCTTAGATTGTTTCTTGGCTGACTTAGCTTCTCTGTACTGCTGGTCCTCAGAGGACTTTGTAATACCAACGATTTTATCTGGCCCAAGATCTTCTCTGATTTATATCTGCTCTTTTACACTGAATTGTGACTAGGTCAACCTCCAAAGAGGAGAGAGTATGACATTTTCCACGGTGGTGGTCCCTTTGACAGGGGTTTTCAAACCTTTTCAACCGTGATCTACAAAAACAAACAAATTTTATATCTTTCTCATACATATACATTGAAACAAAATTTTAGCAAAACAATCCTTACCACTACTATCTGTGATTTAATTTCTTAGTTTCTATTCTGTTATTTTTCATTTCAAAAATATCATGTTCTACTCCAATGTATTTTGTGAACCAATAATAGATGGCTTTCTAAAGTTTGAAAAATACTGCCTAATGACGATCAGCACATTGTCAAAGATATTCCTTCTGGCCATAAAAGAAATGTTTACCACGTTATGTAATTTAACTGTGAGACACTGGGAAACAGATAAATTTTACTTTTTTTTAATAAAAAATTGTATTTTCAGGTAGTTTAAATCAGAGCTATAATTTTCTGGAACAATATTGCTCCAATTGATTAATCTGATTACTGCGGCTGCACAGTTATGGTGTCTGCAAATCTCAAGCCAGGTGGAGTGTTGATTTGTGCTGGCCAGAATCTTTACTGAATCATTGCCTTTTTATTTGCAGTCCCGTGATAATTTTTTATTATTTTTCTTACTTTTGGATTTTAGTTCCCCTGATAATTTTTCATTATTTTTCTTACTTTTGGATTTTAGTTTTACTTATATTCATCTCCTCACAAGACTACACAGCTTTTGCCCCAAATGAATTTCTTTTTACATAGTTACAGATAGGTCTCTTAGTTCTTCTTCTCCCCTCCCCATCTATGTTTAACAGAGTGGAGCTGCAATAATATATTTTGCCAGTAGGCACACTTAACACATAATTAAATAGATTCAAAAAAATTCCTTAAGTTTCAGACTTTGGTTTACTTTGTGAAATATTTTCTTTATTATTTTGCAATTTAAAATTTTTAAGTTTATGTAGAAGAGAACTTCAACATGTATATGTTTGAAAATATTTAACTCCCAAGCACAAACTTTTAAAGTCAGGTCTTTCCAAAGTTATTAGCACTTGTAGTATATCTCTGTCCAGTGGAACAGATGTTGCCTGTATCTACAAATAATTCAAAAACAGATTGAAGGCATGCAACATGCAATTCCTTTTGGCACGATTCACGTACATTTTGCCAGAAAACATTTGAACAGATTTTAAATCTTTCTCCTCATTATCTTTGAAAAATACACACACTCACACACATTTTTGCAAGGTGCCTGTTATGAGTTACATGCTGTGAAGAGTACTTCTTAACCAATATTCCTCTCAACATCAAAAAATTTGACTATAGAAAACTTGGAAATATGAGGAAAAGATTATGTGTACAGTAATTACTAAAAGCAACATCAGACAAGTGTATCCTAATAAAAAATAAAATTAAAACTCCTTGAGAAAAATTAACAGCTCCTACATTCTAACACATTTCAAAGAAGCAGTACTTCATTTAAGAGTCCTAGCTTCCAGAAATCCTTTTTTCATGTCTTATCTTCTAATTATGCTTTGTAGTCCAGTTAAATTACATCTCTTGACATTTTGGAATGTTCCCATCTTTACACCTGTCTTCAAATTGTTTATTCCACATGGAATATTCTTTTCCCCTTATCTCCAATTAGAGTATATGGAGTTTAGGGAAGAATCATGTCGTTCACTGTGGCAGGAGGGACAGAGTGAGAAGGTGGACAGGAGCCAGATAATTGGAGAGACTTTTTACATAATGCTAATTTTAGGAGTTTGCAATTAACACTGTGGATTTGATGAAAACAGTGGAGGTTTTAATCAGGGGGATGAATGATAGGATTAGAATTCTATTTTATATAATATAATCCAGATACATCATGATAAATTAAAAGATCAAAGCTGAAAGCAGAGTGGTCAGTCAGGAGTTTATTATAATGATTTAGAGATAAATGTTTGTAATTAGAATCAGTGGATCCCCCCATGCCTCACATTCCTGTCCTTCATGGTCACCATTTCCAATTTAAACACTCCCCACTGTGTATTGTGTCCATATTCTCATCCTTGCATTGAAAGGCTTTTTCTCCTCTGCCCCATCATATGCCTTCCCCATTACATCCAAAACCTTTTTAAGCCACCTTCTGTGATGCCTATTTTATTTGATGTCCCTCTTCTATATCCTTAGTCGCTTCATAAACTATTGATGTCACACCCTAGTCTGTGATGACAATGGGCTTTTATAGCAGCTGTCTTAAGTAGGTGCCACCTCTTTTTCCACCAAGCTGGGAGGGTCAACATTCTCTTGCCTCAATTCTGCATCTGGACACATAACTCCACATCTTCTCTTCTCCTTTGAGATTCATAACACGTTTACAGTTTCATCCTTTATGGCTTTCTTGCTGTCATAAACTTTCTAGTCACTACATCTCATTTATTATAAATTTCAGCACCGAATGTGTCTTTCTTTTTATCCCTATTCCTGTCATTAACTAGGATAACTTCAGTGGTCATTGCACTTTCTAGTGAACAGCTTAGTTTCTTATTGGCTTGGCTTTTTCAAATTCATTCCATTTTAGATAGCCACTTCCATACCTCCAACCCAGACCATGTTTTCATCAGAAAGTGCTCCTTTTCTGAAACATTTACAACCTGCTCTTGGATCACAAACTCTTATCCTTCTAGTTTTTACAACCACTATTCCTCAGCCTCATCAGGATCTACAAATTTTTGCTCCCTTTGTTTTTTCCACACCCCCTCTTTCTTCTGTCTTTTTTCTCTGTTCATCCTCCAGCGTTTGGACCTCCTGCTTGCCCATTCTCTCAACTCTCCCAATTTTTCCCTTTTCTTGAATCCACCAGCAGAACCAAAGTTTAAGCCTATTTCAATGCCTACTTTATGCATTCTCCTTCTGGAGCTACTAAATAATGCTAGAGAAAATTAACCCACAGACTGATAGTCTGACCAGTTTCAACAATAACCAGGTCCTGAAAGCTGCCTGGAAAATTTTCTGAATATCTCGTATTGTTTTCTTCTTTCAATGTCCACAGTACTTTTTTTTTTTTCAAATTTTCTTTTTTCTCAAGCCTTTGATCTCTTTGTCTCATACTTCATTCAGAATGATTTACAGAGAAAATAGAGGATATCAGATGGAACTTTACTCAAACTCCTCCTGCCACATTTGCACACCTTCCCTTCTCTCAGTTCCTTCCCTCCTGCAGATGTCTCAGCTCTTCCCAAGGCTCTTCCCCCTCCTATGTCCTGGATCCCATCTGCTTCCAGTTCCTCTATATCCTCTCTTTCCTCTCCAACACTACCACCTTCCTTGCCACAAGCTTTCTCCCCACCAGCATTTATAATACATGCTCATCCTCTACTGTTTTATTAACAACCAACCAACATTTCTCCCCATCTGTCTTTCCCCAACTACCATCTTTCTCTTTTCACCCTTACTGACTATAAAGACTGTTCTTTTTTCTCACCTTCTATTTATTTCTCAGCCTAAAGTACTTTGGCTTTTGTTTCTAGAACACCAATGAGTATATGCTCATTAAGATAGTTTGATGCAATAAATCCTTATTTTACTTGCCTCTATTACTGCATGGTAAACTGTTGTCTACTTTTTCTTCTTGAAATCCTACACCTCCCCCAGCCCCCACATTTGGCCTATGGAACATTACTTTATCCTGATTTTCCCCCTAACCTTCTTGCAATGCCTCTCAGACTCCTTCCAGAACTACTTTTCTCTGTTTTCCTTTTAATGATGACAGTTTATGCAATTGTGTCTTCAAACTTATAACGACCCAGACAATAGTAATAACAGTCAACATTTACTGAATTCTTACTTGTGTTAAGTGCTGTTATTTATGATATTTTAATCTTTGTAAAATCTTATAAGGTAAGTGCTGTCATTATTCCCACCTTACAGAGAAGTTAGAGTCTGAGCCTGGTCTTAGAACTAGCAAGTAGCAAAAACAAGTTCCATACCCAAATACTGAACACAGTCTGTCCCTTAGCCCCTTGGTCTGTGTTCTCACCCTCTTGCTCTTATCCACTCACATGTTTTCACCTGAACATGCTCATGATTCTCCAGTCTAGCTCTTCTTCCCAGACATGTCTCCTGGAGACAAGTCCCATACATACTATGGCCTCCCACTGTGTCGCACAAGCATCTCAAACTCCACATGTCTCAAACTAAACTCACCATCACATCACTCTCTATCCTTTCAAAATTGCTCTCTCTCTTGTTTGCCTCATTCAGTGAACAGAGCTACAATTCACTGTTTGCCAGCTCAGAAACCTTGCTTTCCTCTTTGACTCCCCTCAACTCTTCCCTGTCCTAGCAGTTAATTGCCAAATCTTGCTTTCACTTCTTTATGACTTTTGGAGTCCCAATATTTTTTTTCAGTTTCATGGTCCAGATTACTTAAATGAGTAATGTTTCTGCTTCTAGTCTTCTCCCCCTTCCATTTCAATCTGTTCTTCACATTGAAGCTTAAATCAGTTTTCTAAAATGCAAATGTATCATATAAACCCCTACCTTTAATACCTTTAGTTGTTAGTCACTGAAATCTCAACTCTACCTCCATTAAAAGATGCTACTAAGGGCCGGGCGCAGTGGCTCACATCGTAATTCCAGCACTTTGAGAGACCTAGGAGGGTGGATCACCTAAGGTCAGGAGTTCGAGGCCAGCCTGGCCAACATGGTGAAACCCTCTCTCTACTAAAAATACAAAACTTAGCTGGGCATGGTGGCATGTACCTGTAACCCCAACTACTCAGGAGGCTGAGGCAGGAGAATAGTTTGAACCCAGGAGGCGGAGGTTGCAGTGAGCAGTGAACTGAGATTGCACCACTGCACTCCAGCCTGGGAGACAGAGTGAGACTCTGTCTCAAAAAAAAAAAAAAAAAAAAAAAAAATGCCCATGAGACCCTGTCGTCTGCTCTCTACTTAATATTTTCACCTAATTTTCTACAATTACCTTTCTCAAGTTCTATAATTTAGCTATATTGAATTACTGACATTTCTTTAAATATGCTAAAAAATGCTGTTATTTCTCTTGATTCTGACCTTCATCAGATTTTGAGATAATTTTATCCATGTCTAGAATGTTCTTCATTCTTATCTCTACCTCATAAGACCCAGGTTTCAATTACACAGCATCTGTGCTCGGAAGTGTTTCCTAATAACTCAAGCCTGGATTGGATGCCTCTCTGATGTATATTCACAGAATCTGGTGTTTTTCTGTTTCAGCACATAGTATAATATGTTGTAAGCTCCCGTTTATTGTTTGCTCCATTAAGGTATAAGCAGTATGAGTGTAGAGCTTGTTTTCACCTTTACACCTACAGTGTATGGCACTGTGACTAGCATATATCAAGTGATCAACAAATATTTGTTGAATTAATGAATTAATAACTGTCTAAAGCTGTCATGCTGAAAAAAGGAAGCCATCTGTTATACTTGGCAACCGATAATCTCTGCTAGAACAGCTTCATCAGGGTTGAGCAGGTTAGAAACGAATGGAAAATAGATAAGTAGAGAAAATGTTAAATTTCTCTTTTGAGGAAATTAGATATAAAACAACATAATTCACAAGAGGAATAATAAAGAAATAATACACAGGAATAATCTCTCAAGAGCCATGTAGGGCTTATTGGAAGGAAGTTAAAAATCTTAAGTGAATGATATAAAAGAAGAATTGAACAAATGGTGAGACATAGCATATTTCAGGCCAGAAAAACAGTATGATAAGGTAGAAATATTTTCCTAAATCAGTTTATTGTTTTAATGCAAATTAACACAAATATTCCACTGAGGTTTTACTAACATTTTCTTTTTAAAAAGTATAAAAGTAGCTCATCTTTGTGGAGAAAGAATCAAATGAAGTCTCTCTTTCTCTTACTCTCCCTTTCTTGTATGTGTGTATGTATATATGTGTGTATATTCACACATGAATATATATTTATACCCCCACGCACATATATGCTTTTTTTACACATATGGCCTCTTTCTTTACATACTTTTCAGCAACTATTTTATTTAACTTAGCAGCATAACTTGGATATCTTTCTGCATCAATACATATGGATCTACCTTATACATTTTTAAACTTCTACAAGGAAAACCTATCATACATACAAAGAGAAGTTTGGAAATCATCCTTTCCTCATGCTCCTTTCTAATTATAATCTCCAAAAGGTTACCATCACTGTGACTTTTTTTTTTAGCATTGGTTAGTATTGCCCATTTTTGAACCTTATACAGATGGAATAATAATGCAGTGCTATTTTTGTGTCTGGTTTCTTACAGTCAACATTACATTTATGAGAGTCATTTTGTAGTTTGTTTTTTCTCTCCATTGTGATGTTACATTACATGAATATAATATAACTTATAGATTTCTCTTTTAGTGGATATTTGGGTTGTATCCAGACTGAAAATATAAATAGAGCTGCTGGGAACATTCTTGTACATGCCTTTTTGTGAACATATGCACATGTTTCTGTCGGGCATATACCTAGAAGTAAAATTGCTGGGTGATAGGGCATCTATATATTTAGTTTTAGTAGATACTGCCAGAGAGTTTTCCAATTAATTGTAGTGTAGCAATTCATACTCTCATAGCAGTGTGTGTTCTATATTTTTAAAGACTTAGGGTATCCCATTATATAAATATATTGTCATTTATTTAATATTGTTTTCCATTTTTTACTAGTGTAATTAACTCTTCAATAAATATATATACTTATGTTTACTCAATGTTTGTCTATAAGCATATTAATGGCATAAAGTGTTAAAAGTGACAAAATAATTTTAAAATTCACTTGGAAAAATTAGTTTTACTAAAACAAAATTAGAAAATGACATTTTTAAAAGGATTAATAACATTATTTTATATAGGTTACAATCATTAAAATTATAGCCCTGATACAGAAAAGAAACTACACACCAATGAATAAGAAACATTATGTTTCAAACAGGAAATCTGAAATTAAACTGAATTTTTTCTTCTTCTTCTTTTTTTTTTTTTTTTGAGACAGAGTCTTGCTCTGTTGCCCAGACTGGAGTGCAGTGGCACAATCTCAGTTCACTGCAACCTCCACCTCCCCGGTTTAAGTGATTCTCCTGCCTCAGCCTCTCAGATAGCTGGGATTACAGGCACCCACCACCACGTCTGGCTAATATTTTGTATTTTTAGTAGAGACAGGGTTTCACCACGTTGGCCAGGCTGGTCTCGATCTCTTGACCTCAAGTGATCCACCCACCTCCGCCTCGCAAAGTGCTGGATTACAGGCATGATCCATCGCGCCCGGCTAAACTGAATATTGAAAGCAGAGAAAACTTAATGCAGGTAATGAGTTCCACAGGTGAGAAGAGACTGAGAAGCCACCCAAACATGAACAACAGTAGGCTGCTGCTTTACCTCTAGCTAGAAGAACACAGGGTGAATGTAGAATTCCTAGAGCCCAGGGGCTGGGTCATCTTGTGGAAAGTAGAATCATGGTGGGTCTGTCCAAGCAGGGACAAGAATCAGAGAAAAAGTGCAACCTCTACCTAAGATACCACCTGAGGCAGAAAGATGGGAGAAATACCTTCACTACTCTCTTCTCCCCACTAGCCCTTCCCATTATAAGCACTAGAAGCTTGTTAATAAGGGAGAGTGGAAATCAGTGTGTATAGGTCTGAGGTAGTGAGGAAAGCAGCAGAGGAGCAAGAAAGGGATACAGTATAGCCTAACAGAATACGTAGTGAAGGTGACATCACAGATGAGAGGAGACAGGAATGACAATAAATGCTGCTGACATCATTGTTATCTACTATGAAAACTATCAAGTTAAATGGATCTACACCCCATACTGTAATTCAGAATAAATTACAGGGGTGTGAAAGAGTTAAGTGTAAACAATTGAAGACTACATAACACAGAAAATCATGTAGATTTTCTGGAAGAAGAATGATTTACAGCACATAAAAGCAATAGAATAAATCTAAAAAATTTGAGAATTTAAATAGAAAAGCATTGTATGTAAAATAACACCATAAATAAAATTAAAAGACATATAGTAAGTGGGAATATTATTAGTACACACATAAAAAGGTTAATACTTTTAATATGGATAGACTCATAAATAAATAGAAAAGCAGGCAAAAATTATCAAGATACTTCATAAAAGAAGATAAACAAAATAACCAGTAAATATAGATAAAATAATATCCAATTCTCCAATAACCAAAGTAATACAAATGTAAATAAATATGTACTTATATGACTATTAAGCTGACAAATATAAAATATTGTTAATAGTACAGTGTGGAAAAATAATGTAAGCTATAGCCTAACAGCCATGAAAATTATTTTTAAAGAAATATTTTGTGACAAACAATACTCTTGATATAATAAAGTGAAAACATTAGGATTTAAGCTATATTATACCTCAGCTAAAATCCGATAGAAAATAGACTAGCTCACACATATACATAAATAGAATGAAATACTAGAAAGAATACATAAATTTGTTAAAAAGTTAACTGAAATAGTTATCTCTGGACCCTGGTATTGCAGCAACTTTTACCATATATTTCTTCATTTTTCAAATATTCTACTGAACTTTTAAAATCAGTAAAACACAGTGATGCCAGACATCAGTGAAGTGATGTAAAGAGATAGAGGGGCACACAGTTATGGAAAGATATTTGCAAAGAAGGGAGAGTGTTGCACATGTCTGCAGGCTGAATGGAAAAAAGGCCAATGAAAAGAACCAACTGAGGATTAAAAGGACTAAAAGTTGCTGAAGGCAGGTGTTGCAGTTTGGTTGAGCTCTATCTAGAGCACTGAGGGAAAATTAGACTTGGGTAGGAGGCACGAGAAAAACAGCCTGTGGAAGCATGTATGAAAACCGAACCCCGAGGGAGTTTACACTTTGTGACCTTAATTTTCATTCTGTTTTTCTCAGGCTATATCTGTTGAGAGTGAGAAATGGTGAATTTGCAGAGAATATTGGAAGTTCTGGGTATTTGATGAAGAGAACGAGAGAGAAAGAATTGCTGAGGAAAGTCAAAGGATTAAAAGGTTGCCTGAAGGCTTCTTTGATGTTAGACATCTTAAATTTGTAAATGTGGCATCATTCTCTAAAATTGCATGGGGTTTTTCATCAAGAACATGTATTTTTAGGAATAGAGGCACTGAAAGTTTGGAATGCTCTCTCTGAGAATTTGCAGAGTGGGTATAGTTAAAAGACTTTGGTTAAGAATTTGAAGGTGTTTTGGTTACTGTAGCCTTGTAGTATAGTCTGAAATCAGGTAGCATGATGCCTCCAGCTTTGTTCTTTTAGCTTAGGTTTGACTTGGCAATGCGGGCTCTTTTTTGGTTCCATATGAACTTTAAAGTAGTTTTTTCCAATTCTGTGAAGAAAGTCATTGGTAGCTTGATGGGGATGGCATTGAATCTATAAATTACCTGGGGCAGTATGGCCATTTTCACGATACTGATTCTTCCTACCCATGAGCATGGAATGTTCTTCCCTTTTTTTGTATCCTCTTTAATTTCATTGAGCAGTGGTTTGTAGTTCTCCTTGAAGAGGTCCTTCACATCCCTTGTAAGGTGGATTCCTAGGTATTTTATTCTCTTTGAAGCAATTGTGAATGGGAGTTCACTCATGATTTGGCTGTTTGTTATTGGTGTATAAGAATGCTTGTGATTTTTGTACATTGATTTTGTATCCTGAGACTTTGCTGAAGTTGCTTATCAGTTTAAGGAGATTTTGGGCTGAGACAATGGGGTTTTCTAAATATACAATCATGTCGTCTGCAAACACGGACAATTTGACTTCCTCTTTTCCTAATTGAATACCCTTTATTTCCTTCTCCTGCCTAATTGCCCTGGCCAGAACTTCCAACACTATGTTGAATAGGAGTGGTGAGAGAGGGCATCCCTGTCTTGTGCCAGTTTTCACAGGGAATGCTTCCAGTTTTTGCCCATTCAGTATGATATTGTCTGTGGGTTTGTCATAGATAGCTCTTATCATTTTGAGATACATCCCATCGATACCTAATTTATTGAGAGTTTTTAGCATGAAGCGTTGTTGAATTTTGTCAAAGGCCTTTTCTGCATCTATTGAGATACTCACGTGGTTTTTGTCTTTGGTTCTGTTTATATGCTGGATTACATTTATCGATTTGCGTATATTGAACCAGCCTTGCACTGGTACAAAAACAGAGATATAGATCAATGGAACAGAACAGAGCCCTCAGAAATAATGCTGCATATCTACAACTATCTGATCTTTGACAAACCTGAGAAAAATAAGCAACGGGGAAAGGATTCCCTATTTAATAAATGGTGCTGGGAAAACTGGCTAGCCATATGTAGAAAGCTGAAACTGGATCCCTTCCTTACACCTTATACAAAAATCAATTCAAGATGGATTAAAAACTTAAACGTTAGACCTAAAACCATAAAAACCCCAGAAGAAAACCTAGGCATTACCATTCAGTACATAGGCATGGGCAAGGACTTCATATCTAAAGCACCAAAAGCAATGGCAACAAAAGCCAAAATTGACAAATAGGATCTAATTAAACTAAAGAGCTTCTGCACAGCAAAAGAAACTACCATTAGAGTGAACAGGCAACCCACAAAATGGGAGAACATTTTTGTAACCTAATCATCTGACAAAGGGCTAATATCCAGAATCTACAATGAACTCAAACAAATTTACAAGAAAAAAACAAAGAACCCCATCAAAAAGTGGGCGAAGGACATGAACAGACACATCTCAAAAGAAGACATTTATGCAGCCAAAAAAACACATGAAAAAATGCTCACCATCACTGGCCATCAGAGAAATGCAAATCAAAACCACAATGAGATATCATCTCACACCAGTTAGAATGGCAATCATTAAAAAGTCAGGAAACAACAGGTGCTGGAGAGGATGTGGAGAAATAGGAACACTTTTACACTGTTGGTGGGACTGTAAACTAGTTCAACCATTGTGGAAGTCTGTGTGGCGATTCCTCAGGGATCTAGAACTAGAATTAACATTTGACCCAGCCATCCCATTACTGGGTATATACCCAAAGGACTATAAATCATGCTGCTATAAAGACACATGCACACGTATGTTTATTGAGGCACTATTCACAATATCAAAGACTTGGAACCAACCCAAATGTCCAACAAGGATAGACTGGATTAAGAAAACGTGGCACATATACACCATGGAATACTATGCAGTCATAAAAAATGATGAGTTCATGTCCTTTGTAGGGACATGGATGAAATTGGAAATCATCATTCTCAGTAAACTATCGCAAGAACAAAAAACCAAACACTGCATATTCTCACTCATAGGTGGGAATTGAACAATGAGAACACATGGACACAGGAAGGGGAATATCACACTCTGGGGACTGTTGTGGGGTGGGGGGAGGGGGGAGGGATAGCATTGGGAGATATACCTAATGTTAGATGACGAGTTAGTGGGTGCAGTGCACCAGCATGTCACATGTATACATATGTGACTAACCTGCACATTGTGCACATGTACCCTAAAACTTAAATATAATTAAAAAAAAGAATGAAAAAATATATAGCAGGCAAATATTTAAAAAAAAAAGAATTTGAAGGTGGAGAGAAACTGAATTCCACTGGAATTTAGGCTGGGCAGAAAAGAAGTGAATTGTTGGATGTTGACGGATAGTGGGACAGGTCTTTGGAAGTAGATTGTAGTAGTGGAGGGAAAGAGACGTAGGACTATGTTCTTTGCCTTCACCTCGCACTCATAGCCTTTGAATCCAACTTTTGGCATTCACTGCACTCTGCCTTGTTTTAGTTGACTGTATTTCCCACCCCCACCCCCCAACTCTTGTAAGTGGCTGCACATTCCTGAGGCACCTACCCCAGTGTTCTGTATTTGGCAGTGATTCAATTACAGTTGTTGGAGGAGTGAAGGAAACCAAATGTGTTGATTTTTAAAATCATGGCAAGTGTTTTTGGTTATATTTAGAACTACTCTTTTGAAGATTGTGCACTCAAAAGTATTAATTAAATTGGCAACTGTGTCTGCCAGCAACATTAATGTGATACTCTTTGGGGAGGAGCCATTTGAAGGTGTTGCTGGAACTATAGTAAGCTCAGAGTATGAATTTAACTGCACTTAAAGAAGCTCTATCTTTTGGAACTTCCAACTAAGGGTGAAAAAGCCTTGCTTCATAAGCAGGCACAGTTTGTTCTGGATCGACTGTCTGGTAGTTTCAGGGCTGATAACTTTTAATTCTTTTTGCTCAGATAGTAGACACTCAAGAGGGTGCCAGGGAACCTTCTGCTTCTCCTAAAAGCTTGGTTTCAGAAAGTGAATTTGCTTGCTATCGTATCTACAGGGTGTACTCTTCTTAATCCAAAGACTCTCTAGTAAGTTTTCCATAATTAATGTATAAACTCACAAGATGCCAAGTTCTTATTTTATCGGAGGAGAAGGGACAATGAATATACTACTCTCTGATCATGACAATGGGTGAAGCTAAAGAGGGAGGAAGAATCCCAGTTCCTCCTTTCAGAAACCTTAACTGTGGTTCTATAAATGTGGAGGCATACACACGCCCATACACACCCATGCATTCTCGCTCACTTACTCATGCACTCACACAACCGTTTTTCCAATCTTATTCTTTTCAGTTGAATGTTCACATCCTAATCCTGGTATTTAACTTTTAGTGTTTTCAAGGCTCCTTTTTATATATTCACGAATCTAGTAGACCTCATCCCAGTGAACATTCTTAATTATAGTCAATTGCTCTAAATTGGCTTTCTTGAATTTAAATGCATTTGCCATTTCATTTTTCAAGATGAATTTGATTGAATGTCTTGTAGTGATTGATGCAAGCTCATTCAGAATATGTGAATAATACATTTATTACTCTCTAGAAATAAGTACTAGATCACAAAATCTCTTTGGTTTAATATTTTACTGTTAAAGATTAAATAGTTCTTCTAAATAACTTAGCAACTCTCTCAGACTTAAATTGTTTAGCTCTATGTTTAAGGAAACTATGGAAATTGTTTCAGTTCCCTTGGGTGCAGTCGTGCAATTTAGATTTAGCTGGCCTGCAGATTGTACTCATCTACGTTAATGTTTCTGTAATGAGAATGATCCAACTGTGTCATAACCTTTTAGGTCTTAACCTCCTTCATTTACATAACCTTTTACTTTACATTTACACATGCTTTGCCATTTTAGGATTAATATGTCAGGCTTTTTCTGTTTTTTTCCCACGACCTTTGTTGCTAATAAAAACAATCAGTTGGTTTGCCTTATATATGGGAAAAACATGTTGTTCACAATAGATTGGTCAATATTTGAAAGAAATGTTAGATTTGATAACCAGAGAAGGGAATACATGGATTTTTGCATGACTACCATAATTTTAAGCAGAAAAACTCAATAAACTATTTTTATTCTTAAAAGTGTTGATTAAATTTGATAATATTTGAAATGTACATCATTAAATAAATGGTTTATAAGTGTATTCAGTTCCTTGCTTCAAATAGAACAAGTTATAATTTAAAATAATAAGCCGGGCACGGTGGCTCAAGCCTGTAATCCCAGCACTTTGGGAGGCCGAGGCAGGTGGATCACGAGGTCAAGAGATTGAGACCATCCTGGCTAACACGGTGAAACCCTGTCTCTACTAAAAATACAAAAAATTAGCCGGGCGTGGCGGCGGACGCCTGTAGTCCCAGCTACTCGGGAGGCTGAGGCAGGAGAATGGCGTGAACCCGGGAGGTGGAGCTTGCAGTGAGCCAAGATTGCGCCACTGCACTCCAGCCTGGGAGACAGAGCGAGACTCCATCTCAAAAAAATAAAAAATAAAAAATAAAATAATACTAGTACCTATTACCCTAAAATATGTGTTAAAAACATATACACATTGGTCTTTTACATTTAAAATTATGTCATTTATGTGCATTTTTATATATCCACATATATTTACAAGTATTGATTACAACAAAATAAAATCTTCAAAGACTTGGACTTGCTTAACTAAACATATAGTTAAGAAGTAAATATGTTTCAAAAATTTAATGGTAGAATTTATTTAAATAGAAAATGTAATACATGTGAAATGATTTCATTTTAAAGTAGCCTATTTACATACAGGATATTTTTTCTATTATTAACGATTTTATTCGACTTGTGATACTCTGAAGGAGAATCACAGGGTGCATAATGTGGGTATCAGGGAGCACCCCCGAGGAAATGTCATTTGAGCTGAGTCCCAAAGGGTGAGTAGAAACTGCAAGGTAAAGGGCTTGAGTGCCTCAGGAGGCCTAATATTTTTAGAACAATCTTTGTAATGTAAACCTGACTCATAACTCCCTCATACTCTCCCAAAACCTTACAATATTTTCCCAAATCTGTACCATGTCCTGCAAAAGCTGCATCATCTGGCTTCTCCCTATCCCAGCAACTTTATTTCCCACCAGCCTCTCTCACTCTCACCCCCAGCCATGGCCGACTTGTTAAGTTTCACCACCTCACCATTGTCTCACTTCTTACCTTTTAACATGTTGCTCATGTACCTTGGATGACTCTCCCTACCTCCTTTCTCCATCCCGCTCCTCATCATTGGTGAACTCCACTTATCTGCAGATCTTCAGCTTCTTCAGGGAGGTGGTATCTGCATCCCCAGAGGCTGGGTCTTCACTTACAAGTGAAGCATCTGGCACTTCTTCCCCAGTCATTCCATTCTCATCATGTTTGTGATTTCTGGTGTCATGGCCATATCCTGGAAGGTGGACCTTGTGTCCCCAGCATCTAGATTGCTGTTACACTGTAGGGATCAAGCAAATAGCTATTGAATAAATGAACGTATATAAAATTTTAAATCAGTACATTTTAAAGATAATGCTTTTTCTTAGTCACTATAAGAACTGCAGCTACCACTTACTGAGCACAAGTGTTAATCAAGCACAGTCCAAGATGCCAAATGTGGTGGATATGAACCTCATATTATTAATGACAAAACTGAGGTTTGGAAGTCCAGTAAATTGCTCCATGTCAGATTGTGGTTTGCTCTATTATGTTTGATAAAAGCAGTCACTAAATTGTCTCATTATAATCAGGGGAGAGAAAACACTATTTTTTGATGAAAAAGTGTTGATGTAGTTCATCTCAAATTGTAATACTTTTATGTAAATTTTATTTAAAAAATAAATTTTTATATATCATTACACTTATTCTCATTTAAATTATTCAATTCATAAGTACTGTCAGTCACGTACCATATATTAAGGAGCAAAGTAAGTGATACATATATACGGTTTTACCCGCTAGTGAGGTTACAATTTGTGTAGGGAGAGAGGCTTGGGAAAAGCATCTATGGTTTAGCTGAGGTAACCACAAAATCCTAAGGGTTATAGAGTTGTGCATACTTAACAACTATTTAAAAACTGCTTAAGACCATGCGTGGTGGCTCGCGCCTGTAATCCCAGCACTTTGGGAGGCTGAGGCGGGCGGATCACGAGGTCAGGAGATTGAGACCACCCTGGCTAACGCGGTGAAATCCCGTCTCTACTAAAAATACAAACAATTTAGCCCGGCATGGTGGCGTGCGCCTGTAGTCCCAGCTACTCGGGAGGCTGAGGCAGGAGAATGGCGTGAACCCAGGAGGCAGAGCTTACAGTGAGCCGAGATCATGCCACTGCACTCCAGCCTGGTGACAGAATGAGACTGCATCTCAAAAAACAAACAAACACCTGCTTAATATGGCCCACTCATTTTTCAAGGCACTAGGCACACACTAGTGAATAAAATAAACAGGATCCCTTGTTTCATGAAAAATATATTCTATAATAAAGACATTAAATCCTACTGGGGAGGTCTCATTAGGCAGGACTTACTAGAGAGGGTGATGCTTTCATTGGCTCATAAAGGATGAATAAATACTGTCATGTCCTGATGGGGAGTGTCTTAGTATATCTGATCTTAACCAAAAGGCTGAGAAACTATAACAGCATATTAATTAGGATTAGGTTCATCATGGAGTAGTAGAAAACCCCAAGTTATATTGGTCTGACAAGCTAGGAAACTGTCTCTTGCTCCCATAAAAGAAATCTAGGCATAGTTAGTCTAGCATGGGTACTGTACTCAGAGGTAGGAGCCAAGGGTGTTCCCTCCATGTTGTTTCTCCACCATCTTCCATACATGGCTTCCAGCTCAGGCTCTAAGACGGCCACATTATTTCCATTCATCATAACTGCATTCCAGCCAGCAGAAAGGAAAGGGAGAGTAGGGAAGAAGAGCATGCCCTCTTTATTTCCAAACATTTACCAAAAGTTGTGTACACTGATTCTGTTTATTTCTGGAAGCAACCTCAAGAGAGGTGGAGAAGTGGGGAAATGATGTGTTTTGCTAAAAACAGGATTTTATTACTGAAGATGTGGAAAATGAATATTGGGTATATATGACAGTGTCTGCTCCATTAACAAAAGCAAGGCCTGGAGGAATGACAGCAAAGGACTCAAAAAAATAACTCCAAAAGTTTCATTGTGTGATGTGGTTGAAGTTTTATGTATATAGAACATTATAGAAGGAAATAACTAAACGTAGGTTCATAAAAGCATTTAATTGCCATGCTCAGAAACATTGTCATGCAGGGATATATAATAATTTAAATATCTTTCTTATGTTGTACTTACATATTTACAAGGCTCTTAAAATATATTATCTCTTTTAATATTCAAAATAATCCTGTGGAATAGTAAATATTATCCTTGTTTGGTACATTAAATAATCAAGGTCCAGATATCTGACTCAAGGCCAGTGTCCTTTCCATTGTATCTGAAATAGTTAATATATTCATAGAAATTTAAAGAGGATATTAGTATTTTTTTATTAATCTTAATCCAAAAACAGGAAAGTAATGCAAAGAAAACTATTACACAATAAAAGAGAGCTCCTACAGATTAAAATATAACCATTGAGATAAAAGATAATAATCTCCCAGAAAGTAGACCCAAATGAGAAAGTAATGGAAATGTTAGCAAGGAAATGAGGCATAGGGTTCAAATACGGAATGTTCAACTTTTGGTTAGTAAGAGTCTTAGAAAGAGAACAAAAAATAGTGCGTGCTTGGGGTTAGGATGGGTTGGTGGTGATGGAAGAGGAAGTATTATTAAAGATACGGATATAAGGAAATTATTTAAAACTGAAAAGGACATGAGTCTTCAGATTAAAAGGATCTGGATCCACTAGGTGTCTGGGACTGCAAAAAGATCCCCACAAAGGCATATTCTTGTAACATTTTACAGATCACCAAGGAGAAAAGACACTAAAAACTTCTACAAAAATATTTTTCAAATTTATGAGACAAAATGTTTTATGCTCAGACCATCAACCATATATGATGATTGTTTGAAGACATTTTTAATCATGCAAAATTCAAAATATTTATTCTTCATCAATTTTTCTTTGTGACTAACAGGATATATTAAAGCAAAACAGAAGAGTGCACAAAGGTTATACGGAATTTCGGAAACAGTGTGTCTAACTGGTAAAGGAGTCAAAGAAATCCCATAATTATAGTTTGCATAGTCCTCGATTGAAGGAAATAAATAAGTCGATCTATGGGGTTGGGGGAAAGGCGTGGGGGAAGGAACTCTATGGACAATATGATTAAGAATGAGGAAGAATATGAGTATGATAAAGTTACAAATTCAAGGAACCAAGAAATATGATTAGAAATGTCAGTAAAAAATATGAAGCAAACTAAGAAGTGACACAATTGGAAGTAATTGTTGAATGTTAAAAAATCAACTTGGAATTGATGTTAGAACCAATATTTGTATCAGTTATATAAATACACACACAATTGTAGAACTTATTTAGTTTCCATGAGACATCTGGCATTTGATGTTGGAGAAGTCTGCAGATAGACAATGGCGAAGGGAAGACGTGTAAAACAGCGGTATAAGCATGCTGGAACTCACCAGTGTGAGCTGAAATCTACTAGGACAGACTGTCAGTGTGCCAGTCTCACCACTTCCCACTTTGATGATGTGTGTGTTCTGCAGAATAAGCTGTCACCTTTTGTCATGGAGCTAAGCACACACCTGGCATAGAAGAAACTGAAAGAAGAAGAAACAGAAAGACCTAGGGGAAGATGGAGCAGCTGCAGGCTGGGCTTCTGCTCCTACCCAACAATGTGAGCTGCTAAATAAGAAAATATGTGAGAGCTAAAACCTCCTGTTGCCTCTTCCTTGATCTTCTGAGCATACAAACAATATAACCACTTTTTCATTTCTGCCTTCAAAATCTGACACAGAATGTCTCTTGTGGCCCAATCTAATATGAGTCATATAGGGAGAGGAATTCCAGAACACATAGGTCAGCCTAGCTGGTAGCATAACGCACTAACACATTACAAAGCCATCACAATCTCTTTTGAGTGACCCTAGGGGTTGTATTTGGTCCACAGAAAAAAGTAATGCAATCTTAATATAGTACTTGGTCCAACTTTAAAGAATATTTACACAATAAGGATAATGTAAATGCTGTTTCTGGGTCATTATATTTAGAGTCAATCTGTGAAAAAGCACAGAAACCCGGGTGGTGATTGCATGAAGGTAAATGTTAACAACCTTGGAAATATAAAAGGAAAAAGTAGGTGGTAGATGGTGGGATGTGGAAAGGACTCTGGTGTGGAAGAAAAGTTGAAGGAAGAGTAAGGAGCCAAATAGCTTAAGTTTTTCTTCTTTTTAATTTTTCTCTTGCCAAAAAAATTCTACCATATCTTAATTTTTAAAGTGTAGAGTTAAGGGATCCTACCTAAAATTCACAGAACAAGAAATAGAGGTTAAAGATATCATTTAAAGTGACAAACATAAGCAATAGGAGAATTTAAGGTAACGATCTAATTATAAACATTAACAGAAGAAAGTAAAGGTGGAAAAAAGAATAAACATGATAAATCTCTGTTAAATCAATAATCTAAGGTATATAGAAGTATATTATTCAGAGTTATTAAAACAGAATGGTTAAGAGGTTGTTTGGGGGAATAGATGTGAGTTAGGGAACAAAGTAGAGGGATACTGTTGCTTTTCATCATAAGATTTTTGTAATATTTGATTAATGCATTATTAGAGTTCTCCTGAGAGACATAAAGAGAGGATATAGATAGATTTTATGTATATAGACGTAAGAGGGAACTTGTTACGAGAACTGGCTCACATGATTATGGAGGCTGAGAAGTCCCATGAGATACCATTCGCAAGTTTGAGAGCTAGAAAACCTGGTGCACTGGGCCCTGCTCCGATGTCCAAGGGCAGAAAAAGATGGATGTGACAACTCAAGAAGAGAGAGATAATTTGCCCTTCCTTTGGCTTTTTGTTCCATTTGAACTCTCAACTGATTGGATGATTCCAGCCCACACTGGTGAGTCCACTGATTAAAAGGCTAATCTTTTTTTCTGAAAAGCATATAGATGCACCCAGAAATATTGTTTTACGAACTATCTGGGCATCCCATAACTCAATCAAGTTGACACATCAAGTTATCCATCACAACTATTTAGAATAAGCATACATTACTTTGCATGCAATAATTTTTTTAGAGGAGAGAAAATAGAAGAGGTCAGAGGATAGAGGGTCTTCCTTGGTCAAATTCTTCATTAAAGGGACAAATGTGAGAACCAAGAAAAGAAGGTGAAGTGCATTTAGACCTTTAAGATGAATATTATATAATAGCTATTAATTTTTTAACAAATTTAAATAATAGAAACATTATCTGCGCTGTGACTTCAGAAATGATGCTGGCCACTGCTCTACAATGGTGGTAGAAATAGCTGTCAAACCACTCCTTTCTTCACTAGGAAAGAATAAATGAATTTGATAAAAACCTGTGGTAAAATCCATTGATTATGATTCTATAAATATGAAACCCTAATACATTTTATTACATTACTGTGTGAATATAATAAACTATTTTAATATTTAAAATGATATTATCATTGTAATAAAATAATGAAATATAATAAATAATAAAAGTATATAATATTATGTGAAACTAGAAAAATTTAGCCATAAAACCAGAAACTAGAATGAGAAAAAATTAATGTCTAAATATTTGCATGCTTGGCATTTTGCAAAATAAACCAAATTTTAAAAAGAAAAATTTTTGTCATTATAATGTAATAATGTTTTATCATATTCACAATAGATATTAAATATTCTTCTGAATAGACTATTAATACTTAAAACAAATTATATGGATATTATTTTGTTATAATATTTAGAATTATAGTTTTACCTTCCCATTTGTAATTCCTTATAATTATGTTCAAGAGCATTGGTCATCATTTTGCAGATTCTAACTGTTCTAATTATTTTTTCCAATTATTAGTTACTATATATTTTCTGGACTAATTATATTACTAAAATACAGAAGAACTGGGTAAATTTTATTCACATTGATACTAGTATATTTTAAACCTTGCCTATTTCCTATCTTTACATATTTTCCTTTGATTAAACATCTCTGAATTATTCTCAAGTGCATCACTATTAATTTCAACAAGTTAGTTTAAATCATTTATTCTGCTGAAATGCTGTATTACATAACTAATTTTGCAAATCTGGTAGTGATTTAAACTAATTTGTCTTCCAGAAACTATGGTAGAATAATTATGCTTTGATCTTGTAAATTAGCCAAATGGAGTATTGTTTATAATACAATTTAAATGAAAACTGCCATTACATTAAATAGTGTTTCTTGTCTCATTGCTTAATTGACCTCAGTTTGTGTGTTGTTCATGGGTAAACAGTGCAACTGGATCCACTGGAGTTAACAGAGAAACACCTTTTTCCTCACAATGTTTTCATTGCCTAGGAAATAATAAAATCAAATCAACCTATTTTTAACACAAATTTCAAGGTTTAATTTAAGACTTTATAAGGTAGAGTTTTAAGATGTATCTTTATGGTGATGATGATGATGATTTCAGTGAAAAGTAAACATGTTAACACTGCCTCTTATTTTGGGATCTGTCTGAGCAGCCTCTTGGCTCTCGGATTTTATCAGTATCAGTGACCATCAGACTCATATATGTTAACTAGCCATGAACCTTGATTCCAATCCTGGGCCCTTTTATTCCCTGGAACTCTTCCATCCTTAAAACTATCAACTCTAATATTCCATCCTCTGACCAACTTCATATTCATTTAAATCTTTTCACTTCTTTATTTCTGCTTAAACAAGGCCTTCACTTCATCAAGACCTTGGGGTTCTTAACCTTTTTATTTTCCTTAAACCGATTTATTCAATAAAATTACAATTTATTGTACACTTAGATTGCCCAAGTGCTTTACATGAATTGTCTGATTTAAGCCATTTGATGTGAAGTAGGAATTATTATCCCATTTCACATCTGTGGAAATTGAAGCATAGAGAGGTTAAATAAATTGTTCAAGAGAAGTGGAGGACATAATTTAAATTCAGGTCTAGTTTCTTCATAGCGTATGCTATATAGCTCTTATGCTTTTATTACTTTCCATATTCAATCTTGCCCATATCTCATTTCAACCACTTTCTCTTTCTCTGTCTTTTCTTTTTGCCACTGCTCTAAATTCCTTTATTATACAGTTTTGACAGCCACTGACATTTAAAAAGCATCCAATTCCATTACCTAAGCCATCCACCTTCTCTGTTCCTCAACCTGAGTTGCCAAGCACTGCTGGAGGAATGGCATGTTCATGAGTATTGATGCCGTATCCATTCATTGTGTCTAGTTCCTGCTGATCTCCAACACTGCCTAGCTATGTGTCCTTTATCAGCTCTCTTCTCAATTCTAAACTGAATTTTCTCAAACTTCCTGCTGCACCATTACCTACTAAATCAGCTAACCCAAAGGATTGGATTGTCAATTCAACTCACATAAATGAGAGACCTTCTTGTATTAATTTCAAGAATAAAAGCGATCAAGAAGTACAGATGAAGTATGGAGAGGTCTGAGACATCTGCATGGCTCTCAAAGTTCATTGTTCCTGCGTTAGACATGCACAGCGCGTGGTTCAGAGTAATGGATAAGGTCTACAAAGAAGTACTCATGGGTTATTACTTTACATAGCAGGGAACATTTAGGTTACACCATATCTCCATTTTATACCTCAAATTAGTCACCTAACTTGCATGACACTTTCCAGAGTGCCATGTCCCATAAATTCATAGAACCTAGATTTGTTTGTCATAAGCAAACCTAAATGAGGAACATCCTCCTAAGAGAATTCCATAAATAAGAGCGTTCCTTCTAGTAAATATCATCAGTCTATTTACAAGGAGTTCAGCTATCAACATGTCTAAAAGAATCATCAGAACTCTTTTCTTATCCAAAAGGTTCCTCTGACCTATCTACAAACACACACAAACCATCTGCTTTAACTCCTTCCTCCAACTCATTTTTAGCCAAGATCCCTACTTTCATTTTATAAAAAAAATTAAAGCATCTCAGATAAGAAAGTCCAACTTCCTTTTTCCAGTAATACACATTGTTAGACATTCACTCTACCCTCTTTCCTTTAGCCTGAGTGGAAAACTATATTTTGTTCAAAGTTGATCTCTATTTCAATGATCTGTTTCTCCTTGCTTTTTCTCTCTTCAGAGACTCTGGATATTTTATTAACCAACTGCAACTTTACCTAATTGCATTCTTAATCAGCGAAAACTTCTTAGTAATAGTTTATCTATTACTTCTTCAATGCTGGCTGTGTGACAGGCATTTTTCTAATATTAAGTCATTTACTATCATAACAACTGAATGAAGTAAATGCTGTTAGTATTGCCGACATATATATGGGGACTATGAGTATCAGAGAGGTTAAGTAACTTTCTTTTCCCTTCTCTTCTCTTCTCTTCTCTTCTTTTCTTTCTTTTTTGAGAAGGAGTTTTGCTCTTGTTGCCCAGGCTGGAGTACAACGGCGCGATCTCAGCTCACAGCAACCTCTGCCTCCTGGGTTCAAGCGATTCTCCCACCTCAGCCTCCCGCATAGCTGGGATTACAGGCATGTGCCACAATGCCTGGCTAATTTTTTTGTAGAGACGGTGTTTCTCCATGTTGTTCAGGCTGGTCTTGAACTCCCAACTTCAGGTGATCTGCCCGCCTCAGCCTCCCAAAGTTCTGGGATTAACAAGTGTGAGCCACCGCGCCCAGCCTGAGGTTAAGTAACTTTTTCAAAATCATACAGCTAGTAAGTGATGACTCTAGGATTTGAACAAAGCTGTCTATGCTGTGCTGGAAGTACCTTTCCTAATGTCTATTTTAAAATTATTATTATGAATACATTTTAGATTTATAGAAAAGGTGCAAAAACAGATCAAAGAAGGTGTTTGTAATTCTAATCCATGCTTCCTCTAACGTTAACATCTTACCTTATCACAGTACAATTATAAAGAACAGGAAAGTAACTTTGGCACTATATTAACTAAATTACAGACTTCTTTTTTTTTTTTTTTAAATGGAGACGGAGTTTCACTCTGTCACCCAGGCTGGAGTGCAGTGGTGCGATCTCCGCTCACTGCAACCTCCGCCTCCTGGTTCAAGCAATTCTCCCACCTCAGCCTCCTGAGTAGCTGGGACTACAGGTGCACATGCCACCATGCCCAGCTAATTTTTTATGTTTCAGTAGAGACGGGGTTTCACCATGTGGCCCAGGCTGGTCTCGAACTCCTGAGCTCAGGAAATCTGTCCACATTGGCCTCCCAAAGTGCTAGGAGTACAGGCGTGAGCCACTGCGCCCGGCCAAATTACTGACTTTTAATTTTATTTTTATTATTTATTTTAAAATTTTTATTATTTTAATTAATGAATTTTTAAATGCACTAGTTTTTAATATCCTTTTTCTGATCTAGGACCCATCCTGAAGTTGGACGTGTTTTTTCTTCAGTTGCCTCCAGCCTTGAATATTTGCTCAATCTTACGTTATCTTTTATGTCCTTAATGAATATTAATTTTTCGTCACTCTAATGAGATAAAAAGTTTTCCCAGTTAAAGAGTGAGAAAATTATTTGGTATCAATGAAATGTTTTTCCTTATCAACATACATTTCCTAATTATTAGACCCATGATTATTATAGAGTTCTGAGTTGACATGCTTTCTGCATAAAACTTTTGGTTTCAATGACTCATTATTTAGCTATATGATTTGCATGCAATCACATGTATTCTATCATGACTATAATTTTCCTTTTAATTTATATTTTCTGTTACTTAATCTGCACTTTCCTTTTCAGTTTTTAGTGATACCAAATTCCAGTTTAGCAGTGTATTTTTTATGAGGACTTAATCTTCTAGTTTCCACTGTTTTTATTGGGAAGTTGGTCCTTGGTGTGTGTCACTCTTTTGAAAGCCCTCTCTTTTTTCTCTGTTAGGCTCTAAGATCTTGTCTTTGGACTGTGACAGAATTCTTCTACTGGTCCTACTTATGGTTTTCTTGTTTGTTAGCCTCCTTGAAAGCATGGCATGTCATTGTCATTTTGAAAACCTTAAATACTTGCTCTGAAACTCTCCTCCTTCCTTCTACCATCCCAATAATACACGTGTCAGATTTAATTCTTCTATACTTTGTGCTTGTTTTTGCTTTTCTCTATTTTCTATTATTTTCTTCTCATACTTTAGAGTATTGTCTTATATTCCCATTCACTAACTTTTTCTTTAGCTATGCCTAATCTCTTCTTAAATCACATCTATTCAGTTATTTGCTTCAGTTATTTTACTATTTATTTATTACTTTGGTACAAAACATAACAAAATTTTCAATCTTCACCATTTTAAAATGCAATTCAGTAATGTTCAGTATATTCACATTCTTGGGAAAGAGATCTGCAGAACTTTTTATCTTACAAAACTGGAGGTCTATGCATATTAAAGAACTCTTTTTCCCTCTCCCTGCATCCTTTGGTAACCACCACTCTACTTCCTATTTCTGTGAATTTGACTACTTTAGATACTCCATATAAGTGGTATCATACAGTATTTGTCTTTTTGTGACTGGCTTAATTACCTTAGCATAATGTTCTCAAGATTGTAGAATTTAAGGGATTTTCTTCCTTTTCAAGACTGAATAATATTCCATCATATTTGTATATCACATTTTGCTTATCTGTTCATGTTGATGAACATTTGGGTTACTTCTACCTCTTGACTATTGTTAACAGTGCTGCTACGAACATGGGTGCACAAATGCCTATTTCAGACCCTCCTTTCTCTAATGTCTATTTGAATTAACATTTCTAATGTCTATCTACGACATTAAAAAGAAAACACAACCCATGTTTTCTCCTTATCAGGATACTTTTAGTACCTAAAGTTCTTATCAAACAAATTAAATAATCTTAATTTTTAAAAAAATTGTTTCATGTGTCCAGTAAAGAAAATTCATTGACAGTAAAAATCATGACATATTTTTCTACTTCATGTGACAACGAGCACAATTTCAAACACATAGTGAATAACTCAAGGGCAACTAATTTTGTGGGCTGTTAAGGGTTGAATTGCATCTCCTTTCAAAAATCATATGTTAAATTCCTAACTTCTAGTAGTTCATAATGTGACCTTATTTAGAAATAGGGTCATTATAGATATAGTTAGATAAGATGAGGTCATATTGAAGCAGGATGGACCTCTAATCCATTTTGACTGGCAATCCTAGAAGAAGGGAACATTTGGAGACAGACATAAGGAGAATTTCATGTGAAGCGCTGAAGGTAGAGATTGGAGTGATGCTTCTACATGTCAAGGAATGCTGAGGATTGCTACCTAACTATCGGAAGCTAGGGGAAAGGCATGGAACAGATTCACTCTCACAGCCTTTTAAGGAACCAACCGTACCGACAACTTGGTCTTGGACTTATAATGTCCAGAACTGTGAGACAATATATTTCTGTTGTTAAAGTCACCCAGTTTGTGGTACTTAGTTATGGTAGACCTAGCAAGCTAATACAGGGCTATAGTCCCTTTAGAGGCAACATGATTGACCCATAAAATTGTATATAAAATTGTGTTTGTGTATGTATCTGTCGGTACACATTTTTTTCTCCTTTGCACAATTTCACAATTTCTCTCTCTAAGAACCTGTATTTCATGACTAGTAGGAGTATAATAAAGAGAGATGGAAGAAGTGAACCTTCAATGTGACATTTACTCCTGTTTTAACTTTGATTTCTCATGGTATCTTTAGTTCATGAGTGTTTAGCATTTTATGGCAGAAAGAGCTTGCACCTGTGATTTTCCAGATCTATCTGATCTTTAGTCAGCATCTGGAGTCCAAGGTAATCTCTTGGATCTTCCCTCATAGTAAGAATTAAAAATGAGATTGAAGACTGGGCCCAGTGGCTCACACCTGTAATCTCAGCACTTTGGGAGGCCAAGGGGGGAGGATTGCTTGAGGCCAGGAGTTTGAGACCAGCCTGGGCAACACAGTAAAACCCTGTCTCTACAAAAATTTTTTTTTAAAAATTAGTCAGGCATAGTGGCACGCACCAGTAGTACCAGCTACTTAGGAGGCTGAGTTAGAAGGATCACTTGAGCTCAGGAATTCAAGACTGCAGTGAGCTATGATTGTACCACTGCACTTTTGCCTGGATTACAGAGTGAGAGCCTGTCCAAAGAAAGAACCTGTCATGAATATGTCAATGCTGAATGCAAATCAGGGAAAGATGAAGGTAAAGTCATTCTGAGACAAAGGGAGAGCAGGTTACCACCTGGAAGCTGCTCTGCTTACTAGAGTTGGGAATTCAGTACGTTAGAGAGCTCTGTATCAGTTTCCTAGGACTGCCATATTAAATCATCACTCTCACAGTTTTGGAGCTCCAAAGTCCAAAATAAAACTACGCTCCCTCTGAAAGTTCTATGAAAATACCATTTTTTGCCTCTTCTAGCCTTTGGTGGCTCCATGTGTTCCTTGGTTTGTGGCATCATAACTCCAATTTATGCCTCTGTCTCCATATGGCCTTCTCTGTGTCTTCTACTCTTTTCCTCATGTGTCTCTGGTAAGGATACTTACTATTGGATTGAGGGCATACCTTAAATCTGGCTGATTTCAACTCGATACTCTCAATTACATCCACAAAGACTATTTTTTTCCAATGAATGTCACATTCACAGATTCTAGGGGTCAGGATGTAGACATATTGTTTTCGAGGCCACCATTCAACCCAATATAGGCCCGAGCATTGCTAAATCCTGAGTATAAAAGAGAGATAAAGTTAGCCCCAACAGATTTGATTTTCATACCTCTGTTTCTTAAATGAGAGGCCAAGGATAACTCCTTAATTCTGAATGAATCACCCACCAACAAAAGGAGCTGAAAATGTTTAGACTGTAGAAGTGGAAACTTAGAGGTGCAGACTGAATCCCATTTCTTTCCGTTTTTGTTTTGTTTTGTTTTTTTGAGATGGAACCTTGCTGTGTCTCCCAGGCTAGAGTGCAGTGATGCAATCTTGGCTCACTGCAACCTCCACCTCCCAGGTTCAAGTGATTCTCCTACCTCAACCTCCTGAGTAGCTGGGATTACCGGTGTACACCACCATGCCTGGCTAATTTTTGTATTTTTAGTAGAGATGGGGTTCTGTCATGGTGGCAAGGCTGGTCTTGAACTCCTGACCTCAAGTGATCCACCTGCCTTGGCCTCTCAAAGTGCTGGGATTACAGGCATGAGCCACCACACCGGCCCCTATTTCTTTTTAAAGATAATAAATTCAATACAGGAATACATCAGAGATATTGTGGGTTTGGTTCTAGACTACCACAATAAAGTGAATATCACAATAAGGTGGTCACATAAATTGTTTGCCTTCCCAGTGCACTCCATTATACTGTAGAGTATTAAGTGTGCAATAAAATTATGTCTAAAAAAAGTACATACCTTAATCTTAAAACATCTTATTGCTAAAAAATGCTAACAGTCATCTAAGCTTTCAGTGAGTTGTAATCATTTTGCTGGTGGAGGATCTTGCCGAAATGTTGATGGCTGCTGACTGATCAAGGTGGTGGTTGCTGAAGGTTGAGGTGGCTGTGACAGTTTCTTAAATAAGAAATCAATGAAGTTTGCTGCATCAATGGACTCTTCCTTTTATAAAAGATTTATCTGTAGTATGCAATGTTGTTTGGTAGCATTTTACCCACAGTAGAACTTTCAGTATTGGAGTCAATCCTCTCAAACCCTGCTGCTATTTTATCAACTACATTTATGGATTATTTTCAACTTTTCGTTGTCGTTTCAGCAATGTTCAGAGCACCTTCACCAGGAGTAGATTCCATCTCAGGAAACCACTTTGTTTGCTCATCCATAAGAAGCGACTCCTCATTAGTTCAACTCTTATCATAAAATTGCAGCAATTCACATCTTCAGGTTCCACTTCTAATTCACTTACTATTTCTACCAAATCTGCAGTTCCTTTCTTCACTGAAGTCTTGAACCCCTGAATGTCATCAACTTCTTCCAAACATCTGTTACTATTGATATTTTGACCTCTGCCCATGAATCACAAATATTCTTAATGGCATCCACAATGGTGAATCCTTTCCAGAAGGTTTTCAATATACTTTGCTCAGATCTGTCAGAGCAATCACTATGTACAAGAGCTATGGGAGCTATAGCCTTACAGAATGTACTTCTTAAATAGTAAGACTTAAAAGTCAAAATTACTCCTTGATCCATGAGCTACAGAATGGATGTTGCATTACCAGTCATAAAAACAATGTTAATCTCCTTATACATCTTCATCAGAGTTCTTGTGTGACTAGCTACATTGTCAATGAGCAGTAATATTTTGAAAGGATCTTTTTTTCTGAGCAGTAGATCTCAACAGTGGGTATAAAATATTTAGTAAAGCATGCTGTAAATAGATGTGCTATCATCCAGGCTTTGTTTTCCCATTTACAGAGCACAGGCAGAGTAGATTTAGCATAATTCTTTATTATTATTATTATTATTATTATTATTATTATTATTATTTTTGAGATGGAGTCTTGCTCTGTCACCAGGCTGGAGTGCAGTGGAGCGATCTCCGCTCACTGCAACCTCCGCCTCCCAGGTTCAAGCGATTCTCCTGCCTCCGCCTCCTAAGTAAATGGGACTGCAGGTGCACACCACCATGCCCAGGATTTAACATAATTCTTAAGGGCCCTGGGAGGTTTGGAACAGCCAATGAATATTGGCTTCAACTTAAAGTTACCAGTCACATTAGCCTCCAAAAAGAGAGTCAGCCTGTCCTTTGAAGCCAGGCATTAACTTCTCTCTAGCTATGCAAATCTTAGTTGGCATCTTCTTCCAATATAAAACTGTTTTGTCTGCATTGAAAATCTGTTGTTTAAGGAACTCAAAAAACTCAACAGTAAAAAAACAAAACAAATAACCCCCTTAAAAATTTGGCAAAGGACATGAATAGATACTTCCCAAAAGAAGACATACAAATGACCAACAGATGTATGAAAACACGCTCAACATCAATAATCACCGGGGAAATGCAAGATCAAAACCACGATCAGATATCACTTTACCTCCATTAGAATGGCTATGGTTAAGAAGACAAACATAAGACAAAATATAACATGCTACTGAGGATGCAGAGAAATGGGAACTCACCAACCCACTGTTGGTGGGAATATAAACTAGTACAGTCACTATGGAAAATAGTGTGGGGATTTCTCAAAAACCAAAAAATAGAACCACCATATGATTCAGCAATCCCACTACTGCGTATTTATCCAAAGGAAAATAAATCAGTATATCACAGGGATACATGCAGTCCCATGTTTATTACAGCACCATCCACAATAGCAAAGATATGGAATCAACTTTAGTGTTAATAAATAAATGAATAAAGAAAATGTGGTATATATACACAATAGAATACTACTCAGCTATAAGAAATGAACAAAATCATGTAATTTGCAGCAACATGGATGGAACTGGAGTTCATCGTGTTAACGGAAATAAGCCAGACACTGAAAGACAAATATTGCCTGTTCTCGCTCACATGTGAGAGCTAAAAAAGTTTATCTAATAGAGGTAGAGAATAGAATGATGGGTACCAGAGGCTGGGAAGGGTGTGTGTGTGGAAGGAGGCATGAAGAAAGATTTGTCAATGGGTACAAACGTACAGTTAGACAGAATAAATAAGTTCTAATGTTTAATAGTAGAGTAGCGTGATTATAGTTAACAACAATGTATCATACATTTCAAAATGGCTTGTAGACAGGACTTGAAATGTTCCCAACACTTAGAAATGATAAATATTTGAGATGATGGATATTCTAAATACCCTGACTTGATCATTACACATTCTGTTTGTGTAACAAAATATTACATGTATTCCATAAATATGTACTAATATTATGAAGCAATTTACCTACGGCTATTTACCACATTTTCTTTATCCAGTCCACCACTGGTGAGCATCTAGTTTGATTTCATGTCTTTGCTATTGTGAATAGTACTGCGATGAACATGTGAGTGCACATGTCTTTCTGGCAGAACAATTTGATTTTTTTGGATATATACCCAGTAATGGGATTACTGGGTCAAATGGTAGTTGTATTTTAAGTCCTTTGAAAAATCTCCACCACTTTCACTGTGACTGAACTAATTGTATATAGCTTCTTTTTTTAAAAAAAACGTATGAACCAACCTCTACTAGCTTCAAACTTTTTTCCTGCAGCTTCCTCCCTCTCTCAGCCTTAAAAGAATTAAAGGGAATTAGGGCCTTGCTCTGGATTAGGGATTGGCTTATGGGCATGTTGTGGCTGGTTAGATCTTCTATCCAGACCACTAAATTTTCTCCTGATCAGCAATATGGCTGTTTCACTTTCTTATCATTCACGTGTTCACTGAAGTAGCACATTTAATTTCCTTCAAGAACTTTTCCTTTGCGTTCACAACTTGGCCAACTATTTGGCACAAGAGGCCTAGCTTTTAGCCTATCTTGGCTTTGACATGCCTTCCTCACTAAGCATGATCATTTCTAGCTTTTGATTTAAAGTGAGAGACATGAGACCCTTCCTTTCTCTTGAACACTTAGAGGCTATTGTGGGGTTATTGACTGGCCTAATTTCAATATTGCTGTGTCTCAAGGAATAGAAGGCCTGAGGAGAGGGAGAGAAATGAAGAAGCGACAGGTTGGAGCAATCAGGACACACACAACGTTATTAATTAAGTTCACCATCTTATATGGGCAAGGTTTGTGGCACCCCAAAACAATTAAAATAGTAACAGCATAAATCACTGATCACATATCACCATAACAGTTATAATAATAAAGAAAAAGACTGAAATATTGCTAAGATTAACATAATGTGACACAGACACAGAAAGTGAGCACATGCTGTTGGAAAAATGACACTGATAAACTTACTCAATGCGGGGTTGCCACAAACCCTCTATTTGTAAAAAAACACACTATCTGCAAAGCATAATAAGGCAAACTACAATAAACTGAAACACAATAAAATGAGATTTGTCTGTATTTCAAACATATTTGGGAGAGAGAGGAATGGTATAATTACTGTCCTCATATTTTTTTAGAGTGTCATGCAGGAAAGGATTAGGGGTATTCTGTGAAGCAGATACAGGGCAGATCCTGAAGTTTCAAGAAGCTAAGGTCCAGATTGAACCTAGTTAAACCCAAACAATTTTAAAAGCAAAGATATTTAGAAATGGAGTGAATTATACTGCAAATTATGAGTGCTTTGTACAGAAGTTTCCAGCTTTAGGTAGGAGGTTGAGCTAGAATATTTTCAAGTTCCCATTCAACTCTACGTTCTATGATTCTGCAATTTTATTTTATTTATACAAAGATAAAACTACTTATAGATGTTTTTCAAGTCTAGGGGCACCAATTAATATTGTTTTGATTTAAACATATTTATCATAAGATTATTGTAGACATAGCTGAAATACTTACAGGTTGAGCATGCAGAATAAGGCTAAAAATAAGCAGGAGGTGGGCTTCAGAGTGTTGGAGAGGAAAGTACAATAATTTTAGAACTTCGGCTGGCAACAATCACAAGAGGCTACTAATGTTCACAGATCATTTTATATTTGACTTTAATAACCAGGATCATTTGGTTGAGGCATTTTATTTTTCATGACAAATGCATCCTTAAATCTGTTTACTTTCATTTTGTCATGTTATTATAAAAATATTATTCTATCTCTCTGGAAAACTATTTGATAACATTGAGTAGGCAATCATCAGACTGATGTTGTGTCCCACATAACCTGGAAATTATGCCTTAGGGGATGGGGAGAAGAGCTCAGGAAAAGAGAAAGCATATTATTATAACTAGCAATAGTTTCATGTATTTTTTCCCTGCTTGCCAGTTCTTTTTACAGATGAGGTCTTAAAACTGGATGACAGTCAAATAATTTGGAATAATAAATAATGCCAGGTGCAGATCAGGTCCAATTTCTTTTAAAAAATGTTGAATTCAACAATTCAAATAACCAAAATATGTTAAACTTGGAGACTGATCAGAATTGCTGGCTAAGGCAGATACTTTGAAGTAACTGATGAAGCTCCATATAACCAGAGCTTTTTGGCATGGCTTAGAAAGATAGTATAACATAAACTCTAAAATGATTTTCTTCACTGGGGCATCTTGACAAGCAATTAGGAAGAATCAAGGTCTAACAATTGTGAAAAATGTTGCAATTTTTAAAGGACTACAGTCCCCTGAATGTGAATTTCTTACTTAGGTAATAATAATTACTCACATTTATTGGGTGATAAACAATATGTCAGGCGTTATTTCAAATGCTTTGTTTATGGTGTTTTATTTAATCTTCATCTCAACCTATGAGGGGATTATTTTCCCATTTACCAGATGAGAAAACTGAGGGTCTGGGCTAAGATTTTCAAACTTAGGTGTCTGGAGCAGCGTCATAGAGCTGTTGGTGGAAAAGAAAAAAAAGAAGTTTGAAAGTTATTTCTATGGGTTGATTTCCTTTACAATAAATTCCAATGGACTTCAGCTGTACTTGATTTTTGTTTTTTTTAGATGTTATAAGGCAAATTTGACTGGTATGTGATATGTCATAGTGTATATGCTCCATACTTTTAGTCTTTTTCATGTTTCTATACTTTTTTTTGTCTATGAGTCGGATATTTATTTCAATGACAAATATTTTCTCTAAAATAAGATACACTCAAATAATTCTCTTTCCAAAGATATCACTATCATGCTAACAGAATATCTGATTCATTTATTGTTTCTTTCAAATTTTATCCAGCAGTTTAGTATCATGTTGTCATTTATAAGATATGTGTAAATATATTATGTTTAAGATTTTATAGAAATTCTAGTTGACTGAAATGTTTTGAAAATCACCTTTTATCTAAGAAATTCAAATGCATCACAGTCATTCACATTAGGGCTCTGGGAGATAATAAAGTGGGCCTAAAATAGAAGGCTTTTATGTATTTTGCTCTTGTCTTTATATTTTATATCTCATAGAGGACAAGAGGGAAAAACAAAGCCATAGAATTTTTTTAAACTTTTGTTTTTTTTCTTTTTGTTTCGGTTCAACATTTCTTATCTGCTTTCTGTCATAGGAAGAACACACTGAGTGTAGTATTGGTAGGATCCTTCAGCACCCTGCTTCTGTTATGGAAGCTCAATGGGAAAATTCCTCTCTCCCCAGCCCTTGGCAGACAGAGCTCATGATGGTAGAGTTTTGAATGAAGATGTGGTGTGCTCTGGTAATGAGCATCCAACTGTTGTGTGGAATGTTAGTGTCTTGGCGAGAATGTTCATAATACCTAACTTCCAGAATCCCTTTGGGCCTCACACATTTTCCAGAACTACCTCCCACCAATGTGCAGACTTTTTATTCTACCGGTAATTTCCTTTCTTGCTTGTGACAGCCAGTTGTTTCTGCCGCTTGCCCCAAGGGCCCTACGATCATCAACCTGCACCTGTGAGAAGCCTGCTAATGCAGCATTTTGGAAATCTGAATGACTTGCTTTGGGTAGGTCATATATCTAGCTCATTCTTGATGGAATGAAGAATAAAATCCTACCTCATCCTTTACTAAGCCTTAAGCCCCATGATTGAACAAAATAAATATATAAATATCTATGACAAATATATTTTTAAAATATCAAAACATTGAGACAGTTTTGAAATCACGGAGGAAATAAACCTCTATTACTACAGTTGAGAAGGAAACGTGATCCTTGTCACCAAACATGTATATTTTTATGCTATGCTTTTGTCTTCTAAAGGAGTTACTTTATGCGAGGATGAGGATACAGACCTTCTGACAGGCAACTTTCAGTCCTCAGTGTCCTCCTTGTAAGAGTCACTTGTGTTAGCTTTCATGGAGCTTTCTATTTTAAACAACAGCAAAACAAATCTATTCAAACTGTTGCAATTTCTGAAAAATTGTTTTTTTCCCCCTCCTTTTTATGATGTCTTCTGGGAAACTGAAATGCAATTTGGAAACAAATGACAGCTCAGGACTCACTTTTCTAGCTCTAAAAGGAATTCTGAGCACAAATTTTAAAGTTCAGGTTCAAGCATTTAGGTTTTAATTCAAAGGGAGTTCTACATTTGCCATAACGTCCTTTTTTTTTTTATGAAAACAGACATTCAGTTATACAAAGGGAGATGCTAACATCTTACACCACCCGCACATATTAGAATTTCTGTTCTGCATCAGCTTTGTGTTCACAAGAACTCCTGCAAGTTCTTCCCCCAGTCATGGAGAAAATATAGCCTATTACCTACTACTGTTATTTACATATAACTTGGCTGATGAAAATTTAATAGTTTTTAAACCAGTAAAATACAGATGAGGACTAGAGAACCAATGACTGCTGCTATTCAGAAAGGGGTTGAACTTTCCTCCTTCTGCACTAATGTCTATCCAAATACAACTCCATTAATGCTAATTATTGTCAGTGATTATTTTCTATGTGGACATTTATTTATTTATTTTCTTTAATGATAAAAACTAAATCTTTGTATACATGGAAAATTATTTTGACTACAGGATCTGATAGATATTTGAGTTACTCAGACAAATGATCATTTCAGTAAGTAGTTTATTTCTTTCTCTTCCCTGATTGTCCTGACCAGAACTGCCAATACTATGTTGAATAGGAGTGGTGAGAGAGGGCATCCTTGTTCTGTGCCAATTTTGAAAGGCAATGCCTCCAGCTTTTGCCCATTCAGTATGATATTGGCTATGGGTTTGTCACAAATAGCTCTTATTATTTTGAGATATGTTCCATCAATACCTAGTTTATTGAGAGTTTTAACATGAAGGGATGTTGAATTTTATTGAAGGACTTTTCTGCATCTATTGAGAGAAGAATTGGATAAATTCCTGGACACATATACCCTCCCAAGACTAAACCAGGAAGAAGTCGAATCCCTGAATAGACCAATAACAAGCTCTGAAATTGAGGTAGCAATTAATAGCCTACCAACCAAAAATAGCCCAAGACCAGACAGATTCACAGCTGAATTCTACAAAGAGGAGCTGGTACCATTCCTTCTGAACCTATTGCAAACAATTGAAAAGGAAGGACTCCCCCTTAACTCATTTTATGAAGCCAGCATCATCCTGATACCAAAACCTGGAAGAGGCACACCAAAAAAAACAGAACTTTAGACCGATATTTCTGATGAACATCAATGCAAAAATCTTCAATAAAATACTGGCATACTGAATCCAGCAGCACATCAAAAAGCTTATCCACCATGATGAAGTTAGCTTCATCCCTGGGATGCAAGGTTGGTTCAACATATGAAAATCAATAAATGGAACCCATTACATAAACAGAATCTAATTCTTAAAAGAAGTAATTTTTAGGCCAATTTAGGGGAAATGTTTGGTCAAACATCTTAGAATATACCGAAAAAGTCATCTTTCTGAATTATATTTTCATCAAAAGAATCAGAGAAAATGAAGTTATCCCATAATAATTTTTAAAAATTATTTTATTATCCGTATCAGCTAGAGGTCATTCTAAAATGAGCAGTCTTTAGTAACTGTAAAATAGTAATAAATTATAAGAATATATTATTTACTCAATGATTATCCTAAAATAATCTTTGCTCTTCATTTTTGGAATGAAGGTCAAATGCTACTCTCTGAATCCTTTCATAATCCCTGTGGTGAGAATTATTCCCTCCATTGTCTTTCAACAGCATTTTTATACCGTTATTACCACATTTAACACCTTGAATCTTCATTATTTTTTATCCTGTCTTCCACACAGGACTGTTGAGAGGTAATGTTTTATTCACAGCTGTGTTCCCATAGAGCCAGTCACAGAGTAGGCAATCAATATATGTTGTTGGATGAAATGAATACATTTACTTGAGCAAATATTTTATTAATTTCCCATTTCCCCATTCTATTTTTTTGTTGTTGTTATTTCTTAAAGCTTATCTTTCCCTATCTTCTCATGGCCTTTCCCACCTTTGTAAATGTTTACCTTACTGCCTTTGCTTGCTTATTGTCA
Source organism: Gorilla gorilla gorilla (assembly GCF_029281585.2). Lineage (NCBI taxonomy): Eukaryota > Metazoa > Chordata > Mammalia > Primates > Hominidae > Gorilla > Gorilla gorilla. The sequence goes on along the minus strand of NC_073235.2, from coordinate 83,275,655 downwards.
CCTTAAGAAATTTCCACCCCTTTCTGCAGTTCCTCCGTCTCTATTCCTTGTTTTTAAATGCCCCACACCAGCCCTTGTCTGAGACTGGAAATCCCTTCATGAGGAAATCTAAAATCTTCATTGTCAAAGCATAACCTTGCAATAATGATTACTGACTGCAATTTATTATATTAAGAGTGTTGGCAACATTCTAACTAATCCAAAATGAAGGAATTAAGAATCAAGGTTTTTAATAAAAGCATGTTTTTGAAAACTACTGTCTTACTTAGTAATAAGATGAGGCCATGGTAATACACCCAAAGAGATTCTACCATTTAACATAGAGATTTAGGAGATTCTACCACTTAAATGAGTCCAGGGGCAAATTGTTTTGGGCCCTGCTCATACACTTGCTTCAAAGTCCCAGACTTCTTAAACATAGCAACTGAATCCTAGGGCCTGTGTGGGGAATGCCCTCAGTCTATTGTTAGGTCCTCAGTCCCCCTCTTGGATCAACAGTGTGGCAGAAATTTGGCTGTTCTGGGAACCCCACAGTTTTAGGAGAGTAAGAAAATTAATTCATGCACAAATTATATCATAACTTAAAAATAACCAGGCTAACTTAACTAGAAAATGGTAGGTATTTACGGGTCTGTATTTTTAAGTTTGTACTTTATCTTCCTCCCTGTTTTCTTTCTCCATCCTTTCCTCCCACCCCACTTTGTTCTTTCTTCACCTTTCTTCCTCCTTAGCTAGAGTGTGGAGTTCTCTTGGCTTGTGGTGCAGCATCACTATTAGTCCCCTCAAGACCCCTCTCTTGTTATGTTAGCATATTCCTTTTTATACTATTGCCCTTCAATTGATCTCCCCTATATGGACAATGTCATAAAAGTTATTTCACCATAAATCCCATTCTGTTTTTTACCCTTTCCATATTATGGTTTTAAGAATTACTTCGAATGATGAATAATATTCTGTAGTACGTATCCTCCACCTGTTCACATTATCCTGTTCAGTCCCTCCACTGAGGGACATCTAGGTGGTTCCAACTCCCCTGCAATATGCATATTCTTGCATGTCGCTAATTGATCATTTCTTTGGTGAGGGAATGCCAGTAGAGGGGTTCTTGGACACAGAGTATGCTTTTCCCTAATATCACTAAGAACTGCCATATTGTTCTTAGCTACACCATTCTACAAAACATTAGCTGAACCATGGTGGTTTCTGCTTCCCAAATCCTCACCAACACTCCAAGTTTTTCCAACACATATTTTTTAGGGCTTAAAATGGGATTTCTTTGTTTTTATTTACTTTATTCTCATTATGAATGGTATTGAGTATTTCTTCATATAATTATTTAACATTTGGGCTTCCCCTTTTCTCAAATGCCTGTTTTTAAACTTTGAGTTTCTTCTCCTTTTCTTATTTTCTTGAAGTAGTTCCTCCTACCCCCAACCATATATCATTATCTTGTCAAGTTTTAGATATTGCAAATATTTTCTATATTGTCATCATTTGTTTACTTTGTCTAGGATCTTCTTTTTTCAACAAATGAATACATTTTGATATATTTAAATCTCTCTCTCTCTCTCTCTCTCTCTATATATATATATATATATATACACACACACACACTTTCATTTAAAGATTATAATCTTGTCTCATTTAAGAATTTTAATGTGTCTGAATGCTGGTAGGCTTGGTGCTAACCTCCCTTGCCAATTTTGCTCAGTTTTTAAAAAGTCAGCATAACTATTCATGGATCTGTGATCAGTGATTTTGGCTTTACAATAAGAAGTGGTATCCTTTTAAAAAAATCTGGCCAGATTTTAATTGTGATTGGATTGCTTTTATACATGATTTTTGGAGAACAGAACTCAATAATATTAAGTCGTTCTTTATATATGTACAGAATATCTTTTTATATATTCAGATTATTTATGTCTATCAACAGTTTTGCAATATTTTGCAATTTTTTCAAGAGGTTCTGTAAATTCTTCGTTAATTCATACGTATTAAACAGTGTTTGCTATTATTGAAAAATGCTATATTTTCTATCTGCTGCTTAGAAAAATGTGTTATAGAATTGTAGGTTTGTTTTGCATTGCTCTGACAATGTATTGCTGGATACTGCATTTTGAATAGAACCTGATCGTCTTTTTTATTGAAAATTTGAATTTATTTAAAATTATATTTATTGATATATTGGGACTTAAAAATTCAAACTTACTTAAAATTTTCTCTGTAAAAATTTTTGTTTTCTGTTTTTTTCTGCTTTGTATTAGATAAATCAAGTTTTCTTTTGCTGATTAAGGTGTGATAAATATTTTTTCTCTTTTTTATATTATTGTCACTAGCATTTTAATACACGTAAAGTTAATTTTTTCTTGACAATTTTATGAACTTACCAATATCTATATATATACTGAAATGAGACAAATATTTTCTACCTTTTCACCTCTCTACCTTTGGTTCTGTTACTATGTTGGAAGAATTTAAGTTCTAAAATTCAGTTTTGTGTTGAAATGGATTTCCATTTTTTATCACTCGCTCTTCAGCTTTTCTTCAATTTCTTACCTTTTTCACTTGCCTTTATTTTATTTTACTTTTTCATTTTTATTTTTTGAGATGGAGTTTCACTCTTGTCACCCAGGGTGGAGTGCAATGGTACAATCTTGGCTCACTGCAACCTTGGCTAACTGCAACCTCTGCCTCCTGGGTTCAAGCGATTCTCCTGCCTCAACCTCCTGAGTAGCTGGGATCACAGGCACACGCCACCATGCCCAGCTAATTTTTTTATTTTTAGTAGAGACAGGGTTTCTCCATGTTGGTCAGGCTGGTCTCAAACTGCTGACCTCAGGTGATCTGCCCACCTCAGACTCCCAAAGTGCTGGGATTACAGGCATAAGTTATCGTGCCTGGCCTTTGCTTGCTTTAAAAAAAAAAATTAATTGTGGTTCTTGCTCTTCTGTACAACTATAAGTTACCTTCTAACCCATTTTTTAAATGTTTCTAATAGTACTCTACTTTTTATTGTAATATTTCCTTAAATAATATTTTCAGAGGATCTTTATTACACAGAACCTCTCAGGCTTTGAATGCATAAGAATGTCTTAATTTCATTCTTACATTTAAATGACAGTCTGAGAAGATATAATATTCTAAAATCAGAGTTCTCTTTCTTCCATATTTTGAAAATATTTCTCCATTGTCTTTTATTTCTAGAGTTTTTGTTGAGGAGTCAGATGTCAACCTAATTATCATTTCTTTTTTGGGTAGTCTGTTCTTTCTCTTCAGAAGCTTTTAGAAATTTTCCTTTGTCTCTGATAACTTTAAATTTCACTATAATAAGCCAGGGCATAAGATACTTAACTATCATTTTTTGTCATGCTAAGAATCCATTCAATCTTTTTTATCTCTTTTTTTTTCTTTCTTTTGAAACTCTTGTCTTCTGGATATTAGGACTTTCTGTCTCTGGTGGAATTTTTCAACTCTTTCTTTCATGAGCTCACTATTTCAATGCTTGCTAATACAAATGCTGCTATTTATGACTTTCATTTTGTTTTCACCTACAAGTTTTCATATCATGTAGCTTTCAAATAAAAATTATGTGTGCACATAGTTAAGTAGAGTTCAATAGTACCACAAATTGTGTTATGAAAAACAGTAGTCCCTGATCCTTCCTTTTTTCTTATTGGAAACCAGCACTCCCTATTTTTCACTGATAATTTGATATTTATTTCTGTATCTCTAAATAAAACGTGGCAGTTCTTATGTTTATTAGTTTTAGTCATTTTCTATTGGTTTGATATTGTGGAGGATAAAAATTTAGCTCTCTTTACCCTTGCTCCCAATATTACTCCCCACTCAATTTTCTATTCGCATCTCATCAATGTGGGTAAATAATAATTTTGATTATAAAAATGTGTTTACATTATTATGTCTGTAAAAACTGGGCCAAATAATACACTACAATTACCTTTGCTGCATGACAATTCTACTTAGTACTAGATTAATAATAGTATTTCTTTTATTTGCTTAATTTTCTATATGCTGTCATTAATTTAGTTCTAAGCTCTTGCTAGGCATGTAGGTATCACTCAGTATATTCTCATATTAGGTAATTTATTAATATTATCATCTTAAGTCTTTCCTGGACAGCCCATTGTTTAGACTTGCTGCATTCCTCTCTCCAATTTGTGAGGAATTTGGGTAGCCATTTCCCCTAGAGTTTTAGCTTATAACTGGGTAGGTAAGACAGGGTCTCCTGTGTAGACAGCTATTTCCTTTGGCAGATTGTATGTTTTAGGTGTACAGAGTGAGTAATAGAGCCCATTTGACTTTAGGTCTTAGCTAAGTTCCAATGACTACATTTTGTGTGTATTCTCTATTCACTGTAATTACATAAGGGGAAAAGATAGAATTTAGACACCAAACTCCTCAACAATCCTTATTGATCTGCTTTGCAAAGAGTTGTTATAAACTTCAATATGGATCTGAAATGGCCTGTGGATTAGTGTTTGGGAACCACTAAGTGAGCTCACCTACTTGTTCGACCTTCCCTAATCCCATAGATTGGCAACTTCTAAATTGTATCTTTAACCCAGCCATCTTTCTTAAACTTAAGACTCACATCCAGCAAGCTACCTACCAAGAGGATGTTCTCTAAGTATCTCAAGACTGACATCATCCCTACAACAGGTATCCATTTTTAAATATATTTTCTATAGCAATAGGCCCACCTAGTTGCATGTGAGAGGCAGCTTAGATTAGCGTTTAGAAAAACAATTTTTGAGCAAGATTATCTGGGTTAGAGTTCCAGTGCTACCACTTAATAGCTCTGTAACCTTGAAAAATTGACTTGGCCTCTCATTGGCAAGATAGGTATAAATAAAAGTAGGGTTGTTACGTGGGATTAGGTGGATTAAAAAGTGCTCAGAACAGAGCCTGACATATAGTAAATTTTGTATGTCTCTTTAATGCAAATACACGAATAATCAAATAAACAAACTTATGCTAGAACCTCAAAAGCAATTGCTGTGTATTCTTCAATCCCCACCCATCCATTTTATTACCAAGCTATTGATAACTACTAATGACTACCAAGTTTGTCCTCTAGTTATTTCTTAAATAAGTCACTGGACCATAAACTCTGTAAATGTCTGTTGGCTTACAATCTTATTTCTAGTTTGTACCACAATACCACGCTCACCTAGTGGATGTTCAACATATTTTTTGTTGAATGGTTTAATGAATTACACATACTACATTGTATTATAATTTTCTATAAATATATCCCCCCACCAGATTTAATTTTTTGACTAGTAAGACTTTCTACTCTTTTTAGCACAGTGCTTAGAAAACAGTAGGCACAAATAAGTATCCAATATATGGATGAATGAGTGAATGAATGAAAGCATTTGGATAAAAGAGGAATTCAAACCTAATAAGTTAGATTCCTTAGAGGCAGTATTGCTCTGACTGAGAAACACACTGCTGAAGTTAATAAAGCAGAACAGCTTAATGTTATGTTGACTTTACTTGGCATCAGTTTTTTAAAAATTACCAGCAGTTAACACAGATAGACTATTGAAAGCAACTAAGATATCTAAGATATACTGAAGTAAAGCCAATTATCCTGGCAACTAAAGGTAAGTTGTGATGCATTTTTAGTAACAAATCAAATAGCGGCACTTCTGGACCCTTTCATATTGTCTGAAGTACTCTACTCCAGAAATGGAATATTATAATATTCTTGACCAAGGGTATCCACACTATTATAATATTTATGCCAAATATCTACACTATTAAAATATTTATGCCAAATATCTACACTATTATATTTATGCCAAGTTACATTAACTTATAAAACAAAAGTAATAATAAAAAAATTCTAAGCTTTCTAGGTGATGGAAATATTTTATTACTGAAAGTACTAGATAACCATTATACTATCAATAACATATATGCTTAAAATATATCCAAATATTATTATAACATATTATGAGTGACTGGTAATTGAGTTATGTATAAAATGAAAAGTTAATATTTTAATTTTAAATCTGAATTAACCCCATGCTATATATTGAGCAAAACAACAACAGCAGAACACATTGTTCCAATAAAATGACAAAGAATTGGCTGGTCTACTTTACAGAGAACAGCAAAATAAACAGAGCAAAGAAACACGCATGATGGCAGTCATACAGAGACAGTGCAGATACCATCTATGCTGATTTGGCTCCATTTTATACAATGCACAAAGTCATTCTTTGTTAATAATCACAGCAAACTATTTTATTTGTATTTTCCTTTATCCTACACAAGGAAAATTATACTTAACATGGCCTAGGGTAAGTATTCCAAAAAAGGATTCCTTAATTTTTAAAAGATTTTATGAAAATATATCAGATGACAAATGAAATGATAAATATGTGCAACAACCTTTTGCTCTGTTTATTATAGTATTATTCAATGGCTACTAAATTTTCACTGCAGATTTCTATGCTATTTGCCATAACAATTAACAAGCCCATGAAATTATTACTCCTGTGTGGGAAATCATGATCCAGAAAAAAAGTCACGTGTTAAACAATGTTTAAAAATTGCTATTTAACTTAATAAATATTTATTAAACACTCGCTGTGCTGAGAAATCTGATAGAAAAGAATAGGCAAAATTCAGCTACACATCTACCCATACTCATGCCCACACAAACACATATACACACAGTGAATGTCTTATTTCTTGGTGCCATTTTAGAGGTTCGGCATCAGTGGAAGGGTGTTCCAAGAAAGAGAGGACAACTTCTGGTTTATAAGAAAAGAAGTATATCAGCAAGAAAGGACTAGATAAACATTGAAGAATGGACAAGACCTTGACAGGTAGAGAATGTGGGGAGGACATGAGGTGGAGAAAGTTTCACTGGGGACAGCACAGAGGCAGGAACTGTGAAAGCATCAGTAGCTCAGTGGGGCTGGACAATAAAGGTTGATGTTTTGGAATACAGTGGGAGGTAAGCCAGGCTCACAGCACTGACAGTCTTGATGACCAGCTTAAGGAGTTTGCATTTGTATGGTAAGCAAGGAGGAGCTGTTAGAATTTAAGATATACTTGAATTTAAATATTTATTTTATGCTTGGATATTTTATTACATTTTAATGTAAAATTTTAATTTATAATTTTATAACTAATTTGTCATTTTGAAAAATTGGGTCCCTCATATAACATTTTATACTCTATAGACACATAATTCAAAGTGAGTGCAAGTGAACAGAAATAAATTTAACATAATAGTCATTTCTCAAAATGATCACTATGTGAAATTCAATATATTTTGGTAATCATTCAGTAGTTTCCATAATATACCTTCTGTGGGTAATAAGCAAGAAGATGAATTAACATCTACACAAAAGGTTGATGATAATGACTTATGTATAAAAAATGGATGCTATAATGAATCTGGATATTTGAAGTTGGATGACAATGAAGTTATTTTGTTTTATTTTTCATAGAAGTAACCATTTAGGCTTAGCAAAGCCAAAATTTTAGAGAATTTGGGAAACACACGGAAGTAAAAGAAGAACTTTAAAAATATTAGAACTTTAAAAATAACACCTTGAAGTTCTAACATTTAGATAAATAATTCTTTGTATTTTCATGTATCTCTTTCTAATTTCATTTCTTGGCCTGTGCTTGTGTTGAGTGTGTGTGTTTGCATGTGTATGAGAGAAAGAGGGAGAGTATTCTGAAAACAAAATCATTCTGTAGGTATGATTTTCCATCCTGCTTTCCTTTTACATAGCTTTATTTATTTATTTATTGAGGTATTATTAGTAAATAATGGTACATTTTGAAATTGCATAATTTGATAAGTTTAACATATTTATACACCCATGAAACCATCACAATGAAGATAATGAACATATCTATCATCCCTAGAAGTTTCTCATGCCCTTTTGTAATATCTTCCCTCCTGCCTCTCTCCACCCCTACCTAGACAATCATGATTCGCCATCACTATAGACTAGTTTGTGTTACCTAGACTTTTACATAAAAGAAAGCACACATTACATACTCTTTTCCACCTACCTTCTTTCGTTAAGCACAATAATTTTGAGGTTCATACATGTTGTTGTGTGTATTGATAGTTTAGCCCTTTATATTGGTGAATACTATTCCAGCATATGAATGTAATTTGTTTTTCATTTACCTATTAATGGAAATTTGCATTATTTCCAGTTTTGGACTATTACCAATACAGGTACTATAAATATTTGTGTACAAGTGTTTGTATGTAAGTTTGCTTTCTTAGTCCATTTGTGCTGCTATAACCAAATACCTTTTACTGGGTCATTTATAGAGAACAGAAATTTATTTTTTCTAGTTCTGGAGACTGGGAAGTCCAAGATCAAGGTACCAGCAAGTTTGGTGTCTGGTGAGGGACCTGGTCTCTCCTTTCAAGATGATGCCCCACATAGCAAAAGGGAAAGAAGGGTAGGAGAGTGTGTGCTTCAACCACTAGCCCTTTTCTTAAGGTGGTAATCACATGCATGCGGGCAGAGCTCTTGCGACTTACTCACCTCCCAATTGCTACACCTTTTAATACTGTTACATTGGGGCTTACGTTTCAATGTGAATTTTGGAGGAGATGACATGATTCAAATCGCAGCACATGCTTTCATTTCTTTGGGGTCGATATCTTGGAGTGAGCTAACTGGCTGAGTTATATTGTGGGTATTTGTCTAACTTTTAAGAAACTGACAAAGTTTTTCCCACCAGCAGCGTATATGAGTTTTAGTGTTTTCATATGCTTGCCAACACTTTTATGATCACTCTAGAATTTTAGTTATTCTAGTAAGCGTGCAGTCGTATCTCATTGTGGATTTAATTTACATCTCTCTAATAACTGATGATCTTGATCATGTTTTCCTGTTCTCTTTTGCCATCCATGTATCTTGTTTATTAAAGTCTATGTTCAAATCTTTTGCCCATTAAAAATGTTTATTATTGCCGGGCGCAGTGGCTTACGCCTGTAATCCCAGCACTTTGGGAGGCTGAGGCGGGCGGATTGCCTGAGCTCAGGAGTTTGAGACCAGCCTGGGCAACAAGGTGAAACACCGTCTGTACTAAAATACAAAAAATTAGCCTGGCATGGCGGCTGCGCCTGTAGTCCCAGCTACTTGGGAGGCTGAGGCAGGAGAATCGCTTGAACCCAGAAGGTAGAGGTTGCAGTGAGCCGAGATCACGCCACTGCACTCCAGCCTGGGTGACAGAGCAAGACCCTGTCTCAAAAAAAAAAAAAAAAAGTTTATTATTGAGCTAAAAAATGTCTTTATATTTTCTGGATATGAGTCTTATAACAGGTTCGTGGTTTGCAAGAATCTTCTCTCAACTGGTGGCTTGTCTTTTTATTATCTTACCTTGAAAACTATGTATTATTAGCATTATGGGCAAAATTACACTTAATCATTGCTTTGAATGTTTCAATTTCTCTACTAGCAAAGTTGACTATTTTTAAAAAATAATTCGAGATTTGAATTTTATTTAGGTTTTTTCAGTTTTTATAAGGTTTTTATATATAAAGACTATATATAATTCATTTGTAATATAATTCATTTGCAATACTGGTTCCCAGTGTGCTGTTTATCACTAAAATTTTGTAATATATTGAAATATATGTGCCTGAAGAGTTACTGTATTCAAATGTATTATTTAATAAAAATCTACTATTGATTTCCTGATTAAGATTAGATATTTAGTCATTTACATTTTTTTCTATGTACACAGTTTCGTTTTTGAGGAGTTCGTTTGGAAAAGACATATGGAGTTTATATTTTGATATGTGGTATGAGATAAGAATCTAAAGATTATTTTCCAAGTCAGTGTTCTCAAATTTAATAGTTTTTAGGCCTTACCAGTGTATCATGTACCATTACTATATTGAAAATTCTTAAACATGGTAATATTTACATTTAATTTGCATATCCTATCCATCAAGTCTTATGTCAGTGCAGCATTGTTTTAATTACTGTAAGGTTGGGCTCAGTGGCTCACGTCTGTAATCCCAGAGCTTTGGGAGGCCGAAGCAGGTGGATCACCTGAGGTCAGGAGTTTGAGATCAGCCTGGCCAACATGGTGAAACCCTGTCTCTACTAAAAATACAAAAATTAGCTGGACGTGGAGGCAGGCACCTGTAAGCCCAGTTACTTGAGAGGCTGAGGCAGGAGAATCACTTGAACTCGGGAGGTGGAGATTGCAGTGAGCCAAGATCATGCCATTGTACTCCAGCCTAGGTGACAAGAGTGAAACTCCATCTCAAAAAAAAAACAAAAAAAAAAATTTTGTAGACATGTTATATGTTCTCATATAATATATAATATAAACTAATACAAACCATTCCTATCTCTTAAAAAAATGTTGCAGAAGTATTGAATGCAATTGTTTAAAGTTTAAATAAATTTAAAGGCAAACTTATATTTTTAGAATTTTTGTTCTCTTATTTAAGAATATAGTCTACTCATTTACTAAGCTCATTTTCATTTCACTCTGAATATTTGTAGTGTTCGTTTATAAGTGTTACATATTTCTTGATGATGATTTCATATTTTATGCATTTTTATCATTTTGTTATTATTATGACCAGGAACTTTTATCCATTTTGCTGATTATTGCTGCTAAATATAAAAAATAAAATTTTCACATTTATTTTTCCATGTTTAACTTACTATTTTCTCCTGTTAATTAGAAGAGCATTTCAGTTAATTTTGTAGGACATTTTTGTTGGCTAATATCTGAAAATAATGATGTTCTTGTTTCCTCTGGTTTCATCTTATTGATTTAGGCAGAACTTCTAAAGACTATATTAAATCATAGTGGTGATAAAAATTATATTTATTGTTTTTCTGACTTTGATTGATATTAAGCCTACTGTTTCAATATTAAGTGTTAAGCTTTTGTTGATTTAGATTGATATTCTTTATTACCTTAAGAAAATATTGTACTACTCACAGGCTTTTCATACTTTTAAAAAAGTCATATATGTGTCAGATATTTTATAATCAAAGTTAACATTTTTTTTAAATATGATCATGATGACAATGCATCTAGATGTGAAAAATTCTGGCTCAATAGATAGAACATGTATAACTTTCTCTGTCTTAATTCCCACTTGATGACATAAATTTTCTATGTTCTTAAAATAATAAAATCATTACAGCCGAGGAAGTAAAGAATACAATCAGCTTCAAGAAATTACTGGAAAATGTAAGTCCAAAATTAGTCCAATAGACAACCTAGAGCAGGAAAGAAACAGTAGTCTGACACTCAAGCCTACTTGTTCTTCAGTGAGCTTTGGAGGAAATTTGTAACTTGGAATCAACTAGGCAACCAAAGAAGTTGTCAGAGAAAATGGTGATAGTAATTCATTAAAATATTTTTCTCCCAAAATAAAGCCTAAAAATGATTCTATCAATCAGCTTCGGGTGTGTCAGTTAACTCTAGAGTTAATTGTATTCACCCACCATCATATTTAATTGTTGCTTGTTGATATTTTCGTTTTTGAGTCTAAACTATAGGCCAGTGGTCCCACATTTTAATGTCCACGAAAAACATTTAAAGAGATTGGTTTTAATATGCTTTTAATTTTTAATTTTTGTGGGCACATAGTACATGTATGTATTTATGGGTTACATGAAATATTTTGATACAGGCATGCAATGTGTAGTAATCACATCAGGGTAAATGGAGCATTCATCACCTCAAGCATTTATCCTTTGTGTTACAAACAATCCAATTATGCTCTTTTAGTTACTTTAGAATGTACAATTAAATTATTTTACTAGAGCCATTCTGTTGTGCTAGCAAATACTAGGTCTTATTTATTCTTTGTAATTTTTTGTATCCATTAACCATCCCCACCTCTCCCCCACCCAACCCCCCAACCTTTTCCAGTCTCTGGTAACCATCCCTCTACTCTGTACCGCCATGAGTTCAATAGTTTTAAGTTTTAGCTCCCACAAATAAGTGAAAACATGTGAAGCTGCCTTCCTGTGCTGGCTTATTTCACTTAACATAATGACCTCCAGTTCCATCCAAGTTGTTGCATTTAATATGCTTTTAATATGCATTTATTATTTCTTGAGTTTGGTCATATTATAGCCCCAAGCTCAGAAAATATGGTTCAGGCATGGGGTAGGACCCAAAATCACCATAATATAGTGCTGCTGTGGGACAACACTTGTAGAAATGTGTCTTAGATAGACACGGAAGATTTTATTACAGTTGAGGATTTAAATATACATTCATATGTTTTATAAATATTATTAATGCAAAAACTATATAATTTAGAAAAATTGGGAGATGAGGGGAGGTGAAGAAGGGGCAATTGCAGATGAGCTAATTTCCTCATACTTCACAGTGAGGCATTGATCAATTTCAAAAAGAAAGAAAATCAAAGTATTACAAACAATAAAGCAAATATTGCTCATCATTCCACCACTTAGAGATAAATTTTAGATGTCCACCAACTTCTTTGCTCCTGCCACAAACACATATACAAAATTTTACAAAGATGTGATCATATTATTCATGCCAATCTTTAACTTCCTTTTCTTCATTCTACCATTTATTTATTAGTTTAAGTCAGCACAGCTTTGTCTTCGAATGAATTACCAAAAAACAAAAACAAACACAAAACAAAAAACAGTGTTTAGAACTTCAGATGAAGGATTGTGGACTTAACCAACTTAATTCTCCAACAAATGTGCTAGGAAATTTCTGCTTCTCAACCTGATTAACATTGTTCTTCAGTGACTATTGGGAAATGGTTTTATGTGTCATCTCCTTTGACCTTCTTACGTGTATTAATACATTAATAGATTTTTAAAATATTGAACCATCTTGAAATTACTAGCATAAATCTTATTTATGACATATTATTTTTACATTTCTACTCGATTTAATTTAGTAGTATTCTTTTATACTCCTTGAGGATTATTCTGCCTTCTCCCCTACCCTGTCTCTTCCCTTGTTCTTTTTCCCCTACTTTTTCTGTTTAGTTTCAGTGTAAAACTTTTGTTATATGATAAAAGTGAATTACAGCAAAAGAGCAGAAAAGACAGACAGATAACTCTTAATTTATTTCATAGTCATTGGCTTATTAGATTTTAGAATATAGACTGTGAGGACAGTGACTGTGTTGGTCTTCTTTGTTGCTATTATTTTGGTCCCTGGAATAGTGCCCAGCACATAGGGAATGCTCAATAAATATTTATTATTTAACTGATATTCAATGCTCTTTGCCTTAAAATCATTTTGTTTAATATAAATGTTTTAATTATGTTTTAAAATCTGATAAATATTTAACAATTATTTTATGTTCAACATTTTAGTGTTCATTTAGTATATCTTTCATAAATAGGGTAATGATATATCCCTGTTTGCCTGGGACAGTCTGGGGTCTGGTTTACCTCTATCTTCTATGCATAATTATTGATAGTGGCTACCTTTCATTTTCAAAAGTGTCTGATTTTGAAATAAACTACATGATCACTCTATCACAAACTACACAGAGTAGATTTTTCTTTTTCCAGTCTGAGAATCTGTCTGTTAATGAATGGAGTTGGCAATTTATAATTTTTTTCTAATAATTGATATATTGGATTTTACTTCTGAGTACTCTTTTGTTTTTATTTTCTGTTTCGTAACAATGTTTCTTGTTAAATTTTTGCCTCTTTTGTTATGTAGACTATATTTTTCTGTATTTTCTTCATCCTCTAAAGATTTCCAAGGTTCCAGTTTTCCTATCATAATTACCACTGTGAGTTTTAAGACATACTCAAATATATATTTTTCAACTTTAATAATTAAAAAAAAAAGATTTGTAACCAACTCCACAAAGAGGGCAAATTCAACTTGCTTTTATTTCACTCTCAACTACCAGTTTTGGTTTTCCTGATATTATAGTATAAGTACATAATTTGTGGCTAATTTGATACAGAAAAAGACACACTAACTGGGGAAAGGAGAGAAGATGGTAATAAAAATGGCTACTAGGTCTCTGAACAGCTAAGTCTACATGTGTGCAGTGAGATAGATGGAAATCTCTTCCTATAATTTACTTTTCTTGCTCTGCTCATTTGCTCAAATACATTTTGGTAATATAATATTGTTCCTGAGTTCTGGCACATCATTTTTTAAACTCTAATTTTAGAGCTGTTGGAATTTCCATGAATTTATTTAATAAGAATTTATTGAATGTCTCAATAAAAGGTTTTAATTCAATACTGATCAATGAGATGTGGCAGACATTTGACTGAGTGTGCTTCTCAAACTGTTTTTCTAAATTGTATAAAGCACATGCCAGAAGAGGCATTCAGTGTCTGAGTGATTCTGTCTTGATGTAACTTACATATAAGTACTGCAACATCCTGTAACTATGCTGGGAAACAGCCTGGAGACAAAGCATGCACATCAAGGATAGAGATGAGGAAATAGGAGAGAATCTGGTTTCTTGACAATGTTGTTGAAGTAACCAAATTAGGAGCCACCCTATCTCTGGACCTCTTGCTATCTGAGATAATCAACTTCTTTATTTCTTAAGCTAGTTTAAGAATGACTTTTCTAATACTTGTAACTTAATGTATGCTAACTAATAGATATTTCAACTGTCTCCCCATTTTTCTAAGCTCCTTATATTTGAATTTGATTTTATGTCAATTTTTGTTTTCTGAATTATTATATGCAACATGAGACACATTTGTAGGCACTTGAGAAATTAATAAGGAATGAAAAGGAAGAGAAAAAGAAAAAGAAGAAAGAAGGGAGGTGATAAGTAAAAAAATGAGAGAAATGGGAAGTAGTAAAAAATAAGAAAAAGAACAAGAGAAATAGAGGGATGAATACAAAAGAGTAGTAGTATATTCATTGACAAATAACAATACTCTATAATCATGCTTGATAGATAAAAATCTATCTTTCTATCTGTTTTCAAAGGTGGACAAAACAGCAGAGGCCATAACAGTAATGCATTCTAGGGTTTATTGATATTTACTTTAAAAATGCTAAAAATAAAACCCCCTTTTCCATAGAATTAACATTTACTGTTTTTGTGACTTTAGTCACAGTAAGAGCTAGTTATCTGCTTGGTAAACCATCACCAATACAATGCCTGGGAGTAGCAGGAGATGGTATGCAAGGGACATCCACATTATCCAGGGGAAAGTGGTCAGGACATCAAGAGCTTTAGAAAGTGATTTGGAACTGACTTTTCACATACAGATTAAAAGAGCCATAAATGGGCTAGGTAGAGAGATATTACAGGCAAAGGGAGAAGCATGGAATAATTAAAGGGGTATGAAAAAACATGAAGCAGTCTAGTATGGAAACTGTATTCTAAAACAGAAGCACACTTGGCATTTTCAAAGAACAGCACAGAGGCTTCTATGGCTGAAATCTGAGTACAGAGCGGGAGAGCAGCAGGAGAGGAGTTAGGTGAGGGAAGACCATGTGCACAGTCAGTGGTGTTTGAAAAATACAAGAAAGTCTGGAAACTACCAGTATTCTATGAAAGAAAGCATTAAAGAGTGTCCAGAGTTGAGGCTTGATGGGTAGTTACGGATCAATCCACAGAGAGCTTTGTGTATTCTGGGCTGAAAGGTTTGTGAAACCCTTACATTACCTTAAGCTAAGGAGTCACATGATATGATTTGCACTTCAGGAAGATCACTCTGGCAGCCTTGCAGGGAAGTCCACAAAAGGCAAGACGAAGTTCTGTGTATGAGGGGAGGAGGTGAGAGGACTCAGAGACCAGTTCTGCTATTACAATAATCAAGAAGCAAATGAGGCCAGAAAGGAGATTGTATTGATTAGATACAACTGTGGCAAGAGAAGGTAGACTGGGGTAATTTTAAGTTTTTTTTTTTGTCCTGGAAAACGGAATGGTTGGTTGTTACCTGCAGACGTAGGGAACAGAGGAGAAAATAATGAGTTTAGTTTTAGAAGTGATGAGCTTGAAATGTTCGTGAGGTTGATTCTATGCACCTGGAGCTCAGCAGAGCGTTCCGAAGCTGAGAATCAAATTTTAGATTAATTGGGTGGCGTGTGAAGCCGTGGATTTGGGTGAGTCAGGAGTGCAGAACTTAAGTCAAAAGCAAAGGGAGGAGGGAACCTCAAAAGACCACAGAAAGAAAACTATGGTGAAGAATTAGAGAGAAGCAGCTATTGGAGAGATAGGAGGTTCTAGTGGCACAGAAGGCAAGATGACACAGTTTCTATAGGAATATTCTCAGGCAGTTCCAAACCCCACTAAGAGTTCACTCATTAGATTTGATTTGCTAATAGACACGAGTATTTTACTGTTAGTTTCCCCAGCTAAGCCATTTCTTGAAATACTGCCATATAACAAGTTCCCGCTTTCTCATTCAGTCCTTCTGGGTATATCTGAAACAAAAAGTAATCTTAGTATAAATGTATGGATAAGTTTAGTAAATTTTTTTTTAAATAGATGAAAAATTAAGCTCTGTCATTTGCTAATTTGACCATAGATTATCCATTAATTCCTCGGGGATTTAGTTTTCTCACATGTTAAATAAGAAGATGGTTAGATGGTTTGTTAGTTTTCATCTCTGAAATTCTATGGCACCATGATTTGCCATTGTCCAAAGGAATAGGTGCTCCAGTTTGCTGATTGGTCAGGCCTTACCCTTCCTTCCTTCCTGGGTGAATGGAGGGACATAAATGCCATGTGAACAAAACAAGGTAAGGATCAATCTCATCCACGTTTAGTAGTGTCTTATTCATTGCCTTGCTCAATGATCAAAGGATCATAAATACTGGGAACAATAAATTTTAACTTAATTATGAGAGTAAGCACTTGGACTCCTTAATAGTTATTTAAGTTATTTCAATAATTTTCATGAAATGTAAATGATTTATGAAAACTAGGGATATAAGACCAAAGACAGTTGAATTTGGAAGTGGGATATAATTTTAGCTACAGACTTTGGCCAGGTTATAACAATATATTCATTATTTTATTTTTTGTTTTGCATCTCAACTTTTAATAGCTGGCCAAATCTCCCTAAAGAGCAGTAGAAACTTGGCTTCTGAGCACCCTATGGAAAATGAGGTATATAGTACTAAATTAGACAAAATTTTACCACAAACTTAAATGCTATATTCTTAGTCACACTACTTATAAACGTTATTTTAACTCTTTGCAAGGATAATAACTTTGCATGTGTGTGTTTTAGTTTAACATTTTTTTGAATTAATTATAGCTTCATATGCAGTTTTTCAGTTTCCTCCAATGGAGGCATCTTTCAAAACTGCTGCAACATCACAACAGTATGCTGACCTTGATACAGCTAAGAAACAGGACGTTTCCATCACCAAAAGGATTCCTTATGTTACTCTTTTATAGCTACAACCTTTATCCTTCAACACACAATCCCCGCTTAATCCTTTGCAACCACAAATCTGTTCCCCATTTCTACAGTTTTGTCATTTCAAAAATATTATATAAGTGGATCATAATATGTAAACTTTTGAGATCGGCCTTTTTTACTCAGTATGATTATTCATTCAGGTTGTTGTATGTATCAATAGTTTGTTACTTTTTATTGCTGAGTAGTGTTTCATGATGTAGATGTACCATAATGTACTTAAAAATTTACTCACTTAAGGACATTTTGTAATAGTCCTTTTGTAATAGTGTCCAGTTTGGAACATTTTGTAATAGTGTCCAGTTTGGAACTATTACAATAAAGGTGCTATAAACGTTTATGTACAGGTTTTCATATGAACAAATTCTTTATTTCTCTGAAATAAATGCCCAGGAGTACAATTGCTGAGTTATATGGTAATTGAAGGCATAGATTGTCAAACTGTTTTCCTGAATGGCAGTACTATTTTACATTCCTACCAGTATTTATGAGTAATCCAGTTTCTCTGTATTCTCATCAGCATTCAATATTGTAATTATTTTTTCATTTTAGCCTTTCAGATGCGGTTGCAGGGTTGTCTCATTGATTGTGGTTTTAATTTGCATTTCTGTGTGGCTAATGATGTTGAACATCTTCCATAAGTTTGTTTATCATCTGTGTATTTTCTTTTGTAAAATATTTATCTGTTCCTTTTTGCCCATGTTCGAATAGCATTTTTTTTCACTGTTTAGTTTTGAGATTTCTTCATATGTTCTAGACACTAGTCCTTTCTTGGCTATGTGGTTTGGAAATATTTTTCCCCAACATATAGCTTGTCTTTTCATCATCTAAACAAGGCTTTATTCACAGAGCAAAAGTTTTTAATTTTGATGAAGTCCACTTTATCATTTTTTTCTTTTATGGATTATAATTTTGGCATTAAGTATTGGAACTGTTTGCCTTGTCCTAGATTCTAAAAATTCTTTTCTTTTTCTAAAAAATTTTAATTTTACATTTTATATATATATATCTGTGATCTATTTTGAATTCATCTTTGTATAAGGTGCAAGACTTAGGGTGAGGCTCTTTTTTTTTTTCTTTTTCTTGTGGAAGTCCAAATACTTCAGCACAATTTTGTATGTTTATCTTGTATTCTGCAACCATAAGGAACTCATTTATTAGTGCTAGGAGTTTTTTGTAGATTCTTCAGAATTTTCTACATAGATAATCAATGCATTTGCAAATAAGGACAGTTTTATTTCTTACTTTCTGATCTGTATGCTTTTCATTTCCTTCCCTTGTCTTAGTGAATTGGCTAGAACTTCCAATAGTATAATCAATAAGAGTAGTGAGAATGTACTACTTATCTTATTTCTTAATTTAGGAAAAAAAATTCAGCACTTTACTATTAAATATAAATCTTAGCTGTAGGTTTTTATTATACTTTAAGTTTTAGGGTACATGTGCACAACGTGCAGGTTTGTTACATATGTATACATGTGCCATATTGGTGTTCTGCACCCATTAACTCGTCATTTAGCATTAGGTATATCTCCTAATGCTATCCCTCCCGCCTGCCCCAACCCCACAAAAGGCCCGGGTGTGTGATGTTCCCCTTCCTGTGTCCATGTGTTCTCACTGTTCAATTCCCACCTATGAGTGAGAACATGCGGTGTTTGGTTTTTTGTCCTTGCAATAGTTTGCTGAGAATGATGGTTTCCAGCTTCATCCATGACCCTACAAAGGACATGAATTCATCAATTTTTATGGCTGCATAGTATTCCATGGTGTATATGTGCCACATTTTCTTAATCCAGTCTATCATTGTTGGACATTTGGGTTGGTTCCAAGTCTTTGATATTGTGAATAGTGCTGCAATAAACATACGTGTGCATGTGTCTTTATAGCAGCATGATTTATAATCCTTTGGGTATATACCCAGTAATGGGATGGCTGGGTCAAATGTTAATTCTAGTTCTAGATCCCTGAGGAATCGCCACACTGACTTCTGTAATGGTTGAACTACTTCACAGTCCCATCAACAGTGTAAAAGTGTTCCTATTTCTCCACATCCTCTCCAGCACCTGTTGTTTCCTGACTTTTTAATCATCACCATTCTAACTGGGGTGAGATGTTATCTCATTGTGGTTTTGATTTGCATTTCTCTGATGGCCAGTGATGATGAGCATTTTTTCATGTGTCTGTTGGCTGCATAAATGTCTTCTTTTGAGAAGTGTCTGTTCATATCCTTTGCCCACTTTTTGATGGGGTTGTTTTTTTCTTGTAAATTTATTTGAGTTCTTTGTAGATTCTGGATATTAGTCCTTTGTCAGATGAGTAGATTGCAAAAATTTTCTCCCATTCTGTAGGTTGCCCGTTCACTCTGATGGTAGTTTCTTTTGCTGTGCAGAAGCTCTTTAGTTTAATTAGATCCCATTTGTCAATTTTGGCTTTTGTTGCCATTGCTTTTGGTGTTTTAGACATGAAGTCCTTGCCCATGCCTATGTCCTGAACGATATTGCCTAGGTTTTCTTCTAGGGTTTTTATGGTTTTAGGTCTAACATTTAAGTCTCTAATGCATCTTGAATTAATTTTTGTATAAGGTGTAAGGAAGGGATCCAGTTTCAGCTTTCTATATATGGCCAGACAGTTTTCCCAGCACCATTTATTAAATAGGGAATCCTTTCCCCATTGCTTGTTTTTGTCAGGTTTGTCAAAGATCAGATAGTTGTAGATATGTGGCATTATTTCTGAGGGCTCTGCTCTGTTCCATTGATCTATATCTCTGTTTTGGTACCAGTACCATGCTGTTTTGGTTACTGTAGCCTTGTAGTATAGTTTGAAGTCAGGTAGCGTGATGCCTCCAGCTTTGTTCTTTTGGCTTATGATTGACTTGGCAATGCAGGCTCTTTTTTGGTTCCATATGAACTTTAAAGTAGTTTTTTTCCAATTCTGTGAAGAAAGTCATTGGTAGCTTGATAGGGATGGCATTGAACCTATAAATTACCTTGGGCAGTATGGCCATTTTCATGATATTGATTCTTCCTATCCATGAGGATGGAATGTTCTTCCATTTGTTGGTATCCTCTTTTATTTCATTGACCAGTGGTTTGTAGTTCTCCTTGAAGAGGTCCTTCACATCCCTTGTAAGTTGGATTCCTAGGTATTTTATTCCCTTTGAAGCAATTATGAATGGGAGTTCACTCATGATTTGGCTTTCTGTTTGTCTGTTACTGGTGTATAAGAATGCTTGTGGTTTTTGTACATTGATTTTGTATCCTGAGACTTTGCTGAAGTTGCTTATCAGCTTAAGGAGATTTTGGGCTGAAACGATGGGGTTTTCTATTCAGGAGACCCATCTCACATGCAGAGACAAAATAGGCTCAAAATAAAGGGATGGAGGAAGATCTACCAAGCAAATGGAAAACAAAAAAAAAGGCAGAGGTTGCAATCCTAGTCTCTGATAAAACAGACTTTAAACCAACAAAGATCAAAAGAGACAAAGAAGGCCTTTATATAATGGTAAAGGGATCAATTCAACAAGAAGAGTTAACTATCCTAAATATGTATGCACCCAATACAGGAGCACCCAGATTCATAGAGCAAGTCCTTAGAGACCTACAAAGAGACTTAGACTCCCGCACAATAATAATGGGAGACTTTAACACCCCACTGTCAACATTAGACAGATCAACAAGACAGAAAGTTAACAAGGATATCCAGGAATTGAACTCAGCTCTGCACCAAGCGGACCTAATAGACATCTACAGAACTCTCCACCACAAATCAACAGAATATACATTCTTTTCAGCACCACACCACACCTATTCCAAAATTGACCACATAGTTGCAAGTAAAGCACTCCTCAGGAAATGTAAAAGAACAGAAATTATAACAAACTGTCTCTCAGACCACAGTGCAATCAAACTGGAACTCAGGATTAAGAAACTCATTGAAACCCGCTCAACTACATGGAAACTGAACAACCTGCTCCTGAATGACTACTGGGTACATAACGAAATGAAGGCTGAAATAAAGATGTTCTTTGAAACCAACGAGAACAAAGACACAACATACCAGAATCTCTGGGACACATTCAAAGAAGTATGTAGAGGGAAATTTATAGCACTAAATGCCCACAAGAGAAAGCATGAAAGATCTAAAATTGACACCCTAACATCACAATTAAAGGAACTAGAGAAGCAAGAGCAAACACATTCAAAAGCTAGCAGAAGGCAAGAAATAACTAAGATCACAGCAGAACTGAAGGAAATGGAGACACAAAAAACCCTTCAAAAAATAAATGAATCCATGAGCTGGTTTTTTGAAAAGATCAACAAAATTGATAGACTGCTAGCAAGACTAATAAAGAAGAAAAGAGAGAAGAATCAAATAGATGCAATAAAAAACGATAAAGGGGATATCACCACCGATCCCACAGAAATACAAACTACCATCAGAGTATACTATAAACACCTCTATGCAAATAAACTAGAAAATCTAGAAGAAATGGATAAATTCCTGGACACATACACCCTCCCAAGACTAAACCAGGGAGAAGTTGAATCCCTGAATAGACCAATAACAGGCTCTGAAATTGAGGCAATAATTAATAGCCTACCAACCAAAAGAAGTCCAGGACCAGATGGATTCACAGCCGAATTCTACCAGAGGTACAATGAGGAGCTGGTACCATTCCTTCTGAAACTATTCCAATCAATAGAAAAAGAGGGAATCCTCCCTAATTCATTTTATGAGGCCAGCATTATCCTGATACCAAAGCCTGGCAGACACACAACAAAAAAAGAGAATTTTAGGCCAATATCCCTGATGAACATCGATGCAAAAACCCTCAATAAAATACTGGCAAAACGAATCCAGCAGCACATCAAAAAGCTTATTCACCATGATCAAGTGGGCTTCATCCCTGGGATGCAAGGCTGGTTCAACATACGCAAATCAATAAACGTAATCCAGCATATAAACAGAACCAACGACAAAAACCACACGATTATCTCAATAGATGCAGAAAAGGCCTTTGACAAAATTCAACAACCTTCATGCTAAAAACTCTCAATAAATTAGGTATTGATGAGACGTATCTCAAAATAATAACAGCTATCTATGACAAACCCACAGCCAATATCATACTGAATGGGTAAAAACTGGAAGCATTCCCTTTGAAAACTGGCACAAGACAGGGATGCCCTCTTTCACCACTCCTATTCAACATAGTGTTGGAAGTTCTGGCCAGGGCAATCAGGAAGGAGAAAGAAATAAAGGGTATTCAATTAGGAAAAGAGGAAGTCAAATTGTCCCTGTTTGCAGATGACATGAATGTATAGCTGTAGGTTTCTGAAGATGTTGTCAAGCTGAGGGAGTTCCCCTCTATTGTATTTTCGTGAGAGCTTTATATTTTTTAAAGTAACAGCAATTCTACACATCTCTTCCAGAAAATAGAAGTGGAGAAAATATTTCCTAATTCACTTTATGCAGCTTGTTTTACACCAAAACCAGACAAAGGGAGTACACACACAAATAAACAAAAAACTGTAAACCAATATCTCTCATGATATAAATTTTAAAAAAATCCTTAACAAGGTTATTAGCAAACAAGATTCAGAAATAGCTTGATTCTTTTAAATTATACACTATAAATAAGTGGGGTTTATACACTATAAAGAAGTGCGAGATGCAAAGTGTCTAAAAATTCTTCCCTGGAGAAGCTTGAAATTCTGAAATTTTTTGCTTAAATGTCATGTGTCTGAGATTTAGTCATGTCCAGGCATATATTTCTATTGCTGAGTAGTATTACTGTGTATAAACATGCAACAATTGCTTATTTATTTTCTTGCTAATGGATGTTGAACTTGTTTCTAATTTTTCAACATTACAAATAATATCTTAACATATTTCTTCATATGTATATGTAGATAATCCATATATATACACACACACATATGTGTGTGTATGTTAGTGAAAGTCTCTATACACAGAGACGTCCATCGTCCTACACGTAGAATTGTTGGATTATAGTGTATGTACATCTTCACATTTGTTAGATATTTGCAAATTGCTCCCCAAAGTAACTTAACTAATTTATAGTTCCAGTAGCAGTGTATGAGCTTACTCTTTCTTCATCCTTGACAAAGCTTAGTATTGTAAGGCTGTTTACATGTTGCCAATCTTATGGTTATAAAATGATATCTCATTGTATTAATGTGCATTTTGCTGATTACTACTGAGGCTGATTATCCTTTTTGTATTTACAGGCCATTCAGTTATTTGTTGATTACTTATTGATTGGGAAGAACTTTTATAAATTCCAGGCATTCATTGTTTATCAAATACATGTTTTACAACATCTTCCCTCTTTTAATATAACCACATAATGTGGCTTGCTTTTATTAAAATTTGAATGTTGATAAAATTACTAATATAGTTTTATAGTAATCTTCAAGTCTTGGTTACAAAATTCTTCCTTATCCTGATGTTTTCTAAAAGTTTTTGTTTTTTAAATTTAGATTTTTAAGTACCTGGCAATTATTTTTTGTTGTTATCAGGTGGATACCCATTTTTAAAAATTCCACATAGTCAATTACTAATTTAGTAGTGTGTCAAGTTTCTGCATTTTGCTCATTAGATCTATCTAGTATCTATCCTAGTATCAACAAATAATATGTGCTGTTTTCTTTTTATAACTAATTAATTAGTTATGTTTTCTTTATTATTCCTTAGTTATAGATCTTGATATCTGGCAAAGAAAGTTTCACCTTTTTGTTGTCTACAAAATTGGTTCTGTCAATTTTTAGAACTTGATTCTTCCATATGAGTTTTAGACCTGTTGGTAAATTCCTATAGGGTATTCATTTGAATTGCATTAAATTTCCAGATTATTTAGTGGAGAATTAATTATAATGTCAAGTCACCTCATTAGGGAGCTTAGTGAATCTTTACACATAGTCAGGTTTTTTTTTATGTCCTTCATCAACCGTAATTTTCTTTTAAAAGGTCTTATATATCTTTTTCTAGGCCCTTCTTTTTGATTATTGCTACTACCGTATTATTTTCTAATTAGTTTCTTTTTGGAAAGCTATTAATTTTTGAACACTGGCCTTATATCCAAAAAATTTTGCTGTCCTCTCTTATTAATAAAAGTTTATTTATGAACTTTTGATTTTTTTCCTACATCCAGTCATATTGCTTGAAAACAAAAACTTTGCCTCTTTTATTCTGATTCTTGTACTTTTATCTTGTCTTATTGCAAGGACCTTCAATATGATGTTGAATTGTACGAAACCCACAGTCATAATTATCTTACTCTTAACATTAATAATACTGCTTTAAAATTTTACCATTTACTATGGTATTTATCATAGGTTCTTGCTAAAGATACTTTACAAGGTTAGGGAAACATCTTCTTATTCCTTGTTTAATAAGGTTTTATTTTTAAAATCATAGTTGAGTGGCTACAGTATCAAATGCTTTCTCTGTATCTTATGAAATGATAACATGATTTTTCTTTCTCGGTCTGTTAATGTAGTTAACTACACTGATAAATCATCTGATAACCATTCTTTCATGCCAGCACTAAATCTTTCCAGGTCATGTGTTTTGTTTTGGTTTAAATCCATCGTTAAAAATTAGAGTGTTTTTAACTCAAGATTATGTGCATTTGATGTATTCTACAAGAGACAGAATCATTTTCTCAGACTCAGATCTTTATTTTATGATTGCTGTAATTAGATAAGATTATGAAACTTTCACTGTTATGCTGGTGATTTGAATGTAAAGCAGTTTTATTTAAATCAATATAATTTAATAAAAACATATTTAAATTTTGGGTTACATTAAAAATTTTCTCTATTGCCAATACTTGGTTTGAACTCAATTAGGCACTCTGTACATAAGAGACTACATTAAACACAGACATATATGAGGTATTTTGGAGACATTTAAATGTAATATATTGTAATTTTACCATGTATTTTGTCTCCTAAATTGACATTTAAATAATCAGAATCTCTAGCTCAATATTCAAATTAACATTTTCTTCCCTTAAAATGGTGGGTTACCTCCTTCCTGGAAGGAGCAGAATGTGAGTAACATTTCTTCCTTCCCATGTTTTTCTCAATCAAATGGCACAAAGGTTTTTCTTGACTGCTTGAAAACTAAAAACAGTTTCCCAGAGTTTATTAAGTTCATATTAATTTTTAATGCAAATACCTGTTATTAAAACTCTAAGTAGGGCAGGCACGGTGGCTCACACCTGTAATCCCAGTGCTGTGGGAGGCCGAGGTGGGTGGATCACTTGAGGACAGGAGTTCGAGACCAGCCTGGCCAACATGGTGAAACCCTGTCTCTACCAAAAGTATTTTAAAAATTAGCTGCGCGTGGTGGTGAGTGCCTATAATCCCAGCTACTCGGGAGGCTGAGGTAGGAGAATCACTTGAACCCAGGAGGCGGAGGTTGCAGTGAGCTGAGATCACGCCCCTGCACCCCAGCCTGGGTGAGAGAGCAAGACTGCATCTCAAACAAACAAACGAACAACAACAAAAAACCTCTAAGTAATAAGTCTATAACTTTACACCAAAGGGGATTTTTCTTCAGTAATTCTATAGGATTTTTTTTTTTATTATACTTTAAGTTTTAGGGTACATGTGCACATTGTGCAGGTTAGTCACATATGTATACATGTGCCATGCTGGTGCACTGCACCCACTAACTCGTCATCTAGCATTAGGTATATCTCCCAATGCTATCCCTCCCCCCTCCCCACACCCCACAATAGTCCCCAGAGTGTGATATTCCCCTTCCTGTGTCCATGTGATCTCATTGTTCAATTCCCACCTATGAGTGAGAATATGTGGTGTTTGGTTTTTTGTTCTTGCGATAGTTTACTGAGAATGATGTTTTCCAATTTCACCCATGTCCCTACAAAGGACATGAACTCATCATTTTTTATGGCTGCATAGTATTCCATGGTGTATATGTGCCACATTTTCTTAATCCAGTCTATCCTTGTTGGACATTTGGGTTGTTTCCAAGTCTTTGCTATTGTGAATAATGCCTCAATAAACATACGTGTGCATGTGTCTTTATAGCAGCATGATTTATAGTCCTTTGGGTATATACCCAGTAATGGGATGGCTGGGTCAATTTGCATTCTTTACAGTAAGTTGAATACAAACATAACATGAGTTACAAAAGGATTAAAACACAGAAGTAATATTAAGGAGCAATAAATGTCATATGAAATCCCTAAGTGGAAAATAATAGATATTCTATTTTACCATTATTTTAAATTAGAAATTATTTACATTAAATTATTTTAAAACAATTATTACCACTACCAGTATGACTCAACTGCCTATGATCAGAAAGGACAGAAAAAAGATGTCTGAAACAACTGCTGATTTAGACTTTCATTCTTTCTGAGTTATATTCCTGCTAATGGTATGTGTTTAACATTATATGAGTAAGAACTAAGGAATTTAATCTAAGAAATGCAAGTTATAGGTGCATTAAAAGAAATTAGTAAGTGTTTTTTCAGCCTAAAAAAAAGGCCTTATAAGTTATTCATATTTTATTTGGTTTTGGTGACAAGGGTGAATTTTTGAATTGATAATCTAACATTTATTTTCTGTAGATCTCTTTCTCTGATCTTTTTATTGGACATTTGTTAATTTTTATTAATCTTAGAAATGATTCTCACTCAAAATAAAAATAATTTTAAGAAATCTTAAGAATGAATGAAGCACATTCCATGCATTTTAATCTAAAGAATAATAGAGAATTGTTTATGTATTTATAACAAGTAAATGTGAAAAACCGAAATTCCCTGCTTAATAAATTAAGAATGTCTAACCTGATGTCTTGTATAGCTGTCCAATCACATACTGCTTACACTTTAAAGATCAAATTTATCTTTAACATTTGAAAAAAGAAAGAAGAAAAAAGAAAGAAAGAAGCATGATCAACACATCAGAAATCTAGAACAGAGCTTTCCAATAGCATTTTCTGCAATTATAGAAATGTTCTATATCTGCACTGACCAATACAATAGCTAGGAACAACATGAAGATGCTGAGCACTGGAAATGTGGCTAGTAAAAGACCAAATTTTAAATTTTATTTAATTTTAATTAATTTAATCTTAAGCACAAATATCCACATGTGGCTAGTGGCCACCGTACTGAACAGTGGAGGCCAAGAATCCTAGGTTTTCCAAACTTATCGTTATAGCTATAATCTATTATAATTTCAACATAACTCTTGCTTTCTTCTATAAAATGTGTGCATCAAATTTGAAGTTCAAGTATCAATTATTAAAACCTGTTTGTTAATATTTAACATATATAGAGCAACTTAACCTTCTAAATAGTATATTGCCCCAAACTGGAAAGATCCTGCGCAGAGCAAATGAAAATTTTTATTCTATGTAGGGAGAGCTGATAAAGAGTGAATATGTTTGACCAGTGTATTTCTACTAGTTTCCATACCAACAGAATTTTTATTATCATGATATTTGATGGTAATTAACATAATGAAATGAGTATAGAATACTCATCCTAAAAGCATTTTATTTTCTGGTAATGTGAAGAATCTCCAACTAGGATTACTTTTAGTTGCTTCCATTAAGTAGAATTTTTCCACAAAGTCTAGTTATAATAAAACTCAGAAGACCAGAAAAATAACTTAATATTTGAAACATATTAATTTCTTTTTAATTTGGACCCTTCACTGAGGTCCATATTTTCAAGGGAAATTAAACTGCCCTGTAATACAGCTATGTATTACATTAACATTTTAAGAGCTAGAAATAATAAGAAACCACATTTTTGCACTGCAAATAACTACTGTTAAAAAATCTTTTATGTAAATCTTTTTATTGCTTAGTATTTAAATTGTAAATTAAAAATTGATGAAAAATCATTACATATATTCTGTCTGGGGAATCAAAGGGAACAAAAATAATTTTCTCAGACCCTGGACTCAAAAGCCAGATTCTACATTTTGGTTTTTCAAAAAATATTTCTATAAATTATTTCATTCCAGATTAAGAAATAATACATAATTACACAATTTACTATGTCTAATTTTTTGTGTGTGTGTGGCTGAATTGCAGCCATTAAATATTGTGTAGACTTTCTCTAATATGTCTTCATATTTTAAACACATATATGTATATACACATATGCATACAGAATTCTATATATACATACAGAATTGAAACCAAAATAGAACCCCTTTATTAATACTGTTTGAATAAAATCATTAGTCAATTCAAACACACAGAGACATGTATGATGGCTAAAATGCTTTGAATTGCCAAAATATAATTTTCAAAACTTTAGAAATGATTCATACAAATATAAAACAAAGACACGTCAAAGATTTTAAAAATAATTAATAAGTAAACCAGCAGAATGGTAAAGCTGATTAAGAGGAGAACCTTATGAACAGCAATTGGTATCATCAGTCTGGAAAGGGTGGTGAAATAAGTTGGCTAAGTTTGAGACAAACTTGATTCATGTCCTAATTAATGTCCTATAAGGAAGTAAAACATAACCTTTGGGATGTTCTTTTCTTCTGGAAAGATGTAATTTGAATCTGCCATGGACAAAAGCATACAATTTAGCATGTAATTTCTATAGTTAAGCTGTAACCAATAATAAATATAAGTGCAACAAAAAAAAGTATATCCCCTACAGAATTAAGTAGTCCTTTGAATATGTGTTTCAGACAATGCTCCAGTAAGACGGTGAAAGGACATGCAGACATTCTTTTTCTTATTTCCAAGTTTTATACAAATTTTTTTAACAGAAAGGAAGTATTGTTTTAATTTTTTTAATCAAGATAATTCTTTTAAAAATCAGACTGAGCACAATGGCTCATTCCTGTAATACGAGCACTTTGGGAGGCCAAGTTGGGCAGATTGCTTGAGCACAGGAATCCAAGACCAGCCTGGGCAACATGGTAAAACCCTGTCTCTACAAAAAAAAAAAAAAAAAAAAAAATAGCCAGTCTTGGTGGAATGTACCTGTAGTCCAAGCTACTTGGGAAGCTGAGATGGGAGGATGGATTGAGCCAGGAAGGTTGAGGCTACAGTGAGCTGTGATCGAGTCACTGCACTCTAGCCTGGGCAACAGAGCAAGACCCTATCTCAAGGAAAAAAAAAGTCAAAACACTTCACTATAATAAAAAGTCATAGTTTATTTCTTGAAAACTTTTGAAAAATACATAATTTTATTTTGTGATTTATGAGCCAAGTTTTACCAAAGCTGATAACCTTGGAAAAAAGAAATTTATATATTTTAATATGGGAACAGAAAGAATTCAAGAATCATTTCAGTTATAAATGTTGATCAAACTAGCAGTCAAGTCTGTATACAGACAATGTAGAGCACAATTATTCCAGTTTTCTGTCAGTGATATCACTACCATTGTAGAGACCAATCTGCTGCCATCTGTCAGACTAAGACTGCAAAAACTAAAAAGAGTCTTTGGTAGAGTTCTATTTTTTGGGGGTTGGGTGGGGTGGAGTATAAAACCTAACACTGAAACATGACCATTATAAAGAGAAGAATCTCCACGTCTTCTCGCTCCCTCCCTCTCTCCATTTTCTTTCCTTTCCTTTTCGTTCATTCCTTCCTTCCTTCCTTCCCTCCCTCCCTCCCTCCATTCCTTCCTTTTTTCCTTCCTTCCTTCTACTCTTTCTCTTTCTTTCTTTCTAGATTAAGGAAACATATGTTCCCCTTCGTATATCCTTTGGGATATAAGGTGAGAAAACCTGAACAGCCCACAATTTGGTGAAGTAAGGAGACCACAATAAGCAGCAGATAAAACATACAATGGCAGGTGCTTCTCCAAGAAAAAACCCTGTGCAGGCTGGGTTTCTTTCTAAAGTGGGAAGTTAAAGCAACGGGAAACCACCAGGTAGGATTTTTTTCCTATATTGGATGGTGGCACAAAGTTCTCTTCCAAATTATTCCAGGGATGCAGTGCAATGCATATCAAGTCAATGGAGGGGGCCATCTGCAATATTAGATATTAAAACATATTGTAAGCCTACAATAGCAAAAACAAGGCACTGAGACAAGAATAGATAAAAGGCCCTATTGCAGACACAAATTCAGCATGAGAAAAATGGTGTTTTAAAAAGATTTGTGCCAATAATTTTGGATTATATTTTTATTTTCTTTCTTTATGAGTGTTTCTCTTTTATATAACTTTAAGAATAGACCTGAATTATAATATCACATATATACCATATTTTATCAAAGTTCAGAATTATATGGTAACCATAATATATACACAAACATATATAAACATTACATCTCACACTTTTATTAAATTGAAAAGTAAAGTAGGGTTTTCTTTGATCTCACTTGTCAAAATTAAAGAATAATGATGTATGTATAATAAAAAAACAAGGAAAGATACAAAGTCTCTCATTGCTAAGATTGGGTTATAGAAAGATTACTTTACCATACACTGCCCAACATTTTAGGTTTCTCTGTTTTTCATCAAAGCAGATCTGGCAGAGAAACACATGTTTTCAGTGTTGCTCCATGAAAAGATAATCTTCACTTTAGTATTCATTATGCACAATGTATGCAAAATGCAATGAGCCAACTGACTCACACTTTGGTGTCATGCAAATAAAACCTAAACACAAGAAAGTGTAACATCTAGTAAAATGTGCATAAAACCACAAAGGCTAAGATAAGAAAATGGATAGCTAAAAAATGCAATTAGCACATTCACTGAGGGTAACCAGTAGAATTTGGAGATGAGCCATACAAATATAATTCTGTGCTTCTGGCTAAGAATAATGTTACCATTATAGGCAAATAGAGGCTGGCATTTGCAGAACAGTTTCTGAATTTGATAGGAAGAAAAAAGAGAGCTTCTATGAAGATAGGTGGAAGGCAGACACATAAGTGTGTCAAAATGTGATCTTTTTTAAAAAAAGGTAAGTGCGTATACTTCTTGATTTTTTCATGACCTTCTGATGTTTCAAGTAGTGTTCATGTTCTTTTCCAATATTAGAGAAAATATTATTTAATCATTCAACATTTAGTAATTTAGGTAAGACATAGGCCCAGGGTTTCTTCATAAAGATATGAAGATTTATTGCCTTTTCCCCACAGAATAATGGATAGTTGAATGTGTGTGTGTGTGTTGGGGGATGTAAGTTACTAATTCTAGCAGACAATCAGGCAGTCAATTATTCCAAGTAGTTGAATTGGTTTAGATTGTTGAGCTATAACCAGAAATTAGTATGACAATAAAGGATTACTATTCAAGAAGTCAAGCTCAAGTGTGGCAAAACAGAGCAGACATGGAAAATGAGGGGGCAGCAAGAGATCATTGGTTTTCTAAAACATAAGAAAGTCGCTGGAAGGAAAGGGATAAAATATAATCTTTTCTAAGGTCAGCTCTATAAGCAAAATTTAAAAGTCATTGGTCTATTTCAGTGGTTTTTCAACTTTCTGGATTTGTATCACCACTAATGGTTATCACACATGATCGGTCACAGTATACCAAGATCTCAGACAACTAGAGAAATGGCCTTAGTCCTCATAGAATTCAGACAGTTACTGGGTCTCTATTTGAGAATAACTGATTATTCCAAATAAGTACTTTCTTAAAGACTCAAGTGACAACGATCTCTGAATTTGCTAAGTAACCTTCCATGTTACTTGGAAGCCAGCTTGAAAATACATGCGCCAACCTTCTCTTCTTTCCCTCAGCAAGTCCTAACCTGCTCCACAGCAAAGCACAGGACCTCTTTTGCTCCATATTCCATCTGACAGACATTGCAATGACCATATGTATTCTTAGTTGCAACCAAAATACATTTTACACATAGCAAAATTTGGCAGCATACCCAGGAAACATTTGTGGTACATTCCCATATGCCCCGGCATGCCAGTGGAGGGCAACTGATTCAGTTGATTATTGCAGTCACATAAGAGGCAAACAAAAATGTTTGATAAACATGACCTGCAACATAGTTTAAAAAAAAAAAAAAAAAGAATGGACAAGTAACTCCTAGTTGACACCGGTTTGGAGGAGGAAAAGGCATTTGTGAGGAAGAATGGAATATGATTTTAAATTTGAGATATTCACATTGGATTCTCTATTTTCTTTTAATTGACACTGGAGCATATCCAAATGTTTGCTGTTGAAGAGTGTTTATATGGTGGAAAGGTGCAATCTGTGAGCTACAAGAGGATCATGACAGCTGGTAATTTATTTCTAGTTTATTAATTTTTTTCAAGTATATTCTTTGAAATTATTTGTTCAGGAGAAACTGAGAAGTGAAATAAAATTCCTTATTGAGTGCTTTGCTGTCAATCTCAGTTTGAGTTCCAGTACTGCAAGGGACTAGCTGTGCAACTTTGGGCATGGTGCTTAATCTAGGCCTTAGTTTTCATATTTGTAAAATGTGGTCAATTGATAAAGACCTCTCTCATAGAGTTGTTAAGAGGATTAAGTAAGATAATACGTAGAAAGCATTTAGCACAGTGTCTAAAAATAGTAAGTTCTTAAAAACTGCAACCTGTTATTATCATCCAACTTACTTGTGACTACATCCAGATATTTAAACACTTGGAAGTAAAGCAAATATAAATGTAACTCTGAATCACACAATAGAAAAATTTAGGAAGTCATAGGTCCTGAGAAGCTTAAATTACTAAGATAATGGTGAACGGCTTCCAGGAAACAGTCTGAAGAAGAGGAATATGGAAACAAAAATTATTTGGTATAAAAACACAACTATCATTTAATCTAAGATTTATGAGAGCCAAAGCATACAAATTCATTCCTTCAGTTCTTCTTTGAAATGTTTCCACATATCCTAAGCAGGGAGGAAGACACAAGGCACTGGGAGTCTCATGATTCTGTGAAACAAAATGAAGGAAATCAATTAGAATAATGATTGGTTTTCGTTACTGAATACTGTTTTGAAATCTATCTGGCAGGCATCAATTTTCTGTTTCCAGAGGTATCCAGAAAGTAGTTCTGTAAAGATATTTTATTTGCTAAAATAAAATGGATATTCCCGAAGAGCAAGGGTAATTTTGCCACCAGACATTGTAATACAAAATAAGGACTTTGAATATTTGAGAAAACAAAGTAGGATGAACGGGTACTTGCTGAGAGAAGTGACAGCCTGACATAATTAGGATCCAGAAAGCCACTTTGGAGAGAAGCACACCTAAGAGCAGTCTCTGCCAAGGCCACTGCCCACACCAGCAGTCAGACTGGCCTGAGGTTGAGCATCCTTTAGAATCTAGTTACAATAGAGTTATTTCTCAGGTCCTTGAATGGTAGCTTGAATTCGTCTCTTACATATCCATCTTCTAGTTACAGTCTATGGTAGAACATCAACTTCAAAGTTGGTCTTTCATTTTTTAAGGAAGATTGAAATTTACAAAATAAAATGCCACAGTCTTCCATGGTCAATGACAACATCTTTCAAAAGGTGAGATCGATCTAGTTGGGTAGCTCCCTGCTGTGCTGTAGCTTCTTAAACATCAAGAAGTTAAAAAAGAAAAAAAAAAAAAAAGCTGAGTTAAGAAAACTAGAAGGCATAGTTCTTCTTCATTTAAAAAATAGAAGTAAATCTTAGAAAAAATGAAATCCATGAATTTCTAATCAATTTATGTAAAGAAATTCGAGCCATTTAAAGTTTAAAGGTTTTTATGGGCCTTTTAACAATTCTCATAATTTTTGTTTATTGTAAAGATCATTTCACCCTATAAATTAATTCAATCTATCCTCAAATATCTCACCAAAGAGGTAAACACCAGTCTTAACACATCAACAAACTATGTTACTCTCAGGATCTAACTTTTGCCCTCCAGTAAAAAAGTAATAGTTCAAGAAAATTAGAAATTCTTTAAATCATTATATGACTTTACTGTATTTTTTTCTTACATCAGTATTAGAAATTATTGCAATAAATATCCCAATTTGAATATTTAATTTTAAAACATTCTGAAGTTCCATTTTGACCTAAATGAGGAATTATTTTTAAAATTGTTAGCTTAAAACTAGCCTAAAGCTAACTTTCAAATACAAAAAAGTACAAATAATCCTTCATATTCTAACTTCTAGAATTTTAAAGCAAATCTTTCCCTATGGTTCAAACAATTTCAATAATTTCAATGTAATCATAACTGTCATAATTTTTGTTAGAATTACAGAAATTAAAATTTTAGAATAAGAAAGATTCCTCAAAAGATACTAAATGCATCATCCTTCTGTTACAAATGAGATAACAGAGTTGTGGACTGCCAGGGAAGGTGCCTGAATCATGCTGCAGTCATTGACTTATCCTTTGCTAAAATTTTCAAAATGCAATGCATTTTTCAGCATGCATAACACCATGAAAATTCTATTCTATGAAAAATAATGCACTTTAATTAGAAGTTGAAAAACATTCACAGGAAACTTGATTCAAGGCAAGGGAAAGGGAAAAGAGGAATTGAGTTTTGTAGAGCTCAATCTGCAAACTCTTTGGAATCGTGTCATTTAATTTCACACTACAAGCAATAGGTTCTACACTGGATCAAACCACAGGTAGAATGACTCATTTGATAAAATGATTTTTTTCCAAGGAAAATAGAGTAGCTGCCTCATGTTATGGATTCATCAGTAATATATAAGCCAATTATCATTCTACAGAATTGTACAAGTCCAGGCGTTGGCAATTAAAATGAATTAAACTCTCAGGGAGAAAGTAAACATTTCTGAGTCTAAACCAGATTTGTAGTTCAACTCTATAGTTACATGTTGTCTTAGGCTGGATTTCCCTATAACTCTGAGAGTCAAATGGTATTTGAGGTGTCAGTAGCTTATTTTGGACATGATCCTAGGAAGTATGAGTCTGGAAGTAGAGATATGAAACAGAGAAAGAAAGGCAATATATGATGTGACTAATGAGCAGATTACCACTGTGGGCAATTGTGAGTCAGTCCCACTGGAGACCCTTAGGAGATGATATAAAACAAATTTCAGAGCTGTCATATCTGAAAATGAGGAGGCTGAATCTTTTGGTCATTGGTGGTGGGCTGTTATGAGAGGAGTTAGCTCTCTAGCATTTCTGGTCTTTCCTCCTCTTGGCTGTGCCTGGAGAAAATCCGAATGGGTATGGATGGTGCATGCACAGTCGTATTACACATATATGTACACGGTAATGTCTCCCTGATTAACACCTCTAGACAAGTGGTAGTGCACTGAGAGTCTGAATTTACACTGTTCTACTTATAGCAAATAAAAAGATATGATAGTAAGATAGTGTCAGAATGTGGGAATAAAGTGACTGAAAATGAAATTAAGGAAAATCATAGTGAGCAATAATAGGTTCCTCCAATCTATTAGGGTATAGCTTTAGGTGAAATCTGCCTGTAACTGTAATGTCATATTTCGACCCTTCTGCAGATTGAATTGCATTATCATGCAATGGATTTAGTCAAACAAACTAAACAAGCATGGATTTAGTCAAAATGAAGTGTTTACCAAAAATATCGAAGAACAGCATGAAAGGAACAGCAGCTAGCAATGCTCATGCAATACTCTACCGTGGCCGAAGCTGGGACTTATGGAAAGATGGCCCTCTCTGGTGTTGGGAGAATCAGGCTCTCAAGGCCTGATATGATGCTATTCATGATGTAGGTCATCTTGCTAGCTCTTATTGTTCTGATCCATGCTTACCAAATAACCTGGATAGGTCGGTCTACAAAGAGTTACTAGGCAGATGATACAGATGTTTGGTCACCATGATGATTTTCTTTTTTCTTTTCTTTTTTTTAAAATTATACTTTAAGTTCTAGGGTACATGTGCACAACGTGCAGGTTCTATACATAGGTATGCATGTGCCGTGTTGGTTTGCTGCACCCATCAACTCGTCATTTATATTAGGTATTTCTCCTGATGCTATCCCTCCCCCAGCCCCCCAACCCCTGACAGGCCCTGGGGTGTGATGTTCCCCACCTTGTGTCCAAGCAATCTCATTGTTCCAATTCCCACCTATGAGTGAGAATATGCGGTGTTCGGTTTTCTGTCCTTGTGACAGTTTGCTAAGAATGATGGTTTCCAGCTTCATCCATGTCCCTGCAAAGGACATGAACTCATCCTTCTTTATGGTGGCATAGTATTCCATGGTGTATATGTGCCATGTTTTCTTAGTTCAGTCTATCATTGATGGACATTTTGGTTGGTTTCAAGTCTTTGCTAGTGTGAACAGTGCTGCAATAAACATGCGTGTGCATGTGTCTTTATAGTAGCATGATTTATAATCCTTTGGGTATGTACCCAGTAATGGGATGGCTGGGCCAAGTGGTATTTCTAGTTCTAGATCCTTGAGGGATCACCACACTGTCTTCCAAAATGGTTGAACTAATTTACACTCCCACCAACAGTGTAAAAGTGTTCCTATTTCTCCACATCCTCTCCAGCATCTGTTGTTTCCTGACTTTTTAATGATCGCCATTCTAACTGGCATGAGATGGTATCTCACTGTGGTTTTGATTTGCATGTCTGTGATGACTAGCGATGATGAGCATTTTTTCATGCATCTGTTGGCTGCATAGATGTCTTCTTTTGAGAAGTGTCTGTTCATATCCTTCACCCACTTTTTGAAAGGGATTGTTTTTTTCTTGTAAATTTGTTTGAGTTCTTTGTAGATTCTGGATATTAGTCCTTTGTCAGATGGGTAGATTATAAAAATTTTCTCCCATTCTGTAGGTTGCCTGTTCACTCTGATGGTAGGTTCTTTTGCTATGCAGAAGCTCTTTAGTTTAATTAGATCCCATTTGTCTATTTTGGCTTTTGTTGACATTGCTTTTGGTGTTTTAGTCATGAAGTTCTTGCCCATGCCTATGTGCTGAATGGTATTGCCTAGGTTTTCTTCTAGGGTTTTTATGGTTTTAGGTCTAACATTTAAGTCTTTAATACATCCTGAATTAATTTTTATATAAAGTGTAAGGAAGGGATCCAGTTTCAGCTTTCTACATATAGCTAGCCAGTTTTCCTAGCACCATTTATTAAATAGGGAATCCTTTTCCCATTTCTTGTTTTTGTAAGGTTTGTCAAAGATCAGATGGTTGTAGATGTGTGGTGTTATTTCTGAGGCCTCTGTTCTTTTCCATTGGTCTATGTATCTGTTTTAGTACCAGTACCATGCTGTTTTGGTTACTGTAGCCTTGTAGTATAGTTTGAAGTCAGGCAGCATGATGCCTCCAGCTTTGTTCCTTTTGCTTAGGATTGTCTTGGCAGTGCGGGCTCTTTTTTGGCTCCATATGAACTTTAAAGTAGTTTTTTTTTTTCCAATTCTATAAAGAAAGTCATTGGTAGCTTGACGGGGATGGCACTGATTCTATAAATTACCTTGGGCAGTATGGCCATTTTCATGATATTGATTCTTCCTATCCATGAGCATGGAATGTTCTTCCATTTGTTTGTGTCCTCTTTTATTTCGTTGAGCAGTGGTTTGTAGTTCTCTTTGAAGAGGTCCTTCACATCCCTTGTAAGT
The DNA here is from genome assembly GCF_029281585.2 of Gorilla gorilla gorilla. Taxonomy (NCBI): domain Eukaryota; kingdom Metazoa; phylum Chordata; class Mammalia; order Primates; family Hominidae; genus Gorilla; species Gorilla gorilla. Next base: position 83,237,702 of record NC_073235.2, on the reverse strand, counting down.
TGGATTCCTAGGTATTTTATTCTCTTTGAAGCAATTGTGAATGGGAGTTCACTCATGATTTCTCTGTTTGTCTGTTATTGGTGTATAAGAATGCTTGTTATTTTTGCACATTGATTTTGTATCCTGAGACTTTGCTGAAGTTGCTTATCAGCTTAAGCAGATTTTGGGCTGAGACAACGGGGTTTTCTAAATATACAATCATGTCATCTGCAAACAGGGACAATTTGACTTCCTCTTTTCCTAATTGAATACCCTTATTTCTTTCTCTTGCCTGATTGCCCTGGCCAGAGCTTCCAACACTATGTTGAATAGGAGTAGTGAGAGAGGGTATCCCTGTCTTGTGCCAGTTTTCAAAGGGATTGCTTCCAGTTTTTGCCCATTCAGTATGATATTGGCTGTGGGTTTGTCACAAATAGCTCTTACTATTTTGAGATACATCCTATCAATACCTAATTTATTGAGAGTTTTTAGCATGAAGGGCTGTCCAATTTTGTCAAAGGCCTTTTCTGTATCTATTGAGATAACCATGTGGTTTTTGTCATTGGTTCTGTTTATGTGACAGATTACGTTTATTGATTTGCATATGTTGAACCAGCCTTGCATCCCAGGGATGAAACCAACTTGATCATGGTGGATAAGCTTTTTGATGTGCTGCTGGATTCGGTTTGCAAGTATTTTATTGAGGATTTTCACATTGATGTTCATCAGGGATATTGGTCTAAAATTCTCTTTTTTTGTTGTGTCTCTGCCAGACTTTGGTAAAAGGATGATGTTGGCCTCATAAAATGAATTAGGGAGGATTCCCTCTTTTTCTATTGATTGGAATAGTTTCAGAAGGAATGGTACCAGCTCCTCTTTGTACCTCTGGTAGAATTTGGCTGTGAATCCGTCTGGTGCTGGACTTTTTTTGGCTGGTAGGCTATTAATTATTGCCTCAAATTTCAGAGCCTGTCATTGGCCTGTTCAGAGATTCAACTTCTTCCTGGTTTAGTCTAGGGAGGGTGTATATGTACAGGAATTTATCCATTTCTTCTAGATTTTCTAGTTTATTTGCATAGAGGTGTTTATAGTATTCTCTGATGGCAGTTTGTATCTCTGCGAGATCAGTGGTGATATCCCCTTTATCATTTTTTATTGCATCTATTTGATTCTTTTCTCTTCTCTTCTTTATTAGTCTTGCTAGCAGTCTATCAATTTTGTTGATCTTAAAAAACATCTCCTGGATTCATCAATTTTTTGAAGGTTTTTTTGTGTCTCTATTTCTATCAGTTCTGCTTTGTTCTTAGGTATTTCTTGCCTTCTGCTAGCTTTTGAATGTGTTTGCTCTTGCTTCTCTAGTTCTTTTAATTGTGATGTTAGGGTGTCAATTTTAGATCTTTCCTGCTTTCTCTTGTGGGCATTTAGTGCTATAAATTTCCCTCTACACACTGCTTTAAATGTGTCCCAGAGATTCTGGTACGTTGTGTCTTTGTTCTCAATAAATAAAGAACCAATTTATTTCTGCCTTCATTTTGTTATTTACCCCGTGGTCATTCAGGAGCAAGTTGTTCAGTTTCCATGTAGTTGTGCAGTTTTGTGTGAGTTTCTTAATCCTGAGTTATAATTTGATTGCACTGTGGTCTCAGAGACAGTTTGTTGTGATTTCTGTTCTTTTACATTTGCTGAGGAGTGCTTTACTTCCAAGTATGTGGTCAATTTTAGAATAAGTGCAATGTGGTGCTGAGAAGAATGTATATTCTGTTGATTTGTGGTGGAGAGTTCTGTAGTAGTCTATTAGGTCTGCTTGGTGCAAAGCTGAGTTCTAGTCCTGGATATCCTTGTTAACCTTCTGTCTCGTTGATCTGTCTGATATTGACAGTGGGGTGTTACAGTCTCCTATTATCATTGTGCAGGAGTTTAAGTCTCTTTGTAGGTCTCTAAGGACTTGCTTTATGAATCTGGGTGCTCCTGTATTGGGTGCATATATATTTAGGATATTAAGCTCTTCTTGTTGAATTGATCCCTTTACCATTATGTAATGGCATTCTTTGTCTCTTTTGATCTTTGTTGGTTTAAAGTCTGTTTTATCAGAGGCCAAGATTGCAATCCCCACCTTTTTTTTGTTTTCCAATTGCTTGGTAGATCTTTCTCCATCCCTTTATTTTGAACCTATGTGTGTCTCTGCACGTGAGATGGGTCTCCTGAATACAGCACACTGATGGGTCTTGACTCTTTGTCCAATTCGCCAGTCTGTGTCTTTTAATTGGGGCATTTAGCCCGTTTAAATTTAAGGTTAATATCGTTATGTGTGAATTTGATCCTGTCATTACGATGTTAGCTGGTTATTTTGCCTGTTAATTGATGCAGCTTCTTCATAGCATTGATGATCTTTACAGTTTGGCATGTTTTTGCAATGGCTGATATCGGTTGTTTCTTCCCATGTTTAGTGCTTCCTTCAGGAGCTCTTGTAAGACAGGCCTGGTGGTGAAAAAATCTCTCAGCATTTGCTTGTCTGTAAAGGATTTTATTTCTCCTTCACTTATGAGGCTTAGTTTGGCTGGATATGAAGTTCTTGGTTGAAAATTCTTTTCTTTAAGAATGTTGAACATTGGCCCCCACTCTCTTCTGGCTTTTAGGGTTTCTGCCGAGAGATCTGCTGTTAGTCTGATGGGCTTCCCTTTGTGGGTAACTCGACTTTTCTCTTTGTCTGCCCTTAACATTTTTTCCTTCATTTGAACCTTGGCAAATCTGACAATTATGTGTCTTGGGGTTGCTCTTCTCGAGGAGTATCTTTGTGGTGTTCTCTGTATTTCCTGAATTTGAATGTTGACCTGCCTTGCTAGGTTGGGGAAATTCTCCTGGATAATATCCTGAAGAATGTTTTCCAACTTGGTTCCATTCTTCTCAACCCTTTCAGGTACACCAATTGAATGTAGATTTAGTCTTTTCACATATTCCCATATTTCTTGGCGGCTTTGCTCATTTCTTTTTACTCTTTTTTCTCTAACCCTGTTTTCTTGCTTTATTTCATTAATTTGATCTTCAATCATGGATACCCTTTCTTCCACTTGATCTAATTGGCTATTGAAGCCTGTGCATGCATCACAAAGTTCTTGTTCCATGGATTTCAGCTCCGTCAGGTCATTTAAGGTGTTCTCTACACTGTTTATTCTGGCTAGCCATTTGTCTAACCTTTTTTCAAGGTTTTAAGCTTCCTTGCAATGGGTTCACACGTGCTCCTTTAGCACAGAGAAGTTTGTTATTACTGGCCTTCTGAAGCCTACTTCTGTCAACTCATCAAAGCCATTCTCTGCCCAGCTTTGTTCCATTGCTGGTGAGGAGCTGTGATCCTTCAGAGAAGAGGTGCTCTGATTTATAGAATTTTCAGATTTTCTGCTCTGGTTTCTCCCCATCTTTGTGGTTTTATCTACCTTTGGCCTTTGATGTTGGTGACCTACAGATAGGATTTTGGTGTAGATGTCCTTTTTGTTGATGTTGATGGTATTCCTTTCTGTTTGTTAGTCTTCCTTCTAACAGTCAGATCCCTCAACTGCAGGTCTGTTGGAGTTTGCTGGAGGTCCACTCCAGACCCTGTTTGCCTGGGTATCACCAGTGGAGGCTGCAGAACAGCAAATATTGCAGAACAGCAAATATTGCTGCCTGATCTTTCCTCTGGAAGCTTCGCCCCAGAGGGGCACCCACCTATATGAGGCATCTGTCGGCCCGTAATGGGAGGTGTCTCCCAGTTAGTCTATACGAGGGTCAGGGACCCACTTGAGGAGGCAGTCCGTCTGTTCTCAGAGCTCAAATGCCGTGCTGGGAGAACCACTACTCTCTTCAGAGTTGTCAGACAGGGACGTTTATGTATGCAGAAGTTCTCTGCTGTCTTTTGTTCAGCTATCCCCTGCCCACAGAGGTGGAGTCTAGAGGCAGTAGGCCTTGTGGAGCTGCAGTGGGCTCTGCCCAATTTGAGCTTCCCAACCGCTTTGTTTACCTACTCAAACCTCAGCAATGGTGGATGCCCCTCCCCAAGCCAGGCTGCCGCCTCCCAGTTCTATCTCAGACTGCTGTGCTAGCAGTGAGCAAGGCTCTGTGGGCGTGGGACCCACTGAGCCAGGCACAGGAGACAATCTCCTTGTCTGCCAGTTACTAAGACCTTGGGAAAAGTGTAGTATTTGGGTGAGAGTGTCCCGTTTTTCCAGGTACAGTCTGTCATGGCTTCCCTTGGCTAGGAAAGGGAAATCCCCTAACCCCTTGTGCTTCCCGAGTGAAGCGATGCCCCGCCCTACTTCAGCTTGCCCTCCATGGACTGCACCCACTGTCCAACCAGTCTCAATGAGATGAACCAGGTACCTCAGTTGGAAATGCAGAAATCACCCATCTTCTGCATCAATCATGCTGGGAGCTGCAGACCAGAGCTGTTCCTATTTGGCCATCTTTGAACTGACAATTTTCTTTTTCATTGAAAATCAGTGAATTTTTTAAAAAAGAATCCAGGTCTATAACTATGGGATTGGTAATACAATATTGGTTATGAAAAAGTCAAGTTTCTGGACCTGGATCATAGTAACATTGCCAATATACTGTGAGACCATCTGGTAATACCTCTTTGTGACTATCTGGTCAGCAATTTTCTGGCATAACCCCTGCAACTCTCAGAAATAGGGAACTAGATTTCAGAAACAAATATAGAATAATGACTTCACTATTTGCACATCTGTAACTCATTTATTAATTTGCAAAAAATCAGATTTCAATAACCATCATTGTATCAACATCTAGAATAGAATGTGCAATTCAGTTTTTAATTTAATTTTATTTTATTTTAATTTTATTTATTTTTTGAGATGGAGCCTCAGTCTTGCTGCCCAGGCTGGAGTGCAATGATGTGATCTTGGCTCACTGCAACCTCAGCCTCCCTGGGTTCAAGTGGTTCTCCTGCCTCAGCCTCCCAAAGTGCTGGGATTACAGGTGTCGACCACCATGCCTGACTAATTTTTGTACTTTTAGTAGAGACAGGGTTTCACCATGTTGGCCAGGCTGGTCTTGAGCTCCTGACCTCAGGGTATCTGTCCACCTCAGCCTCCCAAAGTGCTGGGATTATAGGCATTAGCCACCGCCCCTGTGCAATTCAGTTTAACTCTAAGTCTAAGTCAATTGGAAAGATATTCATTTACCTATGTATTCCTCACAACTCTTAGTCTCTCGAGGTGCTTTGTGAAAGTATTTTTGGGTTTAAGAAGTTTAGAAAACACTGTATACTCTATTTCTATTTAGAGATTCAGAACATATATTAGCCTTTAAGGATGTGACAAGTACTGAGGATATCTGTTTAACTTTAATCCAGCATTTTCCCTTTTTTCTCCATCCCCTCCCTATTTTGTGTAACCAATTATTCATTAATATCCCTTATAACACACTTGTGTATTATCATTGCTATCTATTTCTTACCCTACTTCATGTGTTTAAAGTCATTTAATATTATTAAGGCTTGTAATTGGGAAAATTAATCTGTTTTTGCACATTTATAAAGGTTGAATGCATCATGATTATTTACTTTGCTCTGCAATAATATTCAAATCAGTTTCTGCTTATCTCCTTTTTACATGAGGTTTGTCCTCTTAATAACATTCAGTTTACCAAATATGGCAAAAATGCATTTTCATTTCTCACATAGCTAGAAAATCTTTGCAGTATCTGGGCAAATAATTTTCTTCCTGCATCTCCTAGTGTACATTTATTTGCTTTGCTCTGTCAATATGCTTGAGTTGCAAATGTAAACATTGAAATGATCTGAAATTCCCTCTGACAGAGAGGTTTCCACCACTGATATACATTTCTCCTTGTATGTTTTGCTGTGTGAACAATTCCTTTCTTTGTTCACACATTAAGGCTTTGCCAGAAGCAGGCGTTTATGGCACTAATATACAGAATGTTGTGGGTATCTCTTTTATTATCTGGAAGGATAGCAGATGAAAACAATACTGAGCTCTGAAGGCATAAGTAAATACAAAAGATTTCAAAGACCAACTGCTAGCTGAAGTTTTCTTCAAGTTCAGTATATAACCATCTAACTCTGGGGGTAGAGTGTGTGCCTGTGTGCATGGGAGCAGGCATGTGTGTCTATCCAGAGAGAGCGATTGAGAGAGAAAGAGAGAGAGAGAAGGTGGGGAGGGGGTAGATAAAGAGAGTTTGCCTCATAGCCTTGTTTCAAATGCCAGTCTCATTTTGCCTCTAAAAAAAGAACAAAACCACAATTTTGTAATAGATTTACTGATACAAAATATAGTTTAGACATATTATAGTGAGTCCATCATTAATGATACAAGAATGTTTCAACTAAGAAGACAGTTTATATTTCTGAAAAAAATATGATGAAAAGAAGAAAACATTGAGCTACTACATCTATTTTTGTGAAAATCTTAAATGAAATTTGAGGGTATACAAAGGAAGCAAAAGTAACCAAAAGAGACACCACTACTGTCAGACTCTCCCCAGAGGTTATGTGATCAAGTGGCTGGGGCACTTTTGCTAATGAGGCTCAGGCTTAATTTAAGCTTTAAAAGGAACATGTGGAATTTGTAATGTCCATAGCACTCTCTTCCCCATTTAGCTTTCTTTTCATTAGGCATGTCTAGATGAACACTAATATGTATTATATAATTTTTATTTAGCCACATCTCTGAGGAAGTCAGAATTGTGCGGCTATTCTCAGCTTCCATTATTAACCACATTTATCAGTATGAAGGAAGGAGAAGCCAGGAAATACCATTCCCATTTTATAGACAAGATAATAGAAAGTGACTTCCTCTAGTTCATAGAGGACGTAGAGACAAACTGGACATAGAGACAAACTGGAGTAGACACAGGTAGATAAAGTAAGTTTCATGTCTTGATTACCCCAAAGCTTACTACTGCATCTTTGAGCATGGGGGCTGGAAAATAAGTCAGTGGTGTGTCCTTGGGTGCTAGAAGCAGAAAAAATAAATGTAAGGAATCATCTCTCTCCAACATTGTAGCATTGCCATGCAGAGGCTGTCCTTATGCATATCTTTTTTTGTTTTTTTTTGAGATGTAGTTTTGCTCTTGTTGCCCAGGCTGGAATGCAATGGCACAGTCTCTGTTCACTGCAACCTCTGCCTCCCATGTTCAAGTGATTCTCCTCTCTCAGCCTCCCAAGTAGCTGGCATTACAGGCATCCACCACCACGCCTGGCTAGTTTTTATATTTTCAGTAGAGGCAGGGTTTCACCATGTTGGCCAGGCTGGCCTCAAACTCCTAACCTCAAGTGATCCACCTGCCTCGGCCTCTCAAAGTGCTGGGATTACAAGCATGAGCCACTGTGCCAGGCCTCTTGTGCATATCCTGAAGCATGAATTCTATAAATGAAATCGAGTTCAGAAGGATTGACAGTGAAGAAGTGGAGTTGACCCAACAGGCAAGCCAAATTAATTTGGAAGTTATTTTGTTTGCCACACACTCCTCCTGAAACAAGGACAGCCCTTCTCTCCCAGTTATTACAGTATAGGACAATGGAAAGTCAGGAGGAGTCACACGAATCCTTTTCTGCTTTTCCAGACCAAATGAAAGCTGTAAAGGGAAAGAGAGAACTAGCTATTGCTACATTAAGAAAATGAGGTGCCAAGTGAAAACCCCAAATCTTATTTTTACAGCCACCAAGAAGTTTCAGTCTAGGATTCATGCTGGGAGCAAGGTGCACATCACGTGAAATTCATGGCCCACATCACAGGAGAGCACCATCGATACTCTGGAGCCCAATGCTGTATTTGGCACAGGAAGAGACGTTTGAAAATCAGAAAAGTTCACATTTCATGAGTTCTCGTCCAGAGTATTCTCTCTGGTCTCCACAGTGCTTCACTGTGAGCAGTGAAACAGCCTAAGCGAAGTAACCAGGAATCCACAGATATCAAGGAAAAGGGTTAGTTAGCTTGTGTTCAGTCTCTGACATTCCTGTGAATTGCTGGGAGCCAACGGGACACAGGCAGAGAATATCAGATTGCCCCCTCTGCCAGTCAGCTCTTGAATTAGTTTCCTATTGCAACTGTAACACATTACACAACCTTCGTGGCTCAAACAACACACATTAATTATCTCACAATTCTGGAGGTCAGAGTTTCAAAATGAGTCACACTGGGCTGAAATCAAAGTGTCGGCAGGACTACTTCCTTTCTAGAGGCTCCAGGGGAGCATTGGTTTCCTTGCCTTTTCCAGCTTCTAGAGGCTCTTTCGTTGGCAGCAGTGCCAGCAGTGGAAGATTAAGCTTTCACACTTCCCATTATTACAATCTCCTTTTCTGCCATCACACCTCCTTTCTTGACTCTGACGCAGCTCTGTCTCTGTCTTTATTGTTCAAAGACCCTTGTGATTACCTGGGCCCACTCAGAAAATCCAGGATCCTCTTCTGATCTTAAGGCTAGCTAATTAGCAACTTTAATTCCATCTGCAACCTCAATTCCTCTATGCCCTATAACATAACGTGCTCACAGGTTCCAGATTAGGATGGGGACACTTTGGAGGGAAACTTTGTTTTGCTTAAAATAGCTCTATAGCTGCCCATCTCTCCACTTGGTACCATGTTGTCTTTATATAGTTATGGTTGAGTCATACTGTGGTTTAGTCTTGCTCTTTTCTGTTTATCAACACCTTCACATATATTACCTCTTTAATTCTTAAAATATGTAAAAAATCCTTGTTTTACAGAAGGAAAATAAGGCAAAGAAGGACTAGGTGACTTTGTCATTATTGGATATGAAATTGGGGGCAGAACTGATACTGAAGTCCAGGTTGACTGTCTCTGGATTTGATGTTGCTTTTGCTGAGTAACTGCCTCTCATGTAGATACATATATAATCTATATAAGTGTATATAGACATGTTTATTTACACATATTTAGAGTGCTTATGCATGTTCTTGGCTCTCTGTTTATTGATGAAGTGGGGACAGTGATACTTCCCTTTCAGGGCTATTTGTAGAGTTAAAGAGAGAAGATATTTGGTATTTGACATCTAAATAAGATCAGGAAACTGGTGGTTTTATGACTAAATTTTGCATATCCTCCTGCACCCTTTGCAAACTGTTTGTTTTGGCTAAAACAATATTTAAATATTAGGATTTGAGAGCCTTTTGGTGGTGCTCAGTCTCTGTGACCCACTGATCCCTAGTGTTTTATACTAAGCTGGAATCAGAACTTTATATAACCTGCGTGGGCCTCACAGGCGTATAAGCTTGTATCCCTAAAATAAGTAGGAAAGGAGAAAAGAAAAACCCCTAAGTATTTTGGGACATCATTTTTTTCTTAACATGCACCAATGCCCAAACTTATTAGGTAAGGAATAACGCAAAAGATTTTGCTGCTTTTTAAAAGCAAATTAGGAACCACTTAGCAGAGAAATAAATAGAGAAAAAGAATACCATGGGCTTTTAGACACAATAATCTTTAGCATTAAATTTTTCTTTTTCTTTCTCTCAAATTTTTCTTCTGTGAACTAAAATTCAAGATAATGCTCCACTACAAATGATCTTCCAGAATTTTAGGTCAGACTTCTGTGGTGGAAGAAATTCCCCTCATCTTATCATCTCTGCGGATGAGGTTAAAATCAGATGTGGATAAAGCACTGACATAGCATTAGGACAGAGGATTCCAGTGCTGAGAATAAAAGCAAATTCATTATTTCTTCTTGTACATATCTTTTATAATGTAAATGATTCCAGAAGTGAGGAGAAATGTGTAATTTGTAAAAGAATAAATGACACTACATGCAGTAATCTGCATATAATTCTTTCACAAACAATACATCCATTTTAGTATCAAAATGAAGAGATGACTGCCAAAAAAGGACTTGAAATTGATGTACACAACATTTTCACCTCAAGTTCAAATTTATCTATAGAAGCAGCAGTCATTTTGTGATTTAAAAATGTGTATGAAACTTATCCATAGGAAATAGGTACTATACTAAAGAGAATTAGAAGAATAGATGCTGAGTAACTCTGTATAAAAAAAACTTTTCTTCTGGCTTTCATAACTAACCTCTTCTGTAGATAATTAGTTGTGGGCTATTATCCTCTATAGAGTTTTTTTTTATATTTTTGATTCAAAACTATAAGAATACATTTTAGAAATAATGATAGTCATAGCTTTTAAGCTATAGAGGAGTGGACTATTTCTTTGAAAAGCAATACATTCTAAAATTGTTCAGAAAGGATAACTGGTTTGAACAATACAATGCTCTTTTCTAGACAACTTATCATAAAAGCTAAGGACTAATCTCAGAAAGCACTGGAAACTAGAGACAATATTTAGGAAAATAATTGATTACATTAAACAAAACTATCTTCAGTTCTGTCTTATAGGCTTTGACACATCTTCTGATTTATCACTAAAAGGAGATAGAAATTCTCAATAATACTAAAAACCAATGTTATCTTACATGCTGTTGATGGAATTTGGGAACAATATCCAGTAAGCATGAGATTAATGGCCAACCTATACTTTGTCTTATGTGACCCAACAGAGTCACACAAGACACTTGCTTCATAAAAAAGAATATATGTGTTTGGGGTCGGAGGAGAGGTAATTTGTTTAATTCCTATTTTATGACTTATAGATTTGGAAATGAGAGTCTGAACCATGCTCAAAACTGAATAGCGGTCCCCTCACTCAACTTTAAGTATAATGAGTGCAGAAAATGACCTGTTTTTGCTGACACTTTTAAACCAGGGCCTACTACAGCACCAGGAATATATAGACTATATTTTTAGAATGAATGAATAGAAGTGGCTAGTAAAAACAGAAATTCAATAATTTGAAAACATTAAAAATTAAAAACAAAAGTTCTTGGGCTAAAATAAGATTCACAGATGTGGTTGAATACTATATGCTTATCTGAGGCAAAATCAAGAGATTCATACTTAAAAATATTCCAAGTTTTTTTTTAATTCCTAGAATAAAAAAAATTATGAGAATTTAGAAAGGCATCTTTTTTTTTTTTTTTTTTTTTTTTTTTTTTTTTTTTTTTTACAATTTCCAGTACAGAGGGAGCAGACACTGTTGAAAGGCATACTAGGATTGGGACTCTTTTGGAAAGGTAGCTAAACATAACCTGCCAGAAATAGAAGTGGGACATTTACTTTGAGAGCTGTTCTATGCTCACATAATAGCAGTTTGGTTACAGAGAGACTCCTGGCTTAGGAATCAGAGAACCATGTACTGGGCTCAGATTGTCACAAACTAAACAGGTGCATTTGCAAAAATCAATTGTATTTTTACATACCAGCAATAACCAATTTGAAATATCACATTAAAACCCCCATCAAACTCTTAGGAATAAATTTAGTGAAAGGTTTACAAGAATTGTACTCTGGCAACTACTAATATTACTTAGAAAAATTAAAGACCTAGATAAATGAAGAGATATATTGTAATCATAGATTGGAAAAGTTTAGTATTTTTATATGTTAACTATCTTCAAATGTACCTACAGATTCAATCAAAATCCCAGCAGAGATTTTCACGGAAATTGATAACCTGATGCTAAAATTCATATAGAAATGCAAAGGACTAGCCTGGAAAATCTTGAAGATTAAAAGAGTTGAAGACAACTTGATTTTGAGATATACACAGGAGTGGAACCCCAGAGTTATGAATCTGGCAGTTTCAATGGGAACTGCTATACAGCTGCCCTCCTCTCCACATGAGAGAAGAACATAAATATTATCTTCCTAATATAAATAAATCTTTACTAAAACAAAAGTTGAAGATCCTTAAAGTATAATTCTTTGGAATGAAAACAAATGGCTCCTAGTTTCATTCCCCTTTGAAGTGTAAATATGTAACTTTAAGTTGGGGAGAGCAAATGTTTTGGGGGAGAAAAGAAGGCATTCCCTGTCTTTATAACTTGTCAATTTCTGTTGCTCAGGGGGCTGGGTGTCTGTAGGAACAGTGAAAAATCCGGAAAAGACTAACTTCCCTAGTACAGGCCATCATGTCTCTGTCTCACATGAAAGCAGTAGTATATATAATACATTAAAGAAATGAGTGTGGCTTTGTTCCAATGAAATCTTTTTATAAAAGAAGTAGCAGGCCAGATTTAACTCTTGGACTATATAGTTTGCCATCTCCTGCTGTGATGGTTAATTAGGTGTCAACTTGACTGGGTGAAGGGGTACCCAGAAAGCTAGTAAAATATAGTCATATGCATCACATGATTACATTTCAGTCAACAGTGAACCGTATCTATGAGATGGTCTTAAAAATATTATAATGGAGCTGAAAAATTCCTATCACCTGTTCACATTGTGGCCATGGTAACATCATAGCACAATGCATCATTCATGTGTTAGTGGTGATGCTGCTGTAAACAAACCTATTGTGCTGCCAGTTGTATAAAAGCATAGCACATACAATTAGTTATACTATAATACGTAATACTTGAGAATGATAATAAACACCAGCTACTGGTTTAGGCATTTCCAAAACTGTAATTTTTGTGGTTACTTTAGAGTGTACTTCTTCTACTTATACAAAAAGGTTTACTATGAAACAGTTACGCCATGTTACCCCAATAGCAGCCTCATATATCTTGTGTTCACTGCATCTTTTGATTGCATCATTTTCTCTTATGTTTAACGTAATCTCCTGTTGTTTTGTTCAGCATGGCCTCTAAGTCTTCAAAATCCACTGCTAATGTTGCCAAAAAGAGGTCATGTTCAGTGACTGACCTCGAAACGAAATTAAAAGTGATTAAGAACTACAAAGGTGAAAAATCAGTGATAGTTATTGTTCACAGTCAGGCATGTCCCATTCCATGACGGTTACAATCCTGAAGGACATGAGCAAAGTAACAGAAACTGTTAAAGAACCTGCTTCTCTGAAGGCAATGCAACTAACACAATTTTAAAAAGACCTATATCAAACATACAGAAACTTCTAATGACCTGGATTGAAGACTAGACACAGAAGTATATTCCTCTCAGCACCATGAAAATCATGACACAAGCAAAAAGTTTGTTTTTGATGTTGAAAGAAAAGGCTCGACCTGATTACCATGCTGAATTTATTGTTAGTTTTGGGTATTTTAAATGATTCAAGAATTGTTATTCATTATACAATGTGAAAGTGAGTGCTGAATCTGCGAGTGCAGTGAAGGCAGCTGAAGAACTTTTGGAAACTCTCTACATAAGCTGATTGTGGAGAAAAATTATTAGGGTTGGTGCAAAAGTAATTCCGGTTTTTGCCATAATGGCAAAAACCGGAATTACTTTTGCACCAACCTATACTTGCTCAAGCACATTTTTAATACGGATGAAACCTTTCCATTCTGGAAATAAATGCTTGAAGAGCTTTCACCCATAAGGAGGCCAAATAAATGCCAGGTTTCAAGGTTCATAAGGACAGTATAACAGTCCCACTTGGGAGCAATGCTACAGCCTATAAATTGAAACCCTTTGTGATTTGGCACAGTGAGAACCCCAGGGCCTTCCAGCACATCGATAAGTGCACACATTGTATTTATTTTAATATTGTACTTATATCAATAAGTACACAGGCCAGTGTACTACAAGAGCAATATGAGAAGTCATGGACAGCCCAGCTCCTCTTCCAATGTCCTCCTGAATTGCTATGCCAGTGAAATGGAGAAGTACTGTTTGGAGAATAAGATATTTTTCAAGGTTTTGTTCATTGTTGATAATGCTCTTGCACATCCTCCTTTTACTGGTGAGCTTCATCCCAACATCAAAGTGGTGTTTCTCTCTCCAAACATCACCTCTTTGATTCAATAAATAGATCAAGAAGTTATAGCAGCTTTTAAGGCCTACAACCTATGGAGGACCTTAGTTTAGGCTATTGCTGCAACTGAGGAAGACACTGAAATTGTGTAAAGACAACATCTGTGACTGCATCATGAACCTTGTTTGGACTTGGGGTGATGTTGCCGTGGGGTATATGAATTGTATCTGGAAGAAGACACTGAAGAGTCATCCATGACTTCACAGGATTTGCTAAGGATGAAGAGGTTGCAAAAATCAACAAGGTTGTGATGGATATAGCAAACAACTTTAACCAGGTGTGGATGAAGATGACATTGAAGAACTCCTAGAGGTGATTCCTGAGGAATTGACTAATGAGGAATCATTGGAAATAGAACAGGAATGCATAGCTGAAGGAGAGACAAGAGAAAAGGGAACTATAGAAGACAAATACTCCCAAAAATTCACAGTGAAGGGCTTAGCAGAAGCTTTTGCAAACCTCAATAAGCTTCTTAAAAATTTTGAAAACATATACCCAACAATGAAATATTTCCACTAGTAGAAAGAAATGCTCGTGGTGCATTATCTGATTACAGGCAATTTCATGATGTTAAAAAACAAACAAACAAAAAAAAAACAAGCAAACTACCATGGACATATTTGTGAAAAGAATGACACCTCCTCAAGAAGAGCCTTAGACAAATACTTCAGGAGGCATTCCAGAAGAAGGCATTGTTATCACAGCAGATGACAGCTCCACGCATATCATTGTCCCTGAAAACCTTCCAGTGGAACAAGATGTGGAGGAGGAAGACAGTAATATTGATGATCCTGATCCTTTGTAGGCCTAGGCTAATGTGTATTTTTGTGTCTTAATTTTTAAATAAAAAATAAGACAAAAAAATTAAAAATAGAGAAAAGCTTATAGAATAAGGATATAAAGAAAAATTATTTTGTATAGTTGTACAATGTGTTTGTATTTTAAGCTAAATTTTATTATAAAATAGTCAAAAAGTTTAAAAGTGTAAAATTTAATGAAGTAAAAAAGTTACAGTAAGTTAAAATTAATTTATTATCGAAGAAATAATTTTTTTTTTGAGACAGGATCTTGCTCTGTACACATCCAGGCTGAAGTGCACTAGTACAAACACAGCTACTGCAGCCTTGACCTTCCAGGCTCAAGGGATCCTTTGGCCTCGCCTCCCAAGTAGCTGAGACCACAGGTGCACACCATTATGCCCAGCTAATTTTTAAATTTTTTGCAGAGACAGAGTTTTGCTATGCTTCCCAGGCTGGTCTTGAATTTCTGGGCTCAAGTGACCCTCTTGCCTTGGCCTCCCAGTGTTAAGATTACAGCTGTTAGCCACCACACCCAGCCAAATTAAAAAAAAATTAAGTTTAGTGTATCCTAAGTGTACAGTGTTTATGAAGTCTCCAGTATGTACAGTAATGTCCTAGGCCTACACAGTCACTCACCACTTCCTCATTGACTCACCCAGAGCAACTTCCAGCCCTGCATTCTCCATTCATGTAAGTGCCCTACATGGGTGGACCATTAAAAAAAATCAATTGTAGTATATTTTTACTATAACTTTTCTATGCTTAGATATATTTATATACACAAATACTTACCATTGTGTTACAATTGCCTATGGTATTCAGTATAGTAACACGCTACATAGATTTGTAGCCCAGGAACAACAGACTACACCATACAGCTTAGGTGTGTAGCAGGCTGTACCATTTAGGTTTGGGTAAGTACACTCTATGATGCTTGCACAATAAAAAACATCACCTAATGACACATTTCTCAGAATATATTTTCATTGTTAAGTGACCTCTGACTGTATTTCTGTGAGATGTCTCCAGAAGAGATTAGCATTCAATTCGGTAGATCCAGTAAAGAAGATCCACCCTCACCAATGTAGGCAGACATCACCCAATCCCTCAGGGCTCTGATAGGACAAAAACACAGAGAAAGGGCAAATTTGCTCTTTTCTGGAGCTGGACACCCATCTTCTTCTGCCCTTGGACGTTAGAACTTCAGGTTCTCTGGCGTTTGGATTCTGAAAATTGCACCACCCAACTCCTTTCATCTTTGACTTCTTGGTCTTAAATCAGGAGTTCCCCAGGCTCCCAGGCTTTGCGTCTTGTACTGAGAGTCACACCATCTGCTCCTGTAGTTCTCAAGCTTTTGGAATCAGACTGAATCACACTATGGGCTTTCCTGGTTCTCCAGCTTGCAGATGGCATATTGTGGAACTTCTCTACCTCCATAATCACGTGAATCAATTCCCATAATACATCTCCTCTTCTATATGTATATTTATATGTTCGATTGGTTCTGTTTCTCTGGAGGGCCCTAAAACATCTATTCTGGACTGACGGAAATCATGGCATTGGTTTCTTTAGCTATAAGGGTTATTGGCTGACAAGGAGGTTAAGGAAATTTCAATTCTTCATTTTGATTTGTGTGGCAGTTATATGGGTTTATATTTGTTAAAACACATCAAAATGTGCTTTTTATATCTGTGCATTTACTTTTGTAAAATTTACTTCATTAAAAAGAATCCCTACAAGCCTTGGTGTAGTGGCTCATGCCTGTAATCCCAATACTTTGGGAGGCCAAGGTGGGAGGGTCGCTTGAGCCCAGGAGTTTGAGACCAGCCTGGGCAACAAAGTGAGAACTTGTCTTCCAAATAAATAAATAAAATAGCTAGGTGTGGGGTGTGGTCCCAGAAACATGAGAGGCTGAGGCAGGAGGATCGCTGCAGCCCAGGGGGGTGAGGCTGCAGTGAGCCAAGACAGCACTTCTGCAATCTAGCCTGGGTGACAGAGCGAGAAAAAAAAAAAATTACTCAAAAAAAAAAAAAAAAACTACAGATTTTGCAGCTTAACATTAAAAGGATAATCAGGAAATATTATAAATAATTTTATGCTCATTAATTCAATAACCTAGAATACTTATACTAATTCCTTGAAAACTACAAACTGACAAAATTCAACTAAGATAAAACAGATAATCTCAATAGCCATACAGGCATTGAAGAAATTGAACATATAATTTGATAGCTCCTGAAAACATATCGCCAGAACAAAATGGTTCCACTGGAGAATTCTACTAAACATTTAGAGAAGAACTAATGTCAAGTCTACGTAGTCTCCTTCAGAACATAGAAGGGGAGGGAATATAACACTTCCCAACTCATGTTATGAGACCAGTATTAACCTGATACCAAATGAGGCAAAGAAAATACAAAAATAAAACAAAAGACACCATAGAGACCAATATCCCTCATAAATATCACCACAAAAATCCTTGACAAAATATTAACAAACAGATTCAGAAATATCTAAAAGGAATTACACACCATGACTGAGTAGACTTTATACTAAGAGTGCAAGGCTGGCTTAACATTTGCAAATCTATTGATGTAATCCTCCATATCAACAAAATCCAGATCTCTAGAACTTTTAGGTAATCTATGAAGCAGTAAAAATTAGTCTGTCCTCAGACTTTACTTTTCCAATAGTAAGTGTTGATAAAATCTCCTGTATTTAAATGGTAAATAAAAGATGGCATATTCCTAATCTGAATTGTCTACGGAAGATGCATTCTCATTCACATGTGCATGCACATACACACATCTACCCTGGCACATAGATAATTGAAAGAAAGATACATCTTTTAAAAATGGTAATACTTTTGGATAGTAGAATTATATGTGTGTTAAATTTTCAATATTTAAAATATATTTTCTACGATGGAGCTGAATACATATTTAGATCCAGGAAAAAATAACTAATCTGAAGGGAGATACATGTATTGGTATTTATCCAAGTAATTTCATTCATCTCTTTTCGGATCTTGAAAATTATATCAAATATCAATATAAGCAATTCTACATAACAAGAAACACTATTATCACAGATAATTCCCCTCAAATTTATGACTCTAAAAAAAATTCTAAAGGACAATGTAGGAGACAGTCAACTATTACATCTTTAATACAGCTTTAACGCCTGACCACCAAGCCAGACTTAACCAGATTGTAAAATGAATTAACATTGACATATTGAAAAAAATGATAGAATTTCACGACAGTGAACTATTGTGGTCAAATCATAAGGGATTAGCCTTTTAAAATGTACCTTAAAAAAACACCAACTTTCCATTATCACATATTAGGTGTCTTCCATAGATAAATGCTATTATGAAAATACAAATGAAAAGTACATCTGTGGCCATTTTTATCCTAATAGCTCAGCATTAATATAATGTCCAAGAATCGGATGTAATTACCGTGAAAGCCCCATAGCTTAGCTCTGCCACTGATTTCTTAAACAATCAATCTGAGAAGCTGAAATAGGGAGTCTGGGGGCATTTTTACCAAGCAGAAAATTACATTTTCATTAAAAATAACACATCAATTTATATTTTAAGTGGACAATAATGGATAAAGGATGCATTTGATGTCATAGCTTAGAATACCAGATGTCTCTTTTTCCAGGTTAATGTGTTATGTATTTTCAAACACTTTAAACTCCCTCCATACAAAAATTATAGATATGACTTTATTCTTTGAGTGAAGGAAAGTGTAGAGACTGAAAGAAAAATAACTCTGAGAGTCTTTCTTTTGTGGATCCTACAGGAAACACGTACACTCACACCCATACGCATACCTGTAGGGTTTGGGTGTTAGCAGTATCTCCCTTTGTCCACAATAGAGAAAGAGCTAGAAGAGTTGGGAAAATAAAGTGAAAAGGGTCACTCGCTTGAGAGAAAGAATTGGGGTTGTCACATACTTCCCTTACCTTCTCTTTCTGCTTTTAACTCATTTCTTCTACTCCACGGACCCTACACATAGTCTAATTAATAACAATGGCATTAACATAGGCTAAAGCTCTTCTGGGTTCCCTGCTCTACCACAGGGGTGTAAAACCTAGAAACTACATTCCACAGACTCCCTTGCCAGCAGAATTCTAGTTAGTGAGATAGCACCAATAAGAAGTAATTGCATGAGACTTGTAAGAAAGAAGAAAACCGAAAGCCTTTACTCTTCAGCTTTAGACAGATCCTAAGTGTTGGTAAATCGTAGAGATGAGGTTTCCCTTGTGGCATTTTGATGAAGTCTTATGTATCAGCTACTCTGATGCTGCAGGTATCTGAGAACTTTGGTAGTGGTTGTCTACAATTCCTTCATATCCAGATTTCCCAAAAGAGGCCTTTCTGTCCTTCATTACTTTAATCTTTCTATGGTTGTGTAAGCCTTCGAATCCCATGTAATAATTTTCTTTCTACTCAACATACCTAGAGACTTTGTTTTCCTGACCAAAACTCTAACAAACTCTTCCATGGAGAAGTTATTGATAACCTCAAATAATTTCTGGTTTGATGCACGAATGAGTTTATTCATTTCACCTGTTTTTAAAAATGTTCTTTTCACTTAGGGAGCTAAATGGAATGAACAAATGAAACAACAGCTCACCCTGAAAAAAATCATACCTTCAGCACTGTTTAGCATCATGGACTATCAAAGCCCCCATTATCACAGTTTGAATATGTAAATTATTAAATCAATCATTGCAAACAGGAATACGACATGGTGAAGTGGCAAGTTGATAGGTGAACCATACAAAAATCAACAGTAACTGATCTGTTTGATCCATAAAACAGCAATTTTATATGGTTTGGCCTAAAAATTATATAAAATTGGAAATTATTTTCAGTAGAAATGTATTAATACTGCCAATCTCCAAAAGAGGTTACATTCCCACTTTAAACAACAAAAAAAATTAGCTGGGAAAATACGTGCCTTTTTCACGTGAAAAACCATGTCAATGAAATACATAACTCCACCCTCACACACATATCACCTGTGATTGCAGAAGCATTTCTCCTTCTCTGGCCTCCTCTAGCTCTTGATGATCTTGGATCCCTTACCTGCCTGCATGCTCAGTCTTGAACTCGGTTCTAGAACAGCCCAGGCTTGATGTAAGATGTGCTCCTGTTACTTTCGTCACACCCAAGCACTCCTCTGCACTGATCCCACTCAGTACCTTACATTCTGAGCCAGTGACTAGTGTCCCACTGTGTTCTTACCTATCCCCCTCCAATAATCTGGAATACTGTTACATGTTGAGGTCCTGCCACTTGTGTGCAGACCCAGAATCTGTGTGATCAGGCTTCTGGTTATTGACACCCTGGGTCCCCTGTCACTTTGCTCTGTCAAGACACCTTTTCCTTGATTTTGGATCCCGTGGTGTTGATGGTTGTCCCATGGTGTTGTCCCAAATTATTTGAGGTTGTCCCATGATGTTGACTAAGTATTACTCCAGCATTGTGCACAGTGCCTACCAAACTTCATAAATATTCAATGAAGAATAAATTTTAAAAATCAAAGGTTGTTCAGAGCAGGCCTTAGTGGGAACCTAGCTAGAAACCTTGAAATAGCTAGAAAATTTACCTAGCGATTAAGGTCATGAAGATTTTGGTTGAGATTACTTTTTCCACAAAAAATTTTAGACTTTGGCAGACCATCTGGAGAAGGTAGGTGTGGTTTTCATCCACATGTTGACACTGGCTTATCACACCCTAGCCCACCTTGCAGCTTGCAGACAAGGGGAAAGAAATGGAGGGGAACCACCTTCCTTTATCAGACAACTAGACCTGGATCACATTTGCCCACTGCCCATTGTCAGATGACACTCTTATCTTCTAGGGAGTGTCGTGCAGCAATGCCATGTGCTGGGGAATTTGAAGAAATTAGAAGGAGGCAGGGATGCATTAGAAGGCATTGTAAAAGCTAAAGAAGCAAATTATGATGGTAGTTCTCAATCTTTAAAGTGATAGTTCTTAGTCTCTTAAAAATTATTGATGACTTTAAAGACCTCTGGTTATGGAGACCGTATCTATTAATCGTTACCATATTAGAAACACAAAGTGAGAAAATTTTAAAACACAAGAATACAAAAACACATATTCTATTAATCGTCAGAGTGATAAGATGTTACCACATGTTATATAGCTTCTGGAAAACTCGCTGAATATTTGGGAGAGAATAAGAGTACAATGAGCAAATAATATTTTAATATTATTAGGAAAATGGTTTTGACATCAAGGATGCTCTGAAAAGGTCTTGGGGACAGCCAGGTATCTCTGGATTAGAAGTTGAGAGAACCACTGGCTTAAACTAAGGTCCTGTCATTGGATATGGCAAAAAGAAATACATTTAGAGACTTTAAGGGATTAGAAATAACAGGATTTGATGACATCTTTCAATAAGACATAATTTACAAGCACAAGCTTCTTTCAACATTAGTTAGGTTGTCATTGTTTTGAAGCTAACATTTAAGGTGCACTATACCAACTGCTTAATACATGATTTCATTTAAACCTTACTGAAACCTTACGACATGACGCTGTTAAGGTTTTCCACAGCCAATATGTATGATGAACCTCATGCAACTGGTATAGCAAGAGATGTAAAATTGTCTGCCTAGCAACAACCAGAGTGCTTCTAAGACATGTAAAGTTTTAAATAAAAGCTTCCGGCCCATGCCTTAGAAATGACCCTGTGCCTCCAGGGAAATCTTCTTTAAAATAAGTTTCTGATCTCTGTTGCTACAGAGACCTGACTTCACTATTTCTCTTGGTTCTGGTTCTGACACTGTTCCTGCTCTAGTTATTCAATATTGCTTACTGCTCAACTCCTGTTCCATCTGCTTCTTCTGACTCTATCTTTAACCTGGATTCCATTCTTATTACTCAGCCAGCTAAACTTAGTTTCTCAACACCTGTTCCAACTTTCCTCCCGTTGTTACCGCTCTCTTCTGGTATGTGAACTGATTTTCTTATATTCCAATTGGCAATCTGGTCCAACTACCCTCAGATATTCTGAAAATTTCTCTAGGCATTATTTGCAAGGTGACACCACAGTCATCCTCTGCTCATGGTCAGCCCAGAGTTAATCCTTTGGTTTTGGCATTAGCCCTTCTGGGTCTGATACTGGAAGTGGAATCCTGCAGGAAGAGAAAGTGGGGCAAGGCCGAGGGCATAAATGTGTGTTTCGAATGAGAAAAAACAAATTGCTTATTCGGACCTCTAGCAACTGCCAATAAAGTATTTGAGGTTTTTGTTTGCTTGTTTTATTTCTTTCTTTCCACCATGATACAATACCTATAGCGATATGTTATAATTATGAAGTGTATTATGAAGATTAGATGGTGCTGAATGTTTAAAGTGATAGGGTAAGGTGAAAAAACCTTCCCGAAGCAGTGTCCTTACACAGCAATTTAAGGAAACTAGTCATTTCATTAAGATTGCCACAGGGAAGAGGTTAGAGTATAGAGTACTGCATTTGTTTTGGCAATAGAAAATATGCAGGGGTCTTTAAAATACAGTAACCAAAATATAATTATCACAATTTTAAAAAATGAACAATAATTCAAGAACTAAATATCAAGTTACTGTTTGCACTTCTCTGATTATTATCTTATAAATGATTCATTTTCTGGTTTACATTTTGTTTGAATCAAGAGCTAGGCCTATACATTGCAATTGTTTAATATATTTCTTAAGTCTCTTTAAGTCTATAGATTCTACCTGTGTTTTTTTTTCCTCCTCTTACACTTATTTGTTGAAGAAACCAAGTAGTTTTCTCATAGAATTTCTCACAGTCTAGATTTTGCTGATTGCATCTTGTAGTGTTCCTTGTATTTCCTGTGTATTAACTGTTGGACCTAAATGCATTATCATGGCCAAGAAACATATGAAAAACAGCTCATCATCACTGATCATTAGAGAAATGCAAATCAAAACCACAATGAGATACTATTTCACGCCAGTCAGAAAGGCAATTATTAAAAAGTTAGGAAACAATAGATGTTGGCAAGGCTGTGGAGAAATAGAAATGATTTTACACTGTTGGTGGGAGTAAATTAGTTCAACCATTGTGGAAGACAGTGTGGCAATTCTTCAAGGATCTAGAATCAGAAATACCATTCGACTGAGCAATCCCATTACTGGGTATATACCCAAAGGATTATAAATCATTCTACCATAAAGACACATGCACTTGTATGTTTATTGCAGCACTATTTGCAACAGCAAAGACTTGGAACCAACCCAAATGCCTGTCAATGATAGACTGGATAAAGGAAATATGGCACATATACACCATGGAATACTATGCAGCCATAAAAAAGAACAAGTTCATGTCCTTCGCAGGGACATGGATAACACTGGAAGTCATCATTCTCAGCAAGCCAACACAGAAACAGAAAACCAAACACTGCATTTTCTCACTCATAAGTGGGAATTGAACAATGAGAACACACGGACTCAGGGAGGGGAACAACATACACTGCGGCCTGTTGGGAGGTAGGGGGGCAAGCAGAGGGATAGCATTAGGACAAATACCTAAGGCATGCAGGGCTTAAAACCTAGACGACAGGTTGATAGGTGCAGCAAACCGCCATGGCACATGTACACCTATGTAACAAACCTGCACATTCTGCACATGTATCTTGGAACTTAAAATAAAAAAAATGCATTATCAGACAACTTCAGAGGTGGTGGTATGTGCTTTCTCAGGAGTTATATAATATCTGATTACAACTCCTTTTATATTCTTAGCTATTGATGGCCATTTTCTAGATCCATTAATTCATTCAGAATTGCAAAATGAAAATATCCTAATTTTAGAAACATTTCATAGTTCATCAGCTGGAGCAATTCCATAAAGGGAAGTTTCCCTTATGATGTAATTTCTTGTCTTGAGGAATAGCTAATTACCGAGAGGCAGGATAAATCCTAGATTCCCTTACTCCCTTTGGCCAATGAGAGCCTATTCATGTTGCCATCTGAACCCTTTTTACTAGACTTTAGTAGTAGTCTTTAACAGCTTTTTTGCTTTCTTATATGAAAATAATTTCCAGGCTTATCTTGGAATTTTCCTACCTTAGATCTGTAGGCATCCATTTCTCAAAGGATTTCTGGCTCCATTTAGAAATAGTTCATATTGGTGACCACAATGTGAACACTGGGGATGCTCAGAGCTACTGAATCGGTCATTGTTTCTAGGCTTTTTAGAAAACAGACAGGAAATATGTTTTTTGTTTGTTTCTTTTTAATATAAAGACATTCTGAACTCATACCGCTACTTTTAATTCAAATTCAGTGCTATTGGATATTTATCGAACCTGTTAATTCTACGTCTTTATCTTCGTTCCTCTTTTTAAGACATGTTTCTAGGTTTTTTTCCCTTACTGGGGAACTATAGTCAAATCACTGCATTCTTATGCCATTCTAAATAGTTTTGTATGGTTATGCCATCAAGTGATATACATTTAGATTTATATATTTCTTTTTGCTCTTGAATTTCAAGAACTGCTTTCTAAATTAATTTTTATCATTATTTAAAATATTTACATGTTTTCAAAGTAAAATTGACAAACAAGTATGTTAAAAGAAGCCAAACTTGTATTTCTGCTCTTCACACTTTTATTTCTTCATTTCCACCGGTCCTCTCCACCTTTTTCTCCCTATCCTCCAAATGACCATATAACTTTGGTCTACATTGAGACATTTTCAAACGTGAAAAGGGGTTCTATTAATAATTGCACTTTGAAGAGAAGAATAAACTGGAACTTTTCCAGGCAAATCTGGCATATATGTCATTCTGTCTTGAAAATATTATTTAAAAATTTAGTCTTTTTCCTTAAAATATATAGGCTAATACATATACATTAGACAAAACCACATCAAATTGCAGATATTTCACTGCCTTTTAACCTAAAAAAACAGCAATTTCATGCATTCAACATAAATATTCATGTCTCTTCTAGAAAAATGGTGGCACATTCTACTAACTTTCCTCCACTTTACTTTTTCATTTAAATATATGCTAGAGATATTCCATAGTGGTAGATAAAGAGAGTCTCCATTTCTTTTACAGCTGCAGAGTCTACCTTGCATAGTTGGATCATTGTTTATTCAGCCAGTGGCTGTTAATGGAATTAGTTTTGTTTCTGCATTTTTGGTTTTAAAAGTAGTAATGCAATCAATAGCCTTGTACATAATGTCTTTTCATGTTTTTGCCAATGTCAGTTTTGGGATAGATTCCTAGAAAAGGAATTGCTGAGTCAAATGACAATGTGTATGTGATTTTTCAAGAGGGGGCCAAATTCTTCTCCATGGGAGTTGTACTTTTTGCCTTCCCACTAGCAATGTGTGAGAGGCTTACCCATAGCCTTTTGGTATTTATCAGTTTGATATTTGCCATGAATTTTCACTTTCCTGTGACATTGCACATGCTATGTTCTTTTATAGAATACCTTCAACTTTTTTTATACATAACAAACTTCCGCTCATGTGGGCTGCCAAGATTTCTTTGGGGTGCTCCCCATCAAGCATGACCTGACTAAGGATACGTACATCAGATTTGTATTGATATGCAATATAGGTGGGCACAAATCCCTTTCTGGAGCTTTGTGGAATAATTTGTACTGGAGTCCCCACTCCCTGTTCTCTCCTGCCAGATCATTCTTTAAGACTGTGATCAAATGTTGCTGCTTCTATGAAGCGTTTTCTAACTCTCTTCTATTTCTACAGCATTTACAGGTACTTCTGTTGTGAGGATAATCACACTGTGATTGCTAGTGCTCAGCCAAGTCTTTAGCACAAATAAAGATACATTTCTGAAAGAGTACTGCAGACAAGGTATTATTAACTGATGGAAGACTTTGACATTTACAGTGAAGAGTTTTTGATCTAGAGAGCAATGGAGAGCCACTGGAATTTTTTTCTTTTATATGTTTCTGTATATATGTTTTTGTCAGATTGAAAGAACAAATTACACTTGAGGTTGTATTTATATTTATGACTGAACAAATAATATTTGTCATTTTTCTTATTTCTATTTTTCCACCCACTGTTATACTATTGCTTTTATAATTTCCAAAGTACATTACAGAGCATATGATCTTTCAAGGTTTTTTTCCACATGTGTTATGCATAGTAACTGCTCATTTCTATTAAAAATACTCATAAATTGAATCACATTACAAATAAGTGCCATATACTTAACTGAGCAATATACACACATACACATTCCTGATAGGTGATAGAAAGGCAAGAAATTCTGAGAAATTTTAAGATTGTGATCCATATCATTTGGATGGTATAGCAGGAGTGGCAGAGGGAGGAACGTTTCCTAAGTTCTTCACTTACTGGCTCCTGCACTTAGGTAGGATCATGTCACTAGTGCTGGCCAATGAGCAGAAGTATGGTGTGCCATTTCTGGAGTAAGGGAAACGTATGTGCAATTTCTAATTTATTTTTTCTCTTCCACTGATACTGAGGAGGCACCACGACCCACTGCACATTTGCAAGGCAGTAAGAGCTCTGTTCGTCCATTTGCATCTCTGAGTGACTATGTAGAACAAAATCCCCTCCTGATGTGCCTGGGATATGGAACAAGTGTAAAAATAAACTTTTATCATATCAAGTCACTGGAATTTTATGGTCATTTGTCACTGAATACAAACTAATACACTTGGTTAATGGAGAAAAGAACTAAGCCATCAAATTTAAATATTTGGAAGATTAGTGAATACACTTTTATTATTTTTAAATTTAAGTCAATGGTGATAACGTAATAGAACTTAAAATACCTTTGAAATGTTTATTTTGAATAATGGAAGTCAAGTGAATTCTTGGGACAGAAGTGAATTAGCAGTGATAGACAAGACTGCGGTCAATGATGATCCAGGTAACACTGGTCTGTTTGTTTATTTATCATTTCCTGTGTGACTAACACTGTTGGACTCTGGGGTTGCAAAGATAAGCAAAGTAGACAATATCCCTGCCCTAAAGAAGATTTTAGCCCAGAGAAAGACAGCTAATTTAAAAGTGAATAAATTAGATAAATAATCACAGATTTTTGAAAAGTGTTATGAAAGAAATCGGGGGCAGAGGTGTTGTAAAAGAAAATAATGGAGGTGATTCAGGGGGCTGAGGACCATAGTTAAATGAAGTGGTCAGGAAGAAAACCTTTCTAAGGAGGTAATATTTAAACAGAGGCATGGAGGGTGAAAAGAATCCAGGAATTCAAACAGTGTTCACAGCAGAGAAAGAGCATATAGTCCCTGAGGTGGGAGATGAAGGATGGCTGGTACATTTTTAGCAAAGGAGAGATGACAGGAAATTATATTTTCAAGGTGGGTAGAAGCCAGGCTTTGTAAATCAGAGTAAGAAGTTTAGATCTGATTTTAAATACGACATCAAGAGTTTTCTATTTTATTCTAAGTGAAGTTGGGATGTGACATGATCTAAATATGGTTTAAAAAAATGCTTTGCTCTGTGAAGAAAGTATAGGAGGACACCATGGGTGGACACTGGGAGAGCAGTTAATTGGCTCCAGGTGATGACTTGGACAGGGGAGGCCAGGGTGGGTATGGAGTGGAGTGGATGGACTTAGAATATATTTTGAGGATAAAGCCATCAGAACTTGCTGATGGATTGGATGCAGAGAATGAGTAGAAGGGAAAAACCAAGGATAATTCCTACCTTTCTGGCACAGATAGCTGAGTGAATAGTGATGACAATAATTGAAATGAGGATAAGGAGGAGGAGCAAGTTGGAAGATAAATCAAAAGCTTCCCTTTGGGTCAGGCATGGTGGCTCATGCCTGTAATCCTAGCATTTCAGGAGGCCAAGGCAGGAGAATTGTTTGAGCCCAGGAGTTGGAGACAAGCCTGGATAACATAGTGAGACTTGGTTTATACTTTAAAAAGGAACAAATAGCCAGATGTGGTGATGTGTGCCTGTAGTCTTAGCTATTTGGGAGGCTGAGGTAGGAAGATGGCTGGAGCCTAGAAGTTCGAGGTTGCAGGGAGCTATGATTGCACCACTGCACTCCAGCCTAAGTGACAGAGAGAGACCCTGGCTCTTAAAAATAAAATAAAATAAAGCTCTTTGAATGTGTGAAGTTCGAGACACCTTTGAGACAACTAATGTCAACTGGAGAGCTGACTATAGGAGTTTAATTCAGAGAAAAGATGTGAACTGGAGATACAAACTTGGAAACTATCTCCATGTAGGTAGTATGTAAACAGACACTACCTACATGAGAACAGATGAAGTGGTCTAGGGAGAAAGCGAAGGTAGAGAGTAGAAGAGTGGACAAAGAATCTCATTTGTGTTATGAAGGTTCCTATTACATAAAGTAGAATATTTCAGAAGACATCTGAATCCACATATTAAGTAATAATTTATGATAAAGTTGGATTGTATTAACAAAATATTACTACTGGCAAAGGAACAAGCAAAAATGTGAGAAGGAAATGTATATTTTAAATAACACTCATTGATGGAAAAATAGAAAGCTCTAAAAAGTTGGAAGCTTTTTTGCTTTGCTTTAATAAGATTAACTAGCTAATGTTTTATATTTTCAAGCGAGTTAGTGTGAGGAAGGCTGGCATCATTGCTTTTTGGACGTTTGTTTGAAATCTATAATGCTGAAGAATCCATTACATCGCACACATGAAAATGACTAAGATGGAGAAAAAAAATTTCAGTGTATCTTGATATACCTTAAATATTAAGGTGCGCTTGAGACAGGAGCCCAGTGATGAAAAATTTACAGTACTAGAAGTATAATTCTATTATCATGATAGTTTATGACTACCTGTATAGTCAGATTAAAGGTAACTTTAGAACAATGGATAGGTTTTTCAAATGCAGAATCAAGGTTGCAATTTTATAGCATATAAGCTCTCAAATCTCTAGGGGGAAATGTAGAAAAATAAAAACTTACTAAAGTAAGGCAGTGTGCATTCTACATTATTATGGCAACAAATTGATAATGGTATTACAATAAAATCTGGTGTAATCACATTTTCCTTCTTCGTATTGCAGTATTAATCTCTGTCTGATGGGAGATGAGATGAATCACAAGATGTATAATGGAATGCAGAATATTTTGCTTGTTACAGTCAAAGCAGTGGGACCAGTAATTACTGAAAGTTTTTTTTAAATTACCTCACAAATGCTTGTTGCCCTTTTCAGCCTTTTCAACAGCTTAAGTAGCCACACCTCAGAGCTATTAATATTATGCATTTTAATTTTTTTTTTCTTTATCCCTTCCTTGTACCCAACTACTAGCAAAAAGGCTTGGAGCATCCGGGAATGGCCTTGACACTGAAGTCAGCAGGCAAAATCTGCTACTGCCTGAGCACCAGGCCAAGGGGCCAAAAATGGGCTGGAGATTACCCTCTTGTTACCTCAGTAAAAGTGTGGCCGAAGAGAAGGACACACACTAGTTTCCCTAGTCTGAGTTTTTCTGCAATCAGGAAAGTATCCATTAATTTACAAAGAAACAAAAGGCTTACAGCTTTTGTCAAAAATCAAATGCAGGCCATGTGCAGTGGCTCATGCCTGTAATCCCAGCACTTTGGGAGGCTGAGGTGGGTGGATAGCTTGAGGTTAGGGGTTCAAAACCAGCCTGGCCAACATGGCAAAACCCCATCTCTACTAAAAATACAAAAAATTAGCCAGGCGTGGTGGTGGGCATCTGTAGTCCCAGCTACTCAGAAGGCTGAGGCAGGAAATTGCTTGGGAACCTGGGAGGTGGAGGTTGCAGTGAGCCAAGATCGTGCCACCGCACTCCAGCTTAGATGACAGAACGAGACTCTGAAAAAAAAAATTAAATGAAGCTAAAGTTTTATTATCATACCTTTCCACTTCCTTGAAAAAAATTCAGTAGCTCTTGTATGATTTTAAATTTATCATTTTCTATATAATCTATAGCATGGCTTGCCTATTTTCTCTTATTTTTTTATTTCAATTTGTGGCTGTAAATATGCAAAGATATTTATGAACAAACATTCTACCAGAAACAAATATAAGAGAAACATATATTTTCACTATATACATACTTATTTTTATTAGGGGCATATAATGACCCTTTGTTTGAAAACATATTACTAAAATGTGGTTTCATAATCATATAGGCAGACTCTTTATATTGTAATCAGCACAAATATTCGCTAAGGAGAAACATGCAAAATATTTTTCAAATACATATTTCAGTTGAGAACTGGACCTTGAGAACTAGAGATGCCCTGATAAGCATTCAAGATATAGCCAATCCTACCAACCGTTTTGTGATTCTAGAAGAGAGTAGGGAATATCTGGAATGTCTACAATATCTGGAGAGAATCCAAATTGCCAAATGATATCAAATAATCATATGAATAATGTCTTATTTCTGGAAGCAGTCAAATGAGACCCATGTGAGCAGTTAGGACAATATCCACTTTAAGCCTTCTGCAAACAATTTCTGTAATCTTTCCTAAACCTGCTTTTACAGCACTCATTAGTATTCTTTGGCTGTCTGGCACTTGGTGTCTCTGTGATAGATATTAAATATCTTAAGGGAGGCAGGCCCCACTAGTATGTCACAAGCTGATGCTGTGGCTCATGCAAGCCAAAGCTCCATGGAGAAGCCGATGGCAAAACCTCAGAAGAGTGACAGGTCACAGCTGTTAGCCCTAGGATAGATGCTGGGTGAATCAAGGCCTAGTGTAAGTCTTTTTGTTCCCAATCAAACATGTGGGCCACACAATCCTTAAGGTAACCAAGCTGGATTCTCAACATGGTATTCCTAACTCTAAATGGGAGTCTCAGATTATGAATGCCTTGCACATTTTAGATGCTTAGGTTATATAATATTGATGTAAGTATGTTGGGTAACTGCAGACAATGCTTGCATGAAGGAATATTATGCATCTGTCTCCTCAGCAAATGTATTGTTATTTGGTTACTGTGCCTCTACCATGCCACAATGTCTCATTCCCAAATTACCAAACATTCAACTGCTATCCTGGGTCTTTTGGTTTCAAAACTTTGTGGAAGAGAACTATAACTCCTTGCTTAAATCCTTGTCATCAGATGTAAAAGCTAGAATAAACTGCATTTTATCACCCTAGGAAAGCTTTGGAAACTCTCAGCATATTAATAAGGAAGTTTTATTTCTGTCCTATTGGGGAAAAAATTAGTAGCTTATCTGAAGATATAAAGTCAAGATCCCTAACAATTTTTCTTTTCTTTCCTGAAGCAGGTCCCCAAATTTTTAACTTTTAATTTACTTTTCATTTAGTATAGGATATTCTCAGTGAGATGTACCATTGTATGCGTGCCTTTGACATCTAGAAAACTCTACATGAGCTATTTACATGTAAAAAGTTAATATTCAAGATGTTTTGATAGTGGTAAAGCATCAAAGCAATTGTACTGGTTGAGATGCAACTTGTCACTTGGAATAAATCAAACCTTTTAAAGTATATTAATAAAAAATGACTGTACACTAAAAAAATTAATTGGATGTTGATAATTTTTATATTATATAATAAATTGCATGTTACGTAAAGAAATTTTTTTAAAGATGGTAAGGCAAACTTTAATCTTGTGGGGGCCATAGTGATAGGTAAAGGGATCACTGGAATGGGGTCTTGCGGTGGAGGAGGCAGATTGGACTCAACTCCCTGTGTAAAGCAATTGTGAAGCTTTAGCTTACAAACGAGGTTGTTTTCTTTGTGAATGGGTTAGAATGACCAGTTTTATCAATACATATGTTACAATCAACTGTAAGTGTCATAAGTCATTAATTACTGATGGTAGACAAAGTACAAAAATTTGTAGAAGACTGTCTTTAGAATACATTAGAGTTGATTCAAAGTTATCTTCATACTAACATCTCTCTCACTTGTCCTGGAATATGCTTCCTAGACTGTGAGAGAGGGGAATTAAAGGAACTGGACAAGAGAGCATGACACACACATGAGCTCCATTCCCATTTGAAGCACAAGGTATGATATTGTAGCATAATCAGAAATGTGTATTTGGTCTTCATCCTCAGTTTCTGACAGAGAGCTCCCCAAACCCTTGCAGCTTCTTCAGTGATAGGAGTATCTTTTGTCATAATATTTGGTTTTAGCTCTCGGTTCCTGACACAAGAGTTTATAAGACTCTTGGAATCTCCAGAATGATGAGTATTTTTTTGAGTATTTTTTGATGAGTATTTTAGGTAAAAAGTTGTGAAAACTACTGGGTTTAAACAAAATGAGAAATAGTGTAATATAACCAGGATAATAATATAATTTATCAAACAAACTGGGATACTTCTGAGAATAAAGGTGTATCTGTTTTTAATTATACCTGGTCATAAATATGGTTGAATACTTGAGTTATGAAGTTAAAAAAAACAAGGTTAAAATCTCAATTATTTCATTTATTAGCCATATGACATTGGGAAAGTTACTGTCTTAGTTTGTTTTCTATGGGTAAAATGGGCTTACCAATTGCTACCTTATAAAAGCACTGTGCCTAGGCTGAGGCAGTACAATGGCGTGAACCCCGGGGGGCGGAGCCTGCAGTGAGCTGCGATCGCGCCACTGCACTCCCTCCTGGGCGACAGCGAGACTCCGTCTCAAAAAAAAAGAAAAAAGAAAAAAAAGCACTGTGCCTGTCAGGCTCCAAGCAGGACAGAAACCGCACAGTTATTTGAACAAAGTAAGTTTAATACAAAGAATTATCTTCTATAGGGGACTGGGGGTGACAGAGGATTAGCTGGTAAGCAGTAACGAGGCAGCAGTGGCAGTCAATGAGGAGCAGCCATCTCCTTAGGGCTGAGCTAGACCACCCATGGAAAAGCCAGTAGAATTAGCTTGCTGCAAGGTGGCTCAAGAAGATGCCAAGGGGCGCTATCCATAGGGAGATGATTTGTCAGTAACACCTGGCTATGAAGTTATCTGATGGGGTGTTGGGGAAAATTTTTGGCCACCAGGGCTGCTAGCTGCTATGTGTCCTAGGAGGCAGAGGTGGAAAAGATGCCCTCGGGGCAGGTGCCCGACCAGAGGACGACACCAGACCCAGGAGAGAAACACTCCTTCCTCCTTCAGTGTCCCTACAAACAGTGTCTGCCAGCAAAACTTAACCTTGTGCCACTGTGCAAAGACAAAAATATTTAAATGGTTCAGCTCTAATTTTGCAGAACAAGGAATTAAGAATAGATTTGGAGCTGAGTGGCAATAAACTGATAAATAGGACAAGCACATTAAAGTCACAGAAAGTACCGTATTGAACACATGTAAGATGCTAACATTTAACATGTTTAGTGTAGTGCTTAGAATATGGTAAATGGTATATAAATTCATGCATCACATACTGTTATTATATGTTCTATATATGCCACTCTATTATAGATGAGGCTAGGGCTTGAATTAATGACTCTAAGAGATGTAAGACAATCGATATTCAGAAGAATGAGGCAGTATATATTCTCGGTAGAGCTAAAAAGAAACGAAAACAAGGATACTAACTACTATAGTTAAGGGAGCATTCTGATCTGTGATTATTTTTTTAAAACAGAATTGTAAGCCCCTATCTAAGTACGTTTGCATTGCTATAAAGGAATACCTGAGGCTGGGTAATTTATAAGGAAAAAAGGTTTATTTGGCTTATGGTTCTGCAGGGTGTACAAGAAGCATGGTGCCAGCATCTGTTTCTGATGAGGGCTTCAAGAAGCTTCCACTTATGGTGGAAGGTGAAGGGGAGCAGCCATCCCATGGCAAGAGATGAAGGAAGAGAGAGAGGAGAGGGTACCAGGCTCTTTTTAAAAATCAGTGCTCATGGTAACTATTAGAGAGAGAGTACACTCATTACCACAAGGATGGCACCAAGTCTTTCATGAGGGATCCACCCCCATGACCCAAATACCTCCCACCAGGCCCACCTCCAACACTGGAGATTAAATTTCGACATAAGATTTGAAGGGGATAAACACCCAAACTATGTCAGCCCCTGAAATAGCAGCAACACTGTTTTGCTAGAGCTCTAAGTATGGAAAATTCCAAGCTTAGAGTTTTTCATGTTCAAAAAAACCAAATTTTTTAATTTATAAAAATATTGTTCCATTGAAGCTTCATCACCTTCCTTTTGTATCGAGCAAGTATGTATTATCTTATTAATTCCCAATGCTCTTGAGAGGCAAGAGTATAGAATTATTCTTTCCATTTTCTATTGTCTTCACTCCTAACAGTTGGTTTAATATCATGTTATTAAAGCCAAGTTCCCTTCCTTTTATTTTTCTTATTCCTGGCTATAGACTAGCTATTTTTGATCCTGAATCATAATATTTTGTTAATTTGGAATATGGCTTTTTATGCTATTTCATTTATGCTTTTCATATCTGTCATAGTGTGTTTCAGCCTCTCAGATCACTGATTTTGTGGTTAAACATT
This sequence comes from Gorilla gorilla gorilla, assembly GCF_029281585.2. Classification (NCBI taxonomy): domain Eukaryota; kingdom Metazoa; phylum Chordata; class Mammalia; order Primates; family Hominidae; genus Gorilla; species Gorilla gorilla. The sequence goes on along the minus strand of NC_073235.2, from coordinate 83,203,649 downwards.
AGGGTTTTATATTTATTCCATTTATCAAACCTCCACCTGTGTTCCTTACCGTTCTCCAAATCCAGTCTTCATTCACTGTAGTAGTTGACTCCCACATGTTTTTTTAATGTTTCTCCCCAGAATTAGTCTTTTATGTGAAGTTACGTGTCTTGACCTCTCATTAAATTAAATTTACAGCCTCCCACGCTTTTTTCTCTCAATGATTTCTTTTAAACTTTACCTGTTTCCTAAAACTTGCTGTGAAGTATTCATAATGACTATTTTAGATAAAGTATATCAATAGCCTATTCTTTTTATTCTAGAAAATATATTTTCTTGGCTATCATACTTATATACTAATAATACAAAATCTAAGAGCCTCCCTCTGTAATTTTCTTGAACCATGAAGATATCTTCAAATCTCTATCAATAGCTCAATTAGCTTTTATATAAGTAGTAATGTGTGTGTTTTAAGCATTTTTATCGTATCAATGAAAATATTTAAAAAATGAGATTGAAAGTCTGGAGCTAGTAGTTCAGGGCAAATGAGATGTCAACTAAATTTACCTTTTCCTAAAATATACTGTTTTATTACATTTCTGTATTGTCTGAAATGTTTACTAAATATAGTCTTATGAGGGAAAATAGTGGATTTGAGAAAGAGTTTGCCATTTCATATTTTACTTTGTTATAACTCTTATTTATTGTTGTTTTTTACAATGTTCTGAGGGGAAAGTAATAACTAATAGTAAATATTAAACCAATTCTAGCTCTGTACACCAGAACCTTGTGGTGCATGATTTAAAACCTTTTCATAATTTCCACAGCCTTTTTTAAAGGTGCTTGGTCTTAACCACTCTTCTGGAATGTAAGGAATCCCCTCTCCTTGAGGGAGCTTTAGACCCAGCCACATTTGTGTACTGATTATCCCAGGATCAATGATCTTACTTCCATTGCTCTTTGCTTTTGCTGTTCTCTGAAAAATCTTTCCACACCCTTTGACTACCTCCTCAGTTTCTAATTATACTTATGGTTTAGCTAAAATCTTCTCCTTTCCTTGAAACAGCCTCTGCTCTCCCCAGCAGACCATCTCTTAAATTCTTATATAGCTTATTATTCTTCTTGTTGGTTTTAGTGATTTTATAGATGACATTTATTGCTTTGTACTCTTATAGGCTTAGGTGTCATTTCAAGAGATAACAGATATATACACTTTATGGCCCAAATACAAATGGTAAGTTCATAACATTTATTACGGTTCATGATAGCTCTTCAATAGCTATGTGTTGATTAATTGAAACACGTTTTGTTTTGTTTTTAAATTTGCAAGTAGCACCTGCTACTTACCAGGTACTGCTTAGTTTTTTGGAGAAGGAAACTCCAAGTTAAAGAATGTACTCCTTATAGAACTGTCTGTTTAGTAGTGAGGCAGATATGCAAATAAGTATTTGAAATAGCAGAGTCCAGTCTAGGCCCGGTTCTCTTGAGAAAGAGAACTGCAGTTCAGGGAAGACTTGTTAGAAGACCTAACATTTGTGTTAAATCTTAATAAGAGGGGCAGGGAACAAATTTTAGGCAGAGGTAAAAGAGTGTGTGAAGATATTTGCTGCCTCAAAGGCAATACATCAATAGTAGCAGACTGAATCTCTCCTACAATGGTAAGTTAAATAGTTCAGCCTTTATGAGAGTGAAACCTGAACACCAGAGCATGTTTTGCATGCTTTCGTATAACTGGCGTCTTAGTCCGCTTGTGCTACTGTAACAAAATACCTTAGACTGGGAAATTTATAACCAATAGAAGCATATTTCTTACAGGTCTGGAGGCTGAGAAGTCCAAGATCAAGTCACTGGCAGGTTTGGTGTCTGGTGAGAGTTTGTTTTTCATTGATGGCACCATTAAGGTGTCCTCACATGGTGGGAGGGATAGAAGGGCAAAAAGGGATGAATGCTGTGCCCTCACATGGTGGGAGGGATAGAAGGGCAAAAAGGGATGAATGCTGTGCCCTCACATGGTGGAAGAGAGGAAAAGCAAAAAAGGCCTAAGCTAATTCCCTCAGGTCCTTTAAAAATACACTGATTCATTCATGACAGTGGAGATTTCGTGATTTAATCATTTCCCCCAAACGATCCACTACTTAATACTATCATGATGAGAATTAAGTTTCAACATGAATTTTAGAGGGGAGACATTCAAACCATAGCATTCCTTCCCTCCTGACCCCCAAATTTATGTCCTTCTTACATGCAAAATACATTCATTCCATCCCAATAAACCCCAGGATCTTTACTCATTCCAGCACCAACTCAAAAGTCTACAGTCCAGAGTCTCATCTAAATCAGATATGGGTGGGACTCAAGGTAAAATTTATCCTGAGGCAAATTTCTCTCCAGCTGCGAATGTGTAAGATGAAACAAGTTATGTATTTCCAAAATACAATGGTGGGACAGGCCTACAATAGATTATTCCATTCCAAAAGGGAGTAATAGGAAAGAAGAAATGAGTAACAGGTCCCAAGTAAATCTAAAACCCAACCATGCAAACAACATTCAATCCTAAGGCTTGAGAATAATCTTCTTTGACTCCATGTCCTGCCTTCCAGAAACACTGAAGCAGGGGATGGGCCCCCAGGATCTCAGGCAGCTCCACCAACATTGATTTGCTGGGTGTAGCCCCAACTTCAGCTCTCAGCTCTCACACACTGAAGCTCCATGCCTGCAGCTTTCCTGGGCTGGCACTATACACAGGTGGCTCTATAGTTAGGGGGCCTCAAGAACAGCTTGCTCCCACAGCTCCATTAGGTGTTGCTGCATTGGAAAGTCTGTGGCAGCCCCAACACTGCAGCAGTTCCCTGCCCAGATCCTGAGCCTCTCTGAGGCATCCTTTGAAATCTAGGTGGTGGTAGCCATGACTCCACAGCTCATGCAGTCTGCATGCCTGCAGAGGTTGGACCATGTGGACACTGCCAAAGTTTGTAGCTTGTACCTTCTGAAGTGGCAGCCTGAGCCACATCTGAAACTGCTTGAACCATAGCTAGGGTGGCCAAGGAGTGCTGCACTGGAATGCAGGGAGTGGAAACTTGAGGTGGCCCTGGGCAGCAAGTGCAAAGGTTCCACAGGTAGCCTGGATCCCTCCCTGGAAACCATCCTGCCCTAAAAGGCCCTGGCACTCTTGACCTGTAATAGAAGTGGCAGCTTCAAAGACCTATGAAATGCCTTTGGGGTCATTTTTTCTTTGTCTAGATGCATATGACTGATCTCCTTTACAAAATTTCCTGGCACACCCTTGGTGTTCTCTCTTGAACACAACTTTGCATTCTGTACAATCTGGCCAGGCTGAGAATTTTCCAAATCTTTATGTTATTCTTCTCTTTTGATATAAATTCTGGCTTTAACTCATTTCTGTCCTCCCAAATTTTACTATAAGTAGTTAAGAGAAGCCACGCATCACCATAAACACTTTTCTTAGAGATTTCTTCCTTTAAACATCCTAGTTCATTTCTCTTCAATTCTTCTTGTAAAAAGGAATAAGACACAGAGATAATGTCAACACAGTTCTTTATCAGTTTGTAATGAGGATGGCTTTTCCTCCAGTTTCCGGTAAGATATTCCTCATTTATGTCTAAGAACGCCTCAGAATGGCCTTTACTGTCCGTATTTCTACCAACATTCAGTTCATAGCCATTGAGATATTCTCTAAGACTGACATGTTCTCTACAGATCTCCTCTCCTGAGCCTTCACTAGAATTGCCCTTAATGCTCTGTTCATGGCAATCTAGACTTTTTCTAGCATGCACCACCAAGCCCTTCCAGTCTCTACCGGTTAGCCAGCTTCAAAGCTGCTTGCGCATTTTTAGGTATTTGTTATAGCAACACCCCTATTCTCTGGTACTGATTTCTGTCTTAGTCCATTTGTGCTGCTGTAACAGAATACCTGAGAGTGGGTAATTTATAAGGTGCAGAAATTTATTTCTCATGGTTCTGAAGGCTGAGAAGTCCAAGATCAAGGTGCTGGTAGGATTGGTGTCTGTTGAGGGCTGCCCTCTGCTTTCTTTTTTTCTCTCTGCTTTCTTGCTTTCTCTCTGCTCTCAAATTGACACCTTGTTGTTGCATTCTCTGGAGTTGAGGAACACTGTGTCCTTAGGTGGCAGAAGGGACAGAAGACCAACAGGGTGTCCCATTCAACCTAAGCCCTTTCATAAGGACACTAATTCCATGCATGAGACTGGAGTCCTCATAATATAATCACATCCCCCGAAGGCCCTGCCTCTTAATACCACTACAATGGGGATCCACTTTGAACATGAATTTCAGAGGGGACACAAAACCATAGCAATTGGGAAATCCCATGTATCCTCATTTGAAATCATCTTAATCCTAAATATGCACAGTCATGAGTCATATAATGGCATTCCTGTCAATGACACACTACATATACGATGGTGACTCCATAATATTATAGCCTAGGTGTAGTAGGCTGTACCATCTAGGTTTGTGTAAGTACACTCTATGATATTTGCACAATGATGAAATCACCCAAGAATGCACTTCTCAAAATGTATTCCCATTGTTAAGTGACACAACACTGGTTAAGAGTCTTACAGGTACATAGCATTCTGTCGGTGGAAATAAGCTAATGCAGACTAAGCTAAACTATCTTTCCTCAGACAAATGCAATAAATGTTTCCATTCCAACATTTTGTAAGGATTAAAACTGGAAAGTAAGGAGTATTTTAGTGTCAAAATATTTTCACGGACATGTTAAGAGCAAATTGATTTTCACAACTCTTAATCTTGAGAAAAATTGAAGTAAGGTTTTATCTTTTTCTTAATCAACATTAGAACATTTGGTACCGTGATATAGGCTCTTAATAAATGCCACGAATGCAAGTGGAAATTTGAGGCACGGTATCCCTAAAGCACTTTCCACATAGGCTCTTCTGCTGCAGTTGTTTGTAAATGAAGCTCTACATGTAAATGCTAGATTAGACTGAATGATGAATTTAAAACAAGTGGGTGCACTCACTGTGGCCCAAATTAAGCCTTGTTCTAAAGTTGCTATAGCAACATTATCTTTACCAAATGTCCTGCTTTAAAAAATAATTGGAAACATTTCCTGTTATTTAGGAAGAAAAATAAAATCACTATTAATTTTTTGCATCCCACTACACAAATGCATTATTCTCATGCAATTAAAAAAAATTGGCAAATATCATGAATGAATCCATGCATTTTAATATAATTATAACAGCAAAATCAAGAGGAATAAGAATGAAATTAGTTTATAGACATAATATGATGTATCTAAGAGTCAAATAAAATATTTGAATAAACATATTTTTCTTCTTTCTTTCTTGAATAACACTTAAAAGCAGAGAGCCATGAATAGTTCCTTTGGGCTTTGTATGTATAAGTTATTTACTTAATAGATCATGAACATATTTCTTTTTGTTTTGTTTTGTTTGTGAGACGGAGTCTCGCTCTGTTGCCAGGCTGGAGTGCAGTGGTGCAATCTCGGCTCACTGCAAACTCTGACTCCCTGGTTCAAGCGATTCTCCTGCCTCAGCCTCCCGAGTAGCTGGGATTACAGGCATGCACCACCACATCCAGCTAATTTTTGTATTTTTAGTAGAGACAGGGTTGCACCATGTAGGCCAGGATGGTCTCGATATCCTGACCTCGTGATCTGCCCGCTTCGGCCTCCCAAAGTGCTGGGATTACAGGCACGAGCTACCATGCCCAGCCCATATTTCTTTAATATTCGGAGAAAGTTGTGGAATAATTGAAGTTTTAGGTTATGGACTGGAGAGTAAATAAATAAATTCAAAGGACCTACATACACATGACATACCAAGAAGCAGAGAAGTCTAAAATATTTTATGAGGGTAGCTAGAGGAACATATATTTGAATTGGACAACAATAACAAAATGATGTACTAAAATTCCAGGCCCAGATGCATTTTTTTCCTAAAAAAATGATTTTAATTCAAACCTATCATTCAATTGTTTTCATAAAAAACTATTAGAAAATATTGTAACATTTGAGAAAACAAAGACTCACATAATTTGGAAGAAAAATAACCTCTCTACACAGCATAATATATATTGTTTAGTAACCTGTGAAAATGTACCCTATGTAGTTTGATTCAACATTTCAACCCCTTTTTTTTTTGTACTTTGGAAAGGCATTTTCTCTCAATGGAGTTTTAATTCTAAAGTGCCATTTCATGCTTCATTATCTCTGAGTAAGAGTTTTAGTTTATTGTTGGCCCTCAGCTTCATCTGTGAGTCATGAGTTGTATAGCTAAGGATATTTTCCCAGGCATTTGGGTGAGGTGACTAATACTTCTTTCTATATATCAATTAGGCTTGCCTATTTAACAACACTAGACTTCAAAATGAAAGTGACATGTTCTGGGAAACAAGATGAAAAATATAGAAGCAGTAACATTTTGGAGAATGCTTAAATCGCTTTATTTGCAAAGTGAAAATATTTTGTTTGTACAACCTTGTCTCTGCCACCTCCTTCCTCCACCCAGTTCCATCGCTCTTTCCACTAGGATCAGCCATGCTGAATATTCTGGCATAGCTCAAAGCAAAATAAATAGAGAGGAGGATGCCCCCAGTTTCTGGGTTTTGGGTTCTAAACAACTTTCAGGCATTAGTGGGTTGCAACCAGCAGCCCTTAACTCACCTCCTATAACAGATACTGACCCTGAGTTTGAAGGTTGCAGCTTTGCCATTTATATGTATAAATGTACATGTGAACTCATCAGCTCCCAATGTAACTTAAATTTGGCATGGAAACTGGGAGAAAATAGGATTGAATTAAATTTTTCCACCAAAAGGCTATGTTGTGACTGTTCAATATTAATTCCATTATAATTACAATTAACCTTATAATTAAGATTTTCTAGTCATCTACCTCATAAATCCAGCTTATTTCTAGTTTCTGGTTGTGTGTGTTCACTTGGCCTAAAATATTCTTCCTTAAGTTTCTACCTGTATCCAAATCTTTCACATCTTCTCCAGGAAATCTTCCCTGACTGATGCCAACTGTTGTCATCTCCTCACTATCTCCTGTCACTTGCTTTAGATGAAATGTTAGCCAAGCAGGGTATTTAAGAGCTTAAATTCTGTGGTCACGTTCAACCCAAGTTCGAATCCTGGCATAGGGGCCTAGTAAAACAAATCCATTGAACAAATTAATTAATGGGGGCCAGACACTATTGTAGGTGCTGCAGTATAGCAGTGAGCAAGACAGACAAGGAACCTATTCTCCCTGAGCTCATGTTGAGGCATGGGAAGACAACGAAAAATATTATCTAGTGTGGTAGGTTCTGTAAAGGGAGTAAGCAAAGTCACGTAATACAGGTTAATTAGGGGCTCCTATCTGAGTGGGAACAGGGGTCAGGAAAAGCCTTCATGAGGGGATGACATTTGAGTTGAGACCTCAAGATTGAGAAGGAGTCAGCCATGCTAGATGAGGGAAAAAATGTATTCCAGCCAGAGGGAAAAAGCAAGTACCAATATTCTGAGTAGGAAATAACATTTAAGAAGTAGAAAGAAGGCCAGTGGTGGGTGGGGGCTGGGGGGAAAAAGCAGTGCTTGATAACATTGTAGACTATTAAAAGAGAATTGGATTTCATGCTAAGATTGTGATAAAAACTGTTGACTTTGTTTAATTGTCACACCAATTTTTAGAAAGTTGAATTGGATCTAAATATTTTAAAGTTACAAAATATCACATAAAATGCCACTATATAATGTATGTACATATATGAGTTATGCATTAAGAACTCCTTATAAAAAACAATTGTGTTGACTTACAATTTTCTTACCCACTCCAGCTGAACACAAATATCCTGGGTCATGACTGGAGTAAGAAGAGTGAAGATTCCCTCGATGCCACACCATGTCACAGAGGCACCAAGAGAGTGAGCTTCTGCCTTTCCTACTTCCATATTCTCCTCTACACAATGATGTTGATAAGAGGAGTAAGTGGGGAAACATAGATTTTTGAGCCTGAAGCACAGGGAAGATGTCTAGACTTTTACTGAAAATTTGAGCATCATCAACGTATAGATGTTTGTTAAGTCAAGGCAATGAGATTACCTAAGGAGACAGTATACATAGAAGAGCAAAGAGCCCCAGAGGAAGCCCTGGTCAGGCCAACATTTAACAGTGAGTTTAGATGGAGGAACAGGTGTCATCAAAGACTAATTAAGTTTAGTAAGTAACAGAAAAATCAGAAGCCAAGAGAAAAAAAAAATATTTAAAGGAGGAGTACACGATAAACTGTGAGGATGAGTAGCATGAAAACTAAGACATGTTTGCTGGGTTTGGCCACATGAAAAGACTTGTAGACCTTGATGAGTACCATTTTGATGGAAAGGTAGAGATAAGTCCTTGGAGTAGGTGAAGGAATTAGTTAGAAACGAGGACGTGGAGACAGGATATAGTCAACCTGTGGGAGGGATTTTGCAGTGAAGTTTGCTGTGAAGCAGCATGGGGAAATGGAGTGGTGGCTATAAACAGATAAAGGGTATCTCGACTTTTAAAAGTTTATATTAATGATTAAATATGCATCTTTGTTAAAAATTTTGTATCAGTTTTCTCATCTGTAAAAGAGGCAAATTTAACAATGATGCTTCAAATGGTTGCAATGAAAATGAAGAGTTATTGCAAGTAAAGGACTGACACCATACTTGGTGCTTTATATGTTCTAAGTGGTCATTGTTATCACCAGGTACTGTAGAATTCCTTAACACTCAGCATATTTACTCAAATTATTTTTCTTTTTCGCTCTTTACTGCCTCAGATATAAGGAGTTATCTTTAAGTAAGGTGCTATGGAAGTGGAGTTCGAGGACAAGAATGAACAGTAAGTTGTTAATAGAACTAAATCATTATTCAACCATGTGTCCTAAACTCTGCGTTAGGCATTTTGACTACGTATATGTAGAAGTATGACTTAGTACAGTCCCTTCCCTTTATTAGTACACAGAGCTCAGGAGTCCCCAAGACCACCTTTACTTCTCACATGTACTGTGAGATCAGGGATCCAAGACTACCCTCAGGTTAGATAATTCTCTAAAGGGACTCACAGATCTTGGAAAGCTGTTACACACATGGTTACAGTTTATTACAGTGAAAAGATACAGATTAAAATCAGCAGAAGAAAGAGGCACACAAGGTAGGGCTCAGGAGACCTTAAGGCACAGGGCTTCCAGTTATCCTCTCCCAGTGAAGGCATGTGTGCAGTACCTATTTCTCTAGGAACAATGTGTGAAAATACACATGGAATATTGCCCACTGGGAAGCTCATTTGTGCTTTAGTGTCTGGAGTTCTGATTGCAATCCAGTCACCCAGCCACTACTCATATGGCTAATCTTAGTTTCCAGCACTTCCAGAGGTCAATCTGACACCTTGTAGTCTGAGGTACCTATGGCTCCAGACCCCAAGTAAACAAAGATGTTCTAATCAGGCAGGATACTCCACGGGCTTAGAGGTTACCTCCCAGGGGCCAACTGCAAAGGCCAGACCTCTCTTGGGCAAGGTTTATCCTTCATGGTACAATTTATAATGGTTGCGGAGATAATATATAAAGACATAAAACCTACATACAATATATGATTTAACTAATGATTCAAGTCAGTAAACAGTGTCATAATGTCAGAGGCATTTGAACCACAGCAACTCCATCTTGAATAGGGGCTGGATAAAATAAGGCTGAGACCTACTGGGCTGCATTCCCAGATGGTTAATGCATTCTAAGTCACAGGATGAGTTAGGAGGTTGGCACAAGATACACGTCATAAAGACCTTGCTGATAATACAGGTGGCAGTAAAGGAGCAAACTAAAACCCACCAAAACCAAGATGGCGGCGAGAGTGACCTTTGGTCGTCCTCCATGCTACACTTCCACCAGAACCATGACAGTTTACAAATGCCATGGCAACATCAGGAACTTACCGTATATGGTCTAAAAAGGTGAGGCTTGAATAATCTACCACTTATTTAGCATATCATCAAGAAATAACCATAAAAATGGGCAACTAGCCCCTCTCAGGTCTGCTGTCTATGCAGTAGCCATCCTTTAATTCCTTTACTTTCCTAATAAACTTGCTTTCACTTTACTTTATAGACTTGCCCTGAATTCTTTCTTGCCTGAGATTCAAGAACCCTCTCTTGGGGTCTGAATTGGGACCCCTTTCCTGTAACAACAATGCTAGGATACGTTTAAATAATAAATAGCTTATTCAAATAGTACTCACTGTAGCTATTCAGAGAAAGACAAGAGTTGGAGCTAAGGGTTGGGTAAAAAAAGGAATTCTAGAAAAACAGCTGTATGAATTGGACCTTGAAAGAGTACCTGGATTTGAAAACATTACCTGAGAGAAAGGTGAATTATTGGGGTTCAGGTCAATTCTGGGCAGGATCTCATCAGAGTCAGAATGTGGTCAGAGTCCTTCATAGTGGACAGAGGAAAACTAGGAATGTGGTTGATGAGATGAGGGGAAAAAAAAGAATAGTGACATGAAAGAAAATCTTTGCCTAAATAACAACTTTATATAAAGCTAGCTTTGTGCCTTAGAAGGGAGTATTTCCTGTCTCCTTCCCTTCTGCCAGCTGCCAGCATTCACACAGTTGGTATTGATGGTTAGGTTTCTGTGGGCTAATCTGGGATTGTAATTGCCATTTATAATTCCAATTCCAGAGGGAAAAAATTCTTTTTTGTTTAAAGAGTGCCTTTTAGAGAAATTTGGGGAACATACATGTTTTGTTTCATTTTGGATATTTACTTCTCAATGACTGAGCTTGGGCCGTGAGGAAGGAGAATAGCATCAATGTTATCTGCACTAACCTCTAACAATTTTGCAAAATTTTGGAGTGAATTTCTAGGCATTTTGAGAATATGCAACTTACTTCTAGTTATTTAGTATTTCTTAACAATAGCAATATTTATGAATTAATATTTGGAAACTATTACCTGAAAAAGATGTGGATGTTGCTTCCAGGTACATGGTGAAAGTGGCTTATACAGGTTGAATAAAAATCACTGCCATTTTCAGAATATTGATGGCACTGGAAAGAAAATACAGGGTATTTGAACTCTGGAAAGTTTTGGAAAAACTCAAAAAATTTCCATCTGCGCTTCAGAAGGAACAAGGTTAACTGACCTGGAAAGATAAAATGGATTACATAAGAAAATATATTCAGTTTCTTAATATTGTTAGATAATTGATCAAGTTCTGGAACTTCAGTGATAATTTTCCTATTCAATTGAATTTCTCCCATTCTTCTGAAGGAATTGAATGCAAAGCAAATGAGAAAGGCAACTTTGCAAAACCCCTATCTTCATCATAAATGTATTACATTCCTCTAATAAGAACCTGCTCTCACCCAGCAGAGGATTCCAGATGATCCTTTTTTTCTCGGGGAAAGAGAAAAATCTGATAAGCATTCAAAACCTGTGATGTCTTACTTATTAGATAACTTATTACATTAGCGTTTGATTAGTTTGAACTCCTGATTTCTAGCCTAGAGTAAGAAAAAGGTCAACTAGAATTGTATTTAAAAGAAGGTGTGTTTATCATTGTTATAATCAACACTGTTCCAGTATTGTAAGGCTCATCAGTAAAATTGTCAGTGTTCCTTCTTCACATTTGATGATTTCCTGTGTTTCAGTTTTGAGCATTTAATATGCCAAATATACTGAGGTTTTCACTAATAAAGTTCACTCAAGCAGAGTCAGCACCAATTTATATCTATGACGGGGGCTATACTTTTACAAGGAAATGACATATCCAGAAGTTGTAGAGTCACTGGGGCATGGTAGAAGCTCAAATTCTGATCCTCTACTTTTCTGGGCAGAGTGACCTTGGGAAAATAACTTCTTAATCTACACAATGTAGCATTGTTGTTAAAACTTGGCAAAATATTTTCTAAAACATGCCTACCACATGGTGATCATGTAATCATGTAACAAATGTATTTTCTATTCCCCTCTTTCCAATACCTGTGCACCACTCTCAAATGAAAATATTAGCTGCCATGGGCATCACAAACATTCTGAAGAATATAGTTTTTCCAGCATTGGTTAGCATCTGTTGCAAAGGTAATGAGGGGGCCCATAGTGAAAGTTCTCAATGGATCAGCACCAGCAATAAAATGATAGAAAAAGAAATTGTTACTTGATCTTTTATGATTTAATGCACAGATTAAAAAATAAACAAACTGATATTTACTGACGGCACACACAGTATTGACACTTTTATCTCCCTCATTTAATTTTTATGTGAAATCCAAAGGGATGTAGTCATTATAGTAGAGTAGGAACAACACTGGGTTTGAGCTCTGGCTCAGCCACTTGCTATCTATGTGTCATTGAGCAAATTATTAAACTTTTTAAGCTCCACATTTTCACCCAAAAATGGACATAATAATAGTATCCACCTCACAGAGTTGTTTAAGGATTATTTGTAATAATGCCTATAAAACATAATACAGTTCCTGGCATATAATTATAAATTTATTGTTAGTTGTAATAAGACACTGCAGTCTCAAAGTGTTTCACAAAGTTTGAATTAATGACTTCTTGCCTCAGAATCCCTGGAGATCTTGTTAAATAAGAGGACTCCTGGGCCCAGCTCCAGATCTAATGAATCAGAATATCTGGGCAGTGCTGGAGTTGAAGAGTTTGCTTTTTAAGAAGCTGTCCAGGTGCAGTTGAAACCAGCTACTGATGCTATCCATGATCCATTCACTCCTCTCCTGGTAACTATACTTTTATTTCCATCTGGGGGAATTATTCTTCTGGCTCCAACCATTTTTGCTTTTGGAAGAGCATCTGACCTGTCACTGGTGCCTTGTTGTCATTTCCCTGGCCACAGAGACTGGGTTCACTCTGTCCCAAGCAAAGATGATGTAATGCAGATAAGCTTTTGCTAGAATGGTAGGACAAAGGCGAGTCCTCTCTCCTACTGGATGAGGATGTGCTCCTGGGCATGATAGAAGCCATCTGTGACCATGAGGTAGGGTGGCTATCTGAGAGTGAAGCCAGAAGAAGCAGAGCCAAAAGATGGAAAGACAGAAGTCTCTCTCAGGCTGATGGTGTCAACTGAAACCTTGATCTAGCTACACCTAAAGCCAGACTGATTCCTGCAGTTTTTGATTATTGAGCCAATGCATTCTTTTTGGTTAGAGCATTTTGGATATGTTTCTTTTTGTTACATGTGACCAAAGCCTAAAAAATCAGATAACCCATGTTCAATTTATTTGTTAAATGCACACTAGCTGGGTCTTCAGTCCATACCCATCCCTGACTTGACACACTGGGCATTTTCAGATTCCTTCTGCCGAGGCTGAAGCAGGCTAAGCAGACTCCTAGATTTCTCACCTCTAAGATGGTACCTGAATCTTAGCTTACTAGGACACAAAAAATAAGTCCAAGAAAGTCCCTTTCTAACTTTGATGCTTTGGCTAAAACTCAGTTCTGCTAGTTAGAGGTTACAAATTCCAATCTTTAAAGGGGGCACAGCAGGAAAAATGAATAAGTAAAACAGGCTGGGAGTTGGAAATATGCCACTTGCTTCTTAAGTCCAAGGAAAACATCAAGGCAAATCTGAAATTAAATGCCCAGTCTCAGTGTTAACAAGGCAACAGGGAGTAGAGATACTAGAGTATTGGAGAGCTCTTGCCTCCTTTAAAGGCAGCAGGGGTTATTTAGCTTCAGCCAAAAGTCACCATGTGGTAATTCAGTCCCAGATTACCAGAGTTATCAGGCATCTTGAATTTTATATTAAATCTCTTGAATTTTAAATAGTAACAGCTAATTCAAAATGTAAAAACATTCTATGTAAGCTGACACAGTGAGGGCCAAACATAACACACATGAAGCAGCCTAGGATCTCCTGTGTAGACCTTCCAAGAGGTGGCAGAAGACAGTGTTATCTGAAGAAAAAGGCTTTCACAATTAGGAGATTATCCCAGTTCCATCTACAGACACATGGGAGAGAAAAAAAGAGAAAATATCCATAATTTGAACATGTCAGGCAAGGAGAAATGTATTCACTCCATCTACAGGCTAGCTTGGTAACTGGCATTAGGGAGTCCTAGGAGTTCATTGTACTTTTTTTTTTTTTTTGTGGCGGAGTCTCATTCTATCGCCCAGGCTGCACTCGCAGTGGCATGATCTTGGCTCACTGCAACCTCTGCCGGATTCAAGCAATTCTCCTGCCTCAGTCTCCTGAGTAACTGGGATTACAGGCGCCTGCCGCTGTGTCTGGCTAATTTTTGTAATTTTAGTAGAGACGGGGTTTCACCATTTTGGCCAGGCTGGTCTTGAACTCCTGACACCATGATCCACCTGCCTCGGCTTCCCAAAGTGCTGGGATTACAGGCATGAGCCACCATGCCCAGCCCATTGTACTCTTAACTCATGTAAGATTTTCTTCCTCTCAGGCGTCAGGAAGCCTTTATCTCCTTCTAGAAGTTAGATCATGTTGCTAATAGTCTCTGCTCACTTGTTTTTTTACTTTTCCCTTTGTAGAGCTGGTATAAATTTTCAATTTTTTTTTTCTTTCCAGGAGATGTAATTGGCCAGAAATCTGGCCCCAGGCAACTACTGCATTAACTTTATAATGAAGAGCTCATTTGGTTAACAAATTATGTTTCTATACACTTTTCACATAGACTTATCTAAACCATGGTAATCTCTTCCTACTCAACACATATTCATTTCACTTTCAGATATCCAGATATCTGGGTAAGACACAGAGAGCCAACGACAAAAAGGTTTTTAAAGTTGTCTTTCCAGTTTATTTCTATGAGATGGGGAGGCCTGTGATAATTGAATACATATGGCCTTCTCCTTCTTAACATTTATACATAGGTAGAAGCATGCTAAATGAACATCCAAGGTAGTCAAGAAAAGAAAAAGGAGATCCCAAGAGGGATATTATGAAAGCTTTGGGGAGCGAGGAGGTGGTCTCCTATTTTGCCTTCATACTAATAAGGAAGGATAAAGAGGTAGCTCATGGCTGCCCAGCTCCCAATAGCCCAGTTCCACGCTATCCACCTCAGCCCTTTCCACATACACAAAAATATTCACAGCTCTAGGCTACTCCTTTAATTTCTAATTTTTGGGCTATTGTTCTAATTCCCTTTATTCCAGCAAAATCAGAATTGGGTAACCAACAGAGGCTATTGCTCAGATGATCAGAGAAGGCACCTGTCGCAGGAATAAATGTCTGCTATTTTCTTGACTAGTTAATGGACTACTTAGAAAAAAAATCTCAACGTAAACTGAAGGTGTAAGGAAGATGAGACTGAATCCAACGTAACAGTTTATCTTATTGAACAAATGGATATGAAATCAATAATATCTGTTGACTAATATCTGGTTCTCCTTTCATTTCTAGTACATGAGAGACTGTACTTGCAATTAAGCACGGCCATGTGACTAGTTCTGAGCAATGGAATATAGTACAGAGTAATAAAGTATGAAGCCTTTATGTACTTTCTTCTCTTGAAAGAAGACCACATATCTCAGGGAGTACAAGCCTGGTTGGTGGAGCCACCATAACCCTAGGATCCTGAGTGTCCAAATGAACCAGCCTAAAGCTGACAAAAAATGAACACATTTCACTGGAGAAGAAAAAATAAGCTTCAGTTGTGTTAAGCCTTCAAGAATTCAGAGTGATTTTTAAAATTGTGGCATAGCACAATTTACCCTGCTTAATAAAAAAAGATGCTGAGAGGAAAGGAGATCGCTTTGTTTCTGGAGCTTGGGGAAAGAAATTAAAAGTGGGGAAGCAGCTAGCTAGTGGTAAATTTTTCTGTCTTCCTTCTGTCCTCCTGCCTTTCTTTAATTCTTGTTCTACCCGCGAAAAATGCACCCATTCTGTCAATTTTCAATTCTATATTCACACATATGCCAACTTTATAAAATGAAAATAACTGGTGAAATATATAAAGTACACAGCTTAGTCTTGCATACAATTTAAGTTGAAAATTTATGTATTTAAATGCATTCGTGGAGAGAGGCATTAGCATGAAAAGCATATGAGAAGGTGGTTTTCAGTTCTAGTTGGTTTTCAATCCTCCTTGTGAACTTTTCTAAACATCTTTTTGCTAGCACATACCTACCTCCTTATTCCAAAGGTTTCCAGAATCCTGGGGGTGTTTTCTACCCTGTTAAAATCTATATCCAGAGAACACAGAATTAAAGTCATTCACACATTTTCTGTGTGGCAGGTGCTGTGGCTGTATCTACCCTCAAGGGAGCTCTCAGGTTCATGGGAAAGCTAACATACAAATAAATCCTTCATGTGAAGAGTGTTGCAGCAGACATCAGCACAAGGGCAGGGACTGGGAGAAGCAAGAATGTAGGTGGTGGTGGTCTTGGGATGTCAAGAAAAGATTTACTGAAGACATGGCAACTTGCTCTTCAGGAAATTATTCTAGTGACATAATAGTAGTTGTCTATAATGGAGACGGTTGGGACTGGAGGCAGACAACAACATTAAGAGGAGGCAATGTAGTAATAACCAACAGTTAGCAAGAAGGATGAAGAAGAAGGGACTTGCGGCAGAGGTATTAAGAGGCAGACAGTAATTTGGATTTGATGAGAAAATAAGAGGGAAGAGTCTAAGAATATACTACACTGGGTTCAGGGATTTTTTTCCTACAGTGGGCAGCTAGTATTTTAGACTTTGTGGGCCATGTATAGTCTGGTGTTTTTTGGTAATCTCTTCTGTTTTTTGTTGTAATCTTTCAAAAATGCAAACGCCATTCTTAGTTTGAGGCATGGTTATGGTCTTTAGGCCCTAGTTTGCCAACTCATGTTCTACATGAAGACATCCCAAGGGGGATATCTTTAGTCAGATAAGAGAAGGAGAGAAGGTTCAGGCAGGCTGTAAAGAAAACTGAAAAGCACTGGCCAATTCTTCTAACTTGTTCAGTTTTATCACAAATAGAAATGCTCTCTCTCGATAAAGCTGAAATTTTGATACAATGGTCAAATTGCCCTTTATTGTACAATCTGATTTTACAACATATTCTTTGTTTTAGGAAATAAACCTTCGACTCATGATCTTGTAGTGTTTTTATTCTAAGTCCTACATGTCCAGTACATGCTTTTGTTTTGCATTTGTCAGTCTTTGGCTACAAAGTCCTAAATGTTTGGTATTAAGAATATAAGTTTCTATTACAAAGCCATAACTCATTATATATTTTTAATGGTGGTTGCTTTTTGGTTTGATGTATAATATGTGCTCAATGTTATTATTTGAGTCAATTAATGACAATGATAGATATCCATTGAAAAGTAAATTCGTGGTCATTTAAAAATCAAACAGCTTTAGAAGACTTAAATGGTCCCAACTTTGGGTGTATATTGAACAATTGGTAGAGATGCTCTTCAATACTATTTGTATTTTTACATTTGGATTAAAAAACGAGGCTAAGACATATTTCTGTTATATTCTAAACAATTTCTAGGCCTTCAATATAAAAAACTGCTTCTTTGCTTTCTGATTATGTATTAAAATACACTTACAGGTATGCATGCAATTAATTCCTGATCATCTGAAGGTGGATTAACCTGTTTTCAGATGGGGGTAGTTAAGGTACAGCAGGGATTTGGAATCGGGTATCTTCCCCTACAAGGGCATGCAATCAAGCCGTGATTATTTGCCCTGATTATCAGCAACCCAGTGGTTGGAGGACTGGGTTCCAGGTCTGGACGACTCGGTTCCAGGTATGGACACATGGAATCTGGCATACATCATTCACTCCATCAGCAGTCTTACCCAGCGTTTGGGTTCTCAGCTTCTGCACCTTGAAGAGCTGTCCTTCAACTCCAATCTTCTAATTACCTAATGACTCAGCCTTCCTGGGAGGTAAGATCACCCCAGATATTTGACTCATCTGCAAAGTGGTTAATCTACTGAAAGCTAATGAACAGTCAACTGTGATTTGATCTGAACTGTGCGTGGTTTTGAGTTATCTGTAGCTTACCTTATTTCCACCCACCCTCCAAAATTCTATCTGATAATCAAACATTAACTATAATTGCATATTGTCCCCCAAATTTCCCTATGCATGTAATTTTACAGCATTCTAACCAATCCTGTTTTTTCTTCCAAAAGTTTCATTTCTTTTCAGGGATCCTAAGATATAGCCCTATATATTTTAAATATGATACTCATGGGCATATGTAAAAATTGCCCAACTTATAAATTTGGTTTTTGATGTTCAACTCTGAAAACCTGGGCCGAAATTGATGTCTAAACTTAGGGAACAGTTTCCAAATGCTTTGAACTTTTTAGTCTAGCTAATTCTTTGCTCCAAAATGTGTTTACTTGATGGCATCATCCATATCTTTTAAATTTTTACTACATTCTTTAATTCTAATACATCAAGGCCAAACAAGTAAAAAGAAAAAAAGTTTAAGAAAAGAAAAAAGAACCAAATGAAGAAATATATTACTTTAAATTGAAACCCACAAAGTGCTTTACTCTTTCATTACCAGAAGAAGAGTAATTAACAGAATGGGTTGGTGACAAGGAGATATCAGAAAGACATGGAAAGAAGAAGCAATTTAGGAATCCAAGCAGAAGAAAAGTGAGTGAAGAGAGAAAGATAAAAAGTGAAAGAAAACCAAGAGGTCTTGCTGGCCTCATTCCAAGCTGCATGCCTTGGCTCTCAACACTTTGAATATAAGAGAAGTGGGAAGAATATTAACATTTGTAGGAAGGTTGGAGGCAGAGCACACACAAAATCCTGACGTTTCTGAATGAAAGCTGTGGGCGTGAAAGCAAAGTGAGCTTTGTTCTCAGTTATTTTTTTTCAAGAGAGTCTCATTCTGTCACTTAGGTTATAGTGTTATAATAGTAGCGTGATAATAGCTCATTGCAGCCTTGAACTCCTGGGTTTGAGTGATACTCCCACCTCAGCCTCCTGAGTGGCTGGAATTTTAGGAAGCCACGACGTCTGGTTCTCCTAGGTATTTCTATGAGTCACACTTTATATCTTCTTCTTATGTCTCTGGTAGGAGACTCAAGGTAAATCTTGGAGAATGCATTTACCTAGTTAGAAAACATAGCTACCAGTTTGTATGTGCCATATTATGTCTGGTACCATATTGCTAAATCAGATTGCTCAGGGAGCCTGGTTTACATTTGGAAAATATATTAGTCTGTTTTCATGCTGCTGGTGAAGACATACCCGAGACTAAGTAATTTATAAAGAAAAAGAGGTTTCATGAACTCACAGCTCCACATGGCTGGTGAAGCCTCACAATCATGGCAGAAGGCAAAAGGCATGTCTTACACGGCAGCAGGCAAACAGAGAATGAGAGCCAAGTGAAAGGAGTTTCCCCTTATAAAACCATCAGGTCTCATGAGGCTTATTCACTACCACGAGGACAGTATGGGGGAAACCACCCCCATTATTCAATTATCTCCCACCAGGTCCCTCCCACAACACGTGGGAATTATGGGAGCTACAATTAAAGATGAGATTTAGGTGGGGACACAGCCAAATCATATGATAATACACCTAGCTCCCTTGTTTCCTCTTAAACATTTTGTTTTCCTCCTCAATCCCTTAAATTTAAATATTTGAACAATACAATAAAATTAAAGTGACTGAGACAAGGTAGATAATCAATAAATATAATTCCCCCTGCTTCTGTTCCTTTATCCCCTTTTCTGGAACCTTACACTTGCAAGCTTTATCGTGGATGCCCAGATCTCCAAGGGTGCTATTCTGCAGGGCTTGGGGAATGCAACACAATAGAGGTCTCCACTTATTTCCTCCTCACCCTCAGAACTTGCATGGCTCTGGTAGTCATTAAAAATGTTCAGACATTCTACTTCTCTGCCTCCCAGGTATATCTGTCTCCTTGTGGTTGAATAAGTTCACATGACTAATTCTGGTCACTGAGTTGGGAGTGTAAGTAAGGATTATCTCTTCTAGGCCAAGGTGTTGAATTACTAGTGCAAGATTCTTTAGGGTACTTTTGTTCTAGGCTCTAGTGTCCAACAATATTTGAGATAGTGACTACTCTACTAGCCTGGATTCCTAGCCTGTGAAGAGATACATAGAAGAGACCCAGCTCACCTGCAAAGGACATGGAATGAAAGTGAGAGATAAACCATTGTTTTCAGAAGCCAATAAATTTTGGGGATATATTTTCCTTTAGCATAGCTGAGTTATAGCCTGAATAATACATTGTCTCATACTTCACCCCCCTCATTAGGATACGTTAAAATTTAGACTCGTTGAAGGCAAAGACTTTATCTATGCTGTGATGTTCTTTTATGTATACTCAGTGCTTGTGCAGAGCCTAGAGCATGGGGCAATAATCACTCAATAAATATTTGTTTACTCTAAAAATAAATGAAACACTCTACTGTTGTCATGGTGACAATAAGAGGTTAACAAATGTGGTTATTCATGCACATGAATTACAACTCTATTAGCTAAATAAGTCATAGGTTTTTGTTCCCAATACTACTTAATGGTGATTACAGATACATTGGAGGGCTGGCTGGAGATGATTCCAGTTAGATCAGTTTTCTGGGCTCTTTCAGAAAATGTCACTTGGGCAGCTACCTGAATGGCCTCATGAATAGAAAGGCTCTGAATCTACTTAAGACTAGCTATGAGTTATTGAGGGGGCTAATTGATACAACTGAGAGAACAAGAGAAAGAGCCAGAGAGTGCCTTGACAACTGTGTTAATAAGCCTAGCTTATCAACCTATCACCCTATATGTAGTTAAATCTTAGAACAACTTAACTATAACTTAGTTGAATTTTTGGAGAGATTCTAGCTGTGAATTATAAAGGACATTTCTTTTTTTAAAAAAAGAAAAAGGAAATAAAATTTTGCTTAATAGTAAACAAAATAGGTTTATTTATCTTGTCACTTTGGAATTTACTTCTTCTAAATAATTCCTAAAAAGCTTGCAAATAGGAAGATTTTATAGAATGACACCCTGCTCTGTGATTATAGTCCCTGAATACTAAAAGCAGTTCATAATAAAAGTATCAACATCTTCTGTTAAGAACTGTGTTGGGAATTCTGTGGCACGCTGGCGCCCAAAGAGGGAAGCTAAAAATATGGGTGAACGTTTCTCAGAGGCTGATTCAGGTTGTGAGAGCTGGATCCTGAGACTCATCCAATTACAACATAGAAAGGTCCTGTCAAATGAGCTTCAGCCAGGCCATCTAGGGTGGGTGAGGGTAGCATTAATGCATAGGGACAATAATCAGTGCTTAAATAGGTAGGTGGTGATGTTGGGTGTTAAGTAGTGCCTTGCTTTGTATCTAAACAGCGACCCTGGGTTTGTCATAAATGGCTCTTATTATTTTGAAGTATGTTTCTTCAATACCTAGTTTACTGAGAGCTTTTAACATAAAGGGATGTTGAATTTTGTCAAAAGCCTTTCTGAAGCTATTGAGATAATCATGTGGTTTTTGTATTTAGTTATATTTGTGTGATGAATCACACTTACTGATTTGCATATTTTGAACCAACCCTGCATCCTGGCGATGAAGCCTACTTGATGGTGGTAGATTCAATTTTGACGGGCTGCTAGATTGTTTGGCAGTATTTTGTTGGGGATTTTGCATCAATGTTCATCAAGTATATTGGCCTGAAGTTTTCATTTATTGTTGTGTCTCTGCCAAAATTTGGTATCAGGATGATGCTGGCCTCAAAGAATGAGTTGGGGAGTCCCTCTTCCTCATTTTTTTGGAATAGTATTAGTAGAAATGGTACCAGCTCTTCTTTGTATGTTTGATAGAATTCAGCTGTGAATCCAGCTGGTCATGGGATTTTTTTGGTTAGTAGGTATATTAGTTTGTTTTCATACTGCTGATAAAGACATACCCGAGACTGAGGAAAGAGGTTTAATTGGACTTACAGTTCTACATGGCTGGGGAAGCCTTATAATGATGGCAGAAGATGAAAGGCTCATCTCACATGGCGCAGACAAGAGAAGAGGGCTTGTGCAGAAAAACTCCCCCTTATAATAACCATCAGATCTCGTGAGACTTACTATCACGAGTACAGCATGGGAAAGACCTGCCCCCATGATTCAAATACCTCCCACTGGGCCCATCCCGCAACACGTGGGAATTCAAGATGAGATTTGTGTGGGGACACAGCCAAACCATATCAGTAGGCTATGTATTATTGATTCACTTTTGGAGCTCATTATTGGTCTATTCATGGAATCAATTTCTTCCTGGTTCAGTCTTGGGAGGGTGTATGTGTCCAAGACTTTAGCCATCTCTTGTAGTTCTTCTAGCTTGTGTGCATAGCCACAGCCAATATTATACTGAATGGGGAAAAGCTGGAAGCATTCCTCTTGAAAACTGGCACATGACAATGATACCCTCTCTCACCACTCCTATTCAAGATAGTATTGGAAGTCCTGGAAAGGGCAATCAGGCAAGAAAAAGAAATAAAGTGCATCCACATAGGAAGAGAGAAAGTCAAACTATCACTATTTGCAGACAACATGATTCTATATATAGACAACCCCATAGTCTTGGCCCAAAAGGTCCTTCAACCGATAAACAACTTCAGCAATGTTTCAGGATACAAAATCAATGTACAAAAGTTACTAGCATTCCTATTCACCAACAACAGCCAAGCCGAGAGCCAAATCAGGAATGCAGTCCCATTCACAATTGCCACAAAAAACATAAAATACCTAGGAATACAGCTAACCGGGGATGTAAAAGTTCTCTACAATGAGAACTACAAACCACTGCTCAATGAAATCAGAGATGACACAAACAAATGGAAAAACATTCCATGCTCATGGATAGGAAGAATCAATATCATTAAAATAACCATACTGCCAAAAGTAATTTACAGATTCAATGCTATTCCATCAAACTACCAATAACATTCTTCAGAGAACTAGAAAAAAACTATTTTAAGATGCACATAGAAACAAAAAAGAGCCCTAACAGCCAAGGCAATCCTAAGCAAAAAGAACAAAGGTGGAGGCATCACTTTACCTGGCTTCAAAATATACTACAGAGCTACAGTAACCAAAACAGCATGGTACCGGTACAAAAACAAACACATAGATCATGGAGTAGATTAGAGAGCCCAGAAATAAGGGCATGCTTCTACAACCATCTGATCTTCAACAAAGCTGACAAAAAAAATAAATGTTGCTGAGATAACTGGCTAGCCACATGCAGAGGATTGAAACTGATCCCCTTCTTACACCATATACAAAAATCAACTCAAGATGGATTAAAGATTTAAATGTAAAACCAAAAACTATAAAAACCCTGGAAGACAACCTAGGCAATACCATTTTGGACATAGGATGCACAAAGATTTTTTGACAAAGATGCCAAAAGCAACTGGAACAAAAGCAAAACTTGACAAATGGGATATAAGTAAACTTAAGAGCTTCTGCACAGAAAAAAGAAAACATTAACAGAGTAAACAGACAACCTACAGAATGGGAGAAAATATTTGCAAACAATGCATCTGAAAAGGTTTAATATCCACAATCTATTAGAAACTTAAATTTACAAGAAAAAAAACAACCCCATTAAAAAGTGGGCAAAGGACATGAACGGACACATTTCAAAAAAAAAAAAAAAAAAACAATACATGTGGCCAACAAGTATATGAGAAATAGCTCAATAACACTGATGATATTGAGATATATTGAGAGAAATGCAAATCAAAATCACAGTGACCATCTCACACCATTCAGGATGGCTATTATTAAAAAGTAAAAACTAGGCCAGGCGCAGTGGCTCACGCCTGTAATCCCAGCACTTTGGGAGGCCGAGGCAGGCAGATCACGAAGTCAGGAGATCGAGACCATCCTGGCTAACACGGTGAAACCCCGTCTCTACTAAAAAATACAAAAAATTAGCCAGGCGTGGTGGCAGGCGCCTGTAGTCCCAGCTACTCAGGAGGCTGAGGCAGGAGAATAGCATGAATCCAGGAGGCAGAGCTTGCAGTGAGCCTAGATCATGCCAGTGCACTCCAGCCTGGGCAACAGAGTGAGACTTCATCTCAATAAAATAAATTAAAAAAAAAAAAAACAGATACTGGCAAGGTCTTGGAAGCCAGTAATCTATTTGGAAAAAATAGAATACTTCTACACTGTTGGTTGGAGTGCAAATTACTTCAACCATTGTAGAAAGCAGTGTGGTGATTCCTCAAAGACTTAAAAACAGAAATACCATTCAACCCAGCAATCCCATTACTGGGTATATACCCGAAGGAATATAAATCACTCTATCATAAAGACACATGCAAGCATATGTTCATTGAAGCACTATTTACAATAGAAAAAAACATGGAATCAACCTAAATGCCCATTAATGACAGATTGGGTAAAGAAAATGTAGTACATTTACACAATGGAATACTAAGCAGCCATAAAAAAGAATGAGATCATGTCTTTTGCAGGAACATGAATGGAGCTGGAGGCCATTATCTTTAGCAAACTAAGGTAGGAACAGAAAACTAGATATCATGTGTTATCACTTATAAGTGAGAGCTAAATGATGAGAACTCATGAACACAAAGAAGGGAACAATAGACACTGGGGCCTACTTGAAGGTGGAGGGTGGGAACAGGGACAGTAGCAGAACAAATAAGTATTGGGTCCTAGGCTTAGTACCTGTGTGATGAAATAATCTGTACAACAAACCCCTGCAACATGAGTCTAGCTATATAATAAATCTGCACATATACCCCTGAACCTAAAATAAAAGTTAAAACAAACAAACAAAAAAAAATAGCGGCCATCCAACAGAATCTAAACAGACTGTGGTACAGAAAATAGAAATGGAAGTCATGAAGAGAGAGAAGGGACCTTGCACCTCTATAAAGTAAATTGAGTTTTAGAGTAGAACTCAAGTTCAACTAGAGCACCAAGCAAAAAGCTATTCTAGTGACAGTCAGAAAATGAATATAAAAAGATGTAGACAATAATTCCGTGGGAAAGGTACATTAAATATTTTTAAATAATTATTTATTTCTTTTACTACTAAAAAGTCAAGAATGACAGGAGGTAGATGAGATTTCTTTCCTTACAGTGATAGTCCTCTGTAACCAACTAATTATATGGAGACAAGTTATCAAGAATGAAAATTGTCTTGCTATCCTTTTAAATTTGCATATTATTAGTTCTTTTTGTTTTCAAAATTTGACTAAATTTTTCAAAATTTGGCAAAAAATAGAGATTCTAGATACTGTAAATATTTAACAGAACATGTGTTACAAAAGGATATAATAATTAAAATTAAATTATCACAATCATACCTTAGGTTTTACTTTGTAACTAAAAATTATTAAAGAGAAATGTGTTTAATTGATAAAGTTATAATTTATGAAGAATCTGTTCTTCAAATTGTAAACTAAACATGGTAAATTTGTAAGCAAATGATTGAGCTATTCATCATATATTTACATGTTTATAACAAGCAGCAGACTTCTAGATTTCTTACGAGCGATAGAAGATTTAGTGTTCAACTCACAGATCTCTTTTTACCCTCATCTTGGGCGATATCATCTCTACTCCTACATTTTGCTCTGTGGTATTATAAGTAGAGGACACAGCACAACATTTTAAGGAAGATTGAAGCCTACGGGCTCAGATTGCTTGGAGTTTGAATCCTGGCTCCTAACTCTGTGACTCAATCAACTTACTAACTGTGACACTTAGCCTCAATGTCTACATTTATACAATTGCTCATAATAATTTCTGCTGTATAAGGTCATTCTGGCCATTAAATGGGATGACAAATGTAAAGTTCCTTGACTTCATTAAATGATCTGTAAATTAGAGATATTATTTACTATCTACACATGTAAGTCCCTGTGGGTGTTGCACAGGAACAACACATTCAGGCTGTCAAAATAGAACTTACTGTCTTCACATCTAAATTGACTTCTCTCTGAATTCCCTATCTAACTGTTTCAAATCTAATCTCCTAGATCTAACCAATCACTGAAACTAACAATTTTACTTTATATATGTCTACCACTGAAACTAACAATTTTACTTTATATATGTCTACCATTGCCTTAGGTTAACCCTTCACCCTTGGCAGTCCTCAGTCTCTCACCTGCACTTCCGTATCAGCCTCTACTTTGTCCCCTTTATTCTAGCGCTCCACTTCCCTTTCCTTCTTCCCACTCCATGTTATTCATCCTCCGTAAAGCAGTCAGAGTGTTCCATCTAAAGCACAAAGCTAAATGGGTGACTCCCTTAGGAACTCCCAATGGTTTCCCCTCACTTATGGAAGTAAGTGAGCTCATAGCGTGATTTACAAACTTTAGGTCTCTTGTACTGCATCCAAGCTTTTACTTTATTATTTTCTTTTCCTCCAGGAAGGTATCCTTGTATCCCAAGTTAGGCAAAATATCATGCAGTTTGCCCACACACAGTCTATGATTTCCTCTCATTGATCACTTCTATATGGTATTGAAATCATTCTTGAGGATGTCTTCTCCACTTTACTGCAAGCTTCTAAATTGTTATGATGGCTTGCTCATCTTTGCACATTAAGGGCCTGATCCTTAGTAGGTTCTTGATGTTTCATGGAACTGTTGAACTTTATTTAATTTTCCTCAATATTTCTCTCTCCCTTTCTACCATCAAGAAATAAAAGGAAAGAAGATTCTGTCTCTTACATTTTCCATACTTTTGGAAATACCACAGCTCTGTTTCTATCATTTTCCACTATTCTATTTCAGGAATTGGGATGCTGGGGCAAAAACACCTTACGAAAGTCCCATAATGCAAATCTTTGTGAAAAATTGGTCATCTACAGACCATTCTGAAGATCCAGAACCAAACTTAGAAAGAATTGAGCAACCTCAGGGAATCTGAATTTGCTCAGAAAAAGCAAAACTAATAAGCAAACGAAACCCATTACAGGTAAGGAGGAGAGGAAGATATAGTCTTCTCTGAGGCTAGACCAATTTAGATGACCTCTAAATCTGTGCTGTCCAACATGGAAGCCGCTAGCCACATATGGTTATTGACCACATGAAATGTGGCTTCTACTGAAATGAGACATGCTCAAACTGTAAAACACACCATCTTCAAAAGACTTAGTACAAATAATGAAAAATACCTCACTAATAATATTCTAATATTTATTATATGCTGAAATGGTACCATTTTGGATATATTGGGTTAAATCAAATATATGATTGAAATAAATTTTACCTATTTATTGTTACTTTTCTTACTGTGGCTGCTAGAAAATTTAAAACTATATATATGGCCTACATTGTATTTCTATTGGACAGCTCTAGAAGATGGAATAACACCCTATAATTATGTCTTCTAAGAGGATTTGAAACACGGAATACATATCTTCAGTCAAAATCCCTGAGATGCTCCTTTGGGAATCTAATATCTTGTTTAGGCAGGGTCATTGAAGAACCAACTTGTATACTTAGGAGTTCCTACAGCTAAGTGTGAAGAAAAACCAACCTCCACAAGTCAGGTATTAATAGCATTCTTAGGCAGATCTACTTCTAATTTCTCCTTTTGGGGAGACCTGGGATTCAGTTGAACAGTCACATGTTCCCCATGGCTGAGTCACTTCCAATGGGGTATGAACAATGGTTGGGCAACTACTGAATGTCTGCTAAGCCAGCATGTGGCTAATTGGCCATATGCCCAGATTATTACAGCTCCCTTTGGGTCAGTAACAACCCTGGTTCTTGGGTAAATAACAGCTCACCTCTCTGAGGTGAATTAACTCTTTCAGGGCACTAGGGCACTATTTAGAACACCAGAAAAAAAAGTAATTTATTCAATGACCCTCTAAGGATACCCTGGAGTGCAGAGAGGAAGCTCAGCAATTTGAAGCTCACATAGCAATTCTGCAAAGCCAATTAGGGGAACAAGACAAATTAGACGGAAGTGGGCAAAGTCCAATTGAGATATAAAGACAGTTTATGTGAGCAGGATGTAATTGCCTAAGTGGGAATTTGGCTAAGAAAATGAGGCTTTTCTGAGAAGGACTTTGGAAGGAAAGAATAAAGCATGGTAAGAACTCAGTTCTATACAAAAACAGTTTGTATGCTTTCTACTTTAAAAATAACATTTTCAAAGTGTTGAGGATTTTCTGCATTTTTCCACTTTATTTGAGCTACTACACCCCATTTTTGAATACTAAACTGGAAGTTAGGAAACTTGGCTTCAAACCACAGTGCTACTGTTAACTAACCATGTAACCTTGGGCAGGTTTCTTTCCCTTTATGGTTCTTATTTTCCCCATTTATTACATGATGTTAGAGATTGTGTTGAGATACAGATGCTTTTAGATAAGATTAGGTGGAAAGACCCAGGAATGCCCAATCCTACCCTAGACCAGAGCCACTGGTACGGAGATATATAAGCAAGGAATGATAGCCCAAGGAACAGACAAGCACTTTACTGTTAGCTGGGCTTTTTGTCCCAAAGTCCAAAAATAGCTCCAGTAAACTGGGCTAGAGCATATAGCCCAAGTTTCCATATGCCTGAAACCCTAAAGCAGAATTTTACCACACTCTTACTGGCTGCAGGAAGGAAATGAAGAGAGTGCAAGTGATTTGTTTTGCTTTTTAAAAAAATAGGCCTTTGGTATGTCCCTTCCTTGTGTTACAAGAGAGATCTAATGCACAGTGGATGCATTTCTGCATTGCTCATTTCTGCATGCTACCACATGGCCTCATTAGACTCATCAGCCTTAGCTGATTAGGTCTCCTTCTTGAGGAGAAGTGAGAAAGCGGTGGGGGAGTTCATCAGGGAGGAGAGATATGGAGAGTTTTTCTTTTTCAGAAGACTCCTGTTTCTTCTACTTCTACTGCTATATCATTATGCTTTCCTCATGAAAGTCTGAGACCCTTTGCTTTTACCTGACTTAGTTATTAGGCAGTCTTCTATTTTGCATTTTTAAGACAGAACAGAAAAATTTCCTGTTGATTGCTTGCTTTTCTTACCTAGGCATTTTTTGAAATCTTTTGAGAAAGCTTACTAAAGACCCCTATCTTGATAATTTAGATTAATAGCTCCTTTGACAATCAAGCAATAATAATGATATTCATCACTATCACTCATGCAGTACTTATTATGTGTCAGATGCCATTCTAAGTGCCACAACATATCAATGCATTTAATCCTTACAACAAGCCTAGGACGTGTTTTAATTATAATTGGCATTTCTATTTTACTGATATGAATACTGAGGCACAGAGAGGTGAAGCAACTTGTGCCAGGTGTCATGGATAATGGGTAGCAGAGTCAGGATCTAAACCCAGAGTCATGGCACTTAGCCACCAGTTGTACTGTTATTCAGTGTCAGTTTTATCCCTTTGGTTATACATTTTAATCACCTAATAGTTTCCATTTATAGAAAAAAATAGATTTAAAAGTTTAAAATCCCACTTTCATATTAATTTAATTCATATAAAGTGCTTCCAGTTGTATGTAAACAGCTTATATACAAGTGAACAGTGATTATTAAAGTGCTGTAATTAAGAACACATGAACATATCTATATTTGTTGTAGCTAATGTTTTAATTGCATAATAAAATTTTGATAATACACTGTAGTAATTATAAAACATCTGAAAGTTTTATTTTATGCAAAAATGTAGTATAATCATGGAAGTCTAATGATGTTTAGTGCCTCTATTTTCACCAACTTTTTTTCAGACAGGCAGAGATACAACATGCAAGTCACTCACTCAAAATTAAGCATAACATGCATCACTGACCTATGCCATGTTCTTGTCATTCGTTAAGTTGCAAAATTCAGCAACTTACAATGAGTATTACTACTATTGTACTGGTGAGTTAATATGATTTGTGAAAAAAATCATCCCTTACATGCCTAGCAGAGGGATGACACACTTCAGGGACTTGTTTTGGTAAAGGATTTTCATTTACTATACCTCTTAAGTGAGAAATTCTGAGGCCCTTACATCAGCCAGTGGCAGTGTGGCACACAAAAGAGCAGCAGTTTGAGTGTCAAGTGTTCTAAATAATGCAACAGGTAACTACCTCATCTGGGTTTCAAAATCCCTTAATGCTTATTTGAATTTTTCTTTACAAACACCTATCTAATACAAACCTTCCATTTTTGTCACAATTAAATGCAAAAAGCTTGTGATTTGGATTCTGAAATTAGAACCTTATCCTCCTAGCTCTTTTCACCCACAAAGTTTATAAACACTAAACATTGTTTTTATCTTCTCTGACTTGAAAGATTATCCTGAACAGGAGTAGAAATCTAAGGCCTCTGTGAGTCACATTTTCTATAATGATTTTGAAAAAATATCTGCAACTTCCTTTCCCACGTGTGACTTGATTACATGCTGCTTTGTCATCTAGGTTGAATATGCATTGTGGGTGTAAAAATAAGTATCCTGACATAAGCAAAAGGCTTATTTTTCAAATACCATCATTTTCTTATTTTCTGTATAATTTTTGTTGTCACCCCTGGGTCTCCATTTTTACTTTACTTTTTATTTTCTTGTCTTACTTTTCTCTGTTTTTAAAATCTTATTTCGGTCTTTCCCTTCCTCACTCTTTTATTTCTGTAATTCATCATTTTAAAGGAATACCCTGTGGGTTGGAGGTTAAGAGGAATGGAGGGTGAGTGAGAAGAATGGACAGAGGGAGGTAGCAATATATTTTAATTGTCACCATCTAGTAGAAGCAGTAGAGACATCATCTTTTCAATGCTGAAACGCTGCAAACCAAAAGCAATTCTGGCTACAAAACTGCAGCTAAAATTGCCACATTAGCTAAATGAATAAAAAAGCAAGATCCAAGTATATGTTGCTTATCAGTGACTCAACTTCAACTTAAAGGACTCTCATAGTCTGAAACTGAAGGGATGGAAAAAATATGCAAATGAAGACAAAAAGAGAGCAAAAGTAGCTACACTTATTTCAGAAAATAAACTTCAGGTCAAAAACTGTAAAAAGAGACAAAGAAGGTCATTAAATAGTGATAAATGAGTCAATTTATCAAGAGGATTTAACAATTTTAAGTATATATGTGCCCAACATCAGAGCACCTAAATATATAAAGCAAATATTAAAAGATCTAAAGGAGACACAGACTGCAACATAGTGGTAGGAAATTTGAACATCCCACTTTCAACATTGGACAGATCATCTAGGCTGTAAGTCAATAAGGAACCATTGGACTTGAACTATACTTTAGACCAAATGGACTTAATAGACATATACAAAATATTCCAACCAACAGCAACAGGATACACATTCTTTCAAGTGCTCATGGAAAATTCTCCAAGATAGATCATATATTAGGCCATAAAACAAGTCCTAACAAATTTAAGAAGATCAAAATCATATCAAATTTATTTTCCAATCACAATGGTATAAAATTAGAAATCAACAAAATGAATTATGGACAATTAACAGTGGAAGTTAAATAATATGCTCCCAAAAAACTACTGGGATAAAGAAGAAATAAAAGAAGAAATTTTAAAAATATCTTGAGACAAATAAAAATGGAAACACAACATACCAAAACTTACTAGATGCAGCAAAAGAAGTTCTAATAAATAAGTTTATAATAATATATGCTTACATCAAGAAAGACGAAAAATATCAAATAAACAACCTAACATTATATCTCAAGAGACTAGAAAAATAAGAATCAACTAAGCCCAAAGACAGCAGAAATGAAAGAGGAGACATTACAATGATAATACAGGAAGTCTCATAAGAGACTAATATGAACGATTATATGCCAAAAAACTCAACAATCTCAAGAAAAGAATACATTCCCTGAAACATATAACCTACTGAGACTGAATCATAAAGAAATTGGAAATCTGAACAAATAATTAATAAGGATATTGAATTAATAATTGAAAAAAAGCCAGTGAACAGATGTCTTCACAGCTGAATTGTACCAAGCATTTAAAGAACCAATACCAATCTTTCTCAAACTTTTCCATGAAACTAAAGAGGAGAGAATATTTCAAAACTAATTTTATGAGGCCAGCATTATCCTGATAACAAAGCTAGCAAATAAACTAAAAAGAAGGAAAACTAGAGGTCAATATCTTGATGAAGATAGATGCAAAAATTCTCAATAAAATACTAGCAACCCGGCCAGGCACTGTGGCTCACGTTTGTAATCCCAGCACTTTGGGAGGCCAAGGAGGATGGATCACAAAGTCAGGAGTTTGAGACCAGCCTGACCAACTGGTGAAACCCCATCTCTAGTAAAAATACAAATATTAGTCTGGCGTGGTGGTGCACGCCTGCAATCCCAGCTATTCGGAAGGCTAAAGGGAGGAGAATCACTTGAACCCGGGAGGTGGAGGTTGCAGTGAGCCGAGATCACACCACTGCACTCCAGCCTGGGTGACAGAGTGAGACTCCACCTCAAAAATAAATAAATAAATAAAAATAAGAGCAAACCATATGCAATTGTACATTAAAAGAATCATTCACCACAGTTACGTGGGTTTTATCCCTGGAATGTGAAGTTGGTTGAATATATGCAAATCAATAAATGTAACTCATCATATTAATAGAATGAAGAACAAAAAGCATATGATCTTCTCAATAGATGCAGAAGAAACATTTGCCAAAATTCAACATCATTCCATGATAAAAAGTCTCAACAAATTAGGTATAGAAGGAATGTTCCTCTGTGCAATAAAGGTCATGTATAAGCCCATAGCTAACATCATATTCGATACTGAAAATTTGAAGGCTTCTCCT
The DNA here is from genome assembly GCF_029281585.2 of Gorilla gorilla gorilla. Lineage (NCBI taxonomy): Eukaryota > Metazoa > Chordata > Mammalia > Primates > Hominidae > Gorilla > Gorilla gorilla. The sequence continues at coordinate 83,170,890 of NC_073235.2, read as the reverse complement.
TTAAGGTCAAGAACAAGACAAGAATTCCTATTTTCTCCACTTCTTTGTGACACAGTGTAATACCAGAAGTCTTAGCGACAGCAATTAGACAAGAGGAAAAAAATAAAAGGCATCCAACTAGAAAAGAATGAAGTGAAATTGTCTGTTTACTAACAACATGTAGAAAATTCTAAAGACCCCGCCAAGAAAGTGTTAGAATTGTTCAATGAATTTAGTAAAGTTGCAGAATACAAAAGCAATATACTAAAATTAGTAGTATTTCTGTACATTAACAAAGTACTATCTGAAAAAAATAAGAAAACAATTTAATTTACAATAGCGTAAAAAATACTTAGGAGTAAATTTAACCAAGAAAGTAAAAAATATAAATACTGACAATGATAAAATGTTGATTAAAGAAATTAAAGGTGATATAAATAATAGAAAGATATTTTATGTTCATGGATTGGAAAAAAATGTTAAAGTGTTCGTACCAAAATTCTTTACAGATTCAGTGCAATCCCTAGCATAGTTCCAATGTCATTTTTCACAGTAATAAAAAAATTCTGAAATTTCTATGAAACCAAAAAAATCCTGAATAGCCAAAGCAATCTTGACCAAAAATAACAAAGGGGGTGACATTACACTATGGGATTTCAAAAAATATATATATATTTATATATATTATAATGTATGTTATATATGTATATAGTATATATTTATATATACTATATACATATATTATAATATATACATATATAATACATACATTATAATATATACATATATAATACATACTTATATATAATAATGTATATTGTATACATTATAATATATATGTATATATTATAGTATATATACTTCAATATTATAATGTATATAATAACGAATGTTATATTATAATAATGTACATTATATAATGTATATAATAATGTATACTATATATGTATATATAATGTATATTATAATATATACATATAATATACATGTATATATACATGTATATTATATATGCATGTATATTATATGTATATATGTATATTATGTATACATATATTATGTATATGTATATACATATGTATATACATATATATTATGTATACATGTATATTATATGTATATATTATAATATATACATGTATATTATATATTATTTATATTATATATTATTTATATATAATAAATATATATTATTTAAATATTTATTTATATTAATATATAATAAATATATAAATATATTATATATAATAATATATAAATATATATTTATGTAAATAATATATATTTATATTATATATATTTATATTATATAATATAAATATATTATATATAAATATATAATATATAAATATATACAATATAATATCTTTATATTATATACATATTATATATATAAATATTTATATATTTATATATTGTATAAATATACACTGTGTATATAAATATATACAATATATTGTTATAGATAATATTATATATAATATATTATAATATATACATTATACATGTTATATATTATAATATATTATATATTATATATACATTATACATATCTAATATGTATATAATATATACCATATACATTATAATATATGTGAGCATATGTAAGTATATATTATATATTATACTTATATATTATAATATACATTATAATATATAAGTAAAGTATATACTTTATATATACATTATAATATATAAGTATATATAAAGTATATACTTTATATATACATTATAATATATAAGTATATACTTTATATATACATTATAATATATAAGTATATATAAAGTATATTTAATATACATTATAATATATATATTATAAAACTACAGGTATCATAATAGACAGTACTGGCATAAAAACAGACATATCTGCCAACAGTTTAGAGAGCCCAGAAATAAACCCACACATATACAGTCAACTGATTTTATGTTTTCTTTTCTTATTTTACATGTTATGTGACATGGCAAAAGTCAATTAATTTTCTACAAAGGTGCCAATAGCATACAATGGGGAAAGGACCATCTTTTCAATAAATAGTATTGGGAAACTAGATGTCTACATGAAGAAGAATCAAAATGGTCCCCTGTCTCACCCACTACACTAGAATCCAGTCAATATGGATTAAAGACTTAATTGTAAAAGCTGAAACTATAAAACTACTAGAAGAAAACAGAAGAAAAGCTCCATGACATTTGTCTTAGTAGGTATTTCTTGGATATGACCCCAAACACGTAAGCAATGACAGCAAAATTAGACAAATGGAATTGCATCAAACTGGAAACTTTTTGCACAGCAAGGGAAACAATTAATAAAGAGAGAATCCACAGATTGGGAGAAAAATATTGACAAATCATACAATGGATAAGGGGCTAATATCCAAATATGCAAGAAACTCAACACACTCAATAAGAAGAAAACAAATCACCTGATTTTAAAAATACTGAAGGACCTGAATAGACATTTCTCAAAAAAATAAAAACAAAACAAAACAAACAAACAAAAATACAAATGGCCAAAATGATGGCAATAGTGACTCACGTGGTGCTGCCACTGCGAAGATGCTCGCTGCAGCAGGGGAGGTGTGGCTGGGGCTGCAAGCTCCAGGAAGCCAGAGGGAGCCAGGAACAGGCAGGAGCCCTGCCCTCCTGAGCACAGGAGCAAGCTGCCCAGCTGTGACTATGCACCCAGGCATCTCTGCATTCTTGGGGGCCTGGGAAGCTCCCCTGACCCTGCAGGCTCGGAAGTGCCTGCTCCTGTTGCTGGGCCTCTCTCTGCTCCGTGCACCTTCTCCAATTTTGTGACAAAGTCGAGGCCAAGCCCTGGCATTGTCATGGCTGGGCCAGGTGTGCACACACTTGGAGCAGTGCTGACATGCCAGACCCTGCCACCTTGTCCCCCTTCAGACTTTGGGCACCAGTGAGCATGGGAGAGAGGCCAAGGGGAGGCTGAGGGCAGCTTGGCATGGGTCTGCAGGTGCCCCTCAACACAAACAGCCTGGGTGCCATGGGTGCTGTGGGGGCGGGTTGATGACGGCAAGAGGCAGACACACTTCTGGGCAGAAAGGTGTGTGTCCCTGGTGGAGCCCCACCTTCAAGCCAGGGATGGCCTGCACCCTGGGGGCCAGGCTGTCAGTTATGGGTGGAGTCCATAGGGGGAGTGAGAACTTATGGTGATTTTTCTGGGCCCGCACATGGCTGCCCAGGGACCAACTGGCATGCACTTCCTCCCTTCTGAAACCCATAAAAACCCCAAATTCAGCCAGACTCACAGAGACGACAGGACAACCTGCCAGCAGATAGAAGGTAACCACTTCGGGCTTCCTCAGCACTGAGGACTGCACACTCATCATGATGACCTGCCTGCAGATAGGAGGTACCCACACCAGGTATCCTCTCTGCTGAGGCCTGCACTCATTGGGGTGACCTGTCTAAAGAAAGAAGCTACTGACTTTGAGTCTCCTGAGAGCTGTTTTGTTGCTCAATAAAGCACCTCTTCACCTTGCTCACCCTCCAGTTGTCCATATACCTCATTCTTCCTGGACATGGGACAAGAACTTGGGACCCACTGAATGGTGGGACTGAAAGAGCTTTAACACAAACAGGGCTGAAACATTCCCCCAAACTCACCACATTGAGGGTGATAAGAAGGAGAGAAGAGCTGCGGCCCTTCTAGAAGCCCAGACTTAGGGGTTCCCTGAGCCAGGGCTGTGACACCTTATTTGGGGCTCTGTGGTTTCTGGCATCTCCAAGCTTCTGGGCACCACTGCATCCCCTTTGTCCAGATGGAGGTGCCCACAGCAGAAGGCGCTTGTGGTGCATCTGGTCCAGCTGCAGCCTTGCACAGAGCTGGCACCTGTGCCAACATCTGGAGCTGCCTGCTCCACTGCATCCGGCATGCCTGGCTGTGTGCCGTGGTAGGACCCTGTGCTCACTCACACACCCCTTACCACCCTGCACCTAGCTCTCCCTTGGCAGGTGTGGGATCTCGACCAGTAGTGCAAGCTGAGTGCTGCTTGCCAGGCTGAGTGGGCAGAACAAGCCCAGTGGGCCTGAGCAAAACTTGGGCAAAAGTGCCACCAGCCACAGAGGTTTCTGGCTGGTGAAACGACACTCCAAGGATCCTGTGACAAATAGATGTATGAAAATATCCTCAACATCATTAATCATCAGAGAAATGCAAATTAAATCCCCAATGAAGCATCATCTCATACTAGATTGAGTCTTATTAAAAAGTTGAAAGACAACAAAGGTCAGTTAAGGATGTGCAGAAATTGTGGTATCATAAATTAGTACAGTCATGGCAAACAGTATAAAGGTTCCTCAAAAAACTAAACATAGAATTATCACATGATCCAGCAATCCCACTTCTGGGTATATACCCAAAGAAATTGAAATCGGCATGTTCATTGCAGCATTATTCACAGTAGTCAAGATATGGAAACAACCTAAGTGTCTAACAAGAGATGAATGGATTTTAAAAATGTGGCATATATACACAATGGAATACTACTCAGCCAACTGGCATATAGCAGCTGTTCAGTATCTGTACATGTAATCTAAATGTTACAAAATTTCTGCCATACTATTCCTGTGGTAGTGAATGTTTCACAAGATCTGATGGTTTTATAAGGGGTTTCCACTTTCGCTTCTGTCTCATTTTCCTTCTTGCCTGCTGCCATGTAAGGAAGTCCCTTGCTCTTCCGCCATGATTGTGAGTCCTCCTAGCCATGTGGAACTGTGAGTCAATTAAATCTCTTTCATTTATAAGTTACCCAGTCTCAGGTGTGTCTTTATTAACAGCATTAGAACAGACTAATACAATTTGCATTCTCAACATAATCAACTTGTTCAAACCTCCCTCTTATAAAAATAACCACATCCCTGGGTCCTACCTCCTCTAGGAGCTGTCCCCCCTCTTTTTCCTCTTGCTTGCTTCCTCTTCATGGCATCACTTTCTCCTTTCTTCCCCCAGCACGCTGCCATCAGTCTCTCTCATCTCAGCTTCTTCCTTGAAACTACTTCTTTATTTAGGTGATCTTTCTTCAATCTCTATGTTAATTTACTTCTCTGTAGTTCTCAAATACCTTAAATGACTTTGACTTTCTTGAAATTCTTTCTCTTTTTTCTGTAAAGTATTCTCTTCTTGGGCTTTTCTGGATGTGTTTTTAAAGTTGGCTGTATAGATTTACATTCCTTCAATAGTAGTTATGCATGTGTTTTTTCCTAATATGCTTTCCTGGAGCTGTTTCTCTTCAAATATTTTCCCTAGATATCTTCCACATACATAAATTTAATAATCTTTTTCACTCCAGTGACTTTAAAATCCATATCACAGTCCAAATCTCTTTAATAAGCTCCAGGCCAGCATTCAACACAATATATTTATTTTCTTCCCCCCAAATTACCACTCCTCTTTCTTCTCTTATTTTTGGCTAGGGTCAATAATATCTCGTCTAGTTACCTTTACAAAAAAAAGCAAATCTGAGATCAGATTTTGTATTTGAGTATTCCTTCTCATTCACCTTCTCCATAGAATTTGTCTTGAGTTGAATTTGATTCTACTGCTTTAGTATCTGTAGAATCTTCTCTCCTACAGTGACTGACTCAGTGGAGGTCTTCACCTTTACTATATCAGTCTTCTAATTTATCTCCCTGTGTCCATTTTGTATTCATTTCAATTCTTCTTCATTTCTCATTCTAAAAGACTACGACCAAGTCAGTACCTTGCTTAAAAGCCTTTTACAATTCCTCATGACACACAGAGTTAGATTTGGGTGTCTGGCATGTCAATGAGTCCTTTGTAATGTGACATCACCTCACCAAGTCCCACCCGACTCCATCTGACTCTCCCCCTTGCCCTGTACTTTCCCTATCCCATTAGGAGGACAAGTTCACATACTGGTGTTTTTGTCCAAGCCACATTTTCTACACTTTCTACCTGGATTCACCCCCAGGCTCATTGCCCCTTGTGCCCAAACAGACACATACTACTCATATCCTGGAAACAACTACATCTTTGTTTTTCCACCTCGGTTCAGGATTTTGGAGATCTCCTTAACATGCCAGATCTGGTTTGGATGCTCTCTTACACGATTCTGTGACACCAAATGATTTCCAATAATAAAGTTACATTTGTTAAATCAAAGAAGTATGTTGTGTACAATTTTGTAATTTAAGCACCTAGGACCATAACCAGCATGTAGCAGGTGTTCAGTACCTGTAAGCGTAATATAAACCTTACAAAATTTCTGCCCTCACACAAACACCCATCACCTTTTAAGAAAAATATTTAATGGCATCATTTCTTACATAATTTTTTAGAACTCCTATTTGGCTATACTTTCTCATTCTATTCATGAGGTCTCTTAAATATATAGTTAGGCACCACATAACACCATTACTGTATATATCATGGTGGTCTCATAAGATTGTACTACTATATTTTTATTGTACTTTTCTATGTTTAGATACACAAATACTTACAATTGTGTTACAATTACCTACAGTATTCTGTACAGTAACACGACATGCAGGCTTGTAGCCTAGAAGCAATAGGCTATACCACATAGCCTGGGTAAATCTAGCAGGCTATAACATCTATTAAGTACACTCTGTGATGTTTGCACAATGACAAAATTGCCTAATGATGTGTTTCTCAGAAGCGTATCCTCATTGTTAAGTGACACAGGACTGTATTTAAAATATTTTTGACATAAGGTTAAACAAAATTAGAAGGATGAGATTTTATTTCTAAAAGCAAACTTACAAGATGGATGATTACAAAGATGTATCTTTAGGGACAACTAGAAGCCATCAATTTAATGTAAGTGTGAAATGTCTGCTAGCTTCCATCACAATGACTAAATCTTTCAAATATCTATTTTCTTAAGTAATTTTTTAAAATGTGTACTTCATTTAGGTGTCAGGAAAATGTACCATTTCATTTGATTAGTGTAAATCAAATTGCTGCAAACTGCTCTCTGAACCAACACCACGCTGTTTCAGATGCACATTAAGTAGTAAATCAACTTTATTGGAAATGCTGGGTCTCATCTTTTCAGAGGGAATGTTATGTACTTTTTCCAGAGGTGCAATAATTCTTTTACATTTCTGGAGTCTCTTTAGTAAATTGCTTCTATTTAGTAAATTATCACTGCGCTAAGTAGCCCAAAGTAATGAAAGTATTATATTAAGAAGTGTCCAAAAGTCAGATCCCTGTTGTATTCCCTAGCTTTTAGCCGCATGTATTTAGTTTTCTCTTCTTATCCTCTCAGAGATTTCTCAGATACCTTTGCCAAACTTTTGACAAAGATCTGCCAGCATCCATTGGCCGGGCATTATGTTTTATGACCTGCTTCCGGGCTGTTTTTGGACTAAAAGACTGTCAATAATTAGAGCACAGTGAGGTGTTTAATGAAAGCATGCGATGCTGCATCCCAGGGATGAAAGCAATTGTTTGTGGCCAGAATCACACTTATGTTCATCTGTTGAATTAATTCATCTTCTATGGCATTTCTCATTATGATAGAAAAATTTATCAGCAGCCTTATAAAGAGTAGGACTGGCTCAATTTCACTTTTAAATGTGTTGAAATCACATGCTGTGAAGTGTGATTTTAAGTATTGCTCAGAAAACAATATTATGTTAAAAAAGCTCTGTCAGGTAGAAGAAGATGCATTTTAGATATGGAAAGCTTCCTTGATGGGCAGCATAAAGTATGTGTTAGGGAAGCTTTTTTCTAAAATTAAAGCAATTTAACCTAGCCCTTTCAACATAAGATGATTACTTCTGCTTTACTGAAAATGCACGTGTATTGAATCTGCTCAAATATGACAGCATGTGTTTTCTACTCTCTGGACATACACATATTAACACATTTTAACTGCCTTGTAGTATGACATTTTAGCCTACATGGTTTTAGAAACAGTCCTTGCTACATGCTTCACCAATTGCAACTGCAGATTGAATGGTCCTTTGAAAGCACTACCATAAATACTTCTGCAAATGAGTGATCTGTTCACATTACATCTGCTAATGCTATCTTATGGCAGAGCAAACAAATAGTTCAGACATCACATCACTGCACATGAGAATAGTAAGGGGCACTCTGGTGGGGTGTAGAACATCGTTTAGAATTGCATCAGTGATTGTCTTTGAGGAGCTAACCTGCCCTTTCAGAGACATATTTCTTGACAGCCTGTCACAGGGAGAGCTATGGATGTTCAGTGAACAAAGAATAATGCTAACATTGTATATGTTAAAAAGCCACAAACTTTAGTCTCAACAGCTTCTGACAAAATGTAAACATTTCCTTAGGGCTAATAGAATTTTGGAAAAAAAGAAGGATCAGAAGAGATAAACACAATGACAATTGCAAAAAAAAAAAAAGATTATCGCATATAATTTATAACATTATTTATAATGAATTTCACAGCTGTTTTAAAATGATGACTGGGAAATTTATTTTATGTCTGAAATCTAAGCAGGTATTGTAAGTTTTACCCTGATAATTTCATTTCTCACAGCTTTCTCAGCAAAAGTTTACCAGAAATTGTTTATACCTTTCTCAGTCCAATTATTTTTATTTGTGAAACAAGAAATAATTAAAATATTTTCCATTTTGATGTCAATGTGAGATGTACTTCTGCATGAATGGCTAAAAATGGCTGACCTTTTTAAGATCTGTCTTTGCAGAAAAAGATTCATTGTAGTTTTCAAAGGAAAGAAACTTAAATGGGAAATATATCTTTATGTTTTAAAGTAACTCAACAAACTTTGGAAAATAGACCAATAATTTTTTTATGATCAGTCATATCATGTCATGTCATCTTCAGAATGAGTTGATCACAGCTAAAGATACAATATTCATAGAGTCAATCTTCTCATTTCCATAGCACAGCCAATAATCTGCCAATGAAAAGGCCTTTAGTACTCATTTGTACAGGATGCAAATGTTTCGGCTTGGCAGCTTGAAATGAAAGTTTCATTTTTAAAATCAAATAAAGATCTTTAATGCTCACATGAATCAACAAATTCTAGAAGTCTTATAACATGTGCTAGCTGCATTTCCCATGAGTTAGACTAAATAAGCTGTTCACTTCTCAGCTATGTTTTTCTGCTTTTGAGATTTTTAAGATGTCATCCTATAGGCAAATAAAACAAAAAAATAAAGAGATTGCTCTGTCAACAGAACTTTCCTGTTCTGAGGCTTACACAAAGGAAGCTTAACTAGTAGCTTTAGTACTTTGTGAAGAAAAAAACTATACTGAAAAAGATGGTTGTGTTATAATTAAGAAAGTTTTTAAAAAATGTTTTTAAAATAGAAAATGGAGCATAGAGAAGTTCTAGAATTTCTTCCAGTTGCACTGCTCACTGGGAGTAGGACAGAGCTCTTTTGATTTACAGACTCCTGCTTTTCCCTACTCTTGTGTCTTCCTCTATGACAATACTAGCTTCTGCTGCAAGGAACGGATCATGTTGGGTGACCTATTGAAATTTCAGCCGCCTCCTTTCTTCTTTTTATTTCTTTCTTCTGATTCCCCAAATTCTTTTCTCCTCAACCTAATACAAATATATTACAGAATAATTGACAGTCTTAGAGCACAAACTACCACTATTATGGTAATCATGAGACCATTATTATTATTATTTTGAGACGGAGTTTTGCTCCTCTGGCGCAGGCTGAGGTACGGTGGCATGATCTCCACTCACTGAAAGCTCTCCCCCCGGGGTTCAAGCAATTCTCCTAACTCAGCCTTCCAAGTAGCTGGGATTAAAGGCACCACCAAGCCCAGCCAATTTTTAGTAGAGATGGGGTTTCACCATGTTGGCCAGGCTTGAACTCCTGACCACAGGTGACCCACCTGCCTCGGCCCCCCAAAGTGCTGGGGTTACAGGCATGAGCCACTGCGCCCAGCCGAGACCAATATTCTGCTTTGAGAATTTGCTGTGGCATAAAATAAAATTAGCTAGATTAATGTTCATAGAACCTTACAGTATTCAAGAAAGTCACTACCAACATTGCCAAATAGATTTAAGCTAAGCACAAAGGGAAAAATACAGAAAAGCACAAATCACACAGTCCTGGTAACTGTCTTCTGAAAAGCTAATGTAATTATCCTTATAGGTATATTTGATAGGTCCTTACTGTGCAGAAGTCTGTCCTAGGAGTTAAGAAATAATAGGATTCAAGAAAAACATACTCCTCTTTCTTCCTCAAGGAAATTTCAGTCTGACCAATCAGGAGTTTGTGCCACACAGCCAGCACAGTGTTCACCTAGAAAAACTAGTCCAACCAAACAGTGATTCAGGGTACTCCTGTGACTAATTTATATTCTCACTCAGCTGGGGAAAACTCACCCTGAGGACTTGAAATTGTGTCCCGAACTGGTGGGTTCTTTGTCTCACTTCAAGAATGAAGCCGCGGACCCTCGCGGTGAGTGTTACAGTTCTTAAAGGCGGCGTGTCCGGAGTTTGTTCCTTCTGATGTTCAGATGTGTTCGGAGTTTTTTCCTTCTGGTGGGTTCGTGGTCTCGCTGGCTCAGGAGTGAAGCTGCAGACCTTCGCGTTGAGTGTTACAGCTCTTAAGGCGGAGCGTCGGGAGTTGTTCGTTCCTCCCGGTGGGCTCGTGGTCTCGCTAGCTTCAGGAGTGAAGCTGCGGACCTTCGCGGTGAGTGTTACAGCTCATAAAAGCTGTGTGGACCCAAAGAGTGAGCAGTAGCAAGATTTATTGCAAACAGAGAAAGAACAAAGGTTCCACAGCGCTGAAAGAGACCCCATCAGGTTGCCACTGCTGGCTCGGCAGCCTGCTTTTATTCTCTTACCTGGCCCCACCCACATCCTGCTGATTGGTAGAGCCGAGTGGTCTGTTTTGATAGGGCGCTGATTGGTGCGTTTACAATCCCTGAGCTAGACACAAAGATTCTCCACTTCCCCACCAGACTCAGGAGTCCAGCTGGCTTCACCCAGTGGATCCTGCACGGGGGCTGCAGGTGGAGCTGCCTGCCAGTCCCGCGCCCTGCGCCTGCACTTCTCAGCCCCTGGGTGGTCGATGGGACTGGGCGCCGTGGAGCAGGGGGCGGTGCTTATCGCGGAGGCTCGGGCCTCACAGGAGCCCATGGAGGCGGTGGGAGGCTTAGGCATGGCGGGCGGCAGGTCCCGAGCCCCGCACCGCGGGAAGGCAGCTAAGGCCCGGTAAGAAATCGAGCGCAGCGCCGGTGGGCTGGCACTGCTGGGGGACCCCGTACACCCTCCGCAGCCGCTGGCCCGGGAGCTAAGCCCCTCATTGCCCGGGGCCGGCAGGGCCGGCCGGCTGCGGCGCGAGTGCGGGGCCCGCCAAGCCCACGCCCACCTGGAACTCCAGCTGGCCCGCAAGCGCCAGGCGCAGCCCCCGTTCCCACTCGCGCCTCTCCCTCCACACCTCCCTGCAAGCTGAGGGAGCCGGCTCCGGCCTTGGCCAGCTCAGAAAGGGGCTCCTACAGTGCAGCGGTGGGCTGAAGAGCTCCTCAAGTGCCGCCAAAGTGGGAGCCCAGGCAGAGGAGGCGCCGAAAGCGAGCGAGGGCTGTGAGGACTGCCAGCACGCTGTCACCTCTCAAAATGACCCACTGAAAAGCAGTATTTTACTGTCTTATCTCCCTCTCCTTGACTCTGAGAAACAAGGGGCTGAAATCCAGTATAACTCCACCTAAATGTATTCTCCTTAGCCCAGGTGTGCTGACTTGTTTCTAATACCACCCAGGGATTCAGGGATACTATTAGTGGTTTACTGTTAAGCAGCAATATCATAACAGGGAATACTTTCCTTGGCTATGGGTCTGTGTTTTGAAATACTATATAAAATACTTATAAGCATTACATCTGATTATTTAACACAGCAGCAGTCTTTCCTTATAAATACACACACACACACACACACACACACACGGAGAGAGACAACAATGGAAGAGAGAAGAATATCTGTCTCATACCAACATCTTATGTTGTATCATTTCCCAGGCGGCTGATGATTAAAGATAAATATATGCAAGCTGTATAATGACTGTAAACAGCCTATGATTCAGGAATAAACTACTTTCACGAAAAACTAATGGCCAGAATGCCTCTCTATATATGTACTAAGACTTGGAAGGAAGGAAGAAAGGAAGGAAAGAAGGGAGGGAGGAAGGGAGGGAGGGAGGAAACTGAAGAAGGTGAGAAGAGACCTATATTTTCCTACCAAATTAAATTTCCTGCATTAAAGGGAAAAGAAAACCTGGAGGTGATATTTTGGTTGGCCTCATACATCAAAAGGAACATTGTTGAGTTACATCTGGTATCAAATAAAAAGTGTTCATGTAACTTTAAGATTGACTGAGCCCCAATACCCTCTTCCAACCATGGTGAGTGATACTGCAAACTCCCTGGAATCCATTTTCTATCCGTTTGTTCAGTATTTGTTATGCACAACCACTTAGCTATTTGCATCACACAATTTGTATTTTATCATGAAGTTCAACGTCCATGTGCTCTGTGTCTTCTTGTGTGACCCTAAAGCAACTGAGGGAAGACACCATGTTGTGCAGTCTCCATCACTGGGTATCTACTGCATCTACTATCTCCAGCTAATCCAGGAGTAATACACAGTTGTCCAAAATAGAACTTCTTATCATTAGGATCTTCAAATCATGCACAAAGTTTAACAGAAATACATTATGTCCTAATTATACACGTTAGCATTACCAACAGAGGAGATTTGAGGCTCAGTTTGGGGTTCTTTTGGGCTATTGATTATTCTTGCTTTGAAAACCTTCCAGGCAGTAATCATGTCTATGAAAAACTTTGGGACCTTTTCATGAGCTGAAGTTGGGTAGTGCTGTTTTCTGAAAAATGACTTGATTCCTTACAGACATTCATTTGGCCTATATCTGGACAGATAACCATCATTCTGGAGCCATCTCTGAGGTAGACTTGATGTATCCAGTGACCATTTAATAGAAGGAAGAGATAATGGCAGGATACACTGAGATGTCTTTAACAGTGACTTGCTTGCATTAAATGTCAGGACAATGTGCTTTAACAAAACATCCATAAAACAGAGTTCAGTGGGTGTTTGACAAAAAAAATGAAATATTGTGTTAGAGGGATTAAAACTGTGATAAAATCAAACTTGCATCTGTTTAATTTTTTTCATCAATTGTAACTCTTCTTTTGGTATTGGTTAGCAACCTAAAAATAATAGGATCCAACATGTTACAACAATGTGGCTGAGTGTTCTTTTCAATTCTATTCAGAGAAACACAATTATAATTTTAAAGGGCAGTGTATGTGTGTGTGTTTAGGAACTAGTTTTGTATAATTTTTTTATCATCTTAAAAACTATTATTACTTGATGTGGATGAATTTTGGCCATAGATATCCAAGTTCCCATATTCGTTTTCATCATAAGTCTATTGTTTTAGTTAGAAGCTATTTTTAACCAAAACTTATATTGTATGAACGATTTATGTATATGGACAAAATGAAAAAAGCAGACAATAGCCCAGGTGTCTTAAGAATGCCCTGATGCTATGAAATTATATGCTGTCTTCTCGACTCATACGACTATATTCATTTTAATGGTTTTAGGGCCTTAAGCCCAACCATCCCCTATAACACTGTTACCCACTATTCATGATATAATAGATAGATTGAAAGAAAACATTTGGGAGGCCCAGAGGATTCATAAGGGGAAACACACTCTGAAAGGTTAAGGCAGAGTAAGATTGTGGCTGATGATAAGGCCTAATTGAGGAAATTTTACTTTAAATGGAGGAGCTACTGAAACAATCTGTAAGGGAGGTAAGATGGTAGGAGCAGAGGTTTAGATGAATGAGCTGCACAGTAGTGTGCCAAAGGCAATCTTCTAGAGAAAAAGAGGCACAAAAACAGTCAAAATGGAAAGAGATTCACATCTCCAGTGTTGCAAAGTAATAACAGGCAGCAGTTAGTTAATATTTACAGATGGGAAGGATTCAAAGATAACCCTAAGTTTTCATTCCAGCTGGATAAGACAACAATTGAAAGCTAACAGCATTAAAAATATAAAGAAAAAGAAACAATTCTGGATGGTAAGCTATTAAATGTGTTTTAAAACACTGAATTTGACATAAAAAAATTCATATTAAAATATACTTAGGAGTCTTTATATTTGCATAAAGATTTATATTTTCAAGGCATTTTCTCATGGTATTCTGTAACATTCTCACAACTTTAGGCACTATTATTATGCCCATTTTACAAATACAAAACTGAAGGTCAAATAAGTTGAATGAATTATTTAAAGACACAGCTTACAACTGCAGAGCTAGGATTCTAACACAAATATCCTGATTCCTGAGTCTTGAATAAATGTTTATATTTGTTATTTGGAGACAGAAGATTAGAATTTGTCCCTGAGATTTTGGAAGTTATTAGTTAAGAGAAAATAGTGAAAGACAAAACCAGGCAGAAGGAATCACAAGATAGCAGATAGGTCCAACATTTATTGTATTTCATTCATCTATGTTTCTTGGGTTGAACTGTTACCTACCTTGACTTCTTTTCCTGTCTAGCAAAATATCTTTTAAAATGATGTAAAATCTACTATTTTCCCTAGTTGATTCCCATACCATTCTCCCTCTTCCGTCTGCCCTTCCCCACAGTGGTTTTCTTTTCTCTCTCTCTTTTTTAAAGCCACAGCAGATCACATATTATCTATCTTGCCATCTTTGCTTCATGCCATATCCTACTTCTGATTTTTCTCTTTTGCTGTGAAAATTATACTTAAGTGAAAATCTGTAAGTTGAAATCTAGTCTCATGTCCTGTGAGTCTCCTAAAGTTTGCTTGAAGAGTAATACCATGAGCTCAAGCAGTCAAGATAAAAGTAACCTTGAATTCAGGGAAGAAGAGGAATTAGTCAAATGAGCCATACCTTATCCAATTAACTGAAACCTCCCTGATGATGCCTATCGTCTCTGTATTTTCAGCTATCGTTCTTTCTTGGGAATTCCCAGAATAAAAACTCCAGCTATCTGAAAAGTCTATTTTATTTTAAATGTATTATTCCACAATGTGGAAAAATAGTATATTGTTTTAAGGGGTATTTTTAATAATATAAAATCAATCAAAGAATTGGTCCCTTTCTTAAAAGAAATTGTTTCATATTGTTGGGTAGAAATTGCGTGTGTGTGTGTGTGTGTGTGTGTGTTTTGTGTGTGTATGTGTGTATGTATGACATATAAAATCGCATAGGTGAAATAATATAAAGAAATGTACCATTATAGCCTGATGACATTTAGTGGAGAATGTTCTTTGGAGCATTGAAGGGTGGAGTCAGGCTCTAAAAAAAGGGAGCGATCTAGATGGTGGAAATAGGATGGGATTCCAACTGGGGAAAATAAAAAGAAGCAAAGCATAGATAGGCATTAGTACTAACATGTGCAAAGGACACAGAAGATGTGGACCTGCTAGAGAAAAATGAGTAGGAACAGACTTAAATTAGAAGTTAATGTCCCCCACTTAAGCTTTGACTTTCTAGGACTAGTTTAAGTAGTAGTTTTTGACTCATTTGATCCATCTTTTTTCTCTCAGTCTCACTCTCTTTTTAATATCTGGCAAAAGCTTAAGGACAAAATTTAGCCAATTAAAGTTTTTCCTTAAAGTGGCATTTATTTTTTAACTTATTAAAATAACTTATTTATAGATGCTCCCCTAATTAGAGGCTAATTTAGAGGCTACCAAAAAAGAAAATAATTAGAGTCTACCAAAAAAGAAAGAAAAACACTGGCCTTGGGAACAAAGATTAATATAAGTACAATTTATAGTTTTCTGGGTCTACATAATAGTACAAGTACTATTTGCCCATATTTAATGGGCAAATAGTATCAAATGATGACATGAAGCAGTTTAAAGACAAATAATGACATTTGTCTAGTAGCCCCTGGCACACCTGTTCTCAATTTCCCCAGAAGACACCTATAAAGACAGAGAAAAAAAACAAGTCACAATGGTACCAGAAAATAGGTCTGAAAGTTTGCCTCTGCCTGAATTAGGAGTGAAGTCTTTTAAACTGCAAGACTAATGTAGCTAGGTTGGTAATTGAAATGGGAGTAATAAGGTCCTGTTATTGGTACTCCTGAAGGAAGTAGGAAGGTCTTCCAAGCCTCACCTTCCCCAGCCCTACCCCCATCACAGTTGGATTCCAGAATACCGGGCAGTTTCCCCTGTGCTTTATAGCTGTTATCCTTGGAGGGGTTTAGATATACCATCATGCTATCTCAGACATTCAGGGTTTGCAACTCCAAACATCAAGTGCATGATGTATCCTGGAAGGTGCTCTGAGCCTAAAAATAGGCTGGATAGGTTTATTTTCTGTGTTGACCTTAAAATCTTTTCATATACCTCTTGGAAAATGGACTCAGTGTAGACACTTCATGGTTTGTGTTCTGCTCTTCAGCTGTTTGGGGAGACTGGTCAGAGTCACGTCTTCACACAAGGTTCTTTCAAAGCTGGAGGGCAGCTCAGCTACAGTAAAGAACTGTCCTTGAATTTCAGCTGGATACCTTTCAGATTTTCAGTTATTTCCTTGATCTAGGGATAGACTGGTGCATTTGTGAGAATTTGGGTTGCAGAAATGTCCTATGTTTCTTATTTTGGGGTTTAGCATTTCTGTGCAGACAGCTTTTTTGCTGTTCTTGGTCCTCAGCAATGACAATGGCTCCCAGGAGATTACTATTTTTCCCCCCTGCTGGCACTAGATCAGAATAAAAAAAATAAAAAAACACTGTTTAGCAGCAATCCTTAGTGTCCTTAGTATTATTTTTTTTCTGTGGTTAGAAAAGTGACTCCCAGGTAGATAATACCTATCTCTACTCTCAGTCCACCCTTGCTTCAGCCCCAGTCTTCAAAAGGATATTAGCAAGGTTTTTATTTTCTCTGAATTATTTCTACTTTCTCTTATTTTTCTGCTTTCTTGCACTGTTCTCTTAAGAAGTGGTGTCATCCTGCAATTTGACCCAAATTGTATTATGCAAGGAGTTGAATAAATTTATATTGTCATAACTACACTCAGAAAAATTACTGAGGGGGCTTGGAAAAACTGTTTGAGGAGCAATTTTGGATATGGCAGTGAGATGATAATGGGCAGGCTCAAGAAAAGATAGATTACCATAGACTGCCCTCTGACAGGGGTGGTTTCTGTTAGTGGCATGACAACTAACTGGGTGTGCTAATTATGCAAGTTTGGTGGAAGGCAGAGAAGTGTTTAAGTATAGCTGGGCCTCTTCCAGTCTGCCAGCTCTCAGACCTTATAGTGCAACTCTACCTTCCTGGGGGGTCTCAGGAACTCATATCTGAATTTTCTGCACCATCCCAAGGTCTTTAGGTTCTGCAAAGTTGAGCTGCTCTCAGATATATGCGCCCAGTTACCTCCCTTTGCCATTCCTCATCTACTGCCTAGGACTCCCTATCAAGTCTCAAGTCTGCAAGATGACACTCTGAGAAACCAAACATTGAGCATATTTGAATGGAGTAATGGAGTTGTGGAGAGCAAAGGCACGGAAGAAGGGACAAACCTAAGTTTGATGACTGTGGATATGCAATATTCCAGAATTTGATGACGTTAGATAATCTCTCTTAGGTTTTTCCTTTTTACAAAGAAAAAAGGAGAAAGAAAAACAAAATCAAAGCCCCTTTAGTTTAGCTTGGATAAATTTCTCCCGTTGAATGCAGAATAGTAACTAAATCAGAGGTGATGATTTTAAAACAGGTTATCTTTGCATTGTAGCTTAACACAAACATACAAACACAAAGTGTGAGAAGATGGACATCAAGTAGGTAAAGAAGGATCTCATGTGCTGCTCTTCACTGGTGGCCAAATTGAGGCCGTGTTAAATGTACTATAGTAGAAACCTACCATGCCACTTCTTAGAGACTTTGCTATCCTGAGCAGCAGCATTTTAATGAATAACTGGAAAAAAATCTTATTCTTTGTGGGTTTAATGCAAATTAAGGTAAACCCAAAAATGTCTATATATTCTTAGCTTTTCCAAGGTTTGAAGTCACTATCAAGATAGAATACCATTATTGCAATCTCACTGTTAAAAAAATTTTCTGGAAATAAGGTCAGGAGGATGCAGCATGTTCTTTCAGTGTCATTCCAGGGCATTGTTAGTGAGATCAAATATGCTGGGTTGCCAGGGTCTTTCCTGGTTTTAACTCTAAGAATCCAATGTCTGGGAAACCCCTCTGTTCCTGAAAAACCATGGCAGGTGATTCTCCTGAACAACCACAGATTGTCTAAGTGCCTGAAGCATATACTTTTATTTGACTTTGTTATTTACTATTATTTAAGGGCTCAAACTTGATGAAGTTGCAAGTTGATCTGTAGACCTTGTCTGGTAAAGATGTAAATAGTCTAATAGAAAAGATAACCCCCAAAGGTTGTCTTTTTATTGCCCTACAGGATATTATTTAGTTTTGTATCTACCTTAGAAGTTTTAACTTTCCTTTTAAAAATGTTTATAAAATCCACTTTCTCAAACTGCTTTACCATTAATAAATAATGGTAATAAGTTATAAATTAATAATGTGTAAATAAGTTAAAAAGTAATGACAATAATAAGTTAATAAATCTTTGGCATGTGTTCATTCTATATTTGTGTAACAGTCATATTTTAACTTTAAAAATGGATACTTTGGCATTACTAAAGAAGATTAGACCATCATGGTTTCAATGTAGTTCTTTTAGATAATCATATTTTAGCAAAAATATACACATATTTCTCTGAGCTTTGGTTTACTCATCTTCAAGTATGAGAATAATATAGGTTTTCTGTGATAATCGAATGAGATAATGTATATAAATTATGAAGCAAAATGCCTTGTATATTATAAGGTTATATTTATGCTGTACAGTCAATGATATTAACTCACTATGAGATTTCTGCCTGTGGGGTTTTCAACATCTGAAAGCAGGAAAATATTTCTGCTAAGTTTTTTCAATGTATTCTCATTGTAAGAATCTACGTGATTAGATCCTTACGATCAGTGCATGGTTTGCTGTTGATCTTAAGTCTTTTTTCCTGTATCACTATTCAGGATGCACCGTCATTTTATATTTAGGGGAAGGATTAATCCATCCTACGTGCACTACCTTGCATTTGTTCTTACTGAATTTTATCACATTTAACTCAGACAATTTCTTAACATTTTTAGCATCATTATGAATTCTTCTCAAATAAGTCTCTGAACATTTTTGTTATGTTTTGTGAGGATAACATATAAAATAGAAATTCTGTATGGAAACATCCAGTTTTTTAGATTTAAAGGATCTGAAAAAATTAATTACATAATAAAAGCCATTTTAATCTAACAATTTATTTCTATATTATATACTTTGAACATTTCTTTAATATCTTAAATTAACCAATTAACCTCCAGGGACTTCTATTAACACAGCCGAAAGAAAATAAATCATAAGTTTATGTTTTCAAAACTATCCAAAATTTATTGATACATTTCAGATGCTCTCTTAATATCTTTTCCTTTTCATGATATTTGGAAGTCATTATAAAATATCATAAAACCCCTTCAGGAAAGGTATCAGAGTGACAAAGGGCACTATTGTACTTCAGTACAAATGTAGTACAGTGCAGAGAGAAAGAGATTGCCTGTCGGGTCAGATAGACTTGAGTTCATATCCAAGAGCTGTCACATGCTAGCTATGTGATTTTGACTTAGTTGCTTTATCTCTCTAAACCTTAGTTTACTCATATGTGAAGCAGGGATAAGAACAGTGCTCATTTAACATGAGTCCTCTGTTGAGTCAATGAGATAATAAAGTACCTTGCAGGGTATGTGACACAAGGCATTCAATGAACTTTAGCTGTTTATTTCATTATTGCAGGATGACTTATCAATTCAAAATATGGCTGTATAACCATATACACATATTTTACAATATTAGACTCATAAAGAAGGGCAGAGCAATCAGACAGTGATAGGAAGTAAGACTTTTCTTGGCTTTCTGCATCCCTTATTATTACAAAACTGAGCGTTGATCCAGGAAATATGACTGGTTGTGGCAGGAAGTCAGGGACCCCAAACAGAGGGACCAGCTGGAGCTGTGGCAGAGGAAAATGAATTGTGAAAATTTCATGGACATTTATCAGTTCCCAAATAATACTTTTATAATTTCTTATGCCTGTCTTACTTTAATCTATCAATCCTGTTATCTTCGTAAGCTGAGGATGTATGTCATCTCAGGATCACTGTGATAATTGTGTTAACTGTACAAATTGATTGTAAAACATGTGTGTTTGAACAATATGAAATCAGTGCACCTTGAAAAAGAACAGAATAACAGTGATTTTTAGGGAACAAGGGAAGACAACCATAAGGTCTGACTGCCTGCAGGGTCAGGCAAAAAGAGCCATATTTTTCTTCTTGCAGAGAGCCTATAAACAGATGGGCAAGTAGGGAAGATATCACTAAATTCTTTTCCTAGCAAGGAATATGAATACTAATACTCTCGGAAAGGAATGCATTCCTGGGGGGAGGTCTATAAATGGCCGCTCTGGGAATGTCTGTCCTATGTGGTTGAGATAAGGACTGAGATATGCCCTGGTCTCCTGCAGTACCCTCAGGCTTACTTGGGTTGGGAAACTCCACCCCGGTTCTCTGCTCTTGAACCCTGTTTTCTGTTGTTTAAGATGTTTATCAAGACAATACGTGCACTGCTGAACATAGACCCTTATCAGGAGTTCTGCTTTGCCTTTGTCCTGTTTCCTCAGAAGCATGTGATCTTTGTTCTGCTCTTTGCCCTTTGAAGTGTGTGATCTTTGTACCTACTCCCTGTTTTACACCCCCTCCCCTTTTGAAAACCTTAATAAAAAAGTTGCTGGTTTGAGCCTCACATGGGCATCATGGTCCTACTTATATGTGATGTCACCTCCGGAGGCCCAACTGTAAAATTTCTCTCTTTGTACTCTTTCTGTTTATTTCTCAGCCAGCCAACACTTATAGAAAATAGAAAGAACCTATGTTGAAATATTGGAGGCAGGTTCCGCCAATAACTGGTAGATAGAATAAGTACCTCCAGCTGGTTCAAGGAGCACAAAGATAGACCTAAGGGTAGAAGCCTTAACTGTGCCTGATATTTGAAGAGATTAAAGGATGGGATATGAGTCAAAAGCCAGGCAGAACTTGATTACTCCCAAAAGATGTAGCATTATATCTCATTTTGAGGTTCCTGCATTCTCCAAACCCATATAGCTGAAGCAATATTGGGGTCTCAAAGATAAAACAGGAAATAACTTTTGAATGGACACAAACTATGGAGTGGCAATAAAGTCTCAATTCTTAAACCTACTTCTCCAAATCAGTATAGAACACAGTCAAATTAATCTAATTAAAAAGAAAACCATTTAAAGAATATGTGACCAGTAAAATAAAAGCAGAATTTGCTTTGTAAAGGCAAAATTTTCTTAGTTTATTGCCTCAGCTCTACTTGCTACATGCACCAGCTAGATTTAGCTTTTCTGATTGAAGGCAGGTTCCCATTTCTTGCCTATGTTTAATATGAAACATGAAATGAGGGGAGAGGATAGAAAGCTTCTTCTTTTAGATAAATAATCAGCAAATAAGTATATGAAAAAATCCTTAACATCATCAATTATCAGAGAAATGCAAATAAGAACTACAATGGATATCCTCTCACCTCAGTTAAAATGACTTTTATCCAAAAGACAGGCAATAAAGAATGCTGATGAGGATGTGGAAAAAGGGAAACCCTCATACACTACTGGTGGGAATGTAAATTAGGACGGATACTAGGGAGAACAGTATACAGATTCCTCAAAAAAGTAAAAATAGAAATACAATATGACCTAACCATCCCACTGCTATGTATGCACCCAGAAGATAGGAAATCAGTGTATCAAAGAGGTATCTGCTTTCCCATGTTTATTGCAGCACTGTTCATAATAGCCAAGGTATTGAATGAAACTAAGTGTCCATCAACAGATGAATGGATAAAGAAAATGTTATTACATTATGTTACAGTTTGTTGCTGGAAGTCCCAAATGGAGGGACCAGCTGGAACTGTGGCAGAGGAAAATGAATTGTGAAAATTTCATGGACATTTATCAATTCCCAAATAATACTTTTATAATTTCTTATGCCTGTCTTACTTTAATCTCTTAATCCTGTTATCTTTGTAAGCTGAGGATGTATGTCATCTCAGGATCACTGTGATAATTGTGTTAACTGTACAAATTGATTGTAAAACATGTGTTTGAACAATATGAAATCAGTGCACCTTGAAAAAGAACAGAATAACAGTGATTTTTAGGGAACAAGGGAAGACAGCCATAAGGTCCGACTGCCTGTGGGGTCAGGCAAAAAGAGCCATATTTTTCTTCTTGCAGAGAGCCTATAAGCAGCCTAAATACACATACAGTATGTGTGTGTATTTATTACACATGCAGTATGTGTGTGTATTTATTACACATGCTGTATGTGTGTGTATTTATTACACATACATAATGGAATATTATTCAGCCATAAAAAGAATGAGATCATGTCACTTGCAACAACGTAAATGAAACTGGAGGACATCGTATTAAGTGAAATAAGCCAGGCACAGAAAGGAAAAGCTCACATGTTCTCACTCATATGTGGGAGCTAAATATTAAAATAACTGAACTCATGGAGATACAGAGTGAAATGATGGCTACTAGAAGCTGGGAAGGACAGTGCAGAGGTAGGAAAAGATGGAGTTGGTTAATGGGTATAATAGTTAGATAGAATGAATAAAATCTAGCATTTGATTCTACAACAGGGTGACTACAGTCAAAAATGATTTATTGTATGTTTAAAATAAGTTAAAGAGTAAAATTGAAATGTTCCTAATACAAAGAAGTGGTAAATGCTTGAGATGATGGATAATCCAATTACCCTGATGTGATTTATGAGACATTGTATCCCTGTATCAAAACGTTGCATGTACCTCATAAATATATATACCTACTATGCACCCATAAAATTAAAAATAAAAGGAAGAATCTGCAAATAATGAATTGGAGAACAAATTTGGGCTGCAGGTTGTGTTATGCTTGCCCATGAACTAAGAATGGTTTTACATTTTTAAATGATTGGAAAGAAGCAAATGATTGGAAAGAAGCAAACAAACAGAAAATGAGGATTATACAGTGGAGACCATTTGTTATTCCAAAGCCTAAAATGTTTACTATCTGGCCCTTTACGGATAATATTTAGCAAACCCTTTATATCTATTATCACAAGCCCAATTACAAAAGCCTTTTAGAATAAGCTTCAGCAAACTTTTTCTGTAAATGGTCAGAAGTAAATATTTCAGACTTTGTGGGCCAAATGGCTGTGTTTCAGTAAGATTTTATTTGCAAAAACAGATAGCAGGCAAAATTTGGCCTATGGGCCATGATTTGCTGACCCCTTTTTTAGAAGACTTCTCTGAAGACCGAACTTGATATATTTACTGGACTTCCCGTTATATTTTCGCTTTGACTTCTTGGGCTCTGAACTTGGTTTATTTTTTTGTAGCATTTTAACCCAAATATTGCCTTCTCCAAGCACCATGATGGAGATCCCTATATGGGCTTTCATTTTTCTAGATTTCCAGACTTCTTGGCAATGACCTCTTGCTCATTTGTATTCACATTTTCCATCAGAGCATGCCTTGTCTTTCTTTACCCATCTGTTCTGAAGCACATGTCTCAGAGTGATGCTTTCTGTTTTTTCACTTAGACTAAGTCATTAAAAACAATTCTAGTCTTAGAGGAATCCTTATTTCTCCATAGGAGGCAGTTAGATATCCCAACAAGACTGTAGGTTTTGGAGTAAAGTAGATCTAGGTTCAACTTTTCACTTACTGACTTTCTACCAGAAAGAAGGTAGACAAATTTTCTACTTCAAACTTTCTTCCCTTATCTTTAATATCTATACTTCAGGCTGAGGATTAAACATGTAAATGTATGTAAAATATTTGGCATGTTGTAGGCATCAGCCAGTATCTGTTTGATGATGATGATCCAAAATGATTGCTGTAATTGCCTCCTAGAATGATTCTGCTTTAAGTCTTCGCTCTTTCCATCTATTATGCACGCAAATGTTGAATTAATCTTCTTATGATGCCTTTTTCAAAATCTGTCTTTTTGATTAAAATACCTAAAATGGTTTCCACTGGTACAGATGGACTCTAATATTCTAATAACCTGAACTCATAGATGGTGTTAGGACTAAATTTCCTCAGTTGGGGTTATCCAGATTAGAAATCCTTCGAGAAACGGGCAAAATTTAGCCTGTATCACAATGAATTTAACTCTTTCACACAGTATTTTCTACTAATTTCTGCACAGCACTCACTCATGCACTCATATATCCCCAACCCAGGTAAAAAAGTAGTTCAAATGTGGCATGTACATCAGCATCTATACCTATATCTGTCTAATTATACTGAAAATTTACCTGATTATGGAGTGCTAATTTAAGCCTTTTTTGAGAGATAGTTGGAATGCAATGCTAAAGACACGACTCTGTCTCTAAAGTGTCTTAGAAGCTAAAAAGGAAATGTCAGTAGGATCCTTTTTGGCAGCATATGCTGAGCCAGAGTTAGGAGTGTGAGAGATTTATTGGAGGTAATGCTCACAAAAAATAGGAGGAGGAGGAGGAAGCAGGTCTAGGCAGGGAAAGCTTTAGGTCATGGTGCAGACCTGACAGAATCTTGGCCAACAAAATCGGGGAGCTCCAGAGCAAAGACTGCCTGTTAGAGGAATCTTGCATGCACAGAAATGACCAGGTCTACTCCTCCTGCAGAGCTAGATCACTAGGCACTGCCCAGGAAAAGCATGGCCTTGGCTTGAAAGCTGAGGCAGATCCTGCAGAGGGAACAGCTGGAGGCTGTCAGCTCACTACACCATTTACAGCTGAACAATTGTTTTCTTGAAGGGACAACTGAATAACACATTTCCATACCTGCCACTGGGAGACAAAGGCAAAAAAAAAAAAAAAGGGGGATTTCTGCAACATAAGAAATAATAGAAGTATATATAAGCTAAATGAATTAATGTATCAATGCTAAGAAGGACAGCATTGAGAACAAGCTGATTTAAGTTTCATTAGATCTCAAATAAGTGAAAAATCAAGTATTTCCAGAGAAATGTTTCAATGATCGATGTTTTTAGACACAATATTTATATGTTTGCCTACACTTGTGTTTAAATTATTGTTTTGACTTAGAACTTTTGATTTCATAATTGCAATTTTTATGACTGAGTGGCTGGATGTTTGATTTGTGTATCACTATCTGTTAAAAAATAGAGCTGTAGTTGATAAATTCATTCAGAATTTCTGAAGTGGGAATACTCCATATTGCTGTAAGATAGAATATTAACTTATATGTCTTAAAAACATTTCATGTTCAAACTGACTGGAGGAAAGAAAAGGAAAAACAAGATAGACATAGATCTTTATTGAAAAATTTCTAAGGGCCTTTAATGTGTGAACACATATTATAATCTCAAATGGTAGAAAGGGGCAGGGTAAAGAGAGTATACAGAATTTCTCACACTTAATGGAACATAGAGCCAAAGCTAGTCTGGGTATTGCTGAACTAATGAACTTTAAGTTTATCTATGTTAAGTAATTTAGTCAATAGTTGCTATATTTTCAAATATCAAAAAAAGACTAATTTCTTTTTCAGTTTTTATCTGTATATTTAACATTAGATAGACAAAGCCCAATTTCCCATTTCATTGTTAAAGGAAAATGTTCTTTCTAAAATAAATCTCACATTTTGAAACCATTAGTTAATACCACTAACTAGAGGCTAAAGGCAGCTATAATTATTTGCATCATCATCTGGAATTGGCTTTCCTTTTAATAGAGCCCATTTGCACTATAATAAAAAGCAGGATCAGAACTGATTAAAGCTGGCTGGAGCAGTTTTCATTTAAGAATTTCTCTTCCTGTGTCAGCCAATGTTTGTCTCTTAATGTTATTTTAATGCAATCATTTTATGTTTGAAAATGAAGGCAATCATGTCAGTCCACGAGCTGGCAAAAGACAGTTATTGATTTTTACAAATCAGTCACCTTTAAAAATCCATATGAGATGAATATTTATTATTTTGAAACTACAAATCAGTTTCTGTAGAAACAAGAATGGATGCATAAAAAGGCAATGAATTTAGAAAGAATGAAAATGTGAGAAATAGCTTGCCTTAATGTGTTCCTTACATTGTGTCATTGTAATAAACATCCCTCATTGAGTATTTCTCCCAAAGTAGCAGTAATTTTCATTAGCTTGCAATGTGCCAAATGCAAAAACTGACAAACTTTAAAAATGACATACTCTGGAACCACCTTTTGTTCATTGAATTATTACAGCTCACATGTAACAATACAAATTTGTCTAACCTCACCAACAGAAATGTTCCTGAAACCCTATGCAGAAATGATTTTGGAATCATATGATACGTGTATCAGGGCAAGGGTTTTGAACTGTCTCCCACAGAGCCTCTGGAGGAGAATACAGAAGACTTGCCTTAGAGGTTGCCCCAGGGGTGGGAGGAAAAAGAAGGGCACAGAGGACGGGTGCTGAGCCTCTCCCACACCCCGCCTTCTACCAGGCAAGCATTAGAGTTCCATGTAATGATTCATTTGCTGCTTAAAGAAACAAAACAAAACCCCAAATGAACAAACTTTACTAGGCAAATATTCATTTTTAAATGTTTTCTTAGCGAACATTTCAAACATAAATATTAGCAATAAATTATGTAAGAACATGAGTTTTGTACATAAAAACAAATGTTCACACATTGGAATATGTGAATAAAGTAAACCTGTGTGTAGCATAAAGATGATAAAATATCTTTGGAGAACTAAAGATTCTTAATATGATTTGAAAGTTTCTTCCTTCCTCTCATTTTCTTTTAAATCCTTAATGTCAGAAAGGAGCTAGGAGTGGAAAATAGTTCCAGAAAAGTCTATGCTAAAAGTTAAAGTATGGTGAAAAGGATGATTTTTTACCAAACTCGGGCTAGTTAACCTAAGGCAGCAAGGGAAACTATTATTCAATCAATGGTGTTGACGTCCATGTTGGAAATATGGATAAGGTTTCCTCTAGATTACATCCTCAAGCTACATTTTACTCCTAGAGGAAAACAATTCTTTTACTTCTCATTGGCTTCAGGTCGTGTCCTACTAGAATGGCTGCCAATCTTGGCATTTAGCTCCCCAGAAATAATTAACTTGCAAGTACAAATAAAGGTTAAGTGATCTTCAAAAGGTGGCCAGACATCCAAAAAAGGTAGCATGCACTTTGACAGAAGGTTATGGACATGTTAAAGCAAATCACATCGATTTAGCAGGGACCTGAATCCCAACTAGAAAAAAACAAATTCCTGTTATATGAGCTGTGGTATTTGGACTGGGTTCCTCTGAGGCTGACAGAGAAAGGTGTGGCTCATTTACCCTTTGCTCAGACAAAATATCTTGGGTTTAGGGCTATGCCCAAATAAATAAATCAATAAATCAATCTGTGACTTTGAACATAAAGAAATATAACCTTTCAAAATGCAGATCTTTTTCAGATGAATTAAAAAGGCTTATTCATCTGGTACATTCAATCTTTACCTTAATGATCTCAACCCCCATATTATAGCAGAGGGGCATCTCAGTCATGGATTTTATGTGTTTGTGCGCACGTGTGTGTGTGTGTAGCCTCGGCATTGTGAAAATGCCCTAAATTCTGATTGAATAGCTTGTCCTTAAACTCCCAAACTGTTTCAACCATCATCAAGTGAGAGATGCCCAGTCATTTTCTAGGAGCCAGGGAGTCTGCTGGCTTCCAGTTTCAAGTCTCTGGCACTAGAGTGGAGCTCATTAATAAATCAATGGGATAAGAGTAATTATGGACCATTCCTAGGGAAAGTAGCATTGAATTATGGCCAAAGGAGCTTGAGAGTCAAAGGCAATGCCACATTCACTGGGTGGAAGGTGAGAATAGTTGAAGTGAGGCAGGTTCTTCAGGTTCAGGTTCAGGTTCAGGTTCAGGGAGAAGTCTATAAAAATTTGGAAACAACATCATTGCCTTAGCCATGCAGGGCAATTAAATTTTCCTAGAGTGATTTTAATAGTCTCTGGTTCTCTTTTGAAGCGATGGAAAAATCTCAGCTTCTCTTGCTTCTCCATAAACCTAGAGTTTTTTCAGTTTTTTTCAGAGATAGAGAAACCAAAATTGACTTATTTTTCAAAGAAGCGGAGTCAGTAGGTGAGTAGGTTAAGCTCTTATAATTCCTACGTTCTCAAATAAGATACTGGTAAATGAGGGCAAAACTCAGAAAAGTCATAGCTGAGCCCATTAAAAATAGGCTGGTAAAATTGGTTAATTTTTAGGAGAACAATTAGAAGACTGAAGAGAAGAGTGTCTGGCTCCCAAAATGAAGAGTTCTAAACTCTTCAACGTTGGCTTCACCTCAGAACATATCAGAAATGCAGATTCTTGGGCCCCACCCCAGAGCCATTGATTAGAATCTGCAGGGTAACAAGATACCTAGATGATTCTTGTACATGTTCAAGGCTGGGAAGACTCAAGTCTAAACCGCTATGTAACTGCCTCATGGCACCAGTAAGAATAGCACATCTGCTCTTTGTCAGAAGAAAGCACTAGTCAAAAGATGTGCTCTACTAGTCAAAACTATGCCTTTGAGCTCACTACTCCATACTATTGATCAATATTCAATTAATGGAAAGAATACTTAAGGAAATAGTCACAGAAAAATTCGCAGTTCATTCTTGGAAGACATTGGGATTCTGTCAAATCTTCCATGGTCATTTTATTTGCATGTGGGGTTATATGACTGTAGGCACTAAATACTCTAAATTTTATTTTTGATTAAGGCTCTGTGAACTATTTATATTCTTGCCAATTTCTTTGTTTTATAAGTGCCTCATTTCAAGATTTACAATGTCCAATCCATACCAATAACCAGAACTCCAAACTTTATTCAAATAAAGTTTCTCCTGTCACCCCTACCCCAGAGATGCAAGGTTTCAGATCTGGAAGTTGGCTGTGGGACAGGATGGCATGAACCTGCAGGGTAACAGGCTTCTCTCTATCCTTCTGGCCACTCCTGCAGTGTTCTGACTACAATAGTTTCAAGCCCAGGAAGAGTAAAAAATGGATGATACATTACAGTTATCATTTGGCTTTTGTTGCAGAAATATAATTGCTGTTTGTTTTGTTTTTATTTCATGGATGCCTTTTTTGGGATTTCTAAATGACACACCCCTCCTCCCCAGGAAAGCTCAGCTGCAATTACCAGGACAAACACATGCCTCTCCCTGACTCATGACTCCTTCCTCAGGTGCAGCCATCTCTCTGCTGCTGAGCCTTCTCTGCTGCTTTCCACTGTATAGCTTTTTGATAGCTTCAGTGAGCTCCCTCATGGGATGACTTGGGCTGTCAGGCAGAGGCAACTGTAGCCTCAGTCTCTTCCACTTAGACTCTCTTAGCAAGAGTCAGATTCTAGCACCTTAAGCTCTAGGGGACATTTGATTGTTTGGCAGAAAAAGAAGATACAAAATACTATGCAATTGTCTCTAAAGAAATCCCTCCTTCTTGACATTTGAGTACCATTCTCTCCTCCTAATCCCACATTCCCTCCCTCTCTCTCCTCTTTGTTTCTCTCTCTCTCTCTCCCTCTCTCTCTGTGTCTTTCCTCTCCCACCTGGAGTTTGTCAATCCTTAATTCCTTAATGCTGGCAGGCCTAATTTTATAGACTCTTATCATTTTCTTCACAGTTGGTCTTATCATTTTCTTCACAGTTGGTCTAGTACCTAATGTTAAAATGTGGAAGTACTTGTTCTTGACCTTTGAGTTGCAGAGTAAACTGACTCAAAAGAGTCATATTTTGCATCTTGATACACACCAGGTCATCTAAATATCTGTCTCTCATTAGACTGTGATATCTCCCACTAAAATGAGACCATGGCATTATTCATCATTGTATCTTTAGTACCTAAATATGTTTTGAATATATAAGAC
Source organism: Gorilla gorilla gorilla (assembly GCF_029281585.2). Lineage (NCBI taxonomy): Eukaryota > Metazoa > Chordata > Mammalia > Primates > Hominidae > Gorilla > Gorilla gorilla. The sequence continues at coordinate 83,140,831 of NC_073235.2, read as the reverse complement.
CCGAATATTTTCTTCACCTTCTCTAACCTGTCAAATTTCTATTTATCCTTCAATGCTCAACTCAAATATCACTTCTTTTGCAATTATTCATTGACCCCATTTGGCAGAATCAAGTGTTTTCTATGCCTTTATATCTCCTACAGAACTTTACTGGTACCTCTATTATATTGCTTATCCTAATCATGCTTTCACAGATAATCAGCATGTCTCCTGTCTGTCTCCTTTAATGCTAATTGCAGGCAGAGAAGAGTACATTGTCCCTCCTCTGATGCCCTCCAAGGGATCATCCACAGGTGTCATGATGAATGTTAATGAGTGAGGGTTTTTTGTGTCATTAAGAGGAATGCAGTCTTATTCTGCAAAGTGGGATTTAAGGGCTTAGAACTTTTTCATTAAAGAAAAAAAGCTTCCATTCCATCTGAGCAGGCTGACTACTTAACACTATATATTATTTGCATATCTTAGCGGAATTTCTGCCATATCAGGCTACTAAAATGCAACCAGGACCATAGGAATCGGAATAGACCAGCTTAGACTTAACTGGGTGTCAGTTACTTAATTTCTCTGAGCCTCAATTTATGCGCCTATAAATAGAGATATAATATGTATATTGGGAAGTTTATCAAAAACATATTCGTATGCATCACTTGGCTCATATAAAGTATTTAATTAATAGTTATTATAATTAAAATTAATATTGCCAACTCATTTGGCACCATCTTTGTGCCAGACACTGCTCTTGGGAACCTCACGACCTCTTCTTTCATTTGATTAGGAGTCACTGCCCTTCCTCGAAAATTTCTCAGAAACCGAAGTGTAGAATTTAGATAGTGAGATTCATGGTGTCTGCAACTTGTATTACCTGGGTCGAGGATATATTAAACAAGTCAAAGACCATTTTTGTAAAACCATATGTTTAATGTTTAGCAAATGAGAGAACCAAGTCCCTTTGAGACATTTTTTAAAGAAGAAAAACATAAGCAGATGCCTTGAGAAAGCTGTGTATGTGAGAAAGATTATTCATTCTGAAAAAAAAATTTACCACCCTTATCAAGACCTCTAATCCTTATTAGTCCAGCTGCTCTGTGGACCAAAGAACCCTTCCTGGGTGATTTGTACCTTTTCCCAAAGTAATGGAGTCTTGTATTCTAACACCTGGTACCACCTGCTCTTGTTGTGCTAAATGGCTTTGCAGCCTCTTTGACTATCAATGAGAAGATAAAATGATCATGTGCAGCTAGGAGAGCATATTATGGGGGCACGGTAGCAGGAAGAGGAATAAATTAAAGCCATTTCCTCTCTATGCCCTTAGGTAAAAACAGACTTAAGAGATTTTAAAATGTTGAACTTTGGGTCAGCTGGGCAATCAAATAAGCAGCGAAAGGATCTGGAGGGAATTTGATACCAGATATTTGAGGATCAACTGTCAAGAAGGCTTAGAAACTTTACCACAGGGCCAGGGGCAGAATGGTTTACTTTGAGTATTCCCGATAACCCACAGGATTTTTTTTAGCTTAATAGTAAACAGTAAATATAATTTTAAACTAAAACCTATTTGCCCCTTCACTTATTTTTTATTTAAACACATATTTTAGAAGATAAAAAATAGGTGTTAATGTTGAAATTTCTTACAGAATATTTTTATCTCTTTGGCTATAATATTAATTTCACAGTGAGCAGGTCATAGAAGTCAACAGAAAATAGTATTTGGTAGAAAATACATACACATGAATTTTATGAGTATTCTAATCTTTTGGGCATTATTTTAAGGTAGAAGAAACTTTCAACTAGTGACTTCTATTACTTCAGATCTCTTTGCTGTGTCATGAAATACTTTCTTACCCTAAAGAGATAGAGATGCTTGAAAGGCAGCAATGGGAAATTGTTAAACTTGAAAGCCTGGAGTGTCTCCCTGAGATCAAATACTGCTCTTGTCAGTTTGTAGCCATGTGAATTCTGTGCCTCAGTTTCCCCATATGTAAAATGAAAATAATGATAATGCTCATCTCATAAGGCTCTTGAGAGGATTTAAATGGCTAATTTATGTAAGGCACTTAGAACAGTGCAAAACACATAGTAGATGTTCAGCAAATATTTGCTGATTGAAGGTTTAAAAATGTACAAATCTATTTATGCTTTGATTCTTTTTGTTGGAAATTTTATGCTGACCTTGTTACTACCATTAGTTGCTACTGCCTTTACAATCCTTTCCATTTCCCCCAAGCGTTTAGAATCAAGCACAGTAACTATTTAGGTTGCTGCAAAACTAATTGCATTTTTTGCCATTAAAAATAAGGCAAAAACAGCAACTATAGTCAGTGATAATAATAGCTGTACTTATTGGGCTCTTCTATCTCACATCCTTGGCATCTATCCTCTCATTTCTTCTTTGGCTAGAATATAGTCCAGAAGTCTTGCCAGACCATTGCAGTGCCTTTGTGTTCTTTCTCCCTTCTCATCTCTCATTTAGTTCAGATTTACGCTATCTGAACAACCCATGCGATTTCCAATTACATACAGTTTGTTCTGACAGCAACACAGAAACTGCCACCATCCACTGACACACACTTATTTACACTTTAAGTTTACAGTAACCAAAATGGCATGTTACTGGTTCAAAAAGAGGCACATAGACCGATGGAACAGAATAAAGAACCTAGAAATAAAGCTGCACACCTACAGCCATATGATCTTCTAAAAAGTCAACAAAAATAAGCAATGTGAGAAGGACTGTCTATCCCATAAATGGTGCTGGAATAGCTGGCGATCCATATGCAGAAGAATGACACTGGACTCCTACCTTTTACCATATACAAAAATTAACTCAAGATGGATTAAAGATTTAAATGTAAATCCTCAAACTATAAAATTCCTAGAAAACCTAGGAAACACCCTTTTTCATATGGGCCTTGGCAAGGAATGTAAGGCTAAATCCTCAAAATCAACTGCAATGAAAACAAAAGTTAACAAGTGGGACCCAGTTAGATGAAAGAGATTCTATACAGCAATGAAAACTATCAACGGAGTAAACAGACAACCTGTAGAACGGCAGAAAATATTCTTAAACTATGCATCCAACAAAGGTCTAATATCCAGAATCTAAAAGAAACTGAAACAAATCAATAAGCAAAAAACAAATAACTCCATTAGAAGGTGGGCTAAGGACATGAACAGACACTTCTCAAAAAAAAAAAAAAAAAAAACAGAAGACATAGAAGCAGCCAACAAACACATGAAAAACTGCTCCACATCACTAATCGTAAGAAAAATGCAAATCAAAACTACAATGAGATATCATCTGACACAAGACAGAATAGCTATTATTAAAAAGTCAAAGACAACAGATGTTGGTAAGGGTGTGGAGAAAAAAGAATGCTTACATACTGTTGGTGGGCATGCAAATTAGTTCGATCACTGTGGAAAGAAATTTGGTGATTTTTCAAGAAGGTTAGAACTACCGTTTGACGCAGCAATCCCTTTACGGGGTATATATCCAAAAGAAAACAAATTGTTCTACCAAAAAGACACATGCACTTGCATGTCATTGCAGGACTATTCACAATAGCAAAGACATGGAATCGACACAGGTGCCCATCAATGGTGGATTGAATAAAGAAAATGTGGTAAATATATATCATGGAATAATACACAGACATAAAAATTAATAAAATCATGTCCTTTGCAGCAACATCAATGCAGCTGGAAGCCATTGTCCTAAGCAAATTAACAGAAAGAGAAAACCAGATATCACCATGTTCTCACTTTCAAATGGGAGATAAATCTTGGGTGCACATGTACATAAAGATGGCAATAATAGACATGGGACTCTGGAGCTGGGAGGGAGGAGAGAGGGCAGGGCTAAAAACTAAGTGTTGTGTACTATTCACAGTAGCTGGGTGAAGGGATTACTCATACCCTAAACCTCAGCATCATGCAATGTTACCCAGGTACCAAACCTGCACATGTAGCCACTTAATGTAAAATAAAAGTAAAAAAAAATAATGAGGTCAACCTTCTGCTATTTCAAAATCCTCAGTAGGGCGTTTTCTTTAGCAGTTATTATGGGGCTTTGCAAGCATCAGGCACCAGGCTTTTGGAGTTTTATTGAGCTCTCAAACTTTTCTTTCCTTTTTTATGACTCCCTAACTCTTTTTCTGTAAACTACCACAATTATGGTGTAAGCTAATCTACATTTTCTGTGCCATTACTGTCATTAAGTAAGTCATGCGGCACTGTCTTGTGGTGGTCAAAACCCTTGTCTCTGGAGTTAGGATGTTTGGTCACAAATCCCAGCTCCAGTATTGTGTAATCTTGGGCAATTCGCTTTATCTGTATGGTTCTCAGTTTTCTCATAAAGAGGAGATAAAAAATACATACTCTCTTATAATGTTATTTGGAAGATTAAAGGAGCCAATGTTTTAAAAATATGTATGAGAGTACCTCGCTTCCTGTGTGCTCAGTGTACTCAATAAGTGTTAGCCATGGTTAATGGTGAAATAAAATAGAACAAGCCAAACTCTTCTAATTTTTTTTCCTCTCTCTGTGCATGCACACACATGCATGCAGAAAACACAATTGTTGAAGGGATTACCACACATGCTAATGAAATGCATACATTATAGGCATTTAATAAATATTTAAGGCATAACTCTTGTAATGCCCAATATATTTTAAAAATACAAAAGCATGTTTCTCAAACATGGCATGCCTAAATAAAGGGATTATTTTTACAAATCCTCCTTAATGGAAGAGTGAAACATGAGAATACAAAGAAAACCATAATTCCTCATGAATCCCTAACATCTTTTTGCTCTGTTTGTTCATTCATTAAGCAATTATTAAATTCCTATGCACAACTAACAATAAATCCTTTACTAGATAAGCTATACAATGGCATTTGACTAAAAGAATAGAATTCTAACCAATCAATTCAGTTGTCTGTATATCATTGAATTTTACCTCTTCTTCCTTTTGAAATTCTTATCTTTAGTGTAGGTGCCATGGTCAGGATATTAAATTCATCTACATAGGAGAAGCAAATGGTTTGACAAATTATTTTTAAAAACATATATAATCAGATTTTAGAGAATGGGCTGGTCTGCATATTTTTGTGTCACTTCTACTAATTCATGGCTTTATGGAGGCAAGTATATATATGCTTAGAAAGAAATCCATGACTTAAATTGACATCTCTTTTTTTCTCCCAAAACATTAAAAGAACTATGTTTTTCAGTGTTAATGTAAGCAAAAACTGTTTTATTCTTTTTACATATCTTAACTAAATTACTAATATTTTTAGAAAAGTATTTTAGCTAGGTGTCCTTTCCTTTTATTAACTTGTTTTCACAGTAGACTTTTTTTTCTTTTTCTGAAGGATAAATCTGTGTTCTATTATAGCCAGAGGGGCATTTAAGATACTGCTTTGCACCTGGGAAACCCGTTTAATTACTCGAGCTGTCAAAATGTTTTATTGTAAACAGCTTTTCTGATAGATCCTGTTTCCCTCCTGTGAACTGTCTCCCCCAGAAGACAGTCCTCTTTACAGAGGCGCTTAAAGTACAGGTGTCATAATTTAGAGAAATGAAGTTTTTATGTCCGAAAATACCCCATCCTTTTTCTCATGTCTGAATAAGAAATATTGTATGTTCATTTTTTTCTAGTTTATGTATATCATAAACCACTATCATATTAAGAAGATTTAAAAAATTAAATAGAAGATTAATTTCTAAACTGTCTAAACTACAGGTAGAAGATTTTATCTGAAATGAAAAATCAAATATTTGAAGATGTATGTATTCAATAAAGATTTATTAAATAAATTTAGAATGCAATCTAGCAACATAAAAAGGTCCAAATGTTACCACATTTTATAATTCACTTAAATAAACTGAATGTTACATAAATAAGCTCAAGAACCAAAACAAGTTTCTGTGATACACAAAAGTCTTTTCACATAACACAGCTCAATCTGTTAAATGACTTCTTCATTTTTGGAAACCTTATTTTAATTCCAGGGCCTTTCCTGTGCTTGGAGTACCAAAAATATTAATAGCTAAGGAAATATTTTCTTTTTTATGCAGAGAGACGGGGTTCCAATTTATGTACCATTGATTTTCAGTTCTGGAGTTTTCTTGGACAAGTGCAAGGGTGGTTGGTTAAGTAGAGAAATATAGTGAAGACTATATTATGGCTTTTAAAGATCATCACCAGCTAATGGCCATAATTAGAAAAAAATAATTAACACATTCATTTAAATTAGTCTCCTATCTACAATCCTATTGTGAAGGATAATCTTATATCCTTATGCATTGATAACTGTCAGGTGAAAATATGGACAAGCCTAAACTTTCCTGTGAAATATATAGAAAATTCAAACAGATGATCTCTTATTACTAGATAGGATAATTGATAAACTAAGAAGACTGCAACTGCAGTTAGCATAAATTATTATTGTTTCAAATGGAACTCTAAACCCCATTTTAATGAGTAGAGTTGTTGCTTTCTAACATGAATGTGGGCATTAAACTGTCTATGCTGTTAGTACAACCCAAAGTATGCTGTGGTTTTGCCCAAAGATGCTGCAATGAACCTCTATCAAACAGCATATGAACTTGGTCGTTATTACAAGTTTTACTCATCCTACCCATAACACACACATGCACACACACACATACCACACACATGCACACACACGCAAGCACCACATGCAAACTTTCTTACTTCTTTAAGAATGAGGATTATGGTCTTTATCTAAATCAACTATTTGGGCTCTGGGTGTTCAATAAGTCAAAAAGTAACCAAGAATTTAGGAAGGTAGAAAGACTTGTAAAACTATAGACAACCGGAGAGAAATAGAACAAAGGTACTTAGAGGCAAAGAAGAGAAAATGGTGAATGAAATTAACAGCGGGAGGGATGACAGGAAGCAGAATGGTCACATATGACTTGTGTAGACCAGTAGTGCTCAACCCTGGTCAAACAGTAGAATTACCTGGGAACTTTGAATAAAATATCCTTTCCTGCGCTTCATCACCACAGATTCTGTTTTAATTTGTCTGGGGTGGAGCCTGGACATGAGTTTTATTTAAAAATGCTTCAGGTGAATTTATATGTGCTGTCAGGGTTGGGAGTCACTGATGTAGATTGTGGAGACCAAATATTGGGTGGGCAGATTATACAATGCCCAGTTAAATCTGAATTTCAGATAATCACAGGGCTAAATAGTCTTTATAAAGATACATTATTCTTCACTCGTTTACATTTGAATAATATTATGCTTGTTTGAATGTTATTTTTTTTCTCTTAAAGCAGTAGGTTCTTTGATGGTTTAATCCAGCATTTCTGTGATTTATTTTCAACTTTCATTTTAGATTCTGGGGGTACATGTGCACATTTTTTACCTGAGTATACTGAATGATGCCAAGGTTTGAAGTACAATTGAACCCGTCACTCAGGAAGTGAGCATAGTGCCCAACAGGTAGCTTTTTAACACTTGATCTCCATCTTCCCTCTCCCTTCTTGTATTCCCAAGTGCCTATTGTTCCCATCTTTATGTCCATGTGTACCCAAGGTTTAGCTTCCACTTATATGTGACAACATGGTGGTATTTGGCTTTCTGTTTCTGCATTAAATCGCTTATGATAATGGCCTACAGCTGCATTCATGTTGCTATAAAGGACATGATTTCATTCTTTTTTATGTCTGTGTAGTATTCCATGATATACATGTATCACATTTTATTATCCAATCTACCACTGATAGGCACCTGTGTAGATTCCACATCTTTGCTATTGTAAATAGTGCTGCAATGAACATGAGAGTGCATGTGTCTTTTTGGTAGAATAATTTATTTTCCATTGGGTACATACCTCGTAATAGGATTGCTGGGATGAATGATAGTTCTGTTTTAAGTTCTTTGAGAAATCTCCAAACTGCTTTCCACAGTGGCTGAACTAATTTACATTCCCACCCACAGTATCTAAGTGTTCCGTTTTCTCCCCAGTCCCACCATCTGCTATTTTCTGACTTTTTAACAAAAACCATTCTGACTAGTGTGAGATGGTGGTTTTGATTTACATTTTTTTTATGATTAGTGATGATGAGAATTTTTTCATATTCTTGTGGGCTGCTTGTATATCTTATTTTGAGAAGTGTCTATTCATATCCTTCACCTGCCTTTTAATTGAGTTGTTTGTTTTTTGCTCATTGATGTGTTTAAGTCTCTTATAGATTCTGGATATTAGGCTTTTGTGAGATGCATAGTTTGAGAATACTTTTTCCCATTCTGTAGGTTGTCTGTTTACTCTGTTGATAGTTTCTGTTGCTGTACAGAAACGCTTTAATTAGGTTCCACTTGTCAAGTTATATTTTGTTGTTGTTTTTTTTTTTTTGCTTTGCTTTTGAGGATTAGCCTTAAATTCTTTGCCAGGGTCAATGTCAAAAAGGGTCAATGTCAAAAAACATTCCTATGTTTCCTTCTAGAATATATATATATATATATATTTTTTTTTTCCAAGACACAGTCTTGCTCTGTCACCAAGGCTGTAGTGGAGCCTGGCCTCGGCCTCTCAAAGTGCTGGGATTACAGGCGTGAGCCACCACACCTGGCCCCTTAGAATTTTTACAGTTTGAGGACTTACATTTAAATCTTTAATCTAATTTGGGTTAATTTTTGTGTATAGTGAACGGTAGAAGTCCAGTTTCATTCTTCTGCATGTGGCTCACCAGCTATCCCAGCATCATTTATTGAATAGGGAGTCCTTTTCCCATTGCTTATTTTTGTTGAGTTTGTCAAAGATTATATGGTTGTAGCTGTGTGTCATTTCTTCTGGATTCTCTATTCTGTTCCATTGGTCTATATGTTTGTTTTTGTACCAGTACCATACTGTTATGGTTACTGTAGCATTCTAGTATAGTTTGAAATTGGGTAAGGTGATTCCTCTGGCTTTGTTCTTATTGCTTAAGATTGCTTTGGGCTGGGTGCGGTGGCTCATGCCTGTAACTCTTGCACTTTGGGAGGCCGAGGTGGGTGGATCACCTGAGGTCGGGAGTTCCAGAGCAGCCTGGCTAACATGGTGAAACCCCGTCTCTACTAAAAATACAAAAATTAGATGGGCATGGTTGTGTGCACCTGTAATTCCAGCTACTACTCACTAGGCTGAGGCAGGAGAATTGCTTGAACCTGGGAGGCAGAGGTTGTAGTGAGCCGAGATCGCGTTATTGCACTCCGGCCTGGGCGAGAGAGCAAGACTCTGCCTGAAAAAAAAAAAAAAAAAAAAGATTGTTTTGGCTATTTGGGCTCTTTTTTGGTTCTCTATGAATTTTAGAATAGTTTTGTTCTAATTTTGTGAAAAATGATGTTAGTATTTTGATAAGAATAACATTGGTTCTATAAATTGCTTTGGGCACCATGGCCATTTTAACAATATTAATTTTTTCAATCCATGTACCTGGAATATTTTTCAGTTTGTTTGTGTCATCTCTAATTTCTTTCTGCAGTGTTTTGTAGTTCTCCTTGTAAAGATATTTCACTCTTTGTTTGATGTATTTCTAGGTATTTTATTCTTTTGTGGCTATTGTGAATGGGATTGCATTCTTGATTTGGTTCTCGGTTTGAATGTTAGTGGTGTATATAAATGCTACTGATTTTTTACACTGATTTTTTTAATCCTGAAACTGTACTAGAGTCATTTATTAGTTCTGAGAGTCTTTTGGTGAGATATTTAGTGTTTTCTAGATATGGAATCGTATTTTCAGCGAATAGAGATAGCTTGATTTCTTTTTCTACTTGGATGCATTTTATTTCTTTCTCTTGCCTGATTGCTCTGGCTAGAACTTCCAGTACTACATTGACTAGGAGTGGTGAGAGTGGGTATCCTTTTCTTGTTCCAGTTCTGAAGGGGAATGCTTACAGCTTTTGCTTGTTCAGTATGATGTTGGCTGCAATTTGTCACAGATGGCTCTTATTATTTTGAGGTATGTTCCTTCTAGGGCATTCTGTATTTGTATGCACTGAGGTGTAGGAAGAGATTTATCTTTGAGTTCTGGTAGATGGAAGGAAAAGGTCTGGCATTTTTCTTAATGGAAAGAAAAATAGCACCAGGCTTTAGCAGATAAGTGATGGAATCAGGTGAGTGATAGAGAATAAATATAAGAATAAAACCTTCTGAGTTGACCAAATGACAATTTTTATTTTAATTCTTCCAATGATAAAGTCTCAGGAAATCAAATCTCTAGGGTTTCCTAAGAAATCTAAGCAAAATGAATTAAGGAATTTTAAAATGCAATGACAATAGATATTACAACACCCAAATCTTGTTCTTGATCAACCGTTTATCTTTGCAAGCCCTCTAAATAAAACATCATATTAGAATATAAGACAAAGCAAAGGAACTAATATTAGTTTAGAAATTGCCCTCAGTCTCTGAACTGCAATGTGGAATGTCAGCATGCTTGTCTGAACCGTGTGCATGTGCACACATGTGCATGTGTGTCCACAGTGAATAGGTGAGGACTTTTGTCAAAGTGTGGTCACTACAATGAACAAACCCAGACATAACTGTACATACTCCCATTCCAAAGCTTAGTCTAACATGCAAAAAGGGCGTGATTAGAGATTGTTGGTCATTAAGAAGAACAGGAGGAAACGTTCTGGAGCCTTGGCACTATGCCCGGGGAAGAGAGGATCTCAACACCCCTCAGCCATCTCTGGGCCACAGGAAAGTCACCTAGGGGTTGTCCTAAAGAGTTCCACGGGAGAAGAGATTATGTTGTCTGATGACCCCTTACTGTTTTCTCCAGTATGTCCCTACTTTTTTTTGTCCAGCTGAGTTTATTAAACTTGTCCTGCTTCTGAGGTCGGTTTCTTTTCTACCATGTGAAGGTTTAAATCTGCTTTACTGTCTTTGCTCTCTTTTCTTACTTTTCCCAGAATTCCTACACTTACTACATAACTAAAAACTGGATTTTAAGCTGATTTCACTCTTCAATGAGTTTCATTTCTGAGATTTTTCTTTCAAAGCCCTAACAATACTTTTCGGTTCATATGACAAACTCAGGAGGCTTTTCACCTGACACTGGGATACTCCCTCTGTTTCTGAGCAAACCTGGTTCTTGGAATCAAAGTATTGCAGAAATAGATCTTTTTATTTCCTACTAAATCTTTGCATACAAATTAATTCCATTAAGTTCTACTTGTATTTTCACCCAGGTTTATGACTCATACTCAATACAATAAGGTCCTCATCCCTCTTTATTTGTTCAGTATTTGTCACACTCTAAGTTTCTGAAATGCACAATTACAATCTAGGATTTAGCTCATGATCTCTGAGGGCCCTGATCAGCAAAGAAAGTGACAGAAGGACCCTAGATGTTTTATAGAAGTCTGTGTGTGTGCATGCATGTATGTGCATACTTTTTTGTTTTGGTTTCACTTTAACTCTCCCAATCTGAAGACCATGATTTACAATATGAATAAATTAAGAGCACATGGTTGGAGTAATTCAGATTGGCTGCAGAAAATCCACTGGAGTCCCCTGAGATGAATCTGGCAGGGTCGCTTCTGACCAAATATGGCAAAACAGCCCAGAGCTAGGTACTGAATCAGAGACTCTATGGCAACCAACCAGGTAGTAACTTCCAGTGACTGACATTAAAATTCCAAAAACAAAACAGAATAAAACAACAACAACAAAAAACTTATACAAAACAGCTGTGCTTGTTTTGTGGCGAGCTTCACCTGGTCAGTGGTGAATATTATATTTGTAGAATTTTGCCTGGAATACCAGTTTCAGCTGCACGGGGGTTGGAGGGTTCCTCTGAATTGTGCATTTGTGCATTAGTAGTGTCCCTTAGCAGTTTATTAGAAATACAAATTCTTGGACCTATTCCAGACCTACTGAATCAGAACCTTTGAGGGTGAAGCCCAGCCCAGCAGTTCATGTTTTAACCAGCCCTTGGGGTGAGTTTGAGAACCACTGCCATAAACACTAATGATCCTTTCCAATATATGAGCTTAGATTTTGATGACATTTGGTCACAATTCTGCTATTCACTTCCATCATATCTCCTCTGATCCTGAGAAATGTTGGCACTGAGAATAGTGCAGGGCAAAGAGACACGTACAGCATTATTAGCTGGGGCTTTCACTGAAAACCCCAGGGTCTCTTTCTATTGTCCCCATATGGTTGGAGTCACAAGAGTGGGAGAGATGGCCAAGCTCTCTGCAGAGGATCCAGGCAGCAGCCTGAACCCTCTTGCTACTTCCATCAAAGGAAAAAAAATCAAATATTTACTCCCACAAGCTTATAATATTACAGAGAACTCCACCATCCTGCCCTGCAAAATATCCTGGGATTTGACTAATACTAGAGCTGCTTTTCTAGTCCTTGAGTGACTAGGAAGGAAGAACCAAAAGCTTGACTCCACTGCAGCAGTGAGTCTCTGGCTTTGGTTTGCACAGGAAACCATAGGGTCATGTAAAATACACATATTCGGGTCTGAGAGGTTCTAATGAAGATGATTTAAGGTGTGGAGCCCAGAAATCAACATTTTAATAAGAATCCAAAGAGATCCTAATTTACTTGCTTCTATTAAAAGTTTAGAAAACCACTGCCTTACACAACTTTGGATACAACACATTTAGCCTACACATTATATCCATTTTCCAACCTTCTTAGGTGGAGATTTCAGAACTTTCAGCAAAAAGGACTGATAGTTGTGTGATGATACTATTCCCACATGTTCATACAGCACTTGTACACTTTTAAAAGTTCTTTCGTGTTCAACATCTCAGAATAGCAAGGGCAAAAAACGGCAATGCCTTAAGAATGCAGCTGTTTTGATTCAAATGTTTTTAAAAAGACATTTAAGAGTATATATTTGTGGCCAGAAACATTGTGTAGGGATTAATGTCATGGATGAAATCAGGCACTATGGAACAAGCTTCCAAGGGAAATTCAAAAGAAGATACCTGTTTTTCTTAGTGAGAATTAAGGTAATTTTTGCTGCAACTGCACTGGAGAGTTCCAGCTGTTTTCAAGGCGGTGGTCTAAAATATAGGATTATGTACTTTTTCCATGCTTGGAAAAACAGTGTAACTTCCACAGCATACTGCCAAATAAATACTAAGTATGTCTATTTGGAAGACATACTTTTGGCATTTCGAACAGAGATGTAAAAATCAACCAAGAAGTCTCTTTAGGAGTGGAGGGAGACCTCCGAAGAACACATTTTCATTTTGTAATAGTAAAGGATCAGGACATCCTTTCAGGAATTTCCTATTGGGCTGTAGCTGAGCCAGTTACTTTTGTTAGAAAAGCATGCTAATACGGCCAAGGTTACAGGTCTGATTCTCACATGCGGAAAAAAAAAAAAAAAAAACTGTTCTCTGGTCACAAATCCTGAACACTAGCCAGCTGCCTTGCAAATATGTGCCATTGATCATAAAAGGTTTTCATAAATATCAAGGCATTATAAATACTCCCATGAAATAAAGCTAAGCTTTTCCATACTGCCACCTGAAGCTGGGGCTTCATCTCTGTTGTATGTAACATTTAATTGGATTTCAAAATACTGACTGCATTGATGATATCATCTTACTTTTGTGCACCACAGTCTTAAACATGCAACTGTTAGGGGAATCCAAGACAGAACCTCTCAAACACTGAGTAGATAACACTATCTAGAAAGATACTCATGGTTAATTCTAACATTTTAATCTGAAGACCTCTATTTTATAGGCAAATTACCTAGTAAAGTTTTTAAAAGAACTTTTTAACAATTGCTAAATTGATACATGATATGACATTGCTATAACTTTGTTTTTGTTTGCTTAAGATTTTTTTCTCATATGATTTAGGTTATAGATAAGTATGCACGATTCTAACATGGAAAATTTATTCTAACTAAAATGACTGTTGAAAGATTACACTTAGTTTCACCTTGTATGGAATGCACAGTAGGCATGTCTTACAGAAACACATACACATTAATCTATATCATCACACCTATGTCAAATTTCTCCAAAGAGAAAAAGAAAAACAAACAAACAAAAAAACCCAAGGAAGGGTCTACTTGACTATCTTTTTCTTCGTTCTCATTTATTTTCTGTTCAGATTTTTCTCCTTTTAAACAAGGAAGATAGAAAAGATAAAAAATCTTTGTTCCAAGAGGAACTGTGTTAAAGTAGGTTTTAAGGGTTAGAGCCAAAGGCCTTTGTCCTTGGTCATCTGCACCAAAACAAACATTGAAACACGAGTCTGCAGATAACTAGCTGTGATGGTCTCTGGGGTGAGAGTCTCAGGCCGAAGCCGAGTTCTATTCCACCGCTACTGGTGATTGTTAACGCTCTGCCCCGGGTTGAAGAAACAGTTAGCAGGACCAAGGACGGCTGTGCTCCATGTTCCATGTGCTCTGTGAGCCTCACTAAGTGAGTATGAACTACAAATGAGTTAAGTCCTTGAATAGAAACTCTCGATTTATTTTATAACTATGTTACCTCATAGTTAGACAGGACCTTATACATTATCTGGTGAGATAATGTATAGTTAATAAATGCTAAATCTTATATTGTAAAACATTGCCTTATGTCATTTTGAGATTTGACTGAAACATAAAGTTTACATACCACCACATGCTGACTTAGGCTGGGTTACCAAAAAAGCAAGCGGATGTGCTGTCACTTTGTTAGAGAGTGCAAACTCAGAGAACAGAAGTAAGATGCAAGGGTGGTGCATCAAATCCCTAAGTTTCCAGATAAAGAAATGACCAATGAAGGTCCAAAGACTTGTCCAAAGACACACAGCTGGTTAGACAAGGTATCCCCAGCTATTAATGAAAATCATCACATTTCAACACCAGAAACGTTTTAATTGCCTTGAAAACACTTTAAAAGATAAAGCGACTAATGCCTGCAATAGTGTGCCCGACTCCCACCCAAGTCTTTATCCTCATTCTCTCTCTGAATATCACGTCTCCCTTTTCTCTCCACAAACTTCCCCTCCTGCTTCCATTTTACCTCATTTTTCTAAACCATGTCTGACCCTCCTCACACTGTATCCCTTAGTCTCTCCCCGACTCTGAGAGGCATATAATTGTGCAAACTCAGGAAGAAGGGAAGAATCAAGAATAGCAATTGCTGACATGACTTGGCAAGTTTTGTTAAAGGTTTTACATTTTGACAAAAAATTTCAAATCTCCTCACTAATAGTGTCTGCATCAAAATATCCAGCTTTGCAATGAAAATGAGCCATGAAAAATTCAGGAATACTGTAAGAGATTTGACATTTTAACATCTGATGGTACTCTTACTGGTAGGTGTATCAGGCACACCTTATGCACTCTTTGGATTCTCTCAGCCACAAGTCCTGTTCTTGACATGACTGAGGGGTCCAGCTCTGAATGGGCTCCAGCCAACCTCACGTGGGTGCAATCTGTTAGCAGCATCTCATGGCACCCGCTTAAGTCCTGCCTCTCTTTTCACTGCTCCTTGGGCTTCCCTATTGCCGTGGATGGGGGAGCCCCCCAGAACTATGCTTTGTACCCAAGCATGCACAACTTAAAAGTGGGATGAGCCTTTAACCAGTCGAATGAGATACAGTGGGAAATTATCCACCCTTCTCTCTCCCCAGCTCACAGGAAAGGTACTGAGATACAGTTTTTATGGCTCTTTGGGGTGGGAGGTGCGAGCAAGGCTCCTGGATCAGGTGATGGCCAGCTTGTTTAGACATCTTCCTTCTTACCTCTCTCTCCTGCTTCACCACCCTTGCATCTTACTTCTGTTCTCTGAGTTTGCACTCTCTAACAAAGTGACAGCACATCCGCTTGCTTTTTTGGTAACCCAGCCTAAGTCAGCATGTGGTGGTATGTAAACTTTATGTTTTAGTCAAATCTCAAAATGACATAAGGCAATGTTTTACAATATAATATTTAGCATTTATTAACTATATGATGACATCTAATGTATACAACAAAATTTAACCCCAAATTAACCAAGAAGTTTGATGTTAATGACTTCCCCAGACTCAATCTTAAAAGGGATTCTATCTTATATTTAAGTTCACTTGCTTTGGTATAATAAAGATGCATGTAAATTAGAGTAGAAAAAGGGTGGAAAATAGCGTTTAAAATGCATTACATATTTATGTTTCCTGTGTTTTCCATCTAACTCAAGGAACTGAGTTCACTTGTGATAAAAGCAAGATATAGGTATTTATTTAAATATAAGTAGGGATTCTGGCCAAATACCTTTGAGAAATTTTGAGTCACCCAAAGTTAAACATTTTTTTCTTTATTGCCCAACTCCTTAGAGTTTTTGGTATATACAACCACTACAAGATTACTTGTTGATATGTGTCAATGTGTTAATATGTTACATCCTGGTGATCAAATAATGGGCAAAAATAGAAGCAATCTTTGCTCTCATGTATCCTTCAGCCCGTTGAAGGGAGAGCATCATGAATCTAATAATTGTGTAAATGAATGTAAACTTGAAAATATAAGCAATACTACAATGGGGAGTTACAAGGTACAAGATAGTTTGTAATAAAATTCCACTGAGAAATGTGAGTGTCTAGGGAGAATAAACCATATACTATTTATAAACATAATTTGATTATTAATCATTTTTCAGGTGAATATTTATTTTTAGGGAAGGTTGTTGGATTAGAAATGAGTCCCAGTTTGTAGCTAGGTTCAAGCAATGTTCAAAGTTTTGTTCTTGAGGATGATTCTTAGCCTTTATTTCCTCTTCTGAAGATTAGCAGTTTGAGCTTACTGATCTTCAGTGACTTTTCTAGCTATACATTGTATGATTAAATAATTCTAATTAAGTTATTTAGAGGTTTGAGAATATTGCTTGGGATTTCTCCAGGACCCAGCTGCTGTTCCTTCTTTCTCTGCTGCTAATTTAATTGCTAATTACCCCCTCCATTTAAACAATATTATGAGAAATGGAAGCCATGAAATCTATGTAAGGAAAATTTGCTTCCTTACCAGAAGGGAGATTAAAGCCATTTTACTCCTCAGCATAAAGATATAGTATAATCTAACAAAAGGCATCCTCTCTGCTCAAAGAATAAAGTTCAATGTCAAAAAAATGTTTGAGATGAAGAGTTGGCCCATGTCTTCTTTCGTGAGCACTATAGAAAATAATCGTATTTATTTTATATAGAAAAAACTCTGTATATAATGTAGAGTACAAATAACCTCAAAATATGAAAAACAATTTTAAATAATCAATTAAAATTAGTAAATATTTCTGTTTTAAATGCCATTTTCCAGCTTATTACTGTTAAAAAAAAAAACCCTAGACTTCTGTTTTTCATTTTCTTCTCCCTTAAAAAAAAAGCTTACATGTTCTCACTCATAAGTGGGGGTTGAACAATATGAACACATGGACCCAGGGAGGGGAACATCACACACCAGGCCCTGTCAGGGGGTGGGGGGATGGGGAGGGATAGCATTAAGAGAAATACCCAGTGTAGATGATGGGTTGATGGGTGCAGCAAACCACCGTGGCATGTGTATATCTATATAACAAATCTGCATGTTCTGCACATGTACCCCAGAACTTAAAGTATAATAATAAAAAATGCTTGAGTGTGTGCACTGTATATACAATGCATCTTGGGTGTTATATAGCTAATAAGGCATATTTCCTTAAGGGTAGCACTTGGAAAGCTCTTGCCACAATTTGCCAGTTAGATTACTCACATCTGGTGCTGTGTTAACCTGGCAATTACATATAGTTCCTTTCTTAGCTTCTTCGGAAAAAATGATAATTAGACAAATTGGGGATATGTTCAAATTAACATTTAAGTTTTTCTCAGTTGAGTAAACTGAGCAAGGACCCCTATAAACATTTTCTTCTTAGAGCCACATAAAACTCTTGCCCATTTTTTTATGGTTAAAAAAATGACCTTTTAAATGTACAAAAGTCAAGTTTAATGGTAACATTATAACATTAGCTCAGTAATCCACTCTACAAATTGGGGCTAGGTATATTTCTCCCTGAATATTATATGCCAGAAGAACTGTTCATTAACCTCAGCTCTACCACATACAAATTTTGGAAGTTTTGTCAATTCATACAATCACCGTAAGCTCTGTGTATATTTTTACATAGAAATAAAATTATCCAATTTGTATACATCACAAGATTACTTAAGAACCAAATGAAATAATATATGTGAAAAAGTTTTGAGTATAAAAATAATTTTACAAATATAAGATACTATTTTTGTTGCTCTCTAAAAATTTATTTTATTACACTAAATGTCTAGAATTTAATATGATCTTATTAGATAATATGAAACTTGTATATTCAGTGTTTATTAAATATAAAATCTGACTGTAAAACACATAAATCAATTAAGAATATGCTAAAACTGAAATGCTATGTATTATACTATAAGCAAGAAATGTAATATCTGCTTAAAAAAGAAAATAGCATAAACTGGAATAACCAGAGGGAGCTTCATAGACTCATACCAGGCCATGAGAAATCAATAATGTCTTAGTAACTGGAGAGGATTTGAATAAATGGAGAGCAAAAGAGCAAGACAGGGAAAACATCCAGTCGGGGCAAAAATCTGAAATGTCAGACTGAATGAACCACTTATCAGGTGACATGGACAGACCCTATTAAAAAAATTTTAAACTATCTCATTCTTGTTCTTTGCACAAATTCAAATCCCTGAATTCTTCTACCCAAAGGAATATGTGGAAGAATTCGGGACCAATAAATCATCAAGGAACACTTTGTTCTGAAATACTCAATGTATCCTGTCTCTCATTGCTCTTCTTCTACCAAAAGTAATGTAGACCATTTTGGGCAGCATGTCAAAATTCACCTTGTCACTCACTAATTAATGTGTCCATGGCTAGAAAGGCAATGATAAAAATGGCAATCCAATGTCTCAGATTTAATCTCTAATAGCCACTTCCCCAAATACAACCTGTAGAATTTATAAATCAAGAGGAAAATGTGTTCATTATTTCAAATCAAGTTCAGTATGGTGACTCTGATCTATCCAGTTCATACAGTACTAGTTATGATTGGCCAGATCAACTGTGGCCTAAGAGTAAAAGAAGCAAGGATCCAAGAAAAGAGAAAACAGAAAGAGAATGTTTTATCATGGTGATGCTTGGGATTGTCATATAACTGGAGGCAACCAAAGAATCAAGTTTTGCCTGTAAAATCTGTCCAGGTTGTCTCAGAAACCTAGAAAGAGTATGCACACAGCATGCTGGAATACCTTTATAATGTGCTGTTGGGCACACTTATCCCCAGTGGAGGAAAGCTCACTTAGGCTGGTCCCCATCCCCCAAAGGAGCTCAATGATTCCTGATAAGGGAGTCTCATCACTGCAGCATGAATCACAAAGCACTTGTGAAGATATTGAATCACTTGTGTACTGCCTCCTTCTGTTTCCCTACTTCTTTGAGGCGGCAACTGAGTTACTACTTATTAAGCAAAGACTTCATATTGAGCTACTTTTGCCTTCATAATTCTCCTGTCCCAGTGACCTTATATGTTAATTCAACAAAAATTTATGTAATACTTATGATATTTCAGGTGCTTTCTATGGACTGATGGACCGATGACAGTGGATCTCTTGGATAGATACTGGATCTCAGAAATTATTTATTGAGGCCACTGAGCACTTACAGTATTATTTCACTTCTTGCTATGTCAAGGCACCTAGCTTTATTGTTTGCCACTTTTTAAAAATGAAATTTTGTACAAAGCCACCATTTTACCAGTGGCACATCAAGAATATATAGCAAGTCCCTCTGCCTAGACATCATCCACTTCAAGTTTTGGCATAGAATAGGTTGGGGATAGGTGTGGAAGTGGCAGATGCAGGACCTAGTAGCTGCAACTTACCTCATCCAGACCTTGCTGTCAGCACAACTGAAAACAGATGGTTGAGGACTAGTGTCATTCCTTTCAGTGACTCATAGCAACTACACCTGACTCATGGATTTGACATTAGCACTAGATCCTTCATCAGAGGCAAATGGGAGGCTTCAATGAATTAGGAGAATAGTTTCTCATCACAAAGAGATTTTGCCTTTGAATGAAGTGGAGACAGATTTCCAAGCCATGATATTAAATTATTAAATCTTTGGTAATCCAGCTTACCCTTTTAATACATTACAGTCCCATGGAAAAACACTGCTGTAAGAAGAAAATTATTATTCCAACTTCACAAGGTATTTTCCTGAGCTAGAAGAAAAATAGTTAAATCTCAGTCAAGCCATGAGCATTACATCAATTTCACTCTTTCACACTTATGTCCATCCTGTTTTCTTTGCCTGGAAGTACCACTTCTGTCCACTTGGAAAACCCATCATGGATGTGACCCTCTGGGTGAAGTTTTTTCTGTTCTCCCAAAGGTAGACAGTAATGCTCTCTCTTCTTTCTTTCATTACATATCCTCATTGAACACACTTTCATTGGAATGCTGATTGTTTTAATGTTCATTTCAACTCAGTTCTAAACTCCTTGAAAACAAAGACATCTTTATGCTTGTTTCCTTAGTGCCAGGCTAATAGCAGGGATTCAATTCTTGTTTGTGAAATAAGCATTGTTATGGTCACATGACATAAGTGGCTAACATTAAATGGACAAGGGACAGAAACCCACAATAACTATTTGTCCATGTCCCCAGTGACTTCCCCAGCTGTGAAAAGGTGTGAATCACTGACACTATTTCTTCCATTCATGGTAATAATGTCAATTCTGAATAAAATGAATGTCAAGGGAAGCCTCAAAATGCAGATATTTATTCATTCAGGTAGGCATTGAGCAAACATTTACTGATTAATCACTACATGCCATAAAAGATGAGATAAATGACACAGTGCCTGTCCTCAACGAGATATGAAAATAAGTCACTAGAATACAGGGTTCTAAGTGTTAAGCACTGAAATAAGACGAGCAACTTATCCAGACCAGGTGAGTCAGAAAGGATTCTCTGAGGGGGTTATGCTGTATGTCCTGAAAGACCAAAAGGAATTAAGTGTGAAAAAAGCATCGTGAGCATTCCAAGTAAATGAAAGAGCCATATGACTGTTCACTGCTGAGAAAGAAGCTAGCACTTCTGTGGACCTGGGAGTAGTTTGATATAGCAGGATTTGTGGCCTCAGGAATAAAGACAGAATAAGGAGAAACGAAGTTTACCTGGTTATAAGCTAGTAATGGGAAAGTATAAATGCATGTAAATGAGCCTTAGGTCTCTAAAGGTATTAATTTAGTGGATTCTAACTGCATGACCCAGAAGTTCTTATAGGACAGTTTTGCTCAAATCAGAGTTGGGGACAGACAATCAAATTTAACATAACTTGAGGATTTTAAAAAATGTTTAAGACAATTATACTAATTCTATTTATTAATATTTTTAAAAGTAGATCATGTCTACAAGGCAGCTATGCCAAACACTTTTAAATAGAGGTTAAAAATTAATGTTTTAAAACATTCTTTTAAGCCTAGAAAAATGATAACCAACTGATTTTTAAGATATTGGCATGGCTAGTTTGCAGAAAAACACATTTTGGTAAAACAGATTATATATTTTAATTCTTGAGCACTTTATATTGACCAGATAGTCTAATGGAGTTTATCCTCATGAGTGAGCGATTTGACTTAGAACAAAATTAAAGTGCCCATAAGAACCTTCAACAGTAATTTCTTGGACTGAATTTAATCTAAATTCAGCTTTGTATGAGAAATGCGACATTTCTGCTAACTCTAATTCTGATTTTTGTCTTTGAATTCCCAAATCAGCATTAACTCCCTCTAGAGTGTAGCTGTCATTTTACTAAATCCATGTACAGGAGACCTACTTGTTTTTCTGAGAAAATCATGGAGCACAGGAACAGTCTCATTTCCAAAACAATGCCCAAAGAGGAGAATACAGAATTATCAAGGGATATACTTCTTTAAAAGTCAGGAAGAGCTAGAAATCAGTTCCAGTGGTAGAGCAAACCTCAACATTATCTATACAAATAGAATAATTCAAAATCCGTGCTAGGATTTTCAAAAGTCTCAAAATCGTATTTGTAAACTTTTAATGAATAATAAGAGAAACCAAATCAAATTGTGTGTACTTATTTACATCGACTGAATTCAAACATTTAAGAATCTTCTAGAGTAAAAGTCTGTGCTGTTTCAAGTGGTACACAGAGATAAGCCCAGTGACCTCCATCTTCAAAGACCTTTCGTTGTGTAAGAGCTGGTGGATATTGTCCTTTACCAAATATCTCTTCATTATAAATGGAAAAATGCTCATCCACTGACTAAGCACTCTCTGTCACCCTCTGTGTTAACAGGTAAACATTTCAAAGCCTTTTGGAAAGGCAAAAAGTAACTGTGATGAACTAGAATTAAGATATGCTGACGAGTTGCTTCTGCAGTTCATTTAGAATGTCATTCAGGAATTTTATTGACAGACAAAAAACAAAATAAACAAAACAAAACAAAACAAAACAAAAAACCCCATAAAAACCAAGAAATAGAGTTAACAGTTCTATCAGTACATAAAAGTTGTTGGAAATAAAAGGAAAAATAGTTTCTTTTTAAATCAGCAACACAAAAGAGCAATGCAGAAGAGAGAAATACAAAAAGAGGAGGACTCTTTAAAGACCTAACCAAAAATCCTGTATTGATAAATATATGAGAAAATGTTTTGCAGCAAAAAATGCTGCATGTATCTAAGTTTCAAGATATTTCCAAAATATTAATTCTCACCCCACATTTGAGATCAATGGGCATAATATCTGCCATTGGTGAAGAAATGTGCCAATTGCCTAGGGCTATGTAGCTTGTCACTGTGTGAACCAGGACTAAAATAGGATTCCTGGCTCTCTGGATTTCTGATATCCAATTTAGCAGACTTCAGCCTTCCACTAGATACTCTGCAGGTTAAGCAGCTCTCATATCAGTTTATGCCAACTGCTTAAATACCCTGTCAGCAGTTCAAGTGTTATAAGTGTCTAGTGCCTAGGGACCTAATATGTCCTCAAGGGCTAGTACCTATTATTATTTGAAGTTAGATGTTAGTAAGAGCTTTAGAAGCTATTATTTCTATACATATTTCATATTAAAGTACTAATGCTAATGTCTTATTGAAAGAAGGCTTAATTGCATATAGGCTGTGGAGCCCCAAATTTATCTTTAGATAGGAAACTAAATTCCCCATCTTGATAAAATGAATCAATATTTATACAATATCAACACGCTTTGTTAAAAACATAAAAAAAAAAAAACCAAGCAGCTGGAAGGGGGTAGGCATGTGTGCATATGTGTGCTTATGTTGGAGTAGAATTTGTTCTACGTCATGCCACATAACCAGTTCACTTTCCATGAAATCAACAGATTGTTTGGCATTGAATACACACAGATTATAGAAAAGTTCCTCATGTTTCAATTTTTTGGTTTTAAGTAAAAAACACCTCTTGCTTAGAAACATGTTTCTTGTTGACATGACTGAAAAATCTGGAACTTAGTAGAAGATTGAAAATCAAACACAAGAAAAGTAATGTAAGGAATGTAGAGGAATGGGAGGAAGAAAGAGAAAAAGCGAGAAAGAGGAAGGGGTAAGAGAATGTGTGTTATAATAAAAATACCATTCACTCAATGACTATTGAGAAACTACTCTTTCTAGGCACTGTTTTGGGTACTGAACAAAATATCATAGGCTGACATTCTAGTGAGTGGAGAAAGAAAATAGACATAAATTATCAGGAGGGATTTATCCTATGGCTATATTGGCATTTTAAATAGGATTGGCTTAAAGTTTTAAATAACTAGATTAAAATTAAAGTTTTGAGGACAGCTTAAAATAGGAATTGTTTACCCATGTATATCAACACTGTGGTGAATAGTTCAAAATAAAAAGAATTTCTATTAGGTGCTATTTCAAGCATCATGCCCTTATGTCCCCCAAAACAATTTATAATAAAACTGCTACTAACTTTATAGGGAGATATTTCTTTGTTTAATCTTTGTAATTTGTATTTCTTTGTGTCATCTTTGAAGCAGTAACTGTGGCCTTTCCTTCTCATCTTCAAATCCTCATTTTCAAAGCCACTTGCTTTGTGTCTTCATAAAAGGGTTAAAGAGGGGTCGACTTGGATAGAGTCAGACTCCAGAATTAGTTTGATAGCTTTATATTGACTCCACAGAGCTCTGGAGCTCTACGCTAACTGATTAAAAAGTGAACAGGTAAAAGTAATGAAATGACACCATGAAGGGGACCATAGTAGGGGAAGTTAACATACAACTCAGCAGACCATTAAATTATCTCTCTTGATTTGTTCCAACAACATACATAGTCTTAGTGCCATATGTTCTGTATTACTAACATGTATCTGAAACTCATTCAGGGTCACTTTCTTTTTTAAATATCCAACTTTGCTTTATACAGTCTTCAAGCAAAATACTGTGCATAGCAGAGTCTTCAGCACGATCATATCCTTTTATATTTAAACAAAAACTTCTTTCAAATTTATATAGCATTATGAATCTCTAACATTTTGGATTGGAAGATGAAAGTGTTGCACATTCATTCGTTTATTTGACCATACGTTCGGTCATGCAACAACATATATAGAAACTTTATAATACCAATGCACTACGCTAAGATCTATGGATCGAGAGACAAAAGACCCATTCTTTCTAAACACAGAAGGAAGACAATTTTGAAAGTTTGCTGACAATTTTAACATAATGTAACTAAGTGCCATTATAGAAGTATTCATAGAGCGAGGAAATGATGGTATCTAACTTACCCTTCGTATGGAATATTGCACAATAATTCATAAAGGAGAAGCCACTCATCTTAAGTCTTGATGAATATGTCATATAGACTGCAAGGAGGTGGAAAGAGGGAAGAACCTTCTAAACAGTCTTCCTATTTCCCAAAGAAATTAAAAATACATGGCAGGAACCTCGGCCCTGAGCCCGAAGTCAATCATATAAGTATTTCTGAGTCATAAATTCCATCCTTCTGCTACCATGTCTAGAAGTACTTGTTAATGGGTGTAATTATATGGTATCAAAAGCACAGAAGTGGTAATTGGGGTACAGTCAGTATAGGGGGTAAAAATTATTTTCCCAGAGGAGGATTGGGAGCTAGCTGGGGAGCCAAACTAGCATTTTTTTATGGACTGTACCAGCCTTTTGATATATGTCCAATGTGTAGCTTGGTGAGGAGGTCTCAGTGTTTACAAGGTGCTGTAACTAGCATCCTGTGTAGGTTAAGACCAGGTAACAAGCTGGATGTGTCAGACCAGCTCTCAGTTCCACAAAATCATCTGAAGCACCAGAGTCCACTATTACCTTTGGAATGGTATGATGGAAGTGCAAGGTGGGATGGATACCCACCCTGCTGAGAGGCCAAGTGACTCTTTGAGGTGGGTTCTGTGTCTCTACATTCTGAGAACCCATGGACAAAGTGGATTTCCATGGTATATAACCAACTCTTGGAGGGCAGCAGGTGGTCCCAGACTATATTATCCAGTGCACAAAGTCCCTGAGAAACTCACTGAATTTGTCAGCACCTGTGCAGCTCATTACTAGAGCATTTTTGAATTCCTTATGAGCTACATACAGAACTAGCAGTGCTGTCTCAAGCTTGTTGTTTTCTCAACTCCTGATGCCACTGTTGTGCTATGTCCCTGAACCCTATTTTAAGTGGCCACTGGAAGAATTTCTCCTGTAACACAAGGAAATATGCTGATAGCCAAGCCCTCTCCCCACCACCCAAGGAAAGGAGTGATTTTTTTCTGGATTCCCATACAGTATGTATAGATAATTCCATCTAAAGAGAAGCGGAAAGCAAGTGCACCTGCTTCTGTCTCTTACTTTGCAGCACTCCTTCTATTTTCTTTTAAATAACCAGAAGAAAGCTTTCTACTTCTGGCTGGGCCTTTGCTTAGATGAAACTCAATGACCAAGTCCTCCAGGTCCACCTCTTGTTATATGGAATGAAGACCTATGAAATTCACAAATCTTTCTAATTTCACAAGTAGCTCTTTCCAAGACTTGTTTTGCTACATTTGATGGTAACTTTGTTCTGTGAATACTTCTTGCTGCCCTCCCTGGGGAAAAGCAGGTTGAGGGTGACAAGAGAACATTATATATAGGGGGAAAAATAGCTTAATGTTTGCAAAATACTATTCCTGTATCATTGGGAAAGAAAGTGGCCCAAATAATTCAAGTGTATGATACTTCAACAGGTAAATGAAAAGAAGCCTAAATACGCGGGTTTGTAAATAGAGTCCCTGTATCTGCAGGTTTAACTGGTCAGTCTTTGACAGGCTTTTAAGCAAGGACATTTCAATGATGTGAGGAAAAAAAAAAAGTGCCACAAAGCTTTGAGAATCAATTATCTATATGTAAAAAAGAAAAAAAAAAGAAAAAAGGCTCGCTTCAAGGTGTCTATAAATAATTACCTTATTAACGCAGATGTGAAAGTTAGGCAAGAGAGGGCTTGGATGGGAAGAGGGTGTGTAAGAGCAGAGAGTGTGTAAGTGCAGAGAAAGCACTCTTCTAACCTTAACAAAGACAAGAATAGCTCAGTAAGTCATGTGCTTTCTGATAGAAAATGGTGAGCCTTTTACATGTAAATAAAGGAATTATCTAAACAAACGAAATAACTGCATGTGTTGGAAGACACTAAAATATCTGAATAATTTTTACTACTGGGTGATCTGAAGTTTCTTTCAAAAGCTTAATAGTTTCTTCCTATGTCTCAAACAGGGACTATCTGAGTTTGATTAAGAGTCAAGGCCGGGCATAGTGGCTCACGCCTGTAATCCCAACACTTTGGGAGGCCGAGGCTGGCGGATCACCTGAGGTCAGGAGTTTGAGACCAGCCTGACCAACATGGAGACGGATCACCTGAGGTCAGGAGTTTGAGACCAGCCTGGTCAACATGGTGAAATCCCATCTCTACTAAAAATACAAAAATTAGCTGGATGTGGAGGCGGGCACCTGTAATCCCAGCTACTCGAGAGGCTGAGGCAGGAGAATTGCTTAACCCCGGGAGGCGGAGGTTGCAGTGAGCTGAGATCGCACCATTGCACTCCAGCCTGGGCAACAAGAGTGAAATTCTGCCTCAAAAAAAAAAAAAAAAGAAAAAAAAAAGAGTCAAAGAGTCAAATGCACACTATTCCAGGTCAGGTATATGTTGGAACACTAGACAGTTCTGCAAAATGGAGTATAAAAAAGCAAAGAGAATACTGCTATTCTCAAAATTAATGAATTTTTGCTGTAAAAGTGAGGTCTTTTGAAATCAAAGGTACTGAGTTCATTATAATGCCTCATGGCTTGAGGAGCTCAGAATATACATTGATAGGATATTCACAATGATCTTACTTCATCTTATAAAGTAGCAATTAAATAAATATTTTGAAGTATGGAAGCTATTTTTGGTCTGATTTTTGCTCAAACAGTATAAAAGAGACATAGGCAAAGTAAAAGACAAAGAATTTCTTACAAATATTACTACTGATATTACTGTGTTTATTCTATAAAATTTTCACATAAATTTATTCATAATAAATCTGTAGGAGTCTTATTGCTACCTTCAGATTTCTTCAAACCGAGTTTGTCCCTCAGTCCTCCCTCCTTCCTTAAGCATGGATTATTATTTGTTTCTTGAAGGGAAGGAAGCTCCACTTACTTTTCTGCTCCTACTTCTCATCAAGGTATTTTTACTTTACCTTTCTTTTTAAAAATAATTTCAGCTGGTATTTTAGATTCAGGGGGCATTTGTGCAGGCTGGTTTCTTAGCCAGGAGTTGGACATCCAGGGAGTTCTCCAAGCTACGCCCAGAGAAACAAGGGGTAACCAGGTCAGGGTCAACCAGTTACTATACTTAAGTGGGCAGGAGGGAAATTGGAAGACTGGGGGTGTGTGGAACCAAACACAGGTAATATCTCAACACATTATTCTGCCATGCAATGATATGTACAGTGTTTATAGGGATGACAGAGATGAGAAAAGGCTTAAATAAAATATACCTCATAAAAGATTGAAGAGACAGTAAAATGATACCATAGACACAGATAATGCTTACAAATATTTCTCGCTCCTCTCCCTTTTTGCTCTGCCATTCCTGGTGTCTCTCCTGTAGGTTGTGTAATTGGGGTTGACATGATTCGTCATCTGTACCATGACACGCTTTATACAGAATGCCAAATTAGATCCATGCACATTCCAAGAAAAATGAGAAAAGAAACACCTTCAAAAACACTGTGATACTTGCTTTATTCTGTGTGTGTGTGTATAAAGTCATTTGGATCTGCCCATACTTTGGACTGTTAGCTTATTTTTGGTGCCACATGAGTCAGTTAAGATGAGAATGATAATTTGTTTGAGTGGATGTGGTAATGCATTGCTTTGGAAGCAAGGTGCCCATGTACTAGGGCATACCATGATAACAGGAGAGCATGGAAAGATATGGATTGCAGAAGGGGTTTGTATGCTCAGAATGATGAAGTGAGATGAAAACATTTTTAGATTTCTGTTCCAAGTACTATATGGGGTGGGGGAAGAAAGAAGAGAGGGAATGAGAGAGAGGAAAAGGAACAGAGGAGAGAGAAAGAGAATAAATATAAATAAAGTCCTAATGGTTAGGACTTAGTGTGATGAGAATTGAGGCTGGAGATCAACATCAACCTCTGTGTCCGTGGACCGAGCATGAGGGGAAGCTCCAGCATCGACCATGGAACAGCTGAGCTCCCAGCCAGCAGCCAGAGTCAACAGTGTAATGTACTGTAAAAGATCCAGGAAGGCTGAGGCCAAGAAGAAGAGGCAGAGGCCTGTGAGCTTTAAAAGACACAGAAAATCCTGGCACTCTCAAAACTGAGAAAGAAGATAATGGATCCAAATTGAAAAATCTCAGCAAAATATCCAAGCCAAAGAGGCAACTCACCTCATCACAAAATGTAAAAGGAGGTGATAGGGTAAAGATTACTGTAATTTAGAAAGGAAAACAATTCTTTAAAAAGGAAAAAAAATCTTAGCTTTGGAAGGCAGAGAAACAGATTTTGTTTTTGATATTTTAAAATCTTCTTTTTCTCTCTCCCTGTGCATATTTTCATCTGTCAGCATCTGGCTTCACATAAACCAGCTGCTCACATGTAACTTTTGGGTTGTAAATCTTTTTCCTGAGGACTCTGCAGCATGCAACATGGATACTACTCTGGTACTAGGAGGGCTCACCAGAAACAAGCCAAATAACACCCTACTGTGTTAGTCACAGTATTGCCCTAGTTAGTTGAAGATGCCCTTCTCCAGGCTTTCTGAGTGGTTTTCTGAATATTCACAAGTATCTGCCCACAGTTACTGGGAAGCAGGTGGAAAACCCACATATGGGAGCTGATATATCTTGATCTTCACATTCCATTTCCCTGTTTTATTTCCTGTTTTATTCCCAGTGAACAATCCCTGTTTTTATTTCCCAGTGAACAATCACAATGATAACCTACCAGTTTCAGCCTGAATGTGATGGATGAAGCCAGCTATCCGTTGCTTTGCAAATGTTGAGGATTTAAACTCCAAGCAGCTGATGGAGTTCTGGATCCTTCCAAAATCCTTCTTCTGGTTGTCTCTACAGCTCCTGTTTCCAGTCTTGGCATCCTGCCCCTTTCTTCTTCTTGGATTTTTATCCTAGATTTTTCTTTTTTTGTATCTCAATTTGGAATATATGATCATATTACTATACACTTGGGCTTTCTGCTCAGATCTTTGTACTGCACAATCTTGAGTCTAGAATTTCCAACAACTTTGGATTAAACATATTTTCATTTCTGGTCAAGCCAGACAGAACCTGCAGTTTCGCCAGAGAAAAAGGATTAAGAAATATTTCAACCAAAGTAGTACCAATTTCCATAAACACATGTACTTTTGATACGAGTACCTGAGAGGCTAATGAAAAACATAGGTTAAGTAAAATACATTTTGTCCAAAAATAAAGATGGCATTTTCTTTTCCTAATAGATAAAATGCTTCTTCTAACACTTTGCTAATATTAAATATGTGGTTTAATTTTCTCCAGCAACAGAGGTACCTTACAATAAACGCAAGTAGCTGTCATGTCCTTTTTGAGAGCAGTGAGTCTAGACATCTTGAAATTTATTGGGGACTTTCCCTAAGAAAGCAAATTACCTTAGATCCATTGAAAATACCTTCTTTCAGGTTGATGGGAGACCTCACGGATTTATTGAAGGTCACTTTAAGAAAGACAGAAGGGGAGTATCATTAAAGCCTAAGTGTTTTGAGCGGGAAAAGGGAAATAGAGAGATGTTGGTCAAATGGTACAAAGTTTCAGTTAGATAGGAGGAATCAGCTCTGGGAATCCGTTGTACAGCATGGTTACTATAGTTAATAATAATGTAA
Organism: Gorilla gorilla gorilla; assembly: GCF_029281585.2. Taxonomy (NCBI): domain Eukaryota; kingdom Metazoa; phylum Chordata; class Mammalia; order Primates; family Hominidae; genus Gorilla; species Gorilla gorilla. The sequence continues at coordinate 83,110,420 of NC_073235.2, read as the reverse complement.
GATATACCCAAAAACTGCTAAGAAAGTAGATCTTAAATGTTCTTACCATACAAAAATAATGAGTATGAGAGGTGATGGATATGTTAATTAGATTGATTTAATCATTGAATAACGTATACATATACTGAAACATTACGTTGTATAATATAAACATATGCAACTTTAAAATTTGTCAGTTAAACCTTAATACAGCTGAAAAAAATTGTCCCAGGTTGATTTTTAAAAATAAAAGAAGGATGCTGGTTTTAAAGTCCATAAGACGGGGACTACAAAATACCCTAAAATATAATGCTCCTGAAGCCAGCTGGTATTCATGAGAGAGGCTGTGTACAGAAATGAAAAGAAAAGCAAGCTAAAATTTGCAAATCTAGAAAACAGAGCATGGGTGTAAGGAGAAGAGTTTGTTCCTGATGGGAGAGGCCTGTGCAGGTAGCTGCACTATCAAGATATCACTACAGCAGTTCACTAGCAGGGCTAGGTTTTGTGGCAAGACCATGAAGCACTTAGCAGCAATGATAAATGGATCAGACTCCCTTTTGTAGCGCCACTTGGGCATGGAAACAAGATTGACCCTGTACCATTCTGATTGTAATAGTCTTCAAAGTATTTCTTTCTCACCTTTTTAAGAAAAATATTCCAAACACCCAGAGAAGAATAACATAATAAATGCCTCTGTACCCACTACCCAGATTTATCAAATTCTAATAATTGCAACATGTCAACATAATATTATTTAAATAAGTCATTACCAATGTATTTCAAGCTCCATTTGTAGCCACCCCAATTGCATTCTTTTCTCTTTTTCCTATGTTTGTCATTCCTACTCATGTTTTCATTTTTACTATAAATGTATGTCTTTATAAATAATACATCATATAATTTTTTATGTTTGAAATGTATATTTTGCTGGAAACACTAAATTTATCGGTGTGTATTATTCCTCAAACAACTTTTAGTTCTTATCTTTGTTTTTGAGGTTTATTCATGTTAATATATGTATACATTCCATAATTTTTAAACATTTCATTTATAGTAAAGAGTCTGACTTCATTTTTGATGTTTCACTGCTGACAATTTTCAGGCCCCACCACTCTTTCTTACCCTTCTGCCCCACATCTTGGCAAGCTGATAAAAAAGCCAGGTGCTTACTTCTTTGGCACAAAAATCCTAGCCTTAGTGTGTACATAGGAACACTCACTCCCCATGTGGGTTAAAGGTTATCTCATGTGGCTAGGAGTTTACCACCATAGAAACTCCAATCTTCTTTCCCTAGACTCTTAAGCTACATTTTAACCAGCTTGGGAAACTTCCTTGCTTTCCCCAGAAAATCTCATTATGTGAGTGATAAACCTTTCATAACCTCTTACTGTGTGTGGCAATATGGGTCTAGAAATTTGATCCAAAGTTTGGGTGGGGAAGTCCATCCTGCTTCTGCAAGATGACTACGTTATCATACAAATATATCATTTTTTTTTTACCTGTTTTCTATTTGATGGACTTTTTTTTAATTTTTAATTTTTGTAGATACATAGTAAGCATATGTATTTATGGGGTACATGACATATTTTGATACAGGCAGGCAATGTGTAACAATAACATCATGTAAAATGAGGTATCCATCCCCTCAAGCATTTATTCTTTGTGTTACAAACAATTCAGTTATACTATTTTAGTTATTTTAAAATATATAATTAAAGTATTATTGATTATAGTCACCCTGTTGCACTGTCAAATACTAGGTCTTATTTATTCACAAACATTAACCATCCTCACTTCCCCCTACTCCCTCCACTACCCTCTGCAGCCTCTGGTAAACAATCATCTACTCTCTCTATATAAAAATTCATTCTTTTTAATTTTTAGTGTAAAAATTCATGTAAGTGAGAACATGTGAAGTTTGTCTTTCTGTGCCTGGCTTATTTTGCTTAACCTAATGACCAGTAGTTACATCCATGTTTTTGCAAATGATAGGATGTCATTCCTTTTCATGACTTAATAGTACCGCACTGTGCGTATATATATCACATTTTCTTCATCCATTCACCTGTCAGTGAACAATTAAGTTGCTTGAAAATATTGGCTATTGAACAGTGCTGCAGCCAACATGAGAGTGTGCATATCTTTTTGATATACTGATTTCCTTTATTTTGGGTATATACCCAGCAGTGGGATTGCTGGATCATATGGTAGCTCTATTATTAGTTTTTTGAGAAACCTCCAAACTGTTCTTCAGAGTGGTTGTACTATTATATATTCTCACCAACAGTGCACAAGGGCATCCTTTTCTCCATATGCTCATCAGCATTTGCTATTGCTTGACTTTTGGGTGAAAGCCATTTTTGACTGAGGTGAGATGATACCTCATTTTAGTTTTGGTTTACATTTCTTTGATGACCAATGATGTTAAGCATGTAAGCATGTGTTTCTATGCCTGTTTGCCATTTGTATGTCTTCTTTTGAGAAATGTCTATTCAGGTCTTTCGTCCATTTTTTAATCAGATTATTAGACTTTTTCCTGTAGAGTTGTTTGAGCTCCTTCTATATTCTGGTTATTCATCACTTGCCAGATGAATAGTTTGCGGACAGTTTCTCCCATTCTGTGGGTTGTCTCTTCCCTTTATTGATCGTTTCCTTTGCAATGCAGAAGATTTTTAACTTGATGAAATCTCATTTGTCCATTTCTACATGGGTTGCTTGTGCTTTTGAGGTATTATTACTCATGAAGTTTTTGCCCAGACTAATGTACTGGAGAATTTCTCTAATGTTTTCTTTTAGTAGTTTTATAGTTTGAGGTCTTAGACTTAAGTCTTTATTCCATTTTGATTTGGTTTTTTTACATGGTGAGAGATAGTGGTCTAATTTCATTCTTCTCCATATGGATGTCTAGTTTTTCCAGCACTCTTTATTGAAGAGACAATTTTCCCCCCAGTGTATGATCTCAGTACCTTTGTTGAAAATGAGTTCATTTTAAGTGTATAGAGTTGTTTCTGGGTTCTTTATTGTATTCCACTGGTCTGTGTGTCTGTTTTTATGCCAGTAACATGCTGTTCTGGTTGTGTTACCTCTATAATATAATTTGAAGTCAGGTATTATGATTCCTCCAGTTTTGTTCTTTTTGTTCCGGATAGCTTTGGGTAGCAATTGTGAGTTTTTTTTGTGGTTCCGTGTAAATTTTATAATTATCTTTTCAATTTCTGTGAAGAATGTTGTTTCGATAGGGATTACATTGAATCTGTAGATTGCTTTGGTTAGTATGGAGATTTCAATAATATTGATTCTTCCAATCCATGAACATGGAATATCTTTTCATATTTTTGGTGCTCTCTTTGATTACTTTTATCAGTGCTTTATAGTTTTCATTATAGAGATCTTGCATTTCTTTGGTTAATTCCTAGGTAATTAATATATTTGAGGCTACTGTAAATAAAGTTCCTTCTTTGTTTTTTTTATTGTTGGCATATAAAAATGCTACTAATTTTTATATGTTGTATTTGTATTGTGCAACTTTACTAAATTTATTTATCAGTTCTAATAGTTTTTTGTGGAATCTAGGTTTTTACAAATATAAGATCATATCATCTACAAAGATAATTTGACTTCTTCCTTTCCAATTTGGATGCCCTTTATATATTTCTCTTGTCTGATTTCTCTAGCTAGGACTTCCAGTACTATGCTGAATAACAGTGGTAAAAATGTGCAACCTTTTTGTGTTCCAGATCTTAGAGGAAAGGGTTTCAGTTTTTCCACATTTAGTATACTAGCTGTGGGTCTCTCACATATGGCTCCTATGATGCTGGGGCATGTTCCCTTTATGCCCAGTTTTTTGAGGGTTTTTCTTAGTTATAAAAGGATGTTGAATTACTCAAATGTTTTTCAGCATCAGTTGAAATGATCATATGGTTTTTGTACTTTATTCTGCTGATATGATATATCATGTTGATTAATTTGTATATATTGAATCATCCCTCCATACCTGGGATAAATCCCACTTGGTCACTATGAATGATCTTTGTAATGTACTGTTGAATTTGGTTTGCTGGTATTTTGTTGAGAATTTTTTGCATCATCAATGTTCATGAGTGATATTGGCTCATATGTTTCTTTTTTTTTCTATGTCTTTGACTGACTTTTCTTTTTGTATTATTATTTTATTTTATTATTATTATACTTTAAGTTTTAGGGTACATGTGCACAATGTGCAGGTTAGTTACATATGCATACATGTGCCATGCTGGTGTGCTGCACCCATTAACTCATCATTTAGCATTAGGTATACCTCCTAAAGCTATCCCTCCCCGCTCCCCCCACCCCACAACAGTCCCCAGAGTGTGATGTTCCCCTTCCTGTGTCCATGTGTTCTCATTGTTCAATTCCCACCTATGAGTGAGAATATGCAGTGTTTGGTTTTTTGTTCTTGCGATAGTTTACTGAAAATGATGATTTCCAATTTCATCCATGTCCCTACAAAGGACATGAACTCATCATTTTTTACGGCTGCATAGTATTCCATGGTGTATATGTGCCACATTTTCTTAATCCAGTCTATCATTGTTGAACATTTGGGTTGGTTCCAAGTCTTTGCTATTGTGAACAGTGCCGCAATAAACATACGTGTGCATGTGTCTTCATAGCAGCATGATTTATAGTCCTTTGGGTATATACCCAGTAATGGGATGGCTGGGTCAAATGGTATTTCTTGTTCTAGATCCCTGAGGAATCGCCACAGTGACTTCCACAATGGTTGAACTAGTTTACAGTCCCACCAACAGTGTAAAAGTGTTCCTATTTCTCCACATCCTCTCCAGCACCTGTTGTTTCCTGACTTTTTAATGATTGCCATTCTAACTGGTGTGAGATGGTATCTCATTGTGGTTTTCATTTGCATTTCTCTGATAGCCAGTGATGGTGAGCATTTTTTCATGTGTTTTGTGGCTGCATAAATATCTTCTTTTGAGAAGTGTCTGTTCATGTCCTTTGCCCACTTTTTGATGGGGTTGTTTGTTTTTTTCTTGTAAATTTGTTTGAGTTCATTGTAGATTCTGGATGTTAGCCCTTTGTCAGATGAGTAGGTTGCAAAAATTTTCTTCCATTTTGTAGGTTGCCTGTTCACTCTGATGGTAGTTTCTTTTGCTGTGCAGAAGCTCTTTAGTTTAATTAGATCCCATTTGTCAATTTTGGCTTTTGTTGCCATTGCTTTTGGTGTTTTAGACACGAAGTCGTTGCCCATGCCTATGTCCTGAATGGTAATGCCTAGGATTTCTTCTAGGGTTTTTATGGTTTTAGGTCTAACGTTTAAGTCTTTACTTAGGAATCCAAGTTACAAGGGACGTGAAGGACCTCTTCAAGGAGAACTACAAACCACTGCTCAATGAAATAAAAGAGGATACAAACAAATGGAAGAATATTCCATGCTCATGGGTAGGAAGAATCGATATCGTGAAAATGGCCATACTGCCCAAGGTAATTTATAGATTCAATGCCATACCCATGAAGCTGCCAATGACTTGCTTCACAGAATTGGAAAAAACTACTTTAAAGTTCATATGGAACCAAAAAAGAGCCTGCATCGCCAAGTCAATCCTACGCCAAAAGAAAAACGCTGGAGGCATCACGATACCTGACTTCAAACTGTACTGCAAGGCTACAGTAACCAAAACAGCATGGTACTGGTACCAAAACAGAGATATAGATCAATGGAACAGAACAGAGCCCTCAGAAATAACGCCATGTATCTACAACTATCTGATCTTTGACAAACCTGAGAAAAACAAGCAATGGGGAAAGGATTCCCTATTTAATAAATGGTGCTGGGGAAACTGGCTAGCCATATGTAGAAAGCTGAAGCTGGATCCCTTCCTTACGTCTTTGTCTGACTTTTCTATCAGAATAATACTGGCCCAATAGAATGAATTTGGAAGTATTTCCTCCTCCTCTATTTTTTGGAACAGTTTGAGTAGAATTGGTATTAGTTCTTCTTTAAATGTTTGGTAGAATTCAGCAGTGAAGTCATTGGGTCCCAGGCTTTTCTTTACTAGGAGATGTTTTATTACAGCTTCTATCTTGTTACCTGTTATTGGACTGTTCGGGTTTTGGATTTCTTTCTGATTGAATCTTAGTAGATTGTATGTGTCTAGGAATTTATCCACTTCTTCTAGATTTTCCATTTTATTGAAATATAGTTGCTGATAGTAGCCACTAATGATTCTTTGAATGTCTGTGGTTTTATTTATAATGTCTCCTTTTTTATCTCTGATTTTATTATTTGGATCTTCTCTCTCTTTTTTCTTAGTCTACCTAAAGGTTTGTTGCTTCTGTTTAACTTTTCAAAGAAGCAACTTTTTGTTTCATTGATGTTTTTTGTTGTATTACTTGTTTCATTTACTTCTGCTCTGACTTTTATTATCTATTTACTTCTATTAATTTGGGGATTGGTTTGCTTTTGCTTTTCTAGTTTTTTGAGATGCATCATTAGGTTATTTATTTCAAGTTTTTCTTCTTTTCTGATGTAGGCACTTATAGCCATAAATTCCCCTCTCAGTACTGCTTTCATTGTATCCCATAGGTTTTGGTATGTTGTGTTTTCATTATCATCTGTTTCAAAACATTTTTAAATTTCCTTTTTAATCTATTCATTAACCCGCTGGTAATTCAGGAGCATGTTGTTTAATTTCCATGTGTTTGTATAGTTTCTAAAATTCCTCTTGTTATTTGTTTCTAGTTTTATTATACTGTGGTCAGAAAAGATGCTTGATATTATTTCAATTTTTTGAAGGTTTTAAGACTTGTTTTGTTACCTAATATACAGTCTAACCTTGAGAATGATCCATGTGCTGAGATAAAGAATGTATATTTGCAACTTTTGGATGAAATATTCTGTAAATAACTATTAGGTCCATTGGGTCTATGGTGCAGATTAAGTCCAATGTGTCTTTGTTGGTTTCATGTGGAAGATCTGCCCTATGTTGAAAGTAGGGTGTTGAAGTCTCCAGTCATTATTGTATTGAGGCCTCTCTCTCTCTTCAGCTCTAATAATATTTGCTTTATATATGTGGATAGTGCAGTGTTGGGTGCATATATATTTATAATTGTTCTATCCTCTTGCTGAATTGACCCCTTTATGATCATATAATGACCTTCTTTGTCTCTTTTTGTAGTCTTTGTCTTGAAATCTATTTTGTCTAATGTAAGTATAGCTACTCTTGCTTTTTTTTTTATTTTGGTTTCCTTTGGCATGAAATATATTTTTCCACCCCTTTATATTCAGTCTATGTTCATCTTCATAGTTTCTTGTAGGAAAGAAATCAATTTTGTTTTTTTTTTTTAATTTGTTTAGCCACTCTATGTCTGGCCGGCATAGTTCATTTACATTCAGTGTTATTATTGATAACTAAGAACTTGCTCTTGCCATTTTGTTACTTGTTTCCTCGTTGTTTTATAGTCTTCTCTTCCTTTTTTCTTTCTTGTTTTTAGTGAAGTTGATTTTCTCTTGTGGTATGCTTCAATTTCTTGCTTCTTATTTTTTGTTTGTTGTATGTTTTTTGATTTGAGGTTAACATGAGGCTTGCAAATACTATCTCATAACTCATTATTTTCAAGTGATGACAGCTTAACACGGATTGGATAAAAAATAAACACACAAGGCTGGGCGCGGTGGCTCACACCTATAATCCCAGCACATTGGGAGGCCAAGGTGGGCGGATCACAAGGTCAGGAGATCTAGACCATCCTGGCTAACACAGTGAAACCCCATCTCTACTAAAAATACAAAATTAGCTGGGTGTGGTGGCAGGTGGCTGTAGTTCCAGCTACTCGGGAGGCTGAGGCAGGAGAATGGCATGAACCAGGGAGGTGGAGCTTTCAGTGAGCTGAGATTGCACCACTGCACTCCAGCCTGGGAGGCAGAGTGAGACTCTGTCTCAAAACACACACACACACACACACACACACACACACACACAGAAAAGTAATCTAAACTATACACTTTTACTTTGTCCTCCAATTTTTTAACTTTCTATTGTTTGTCTTTATGTCTTATTGTACTATGTCTTAAAAAGTAGTCATAGTTATTTTTTTTTACTATTACCAGTGAGTTTTGTACTTTCGGATGATTTCTTATTGCTCTTTAACATTCTTTTCTTTCAGATTGAAGAACTCTCTTCTTGAAAGACAAGTTTAGTATTCATGAAATCTCTCAGCTTTTGTTTATCTGGGAAAGTCTTTATTTCTCCTTCATGCTTGAAGTGTATTTTTGCCAGATATACTATTCTAGGCTAAAACTGTTTTTCCTTCAGCACTTTAAATATGTCATGCCACGCTCTCCTGGCCTGTAAGGTTTTTACTGAAAAGTCTGGGCCAGACATGTTAGAACTCCATTGTATGTTATTTGTTTATTTTCTCTTGTGGCTTTTAAGATCCTTCCTTTATCTTTGGCATTGGGAGTTTGATTATTAAATTGCTTTGAGGTAGTCTTCTTTGGGTTAAATCTGCTTGGTGTTCTATAACCTTCTTGTACTTGGATGTTGAGGTCCTTCTCTAGGTTTGAAAAGTCCACTGTTGTTAGCTCTTCAAATAAATTTTCTACCCCTATCTCTTCCTCTGTCTCCCCTTTAAGACCAATAACTCTTAGATTTGCCCCTTTGAGGCTATTTTCTAGGTATTCTTGGCATGCTTCATATTTTAAAATTCTTTTTCCTTTTGTCTTCTCTGACTGTGTATTTTCAAATAGCTTGTCTTCAAGCTCACTAATTCTTTTTTCTGCTTGATCAATTCTGCTATTAAGAGGCTCTGATGCATTCTTCAGTATGTCAATTGAATTTTTCAACTCTAGAGTTTCTAATTCTTTTTATTTATTTTATTCTCTTTGTTAAATTTATCTGACAGAATTCTGAATTCCTTCTCTGTGATATTTTGAATTTCTTTGAGTTTCCTCAAAACAGCTATTTTGCATTATCCTTCTGAAATGTCACATGTCTCTGTTTCTCCCGGATTGGTCCCTGGTGCCTTCTTTAGCCATTTGGTGAGGTCATGATGCTCATCTAATGAACTAAATAAGACACCAGGGACCCTCCACTTCCTGAATGGTCTCAATGCTTATGGATATTTGTTGATGTCTGGGCATTGAAGAGTATTTATTGTAGTTTTTGCAGTCTGGGCTTGTTTTTGCCTCTCTTTCTTGGGACGACTTTCCAGATATTCAAAGAACTTATGCTCCAAGCCCAACAACTCTATGGTTCTTGCAGACTCATAGAGGTGCCACCTTGGTGGTCTTGGATATGATCCAGAAGAATTCTCTAGATTACCAGGCAAAGACTCTTGTTCTATTCCCTTACTTTCTCCCTAGGTAATGGATTCTGTCTCTCTATGCTGAGCTGCTTGGAGCTGGGAGTTGGGAGTTGGTGACATAAGAACCCCTGTGGCCACCATCATGAGGACTTTCCTGGATCAGACCTGAAGCCAGCACAGTTCTAGGCATCACCCAAGGCCCTCTGTAATCACTACCTGGCTATTGCCTATGTTAACTCAAGGCCCTAGGGCTCTATAATCAGCAGATAAAGAAGTAAGTGAGGTTTGTGCCCATCCCTTCAGGGCAGTGAGATCCCCCAGGCCCCAGATGGGTCCAGAGATGCTCTCTGGGAGCCAGGGATTGGAGTAAAAAAACCTTAGAAATCTACTAGGTATTCTATTCTACTGCAGCTAAGGTGGCCCTCCAATCACAAGATGAAGTTCTTCCTACTCGTCCTTTTCCTTTCCACAGGCGTCTCTCAGTGGCCACCACCACCACCACCACCAAGAGCCCATTGGGAGTTCTGCCAGGCACCACTGATATTCACTTAAGGCCCAAGGGCTCTTCAGTCAGCTTATGGTGACTACTTCCAGGCCTAGGACTCACCCTTCACAGCAGTGTGTTCCCCTCTGGCCCGGGGCAGGTCCAGAAATGCTGTCCAAGAGCCTAGGCCTGAACTCGGGGACCCCAAGAGCCCACTTGGTGCTTTACCTCTCTGTGGCTGAGCTGGTACCTAAGATGCAAAACGAAGTTCCCTTTACCCTTCCCTCTGCTTTTCTGAAGTAGATGGAGTCTTTTTACTGCAGCCACCACAGGTGGGAATATGCTGGAGTCTCATCTGAAGCCAGCACATCTCAGAATTTCACCCAAGGTCCATGGCTTACTACCTGAGTATTACTGTTGGTTATTCAGGACCTAAGTGCTTTTTAGTCAGCAAGTGATGAATCCTGCCAGGACTGGGGCCTTTCCTTCAAGGCAGCTGTCCCCTTCTAGCCCAGGGTGTGTCTAGAAATATCCAGGAGACTAGGGCCTGGAGTGGGGTACTCATGACTCCGCTCAGTGCCCTATCATATTATGGGTGAGCTGGTATCCAAGATGTGAGACAAAGTCCTCTTTACTCTTTGCTCTCCTCACCTCAGGGAGAAGGAAGGAGTCACTTTTGTTGCTTTGAGCTGCATTGCCTGGGATTGAGAAAGGGTTGGTGCAAACATTGCCTTAGCTCTCTCAGCTGGAGTCTCACTAGGTCATGTGTCACCCTAGTCCATGCGCTCCAAGACCAGCCTAGCACTAAGACTTACCTAAGAAATGCAGTCCTTGTGTCCTAGACTGCCTTTCAAGTTTACCCAGGACCTAAAACCACTTTAGCCTGCAGTGGCAAGGCTTGCTAAAACTCAAGTTCTGACCACTGGGTTAGATGATTCCTCTCTGGCTAGGGCTGGTCCAAATTGTTCCCTCTGTGGGTAGGCACCAGCTGAACCCAGCATGAATTTGCTCTTTGCTATGATAGGGCAGCACAGAGTTCAATGCCAAGTCTCAGTCACTGTGCTATTTCTCTAAGCCCACAGATTCTCTCTCTGTGCCATGTGGCCACTGCTAGGAGACAGGGGAGCAGTGGTGTCAGTGTTTCAAGACTGTCTTTTCTACCCTCTTCAGTGCCTCTTTCAGCAATATAAAGACCAGATACTGTGAGTGTGTACTTGATTTTTGGTTCTTATGATGATGCTTTTGTGTGTGTAGTTGTTAAAATTTCGTGTTCCTGCAGGGGCAGGGACAGTTGGTGGAGGCTTCTATACAGCCATCTTGCTCCCAACTGACAATTTTTTTACAAACCTTACTTGTACAAACTGAAATGCAACAATGAATATTTTGTACATGTCACCTTATTATATCATGCTAAATTTTCTCCAGAATTTATTCCTAGAAGTGGGATCACATCTTCAAGTTTAGTAGATGCTAACTTTCCTACATAGTGTCAATTACTCTCCAAAGTGGTTCTGCCAATTGAAACTCACCCCAGCAGTTATGAGAATTCCTGTTACTTATAAAATTATAAAACATAATTTATGGTGACTTTAATTTGTATTTCCCTGATTACTTTTAATGTTGAAAATTTTTCCATTGGTTGCTGGGCTTAAGGATTCTCCTACTATAAAGTGCCTATTTATAGCCTTTGTCCATTTTTCTATTGCCTTTGTTTGGATCCTGATTTGAACTAAAAATTGCAAAAATGTTTTTATGAAACAAGAAAATTTGAGATCTGACTTTATATTTAAATATAATTATATTTAATTTGTTTAGGTGTGATAATGATATTGTTACATTTTTAATAATATTCCTTAGCTTTTAAACATACATACTGAACTATATATACATAGATGAAATGGTGCAATTATTAGTTTATGGGTAGAAGGTAGTATGAGGTATACATAGAATATAATCAGGAATTAATTGTTAATTATTAGAGATGGTGGTGGTTCATGGGAGTCATTATACCATTTTCTCTATTTTAAAAAATAATCTATAATTTTTCACAATAAAAATCAATATAAGATTGGACAATAAAAAGAGAAAGAACACAAATAAAATCAGGAATAATAAAGGGGACATACGGACAGATACATCAAAGTTTAAAAGAGGATATTACTCCTGTTACTGTAATTCAATACATTTGAAAGTTTAGATGAAAACAGTAACCTTATCCAAATTTAGAAATACATATTTCTAAAATTGATTTAGGAAGAAATAAAGAACTGTATAAAATAATCATTAAAGAATGAATAAGAAATCAAGACTTCCTGTCCTCTACCAAGAAACCTAACCCAGGTAGAGGCTTCATACACTAGTTTTACCAAACATTCAAGTCATTAATCTTCAACTTATATAAACTATTTCAGTAAATAAACAGAGGAAAAACTCTCAGATTCATTTGCAAGCCTTGTATAATCTTAATACCAAACCTAGACCAAGGCAGTTCAAGTAAAGAAAATTTTAAGCCAATTTTATTTCCATGTCAAATCCAATATGTAAAAGAATACATATCACAAGTGAATAGGGCTTATCTAGGGGATTATAAGACGTTTTACCTCTGAAAAGTCTACTAATGTAATATAATCACTTACACATTGAAGGAGAAATCATTCATATAATTTTTTCAATTAATTTAAAAAAGCTTTTAATAAAAATTATCTTCATCATTTAAAAAATTAGCTAACTAAGTATAGAAAGGAGTTCCTTCACCTAAGAAGGTTATCAAAAATGTATAACAAGTATATTTCTCAAAAGTATTCTCGCTGAAGTGAGACAAGAATGTTCACTACCTTTGAGTCTATTGCATTACAATAGACTTGCGGTCTGGTCACATCAATACAAGTGAGCTCAGTAAGTTTTCTGATACAACCACAATCTGCAAAAATCAAGTGTTCCCCTATATCAGTAAATCAATAATAACTAATTATATAATGTAATAGAACAAAGATCATATTCACCGTAGGAGACAACATCTCTCCAAATATCTCTGTCTGCAGATGAATGCACAAACACACTACACACACAAAATGTAATATAAATGGAAGTTACTGTACATACATTTATTTATCTATACTGATCAAGATATCACAGAGATCTTTACATGTTAGTAAATTTAAAGAAAATCACTTATTTTAATGATCACATAGCATTACGTTTTAAAACTATCCAACATTCAAAGTTCTGTTGATATTTAGGTTATTTCTAGGCTTATCAACATTATAAACAGTACTGTGTTGAACATTTTTATGTAATAATCTTTTGGGATTTGTGAGAAATCTTAGCATAAATATCTGAACTCATCATGAACCACTTCACTAGCTGAGAACACAATTATGGCCTTTAAATTCTTCAAATTAATCACTCTAAGCCCTGTCACTTTACTAGAGAGAAATCTATTATCTATATTTTGAGAACTTTTCCTCCATTTTTTAAATGTCTAAAAAACCCAGAGATTTGTTTAGTCTTGCTTTATAAATGCTAGGCTCAGAGATAATTGGAAAATCTGATATAGCTACTAGTACCTCTGTAGCATTAGCTGCCTCTGGACATTTAAGACTGGCCCTGCCTATCTCTTGCTAAGCTCCTCTTTCCCCTTGCTCCCAGTCTCTGGTCTTTTTTGAATTCTTTGAGCAAACGGTGAGCTTTCCTGCCACAGAGAGTACGCTGTTCCCTCTGAGTCATTCCTATTCACCTCCCTCCCATCACATCTTTGCAGGGTTAACTCCTAGTTATTCTTCACACTTTAGTCTTAGGTACAGCTTTCTAAGGCAGGATTTCACACTCATTCTCTGGCTTTCTTACCCTTAAATACAAACAACAAGGGCCCCTGCCCTGGCCTCATATTTGAGAGGACCCTTTGTATCAAACACACACACACACACACACACACACACACACTAAACAACCAAGCCCCTCTGTCATTTGTGGTCTTATCCTGCACTCAACATTAGTACAGCATCACCTATAATCATAAATATCAGGTCTAATTAACCAACACCAATTAGTACCCAGGAAATGATCCTTCCAAAATCTTGCTCTATGTTCCTGAAATAAAAGGTTTTAATTCATATTGTGAAAGTTGGTGGGTTGTGTTGCGCTTTACATTGAAGATGGAAAAAGCTAGGAAATGTGGAAAGAATTTGAGCCATGGAAGTTCTTAGGTAAGAAAAAAGTCAAATTAATTCACTTGTCAAATTTTTCCTCTCAGATTCTGTGAATGCAATAGATTCTTACATAATGAAGTATCATTTCCCAGTAGTGCACAGCATCTATTTTTGTTTGTTTCTCATGATGTTCCAATTTATGGTTTAGAAGTACTCACGAATTGGCACTGTATTTGCAAAAGTTGCAAATGGTGACTGAGGAAGATTTTGCAATGTCAAACAGTTCATATTATTCTTATTTTGCATATAGGTAGATCCAGATACACAGGAAGTAGATATAGATTTTTTATGTTGGTAACTAGGAGTATTGAATATTAAAATAGTTTTTAAATTTTATAAATTATGTAATATAATTTAATTAAGTTAAAATAAAAACATTTCAGTTTTATTTAAATATTTTTGTTTAAATATTTGATATTTAATCATTTAATAATACAATTTAATACTATTTACTCTTTAATTTTAATGGTAATTTGAATATTTCAGAAGAAAAAATATCCTGAAGAACATATAAGAAAAATAATTTTAATTTTTCAATGTTTAACGTTTTATGTTATTTTACTTTGTTTTAATGCAAATACATTAAATTAGCTCATAATTGTCAATAGAACCAAAATTATGTAAAACATTTGTTTCAGCAACACAACCAGTGAATTTGGTTTAAGGAAGATAAGAAAATGAATGTTATAGAATGAATATGTAATAATTTTTAAATTATATGTTGTGCTATCTTATTAGTCATCCAAACATTGCAGGCCTATCAATAGAGCATCTAGATATATGCAACAACAAATTCAGTCATCTTGATATTTTGCCTGCTTTTAGTCATATTCAAGCAAGAACTTTACATATAATATTTAATTCTGTCATCATAAAGGCATACTCGTCAGTGTATGAAAACATAAATATGCTGTTTAATAGTTTGCTTGGTTTAATAAAGATTGAGATGTATGGCAATTGGGCCTGGGTTTTGTACTTTTGTCCTGACTCTTGCAAAGGTTGGGAGTGGGCCTAACACTGTGGAGGTCAGATTCTTTGTAAAAACAAATCATGGAGTTGTTCCTTCAGCGTATTCATTCTGTTTTAAATTATTCATCTGTTAGTGTGATTTTGGCTGAATTCTCTACTAGACTCTAAGCTCCATGATAACAGAGAATGTTTCTGTTGCTGCATCACTTCTCCAGAACCTAACTGGCTGACATAGGCACTCACTAGATATTTAGTGAGTATATAACTGATGAATGTTTGCCTACTCTTGTGGTGAGGTATTTGCTTACCTAGATATCTGCTGGTACCACAGTGATGTTCCGTGCTTGTGCTCCAAGATCACAGCTCTTTTACTTTATATGCACATGGTTGAGTATCTTTCCCTTAGCAAGATTACAAGGCTAAGGTAACTGGAGTGGGAAGGGATTCTAGCTTCAGTAATATGCAGTGTTAGAACCATTTCTTCTCCTGGAACTCTCAGATCTGGTGTTGAGCCCAAGTCACCAACCTAAAATCTCCCTCTTAGAAGCAGAACTTATTAGGAGCTATTTGATCTACCCTAGCAAGTTTCCTAATTTTAACTATCACAGTAGATTTGTAGTAGGCATTAATAATGTTCAATTCTCCTCTATTTCTGGGTATTTGGGGAATTAAACTCTCCATTTCCTTGATGATAAGTACAACCATGTGACTATGTGGCTAGTTGTGGTTAATGAAATGTGAGCAAAAGTGAAATATATCTCTTTAGGGCTTCTCTTGTTGAGAAGATTGTAGAAGCTTGTAGTGGCATGGCTGCATCTTAAGACTGTAGAGCAATGGTAAATATATTTTATTTATTTATTTATTTAGAGATGGAGTTTTGCTCTTGTCGCCAGGGCTGGAGTGCAATGGTGCAATCTCAGCTCACGGCAATCTCCACCTCCCGGGTTCAAGCAATTCTCCTGCCTCAGACTCCCGAGTAGCTGGAATTACAGGCGCTCACCACCAAATCTTAAACTACAACTCATTATTAGCTTTCAGAATAGTGAAATATTTCTTATACTTCAGGGTATGAAATAACTGGCACCAGGGATGTTTAAAATACATGTTACTTGGGCATGGGTTCATTTATAAATTTGGAATGTCATGAGGTAAGCCCAAAATGTGAATTGGAAAAAAGACTGAGTAGCTCTTAAAATGTAGATAGAGTAGAAGTCTATAAGATTTTTCTAACACTTAACACAAACATGTGTATACATACACAGATTTTTCAATTCTAATACCTAGGATGATATATGCACAATGTTTTTACAATTAGTAAGTAGTTTTATCAGTTTGCTAGGGCTGCTGTAACTAAGTACCACAGATTGGGTGGCTAAAACAACAGAAATGTATTGTGCCACGGTTCTGAAGGCTAGAGGTCCAAAATTGAGATGTTGGTTCCTTCTGAGGGAAGAATCTATTCCAGTCCTCTCTCATTGGGTTGTACATGGCCGTCTTCTCCCTATATATTTTCACATCATCTTCCCTGTATGTATGTCTCTGTGTCCAAATTTTCCCTTTTTATGAGAACACCAGTAATATTGGATTAGAGACCCCTCCAATGAATTCATTTTAACTTGATTGCCTCTGAAAAGATTCTATGTCCAAATAAGGCCACATTCTGAGGCCTTGAGATTAGGACTTCAACATATATATTTTTGAGGGATGCAATTAAACCAGTAACAGTAGTTCTTTGTATGTATTAATTAAATCAATAATTTATTGAGAATCTACTACACTATAGGTACCAAGTTAGGTGCTGGGGATCCAATGGTGAGAATATACAAATGCAGTGTTTGACATCATGCTGCATGTGCTGTAGTGGGAGAGACAAATAATATTAATTAGCAAATGTCACAAATTAAAATTTTCACAGAAGTACTGTGATGGAGAGGAGAGATAAAAGTAGAAAAATTTTACATAATCAAAACATTCAGGAGAGGTTTCCTTAAGAAAGTAGATTGAATAGAGATCTGGGGGACACCCATGAGGGAGTATTTTCCAGGTTAAGTAAACAGTATGTATAAATGCTTTGTGATGGTTTGTAATATAGTGAGCACAGAAGAGCAAATATAAGCCACTACATGTGGAAGAGAATGAGGTTGAGGATGGTGTGAGATAGTGTTGGAGATGGGGAATGGCTGAGAAACCCACAAATCCTTGCATTTCACTTTATCTTAATAAATGATCTTAGACATAATTATTCTTTTTCAAAAGATTTCTCTGGCTTCAAACAGAAACAGGCATAAGGGAGGATGCAAGAAGACTGAGGAAAGATTATGGTATTAACCCAGGAGAGAGTCATTCTCACCAGGGCTAGATTGAGTGCAGTAGAGATTGGAAAAAAGAGATATTTGGTAAATAAAATTGAAAGGACTTCATGTTAGATTTGGAAAGGAAGATAAGACACAATAATATAGTATAAATATATGGTGGTCCCATTCTCTGAGCTAGGAAACACTGATTTGGGAGAAAATAACATGAATTAAATTTTTGATTTGTTGAATATGAAGTAATTTTGATAATTTAAGAGAAAATGTCAAGTAGACAATTGGTTTCCGATTTCAGAGAGGTGGCTATCATGAACGTAAGAAGAGAAGATAGTCTAAGACAGAAATTTGAGGAACTTCAAATTTTTATGGTCTGCTAAAATAGAATAAACCAGAGGAGAAATGGCAAATATAACAGAAGGAAAACCAGCTGATTGTTGTTTCAAGGAAACAAAGGAAAGAAAACGCTTCAAGTAGAAGTGAGTGGTCAAGAGCCTTCATACTGCTGAGTCTTATTTAAGAATATAAGCTCCGCAAGGGATCTTTACTTTGTTCTCTGATATGTCCCAAGTATATGTTCCTCAAACACAATGAGTGCTCAGTAAATAATTATTAAATGTCATGACAGTTAATTTTATGTGTCAACTTGACAGGGCTAAGGGATGTCCAGATAGCTTGTCAAACATTATTTCTGGGAGCATCTATAAAGGTGTTTCTGGCCGAGATTAGCATTTGAATCAGTAGACTGAGTAAAGAAGATTCATCCTTACCAATGTGAATGAGAATTGGCCAATACATTGAGGGTCAGGAATAGAACAAACAGGCTGAGGAAAGGCAAATTCTCCCCTCTCTTAAGCTTGTACATCCATCTTCTGCTGCTCTTGGACTTTGGAGCTCTTGATTCTCAGGCCTTTAAACTGTAGGACTTACAGAACATTCTGGCTCCACTACCCCGACAACCCTGATCCTGGTTCTCAGTCCTTCAGCCTCAAACTGGGAGTTACACCATCAGACTCCCTGGTTCTCATGGAATCACATCACTGGCTTTCCTGGTTATCCGGTTTGTAGACAGCATATCATGGGACCTTCTCAGTCTCCATAATTGTATGAGCCAATTTCCATAATAAATCTCTATCTCCATCTATCTCCATCTATCTATCTATCTATCTATCTATCTATCTATCTATCTATCCTATTTACCTGTTTCTCTGAATAACTGACTAATACAAATGTTGAATCAAGTAAGATAAAGACCAAAAAGTACCCTTTTGACTAAACTTTCTGGAGATGATTAGTGAATTTAGGGGTGCTTTTTTGATGGAATGATGTATGAAGGAGTCAAGTTGGAGTGGTTGAAGAAGGAGTGGGGTATGAGGAAACAGAGACAGTGGTGAGTAGACAACTCTTACAGGAATCTTGGCTGTGATGGAGATAAAGGGAGTGTGGGATCAAGGGACAGTTTTGGTTTTTCTTAGTTTTATTTTTTAATAGGAGAGTACTCAAAAACTTGAAGGGAAGAATCAAATTGAGAGCACAAGTTGAAAGGCAGGGAGAAGAGAATACATACCTATTTTCAAGTGCGTATTTGTGAAAATATGGTAATGGTGGAGATCTAAACATAGAGGCATTGGCTTTGGACAGCTGGAAGGAAATGTCTTTAATTGCAACAGGAGGAGATGAAATAGAATAGGTGTTGACGCAGGTAGATCGTATGTTTAAAAACCGAAGAATACCCATCAAATGGCTCAGTTTTTCTCAGAAAACAAGTGGTGAGATTATCTGCTAAGATAAAGAGAAGCAAGGTGGGGAGAGGGGTTGAATGTTTGGGAAAAGTGCAATTAGCTTTAAATAGTTGTTATAAAAAGGAGAAAAGTTAACTAGAGACACTAAAGTAGTTAAAAATACTGAGGATACATTTAAAATTGATCATCATTAATTTATGGAAAATATGTCTGCTCTCTTTGTAAGGGTAAGGATGGAGCCATTTTAAAATGCTTGCTTTAATGCTACAGAGACAAAATGAATTAGAAAATATAAGCTCTGTCATTTATTCTGGGCACAAACAGAATGGAGTTGTTTGCTTGTATTTCTCTATAGACTTAGTATATTTCCCTAGGCAAAAATGGTAACTCATTCACTTTGAAAATGAATTTCGAATGTCTGAAAATCCTCTTAATGTATTTATAGTACATTGACATAAAAATGTTTATTATCCTTATGATATTTGTCAAATTATGTTTTTATTTGACCATATGTTTATCTGAGTTTAAATTCACTGGTGCTAACAACATATATGAATTAGAAGCAACAAAATGCTTTTGTTCTTGTCAATATGACCAATCTTTAAATGTACATACTCCGATATGTTGGAGTTGATTTGATTTGGAAAATTGACTTGGTGAAGATTAAATTCCTACAAAATCCATATCTAGACATTTAACTCAATTCATAGCTCTAGCGGACATAAAATCACAGCATAAAGCAAATTAAGAGAAACTAAACACAGTATCATGCAAATGAGTTAAGATGCTTTAAAACTGATATTCATCATTCATTTTTTGATGGGGAATGATAAGTCAAATTGGCATGCCATATTTTACTTTTGAGCATGTGAATTTGACAATATTTAGCTCTATCTGTGAAATAAAGGTAAGATAATGTAACATTTGGTGAATTGTATTTTTTTATTTGTGCATTGTATTCTTTGCAGACAACACATGCTTGAGCACACATAATATTTTGATTATAAATCAAAATAAAACATTTACATTTTAAAAGTGTAAAATTTAGCCAACTTCAATTCTTTACATATATAATGTTAAGAAATTGATTGTGTTTTTAGAAAAGAGAAAGTCTATTTGAACTTTGTTTATTATTCTTACAGGCAATATCTGTTCTAGGGTATTTATTTTTTAACAATTTGAAGGAAATTCACAAATATTTCTTGACTGAATCAATTTTTGTTCTTTAAATTTTTACCAATAATTTAGGTCATTTTAAGATTTAATGGTCTTCTAATTACTATTTGTTTCATGGCATTATAAATATTATAGAATGTAAAATTTAGAAAATGTCATAGATAATTTAATCCAATAAAAATTTGGTAGCAGCCATAATTTAGCTATGTTTGCAGAGGGCTTGCATAGTTGTTAATCTGTTGGTCAGCAATTATAATTAGATTCCACAAAATAATTGGGATTCCATAATGTTGAATTTAACTTCAGAAAACTTCATGCCAGCAGAGAACGGTAGGAGGAGGTGCTGACAGCTTAATGGTCTCCATTGGATAGTCACCAATGACTCATTGTGTTTTTCTGGGGTCCACATATTGGATAGGCTGAGTCACTTATTTTGAAACAAAATGAAGAGAAAGATTCTATAATTGCCATCCTCCTGTTTTTCTAATGCAGCTTGTTGCATTTATATAAACAAGCTAGTATTGCTGTGGTTATTTGAAAGAATAATCTACTCTGACAGGGATGTGGATTCCAGGCATATGGTAAATGGCGTAGTATTGAGACTTCATTTATGAAAAGAGAGCAGGAGCTAAAGATTTAAGGAGACAGGTAATGGGTCAGTACTTGAGGAAAAAGAAATGTAACATCAGACATAATAACTTCATGAACTTGAAGTTATATCAGAAATTAACCCTCATCAATTTGTGACCTGCCTGAGTCGGCCCATCTCAGGTATATGCAAAGTAGCCATCAGACCCTACTGCTCACCACCAGTGGTGTGGTACAATGCCGAATGCCCATACTCCTACAATCAGGATGTGGAAATTTGCTTTCTTTGTGGATGGCAGTTTTAATTTATGCATAGTTTTCTTAAGTTTCCTCTGAAAACCCAAACACTTTTACATATGTAGAAGTTCTACTACACATGTAGAAATGTGTGGGTTTTCAGAGGAAACTTAAGAAAACTATGCATAAACTAAAATTGTAGACGTTCAACACGTGTAGAATTTCTCTGCCTAAAATGTTTTTTCTTGCCCACCTCATACATCATTACCTTGTCCCACACTCCTTCCAATTTCTTGTCTGCCTAGTTTTTGCTTCTGCTTTTGAGAAATTGTTGACACGTTTCCTTTTCTTTGCAGCATCACTGCTCACCCATCACCTTTTGTTTTCTTCTCTATGTCACATCTCACTGACCCTAACTGGTATTAGGTCCTCTCACTTCGAAGTACCTTTCTGTGTAAAACTTCATTATAGCAGTTCACTTTCTCTGGTAACAGTTCGTTTACTCAAACATTCTGCCATTGCATTATGGGCTCCTAGATGGCAATAACTCTGCCTCGTTTTCCTTTGTGTTCCCAGTGCTTATGATGTACTTCTATCAATATTAATGCCTTTTTTACATATACTGTTTCTGAGATAGAAAATTGAGTCCCCTTAGTCGTTCATTGAACCTCCTTGGGTTTATAGCAAATAGTTTGTTTCCAGTCTCTCATTTGTCTTTTAATGACAGTTATGGTGTCTTTTGCTACACAGAGAATATTAATCATCATGAAGTCAAATATGTCAATATATTTGATAATGGCTTTGTTTTATTTCTTGCCTGTGAAGATGGTCCTTATGAAACAATGATAAAAAATGTTTTTCTGTATTTCCTTTTAATGCTTTCATCCATTTTTTTGCTTTTTAATCTTGTTAAGAACTATACATTTAGTCAATGGCCTTTCCTATTAAAGTACCATTGGAGAATTGTACAGTCATCACTGTCAGTTAATTGAGGAAGAGAAGCTTGAAACTCTGACATTATAGAAATAACTTCAGTTTTTCTGTGATTCAGAACTTCTGGAGGAATGGAACCTTAAGATATGCTACATAGGACTGCTCCTGGAATTATGAAATGCCCCCAAAATGCAGGATTCTAAGGAGTATTTTTTAGTTAGTGGGATAAAGTTCAACTATAGAATGTTTTAATTATTTTATTTCTTAGTTTTGATGACTATCTGTGTTATTGAAGTATTATTCATTTAAAATTTACTATTTCTAATCATTGATGGTTTATAGGACATAGTTTGCTAGGGCTGCTGTAACAAAGTACCATAGATTGGGAGTTTAAAAAACAAAAATTTATTTTTTTAATTTTTTAATTTTATTATTATACTTTAAGTTTTAGAGTACATGTGCACAATGTGCAGGTTAGTTACATATGTATACATGTGCCATGTTGGTGTGCTGCACCCATTAACTCGTCATTTAGCATTAGGTATATCTCCCCCCTCCCCCCACCCCACAACAGTCCCCGGAGTGTGTTGTTTCCCTTCCTGTGTCCATGTGTTCTCATTGTTCAATTCCCACCTATGAGTGAGAACATGCAGTGTTTGGTTTTTTGTCCTTGTGATAGTTTGCTGAGAATGATGGTTTCCAGTTTCATCCATGTCCCTACAAAAGACATGAACTCATCATTTTTTATGGCTGCATAGTATTGCATGGTGTATACGTGCCACATTTTCTTAATCCAGTCTATCGTTGTTGGACATTTGGGTTGGTTCCAAGTCTTTGCTATTGTGAATAGTGCCGCAATAAACATATGTGTGCATGTGTCTTTATAGCAGCATGATTTATAATCCTTTGGGTATATACCCAGTAATGGGATGGCTGGGTCAAATGGTATTTCTAGTTCTAGATCCCTGAGGAATCGCCACAGTGACTTCCACAATGGTTGAACTAGTTTACAGTCCCACCAACAGTGTAAAAGTGTTCCTATTTCTCCACATCTTCTCCAGCACCTGTTGTTTCCTGACTTTTTAACGATCACCATTCTAACTGGTGTGAGATGGTATCTCATTGTGTTTTTGATTTGCATTTCTCTGATGGCCAGTGATGACGAGCATTTTTTTCATGTGTTTTTTGGCTGCATAAATGTCTTCTTTTGGGAAGTGTCTGTTCATATCCTTGGCCCACTTTTTGATGGGGTTGTTTGTAAAAAACAAAAATTTATTTTATCATAATTCTGGAGGCTAGAAATTTGAGAACAAGGTGTTGGTAATGTTGGTGTCTTCTGAGGCTTCTATGCTTGGTTTGGATGGCTGCTTTCTCTTTGTGTCTTCTCATTGTCTTCCCTCTCTGTGTCCAAATCTCTTCTTATAAGGACACCAGTCACATTGGATTAGTATCCACAGTAACAACCTCATTTTAACTTACCCCTTTAAAGACCATATGTCCAAATAGTCATATTCCGAGGTATCAGGTGTTAGGACTTCAACATATAAATTTTGGTGACATAATTCAGCCCATAACATAGGAATACAGTGACAAACCTTGTATCCAGTGAGCTTATTAATCTTACTAATTCTAACTTCATTTTGCTTTCCAGTGGTTTTCTGCTTAGCATTTTAGCTGTTTTCTCTGAGAAGCTTAAGAATAGGGAAAATGTCTAGAGGAGGAAACCACTGAGAATTGGATTTGTTCACTCTGTGAATCCCATCTCACTGGATCTCAGCCCCTTTAATCATAGGGCCTTGACCTCCTGACATTTGTCTCTCTAGTCTTGTGAGATTGTGCTCTGCTGGCATCTCTACCCTATCACTATGGCTTTCTGCCTGGATTCACAGTCTCTGAGTGAGAGCCAAGATATACAAATACTTATAGGGGAAAAATGACTCACAAAATATTGGTTCACCATTCTATGGCTCTCTTTTCTTTGATATATTAGTTTTGCAAGTCTTTGTTGCCTCAACAGCCCTGCGATGCCTCAATATTTATATATTGAGTCAAGATGTTGGTGACTTTTGGTAGAAGTGTTGTCTGCCTGAAGGCAGTCAATTCTAGCTTGAATTATGTCTTGCATGAGAGATTCCATTTGACTTTGGAAATTTGCCACCATTTAAAATATCAACCCTCAGTTAACCTAAATACAAACTTCCCAGTGTAAACAGAACATGAAACTAAGATAATTTCCTTAATTGCCAAGTTAAATATCAGTTTGAATATATTATTCTTAAGAGATTTAGCTGTTAGCACCATTATAGAACATATGAGCATTTTATTCTATTTAAAAGGAAATGAAAAGTTCCTGTGTTTTTTTCAACCAATTAAGTAATTTAGTTTTTGGTACATATACTAAGAACAGAAGGAACTAAAAAAAGAGATTTATTTTTGTGCAAATGGGAAAATGTCCAGAATGCAATTAAACCATTTAATTAAACCATTATAATAATGTCCAGTAGCTCTAATAATGCCCAGTAGCTATAAGTGCTATAAGGATTTTAGAGCAGAATATTTACTACATCCAGCACATATTTAGTTATAAATCTCAGCCCTTTTATCATTACATGTCAGGGCCAATAAGATGAAAAACTATGCATAATATGATAAAAAGTTTTTGCAGTTTAATGTTTAACATAACCTTTGCTGAGTCACAGAAGACACCAATTTTGTTTGCTTATTAATAGAAGTAACCAATCTTATTTTACTTGCTGTTGTTGACATTGATTAATAACCACTATTAACACAATTGAATTTATATGTGAAACTAATTTTCCATGGATCATTTAGGACCTTGACCAGTCATCTTGCATAACTTTAAGATTAACTAGTGATATTTATATTGGTAAATTACTGCATGAATGAATAGTATTGTTTTTATCTTAGAAATCTTCTGTTCTATACAAAGAATACCTGTTTCTATTATTCCCTTCTTTAAAAATGTTTTTTATTCTACTTTTGAAGTTGCTTCAGTTTGCTGTTATTTTAAAGACGTGTTAAAAGTCAGAAAAGAGAATATTATTATCCAGTTTTAACAATGGAAATCCATAAGGAATCAAACCTGACTGCTTATATTAGAGTTGATTAAGCATGCAGGTTGTGGAATTAGAATTCCTATGTTTGATTCCTGACTCTACAACTTACTAGATGTCTGACTTATGCAAGTTACTTAGCCTTTCTGTATTTCAGTTATCGATCTGTGGAATGAAGATGTATATCCTGCTCCATACCACTCAAGGGATTGCTTGAGGTAATACATTTAGGCACTTAGAACTGTGCCTAGTACATAGTAAGCAGAGGAATTAAAATTTCACTTGTATTCAAAGGATAGTATCTAACATACTAGGACAGTCTAGAAAGTGAGATAAATTCACTGGAGAAGTTTGGAGTTGGATATGGAAGTGAGTCCCACCTATTTTGAGTTGATGTTAATTTGACTGAATATTGTATGCCATAGTTCACTGAGCTACTGTATTTTCTGCAGTGTTTTTTGTGTTCTCTTCCCTTTCTCCTCTTCTATTTTTTGTACTGATCCATCAAACATTATTTCATTCTATCATCTTCAATCCATACTCTTCCACTTAGCCTTTCCTCACTTGCCAACAATCCTAATTATGTCTCTTCTATTTTCAAATAAAACCGACCAAACAAAAAGACATTCCTAGTATCATCTTAGACATTCTTTTAATTTTTTTCTTTTTTCTATCTTTATTTATTTTATTTTATATATTTTTTTGAGATGGAGTCTCACTCTGTCGCCCAGGCTGGAGTGCAGTGACATGATCTTGGCTCACTGAAACCTCCGCCTCCCAGGTTCAAGCGATTCTTCTGCCTTAACCACCAAACTTTGTGAAAATGTTGCCTGTCTCTCTCTCTCTCTCTCTCTCACACACACACACAGAGGTTATGGTGAAAATCTTTAAGCAAGAAAGGAGGAAACTACATGAAACTATAGAAGATATAAGGTACATATTTCTAGAGTATCAGTTTTACTCAGTGGCATATAATTAAAACATTGACAGTGTTGTATCAAAATAAGTGCAATAAGTGCATATGTTATGGAGTAGAATGTACCAATTATGTGCATTTGTTAAGATAAATAAGAAGAGTTTTAAAAAATCGAATGTAAGATGATGACTTAAGATTTCCTGTCAGACCTCCAGAAGAACATCAGGTCTGGATAATGTTTGGTCCTCCTGTTCTCAGTAGATGTTATGACTAAAATTTGGATTCAGGGGATGATAATCTAATGTCTCTACTTTAAAATTCCATTTAAAACCTTTTTCTAACAGTTTCATGTGATGATGATTTTAACTTGATTTTAAAATTTCTTTAGGAATTACAAAGTAGCAATTTAGTAGTTCAGTTATTTGCTCTGCATTTATTAGTCACAATTGTATATTTTGACTTTTGCCATTTAACAATATATCTAAGAGATCACTTGATATACAAAGATCTTCCTTATTCCTTTTCTATAACTGCATTATATTTTATTGTGGGAATGTACCATAGTTTATTGAGTCAGTTGTCCATTAAATTCATCGAATCATATCCACTTTTTGCTATTATAAATAATATCAAAATGAATAACCTTGGCCATAAGTTATTAAAAATTTAACAATTTTCTTTTGGGAAATATTCCTAGAAATGATATGGCAGGATGAAAGGATTAATGCATATTTTAGAAGATAAGAATTTGGCCCTTACATATTATATATCTTGCCCATTATCCCAATAATATTTATAATATAGCTATATCGATAATACTGAGTGCTTAGCAAAATAATATAATATGCATACACTACATTTGTTGTACTTTCTTTTACTTTTTCTGAAATTAAAAATACCTTTTTAAATATTTTAAGTTATATTGTTTTCTACAAGGCAAGATTAGTTAAGCATTCAATCAGTTCTGTTTTATTCCCATATCTTTCTGTTCCTGCACTCAAATGTATGTACAACTATTGTCCTGAGGATATTCCTCACCATTTCCTGGAAAATCTCTTTGGTTTTGCTATGTACTAACCCCTGCCCCTTAGATCCTAAAACGTTTATTTTCTTGGTGGAATACATCCTCTAGCTTTCTGAGAAAGGGTTCACAGAAATTAAACAATTTTTGAGAGCCTACATGCGTAAAAATGTCTTTATTTTACCCTTACACTTTATTATCTGTCAGGATTGTTACAGAATTCTAGCTCAGAAATCAATCTTCCTTGGAGATTGAAGGTTTGTCTTTAATCCCCTTTTTTCCCAAGATTATTTTTGAGATGTCTGATGCCGTGCTGGTTCCTGTGCCTTTATTGGTTTGGAAGGATGTGGTCAGACCAGATGCTAGCCTAGTGAGGAACAGGAAACAGAATAGAGAATTGTAGGATTATGACATAGCAAGATGTTTTGTTTTTTTTTTTGAGACAGAGTTTCGCTCTTGTGGCCCAAACTGGAGTGCAGTGGCACGCTCCCAGCTCACTGCAACCTCTGCCTCCCAGGTTCAAGTGATTCTCTTGCCTCAGCCTCCTAAGTACATGGGATCCCAGGCGTATGCCATCATGCCTGGCTAATTTCTGTTATTTTAGTAGAGATCAGATTTCACCAATTTGGCCAGATTGGTCTCAAACTCCTAACCTCCGGTGATCCACCCACCTCGGCCCCGCAAAGTGCTGGGATTACAGGCGTGAACCACCATGCCTGGCCCATAGCAAGACTTCCTTCATATGGTTTAAATTACTAATTATGGACTCTTGAGTGCTCATATGGCTCTATCTTAGCCCAATATTGCAGCATCAATGAGGCTATATTTCTGAGCTCATCTCACCAGATTACTCCTTAGTCCATGTGGGCCATCTTGACCACATAACTTGTAATGTACCTCTGTGAAGAGCCAGGGAAGCCATGTGGAGCAATGTTTGTTTACTTGTGTCCTTGTCTTGTATATACCTTTGCACTGCTTGTTTATTGGTTTGTTCAAGAGTTAAAATGAGAGTAGCCTTAAATCAGCAGTCAACGTGCTTGCCAATCTCTGAAGCTGTATCAGTTCTTTGGGACCTGGCTTTCATTAACTTTTCTTACCTCCAGCATTCTGAAATTACAAAGTACATCACCTTTCCCCCCAGACCCCCACATGGCCTATTTCGACTTGAGAACTCATATTCTTTAGTTCTGGAAGACAGTCTTGTGGTCATATATCATTTCTTTGATAATTTCTGCCCTTTCAGTTTTCTGTTCTTTTTGGAACTAATTTTAGCCATATGTTAGTCTTCTTAGTTTAATTCTATAATTCTTTTCTCATGTATTGTTCACAGGTTTTTTTTTTTTATTCAACAGTTTTGGAGATTTTTTTGAATTTATTTTCCAAACCTCCTATTAAAATTTTCAGTTTGGGTATCATGTTTTTCATTTTCTGATGTATTGTTTTTGAGTTATTTTCTTATTTCTTGGATGCAGCCTCATATCCTACTTTGAAATAATTACTTAGAGGATTTTCCAAAACATTTTCTTCTGTTGCCTGCCTTGTTTCTGTTTCCTATGAAAATGACTTTGTTTGTTCCTTCTCTTTCATGTTCTAGACATTCCTTAATTATTTGGTTATTCTTGAGTAACTATCAAATTTAAGAGTAAGTGATTAAGAAGATGATTAGAAGCTATGTGTACATTGATGTGACTTACTGATTGGTGAACTTAATAGCAATACAATTGTGTAAAAACACAAAAAAATTATTCCAAAACCCACAAATGTCATTATCTGTAGGCTTGTTATCTAGAGGTGATCAGTTTCTCTAGAATAGAATACTCTCATCTTTTGCCTGGTGAGTATTCTATTCTGTCCATCTCTGCCGACATTCTTGGAGCTGAGTATAACAAAGAGACATAGAGTTTTCAAATTGTGTGTGTAGATGTTCATTTATTCCTCCCATTACCAGAGCAGTGTCTCATCCTTGATCTCCGCTTGTCTGGTGTTTCTGAGTCTTGGGATTTTCCAGTGAAACTTTTGTAGATAATATTCAGTTGGCGCAAAAGTAATTTCGGTTTTTGCCACTGAAAGTAATGGCAAAAACCACAATTACTTTTGCACCAACCAATACTTCTCCTGTTTCAACTGAAGGTAGAGAGAGGCTTTATCATCTGGTAGTTCAATGCACGTCGGGTAGAGAAGTGTGGTACTTGGATTGTACAACGGCATTTTATTTTCAACAGATTTTCAAACAATCCCCCTGTTTTCAGCCCCTCACCTCACTCTACTTCCATGATACTTGGTGCCTCTAGTATCTGAGACTTTCTGGAATTCTGTGGGTAGAAATCAGTTTATCTCTCTTTGGTATTCATTTCAAAGATCTTTAAGGTGTTAGCAATCCCTGCTTTGCTAAGACAGATTCAGCTCATTTAGTTCGCTTTCAATCCCTAATTAATTTGTTTAACTCTCTAGTCTACTTTTAACTATTGTCCTATTCTCATTGTTTGTGTGTGTTTATACATTTTGAGTGAGAGGTTTGGGGGCTGGAGAAGAGACAAATGCATGTACTTTTTTACCATGTTAAACAATGAATTTGTCTTCACATTATTCAACTTTATTTCTCACCATTGAATTACATGTTCGTCTACTTTTTACATATTGATCAACAAATATTTATTGCATATACTGGTGCCAGAACTGTACAAGAATAGTCTGGATATGCTGTGAGCAAAACAGACGTCATCCTTATCTTCATGGCATGTATAGTCTAATAAGAGATAGACCTTAGCCACATAATTTTACAATTAAAAGAAATTAAAAAGAAATACCACAGTTGAAAAGTACTGGTGGTAACAGATAGTTTTCTTAATGAGGTGATTTGAGCTGAGATCTAAAAAATAAGTAGAAGCAAATCAGTTGAAAGTAAAGCAGTGGAGGTGGTAGAAAGTACTCCCAACCAGACAGAAGCAAATGCAGAGAATCCGCAATGCAAGAGGAAGAATGCCACGAGTAACAATCTGAACAAAGGTTTCACCCAAGACAGTGAGGGAGATTCCACTGTCAGATCAAGTAGGAGACCTAGGCAGGAGTCAGATCATAAAAGATCCTGGACACCTGTCAAGAAATGTACTCTTTATTCTGTTGGCCTTTGGAAGGTTTTAAACAAGAAAGTTTCATGATAAGGTTGAGTTTACAAAAATAATTCCGGCTGCAGTATGGGGAATGAATTGGAAGGAAGCAAAAATTGATGCAGAGAAATAAGGTATTGCAATGGTCCATATGAAAGAAAACGGTAATGAGGATCAGTGTATCGTCAGGAGATCAGAAGATGTTGGATAAACCATAACGGAGATTAATGAAAATTATATTATTTTCCTTTAGCTATCAGCAACTAGTTTGGACATAGATTACTGGATTTATAATTAGATATAATTTGACCTAATTAGTTGGCTATAGCTCTTAATCATGGTATACGTTTTCCCATTATGGCTGCTGTAGCCATAGCTTAGGATAAACATTGATGATCCCACTTACAGTGGGACTAACTGTATCCCTTGGGTTATTTGTGTGAAAATGAGAATGGGATTTCAGAAGCGTGACAGAAGGTCTAAGCGTTAAATACTGTTTGGTACAATTCCCTTCATTGCTTTTCAAAAATGGCAGTTAATTTCACCAAGAAAGAAAAATAACCAATGTTTATGTGTATTGTTTTTTGGTGTGGTTTTCTACTGGGAGGAGTGTCCAGGGAAGATTCAGGCAAATATTTAAAACATTAATGAAGCCAGTTTTCACTAGAAGTGTCCTAAGATCTCAAATATTAAAAATAAGAGTTACCTAAATTTTCCTTGCTGAAGAAATTAAGTCACACATATACTTGGAATCCTTTTGGGAATTCCACAATGCTATTTCAGCCATATCCTCAAAATCTACTCTTAAAAGGGTTACTAAGAAATAATGTAAGACATTTTGAAGCTAAAAAAGAGCAATTTTGTGTGCTGTTTCCTGTGAATAAAATTGACGTGATGCTATTTTCAACAAAAAAATTTTCAAAGGTGTTAGAGAAGAATGGCCTTTAGCTGTCGAATACCTCCACATGTTAGATATGGGGGCACAGATTCTACATGCCACAAAATATTTTGGTGTTGGAAATAAAACATATCCATGTAAAATATATAGTAATCCAGTCCTCTCCTTAGTCCAAATCATTCTTAGTCCATTTCATAATAGCCAATTACAGGTTACTCAAGGGACATGGATCATGCAAATCAGCTCATATTTCACTGAGTGACTGTTTCTCATGTGTTTTGAGCTATTATCTTCATTACAGTGCAGCACATGAATCCAACTCATCTGTACTATAATTGCTATAAATCAAGCATTCGTTTGTCATTATTTATTGCCAACTGTAAAGAGTTTTAATAATATTTAGAGGGCACCACAATAAAAGCAATCATTTATTGTGTCTGCTTATAGGGTCACTTAAGGTTTTCAACAAAAGCCAATGTCATTTCCTAATCTTTTAATATTCATAAGGTAACATCACTTGCAAATGATACATTATGATTTATAAACATTTCCTGTCCAGAAACATAAAAGCATCATCATAATTCCTCCCAGAAAAAGCAGTAAGATGATGCGGGGCAACCTGAGGTACTAGAGCCCTGTGTTCTAAACCTGATCTTGTTTCTGCTTATTTGTGTGCTGTTGATCATACAACTTAAACTCAATTCTCAACTACAAATTACAGAGGGCTTGTCAGAGTTCTTCTGCAAGGGAGGCGCTGCATTATTATTTGAAAAGATGGTTGTGTTTTTCCTATCTGAATTTCAGTAATAATAGAAGTAGCATGGTATGGTAGGTAGACAGCTTAGGATGAGAAAGCAGAAAAACCTAGGTTCAGGTTCTATTTCCATCAATTACTACATGTGTGACCTTTAACAAATGAGTTAATTTCTATAAGCATCTGTCATCTTTCATGTTAAATGGGGATAATACTTTGTCTGCCTATGCAAGGAATCTCTGCAAGGATTATGTGAAAACCACTTGTGAGGTATAAAGCAATTCAACAATTAGCTGAACACACAACCTCCTTGGGGAAAAGATAGAGATCATTTTCTCCTAGAACACTCTTTGTAAAATTATGTTTGACAAAGATGAAGAAATACATTGCTTTGTAATTATCTAGAAGAATCATAGAATCTCAGGTACTTATATCAACTGCATGTATTACTGCTAAATTTTCTCTACCACATTCCAGTCTTTGCTTGGGCACTTCCAATGATGTGCAACTAATGGCCCCTGACAGTAGCATATTAAATCTGATATCTCTAATTTAGTGCTAAAATCTGTTTTCTTCTGGGACAGACCCAACAAGTCCAATGTCTTTTTTTTTATCAGTACCAATGACATTTGAAGACAAGTGCTATGTCCTTTCCGAGGTTTGTCTTTTTCAAATGTAATATTTCCAATTCCTTCAACGATAATTTATGAAACATGATTTCAAGTTATCAGTATATCTGGGTCAATGTATTTTAAACAATAATTCAATTTGATTAAACTGAATTTAACTCTATTAAAAATATTGAATATCTATAATGTGCCAGAGATATATTAAGTTCCAGAGGCACAAAGCTGAATAAGGCACGAGTGCCCTCAAGGATATCCTACTCTAGCCAAGCCAACTTTCACATTTATAATTACCTATAGTATCACACAGTCAACTGAAATGTGTTGGACACATGCTGTATGCCAAACTCTTTGCCAGAGGCTGAGATTCTAGCAGTGAATGAGGCAGGAATGGTTTCTGCCTTCGCCAGGCTCTCATTTTTGTGAGGAAAAAAACAAAGTTTCATTTGTGAACAAGTGTATTATGTGGATGCTATGGTCTGAATGTTTGTAACTCCCCATCCCAGAAGAATTCATAGGTTGAAACCTAATCACCAACATGTTGGTATTAGGAGGTGGGGCCTTCGGAAGGTGATTAGGTCATAAGAGCACAGACATCATGAATGAAATTAGTGCCCTTATATAACGGGCCCCAGAGAACTGCCTTGCCTTTTCTGCCATGTAATGTTACACTGACGAGACAGCTGTCTGGGAGGTGGGCCCTCACCAGACCCAAATATGCAGACGCCTTGATTTTGAACTTCCCAGGCTCCAGAACCATGAGAAATAAATGTCTGTTGTTTATAAGCCACCCAGCTTATGATATTTTGTTATAGCAGCCTGAACAGACTAAGACAGTGGGCAATGAAAATAATGTTTCAGAAAGAAGAAAGAACATTGTGTCCATGAAAGCAGGGACCCTTTCTATCTTTGCTCTCGCATTTTGAGTACCTGATGAAGTACCTAGAACGCAGTGTATATCCAATAAATATCCTGTATAGTGAAAGAAACAGCAAGCTAGTAAGAATTCCTAGAGCATGTGACATAAGAACGAAGTGAGGCTAGGTAAGTAGAAAGGGATCTGTGGCAGACATTGTGAGAGTCTTGCCTGTATCTCCTTAATATATGCAGGTCCAAATTCCACACATCACCATTTCTCTTTTTTTAGCCTGAGGACTTTAACAGGCAAATAGCACTGAAGCCACTTTACCTGCCTCTGAACCTGGCCAGAAGTGCTGCCCACTTACCCCAACAGCAGTCTTCAACCGAAGACTTCAGTTGCTTCAGGTAATCTTCAGTTACCTTCAGTGGTAACTACCTTAATAAGATACTGACTTATTGTATCTCATTTGCACTCTTCTCTATCAGAGCTTCCTTTATTGACCAAATAAACTTATTTCAGAGTCTATTTCTTATTCTTATTTCAGATTAAAATTCTGATTTCAGAGTCTATTTCCGGAAAACCCATTCTGGAACCATATAACGAAAGTTCTTTTTAAACCATATTAAAGTGGCTAAAGTCTATCAAAGTACAATGTGTTAGTGCTGTATTAGCAGTATAACTAAAATATTTAGAGAACTTTTTCTATAGCATTTTCAGGAGTCTTATTTAGCCTAGGCTGGGCTCTGGATGGATCCTCACTCCCTGTCTCCTCCAGAAGCACATGCTAGGAACAAGAAAGGGAATAAAAATCCTGCTTCTAGCATCCTTCTTTGCATACGCTTTATATTCCCAACTGGAGAAGTCTATCTTCATATAGACCTCTGCAGGGGTTTGGGAGTAACAAAGACATGGGCAACATTCTGACTTCCTGGAGAGTTCTAGCTTGATGGCCTAGACATCCTGAGCACTCTGAAGGTACTTAGAGCTTGTTCTGGGACTCCTGAACATGGAATACCAGCCACAGGGACACACAGGCTCCTCTGGACATCGGTGGCTCCAAAGGAGGACTGGTCCAGACACACTGACAGACCTTGCCTAACTGTTCTGAACATCCTAACATGCCAGTCACAATCACAACACCCAACATACCAGCTCTCGCAGATACGCCCTTCCAGAGCTTCCACCCTGATAGGAAACAGGCCACAGTGGACTGTGGATCACCCACTCCCATTGATCAGTCCCAGGACTTCACACGTCCTACAGAGGTCGGAACAAGAATCATGTGCAGGGCCCAAAGTGCTATCTTCTATCTAGCCATATGATATGCTTTTGTCTTATAAAACCCTGGCTTTATAAGGATCAACAGAATATCATTTCCAAGTTATAGCTCCAGACAATGAAAGTGCAAGCATCAATGTTTATGAGACCATCACCAAATCTTAATTTATAATTAATGGCAATAACATGAGCCCATTTGATTATGATTACTGATGAGAATTATATATGTTTCTTAGTATTTATTTATTCTTTCTAAATTTAATTTCATTATGTAAACAAAGTTTAGTATTAAACAAATTCTTTTATTTTAACTTAATAATCACACATAAATGGATACATAAGAATTTTCATTGCTTCTGAGACTGTCATAGACTTCTTATCAAAATTAGCTTTTACTTTCTGATGTTCTCTCAAAATACGATTATTGAATATCTTAAGTGTTTGATATATAAGAACAACATTTTTCACGTACTGAAAATGAGATATTTGGATATATAGGAATACATATCCTAACGTGCTAAGAAAGAGTTATGCAACATTGGGTACAGCTGTAAGATATAATTTTCACCAGAGCGTTGACACATATTTACAATTTTATAACATATAGCCCTACCCGGGGTTTGAGTGAAACACGATTTTTACACGTATACACTAAGCTGCCAATTCTACATTTATAAATTTATACTAATATTTATAAAGATATATGCAATGATTTGGCTACAGGGAAGCTTATAACAGTGATGGTTATAGTGTCAAAAATTTGGGAAAAGTATAACTATTTAGAGATCACAGAATTGATAAAATTAGTGCCCTATATTAACATTCTCTTCAACCATTAAGAATGGTATTATATATTAATATTTATTAATACTAGAGAACAATTTATTGTTTATTTCTTAAAAACAGGTTTTAAGAAAGAATATGAAGTGGCTTTCAATTTTTATAACATAAAATTTATGTAGTTACACAGATAGGACATAAAGATGGACATCAACTTTGTAATGCATCTTATCATTATGTGGTGGAAGTTACGAGTGTTTAAAAAAATTTCCGTAACCTTTATTTTCCACTTTTCTTTATTATAATGAAGGTTACACTAGAAAACTAGCTAAGGAACAGATTAAATGGGGTCTTTAATGCCAAATGAAGGAGTTTATCGTAGAGGTAATGGGAAAATATGCCAGGTTTTTAAAGCAGGGAGGCAAATTGGTCAAATGAATAGCTCAGAAGATATTATCTTACCTCTTGAAACTCAAGTTTCTCCTATGTAAGAAACTTGTGTGTGAGTGTTTGCATAATAGAAAATTTTAATATGCAATCTGAAAGTGGCAGGTGAGGTCCTGAAGATATAGCCTAGAAAAAAACAAAAACCAAGCAAAATGGAAGCAAAACCATGTGGCATAAGAAGTTATCAGGCATGTAAAGGGTATGGAAATCACAGAAGAGAGGACGAACAGTGAGTTTAGAGAAGAGAGAGAGAGAGAAAGCGACAGATAGAAGGAGTGAGAGATATTAATTGGAGACTATGGCAGAGAGCCAAGACTGCATAAAAACATGACTAGAGAGAAGTTTCCACTGGTGGTGAGCCTGAATCGTAATTTTAAGTACAGGAATATCTAATGTTGCATTCTTAGCTGTTTGCAACGCTGTGATATTATCCCAATCTGTCACCCCATACTTTTGGCAGAGTCCAGTAGTCCATACAGCCTGGTATGGAGATGTTTAAAGAATAAAGTGTTGGAGCCATAAAGGGAGATGGGTCTGATTCAGACAGACCTGAATCATTACTCCATTTTTTAATTTGTATGAGAGGCTGGACAAATCACTTAATGAACTGCAGTGTTCTGAGTTAACATTTAATAATTGCTTAAAAGCTGTTAGCAAATATTATTTATTAACTGCTAACTATGTTTCAGGCAGTATTCCAAAACCTTTATAGGTATTTACTTATTTAATCCTCATGATAACTCTATTAAGCTGTGAACTATTTTGTTTATAACCACAATGTGCCTCTTGTGAGAAAACTGAGGTGCATTGCAGTTAAATAACTTGTTTGAGGTCACACAGCTTGAAAGCAAGGGACCTGAGATTTAAAGCAGGTACTCTAGTTCTAGAGCATGTACTTCACCCACCCCTGTTACACTATCCCTCAGAGGTTGATTACAAGCTTGGAAGCACTAAACAAAATAATACATGTTAACGCCAAGCACTGTAATTGGCACAGAGAATTTTAGTTAGTATCTCTTTTTTCTTCAATTCACTCTATATTTATAAAACTCGTTTGCAAAATGATCAAAACAGATTTTGTCAAGGGTCTTAAAATTTAGACATAATATTCCTTCCTAATTTTCCTGACCAAACAATTAAGAATTCCATGAAACAAAGAAATGAGGTTAGATATGTTTTATTCTCTCCTAGAAAACACTAGTCATTTTTCTATTCCATTCTAGGATTTTATTTAAGATGGAGACCAAGCTCATTTGTCTGTGACCTTGAGTTTTAATCTGCATTTATCGAAGTAGAGTAACATACCTTATTCCATTTGTTCTCCATGGCAAGATCAATAAGAGAAACATTCTTCACTTCATTTCTGTGAACAAGAAACTGAGACTCAGTAAAGTAAATGCTTTGACCAAGACCATCTTTCTAATAAGGCAAGGAATTATGTTAAAAGTTGGCATACTTGGTTCCAGTTCAAGATTTAAGTGTCAGAATCCATGCTTTTTTTTTTTTATTTTTTAATTTTTTTCGTGGTCGGCTAGTGACAAATATAGAGAGATTGAGACAAAATATAATATGCAATCAAACATTTTTTACTGTAGCTATGCAGTATATATATACAGCAATATATATACAGCAATAATCATGCAAATTTTTAAATATAACATTAAAGACAAGTATTTTTAGATTGCTTTTATCTACTTACATTGATATCACTGCTTCCATTCATTAGGGTAAATAAACAAAAAATATTGCATTGATAATTTCCCACATATAATTTCTATAGACAAAAGAATTGAATCTTAAAGCAGAAGGAATGTGGAAGGAAAAAATCAAAGGCCTGGACAATTCAATTAAATATGCATTTTAATGACAGTAATCTTCTTCCTTTAACCTCTAGCACGTCTGTTCATCTGAAATCTGAAAATACTTAAAATTATACTTAAGTATAGTTAAAACTGTGAACAAATCTCATCTCTGTAACAAATAGACTTTCACTGTCTACAGAGTCACTTAATAGCTGACAAATAGGTTCTATTAGGCTCTATCTTAATTGGTCCTTGAACTTTTGCCTTAAGCTGATTTGGCTTCTATAATCCTTCCTGTTTTATCAACTGAAATGGTCAACTCCCTTAAAGCTTACCTACCATGGATGTATTTCACATGTTTATGTTTCAGCTTTTTGGACATTTTCCCCAATTGATTGAGGCATTGAGTGTGAGATTTGTAACAAATAAATTAGCTCTGAACTCTTCATGTAACAAGATGTCTAGTTTCTTCAATCACAACATCCACTTAATTTCATTAAACCCAGCTCATAAATTCTACAGCTTGACAACCAACTAACCAACCAGAGTATAGTACTTGTGTATAAAATTATTTTCTTATAGCAGATGTTGGTAGTTAGAGGATAGTCTTCCATAATCTCTCAAAATTAAATATTCATTTTATCCAAATTGCCAAATAACCGATGTAAGATAAGGGGAAAAATAATGGTGACTTCTATTCCTTTGCCTTCTCAAGCATTTTTAGCTGGTAAATGGCTTATATTTATGTACAAGGATGCCATAGATCAGACAGCCATTAACTGCCTCCAAGATCATTACTGCTCCCTCCCTTCTTCAGCTGGACCACCTGTCTTCCTTGCTCAGGGCAGTCGGTCCTGCTTTCCATCCCTTTCTTTTGTCAAGCTAAATGACAGCTTCTTTGATTTTCCTCACCACAGAAGCATCTATCATTGTATCCATTATCTATTCTGACATATTTACATACTGTGTGTGCTCAGCTGATCGGGACTCTGTCCACAGTTTACAAGGCACCTGCCCTCCAACCTACAGTTGTGTATTGCGGTGAAATATCAGGCTAAGTCAGTGAGCAGCACTTGCTAAATTTGTTAAAATGATGTATATAATTGTACACACAAGAGTAAGCTGGATGCTAGGGAAACTTTAGACTTTACGAACTACCCACTCTCTCAGACTTAGTTAATTCGTTCAGTTCACCTCAGTCTGGAAAAAAACAATGGGCTATTGATTTTTTTAAAAAATTTGTGTGGAAGGAAAACATTCAGCTAATTTGTTATATCTACTGAATTAAAATATTCTCAATTTAGTAAAATAGTATTATGTTTTAACTTATTAAAAATCATCTGTGGAAAGTACACAGTTACACACACATATGTTTACATATTTATCACATACTTATTTTATTTTATTTATTATATTATTTCTTATATTTATTATATACTGATATATCATTTAGGAGAGTCTATTTGAAAAAATTGTTTCATTTTATGGTTGTGGAAATTCTAATTTTAAAAAAATGCATTAAATTTATATAAACCTAATCATTTTATTTCTCTAATTTCAGGTTCAACAACAAAAATTAAACTTTGATATACCTTATTTTTTTAAATGTTCAAAACAATAGCACATCTCATTTTAATTCTAGAGTAGAATTAGGTGAATTTTCCAAAATACACCTTCTAATGCTTTTAATGTATTTTCTATATATTTTTCAATTAGTAAACTTCATATAAGAAAAATAAATAGAATGGGTTACCAAGCAATTCTTGCCCATCAAATAGAAACCTATCTGAATGAGTTTAAATAATCCAATGAAACCTGCAGTAAGTCTCCTGAGTGAAGCGTATTTATTTTTCTCAAGTCCATTTTATATTCTGTACTCACTAACATTTGTAATACATTACTTCCCCATGCACCAATAATTTAATGATACCTTATTCTTTGCTTGAAAAGCAAAAGAAATATTATCAGGCAGTATTACAACAAGCTAAACCAATTACCTTCTAAAATGATTTTAATGCAGGCAAAATATGAGAGTCATCATTCTAGCATAGTGAGATTTATTAAGAGAACAATTCAAAGCCATAAACTGGACTTCTTATATGCTACATCGCTTCCTATTGAGATTCAATTAATATTTTGAAAGTTTTTACTTTATACTGTAAAATTTTAAAATATCATATTCTAGCAGATTTTGTGTAAAGAAACTAATAATATCTCATAGGCCATTTGGTTGTAGCTTTCATATATACACATTCAAATTCAAGACATACACTGCAAGTGCTATTGTTAAAAGTAACAGGCTCACCAAATAGTATGAAAAATTGTTCCCATGTCCATAATTCAAAAGAAGTGAAGAAAAAGTTAAACTAATATAAATCTGAGACCTTCAGGTAAATTCCGAATCTCAAATTATTAATTTGCTATGCAAAGGCTTGCTAATGGGTTATACATTATTTCTTGTAAGCACATTAGTGGATATTTTAAATCAGATACTTACTTTTTTCCCTCAAGGATAAGAGTAGGCCCTGTCCTTAAATTCTGTGCACAAAGAGACACTACAATACAATGATTATTTTCTCTTGGCAGGGACTCATGTGTTAGTATTAGGTGCCTTATTTTATCTGGAGAATAAGAGCTTTAAAGCATGTATTTCTTCTCCAACCTCTTTTGTCTCTTCTCCTTCAGTAGAGTTAGCATCTTTTGTTTCTTACTGTAATTTCTAGATTGAATACCATTTTCTTAGAAAAATTTCAAAGAAAAATACTTTTTTAAATAAATAAAACAATCTCTTAATAATGACCTTTCTTTGCTACCCATGTGTTTGCTTAATTATGTACTCCGAGTGCTGTAGACTACATATAACATGGTAGGTTGGTTAAAAAGACAAATGCATCAGTGTGCCACCACACAGAGTAAAGTATGCTATTATTAGCTTAATTATCACCCCCAATAAGAAAATAAGAAATGCCTCCAACTTAACATTTGAGAGAGATTCATTTTTAGTTACAAAATAATAAGGCCCTTAACTTTTTGGCCTGTCGATCATTCTTACTAATGGGCATGAATGCTACTTTCTATATTTTTACGACTGTTATTGGATAGCATCATACTGATGAGAAATCATTGCTCTTGGGAAAAATAATGTTGTATAGCATCAAATGCAGAAGGGTAGATGCTAAGATCTCACTCCCAGATGGAATGTGGTATTGTGATCTCAAAGGAGAAGATGTGAGTTAAACACTTTAGGCATACTTTGCATTATCATGAAGATTTGTTTTTATTATGTGCATTTTTATGTGCATTGTCTCATTTATTTGACACAAGGATTTCATGAATAAATACTTCTATTAATCCATTTTTATATGAGGAAACTGAGAAATTAATTTATGACTTGTATGAAATCATATACTCATGATTTCAAAGTCATTGCTCCAAATTTCATTTTGCCCCATTCTCCTCCCCTATATGTGGCAAGCAAATCAGGACATGAACTACAGTACCAGCAATATACAATATACATAGTCACTAAGATCCCAGGCTATGTTGCCAGGCTTCCTAGGTTCACATTCTACCTCTGCTACTTATATAACCAGTACTAACCCTCACCTTGCTTTAGGCAACATAACAGTCCCTATCTTATAGGTTTATGGCAAAGATTAATGAGGTGGCAAGCGCAAAGTACTAAGAACATTCCTGGCATATAGGATGTTCTCAGTAAACCAGGTTGTTACACATGTATTCATTCCGTAATCATTTATCAACCTCTATTTGCAAAGTACTTGCAGATTGGTAAAATGAGTAACAGTCTATGTTCGCAAAGATACTAGAATCTAGTAGAGAGACTTACACATCAATAGATAAATGTTAATAGTGGCTGTAAATCCATTGCTAAAGGAGAATGAAGAACAGATACAACATGCTTCATGAATGAGGAAGTGTGTTTAACCATAACTTGGAAGAATCGTTAGGTCTTAGACCAAGGAAAGGTGGCTGAAAGTAATTTTTTGACATAGGTAGATAAAACTGTAAGATAATCTCAAAAATCTCTTTTAGAAAGTTAGGGTCTTTCACTCTTCTGGAGTAGGTTCACTGCCCATTCTGTAGATGAACACACAAAACGTCCTCCTAGACACACACACACAAAAACTAGTTACAAAAGAAAACCCTTTTCTTAAAAGAAAAGTGAGGTCAGGCATTTCAACACCCTTGTCTCCCACATACAACAGTTTATACATATATTTTTTAATGAAACAATGCAACTAAGATTTCATTCTCTAATAAGGGGAGGAAGAAAACCAATAGCTACAATCTGCAGTTGGCTTGCCTGGGATTTTGTTAGAAGAGGCCTGGTCTTATCTAGAGAGGAAGAGTCTGAATGTCATGAATCTTTGTCATCTGTCTGTCTTATCTCCAGAATATCTGTCTGTATCCCTCCTCCTGGCCTCTTTTCTCACTACAGCTTGTCTTTCAGTTCCACAATCTAAGGAGGATAATAGATAGCCAGACTTTATTGATCCCAACCACATCATCTTCCCCACAAACCAGCAGCTCACTCACTTTTCTATTTTTTACGTTGGCCAGATTAGAAACTTGTGTCATCATCATCATTTTCCCCTACCCTGTCTCACAGATCTAGGCTTTGAGAATAAAATTTCACAATGTCACAAAGATTGGAGGCCTCAGCCCCTACAATTTTACCACTGGACTTTCAATTACTTTGCAGTTGGTCTCTCTGTTTTCTGTCCATTTCTCTTACAATCAATCCTAAGTGTTTTTCTACTAAAAAAAAAAAAAAAAAAGTCTAAAGAAAAATGTTTCCTGTGCTGAAACATTTTCACAGGCTTCCTAATCTCCACGGAATGAGGTTTATATTCAGCCTACCATTCAGGATTTTCTTGAACCAGATCCCAGCCTTCTTGTCTCTCACTCTTGTCCTTTTATTGAGACTTCAATTTAAAAACAAAATAAAGTGATCATTCTGTTGAACAGATTCCTTCTCTCAAATGCCTACTCACTCAAAAATCTTTCTATTGAAATTCTACACATTTTTGAGAACCATCCTCAATAACTACATCTCTGAATCTCACCAGGAATTCCTTCTTTCTCTAAATTATCATATTGCTTTGTATATATCTTTCAGGGGCATTTGGCACATCCCATTCTAAATTGTGTTATAATCATGTACGCAACATTCTTAATTAGGAGTCACTTATGTTTTTTCAAATGTGCTTATTTTTGTTGTTGTTGTTGTTTGTTTGTTTGTTTTCCCTACCCCTCTACAGTGGTCATTTTAGTGTCTTAAATAAAAAGTTGGATAGATATATATTAACTGAGTGAGGGAACAAATGAAACAACCTTTGACGTTGCAAGGATAAGGATAAGAAACAGAGATTTTCAATTTGTAGAAACTAGATTTCCAATAGTTCCGCTTACTTAGTAGTGACCTGAACTTACACACTTCTGTTAATTTCATACAAAGACTGCTGTTCTGGGTAATAGGAATGGAGTAAGAAGGCAGGCTTTTGTTAAAGCAGGGAAATCCAGAAAACAGCATTGAGATTAGTTCCTTGAGAATAGTTCCTTGAATGTTATTGGTATATAACTCAACATCATTCAACTTATCTATCAAGATAAAAATATAAAAATAAATTTTTCATGTTGGAGTATTTCCAAATTTATAATGTAAGATTGTCTTAGTAGTAGACTGCGAAGGACACAACATTTTAACAAGGTGTAAAAACAAGTGTTAAGATCTTTTTAAAAATTTACAGCTTATAATGAATGCTTCTTGCCTACCTAGGGAGAAGTCCCTGTAATTATGTGTAGCAATTTGTTAAGGCTTATTGTTAGATATAAAAGGTTTTGCAGATTCAAGTGCTTCCAGGTTCTTCAGATTACAACATTTCAGAGTCACCTTTGAATGTGCTGTCTAAATTTGAAAAAAAAAAATACAGGAATCATACCATTCTTGGACCGGCAAATATTCATTCTTTGTATGATGCTATGCCACACACCTGTTGAATTCTAAGGTTACTGAAGAGAAGGGATAAAACATTTGGAATCACATAATTTCATTCTGTTTTAACTGTTGTTTTTCTTTTTTATTTCTATCAACAAGTATGAGCTTGAATTAACTGTTTTGAGGGTAAGCATCACTTGGAATTTCAATCAAAGCCAACCTTAATGGACTAAACCAACTCTGGACGAAAATGCCTCATTTCATATCAACTCTCCAAACTGATTATGCATGTATGCTATTTGCAGAGATGAAATTCAATTGGCTCCCACATTGAACACTGTGTTGGAAGTTAGTATTTCAGCCACTGATGTCTCAGGTGACTTGAGGCATTAGTTTGCTTTGATAAAGTAAATGAGACACAATGCAAAGATCATTAACACAAACAACTTTTTGCTAACAAGGTTTGCAGGTCATTTAGTTATTCATTATACACTCACTGGATTCAGGTCTCAGATTTTGAAAGATAAAGGGAGTTGTGCTTTAGAACAAAAGAGCAAAGAAATCCCTGCTTTTTCCCAGATGAATTGCCTAAATCATGACCTACAATATCCTGCCTGATCAGGCCCCTACCTCCCTGTTAAAACTCATCTTGACCACTCTCCTTCTTCTTTACTCTGTTCCAGTCACTTTGGCATGCAGAGCCTTTCTCCACTCATAGTCTTTGCACTGAGCTCCTCTCGTGGGCTCATTCTTATCCTGTTAAGTTTGCCCTGTGCCAGACTGTAGCCACTAGCCACATGTGCTATTGAGCACTTAAAATGTGGCCAGTGTGAATTAAACTGTGCTGTGTTAAATACACGCTGGGTTTTGAAAATTTAATCTCTATAAAATAGAATGACCTCATTAATATTTTTTCATATTGGCTTCTTGTGGAAGTGATAATATTTTGGGTTATATAAATATATTATTAAAATTAATTTTACATGGTTCTTTTTATTTTTTTAGAATATGGCCACTAAAAATTTGAAGTTACATATGTGGCTTAGATCTGTGGCTTGCATTATATTTCTAATGGACAATGCTGCACTGCATATTAACTCACATGTCACCTTAGTGAGTTAAATTTGTCAGAAGACATTTTTTTATTTTCTCCCTTTTATGCAATGCTATATCCTCACCACCTA
The DNA here is from genome assembly GCF_029281585.2 of Gorilla gorilla gorilla. Taxonomy (NCBI): domain Eukaryota; kingdom Metazoa; phylum Chordata; class Mammalia; order Primates; family Hominidae; genus Gorilla; species Gorilla gorilla. Next base: position 83,065,784 of record NC_073235.2, on the reverse strand, counting down.
GACGCATGTAAGGCAAAAAATAAATATTTGTGGAATGAATGAATACATTATACATTGAGAGTTTGGGATCTGGAATCCTGCTGGGATTTCAATCTCAGTTCAGCTATTTATTAACTGTAACAGCTTGAGCAATGGACTTATTCTTTCACAGAGTGTTTTTGAAGATTAAATAAATTATGACATCCAAAGGGCTTAAATCAGTGCCTGATATGTAGTAGTGCTCAATACATATTAGCTATGGATAAGTATTATTGTTCCATTCTGTAGCTAGGAATGTAAGACAGAATTAAGATAATTATTTGTTTACTGAAATGTTAAAATGGAAGAGCTGTGATTTAACTCCTGAACTATTTGACTCTGAGATTTATTTTCTGTCTACTAAGCAAATATAAATCAATATTTGACTATTTGACTTAGATAAAAATCTGAAGTCAATTTAATGTTACTTCAATAATATTAAAGATAGATACACGAATCACATCTGGACATCCTGAAAGATATCAGACTTTGTGCTCTAAATTAAATATAATTGGCTAAAAACATGGCATATGATAACAAGTATTATATTAGCTAATATTTAGTTTATCAGCAGCAGGTACTCTTCCTACATTACATATATTAACATATTCAGTTCTCACTCCAGCTCTGAAAATAGACACTATATATCATTATTTCTATTTTCCAGATGAGGAAACTGAGGTACAGAGAGGCCAAGCACATTGTGAAGGTCACACAGCTAGGAGAGGAAGGAGGTGGAATTCTCACTCAGCTGATGTGGCCTCAGCACCTGCGCTCTCCTGTTTTCTGCTGAACTGCATTCTGCTCTCCCATTTTATGCCTGTGGAACAGTGAAAGATGGGTGAGCATTCAGTCTTGTAGTTGCTGTGATTAACTCAGAGATAGGAACTGACTTCTGGTATTTATCAGTAACACTACATTTCTAAGAAAAATTGTTTTTCCATCTCAAAAAGTGGAATGGACTGTCTCAAAGTAAATTTTCCTTCCAGAGGACATCTTTGTAATCCATATAAGCCTCGGTTAGCCCATCAAAACCTCTGCTGTCTGAGGACTGTTTCGCCTTAATTGGACTTAAAGCAAGAATAAATTATCCTACATATCATAACACATCAGGCCCAATCAAGCTCAGGAAATGACTGTTTGCTTCTCTCTTTAGAAGCCCAGCACAATAGATCCTATGCTGATGACACTTTCAATATTTAAATAAAACTAGACCAAGTTTATGATTGAAGAAGCCATCATCTTTCATTAGAATGGGAAAATAAATTTTCAGTATTAGGCTACTAACATGTTTGAATGGCTCAATTCATTTTCTATCAGGTCACGGCCAATATTCACCACAGAGCAGCCTTGTTGAAAACAATCCTCTTAAAGAATCTACTTTGTCTTGATGACAAAGCGGTGTGTTCTTCCCCTGACAAGAAATGAGAAAAAATAAAAATAAAACAAGCTAAACCCTCCAAATGTTCTTACATTTCAATGATTTGGTCCTGTAACATTCTCCCCTGTGTGAGAGGGAAAAAGGATAAGGGAAAGGACAGATCATTATCAGTGAGCCCTCTCCCTCATGTGGCAGAAGCAATTGAAACCTGGAGGAACCAGTAGCCAGAGGCAGCCTGGAGCAGAGGGAGACGTCAAAATGAGAGTCTGAAAGGCCAGGCTCTGCTTCAGCAATGCCATCTACCACCTCTATATATTTGAGCATCTCACACAAACCTTTTCCAAGTAATTATTTATACAATGAGATAGATGGTTTGATTAGATCCCGAGATCATTTTTCACAATAATATAATATCACATAAGATATTTTACACAAAATCTGGACATATGCCAGATAAGTGGGGGCATTCCAATGTCCAGTATTTTGTTAGAATTTGGAAGTCAGAAGGAGGACTCCCTTCCACAGAACTTGGAGATAAGAAACATAATGATATCTGATAGATAAAGTAGCAAAATCCACACATTATGGCTGTGGTCAGTCATCAGGGAAAGTTAACAGGGGAAATGCATATGACTCTGTGTCCGAAGGGCTTGGGAACATTGGAAACTCAGAAGTACAGAAATGGAATATGAAGACGCCTAAGTATCTTGAGATCTAAACACAAGAGTTGATGTTCTTTTTTTTTCTTTTTTTTTTTTTTGGAGAAGGATGTATGTGTACAAAGGATACAAATCAGCCAGAAAACTAGAAATGAGAAGACCAAATATTTTTGTACTCTTTCCAATTCTAAGTTTGGGAGGGTGGCAAAGGGTATATCCTCTGTGGAGATGGGAAGAGCAGCCTCCAGAGCTCAACATACCTGAGTGTTCCGGTCAGATAATTCTCACTAGCCTTATTCTGACCTGCACTTAGCAGGCATCCTTTGGCCCATGAGAAGAAAATGCATTGGAAAGAAGACTGGCATCAATATCCAATCTGCCTATGGTTGTATTTTTTTTAATGGGAGTAAAAAAAGGACTTCCTACAAGAAATGGGCCTCAGGGAATTATGTATCAAATGGCTATTTCAAGTATTCTAATCTACCTCATAATTGTATTTATCATTCTAAATAACTAGTTGACATTGTGGTTGAAATATACCCATTTCATTGAGCTTTATTAACGTGAGTCTGTGCCAACGTGATGGATGGTGTTGGCAAGATGAAGTTTAAAACCACATATCCCCAAATATTTCTTAGTTTCCAAATGGACATAATGTCCCAGTCTCCATCCCGCTTGATTAGTAGGGGATCCTGTCTCTTCTCCCTCTGGGTCTTTCTGGGTTTCTTAGGAATGTTTACAGGTCCTGAAAACCTGTGCTGGTTTTAGCATCTCTGTCAACCATCTTCTTTCTTCCCTACCAGCGGCAGATTGTTTTTTTCCAGTTGCTTTTTTTTTCTGTTTCCTAATCAGCATTACCAAGTTTCTCTGGAGGTTTTCCTGTATAGCATCACCACGGGTCTGGCACAGGCTTGAGAACAAACCCAGTTTATTTCAACAAAGATATGGAGTTATAGAAAAGAATAATGACCAAAAAAGAAAAAAGAAAAAGAAAAAGAAGAAAAATTTTTAAAATTGGACAAAGGTATTGTAATGGGTTGAACTGTGTCTCTCCCAATTCATATGTTGAAATCCTAACTCCCAGGACCTCAGAATGTGACCGTATTTGAAAATAGGATTGTTGCAGGTGTAATTAATTCAGATGAAATCATACTGGAGTAGGGTGGACTCCTAATCCAATATGACTGTTTTCCTTACAAAAATGGGAAATTTGAACACAGAGACACATGCACTGGGAGAATGCCATGTGAAGATTGGAGTTAGGCAGCCACAACCAAGGCGAATTATTAAAAGTTAGGAGACAGTTCTGGAACATACCTTTTTCTAGTGCCTTAAGAGGGTGCATACCCTGCTGATAGGTTGATCTTGGATTTCTGGCCTCCAGAACTGTATGACAATAAGTTCTCTTGTCTAAGCCACTCAATTTGTGGTACTTGGTTACAGCAGGCCTGGCAAACTAATATAGGTATTGTGGCTCCCTCAGTCTTCAGAGTAGGCCCCACCATAGGACCTGTAACATTACGAGCCCTCACTTGCTGTGAAAATGCAGGGACCAGATCATCTATAAACATATAAATTCTATAACAGGGACACTAGAACCTTCTTACCTATAGTCTGCACCTCACAGTCAATTTTCTTGCATCATCCAATGATAGAATCAAAACACTCTTTCTCTACAGCTAGTGTAAGGTCTGGTTTACAGGCAAAATCAAAACAAGCTCTTCTGAGGTACAATTCTGATCACAATAAGAAAGTTTGTCTCATATGTCACCATTATGGTATGGCATTTGGTTTAACCTTTGCATAGCCAAAGAGGTGATAAAGTATTCACCAAAAATTAAAAAATAATTTTAAAGAAGGTTGAATTCTGTTATTACTTCAAAAAATAGTTGTAAAATAGTAGATTTTCTCCTCCCTAGATATTTAGGTTTCAGAAGTGTTTATGTAAGGCACCTGATACTCTGCTTTAGGATCTATGAGAATGATGAATTCACTATAGACACGGTGTGAATTCTTAGGTAAATATCATCTTTTGAGGCCTCCTGGTTGGTATTTTCCATGTGCAGGGAACAGTGTCCACACCTCACCCACATCGCCATATTCCTTCAGTACTCCCTGATCTTATATATGCTAAGGGCTTTTCATAGCGAACTCTGCCTGAGGGTTTTATTTTTATTTTTTTTCTGGCCTCGGTGTTCTTGGCCCACTCACCAAGCAGACTGAATTGCTAGAGTGTTAATAGTCTTGGGAGTAACCCTCAACCAATGCAGAAACAGATGGTGTATAAATACCTATAAAAGTCAGTGTTATGAGTTGAATTGCATCCCTCAAAAAGATATGCTGAAGTCCTGACCCCTGGTCCCCATTAATGTGACTTTATTGGAAATAGAGACTTTATAGATGTAATCATTTTACAATAAGGCCATACTATATTAGGGTAGATTTTAATCCAACATGACTCATGTATTTATAAAAAGAGGACATTTTGTATATGGACAGACATGGGAGAAGCCAGCCATGTGAAGACAGAGATAGAGATTTGAGTTATGTGGCAGCACGATGCTATGCCTGGGGCTACCAGAAGCTGGGAGCAGCAAGGAAGAATCCTCCTCTAGAGACTTTGGAGAGAATGTGGCCCTGCCAACACCTTGGTTTCAGACTTTTAGGCTCCAGAACTGTGAGAGAATAAACTTCTCTTGTTTAAAGCCATCTAGTTTGTTGTAATTTAGTATGGCAGCTCTAGGAAACTAAATTTTAGGTATTAGCTTGGCTAGGCTACAGTGCCAGCTACTTAATCAAACACTAATCTAGGTGTTGCTGTTAAGGTATTTTGCAGATGTAGTTAACTTTAAGTAAAAAGTAATACCTTCAATAATATGGTGGGCCTCATTCCATCAGTTGAAGGCCATAAGAGCGGAAGATGGAATTTCTCAGAGAATAAATTCTACCTCGAAACCGCAGTACCAACTTCTGCCTAAGTTTCCAGCCTTTCCGCTTGTCCTGCAGATCGTGTAGTTGCCAGTCTCCACAATTACATGAGCCAGTTTCTTAATAAATTCATCTCTGTGTGAGTGTGTGTGCACGTGTGCACACACACACACACACAAGCACACACACTTTTCTGTTTCTCTTGAGATCTCAGACTGATACAATACTCTAATTCTCTTGCTTCTGGAATGGGACAATTCTGAGATATGTTTGTGTATTAGTTCGTTCTTATGCTGCTGTAAAGAACTGCCAAAGAATGGGTAATTTATAAAGGAAAGAGGTTTAATTGACTCACAGTTCTGCATGGCTGGAGAGGCCTCGGAAAACTTACAGTTATGGCAGAAGGGGAAGCAAACATGTCCTTCTTCACGTGGCAGTGGGAGACAGAAGTTCAGAGAGAAGGGGGAAAAGTTCCTGATAAAACCATCAGATCTCGTGAGAACCCACTCACTATCACAAGAACAGCATGGGGGAACCACCCCGATAATCTAATAACTTCCCATAAGGTCCCTCCCATGACACGTGGGGATTATGGGGACTATAATTCCAGATGTTCAAGATGAGATTTGGGTGCGGGCATAGCCAAACCATATCAGTTCAGCACTATTTCCCAAAAGATCTCAGCAGGATTGATGCTCACAGTAGTAACCTGCTTATTAGCTTTCTTGTATTGGCTCCTTTCCTGTTGTGGCAAATAGATTCTAAGATGGTTCTCATGATCCCTGTTTCCCATTATTCCCATCCTCATGTGATTCTCTTCCTTTGTGTGTAGACGTGACCTAAGACTTGTTTGTAATGGAGGTAATGAGATATGTATTATTACAAGTACAGAATTACATTACATAAGATTTTGCACCTGTCTTTCTGAGAAAATTCTCTCTCTTGCTGGCTTTGAGAAAGGAAATGGCCATGCAGGGAAAGCTCACCTGGCAAAGAACTGATGGCAGCCTATGACCTACAGCCAATAAGAAAATGAGGCTGGCCAGGCATGGTGACTCATCTCTCTAATCCCAGCTCTTTGCAAGGCCGAGGTGCGAGGATTGTTTGAGCCCAGGAGTTTGAGATCAACCTGAGCAACATAGCCAGACCCCATCTTTACAAAAAATTTAAAAATTAGCCGGGTGTGGTAGTACATGCCTGTGGTCCCAGCTACTTGGGAGACTATGGTGGGAGGACCGCTTAAGCTCAGCTTGAGGTTGTAGTGAGGTATGATTGTGCCACTGCACTCCAGCCTGGATGACACAGAGAGACCCTGTCTCAAAAAAAAAAAAAAAAAAAAAAGATACTGAGGCCATCAGTATGACAATTCACAAGGAATTGAATGCTGCCAGTAACCACATTACCGTGGCAATAGATACTCCCCAAGTCTAACCTCACACGAGACTGCAGCACCACACAACACTTTGATGGCAGCCTTTGAGACCTGGAAGCATATTGGTTAGACTGCTGTCTGTGTTCTCTGGAAAAATTCCTCAAATTTTTCTATATGGTATTAACAACTTTATGAACCTCATAGACCTGTCATTCACATTTTTCTGATAATGTTTAAGTAATATTTTAATAGTGACGTACTAATGGAAAAAATGCAATTAGAACTTGGATCATCAAAGTCCTAGTTCAAGGATTTTCTTGTTCTACCCAAATGTATTCCTCTGGTGCTCACAGGAACTCAAATGTTGCATATAAACTTCTGGTGATATAGAAAGGCTCTAACTGACCTTCATACAGGATTCAGTATGTAAGTGTGGATGTGGGGGTGTGCAGGTCTGTTTTTTGTGATTTGTGAGAATTTGATTTTTACATCAACATTTTTATCCATCAGCTCACATCTCTATTTCCAATTTAGAGCAACTTGGCAGTAAGAAGCATCAAAGATAATCATTTCATATGAGGAAATAGAGGGTTATTCAGCTATTAGCAGTCAAGAAAATTTGCCCTCTTGGCCTCTAGCTTCTTGATTGACATTGATTCAATTGGAAAACTGCAAAGATGTGGCTGTTTCACCTCCATTTAAAATAATTAGAATTAGCAAGAGAATGTCTTATTGCCATACCTGTCGCTAATTTTCACAATTACCATGAACTTCTGGGAAAGGATAAAGGGGAAACCCATACTGACCTTTCTGGCAGGCCAGAAGATATTAACAATCAACCCAAAGAGTTCACAGGATATCTTTTTCAGTAAGTTGTTCTTATTTATTTTTCCATAAAATTATGACCTGATTCATTATCTTGGCATTGATCTATAACTACAGTTCTTTGGAAAATGTATAAGGTCTGAAGTCAGGAAAACATCTCAGAAGCATTCACTCTACCATGTAACCATTAATTTACCCTGAATTGGAAAAATAGCCTGAAAACTAGTGAACGCTTCCATCTCAGAAGAAACTTCAGTGTCACTAGATATGGTAAACTGTAGTATGCTATTTTAACAAAATCCAGAGCAAAAAAGGGATGAATCCAGGGGAACTACCTATAGCACCATCTGAGGCTTAGGATGTTAAAAAAAAAAAAACCCAGAAACAAAACAAAACAAAAACTCTTCTGGTAAAATAAAATGATTCTTAAATTGATAAAAACTAATATTTAACATTATTATAGAGAATCATTAAGCAAAATTTGAAAGTAAAAATATGGCAAAGACATGCCTGGCAAATACTAACCAACACCGAAACAAACACACAAAACACAACACTGACAGCCTACATTAACATTAAGCCAGGTTGCATTAAGAGCAAAAGCAAAAAAGTTAAATGATGCCAAAAAGTATAACAATAAAATCATAAAGAGTATAATCTGTAACATAGTTTTATGTAAATTATCATGTTAATATATATTAGATAATATAGCTTCAGCTATTTTTAAGGCAAAACTTCAGAAACCACAAAGATAAATAGATAGAAATACCACAAAATTGAAAGTTTTTACTTATTTAGTCTAAGACAAAGCAAGCATACAAAAAATTTTTAGATAATTTATTCGGAATAGGGAGACAGAGGATTTCAAGAATCATCACAAATTCCTATCCCACCATTTTGGGGTTACAGTCCATCCTCCCGAATGTTATTTGACACATGAACACGTAGGAACATACTTGTAAGTGACTATTACGTCAAAGAAAAAGCAAAAAAAAAAAAAAAAAAAAAAAAGAGACATAGCTAGAAAATAAATAAAACACTGCTTATTGTTGCCCATGAAATTTTGGCTAGAGTTGAGTTCTAATGAAAATTCAAAGCTCTAAGAAACTGAAACTGCTAAATATTTAAAATTTTATATTATAAAGAAACACACTACTCATTGTAGACAAGGGTGTGGGGATATGCAACCTCTTTACCATTGTAGAAAGGAGGTATAAATCAGTAAAACCTTTTTGCAGACTATTATCTGTCAAAATAAAAAGGAAAATGAATACACCCTCTGGCCTAGCAATTTTACTTGCAGGAGAAGTGCAAAAACAAATGTTTTTCAGTGGGCTATTGGAAAATAATGATTATCTATGAAAACTCATGTAATCCCATGCTACTATGAACTCATTAAAATGATTCAGGTAAATAAATAACAAATCAAAGTATAGAAAGTATAGTTCTTCCTGCAGAAAATCCCCCCCAAACCCTACTATAAATTTATATATGGATATATACATTCACATACAAATATTTATAAAGATACTTATAAAATATTAACAATAGCTATATCTTGGTAATGGTTTCAGAAGAAGGTTGTTTTTGTGACTTTTTTTAAACTATAAGGCTGTATTACAAATAAAATACACACCATTTGAAAGTTTCTCCAGATTAAGAATATTAGACAAGGATTTATTATAATAAATATAGGAATGTATATCACAGCATTATTTATAAATTTGGAAAATAGAAATAATTAAAAGGTCTAGAAATAGGAAAATGGTAAGTTTTGTTGAAAGTACAGAATGAAATTCAGGGTAACATTTAAAAATTATCTCATAAGAGAGTATTTTTTGGTGAAAAATTATGTTAGCAATAAAATGCCAGACTGTTTTCAAAAGAGAAGCTATAAAGTATGCGGCCTTAATATGCAATGATTATATACAGTCAGTACTATTGACTAACCATGCCTGGAGGGGTCCTCATTCTTTGTCTGGCATCAGTCATGGCTCTACATCCATGGGGCACATTGAGGACTTTGCAAAAATCCTTCATGCCTCCATTTTCTGCTATTAACAATCTAACTTTTTTCTAAGTTTGGGATATCATTTTAATTCCTAAATATTATACATGTAATTGAGTTTTACTTTGTCCATTTTTTGTCCATTTGCAATTATACATATAGAGAGAGACAGCATACATTTCCATAATTGTAAACTAACATTTTTATAGCCTTTAGTTCAAGCAACTTTACCTGACTGAATCTGTGCCTTTCCGTCAATCTTATCATCATGATGTCATCATGATGTTGATACACATACACAGTGGCCATGGAGTTGGAGTTGATGTGTAGGGATATGGGAGAGAATAGATTAACATGTTAATGTTGTTTGTATTTTGTGTTTAAGTGATAAGACTACAAATGGTTTTTATCTTCTGTTTCCTTATTTTTATTTTATGAATGTTCTAAAATTAATATGTATTTCTTCAGTAATTTTAAAGTTAGTGGAAAGGCAACTTTAAAACAACGTAGATACAGGAACCCCAATTTTGATTTGGTACTTATGTATATATTATATACCCCAACTTAGTTGTGGTTGTCTTTGGGTGGTAAGAATAGGATTTTTTACTTCCACATATTTTTAAAATTTATAATCAGAATAAAGCCAATAATTAAAAATTTAAGTATGTTCTTGTACTTAAAAATGTTAGTGATCAAAGTCCAAGATGGATGAATAGGAACAGCTCCAGTCTACAGCTCCCAGTGTGAGCGACACAGAAGACGGGTGACTTCTGCATTTCCAACTGAGGTAGCGGGTTCATCTCACTGGGGTTTGTCAGACAGTGGGTGCAGGACAGTGGGTGCAGCCCAGCAAATGTGAGCTGAAGCAGGGTGAGGAAGCACATGGGGTCAGGGAATTCCCTTTCGTAGCCAAGGAAAGCAGTGACAGATGGCACCTAGAAAATTGGGTCACTCCCACCCTAATACTGAGCTTTTCCAACGGTCTTAGCAAACGGCACACCAGCAGATTATACCGCGCCTGGCTCAGAGTGTCCCACGCCCATGAAGCCTCACTCATTGCTGGCACAGCAGTCTGAGATAGAACTGCAAGGTGGCAGCAAGGCTGGGGGAGGGGCACCCGCCATTGCTGAGGCTTGAGTAGGTAAACAAAGCAGCCAGGAAGCTCAAACTGGGTGGAGCCCACCGCAGCTCAAGGAGGCCTGCCTGCCTCTGTAGACTTCACCTCTGGGGGCGGGGCATAGCTGAACAAAAGGCAGCAGAAACATCTGCAGACTTAAATTTCCCTGTCTGACAGCTTTGAAGAGAGTAGTGGTTCTCCCAGCATGGAGTTTGAGATCTGAGAACGGACAGACTGCCTCCTCAAGTTGGTCCCTGACCCCCGAGTAGCCTAACTGGGAGGCACCCCCCAGCAGGGGCAGACTGACACCTTACACATCTGGGTACCCCTCTGAGACAAAGCTTCCAAAGAAAGAATCAGGCAGCAACATTTGCTGTTCAGCAGTACTCGCTGTTCTGCTGCCTCCGCTGCTGATACCCAGGCAAACAGGGTCTGGAGTGGACCTCCAGCAAATTCCAAGAGACCTGCAGCTGAGGGTCCTGACTGTTAGAAGGAAAACTAACAAACAGAAAGGACATCCACACCAAAACCCCACCGGTACATCACCATCATCAAAGACCAAAGGTAGATAAAACCACAAAGATGGAGAAAAAAATAGAGCAGAAAAACTGAAAATTCTAAAAATCAGAGCGCCTCTCTCCCTCCAAAGGAATGCAGCTCCTCACCAGCAACGGAACAAAGCTGGACGGAGAATGACTTTGACAAGTTGAGAGAAGAAGGCTTCAGATGTTCAAACTTCTCCAAGCTAAAGGAGGAAGTTCAAACCCATTGCAAAGAAGCTAAAAACCTTGAAAAAAGATTAGACAAATGGCTGACTAGAATAAACAGTGTAGAGAATGACCTTAAATGACCTGATGGAGCTGAAAACCATGGCATGAGAACTATGTGACAAATGCACAAACTTCAGTAGCCAATTCGATCAAGTGGAAAAAAGGGTATCAGTGATTGAAGATCGAATGAATGAAATGAAGTGAGAAGAGAAGTTTAGAGAAAAAAGAGTAAAAAGAAATGAACAAAGCCTCCAGGGAATATGGGACTATGTGAAAAGACCAAATCTATGTCTGATTGGTGTACCTGAAAGTGACGGGGAGAATGGAACCAAATTGGGAAACACTCTGCAGGATATTATCCAGGAGAACTTCCCCAACCTAGAAAGGCAGGCCAACATTCAAATTCAGGAAATACAGAGAACACCACAAAGATACTCCTCGAGAAATGCAACTCCAAGGTACATAATTGTCAGATTCACCAAAGTTGAAATGAAGGAAAAAATGTGAAGGGCAGCCAGAGAGGAAGGTCGGGTTACCCACAAGGGAAGCCCATCAGACTAACAGCAGATCTCTCAACAGAAACTCTACAAGCCAGAAGAGAGTGGGGGCTAATATTCAGCATTCTTAAAGAAAAGAATTTTCAACCCAGAATTTCATATCCAGCCAAACAAAGCCTCATAAGTGAGGGAGAAATAAAATCCTTTACAGACAAGCAAATGATGAGAGATTTTGTCACCACCAGGCCTGCCTTACGAGAGCTCCTGAAGGAAGCACTAAACATGGAAAGGAACAACTGGTACCAGCCACTGCAAAAACATGCCAAATTGTAAAGACCATCGATGCTAGGAAGAAACTGCATCAACTAACGAGCAAAATAACCAGCTAACATCATAATGACAGGATCAAATTCACATGTAACAATATTAATCTTAAATGTAAATGGGCTAAATGCTCCAATGAAAAGACACAGACTGGCAAATTGGATAAAGAGTCAAGACCCATCAGTGGGCTGTATTCAGGAGACACATCTCACGTGCAGAGACACACATAGGCTCAAAATAAAGGGATGGAGGAAGATCTACCAAGCAAATGGAAAACAAAAAAAAGGCAGGGGTTGCAATCCTAGTCTCTGATAAAACAGACTTTAAACCATCAAAGATCAAAAGAGACAAGGCCATTACATAATGGTAAAGGGATCAATTCAACAAGAAGAGCTAACTATCCTAAATATATATGCACCCAATACAGCAGCACCCAGGTTCATAAAGCAAGTCCTTAAAGACCTACAAAGAGACTTAGACTCCTACATAATAATAATGGGAGAATTTAACACCCCACTGTCAACATTAGACAGATTAACAAGACAGAAAGTTAAAAAGGATATCGAGGAATTGAACTCAGCTCTGCACCAAGTGGACCTAATAGACATCTACAGAACTCTCCACACCAAATCAACAGAATATACATTCTTCTCAGCACCACATCACAGTTATTCCAAAATTGACCACATAGTTGGAAGTAAAGCCCTCCTCAGCAAATGCAAAAAAACAGAAATTATAACAAACTTTCTTGCAGACCACAGTGCAATCAAACTAGAACTCAGGAATAAGTTCAACTACATGGGAACTGAACAACCTGCTCCTGAATAACTACTGGGTACATAATGAAATGAAGCAGAAATAAAGATGCTCTTTGCAACCAATGAGAACAAAGACACAACATACCAGAATCTCTGGGACACATTCAAAGCAGCGTCTAGAGGGAAATTTATAGCACTAAATGCCCACAAGAGAAAGCAGGAAAGATCTAAAATTAACACCCTAACATCACAACTAAAAGAACTAGAGAAGCAAGAGCAAACACATTCAAAAGGGACCAGAAGGTAAGAAATAACTAAGATCAGAGCAGAACTGAAGGAGATAGAGACAGAAAAAAACCCTCCAAAAAATCAAGGAATCCTGGAGCTGGTTTTTTGAAAAGACCAACAAAATTGATAGACCACTAGCAAGACTAATAAAGAAGAAAAGAGAGAAGAATCAAATAGACGCAATAAAAAATGATAAAGGGGATATCACCACCGATCCCACAGAAATACAAACTACCGTCAGAGAATACTATAAATACCTCTATGCAAATAAACTAGAAAATCTAGCAGAAATAGATAAATTCCTGGACACATACACCCTCCCAAGACTAAACCAGGAAGAAGTTGAATACCTGAATAGACCAATAACAGGAGCTGAAATTGAGGCAATAATTAATAGCATACCAACCAAAAAAAGTCCAGGACCAGATGGATTTACAGCCAAATTCTACCAGAGGTACAAGGAGGAGTTGGTACGATTCCTTCTGAAACTATTCCAATCAATAGAAAAAGAGGGAATCCTCCCTAACTCATTTTATGAAGCCAGCATCATCCTGATACCAAAGCCTGGCAGAGACACAACAAAAAAAGAGAATTTTAGACCAATATCCCTGATGAACATTGATGCAAAAATCCTCAATAAAGTACTGGCAAACCTAATCCAGCAGCACATCAAAAAGCTTATCCACCACGATCAAATGGGCTTCATCCCTGAGATGCAAGGCTGGTTCAACATACGCAAACCAATAAACGTAATCCAGCACAGAAACAGAACCAAAGACAAAAACCACATGATTATCTCAATAGATGCAGAAAAGGCCTTTGACAAAATTCAACAGCCCTTCATGCTAAAAACTCTCAATAATCTAGGTATTGATGGCACGTATCTCAAAATAATAAGAGCTATTTATGACAAACCCACAGCCAATATCATACTGAATGGGCAAAAACTGGATGCATTCCCTTTGAAAACTGGCACAAGACAGGGATGCCCTCTCTCACCACTCCTATTCAACATAGTGTTGGAAGTTCTGGCCAGGGCAATCGGGCAGGAGAAAGAAATAAAGGGTATTCAATTAGGAAAAGAGGAACTCAAATTGTCCCTGTTTGCAGATGACATGATTGTATATTTAGAAAACCCCATCGTCTCAGCCCAAAATCTCCTTAAGCTGATAAGCAACTTCAGCAAAGTCTCAGGATACAAAATCAATGTGCAAAAATCACAAGCATTCCTATACACCAGTAACAGGCAAACAGAGAGCCAAATCATGAGTGAACTCCCATTCACAATTGCTACAAAGAGAATAAAATACCTAGGAATCCAACTTATAAGGGATGTGAAGGACCTATTTAAGGAGAACTACAAACTGCTGCTCAACAAAATAAAAGAGGACACAAACAAATGGAAGAACATTCCATGCTCATGGATAAGAAGAATCAATATCGTGAAAATGGCCATACTGCCCAAGGTAATTTATAGATTCAATGCCATCCCCATCAAGCTACCAATGACTTTCTTCACAGAACTGGAAAAATAAAAACTACTTTAAAGTTCATATGGAACCAAAAAAGAGCCTGCATTGCCAAGACAATCCTAAGCCAAAAGAACAAAGCTGGAGGCATCACGCTACCTGACTTCAAACTATACTACAAGGCTACAGTAACCAAAACAGCATGGTACTAGTACCAAAACAGAGATATAGATCAATGGAACAGAACAGAGCCCTCAGAAATAATACCACACATCTACAACCATCTGATCTTTGACAAACCTGACAAAAACAAGAAATGGGGAAAGGATTCCCTATTTAATAAATGGTGCTGGGAAAACTGGATAGCCATATGTAGAAAGCTGAAAATGGATCCCTTCCTTACACCTTATACAAAAATTAATTCCAGACGGATTAAAGACTTAAACGTTAGACTTAAAATCATAAAAACCCTAGAAGAAAACCTAGGCAATACCATTCAGGACATAGGCATGGGCAAGGACTTCATGACTAAAACACCAAAAGCAATGGCAACAAAAGCCAAAATTGACAAATGGGATCTAATTAAACTAAAGAGCTTCTGCACAGCAAAAGAAACTACCATCAGAGTGAACAGGCAACCTACACAATGGGAGAAAATTTTTGCAACCTACTCATCTGACAAAGGGCTAATATCCAGAATCTACAAAGAACTCAAACAAATTTACAAGAAAAACATCAAACAACCCCATCGAAAAGTAGGCAAAGGATATGAACAGACACTTCTCAAAAGAAGACATTTATGCAGCCAAAAGACACATGAAAAAATGTTCATCATCACTGGCCATCAGAGAAATGCAAATCAAAACCACAATGAGATACCATCTCACACCAGTTAGAAAGGCAATCATTAAAAAGTCAGGGAAAAACAGGTGCTGGAGAGGATGTGGAGAAATAGGAACACTTTTACACTGTTGGTGGGAATGTAAACTGGTTCAACCATTGTGGAAGACAGTGTGGCGATTCCTCAAGGATCTAGAACTAGAAATACCATTTGACCCAGCCATCCCATTACTGGGCATATACCCAAAGGATTATAAATCATGCTGCTATAAAGACACATGTACACGTATGTTTATTGCAGCACTATTCACAATAGCGAAGACTTGGAACCAACCCAAATGTCCATCAATGATAGACTGGATTAAGAAAATGTGGCACATATACACTATGGAATACTATGCAGCCATAAAAAAGGATGAGTTCATGTCCTTTGAAGGGACATGGATGAAGCTGGAAACCATCATTCTCAGTAAACTATCACAAGGACAAAAAACCAACACTGCATGTTCTCACTCATAGGTGGGAATTGAACAATGAGAACACTTGGACACAAGAAGGGGAACATCACACACCGGGGCCTGTCCTGGGGTTGGGGGAGGGGGGAGGGATAGCATTACGAGATATACCTAATGTAAATGACGAGTTAATGGGTACATCACACCAACGTGGCACATGTATACATATGTAACAAACCTGCACATCGTGCACATGTATCCTAGACCTTAAACTATAATTAAAAAAAAAAAGTCAGTGAGCATAGTCTAAGTTCTGGTGACTCAAAGTGTAGATCACAGACCAGCAGTGTTTGATGTCACCTGGGAATTGCAGAAACTCAGAATCAACCCCATTTCTGCTCATTTAGTATCTGCCTTTTAGCAAGGTGATCAGCATGAATATGAAAATTTCACAAGTACTTCTGTAGGTGATGATTCACTACCCAGAGACTTTTTTCATCTATGTTATCATCGTTCTTTAGCTCCTCTGTTAAAAATTGATTGGCATTAAGTGCTGCTACAGTTAGAAGTGACTGAAGTTGGATGATGAACACTTATTTCTAACACTGGGTCACTCCTATAGTGCTTTGAATAGGATTTCTTTTCTGTGATGTTTTGATTAAAAATATACATAACTTATGTGGCTGTAAGTAGTCTATTTGAACATCGAGTAAACGAGGGAAGGTAGGGACAGGAGAGTGGAGAAACTTTGACTATAATTAATCCTAACCCATAAGCAGAGAGGAGGTTGTCAGAGGCATAAGTCATGATGGGGTTAAGAAGTGGATATATTTTTATCAATCAAATCATTTTTGTTCAATACTGATTATCAGATTATGGGAGGACTTATTAACAACTTATAACCATATGTAGCTTTTGATTTTATAAATAATTTTTCATAAGTATCTAAATGTATTGTTACCACTACCCAGTGGGATAGACATTTTAAGCAAGATCACTGTGGTTCAGAGACGTTCACATCTGGCTAAAGAACTGAGAGCTAATCTCAAAGGGTCAAAGCTTCTTTCTGCAGCAATAGCCAAGATTTAAGCAGGGCAGAGTCATGACGATTCTTCCTCATGGACGAGTCTGACTACGATCCCATTGCTTCAGCCATACATCTTTCTCACCTACCTAAGCCCAGGACTGTGTTGGGTACTAGGCAGAAAGCTAAGAAACATAATGTGTAGTCCTCACCAACAAAGAGCTTACAATCTTCTGAAGACAGACTGTCATTCCCATATTTTATATATATTTACATCATCCTTATGAACGTGACATATCCTAGGTGAGTGTTCATTCTGGAAATCACTTTTTCTTAACCTCTAGCTCAATAAACTTATTTTGTGACAATGCTGGGGACCTACATATATGAACCAGCGTGCTTATATCAAAATAAGTGAGTTCACTTTTATCAGAACACTTTTTTCCCTTTTCATTGTGATGTCAACATTTATCCCCAGAAAACAGGAATAGCATTTCCCAGATTAACCACCCCAGACTGTTTCAAATGGAAATCCCTCCTGATTATGTAACTTGTTCCTGTTCTGAAGAGCTGCACCCTAGAGAGCAGAGAATGACATTCATCTGCCATTGCTGCTGCTCCTGGTTAGAAATGACTGTTAAGTATCGTCACCAAAGTAGGAGGTTTTACTGCTCTGCCTACTTGGTTGCTGGACTCATTAAGATCACTGAAACGGTTGGCTTAGAAACAAATAAAATGTCTTCAATAATGAATGCTGTAATGAAAACTACAGCTTTTAGTTTCTATAAACGTGGACTAGAAAATGTTATCAAAATTTTGCCTTGGAACTGAGCATTATAGGCACACAGACATTTTTTCCAACCTCATTTGCATGTATTTACTCATTCTAGTTGATAGCTCCAGATATGAGTCTTTAGACAGCAAAGCAGCAGGGTAAGAGCATGGAGTCTGCAACTGCATTTCCTGAGTTTGAACTGAGATTTGACCAAGCATTAGATGTGTATACTTAGGCAAATTGCTTAACCTTGCTGTGATTCAGCTCACTCATCTATAAAATGGGAATAATAATTGGATCTCACAGTGCTGTCAAGAAGACTGAATGAGATCATGTAACCATGGTGCTTAGGACAGTGCTTAGCATCTACTTGGCATCACACATGTATTAGTTATTGCTAAATAGTGCCTTCTCTGGAACTGAAGTTCAAACATCTTCCTTCCATAGGGAATGTACAGTAAAAGATTTCTGTACATTCTATGTGATAGTGCAAGTCTTTACTCCTGCAGAAAAGGAAAATGGTAAAAAGAGTACTGAATAAGAAATTAGGAGTTACATGTCAGTAATTATAATTCTCTAAATTAACTTGGGAACTAATTTCTTAGACTTTCTAAGATACAGTTCTTCATTTGTAAAAGAGGAGGTTAGAATAGCTAATCTCAAAATTTTCTTTCAGTCCTAAATTTCAATGATTCTGAGATTTTGGTTAGGGTTCCATCCCGTATGAGAAAGGGAAGTTTGGCATGAGTGATCATAACTAATAATTGCATGTATAATAATTCATAATTGAAGCTGAAAGAAAAGGCATTTTAAACTGTCTTAACTAATAGCTAATAGCTATTCTTTATAAAGTTCATTCCAATTATCTGGTGCTTATATCATTGGAAAGAGTATCCACTATATTAGAGCTAACTGGATCCCTTAGAAAACTCACTTCTGGGAGTGAATATTTATCTATTGAACCTCTAGAAGATTGTCTAAAATGATCCTAGGAAGCTGACCCAGAAATGTTGGAACCACTGCTCTAATAATTCCATGGCCCCTGGCACCCAGTGGGAGGTCAAAGCAGTCCAGCCACGGGAGGCTGACTCTTGGCCAACAGCTGATTAGCCTGCTGGAGGAAGGAGATCTGAACTGAGGGGACAGACCACTCAGGAGTCTTTGAAGACCCACTGAGCCCCCATACGGCTTATTCAGCAAATGCTTTACTTTGTATGGTAGTGGGTTGTATATGTGAATCTAATGAAATGACTCTTGACTTATATCAGACTGAGACAGCTTAAAAATTTTCCATCCACTGCTGTCAGTAATAATGGAGGGTAAAAATTATATCCAAACTAAACACAAAATGTAAAAAGCCATGATGGTGACATTGATGTGATTCCTTGCCCTCGTGGTGCATGCATCCTGGAATACCTGTCCACCTGGAACTCCCTTAGCCTGTGACATTTGCCTGGGAAATCACCCATTCACATTTGAGGGAAGATTGCTATGGTTTATAATTCACACACCATCATCCTCCCTCCAACCCCACATAACTCCATCTATAACAGTGGAAAAATAACAAGTCCTTGTTGAGATATGCTGATAAGTGACCAGGACTGTAAACTGACATATTAAACTTTTCAGTGTTCTTGAGGCAGGCAAAATGCGAATGCTAAATGTTCTTTATTTAATTGCTCTAACAGATAGGATTTTGCTAATAGTAAGAAAAAAAATAAAAGACTAGTTGGGAGAAGTTCTATGGATTAGTGCTGTCCAATAGAACTTTCTGCAAAAACGGCAAGATTTTAGATCTGTGTGCTCTCCACTAGCCATATGTGCTTATTGAATACCTGCGATGTGGCAAGGGTGATAGAGAAACTAAATATTAAATTTTATTTAATTTCAATTCATTTAAATAATATGGCTAGTGGTTACCATTTTAGACAGTGTAGCTATAGATCCTACAAGTCAAGAAACTTGGCTTGTTACTATTTAGTAAATAATTTTAACCCAAGCCCTCTGCCATTGTTTCCACTGTTTTTTTTTTCTCAAAACCACTTGAGAAAAAAAATTAACTTTTAATTTCCAACCTTGGTATTGAGTAGTCCAGCTCCAAGGAAAATTATTAGGGGGGTGTTGTATCTGTTTTTCTCCCGTGGCTTTTTTAAATATCAATTTTCTCCTTTAACTCTATTAACTTCTTACCTTTTCAAACCCTCAAGCACTGTTTCTTGTCCCATCCTCCTGTTTTGCTCCGTTGCTTATCAACAGTTTGTAATGCCCCCTTGGAGCACTTTTATTGCAATATGTTATTACTGAAGACCAAACAGTGTGTTTGAATCCTAAAGCCAATGTTTTTCAAAGTGTGATCTGAGAACCCTGGCATGAGAGCCACCTGAGGGTTTGGGGAAGTGCATGTTGAAAATTTGGATTCCAGGGATCTACCCTCAGATGCTAATTTAAAAAAAATCTGTAGAAGAGGGAACAAGGACTCTTCTTAGGGACCAGTGTAGTGGGTAGACTCTGCAACCAGGCTGCCTTGGCTTGAATTCCAGCTCCAGATTTTACTAAATGTTAATCCTTAAGCAATTAAAAAACCTATTTGTACTTACACTTTCTTCCCTGTGAAATGAGAAAATCATAGTCCTTAACTCAGAGCTGTTGTGAGGAAAAATTCAGTTGATATATGTGACATGCTTAAAAGAGTGCCTGGTGATATTAAGCATCATATTAACTAGAATTCCTATTACATTTAGCAAACAACTTGAATGAATCTTACATACCTTTAAGTTTGAGAACTCCATTTCAAGGAAAACAGTAGAAAAGTAGAGAACACAGATTGTGTAGTGATAGCTCCTGTCTTGCGTCTGTGTGTCCTCAGCTGTAAACTGAGATGGTGATATTTGCTCAGAGTTAAATGGATATAGAAAACAAATGTGAAAGCCCTTTACATTTCACGTAAGCTGTATTATAGTTTACACATGAGGATACCAGATTGGGGTTTTAGATAGAATGAGATGCTTAGGGGCTATCAAATAGAGTATCACATTGGGAAACTGCGAAGAGAAGGAAGAATCAAATTCATATATGTGGCAAGGAGGAGTGGTATCCCTCTGTGAGTGCAATTTACAAATAGCTGTGCTTATAACACATAAAGACTTTCAGTGGAACCATTGTGCATACCAGGTTATAAAGCCTTCCATTCCATAAATAACATACACCTGCCAACTGGGACAGGCACTTTTCTCTTGTCAGCAAGCTGGAGTGAAAGCTTTGCTGATCATCATGCTGGCAGGTAGAAAATGGACCTCATCATCAATTTATTCTGGAAGTGAGAAGCTCCTTGCCCCTGGGAGAGATTATAAGATGGAGTCATTTTACTCCTGACACCTTCAGATTCAGTTACTCGTTGTGGGAAAACTCAAGATTCACATTCTGTGCCTTTGGCAAGAAAACATTTTCTACAAGCTACTGGCTAACACCTCATAGAAAAGTTTTATTTAAGGTCCATGTGGGACCAGAAACCAAAAACCAATAAATTGACTCTAGAGAACACAAAATATCTCAAGGCTGAAGCTGGCAGACTTCTTTTCTTTTCTTTCAGTATTACGGATCAGTATTGTTTTAAATGAATAATTGAATTCTGAAAGCAGTATGTGGTAAGTTTTGATATTTTCTACCCTCTCAATTTCTGAAATAGACATGTAAACTAATTACCCTTCATTTTACTTAGACAGCATACTGTGCTCCATTTCCATTAAAGAAACTATGCATGCTACCCTCTTTCAATATTTTTAAAAGTACTACATGTCTATCATTTAAGTAATTTTCTATGAATATGATTGTGCCTTAGAGCTTACTTCAGAAGAGCAAAGTTTAATCTAATTGCCCAGCTTAATTACCTGTTTTCTGAAGTTAGTTTAGTTCTAGACTTCCCTTGGGGATGAGACATTAAGTTGCCCTGAAAACGGGGCTGGGGAAATTGAACTGAGGGAACTCATGGTACAAAGGAGCCCTGAGAGCTATAGTCAGCTCTGAAATTGAGACAAGTTGAATCAGTGGCACCTCAAAGAGATCTTTATCTAAGCTTCATCATAAAATCTTCCATTAACAGGAGAAAATTGTTAGAAGTTTTTCAACAGGACTCATCTTCCCTAGAACTCATGAATAGAAAACCTACCAGATTCTGCTGGAGTGAATAGGATCAGCTGAGCACTCAAGAAGGCCAAATTGACACCTCCTGGGGCTGATTATGACTAGACAGACAGGCTTTAGGGCATGCAGAGCAAGCTACTGAACATATTGCTATTTCTTCTGTCTTCATACCAGGTTGAAGTTGAGTTTTAAACATATTTTTCGCCTCAGTGTAAGCATTGGAATAAACACAAACACGTTTCTTGAGAGATAATCTTTTATTTATGCCCCCTTTTGTCAATCCCCATCACATTTTCAAAGTTAGTTGTCCTCCACTGTCCCAAGAAAAAAATACTGGCACCTAAAAGCAAAGAGAAATGAAAAATACATACTAATCCTTGGCTTTTGAGCTTCCAGTGACCTAGTCTAGGCAACATAAGGGTCATTTAAGAAAGTTTCAGAGGTAAATCACTATATGCCATTTTAACATTACTGGCTGACATCAGTGCCAAAGCACCTGTGTAATTTGACTTCACCTAAAGTCAGTTTTCATCTCATGGAGACTCATAGAAACCTTTGACAATCCAGTTAAAGCAATGAATTCAATCTGTAGTTAAAAAAAAAAACAAAAAACAAAAAACAAACAAACAAAAAACCTCGTATATATAAACACAAAAATTTTGGACGCAATTTTAGAAGGTTTTTGGATATTATGAAGTCAATCCATGGATGCCCAGAACAAACCTAATTTAAATTACACTAATTACACTATCGACTGGAAGGAATAGACTTTGGAATCTGACAGCTTAAATTTGCACCTTGGCTCTGTTACTTCCTACGTGAAGTACCTTGTCTAGACTTCATTTCTGTGCTTTGTAAAATGAGAACAATGAAAGCATCTATTTCCTAGAGTTTTTATGAGAATTAGATGATGTAATATGTACAAAACTCTTAGCACAGGCCTAGTATAAACATAGCATTCAATGAAAGTTGGCACTATTTTGAAATCAATCATTTGAAAACAATGTGAATAGAACTCAACAAAATGAAAGTTTTCTTAAATGCCATTATTCTCCCTTTCTCTCACCCCAGAAGATGTAGTAGATGTAAAATAAAATGGATTTAAAGGAAAAAGAAAAGCAGACAAAGATTGAGAGGGGTGCTTGAACATGGATGTGGTAGAGGAACAAAGTACCATGGTGGAGGAAAAAGATAGGGTGGGCTTTTAATCTGTATCTTTAAGAACTTTCCTGGCCACATGGTAGCTCAAGGGACAGAAAAACAGCATTGACTACCCAGTGCCACAGGGCCAGCAGATAGCATTCAGGCTACACAGGAACCTGACAAGTGTTAGGAGAGATAACAAAGAGACCTATGAGCATGGCAAACTCCATAGCATCTCCAAACCCAACCCCAGCATTATCTGACTACCATCAAGGGTTGACAGTCATCTGGTGAGGAAAGTGCAAAGAGGGATGGTCATGTTCAAATTGTGGCATGGTGGGTTTTCTGCCAATGATCAACATCCACATTCACCTACTCTTCAACCCTCAGGAGCACAAGCTAGAACCTGGGCCTCCATCTTCCAATAACAGCCAGAGCAAAACAAGTTCAAAAACAAAAATAACTGTACACCCGAGGAGCATAATTGTTGCAAAGAAAGGCAGCCATCCAAACTGCACATACTAGGTGACCCAGCATTAGCACTGCTTCTGAAAATTCTAGCCAAAAACTCTAAACAAAACTAGTAAACATTCTTAAAGAATTAAGATAGAATGGTTGGAATATGAGGCAGAAATAAGCATTTATAAATAAGAACCAAGTAGGCATACTTGGTGTGAAAAATGCTAGTTTAAATAAATTACCAATACCTTGGATAAATAGCTAAAAGATACAGCCAAATAATAGGACAGAATATGGAAAAGTGGGCTAGAAAATTCTCCCAAAATGCCCTAGGAGAGAATAAAGAGAGAGGAAAAAAAAGTCAACATACTTGGAGTCAGCAATAGAAATATCAAAGTATTTTCAAAAAGAAATTCCTTTTGGAAAGAAAAAATGTATGTAGACACAGAAAAGGAAATATTTAAAGAAATGACATCCAAAAATTTCTCTAATTGAAAAAGGTTGGAAAACTTCTGATTGAAAGGGCTTCAGAATGAAACAGCATAGAGAATAAGAAACCCAAACCTAAAAACATTGTAAAATACATGGCTATTGAAGACAAAGAGAAAAACTTAAAAGTTTCTAGAGAGAAAAGGAGACTCTCCATAAAGGGAGACAAGTCATATTGGCCTCAGACTTCAAAAAGGCATGCTTGAGTATAGAACACAGTGATATAATATTTTCAAAATGTTGCAGGAGATAGCTTTCTGATTTTAAATCAAAATCCAAAAATATGCTGTTATATATAATCATTAAGAGACATATTTAAAAACAGATTTTTTTGGAACTTGGCAAACTCATGCTCAAATTCATATGGAAGAATAAAAGTCAATTTTTAAAAAAAGAAAATTAAAGGTGTATGGGACAGTTAGAGAGGAGGGGCTTATTCTACCTATATTAAAATGTAACCAAATCTCTAGTGATAAAAGTCAGTATAGTATTAACTCAGGAATAGACAAATAAACCAATGGATGGGAAGAATGTTTAGCTTTCAACATAGCACCACAAAGTAATAGGGAAAAATGATCATTTAGGAATGGTATTTGGAAAACAGAATTAGTATATGAAGAAAAATAAAGCTAACCATGCACATTTCCATGGCATAGATGGTAGACAGATTTAAAACTTGTTATTAAATAAAACGAATAAAAGTGTAAACAAAAGTTTTGTAATTCAGGCATAGAAAAAACTTTTTAAATAAAACCCCAACATATAAACTGTATGGCAAAAATATATGGATCATTTGATTACATTGAAATTAAGGATTTCCGTCTAATGGACAACAGACAAAATCAACAGATAGATGGCATAAGAAAGACATTTGTAAGTCAATAAGAAAAAGACAGAAATCTCAATAGAAAAATGAGGAAAATAGGCGAACAAGCAGTGTATAGGTAGATAATACCATGGCTAACAGGAACATATATGAAAGAATACTGGACCCTACTATTAATCAGATAAAGGAAAAATTAAAGAACAATAATATATCACTTTACACAGTCAGAATGGCAAAAAATAATTTTTAGGAATGGCAGGAAGCTGGAAACAATCTGTGTTGTTATTGATCAAAAACATGTAAAATATGGACCATGAAGACAATGGTAAAACCAACTACAGGAAGGAAGGAAGGAAATACCACAGAGTAAAATTTCAAATGTGTTAAGCACGAAAAGTAAGAAGCAGAGAAGCTTAAGCAGCAAAATATCCTATACACAAGATTAAAAATACCCTGTCACATAATAATATTACAGGAATATGTGCATATTTAAGACCTGTATCACAAATAGGGTGGTGCCCATGTGTAAGAGGGGAATGGGGGCAGACATTGAGAAGAAGAAGAAAAATAACAATAGATAAGGTGGAAGCCTTGAATTGACCAATGATGACAATGTGCAATGGGCTGAGGAATATAATAAGTCAACTCTTCACTCAACTTAAAAATAAAAACAAACATAGATCTTTAAGGCATAGAACAAATTAAGCAAATAAGAACATGAAGATGAAATAGAAAATATTAAAGAGATAAGAAAAACTTTAGATTTGGATAGATTTTAATATCTTTGTATGGAAAAAGTTAACAATAATTTTTAAAAGTCTAACATAATATAATTTAATATTTTATTTCAGAGATTTAAAAAGTTGTTTCATGTATTTTAGAGATATAGTAAGACACTGGTCAAGGAAAGGAGAGTGTTAATTTTTAAAAAGTATCTGCATAACTGTTTCTGTCAACTCTATTTCTGGCTATAGAGGAAAAATTTTAGAGAACTGTGTAAATTTATAGAATTAAAGAAGTGTTTTAAAGTATAGAATGAAGGATTAGTGGAATAAAAAGAGTTTCTGTAAGGGACTGTTAAAATACAAAAAATTCGTAATGTTAGTTTAGACTAATGATCTGATAGAGAATAAAACTGAGGTGACCAAATGATTAGGCTTGGCTCTAGAAAAGGATGGGGATTTTGT
Source organism: Gorilla gorilla gorilla (assembly GCF_029281585.2). Lineage (NCBI taxonomy): Eukaryota > Metazoa > Chordata > Mammalia > Primates > Hominidae > Gorilla > Gorilla gorilla. Next base: position 83,040,032 of record NC_073235.2, on the reverse strand, counting down.
ATTATAGAAATAGTTGCTGTAGTGGTGACAGACATGGGGACATTTTGAATATCTTGCTTATCCTTCCTTAGTTTCAAAGGATCATATATCTAGCATGATGACATTGTAAGTCAAAGATAATAGAACCAGTCATACCTAAAAGGATAAAACTGCAGAAAGAGTTGGAAAGTCACCTAATATTTAATACTGATAATATAAATAATAATACTATTGATATCTTGAATTAATATACCCCCTCACTTCCTAGGGGCTGAAAGAGCTGTGACCGTAGCCCACAAAATGTTTCACATGAATATAAGACTGCCATCATTTTTTATAGGTTATTATATTGATTCAATGCAATGAGACCTGGTAGTACCCCACCTTCTCTGTCAACATCAGAAGGATTTGTGGTCACATTCTCAAAATGAAAAGGAAGAATGGGCTGTTAGAACTAGCCTAAGGCAGGAATTTTGATAAAGGAGATGAATCATGCCTCAAGAGAGGGAGGTAGAAAAGAAATGACTAAAAATAATCAGGGTAAAAATAGTTTCAGAAACTGGAGAAAATACTACTGGAATCTCTATATTCATGTTTCAACGATAGGTATTTTTGTTGCCTCCATATGCTTCCTATACACTGATCGCCTACCTTAAATGTCCCCATGTCTGTAAGAATCAAAGCTTCTATTTCCATAATTACAAATCCCTGTCCTTTCCTAGAGCAAAGCCTAACCATTTTGTGACCTCAATTTTATTCTTCATCTGACCGTTAGTCTAAAGTAACATAACATATTGATATTTTAATGGTCCTGATCCCCCCCCACCCCAAGACTCCTTTTAGCCCACTAATCCTCCATTCTACACTTTAAAACACATTTTTATCTATGAATTTACACATTTCTTTATATTCTTTCCTCTATAGCCAGATATAGAGTTGACAAAAACAGCTATGTGATGACACTTTTTTTTAAATTTAACATACTCTCTTCATTCTTTAAAAAAGTCTGACTACATGTCTTAATTGCTGAATATTGAACATTTTAATGGGGCTCTGAATAAATTGTTATCTTGCTACTGTTTAAAATTAGCTCTATATTATGATTTCAATGCCTTGAATATGTCAAGCATTGTTATAATTCCTTATAGAATATGTATAATATTCCTTATATAATTATAAAACTAAACAGTTACATAACTTGCTAAACCATGTTGACCACCTTACGTAAAACCAATAATATTGTGTGGATGCAATGATTCATAAAAGTTGTTTTACTTCTAAAATGAAATTTTTATGACACAAGGTTGCAATAGTTTGGGCATTATAACCAAATATATCATTATAATAAAAAATTCTATGAAATAAACAATGCAACAATTACCCAGAATTCTCTATTCCTACTAATGTCAACTGAGAATGAGAGAAGAAATTCCAGTAGTTTCATGACAGGGCTACAAATTACACGTGTTTTGTATGCTAAGGACCAAGACAAAAGAGCCTCAGAGTTTACACAACCGTTTAAACTGTTGAATGAGTGTTTTGCTTTATTAGATAAAAAGATACAAGGTCATTGAAACAGTGAAAAGAAGAGAGGGAATCCTGTATACTCAGCAGAATATTGAAAAATTCTACCTTGAGGGAAATAATCAAATATTCTCATTATCAACAAATGTAACTTTTTCAGTCTCAGGCAATTCATCTAGTTTTGGAAAATATTAGTGATTATTAGTATATTCTCTGCTGCCTCATGATTTTTGCTTAATAATAAAATATATGATACTCTCGTAAACCATAGATGTTTATGTAGAGGTTTATTACTTTCCTTCCTATATAGCTTTAATGTATTTGCTAAATATTTTCTCTTCTCTTCTGTGTCATTTTCATAATTAACAATTTTCAGCATCCCCAGACTGGGTTGCATTGCTTTGTAGCTAAAAGATCAAACACTTAATTTGAACTGAATAAATCAGTTAGGAAATACAGCACCAAAGAAAGTGCTCAGCACCCTCTTGCAACTTCTAAACAGAGATGTTTACTTTGCAGCAGAACTATTGCTCATGAGCCTGTAGTCAAATAGAGAGAGAGAGAAAGAGAGAGACAGAACAGGAGCCACTGATATAATTAGTTCTTCATTCTTCTCATATATTTAATCTAAAAAATTACTAATAATCATTTTGCTGACATGACTAGTCCTCAAAATAATGGCCCTTTATAACTTTGCTTTATTAGAGTCACATTCCTTTATTTGAAATCCTCAGGGCTCAGTTGCAAAAGTCATAAGAAAAAAATACATCAAGGGCATGGTTCATTTCAAGAGCTTATGTATTAAATATACAAATTGATAAAAAGATGACTTTTTTATTGAGATATAATTAACATGGCACAATATTCACTATTATAAAGTATAAAATTCAGTGATTTTTAGTCTATTCACTAAGGTATAACCTTCACTTCTACCTAATTTCAGAATATTTTTCATATTCCAAAAAGAAATCCCATACCCATTAGCAGTCATTCCCCATTCCCACCTTCTACCAACCCTTGGAAACCATGAATGTACTTTCTGTCTACATAGATTTGTCTATTCTGGATATTTCACATAAATGGAATCATATATTTGCCTTTTTGCATCTGGCTTCTTTCACTTAGCATGATGTTTTTAAGGTTTATCCGTGCTGTAGCATGAATCAATATTTCATTTTTTATGATGATATTTCCATTTTCATTTTTTGTTAGGTATGACAAAAAGCAAGACTTTGTCTTGCTTTCATCAGTGCATGGACATTTGAGCTGTTTCAACCTTTTGGCTATGATGAACATGTTGGGAATGCTATGAACATTTATGCACAAGTTCTGGTGAGGACAGACATTTTCAATTCTCTTAGTTATGTACTTTGGAATGGCATTCCTGGTTCGTATGCTAACTCCATGTTTAACTTTTCAAAGAAACTGACAAACTGTTTTCCAAAGCAGCTGAACCATTTTACATTCCCACGAGCAATGTATGAGAGTTCCAATTTCTCCATATCCTCACTAATACTTGTTTATTGTCTGTCTTATAGCCCTCATAGTACATGTAAAGTCACAAGGAAGATTAAGTTTTACAGAAACTCATATTAAAGGGAACTTTTGCCATGGGATTTCTTTAATGATGACTTATCTTGTTATTTAACTTATGTCAATTTATTACAAAAATCAATTTTTATAAAACTGTAAAAGTTTTTTTAAGAAACTGATCCCTCAAACAAACCTGTTAATTATTTGAAATGATATGGTAACTAAGAAAAGTCTCCAAGCATGTGAGGAGAGATTAATATTGCCACAGTAGTAAATTATTTATCTGGCATCACTGGGGAAAGAGATGGTTTCTTCAGGGAAGATGTCAGGCGTATTCTTTTTTAAACTCCTAATACTTTTAAGTCATTTCTGGTGGAATTCTTTCTAAAGTGCCTTTTGAAACAGAAAGTGCAAAGATGGTTTAGTCATTCTTGATAACTCAGGGAATGTGCTCTGAACATCTATCATAATACTCTGTTTAAATCCAGTTAAACAATCACGGACTTGTCACATGAGATATATAGAGCCGCTTACCACTGCAGTAAATTTCCAAGCATTTTCAAATCTTGTGATTGTTTTATAGATTTTTTCTTTTTTTTTTTAACCCTTCTTTGCTAATGGGCTACATTTATTGATACTGTCAATGAAAACGCTTTTGAACACTCGTTTAATGCTCTTCTTGATGATTTTTAAGCTAGGATAAAACATTAATTGGAGCATTTCTGAATCATCTGAATCTGTACACAAAATTTTATGTTTATATACATACGTTTCCTGGGGAGGCTTTGTGTTTTTTTAAGATATATTGGAAATAAGAAAGGCATACATGTTACCAAAATCTAACAATGCCTTTTTTAGAGAAAATATAGTATCACTGCTTATTAAGGCTGACCACTGGTAAACGCTGGATAAATATGCTACTAATGTAACTATTTATTTACTGTCAATATTATTGAACCATATGCCTTTATATTTTGAAGTCTGTGGGTAGCATAGAGGTTTGGTAGATCCTTTCCTTCCAAATCACCCAAATTTTGACATGATTCAATTTGAGTGTGTTAGCAGGCCCTGCTGTCTGATCACTAATACTAATTAAAGATCTTTAGATCTTGTATTGGTTATACCTCAAAAATGTATCTGCTCAACTCCCTCTTATCACTTGGTTACTCTTTAAAATTTGATCTTTTAAAATTAATTTTCAGACCAGTTATTTTAAAGGCCAGAAACACTTCTTAACTTTGCACATACACTTACTATGCATAAAGTAGACAAACGTCATTTTATTTACAGAATTTTCAGTTGGAAACTAGGTATGGCACATTCCTGAGTTATAGCTTTCTTACCTAGTTCTTCTAGAAAATTTTATTCTGTCTCAACTGCCACAAGATTTCCATCAATAAGTGAAACTGAGATTCTGTTCTCTGACTTTACAAAAACCAAATGTTCAACACTAGATAAATAAGACTAGTTATATAAATTGTGTTCCATTCATATGATGAAATATTATGCTCCCAGTAAAATATGAAGTAAGCATTTTAATGACATAATTCTTGTGATATGTCATTAAATTAAAAACTGGGATCCAAAATTATATATATAAATGATATTTTTTTTGCACAAAAGCATCAAAAATATTAGAAGGGAGCATGATAATTATCAACCATGTCTGATCCTAGATTTGGAGATTATGCATGATTCTTGGTAAGAAATTTAGATATTATTCTGCTGTCAACTGAAAAAGTACTATTTTTAGGTAGGGAGTGGCACCATTTGATTTATAATTTTAAAAAGACTTTGGTTAATACATAAATAAGTGGTAAGTAGTAAGAAAGTTGTTAGAAGTCTATTGCTAGAATCACATGAAAACTTTCAGAGGCTCAAACCCCAGTGATGACATGAGGTGAATGAGAAGTACCAATATTTACGATAAAATGTAAAGGCAGAATGTAAATTTTTGGACTGAACAACTGGAAATATAGATTTATTTAAGTGGTGAACTCCAATGCCTAATTAGAGAGGGTTGAATATATAACTGAAAGTGAGAAAGTGAAGACAGTGAGTATGGACAGTGAGTATATACTGTACAGTGAGGCTTTTGAGGCAGATTTAAAAAGGAAGTTTTTAAATCATCTTTGTATACTGATAGAGATGATCTGTGTGAAAGTGAAAAATTGATTCTGGGGATAATTACGAAATTTTCAGAAACAAAACTTTGAGAAAAAAATGATTGACAATTATAAAGTACTTATTATGCCCAGATGTAATATAATCACTTCACACTTACTAATTCATTATCTCCTTACTCAGTTTAAGTGGGGTACTGTTATTATTCCCAGGTTATGGAGAAGAAAACTAAGACACACAGAGGGTAAGTAATTTATCTTCATTCTTAATGACTGCCTGGTACTACCTCAGAAAACTGATTGTAGGGTTAATCCAGAGGGCATATGGAGGTTTAATACTAGAAAGAAAGAGAGAAATTTTTTTCTATTTCAAAGGAAATGAAGTATACATGTGGGGTTGTTGGTGAATTTGGTTTTGGGAAGAGGAAACAGTTCTCATCTGATAGAATCGATTTTCCCTCTACATGTGAGTGAAAATCGGCTGAGATGGAGATAAGGACTAGGGTTAGAAACTCAAAGAAAAAACAAGGGGGTCTGAACTACTCATTTCAGAGACTAAGGGAATGCAATTTATTGAAGAGGTACAATATAATTACTTGACAATGTGTGACTGGCCATTGAGATTTTGAATGTAGGTACCAAGCAAGGGAACATTTGCATATGCAGAGGCAAACGTATTGAGGGAAAAAGAGTGCCTATTTTTATAGACCCAGAATCTAAGCTGAGCCTATAAGGAAGGACATGGGAACATGGAGGTGACCAACAGCGACGTGAATGGATTAAAGTTCCTGATGTAGTCAAGGTGTTATTAAAACGCAAGTGCTAGAGTAACAGATTGGAGGTTAGAAGTGGGGATGCTTGTAACTGGGATTTTTCAAGGTAGCACAGTTACGGAGGAAAAGCTCTTTAGAGGGGGCATGCCAAGGAACTGAGACGCCCAGTGATGAAGGAAAAATGGCTTAGAAGCAACAATGGGGAAATAGGAGGATATCTATTTCATGTCATTAAAAATTATTCTGCCTCCTATAAGTAGTTGTTTAAGGTTACTGAAATCTATGCATTTCTATTCATGACAGAAAGTATGAACTTACAGAAACCAAAAGTGTGTTTTTACAAACTGATAGTATGTCAAGTTAAACAGCTCTGATAGTAATAAAAGGAGAATGATTGAATATGATATGGATATCAATTATAACAAAATCTTGAAATATTTTCTTTATAATTCTCAGAAATGAATATTTCCATAAGGAATAAATAATAAAGATGTGAGAGAATTCAACTGATCAATGTGCTTCCAGGTAGGAATGCATCTAATGTGAAACTGGCAAAATAGCAGGAAATGAAATGAGCACAATTTTAATGTATTATTTATTCTAAGTTTTTTACATTTATATTGACACAGGAAATAAGTACAATGAACAGTCACATAGGTTGAGTAGCGTTTAAATAGTAAATCATCTAATTAACTAGTCACTTGAAAGCAAAAAGGAAAATTTGCTTTGGATCTGTTGATTAATTGCCACATTTCAAGAACATGTTTTAGCTGGCTGCATTTAAAAAGAAATAATATGAGATCATGAAAGCATTTCATAGTAATGAGCAGTCTCTGGTTTCTGTTTATTGCAAATACAAAGGATACTAACAATAGTTTTGGAAAAATGAGTAAAGCTCTCAGAATAACTACCACAGAGAGATGAAACACTGGTGTGAGGCAGATCAATTCTAACACTATCTCCTGGGAAAAGAAAATACTTTCTTAAAGCTGGAGTGGAAGGAATACATGCCTCAGAATCGTATGGTTTTAAATAGTCACCTTTGCACAAAATTCCAGTTCTGGCCACATACACTCACAGGAGGGTAAACACAGTGGTTTACTAAAGACTCATTTGTCGTGTAAACCATTATTGTGTTGTATATTCTAGCAGGCCTTCAAACAGGGTCTTCCTTTATACATGATGAGGACAGGTTCCAATGTGTGAATTATTTCTTTGCAATTTCCCTTTTTGTTAAAATTGCTCCTTTCACATTCAAAATGAAAGGTGGGAAAATAGAAGATTGAGACCCTAATACTTTAAGGTATATAAATATTAGGTTTTTTTTCTAGGCATCTACATGTGGTAATGGGAATAGGAAAAAATAAGTGGAAATAAATTGTGAAGAAAGAAGAGAGATTTCAAAAATAGAGTCTATCTGGTGTGTGTCTTTTTCTGTTTTCTTTTTTCCTAGAAGGTTGGTTATGCTCCATTGGTCAGAACAACAACACTTGAGGAATTGTTTCCTCTGTCATGCCACATACCTGATGCAGAAGAGAATGTAAGAGTATGGAAAATGCTTCTGATATGATTGTAAGTAAAAAAAATAAACTCCAAGCAGAAAGCCCTAAAGGCCCTGTCCTGACCCCCTATTCCCTCCCTTACTTCACTTCCTATGACTTTCCTTACTGTTCCCTGCATTCCAGCCCCATTGACCTCCTAGGCATGTCCCTGCCCAGGGACCTCACCCTGGCTCTGGCCCTTGTCTAGACCTCTCTTTCCCTAGATATCCATGTGACTAACTACTTCTTCTCTTTTGAGATTGTTTCTAGTGTCAGGATCTCACGTAGGTCTACTCTTTTATCCTATTTAAACTTTCAATGCCCTTCCCCAAACTCCGAGCACACCTTTCCCCTGCCATATTGTCTCTAATTTTTTAACTATAGTATGGCAAAACTTTCTAATATCAACATACTTTACTTCTCTCTCTCTCTCTCTCTGTTGGGGTCTCACTATGTTGCTTAGGTTCCCGGCTTGAACTGATCCACCTGACTCAGCTTCCCAAGTTGCTGAGTAATTCTTTTATATTATCTGTATTCAACCTCCCAAAGTTTAATCTTCATGAAGGCAAAGATTTTTGGTTTATAATGTATACTAAGGTCTTAAAATGATGTTGGCACTCAATGAATATTTGTTGAAAGGTGAATAGATGCATAAACGGTATTGTCACTATGTTTACTATAGTGTTAAAAATTTTGTACGTATATTGCTAAGGATTCAAAAAATGTGAAAAATTTAAAAGTTAGATTTATTGAGATGACAGAATTGTGAAGAAATGATGTCTTCCTATTTGATGTTGAATTATTTCTAAAATACTGTACAATAAGAGATAATAAAAATAAATGAAAATATGTGGAGAAGGTTTTTATTTCCTTTCATGCAAAGCAAGAATATTATGAACAGATATGGTGATCAATTCAGTACACTATTGCATACTATAAAGCAGAGATGGCCTAGTTCATCAGTCAATATTAAATGTATTTATCTCTTTTTAAGCAGATTTCAGCCTGTATTAAACAAAATATGCAGTGTAGGAAGCCCTAGGCATGAGAACACATATATTCTTTTAGAAATTCTCTTTAACTCTAAATTTATATGATGATTTGTTATCCCAAATATGTGTGGTCTCTGGAAAGAAATTTTACATAGTGTTTTGCTTTGTTTCCAAGAATGTTTATTTCTTTATTTCAATGTGCAGCGTTACCTGAGATACCTTTGTTTCAATTGAAACTGAATGATCAGTAAGTCGCAAAGCAACACATTAAAATTATAGTAAATATTGTAGTGTTAGCACTTAAAGGATAAACTCACATTTCTCACTTCTTTCTAATTCATGGTAATGAGTTTTATAGTATACTGAATATGGGTTATTGTGTGAGATAATTGATTTATCAATGCATTGTATTAAAAAAAATAATTCAAAGTCCCTGCATCATTTCTGATACTCTTTTACTTCTAATTCTTTTCCATATGGTGGCATGCAATTGAGCAAATTCCCCTGATAAATTCCCTTTCAGGTATATAAGTATTGCATAGGCAACATTTTATCTATCTTATTTTAAAATAATAAATATTTCTGACAGAGGATGAAATCAGAAACTTCACCACAAATATTTGAAATAGTTTCTGAACAAAATGAAATCATTTATGTCCATTATTTTACCTACTTGCTTACAGATTTGGTATGAAAAGAAAGGGAATTCAGAATAAAAGTAAAAGAATTCTTAAATAAAATGATCCTTGCCAGACACAGTGGAACATACCTGTAAACCCAGCAATTTGGAAGGCTGAGGCAGGCGAATCTCTTGAGCTCAGGAGTTTGAGACCACGGTGAGCAACAGGGCAAAACCCCATCTCTACAAAAGAAATAAATAAATAAACTAAAAATTAAAATTGACAGGCATGGTGGTGCGCACCTGTAGTTCCAGCTACTTAGGAGGCTGAGGTGGAAGGGTTGTGTGAGCTCTTGGAGGTTGAGTTTGCAGTGGGTAGCAATTGCACCATTGCACTTGAGTTCAGGTGACAGAGTGAGACCTTGTCTTAAAACAAAATCCTTTAATTAATCCTTTAAGTTAGAATTTTATGTCAACGAAAAAGTTTAAAGGAAAAAATCATTATGTACATGCACTCAGATTATATTTAAAAGAGAATAAGAAGAAAAAGGGATATCAAGATAGCCTTCAAACAGTGTTATTTACCTAGCAAACATTGAATAGACATTTGGGAAAACAAATTTATTCTTTACTTGTTTCACTTCTATATAGAGTGATGTTTTTAAGGTCAGATTCATTAAGGTATAATTTACATACAGCAAGATTCACCTTTTTTAGTGTATAGATCTATGCATTTGACAAATGTGTATGGTTGTGTAATTGCCACAGGAGTCAAGATATGTAATAGTTTCACTCTACAAAAATTATTTCAGTCACCTTTGTAGTCAACTCCTCTCCTGAGCCATAGCCTTATAATGTTCCTTCTTTTATTTTCTGGTAGTATTCCTTGATCTGAAGTCTATTTTGTCTGGTATGAATGTAGTCACTTCAGCTTTCCTCTAATTAGTGTTGGTATAGTACATCTTTTTACATCATTTTATTTTTAATCTATACTTGTCTTTATATTTAAAGGGGTTTCTTCTGGACAGAATAAATTGCTTGTTAGCCAATATGACCATCTCTGTCTTTTCATTAGTGCTACGATAGTTATTATTATCTGTTCACTTGACCAAATTGAGAAATGTCTAGATGGCTGGTAGAAGAATTATTTCTGTGTGTGTCTGGGAGGATTCTACCAGAGGAAATGGACCTGTGAGTCAGTGGACTGAGACAGGAAGACTCCCTCTCAATGTAGGTAGACATCATCCAGTTGGCTGGGGGACAACAGACCAAAGAAGGGGGATACCCAGTATTCTCTGGCTTCTTCTCTCTCTCTTCCTGAGTAGAATACCTTCCTCTCCTCCTGCCCTTGGACAAAAGACTCCAGGTTCTTTCAGCCTCTGGATTCTGATTTGCAACAGCAGCCTCCTGGAGGCTCTCAGACTTCCCTGGTTCTAAGGCTTTTGACTAAGCCATGCTACCAGTTTCCCTGGGAGCCACACTACTGGCCTCTCTGGTCCTCCAACTTGCAGATGGCCTGTACTAGAACTGCATCTTTGTGATCATGAGCAAATTCCTCCTAATAAATTATCTTTCTTGTATATGCTATTGGTTCTGTCCCTCTGGAGAACCCTGACTGATATAAATGCATTTAAATATTTTTATAAATTATAAATATTTATATAGTTAAATTAAAATCTGCTTTCTTGCTATTTGTTTTCTATTTGTTCCATTTGTTCTTTGTTCCTTTTTGTCTCCTTTTTGTCTAATTATGATTGAGAAATTTATATAATTCTATTTTATTTCATGATTAGCTTATTATAAACAACTTTTTAAAATGTAGTGGCTGCTACAGGATTTTCAATGCCCATCATTGATTAATAACAGTGTACTTTCAAATAGCATCATACTGCTTCATTTAGACTGCAATTTACAAAATGGCATACTGACGATTCTTCCCCCTCATCTTTTGTGCTATTGATTGATGTTATCCATTTTATATTTACACATGATATAAACCCCTAATGCATTTCTACCAGTGTTTTTTAGACATTCAATGATACTTTAGCGTATTTCTGAACGTCTAAAGAAAAGCGATTTAGAGTGATTAAAAATAAAAAGTGTCTTTTTAATTTACTTTCATTTTAACTATTCCTAGAGTTCTTCATTTGCCTGCGTGTGTATAGATTCAAATTTCTGTCTAGTATCATGTTCCTTTGCCTAAAGACATCTTTGTTTTCTGTTTGCTTGTTTTTTGAAATATTTCCTGTGGTGCAGTTCTGCTGATATTAAATTCTTTTACATATGTATATATGTATGTTTGTATGTATGTATTCTTTTGTCTCAAAAACTATTTCGCCTTCATTTTTGATAGATATTTTTTAGCATTTCTATTTGACTCTTTTGAATAGTTTTCATTTCTTTGCAAAAGTCCACATCTGTTCATGGCTGTTGACCATGTTTTCCATGAGAAATTATAATTTATTAATAATAATATTTAAAATTTCCTGTCCAATAGTTCCAATATTTGGGCCATTTCTGAGTCGGTGTCTGTTAATTGCTTTACCTCTTTCCAGTGGGCTCTTTTTTCTTACTTGTTTGTGAGCCTTCTATTTCTTCTATTGAATGTCACTCATTGTGAGTAGCTCCAGTAAGGACAGGGAGAAATAATATATGTGCCTGAAAATAGGCATGCCTCTTTGGTAGACCAATAGTGCATGCAGTTGACTCAATCTACTCCATATCTGAGCTGGTTTGAGTTTTGTTGTTCCTATTGTTTCCTTGAGTGTATCACAGACTTTAAATCCTGGAAGGTTATCTTGTGTTTATCTTGGGAGCTGGGTTGCCAGAGCGTTTTGCTGAATGTTTCTACTCCACCCTTGGCTTTCGGCCTTCCCTTTGTGCCTGCACCTCTTAGTGGGTGTCTCAATCCTCTTATCGCTGTCACAGAGATAGACATTTTGTAGCTTGCGAATTGGGACTTTCTAACCTTATTATGGAAGTGGAAAGGAGTTTCTCTATTGTCCTGCTCCAGCCTCATTCTTAGGCTGGCCTTGTGTCCCTGAGCCTTAGGGATGGAGCTTTGGCAGTCATCCTGCTGCTCACCTCCCTGGCAGGCAAACCCTCTTATATTTTTGGTAGTTCTTGTGTGGGACTTTCTTGCTGCTCCAGTGATAGGGTTGAGCATGGTTTCCTGTTTCCTTAAAAATAAAAGTTTTTTTTTTTTCTTTTACTCTTTCTCAGGCTGTAATGGATCTTAATTTGTGCCCTGAGGTTGACAGGGCTTACTGCTGTTTCTTCAAGGGCTTAAAACTCACAGGAGAAGATGGTTCTGCCAGGGCTTTGTGCCTTTCCTGCAGTGGTGGCCTCTCCCCTCCTCCAAGCCATAAAACAAAGTTCGATTTTTATTGTTTTCCTGCCCTGGCATCAGAGTTTCTCATCAACACTAATTGTGTTCCATGGAAAAGAGGATGAGTGGGTGCAAATCCCCCTTGTGTTTATGGCTCCATGGATTATATGGTTTTACACCTACGCACAACCAGCCTTTATCAATTCATTAACACATTCAGTTAATTTTTTATCTATTTGTAACGGCAACTCTTCCTTCCATGCTCTGTGCTTGTGATGGGCTTGTGTCTCATTTTTCCTTGAAGATGCATCCTTTTTATTAGATTTTAGGCTACTTGGTTGCCCTGCATCTTTTGGTCTGTGGTTCAAATAATTACAATTGTATAGTTTATTCAGCTTTTTGTATTGTAGTTGTTAGAATAAAAACAATGCTCTTTCCAGCTTTCGGCATTTTAAATAGGTATGGAGACCCTAGAATATTTTTTTTTCCACAAGATCTCCCTCTGTTGCCCAGGTAGGAGTGCAGTGGTGCAATCTAGGCTCGTTGCAACCTCTGCTTCCTGGGCTCAAAAGATTCACCTGCCTCAGCCTCCTGAATAGCTGGGAATACAGGTGGGCGCCACCATGCCCAGCTAATTTTAGTAGTTTTTGTAGAGATGGGATTTTGCCATGTTGCTCAGGTTGGTCTAGATCTCCTGAGTTCAGGTGATCCACCTGCTTCTGCCCCAAAGTGTTGGGATTAAAGGCTGTGAGCCACCGTGCCCAGACCCAGCATACCTTCATGAGTGGAAAAGGATGCTACTAACAGTTATCCTGGAAAGCAGTATAAGCAAGCACTGGCCAGGGAAACTGGGAAGCATGGTCATTTTACCTAGGTGGGTCTTTTGTGCTGTGCCCCTGCAGCTCACTTAACTTTTCCTTGTTTCAAATGCCTCGCTCCACTGGTGAAAATCCTACTCTTCAGTTCATTCTTGATACCACCTCTTCTAAATTGACTTCTCTGATCCGATTTGCCAAACCTTTTCTACAATTTTTGCCTCGGTATTTGTAAGTGATATGGATTGATCCTCCCTTCCCATCCCCTATAGTTATGGTTTATTATCATGCCTATAAAAATGTATTGAATACATTGATAACCTTTCCTGCTTTGTATATACTCTAGACATTTGTAAATAAAATATAACTTATGTTACTAAAATGTTTGAAATAACTCACCTATGACATGGATATGTTAATTAGCCTAATTTGCTCATTCCACGATATATGCATGCATTGAAGCATCACATTATACCCCATAAAAATATATACAATTATTATTGCTCAATAAAAATAGAATAAAACAAAGAACTGACCTCTGAAACTTTGAGCCAGTCTCTTTAGAGATGAGTGGGATAACTTGCTAATTTTTAAATTGATCTATTTAGTTTTATTATATCATCTTCAACAAGTTTTAGTTAAATGTAAGTCTTTCAAAATTATATGTTTAATCCTGATCATGTTTTTCAACATTGTGTGCCATGTAATATTCAATTATAATTAGTTTTATAAACCTTATTTATCTATGACTACTCAGCATTTTTCCTTCAAACTTTCTACACATATTTTCTTATTTTTAAAATTAATTGAGGAGAAAAGCCACCTCTGGTAAGAAAATAATTATCACATATAGTATTTTTGTTTTCTATTCTATTGATGTCTGCTTTAATCCCTATTAATTCCTTCAACCTACTGTGCTTAGGCGTGTTTATTTTTTCTATGTTCTTGAGTTCTTAGTTTTGGTAGGTATATTTTCATTTCTATTTGGTTAATAGAAGCATTTAAGTTACAAATGTTTTTCTAAACACAACTTTGATTATAAGTTTCATTGCATGGTATTGTTTGCAACTGTATAATTGTATTTTCAGTTTTCTCTTTTGATTAAAAAATTATTTAGCAATTAGTTTTAAAATTCACCTATTTGCTATTTCTGTGTATGCTATTGGCAATAATTCTAATCTTATTACATTTTGTGTTAGGCTGAGATATCCAAGAACAAGATGCCAAGACAGGATTAATGTACAAAGATTTAATTAGAGGACATGCTCGCGTGAAGGGAAACAGGAAGGAAACTGGGCAAAGCTGGGAGAGCTACCATACAGCAATGCAATGCTGACCCTGAGTGAGAGAGGGTGGGAACTGTTGGCAAAGTATCCCAGACTACTACCGTGCAGTTTTGAAGTTTCGACAGCGCTGTTGAGGAGTCCTGGATTCAGTTAGCTGAAAATGTAGTCCTCAATCTCCCAGGCATAAATCTTCCTAACTGTAACAACTGCACTCAGCCTTTGTTGTAGAAGGGTTTGTGGGATGCATGGTCTTGGTGCAAATCAGGTGATAGATTTCAAAGTGTAGCATCCCAGACCTCATTCGGTTATGTGCCCTATGCCTGGATTTCTGTGAGGTGAATTCTCATGGCCACCACCCACCTGATCAGAGTGTGTTCTGTACTGATTCGTATGTTTATAAAATTTTTTAAGATTCTCTTTGGGTCTGTTCAAGTTATATTTTGTAAACTTTCCATGGCATTTATAGTACAATAATTTACATGTACTATAAAAAGGTAGATAAATGTATGAAATAAATATTATTCATTTTATTATTCAATTCCTTGATTTCATGTTCTACTTTTTATCCATTTGATCTGCCAAAGACTCAGAGAACTTTCTGTTGTTGTTTTACTCATGAAGCTTTATGTATTTATCACTACTCTTGTCAGGGGAACATAAATGTGAGCTCACAGTTAACCTGTTTGAATAACAAACATTTTTCTTTGCCCCATGGAAAGCTTTTTCCATTGAATTCTAACTTTTTTGGTATTAACATTATTAACACATGCTTTCTTTGTATTTATTTTATATTTCTGCTTATTCATCACATTTAAACAATAACTTTGTGTTACTTTCTAGTACATCTTTAATAAAGAGCATATATTTCAATTCTCCTTTTGGTCTAATATGATGATTATGTTTTTGTAAGTAGAGGAAACTAATCTATTCACATTAATGTAATAACCAATAGCTTACTATAGTCATATTAAGTTGTATGTCTTTTCTCATGTTTTGGGGAGAGTGAAGTTTATTCTCTCCTTTGCTATATATGCAAACTTTTTTAGTGATTGTGAAATCACCTCTTCAGTTTTATCCATTTAGTGTTTAGATTCAATTTTAGAAATAGGTTTTTTATTTAATTTTATTTTATTCTAGGTTCCAGGATACATGTGCAGGATGTGCAGATTTGTTACATGGGTAATCATGTGCCATGATGGTTTGCTGCACCTATCAACCCATCACCTAGGTATTAAGCCCCACATACATTAGGCGTTTATCCTGATATTCTCTCTCCCCCTGCCCCTGAAAGGACCCCTGTGTTTGTTGTTCCCTTTCCTGTGTCCATATGTTCTAATTGTTCAGTTCCCATTTTTATGTGAGAACATGCAGTGTTTGGTTTTCTGCTCCTGTGTTAGTTTGCTGAGGATAACAGCTTCAAGCTCCATCCATGTCCCTGCAAAGGATATGATCTCATTCCTTTTATGGCTGCATAGTATTCTATGGTGCATATGTAACACATTTTCTTTATCCATTCTATCATTGATGGGCATTTGTGTTGATTCCCTGTCTTTGCTTTTGTGAATAGTGCTGCAGTAAACATACACATGCATGTATCTTTATAGTAAAATGATTTATATTCCTTTGGGTATATACCCAGTAATGAGATTGCTGGGTCAGATGGTATTTCTGGCTGTAGATCTTTGAGGAGTCGCTACACTGTCTTCCACAATGGTTGAACTAATTTACATTCCCACCAACAGTGTAAAAGTGTTTCTGTTTCTCCGCAGCCTCACCAGCATCTGTTGTTTCTTGACTTTTTGTAATTGTCATTCTGACTGGTCTAAGATGGTATCTCATTGTGGTTTTGATTTGCATTTCTCTAATGGCCAGTGATGTTGAGCTTTATTTCATATGTTTGTTGGCCACATAAATGTCTTCTTTTGAGAAGTGTCTGTTCATGTCCTTTGCCCACTTTTTAATGGGGCTGTTCATTTTTTTTCTTGTAAATTTGCTTAAATTCCTTATGGATTCTGGATATTAGAACTTTGTCAGATGGATAGAATGCAAAAATTTTCTGTCACGTCCACTTGTTCCAGAGCTGATTTCAAGTCCTGAATATCCTTGTTAATTTTCTGGCTTGATGATCTGTCAAATATTGACAGTGGGGTATTAAAGTCTCCCACTATTATTGTGTGGGAGTCTAAGTCTCTGTGTAGGTCTCTAACAACTTGCTTCATGAATCTGGGTGCTCCTGTATTGGGTTAACTATATTTAGGATAGTTAACTCTTCTTGTTGAATTGATCTCTTTATCATTATGTAATACCCTTCTTTGTCTTTTTTGATCTTTTGTTGGTTTAAAGTCTGTTTTGTCAGAAATGAGGAGAGCAGCTCCTGTTTTTTTCTGCTTTCCGTTTGCTTGGTAAATTTTCTTTTATCCCTTCATTTTGAGCCTATGTGTATCTTTGCACATGAGATGGGTCTCTTGAATACAGCACACTGATGAGCTTTGACTCTATCCAATCTGCCAGTCTCTGTCTTTTACTTGGTGCATTTAGCTCATTTTTATTTAAGGTTAATATTGTTATGTGTGAATTTGATCCTGTTATCATGATGCTGATTGGTTATTTTGCATACTAGTTGATGCAATTTCTTTATAGTGTCATTGGTCTTTGTATTTCAGTGTGTTTTTGCAGTGGCTGGCTGGCACCAGTTTTTTCCTTTCCATATTTAGTGCTTCATTCAGGAGCTCTTGCAAGGCGGGCCTGGTGGTGACAAATTCCCTCAGCATTTGCTTGTCTGAAAATGATTTTATTTCTTCTTTGGTTATGAAACTAGATATGAAATTTGCTTGGCTAGATATAAAATTATGGGTTGGAAATTATTTTCTTTAAGAATGTTAAATATTGGCCCCAAATTTCTTCTGGCTTGTAGGGTTTCTGCTGGGAGATCTGCTGTTAGTCTAATGAGCTTCTCTTTGTAGGTGACCTGGCCTTTCTCTCT
The DNA here is from genome assembly GCF_029281585.2 of Gorilla gorilla gorilla. Taxonomy (NCBI): domain Eukaryota; kingdom Metazoa; phylum Chordata; class Mammalia; order Primates; family Hominidae; genus Gorilla; species Gorilla gorilla. Next base: position 83,022,536 of record NC_073235.2, on the reverse strand, counting down.
GGCTGCCCTTAACATTTTTTTTCCTTCATTTTGACCTTTGAGAATCTGATGATTATGTGATTGGGATTGATCTTCCCGTGGAGTATCTTACTGGGATTCTCTGGATTTCCTGAATTTGAATGTTGGCCTGTCTTGCTAGGTTGGGGAAGTTCTCCTGGATGATGTCCTGAAGTGTGTTTTACAACTTGGTTTCATTCTCTCCATCTCTTTCTGGTACCCCAATCAGTCGTAACTTCAGTCTTTTTACATAATCCCATAGTTCTTGGAGGTTTTGTTCATTTATTTTCATTATTTTTTCTCTGACCTTGTCTGTCGGTCTTATTTCAGCAAGATAGTCTTCAAGCTCTGAAATTCTTTCCTCCACTTGGTCTATTCAGCTATTGATACTTGCGGTTGCACTGTGAAGTTCTCAGGTTGTGTTTTTCACCTCCATCAGGTCATTTATGTTCCTCTCTCACCTGGTTATTTTGGTTAACAGTTCCTGTAATGTTTTATCATGGTTCTTAGCTTTTTTGCATTGGGTTAGAACATGCTCCTGTAGTTCAGTGAAGTTCATTATTACCCAGCTTCTGAAGCCTACTTCTGTGAATTCATCCATCTCAGCCTCTGCCCAGTTCTGTGCCCTCACTGAAGAGGTGTTGTGATCATTTGGAGGAGAAGAGGCGCTGTGGCTTTTTGAGTTTTCAGTGTTTTTTCATTGATTCTTTCTCATCTTCCATGAGTTTACCTAGCTTAGATTTTTGAGGCTGCTGACCTTTGGATGGGGCTCTTGTGAGGACATTTTGTTGATGCTGTTGTTGTTGTTGTTGTTGCTTTCTGTTTGTTTCTTTTAACAGTCAGGACCCTCTTCCGTAGGACTGCTGTGGTTTGCTGGAGATCCAGTTCAGACCCTATCCCTTCTGCATCTAGAGGTGTTACTAGTGGAGGCTGCAGAACAGCAAAGATGGCAGCCTGCTCCTTCCTCTCGGATCTCTGACCCAGAGTGGCACTGACCTGATGCCAAAGGGAACACTTCTGTATAAGGTGTCTGTCTACCCCTTTTGATGGGGGGCGGGTCTCACCCAGTCAGGAGACAAGGGATCCAGGACCCACTTAACGAAGCACTCTGGCTGCCCATTGGTGGAGAGGGTGCAGTGCACTGGGGGAAATTCCGCTCATCCAGACTGCCTGGATTCCTCAGAGCCAGCAGGGGGAAAGACTAAGTCGGCTGATCTGCAAAGACTGGCTGCTCCTCCCTCTACGGGCTTTGTCCCAGATAATTCAGGGTTCTACCCATAAAGCCCTTGCTGGAGTTGCTGAAATTCCCGCAGGCAGATCCCACCCGGGGAGGAGGCACGGGTTAGGGTCCAGCTTAAAAAGGCAGTCTGGCCACGATCTGCCACAGCCACTGTGCGGAATTCCTCCTGGGTCGAAATTGTCCAGTCTCCACCGCACTGGCAGGGGAAAAAATGGCAGACTGGAGCTGCAGTGATGGTTGCTGCCTCTCCCCCCAGGAGCTGAGTCATCTTAAGCAGCAGGCAGCCGCAGTGAACTCGGTAGTTTTAGGTAGTCTCCGGCCAAATGGCTGCTGAGAGTTTGCATAGCTCTGTCCTTGGGACCCAAGGCCCTGGTGGCGTGAGCTGACTAGGGGGATCTCCTGATCCGGCTGTTGCACAGATCCGTGGAAAAAGCGTGGTTTCCCGGGTCGGGTAGCACAATCACTGACCACCTCTCTTGGCTGGGGGTGGGAGCTCCCCTTTCCCCCTGTGGCTCCCAAGTGGGCCCTTGCACCACCCTGCTTTTCCTCACTCTCTGTGGGTCACGCCAACCGCCTAGTCAGTCCCAGTGAGAAAACCTGGATACCTCAGTTGCTGGTGCAGAATTCACTCACCGTTTTCGTTCTTTTGGGGGGGACCCTCCAACTGCAGCTGTTTCTAGTCGGCCATCTTGTCATGTCCAACTACCTAGAAATATGTTTTGATGTCCATACATAAATAATCAAGAAAATTAAAGTATCCATTCTACTTCCCATAACCTATGAAAAGGAAGAGATTTTTGTTTGCATTTGTTTTTCCCCTCTCCTCAATCAAACCTCAGATTTGGGTATTTAAAAATAATAATAATTTTATACAGTATCTTCAAAATATCTTTATTTTTTCCAGCTTTATTGAGGTATAACTGGTATACAAAAAATACAATAATTGATGTATACAATTTGGTGAGTTTGGACATATATATACACTCATGTTACCATAATCACAATGAAAGTAATAAATATACCCATATAAATATAAATAAATATATATTATATATAATAAAATGTATATAAATAATATATAAATAAATATATCCATAAATATGTCTCTTTGTGGGTTTTTTTTGTAAGAACACTTAACATGAAATCTGCCCTCTTAAAATTTTAAATACACAATATCTTATTTTTGACTTTATGAAGTATGTTGTACAATAGATCTCTGGAACTAACTCATCTTGTGTAAGTCATAACTTTATATGCATTGAGCAACTCCCCAAATGCACCTCCTTCATCTCCTGGGAACCACCATTCTATTATCTACTTCCATGCATTTGACTATTTTTGATGCCTCATATAAGAGGAATCATGAAGCTTTTGTCCTTCTGCAGCTGACTCATTTCATGTAGCTTAATGTCTTCCAGGTCCATCCATATTGTTGTAAATGACAGGATTTCCTTCTTTTTTAAAGTTAAATAGTATTCCATTCTAGGTATATGCCTTGTTTATTCAAGTTCTTTGCCCATTTTTAAATCAAGTTATTTGCTTTTTTGTTATTAAGTTTTAGGAGTTCCTTATGTATTTTGGAAATTAAGTTCTTATTAGACATATGACTTGTAAACATTTTATATCATTTTGTAGGCTAACTTTTCACTTTTCATTATTTCCTTGGCTATACAGAAGCTTTTTAGTTTGATATAGTCCCACTTATCTATCTGTGTTTTGGTCACCCGTGCTTTTGGTGTCACATTCATGAAATCACTGCTGAGACCAATGCCAAGACGCTTTCCCCTATGTTTTATCCTAGAAGTTTTATGGTTGCAGATCTTATGTTAAAATCTGTAATTTATTTTACATTAATTTTTGTATATGGTATAAGAAAGAAGTTCACTTTTATTCTTCTGCATGTGGATATCTAATTTTCCCAACAGTATTTGCTGAAGGGGATTTTCTTTCTCAATGTGTATTGTTGGCACTCTTGTCAAAGATCAGTTGACCACATATGTGTGGGTTTAGTTCTCTATTCTGTTCCATTGATCAGTATGCCAATTTTATGCCAGTTAAATATATTTTCTTTAAATAATTATTTTTAATTGTTGTTTTGTCAGTTGATTCCTCAAACTGAGGCTGAGATAAATTTATGAGTGTTAGAGATTGAGAGGGGGTTGTCTATAAATAGGAAAGGAAATAAGATTAAGCAGAGAGAATCTCCAGAACATAATGCATATCTGACAACTATGACAAGAAAGGTGAAGGAAGAAAGAAAAGAAAAGTGAAAGAAGATTGATCAAGGAGAGCCTCTGACTGCGATCCAGATCTCACAAAATTTCAGCCAACTCCACCAGGAGCTCCCAAACAAAGATTGCTTTTAAAAGAGTCCTGCATTGGGTAGAAATGGCCAAGTCCCAGTATTTCTCTTGTGCTAGGTCATTGGCTGAGGTATGCCCAGGAAGTGTATGGCCTTCCCTTGAATGCTGAGAAAGATCTTGAAGGCACTGTTATCTGGAGGCTGTCAGCTCACTACAAACCTTGCTCTCAGACAGCAAGTTTTTGCTTTGCCATGGACACTATGATATAATAGTGTCCACAGCTATTGTTTACATATTATGCAGTTTTATTGTTCATAAAGCTCATTGCCATGCCTATTATGTCTTTCTATACTTAGAATATTTATATTTTTCATTTTCCCAATTAGCTAGATTGACTTTTTATGCATAATTTTCTTGGTGGGCTTTTGAGAAGTATGTTTTCTGAGTCATGCCAAACTTGAGAAAATCTTTCCATTGTTCTGACAATTGGATCAGGCAGAAGCTTCATGGGTTTTAACTATTTTGCTTAAGTATCCTACAGAAAATGCTCTATTTTCTTCTGGCATGCAGTATTCTAGATGAGAACACTAATATTGACTTTGATTTCCACCTAATTTATTTTCCTTTGATGACCACCTAATTTAATTCTCCCCAGATTTTTGTGGAATTAAAAAATAACTAATTTTTTCAAACAATTCTTCTTAGAAAAATCCATGCTCTTCAATGTATAGTAATCTTTTTAAACTTTTGCCTGATTTTTGGTAGAAATTTTGAACTGGCAACTTGGTCTTCCTTTAGCCCAGGGATTTTTGTATATTATAGTTGGCCACCTTGGTTCTGTCTTTATGTTTATCATGTGTATATTAGTTTGCCAATTCTCTTGTGCTTTTCTCTATGATCTTACTCTTCTTCCTTTATTCTTTTTTTTCTGAGGTCTGGAAAAAATTTTAACTTTTTAAAAAACAATTTTATAAACCATCCAATGTGTTGATCACTATCTTCACTGAGTCCTAAAAATTCAGTAACTGTGAATATTTATTAGAGTAAAAAGAGCTGTCTCAGTGGCTTAACCCAATAAAACTTCATTACTCATTTATATAAAGGCCCTATCAGTGTTTTGGTCGATGAGAAGCTGTGTGTGGTCAGGGACCTCAGGTGGTTAACACCACAATTTCTCATACTGGAGCAGTCTGCTTGCTAGGACCTCAGGCTCCTGTCCATTCAGCTAGGAGGTTAAGAAAAAGTGGATAATTACATGGTATTTTTAAATGAGTGTGTCTGAAATTGATGTACATTACCTCCATTTATATTCCATAGGATAGAACTCGGTTACATAGACAAGACAAACAGGAATATGGAGTTTAACTGTGTGCCTAGAAATATTAACAACCAGATTTTGTTGAACACAGAGCAGTCTCTCCCATATAATTAATTGTTCTCAGCTAAAATCAGATTTCTCTGATCTAAGATTGTCTCTTGTGAAATCACCAACTTTTAAAAAATGTGTTATTTTCCTATTTTATAAGTTTATATTTTAGAGGATTTTTAATAAAAATAATTCAGCAGAATGATTCTTAGTTTTTTTGGATAACTGAGTCTTTTCGTAGTTCTAATAATTACAACTTAAAAGGGAGCGCTATATTTGTACCATTTATGATGGTATTTACGCCCGACCCTCACACATCGTATTCTTCTAAGCTCTTCTTGTATCTCAAGACTAGTAGTCTGTAAAATACAGACTCCAGACTCACTTGCCCACAGGAAACTATAGCCTGGAATCTAGAACACATCCACAGCCTATTTTTATATATAAAGTTTTCTTATAACTGATTTTGTACTACAATGGCTGAGTTGAACATTTGCAATGGATATTGTATGGCCTAAAAAGTCCAAATATTTGCTCTCTGGACTTTCATAGAAAAAGTTTGCTGATCCTTGGGCTAGAAATTACAGGGTATAGAAAATTAGGAGTTGTAAGCCCTCGGGTCTAGAAATGTGGAGAGTGGGTCTGAAGTGGCAATTAGGAGATACATAACCAGGAGGGTAAAACAGAATAAGTCTACTTTACATTATTCTTAGATTTATTTTCTCCAAGTGAAACTGTCCCCAATCATTCAGTCATTTTCTAATGATATGTTTTCCCCCACCTCTATCACTACTACCTGGGAGTTCATACATATCACTTAAAATGTGGCTTCAAATTTAATAGTTCATTATATACTTCATTAAAATATATGTAATAGTTTAAAAACCCTGCCAGTATTTTCTCTATATAAATACTTCTTTAAGATGCAGACACTTGGGTATAATCTGATCAAAATTTCCAATTTAGAAATAATGTCACAATTTTTTTCTATATATGCCATATTGAAAGGGATCAAGCAAGCATAGCTCTCTTTCCTGCCTAAAACTCTTCACCCAATTTATTTCCATTTGCTTTTCAGACAACTGGAAGGAATGTCTTGTCTGTGAATTTTCAATTCAATGTCCAACAAAAATATCAACAGGTTTTGGTTATAAATAATAATCTGCTTTAATAGGCAGAAATTAACACTATTTTTAAAAAACTAGATTGGAAATATCTACTGTAATCCCATTTCTCCCTCATCAGTTAAAAAGAATTCAGGGTTTTAGCCAAAGCAGTTTTTCAAGCATAACTTATATTTATATTCCTCTTAGTTCTACCCTTTGAGCAATAGCATGTGAAGAAAAATTGCTTTAAGAAACAGCTACTCTGAGCTGACACCTTGTTTCTTCCTTGATAACTTATATATGTATACAATATACACATATATAAATATGTATTTAGGAATATATTTTATATGCATACAGTTTTTTCTATGACTTTAAAGATGATATTAAAAGTCATGATTTAATTCTTTAAATGCAGACCAAATCAAACTAAATGAAAAATGTAAGAATAATCTTGTAACTTTTAGTTTGTATTTTATATATTACTTTGTATCTACCCCTTTCATTTCCAAATTTAGGCTTTCCTGAAATTCCTTTAGTCTTTGAAAAGTATGCAAAGTCTTTTCTTTCTTCTTTCACAGAACCCAGCTAAGAGCAGAGCAACGAATGTAATGATAGGAATTTTTTATTTCTATCTCTAGGTTTCCCATAGGACTATAATATTATATAATGCCTTCCCATAGGGCTGTCTGATTCTAATCCCAACTCAGAAGAAGATACTGTAATCAGTGTCAGGCTAAATATAGGAACTTACAAAAGCGAGCTTGCCAAATTAAGAACAGAAACTTTTAACGCTAGAATTAAAGGAAATATTTGAGAAAAACTAACAAACCTGAAATCATAGAAAAACTGTTAAAATATTAATTTATATAATTATCTAGTATAAAACAGATTTAATGCTTATGTTATTAGCATATGTGACAAGCATAAAATGCTCCTTTTCCACCATCACCAGTGGTGTACATGTTCTAATTACTGGCACCTGTGATTATATTACCTTCTATGGCAAAAGAAATTTCTTAGATGTGATGAAGTTAAGGACCTTGAAACAGGGAAATTATCCTGTATTATCCAATGAATATGGGCCCAGTCCTACTGAAGGGTCCTCAAAAATGAGGGAAGCAGAAAAGAAGAATTAGAGAGAGATGTGATTATGGAAATATGGGCAGATAAATGCAACACTGATGGCTTTGAAGAAGGAAGATGGAGACTATGAGCTAAAGAATGTTGACAGACTCTGGAAGCTGAAAAAGGCAAGGAAATGAATTCTTCCCTAGAGTCCACTAAAAAGAATACAGGCTTGCTGACACCTTGATATTAGCCCAGTGAGACCATGTCAGATTTCTGAACTATAAAATTATAAGACGATAAATTTGTGTTGTTTTAAGCTACTAAGTTGGTGGAAGTTTGTTACTTAACAGAAGATTAATGCATCATACATGGTTATCAAAAATCTTTATGTTCCACTGGCTTTGTGTGTTCACTAATAATCTTTTTAATACCCTGTTTCTCTGTTTCTATATTTTCTATGTTCCTATATTTTCTACTTTGATTAAATTCTCAGTCTAAAAGACTAATTATTTGAGAGGTTGTTTTTTCAGGAAGGTCACATATGTGGCATTGTCTAAATCATTCCATATATGAGAATAATTTTTAATTATCCTTGTTCATAACAGCAAATTTAACAGTGTAAAATTGAATTGTTGGGTCACAATCATTTCCTTCATCCTCTGTATTTTATTTCATGGTCTTTACTCCAAGTCTGTCTCTTTCTGTCTGCTAGGCTACACTGGTTTTTCTTTCTTTGTAGGAAATCTTTTCCTATTTATAACTTTAAAAAATATGAATGCAGATCTCTGTATTTCTTTTCCTTATATGTAGTTACTTTGCCCCCAAAACACAAATATTTATTCTGAAAAAAAATTTTTTTAATATATCTACTCAGTTATTTACTGCTCGAATTTCTATTATTTGTATGTTACATTTCCCTCATCTGTTCATTGTCTCTTATCTTTTCTCTCATTATCTTACTTCTTTTTCTAAATATTGCAAGAATTCTCAAGCTGATGTTCTATATTGCTAATTTAATTTTCTTTATAGTGCATTTTATTTACTGTACTTTTTTTAACCATGCTTTTATTCTTTTAAAATCTGCATTCAGGCCTTTCAGATTTTAGATTATTCTTATTTCTTGTTTAACTTTATAAGCATAGTGTCTTCTAAAGAACATACGTTAGACATTTTCCTAATTTTAGTTTTCTTCATCCTCTCATTTGTACTGATTCTTCAGAATAGGTACCACCTTTTGGATTCAGTGATATTTCTTGGCTTTCTCATCCTAAATTCAAATTCTAACTCTGCTTTTCTCTGGATATATGAGCTTAGACAATTTAGTAATTATCTCTAAATTCAAATTCCTCATTTATAAAATATTGACATGTACTGTATAATAATTATATTATGAGTAACTAAAATAATACAAAAAAGAGCTAAACAAGGTATCATGCACATGGTAATTCCTCAATGAGCACTAATTGCCATTATAATCACTGTTATCATCCTCTTCCTCCTCGTCATCATCATGGTAGAAGGTCTATTATTATCTAGGTAGCAGCTGAGGTTGATTTTGTGGCAGTGCTTGGATTCCTACTCTAACCCAACACATCTAGATAAAAGGAGGAAGAAAGCCATTTAGAGTTACTATAATGTTTCTTTGCTATTTCATAATTTCATTTCATTGAGACCAGCCTGATTGGCAACTGAGCCCGTGGCAGCTACAGCAGAAGCTTTATTTCTGGCTATGAGTGTCTTTCCCTTCTTTAATACAGCAACCAGAAATTTGCTGGGGTGTTCTGCTCCAACCTTTATTTCTCCCACTTGCCTGGCCTTGTCCACTTTCTCTTGCTTGAAGGTGACCATAGCTATACATGAGCTCTTTGCCTGAGTTGATAGTGTAAGTTTCTTCTAATGCTTTCACATTATAACAAAGCTGTAAATGTGAATCTTTTTTCATTTTTAAAAAATTCTCAAATCTTATTTCTGCTCATTTAGAATCTATTTAAGGTTCAGTAATTTCTAAAAATAGTTTGCTCTACTAACCTAAAACATCTAGCATTGCTCCATTATAATGGAGTGAAAACTAAGCCAAGTTTTTACATCTATTGATTTTTTTGTATGTTCAACTATAACCCAATCCCTATGTAAAGCTATAAGGCACTTTAAATAGGCAGTTGTATATAGTGGAAATGGAGCCCCCCTCAATAATATGAAGCAACCTAAAAGGCATTAAAAATACTTTCAAACAAATCTCCTTCAGTTGAGGTTAAACAGATGTTGAATATGTTTTCTATTTTAAACACTATCATTGTGGTGTGCTCACATTTTTTCCACCTAGCCAGGAATAAAATGGTCAGACTTTTAAATTTTCCCTCTTAAATTACTGGAAGTAATTGTTTTGTGATATGAAATTTTTATTTCAGCTCATATATTGTTTTATAAGATTCCATCAATTTTTCACATCTCTTAGTTCTCTTTTTATGAATTTCCACTTAAAACTAAAAGACTCTGAAATGAGCTTTATTGCCAATTCTTTGTTAAAATCAATTACATTTAGAATATCTAGAACAACAATACAAAACTACTTACAATTGCAAATACAAAAGAAGTAGAAGTTTATGGGAAGGCTGTGGTGTACATTTGTGGCTCTAACAGTAGTTGAGAAAATTTATAAGATTCACTTGAAAAAGTTAGAAAAGCTATGTTTTGAGTTCCTTTGATGTCTTAGCATGTTTTGTGTTGCTATAAAAGAATGCTTGAAGCTGGGAAATTTATAAATTTACAAAAAGGTTTATTTGGCTCACAATTAGAATGTCTGGAAAAGCTCAAGTCTGGGCATCTACATCTGAAGTTCTCAGGCTGCTTCCACTCACGGTGGAAGGTGAAGGGGAGCTGGTGTGTGCAGAGATCCCATGGTGAGAGAGGAATCAAGAGAGAGAGAGAGGGAGGAGACGCCAGGCTTTTTATAACAACCAGCTCTTGTAGGACGAATAGAGTAAGAAACTAACTCACTCTTGAGGGAGGGCACTAATTTATTGATGAGGGATCGCACCCATCACTCAAATACCTCCTACTATGCCCCACTTCAAACATTGGAGATCAAATTTCAACATGAGGTTTGGCATGCACAAATAGCCAAACCATAGCTTCCTAAGCCAAGTTTTTATATCTATTGAGTTTTTTGTATTTTCAACTATAGCTCAATCCCTAAGTAAAGCTATAAGGCACTTTAAATAGGCAGTTATATATAGTGGAAATGGAGCCCCTCAATAATATGAAGCAATCTGAAAGGCATTAAAAATACTTTCAAAGAAATCTCCTTCAATTGAGGTTAAACAGATGTTGAATATGTTTTCTATTTTAAGCAGTGTCAGTGTGGTGTGTTCACATTTTTTCCACCTAGCCAGGGATTAAATAATCAGACTTTTAAATTTTCCTTCTTAAATTACAGGAAGTAATAGTTTTGTGATATGAAATTTTTACTTTAGCTCATATATTGTTTTATAAGATTCAATCAATTTTTCGCATCTCTTAGTTATCTTTTTTTGAATTTCCACTTTAAAAGACTCTGAAATGAATTTTATTGCCAATTCTTTGTCTGTTTTGGCACCAGTACCATGCTGTTTTTGTTACTGTAGCCTTGTAGTATAGTTTGAAGTCCAGTAGCATGATGCTTCCAGCTTGGTTCTTTTTGCTTAGGATTGTCTTGGCTATACGGGGTCTTCTTTGATTCCATATGAAATTTAAATTGGTTTTTTTCTAATTCCGTGATGTCAATGGTAGTTTGATGGGAATAGTATTGAATCTATAAATTACCAGGAAAGAACAAGTTAGGTGAGAGTGTAAGTTTAACCATCGCCTTTTCCTCCAAGCCTCATTATACAAGGATTTGACTAAGGGAGTGAATTTTAGAGCGGATGTTAATGCAGCTTCCTTTTGCTTCATCAGTTAAGGGCAGGGTAGCCAAACACATGGCTTTAGTAAGGTGGCCTTCCTCACTCCATACCTTCAAATCCAAATAATCAGCAAGGTCTCTCGTTTTCTTCACTCAGTGATTCTGTAGCCTTTTTCTTTCTCCGCGGCACTGCCACTGCTTTTGTTTATAGTCATAGTATTGCTACTAGATGATTATAATGGAGTAATTTGCTTATGGTCTTGCTCAACCCTCTATCCCCAAATCTTCTTTCAAATTGCTGATGAATGAGATTTCAGGAAAGAATATATGATTAACTCATTCTGTTGCTTTGAATGCTTCTAAGGATCTCCACTAATTTCAGGATAAAAGTCAAATGTTGTAGCCATTAGTGATGTAACACTTGCCTATTGCTTCACCTCTACACTGACCTTCAGCCACAATGAAATATGTTCATGCTCCAAGACAAAACTTACTCCTCCATATCCAAAAACTTTGTCTTCCCTGCCATTCTCTTTTCCAAGAGCGCTAAGCACTGACTGAAGAAGGCTGACTAATATCTACTCATCTCCAACAGTTGTAATTTGGCTTCTAGATTAATAATACTTAGACATCAAGTAAATTTCTGCATAAATAAAAACTATGAACTTAAGCAACATTTAAACCTTTATCAGAATAGCAAAGAAATATTGTTGCCTTTAGAAAAATTTTAGTGATTATATAAAATGTTAACCATATACTCCAAATCCTGTGATTACAAATTATTCCTATTTTATGCTTTTCTGTATGTTCTAAGTTTTATGGCCTAGGCACTTAAGTTCATGATGGAAATAATAATTCTTATAACTTTTTAATGAATGACTAACAGCATGAGAACCTGTGATTATTATATAATTTCTTTCAAAGTATTATAAGTGTTTCACAGGTTTTTCACTCATTTTTAATTTGACATCCTTCTCACCTATGTTGAGGACTGACTTCTTCCTACTTCAAAACGACAAAGAGTAACTTCCACATCATATCTCAGGGAACCACTGGCAAAATGGTATTAGTAATGTTTTTCCATCATCCCTTTAGCAGAAACCACTGGCAAGGTTCATAGAATCTCAATCAATTATCAAGTTGTCACCATTTATTGAGCATCCATGTGATATAGTTCTCTGTGTCAGGATATCCAAAGCTAAAGAAGCCTTTCAACTATCTGACACAGTCCCTGCCCACCCTCCGTGTCCCACATCCCTCAGCTGAAACAACACAATACACAAAATAACGGAACACTTTTAAAATGTGCTGGCCAGACAGGGTTCTTGATTGCAGACAACAGAAACAATAATGGTTACATTGAACACAAAAGGAATACATCAGAAAGATCTTGCATAGCTCACAGAATTCATGGAAAGTCTGGAGAGCCAAGCTCTATAAAGAGAACACAGCCAGAATCAAACAACAGGCATGACTACTTAGGATGCCAAATGTAAATCTTATCGTGTCTTCTCATCACAATAGAGAATTAAACTCTCTCAGTGTGCAAATCCCTTCAGGAGTCTAAAACCCTGAAGTTGTGACGAGTTGGTGAACCAAGTTCATGAGCTTACAACTTTAATGACAAGGAAATATGGAATTCTCCTGAAAGAGGAAGTGTGTTTCAAGGCTAGGTAGAACTAAAAGAAAACAATGCTTCCTACTCAAATGCCCACGCAGAAACAACTGATGTATATGTGCAAGTTATGGTCCTGAGTGCTGAGAGAAATCCTGCTTGTGATAAAATCAGTTTTCACTCTGGGTTGATCATCTGCTTACAGAAAGATGATGAGGATGCTTGTGACACCATTTTGAAAGGGCAGTGACATAATAATAGAAAAAGAAGAGGAGGAAGAAGAGAAGGAAATTGAAGTCAGGAGAGAAAAATTAAAGCGGAGTGTCTTAGACCATTCAGACATCTACAACAAAAAATACCATAGACCAGGGGGCTTGAAAACAACAGAAATTTATTTCTTTCCATTCTGAAGACTAGGAAGTCCAAGATCTAGGGGTTGGCAGATTCACTGGTGAAGACTTACTTCCTGGTTCATAGATGGCTATCTTATCACTGTGTTCTCACATGGTAGAAGGAGTGAGGGAAAAATCTGGGGTCTCTCGTAGAAGGGTGCTAGTTCCATTCATGAGGCCTCTGTCTTCATGACATAGTCATCTCCCAAAGGCCTGACTGCCTAATACCATCACACTGGGGATTCGGTTTCAACATATGGATTTTAGGGATAAACAGTAGATGGCAGAGAGAGAGAGAGAGAGAGAGAGAGAGAGAGAGCCCAAGGATGGATATAAACAGAAATGAGATGTAGGAAGAAAAGGAGGATGTCAGAGTCAGACATGTGAAGACAAATGGCAAAACAAAATAAAACAAACTACCTTAAAATCTGTAGATCATTGTTCTTTATAGCTATAGGGTCGTTATTAATAAGAATTCTAAGATTAGAAAACTCGTACTTCCTAGAATGTATCAGGTAGGCACTCAATAATAATTGTTCCTAAGAGAATAAAACACAAATATTAGTTATGTAAACATTTAACCTCATTAAATAATAGCAATCTTGTTAGTGCTATAGCAGCATAGGCATGAAGTGAGGAGTTTTGAGACCAATAAAAGAAAAATATTGTACTACTGGATTTTATCCCTATCTTTAAATTTTTCAGAATATGTAGTTTTATAAATTACATACTGTTTTTATAATAATGACTATAAGTAGCTTCATAAAATGTTCTACATATTCAAGAGGTGAAAGTTTGTTTTTAATCTATGTCAGTAGCTTTCTTGATCCTTTTCCTTCTTATCTGAACACCCATAATTTGGTTTCTTTTGTGAACAACACTTGATTTTATTGCTTATATTTGTGAATATGACAGCACATATTTTCTTAAGCATCTAATAACTCACAATTTAAACTCATTTAAAATCATCTATTTTTTTTCTTAGCCTACAATAGGGGTAGTGGGATTAGAGCATAGGAAGAGAAATAGGACCAATTCAAGTGATATTTTGTGAAACAAGCCAAATTTATTGGTAAAAGAAAAGATCACAATGATTTACTCAGTCTTCATGATTTTATTAGTCTTGTGATACATATTATTCAAGGCTACTCATCAAAGTCATAATAGACAAAACTATTTATGTATTCCTATAGATTGCAATTAGTGAGATGGAAGGCAAATTATATTAATATGGGCATTAGGATGCTGTATTTAGTTCAGAGTTCTACAAGAAAACCCAAGTAGAAGCAGGGTTATATGAAGAGATTTATTGCCAGAAACTGGCTAGGCAAGTCTATTATCTGAAGGCCAGTGGGCTGGAAACTGTCAGGCAGGAGCTGACACTGCAGTTCATAGGTGGGATTACTTCTTTCTCTGGAAAGCCTCAGTTTTGCTCTTATTAAGGTCTTTCAATGGATTGAATGAGGCTGACTCAGATTACAAAGATAATTTCCTATACTTAAAGTCAATTTACTGTAGATATTAATCACCTCTAAAGAAATACCTTCACACCAATAACTAAATTAGTGTTTGACTGAATAAACAGCCAACTGGACACATAAAAGTCATGATCACAGATGTTTAGTGAATTAAAAAAGCCTTAACAGAGCTGGAATTAAAAAGTCAACAATATGTACACTAAGCCCTTAGCAGAGTAGCAAGGGTGACTCCAGAGTCAGGGCCAGGGAAGACTTTCTGGATATTCAATGCAATTTTTAGAAAGGCATTGAATATTTATTGAATAACCTTGAGATTGGTTAAAAGAGAGAGAGAGAGTTGTCCTGAGAAACTCCCAAAGCATATCCCTTGTCAGGCATTAACAACAACAGCAGCAGGTAGATTAACCATCAACTAACTTCTATTTCAGGCTCTGTGCTAAGTGTAACCTCATTTCATCTCATAACATCTTCATGAGTTAGAATAATTAATGCCTCCTTTCACAGCTGAGGAAACTGAAGTTTAGAGCGGTCCAGGCTTGCCCAGTAAATTAACACTTGTTGAAGCCCTATGATGTGGTAGAAACATTGCTAAGCCTTTACGTTACTTGATCTTTGTCATATACTTTCACGCGTGGAATTATCTCTCTCATTTTATATGTGCGCATATTGAGGGCCAGAGAGTTTAAGTAGTGCACCTTGTATTTAGTTTCTAGTAAAAGGTGAATTCAATCACAGGTTTTTTCACTCAAAGCCCATATTTGTTCCACTGCTTGGTAGAGAATCAACAATCATTTTTTATCCAGGAAATTTCTGACAAAAGCAGAATAATTAATACAAAGTAATGAGTAGGGTCGGGGTGAAGAAGGGAATTTTTTAACTGGCTAGACAAGAGAGAAAGTGGGTCACTGTGCAGGGCTTCAGGATTCACAAAATGCTACCATAAATAAGCAGAGAACTAAGAAGTGTGTTGTGTGTCCCCCCGGCATGTAATTTTGTATTTGTGTTGAAGTTTGATCATTAAATATTTTTATTAAATATTATTATTAAATATTGATATACATAATACTCATGCATAATTACCCATATATGAGTATTTATTGCTTAAGTGAACAATAAGGCATATATCCATGCTATTGTTTTACTACAGGGAATATAAGTAGCAATAGCAGAGCAGTACTACTACTACTAATAATAATAATAACACAGCAAGGGTTTCTTAACCAGTGTCACAATACATAACTTTTTCATATTCATTCATGCAATGTAACTTAAGTATTATTATTAACAGTGAAATGCTACAGTTTGTGAATAATGTACTTTTTTCCATAAATCAGAGCAGAAACAAGATTATACCTATAATACCAATCTCTCTGGATTTGGTCAGTCTGAGTTCAGTCAGGAAAATAGCCCCTGAAACTATTCTAGGAATAAAAGATTCAATAGAGAAATTAAAGTTTGTACAAATATGGCAGGAGCTGGATGTTCTGTAGACGCCGGTTTCAAGAAGCAATCATCAATGATTTCAGTTCAAAACACTGCAATGGCTGGGAAAACTGAGCTTGTGGTGAAACCTAAGACCTTGTTGTGTCTGGACACTTCTTGGCCTGCACAGTGGGAGCTGGTGGAGTAGTCTCCAAGGCTGCCACATCTGGCGATCTTCCAAGGATAATGGCTTCCTCCTTGCCTTCCTAATCTTCCTTGAGTGTCTCTTTTTGGCAAACTAGCCCAGAACCAGACAGGAAAGGGAGTTCAGGGAAATAAGTCCCTAGCTTCAGCAGGGAGCAATGGCAGTACTGAGTTGATCACTCACTTGGATTACAGTACGTATCTTTGAGAGATGGAAAGTATGAGGTAAACTAACACACCAAGAATTGCACATGGGGATGTGTCACCAGTATGAATGTGTTCTTACAATAAAAGGAAAAAAAAACAGTTCGAAACACCTGTGATAAATGCTTGAGCAGCCTATGGCTACTGAAGGCTGATGTAAAGCCATTTGAAATGTAGCACGATAATCTCTTTGATTAGAATGAGATCACATTTTTAATTTTTGTTTTTTCAAGCTGGATACCATGGAGCGAGGGAAGGAAGGAGGTCAGGTCTATCTACACTCTGCACATTTTCCAAGAGTAGGAGTCAACATCAGGAGCAATAAGAAGCAGCAAACTTATTTTCTGGAGCAGTGTAACATGCTGCTCTCCTGGTATTCCTACCTGTATAATTTCCCTTATTAAACTGACTGCTGAATAGGAAAGCTTGCTTTTTCACCACTGCTCTGATGTGACACTGGAAGTCTAGGCAATTAACTCATTTATTAAATTGACACCATAAAGTAAATCATTAAAATATAGCACTACACATTCAGGATATGGTCCCAAACACAGATGAAAACTAAGATCTTTTAAAATGAGGTAGTATTTACTTTTTAAGTGAGGCAACATGTGAATTATTATTGGTTAATATTTATGAAGGCCAACAGTGTGCTAGGTATTGTATATCACCCTGAGCAAACAGTTGTTTATATCGTTTACATAGTTGTGCGTGTGTGTGTCTGTATGTGTGTATGTGTGTATACCTGGTATCCCATAATAGGGTCATACAGCATATGGGAGAATGGATCATATCTCAGAAAAAGCAGATGAACATTATCAATCATAACTAATTTATATTCTTCATTTCTACCAGCTGAGGTTTCATTTTTTATATATATTAACATTTCTATTATACATCAATGCTTACAAAAATTATGACTGCTTGAAAAAGAGTTAAGCTTTCATTGTCCAACTGTAAGTTGCCCTAAAGTGGAACTTCCTTTTTTTGATATGTGAAGTACTCTATTTTTATTGAGGTTGTAAGTTGTTGGTGTTGAGCAATCTATTGTAAAGAGGAACAGTAGCTATGTGAGACACAATATTGGTCAAAAATATGTTAAGTTGAACAAAATTTTAAAAAATAAAAGAAACCAATAAACCATGTGTCAAGAGCTGTGCTAGGTACTTTCTCAGATGATTTGCCTGTATAATTTATTCCACCTTAGAAAGACCATATTAAAAATAATGATCATAGTTTTCAATATTGAAGATCAGCGATTACAAAGAGAGAAATAGTACTGGATGGAATGGATTAAAAACTGATTGCACAAATGCACCAACAAGGTTTTTCTAAATAAAAAAGAGCCCCTTTCAACTGCTTTTCTTATGCCATTCCATGGAAGAATTAGTTTTGCGAAAAACAAAATAATAACAGAGTCTCAGTTCATTTGTTCTGATGCCTAACTTTTAAAAGTTCTTAGGAATCAAGCTATCTGCAATAAGGATGGTTGAATTTCTATAATTTAAGGTATATATGAGATAAACATTCTCAAGCTCAGGTGCTTATAACTTTTTTTTGTAGTTCAACAGCTTCCCCATGTACTAATTGATTCACAAGACATTTCTATTACTTCCACAGCTGGGGCTAGATATAATCAAGAAGAACTGTGGCACACAGAAATAAACAAAAGTTAATGGAACTTTTGCTGAGCCACAAACAGTATTTTTAGTGTTTGGCTAAGGGTTCAATTTCACACTTGAGAACTTTCTAGTATGTCCCCTTTTTCACTGGTTTGTACCACTCACACTTCAAGGAGAGATGGAAGAAACTAAGTCAAGCCAACAGGAGCCATGTCTTTCAAGCAAGAAATACAGCTGCCAGAGAACACAAATGCGGACTTTATATAAGCGTAAAGCCAGCAGGGTGTCTGAGGACATCAAATTTCATTGCTCTTGTCTGTTTACTACAAGATGTAAAAACAGTCATTTGCCACTGGGGAGATGTTTCATGAATTGAATGTTATAATTTCATAACCAGATACTATGACTTTAGGGGACTAAATGAACTTTTCAGGAAGATTATTTTTTTCATCCTGTGTTCCTAGAACAGGTTCTAGTTGTCTTTCAATAAGTGAACGTTAATTGCTTAAGTAGCTCCTGTTAGTCCTTTCTGGCCTGAACAAAGAACATTAGGAGTTCTCTGTTTCTCTCTGTCTCTGTCTTGCAAAACAGGTGTTTCTTCTCCTATCATTTCATAACTTCCCTATACGAGTTCTTTATTTTTGTTTATTTTTCAATTGTTTGGAATATAAGACACAACCACTTTTAGGAAGCATGCTTGAGTTGTATAATTCATAGATGGTTGTATATTTAAAATGTCTTTTTGTTGTCTTGGCTCGCGAACTTAATCTCATGAATGACAACTTGACTGGGCATAGAAGTTATTGAATTATACTTTTCTTTTCTTTCCAAATAATTACACACTGCTCCACTTATAGTGGCATCTAATATTCCAAGATTATTGTACCTTTTCCCACTTTATAGGTGACATATTTCTTCTTTACAGATGCATTCAAGCTCCTTTCCTTAATAAAGTATTTGAATAAGAAAAAGTCATTAGTTTCTATCCTAACGTGGATCTTTTTCCTTTATAAAGATAAATGAAATGGAAAACACTGTGATGTTCAAGACCGATTAAATGAACCAAATGTTGATATGCAACACAAACTAAGCTTCAGAGTGGTTTTATTATAACCTCACTCAGACTCACAGGCTGCAAGAGAAGACCTCAAACTGAACTAGCAGTAATAATGCAACACTCAACTTGTTCTGGAGATTGGACAGCTGACAGTCCAGCAACTAGTCCGGCCTAGTTCATGAATTTTGTTCACTCCCTATTCAGATCTTGCTTACGATCTTATGCCCTAAAATAATCTTAGGATGTACCCTAGCCTACAAAATCCTCTAAGTATCTTTTCTTAACATTTTACACTGGAGACTGTGTCAAGGTGGTGCCCTCCCTTACACATCTATTTCAGAGACTGGATCTTGCATGATCAATAGGTATTCCCCTATGTTCTTTGGATGTGGGCTTCAACAGAAATTATCTTCGGGATACAGTTTGCCCTTTATATCTGAAAACCCATGCTTCTTTTTAAAATTTCACAAAATTTCTGTTCTATTATATGTTTGAATATTTTTTTGTCCTATTTTCTTCATGAAGCATACCAATTACGCTTCTGAACCTCCATTATTATTTTCATAACTGGCATCTTCTGACTCTTTGCTCTTATTTCTTTGTCTACCTTTTTAAAAACTATTTGTGATATTTCATTTGTTTTTCTTTTTCCTCTGGTTTTCTGCAGTATTGATTTTGTTCTCTTTTCTTTATGAAGCATTGAATATAAAATATTCTTCAATATCTTGGGGAAACTTTTTTTCCAACTTTTTTAAAATTTATATATACATATATTTTATTATAATTTAAGTTCTAGGGTACATGTGCACAACGTGCAGGTTTGTTACATATGTATACATGTACCATGTTGGTGTGCTGCCCCCATTAACTCGTCATTTACATTTGGTATATCTTCTAATGCTATACAACTGTGTGTTTTAACTGTCTTTTGCTTGCCATATTCTCCTACTTTGTGGTTGAAGAATTTTTTCACAGATAACACACTGATTTTTTCTCCCTCTTAGTTTTATTTTTTTTTTAGTTTAAGTCCTACATGAGTGTCCTAATTGTGCAAAAAGAATATAAGTAGAAACTCTTTGATTCTGTCATGTCTTTATCTGATCTTTTGTAAATTTTCCCCTCAAAATTGAGGTTAAAATTTTGAATGTTGAATTTCTCTAGTCTGTGTTAGGACTTGGGATGCTTGAGGAGAGTACTATGGAAGCTGGGGCCAGGAGTACCATTAGTCTTGAAACTTGGTCCCTGTGTTCCTCCCTCTAAATCTCTTTAAACCTCTAGTCCTTCTAAACTAGCAGTATGTTCTGTTCCACGATGGGAATGGAGACCCTCTGGAGGATTTGGCCTGCTTTTGAGCTTTGTCTTCAGCAGGGAAAATTAGCAAGATGCCAAGTGTAAACTATAAATCCACAGTACATTTTGTTTTCTTCAGATGATACTGGTCTTCTATAATTACGAAGCTGGTTACAGGATATCGTTTTATATCTCTTTTCTTCTCACAAACTTAACTTTCATCATGCGCTTAGATGTTGGAAAGCCAAGTCAATAAAAATGTCACTGAGTATACTGTTTCTGCTTCAGTCCTGTCTGTCATTTCTGTTCGGCAGCAGGGAAAGTTACCACAAATATAGTGTTTTCTATTTCCAATTTCATTTGTTTCAAGTTGAATATCTTAATCAATTATTCAAAAATATATTGTTTTTCTTTTCCTGTGTGCTGTACTATTCTCTAGATAGAAAAAGATGTGGCCCAATTACAAGCATCCTGCTAAACTTCTTTCAACCTTGTCTTGTGTCCAGCAGGTATTCTTTGGGGTCTGTGCTTTAAAGTTGGAGCTCTCCACCTGTTTCAATGGAAATGAAGTCTTACTATTTCATTAATTTTGGTGGATTTGGGAGTGTAACTTGGGACTGCACATCTTTCCCAAAGATCTTGTTGACCACTTTAACTGTAGGATCTATGGTTGTCAGTCCTTCTGGTTATCACCTGACACTGGGAAAATCTACCTTAAGCTATCAATTCCCCATGTCTTTCTAGTATTCTCTTGCATAGAGCCCAACATAAAAATATCTATAGAGAACGAGATAGCATGTATTAGTGGACATCACAGAATTTATAGGAGGGCTTCCAGAAAACCGTGAAGTCCTTGAAAATGCATACTTTGCATATACTCTTCACAGTCTTAAAAAATGTCTTTCTTATACCAAGAAGCAGGTGTAGTTATAAACTTCTTTTGCATTATATATAGTCTTTGTGTATGTGTGTATATACATATGGCTTCAGGAACGCATAGTTTCTGAGTCTATGCAATAATCTTACCTCTTAGTGGCCTAAGAAGTTCTTAAACAATGAGTATCAAAGTCCGTAACAGAACTGGCTGATAAAGTACAGGCATAAGTCACTATAGCTTTTGCAAGTAAATTCTTTTTATTTTTTCAGTGCAAAAGGGTCTATTCCTATTTCCTTTCTCTGGTTACTTTCCATAGCTACATGTGGAAAATTTAATTAGCTTCTACTGAGATTGTATAATGCTGCCACATGGTTCTGCTGTTGAAGTTGATTCTTACACAGCTCTGTGGACTTTGTACATTCCGCAGTGACCCTCTTGCTGACTCCAGTTCTTACAAAAGTCATAATAGTGTGTGCTGGGGCCCCAGAGATTATCAGATGCCTTAGGTTACACCCACATATTCTGTCATTTCTTTTCCCAAAACATCATACCATGCCAAAGTGGTTGAGTCTTAAAGGATATACTGGAATAACTCCTCCTTATTAACCTCAACATCATTTTATTTCAGTAGCTGCCTTGCCTTTCCCTGTCAGTGTGTCTACATTGAGACCACCTTAATCTCTCTGGACATGTCTTCCTACAGGTTTCTTTTCCTCTAGAAACTGTAGGCTATTTAGCCCCTGTTGATCAGTGATAAACTTTGCATAGGAAGTGATAACTTCCTATGCAAAGATAAACTTTTCTGAGGAAGTGACAACCTTGATAAAATCATAAAAATTCCCATCACATCTTCTCCTACATGTGTATAGTCAAAGGGCACTGCTCATGTGATACCTGAATGTTGCTATGTTCAGGGAAGAGCAGGGAGGTCACTGTGGCTAGGCCAGAGAGATGGACATTGAGTGGGTTCAGGATGGGCATCAATCATGGGAAGTAAGGTCTGAAAGATTATAGGTGGCTGAGTGAAGGGCTTCTGCTGGCCCATATGGCAACTCTGTGAGACTTAGAAAAGGGTGCACAAAAATTGCATTGTTTGGAACTCAAAAGATAAATGTTTGAGTGGATGAATACCCGATTCATTCCCCACGATGTGCTTGTTTCATATTGCATGCCTGTATCAAAACATTTAATGTACCCCATAAATATATACCCACAAAACTTTAATTTATTTTTTAATTTTAAAAAAGAAAGAAAAAGGTACACATTAGTCATTCACCAGAACATGCAGTTTAATAAATTGATTTTAACCTCTATTAGCTGGTTCAGCCTAGTGCACACATACATAGTGCAAAGCCTATCGAGCAAATAGAGAAGCCCAGAACTTGCATGTCATCATAAGGACATTATGCTCTACTCTGAGTCCAAATGGGAAGCCACTGGAAGCTGTTGAGTAAATCAGTGACATGACCTGACTTACCTTTACCTTTCAAAAGGATCATTTGGGCTGCTCTGCTGAGAAAAGGAATAATGGCAGAAGCAAGAAGGCTAGTTGGGAGGATAGTATATAATTTGGATGAAAAATTGTGGTGGCTTGGATTAGGATGTTAGCAGTGGAGGCAAAGAGAAAGCTCAGGTTTTGGCAATATCTTGATGGTAGGTCCTATAGGATTATGATAAAAGGAAGAGTCAAAGATGACTAAAATAATAGAGTAAGCAATTTTTAGTCTTCTCAGAATCAGTCACTGAGTAGATACATTTGGGAAGTAACTTCAGTGTATTATATTTTAAATTCCTATTTGTTAGGTGATAATAGTAATATTTTCCTAATTAGTATACTCAGTTGGCATAAGAATCACATGATATGTTGCATGTCAAATCATATTCATATAGTAAAATATAATAAATACAATGTTAATTATATAAGAGTTAGCTATTGGGCCAATTTTGGCTTCAAAAATTGTTTTAAAAGAATTAAGTGTGAAGCTTCTTTTAGTGGCAAGCTTTAGGCCAAGCACCGAGAATTGAGAGAAAATGATATCATAAGGCTTAGTCCAGAAATCCAGGTAAGATGACCAAAAGATCTGAGGAGTTTCCTGAAAAGGCCTAAAGAAGTTCCCAGAAGTTTCTATAGTCCTGTCATGGCTGTGCTATTATGCCCATCTGCAGCCACGAGCTATGTAGATGTGCACAAATGTTCGTGTGTCTTCTGCATTCTCCCCCTTCTAGTCTATGCCTTAATAACTATCCTCAATTGTCTCTTTGATTTCTCTATTTGCCAGAGAAAAACATACAATACAGACTTGCCCCCTTTTATAAAGGAATCCAGACTAGTAAATATTGCTAGTGATACTTCACAGTGAACATTAGCCAAATATTTAATATTTAGTCACAGAGTAAATTCCCACATCTCCAAAATGTGGAAGATTTAAAATACTTAACTAGCTTTTAGGGTTACTGTGAAAATTCATTAATGGAAAGCCTTGAGGAAAAGTGTTTATAATGCACTTGAAAAGAATAATTACAATGAAAGGCACAGTTAGCAGGCATGTAGAATGTGGTTTAATTTCTTTTGGTTATAAAGCTCATCACTGTACATAAAAACCCAGCTTTCTCATGAATGGATAAGCCAGTTAGAAAAACTCTTGGTAGTCAGTTCTGCAAGATATTATATTCAGTAATTAACTTTACAATAACTGGTTCACACATACCAAGTAGTCAATTTGCATAAAAAATTACTGCTTAAATGACAAATCAATTATTGCACACAAAGTCAATTATTACACACTTGTTTAAAACTGAATATCATAATTAAAATTTGAGTAATTTGCTGTTTTTCCTATTGCAACATAGTACAGTAATTAGTATTCTAGCTCTGTGAGATTAAGCATCTCTATAAAATCATTAAAATAAAAATCCCTAAATCTAATGCATAGTAGATGCATGATAATTGTAATGTTTCAGGGAAAGTTTTTTTTTTTTTAATAGAAATGATCACTGAGTTTCCATCTTCTTTCAAAACTTTATGACTGAGTCCACATGGCTATTGGTTAGCACTGTTTTTTTCTGAAACAGAAGTGTGGGTAAGAACTGAGAATTGCAAATCTGGAGAGCAAATGTCTTTCATATTGAATTAAATTCACCTACATAAAACAATTGAAATTGTTTAAAACAAAGCATCAGTTGGAAGGTTCCAAGATGGCTGAATAGGAACAGCTCCAGTCTACAGCTCCCAGCGTGAGTGATGCAGAAGACAGGTGATTTCTGCCTTTCCAAGTGAGGTACCGGGTTCATCTCACTGGGGCTTGTCGGACAGTGGGTGCAGCCTACGGAGTGTAAGCCAAAGCAGGGCGGGGCATCGCCTCACCCGGGAAGCACAAGGGGTCGGGGAATTCCCTTTCCTAGCCAAGGGAAGCCGTGACAGACAGTACCTGGAAAATCGGGACACTCCCACCCTAATACTGCACCTTTCCAATGGTCTTAGCAAATGGCACACTAGGAGACTATATCTCACCCCTGGCTCAGACGGTCCCATGCCCACAAAGCCTCACTCACTGCTAGCACAGCAGTCTGAGATCAAACTGCAAGGCGGCAGCAAGGCTGGGGGAGGGGTGTCCACCATTGCTGAGGCTTGAGTAGGTAAACGAAGCGGCCAGGAAGCTCGAACTGGGTGAAGCCCACCAGAGCTCAAGGAGGCCTGCCTGACTCTGTAGACTCCAACTCTGGGGGCAGGGCATAGCTGAACAAAAGGCAGCAGAAACTTCTGCAGATTTAAACGCCCCTGTCTGACAGCTTTGAAGACAGTGGTGGTTCTCCCAGCATGGAGTTTGAGATCTGAGAAGGGACAGACTGCCTCCTGAAGTGGGTCCCTGACCCCCAAGTAGCCTAACTGGGAGACACCTCCAAGTAGGGGCCGACTGACACCCCATACAGCTGGGTGCCCCTCTGCGACAAAGCTTCCAGAAGAAGAATCAGGCAGTGACATTTGCCGTTCTGCTATATTTGCTGTTCTGCAGCCTCTGCTGGTGATACCCAGGCAAACAGGGTCTGGAATGGACCTCCAGCAAATACCAACAGACCTGAAGCTGAGGGTCCTGACTGTTAGAAGGAAAACTAACAAACAGAATGGACATCCACACGTAAACCCCATCTGTACTTCACCATCATCAAAGACCAATGGTAGATAAAACCACAAAGATGGGGAGAAACCAGAGCAGAAAAGCTGAAATTTCTAAAAATCAGAGCGCCTCTTCTCCTCCAAAGGAATGCAGCTCCTCGCAAGCAACAGAACAAAGCTGGATGGAGAATGATTTTGATGAGTTGAGAGAAGAAGGCTTCAGATGATCGTTAATAAGAAACTTATCTGAGCTAAAGGAGGATGTTCGAACCCATTGCAAAGAACCTAAAAACCTTGAAAAAAGATTAGACAAATGGCTAACTAGAATAAACAGCAAAGAGAAGACCTTAAATGACCTGATGAAGCTGAAAACCATGGCACAAGAACTATGTGATGCATGCACAAGCTTCAGTAGCCGATTCGATCAAGTGGAAGAAAGGGTATCAGTGATTGAAGATCAACTGTATGAAATTAATTGAGAAGAGAAGTGCAGAGAAAAAAGAGTAAAAAGAAACGAACTAAGACTCCAAGAAATGTGGGACTATGTGAAAAGACCAAATCTATGTCTGATTGATGTACCTGAAAGTGACAGGGAGAATGGAACTAAGTTGGAAAACACTCTGCAGGATATTATCCAGGAAAACTTCCGCAACCTAGCAAGGCAGGCCAACATTCAAGTTCAGGAAATACAGAGAATGCCACAAAGATACTCCTTGAGAAGAGCAACTCCAAGACACATAATTGTCAGATTTACCAAAGTTGAAATGAATGAAAAAATGTTAAGGGCAGCCAGAGAGAAAGATCAGGTTCCAGCCAAACTAAGCTTCATAAGTGAAGGAGAAATAAAATCCTTTGCAGACAAGCAAATGCTGAGAGATTTTGTCACCACCAGGCCTGCCTTACAAGAGCTCCTGAAGGAAGCACTAAACATGGAAAGGAACAACTGGTACCAGCCACTGCAAAAAGATGCCAAATTGTAAAGACCATCAATGCTAGGAAGAAACTGCATCAACTAACGAGCAAAATAACCAGCTAACATCATAATGACAGGATCAAATTCACACGTAACAATATTAAGCTTAAATGTAAATGGGCTAAATGCTCCAATTAAAGGACACAGACTGGCAAATTGGATAAAGAGTCAAGACCCATCAGTGGGCTGTATTCAGGAGACACATCTCATGTGCAGAGACACACATAGGCTCAAAATAAAGGGAGAGAGGAAGATCTACCAAGCAAATGGAAAACAAAAAAAGGCAGGGGTTGCAATCCTAGTCTCTGATAAAACAGATTTTAAACCAACAAAGATCAAAAGAGACAAAGAAGGCCATTACATAATGGTAAAGGGATCAATTCAGCAGGAAGAGCTAACTCTCCTAAATATATATGCACCCAATACAGGAGCACCCAGATTCATAAAGCAGGTCCTTAGAGACCTACAAAGAGACTTAGACTCCCACACAATAATAATGGGAGACTTTAACACTCCACTGTCAACATTAGACAGATCAACAAGACAGAAAGTTAACAAGGATATCCAGGAATTGAACTCACCTCTGCACCAAGTAGACCTAATAGACATCTACAGAAATCTCCACCCCAGGTCAACAGAATATACATTCTTCTCAGCACCACATCACACTTATTCCAAAATTGACCACATAGTTGGAAGTAAAGCACTCCTCAGCAAATGTATAAGAACAGAAAGTATAATAAACTGTCTCTCAGACCACAGTGCAATCAAACTAGAACTCAGGATTAAGAAACTCACTCAAAACCACTCAACTACATGGAAACTGAACAACCTGCTCCTGAATGACTACTGGGTACGTAACGAAGGAAGGTAGAAATAAAGATGTTCTTTGAAACCAATGAGAACAAAGACACAACATACCAGAACCTCTGGGACACATTTAAAGCAGTGTGTAGAGGGAAATTTATAGCACTAAATGCCCACAAGAGAAAGCAGGAAAGATCTAAAATTGACACCCTAACATCACAACTAAAAGAACTAGAGAAGCAAGAGCAAACACATTCAAAAGCTAGCAGAAGGCAAGAAATAACTAAGATCAAGCAGAACTGAAAGAGATAGAGACACAAAAAACCCTTCAAAATATCAATGAATATAGAAGCTGTTTTTTTTGAAAAGATTAACAAAATTGATAGACCACTATCAAGACTAATAAAGAAGAAAAGAGAGAAGAATCAAATAGATGCAAAAAAATGATAAAGGGGATATTGCCACTGATCCCACAGAAATACAAACTACCATCAGAGAATGCCATAAACACCTTTAAGCAAATAAACTGAAAATCTAGAAGAAATGGATAAATTCCTGGACACATACACCCCCCAAGACTAAACCAGGAAGAAGTTGAATCCCTGAATAGACCAATGACAGGCTCTGAAATTGAGGCAATAATTAACAGCCTACCAACCAAAAAAAGTCCAGGAACAGACGGATTCACAGCCAAATTCTGCCAGCGGTACAAAGAGGAGTTGGTACCATTCCTTCTGAAACTATGCCAATCGATAGAAAAAGAGGGAATCCTCCCTAACTCATTTTATGAGGCCAGCATCATCCTGATACCAAAGCCGGGCAGAGACACAACCAAAAAAGAGAATTTTAGACCAATATCCCTGATGAACATCGATGCAAAAATCCTCAACAAAATACTGTCAAAGCGAATCCAGCAACACATTAAAAAGCTTATCCACCACAACCAAGTTGGCTTCATCCCTGGGATGCAAGACTGGTTCAACACACACAAATCAATAAACGTAATCCATCATATAAACAAAACCAGAGACAAAAACCACATGATTATCTCAATAGATGCAGAAAAGGCCTTCAACAAAATTCAACAGCCTTTCATGCTAAAAACTCTCAATAAACTAGGTATTGATGGGGTGTATCTCAAAATAATAAGAGCTATTTATGACAAACCCACAGCCAATATCATACTGAATGGGCAAAAACTGGAAGCGTTCCCTTTGAAAACTGGCACAAGACAGGGATGCCCTCTCTCACCACTCCTATTCAACATAGTGTTGGAAGTTCTGGCCAGGGCAATCAGGCAGGAGAAAGAAATAAAGGGTATTCAATTAGGAAAAGAGGAAGTCAAATTGTCCCTGTTTGCAGATGACATGATTGTATATCTAGAAAACCCCATTGTCTCAGCCCAAAATCTCCTTAAGTTGATAAGCAACTTCCGCAAGTCTCAGGATACAAAATCAATGTGCAAAAATCACAAGCATTCCTATACAGCAATAAAAGACAAGCAGAGAGCCAAATAATGAGTGAAATCCCATTCAGAATTGCTTCAAAGAGAATAAAATACCTAGGAATCCAACCTACAAGGGATGTGAAGGACCTCTTCAAGGAGAACTACAAATCACTGCTCAATGAAATAAAAGAGGAAACAAACAAATGGAAGAACATTCCATGCTCATGGACAGGAAGAATAAATACGGTGAAAATGGCCATACTGCCCAAAGTAATTTATAGATTCAATGGCATCTCCATCAAGCTACCAATGACTTTCTTCACAGAATTGGAAAAAACTACTTTAAAGTTCATATGGAACCAAAAAAGAGCCCGCATTGCCAAGTCAATCCTAAGCCAAAAGAACAAAGCTGGAGGCATCACACTACCTGACTTCAAACTATACTACAAGGCTACAGTAACCAAAACACCATGGTACCATTACCAAAACAGAGATATAGACCAATGGAACAGAAAAGAGCCCTTAGAAATAATACCACACACCTACAACCATCTGATTTTTGACAAACCTGACAAAAACAAGAAATGGGGAAAGGATTCCCTATTTAATAAATGGTACTGGGAAAACTAGCTAGCCATACGTAGAAAGCTAAAACTGGATCCCTTCCTGCACTTTCTACAAAAATTAATTGAAGATGGATTAAAGACTTAAATGTTCGACCTAAAACCATAAAAACCCTAGAAGAAAACCTAGGCAATACCATTCAGGACATAGGCATGGGCAAGGACTTCATGACTAAAACACCAAAAGCAATGGCAACAAAAGCCAAATTTGACAAATGGGATCTAATTAAACTAAAGAGCTTCTGCACAGCAAAAGAACTACCATCAGAGTGAACAGGCAACCTACAAAATGGGAGAAAATTTTTACAATCTACCCATCTGAAAAAGGGCTAATATCCACAATCTAAAAGAACTCAAACAAATTTACAAGAAAAAAATCAAACAACCCCATCAAAAAGTGGGCGAAGGATATGAACAGACATTTCTCAAAAGAAGACATTTGTGCAACCAACAGACACATGAAAAAATGCTCATCATCACTGGCCATCAGAGAAATGCAAATCAAAACCACAATGAGATACCATCTCACAACAGTTAGAATGGCGATCATTGAAAAGTCAGGAAACAACAGGTGCTGGAGAGGATGTGGAGAAATAGGAACACCTTTACACTGTTGTTGGGAATGTAAACTAGTTTAACCATTGTGGAAGACAGTGTGGTGATTCCTCAGGGATCTAGAACTAGAAATACCACTTGACCCAGTGATCCCATTACTGGGTATATACCCAAAGGATTATAAATCATGCTGCTATAAAGATACATGCACAAGTATGTTTATTGCAGCACTATTCACAATAGCAAAGACTTGGAACCAACCCAAATGTATATCAATGATAGCCTGGATTAAGAAAATATGGCACATATACACCATGGAATCCTATGCAGCCATAAAAAAGGATGAGTGCACGTCCTTTGTAGGGACATGGATGAAGCTGCAAACCATCATTCTCAGCAAACTATCACAAGGACAGAAAACCAAACATTGCATGTTCTCACTCATATGAGGCAATTGAACAATGAGTACACTTAGACACAGGGTGGGGAACATCACACTCTGGGGCCTGTCATGGGTGAGGAGAGGGGGAGGAATAGCATTAGGAGATATACCTAATGTAAATGACGAGTTAATGGGTGCAGCACACCACCATGGCACATGTATACATATGTAACAAACCTGCATGTTGTACACATGTACCCTAGAACTTAAAGTATAAAAAATAAGCATCAAAGAGGGATTTATTGAGTGTTCTCATTGGAACATGAAACCCCCGTGAACAAAAGATGAGCTCTTAGTTAGTTTTAATTCTGCAGAAATAGTCTGCGAGTGAAAAATACTCAAAATGGTAGCAGAGTCATTATGGACAGATAAAAGAGAATGCAAGGAACTATTAAATAAGCTTTCACTCAGAAGAGGCCCACAGGCCCACATGGCCATATAAATCAGGTAAGACACAGGTAATCAATTTTTTCTAGAAACTGACCTCCTCTATCACTACTACCCTGCTCTAAGCCACCATCATCTCTCATCAGGATTACTGGAATAGCTCCAAAACTCCCTAAAAATAACTTCCTAACACCCTTCTAGTAGTTCAGCAAAACTGCCAGCATGACCAAATTCACCCATCTGCAGGCTCTTGTCTCCCTTTCAGTACATGCTAATGTCTCTGTTATGATCTAGCCGGCCCTACATGGCCCAGCCCACCACCTCTCTGAGTTATCTCCTATTACCTTCCAGTTCACTCACTGCACTCTGGCCTTCTGGCCTCCTTGCTCCTGCCTCTGGGCCTTTTACCTGTGTTTCACTGAGCCTGGAAAGCTCCTCTCTTCGTTCTGTGCTCGCTCCCTTACCTCCTTCAGACTCCTGTTGGAATGCCCCCTTATCACAGGGCCTTCTCTTATACACCATCCCAGAGTGCTCTATCCTTCTCTTGTTTTCTTCTTTTGAAATGTCACTTAATCAAAACAATTAGGTTTTTTTCTTTTTAATATTAGAAGGGGTAATTTCTGTGTGTATTGAGTGAAGGCTTCTAATTTGATCTTTCTAAGTATCAGTGAATCACCATGTTGTTCTTCTCCCAAGTTTACCCAGATGATTGGAACCTGGGTTTTATATTCTAGCTCCCAAAACTTACCAAGGAGCTCTTACTAATATCTCACAATAGCTGAAATTAATTGTCCCTTGTAAGGCCCTGTGCTTTTCCCAGCTTCTGTTAAAAAAAAATTGTGGCCAGGAGCGGTGGCTCATGCCTGTAATCCCAACACTTTGGGAGGCCAATGGGGGTGGATCATGAGGTCAAGAGATCGAGACCATCCTGGCCAACATGGTGAAACCCCGTCTCTACTAAAAATACAAAAATTAGCTGGGCGTGGTGGCACGCACCTGTAGTCCCAGCTACTCGGGAGGCTGAGGCAGGAGAATCGCTTGAATTCAGGAGGTGGAGGTTGCAGTGAGCCGAGATCACGCCACTGCACTCCAGCCTGACAACAGAGCAAGACTCCATCTTAAAAAAAAATAATAATTGTTTTATTTTTCTGTCTCTATTGGCCAACAAGAATATAAACTCCGCTAGGGCAGAGACTTTTTGTTCATTGCAATATCTCAATCATCCAGAACAGTGTCTGGCATTTTGTAGACAGTAATATTTTGTTGAATGAATAAATTAACGATCATATTAATAGCCATATACCCCAATCCAATACCAACTTCAGTGTACCTATCTTGAACACTTAAAGAGTCACAATGAATCAATCACTTCAAAAACTACCACTGTTTCTCACTCATTCATTCTTTTGACAAAATATTATTTATTACCTACAATGTGCTAAGACTTTTATAAGCACTGGAGATATAATAGTAAGCAAAACAGCTAAATTTATACCATAAAATTTATATTCTACTGGAAAAAACAGACAATACATAAACAAGACTATATGTTATGATGCTGGGTAATGATAAGAACTATGAAGAAAAATGAGGGAGGTTAAGGGGTTGCATATTCTCTAGCGGTGCTATTTGAGAAGACTTGGTGAGGGAAGCCCTTTCTGATGAGGGGGCATTTGAGTAGAGCCCTGAGTGACATGTGAGAGTGAGCCAAGAGAGGATCTGGGGAAGAGCTGCCAGATGAAAACTATGGGATAAACCAGGTGGGCGGAGAGGCTGGCATATTGAAGCAAAAAAAGGCCAGGGCCATAGGAGCAGAGGCCCAGAAAGGGCGAGAGGAGAGGGCAGCCAAGGGCAGATTTTCTAGGGTCCTTGGATACTATTCTCAGCATGCTGGGAAGGCATTTGAGAGTACTCAGCAGGGGAGTAACTAGATCTGACTTATCTTTTACAAAAAAGGCTCACTCTGACTGTTGTGTAGATTGAAAGAGGGCAAGTGTAGAAGCTAGAAAAAGCACAGAGCCTTACAATGGATAATTATTCTTAGCAGTTGTGAGATACTACTAGGAGCTCCTTGGTAATATTTAGGAGTTGGGATATGAAACCTGGGTGGCCAATTACCCAGGTAAATATGGGAGCAGAACACCATGGTGATTTGATCCTCTAAGCCTCACCATCACAGTCATTTAGGCAGCTCAAATTAGAAGTCCAGGATTCAAAACACCTATGGCTTATCATCCCTAATATTGAAAAAGGAGAATAAAAAATCCACAGCAAGAAATGCAGTATTTTTCAATCCTTCAACTACAAAAAGAGAAAAATTTGATCAGCAGAAACAACACATGAAATTAACCGCCCAGGTCCACCCATTCCCTAGGGAAATATGTGGCCAGATTGGCCCCATTAGTCATACATAATCACATAAATAAGACATTCATGGAGGAAGTCACCCTTCACCCCAAAGGAACAGTGAGATGAGTAACAGCATTGGTCGCTACAGAAATCCATTTTTTCTTTCACTGTCCTAATGCACAGTTTTCTTCTTTCTCCTTACTATTTCCTCTGTTAAATATAAGTGTCCGAGGTTGTTTTATAATAAAAAAAAAAACGTGAAACTCTGCTTCAACTATTCTAATTTATTCCCCTACAGTTAAACGTCTGGTATTTTAAATCTATGTCATTTATTTACTTGTGGTGTAATCATATTGACTGTGACCTAGAGAGGAACGGATAAGTTAATGAAATGCAGAAGTACCATAGACTCACAAGACCATGACTACTGAAAGGGGTGGTGTTTATGTTTTTGCCCAAATTATGATTTGAAGCCTCTACCTGGCTGAAATTCCATGTAGTATCCCCTCTCCAAGTGTTTCTGATTATTTCTAGAAGGGCTTGTTGATCTCTTAAGACTGGAAAGCTTATTTTAGTAATAGGCTTCCTTGCTTCTGGGAAACTCATTCCCTGTGGATAGTGGGGTAGAGAGGAGTATAGTACAGCAACTACAAGCTCAGGCTCTGAATTCAGACTCCCTGGATTTGAATCCTAGTTTTGTCACTCATAGCTACATGGCACTGCACAAGTTACTTAATCTCTGTATCCGTTTCCTAATTTATAAAGCAGAAATAATACTATCTCCCTACCTCCTAGTAATTACGACCTCATTGTAATGTTATGAGGAATAGTTGAGATACAAGCTGAGCATCCCTAATCTGAAATGCTTGGAACCAGAAGTGTTTCAAATTTGGATATTTTTTTTTGAATTTTGGGATATTTGCATTATTTTAACCATTTGAGCATCCCAAATTTGAAAATCAGAGATTTCAAATGTTCCGGTGAGCATTTCCTTTGAGCATCATGTCAGTACTCAGAAAGTTTCAGATTTTGGAGCATTTCAGATTTCACGTTTCCAGATTAGGGGTACTCAAAACCTGTATCTATAAAACTTTTACAACAGTGTTTGACATCCGAAAAATGATGGGCAAATATTGTCAGCCATTAGTGTTGTGTCAGGGAGGGCAGTTGATTTCTGCCTATTACTCTTGTTGATGGTGCCATTTTGAGAATGACAATGTCTAGGCCAAGTATCCTGTATACAGGTGTTCCCAAAGCTACCCTTGGTTAGTGTTAAATTCTGGACAGAGGCAGGAAGATTACCTATCCTTTAAACTTTTGGTCAGGTCTTGTCTCCTGGGCCCCAAACAGAACTACTTAGATCTATCATCTTATCAAGTTTCCAGCCAGTGGTGAACAGTTCTGTTTGTTTCTAATTCTCTCCTCCATTTATGAGAATTCAAATCCAAACCTTGTGCCTAGACAGGTAAAGGAGTTGTTTTCAGCCTAACCACTGTTCCCACGGAGAACAGACCTCATACCATCCTCTTCTTTCTCCTATTGGTTTTTACTTTTAGCTAAAACCATCCCCCCTCCCTTAGTTGGTAAACAAATGCTTCTATACATAACCTTAGAACATGCAGAAGGAATGAGGGAGAGGAATATTTTCTACACTGTCAGTGTCTGGGTCTAGTTCAGCCGGGTAATTATGCCCTATTATCGATGTTGGAGTTTTATCTCCCTGGTGGGGTCAGACTTAGATGGCCCATGGTTGTCTGATTTAAAAGGTATAATGTGTTCATTAGAGAAGGCCAAATGTACATTTAAAAACATGAAGGCCAAATATGTATGGCTCAAGTGCAATAAGAATTCTATTTCTTGCTCACATAACAGTCCAAGGTAGATGTAACTGTTGGGCATCTCACCTCCACTCAGTAATTCAGGCAATGATCTAGGTTTCTTTCCTTTTGACGCTCTAGACTTCGCTATCATTTAGATCTAGCTCTCTAAAGAGAAAAGGTAAGCCTGCTTCTCTTCGCACAAAACAGCACGCTTCTCTTCCACACACAGTCCACTATGAGTTAGTCACATCTACCTGCATGGTCTGTCAAAGGCATTCTCTACGAAAGGGAAAACATCTTTCAGTGGTCATAGAATTATCTCCACATATAGAAAAAACATTTCTGTATTTTATCAGAGTCAAATAATCAAAATATGTTAACTTTTCATTCAACCTCAGAGCTGGTTTACTGAAAATTAAAACCACTAGTGAGTGATGAGGCAAAACTAAATTTTTTAAAGGATAACTTTAATCAGTATATTTATTCCTCCTGCTACATTCTCTACAAGGAATTGTAATTTAAATAAAAGAAAATATTTGCTGATAACAATTATTAAGTCCTCATTCCAGAAATCAAATCTAGTACAATTTCACCTTGATTCTAGAAGAAGTAAAGAAGTAAAACGGGGGAACTGAACACCCTCCCACACCAATTTTTTTTAACCTTTTCCATTATTCAGCCAAGGACTCACATTAAATCTCTGGCAAGTTTGAGAAGGTGGTAAATATCCTGACTTCATTGTACTCATTAGCAATATTTTTAAAGACTACTTTAAATTTTAATAAGCTAATTCAATTCATGCTCAGGGAGTTGCTGGATTTCAATGTGCTAAACAAATACCCCTGACTCAGGCAGCATCTTTTTCTACATTACTAATGCATTACACATAAGCTTTCCTAATATTGGTGCCACTGCGCAAACAGTACTGTCACTTAGAGCCACGTTCACCTTTTGTAAACAAATGATTCAATTAATAAACCTCACCAGGGAATAGTACTTTTAACTTAAAGGTTGCCTTTCTAAGATTGCTTTATAAAACAGTCTTCACATTCCTGGAGCTTATGACCTACGTGCATTTCAGGATTTGCTAATGAACTGCTCAGCTGCTGAGTTGAGTAAATATAAAAGGCCATTTCTCTTTGCTCTTTTCACACCTTTTAATTGGAACAAGTATGTTTTTGGTCTGATTCATACCACTTTCATGTGCTAGAAACTTGCGTGCATAAAAATTTGGTTGAAATCCTACAGGCAGTAGGGGGGTCACATTTTTTAACGTGGTTGCTTTAATTCTACAGGACAAGGATTAATAGATCATGAGTGGCATGATGGATTTGTTTGAAAATTACATTCCAACCTAAGTGAGTTTTAGCTCCCATAATGTGTCTGTTCATGTTTCTAAAGCAATTATTTCCCAAGTAGAATGCACAAGGCGGCCCAAGGGGGTTAAGAGAGATTGTATTAGTCAAGACTCTTTCTGGTTGCAAGTGATAGAAACACTTCACAAAATGGATTAAACAAAAAATGGAATGTATATGCTCACGTATATGAAATGTCTAAGGTTGAGCTGATTTCAGGCAAGGCTGGTGTATTATTGGGCCTCTCAACAGGAAACAGCTGGCACGCTTATATTAAAATAACCAGAACAGTTTACATACACAAGAAACATTGTGAAGATATGAGAGTAGTGAATGAAAATGAGCTAGAACAGTAACCCACGGTTAGCAGAAGAGCTGTTACCACCTATAAGCCCAATGATATGAGAGGAAGAAGTTACCAGAACCTGAAAAGAGTCTGACAGAGCCAGCCTGAGACAACCCTATAGAGAGACCCAGAGGATTAAATCCCTCACCTCACCTCTGCTGTGGCTTCCCAGTGCCCAACCCCATCTGAAAACCAGAGAGGCACTCTATGTGGTCTCCACAGGTCAGCCTCCTGGGTTGAGCTTCTGGGGAGAAAGGTGCAGAGTGGTTCTCTTCCACACAGCTAGGTATGATACCCTCAGGACTGGGCTGCCATCTCCTGGATCTTTTCTGTTCTCTCATGGCATTACTAGTAGACATGCCTTCTTTCCCCTCATGGTGACAAAAAGATCACCAGCAGCTCCATGACTAACTCCTAACAGCCTAGCTACCCTGAGAGGGTTTCTTTGACCTAAAAGTTGAATGTAAGTCACAAGTCCCCAGATTAGCTCAAAGATCCTTCCCTGAACCAGTCACTATAGGCATGAAGTAGAATACACTCACAAGCCAGCTGTCGATTATGTGCCAAACTCTGGAGCTGAGATGGATTCAGCCATAACTGAACCAAATGAATCGAGTTAGAGAAGACTGGGCCCTCAAAAGGGAAGATAGGGTATTATCATCAGAAGAAAGAGAAGCTGATGCTGGACAGGTGGATCCACTGAATATACACCACTTCAGAGATAAAAGCTGGAGGTAGTGTGTGACCAAATCCACTCCTGGTACCAATTAAGCACAATAGTCTCTTTTGCCAAGATCCATCCTGAGAAATGTGGCTGTTTTTCCTTGGGATACATCCACTAGAGAATCTGAATACTTAGTTAAAAAAAAAAAAATCTTTTCTGAGATGCTGATTCTATCAGTTCAGTTCTTCGTTACCTGTTCTTTCCATGGGTGGAAAACAGCCCTCTTCTCCCCTGAGAGGCATATGAATGAGGATGGATGATATTGTTTTGGAATTCTTAACATGGAGCCCTTAGAATTCTAGGGAATTTAGTTATAAACTTTATGTTTCTTGTGAACACTTGCAATTACATAGAAAGTAAACAATTTTCATTTTTAAGGGGGAAGAGTCCGTAGCTTTTCTTAGATGTTCAGAAAGGTGATCCCAAAATAGTTAATACCCTTTGCTGACTCATGCCCTTTCATGAACAAATATTCTTTGTGATGACTCAGTTCCTACAGAGAACAGCTAGGAGAATGATTCATCAAGGTCTGAGTTCAAGAGAATCCAAATCATTGTTGTAAGCAGACAAAACTACTGTGTGAAGAGATAATCATGGTCTATAAACAGGGAATAAAATATTTAATTGTGAAAGTCCATATAAATAAATCATTAAAATGATGCCCCTAAAAGTTACAGTGCTTTTATTAATTAACTTCATAATGAAGTGATCATAAGTGTCTAGGGTTAATGCTATTTTAAATAGCAAAATATATTTCTCTTCCATATTAATTTCTGTGCCTGTAAATAATAGCTACTATATACCGCTGCCTACAGCCACACAAATATTTACTTCTTATCATAGCCTTATTGTCTTATGTGTTCATAATATGTTAAACTAGATAATCTGGTCAACTAACAACACAGAGGCTAAGTGACACAATTATGTGCATATGGCCAGCTCCATGCTCACTGTTGTAATGCTTCACAGGAATAGAACTAAGATTTAAGACCCAAGCAGATGTAGGGGCACAGCAAATAAACCTTGCCTCTCCACCTTCGTTGAACTTTTGGCAGAGGTAAGAGACAGAAACCCAGGAGGAGGCCAACCAGGATGGTACCGGGGGTATGAATGGGGTAAGAGAAGTTCATAAGCCAGATAAGTGATGTTATTTCCTCCCAGAAATGTTAGGAGCATGTATTAGCTTGCTAGAGCTGCTGTAACAAAGTACCAAAACTGAGTGCCTTAAACAACAGAAATGTATTTTTCCAAGGTTCTAGAGGCTAGAGGTGTGAGATCAGGGTGTTAGCAGGGTTGGTTCTTTCTGAGGCTGTGAGGGAGGATCTGCTTCATGCCATTCTCTGAGCTTCTGGTGGCTTGCTGGCAATCTTTGATGTTTCTTGGCTTGTAGAAGCATCACCTTCATCTCTGTCTTTGTCTGCACATGCATGTTCTCCCTATTCGCATGTCTTCCTCTGTGCTCAAATTTCCCCCTTTTTTAAAGACACCACTCATATTAGACAATGGGGACCATAATACTCTAGTAAAACCTCATCTTAACTGAACTAACTGCTTCTACAATACTCTATTTCCAAATAAGTGCACATTATGAAGTGTTAGGAGTTAGGACTTCAACAGATGAATTCAACCCATAGCAAGGCTAAGCCCTTCAAACACCCAAATTCAGATATATAACACTAACTAATAAAATTGTTAATATCATATCAGATTAAATGTGTTTGGGAGAGTGAAGGTAGCCAGGCAGCTGCAGAAATTAGGAAGGATTAAATATAACTGACTTAAAGGGACAGGAAGTTTTATGGATAGTTTGTGGATTGATTAAAACACAGAATCTTCCTCTGCTCATGTTTGCTGCATGCCACCTGTGTTGCTTTTCTCATTTTTTTTCTGTCCTTTTGCTTTTGAGGGTTATGATTTTGAAGCACAGTGAAATAAAAATGGCTTTCTGAGCCTCTTTTTTGTTTGGATTAGATCAGCACTTTACCTGAGAGGTAATCCCCTCTCAGATTTCAAGTGTAAAGAAAAACAAGTAATATGAGGACTATCTACTTTATCCCTTCTCCTTTTAAGAATATTAGCATATTAGAAGTGCTAACAAGTCCTACAACCAAAAAAAAAAAAAAAAGCCTTTCAACCTTGCTTGAACAGAGTTTTTTCAAACTTATTTGATCATGTAAACCACTTTTTTTTCACTAATCCTATGTATCATCCTGTAGAGCTAGTGTTGCTGACACACATTTTGGGGAACAACAGGAAAATATTTACCAAGATCTGTTATAGATTAAAATTACTGTAACTTACAGAAAGAGGGGAACAGACAGGTTGGAGGTGGGAAATGGTAACTAAGTAATTAAGTTTCTTCTCTAATATGTTTTCCTCACAGATTCTGAGCCCAGCTTTGTGTTCCTAGGAGGTAAATCACAAATGGAAGACTTGTGGCTTAGGTAAATTTTAGATGAGAGAATTTGCTAAAAATATTGCATTATTCACGGCTGGGAAGATAAGGGTGAGAGACAGAGTACCTGGCACCAGGATGCTAAGAAAATACCCAATGACTCTGATGGAGCATGATACCAGGTCTCACTAGAAAAGTACACCATGAATTGGTTTAGGAGTACAGAGTAAAGACAGAATACATCCAGGCCTCAATTTTATTTGGCTTAATTCTTAGCATAACTATCTGAAGTCAGTGTTAACTGTCTCAGCTTAACATGTGCTGTTCAAAGTCTGCACAATAGTTTGCCATAGAGCTGGGATAGAAATCCAGATCTGTATGCGCATAATTTTTATGTCCGCACCATCACACGCTATTCTGAAGAGATGTTGGAGGATGTCTTGGGGTCTGAGACAGCTCTTAAGAAGGGTGAGGACAGGGGGGCTTGGTCAAAGGGGTCTTGTTCTAATGTGTTTCACGTGGGAATTTGTTGTCATCGTTGTCGATACTGTTATTTCTAAACCTGAAAAAACAGAAACTACAAAAATAACTTCCTCATTCCCAAGATGATCATGAACAGTAGAGAGTCCAAAACTATCACTGAACCTGCAGTCTGCAAGCAGATTTTTAGAGCTGTGCCAATTTACAGGAAAAAAAGATATTAATTAAAAAAAATCATGTCCTTAGGGACAGAACCAAATGTGGATCTGTACAATGGTGTGTCTGATCTTCAAGGTGCCTGCTAGATCTTTGACATACCCTTGATGCTCTAGTGGGATCCCTAAAGCTCATTAATGTCACCAGCCAGCCATAATTAGCATAAAATGAGGCAGTCTGAGGTGGCCAAGAATAATCTGAAACATTCAGTCTGAAACAGCAGCCAGTTGTGGTTGTATAACTCTGCTCCATGGGAGATACATAATCAACATGCAAAATCAGAAACCCAAATGGCAGCTGAATTGCAGGTTGAACTAAGAAGCTTTCTAGCGACACTGCAACCCATTTCAAGTGGCATGGCAGAGCTGGGAACAAATTGGAAGCATCACTGGTAGACAGAACAATATGGCATGAAGCATCACAGATGGGGTGGCTTTTTGAGTAAAGGTGTCAAACAGACTGTGAGGAAATGAAACAGATTCTTAGATGGTGGCTGCAGAAGAAAATGAAAGGGCAATCTTTGTGTGTCTGCCACGTGGAGAACACTGCTTTGCATTTTCCAGCATCAGCAACACCCATACATCCAGATTGTGAGCACTAACAGGGTAGACTTTTAAAGTTTTCTAAAAATTTGACTCACAAGAAAAATCCTTAAAGAACAGTGAACATTCTATCCTTATAATTTACTATGGCATTTTGTACTCAGTGCAGTTCAACCTCCAATAATAGTTATTCTGTATCACGCTATTGTACTAATCATTTTCATCTCCAAACCACATGGGCTTTTTCTCCCAACCAGAATAAGACAAATGGGATAAGATGAGGGGAGGGGCAGAAGAATCTCAAAATGTCATTATATTGAGATATTTTAAAAATGAAACTAAAGAGGTTTAGCTGGAAGAGAAGATAAAGGCATTTGTTGAAGTGAATTGACCAATATAGGAACAGAAGGGTCTTCAGATACTTAAAAGATTATCCTGAAAAGAGAGAGAGTAGATGGTTCTTGATTTAAAAGACCAGAACATAAAATCAATGGAAAGAAATCATGAAGAAACAAATTTTAGTTCAGTGCAATGAAGAACTTTCCAACTACATTTCCATCTTACAGAATAGATTGCACTGAGATAGTAACAGAGCTGGCAGTGGTCAGTGACCAGAGAGCCATTTGCTTGGGATGATATAGAATAATCTTATTACA
The DNA here is from genome assembly GCF_029281585.2 of Gorilla gorilla gorilla. Classification (NCBI taxonomy): domain Eukaryota; kingdom Metazoa; phylum Chordata; class Mammalia; order Primates; family Hominidae; genus Gorilla; species Gorilla gorilla. The sequence goes on along the minus strand of NC_073235.2, from coordinate 82,981,181 downwards.
GAGTCTGAGGTTAAACTAAATATACTGTATTTGCTTGTCTCTTATTCTTCCTACAGAGCTTTAAACTCCTTGAAAATAGGGGTGGGCTGTTCTAAATATTTCTCATCTTCACAGAGACCAATAGGGAACCTTGAATAGAGCAGGCTGTCAAAAACCTATAATTAAATTAATTTCATAACTAATTTCATCTTCAGACTTCTATGAAACAGTGAATTCAAAAGTATCCACTCAATTCAATTCAGATAGTTTAGTCCATAAGTAACTAATGTAATAGATTTACTCAAACAACAAAATTTTCAGAGCCGACCATGTATACAGCACTCCTCTCAGACAATAAGCTTTTTTGTCAACAATTTACTTAAAATATATTCATTGTGAGGGCCAGCATCAGTTGACTGACTATATTTCCCACCCTCCAACCTTAAATAACTATTTACATGAGAAAGCAATTTTGGTAATTGAAAGAGATTCACGACAGTCAAATAAAGTAAAATCAGATCATCTCTATAGTTTATAAACTTTAGCTGTTCCTGCATCTCCTGTTTAAAAATAAAAAATCTATCAAATTATCAAGTGATTTCACTTACATTCTTTCAAAACTTAATATGTGTTTGAATGACCCACTTCCAAATATCATGTTGACCTTTGGAACTTCTGCACTTGAAACTGTCTTTTAAAATATGGCACTGACATTTTTGTCTTAATACATGCCTTATTAAGGTCAGTGCTACATTTACTATAATAAATAGGGGAGAATTAAGAGCTCATCAGCACTGCCATAGTACAACATTGAATAGATTGAATTATGTGCTTAAGAAGATGAATTGATGACAATTGGCAAACTGGGCTTAAAAAGCTGCTGCCTTGAAAAATATCTCAGAGAAAAAGTGTTTTCATGAATATATTTCCCTCCTTCAGCATATTTTATTTTGATAAAATACACCCATAAATTGGGGTCCTCTTTTAAAGATTCATATTTCAACTTTATCATTTAACAACCATCTAATGAGCTCACAGGGATCCCTGCCATAGCTGTGGATTTTGAAGTACGGTCTGTGAAAACCCGTTGTTTAGAGTGCTCATTGAAAATATGAGTTGTTCTTCGAACCCAAAGGAGTAATCAAGTTGCTGTCTGTCTTTTTTTAACTGAAGAAATATTGAAATAATGAGGAAGTATGCTTTGTGAGTAGTATGGAGGTGTACTCAGAGCTTCTTAAAATATCCTTTGTGTAAAATGAAACATCAATCTAATTCCAAGTGTGGAGAGCCAGCATGGCAAATCCAATGTAGCTGCAAGGCAGTTTACATTGTATCTTACCACTGTTCAATTTAAGAAAAGATTGAAGAACATCAGGCTGCTATAAAAACAATTTACGCAGAATAAATTTGGTACTCGTCAACCGTTTTTCAAAGGAAGCAGCTCTCCAGCAGAGCCAGGGTGTCATGCAACATGGCTTAGCGGTACTTGAATAGAATGATTATTAGGCATAAAATGAGTTCAAAAATAGATTTACAAAAGTATTAAATGATTGAAACGAGAGCACTAGCTGCCATTTAAATGGTATTTAAATTGTGTTAATTGAGACTAGGTAATAGGAAAAGTATTGAAACTTCCAGGAATTTACAGACCTTTTTCTGTCAGATTTCTATTACAGCAGCCTACAAAATAATAGGTTAAGGAAAATCAGTCAACATCTATGAGTTATGCTTGTCTATCCTCTTTGTGATTCATTGCATGATTTTCAGGGCAGTTGTAGGGTCAGGAAGAATAGGGAAGTCTGGGATGGGGGTAGGGGTACAAAAAAAGTAAATGAAATTATCCCTAATGCTAGAATGTATTTTAAGAATTCAAACGGAGTGGAAATTCAAAGATAAATTGACCATGGAGAATAAACGAGTGGTTTTGTGGAGAATGTGGAACTGAAGATAGATCTTTGAAGTAGTATAGAGTTCAGTAAAAGTAGTGAACATAAAGCAGACTTCACTGACAGCAAAACTTAACAGTTTAGAGCAAGGGCTACGGGATTAGCATGTCTGGCTATGGTTCTGTCACTTCCTAAGTTTATCTCCTTGAGCAAGTTACTTAACCTCCTGGAGCCTCAGTTTTCACATCTGTAAAATGGGATCAGTTTCATTTGATTGAGATGCCTCTTTGAGCTGATTCAAGAATTAAATGAGAGGATACAAGTACATTAGTTCATTTTGCTTTGCTATAAAGGAATACCTGAGGCTGGGTAATTTATCAAGAAAATAGGTTTATTTGGCTCAAAGTTCTGTACATTGCACAAGCATGGCACCAACATCTGCTCAGCTTCTGGTGAGGTCTCAGGAAACTTCTACTCATGTCAGAAGGCAAAGGCAGAGCTGGTGTGTTACATGGCAAGAGAGAGAGCAAGAGAGAGAGAGAGAGGGGAGGAGGTACCAGACTCTTTCTAAAAATCAGATCTTGCAGTAGCAGAAAACTCACTTACTACCACAGGGAGGGCACAAACTCATTCATGAGGGATCTGCCCCTATGACACAAACACCTCCCACCAGGCCCCATCTCCATCACTGGGGATCACATTTCAACATGAGATTTAGAGGGGACAAATATTCAAGCCATAACAACACGTACAGCTTTTAGAGCACTGCTTGACATATAATAAATAATAAAGTTAGCTATTGCTATTAATATAATCATCTTTTTCATCAGCATTATCTGGCTTGAAATTCCTATCAGTAATTTTCCTTAACTTCATTTTTTACCTCCGTGACTTCATTTTTTTACCTCCAGTATAAAGAAATGTGACTTCATGTACATTTCTTTTCACAAAAAAAAAGTAAAAGAAAGGATCTTGATTTGTTGAGAAATAAAATATAGACTTTAAAAAATGTAGTTGCTTTAAATAAATGATTATATCAAATTCCCCCTTTTCTTTTTCTGGACGTGTGAACAGAAGCCAAAAATTTCCTGCTCTTTTTAATTAGTAAAAAGTCTAATCCAGTTTAAAAATAAAATCTCTCATATACCTCAAAGCTCTCCTCTTCCCCCATCATTGATTAGACTCTTGACTGGAGGGGATTGGAATGGAGAATTGAATGTGGTTGTTCTTACTATGTCTCTCTGTGTTTCCTTTCTAGCTTCCCTAGTTTTTGGGGAGGTTTGAGGGACAAACATCTCTTTTCTTAACTAAATGAATCCACAGCTACTGCTTATCGGTTGTTGCTACTTTTTTGACTAACACTGATGGAGCATCAATGTTTTGTGTGTGGCTGGTACCAAAATGTTGATTCTCTTGTGGGATGCATGTGTAGGTTCTTTGGAGGGGCCTTGCTATTGCATGATTTACTGTCATGGGAGATCTTGTTCTGGCTAAACCTCTTCTAGTCCCTCCCTTGCCTTAATTCTTGACATCCATGATTGTTCCCACAGCCTCTTACTGCCTGAATTCTCATGCATGTTGAACAGCCTTGTTGGGTAAGCCTTCCATCTGCCCTGGTAGTTTCTTGCTGAAGGGGAAATTTCCATGGCCAAACATAAAAGAGTGGGCTGTTTCTCATATTTTTTCTAAACCCTGCCATATCTTTCCAGTTCTCTTTAAGAGTACATGGACAGAGGAGCAGATCTGGAAATGTGCCTATACATACATCTAACAAGGAGATAAGAAGCCAATTGTCCCTTCTTGCATATATTCTCAACTCTGAGTGATTTTTCTGTGAAGCTATTTTTTTTACAGATCTTGGAGGGAGAACACCCCTCACTCCCTACCCAAAACCCTCCCTTTACTTTTGCAGTCCTCTCCCTGTATGTGGCTGTGAAAAGGAAGAAGAGTGGCACAGGATGGCGATGAAGGTTGATGACTGGCTCTGCTGCCTTACTAAGCTTTTCAGGGAGTGTCTGGTTGGTGGGCTTCTTCAGAATGTCCATTTCTTTTTCTTACTTTGGGACTTACCTGCAATTCCAGGATGACATGAAAAGACCTCCTGAGCATCCTGTAACACATAGGTAGTACTCACTAATCATCTGAATTGGTAGACACTTTATGTCTGTGTTGCTAAATTCTACTCACTTTTCAAATTTCAGTTCAAATGGCATCTGTTCAAAGAACCCTAACTCCCTGTAGTTGAAAATATAATTTCTGATATCTAAAATGTCATGGTCCTTTATTCATAACACTATAGTAATATTATATATTCCTGTGTTTTATAATTATCAACTACCTTTATATATTTTATCATTTTAGGTGATAATATTATTAAAAATGTTATTTAAGAATTGAATGGGAAAAAAACTTAAAAATAAAGTTTACACAGGAATCATCTTCCTTATTTCTCATAGTATTACCAAAGCTCTTACAATGAAATTATTATTTTTAAAAAATTTACTTTTTAAATTGACAAATAATAATTATACACACTATGGGGTACATAGTGATGTTTTGATATATTAGATATATAGTGATAAGACCAAGGTAATTAACATATCCATCATCTCAAACACTTACTCCTTTGTGTTGGGAACACTCAATATCCTTGCTTCTAGCTATCTGAAAATACATGATATGTTAATATTAACTACAGTCATCCTACAATGCTTGAGAACACTAGAATTTATTCTTCCTATTTAGCTGTAAAGTTGTATCCTTCAACAAATATATCCCTGTTTCCTACTTTCTGCTTACCATTCCCAGTCTCTAGTAACCTGTTTTACTCTTTACTTCTATGAGATCAACCTTTTTAGCTATTGCATGTGAATGAGAACGTATGGTCTTTAACTTTCTGTTTCTGACTTATTTCACTTCACATAATGTCCTTCAGGCTCATCCATATTGCCATGAATGACAGGATATCATTTTTATGGCTGAAGATTACTTTATTGTGTATATACACAACACTTTCTTTATCCATTAATCTCATGTTGGACACTTGGGTTGATTCTATATCTTGGCTTTGGTAAATAGTGCTGCAATAAACATGGTGGTTTAGATATCTCTTTGGTATACTGGTTTCATTGGTATACTGATATCCTTTCCTTTGGATAATATCCAGTAGCATAATTGCTGGATCATATGATAATTCTATTTGAAGTTTTTTGAGGAACCTTCATAATGGCTACACTAGTTTATATTCCCACCAACAGTATATGAGTTCCCTTTTCACTGCAATCTTGCCAGCATTTGTTAATTTTTGACTTTTTATAGTAGCCATTCTATCTGGGGTGAGATAATATCTCATTGTGGTTTTGATTAGCATTTCCCTGATGATTATTGATGTTGAGCACTTTCTAAACATATTTACTCGCCATTTGTCTGTCTTCTTTTGGGAAATGTCTTTTTTGATCATTTGCTCATTTTTTAATTGATTTTTTTCTGTTGAAATGTTTGAGTTTCTTATATATTCTGGATATTTACCCCTGATGTATAAATAGTTTTGAAATATTTTCTCTTATTCTGTAGATTGTCTTTTCACTTTGTTGACAGTCTCTTCAATAAATGGTACTGGGAAAATTGGATATCTATATGCAGAAGAATGAAATTAGACTCTGATCTCTCATCATGTACAAAAATAAAATTAAAACAAATTAAAGACAAATCTAAGACCCCAAACTATGAAACTACTACAAGAAAATGCTGGGGAAACTCTCCAGGACATCAGTCTGGGCAAAGGTTTCTTGAGTAATATCCCACAAGTACAGGCAATCAAAGCAAAAAGGGACAAATCGGATTAAATTAAGTTAAAAAAACTTCTGCATAGTATTCCATGGTGTATGTGTACCACATTTTCTTTACCTAGTCTATCATTGATGGGCATTTAGGTTGATTTCATGTGTTTGCTATTGTGAATAGCATTGCAGTGAACATATGTGTACATGTGTCTTTATAATAGAATGATTTATATTCCTTTAGGTGTATACCTAGTAATGGAATTGCTGTGTTGAGTGATATTTCTGTCTTTAGGTCTTTGAGGAATCACCACACTGTCTTCTGCAATGGTTGAATCAATTTACACTCCCATCAACAGCATATAAGTGTTCCTTTTTCTCCACAACCTCATCAGCATCTGTTATTTTTTGACTTTTTAATAAGAACCATTCTGACTGGTGTGAGATGGTATCTCATTGTGGTTTTGATTGGCATTTCTCTAATGCTTAGCAATGTTGACCTTTCTTTTCATGATGTTTGGCCACATGTATGTCTTCTTTTGAAAAGTGTCTGTTCACGTCCTTTGCCCACTTTTTATAAGATTGTTTGTGTGGGTGTTTTTTTTTTTTTGTAAATTTACGTTCCTTTTAGATGCTGTATATTAGACCTTTGTTGGATAAATAGTTGGCAAGAATTTTCTCCCATTCTGTAGGTTGTCTGTATACACCATGGAATACTATGCCCCCATAAAAAAAGATCATGTCCTTTGCAGGGACATGGATGGAACTGAAGGCCATTATCCTTAGCAAACTAACAAAGGAACAAAAAACCAAATACTGCATGGTTTGGCTTATAAGTGGGAGCTAAATGATGAGAACACACGGACACGTAGAGGGGAGCAACACACACTGGGGCCTATCAGATGGTGAAGGGTGAGAGGAGGGAGAGGATCAGGAGAAATGACTACTAGGCTTAATATAGGGGTGATGAAATAATCTGAACAAAAAACCCCTAAGTTTACCTTTGTAACAAACCTGCACCTGTACCCCTGAACTTAAAAGTTAAATAAATAAATAAGAAAAAAAAAGCTTCTTTACAGCAAAAAAAAATCAACACAGTGAAGAGGCAACCTATATTTTCCAACTACCATCTGACAAGTCATGAAAAACCAGAATATATAAGAAATTTAAACAACTCTACAGAAAAAAAAAATCTAATAATCCAATTTTAAAATAGACAAAAGATCTGAATAGACATTTCTCAAAAGAAGTCATGCAATGGCAAACAGACATATGAAAAGGTGCTCAACATCACTGATCATCAGAGAAATGCAAATCAAAGCTATGATGATATTATTTTACCCCAGTTAAAATGGCTTCTACCCAAAGGTTAGGCAATACCATATGCTGGCGAGGATGTGGAGTAAAGGAAACCCTCATACATTGTTGGTGGGAATGTAAATTAGTACTGCCACTAAGGAGTGGCAGTTTTCTGGAGATTCCTCAAAAAACTGAAAATAGAGCTACCATAAGATTCTGCAACCCCACTATTAGGTATATCTTCAAATGAAAGGAAGCCAATATATTGAAGAAATAAATGCACTTCCATGTTTATTGAAGCACTTTCATAATAGCCAAGACTTGGAAGCAACCTAAGTGTTCATCAATAGATGAATGAGTAAGGAAAACGTGGTACACATATGCAACTGGAGTGCTATTCAGCCATAAAAACAATGAGATCTTGTCATTTGCAGAAACATGGATTAACCTGGAGGTCATTTTGTTACATGAAATAAGCCTGGCTCAGAAAGACAGACTTCATGTGTTCTCACTTGTTTGTGGAAGCTAAAAATTAAAATAATTGAACTCAAGGAGATGGAGTAGAAGGATGGTTACCAAAAGCTGGGAAATAAAGTGGGATGGGGAGGGGAGAAGAAGGGATAGTTAATGGGTACAAGAAAATAGAAAGAATGAATAAGAACTAGTATATGTGAGCACATCAGTCTGACTATAGTAAAAAAAATTAACTGTACATTTTCTAATAACAAAACAGTATAATTGGATTGTTTGTAACACAAAGGATAAATATTTGAGGTTGTGGTTACCCCATTTACCCTGATGTGATTATTACACATTCCATGCCTGTATCAAAATATCTTGTGTAACCCACAAATATATATAACTACTATGTATCCACAAAAATAAAAAATAAAATAGAAAAACAGAGATGGAAAATACTTTTGAAATAATAAAGAATACAAACTCAAATATGATTGAAATTAGTAATAAGCGTAAGCACTTCAACAAAAATTGGAAGGAAAAATGAATTCAATAAGAGCTGTGTTATTTCTGTGCTATTGTAGTTTACTTTAAAACTCAAATGCAGTCATGCGCTGCATAGCGACATTCTGGTCAACAACAGAATGTGTAGACAACAGTGCCCTCACAAAATTATAAGGGAGCTGAAAAATTCCTGCTGGTTAGTGCTATCTTGATGATTCTCACCCTGTATAGGCTTAGGATAACGTGTGTATTTGTGTCTTCATTTTTAACAAAAATATTCAAAAAGTAAAAAAAAATTAAAACAAAAACAGGAAAAAACTTCAGAATAAGGACATAAAGAAAAGCAATTTTGTATAACTGTACAATATGTTTTTGTTTAAAGTATTGTTATAAAAGATTTTAAAAGTTTAAAAATTTAAAAGTTTATTAAGTAAAAAAGTTATAGTAAGCCAAGTTTATTATTGAAGAAAGAATTTGTAAATACATGTAGTGTATCCTAAGTACACAGTGTTTATAAAGTCTGCAGTAACAGCATTGTCCTCGGCCTTCACATTTACTCATAACTCACTCACTGAGTCACCCAGAGCAACATCCAGTTCTGCAAGCTCCATCCATGGTAAGTGCTCTATATAGGTGTACCATTTTAAAATTTTTATACCATATTTTTACTGTACCTTTTCCATGTTTAGATATGTTTTGGTACAGAAATGCTTACCATTGTATTGCAATTGCCTACAGCATTCAGCACAATAACATGCTGTACAAGTTTGTAGCCTAGGAGCAATAGGCTATACTTTATAGCTTACGTATGTAGTAGGCTATAGTATCCACATTTATGTAAATAAAGTCTATGATGTTTCCACAACAACAAAATCACCTAATGACACATTTCTCAGAATGTATCTCCACCATTAAGTGACACATGACCCTATATTTAAGACACATATTAATGAATAAAAAAATCTTTTGCATAACACCACAGGAGAAAGAAGTTTCTTTCTGTGTGTTAATAATCAGATTATGCGCAGCTTTGTCAGTAGCTAAAAGGTCTCCATATCTTTTCCTCCTGAATTATTGTAATCCCCAGCTCTGTACCTTCTCTTTTAAAGAAGTGCCACTTTTATTTGAATCATATTGTCATTTTTACTTAGATCTCTATTTACCTGTCTACCTAAGCAGAAGTGTCAAGTGACCTTGAGAAGTAATCAATGAGAACTTGTCTAACAGAGAACACTCTAATTCTGTCAATCCATATTAGACACTAACGGCTGTCATGGTATCCATTTGAATTTATTTCTTATGTTTTATCCTCAAGTTTTTTTCCACTTGTCTAAAACTGTGAGTTCTCCCAGAAGATCAGAATTAATAAATTTAAGAGTTGGACTGGTGGATCCCTCATCAACTGTTGAATAAATTAAAGCTGCAAAACAAATTAAAAACAAATTGCTAAGTGTCCAGTCACTTCCACTGCTATCCAGTTTAGTATTTTTTTTTAACGTACATCTTTGTTTCATTTTCTCTAAAACACTAAAGTCACAATTGTGGAAATAGGGGTACATATGTAAACCTTCCCCATAGAACTCATTTTAGTATGCTGACCTGTGGAAAACACAATACTGCAGTATTTCCAAACCCTCACTAAAACCTCATGCTTTTAGCGATTTGTACTGATAGGATCAGAATTAAACCTTCTTCTGGACCACTTTGTGATCAACAGCCTATGTTTCTGAGAATACTCATTTGCAGCTTGATGACAATATGTTGTTGTAAATCAGTAATCAATTAAGATGTCTGCCGAAGAATCAAATCTGCATACTTGTCCTTAACTTAGACCAAACTAACTAGCCACCATCACCAAATTTCAATGTCTTTTGTCTTAAATATATCATCAGGTATAGAATAATTTTGAAAAATTACCAATTCTAATTAGAGAAGAATCATCTCAATTGTATTCCTCTTGACTGAAATATTTTACACCATATTAAACCCTTGAGGTCTCATATTACTGTTTTTGGGGGCAGTTTATTATTATAGTGAATTTACTTTTGTAAAACAAATTCCACATTAGAATATTATGTTTTTACAATGCTACCTTCAATTAACCTTCTCCCCACTGGCAAACTAACAAATTAGATAGGATGATATTCCAAGTTAGATTGGCTTACTGTTAAAACTAGTGGTCATCTCATAAAAGCAGTGCCTCTGTTAGGAAAAAGAAAATAATTTTGAATGCATAAATGCACATAGATTTCATTTATCTCTTCGTCCTTATTACACAGTGATATTCATGGAAATCACTAACTACATAATGTCAGTTTATTTTGCTTCTTTCCCTCTCATAAACTGAAATACTCTAACATAGCCAAAACAGCATTAGGTCTTCCACTTTACATGCATTAGTCATGTAGGAAGTTAATCATCCGACTATAAATGAAAGCTTGCTCCATTTTCAGTAAGGCAATATTTACTTTCTTTTTATCCTAAGAGATAGAAAACCTAATTGATGGAGGAAATTAACGTTGACATGCCTTGAGATGGTCTATTTTTAAGCAAAATATTTTCTGTTGTAACTTCTTAGAGCAGAAATGTCCACCTTTTAATGATAAGGCAGTAAATGCTCCCCTCACTTAAGACCTACTGAGCAGGGAGGAGGTTATGATTCATGAGCCAAAAGAGAAGAAATTCACACTTCTCTTTCACACTCACAGTACCGTAATCTTCTCCCCATGTTTCACTGTAATTTAGAAAGAGGTGGAGGGTGGGCCTGACAGTTTCCAGTTTTGATTCCCTTCCTTTCTTGGACCCCTAATTTGAAATCCTGGAAAGCCCTGGGCAAAGAAGATTGTCAACCACTGTTAGCATGAAAATGACTATCTACCTTGCTTATTGCCTATAGACTGAACCCATGGGGAATACCTATATCCATACTGAAGTTTTACTTGTAAGTCACTCAATAGCAAGAAGTGGATCAAGAGATTCAAACTCTATTAGCAATAAGTTGGAAAACTGCTAGTTATTATGTTTTTAAAATTTTCTTATAGATGTAAGAAATCACTAGAATTTAAGATCATACTTTTCTAGTAGAAAAGAATACTAAAAATGATTCATGACAATAGTAGTGAATAGACTATTTGAAAGATTTTCCATTCTACAATGTCTAAGCATAAACCTTTACCTTGCTTCTTTAGACAAAATCCATTAAAATGACAGAAGAATAAATCTGTGGTAATACAGAAATGCTGCTGTCAAGAAACCTAAAATGGAAAAAGTCCTTGAAAGCAGAAAACAAGTGGTAACAGATCAACCATGAAACCCAACATAGTTGAAGAGAAAGACAGGCTCTCTGCAAAAGTGAATTTTCCAGTAGAACCAAAGAGTAACCTCAAGATCAAGAATCATGGATCTTGAAGTAGCAGTGAGCCATCTACCAGTAGATTATAATTAATTTAAAGACTAGAATTTTTTTAGTCTTCCCAGTCTTAGTTTCTGGTTCCAATGTTTGCTGCCAAAAGTAAACCATGACTAGAGCTCTCTAAATAGTAACATTGGCTGAAATACATTCTCAGAATTAAAAGTGAGAATCAGAAGAAAAGCAGGCAATCACCAGGATGAGCAAGGCACCAGCAAGAGGGCAAACTCTCTGGGCATCAAAAAACCAGCAACATTTTTCGTACCCACAAACTGGAGACAGCACTTTCTGTGACATTCCTTATCAGGGGAGTAGAGGTTTTCATTTATGTTAGAAAGATTGTATGCAGTTAACAGCATTATAAATATGACTATACTAAAGATCACCAAGAATCTGAGGAAAATCAACACCATTCTGAACAAACCAACTACTCACTAGTGAAAATGTTGATGCCAAAAGTATAAGAAAACTTTAAAATGAGTAATGTTAATAACCTCAGAAAAATTCAAAGGAATAAAATACCCATAAAATAAAAACATGCAGCTATGAAAAAGGAAGCAATTAAGTCCTTGAAATTAAAAGTATGAAGATGAAAAGTTTTTAAAAACTCAGCAGCAGGGCTGAATTACAGGATGTTTCTCACTATTTTTCTATTGTCTTTCATGTTGAATAAAGTTTCATCTTAAGGCTATAAATGGTGGTTCTTCAACCAGTTCCAGGCTCTTTCCTCATAGTCAAAAGACAAGTGCAGTTGTCACAGGTCTCAGATTCTTTCCACAAATATCAAGCAACAACCAGGGATCTCTTCAGGTAGCTGCTGCATAACCGCAAGGGCTCATTCTTTCATAAGCCTGAGCCATTCAGGACCCGTGTCTTACCATGGTGATAGGAGTAGCGTCAAGCTCACCCAAAAAATCTTAAAGGAGAATGGTAGCAAGGTGAATTCCCCATGGAAAATCAGTTGGTAGGAAAATGGTGAATGGATACTGTGAGCCAATCAACTACACAAATCAGTTAAAAAAAATCAGAATATAGATGATCTGAAAATTAACATGGTTAATTTTAACAGTCATTTTTTTAAAACAATGTATTTTTAAGTCAAATTATGTTCAAGACCCTGGGTCTTGTGAACTTTATCGAGTTGAGAAACTGACAATAATATTTTGTCACTAATTTACAGTATCAAAAATTATATTTAGTTATAATTTTTTGAAGTATATAATGAAGAATAATGTTGGTATCAGCCCCATGGAAACACAATGTTTTCAAAACCTCAAATCTGTCTGCTAGATATGCCAATAGCCAGTGATTTTTTTCTTTTTTAAAGATTTAAAAATTTGTGTTAGCCGTGTTGCACTAAAATTGGGAATATTACAATGTTAGTGCATAAATCTGGCCAAGGATAATTTCCTCTTATAAGCGAGAATTCTCAGTATGAACCAAAAGTGCTTCATGGCCAGTAATCATATCCATACAAGGAAAAGAAAATGATATAATGTATAACAGATGATTTTAGCAGTGTGTGGTTCCTTCATGATGAGGTTAAGACCATTTTGTAGATGGATGAACATAGTTTTGGAGGGCACTGATCAGAGATGAACAATTCAATGCATCTCTAAATCATAAAACAGAGAGTTGCTTGACCAATATTACATTGCTTCTTCTAATTACTGTCCCTTCCACCCCCTGCTACAGCCACATTTCAGCTTATTCACAGTGAAGAATGTTGATGTAGCTTCAACCTTAGTGAAGAGCTCCAGGTGTTTAAAACGCAGCTTAATTTTTTTTCTCTATGATAGTTTTAGGAACAAATCAGCATAAGTAAAAGTTAAGCATAAGTTTCTTTTATGATGACCAGTAGGACATGAGGACAAAAATTTGATCTTTGGAAAACTGAGAATTTAATATTCTCAGTTAAGCTTCTGTTAAGCTTTGACTATGTATTTGGGTAAGGAAATATTCTAAAATATCATTTTAATTTCCTCTCCAAGTAGTATTTTGGCAAAGTACTCAGAATGCAAGGTTTTGTAAGAATTTCTTAAATAGTGTGAGTTTTGTCTAACGATTAAGAGAACTATATTAAACAAACTTTGATGGGCTTTAGAGATTGCTGGTATGTCTTATCACCATTTACTCTTATGTACTACAATGAATTACACTTTATGGAAAAAATTATGGTCAGTAAAATAATCAAAAATAAGCTTTGTGATTTTTATTCAAATAATAATGTAACATTCACTTCTCAATGTTTATAAACAAACATATTGAGAAACTTTGATTCTATATTTTGTAATATACAGTACAGGAATCTATATTTGAATTGATCATCATTTTTTTGGCAAAGATCTTCAAGAAGCTGTCACTTTCTCACTTGCAGATCAATAAATGTGTATGTTAACTAGTGGATGTGGAAAGTTCTAGACACTTAGGTATGTCTGAAAATCAATACCTGTAATTTGATTTCGATTATATCCATCACTTTATCATAATACCCTATATCAACTTATGGCACTAGAGAATGGCTTCAAATAACCCAGCTTTGACAGTGTCCTCATTTCTACCATGCTGAGGCATGATGTTTGTTAATTCAAGTTACAGATGAAAAATGAGATCTAAAAGAGTGCATGTTTTGAGATTCCATATCAATTGTTAGAAAAACCAAAGCTTAATTTTTATATTAAATGGTGATTTAGACTCAGTGAAGAGCAGATGTAATTACACAGCTAGATCAGTTTTGACAGATGTATATAAAGGAGCAACCCAAACCCTTATCAAGACTTAAAACATTTCCACAATGCCAGAAATTTTCCACAGGTCCTTTCCCAGTCTATTTAATCACTCTCTATCCTGCTTCAATGATCTATTTATCTACCATCAGCCAATGCCTCACAGTCTAAATTATTTAGATTTATATTGTCTTGGAGTTAGGTAGTGTACCTTCTCCAAATTAGTTCTTACCTTTCAATACTTTCAGGCAATGTTAGGCCATTTGCATTTTCCTTTAAATATTATAATAACCTTGCAAAATGCCATTAAAAAAACTTTCTGAGAATTTGATTGTGATTGTACTGACTCTGCAGCTCAGTTTGGGGAGAATTGACTTTTTAGCAGTATTGAATGTGCCAAGCAGAAACATGGCATACCTTTCCATTTATTTAGGCCTTATAAAGTTGCTTTCAGTAATGTCTTATATTTTTCAGCAAAGAGAACTTACACATCTCTTAAATGCGTTATTAAATATTTTATATTTTTGTTATTGTAAATGCTATTTTAAGAAATTTCAAGTTGTTCAGTAAGAATGTGTAGAAACACAATTGATTTTTGTGCATTGTTTTTGTTTTGTAATATTGTTAAGCCTACTTGTTTAATTATTTATTTTATTATTCATTTTATAACAAAATTCTTGGGATTTTCTACAACTACATTCTGTCATCCACCAGAACCTTATGTTTCTTCTTGACTTTCTTTATGTCTTTTAGCTCTTTTTCTTGACTTACGTATCCAGTATGATCTTGAATAAAGGTTGTAATGGCAGATACTCTTGTCTTGTTTCTATCTCAGGAGGAAGATACTCAATAGTTCACTATTCCATACAAGGTTAATTGTAAGTTGTTCTTAAATGTCCTTTATAAGATTGAGAAAGCTTTATTTTATTCCTAGTTGTTGAGAGAGTTTGTCATTTATGGAATAAATTCCTTAATATACTATGTTTTTATATCTTGCTAGATTGTCCTTGCTAATATCTTATTTTTCATGTCTTTAATAATGAGGGACATTGGTCTGTAATTTTCTTTTCTTCCAGTTTCTCTACTTGATTTTGGATTTGGTTATACCAGTGTAATAAAAGGAGTTAATAAGTATTATCTTCTTATAAATAATTTATATAGGATTGGTATTATTTCTCCCTTAAAATTGATAGAATTCCATAATAAAGCTATTGGGGTCTAGGGTTTTCTTTTGGAAAAGTTTTAAATTAAGAATTTAATTTATTTAAAGAATATCAGATTTTTTGTTTTTGAGGAATTTCTACACTCTCTTCCACAATAGTTGAAATAATTTATACTCCCACCAACAGTGTATAAGCATTCCTTTCTCTCCACAACCTTACCAACATCTATTATTTTTTGACATTTTAATAATAGCCATTCTGACTGGTGTGAGATCTGCCCAGCAAATCCATTACTGGGTATATTTCCAAGGGAATATAAATTATCGTATTATAAAGACACATGCGCCCATATGTTCATTGCAACACTATTCACAATAACAAAGACATGGAATCAACCTAAATGTCCATCAATGAGAGACTGAATAAACAAAATGTGGTACATATACACCATGGAATACTATGCAACCATAAAAAAGAACACAATCATGTCCTTTGCAGGGACATGGATAGAGCTGGAGGCCATTATCCTTAGCAAATTAATACAGGAACACAAAACCAAATACCACAGGTTCTCATTTGTAAGTGGGAGCCAAATGATGAGAACACATGGACACATGGACACATAGAGGGGAATAACATACACTGCAGACTATTAGAGGTTGGAGGGTGGAAAGAGGGAGAGGATCAGGAAAAATAACTAATGGGCACTAGGCTTAATACCTGGGTGATGAAATAATCCATAGGACAAACCCCCATGACACAAGTTTACCTATGTAACAAATCTGCACATGTCCCCCTGAACTTAAAAGTTAAAACAATCATATTTTTAATTTCTTATTGTGTGAGTTATGTTAAGATGTGTTTTTAAAGGAATTTGTCAATTTCTTCTAAGTGATCAAATTTATTAAAATAAATTTGTACACAGTTAAAACTTATTGTCATTTAAATGTCTGTAGTATCTGTAGTGAAGTCTGCTTTTTCATTTTTTACATAAGTTATATGTGTTACTCATTTCCTTCACTGTTCTTGCTAGGAATTTATCAAATTTCCCAATTATTTTAAATATAAATTAAGTTTTTCTAATGTATTTCTGGTTTCCATTATATAGATTCCTGTTCTTACTTTTGCTTGTTTGTCATACTTCTTTGGATTTAATTTGTTCTTTTTGCCTCCCTAGCTTCTTAAGGAATAAATATATAGTCTTAATTTTGCCCCTCTCCCTTTTAGCTAATATAATAATGCTATACATTTTCCTCTAAGAGCTACTTTACCTGCATTGCCGAATTTTGATATATTGTGTTTACAATATATTCAGTTCAAAATATATTAATTTAATATAATTAAATAATATTTACTTTTCAAGTATATGGATATTTTCTATATATCTTATTCACATTGATATATAATTTAATATTGTTGTGATAAGAAAATATAAACTTTATAATTAAGATCTTTTGAAATTTGTTGAGACTTGTTTTATGTGCCAGCATATGGTCTATTTTGGTGGATATCTCATATTCATTTCTACTATTGTTTTATGTAATGTTTTCCATATCAATTAGGTGGTATTGCTCAAATATTCTGTATTTTTGGTGATTTTATTTTTTTTTAGATGGAGTCTTGCTATGTCACCCAAGCTGGAGTGCAGTGGTGCGATCTCGGCTCAATGCAACCTCTGCCTCCCAGGTTCAAGTGATTCTCTGGCTTCAGCCTCCCAAGTAACAGCCACCACACCCAGCTAATTTTTTTTTTTTTTTGTATTTTCAGTAGAGATGGGGTTTTACCATGTTGGTCAGGCTGGTCTTGAACTCCTGACCTCAAATGATCTGCACACCTTGGCCTCCCAAAGTGCTGGGATTACAGGGATGAGCCACCGTGCCCGGCTGGTGATTTTTTAATATATAACCTTATTATATACTGAGAAGAAGGTTTAATGTCTCTAGCTATGATTGCAGATTTCCTTCTTTCTTTCTTTATTTCTGTCAGTTTTTGTTTTAGGTATTTGAGTGCTTTGTTATTAGGTACATAGACATTTCCTGTTCTTAATGAGTTAATCCCTTTATTACTATAAAATGTCCCTTGCTATTTCTTGTAATACTATTGTTTTGGATATTTACTTCTTCTTATACTAATATACCCCTACCAGCTTTTTTAATGCTTTCTTATGCTTAGTGTTTGCATGGTATATCATTTATTCAGCCTTTGCTTTCAACCTATCTTTTTCACTAGAATTTTCACAGTTATTTTTAAAATGCTGCTTAATAATTTCAACATCAGTGTTATCCCTTAGTTTGATTCTAATGACTATTGACTATTTGATATTTAGATAATGGGACACATTTTCTTGCTTCAACATGTTTCTCATAAATTTTAATTGAATATAAGACATAGTGGTTTAAAGAAGAGTGGTGACTGACATAAATTATATTTATGCCCCAAAAGGGTGCATGTCTCCTGTCTGGCCACTATCTAGTCTGTCTAGTCTGTTGAACATCAGTCTAGTCTGTTGAACACAATCTAGTCTGTTGAACATCATGTGTCTAGATTCTTGTTGTTGATTTATAGATTCAATCTAGTCTGTTGAACATCGTGTGTCTAGAGTCTTGTTGTTGATTTATAGATTCATTTCACTCAGTCTTCAAATGATGTGATGGCAGAAACAAATCTTTCCTTTATTAGAGCTTGGAGTCTGAGTGCCTGGAGCATTTGTCTCAGGTTTTCTGCCCTCTTCTTAGCCATTAGCAGACCCTATGCACCTGCATCTCAGAAGAGTTTTCTTTTCTGCTCTCGTGCAAGGTGCAAATAGTCACTATCTGGTACTCATCATATGGCCTGGAGTGCATGCTGGGTTTCTCTCAGTTCTCCTTCAGGCTTAAGCAAGCCTGATGTCACTATACCTTAGAATGTGTTTTTCTCAATTCTCTACTCTCATAAGCACTAAGTGAAGGTCCTTGGAAAAGAGTTATGCATATTTTTATTTTCTCCAAGACTTCTGGGTCTTTTAAGTGACTAAACCTGTCCACATTCAGCCTTTAAAAACTCATCACAAGGTCAATTCTTCTCTTTTCACACCTGTGGCAGCTGCCTTCCCCTCCCATTGCTCTAACAAGGATGGGTGCAATCATGAATCTCTTCTTTCCTAGGAGGAGCTCATTACTTTCTGAATTTCAATCTATTAGTTTCCATCACAACCTCATATCTCTTTTAAAAGATAAACTTTAAAAAATACATAATTTTGTAGATTATCCAGTGTGTTCCCTCTTTCAATTTGGGAATGATGCTTTCTTGAGATTTTCTATATCTGAAGCAGAAGTTTAAGTGGTTTCAATTGTTTTTAAGAAAATCTGTGACCAACCTAAAATATAAGTAATTTATTATATTTATTGCATACAATGGGAAAAGCAGCTTAAATTTATTTTATATGCTCAATACACATTATAAATATTTAACAAATACATGTTAGACACTCAATTAAATATAAGTATGAAGCCCGTAATCCCAGCATTTTGAAAGACCAAGGTGGGCAGATTGCCCGAGGTCATAAGTTGGAGACCAGCCTGGATAACATGATGAAAACCCTTCTCTACTAAAAATACAAAATATTAGCCAGGTGCAGTGGTGCACAGTTGTAGTCCCAGCTACCCAGGAGGCTGAGGCAGGAGAATTGCTTCAACCCAGGAGGCGGAGGTTGCAGTGAGCCGAGATTGCACCACTGCACTTCAGCCTGCATGACAGAGTGACACTTTGTCAAAAAAAAAAAAAAGCATATAATTTCTTAACTAGATCTCTTGAATATTTCTACTTGCCAAGAAGAATTAACAACTTTTACTCTCCTCTCTCTATTCCATTATGGCAATAATGCAGATGCTTTATTTTCAAATAAAAATTACATTATAATATTGACTACAATTTTGAATTATATCAACTCCACCTTCAACCTACCTGAAGATTCTCACATGGCCCACTGAAAGTCAGGAGCTCAATGTGCTTTTAAAACCCCATTTGGGAATTAATGAGATACACAAAATATCTCATGATTGTCAGATTTCTTTATTTCTATTGTTTTCTTAATTAAACTTGGTATCTTTAGGTTTTTTTAAACCCCAATGTCACCAGCTTTGGCCTTAAGCGACTTTTATGTGTGTCTAAAACCAAAACTGTTTTCTACACATTGGAGACAAAGGTACTTCTAGATCAGAAATAGTAGGATTAGTCTTATGAATGTAGTGTTGCTTCAGCACTGCCTTATCCTAATTCAGTATTATAGAGTTTCAGCCCTTCTGTACCTTATTAAAATGCTAGCTTTTAAACATTCTACTATGTATTAAAAATGGTTGGTGTCACTACTTATTGAAGTAACTAAAAAATACACTACCAGAAAAAAATAGTTTTGAAGACAGTTTCAAAATTTGAATTTCACAATTGAGCAATGGAAATCATTCTAGTTAAGTAGTGTGACATAAGGATCCTTTATTAGGTTAAGTGATTTAATAACAAAAAAAAATCAGAAGATGACTGATTAAACACAGGTAGTATATGCCTCTTCCACAGAAAGGAACCAGAATAGTAAGTAGATACATTTCAAACAGATTGGCTAGGAGAGAATGCCATGATTCACCA
This sequence comes from Gorilla gorilla gorilla, assembly GCF_029281585.2. Classification (NCBI taxonomy): domain Eukaryota; kingdom Metazoa; phylum Chordata; class Mammalia; order Primates; family Hominidae; genus Gorilla; species Gorilla gorilla. The sequence continues at coordinate 82,961,357 of NC_073235.2, read as the reverse complement.
GAAAGGGGACAGGAAACACCAGAAGTAAGGAGAGGGTTCAAGGCAGATTGCCCAGCTGAGGACTGACTGAGAGCCAGGAACACCTCCTGGACACAAGAAAACAGTAAGACAGAAACCCCTAGGGTATGGCTTTTATGATCTTGGCTACAGGAGAAACCCTTGACCCACTAGGGCCTTGGTTCTTCCAAAAGATTGCACAGAGATGTTGCTCCAGAAAGGGAACCTACATGGAATCTCACAGGCATCCAAGACAAGAGCAGCCTCAGCCAGTCGCCATTTCAAGAGTCTAGATACTGGGGATCTACAGACCTGGCTGCTGTTGCTGCACTGCTCCAAGGAGAGAGAAGAGAGAGGGGGTACTGAGCATTCCTGTGCACCCTTGGAAAAGTCCCTACCATGCTGCTGTGAGCTGCTGTTGGGACTGAGACATGAGTGGACTGTACTCCCTGCAGCTTTTTACTCTGCTTGCCTGGGACCCCACCCTCTCTGGCTTCAGCCTCAAGGTTCTGTTTTGAGAATTTAAGAGTGGGCTGTGCCCCATCCTCAGGTTGAATTGGGCTGATATAGCTGCAGCTGCCACCCAGCCAGAGAGGGTCAAGGAAACCAGGCCCCGCTATGGACATTTAGGATGATACCCACAGCAATGGGCTGCTGTGAGACTGAGATGTGAGGATACTGCACTTTCCACAGCTTTTTGCTCATGCTGCTTACCTGGGAAGGGCCCTGCTCTCCATGGTTGGAGGCCCAAGGAGCCATTTTGAGAGTTTAATGCTGAAGCAGCCATCACCTGGTCAAAGACAGTCAGGAAAACCATGTTCTCTTACACACACATAGGACAATACCCACTACCCGCTTTGGACTGCTGTGAAACCAAGACTAGAGCAGACCACACTCTCTACAACTTCTTGCCTATGCTGCCCCCCTGAAAGAGATCTTGCACTCTTTGGTCACAAGCCCAAAGCTTGCACCATTTTGTAAGTTTAATGCTGGGCTGTGCCCTGCCCTTGGACCAAGTTTGAGTTGGCGTGTCTGCAGCCACTACCTGCCTAAGGAGGGACAAGGAAACTAAGCTCCTCTATATTTACTTAGGACAGTACCCACCACCCCGCTATAGGCTGCTGTGATACTGAGACTTGAGTGGGCCACACACTTAACAGCTTCATGCCCCTGCTGCTCATCTGACTGTGGGTGTGGCGGTTGCTGGAGGGGTGGGGCATCCTCTAGACACAAGCCCACAGCTGGCACCATTTTGTGAGTTTAACACTGAGCTGTAGTCTGCTCTTGGGCTGAGTTTGACATGTGACAACTGCAGCCACCACCCAGCTGGGGAAGGGAAGGAGCGACAAAGCTCTCCTAAACACACTTAGTATAATACCCACCACCCTGCTATAGGTGGCAGTAGGAATGAAGACTAGCCAGCCAGCCCAACTCATTGCAGCTACCGGGAACACCAACACAGAAGGCTTGGGCCCCACTGGGTTGCTCGATCACTGCTACTGTCATCACCCACATAAGACTAGCTGCTGAGGGGCCTCAGAGCCTGCCCACACCTGGTTCCCTACTCCCTCTATAGCTTCTAAGCAAGCTACCAGCAGGCCCAATAATCAGCCCTCCACAACACACTGAAACCAGAACTAGTGTAAGCTGCTCTGGGGCCTAAAATAAGGCATGTTTGCCCCACTGATGCCACAACTGGAACCCAAAGACTAGCTCAGTTGTTGTTCATAGGCCCCAGCAAAACTTTGCCACGACTTCAACTAATAACTGTAGTCTAAACCACCGAGAAAATAATAAAGGCCACTGACATTGTGTACTGCCAAAGAAACATACAAAGATCACACTATCACAGGCACCCAAAATCAAAAACAAAATATCCTACTTAACCAACAGCACAAATATATTTTTAGGAAAATTTCTCCCCTACAAAAGTAATTTTGAAACATTGGAACAACCAATTGCTACACCAGATGCACAGATAACAACAGGAAGACATAGGAAACATGAAAAAGCAGGGAAATACGACACTACCAAAGGACTAAAACAGTTGCCCAGCAACAGATTCCAATGAAAAAGAATCCCTTGAAATGCCAGAAAACTATTCAAAATATTAATTTTAAAGAAGCTCAATGGGATACAAGAGAAATCTGAAAAGCAATGCAAGGAAATCAGAAAATCAATTGAGGATATGAATAAAAATTATTCCCAGCAGATAAATATTTTTTTAAAAAAGTAAGCAGAAATTCTGGAACAAAAAATCATTGAAGGAAATACAAAATATGTTCAAAGCTTTAATAATAGACTAGACCAAGTGAAGAAAGAATCTCAAAACTTGAAGACAGTTCTTTTAAAATAATCGATTCAGACAAAAATAAGGGAAAAAAAGAACAAAGCTGAAGGCATCACACAACATGACTTCAAACTATACCACAAGGCTACAGTAACAAAAACAGCATGGTACTGGTACCAAAACAGATATATAGACCAATGGAGCAGAACAGAGGCCTCAGAGATAACACCACATATCTACAACCATCTGATCTTTCATAAACCTGACACAAACAAGCAATGGGGAAAGGATTCCCTATTTAATAAATGGTGTTGGGAAAACTGGCTGGACATATGCAGAAAGCTGAAACTAGATCCCTTCCTTACATCTTACACAAAAATTAACTCAGGATGGATTAAAGACTTAAATGTAAGACCTAAAACCATAAAAACCCTAGAAGAAAACCTAGGCAATACCGTTCAGGACATAGACATGGGCAAAGACTTCATGACTAAAACACCAAAAGCAATGGCAACAAAAGCCAAAATTGACAAATGGGATCTAATTAAACTAAAGAACTTCTGCACAGCAAAAGAAATTGTCATAAGAGTGAAGAGGCAATCTACAGAATGGGAGAAAAATTTGCAATCTATCCATCTGACAAAGGGCTAATATTCAAAAGCTACAAAGAACTTAAACAAATTTACAAAAAAAAAAAAAAACATCAGAAAGTGGGCAAAGGATATGAACAGACACTTCCACAAAGAAGACATTTATTTAGCCAACGAACATATGAAAAAAAGCTCATCGTCACTGGTCATTAGAAAAATGCAAATCAAAACTACAATGAGATACCATCTCATGCCAGTTAGTATGGCGATCATTAAAACAACAGATGCTGAAGAGGATGTGGAGAAATAAAAACATTTTTGCACTGTTGGTAGGGGTGTAAATTAGTTCAACCATTGTGGAAGACAGTATGGCAATTCCTCAAGGATCTAGAACCAGAAATACCATTTGACCCAGCAATCCCATTACTGGATATATACCCAAAGAATTATAAATCATGCTACTATAAAGACACATGCACATGTATGTTTATTGCAGCACTATTCACAATAGCAAAGACTTGGAACCAACCCAAATGCCCATCAATTATAGACTTGATAAAGAAAATGTGGCACATATACCCCACAGAATACTATGCAGCCATAAAAAAGGATGAGTTCATGTCTGTTGCAGGGACACGGATGAAGCTGGAAACCATCATTCTCAGTAAACTGACACTGGAACAGAAAACCAAATGTCGCATGTTCTCACTCACAAGTGGGAGTTTACCAATGAGAACACATGGACTCAGGGACGGGAACATCACGCACCAGGGCCTGTTGGCAGGTGAGGGGCTAGGGGAGGGATAGCATTAGGAGAAATAGGTAATGTAGATGATGGGTTGATGGGTGCAGCAAACCACCATGGCATGTGTATACCTATGTAACAAACCTGCACGTTTTGCACATGTACCCCAGGACTTAAAGTAAAAAATAAATAAATAAATAAAATTAAAGAAAACCATGATCCAGCTCCACCTACATGCTGTCTGCCAGAAACTCACCTTACCCATAGAGACACATACAGACTGAAAGTAAAAATGTCATAAAAGTTATTCCACAAAAACAACCAAGAATAGCTATACTTATATGAAGCAGATTTTAAATCAAAATGATAATAAAAGGCAAAGAAGGTCATTATGTAATGATAAAGGTATCAATTCAGCAAAGGAACAATCCTAAATATATATGCTGCCAGCATCATACCACACAAATTCATAAAATAAATATTCCTAGTCCTAAAGAAAGAGATAGACAGCAGTACAATAATTCTGAGGAACTTCCACACCTCATTAACAGCAATAGACAGATCATCAAGGCAGAAAATTAACACAGAAACATTGGACTTAAATCAGACTTTATACCAAACGGACTTAATGGACATTTATAGAACAGTCTACCCAACAACTATAGAATATACATTCTTTCCATCAGCAGATGGAACATTTCCCAAGATAGACCATGTATTAGGTAATAAAACAAGTCTTAACAAATTTTTTAGTAATTGAAATCATATCAAGTATCTTCTCAGACAATAGTGGAATAATGCTAGAAATCAATACCAAAAGAAACTTCAGAAACTGTACAAATACATGGAACTTAAACAGAATGCTTCTGACTGACCACTGGGACAATGAAGAAATTAAGATGGAAATTAAAACTTTTGAAATGAATGAAAATGAAAACACAATACAATATACCAAAACCTGTGGCATATAGCAAAGACAGTGCTAAGAGGGAAGTTTATAGCATTTAATACCTACATTAAAAAACTAGAAAGATCACAAATAAACAACCTAACATCACACCTCAAGAAACTACAAAAACAAGAACAAACCATACCCCAAATTAGCTGAGCAAAGGCAATAACAAAGATCAGAGAAGAACAAAATGAATATGGACCATTAAAGATGATAAACAAAATGAAAAGTTGATTCTTTGAAAAAAGATAAATAAAATTGATAAATCACTAACTAGCCAAAAACATGACAGAAAATTCTAATAAATACAACCGTAAGTGAAAAAGGAGACAGTACCACTAATACTACAGAAATGCAACAGATCATCAGAAACTATTATGAACAACTGCAAGCTCACAAGCTAGAAAATCGAGAGGAAAATGATAAATTCCTGGAAACCGAAAACTTCCTGAGATTGAGCCAGAAAAAAATAAAATTCCTGAGTAGACCAATAATGAAGAACGAGAGTGAATCAGAAATAAAAAATCTCTCTCTCTCTCTCAAAAAAAAAAAAAAAAAAAAGCCCAGGACCAGGTGGACTTTCTGGCCCAGAACAGTCAAATTCTACCAAACATACAAAGAAGAACTAACACCAATCTTCCTGAAACAATTCCAAAAAATTGAGGAAGGCATTCTCCCTAACACATTATCTGAGAACAATATCACCCTAATATCAAAATCAGAAAGGACACAGCAAAGAAACAAAACTACAGAACAATATCCCTGATGAAATTACATGCAAAAAATCCTAAACAAAATACTGGGACATCAAATCCAGCAGCTCATCAAAAAGATAATACTCCATGATCAGGTGCAATTTATCCCAGGTATGCAAGGATGGTTTAACATATGCAAATCAATAAATGTGATACATCATATAAACAGAATCAAGGACAAAGTCCATATGATCAAATCAATAGACCCAAAGAAAGCATTTGGTAAAATCCAGCATCCTTTCATGATAGAAATTCTCAACAAACTAGCATAGAAGGAACATTCCTTAGCATGATAAAAGCAATATTCAACAAGCCCATAGCCAACATTTTATTGGAAACATTCCCTCTAAGAACTGCAACAAGACAAAGATGCTCACTTTCTTCACTTTTATTCGACCTATTACTGGAAATTCTTGTCAGGGCAATCATACAAGAGAAAAAATAAAAAGCATACAAAATGGAAAAAAGGAAATCAGATTATCCCTATTTACTGATGATATAATCTTATATCTAGAAAACCCTAAAGACTTCACACACATAAAAACTTCTTAGATTCAATAAATTAATTGAGCAAAAGTTTCAAGATACAAAATTAATGTACAGAAATCAATACCATTTCTACATACCAATCATCAGCTTGCTGAGGATGAAATCAATAAGACAATACCATTTACAATAGCTACAAAAATATCTGGAAATATATTTAACCAAGAAGGTGAAAGTTCTCTCTATAAGGATAGCTACAAACACTAATGAAAGAAATCATAGATCACATAAACAAATGGAAATACATTCTATGCTCATGAACTGGAAGAATCAATATTGTTTAAATAACCATACTGCCCAAAACTATCTACAGGTTTAATACAATCTTTATGATATTACCAACATCATTTTTCACAGAATTAGAAAAAACAATTCTAAAATTTATATGGAACTAAAAGAAGAACTGAAATAGCCAAAGCAATCTAAGCAAGAAGAACAAAGTTGGAGGCATCACATTCCGCAATTTCAAATTATACTACCAGGTTAGAGTAACCAAAACAGTATGGTACTGGTATAGAAATAGGCAATAGATTAATGGAACAGAATAGAGAACCAGAAATAAAGTCATGTACCTACAACCAAATGATCTTCGACAAAGTCAACAAAAATACAGACTGGAGAAAAGATACCCTATTCAATAAACGATGCTGGGAAAATTAGCCATATGCAGAAGAATGAAACAACTGGACCCATACCTCTCACTATACACAAAAATTAACTCAAAATGGATTAAAGATCTAAACATAACACCTGAAACTATAAAATTCCTGGAAGAAAACCTAGGGAAAACTCTTCTGGATATTGGCCTGGGCAAAGAATTTATGACCAAGTCTTCAACAGCAAATGTAACAAAAACAAAAATAAGCAAATGGGACTTAATTAAACCAAAAAGCTTCTGCGCAGCAAAGGACACTAATGACATAGTAAACAGGAAACCTACAAAATGGGAAAAAATATTTGCAAACTATACATCAGACAAGTGACCAATATCCAGAATCTATAAGAAACTCAAGTAACTCAACAAGAAAAAAAAAAACCCATTTAAAAAAAATGCCAAAGGACATGAACAGACATTTTTCAAAAGAAGACATGCAAGTATCCAACAAACATGAATAAAAATGGTCAACATCACTAATAATCAGAGAAATGCTAATTAAAACAACAATGAGATAACATTTTATACCACTCAGAATGGCTTTTATTAAAAGGCCAAAAACAACAGATGTTGGCAAGGATGTGGAAAAAAGGGAATACTTATTCACTGTTGGTGGGAATGTAAATTAGTTCAACCTTTATGGAAAACAGTATGGAAATTTCTCACATAGCTAAAAATAGAACTACCATTCAATCCACCTTTGCCACTACTGGGTATATACCCAAAAGGAAATAAATCATTATATCAAAAAGATACTTGCACTCATATTTTATCACAGCTCTATTCACGATACCAAATATATGGAATAAACCTAAATGTCCACTAACAGAACTGTATAAAGAAAATGTTGCATGTGTTTGTGTGTGTGTATATGCATGTATATACACACACACCTTGGAATACTACTCAGCCATAACAAAGAATGAAATCATATCCTTTGCAGCAACATGGTTGGAAGTGGAGGTCATTATCCTGATTGAAATAACTTAGAAACAGAAAGTCAAATACCACATTTTCTGGCTTATAAGTGGGAACTAAATAATAGGTACACATGGACATACAGAGTGGTACAATAGGCATTAGAGACAATACTTGGGAGTCTGGGAAGGGGATGAGGGTTGAAAAACTATCTATTGGGTACAGTGTTCACTGTTTGGGTGATGGGTGTGCTCAAAGCCTCAACTTCACCACTACACACTACATGCATATAAGAAGCCTGTGTTTATACTCATTATATATATAGAATGTTTTTTAAAGGTGAAAAAACATCAGCCACATTTCTTTATGGCCACAATTCAGGTACTTCAGTGGTCTCTGTCAGTGAAAAGAGCTTAATATTTTCTAAATAATATAATAGCATCAGGTACTCTATTATTTCATTTACATTTTATCAATAAGTTGTTATATGAAACAATAAAAGAGAAGACAAAACAGTAAGTTACTTATGGGATTGTGTTATGTGCAATCTGATACTCTACATTCACCTTTTTAACAGGAAACTGTTCATCTAAATTGGATATTTCCTTTTTTAGTCAACAAAGTAATCAGAATTCATGTCAGCACACCTGTACAAGATGCACTTTAAATTGAAACAACAAATAAGATAATCTTGAGAAGCTGAAATCCTTTAATTTTTCAGAATTTTTTTCTGTTAAATATTTCATTGTATTATGCTGTATCATTTAGAATCAAAACACCAGCCTGTCATATTGCTTTTCTTTTTTATATTTATAATATAAGGCATCATCTAATTTTGAATATAATCTTGAATATACTCCAAATGTGAGAAAAAACACTTAGAGATAGCAATAATCATGATTAAAATTTGGCTATGCAAATTCAGAGAACTTATTCTGAAATGATGCAAACATGTATACATTAAGCCACATTGTTTTTACCTCTGAAAAACCTCCTGATAAACACCACTGGCCAAGAGTAGCAATTCACAGCTTCATTTCTATTTGCAAGTCATGATGTATAACACATTAAGCAGACTATGCATATATACATATATATATAAATATATCAAGCAGACTAAGTTAAAAATAATAATCAACATGTCCATTGCTGCTCTTAAGAAGTGTTCTCAGATGTAATTTTGACTGAAAAGAATTCTATTCGTATTCTATATGCACCCGTAGCAAAAAGTGTTGAAGTATATGAGACACACACACAGATATCCTTATTACATATACCTAATTTAAAATGTATATATAATTATTGATGGACTAATAAATAAATATTTCTCTATGCTACAGCTTATAGAATTGGTTATACCAAAAGTATTTAAGGAAATAAGAAAACTAAGGTGCAGTGGGGTACAATTTCTTGGTACTTTTTTGGGAAGAAAGGCTGTGGTAGAAGTCTCCTGACTGTCACATTATATGCCCAGAGAGCTTTGCTATATTCCTAAAGTGTTTAAATTAAAAATGCATTCCTAAAAACTGCATTTTTCCCTAAAGTCCTTAAAAATTACTAAATAACCATGTCTGAACAACATTAAGTTACATCTTGAGTTTATATGATAAGCTATCGCATCTTGCTTCTGTGAGTCTTACATTGCCCAAGAATTATTAGTCCAGTTCACATGGAAAGAGACATATTTTTATTTACTTGGATTCAAAAGATTCTTTAATGTTATAAACAAATAACACACTCAAAAATAAAGCTTAATATTCAGATTTTACAGTCCTAGGCATTTTTCCCTTTAACTTTAATATTAATTGCTTTCTGAATGTATCATTACTTTTAAGATAGAAACGTATAAGTTCAAATATTTAGACACAGGAGACACACTCATGTGCTTCCACAGATATAAATTAGATATATGCTTATCATAATAGGTTGTAATTGCCATTTTATTTGTCTAACAGCTCAAGAGACTACAAGTTCTATGGAGACAAAGATCATAACTCTTTTAATCACTATTGTAGCTACAGTGCTGGTGTTATATAGCTGGCATATAAGTGATGATCAATACATTTTTGTTGAATTTTTATTCATTCATTAAATACTTATCAGACACCTTCTATGAGCAGTATGATTGGCAGTAAAGATTCTGACATGAACATAACTGAGAAGCTTAAATTCACAGGAAAAATAAAACACAGTGTAGCAAGTGCAATGATAAAAAGCACATTATTTATCAAAGTAATAAAGAAGAAAGAGGACTTAATTCTTTCTGGCATAATTTGTGAAAGACTCCTGAAAGAGGTCACACCTGAGCCAGATTTCAAAGAAGAATGGGCTTTCGCCAGGAAGATCAGTGGGGAGATTTGACAAAATTCTAAATAAATGGTGCAGTATTTGAAAAGGCACACTGGATATGATGATAAAAATTGACAAAACCCACATCCCTAAAACATAAAATAAATTAGCTGTTAAAATATGTGGTAGTTCTTACTCCACAAAGAGTGAATTACCACTCCAAAAATTTTATCAACATCGCCTTAATACTGCTATTGCTTGAAACTATGATCCCATAGAATTTTATATTATCACTATTAGACCTCCATTCTAATTTAATCAGTATGTCCCACTTATCAGCATAAGATAAAGAATTAAGTCACTTTCCTTTTATTCAAATTAAATGATTCTGAGGTTCTAGTCTATCTCTTCAGAATCTTCTCCTTATTGATTGCTTTAAGCCCCTCAGGGACAGTTTGCTTTTCTTTCGTTTAATTTTCTTTCTTTTTCTGTATATATATATATATATATATATATATATATATATATATGTCTATCTTATATATGTAAATATACATACATAAATATAAATATATATATATAGAGAGAGAGACAGAGAGAGAGAGAGAGAGAGACAGAGAGAGAGAGAGAGAGAGGTCTCTGTCACCCAAGCTGGAGTGCAGTGGCGTGATCATGGCTCACTGTAGCCTTAAACTCCTGGACTCAAGGATCCTCCCATCGCCGCCTCGCTAGTAGCTGGGACTACAGACATGCATCTCCATGTGTGGCTAATTTTAATTTTCTTTTTGTAGTGACAGGGTCTTGCTATGTTGCCCAGGTTGGTCTTGAACTCCTGGCCTCAAGTGATCCTCCCACCTCAGCTTCCCAAAGTGTTGGGATTAGAGGGGTGAGCAACTGTGCCTGGCCCAGGGATAGTTTCTTAGTCCAAAAGGTCTCAGGAAAGCAGCCTCTGTCAGACAAGAGTCTTCCACCCTGGCTGCAATACTGTGGTTGCTTCCATAGGACTGGTGTTGTAACCTGGGCAGTCTTCCCAAGAAAATATAGTGCAGGAAGGTCAGGTGTTTCCTAGGGGACCATGTATAGTAACTTGGTACACACTAAGCCCAATGCATGGTGAGCTAGCTTCCAGGTACAATTTATGCCCTAGTATAGATGGTGTTTCTTGCCTCCCCACCTGGTCCTGGGTGAAGGAATAAAAAAGATGATTTCATGCTTAATTCTCATGATTCCATGCCACCTTCTTCTTGAGTGCCTAACATGAAAGTTGTTTAACAATACACATCTTTCTATTTATATACGCAAATATCCACACAGCCTTAAAAAAAAAAAAAAAAAACTAAATCAAGCCCAGATCTAGAAGGGTTGCCTGTTTCAGCCACATGTTATACCATGAATTATATCTTTGTATAGTGTCCAAGAGTGTTAAAGTTTCTCGCCTTTTCTAGCCACGCCAGTGATCACCATTTCCTGTCCTTGGGTGAGTGATATTTCTATCTATAAAAATCCTAAATTCAATTTGTCCTACACAATGCTTCCCAATTAAACTTATTTCTTAAAGTGTAACTCTTCTTGCACCAATTAAAAATTTATTTTGGCTCTCTACTGCATGTCAAATTGTGGCCATATGCTCTAGTTTTGAGTCTTCCTACTCATATTACAGCATAACACTTCACGTAACCATAGTCTCACATATTCCTATAGTGATAAGGAATTATATATCTCCTATTGCCAATCCAATCCAATCTAATCATTTTATTTCATTGATGAGGAATCAGACTAGAATTTTAAAGTTCTATTAGCATAGGTACTTCTCACATTCACTACCATATATTTAATGCTGAAATGACTACCTGGCCTATCAAAAGTGCTTGCTAAATATTTGTTGCATGAGTTAAAGTTTAGATTCATTTTTCTGTTTATTTCCAAGCTACAAATCAAAGTATGTATACAGGATCTGATTATCTCACCACACCCAAAGTGAGTATTGAAGCAAATTAAAATAAAAATCATACATCTACACTAATTCCCCTAATATCAAGGTGCACAATATTATTACTATTTCAAAAATAATAATAAATATTTATTAAACATTTAGCATGTGCTATATTTTGAATGATTGTCCCCTCCAAACTCATGTTAAAATTTAAAAATTGCCATTGATAGTATCTGGAGATGGCACCTTTAAGAGGTGGTTAGGTCATAAAGTCTCCACTCTCATGAAGTGACTACCACCATTATCAGGGGAGTAGGATCTCCCACTCTTGCTCTCTCTCTCACCTCTCTTGGCCATTCTTCCATATGATGATGCCTTCAGCCTTCAACACGCCTTCAGATGTTAAGACACAGCAAAAAGGCCCTCACCAGATTCTGGCACCTGGATATTGTACTTGCCAGCCTCCAGAAATGTGAGAAATACATTTCTGTTTACTTTAATTTATCCAGTTTCAGATATTCTGTTATTGCAGCACAAAATGGTTAGGCGTTGTTCTGATATTTTAAATATATTAACTAATATAATCTACAAAAAAATCCCATAGTAGATATTAGTTTTATGTCAATTTTACCAACAAGAAAACTGACCACAAAGAAACGAAATTACAAGTACACTGGGAGAAGAATGTAAGAAAATTTTGTCTGTAACATGTGTAGGAACAGAAAGTATTACAGGTAACTAACTACCAGTTATCCAGGCTTAGTATCTGATTTCATGGAAATGCCAATATGAAGATAGCAAACTTTGAATGAACATTTAGGTTTGGGGGTGTATATGTGTACTTTAATGTGTTTGGTTTGGGTTTTTATGTAGAGAGACCTTTAAGATATCCAAAGAAAAATATTAGGATGGCAGTTGGCTTAGAGGTCAGAAGAGAAGCCTTGAATGAGGATATAAATCTGGGAGTCAATGACTTACAATTTATATAGTATCTAGCTATGACACGCACATGCATAGTGGCACATCCTCATACATATATACATACATACACACACTCAGATACTAATATATAGAACTATGTCATGCTGAACTATAATTTAGCCCAGCTTCTTAATTCAGAAAATACTGTCTTTTAATATTAAAGCTTAGGGATCTATATTCATTAAGTTTAGCTACTTGTAGCAGAAACCAGAATACAAGTATTTATCAGGTAACAAGTCAGGAAGAAGGTATTTTAGAGCTAGCGCTGGTAAGGGCCTCAAGTTTCTTATAGTTTCCTACTCTCCCATCGTAACTATGACATTTGTATTTATTCATTGTGGTGTTACATTATTCTGGGCAGGGATAAGGAAGTGCAAAATAGTGCACATATCAGGAAAGCAAAGCATTTCATTTTTTTCATGGCCACCCCTAGAAATAAAAGTTCCTGGGAAACCAGGTTTTTAATCTGAGCATAATGTAACCCCAAATAAAATTGAGTTTATGTTTTTTAAGAAAGGGAGCGTGAATATCAGATAGATATTTGACATGTGCTGTGATTTGAATGTGCTCCTTGCAAAATTCAAGCATTAAAGCTTAATGGCCAATATGTTAGTAGTAAGAGGTGGAGGCTTTAAGAGGGGATTAAGTCATGAGGGCTCCAGTCTTCGTGAATGGTATTAGGTGGCCTTACAAAAGTACCTGATGGAGCAAGTTTGTCTCTTTTGCCCTCCACCTTCAATCATGTGAGAGCACAGTGTTCCTCCCCTCTGGAGGATGCAGCATCAAGGCACCATCTTGAAAGCAGAGAGCAGCCTTCACCAGACACTGAACCTGCTGGTACCTTGATAGTGGACTTACGAGCCTCCAGAACTGTGAGAGAATAAATTTCTCTTCTTTACAAATTACAAATTAGTCTGTGGTATTTTGTAATAGCAGCACAAATGGACTAAGATAGCATGTCTGCCAGAGAGTTGTTGGGCTTTAGAGCTTTAACAGAATTTGAAACTGCCTTACCACAATTTTCCAGATAAGATTAAAGTGATTTGCTCCAGGCTACATTTTGAGCAGGTAGTACTGGCAAAAAATAAAACTGGTAAAAGCAGAACCTCGGTGTGCTGGCTGGTAGTACATTTATCATATCATACTGTAATATCAATTGCCTAAAATTTTATAATGCAGTCCACAACCTATCCCAGAGCCCTCTATGTTCCACTTAACTCCCATAGTTCTCTGTATGAATGATCATTATCATATTTATCACACTCTTCTGTAATTATTTGTTAGTGTGTCTACTTGCTCTCTAAATTAAAAACACCCTCTGGAGCAGGCATCATGAGTTATTCATCTTTCTATCCCTTTCCTATCCTCCTCCCACTCTTATTCTCAGAGAACACTCAGCATATTGTAGATGGTTAATAAGTTTTTGTTCAATGAATTAACTTCACATAGAAGAATATAACCTCATGATTATATTTTAGTGTTGCTGATGGAAGGATATTAAATTTTTACAGTGTTGATTTTTAACCCAACAGCCCCCAAGCCATTGACTAAAATCATTAATACATTATTATCATCATAGTCTCAGGGCTAGTGAAAGTCATCTGATTCAGTTCCTACATTCATGTAATCGTCTTTATCATCAGAGTCAACTAAGGACCAGAGAAGTTATATTGCCCAAGGTTACAAGATCAGTAGGTGAAAGGGAGGAGACAGGGCACAGGTTTCCTTCTTCTTAGGGCTATTTAGTGTCATTATTGTTGTTTTCAGTACATCACATTGCCAAAACTTTATTGTAATGATATATTTCACTTTTATATTTCATATGTTCAAAGTCTAAAATGTGCTATGCTATTTTAAAATATTGAGCCTTTGATATATCTTTGGGTGAAAATGCAAAGGTTTTCACAAGTATGATATTGTATTTGAGCAACAACAAGTGTGCCAAAATTTATTATCACCATTGAACTTGAGTTTTTCTATTTCTAGGGATTGATACTCATAATACATCTTTAGTGTCCCTCCAGGGCAGCTTAGATAGTCTACTTTTGGTTTATAATGGAAAAAAATAGAGGTTAAAATAAAGGCCAGAGCAACTGTCAGAAAGCATTAGTCTTGCTGCTCTATAAACATATCCATTTACTTAAATTATGCTGGCTCTTAGCATCCACACTTTTGCTATATGCAACATAGTTAACACTATTTTCTCAGCACTTTACTCACTTGAAAATGAGAACATGTATTTTATATGATTAAATAAATTAGACAAGGCTAGGCTATGACATATAGTTCTTGTCTGCAAGACCTAAATGAAATCAGAGAAGTCTATTAAGAGGTAGACAGTAAACATAAAGACCATCAGGTGCAGAGCTAAACATAATCTCATGTATTTCACATAGATATTTCATATCATATATATCAAATCTGTCTTATATATTTATAGTAATCTTCATCTTTTTTTTACTAGTAGTCATGTAAGCACTATTTCCCCTGGACATAAATGCACTCAATATAAATTTGTTGAATAAGAATGATTTTATATTTCTTTTTCAATTCAATGCAACCTACAGTGCGAGTGAAAAATCTGGAAATTGTCTGAACAATGAGAAATAGTTGGGTAAGTCAAACAGGATCAATTGGCGTTTGCATGTCAGGGTTATGCCCCTAATCTATTTAAAGAGTTAGAGCCTGGGATTCTGTTTAAAATATATATTCTTATTTTCATACTTGATCCTATTTGATCCTCTCCAAAACCTCGTAAGTTAAAAAACAAGAGCAGGTTTTCTTATTTCTAGATGATGAAAATTAGGCTCAGGAAAGTTCTACAGCCTATCTAAATTCTCATAACTACTAAGTTACAAAATTGGAAAGTCAGAGGGAATAAAATCCAGGGAATTCTGCTTTGAAATTCTGGGCTCCTTTTACTTCACTACATTTTCCTGTCGTTAGAAGTGTATCAGTCTGGGTTGGGGGGGCAGAAAAAACACACATCATAAGAGTTAAGCTGATGTTTTATAGATTTGTTTTAATAATTATTTTTTAAACCTAGTTTGGTTACTAAACAACTATACTCAAGACAGGTAATCACTTAAAACCTCAATCATTTCATAAGCGTATGAAATACCTGAATAGTAATTAGTTCTGTTACAGAATTGCTTTGATGTGCTACATTTAATGATTATTATATTTTTAAATTTATAATTGTCTAATATCGACTTACCTATTGCTATGGGAAAAAGAGAACTTTTTTGTTATATGTATACCTTCTAATCCTGCCTTTACATTGCTCTGTGAAAAGCTGATTAGGAGCAAAGTCCATTAAGGTATATACTAAAGGAACTGTGGGAAAATAAGTCAGAAAACCAACATAGGAAGTTAAATGGGAAATAAATTTTTTAACATCTGTTCATTCTTTTTAAATTATATACATTTCCTTTGCAAAAAAAAATTAGAAGTCAGTTATAAACGTGTAACAAGAAGACTTATTGTGAATAATTCAATACCTTCTTGCATACACCACTGCTCTCTCATAACCAACCTGCCCTCCAAATAATATTATGTAGACTACCACTATATTTGTATTTGTTTAGTGCTTTAACAATTTTTTCCCATATATTATCTTTTTTTTTTTTTTTTTTTTTTTTGAGATGGAGTTTCACTCTTGTCACCCAGGCTGGAGTCGAATGGCACAATCTCAGCTCACTGCAACCTCCGCCTCCCGGGCTCAAGTGATTCTCCTGCCTCAGCCTCCCGAATAGCTGAGTTTACAGGTGCCTGCCACCACGCCAGCTAATTTTTGTATTTTCAGTAGACACTGGTTTTCACCATGTTGGCCAGGTTGGTCTTGAACTCCTGACCTCAGATGATCCACCCGCCTCGGCCTCCCAAAGTGCTGGGATTACAGGCATGAGCTACCGCACCTGGCCATCTTTTTGATCTCTGTATATTAGTTGTGTGTCCTTTTATGTCTACATACCTACTACATTTCACTGATCATCCCTTTGTCTAAAATGTAAGCTCAGGAGTTATACTTATATCATAGAACCATGTTCAGTTTTGAGAATATAAAGAGTATAACATCTTAGCTAAGCAAGACGATAAATGTCCTGAGCATCATGCAATTAATTTCATGACAAATATGCCATAAATCATCCAGAATCTCCTCATTTTCTTATACCACAGAGACTTAAGAATTTCAGAAATGTAGTGATGTTATCATCATCCTTTGGTATTCAAAGTTGAATCTTGTTACCAATATCCTCATCTCTATCTGAGGTTGCACCTGAAAAATGTTTGAAACTCTTGGCCCCACACAGACCAAGTCCTGTAACTGTTAATGGCTGTCATTTAAGGGTCTGCGCACCTCTATTTTTCATGCCAAGAGCTTTAATTAAACTTTTGAACTCTACATGCCAGGTTAGTTGATCTGCTGCTATTCTTCCTCCTTTGTAGAGCTCAATTTCTCTGCTCAAAATTATGTAACTTTGTAATGTTTCTTCCATTCATCTTCATCCATCCACACATTCCAGTATTTGTGACTCCCCTGACTACTACTCTAACTAAGATCTGCTTTATGGAATTAGTATTATAAATATTACTTAAATTATTTTGTAAATTTAAGGCACCTTACCCCAAGTGTTTTAATAGCATGGTAACTCTAATTCTGGAATGAAAGACTCTTGAAGATATTGAAGGCATCAAATGAAAAGGAAAAATTCGTAAGATGGTAGTGATGAAAAAAGTAAAGAGCTGAGAACTTGGTTCTGGAGTACAAATTTGGCTGATTCCTTATCCAGATTAGAATCTGACCCTAAGAGCATTTTTCTCTATTCTGATCCTCTGACACACATTCTAGAAAGATTAACGGTGAGATCTTTGACACTTTAATTTAAAGCCAAAAAGCAATATTTGTGTTAAGAAGAATAATGTCAAACTCAGTAGCAAATGCAAAACATTTCAGCTATTTTATATCATTTAATGCTAGAAATATTCTGAAGAAGGAAATATATTCTTGGAAAAGAAAATATTGGAAATAGAGACATCCCTGGAAGAAAAGGTAATATAATTTTTAAAGTGCCTAATTCAAAATGATTCAAAAGGCACAGAACCTTTTCCCCTTTATCATTTTGCCTACATTCTAAAATGAAATCTTGCCATTTTTATTGTACTTAGGACAAGTATTAGATATGTTATTAAAATATCAACCTAGAGATAAAAATGGGTCAAAGGCACACCTTGATTTTTATCATTTTATGCCTTGAAAATTACAACTTAAAATATACAGTTAATAATCTTCTTAATGGACTACAGAAATACCAGTTATGTATATATCCCTTCTGATATACACTCTGTGGCAGAGTGTATCTTCCAGATATATACCATCCTACATATGCTTCTTACAATGTAACATCAACACTTCAGTCAAGAAGTGAAGTCTATTAAACATATCTCTTTTCTTTCTCTTTCCTTTTCCTCATTCTCTGACTTCTCTCTTTTATCTTCAGCCACTCTTGGAACCCAGCCAGCCACTCTGCTGTCAGCAAGTCCACACTAGCCATGTAGAAAAATAATACGGAAAGTTCCACATGGAGAGAAACTAACTCCCCCATTCAATAGCTAGTCAAAACAACCAAGGATAAGCAATCCTTCAGATGATTCCAGCTTCCAGCTATTGGGTCTTCCAACTGAGGCCTCAGATACTGTGGAAAAGAGGTAGGCTATCCCCTTTGTTCCCTATCCAAACTCTTAACCCACATGATCCATCAGGATAATAAATGGTTGCTTTCCTCAAATACATTTTACATAATTTGTTATAGAGTAAAAGTTAGCAGAAACATTATCAAATTAGAACTAAGTACTTGGTGTTTTTGTTTTCTACCCTTGGCTTTTGTCATGAGCGCAATTTTTGATTATTATTATTTTTTAAATAATGAAGCAGAGTATTATGTCATCTACTTCATTCATTCCTTGATTCTGAATCTCCTGGCCAGGTTCAATACACTTCCAGAGGTAGCACATGGCAAAACCATATTTCAAGACTAAATGAGCAATTTAGAAACAACATGGGAACATATTTTGCAACCCTATCTGTGTTAGTACCCAGATGTAGAGACATTCAACTTATATCAACATACATTCAGGCCGGGTGTGGTGGCTCATACCTGTAATCCCAGCACTTTGGGAGGCCAAGGCCAGAGGATCACTTGAGGTCAGGGATTCAAGACCAGCGTGGCCAACATGATGAAACCCCATCTCTACTAAAAATACAAAAATTAGCCATGCATGGTGGTGTGTGCCTGTAATCCCAACTATTCCAGAGGCTGAGGTGAGAGAAGCTTAAACCTGGGAGGTGGAGGTTGCAGTGAGCCCAGATCATGCCACTGCACTCCAGCTTGGGCAACAGAGTGAGAATCCATCTCAACAACAACAAAAATACATTCATTGAGTATCTGTACGTGCAAAAGAAAAAAAAAACGAGTGGATTTATGTTAAGTAATTTGTACAAGGCATGCACTACTAGTTTCTTAAAAATGTACAACAATCTTATTACATAGGGCATCACCACAGATGTGACTCAGAGAAGTTAAATAACTTTTAAGATCTAACTACCAGTTGTTGGTTGAGTCAAGATTCAAACTCATATCTGCATTATGACAAATATATGACTTTTGCACCTTACCTTGTTTCTGTAATGGGATAATAACAGTAACAATTTCAGTGTTTGTCACATAAATTCAATGAAATTCATGGAAGTTCCCTAGAACATAGTAAACAATAAATATTAAAAATTAATAGTATTTTTATTATGTCATTTTTTTTCTTTTCTACTTGGTGCTAGATATTGTAAAAAACAAAACTTAGTAACACGTAGTCTTTACCTTCACTATATTTGCAATATAGTGTTGGGAGTGTTAAGTTGGATCTGTAATGGGTTAGGCATTGTATAAATACACAAATAACTGTAATGTAAAATAAGTTGTAATAAATGACTTAAGACAGGTATAAGAAAATGACTATATTCAGTTGAGATATCAAGAAATGTTTTATGAATATGATGGTGCCAAAGATGAATCTTGATGGTTAAGATTTTATTTTAACAGAGAGAAAGAGATACTAATTTCATGTAGAAGGAACTGCATAATGAATGAATATGCAAACATTGGGAAATTTCTCTAAAAATTCTACAAAGTTTGGTATTCCTGGAGAAAAGAGCTCGTTAAATTTTTAAGATGGAAAGATTGGATATATTTATAAGCTAGGGGAAGGAGTCAGTAAAAATTTTAAGAATAGAGACAGAAAAATGGCTATTCTAAAAAGAGTAAGAATGGAATGGGTCGAGGAAGGTGGGAATGCAATTGTCCCTGAAAAGCAAGTGAAGCACCTCATTCTCAGAGACTGTAGAAAACTGGGATTATAGATTAGGTGACTGTGTATGAAACGGTAGGGAGTGGAGGAAGAATGTATATGATGACTTCAAATCCTCAGTTTGATAGGAAAGGAGATTGTCTGAGTGGTGGAAGAGAAGAGGGCTTGAAGAGGATGCAGAAGGTTTAGAATGGTTTTGAAACTGAATAAAATAAGCAATTGAATAAGGATACATGCAAGGATTGAAAGTATTGTTCCCATGGTAAGTATTTATTGTTTATCTCCCGTGTGTTAGATTTTGAAAGCACAATAATAAACAAGGTAGACACTGACTACACCTTCAAGACAGAGATTAGTTAAGTAAATGAAAAAATTACCATTCAATGTGATTACTGTTCAGGAACTTTGAATGGAAAGGTGTCATTTGAATATCGATAGGCATTAACCAAGCAATGAGAGAAAGAGGAGTAAAGAGTGCTGCAACACACAGCCTACTATATGCAAAGACCTACAATTACAGGAAGTCTGGTATATTCTATTTCACTGAGTATAGTGCCTTCTGGAAGTTCAGAGAGATACAGTTGAGGTGAGGAGAGGAGAGGCTAAAGAATAAGAAGGGAGGGCCTGACTATGTTGGTCTTTATATAGTACAGCAAGGAGTTTGGACTAAACTCCCAAGACATTAGAGAAACGCTGTATGGTTTTATACAGGAGAAAAATCAGCTCCAATCTACATTTTGAAAGATGTCTTGGTTAAAGCTCTCCGTGGCAAAAAAACAGAATACTGCTAGAGCTGACTTAAGCAAAAAGAAGAAATTTATTAACTATATATTATACAGTTTTTCAACCTTTTCCATATCCTGGCACAGATGGAAAATGATAATATTTATACAGTACCCTGGGGAAAACAGACAAGGCTGCTTGTGGCAGGAGGCAAGCAGCCTGGGGACTCCAGCTGCCCTGAGGCTAGGGGGTCAATATCGCAGCATACATCTGCAACAGACCAGCTGGAGAGCTCAGAGCCACTACATGAAATTATAGACTCAGGGATAAATCATGCAAGCAGAGACTGGCTGAGCCTCATGAGGCTAGGAACTCTAAAGCCATCAGAAGTCAAGTCTCTTTTCTCAGCCTCTCTCTCTGTCTGGGGCAATGTGGTTCTATCTCTGCTCCTTTTGGTATATAGATGCTTCCTTGTGCACATGGCTGAATCTGCCTCATATCTCCCACATGTGCAAGTTCTTCCAGTTAAAGTATCCAATTTAAAAAACCTAACAGTCCTTAATGTTAACTCCACATTTCCAAGAAAAAGAATCTGATTGAACCAGGTGTCTATTCTGTCTGCATCTTTTGTTATCAGTAAGAAAGATGCCATATAATAAACATAGAGCCATGGAGGCCCACTGCCATGTGATTGGAGGTAATTTCTGAGAAAAGCTGCAGAAGCGGGCAGACTCTTGAGACCTCAGAAGAGTACTCTGGCTACAACAGGAAGCATGTCTAAAGAAAAGACTATATGGGATTCATAGAGATGCATTGAGAAGCTGTTCCAGCAAGCCAGGAAAAGTTCAGAATGGCCAAGGCAAGAGTAAGAGTATTAGTAATACAAGTACAGAGATTTGAGCAATAGTTTCAAGGCATAATTAATAAGATCTGGGGTTTGGTTATTTGAAGGTATAAAAAAGAAAAAGAGCCAGATTTCTGGCTTGAACAATCAGGTGAAGGGGATGGCATCTTTCACTGATCGGGGACATGTGGGAGGAATAACAAGATTGAGAGACAGAAGAGTTTCACCATTGGATTGATACGTCCAATAGGCAGCTGTTAAGAGATATTGGAGCTCAGAAGGGCCATCTAAGAGGAATTTAAATGTGGGAGTTTTTAAAATAATGACTAAAGTTTTGGAGTGAAATTGTGCAGGTAGAGAGTTTAGGATGAGAGTAAAAGCTAAGAAACAGTGGAAAGGACCCCAGGAAAAAAACATAGTTTGAGAAGTGGTTAGAGTAGGAGAGGCCTCCAAAGGAGATTGGGAAAGAGTACCAAGATGGGAGAAGAAAGCACAAGAAAGAAAGAGGAAACTGAAAGACAAAAGGAAGGATTTTTTCTACAAATAGGGAGAAAACAGTAGTGCCAAATGTTGCTAAGAAGTAAAATAGAATATAAAATAAAAAGAGCTCCACGGATTTAGCAATAAGTGCCTTGGCAAGGCAGCCATCTAAATAGACGAGTGAGTACAAAAGCCAAAATAGAAAGTATTTAAGAGTAAACGGGAGATAAAAAAGTAAAGCTTTAGCAAGAGTCATGAGAAATTTGGCTGTGAAAAGGCAGAGAGATATGCCAATAATCAAAGAGGGTTATAAATTGAGGGAGGGTTTTGTTTTGTTCTTAAATATGTCATATTAATTCCATACAATGGTGTATCTGGCAGGCATCTCCAAGCTAAAGAGTGGAGATGAAATGGCGGCAGTAACTCAAAAAGGGTGCCAAATCTTTTCTACCTGTGCCTAAAAACGCAGAGGATAATGCTGAACTGCAGGATTTAGAAGTTCATTCTCTGGTCACTGAATGTATCAGGTCAATGAAGCCTTCAATGTGCCAACAGAGATCATGGTCAGGTGGACCCATATATGAACTCCACCAACACATTGAGAGGATCCTTGCTGGAAAGGAACAGGCTATTCCTAAGCCAAAATCTGGTGTTTCTCAGAAGAAAAAGATAACCCAAAAGGAACTGAAGAGGAAAATTTAGGGCAGGAAATACAAAGCACACAATTAATGTAAATAAAAAGAAAATAAAAGGGAAGGATAGGTGACAACTGATATGAAGTATAAGATAGAGAAGAGATGTGTGTGTGTGTGTGTGTCTGTGTGTGTGTCTGTGAGTGTGTGTGCATGTTGTATTGCTTTTATAGAATGGGAGAGAACTAAGAATTTAGGAGAACTAAGAATGGGAGAAAACTAAGAATTTAGGATTATGCCCAGGACATAGTAGATACTCAATACATATAGTCATGAAAAAAAGAAAAAGGAAGGTAAGGAGGGAGGGAGGGAGGGAGGAAGGCAAGGAGAAAGGGAGGAAGGGAAAGAAGGAGGCAGGGAAGGTGGGAGGAAGAAAAGAAGGAAGGAAGAGAGGAAGGAAGGAAAGGAAGGAAGGAAGGGAGGGAGGGAAGGAAGGAAGGAAGGAAAGAAGGAAGGAAGGAAAGAAAGGTGTCTGCAGGCTCAATACAGGGACTCCCTGAAAGTTGATGTCATTGAAGATATACCAAAAAGAATAAATATGTAATGGACCAAAATCCCAGTGTAGATTGAAAAGTATGATGTATAGAACCCATACATTTATTTTTAAACCGACTGAAAAGTGGCTTTAATAGGCAAAAGATTTCTAAAGAGAAAAATATACATAAAAACAAGGATGAAAATATCTGAAATAGTAAGACAAGCCCCAGAAAACAAAGGCTGATAACACCAAAGATAACTGTAGTGTCTTTAGAATGGTGCTGATGGGGTGAGCTGAGCTACTCCTCCTTGGCTTTCATAAACAATAAAGTAAAAGTAAAACATAGTTCCCAGAATCTGTTGGCTATTTACACAAGAAGCTAAACTATAATCTCTAATGAAAACCAGATGTGACAGAATGTTGAATTGGACTGTTTCACTCCATTTTGGGGCTGAAGCCTCAAAATAATAAAAATCACATTTGAATTTAGGTACAGCTAAACATGCATGACTTCAAAGGAGTAGTCAAAACCCAGTTTTGTGATTGTTAATCTCTTATCCTCTTTTAGTGCATAAAAGATTTGGAAGTTCGAGAGAAAAGTTGGATAAAAAAGGATCTGTGTAGCGAGTTAATGTTCTCTGGGATTCTCTCCCCAAGAGGGAGAAGTCAGAGAAGAGGTGTCTCTTTCTCACTTCACTCCTGGGAAATTGGGTTTCTTGGACACTATGAGGAGAGTTTGATGTTTCCCTGGTGCTTCAGGTGACACAGCAGGTGGCTGTCTAAGAAATCAAGGTTCATAACAGTGTAGTGAACTAAGTGCCCTGGGAATGGAGAAAGGTGGACAAGACTGCACTGAGTCCAGCCTGCACTCCATGTTGTTATGGCAAAGAGGATGAATGTTTCCTATGGACCAAATGTGGGTCTCTTTCAACAGAGAAAACACGAGTATTTTTAAGACCATCCCTTAAGGTATAAAAGAACTGGACCAGAAAGAATTTGGAGGTACTCTTCTGGAAGCAGACGGGGTTCTAGGGACAATATAAGAAATCAGTTCAAGAAAAATGTTACTTCTGTCAAGGCTACTACTAATGAGAAATCCTCAAAGACTACACTCCTCTGTGGAACTCACCAAAGTGATATATGATGAAAACGATTGCAGTGCTCAGAAAGTGGTGACACCAAACAGCTTAAATTCAAGAACATATCTTGAATGTTTTCTCTGAGTGAAATTTTTATGCCCTTCTTAATTTTACCTCCTTTGATCTCATCCATATGCCAATTGTGGAAGGGTCAGAAACTGTTAGAAAGATGGAAAAGGGGATGGAGTCTCTAGATTGGGAGAGAGAATCCTGCCAACCTTTTTCCTTCATTTCCCACTTCAGGAGACCAAACTGGGTAGTTCCAAGGAGAAACAAAACTAACCTAATACTAAATTTGAAGTGTTAATTATTATACCTGAAAGAATATATTAATTATGGGAATGAAACTGTGATCTATGCCTTGAAGTGGCTGGGAGACTTTTCATTATTCTGTGTGTGACTGGGATGTCATGGGTTTGCCCAAGATTTTGTCAAGGGGCAGGCTAAGTACCAACCCCATGCAATAGGTCTAAACAGTGAACAAAGGGAAAAATCAATTGGTTTCTCATTGTCTCACAAGAACCTCTTCTTCATCAAGATGTTTACACAGTATTCATAATCCACCCACTACTTTTTCTGTTTTCCCAAGCAATAGAAAAACAGACATGTCTAGTATCTTAAAAGTTTTACCTGTCTTTAAACTTGAATTTAAAAAAGCAATAAAGCGATGAAAAAAATCAGGTGAAACCTGAAGTAATTTTATTTTATACAATATTGAAACAGGTTCTTTTCATTTATTTTCTAGAAGAAGAGAGTTAGAGAAAGTTCGTAGGAGAACTATATGATATGATAGTTCTATATGATATAATCTTCTGTGATATAATCTTCTGTGCAGAATATAACCATACATACATGAATCACTTTCCTCCTTTAATGCTATTTTAATGCTTATTCTAGAAACATATTTTATTAATTAAATGAGCCCAGTGAAACACATTTGTTAGGAGAATAGTTATTATGTGAAATGTTAATGTTAAGGGCTATCTCTTCTCTGGCTAACTGCGGTTTCACAGACTAAATTATTTGTTCTAGGTAAAGTCCCATGTTGTTCGCTTTCTCCTAATACAAGCCTAAATTATAGAATGCTGATATCCATAAGAAATACTTGAGGAAATGAAAGCAAACATCTGGAGGTGAACTAAATTCTCTCCCTATGCAAGGCAACCAACAAAGTACTAAAGTTGAATACTAGAATTTGAGGAGTCTTCCCTATCAAAATCAACCACTGACATTCATGCAGTGACTGCTGTAGGCATTTGAAAATCAAGCAGGTTGGCATTGACTGAGCCATTCTTGCAGTAGAATGTTTCTGCCATGTATTTTTCACCAACACTTTTTGTAGAGGTCATTTAAGGCTTTAAATCTTAGAGAAGTAAAAAGTAAGTTTAATTTTTTTCCTGTGACAGATACACTAGTTCAATTTTTCATCTGAGGCACAATGCTCTCTTTTCTCTTTTCTTATTGTGGTAAAAACATTTAACATGAAATCTACCCTCTTAACAAAACTTTTTTAGTGTACAATGCAGTAGTGTAAATTTTAGGCATTAAGTTGTACCTCAGATCATTGGAACTTATTCATCTTGCAGAACTGGCACTTTGTATCTTTTAAATAGCAACTTCTCATTTCTCCCTACTCCTAGTCCCTGAAAATCATCATTCTACTCTCTGCTTCTATGAGTTTGACTACACAAGATACCTCATATAAGGGGAATCATGTCGTATTTGTCCTTTTACTGGCTTATTTCACTTAGCACAGTGTCCTCAAGGTTCAATCTTGTCATCTCATATGGCAGGATTTCCTTCTTTTTTAAGGTTGAATAATATTTTATTGTATACCATATTTTCGTTATTGATTCATCTGGTCAGTGGGCTTTTAGGTTATTTTTTCATCTTGCCTATTTTGAATAATACTGCAATGAACATGGCAGTGCAGGTATCTCTTTAAGATAATGGTTTAAATTCTTTTGGATATACACCCAAAACTGGGATTGCTATATCATATGGTAGCTCTATTTTAAATTTTTTGAGAAATTTCCATACTGCTTTCCGTAACGGCTGTATCCTTCTGTATTACCACCAATGGTGTAAAAAGGTTTGAATTTCCCCACATCCTCACCAATGCTTGTATTTGTTTTCGAATTGCTATCCTGACGGTGTGAGGTGAAATGTCATTGTGGTTTTGATTTGCGTTTCCTTGATTATTAGTGATGCTGAGCATTTTTTCATATGCCCGCTGGCCATTTGTATGTCTCCTTTGGAGAAATGTCTATTCAAATCCTTAGCCCATTTTTTAAATGGGTTATTTTTTATTATTATTATTATTATTTTTTTGCTACTGGGTTGTAGGAGTTCCTTGTATATTTTGGATATTAATTCCTTATAAGATATATGGTTTGAATATTTTCTCCCATTCTATATGTTCTCTTTTCACTTTATTGATTGTTTCCTTTGCTATACAGATGCTTTTGAGTTTGATGTAGTTCCCCTTGTCTAATTTTGCTTTTGTTGCCTGTGCTTTTAATGTCATATCCAATTAATCATTTCCAAGGCTAATGTCATGAGGCTTTTCCCCTGTGTTTTCTTCTGGGAGTTTTATAGTTTCAGGCCTTATATTTGAGTCTTTAATCTATTGTGAGTGGAGTTTTATTAATGTGTGAGATTAAAGTATATTTTCATTTTTTCTTCATGTGGATATCCAGTTTTCCCAACACCATTTTTTTGAAGAGACTAGCCTTTTCCCATCATGTATTCTTGGAACCCTTGTCAAAGATCAATTGATCAATTGCCTGTATACGCATGGATTTATTTCTGGGCTTTCTATTTTATTCCATTGTTTTAAATGTCTGTCTTTATGCTAGTACCATACTTTTTAAATTACTGTAGCTTTGTAATATATTTTGAAATCAGAACATGTGGTGCCTACAGCTTTGTTCTTTCTTGAGATTGTGTTGGCTATTTAAGGTCCTTAATGGCTCTAAATGAATTTTAGGATAGATTTTTCTCTTTTTGTAAATAATGCCATTGGTATTTAAATAGTGATTGCATTGAATCTGGAGATAATTCTGTGTAGTATGGCCATTTTAATAATATTAAGACTTTAAATTTTAATAATATTAAGGCTTTCAGTCCAAGAACACAGGATTTTTTCCATTTATTTGTGTCTTCTTTAACTTCTTTTATCAATATTTTATAGCTTTTAGTGTAAAAGCCTTTCACTGTCTCTGCTAAGTCTATTCCTAAGTATTTTAGGGTTTACTACACGTAAGATTATGTCATCTGAAAACAGATAATTTTCTTCTTTTCTAATTTGGATGCCTTTTATATATTTTTCTTGCATAATTGCTCTGGCTAGGACTTCTATGACTATGTTGAATAGAAGCAAGAGTGGACAGTTTATCTTGTTCCTGATCTTGGAGGAAAAGCTTTCAGCTTTTCACCATTGAGTATGATGCTAGCAGTGGGCTTTTGATGTATGGCCTTTATACTTTCCCTTTGCTGAGCCTGTGGGGGATGGGTTATGGTGACTATGTGCTAGTCCAAACATCATGTTTATTCTCATTCTCCCCCAGGCATTTAGAATATGCTATATCCTATAAGTGCTTTGACATGAAAGAGATAAGAGCAAGTGCCTTGGGAAACCCCTGAAAATTTTGAGGCATTGCATATGCAGTCCAATTATTTCCCTCCCCAGGGAGAAGCTGGGAACTAGGGGTTTTCTTCTGATCTTCTGGTCTTCTGCCAAGAGTAGAGGTGACGGTGAGATGATATCTTGAACTTTCCTACTGGTTTCAATGTGGCTGATTTTGCCCTGTACAAAAGGGCAGTGGAAGAGTGCAAGAGCCTCTCAACTAGTCTGTGGACTTCTAACAAAGGAAATTTGTATATGTATTGTTGAATTGGTGTATTTTTTGGGTGAACGAGAGTCCAACTTTATTTTCTGCTATCTTACTGATATCATTCCTTCCATAATGTTAATTCCTTCCATAATATTTGTGTTTCTATGACGCTGAATTTTTTGCTGAGTTTGAATAACAGAGTAAAAGGGAAAGATACAGTAATAATTTTCTTATAATAATTTTCTTGAAAAATTTACTACAAATATTAAATATTATGTCTACTTAAAGTCTTACCTGTCTTATTAGACATTTCTTTTAATATGTTTTCTTTCAATGGTAGTTGTTCCTTAATGCTATTAAGTAGAAAGGACAAATATTATGGTCAAGGGGCCAACTGGGAACAGAATTTAAACTGACCTGAATTCAAAAGTCTGATCTAAACTCCAAACAAGTATTCTTTTTATGGTCTACTGAATGGAAACACTTCTTATTCATCATAAATCTAGAAGTCGCATCTTCAGTCTCTACTTCTAAAATCCATTTCTTAACTTGACATGGGGTAGGAAAAGTACAGAGGCAGTGTTTCTTATTACCACTTAGCAGTGGGTAACTTCTTCTGGGAAGAAGTTAATAACTGCTTAGCTTGGAGTTTTTATCTTCTTCCAGAGAATGCCTTTGCATGGAAGCAATAAAGTAACTTCCCTCTGTAATCATTAGAAATAAAATATACACACAGCATTGGAACTAGCAGCCCATTTGTTTCCTCTTTCTTGTTTTCTCAATTCATACTCCCCAGAAAAGGAATATATAACATCCACAACCACAGAATACATCTCTTATTCAAAATGGAACCAAGGTTCTCCTTTAAGTACCAATGTCCTTGCAATGGCAGTTACCTCCCTACTCAGTAAGTCATTTTATTGCTAGGATGTTGAGAAAAAAATTCATCTTAAAAGCTCTGTTCCACACCAAAAAACATTAGAAATTTCATGCCAGAAACTTGAGTACTTTGTGGCCCATGAAGTTGGAACTCCATGTTTCCAAAATTGTATTGTAATTTATGCCCTCAAAGACTTAGTTTTTAAAACAAGAATTTGATATGGTTCTGCAGGAATTCCTTTGGGCCTCTTCCCTTTCTTCTTGGCTTTCCTACTGCATAATGCATGTCAGATTGTTCACAGAAACTCTTGGACCAGCTGTGCTATTTACCGTGTTGCCTTATTTTTCATGCCTACCACCTGTTAAAGCCCTGTGATTTCAGATTGTTCATTCATTTCATATATTACCTCTGTAAATTATAAGCAACAAAAATAAAGGTAAGCATCATTTCTGAAGGCCTTGATTATAGTATGAAGTTGGAATTTAGTAGTTAACACAAGAGACATGGACCTGGTCATTTATGTCCAAGTAGAAGAAAAAGATGTTAAACCACCATTGATATTAATTATTTAAGTACAATTGAGGGAAGTGCTATGAATGGTGGTATGTGAGACTGTGAAAAGGGCCTAATGGTGAATCTGTGCTAATTTGGACTGTTGGGTGTCAGGGAGTCAATGGGACAGGGGCATTCCAAGAAGAAGAATGACAATGTGAGGAGCATGAATGGAAAGTACTGATACACTTCAGGAAATTAAACAAATCATGGTAACTAAAGAGGGTGTGAAGCTCTAGGATTCCACAAGATGTTACTAGATTGGGGAAAAAACAAAGAGGAGGGGGAATTTGTTTTAAACTTTACATACCCCACAATGTTTGCACTTGCAGTGATGGATTATTACTGAATGGCCCCAGCAGCAGTTTCATCAACAGTCTTGTAGCTCTGTAAGACAGTGTGCAGTAGGACTGTGCTCATTTAAACAAGTGCATTCTCAGTTTCTCTGTGAGATAGGGGAGGTCAATGATAAAAGGTGAACACTATATCACACAAAAGGGAGAACAGTAGATTGATGACATAAACATCTCCCTCTCAAATTGCCTACCACAACCTCTTCTTATTGTCAATGATTGGCTGTTAAAGGTGACTAAGCTCTATTTGTGCAATACAAAATTGTGGGGAAATTTTTATTCTAAAGAAGGTATTTTTGTGTGTCATGACTCAGTTTCTCTCATGCTGCTTTGCTGTTGCTATAAATGTTGCAGAATAAGGATTATGTAGGTTAGAATTGAATTACATTGTGAATTTTTCATATTTCTGTGATTTTTTCCTTCATTTGTTATTACTATGAATTGTATGCTTGTATTCTCCCAAAAATGTATATATCGAAACCTTAATCCCCAGTGGGATGGTATTAAAAAGTGAGGCCTTTGGGAAATAATTAGGTCATGGGAGTGAAAGAGTCATGATGGGATTAGTGCCCTTATAGCAAGAGAAATGAGAGCACTTTCTTCTTTTTCTGCTCTCTGCCATGTGAGAGTGGATACAAGAAGATAGTCTTCTGCAAACCAGGAAGCGGGCCTTCAACAGACACTTGCTATGCCAGTACCTTGATGTTGGATTTCCCAGTCTCTGTAACTGTGAGTAATAAATGTTTCTTGTTTAAGCCACCCAGTCTATAATAATTTGTTATAACAGCCCAAATGGACTAAGAGGGTTATTTATTATGTCATTTTGTTTTAAGTTTCATCAATGTTTACATTGTCCAAAATGTCAGATATTCCATTAAGGTAATTTTTGAAGACAAAGTTGAGATGGTAGAGGAGGATTTTATGGATAATAAGAATTATAAACTTCTAAGTCATTTCACTGTACTAGTGCAAAAAGGAACACAAAACAATTTCATTACATTAAAAACTAGTTATCAATGGGTTTTACATGGATTGTTTATCCAAGTTGTATTCTATGGTGCAGGTGCATCATTTGCACATCATTTGCTGCAGGAAAATTAAAAAGACATGAGTACAAATCATAGCCATTTTATAGGTAAAGTTGTTGATTACTTTAAATTGCTATTGGAATCTCAGAATAAAAGTGAAATTTGTTTTAAAAAAGTCACATTTAGTGAAAAGGCTCAGGAAGCAAGTTATTTAGTAATTAAATATGTTGCCTAAAAATATGAAAAAATGGATGTACTTGATAAGAACCTAATACTAGTATAGAAATATATAGTGAGGAAAATGATAGGAAGAGTTGCAATATGAGAATTTGAAAAGGTTCTATATTACATGGTATGCTAAGTTATCATATTGTTGACATGCCACAGGATGAGAAGAACTTTGGGGTAATAAACTGCACATCTTCCCAATGCAGGTTGACGACTCAACAGATTTCATCAATAAGTGTCTTGTTGTAGCATTTGTATCATTTCTAAATGGTGGTGAAATCCAAGAAAACTTTTTTCTACTGTATCTATCTTACCCAAACAGCAAATGCCAAGATCTATTTAATGTTGTGCCATCATATGTGGAAACAAAAGGCCTGTCTAAGAGGACCATGTTGGCATCTATGCTGATAGCACTATGCACCTATTGTGAAAAAAATGAAAATCCCAATGTTGTCATATTCATTGCCTTCTTTACTGAAAGATGCTTCTTCAAAAACTCCTCAACATGAAATTAAAAAGTCCTATGTGATGCTATTAAAATGGTTAACTTTATTAAACAAGACCAGTTCACTCAATAATTTTTAGAAACCTGATCAAAGACATCATAAGTCTGCTCCCTACAGAAATCCATATACTTAATAGAGAAGGAGTTCTCTGTAGAGAGTTTGAACTGAGAGCTAAATTGAAGGAACACTTGCAGAAAGAACACAGAGGCCAGATTTTATTAAGGGCTTGTATGATGAAGAATAGCTGCAGACACTAACCTGCTTAGCAAACATTTTTCATCTCATGAATCAGTTGGACAAGTCTCTGCAAGGTTCTGAAGAAAATGTTTTGATGTCAAGTGACAAGATGTTTGGCTTTAAAAGAAACAGAATCATTAGAAACAATCATGTTGAAACAGGAAACCTTGAAATGTTTCCCATGCTGCTTGGATTTGACAGTGAGAAAGGTTATCAGTCAGTCTCTAGTCTTACTGAAATCCACCTGGAATAACCACAGAACAAAATTGCCTTTTTTTCCCATCCCATTCAACACAAGTACCTGGCTAGGTGAGGGCCCTTTCTCTGCCACTCGTGCTCAGTCTAAGAACTTCATTTTTTAATATTTCAGAAATGAAAAGCAAGCACGTGTTTTCCATTATTTTAGTCTATGCATGTGTAGGCCTGTAACAGAGATCAAGAAACTAATGTACATATATAAAAGTTTTATTAACTGTCTAGGCCTATATTTTTGCCTGATATGTGGCTCAGTAGGAAAATGTTTTCAAAG
Organism: Gorilla gorilla gorilla; assembly: GCF_029281585.2. NCBI lineage: Eukaryota > Metazoa > Chordata > Mammalia > Primates > Hominidae > Gorilla > Gorilla gorilla. Next base: position 82,928,839 of record NC_073235.2, on the reverse strand, counting down.
TCTTATATAAAATGGTGCATAAGCTATATTTTTATTCATAGTTCTTTCTCTTACAGTTTTGATAGCCTTACTATTCAACATTGCCAGTAAATTTTCATGTTGAAATAACATTAATTAAAATCAGTTTATAATATTTATTTAAGTGAAATTTACAAAGCCAATTCTCAGAAAAATTAAATCCCATTTTGGCCCAAACCAATTATTTAAAAGAAACTTATTATGGTTTGTCTTATAATTTTTTTTATTTATGAAAATGAGCGAATGATAATTTCAAACACAGTAAGATAAACTTAACTGTTTTTTTAAGTAAAATTTGGATAAAAGGTCACTTTTATCTTTTAATAAAGAAAAATGTACAATTATTCTTGTATGTTCAATATAGCACATAATAAACCTCATTAGCATTTTAAATAGGAAAAATTATAGTACGGCATTTAGGCATACTTGGATATATTTTTTTAAATCAACCATAAAATTATTAAATAAAGAAAAAGCTAGTTTCCTTTACCTACAGGCTGACTTGCATTAGAGTTAGAGCACTTGTAGAGAGGTAGAACAACATGACAGTAGGAGAATATACTGGCCAAAATAAGCAGATCCACAAAAAAAAATCATTCTTCACTCAAAAAGCATTGACAATTTTAATGCATTATTTTATGTACAATTTATATTCACATTAACATGCTATGAACTGTAGATATAATATTTTTATATAGGATTTTCTGAAATATAAGAAGTATTTCAAGGGATCCCAGAGATAAAAACATTAAGAAAGGCTGGGCTAGTACAGAGCAAGTAGAAGGTTGACATATACTAGATGAGGCTCGGGCTGTAGGTAATGACAAGGTCTGATGTGGAGCTAAAGAAAAGTACATGTATTAGAAACTCATTAAAACCAAGAGAACTCGGCCCTATATTGTACATAGAGGAGAGGTTAGGGTTAAAAGGTGTAAAAAATGAGTTCTATGTTTGTGGTTTACAAGACTGAATGGATAATTGTACAATATGAGGTTCTAGTGAATATTAGAAAAAGTCCAAGTTTGGGAGATAAGATCAATTGTTCAGTTTAGGCATATTCATTTTGAGGCACCTATAAGACATGAGAAGGAAATGTGATAAAGGTGTTTGGATAGATAGACCTAGAGCTCAGAGTAAAGGTTTGAGCTAGAGAGATCATGTTGAGATTCTTTTTGATACAAGGACCAGTCAGTTACAGCTCTGATGAAATGACATGGAGAGAAGCCATTGAATTAGAAAAAAATGAGAGCCTCAGAATGAACACTGAGGACTGAATAAGGGACAGACAGAAGGAATGGCCAGAGAAGTATTGGGGAAAGTAAGATGACCGTGGCGCCCTAGAAACCAGGAACAAAGAATGTTTCAAGCAAGAGAAAGTGGTTAGAAATGTTGAACACTGCTAAGGGAACAAGACTAGTCAGGACTGAGCATCTTGCCCACTAGACTTTTCTAACAAGGAAGTAAAAGTCAGCATAAATAAGAAGAGGTGTGTTGAAGTTGTAGGTGCCCAAGCAAAATCAGGTGAGGAAAGAAGTAGGGAATGAGCAAATGGGATGCAGCAAGATAAGAAAACCACGAGAAGTTAGGTTGTGGAGAGTAGAGAGATAGAGGCTAGCTGGTAAGCCTTTCCTTAACATTGGAAGGCCTGAAATGAGGGTGCGAATGGAGGTCCATATGCTGTATTTCTAAATATTTAAATGTTATAAATCAAGTGAACACAGTGTTAAATAAAAGGTCTATCATCCTACCTTTTAAAATGTGTCTTTATAGGAATCTGGAAGGCCAGGTAGCACCAAGCAGCCATTCACACTTAGAAATTTTTAGTCTCCTCAGATTTGTGCACTAGAATGTCCAGCACGAGGAGTGATGGCCCCGAGCCTCTGTCACTGGCCAGTGATTGGTTCTTTCCCTCTGGTCCCATGAGGTACCTCACAGTCCTGCACGAGGACACCCCTGCCTGAATGTCCAAGCTGTCTCCAAGCTCTCCTGAAAATTGCCTCCACTTGACCACATCTCACACCCAGGCGTAGTATGGCCTACACTTGGGAAGGGGAGACAGAAGCCTGTGCAGGTCTTAAAGGTGGAGTTGGGGTCTCAAGTACTTGAAGCATGGCCTAGAAAGAAGGAAGATGAGCTCTGGGTGGACATATCTGCTTGAGCCTGTGGACACCTGACTCTGTAAAGAGCTGCCCCAGTACCTCAAGTCAGGTCTAGATCCTTTAAAGCACAGGGTTTATGTCAGAGGTCTCTCTTCCTTAGTTCTGAGGGCAGTATTGCTAGCTAGAGAGAGGGGTATGTTAAAACCATGGTCACATTTTTCCTCTTTTGAAAACAGACTGTCCTTCTTCGCAGGTAAGTAGAATGGCCTGCTTTTACTCCAACATTTTCTGTTCAACATAATCCAGAGGAGGAAATCGACAAGCTGTAGCACGGCTTCAAATGAAATGGGCTGGTTAAGAAATTCTTGTAAGACATCAGTTTATGAGCTATTTATTCAAGTTCACGGAATAAACAATTTACAAATCACTTTTCATTGAGCTTGATTCAGCACTCTGAAGTAAATGAATATGGAATCTCTATCAGGCTTTCAGTGCAATATCAGCCCGGCCTAAACAGAGGATGCTGAATTTATGCTATAAATCTAACTCTATTTTGCTATATTTTGACTCTACTTTGTTGTTGTTGTTCCTGAGATTCATATAAAGGCTAGATCTACATTAGCAGAATAAATGTAAACAAAACCAAAAACCACTGCAACAATTACTTGCCACAACAGTATATTTCAAGCAAGATGATTTAGGCTTAATTATCCACACAATTAGCTTATTTTTCTGCTTCATTTTAGTTGCATAAAACTGTCCAAACATAGAGATTTTTCTTGGTCTTGTTCTTTTTAAAATTTGACAGTAATAGTAGATAAAAATGTAATGTCTTACACTGTCCCTCTAAATGTGAAATTGACAGATTTTCACCCAAAAAGATTGTCAATATGACTTATATTTTTCTTTATATAAATATAATTAATTTACTAAATACAATGTTTTGATGTAATATTATATCTCATACAGATTTGGGAAATATCTCATTTATCACATTAAAAGAGAAAATACTTTTGTCCTACTACTCTTTATTTACTTAAAGATACAAAGAGGGAGATAAATCATTTAGGGAATCTGTGTATTCAAGTGTTGTTCTACTGTTAGAGCACAAGATAACTAGAAGAAATTATCTGGCATTTATCAAATAATTAGCTATTTTGAAAATTAATAAACTGGAGGAATCAGAGGTTAAAGATATGAAACGAAGCTGTGGCTGTTTATTTAACAATAACGAATTGACCTAAAGGTTAATCAATGAAAATTATTCCCAGAAAGTCTCCTGTTACAGAGAGGGATATTTTAAAATATGGTTTTATATAACTAGATTATATGGTATATAAGTGACTTAGGAATTATTCCCACGTTTCTATTTTTCTCACATTTAAAGCAGAGTAAAATAAGAGGCCCCAAAATACCATTTAGAACTCTCATAAGTTATTTGATAATCAGAATGATTTCAACAATTTTGATTACATTAGTAATTGCTTTTCATGGTTGGGATAAATCCAGCTTTTGAAAAGTATTGACAATAAGGCCACAGGCAGAGGCAGACTCATTTAGTAACAATTAAAAGTAAAGGGAGCAGAGATCTGCAGCCAAGAATCAGGTTTTACTGAGGTTTTCTCCAGGTTCATGGGTACAAATACGTCCATCTTCTTTTTGACATGAAGTTAAAAAACAGAAAGTAAATAGAAAGGTGGCAGGAGAATGTTAAATTTTATTAACCCACTAGTGTCTTTATGCTAAATAATGGGGAATATATATATGTGTGTGTATATATATATTTTATCTTGGGACATACACATAAAATGGCTCTTGCACACAAGACATTTAAAATATCCTTGCCATTCCCCTCATTGCAGAGCACTGATAGTGCATTCAGAATGCTGAGCAGGCAGCAGGCACACATTGGTCTATAAGAAGAAAAAGACGCTCAAATTCAAGGGGCAGAGTGGTAGCACCAGGCAGCCATTCACACTGAGAATGCACACAAAGCATTTTGGGGAAAGTAAAGTCTTTTGCAAAAATCTATCAAGAATAGTTCTGTGCTTAAAGTCATCCTTTGTGTGATTGTGTAAGCCAACGGGGGTACGTAAGAGGGAAAGGCAAAGGCATAAGAACCTTGAAACAAAATGCAGACATCGTGGCACAAGACGAACACGGAACTCAAGGGGATTCTCTCCTAACCAGAATTTTTGTGAGAAGATCTGAGGTTATTATCTATTTTTAATCCAAAGATGAAGTGGAAAGTAGACACTGATAATCAAACTAATACATAGATTTTGCAAATAATTGCATATAAATATACAAACTAGACCCAACAGAGTTATTATTGTAGTGTATTGACTCAATAATATCAAAAAATCTTTTTTGTCATTTTTGTAAAATACTGAGCTAAAAAATCCTGATAATTAGAGAACTGAACCTCAGTATATCAGGCCATTGATTTAGGCTTCTAGTGAAGAGAATGGGGGTTCTGTACCTCATTCAGATGTGGAACAGATGGGGTACATAAACACTGCCTTTAACAAAGTCAAAAGTAGAAAAAAAATTATAAAAGTTTTACAGTAGTCTTTTTTTTTTTATACTTTCAGTTTTAGGATACATGTGCACAATGTGCAGGTTAGTTACATATGTATACATGTGCCATGCTGGTGTGCTGCACCCATTAACTCGTCATTTAGCATTAGGTATATCTCCTAATGCTATCCCTCCCCCCTCCCCCCACCCCACAACAGTCCCCAGAGTGTGATGTTTCCCTTCCTGTGTCCACGTGTTCTCATTGTTCAATTCCCACCTATGAGTGAGAACATGTGGTGTTTGGTTTTTTGTCCTTGCGATAGTTTACTGAGAATGATGATTTCCAATTTCATCCATGTCCCTACAAAGGACATGAACTCATCATTTTTTATGGCTGCATAGTATTCCATGGTGTATAGTAGTCTTTAACTCTTTTCTAGAATAAATCACAATATAAATAGTGTAGTCAATATAAATGTCAGCACACATGCTTGAGTGAACTACAAATATAATTTAATTATTCAACAACTTGAATCAATTGCAAATATCTCAAGATAAACGTGCTTAGTGAATTTCGTTTTCTATTATTCCTTGTTAAGGTTGTATCAAAGTTCCAGGCTGCTTTCATGTGACCAAGCAATCAAGGATAAGAGAGAGGAGCATGAGTTCTTGGGTTCTTTAATCATCTAGGTACAAGGTAAGGGCTAATGCTGAAATAACCCTCAGCTCCGTTAACCTAGAGGTGTGGGCATCTCTGCAAAGGTTTCTATGACTCCCAGTTACCCACAGGAAGCTCATAGTCATTTTTTCTTTGAGGCTGTATACCATTTCTGGGCTTTGCCCAAGATATGGATACAGGAATGCTCCCACTAAGGCCCAGTAACACATCTCTATCTCATTTTTTTCTTCTCCATCTCTTCCTTATGGAACCTAAGGGAATTATTTTCTAAAGTGGAAAATGAGCAGAGGAGACTCTACACTCTTTCCTGTGTTTCTCCCAAATTTATGGCCTAATCTTTGAAAACTCTTTCATCTTCTAAAGGTTTAGATTTTTGGAAACCAAAGTTAGGATGACTCATGGGATTTCTTTTCTCTCTGGATTGTCACACCTATCCCCTGAGGGATTGCACATAGAATTAACTAGCTACTCCAATGAGGAAATTGGAGAAACTGAAGAGAAATAATATTGGTTAATAAAAAAGGTGTTTTTTGCCCCACAATAGCTTTTATGATGAGATAACCAAAAGATGGCCATTTACTTTAAATCCTAACACAGACATACATATAGTCTCATAAAATATTATCATGTGTATGCTACTATAGCATGGCTTTTGGCTTCATATAGCTGACTTTCATGGACTATACAATGCAAGTAATGAATAAATAGTACCTGGAAGAATACCCCGGACTTGAAAAATTGGTATTTAAGATCTTCTCCACCTTACTCTATTCTACTCCATCACAAGAAAGAGCACTTAAAAAAAATTAAACTAGACCTCAAGAATCAAAATATTATGGTTTCCACTTTTTAAATGTCATGTTGTTCTGAGACTTTTGCTTTTAATGACGAACAGAAATTTCTGAAGATGTACAGCAGCCGTCATGACATCAGACAGGAAGAGAGAGCCTTCTGTATAACACACCCAGGAGAGATGTCCTGCAGAGGAAATGTCACGAACAATGTTATGTTGGGGATTTCTCTAAACCCATCATTGCCAGGCACCTGTGCTCCAGGGCATCCATCCAATCAACTGGAGAGCAGGCACCTTGCCATTTCAGCAGATGGGTATTAATGTTGAAGGCAAAGCAACCATGTACAGTATATATTTCAATTATGAGTGTGGAGACTTGGAGTCCCAGTAGGAATCATGTCCACTCCTTTCTGAGCCTATAACAAACTAGAGATTGTATGATCCAGAATGTAGCTTTACACGGAATTAGCTTTCAGGAAAAATACATATTTACAAAGGAAAAAACATATTTTGTATGACAAGTCAAGAGTTGAAGGAAAAAAAGCTGAATATTTTAAAGAAATTTCCTAGGCTTTGTATTTCTACTGAAGCAGCATTGAAAAGGCAGAGAGGAGGGAATATTTCTGCCTCACAGATATATAATGTCAGGACTGACAGAATTGTGAAAGCCTGTAGATTCTTAAATGTCAGTGTGTATTTCAGTTTTTCAAAGTGTTCTAGTCAAACAAACCTGAGAGGTGAAGTGACTTCTGGGATAGGATCTTTTTCCATCTTGGGACTGCATATCTAAGACATAGCTATCCTTTCTGGTCATACTGACTTCAACATTGTAACATTTTAAAAAGGTTGTAAGTAAAAATATCTAAGTTTTACATTGATTAATACTATTCACTGGCCAATTATTATTTCAGGATGTGATAACTTAGCATACTATGTCACTCTGCCTTTGACTACCTAATTTCATTGTTGTTATTATCATCAAAAAATATTGAGATGCTTCCTTTATGTTTTACACATTATCCTGGCCAGTCAGCATTACAAGCAAGTGGCAATACCTGCATGAGTTACAATTATCTAAAGAAATGTCAATTAATTTGTTTACTTCTTTTCATATAATCCTTAAATAAGGGGTTTAACCTATTCTTTCATCTAGCTGGGGTATATATAGAGATTTTTTTTAGGATGACCTAAAACATATCTATTATTGCACATGATACATCATCAGTTCTTATGAAATTATTTTATATACCTAGGATTAGCACATGGGATAAATGCCAGCATATTTTGAGATGCCATCTAGTCCATGGAATCTTTCTAAATTTCTGTTTAGGGAGTCAAGCATTTATTTTATTGACTATAGCACTACTGATATCCTAGTCATGAGAAGCAGTCACAACTCAGGAGCAGAGCGGGAATTAAAAATAGTGGTAGAATTCTTATTGAACCACTCCAATCTGATACACTCATGTATTGGTTATGATGGTATAGACTTCAGGCCGCCATAGTCACCTCAAAACCTGACAACTCAGCTTGTAGTCTAAAAAGTGACTTGAGGCCCTCTACTTTAATAATTCATTCTGGTAACACAGGGACCATAAAAGTAACACCTGCAACACTCCAGAGAATTTTACAGGCAACCAGATGGCCAAACCAGTGGCCAGAGAACAAGACTAATAGAGGCAACAAAGCCCTTCTGCATACTGTCTGTTCAGTGAGGATGGAGAAGCTATGTGTTGAATGTAATTCCTAAGCTTCTCATCATTTCCAGCTCAGATTGAGTCCTGTCTCCCCCTTCTCTTGGAGTCCTAGGGTTGAGTTTGAAACTCCCAGAATGCTGTCACCGTCACCCTGAGAAAGAGGTTGCCGTGGGCACATGACAGGCCTCAGGCTGGCCAGGACCTGCATTTCCAGGCAAGAAACAGACTTCCTGGCCTGTGAGTAACCACTCACATGGATTTACACTGGCACCCAGTGTCACCAGTGCCACTGCCTCCTAGTTATGATAATATTAAAACCATGCAACAATACCTATGCTTAGATAAAACACAGATTCTAGGCTTAGGTAATTATAAAGAGGATTTTCACCCAGGGAATGTCTTGGAGTCATTGGAAAGGAGGGCAGGGAAGAGTAATGCAGGCCATAGTTCTTCATGGTGGAGTGCCGAGCACCCCTGCTCCCTGCCCACTAAAGTGCCACGGGCTCATCCAATCCTGTTTACCAAAACTCCCTCTAAGGGAAGTTATGCCCCATCCCCATCTTTGGGAACCACCACCCTAAAAGGGAAGCATCATTAGCCATATTTTACAGATTACAAACCTGATTCTTAAGTAATTGGCCTAAATATCAAATATCTAGTAAGGGAGATTTAAACCCAGACCTGTTTTATTTCTAAAGCGTAGGTTCTTCTCACTGCACTACATGGTGTCTTTGGGTCAATTAATTGCTCCATATAAAAGGCACAAATAATTTAATTGGGTAGGGCTGAAATTAGGACTAAACAGCACCTAGACTCCAGACCATGTTTAAGGAATTTCTATTTGATTCAGTTTTGAGGAAGGAAAAAATGTCTACAAATTTTTTTAGCACTTCCATCATCCATTCATTTCCTCATGCAGTTTTCCCCACTATCATGCTCATTTTCATTCTGATTTCAAAACACTTTAAAGTGAACACAATCCTGTAAATGTTAAATCAAATAAAATGCAGAACAGGAGCTATAAAACCAACTACTTTAATTCCATTTTATGTACCGTGAGTGTTGCCTTAACTACTCGGACATAATTCCAGCGGTAGCCTACAACAGCAAGGATTCTTCAATCACAGAGCCCTGCTTTTTGTTGTAATCATTACCTTACTTTCTTCTAACCTACCCATCTCCAGGTTCTCCACTTTATCTTGCTCCATAGCCAAATATTCCCTTGCTGAATTTGTCCTCCGAACCTGGGATTATAAAGTAGGAATTATCTTCCCCAGTTAAAAGGATCTTTTCTCATCTCATTCCTACATAACAACCATTAGTATTTTCAGCTTCCTGTTGCAGGGAACACTAAAGTAATGGTTCCCGGCCAGGCTGGTGGCTCACGCCTGTAATCCCAGCACTTTGGGAGGCTGAGGCGGGCAGATCACCTGAGGTCAGGAGTTGGAGACCAGCCTGGCCAACATGGCGAATCCTCATCTCTACAAATAATACAAAAATGAGCCGGGTGTGGTGGCAGGCGCCTGTAATCCCAGCTACTGGGGAGGCTGAGACAGGAGAATCACTTGAACTCGGGAGGTGGTGGTTGCAGTGAGCTGAGATTGTGCCATTGCACTTCAGCCTGGGCCACAAGAGTGATACTCCATCTCAAAAATATATGAATAAATAAAAATTTTAAAACAATAAAGTAGTGGTTCCCAAACTTTAGTGAGCATCAGAATCATCAGAAGGTCTTGTTCAAGCACAGTTTGCTAAGTCCCACCCCAGAGCTTCTGATTCAAGAGGTCTGGGGTGAGGGCCACGTTCTAATAGGTTCCTAGGCATTGCTGATGCTACTGATCTGGAAACCACATTGAAAATCATTGAAGAAACTTCTCCACTGCTTCCGACGGAGGAAATACTGAATACAGTTCATGTAATGACTAAGAAGCTATATATATGTATATTCTTATGTATGTTCCAACAAAATATCAAACAAGATGGTGCTTCAGCATGAAGCACGGCAATAAAAGTTGAAACTTTCATTGCAGTTAATTTTATTTCTTTTTAAGATTTTGTTTTTTAATTGAGAAATAATAATTGTGTACATTCATAAAGTACAAAGTGATGTTTTGACACATATAATGTATAATGATCAGATCCAAGTACTTAGCAATTTTTTTTTTAATCCTTGAACTTCCTGTGAGTTGATAAGAGGGTATAAGTATCTAAACCAAACTTCCATACCTGGAACGTGGCCATTTTAACTCAGCTCTGTATTACCCAGGGAAAATCGTGCTATAATAAAGGTAGTAACACCTAAAACTACAACAATACAATATTAGTAATAATAGCAGGTAATATATATTGAATATTTATTATAGGCAAGGCATTGTATTAAGCACTTTCCTTGAATTGTCTCATTTAAATTAGCCTTGTAAGGTGCAGTTATTATTACATTTCTGTTTTACAGTTGAGCAACCCAAGATGCAAGGAGGTTACATAACATGCTCAAGGTCTCAGAGCCAGAGAGCGTGTTCTCTCCGATCTAAACCCACCTTGCTAAAGAGTCCACCTCAACAGCTCCCCCTCCTCTGCCTCCCTTCATTATGCAGTGACATTGACAAGATCCCTTCAGCCACGAGATACAGGTGTTCATAAACATGACAAATATGCATAAAATATAGACAACTTTGTAGTGCCCAATGATCCCATTGCCAAATAGTTAGTTGCCAGATTGGTGTGATTTTAGAATCCAGAAGTTTGAAAAATCAAGGATTCTTTAATCAGCCTCCTTCACTTTTATCATATGCAAATCTGACCTTTCAGGCATAACGCTATAGGAAAAAATATGTTAACGATTGGTGAGCATGTCTCACATTTTTATGAATTTTGACAGGTTTAAAACAACATTAGGATACTTTATATTAATTTTTGCCATGATTACACAAGCTCGGCTTAACTTAAAACTTTCAATGACCTCATACAAAATATGGTTTGAACATGTAGTAACAGGCAGTTGAGGTGGGAGTTTTTAAAGAATCTGAAAATTACATTAAGAACCTGGCTTTATCTAGCTTCCTCAGCCAAACCATGACCTGAAGTGAGGAAATCTAAGTGAAAAAAAATAATGTCAAAATGAATCTTTTTTTTATAGTTGAAAAAGAAATGCAACAAACAAAACCTGTTTTTTAAATAAATGATTGTAAATGTTTAATAAAATGTCAGTAGGATAAGTGATAAACTATTGTGACTTTAAGAGTCAGAATTAAGTAACACATGTTCTGAAAGGTTAGCCCTCACTGGGGTATCATTTCACTTCATTCACAGTATGGTCTATAAATACTATTTATAAACACAGTCTATAAACACACCATAATAAATAAAACTATCAGTCGTTGAAGCAAAATACTTTTCAAACAAAACTGTCACCTTTTACAGAAAAAGAAACCTATAGTGTGAATTCTTAACATTTTTATGGCAACATTGATAATTTGTTTTGTAATTAACTGTACCTTCTTTGATTTGTAATATCACTTACAGCTTATGTCTGCGTATCAAGGTTTCTAAATAACTCTCATAATAACTTTGGAAAGTGATCTCTTACTATCACCTTTTGAGGAATTTACCTGTAAGTAACGGGAAAAAAATGGAATGTTTCTCTATGTCTTTCTCATGAGACAGAAGGTTTCTACCTGAGGTATAGTTAAAAATACTTTTTTAAATTCATTCATAATAGAGCACTACACTAATACATTGTAAGAAATCAGAAAAAAATATTTGCAGTTAATAGCCTGTCTACAACACGAGGATCACAAAATGCTCACTTCTAAAAAAGAAAAGTAATCTTAAGATTATGCTATCATTTCAACAGAAACTCAACTAACTTGAATTTACAAATTTACCAAGTGTAAAATTTGAAATAGTATTTTCTGCTTCCTTTTCTAAAAGCAGTGTTAATTTTCCACTGCATATGAACAAGGTTCATAAAAGGTTTTGTGGAACAAGTTTCCATAAAAATGGAAAAAATGGCATGTACATTGGCAAAAACAAATGCTTTTAAAAATTTTCCCCAAGTTAAGCTGGTTTGATTTTAAAGGCAGGCTGTAGTAGATGCACTGAAACCTATTTCCTCAGCATTTCTGATGCCTATTTAATTGGAAAAATATTTGAACAGGGCTGAGGCTGGGAAGGGTAGAAGGCATAGAAGAGCAAACACTGGGAATAAAGTAGGGGTCAAGGTAGAGGCCAAAGGGAAAGGAAAAGAGAACAGTGGTAGGGAGAGAAATGAAAACAAATTGGGGCAGAAGCCAGAGAGAGACAGAAGACTTTGTCTAATGGAATAAGCTGCAGGTGAATCAAAAGTGGAAACAGAAAAATGAGATCATGAATTATCTTAAGGATTCCAGGGCATTCAATACCTTGATTACTCTTCTTCCAAGATCATCCAGATAACAGAGGTTCCATCACGTTATTTTTAAAGCTAATATTTTAAAGTTCTAGCCAGCTATATACAAATAACAAAAGAAGTTCATAACATTTTCTAATGATTAACTGGAATGGAAAACACTGGAATACATTTGGTGGTCCTTATTAATATTGTTTCCAATAAACCAGAAAGGCATGTAAAGCATATTTATCTGACAACTTCTCATGTATCTACTTACTAAATATTTAGCAGACATGATCATTTAAAAGTTATGAAAGTAAGTATAAATTTTCATCCTTCAACTTTTTCAAATGTTATTTTCTGTCAAAATAATATTTATAATATTATAGTTTTTAAACAAGTGGCCTATCCCAGGCAAAAGTATAGCAGTCTTTCTCAAAGAAAAATTATCTTCAAAAATGTTAAGGTACTTTCACATTCAGTAAATCATTTTTACCCCAAACAGGTAAACCAGGTAATCAGATGAAGAGGCAAAAAGTCATACTTAAGAACTACGTATCTTGTAATTAATGAATATGTTGATTCTTAAGTAAACCTCAAACTAGCAGAAAAGATGATTTCATAAAGTGTGTCTCCAATATGTTGTGATTATATTTTTAATTGTATATGCTTCAATACCCATCATTAACTCCTATCTGAAAATAATAATCACAACAAAAATACAGTTACTGTTGTAGGATTTTTGTGAATTCAAATAAGGGCAAGATGTAGTTCCAGTTCTGCTCACCGACTTTAGGCAGCAGACCAACCAAACTACTTCCCAAATCTTGAAACAGAACATAATATTTTTCCTTTAAAAAACTTTGATAACTATGATAATTCACATTAATTTCTGAAGTAATGTATGTGGTTGTTAACCAAAGTTCTCTTCTATCTAAACTATGTGCCCATTAAACTTTCATAATAAATAATAACTTTTGGCCATAGATCCTAGCTTTGACCTATTGGTATGCCCAAGAAAACCCTGGCATCTCATTCTCAGTACGCTGAACCCCCAAGTAGAAATAGCCTGCAGATTGTTGCGGGGGGGGGTGGTCAGACTGGTGTGCAGCAGCCCATACACAACAAGCAACCTGATTACAGTGCTTTACTAAGGTGCATTATTTATGGCCCTTGGCAGCTACAAGCTACATTACACTGTATTATGCAAGTATTGCATCTGTGGTTCAGAAATGGAGGAGAAATAGATTTTATTAAATATAGGTCATATTTGATAAGAAAAAAGTAATATATGCAATGAAACAAGATGAGTACTTTAACAATCTATCTAAAAAGCTATTAATAATTATTACTTTAGTGTTGAAGCAGTTGATGCTATTTTTATGCAAAGTTTTGGATCACAAATTATATTGGAATGGGAATTAGGTATTTCTTGTGCTGGCCAGATCTGAGTCATTTTCCACAATCCTTAATAAGAAAATCTTCCACTGTGGGCACTGACCATCTGCTGCTATGTCGACCTAGATATGTGGGATACAAGAGCAGCGCTATACAAGGGTGTGAGTGGTCAGTGTGCTGTACATAGGATAGAGTCCTCACTTTTCCTGAAACCCTCACATGGCTCAAATCCTGTGTTCTCATGCATCACATATTTGAACTCCTCTGCCTCCATTAGGAATAGGTGTTTCCTAGAATAAAAATTACAGTAGGTTTATGCATTTTGTTCCCATTCTGACACTGTTTAATCCTTAATACCTCCAGACACATTGCTCAGACACTAAATCAGATTTTCCCCCAGAACCCTTACAACTAATTCCCCACTAAATGTGTTGAGAGCTCATTAGGTGTCAGGTTCTTGCTGAAGCTTCTGTCACACATATTCTCCTAAAGATCACAATAATCCAATTAGTTAAGTAGAAGCAGTTTCCAGCATAAGATCCCAGTCTCTTCTTTGGTTACTTGGTCTGGTGTTTTCCTGATAATGTATACCTAGGTCAGTATATTTTTCTGTAAGCAGGTTTTATGATTCTTAAGTAGACCTAGAAGAGCCCAGAAGGCAACTGGAAGGGAAAAGTGAGAGAAAGGAAAAGAAGAGGTAATTACTGTCATGAAACCATTCGAGTTTTATAAGACAATACAATTTTTGTAAGCATAATTTTTACTGCAAGTGATTGAAACAAAAGAGCAAAAGGACTTTAGTCTTTTCTGCCCCCATAAGCACTCTCTTCATGCATCTATTATAAAATACAGCAAAATACACTATATTTTAAATTCCTATATCTTTCCCTCTATCATGGCAGGGACTTCCCAATAAATTCTATACTCATTGTGACCAGCTGAACACCTGACATTTAGTAGACTCCTCAAAAATGATTTTTGAATGAATGATGACTGACCAACTGAATGAATGACCAATCTTAAAGCACCAGTGAATGTTTTTACTGTCTTCACCAAGCTCAGAATAGATCCTTGGAAGCCATTCTGGAAAAGGGCAACTTTCCAAGGATGTTTTCAAAAAGACCAACATAAAAGCACGTGTATTTGGTTGGCCTTCTTTGCCACCCTAGGATATAAATTAAATCACATCCATTTTAATACTTAAAGTAATTTCTGGAAAACTTTGTATGCCAAAAACAACAACAACAACAACAACAACAACAACAACAACAGGACCTCTAGTATCTGCCCCCTTCCCCCCTCCATTCGCCTCTACCTTAACTGGGAGGCTTAATTCGTGTGAAACAACCAGCCCTCCTCTGAAACAGATGTCAGGTGATTATCTGAGGCTATAAAAAGTTTCCCAGAAAGCCAGATTGGGGATGATTTGCCTTTTTTGGCTGTTAAGAAATGACGGGTTGAAAATTACTTCTAAAAATTGTTTAACAATCTTATTGAGATGTAATTAACTTATACTACAATTCATCCATTTAAAGAGTACAATCCAAAAGTTTTCAGTATATTCACAGATTGTTGTTCTGCATGTTTTAATGCTTTCCTGCCATTGGCTCCAGTAGTAACCTTACTGGCTCATATATCTGCTCAGACCACAGTTGATTCCTTCAGGAAGGAGAATGCAACTTCTTCTGGTAGTATTCAAGGTAAAGGGTACTCCATGCTTAAGCAACATAGCTTAAACCTTCATGCTTTAAGCTTATAAGTCCAATCATTGTTACCACAATACAACACTTGCCCCAGTGCCAAGTTTCCTGAATAGAAGTAAATTCAGGGTTTAAAACAACCATCCCTTAAGACCTGACTATTGAGCTCTGGTTAACAGTCCAGCCTACCTGTAGTATACATGGAAATGTGCTGCGCAGATCTCACTTCAGAGAAAGACTGCCCAACTGCAAGAAGTATAGTCAACAGATAGCCTTCATCTGTTAGCTTTTTTAGGATATGCTTTAGCTGCAGAGTTGCCTGGCCCAAGGGTCAACTTTTTGGAGTCAGCCAATATCCAGTCACTGGGCAAAGCAGGGATATAAAGGCCTGGCCATTTTGGCCTGACACAGGAAATTCTGATGTGGACAATACTCACTCTAGAACTTTCTGCAGGGTTGGTGGAGACTTCATCAAGCTGCTTTGCAATTTGGCCTCTTCCTCTTTTCAAAAGTGCTCCTTTCCAATCCTTGTCATAAGTGTTGATCTCTAATAAACATCTGGCATCTCAGACTCCATCTCAGTGGCTCAGGAGTAACAGCTGCTCTCAGCAGTGGTTTGAGAAAGCAGGCAATAAGATTATTTTGAAGCTAGATCACTCATACCCACGTGGAAGAAGACCCCATCACTGTTTGGTGTTTAGCACCAATAGCTTGTGGCATAAAGTGGCAGAGCCGTTGTTAAAACTTCCACTGGAGGTTAATTAGGAGGTTTTACCAGTAGAAAGGAGTACACTGGGCTCAGCCTATCTGGTATTTGATAAATATGGAAGAAATAGTAGCTATAAAGATAATGGAATTGTGTGACTATTTCTAAGTGCCATGGATGCTCTACAGAAAGAAACTATACAGCAAAGGGTAAATGACAGCCAACTGAAATCCTGGCATGAAAGCCAGTGAACCTCTTTGGTTACATAAATACAATGAATTTCTCTTCACACACAGCAGAGGGAAGAGAAAGTTGAGAACCACGCCCAGTACCTAATAGTATAAGTGACTTTATTTCAAAGAAAGTTAAATGTAAAACCACAGCAAGCCTGTTATGTGTGGATGGGGGAAATGTGTGAGTTTGCTGGGAAAACCCCAAAGTTGTTGTGATACCTAGCCAATGTGGACTTATAGAAGCCAGGAGAATTTGCATAGAAGTGAATTCTGGGCCGGGCATGATAGTTCACGCCTGTAATCCCAGCACTTTGGGAGGCCAAGGTGAGCGGATCACGTGGTCTGGAGATCAAGCCCATCCTGGCCAACGTGGTGAAACCCCGTCTCTAATAAAAATATAAAAATTAGCTGGGCACAGTGGCGCATGCCTGTAATCCTAGCTACTCGCGAGGCTGAGGCAGGAGAATGGCTTGAACCAGGGAGTCGAGGTTGCAGTGAGCCGAGATCACGCCAGTGCACTCCAGCCTGGGCAACAGAGCAAGACACTATCTCAAAAAAAGAAAAAGAAAAAGAAAAGAAGTGGATTCTGAGGATGTTTGATCAAGAAGACCAGAACATTAAATTAGATAGCAAGCACTTATCGACTTTGGAACGCTTTCTCCAGATGCACCCTAGCAAAGATTTCACTACAGTGTGAATTCACTACTAGGATAACTCCTATAAGCGTAGAAAAATGATGATCCATTCTGAGATCAGTTGAAATGTCAGAATTGTCATGGCAGACAGTGAAGAAAAGAAATCAAGGGCTCAGGGAAGTGGGCATCCTGGAATGAATATATCACATAAGGTTGGAAAACCACCACATGATTACATTCCATAGGAAGGCCAGAAGACATTGTATTTGCCAAGAACACAGGAATGCAGTGATAAGAGGTGTACCAGAAAGTTTAATGGTGGCTTTCCTTTTCAAGTCAACGTTGACAATAGGAAAGCTTGTTACATAAATTGGCTTATTGACAGCAACAGGGGTAACAGGACCCCAAAAAACATAAAATTAGGTGGCAGCATTTAACTTCCGAAACCAAAGGATTGTAATCATTCTAACAATTAGGCAGGTCAGGGTTGCACCCAAGAGAACCTGAGCTGAAAAGAGTTATGGAGGTAGTTAATGCAATACAATATCCCACGTGTCATAGAAATGCATAACCGAAAATGGTACTATCCTAGTTCTCTGGCCCTGTGTCATGTGTGTAGGAGAATTTAGATATCATGTAGAATACCAACTGACCCATTTCACTGGTAACTTTTTATTGGTTGGGCCAGATGAGCAAGAGGTGGCTGGTATATGTGAGGCCTCAATAAGTCATGTGTGCTCTAAAGGGAAGGAAATAAATTTTAGGGACTACCACAACCATAAAATGTTTAGAGTTTCAAAGGTTAGGGGTGTAGCAAGACATCCTCTCCAAAGTAACATACAAATTATCATAGCTTGTACATCCACCATGGATAAAGAAGAACCACACTGGTAGGTTTTTTCCGTCTCTGAAATTGGTGCATTCCACGTCTATATTCAGAATGATATAAAAGACTGTCAGCCTTAAACGGTGTACAGAGAAGTAAAGAGCTCCACAACAGGTCCAAACTGCTGTGCAGGCAGCCCTCGCACTTGGCCCATATGATCTGGCTCACTCTGTGGTGCAGGCAGTATCAGTGGTGTGGAAAGTTGTCATATGGTAAGTTCAAGTGGAAGAACCACAAAGTAGATCCCCTGAAATTTTAGGGCAAAGTCTTGCCATCTGCAGTGCACAATTATACATCTTTTGAAAAATAATTCCAGGAAGGCTAGTGAGCTGTGGTAAAAGTGAAATGCCTGACTATAGTTCACCAAGTGAACATGTGGCCAGAACTGTCCATCATTAGTTAACTCCTGTGAGACCCACCAATTTATAAGTTAGTGTAGACCCAGGAGCAACCCATCATAGTATGAAAGTGACTATGCACAAACAGGGTTGGAATCAGCCACTGAACTCTTCCCTCAGCTGATTTTTATAGCTGTATGAGGGATCTTGTATGACCCATTGAAGAAGAAGGAAAACACTTCTAAAAAACATATTAGGTATAGTGTACCTGTTCATTAATTTTGGATAAAATTAGTGAAGTTATAATGTATTCAGACTCTTGGGCAATGGTAAAAGGCCTATCTGACTTTTCAGGATTATGGAAGGAAAACCAAGTTTGGGGATGAGGAGGCTGTGTTAGATATATGGGATGTCTATTAGATGGATATATATGGGATGTCTATGAAATGGGCATATGGGAATGGGCATGAAATGGGAATATACATGTCATATGTCAATGCTCACAAAGGAATATCAATCACAGAAGACTCTAATCAACTAAGTACACAAAATAACTCAAGCAGTTGGTGTCAGCCAACCTCTGTATTTAACCTCCCCAGTGTTGACTAAGAGAAAAAATGAATTAAGAGACCACAGTGGCAGAAAAGGAGATTATGCATGTGCCAATGCATGGACTCCCACCTTTGAAGTCCAATTTAGCTGCTGAATTTCCACCCTACCAACACCAGATATCAATTGTGGAGCCCTTGATGCAACACCATTCTTCAAGGAGTCCAACCAATCATATAAGCCACCTCCATTATGGAAGTGCCATTCATTTATGCTCACAGGACTAGATTTAACATGTATTCCAGACATGAATTTGCTTTTTCTGCCCAAAAGCCTTAGTCATCATTCTAGCTGAGGGATTATGAAATTTCTGATCCACTAATATGTAATCTAACACAACACTTCCTCAGACCAGAAGACCATTTACAACATAGGAAGTGCCACTGTGGGCCCATACCATGACATTTACTGGCTGTATCACAAACTCTATCCAGATGCTGCTAGTCTAATAGAGCCTTGGAATGGCTTGCTAAATAAGTAGCTAAAGCCCAAATCAGAGGCAGTGCTCTATGAGGATGGGGTGCCATTCTCTGTATATGCAGTATTCACACTGAATCAAAGGATTTTGTGCAGCTTTGTGTGTCTGATAAGAATGCAAGGGCTCCAGAACCAAAAAGTAGAAGCAGGAAAGGCTCCTGTACTACAGTAAATAAAGATCCTTGAACTTGGTGCTTCCTGTCCCTGCAACGGTGCTTTATAGAGTTAAAGGCCCTGATCTATAAAAAGGTCACAATTTCACCAGAGGACAAAATAAAAGCTCTGTAGAATTATTAGTATGACTGTTGTCTGGAGATTTGGGGGGAAAAAGGAGTCACCATATCAGCAGGAGTAACTGAGTTAAATCATTAAGGGTTAGGACTGCTGCTATTCAGTGGAGACAGTGAGAAATACATGTGAGACTCAGATGATTTGGTTGAGTGCCTCACAGTAATCCCTTGCCCAACTGTAAGTGTAAATGGACAGATCCAGCAGCGCAGGCATGAGGAGGACATGGTAACCATAGATCAGACTTCTTGGGGAGGACAGTCTGAGTAATGCTACCAGATACATGACCAAGGACAGCAGACATAGTGCCTGATGGTGCAGGACCTAAAATGAATAGTATAGGAGAAATAAAGTAAATAGCAATATTGGTCCTGAGATCAACTATAGCAGAGAAACTGTAGTTAGTTCTGCTAATTTCCTTCTTTTCTATTTCCCCTAAGGAAAAGTGGCCCACCAGAATCCTGGAGGAGCCGTTACTCAAACATATGTGTATACAAATGACAAAACAGGTAGACTCTGACAGATATAGAGATGTGCCACCCAAATCCGCCTTCAAGTAAGGACTTGCTGCCTTGGGGTTGCCTCAACTGATTAGTTATCTACTGCTGCTTACAAGCTATCCCCAGAATTTAGCAGCTTATAAAACAAGAATTTTATCTCAAATTTATGTGGATCATGAATTAGCACATGGCTTCGCTGGGTGCCTCTCACTCAAGTCCTGTCCAGGATTGTAGTCCAGCTATCACCTGGGGGCTGCAAGTGTATCTGAAAAGTCTATTGTGTGTATTGGTGTAGAGGGGCCACTTCCAAGATTACTGATGTGGTCCCTCAGGTTCTTCACAATGTGAGCCTCTCCAGTGGGCTACCTCGCAACATGGCAATTGGCTTCCCCAAACTGAGTGATCCAAGAGAAGGTGTGAGAGGAAGCCTCACCCAAGATCATGGCCTTTTTAGGAAATTCTGTGACTGAGACACATTCTGTGACTGAGTAAGCTATGGCTAGAAAGGCCCAGACACTTCATTCTGGCATGGGTCACTCTGACGAATAATACCTTGAAGCTCCATGACAGGTTGGCCCAAGCATCGTCAGGCATACATGACACTCAAATTCTTCCTCTGGCCAATCCTGCTTCCTCTTTTCTTTGTCTCACAAGAATTGAGCCCTAATTTTGTATTTCAAAGTCTATCTCTGTGTCTGCCCATGGAAAACCCAATCCTTTTCCTTCCTGTATAGTAAAATTCACTGGGGGAGGGGAGTATTTTATTAATTTCCTACCCTGGCTGATTGTTTTCCTGCTGGGAATCTCCAAGTCCTCTGATATGGTTTGACTCTGTGTCCCCACCCAAATCCCATGTCAAGTTGTAACCTTCAGTGTTGGAAAAGAGGCCTGGTGGGAGGTGATTGAATCCTTTGGAGTTCCCCCTTTAGAAGGGACGTCCCCTTTGTTGTTTTCATAATAGATTTCCAACCAGATCTGGTTGTTTGAAAGTGTGTAACACCTCCCCCTTCACTCTCTCTCTCTTTCCTGCTAGCCATGTGAAGATGTACCTGCTTTCCCTTCACCTTCCACCATGATTTTAAGTTTCCTGAGGCCTCCCCAGAAGCAAAAGCCTGTACAGCCCACAAACCATGAGATGATTAAACCTTTTCTAATACACTACTTCCTCGTCACTGGCCAGATCTAGAAACTAAAGGACAGGAAGGGCCGTTCTCTCCCATACCACAAAATGGTCTTGTTCTATTTTTTTCAAGTTGGAGGGTACCTCCTGGCCTTATGTTTAATTTGTGTGTGTGTATATGGAGGTGATAGAGAAATTGGGGAGAAGTGTTCAGAGACTTTCCTGGAATTAAGGAGTCCATGTTACTCTTACTAATTTAACCTAAAGACACAAACAACTTATAGTTTTCTTTTAATTTTACCAAACTGATGTACTAAACAAATAATGTTATCATATTAGAGGTTTTCTCATAAAAGTGCATGGAAGTTGTTAGGAGGCATATCCAATGAAACAAATAACTTGGTTTTATTTTTGTTTTTGTTAATAATCTAGTGATTAAAAAATTTTTAAATTTGGAATGCACATACTACTTATGTTCCATCTAAAAATATATATTCTTCAATAAAATAAGAATTCTCCAATTCTTTGAAAAGTACACAAATGATCAAACACAGTACACACAATTTAGAAGCAGAAGCATAATAAAAATGCAAATTAATTCAAAGGTCCATAATGAGATCATTTGGCCATATGGCCACTAATGAAGTTTCTAATTGCTAGAACATCAGCACCCAAGTCAGAAGGCAAAGAGGAAAAATTCTACTGTTTTTTAATTTCCTTAAAATTTTTTGAATTTTAAGAAATATTTTCCATATCTGAAACATTTTTACACCAAAGAGTATTGAAAACCTTGCACTACATGAAGTTTAAAAAAAAGTTTGAATTATAAATAATTCTCCATGCTGTAGGATGAATAAAAAATTAAAATGTTATATCCATAATTTAGCATACAAAATGTATGCCAACAGGGATTCTATAATGAATAAAATTAATTTATTCATTCATCCAAGAGATTAATTAGCATCTATAATGTGCCAGGAACTGTTCTAGGCACTGGAGAGATACAGCAGCAACCAAAACACATATAAACCCCTGTCTTCATAGAGTCTTCATTCTACTCAGGGAGACAGAAAGTGAAATAATACATTTAACAATAATAAAACTAGTACATTAAATAGCAAAAAGTTCTAAAAATAAAAATAAAAGCAGAGGAGTGATATGAAGAGTAGGTATGGAGATATGTAAATGGAGATGTTTAAATTCTGTGTTGAGAAAAGATCTCACTGAGAAGACAACTTGAGTTGATTTGGGCTTCCTCCTGGGGAAGAGCCCTCAAGGGTGGAGGCAACAATTGCAAAGTCCCTGAGGCAGGATTCAACCTGGCACATGTAAGAAATAGCAAGGTAGCCAGTGTGGCCATTGAGGAGTGAAGGAGGGTAAAGTGTAATGAATACATTCTGAAAAGCAATGGGGAGGAGGGGAAGGTCATATATACCTTTAGGCCTCATTGGCTTTACTCTAAGGGAGCAGAGAAGATTTAGAAGGGTTTCATGCATAGATGACATGGCAGGATCTTATTCAGGCTTCAGCAGAATCACTCCGGTTGATGTTATGAGTAGTAAAAAGAGGCAAAATTAGAACCAGGGAGGCAAGTTCAGAGCTATTGCAATGATAAAGGTGAGAGATGATGGGGACTTGCCCAGGACGATGGCAGCAGTGCTGGGGACAAGTGGTCACATTCTGTAGTACATAGGATTTCCCAAAGGTCCAGATTAAATGGTGTGGTTTTTAGTGGTAAAAACCATAATACTAAAATATCTGTACTTGCATTTTATAAAACATGATTTATAAAAAATCATGGTGCTAAATTTGTCTGTGACCTTTACTGTCTGTTGGCTTGTTTTGCTCATTTTAGCAGAGACATATTTCTGAAGTTTAGCACTTAACACTGGCCTGTAGATGATGTCTTATTGATGAAGCTTTTGATTATGTCCTAGTTTGATATTGAATAATAAGAATAAAATGTTCAAGAATCTATAAACTTTTGACCTATTATCATGTTAAAGATGGTCCTTGGAGGAAAATACTATTGAATACATTCTTTACCTGAGTCAATTCTAGGTACGTAGAAATTAACAGTTAGCTGCCAGTTAAGGAGCAGAAAAGGGGCAGGGCAGAGAGCTGACTGTATTTACAAGGGGCATTTACACATTTTTACTAATACAACTACCCTCACCCCTCAAAGGTGGAATCTTTGACTCAACAATTGTTCAAATACCCAGCAAAATTTTGCTTTACATTAAAATCCTCATCATATTTGCAGAATGATCAAACATTATTTTTCTGATTGAAAAGAACCAATACATGTGACAATCTATGACAACTCTTTGTGAAGTAACCTAAGGACCCTTAAAGAGCCTTAAATATCCAGCATTTTTCTCTAGTATTCTTCTGCTAGTTTTCTGCATGTTTTCCCTTCCCTTTCCTCTATTCTCTCCTGTCCCTGGACTCTACCCATGTGCCAATCCTCAGTGCTCAAGTGACGCTTCCTCCATGAAAAATTCCCCATTTTTTTCCAATCAAAAAGGAATCTTTTCCCCTCCTCTCCTACCAGTGTCTATTTCTTTTGTTTCTCTCTTTGCCTTTTAAAATGATTAGTATCTTCCTTCCCTTTTCAATTCCTACCACAGCCATTATAATATAACCTTTCTACTCTCCAGTTTCCAGAACAGTGCCTTGTGAATGTTTTTTTATTTTATTTCATATCTAGTGGGCCTGTGTTTATAATTAGATCTAGCCAAAAATGAATGCCAATTCTTCAAACACTTAGCATTGTGGTCGATATTAGGAATATTAATGCCAATTGTATTAAGTTAGCTCACTGATGATTCTGGAGGAGAGCCTAAGTAAAGAAAGCCAAATTATTAGCATTTTAAAATGGCCAGAAAAGAGATAAAGACTAATGAGGTAAGAATAAAGTGAGGTAGTCATTGGACATCAACCAGAAAAAGTAGATTCCCCAAACAAGAACAGGAAGCAAGCTCTGGACTAGTCTAAACATGGAAGAAAAAAATATAAAAATAAAACTTTGTGTACAGGATTTAATATCAGGAATATCAAATAAAATTTAAATATCAGAGAGGGAAAATGAAAAACATTAAAATTAAAATGATTCTAGAGATGTAAGAAGATGACAGAAACAAAAAGAATGAATAAATTAAGAAACTAAAGGCAGTTCATTCATTGTCCAAATAGCATCCATGGATATAAAAAATCAATTATGTGTTTGAAACATTTGTAATCAGTTCACTGCAGAATTTCATCTATGGATATCTTTCCCAAAATAGAAATATAATCCTGATCATGAAAAGTTGAAGTCAAAGTCAAAAACATATCAGTATGCCATATTTTGGAAGTAGGCACAAAATTCCTGGAAAGAGTTCATTGCTGTTAATATAGGGTAATCTAAGATGAACCTCTTTAAAATAAGTTGAAGAAATGAGCTAACATACAGCATCGGATTATCAGATCAGATTCACATGACTCAGAGGTCTTAATAACAGTTTTACTATAAATAATTACTAAAATACAAGAGATTCAAGAATCCCAGGTGAAGCAGAACAAGGTCTAGGACATCAAGGGTGGTGAGATGTACCTCTAAATAGATAAGCTCTGGAAAGGGGGCTTTTGAGTTCCTTAAACAGCGGGACCTGTTTAAGCTGTGATATGTCTCCATTTCGTGTCTAGTAGGGTTTTATAGCTTATGTGACATTCTCCAAGGAGCCATGTATCATAGATCCTGAGTTCTACCTATTACAGGTACAGTAATTCTAAATCAGGTATATACTGCTAACGGTATTTCAGAGATTAGGTATCTTTCTCCTAGCAAATAGCATTAGTCTATTTATCCAAATGTCCATTCAACAAGATTAGACTGGGTCACCTGCCTCCTTTTCTTTCCTTAGGGAACATCCCCTGACGAAAGGAGAGAATGTATTCCACGGATCTCTGTCCACTGCTTCAATACCTTCCTGCCAAGAAGTCTAAGATGTTATTTCTTATGACGATATAATACTTTAATAAGCAAATATAAGTTGATTGTAGGACAGTGGGGAAAAAGAATTTTAAAAGAGTTAAGGTAAACCAGTGATTATGAAATCCTCGAATCTACAATTTGGAGATAAGGAAGTGAGGATGGCATTTGAAGAAAGGATAAAATAAATAAGTCTATTGAAGATACTTTTGGTAGCCTAAAGGGAGACACAAGCTGATGAGTTCAAACCTGCAAGTAATTTAGGATGTTCTCTTCTGATTGGTAGCAACAGTGATTCCTAAGCTAGCCACTCTGCCATTAGCTGTGAGCTCCCCTCTCTTAATAATCAACTTACACAGGCTTAGAAACTATAAACTATATGTAATAGAATATTAAAATGAAACCCCTACTGTTCCCTGCAGGTGAACAAGAAAACATTAGATGCTCCATCCCTAAGTGGGTGGTAAGACAGACCATTTTGCCTAGAACCCCATAGAGGATGTGAGCTGCTGGGACATCAACAGCAAAGACTTTGAGGAGTGGATGGATGTTGCAGGGAAACATTTGCAGTGAGAGTATCTGAGGAAACCAAGAATATCTTTCCTAGAAAGAGTCAGCTTAAAATAATTGCCAGGTTCAGAAAGCACCAAGTGTCTTAGGAGAGAACAAGTCAGGTAATAACTTTCCTGTTCCCTGCCTCTTGCCTCTCTGCTGCTTCTACCCTCCAGACTTCTCTCATTAGCAACCTGAAGGAAAAAATGAAAACAGCACAGCAAAAAGGAAAGAGGAAAACAAGATCAGGCTTTCCTTTATCCAAGTTCTGCCGCTGCCAGTCTCAATTAGGGGAAGGAAAAAATTTCATTTTAAATCAAATCAAAGTTTGATTCTTATCTGGGACTGGACATTTTTTGTTACTGAATTGAGAATGTGAGGTGCGCGTGATTTCAGTTACCTGAGAGTAATCAGAAAAACTTTTATCCAGTTGTCAAAGTGGGGCCAACACCATTGATTAAATTTAAAGAGACTTGAGGGGACAAAATAAAATTGCTTTTGCAATTATACCTTGTGAAAACTGCTTGTTCAATGTATTAGTCATATTTATTTGCTAACTTTAATCTTAATATCCTGTCAGAAAATATAATTAGCATAGCTGAAAGTTTTTTAACTGAAAAGCAAAAAAAAAAAAAAATCAAACCGATGCTAAAGGAAAAATCATATGATTTAAACTGTTGTTTCCATTTATTAAAATAATGAATTAAAATTGGCATGTAATCAAAAAGTACGTATTTGTCATTTAACAACCTGAGAAAATGCACATAGGCAAAAAAAGAAAGAAAAATCATTGTGCTGTATCTTGCAGATAATAGGCAATATTAACACTAGATTACATCTTTTTCAATATTTCTTAGAGGGAATCATCTGCAATTTTTATTCATCAAATAGTGTGTTAAAATTTTATTCCAATAAATGTAAATATTTTTAATTTTGAGTGGTTTTGTAGACTATTGAATTTAACCATGCTAATGTTAATGTTAGATATTCTTCAATTTTACATTATTATAAGCAACACTCTTCATACCCTTTCATTGTATATTTTTCCTATGTTTCCACTCATTTTTAGGATGAATTCTTGGAAATAGAATAGGAGGGTCAATATATATAAACTTTATGCCAAATTGATCCAGATAAATATTAGACTAATTTCTACTTCATCCTTAGCCATGTATGAAAATCAACTTAATCTTAATTTATTTAAGAATTGAAAAGTGGTACCTTATTACTACATGTATTAGTTTCCTAGGACTGCCATAACAAAGTACAACAAACAGTGTGGCTTAGCAAACTAATGCAGGAGCAGAAAACCAAATACCGCATGTTCTTACTTATAAGCAGGGGCTAAATAATAAGAACACAGGGACACATAAAGGGGAATAACACACACTGGGACCAGTTGGAGGGTGAAGGGTGGGAGGAGGGAGAGTATCAGGAAAAATAACTAATGGGTAGTAGGCTTGATACCTGGGTGATGGAAATAATCTATACAACAAACCCCCATGACACATGTTTACCTATGTAAAAACCTGCAGATGTACCACTGAACTTAAAATAAAAGTTACAAAAATTAAAAATAAATAAATATGTGATTTTTACTCTCAAAAAATAAAAATAAAACAAAGAAAATGTATTATATCACAGTTATGGAAGCTAGAAGCACATAATCAAGGTGTCAACAGGGTCATGGTCCCTTTGAAATTTCTAAGAGAGCAGCCACCTTCACCTCTTCAGGGCTTGGGTGGTGATCAGCAATTCTTAGTGTTCCTTGGCTGGCAGCTGCATCACTCCAATTTCTGTCTCTGTCATAATGTGGCATTCTCCCTGTGTGTCTTCGTGTCCAAAATTTCCTCCTCCTAAAAGAACACTGGATTAGGGCCCACCCTAGTGATTACTTGATTACACTTGAAAAAACCCTATTTTAAAACAATGTCACATTTACAGGTTCTAGGAATTAAGTCTTCAACATATCTTTTGGGAGAACAATTATGCTACTCTAATCTACATCTCTTTGATTATAAATGTAGTTGAGAATTTTCCATATTTTATTTGAATCATATTTTTTCATTCTTGATCCTTTGTCTATTTTTCTAGTAAAGATAGAGATTTTCAAAAAACTTCATTGGTAAAGCCTTTTAATACATTAGGCATATTCGTTTTTTATAGAATATATGCTGTAAATATTTTCCTATTTGTAAATGGCCCTTTAATTTCCCTTATTCTGTTTTCCCCCCACCGTATAAAAGTTTAAATATTTATTTAATCAAATCTAGTAACATTTTCCTTTGTGGTTTCAGACATCAGTGTACTGATTTTTCTTAAAAAAATCTATCCTGACGAAAATATTACATTTACACTTATAATCACGTCTTTTTTTTCTAATGGTTTATTGAATATTTAGGTTTTAATCTATCTGGAATTTTTTTTTAATGAAAGGTGTGACAAAAAGTTGAAAAATAGTTCCAACTTTATATATATATAAACTATAAGATATGTAGTATATTGTTAAAATCTAATCAGCCAGTACTACGAAGAAGCCTATGGTTTGACAAAATCAGATTTATTGAGTCAGAGTGAGAGAAGGCATTCCTTAGGACTGTATGCTGTTCTCCACAGGAGGGAGGAGACTAACATCTGGAAACTTTGGAGGATGTAAAGGAATCAAGGATCAGTTTTGGAGTGGTGACTGTGAGGTGGGATTGGAGAAGCTGAATTAACTAGGGATTGAGGGCAAGGATGGCTTAGCAACCGGGTATCCCAGTAATAGACAAGCATAGCAGCTGTCTGGGGACATCGTCAGTAAGAAAGCAGTAGCTACCCAGAAAGGATGTTGCTTTGGCATTTTACAGATGCTGCATCAATTTAGAAGAAACAGTGGCTCCCGTCAACTGTGGAGCTGACTCTATCTGCATCTGTACTGTTGGCCTTAGAAATGGCAGAACTGTTTTTCCTTTTCTTGTCTAAGTTGATTTTCAGTCTCACAGTTCCAGAAAAGGTTTTACTCTTTCAGTATAATTTATTAAATATAATAAATATGATATATAAATATTTATTGTATTATAGATTCATATTTTATGAGAGCCTATTATTTATACTTTTAACGAGTAATCTGAAATATAACTCGACTCATAGTTTCGTATCTCTTTGACCATTTCTAAGCTTTTTCTTTTGTTCTAATAGCTTTATGATTCTACCAACTCCAGAATTACATTGCTTTGATTATTATGCTTTATATTAGTTCTTTTTTAGTCTCTTTCTTAGTATGTCTTGATTGATTCTTGATTTCATTTTTTTAAATCTTAAATAACAAGTTTAATGATATTAGTATTGCAAAATTAGCTTCAACTATGAATATCAGAAAAACCAATATAACTCTCATATTTTAGAAGATAAATCATCTAGGGCAGATAGAGTTCTCCCTGTGTCAAGAAGCAGGCTCTTTCTGTTTTCATTTCTCAGTTGTGCATAGTCTTAACTTTGTGGTGCAGGAGAGTAGCAATCATGTTCCTCACTGCAGGATGGAGAGAAGAATGAACATTAAGGAGGGAGTGAAGATGAAGAAAATGCAAAGATACGTGCACCCTACTTCTTTAGGAAGGCTTCAAGAAACTGCCATGGGATACTGCTGCTTACATCTCACTGGCAAGTGATGTCACATGGCTATACCTATGTGCATGGAAGGCTGACGTATATGATCTTTATTCTGGGCTACTATGAGCTCAGCTAAAATTTCCATTACCATGGAAGAACAGGTTAGTACATATATAGGAGCAACTAACCGTCTCTACTTAATCATGTCCACTGTCTCTTTACCAATCTTTTTAACAATATTTACTTTTTTCTTTCATTATTATCAAAGCTATTTTTTATATTTGTTATGTTAAAATGTATCATCAATACTTCTCAAAATTGTATTATAAAAAAACAACTGTTTCAAGAAATCCCTTCTATACCCCCAGTTTTGCCCCATAGATGTAACTACTAGGAAATCTTTGAGTATTTCATTTTTAAACTATTTTTCAAGAAAAATAGGTTTATGCCACCATTGAAAAAATGTTTTTGCTTTCTAAGTTTGATAAGGATGTGTTTTTCACCATTATTTTTCCTTGAGTCATATATTTCCCCTGCAACCAGAATCCAATTTATTACATTATAATTCTTGGTTAGATTAACATTCCATTTTAATGTAATGATGACTAAATAAATGTTAAAAGCTATCATATAGTGTAATATGATTTCATTTTTTATATAATCTCCCAATTAATAATTTTTTTGCTTTTGTGTACAGTATATAGTGAAAGATTGCTACAAGTAAGCAAATTAACATAACCATCGTCTTCTATAGTTACCTTTTTTTCTGTGTGTGTGCGTTTAGCAAATTTTTAATATACAACACAATATTACTAACTATAGTCCTTCTGAGGTAGGAAGCAGGAGGGCCTTGTCTCCAGATCAGATTGAAGACTGCCCAAAACTGAGAAGAGGCGCTGAAAACACCTCTCACTGTCCATCAGTATAGGATACTTCCACCAGCACTATGACAGTTTAACCATTGCCATGGCAACACCTGAAAGTTACAGCCCATTTTCTAGCTATTTCTAAATACCCCACCCTTTAATTAGCATGTCATTAATAGCAGGTATAAGAATGACTGAAAACTGCCCCAACACTGCTATTCTCCTTGTACTGCCTGTGGCGTAGCCCTGCTCTGCACAGCAATCATGGAACTGTAACACTGTTGCTCATTAAAGCTGCTTCCTGGCCCGGCGCGGTGGCTCACACCTGTAATACCAGCACTTTGGGAGGCCAAAGCGGGCGGATCACGAGGTCATGAGATCGAGATCATCCTGGCTAACACGGTGAAACCCCATCTCAACTAAAAATACAAAAAAGAAAAATTAGCCAGGTGTAGTGGTGGGCACCTGTAGTCCCATCTACACCGGAGACTAAGGCAGCAGAATGGCGTGAACCCGGGAGGCGGAGCTTGCAGTGAGTGGAGATCGCGCCACTGCACTCCAGCCTGGGCGACAGAGCGAGACTCCGTCTCAAAAAAAAAAAAAGTTGTTTCTTTCCACCACTGGCTCACTCTTGAATTCCTTCCTGAGTGAAGCCTAAAACCTGCCCTACATGACTTCTGCTACACATTTCGTCTCTGGACGTATGTATATACCTCACTGCAATTTCTTTTAATTTTTAGTTTTACAATTTTTCTGGGTACATAGGTGTGTATATTTATGGGATACATGAGATATTTTGATACGGGCATACAATGCATAATAATAATATCAGAATAAATGGACTATCTGTCCACTCAAGCATTTATCTTTTGTGTTGTAAGCATTCCAATTATACTATTTTGGTTATTTTGAAATGTACAATAAATTAGTTGACTTTAATCACCCTGTTGTGCTATCAAATACCAAATCTATTCTTTTTCTCTAACTATATCTTTGTACCCATTAACCAGTCCCAATTCCCCTCCCCTACCACTACCCTTCCAAACCTCTAATAAACATCCTCTTACTCTCTATCTCAATGAGATCAGTTGTTTTAATTTTTGGCTACAGTGAATGAGTGAGAACATGTGACATTTGTCTTCCTATGCCTGGCTGATTTCACTTAACATAATGTCTTCCAAGTCCATTCATGTTGTTATAAATGACAAGATCTCTATTTTTGGGGACTGAATAGTACTCCATTGTGTATATATACCACATTTTCTTTGATACACACGTAGATTGTGCATTTATCTGTTGATACACACGTAGATTGCTTCCAAATCTTGGCTATTGTGAATAGTGCTGCAATAAATATAGGAGTGCTGATACCTCTTCAATATACTGACTTCCTTTCTTTTGGGTATATACCGAGCAGTGGGATTGCTGGATCATATGGTAGCTCTACCTTTAGTTTTTTGAGAAACCTCCAAACTGTTCTCCCTAGTGGTTATATTAATTTACATTCCTGCCAAAAGTGTATGAGGTTTCCTTTTACTACACATCCTCGTCAGCATTTGTTATTATCTGTTTTTTGGATTAAAACAATTTTAACTGAGGTGAGATGATATCTCATTGTAGTTTTATCTGCATTTTTCTGATGACCAATGATGTTGAGCACCTTTTCATATGTCTGTTTGCCATTTGTATGTCTTCTTTTCAGAAATGTATATTCAGATATTTTGCCAATTTTTTAATCAGATTATTAGATTATTTCCTATAGAGTTGTATGAGTGCCATATATATTGTGGTTATTAAATCCTTGTCAGAATGGAGAGTTTGCAAATATTTTCTTCCATTCTGTAGGTTGTCTCTTCACTTTGTTGATTGTGTTCTTTGCTGTGCAGAAGCTTTTTAACTCAATGTGATGTGATTCCATTTGCCCATTTCTGCTTTGGCTGTCTGTGCTTATTATTATTCAAGAAATCTTCACCCAGTCCAACGTCCTGGAGCATTTCTCCAATGTTTTATTTTAGTGGCTTAAGAGTTGGAAGTCACAGATTTAAGTGTTTATTCCATTTTGATTTGATTTTTGTATACAGCAAGAGATAGGGATCTAGTTTCATTCTTCTGCATATGAATATCCAGTTTTAACAGCATCATTTATTGCAGAGACTGTTCTTTCTCCAGGGTATATTCTTGGCCCCTTTGTTGAAAATGAATTTACTGTAGATGTACAGATTTATTTCTGGGTTCTCTATTATGTTTTATTGGTCTATGTGTCTGTTTTTATGCCAGTGCTGTACTGTTTTGGTTACTATAGCTCTGTAGTATAATTAGAAGTCAGGTAATGTGATTCCTCCAGTTTTTATTATTTTGCTCAGGATAGCTTTGGCCGTTGTGATTCCATATGAATTTTATATTGTATTTTCTAATTATGTGAAGAATATCATTGGTATTTTGCAAGATGTTGCATTAAATCTATCAGTTACTTTAAGTATTATGGACATTTTAATAATATTGATTCTTCCAAATCATGAACATGGAATATCTTCCCTTTTTGGGTTTTCTTCCTTTCTTGCATCAATGTTTTATAATTTTCATTATAGAGATCTTTCACTTCTTCGGTTAAGTTAATT
Organism: Gorilla gorilla gorilla; assembly: GCF_029281585.2. NCBI lineage: Eukaryota > Metazoa > Chordata > Mammalia > Primates > Hominidae > Gorilla > Gorilla gorilla. The sequence goes on along the minus strand of NC_073235.2, from coordinate 82,896,174 downwards.
ACTAGGTGTTTTATTTTATTTGTAGCTATTGTAAATGGGATTACTTTCTCGGATTCTTTTTTAGATTATTGACTGTCAGCATACAGAAATGCTACTATTTTTATATGCTGATTTTTTTTTATCCTGCAACAGTGCTGAATTTGTTTATCAGTTCAAATAGCTTTTTGGTAGAGTCTTTAGGTTTTTCTAAATATAAGATCATATCATCTTCTAACAAGGATAATTTGATTTTCAAATTTGTATGCCCTTTATCTCTTTATCTTGTCTGATTGCTGTAGCTAGGATTTCCAGTACTATATTGAATAACAGTGGTGAAACTGGACATCCTTGTCATGTTTCAGATTTTAGAGAAAAGGATATTCATATTTCTCCAATCAGTGTGACACTAGCTATGGGTCTGTCATATATGGTTTTTTTCTGTGTTGAGGTATGCTCATTTTGTATGCAGTATTCAGAGGATTTTTATCATGAAGAAATGTTGAATGTTATAAATGCTTTTTCAGCATCAATTGAAATAATCATATGGTTTGTCTCCTTTATTCTGTTGATATGTGTGTTATATTTATTGATTTGCATGTTGATATGGCTTGGCTGTGTACCCACCCAAATATCATCTTGAATTGTAATTCCCATGATCCCCACATGTTGTAGGAGTCACCCAGCGGGAGGTAATTGAATCATGGAGGTGGTTATCCTCAAACTATCCTCATGATAGTGAGTGAGTTCTCACAAGAGCTGATGGTTTCATAAGGGGCTTTTCCCCTTTTGCTTGGCACTTCTCCTTGTTGCCACTATGTGAAAAAGTATATGTTTGCTTCCCCTTCCACCATGATTATAAGTTTCCTGAGACTTCCTCAGCCATGCTGAACTGTGAGTCAATTAAACTGCTTGCCTTTATAAATTACCCAGTCTTGGGTATGTCTTGATTAGCAGCATGAGAATGGACTAATACAGTAAATTGGTACCAGAAGTGGGGAGCTGCTGTAAGAATACCCTAACATGTAGAAGCAACATGGGAACTGGGTAACAGGCAGAGGTTGGAAAGTTTGGATGGCTCTGAAAAACACAAGAAAATGTGGGAAAGTTTGAAACTTCCTGGAGACTAGTTGAATGGCTTTAACCAAAATGCTGATAGTGATATGGACAATAAAGTCCAGGCTCAGGTGGTCTCAGATGAATATGAGGAACTTGTTGGAAACTGGAGCAAAGGTGACTCTTGTTATGCTTTACCAAAGAGACTGGCAGGATTTTGCCCCTGCCCTAAAGATCTGTGTGACTTTGATCTTGAGAGAGATAACTTAGGGTATCTGGCAGGAGATATTTCTAAGCAGCAAAGCATTCAGGAGGTGACAGAGCCTAAAACTTTGGAAAAATTTCAGCCTGACAATGCAGTGGAAAAGAAAAATCTATTTTCTGGGCAGAAATTCAAGCAGAAGTAATGAGGAGCCAAATGCTAATGGCCAAGACAATGGAGAAAATGTCTCCAGGGCATGTCAGAGGCCTTTGAAGCAGTGCCTCCCATCACAGGACTGGAGGTCTAGGGGAAAAAATGGTCTCCTGGACTGGGTCCAGGGGACTCCTGCTGTGTGCAAACTTGGGACTTGGTACTCTGCATCCAAGCCACTCCAGCCATGGCTAAAAGGGGCTAAAGTATACAGCTTGAGCCATAGATTCAGAGGGTGGAAGCCCCAAGCATTGGCAGCTTCCATGTGGTGTTGACCCTGAGAATACACAGAAGTTAAGAATTAAAACTTGGGAATTGCCTCCTAGATTTCAAAGGATGTACGGAAATGCCTGGATGGCCAGGAAGAAGTTTGCTGCAGGGGTGAAGCCCTCCCTCATACAGAATTTCTGCTAGGGCCATGTGGAAGGGAAATGTGGGGTCAAAGCTCCCACAAAGGGTCCCCACTGGGGCACTGCCTAGTGGAGCTGTGAGAGGAGGGCCACCATCCTTCAGACACCAGATGATCTGTCAAATGCTGAGAATGGGATGTTGAAGTCTTAAGCTATTGTCATACTGGTGTCAATCTCTCTCTCTGTAACTCTGCTAACTTTTTTTTTATATATCTGTGTGCTCATATGTTGAATGCATATATATTTATAGTTGTTATATGCTCATGCTGAATTGACAACTTTGTCATTATATGATGACATTCTTTGTCTGTTTCCACAGTTTTTGTCTTAAAATCTATTTTTGTCTAAAGTGAGTATAGCTGCTTCTTCTCTTATTTTGTTTCGATTTGTCTGGAATATCATTTTCCTTCCCTTTATTTTTAGTCGATAAGTGTCTTTATAGGTGAAGTGCATTTCTTGTGGGCAACAGATCATTGAGTCTTGTTTTATTATACATTCTATTACTCTGTCTTTTGATTGGAGAGTTTAGTCCATTTACATTCAGTGTTATTGTTGATAAGCAAGGACTTATTCCTGCCATTTAGTCATTTGATTTCTGGTTGTTTTCTGATCTCCTGTTTGTTTCTTTCCTTCCTGTCTTCCTTTTTGTGAAGCTGATTTTCTCCAGTGGTATGTCTAATTTCTTGCTTTTCATTTTTTGTGTATCAGTTGCAGGCTTCTTGATATGAGGTTATCATGAGGCTTACAAATAACATCTTATAATACATTACTTTAGACTGATGGCAATTTAACACTGATTGCAAAAACAAACTAACAAACAAGCTATAAGAAAACTAATAGAAACTCTGCACTTTAACTTTGTTCCCCTGTTTTTTAACTCTTTGTTGTTTCTGTGTGTATCTTATTATACTGTCTATATCTTGACAGTTAATATTATTTTTTCATAGGTTCATGATTTAGTCTTTCTACTCAAGATATGAGTAGCTTACACACCACAATTACTGTGTTACAATATTCTGTGTTTTTCTTTGTGCTTACTATTACCATTGCGTTTTGTACCTTCAGATTATTTTTTATTACTTGTTCATGTACTTATTTTCAGATTGATGAAGTCCCTTTAGCATTTCTTGTAAGACAGGTCTGGTGTTGATGAAGTTCCTCAGCTCTTGTTTTTCTGGGAAAATTTTTATTTCTCCTTCATGATTGCAGGGTATTTTCACTGGTTAAACTATTGTAGGATAACTTTTTTTTTTCCTTCAGCACTTTAAATACGTTATGCCACTCTCTCCTGGCCTGTAAGGTTTCCACTGAGAAGTCTGCTTCAGTGGAAGATCAGAAATATCGAAGCTCTGTTGTATATGTGTTTCTTTTCTCTTGCTGACTTTAGGATCCTTTCTTTATCCTTGACATTTGGGAGTTTGATTATTAAATATATTGAAGTACTCTTCTTTGAGTTAAATCTCCTTGGTAGTCTAAAAACCTTCCTGTACTCGAATATTAATATTTTTCTCCAGGTTTTGAAAATTCTCTGTTATGCTTTTGCATAAACTTTCTAACATATATATATATGTATAAAATGTGTGTGTGTATATATATACATAATGTGTGTGTATATATACGTGTGTGTATATATATATACACATACCTCCTCTTCCAGGCCAATAATACTTAGATTTGCTTTTTTGAGGCTACTTACTAGATCCTGTAGGCAGGGTTCATTTTTTTAAATCTTTTTTTTGGTCTCCTCTGATTGTGTCTTTTCAAATAGCCTGTTCTCAAGTTCACTAATTCTTTCTTCTACTTGATCAATTCTGTCATTGGCATGTCTGATGCATTCTTCAATATGTCGATTGAATTTTCAGCTCTAGAATTTCCGCTTGATTTTTGAAAAACCATTTCAATCTCTTTGTTAAATTTTTCTAAGAGGAGTCTAAATTATAAATTCCTTATCTGTGGTGGTTTTTGTTTTGTTTTGTTTTGTTTTATTTTGTTTTGTTTTTTGACCGAGTCTCACTCTGTCACCCAGGCTGGAGTGCAATGGCAAAATCTCAGCTTACTGCAAACTCCACCACTCGCGTTCAAGTGATTCTCCTGCCTCAGCCTCCTGAGCAGCTGGGATTACAGGTGTGTGCCACCACGCCCAGCTAATTTTTGTATTTTTTTTTTTTTTAGTAGCGATAGGGTTTCACCATTTTATTCCTGGTTTTATGTTTTCAGCTTTCCCTCTAAATTCCACATGTAAATAAAATCATGTGGGCTTTTCATTTTTCTCTCTGTCTTATTTCACTTAGCATAATGTCCTCCATGTTTCTGAAAATGCCAATATCTCCTTTGCTAAGGTTGAATGATATTCCATTATGTATATATACCACAATTTCTTTATCCATTTACCCATTGATGGACAGTTAAGTTGTTTCTATATTTTGGCTATTGTGAATAATATTGCAATGAACGTGGGGGTACAGATAGCACTATAAAATGTTCATATCATTTCCTTTGGGTATATACACAACAGAGGTATTGGTGGGTCATTTTTTGCTTTATTTTAAAATTCTTCCCTATAGTATCTACAATTAGCCATTCTTTCTATTTTATCTTCCTGGCCCTCTGTATCACTCAGCTCCAAACTTTACTGATTTATTACTAGTACACATGGTTGCCCTTCCTTTCACTATCATTCTAAAAATTCTCTTTGCTTCTCTCCTGTGCAGGATCCCCTGCTTCCTGACCCCTAGATCCTCTTTCTTGCTTCAATCTGACGTTTTGATGATGTAACTCTTTAAATCATTAACCAAGACTGTTATCTGAAAATAGAAGTTCCTCAGAATTCTCCATTTTGAAAGTATAGTAGAAACTTAACTTAATTTCATGGTTGAAATATATGTTTAAGGTCTTGCTATATAAAATATAGAAATAATTTCTGGACGTGTTATATATTGTGAACCCTTTATATATGTCTTAATTTGGTGCCAATACATTCAAGAGGAAATAAAATATTTGTTATTTTTAAAATTTTTGAATATAGATTTTTAAATATCTTGACCTGAATCTACTTTATAAACTTCTAGTCTTTTTGTCTGATTGGATCCCACGTGTTTTTCAGCATTTCTGTGTCTAAGGCAGAGAAGTCACCATCTGTTTGTAGTAGTATCCTTTAGGTTCAGGAGAGCACTTCCCTGTGTCCAGATGAAATCATCAGTCAAAGAAAAATTGGGTCAGATGAAAGCCCACCACTGATAGACTTTCTGTTTGGGTTAGCTGTAATCTTGGTGTTTTGTTGATGCAGAGCATAGTGAGTTCTGTTGTAAATTCTTGGCAGGATGAGGGGCTATAATGAGGGCTCTTGTACCTCCCATGGGCTGTACATGTCTATCTTTTATCTTCTCACTACCATTGGTACTGAGTGCACAATAGCACACAGCTTCATCTGTTTAGTTGAAGCTAAGCCAGTTCCACCTATACTCTGAAGCAATAAACACTTAAAGTTTATGGCACATTATTACTATTTTTGTCTTGCTTCAGCAAGTTGTTTTTTGACCCTCCCTCAACCTTTTGATAGTTATAGTAATTGATTTGTACATATTTGCTCCTCTTGGACTTCCCTACCTCCTCAGTATTCCTATACTTTCAATAAAGAAAAGACATAATGATATCTGGGCAATAAATTATATTTCCATCATTTCGATTGGAAATGGTGGAAAGAAAAGACAGCACTACTTTTTAAAATTAATAAATTAGTGATAGTTTATTTCTCTATATCACAAGAATTAGTTACTGAATTCACAATCAAGACAAATGTTGTCAAGTACTCATATATTCTGAAGACAGCAAAATTAAGGAGGAGGGAAAAGCCACTTTAGAATTTATTAGAAGACAACCAAACTAGCTCTGCTACTTTCAACTGTTATATCAGAGCTCCCAAACCCTAGACTAAATGCAATGAAAATTAAGTAGAAAGTAAGGAGAGAGATGTGAGATGGAGGGTGCCATAGGATTCCTGAGACATTGACTGTATTCAGAAGGAGGGTCTACAGAGAATCACGGTGGAAGAGACCAGGAGAATCATTCAGAGAGTTTGGAGATGCTGGTAAACATGGACAATTCATTTCTCAGTAGAATATTTTGCAGCATCCAACTTGTGGATCTTCTCCTTGCTTCTATTTGAGCTGGAAAGAGAAGAATTGGAAACAGATAGCAGGACAGAGAAGAGCTCAAGTGTGGAGCAGTCTTTACTTGCATCGCTTGGCTTGGCAAGTTTCCTGTGGCTCGAGTAGATGTAGCAAAAATTAGCCAGACTTGGTACTCCCTAGGACCCCTATTTAAAATGAACACATGCTGGAAGAATAATTTCAGCGGCAAAAAGCTATGGCGTACCCTGCTGAGGTATATATGAAAAAAAGGAAAGTGGAAAAGTCTTAGCAGTAAAGAAGATGTCCCCATAAGGTACCTGAAGAACTCAACTGTGCCTGCAATGAAAGTTAAGCATTTTTTTTTTTTTTGCCATCACAAAAAAAATCAATGGCCAGTCAGGGTTCACTAGAGGAGCAGCAACATCCAAGAGAGGGTCACAATGAAAAAGCAAGAAATACCTATCCTTTTTATTTCTTATTACCTTCTTTCTCCTAAAAGAGATAATGGGTGAGAAATGAGAGGGTAGAGAACAATGGAAAATGGACTGTGTTCTCTCCCTTACTCAAGACGAAGTTCAGCTATTCCTAGGAAAAAGAAAAGAGAGGATAATTAAATTAGACATGAACTAGATGTCTTAAACTGGGCTCAACCAAAAATAACATTTTAATAATTGAAAATGATCAAAGAGTTATGCAATCTATCTGACATAGCCTTAGGGGACAACAAGAGGAAATTTTGCATAGCCTGTTTGGATCAGCAACTGGAGGAAAAGAATAGACAAACATTCCTATATTTATATCCTGCTGGGTTTATACTATTGATAGGAATAAATATAGAAGAAAATAGATATAAAGCAATGAGGAAAGTGTATAAACAAGTCCTAAGAAATGCATGCAGTTAAATTTGAGTTTTATTTGGATTAGTGAGGGGAGTGAGAATGTCAAAGAGATGCTGAAAAATTTTAAGAATTTTAAATTGCCAATGAAAAAAATGTTTTGTCATATGATTTTTAGAAATCATCTTTTGGTGAGCACAAAGTGAAAGAAAACTCAGAAATTTTTTCACACATTCTTCTTTTTCATTAACTGATTGAGCATCTTTACGTGTCAAACATGGGATAACTTGTTGGATGGACATAACAGGCCTGCTCCTGAGCTCCTGGAACTTGTGTTCTTTTTTCCCTAGATGCTCAGAAGAAAAATAAAACCCTGTAGAACCAATTAGCAAAGGCACAGAAATTCCAATGACCCATGGTCTTCCATAATGGGAAAAATTAGCATTAGCTGAACACCTGTTACATGTCTTCAGATTCATTAGATAATTTCATCTTCAGCATAAATATAATGTAAGTACTTATTCCTATGGGGAGAATAAACAAATCGAGGCCCAGTATCATTATATAACATTCCCAATCTCAGCCAGCTACATAAATGGCAGAGCAATAATAAGACACCAGTTTTGTCTGGAACCAAACCCTGTGGTTTTTTTCCACTACATCAGGCTACCTCTTTATGACATGGCCACACAGAGGCAAACAAAATATTTGGAAGAGATATCCACATTTTGTAATTTGGAGATGAAAGCAATATGGTATCATTTTAATTGGGAGCATTACTGAGTAAATCCCATACAATATGGGTAACTTTGGATTTATCCTTAAGCTATAATTCCTTAATAAAGATTCATAATTAAATGAGTCGGTGTATAAATTTACCCAAATAAAATCATATAACATAGATAAAAGCATTTTGGGTTATTTAGAGGCAAAGCATTATATAATTTTTATAAGAATTTCAGTTTACCATAGAATTCCATAATGTAATTATGTAACTTCATGATTTTCAAAAATTTACAGAAATTAATTTTATTCGTTGCATTACTACATTATCTACAGTTTTCCACTGTTCTCCAATCATAAAAAGAAAAAGAAATAACAACAATCTCCCAGGGGTAAATAATACTGTAGCCCCTGTCATGAAATAAAATATGCCAGTCCCTTCCTATGTATAAACAAAGAAGAAGTATCACGATGACAAAGTGGTTCAAAAGGCTACATTCTGACTTCTGGTATATAATGATGTGCTCAATTATTAAATGATGCCAAAAAAGATGCCTATACAAATAATTGTTATTTCTATCTATACATATTCTATCATTTATAATATTAAGTAGGATGTGTTTAATTTCATATATTTATTAAGAAAGCATTTATAAGGAAGCTACTCTGTCCTGGATGCTATGAGAGATAAGAAATTAATACAACAAAATCACTACTATTTGGAGATAATAGCTAAGTAAAATAGATGATAGTACATACACAAATACTTTCAATATAAGATATAGTGTAAATGGTTTTATACACACAAAAAAATAAATTTAGTGATATGATTGTTCAAAGTAGAGCTTACTTTCACCCAAAGAAATCAAAGAAGTCTTCTTAGAGGAGGAAGTAATTGAGCTGGGCTTAAAAATTGACATTGAAAGACATCAAATACACTTAGTATTAAACTATTAATAGGTTTTCTCTTTCAATCAATTTAGGCAGCTTATTTTAATAATTTTTTAATTGTAAGACATACTTTTACTTCATCAAGAAAAATTGCTCATGGATAGGAAGAATCAATATCGTGAAAATGGCCATACTGCCCGAAGTAATTATCCCCATCAAGCTACCACTGAGTTTCTTCACAGAATTGGAAAAAACTACTTTAAACTTCATATGGAACCAAAAAAGAGCCTGCACAGCCAATACAATCGTGGGCAAGAAGAACAAAGCTGGAGGCATCATGATACCTGACTTCAAACTATACTACAAGGCTACAGTAACCAAAACAGCATGATACTTGTACCAAAACAGATATATAGACCAATGGAACAGAACAGAGGCCTCAGAAATAACACCACACATCTACAACCATCTGATCTTTGACAAACCTGACACAAACACACAATGGGGAAAATATTCTCTATTTAATAAATGTTGGGAAAACTGGCTAGCCATATGCAGAAAATTGAAACTGGGCCCCTTCCTTACACCTTATACAAAAATCAATTCAAGACAGATTAAAGACTTAAATGTAAGACCTATGACCATAAAAGTCCTATAAGAAAACCTAGGCAATGCCATTCAGGACATAGGCATGGGCAAAGACTTCATGTCTTAAACACCAAAAACAATGACAACAAAAGCCCAAATTGACAAATGGTATCTAATTAAACTAAGAGCTTCTGCACAGCAAAATAAACTATCATCAGAATGAACAGGCAACCTACAGAATGGGAGAAAATTTTTGCAATCTACCCATCTGACAAAGGGCTAATATCCAAAATCTACAAATAACATAAACAAATTTACAAGAAAAAAAAAACCGTCAAAAAGTTGGCAAATGATATGAACAGACACTTCTCAAAAGAAGACATTTATGCAGCCAACAGACATATGAAAAAATGCTGATCTTCACTGGTCATTAGAGAAATGCAAATCAAAACCACAATGAGATACCATCTTGCATCAGTTAGAATGGTGATCATTAAAAAGTCAGGAAACAACAGATGCTGGAGAGGATGTGGAGAAATAGGAACACTTTTACACTGCTGGTGGGACTGTAAACTAGTTCAACCATTGTGGAAGACAGTCTGGCTATTCCTCAAGGACCTAGAACAAGAAATACCATTTGACCCAGCAATCCCATTACTGGGTATATATCCAAAGTACTATAAATCATTCTATTATAAAGACACATGCACATGTATGTTCATTGTGACACTATTCACAATAGCAAAGACTTGGAACCAACCCAAATGTCCAACAATAATAGATTGGATAAAGAAAATGTGGCACATACAGAGCATGGAATACTATGCAGCCATAAAAAAGGATGAGTTCGTGTCCTTTGCAGGGACACGTATGAAGCTGGAAACCATCATTCTCAGCAAACTATCACAAGAACAGAAAAACACCACGTGTTCTCACTCATAAGTGGGAATTGAACAATGAGAACACATGCACATAGGGAGGGGAACAACACACACTAGGGCCTGTCAGGAGGTGGGGGGCTTGGGGAGGGATAACATTAGGAGAAATACCAAATGTAGGTGACAGTTTGATGGGGTTGATGGGTGCAGGAAACCACCATGGCACGTGTATACCTATGTAACAAAACTGCAGGTTCTGCACATATACTCCAGAACTTAAAGTATAATTTAAAAACATAAAAAATAAAATGTCATCCTCTACCCCAGCAAAAAAATAAAATAAATAAATGAGTTGATATAAAAAAATCTTTATGTTCTGTTTGACTTAAATTTGTAGTTCTGAGATTGATAAAATTATAGCTATGTTATTTGGTTTGGTTGGTTGTAAATAAAAGAAAAAATATAAAAAAAGAAGAAAAGGAAAAATGCATTTAGAAATATGGTACTATATTCAATTCACTTGTATTTATTTTATTTTGGACTTTGCATATTTATTCGTATATATCCAGGAGACTAGTGTATTGCAATATTATCTTTCTGTGTACCATCTCTACCAAATTTTACTATTAAGTTAACATAAAATAAGTGATATAATATGCTATCCTTTTCAATACACTGGGAAAATTTACCAAGGAGATCTTCAGTTACTTGAAAAATATGAAATGATTGCCTGGTAAAAGTACTATACTTTGGATCAATTTCTTATTTATTTACTTGTTTAACTTTTACTTTAGGTTTAGTGGTTGCATGTGCAGGTTTTTTACATGGGTAAATTGTGTCACTGAGATTTGTTGTATGAAAAATCTCATCACCAAGGTAGTGAGCATAGTACTCAATAAGTAGTTTTGTAAACCTCTCCACCCCTACCACCTTCTTTCTTCTAATAGTCCCTGGTGTCTATTGCTCCTGTCTTTTTGTCTGTATGTACTCAATGTTTAACTCCCACTTATGAGTGAGAACATGTGGTATTTGGTTTTTTGTTCCTGTGTTAATTTGCATAGTATAATGGCCTCCAACTGCATCTACTTTGCTGCAGAAGATACGATGTCATCCTTATATGCAGCTGAGTAGTATTGCATGGTGCATATTTACCACATTTTTTTTTCCAGTCCATTGTTGATGGGCACCTAGGTTGATTCTATTTCTTTGCTAATGTGAATAGTGCTGTGATGAACATATGAGTGCATGTGTCTTTTTGTTAGAATGACTTATTTTCCTTTGAATATATACCTAGTAGTGGGATTGCTGGGTCAAATGGTAGCTCATTTTAAGTCTTTGAGAAATCTCCAAACTGTTTTCCACAGTGGCTAAACTAATTTACATTCCCACCAACAGTGTATAAATGATGCTTTTTCTCTGCAACCTCACCAACATCTGTTATTTTTTGTCTCTTTAATAATAGCCATTCTGAGTGGTGTGAGATGGTATCCCATCATGGTTTAGATTTGCATTTCTCCAATGATTAATGATGTTGACCATTTTTTTTTTTTTTTTTTTTTTTGAGACGGAGTCTCGCTCAGTCGCCCAGGCCGGAGTGCAGTGGAGCGATCTCGGCTCACTGCAAGCTCCGACTCCCGGGTTCACGCCATTCTCCTGCCTCAGCCTCCCGAGTAGCTGGGACTACAGGTGCCCGCCACCAAGCCCGGCTAATTTTTTGTATTTTTAGTAGAGACGGGGTTTCCCCATGTTAGCCAGGATGGTCTCGATCTCCTGACCTCGTGATCTGCCCACCTCGGCCTCCCAAAGTGCTGGGTTTACAAGCGTGAGCCACCACGCCTTGCCGAACATTTTTTCATATATTTGTTGGCCACGTCTATGTCTTGAGAAGTGTCTGTTCATTGGATCTGCTTCCTGAAGGTAATTCTCTGATGGTATTTTCAGTTTTCTCCAAAATTATGAATGCACCAGTAGCTCTGTTCAAGTTTATGTCTTCTTCTTGAGTTAATTATATTTTTAAATATTTTATATTAATAAAATTATATAAATAAAATATAATAATTACTATTTTCTAGAAAATTGTTCATTTCATCTTATTTAGATTTTAAAATTCATTTGCAAATAGACTACTGCCACTGTATTACCGTTCCCTCTAATTTTGTTTATTTATAGAGTTTTTCTTAATTGGGTCTTTTTAGAGTTCTTGGTTTATTTATTTATTTTCACCAGCAAACAAATGATGTTGAGAGGCACAAAGATGGGCAGGAAAGGACATAAGAATTTACTAGAATAAAGAAATAGAAAAGATAAGAGGATAAGATTTCCATTAAATGAAATATTTATTTTGATAGAAGTGAGGAGAAGAAATGCAAGATCAGGTCCTCCGTAATATAAAAAAAATTGCATTTCTTGATAACACAATAATGCTTTCTAAAGTACCATTTTATTATCTGTGCTTCAATATTATATCTTAATAGACAAGCGCATTTATAAAAATAAATGTCTTTAAATACAGGTGGTGTGTGCTGAGGCTTATATTTATCCAGAAAAAAGCACTGTACACTGAAAATTGAGAAATGTGTTTGCTAACTATAGTACAGGCACTGGGGCAAGTTAGTTTTAAGCATCTGTCTGACTTCTTTTTGCTTTTCCTGAATCAACAGGGAATGACACTTGTCCCATCTTTGTCATCCAAGGGTATTTCAATAATAAATAAAAATACATAAAAAGTATCTTTAGTCTTTAAAAAATGAATGGTAAACAAAAAACTTCAGTTTTCTTTTAAATATAATTAAAGAAATTTTTCCTCACTGTATTAGTCCATTTTCATATTGCTAAAAAGAACTGCCTGAGACTGGGTAATTTGTAAAGGAAAGAGGATTAATTGACTTACAGATGGCTAGGGAGGCCTCTGGAAACTTATAATCATGGTGGAAGGCAAAGGGGAAGCAAGGCACCTTCTTCACAAGGTGGTAGGGAGGAGAAGTGCTGAGCAAAGGACTAAGATCCCCTTATAAAACCATCAGATCTCCTAAGAACTCACTCACTATCATGAGAACAGCTTGGGGGAAACCACTCCCATGATTCAGTTATCTCCACCTGGTCTCTCCCTTGACATGTGGGAATTATGGGGATTTTGGGGATTACAATTCAAGATGAGATTTTGGTGGAGACACAAAGCCTAACTACATCACTTACTAATATTAGTAATATTGTATATAATTACATACAATATAATATATATTATTATATTATATTATATTACATCTCCACCAGAACATTGACTGCATGCTTTAATTTCAGTGTTTGTGGCAAATTGATTGAAATTAAGGTTATTAAAGAACTGGACCCTCCGTTATGAAACGTCTCAAAGTAGCACTGTAATTCCTCTCTTACGTATGGCAACTGGCAATGTTAAACATCAGGACTGTCTCCATATTGCAGTAAGTACAGCCATTTCACAAGGAAGCCTCCTTTATTTATATTGTTGGCCCTCTCCTTTTCTATCAGCAAGCACAAGTACAATGAGATCCTGGAACAAATGAGCTTATTAAGATCATGGGTAGACATATCGTTTTTCAAATCACACTCTACAAGACAGATATGCTGGCAAAGCTGTAATAAATGTCAAGGCTCAAGGCATTCACTATTCTTTTTAGCAGCCTGATGGCTTGGCTAGAAAAGCTTTTCATAAATTTTAGTGCACACCTGTCAAGTGGCAGGCGTGATAGTCTGCTATCATGCAGGAGCCTGAGCTGTGATTTCTGGGCTGGCACCACTGTCATCGTTTTCAGTGCAATCATGAGCTTTTCTCTGTTTGTGACCAATGAAATCTATGTGATCACACTGAGAATCTGTGCATCTTGGCAGATCTGCCAGTGGTACTCATCACATAGAGATTATTTTAGATTGGCTGCCATGAAGTGTTATTTCCCATTTGTTAACACAATGGGGTTTCATGACTATGAGAACTGAAACACATTCATTTGTATATGGGTTTTGTCCTGTTGCAATACAAAAACCTGTCCCATCTTTCCTACGACTCCTTTAACCTTTCTTTTTCCATCAGTTCTCAACCTGAAACAACTGCAGTGCTAATTGTGTCACATTTTTCCTAAGTGGAAAACAGAGGGGGGAAAACCTTATGCTGTTTTAACAAGCTAAATTTGTGAGTTAGAAATAAACTTTGTGATCCCAATTATATGAAATAAAATTATGTTTCATATTCTTGCATACATATATGCTTAGAACATTTCTGAAAGAAAACTCATTAAATCGTTTATAGAGATACCACTAAAGAGGAAGGAAGATCTGGAGACAGGCAAGTCAGGGGTCTTCCATTTTCTTTTATGTATATTATGGTAATGCTTGTATTTCTCTGATGATAAAATATTCATTTATTCCTGGTATAATAAAAAAGACTATTTTAAAACAGGGAAAATGAAATATTTGTATCAAGAAGAGAATAGGGCACCATAAGACGATACTTTGATGAATATTGCCATATATTTACATAGTGTGTTCACATACATCGTATCACAAGATCCTCACAGAAACTTAATGGGATGATAGGATCAGATATTAGCATTCCATTTACATAGGGGAAATCTGAAGCTTAATGAGGTTCAGCGATGTGCTTCAGTTTCCAGTGAAGTTTCTAAATCAGGAGTGAAACCTGAGTATTCTAACATTTAATTGAAGCTTCTACCCCATCAAGCACCCACCCCCACCACTTCATTGTTTCCTGCCCTGAAAGCAAGAACAACATATTATTTTTGCCATTTTGTAGCTTTTCTGACATGTGTGTACAGTGTATATATTTCAAGTTACCCATACAGTCAATTTTATACTAATAAAACAGACCAATTACTTCGTAGACTTGCTCAGACGGAAACAGAAATTTAGATTCTGGAACATAACCAAATTTCAGTACTAAGCTTTTCGTTGAAGAAAAAATAAACATAATTATGTTTAGCACAATAATTTTTTTTGCAAAGTTATGGCAAATGCCAGAGCTCTGGGTTGTCAACTAACGGATGTTTGCCATAAATATCATTTACAAATATATCACTACGTGGAAATATTCATTTCTATTAATGAATGGCATAGTCTTGTATAGTGGAATTAATAGCAATTCGCCAATTGAGCACTGGCACTGTTGTTTGTTTATTTATTTATTTATTTAGGAGACAGAGTCTCGCTCTGTCGCTCTCCCAAGCTGGAGTTAAGCGGTGCTATCTCAGCTCACTGCAACCTCCGCCTCCCAGGTTCAAGTGATTTTCCTGCCTCAGCCTCCTGAGTAGCTGGGATTACAGGCATGTGCCACCATGCTAGGCAAATTTCTTGATTTTTAGTAGAGATGGGGTTTTGCCATGTTACACAGGCTGCTCTCAAACTCCTGAGCTCAGGCAATCCACCCGTCTCAGCCTCCCAAAGTGCTAGGATTACAGGCATGAGCCACCGCACCCAGCCACTGGCACATTTTGTAAAACCTTTGATCTCCTAACAAATAGTCATTCGAGGCAAAAGCCAAGAAATTTAGGAAACCCCTTACCTTCCCATCCTTCTTTATCCCAAAATCTTTGCCCTTTTAGGGTAATACAATGATCTATGATTGTTTTCCTTTTCTCAATCATTTTTGTAAGTATTTCAAAAGAGAAAATAGATACTGAGAAAAGACTTTACCTCATGTTTACATCGACAATTTTAAAAATAAAATAATAATACATATTTGCATAGCTATGCAAAAAGACTACATCTACATATCAAAAATTTATTGGTGACACAAGCCTATGGAAAAATGCTTAACATCACTAATTATCAGGGAAATGCAAATCAAAACCACAAAAAAAGTAGGTCTACCATTTGTTTCAGCAATCCTACTACTAGGTTTCTACCCAGAAGGAAAGAAGTCATTATACTAAAAAGATACTTGTACACGCATGTTTATAGCAGCACAATTTGCAATTGCAAAAATATAGAACCAGCCCAAATGCTCATTAATCAATAAGTGGATAAAGAAAATGTGATATATATATATATCATTTCATTTGATTTCCACAATAATTTCAACTATATATATGTTGAAATTATATACATATAATTTCACTATATATATGAGATATATATTGTTTAGTGGAATTAACAGCAATTCTCCAGTTGAGCACTGGCATTGCTTATACTATAAACACTGTTTATACTGTTATAATATATATATACACACACTATATATATATTTATACTATTTTATATATATATATATATATATATATATGCACACAAACACAATGGAATACTAGTCAGCCATAAAAAGGAATGAAATAATGGCATTCACAGCAACCTGGATGGAATTGGAGACCATTATTCTAAGTGAAGTAACCCAGTAATGGAAAACCAACCATCGTATGTTCTCACTCATAAGTGGGAGCTAAGCTATGAGGACCCAAAGTCATAAGAATGATACATTGGACTTTGGGGACGTGGGGGAAAGGGCAGGAGGAGGGTGAAGGATAAAAGACTACACATCAGGTACAATGTATACTGCTTGGTGATGTGTGCACCAAAATCTCAGAAATCACCACTAAATAACTTATCCATTTAACCAGATACCACCTGCTTCCTAAGAACCTACTGAAATAAAAAATAATTTAAAAAATAATTCCTGATGACCTTGAAGCCATTAGCACTCATTCTAGTGATTCTCACCTCTGGGTTCCTGGTACTCTTTGAAAGTATGTGGGAACAAGAGAGAAATACTTGAGGGAATTAAAAATCTTCAGACAATATTAAATAGTCAATGATAACCAAATAATCATAAATGTCAGATAACAGGGTCTCACAGGTCTTTGCCTTACAAAGTACTAGGCTGCCCTTCAGCCCTGACACTGTATCTGCCCCCTCTGAGCTCCTCTCATAAGGCAAAGTGCAAACAACCCTTACCTTCCCGATAAGCTGGTTACTGTGCTTTTTGACTGGAAACTGACTCTCAGCCAACACATAGGGTGTGCTCAGTTAAACCTTTACTCTTGCAGATGTTACGCAAACCCATTACTGATCGAAGAAGAAAATATAATGTCACGCTTTGCAACTTTGGAAGCACACAGGTGACAGGGTCATGATGAGCAAACATCACAAAACACAGGTTAAGAACCACTTCATTTTCTTTCTTTCTTTCTTTCCTTCCTTCTTTCCTTCTTCTTTCTTTCTCTTTCTTCCTTTTCTTTCTTTCCTTCCCTCTTTCTTTCTTTCTTTCTCTTTTTCTTTTTCATTCGTTCTGATGGAGTTTTGCTCTTATTGCCCAGGCTGGAGTGCAATGGCATGGTCTCAGCTCACTGTAACCTCCAGCTTCTAGGTTCGAGCGATCCTCCTGCCTCAGCCTCCCAAGTAGCTGGGATTACACATTCCTGCCACCATGCCCAGCTAACGTTTGTATTTTTAGTAGAGACAGGGTTTCACCATGTTGTTCAGGCTGGTCTGGAACTCCCGACCTCAGGTGATCCGCCCACCTCAGCCTCCCAAAGTGCTGGGATTACAGGTGTGAGCCACCTCACCCAGCCCACCTCATTCCTTTTCCAAGTGAGCCCACAGTTGCTACTGGCACAATGACTCTGGGACATGGACAGCCATTTGTGGAACTGGAATATTCATCTCTTGGACACAGCTGTGATTTCTGCATTCTGTTCTTTCTCTTAAAGTCCCTGAATCTGTACTAGCAATTGCCCATCTGCACATTTTTGGACTCACTGGATGGAAGAGCTACAAGAATCCTGTCTTTTGTTTCTGGGAGCTTGGAGGCAAGAGATATAAACCTGTCACATTTAACAAATAATTACTATTTTGGTATTTATCTTTATTTCCAACATATTTCTGTCTTTTTATAACTGCAAAGGCTCGTTTAATGTGTGTTAGATATATTTCTGACAGCTTTATATAAATTAAATCATCTAATCATCAAAACAACCTTGAGAGAAAGTTACTACCATTATGTACATTTTATGAATGAGAAAATCGAGCCACAGAGAGGTGAAGGGATTTGTCTGAGAACGGAAATACAATAAGTGTTGGCTTGCTCTCGAGGCTGTGGTCTTAACTGCTATGTCATGCCATCTCATTTACTGACTTCTCTGCACACTGGTTCTTCCTCTGCCTGTCTTTCCATCTGGAAAAGAGCATTTAATATTTCTAGGTCCCCCAGGCCTCTTAAACAGCCTCATGTATTAAAAAATAAACTATTTCAATTAAGTTGTTTATTTTGAAATTAAAAGCTTTGAGATTTTATTTTATAGTGCTCAAAAATCTTTAAAAAGTGACTAAAAGCTGGCTTTTATTGATGATGATTAGATGATTTAATTTAATGCTTAAATGGTATCCTCTCCAAACCAAACACACTTTATGGGAAAGGAATGCATTTCATAAATCATCTTTCTCCTCAGAGTCCTAAGAAAATAGAAGGCAAAAATGACCTTGAAATCTCTGCTGACCTTCTTAACACCGTGTAAGAAATGTTTTAACTCTCTGTGCACATGTGCCTTTCCTTTCAATAGCTATTGAAGTTGTCGCTTGACAAGGGATTGAAAGGGATAAGACAGAAGGGGCGTTCACCATGATTCTATTCCCAGAAACTGACATTTTATCTTAGAGGAAATAAAGCATCATGTGTATGTTGACTTTAGAAAATGTTTAATAGAAGCTCTGACACATAAATGAAGCCACAGCTTCTTTCTAGCACGAAGTGAATGTTTTAACTAATGTCTCGCTTTGCTGCATTTTGGTCAAGTGTTTTCCTCCTCCCTTTTCTTCCCCTGGGGCTGGGTGCCAGGTATTGCTCTAGGTCCTAGAAATATAGAGACAGTGTCTATAGCATAGTCCTTGCTCTGTAGGATTTCATTTGGTTTCCACAATAATATCAACACCCTGAGACATGGAGCTTCCAGATTCCAGCATCTTTATGTTCATATTTTAGCATGCCAACTTTCCAGATTCTACTTTTAAGTTACATTAATAGTCCCATTATCTTCTACAACTTGAAAACAAATACTCACATCTTACCTAAACTGATGATTAAAAATTATATATATGTGAATGAACAAAGCACTGGAGAATATCAATCCAAAGGAAATGCTCATTAAGTGCTGACAAGGAAACCATTAATACTTGTGTAGTTTCAGGGAGAGTAATCAGACTTCTGATTAATTCAAAACCATGATTTGATGGCAGCCTATGCAATCCTGAACAAAATTAGGGCTTTTCTCCAATCTAGCTAGACCCCTACAAGGTAAGAATTTAAAGGAGAAATGAGAGTTATAAATAGCTCCTTCACTGAAGCACTCCATAGTTGAGAAATTTAAGAAAATGACAAGTAGCTCAGCTGGTTTATTTTCTCTGATGTTATTGAAATAAAAACTTGGACAACAGCCTTTTTACATTTTTTTAGGGATTTCTTGCACTCAATTTGACAGGAAACTATAGTTTTTACTTAAGGAAGGTGTGGGATAATTATTTTTTCATTTGTAAAATATAACAATTGTTTCAGATGATAAATTGTAAACATGCTAATGATACTTTAGCTGTATTACTAAAGGTTTTCTTCATACCCATTAAGCCATCTAATGGTCGCAGTTCTAATCTTCATTGAAGATAAACAACACTAACAATGTGCACACTTCTGCTTTCTGGGCACCTCAAGGCCTTTGTTCAATTGTTGTTTGATGAGCTTGTATAGAAAAATAGTAAGAAAATCTGAGGTATTATCATTTCTGTATAGGCAGCTAAGTGAGCTATCTACTATTTTAAAAAGACAAGAAGAGAATCACATAAAATATCCACTTTAAGTGGTAAATTTCATTACCAACACCATCATTGACTCTATGACAGAACTGTAAGTTAAAAATATGTGAGGTAGACACTATTGTTATTTCCATTTTAACAGATAATAAACAGGGGCTCAGAAAGACCAAATGACTTGCCCAGGTTCATTCAGCCAGTCAGCTGTCCAATCCAGATAGGAATTCCGGTCTGTCTGATACCAAAGCCTAACTGCAGCTTTGACTAAGCTGCTGTTGAGATTGATATGCTAGCTCAGTGTAAGTTATTAATCCCTTTCACAGCACCAGAGGAAAGTCAATTTGCAGTTACCTTTGGATTAAATAATATATTCAATCCTTACTTGCCCATTGTGACAGGTTACAATAGAGTTACACATACACACATGTATGTACTATGTTTATTCTTTTTCAAAAGAAGAATCAAATCACTTCTTATATTACATTTGTAATTTTGTAACTTAATAATTCCTGGGCATCCTTTCAAGTTAATACATAGTGATCTAATATTTTCTTTCTCATAATTGCATCCCATTTCAGACAAGGATAAGCTACCTATATTTAAAGATTACACATACATACATACATACATACATACACACACATATACATGTGTGTATATAGAGAGGGAGACAGAGAGAGAGAGACAGACAGAGTCATTGGAGTTTTATTCCCTTTGATAGATTTCAAAAGTGGGACGGCTGGCCAAGAAGATATAAACACACAACTTTTCTAAACTGTTTTATTAGTTTTCACATCCACCAGCAATACATGAAAGTATCTGTTTGTCTATCTCTTCTCTGCGTCTGGTTCCTATTGCTATTTTTTTTAGTTTTTGTCAATTGATGAGTGCAAAATGACATCTTAATATTATTTAATAACTCCTGATGAGTAAAGATGTAAAGGTATTGAAGTATAGATGTTTACATTTTTATGTTCTACTAAATATTTATCTTACTAGTTTGCTTTTCTATTTGTTTTTATTAAGTTGCATAAGCTCACTGTATATGTGTCAAAATCTGTGAAGATTTGAAATTTTACTCTACTTGAAAACTAACAGTCATTCTGCTATAGTTTTATGGATGCAGGCAGAAGACACAAGACTCCTGGGTCAGAGACAAAGGGCATTATTTCTCAGGACACAGGAAGCATCATGAGCACCAGTATGTTCGGGTCAGTTCTCTTCACCTACAAGTCCTACACGGATGTTGCAGATGGGGCTAGATGACATCTGCACATTCAGTAAGTTGTGCTAAAGGGAAGAAACCCAGTTTTTATAATGGACAGTCAGCATTCCTGCCTTTTGCTCCAGAGATAGACACTGTCTATATCTTGCAATGTTGTTTGCTATCCATACATTCTTGAAGACATAGTCCAGAACAAAGGACAGTTAATGCCTTATTTATAAGATGTGCAGAAACACAAATGATCCAGGGAGCTGTCTCTCAGCTATTAGAGATATTCTCCTTTTATCTAGTGTATTGCATATGTTTTCTCACAATCACTACTTATAATAGCTCTTATGTTTTCTCCTTGTCTGTCTTCCTATGGTCTTTGCTCTGATATGTGTATTATTCAACATAATATGGAAATAATTTCTCTCATTTTGGATACAACTTATTGCTCTACTCTTGGTTGAAATAAAAATAGACATTGTTTAATTACTATTTTATGAAAATATGTGTCCTTTATTATTTGTTGTATTTTTGTACTGACAAATGATGAATAAAAGGCATAGAAAGAGAAGTGAATGGGAATTTTTCCCGATCAAAAAAAAAAAAAGCACTGTAAGTTTATAACTCCTTTCTATCAATGTAACTGCTGTTCATTCAGAAGATTAGCAATGTCAGGACCCTGCTTGGAGGAAGTCATAACGTGGGAGCAAGTCTATGTTTTGTGAGGCTTGAAGCTTCTACAACTTGACAGGGGTTGGAAAAGGTAATGCTGAAAACGGTAAAATACAAAATTACAAACACAAAATTGCTATGGCCTGTCCTGGGGCCCATACAAATATGGGGCCCTGAAACATCAATGTAACATTTTTAGCTTCACAGTAAATCTTCTCTGTCTGGTACAGGATGTGAAAGAAAAGATTCAAGCCAATCACGATATAAAGTTTTTGCTTCTTTAGGCCATACTGCTTCTTTATTAACTCAGCTAAATATGTAGCATTAGTTCCTCAGAGAAAACATTCCATAGTGCCTGCCCTTTATGAACTTGGATAATGCTGTATTTTAGTCCAAAACGAATGACATTTTGTTAAGTATATCATTGGTTGCAAAAATTATTACACCAGATCCAGCAGAATTCCATCAGTGCTGGGGGCGGGGAATGAGGGTGGGATGAATACTACCACAGTTTTTTCATGGGCCCTCTTGGGACCCTTCAAGCGTTAATATGGGTGAAATCTGTGCTAAATGAATTTGGAAGGTAAAGAAGGGAGGCAAAGAGTTGTAGAAGTATCAGAATATAGAGAACAACACTTAGGAATGTGCGTGAAACAAACAGAGATAAAGTGTTTTCAGAAAGTCCCAGTTCCTCCTGTTTTGTATTTCTTGTTTACATATATATTATAAATATGTGTATATGTGTATATTTGTGTATACACATACATACATACTATATATATGTGTATATAGTATATATGTGTATATACATACATACATTTGTATAAATGTGTGTGTATATATTTGTGTGTGTATCAGATATATGTATTTGTGTGTGTGTATATATTTGTGTGTGTATCAGATATATGTATTTGTGTGTGTGTGTTTTAACAGCATTTCATAAAACTGACTTATTTTCTCTGAATTGCCCCTGTCATTTGGCTCATGTTTCAGTTAGCTTAAAAAATTAATATTATTGAGTGTCTAATATTCACGTGGCATTATGTAAATCATTGACTACTAAGAAGTAAAAATTGTTATAATACTCTCGCTCTTAAAGAGTTTATAGTCCTCTTATAGAAATAAAAACAAGTACAGAGATATCTCCAATACCAGATAGAATATGCTTAGTGGCATGAGAAGCAACAGAAGGTTATCTGAATTTAAAGGATTAATACTTTGTAGAGAGCATATCATTTAGAATGATGCCTGAAAGATGAGATTTGTCTATAAAATAGATACAATAAAGAGTTCCAGATAGATAGGGGGGCAAAGCCCTGGGGACAGAACATTGCAAGGAAGAGGAAACAGTCCAGTTTTAGTTGGAAGGTATATTGGAATTGAAGTATTTAAGTTTAAAATGGTAGAGTTACATCACTGATATCTTTGTATTCCCATCCCAGTGTAGGTTCTAAGGTGGTTGTCAATGGGTAGAAATCTTTAGCAGGGGAATGGACTGAACAGGAAAGTGATTTTGAAAAGTTCATCTGAAAGAAGTGCATACAGTAGAGTAAAGAGGCCAAAGTGTACAAAGAGTACACTTTTTTGTACTTTGAAAGAAAAGATTCAAGCCAATCACAATATAAAGTTTTTGCTTCTTTAGGCCATACTGCTTCTTTATTAACTCAGCTAAATATGTAGCATTAGTTCCTCAGAGAAAACATTCCATAGTGCCTGCCCTTTATGAACTTGGATAATGCTGTATTTTAGTCCAAAACGAATGACATTTTTTGAGTATATCATTGGTTGCAAAAATTACTACACCGGATCCAGCAGAATTCCATCAGTGCTGGGGGCGGGGAATGAGGGTGGGATGAATACTACCACAGTTTTTTTCATGGGCCCTCTTGGGACCCTTCAAGCGTTAATATGGGTGAAATCTGTGCTAAATGAATTTGCACAGATTTCAAAGTACAAAGTGTACTCTTACAAAAAAAAGAAATGTTTTTTGTAGTAAGTATGAAAGCAAAAAGGCTGTACATAGGTCTTATTGAAAAAAGCTAAATCACGTGATGAGAATGGGAAGATGCAGAGAGAAAAACAGTAATAAAGTTCTCCGGGTATCTTGCAATCTTGGGTTCTTGAAACGCAACTTATTTTGTTTTTGTGAATCATTACGTTAAGTTTTGCCTCCAATCTTCCCCCGCCCCCCTTTTTTTAACCATTTCATATGTAGCACTCCTCTAATGTCCTCTTTCTCTCCCCTTCTCTAAGAAGAATAGAGAAGCATCAGGAGCGTCTGCCATCTTATTCAGCTACTCAGTTTTGCTAGTAGCACTGTGGATTAAAGACCCCCTGCTAACATTGTAGGTGTTGTGCAATGTACCAGAGAAAAAGAAAAAGAAAAGAGAAAATGACTCTTCTTTAAGGGGTAGATGACTTCCCTGAGATTTCTAGACACATAAGTACAATTGACAAAAGCATGGACAAATAATTAACTCTAAATGTACAAAAAAAGAGCATCAAGAAGAGATACTTCCCCTCAGAGGAGGGAAAGAAAAACACAGAAATGTGGAGTAAGGAATGAGGTGACTGATGTCAGTTGGCAAAGCTGTGAAAATCTTAACCAAGGAGAGTCAAAATGCTGCAGCAGAATTACTAAATTGTTTGGAAAAGTAAGAGGATAGTAAAGGAGGAGGCACTGGTCAGGGACATAACTTACTAGCAGGTTTGAACGTCAACCATGAATTTCCTGTTCCTGCATTTTGTTTTTTCACTGCCATCTTATTCTCATCATCTCAGCCATACCCAGGATGCAAGCAATGAATTCAGGAAGAAAGATGAT
Source organism: Gorilla gorilla gorilla (assembly GCF_029281585.2). Lineage (NCBI taxonomy): Eukaryota > Metazoa > Chordata > Mammalia > Primates > Hominidae > Gorilla > Gorilla gorilla. The sequence goes on along the minus strand of NC_073235.2, from coordinate 82,871,785 downwards.
CTAATGTTATAAAACATTATGAAGCATCATCTTATTCCTGTGAAATTCTTCTTTCTGGGTATTTTTGCACTTCTCAGTCCTGTAAGGCAGAATCATACAATTTTCATTTTGCCTACGAAATAGTAACAGATTCCTGACAGTTAGAATTCTTCCTGACAGAGACAGAATGTGATTCAAAGGTTCACAGTGACTGATTTCTATGCCAGAAATGTGTATCGTACTCTACCTGAGAAGCAGATCTACTTGGTGTCATTTGCAAAGGATGTAAAATTTTGCCAGTGAAAATGGCAGATTTGTTCAAAGCTGCAGTGTGTCCCTTTTGTGTGTTATGATGGAAATAACCACTACAGTCTACAAAGCAGGATTCTAGGCATGCTCCATACCTTACTGATTTTGTGGTATTTTGCAGGCTCATTTAAAATATCTAGTCAGGAAAAGTATATAAAAATATCCAAAAATAAACTGTAAACCTTATATGAATAAAAGCATGTACACAATTCTTATTGCAGATTTATTTATAATTTCCAGTGGCACTCAAATCCTGGAGCGAGTGGATGTTGGGAGAATCTGTTAGAAATGGCTGTTTCAGAAGTTTCCCAAGGCCCACATATCTGCTCTATGACCTGCCTATTATTTACCAGGAGGACGACCACAATTCAGGGGTTAGGAAAACAGTTTTCACTTTTTCACTTCTCTAAAAACTAAGACAGAAACTTGTTAGAAAATATAACTGAAGGTCAGATCTAGATTTTGTCAGACCTAAAGCTACAGTTTGGAGGCCTCTTACAGAAAAAGAACATAAAATCACAAATATATAACTTGGCACAAAAAGGAACATTTATTTAGAATAAGAAAGGAAATTACAACAAATTATAAATGGAAAAGGCTATAAAAAAGCACAAACATACAAACTCCAGAAAATTAACATTAAAAAATTAATAAATGTGAACTTGAAAGTTGCAGAAAAATACTGGTTCCACTTCAACTCTGGAAAAGGGATGCCAGTAGTGAAGATTAGATTATTTAGTAGAAGTCTGATTTTTAGCATGCTATTCTCTCGAAATATCTCCTTTTTGGAAAAACTACAAAATTCACAGGGCTCAGGTAGGAGCCAGATAGGAAACTAAACTATATGTTTCCAAACACTGCTGCCCAAAGACTGATCTTAGGTCCCCTACCTTGGAATTCCCAGGTGTTTAAAATGCAGAATCACCAGCTCACAGAGATATTTAAGAACCTGGAATCTGGCCCGGGCGCGGTGGCTCACGCCTGGAATCCCAGCACTTTGGGAGGCTGAGGCGGGTGGATCACAAGGTTGCGAGATCGACACCATCCTGGCTAACACGGTGAAACCCCATCTCTACTAAAAACATAAAAAATTAGCCGGGCTTGGTGGCGGGCACCTGTAGTCCCAGCTACTCGGGAGGCTGAGGCAGGAGAATGGCGTGAACCCGGGAGGCGGAGCTTGCAGTGAGCCGAGATCGTGCCACTGTACTCCAGCCTGAGCAAAAGAGCGAGACTCCGTCTCAAAAAAAGAAAAAAAAAAAAAGGAACCTGGAATCTGCATGGTGATCCCACAAATCTGTGTGGTTGACAAGCACCCAAGAAGATTCTAATGACCATTGCATTAACTCCTGAAAATGGCACAAACTCCCATAAAGAAGCAGGGATAGGGATGGATTTAGAGCAGAGTTCTTAGGTACCACCAACGCAGCTTGAGGAATTCCCCCAGATCACAAGTTTAGAGTTGCTGAGAATCTTAAAGTGAAGATGATCACACATTTAAATTCTTTCTTTCCTTCTCCCGAGAAGTATAAATATGAGGAGGGACTTTTAAAAATTCATGAAGAAATGTGATTTTAAGACATAAATAAAAACATAAACTTTATTTCTCAACATGAGCTACCTCAAGGTCAAGACAATTTTGTAAGTGATGATACCAGCCATTTAGTCCATCCTTAAAGAACTGAAGATCCTAGGAATTTAACCAGGTCAATGCAGTCTTTTTTACATTATTAACTGAAGAGAAATGCATACCCTTTAAAAATAATTTTTAAGATTAGCAAAAAAAAAAAAAAAAAAAAAAAGGTCAGAGGAGCCAAAGCAGGACTGCAAGGTGCATTACTAATGATTTGCCACCAAAACTTTTGCAAACTTGCCCTTGTTTGATGAGAGGAAGTGGCAGGAGCATTGTTGTGGTAACGGTCTCTGGTGAGTCTTTCCTGGGGGTTTCTCTGCTAAAGCTTTGCCTAACTTTCTCAAAACACCCTCATAACAAGCAGATGTTATCATTCTTAGGTCCTCCAAAAAGTCAACAAGCAAAATGCCTTGAGGATCCTAAAAAACTGTGGCAATGACCTTTGCTCTTTGCTTTTTTTTTTTTTTTTTTTTTTTTTGAGACGGAGTCTCGCTCTTTCGCCCAGGCTGGAGTGCAGTGGCGCGATCTCGGCTCACTGCAAGCTCCACCTCCCAGAGTCACGCCATTCTCTTGCCTCAGCCTCCCGAGTAGCTGGGACTACAGGCGCCCGCCACCACGCTCCACTACTTTTTTGTATTTTTAGTAGAGATGGGGTTTCACCGTGTTAGCCAGGACGGTCTCCATCTCCTGACCTCATCATCCTCCCACCTCGGCCTCCTAAAGTGCTGCGATTACAGGCATGAGCCACTGTGCCTGGCCAACCTTTGCTCTTGACCAGTCCACTTTTGCTTTGACTAGACAACTTCCATATTTTGGTAGCCAGTCCTCTGATTGTGCCTTGTCTTCAGGATCATACTGGTAGAGCCATGTTTTATATCCTCTATAATGCTTCAGGATATTGATCCCACTGGTTTAAAATTTCCATTGAAAGCTCTGCTCTTGCCTGCAGCCAATCAGGGCACAAGGGTTTTGGCAGCCCTCCCACGGAAAGTTTGCTCACTTTTACTTTTCAGCCTGAATTGTGTAAGCTGAACCAATTGAACTGTCAATGTTGTTAGCTGTTGCGTATGCTATTAATTTTATTAGTCTTCTTCGATTAGGGCACAAACAAAATGATTTTTTTCCTCACAAATTGATGTGGGTGGTCTGTTGCTGTGGGCTTCATCTTCGACATTTTAGAGTCTGTTCCCTAACTTGTTCCCAGAAAACAAGTTATTCACTTGTAAACTGATGATTTATTTGGGGCATCATTCCCATGAACTTTTCATAAAGCTTGAATGATTTCAGCATTCTTCAACCTGAGCTTTATCATAAATTTGATGTTTGTTCTTGCTTTAATTCTCTGATAGGGGCTATTTTCAAATTGGTTCTTCTTAGTGCCTCAATCTAGATCTTGTCAGACATGTTATAATGACGTTATCACAAGTTTATTTTGGTGCAAGAAAATTTTGAATTCCAAATATAGTTTTTTCCTAATATACATTTCCGTGAACTTTTTGAAGATGCCCTCATACTTTCTGAAGATGAGGACTTCCTTACTCTCACATTAATCCAGTTTTTTTGCTTCCCATTATTGTTTCCTTGCCTTTTATTACATACTTTTTGTCTGATGCCACTTAATTGTGGGTGGTTCTATTGCCTCCCCTTTCATTCTGGACTCTGAGGACTGAATGAGATTTCAAATCCAACCAATGCTTTCTTTTTCTTTAACAATATTCCTGAAATGTTACCATATAACTTTCGCTTGATTGAGTCTATTGAAAAGGAACCCTGGGGCTGCTAGTTCCATTTTTAGTCACTACTAATCATTAGAACCATCTTTCTTATCACAAATCAAACTGTCTCTCTTTAAAATTAGCACCATTGGTCATAGTTCTGTCTCTGAGAAATATTCTTCTGGCAGGTGTGTTCCCCTTGCATATGGCAGCTTTAGCTACGTTCTAACTAATGAGTATTTAGCTTTGAATGTTTTGTAATGTATCCAAGATGAAGGTATTCTATGAATGTAAAATAGGAATTGATCATCTCAGTGATGATTCCTGGGACAATACCTTCAGAGCCATGCTCTAATTAGATTAAAAACTCCAAAATTTTACTCCAAATAATAACCTGTTTCTGGAGTGAATCACCCAAAAGCCTGGGGAGACTTGTCTTTCGTTGTTTATTTGTTTGTTTCAGTAGTGATTCTCAAACCAGAGTGATTCTCCCTCATTCCACCTGCAGGGATTTAGCAACTTCTAGAAACACTGATGATTGTCACACTTGGGAGGGGTGTGTTATTGTCATTTAGTGGACAGACGCGAAGAATACTATTAAAGATCCTTAAATGTCCAGAGCAGTTCGCTCCCACCCCCAATCCCCACAGCAAATGATTATCCAGACCAAAATGTCAAATGTTGAGATTAAGAAACCTTTGTTTGAGAAACCTCAAAGTAGCCAACATAGAAAAAGATATACAGTGATTATTTGCTACTTTTTATCTTTTGGTATTTCTTTCAAAACAGCTCAAATTTTCAAATTCCATGTCATCTTTCACCTGACTTTTTAAAAGTCAAGACCATCATTGACAATGAAAATTTATCTTGGTGAGAAAGGTAGGCTCTTTGAAAATCTTTGAATGTTTTTGTGTATGTGTAGCACCTAGGTGGCCTGAGAAAATCAATCCCCTCTACTTCTAGAAAGAAAAACCAAGTGTCAGTGGATGAGAGCCTCACTTTAAGGTAAGATATTCAAAATCAACTTCCTATAAATAAATAAATACTTTAATTCTACCTAAATAAAATAAACAGTAATGTAAATGTGCTTAACATATTAACTGAAGGTGAAGCCAAGAGTAATTTTTAAACATTATTATTCATTTGAGTTTTACAGTCATTCATGTGGTATTTAATATGTGCCATGCATTGGGTCAGATGCTAGTGATATAAAGATGGAGAAGACTTGATCTCTGACCTTAGCAAAAAGTCTGGTGAGGGAAACAGAAGTACAAAATGTTTATTTGGAGCTCATAACCTTCTTTCTTATTCCACTGCAAATTAATCAGAAGAGGCCTTCAATCTCCTGCCACCAAAACTTCCAATCCACCAGTATCTGTACCCATGTGTGCTCTGCCTTCTCTGATGACTCAGTGAGCCCACTGTCCCTATTCTACACGGTACAGCTTCTCACGCACGATCTCATTTCTGCCTACTCAGGGACATTTCTCATGCAATTATCTCTTCTGCCTTCTACCTCATCATGTCATCATTTCTCCTCTCTTCTGTATCATTTATTCAGCACACAAATATGCCATACTATATATCAAAACTAGCCTCCAGCCCTGTGTCTATCCCCACCCCTTTCCACACTCCCTTCACCCACTTAGTTCAAACTCTCAGTATCATTTGATACACGTCATCACTCCCTCTTCCTTTACATCTTTTTCTCTAACTTAAGATTTGATACGACATATTCTCCTGATTTATATCCTTACCCATCTGGCTGCTCCTTCTCGGTGCCCTGGATCCTATACCTATACTGTTTATAGTTAACTGAAAAAAGAGCATTTATTTACATTTCCTACTTTGGGGTATATCTCACCCTGTGGTAGGGTCAGACCACATATGACACAGTAAATACAATACCACAACACATCAATTAAGTACAAATAAACAATTAAAATAATTGCCAGCACATCACATTATTTAAAATAGTCTAGTATAATTCTAACATCTCCTCAATCTTGAAATGCTATAGTGTCCCTTATTCTTAGATGGTTCTGTCCACCCCAGTAATTCAACATATTCCATATGTTGATGACTCCTGAATTTAGATCTTCAGCATGAACATCTCCTCAAAATCTTTATACTTGTACCAGGATGTCTAACGGTCATTTCGATCTTTGCAAATGTAAAACTGAGCTCTTGATTCTCTCTCCTACCCCTTGTCAAATATACTCTTCCTCTAGAAGACCACATCACAGCAGTTATCAGCATAAAACATCTAATTTATTAAGGAAAAACTTTGGAGTCACCCTTATTCCTCTCTATTTCTCATAGCTTTCCTTTTAATTCATCAAATCCATCCTGTTAGATCTCAATTCAAGTGATATCCAAAATGTATTCTCTTCTCCCTACACCAGCTTAATCCAAGCCATCACCATCTTTCTCTTAGGTTCACTACCTGGGCCCCCAAGAAATCTTCTGTTGTGGTGAATCAGTAGTCAGCTCTGCCCACAGTAGCCAAAGTGTCTCTTACAATGGAAATTATGTCATGTCACTCTGCCACTAGACACCCTGCATTAGTTTTCCAACACTCAGAATAAAATCCTAAATCTTTGCTGGGGCCTATTAGATCCTACCTGATTTGACACTGAATATCTCCCTACTCCCATTTCCTGCCATTTTTCTCCTTGCTTATGACAATTTGTTGGCTTCTTTGCAAGTCTCAAACACTCTCTCAACTAGGCGCCATTATATTCATTTTAACCGCTTCCTGAAACAATCTTCACTTGAGTAGTCACCCAGCTCATCTCCACAGTTCATTCATTTCATTCAGATCCTCGCTCACATGTCAATTCCTCAGAGACAACCCTTTCATAATAACACCCCTTCTCTATCCCTGCTATAAATTTCTTCTTAGCATTTATCACTACCTAATATTATATTATATTTTATTTGTCTGAGTATTTTTTCTTTTTATTTTTTTGAGACGGAGTCTCACTCTGTTGCCCAGACTCTAGTGCAGTGGTGGGATCTTGGCTCACTGCAAGCTCCGCCTCATGGGTTCGCACTATTCTCCTGCCTCCCTCCCGAGTAGCTGGGACTACAGGCGCCTGCCAACACGCCTGACTAATTTTTTATATTTTTACTAGAGATGGGGTTTCACCGTGTTAGCCAAAATGGTCTCGATCTCCTGACCTCGTGATCCGCCTGCCTCGGCCTCCCAAAGCGCTAGGATTACAGGTGTGAGCCACCGTGCCCAGCCCTTGTCTATTTTTTCATTACCCCACTGTCATATAATCTCCACAACCTCTAGTTTTGTTTTTGTTTTCCCTTCTATTCCCAGCGTCAAGAACTATTCTTGGAATATAATAAATACTCAATAGATATTTGGTGTAATACAGAATAAACTAGTCTCTGTATTTAGCCTGACATCACCTAGAATATGTATTCTTAACTTTTATAAACATTTTTCATTTTGCCTATCAACCTTGTACTTTTAAAAGCAATATATCTATACTGTTTATAGTTAACTGAAAAAAGCGCATTCATTTACATTTCCTACTTTGGGGTATATCTCACCCTGTGGTGGGGTCAGACCACATATGACACAGTAAATACAATACCACAACACATCAATTAAGTACAAATAAACAATTAAAATAATTGCCAGCACATCACATTATTTAAAATAGTCTAGTATAATTCTAACATTTTTTAAATAAACCAAAATATATTTACAAGAGTTTGCATGCTTTTCAGCTAAAATAGCATGACCTCTGGATGTTGTCTTAGACATGGGAGAAACTTGAACTCTTCAAAGAGAATTGCAGTATAACTAATCACTCTAAACTATGTTTTGATGCGAGAAGCAATATATCTGTCTTTTCTGTAATAGGTTTTGATGCATTCCCTGACATCTACGATTTGAAGTTCAACAAATTGACTAAACTGGAAATGTACTTTGTCAATAGCAAATGGAATCATATATTTCAGAATCATCCTAAAAACAGTGCAACTTAAAATATATCTGAATAATGTTAGTGAGTTGTAACACTCAGACTAGAGACTGATGTTCTCACTGTTCCTATGTGGACGTTGATACGTTATAAACCTTCCAGAAGCACTAAAAATGAGGAGTGAAAAACTCTTCACTTCAGTCTTGTTGAGAATAAAGTTCCTAATAGCTCTTATTTGGCATTAGAAAAGTAATTGTCTGCTAATATGGTATTGAAGCACTAGATTTGGAAGGAAGAGGCCTGGCTTCTAGTTATTGTTCATCCACTTAGTTACATGCCCTTATGCCTCAATTTCTTCATTTTTCTCATTAATTAAGAAAAGAGGGAGTGATACAAAAATAATTATATTCTGTGTATTCTACTTGGGATCAATTTGCAAAATAAGTCACAAAGCTGCTTATTGGACGAGCTGAAATTTGAATTTTTATCAGTCAAAATAGATGAGGTTATGTTGGAATAATAAGCAACTTCTCTATCCCAGTGGCTTAACATAATGAAAGTCCATTTCCGATTCATGTTACATGTCAGCAAGCATAGTATGCTCCTGTTGGTAATTCAGAGACCTGGTTAATGGAAATTCCATCTTGACACATTTTCTATGATCACTGAGGCAGAAAGAAAGAAACATGGCAGTTAACGTTTCTGACCATAAGTAACAGACTTCTCCTCACATTTCACTGATTGAAGTCACATGAATTTGCTTAACCTCAAATGGAGGGGGAAAATATGCCCCTCTGTAGGTATGGAAGGAAAACTAGAATGTTTTTGAGTAGTTTCAGTGTCTACCACAGAAAGCAATCTGGATCAAGACACCATACTGTTTACTTGTGTGTCAGAGGCAAACTTGTTGGTAGTTCCTGGCATACACAGGAACTACTAACTTTCTAACTGCTAAATAGATAGTCACTGCTATCTATTTCTCTAGAAAGTTTACTAGGGAAATATAGGAAAGAAAAAAAAAACCCTTAAACAGATTATGCTGAACAGAAGGACATTTTTTGTGTCTTCTACTTGGAAACATGATATAAAATATATTTGTGACATAAAAATATATGTATGACATGATCTTATAATGAAATATTGATTTTTAATTGAGCAGATTTATAGTAACAAATTTAAGCTTATAAGTAATCATGTCATGTGCAAAATAACTATTTTTTTTTTTTTGAGATGGAGTCTCGCACTGTTGTCCAGGCTGGAGTGCAGTGGTGCAATCTGGGCTCACTGCAAGCTCAGCCTCCCGGGTTCACACCATTCTCCTGCCTCAGCCTCCCAAGTAGCTGGGACCACAGGCACCGGCCATCACACCCGGCTAATTTTTTGTACTTTTAGTAGAGACGGGGTTTCACCGTGTTAGCCAGGATGGTCTCAATCTCCTGACCTCGTGATCCGCCCACCTCGGCCTCCCAAAGTGCTGGGATTACAGTCATGAGCCACCACACCCTGCCCAAAATAACTCTTTAAATTTTGCTATTACTGATAATAATCAAGTAACAGAAAAAAAAGTTAACTGAAAAATAATTTTTAAAAACATATTCTAATTTTTCAAAAATAAGTGATAATATATTTTACATAACATTCAAAAGCACAAAGTATCTCCAGTGAAAAACATGCCATTCCCATCTTTCTTGCCCTAGTGATCCAGTTTTCTTATAGCACAAAAAAAAATTGTTTTTACTATGTCCTTAGAATTTATGATACTTTTTATCTTACAGAATTGTGTGTGTATAGCTGAATTTATTAACCTTTGATGGGTCCTGTTCTTTATCATTCATAAAAATGTATTCTAAATACCAAGATCATAAAAAATTAAATAAAATCCCATGTTTCTTTCAGTACATTTGTAGTTTTTTAATTTTTTAATTTTAATTTTTGTGAGTACATTGTAGGTATATATATATATATATATTTATGAGTACACGAGATATTTTGGTACAGGCCTACAATGAGTAACAATCACATTATGCAAAATGGGGTACCCATCCCTTCAATAATTTATCCTCTGCATTACAAACAATTATACTCCTTCAGTTATTTTTAAATGTACGATTGAATTATTATTGACTATAATCACCCTGTTGTGCTATCAAATACTAGGTCTTATTTATTCTTTCTAAGTATTTTTTGGAACTCATTAACCATTCCCACCTCCCCTCACAACCCTTCCAGTATCTTTCCCAGCCTCTGGTAACCATCCTTCTATTCTCTGCATGAGTTAATTATTTTGATTTATGGTTTTATTTTTCATTCTTACATGTATAAAGCATTCAGAATTTATTGTTGATGAAAGACGTGAGACCACAATATTAGCTTATATTCTTACAATTAGGTATGTGATTGCTCCAATATTACTTATGGAAAAATGAATTTCTTTCCACAAATTGCAAATGTCAGTTTTGTTATATTCTAAATTCCCACATATACTTAGGTCCATTTTTGAGTTTATGAATATATCTCATGAGAAATACTTTAAATTCAGCATTTACTACATTGTGACATGATTTCAAAAAAAAATGTTAATACTTTTTTACATAAAATGTCTATGAAGGGAAGTGCTTTCAGAATCATGGAATAAGGATCTCCCAAAAACCTATTCTTCATAAAATCAATGAGAATAATAGAGAAAAAATCAAAATCAACTTATCAAAACTAGAAATTAACCAATAGTTTTCAACTATCTAGGGATCATTTATTTTAGAAAATCGGTTGAATCTTTATAAGACTAGTAAGCTTTGTGGTGTTTTAACTTGCCCTAATTCCATCCTACACTTACCACCTTTATTGTAACCTTGAAAACCAAGTGTCTTGCATCCTACTGGGAAAACCTTTAAAGTAGTGACCACTGAGTTGAGAGAATAGATTTGGAGCTCCCCAAGAAGTCCCATTTCCAAAGAATTGTTGTCAGTTGACCAGTTTGGTAGCTCATTAGAAACCACCTCTCGCAGGACTTGTCTTTATTTGACCTATCTCAGAACATGCTCTTTCTTCAGGGGTATTTGTCTACAACAGTCAAAGGCAATTGTTCAACATTGCTGCTGCCTGAGGCAGTGATAACCGTTGGGGCAAACAAGAGGCTGGCCAAGAAACTAAAAAGAAAAGCTAGGGATTAGGTATTTACCAGGGGCTATGAAAAGCTCTGACAGATTCCTGGAAATCTAGAAGGTCACAAACATGTGCAAAGCTGTGTACATGCCCAGGGTCATGAGCATGCTCATGAAAGTCTTGAAAAGATCCAAAATCCTCACTTCTGGCTCTACGTAATCAGGAGGTGTAGGCTAAGGCATAATTGTAAACCGCCAGAACATCAATGCTATGCCCTAACATACATGCAAAGCCACTTGGCAAAGACAGAGAGACTTATTGATTTAATACCTTTAAGGAAATCTATGTTCAGTCATTAGCCAACCAATGAGCAGCTGAACAGAAGCTTCAGGGACTACACAAGACAAAGGGTACAGACTTTACCAAATTAGTTTAGAAAAGTCACTGAACAAACAAACAGCAAAACAACAAACCCTAGTGAAGAGACCTGATTTCTAAAGCTGCTATATGTGTTATTTAAGATGTTCAGTTTTCAGCAAAATATCATGAGACATACAATGAAATAGTAAAACATGGCCCAAAACAGAAAAAATAGTTACTGGAAACTATCTGCAACAAAGCCCAGATGTTGAACTTAAGATACAAAGATTTTAAATCAGCTATTATAAATATGTTCAAAGAACTAAAAAAAAAAAAAATCACGTCAAAAAAACTAAGAAAACATCAGAAAGATGTTTCACCATATGTAAAATAATAATAAAGATTTAATAGAGAGGATCAACAGCATATTCGGGCTGACAGAAAAAAGAATCACCAAACTTGAAAATTGATTAAGACTACCTTATTGGATATACAGAAAGAAAAAAGAATGAAAAAAATGAAGAGACTCAGGGACTTTTGGGACAACATGTGCAAAATGAGAGTCCCAAAAAAGAAGGTAAAAAAAGGACAAAATTTGTATGTGAATAATTAATGTCATAAATCTTTCACACTTGATGAAAAAAATTAATATTCATATCCAAGAAGTTCAATAAAATTCAAGTAGGATAAATTTAAATATATTCACACCTAAACACATCATAGTTAAACTTTTAAAAGCCAAGGACAAAGAGAAAGTCTTCAATGTAGCAAGAGAAAAGTGGCTAATCATGTACAAGGAATCTTCAGTAAGATTAACAGCTGATTTCTTATCTTAAACTATGAAGTCCAGAAGACAACTTGGGATGACATTTTCAAAGTGCTGAACCCAGGAATTCTATATCAAGAAAAACTATTACAAGGAACTTAAACAAATTTGAAAGAAAAAATCAAACAACCCCATCAAAAAGTGGGCAAAGGATATGAACAGACACTTATCAAAATAAGACATTTACGTGGCCAACAAACATTTAAAAAGTTCAACATCACTGATCATTAGAGAAATGCAAATCAAAACCACAATGAGTTACCATCTCATGCCAGTCAGAATTGTGATTAAAAAGTCAAGAAACAATAGATGCTGGTGAGGCTGTGGAGAAATATAAATGCTTTTACACTGTTGGTGGGAGTATAAATTAGTTCAGCCATTGTGGAAGACAGTATGGCAATTCCTCAGGGATCTAGAACCAGAAATACCATTTGACCAGAACTCCCATTACTGGGTATACACGCAAAGGAGTATAAATCATTCTACTATAAAGACGCATACACACATGAACACATATGTTTATTGTAGCATTATTTACAATAGCAAAGACTTGGAACCGACCCAAATGCCCACCAATGATAGACTGATAAAGAAAATGTGGTATATATACACGATGGAATACTATACAGACATAAAAAGGAATGAGATCATATCCTTTGCAGGGACATGGATGAAGATGGAAGCCATCATCCTCAGCAAACTAATACAGGAATAGAAAACCAAACACAGCATGCTTTCACTCATAAGTGGGAGTTGAAAAATGAGAACACATGGACACAGGGAGAGGAACAACACACACCACGGCCTGTTGTGGGGTGGGGGTAGAAGGGAGGAAACTTAGAGAATGGGTCAATAGGTGCAACAAACCACCATCGCACACATATACCTATGTAACAAACCTGCACATTCTGCACATGTATCCCAGAACTTAAAGTAAAATTAAAAACATAAACAAAAACAAAAACAGCTATTCCTCAAAAAGGAAGAAGTTAAAATAATTGTAGTTAAACAAAAATCGAGACAATTCATTGCTATTAAACCTGACCTACAAGAAACAGTATAGGAAGTCCTTCAGGTTGAAATAAAATGACATTAGAGAGAAACTCAAACCTACATGAAGAAATAAAAAAACACATTAAAATGTAACCACATAGGTACAGAAAAATACAAAGTAAATATATTTTTGTTTGTTACTCTCTTATTTTTCAAAAGATAAAAGAATAAAATTGCAAGAAACAATAATTACAAAACTGTGTTCATGCTTGTACAAAGATGTAATGTAAAGAAAAATTGTAAGGTATAAAGCTTACAATACTAGCACAAAAGAGGAAGAAGATAATAAAAATACACTAGAACAAAGTTTCTGGGTAAAATTGAAACTTAGCTGGCATTAATTTAAACTAGATTATTATAGGTGATCATGGTAATTATAATCCCCAGGCAACTTCTAAGAAAATAAATCCAAAACAAGAAAATTAAAGTGATATAAAAATATTCCTTTAATACAAGAGAAAAAAGTAAAACTAATAAAGAAAAAAACATATGCCATATAGAAAGCAAAGAGCAAATCAGTAGACAACTCTTGTTAGTAGTTGCATTAAATGTAAATGGATAAGCACTCAAAAAAATATCTATTACCAAAATGGATAAAACACTTTATTCAAACTATATGCTGTCTACAAGAGACACACCTTAAAACATGCAAATTAATGAAAATTAAAAGAGTGGAAGAAGATACATCATGCGAGAGCAATAAAGTGGCTATATTAATATTAAAAACAGACAAAATAAAGAGTATGATGAAAAATTGTTACTATGCACAAAGAAGAAGCTTTTGTAATAATTAAAGGACCAATATACTGGAAAGACATAATAACAAAATATGCACCTAACAACAAAGAAAAATATGTGGAGCAAAAATTGATGAAATTTAAGGGAGAAATAGAAAATTCAACAGTAATAGTTAGAGTCTTCAATATGCCAGTTTCAATAAGTCTTCTGCTACGTGATTGCATTGGAAGGACAAAAAGCATAGAAGACTTGAGTAACACTGTAAACCAAGGAAACCTAATAGACATCTATGCAACACTCCACCCAACAAGACATTTCACATTTTTCTCAAACAGACATCAAAGCTTTCTCCAAGACAGATCATTTATAAGACCATGAAACAAGCCTCAATTAATTTTAACTGTTTGAAATAACTTAAGGTGCTTAACATCATTGATCATCAGAGAAATGCAAATCAAAACTACAATGAGATATTATCTCACCTCAGTTAAAATGGCTTTTATCAAAAAGACGGGCAATAACAAATGCTGACAAGAATATGAAGAAAAGGAAATCCTCATACACTGTTGGTGGGAATGTAAATTAGTACAATGATTATAGAAAACAGTTTAGAAGTTCTTCAAAAAATCTACAAATAGAGCTACCATACAATCTAGCAATCCCACTGCAGAGTATATACTCAAGAGAAAGGAAATCAGTATATCAGAGATATCTGCACTCCCATGTTTGTTGTAACACCATTCACAATAGCAAAGATTTGGAAGCAACCTAAATGTCCATCAGCTAATAATTGGATAAAGAAAATGTGGTACATATACAGAATGGAGTACTATTCAGCCATTAAAAATAATGAGATCCTGTCATTTGAAACAACATGGATAAAACTGGAGTCATTATGTTAAGTGAAATAAGTCAGACACAGATAGACAAACTTTGCATGTTCTCACTTATTTGTGGGTGCTAAAAATCAAAGCAGTTGAATTCATGCAGACAGGGAGTAGAAGAATGGTTACCAAAGTCTAGGAAGAGTAGTAGGAGGAGTGGGAGGGAGAAGGAAGTGGGAATGGTTAATAGGCAAAAATATGTAGTTATAAAGAACGAATAAGATCTAGTATTTTATAGCATAACAGGGTGACTATAATCAATAATTAATTGTACATATAAAAATAACTAAAAGAGTGTAATTGGATTTTTGTAACACAAAGGATAAATGCTTGAGGGTAGGGATACCCCATTGCCTAGGATGTGATTATTGCTTACTGCATGCCAGTATCAAAGTATCTCATGTGCCCCATAAATGTATATACTTACTATATACCCACAAAAATAAAACAAACCAAAGTATGTTTTCTGACCACAACAGAATGAAATTAGCAATCAAAAAACAAAGGAAATTTGGAGGATTCACAAATATTTGAAAATTAAGCAAACACTTCTAAATAATCAACGCATCAAAAAAGAAATCACAAGGAAAATGAGAAAATACTAGAGATAAATGCAAACAAAAACACAGCAAAAATTTATTGGATGCAGCTAAAGCAGTGCTTAGTGGAAAACTTATAGCTGTAGATGCCTATATAAAACAAGAAAAGACCAGGTGGTGGTTAATGCCTGTTATTCCAGCAATTTGAGAGGCCAAGGCAAGTGGACCAGCCTAACCAACATGGTGAAATCCTGTCTCTACTAAAAATACAAAAATTAGCCAGGTGTAGTGGCAGGCACCTGTAATCCCAGCTACTCGGGAGGCTGAGGCAGGATAATTGCTTGAACCCGGGAGGTGGAGGTTGCAGTGAGCCAAAATCATGCCACTGCCCTCCAGCCTGGGCAACAGAGCCAGACCCAGTCTCAAAAAAAAAAAAAAAAAGAAGAAGAAGAAGAAAGATGTGAACTAAAGTATATACCTTATGTGATCTTCCTATTTCTGTAGTTTCTTGAGAATTTATACATCATTTTTAGTGTTTTGTACAAATCTGCCATCCTTTTCATTTGTTAACTCTCCTTCATTTGAGATTACTGGCAATCATAATGAACTCTGTGTTAACTCTTGTATTGGTTATTGAATTAAGCACAGATTCATCAGTGCAATTTTTTATCAAAAATGTGTGCGATTTTGCAATTCTTCAACACGTTAGCAAGAAAACGTTAGCTTTGCTGCCTAGAAAAAAAATACAACTATTAGATGGTACATCTTTTAATTGTCAAAGCAGATGCACCTATGAGGCCAAATTTTGCCATTGTGCATTTGAAATCACTAAATACCCACATCAAAAACTTAGAAAGATCTCAAATAGACAACCTAACATCACAACTGAAAAAAGTAGATAATCAAGAGCAACCAACCCCAATGCTAGAAGAAGACAAGAAATAAACAAAGTCAGACCTGAAATGAAAGCTGTTGAGACACAAAAAATAACATTCAAAAGATTATCAAATCAAAGAGTTTGGTTTTTGAAAAAATTAATAAGATAGGCCACTAGCTAGAATAATAAAAAAGAAAAGAGAGAAGATTCAAATAAACACAATTAGAAATGACAAAGTGGATGTTACCACTGACCCCACAGAAATACAAATAACCACTAGAGACTACTATTATAAATACCTTTATACACACAAATTAGAAAACCTAGAATAAGCTGATAAATTCCTGACATATACATCCTCCCAGAACTGAACTAGGAAGAAATTGATTCCCTGAACAGACCGATAACAAGGTCCAAAATCAAATTAGTAATAAATCATCTACCAACCAAAAAACAAACAAACAAACAAAAAAACAGGAACAGACAGATTCATAGCTTTGACTTCTAGCAGATGTACAAAGAAGAGCTGGTACCATTCCTACTGAAACTATTCCCAAAAATTGAGGTGGAGGAGGGACTTCTCCTTAATTCATTCAATGAGACCAGCATCATTCTGATATGAAAATATGGCAGAGACAATTCAAAAAAGATAACTTCAGACCAAAATCCTTGATGAACAGTGATGCAAAAATCCTCAACAAAATACTTGCAAACTGAAACCAGTAGCACGTCAAGAAGCTAATCCACCACAATCAAGTAGGATTTATCCGTGGGATGAAAGGTTGGTTCAATATATGCAAATCAATAAATGTGATTCATCACATAAACAGAACTAAAGACAAAAACCACATGATTATCTCAATAGATGCAGAAAAGGCTTTCAATAAAATTCAACATCCCTTCATGTAAAAAAAAAAAAAACTCTCAACGAACTAAGTATTGAAGTAATATACATCAAAATAATAAGAGTCATCTGTGACAAATCCACAGCCAACATCATTCTAAATGGGCAAAACCCGGAAGCATTCCCCTTGAAAACTGGCATAAGACAAGTATGCCCTCTCTCACCACTCCTATTCAACATAGGATTGGAAGTCCTGGACAGAGCAATCAGGCAAGAGAAAGAAATAAAGGGCATCCAAATAGGAAAAGAAGTCAAACTATCTCTCTTCACTGAATAAGATTCTATACCTAGAAAACATTAAAGACTTCACCAAAAGGCTCTCAGACTGATCAATGAATTCAGTAAGGTGTCAGGATACAAAATCAGTGTACAAAAATTACTGGCACTCCTGTACACCAACAAGAGCCAAGCCAAGAATGGAATCAGGAACACAATCCCATTCACAACCGCCACAAAAAGAATAAAATACTTAAGAATACAGCTAACCAGGGAGGTGAAAGATCTTTACAATGAGAATTATAAAACACTGCTCATATAAATCAGGGATGACACAAACAAATGGAAAAACATTCCATGCTCATGGATGGAAAAGATTAATATCATTAAAATGGCCACACTAACCAAAGCAATTTACAGATTTAATGCTATTTCTATCAAACTACCAATGACGTTCTTCACAGAACTAGAAGAAACTATTTTTAAATTCATATGGAACCAAAAAAGAAGCCTGAATAGCCAAAGTGATCCTAAGCAAAAAGAGCAAAGCTGGAGACATCATGTTACCCAAATTCAAACTATACTACAGGGCTACATTAACCAACACAGCATAGTACTGGTACAAAAACACACACATAGACCAAAGAAACAGATTAGAAAGGCCAGAAATAAGCCTGCACACCTACAACCATCTGATCTTCAACAAAACCGACAAAAACAAGCAATGGAGAAAGGACTCTCTATTAAATAAATGGTGCTGTGATAATTGGCTATCCATATGCAGAAGATTGTAACTAGACTCCTTCCTTACACCATATACGAAAATAAACTCAGGATAGATTAAAGATTCAAATATAAAACCAAAACTACACAAACCCTGGAAGACAACCTAGGCAATACCATTCTAGACATAGGAACTGTCAAAGTTTAATTAGATCCCATTTGTCAATTTTTTGTTTTTGTTGCGATTGCTTTTGGCATCTTTGTCAAAAGCAATCGCAACAAAAACAAAAAATTGACAAATGGGATCTAATTAAACTTCAGAACTCCTGCACAGCAATACATAATTAATAAATAAATAAATACATCAACAGAGTAAACAAACAACCTACAGAATGGGAGAAAATATTTGCAAACTATGCATCTGACAGACGTCTAATATTCAGCGTCTATATGAAACTTAAACCAATTTACAAGAAGAAAACAAATGACCTCATTAAAAAGTGGGCAAAGGACATGAACAGACACTTTTCAAAAGGAGGCATATAAGTAGTCAAGAAGCATATGAAAAAAAGCTCAATATCTCTGATCATTAGAGAAATGGAAATCAAAACCACAATGACATACCAGACTTACACCAGTAGGAATAGCTAATTATTAAAAAGTCAAAAATTGACAGATGTTGGTGAGGTTGCAGAGAAAAAGGAATGCTTATACACTGTTGATGGGAGTGTAAATTTGTTCAGTCTTTGTGGAAAGCTGTGTGGCAATTCATCAAAGAGCCAGAAAGAGAAATACCATTCGACCCAGGAAGTCCATTACTTGGTATATACCCAAAGGAATATAAATTATTCTACCGTAAAGACACATGCATGTGTATGTTCATTGCAGCACTATTCACAATATCAAAGACATAGAATCAGCTTAAATGCCTATCAATGACAGATTGGATAAAAAATGTGGTACATATACACAATGGAATACTATACAGTCATAAAACAGAATGAGATTATTTTCTTTGCAGGAACGTGGATGGAGCTAGAGGCCATCATCCTTAGCAAACTAATGCAAGAACAGAAAACCAAATACTGTATGTTCTCACTTATAAATGTGAGCGAAATGATGAGAACACATGGACACAAAGAGATAAACAATAGACATTGGAGTCTACTTGAGCATAGAGGGTGACAGGAGGGAGAGAATTAGAAAAAAATAACTATTGGGTACTAGCCTTAGTACCTGGGTGACAAAATAATCTGTACAACAAATCCCTGTGACACCAGGTTACCTAAAAAACAAACTTGCACATGTACATTTGAACCTAAAAGTTTTTAAAGGAATCAATTAATAATAATAAACCATAATAATAATAAACCTTCATAAAGGACAAAATTAGATGATTATCTCAATAGCAGCAGATAAAATATTTGATAAGGATTAAAAACCTACAAAAATGGAAAAACATTTCATTTTCATGAATCAGTAGAATGAAGATGGCAATACTCCCCAAATGTATCTAAAGATTCAGCATAATCTTTCTCAAAATTCCATCTGGCTTATTTGTAAAAGTTGATAACCTGATTGCAACACTTATATAGAACTTTAAGGGACAAGGATAGCCAAAAATCTTGAAGTAAAGAATGAAGTTGGAGGACTCACACTGCCTAATTTAAAATCTTATTACAAAAGCTACAGTAATCAAGACAGCATGGTACTGGCATAAAGCTAGACACACAGATCAATAGAAGATAGTTGAGAATCCAGAAACAAACCCTTACATTATGATCAACTGATTTTTGAAAAAAGTGGGGGAAAGAATCGACTTTTCAACAAATGGTGCTGGGACAACTAGATATCCACATGCACACACACACACACACACACACACACACACACACTGTAGACTTCTACCTCATAACACATACAAAAATTCACTCAGAATGAATCACTCTAAATGTAAGAGTTCAAATTACAAAACTCTCAGAGGAAAACATAAAAGTAAATTTTTGTGATCTCAAATTAGGCATTTTTCTTACATAATTCAAAAATCTCAGGCAACTAAAAAAGGACAAATTACTCTCCATCAAAGGTAAAAATTTGTGTGCTTCAAATGACTCATTAGGAAAGAGAGGAGACAACCCACATAATGGAAAACAAACTACAAATCATATGTCTGATAAGGCACTTGTATCCACAAATGTAAATACCTCTTTAAAACAACAATTTTAGAAACCCAATAAAAAGGTGGGCAAATGATTTGAATAGGCATTTCTCCAAAGATATATAAACAGCCAATGAACATGTAAAAATGTTCAACATCATTATTCATTTGGAAAATGCAAAAAGAAGCACAATGATATACAACTTCACCCTCACTAGGATGACTAATATACAAAAGATAGAGAACACCAATTGTTGGCAAGGATGTGAGAACTTGGAAGCCTCATGCATTACTGTAAACATTGTGACATAGTGCAGTCACTTTGTAAAAGTAATGGATGAACCTTGAAAACATGCTAAATGAAAGAAGCCAGAGAGAATTGTGCACATATTGTTATGATTTCATTTATGTAAAATTCACATAATGGCAATTCCACAAAAACAAAGCACAGGAATGATTACTAGGGTCTGGCAGGAAAACGTTTGGGCAATGATTGTTAATGTGTCAGAAGATCTTTTAAGGGGTGATGAAGTGTTCTGAAATTATGTAATGGCAGCAGTTGTATTGAATTGTATACTTCAATAGAACTTTTTTTTGGCTATGTGAAATACATTGCAATAAAGCTGTTATGAGAAATAGTCTATGAGTCATCTTTAGTTTCAAATCTGCTCTACAAAACAATGGTATTTTCTCTCCTATCCATCTACACATGTGCAGTTTCTGGGTATTTCAAAATGTATATATTTGACTCTTTACTAATTGATGAAAAATCAACTTCCTGTTGTTATGAATCAGCAATTCACTTCTATGCAGATGTGTTGATCCCTGGACTGTTATAAAATTTATTTGAGTATTTCCAGTATTTATCTAAGATAGTATCATATATATGGATCATTTCTGGAAAGGTTCATTGTACCTTCCTAACTAGGAAGACATTAACAAGTCCTACTGATTTTTATCAGACCAATACAATTACATTAAAATTTTAAGTATTTAAAATTTGTCAACCAAAGATACTTCTTTATATCATTTAGCATGTGTCACCAGTTAGCAATGAGAATTAAAGGAAAATCAGATTAACATATTTACACTGCCATTCTGTTATTCAACATAACCCAGTTTGGAAGAGAGTATTGTCACTTCTGCAGAGGAGTAAATTTATCAATTTATATAGGTCATTCTTATTTTGCTCCTCCATGAATTCCTTATCTATTTCATACAGGAACTCTTTGGGAAAACACTAGTATGAGAGAGTAACAGAAGTGTAAATTTTCTAACACTTGTTTCTGTCAATATTTTCTTTTGAATTCTCCCTTGTTCCATTACAAGTTTGGAGCTCAATCATTTTCTAGTCAATATAGCTCTTTGTATCTTTTGACTGAACCAGGAAATAAGAAGAGGAACTAAGGAACATCAGAATTGTGATTGGTCATTACAAAAAAATCAATTTTAGTCAGAAATACACTACTTTGTTTCACTTGACAATTGACTAGTGCAAGAAAACGGGATTATAAATACTCTGATCGATATAGTACACATAAAAGACAACAAATTAGATTAACTGCACATGAGTAAATAGTAAGTAACTACTTAATATTTAGGCTTTTATCATCCATATCATATGATACACATTGCATAGCGTAAGTAATTAAAAGTTACTTTCATATCGACTCTAAGAAAATATTTTCAGTTTTATCCTAATTATTTCTTTATAAGCCATAATGAATATTAGGATTCCTAGTTGTAATATGAGTGGCAAAGCCATAGACCTTATTGTGTTTTAGATCACTTTCTGAAAGTTTTATGTAGAAAAAATTTGTACACAGGATAATTATCATAAATGTGATGTATTTAGGAGAGTATGATTAGCTGAAATTTTCTTTTAAAATTTAAAATACTAAAATTATGACATTATTTTTGTATACAATCAGCAATTTGAATCAAATGCCCTAGATATGTCCCATCAAAATTTTTCTTTGCAAATAAAATAAATTGTTGTATTATTTGCAATATCCTGATTTCTTCTGTGTCTTAAATGACTAACCTAGATGCCTATCTTCCTCAATAGGTAAAATTGGGTGCTTTTATGTGCGAGAGTAAAATTCTCCACTTGATTTTTTGAAACGATTGAAAGACAAAAGAATTGCTTAATTGCCAAAAAAGGGATTTAAGTTGACTTACAATTTTATGGTTCACCAGCTGTTGTTCATATATTTGGAAAGTATATCACAATATTCATAATATTAATATCTTGGGGTTTTTCCTCCATGCTAAGTTCCCTTGGGTTAGTTAAGGGTAAGGGGTGGCAAATTGAGATGCTGTCTACCAAAAAATCTATAACTACAACAGTAAACTTAACAGAAACAAAAACACTGTAATAAATGTAAGTCAAAATTTAGACCAAAAGTCAAAGCCTGATCTTGTGAAGGCAAATATTCTCTACAAAAGTGTTATTCTGAGCCCACAAAATCTTCCTTTCTGTTAATTTTAAATAATTTTAATTTGTTTTCTATGTTTAAAAATTGGAATATTTTACACCAAAAACTAGATATCTGGCTTTTCTTTAAACAAAACAAAACACCACCACACAATCTGGCAGACTCAGGCCCATTTTTCTCATGTATCAAAAAAAACAGTAGAAATGAAAAAAGCATTTTTTTTAAGATGGAGGGGCATACCAAGAACATTGTTTTCAGTCCATTGTTTCTAGGATTTGTGGTTCTTTTTACTTCTCAGCTTTGCTCATTTATATTAGCTTCCCCTTTAAGCATCTAAGTTTATGGCCTCTACCAACATAGATATAAATGCTTCTATTAGGAAAGCAACCAACACACAATTTTAGTTTTAAAAAGTTTCAATTTTCCCAGAGACTGTCTTCCACAATGTTTATTTTTAAACATAAGTAATGATTTTGATCAATTTTTAGAATTACTGGCACACGTAACTAGTTAAGTCTAGTTTTCTAATCAGAATGGAAAGCAAGCCTTAAAACCTTAGGTACATCGTGCTCTCTACCTACTAATAACCGTTCCCCTCAATCTCTTTAGATACTTCCATTAAGGCAATGAAGACAAAATACAACATGTGAAAATGAATGGGGTTAGAGAAGATTAAAGAGAAGCAGGACTTCCCATCAGTCATATACAATATTTGCCTAAAAAACGAAATTGCCTTATTTCAAGATCTAACCTGGAATATAACTTACCCATAGCATTCATACAATATTAAATACAAATACATACATGATATGCTAAGAGTTTAATAAGATTTCTTCTAGAACTAAATTGATCCATTTCAAAGAGGCATAAAAATACTCAGTCTACTTACCTGCCATGCAACATATAAAATGGCATAAAATGAATACACTGTATATTAAAAATCTTGATAAAATAGAACCCTTAGATCAAGCAATTTCATTTCTAGCAAAGGATTTTACATTGTGAAAACAAACATTGATATATCCAAAGATTCATATACAATGAAGCCTTACTTACAGTAGAAAACAGAGGGGGAACAACAGCAATATATGCAACAACAGAGTTCTGGTTGAATTAATTTAGTACACTAAAAATAAAAAGGGTAGGAAATTAATTATTGCAACAGAAAAATATTCACAATATAGGATGAAGTAAGCAGGTTCAAAAGAGCATGTTCATCAACTTTCACACTCAGGTGCATCATCCCAACTTCATAACAGGTATGAACAAAATAAAAATAGAAAAGATGTATATTAACATATGAACAGATATTTGTACACCCATGTTCATAGCAGTATTATTCACAATAACTAAAACATGTCAACAACTCAAGTGTCCATCAACAGATGAATAAAAAAGAAAATGTGGTACAATCTTCTCTCGATATTCACAAGGGATTGGTTCTAAGAACCCCCACATATACCAAAATCTCTGAATGCTCAAGTCCCTCTTATAAAATGGCACTGTTTGCATTTTACCTATGCATATCTTCCTGTATATTTTAAATCATCTCTAGATGACTTATGATACCTAATAAATGTAAATGCTATATAGTTGTTACACTGTATTTTATATGTATTATTTTTATTGTAGTATTGTTATTTTAAAAATATTTTTCATTAATGATGGCTTCAGTCTGTGGATGCAGAACCCATGGAAATGGAGGGCTGACTGTATATACCTAAAATGGAATATTTATCAGCCTTAACAAGCAAGGAAAGTCTGACATATTCTACAGCATGAGTGAGCCTTGAGGACATTATGCTAAGTGAAATAATCTGGTCACCAAAAGACCAATAATGTGTAATTCTGTGTATATGAAATTTCCACAGTAGTCAAAATTAGACAGAAAGTAGAATGGCTTCCATGGGCTGAGAGGAAGGGGAAATGGAGAGCTATTGTTTAATGAGTATAAAGTTTTAGTTTTGTGAAATGAAAATAGTTCTGGAGATGGATGGTGGTGATATTACACAATAATGTAAGTGTTCTTAATACTACTAAACTGCACAGTTAAAAATGGTTAACATGGCAAAATTTAATGTTATGTGTATTTTACTACAAAAAAATGAAAAGAAAAGCTATATTAACAGAAACGAGATTTTAGGTGTAGTGGGTTGAATAGTGTCCCCTGTCTTATAGCTTGAGATGCTATAACAGAATACCTATGGACCTGGTGGCTCAAACAATAAATATTTATTTCTTATAATTCTAGAAACTGGGAAGTCAAAAATCAAGGTGCCAGCAGATTTTGGTCTGATGAGGGTCCTTACTGGCTTAAAGATGGCCACCTTCTTATTGTATCCTCACATGACAGAAAGTGAGTGAGAGTTGTGGTTTCTTCATTCACTTACAAGGACACCAATCCCATCATGGGGGCTCCACCCACATGACCTCATTCAAGCCCAATTTCCTCCAAAGGCCTCAACTCCAAATGCCATCACATTCGAGATTAGGGCTTCAGTGAATGAATTCTGGGGAAACACAAACTTTCAATTTATAGCACTCTGCCATGGCCTCCCAAAATTCATGTCCTTCTTACAGATAAATTACATTCATTCCATCCCAACAACCCCAAAACTCTAAACTCATTCTAACATCAACTCTTGAGTCTAAAGTCCAAAATTTTATTTAAATATTATATAAATCAGGTATAAATAAGACTCAAGGTACAATTCATCCTGAAGCAAAATTTCTCTCTAGCTGTGAACTTATGAAACCAGAAGATAAATTATGTGTATCCAAAATACAATTGTGGAAGAGGCATAGGATAGATGTTCCCATTCCAAAAGGAAGGAACATGAAGGAAGAAAGAGATGACAGGTCCCAAGCAAGTTCAACACCTAGCAACGAAAAAAAATCAGATACTAAGTTTAAAAAATAATTTTTGTTTGGTTGCTGCTCTGCCTTCCAGACCCACTGTCCCAGAATCTGATGGAATGGCAATCATCACCTGGCCTGTTGGAAGCAGAGTAGAGGCTCTATCCACATAGCTCTGATGGGCAGTAGTGTCATCCTTTGAAATTGAAGTAGGTATCCTTGACCCCTACGGCTATGCAGTCTGGGATGGGGGTGGAAGTGGAACCCCTGATGATCTCTGAATTACCTTTGGAATCATTCTTTTCTTGCCTTGAAAAATATCTCATGCTTACAGCAGAATAGCTATATGGTCAGGTCCTGTAGGGTATAAGAAATTTGACAGCCTATCTTTATTTCATCCTGATTTGTCTTTTTCCTTTGATCCCAGCTGGCAGTGTTTCTGTTAGCATAGTCTCATCTCTATTTGTAGCTTCCATTGAGATACTGATTAGGTCCAAGCTTCATAATCACACTAATATCCTTATCAAATGGTAAGTCAGCCACATCCCTAATGTTCTCTAAAATATGAATGGCTGAAAATTTTCCAAATATTTAAGTTCTATCTTCTTTTGACTGACAATTCCTTCTTTAATTCATTTCTCTCTTCTCACATTTTACTATGAACAGAAATGAGGAACCAATCTGTTCTTTCAACATTTGCTTAGAAATCTCCTCAGCTAAATATCCAATTTTATTGCTCACAAGTTCTAACTTCTGAAAAACGCTAGCATGTGAATGCAATTTGCCAAGTTATTTGCCACTTTAGAACAATAATAATCTTTTCTCCACTGTCCAATAGCTTATTCTTTATTTCCATCTGAAACTTCATGAGAATGACCTGTCCCATTCATATTTCTCCTAATATTTATACATGACTATGTATTCTCTAAGAAGATGGAATCTTCTTCTATAGAGCTCCATTTCTGTTTCTGAGCCCTCACCAGAGTAACCTTTATCAGTGCCTTCATGGAAATATTGACTTTTTCTAGCATGCACCTCAAAATTCTTCCAGCCTTTACACCTTACCCAGTTCCAAAGTCACTTCCACATTTTTAGGTATTTGTTACAGTAACACCCCACTTCTATTACCAATTTATGTCTTAGTTCCAGCTGCTACAACTGAATACCATATACTAGGTAGCTTAAACAACAAACATTTACTGATCAGAGTTCTGGAGTTTAAGAAACCCAAAGGTCAGGGTGGCAGCAGGTTAGCTCTGGTGAGGGCCTTTTTACTGGCTTCTATTTATTTTTATTTTTTATTTTTATTTATTTATTTTTTGAGACAGGGTCTCACTCTGTCACCCAGGCTGGAGTGCAGTAGCACAATCATGGTTCACTGCAGCCTCAACCTCCTGGGCTCAAGCAACCCTCCTGCCTCAGCCTCTTGCGTATCTGGGACCGTAAGCATGCACCACTATACCCAGCTTATTTTTGTATATTTTTGTAGCGATGAGCTCCTGCCATGTTGTCCAGGTTGCTCGCAAACTCCTGGGCTCAAGTGATTCACTCACCTTGGCCTCCCAAAATGCTGGGATTACACATGTGATTAATGTGCCTAGCCCTTCCTGGTTTTTAAATGGCTACTTTCCTGTTGTATTCTCACATGGTAGAGAGAAAAGGAGAGTTCTGTTTTTATTTATTCATTTATTTTGAGACTGTATTTCACTCTTTTGGCCCAGGATGGAGTGCAATGGTGTGATTTCGGCTCACCACAACCTCCGCCTCCCGGGTTCAAGCGATTCTCCTGCCTCAGCCTCCCGAGTAGCTGGGATTACAGGCATTTGCCACCACGCCCGGCTAATTTCTTGTATTTTTAGTAGAGATGGGGTTTCTCCATGTTGGTCAGGCTGGTCTCCAACTCCCGACCTCAGGTGATCCGCCTGCCTCAGATTCCCAAAGTGCTGGGATTACAGGTGTAAGCCACTGCGCCGGGCAGGAGAGCTCTGTTTTTTTCATCCCCTGAAAAGGGCAATAATTTCACCATGGGAACTCTATACCCATAATCTCATTCAGCTCTAATTATTTCCTAAAGACCTTAATGCCAAATAAAATCAGATTGGGGATTATATCTTCAACATACGAAATATCAGAATATTTCATATTTCAACATAAATATGAAATATTCAGTCCATAGCATCCCCCAAACTTTATGCCTACCTATAAACACAAAATATGACCTTATTTGGAAATAGAATCTTTGCACATGTAATTAGTTAAGATGAGGTCATACTGAATTAGGGTGAGCCCTAAATTCAATAACTGGTACCTCTATAAGAAGAGGAAAGGACACACAGAGACACAAAGATACACAAAATTCAAGGCCATATTAGACAGAGACAGAGATTGTAATATTGTAGCTACAAGACAAATAATGTCAAGGATTCCTGGGAGCTACTAGAAGCTAGGAAGAATAAAGAAAGATTATTTTTTTCCTAGAGTCTTCAGAGGAAGCACAGCCCTGCTAACAACATTTGGACTTCTTCTTCTTTTTTTTTTTTTTTTTTTTTTTTTTTTGAGACAGAGTCTTACTCTGTCACCCAGGCTGGAGTGCGGGGGTGCAATCTTGGCTCACTGCAACCTCCACCTCCTAGTTTAAGTGATTTCCCTGCCTCAGCCTCCCAAGCATCTGGGACTACAGGCATGTGCCACCTCACCTGGCTAATTTTTTTTTGTATTTTTAGTAGAGACGGGGTTTCACCATGTTAGCCAGGATGGTCTTGATCTCCTGACCTCATGATCCACCCGCCTCAGCCTCCCAAAGTGCTGGGATTACAGACATGAGCCACCAAGCCTGGCCAGCATTTGGACTTCTAACCACCATAACTGTGAGAAAATAAATTTGTATTGTTTTAAATCATCAAGTTTGAGATAATTTGTTACAGCCGTAATCTCGATTTTACTCTTCATGTATATGGCTTTTGCCCTATTTTATAAATTAAACATGTTACTTTTGTAATAAGAAAAATGTTATTTAAAACATGTTATGGCTTAATAATTAATCAAATAAATAATAACTGATAATTACACCATTTTACAATCAAAAAGCTCTAATCTACATATTTAAAAGAAAAACATATATGTTCAAACATTATTAAAATTTCTGATGAGTATATGAAGCCTGAATACTTTTATTTATCATCCACATTCATGAGATTTGGGGGATAAACAAGGAAGATCTCTCTCCTCTAAGAATGATCAAATATCACTAAGATATATTAATAATAAGATCAAAGTAAACTGAGCAGCTGGTAGAAGCAGTAAAGAACTTCTGGTAGAGTAATCATGTTTGGTTCATATCATATTGATTTGGTTTTAGTAAATAAAGACATTTCTCAGGTAGACATTGGGAGAATTCAATATGGAGCAAATAAAACAAAATATATGTGGGCACAAGACAGAAACAATCCAAATAACAAAACCTTAGCTTTGGAAGATTTAGGCTTTATGTAGTACATCTTCCAATAATTCAAGAATCCTTCAGACAACATTCCTGACAGGTGATAATTCATTTAGCATTATGAAATTTTCTCAGCATCCATTACTTGCCAAGGATGTGCGGCTTACATCATTCAGCAACTGCCTCTAGAAGACACTTCTTCAGAAAGCAGCCTATTCTATTCTTTTACAATTTTAGTTCTTAGAAAATATTTTATGTTGAGACAAAATCTCTCTGGAGTATCTAACTTAATTACTGTTACTCTCCTTCCCTATTTTCTTCGTTTCTTCCCTTTACCCTTCATAACCAACTTGGCTCATAACTTGAAGTTATAGATTTAAGGAATTTTGGAAAGGAAATCAAGAGAGTATCAACTTCTCACCAATGACAAAATTCCCCTTACAGCATTCCTTTCCCAATTGCTGTTCCTTCTGCTCTTAATGCCTCTATTGAAAGAGAACTATTCCCCCTCTTTTGTGAGCAGGCAGATCTACTTTGGGCATGTTGTATGTAGAGCTGTTCTCTGCCTTTCTGTGACCTTCACTGATTGGTTCTGTTCCTTCCTATCAGAGGCATAGTGAATGCTTCCATGCTAGAGTCATCCAGGAATCTAAAAATCAAGATCACCTCTCCCCTTTGACCTCTACCTTGCCAGAAAAAACACTCCTGGTTACCTTTTCTGGCGTCGTGACCCTTTTTTATTCACCCTTATTGTCACATTTTTCTGAACAAACTCAATATATCCATGTTTCTCTAGCTACAACCTGGTGCCTGGTATTCAATACATTACAGATGTGATACAGTCTCTCAGGGCAGCATTAATCTGACCACTGTGGTGAAAAATGCACTAAACATAGTGGAAGGCAACATACTTTCTATGGTTGTTCAGCTAAAATCCCAGCATATATTTTTCACTAGAGTCTTTTTTTCAATTCTTGGTTGTTTTTCCCCTTCCTATACACAGGGATTTTTTTATATCTTAACTAAAATGCAAAACTATATATTTATCTCTACTGAATGTCATTATATTAGTTCCTCTCCATTTTGGTACCTTTTCAAGATCTTATGGAACACTAATTCTTTCATCCAAATAGCATCCGTTAGAGACTTGCACCATTCACAAATTCAACAACATCTTCTCTGCCTTCTCTTAGCACAGAACTTTACCATTCTAACTGCAACATTCTGGAATTCCTCAAGTATTAGTCACGATGATGACAATGATGATGATATCTAATGTTGAATGACACTTTCTACCAAACATTGTCATAAGTGCTTTATATATATTATTACACCTAATCCTCATAAAACCCCTATGAGATAATGCCTATTGCTATCTTTATTTTACAGACAAAGACACTACTAGTAAGTGGTGGAGACAGGGCTGATTATATGCTGGTGTGGCTATATACATCATGTCAGGCTTTATCCATTCTGACAAGTCAACATCTAGCATTACCAGCTGTTAAATATTTTTAAAATCACCCTGAAATGTTGCCAAGATTTGAACCCCAGCTGCTTGACTCTAGAGTCTGTCTTCTGAACCAGATTCTCTCTGGCTCCACATGAAAGATGAAGGAAAGGCCAAATCAGTGGCAATTCAATTTTCTATGTTTCCTTCAACCAGGCATATTCTACTTTTATCACATTAGGCATTTTATATATACATATTCAAAGTAAAATTAAATTATTAAAAAATAGCTGCTGCCAAAACTTAAAGTACTAAAGGGTAAATGAAAACATAAAAAATAACTAAACTTAAGATAAATAGCTCTTCCTAAGTCACAGTAAACTTATTTATTAATACTGAATGTATCATTTAAAACAACCTCCTGAAATTATGTGCAACATTATGTGTATTTAAGACAAGGCATTTTTTTTCCTGAGAAATGTATAGCATTTATTAGACTCTTAAATGAGCTAAAGGCATCCAAAAGTCAGCATTGCATACGATCATCTCTCTGATCAATTGTATACCTAAATGTGTCCATTTTTTTCAAGGGCATGAGACAATGGAAAAATTTCTTACTGAAATCAGACCAACTGTCACTGTAATTCTCAAACTAAGGAATCTGATATTAAGCAACTTTCTTGTCACTTTTGAGGTTCGGTTTCACATTTGTGAAACAAGGTGAAAATAGTACCCACTTCAAATTGTTGTGAGGGTAGAGTGAACTAATATATGTAAAGTACTTGGAACAATTTCTGGCACATATTTAGTGCTTCATACACACTAATATTTACCTGCAGAGTTCCATAATAATATTAATTATAGTGTGCCAGAATTTCCAAAGCTAAAGGGTGAAAAAAGCAGCACATCTTCCGGAATGAATAGTACTTAATGATTTGAGAAAATTAATATTATTTACACATTAAAACAAATATTTTATTGAGTTGAAAAAATAATCTACCTCAATATTTAAGACAAAAGGACTTGAAAATTCACTCACAAGGCAGACCTCTTCTATTAAGATACCTCAGTGGAAACATTAGAGAAGTACTGATGTGGGAATTCCCCAAATGAGCAGTTTATTAACTGTCAAAGAGGAGAATAACTTATTCAGTCTAACAAGAAAAGAAACTCAAAAGTAAAAGTGATACATGTTGATATCTAATTTTTAAACTTTGTATGTCACGTACAGTCAGAAGACAATTCTCCAGGGGTCTCTCACATTACTCTGCATGTCTTGGGAACAGAGGAACTAAGAGGCTTTTGTTCTGAATTATCTTTGCAAGGATGTTTATTTAGCTGTAGCCTTGGGAAATAGAGATAGGAGGCTTGTTTGTTGTCCAACGTAATAAAGATAATGTCTTCCTCTAAGCCAAATATTAGGTTGGTTTGCTGGCTACTATGAAATATTAGAATTTTCAAAGTTTGGAGTTACTGTCTTCTAATACAGCTCACCGCATGTGCAAGCATCACCTGGCCCTTGTCATGCTGCCTGCTGGGAACTGGGGCTTTGAAAATCAGCTTAAGAAAACAGTGGCATTCTGGCTACTGTTGATGCTTTGAGTAATAAGTCATCATTTTCTCCCACCCAGAAGTCGCATGTCTTCTGCTGGCATCCATGAAACTATGGCAGGCCTACTTGTTAGTTTACAAGTGGGGTGAAATCTCAGACCTTTCACAGTTTTATATATATACATATTATTTATATAAATATATATATTATATATAATGTGTATATATGATATATAATATATAATGTGTATATAGATTATATATAATAACTCAGTTTGAAATGTCATTCATTAACAAGCAAAATATTTGCAACAAAATGAAAGATAATACATTAATAGCTGTGTATTAGTCAGTTCTCACACTGCTACAAAGAAATACCTGATACTAGGTAGTTTATACAGAAAACAGGTTTAATTGGCTCATGGTTCCACAGGTTGTACAGGACCATGATGGCTTCTGAGGAGTCTCAGGAAACTTTCAATCACGGCAAAAGGTAAAGCGGGGGGGAAGCACATCTTACATGGAGGGAGCGGGAGAGAGTGAAGGAGATGCCACATACTTTTAAATAACCGTATCTCATGAGAACTCATTATCATGACCACAGCACCGAGGGGGAAATGTGCCCCTATGATCCAGTCACCTCCCACCTGGCCCCATCTCCAACGATGGGGATTATAATTCCACATGAGATTTGGGTGGGGACAAATATCCAAACCATATCAAGCTAAAATACAAAAAAAAGTTTTCACAAATCAATAGGAAAAAGATGAACAAGTACAGAGAACAGACTAAATGTATGAAAATGCAATTACTCCCCAAATAAATAAAATGAAAAACACATATATGAAAAATATATAAACCTTTTAATAACCAAAGAAAAATATATTTACGGAAAAATTTATGCTGGGAAAAAATGTAGTGGTAACATTAAATTTAATACAGATGTTGGGACAGTTTCTCTGTCATTACCAGCTTGTAGAAGTGTAAGTTGTGAAACATTTTTAAAGGGAAATTTTATAACATATATCACAGTTCCTTTTTAAAAGACCATATTCTTTGATACTAAAATCCTATTTTAGAAATACATCCTACAGAAACAATTTGGCATGATAATATATTTAATCATTTTCATAATTCTGTAAAATAAGAAATAGCGTAGATCAATTCCAATAACAAATTAATTTTTAATTATGATATAGTAATATGATATAGTATGATATTAAAATAATTTAAATATATATTTACTTATAGAGGACACATTAACCATAGAGGACAGGGCATTTATGATTTATTGTGGAATGAAAAAGAAAAAAGAAAAATAAGAAAAAAATTGATTTGCATAATTTCTCATAAGGACTTTGCCTATAAGCAAATATGTTAACAATGATTTTCTCTAAAATATAGGATTCAAAGTAATTTTAATTAGATATTTTCTATTTTTGATGTTTTTCTGACATTTATGAATTTCTAAAATTCTAAAATAATTTAATTACCTTGTCATGAATTGTTCTTTGTGTACATCTTGGCCCTTTATAATCTCTATCTCCTTTTTTTTTTCTTTTTAGACAGAATCTTGCTCTGACAGAGTCTGTTGCCCATGCTGGAGTGCGACGGCAGGATCTTGGCTCACTGCAACCTCTGTCACCTGAGTTCAAGTGATTCTCCCGCCTCAGCCTCCTGAGTAGCTGGAATCACAGGTGCCTACCACCAGGCCCAGCTAGTTTTTGTATTTTTAGTAGAGACAGGGTTTCCTCATGTTGGCCAGGCTTGTCTGGAACTCCTGACCTCAGGTTATCTGCCCGCCTCGGCCTCCCAAAGTGCTGGGATTACAGACGTGAGCCACCGTGCCCGGCCCAATCTCTGTCTCTTTAGTAAGTGTTCAAAATCCATCTGTTAATAGAGTTCTTATTTTTCCATTCACAGCGGTCAGTGTCACTAATCTGAGCAATTTGCAATTTACCTTCTCCCATATTTTAAAAACAATCAGGCCTTTATCAGTTTCTGGTCTTTGGAGTCACAGTACAAGAACATATCCCATGCTGTGTCAGAGCCCTTTCAAAATTTAAGGAGCTTGCCTATTTCTCTTACCTTTTTTCATTTTTTCTTTTCTTCTCTAGTTTAAACATGTGGTTTATTCAATCATTCCTTGTATGTCTTGATTCCTACAACCCTCTCCATGAATGTCACCTATTCTCATTTCTTGCAGTTTTGTGGTCAGTGCCTTTTTAAAACTTCAGAGAAAACATTCCTCTATACCCAGATTGACAAAAATGAGGTACAAAATATCATAATTTTCACCATCTGTACATTTCACTTCTACTAATGCACCTGTTTTTGCATCTTTTTTAAAGTAGTCATATCACTCTACTGATACACATTGAACTTATCACTTATGAAAACTTTGTTTTTAGAAAAATACTACCAAATCAGGTCTTTACCATTTTGTATTTTCCTAACTGATTTTATATTTAGGGATTTGTATTTGTGAATAAAATTTATGGATTCATATTTAAGTAAATTTAGGACTTCACATTTCCCCATCATATTTTATTTTATTAACCTTGGTCCTTATTCCTATCAATACACAATGATACATCTTCTAAGCTTGACAAGCCTGGACGAATTTTGTGTGCCTGTAACTGTCGGCCTTTGTATATGTCTTATGCATGTATATCTTTACAAAACATAGTCAAGTGGTTTCTGTCATCTCTCACAGAGTAAGTAGTCATCTTGAAAGGATCCCAAGTGAAAAGCACTAGAAATTTAAAAGGGGAGAACAGGTCATTTTCATAAGAGCCTCAATCCGTGGAGGGTGCAGAAACTCAGAGAGGCAGGTAACGTGAATGCCTGAAGCAGGTTCATGCTGGAGAGTACTTGATTATCCAACGGGGGCCACCACTTCTGATTGCTGCCATAGGGAAATGTGCTAATGTTCTGATTTTTCATGAGAATACCAGAATCTAGGTTTTTATGTAAAATCATTACATTTTTAAATGGCTTCGCCTGAGGAAAAAAAGTTTAGTGAGTTTTTTCTTCTAAATTAAATACATTCACAGGCCAAATGATCCCTGTAGATGGCCAATTTGTGACCCCTGAGTGAACAGAAGCTAAGTGGGTCTTGCCATTCAACTCACCGCTACTGATGGTATGACACAATTGACAGATTCATGGCTTTGGATTTCTTGAAAACTCACCCAATTCTCAGTACTTTATTGTGCATTGATTCAAAAAGTAGTTATAATGTTATTAATGAAAAAATCAACATTAGCTATCTATTAGTGTCTAACCAGAATCCTGCATAATTTCAACAAAGTCATTCAGAATTTCCAGTGTGAGTCTTTCTAAAAGTCTTGACAAAGACTTGTTATATCCGAATTTATCATTGAAAATGTTTACTCAGTATCTCATTATAGCCAAGAGGAAAATAAGCCTTGCAAAATAAATCTTTCATAATTTGGAGATATTTTAGTGCCTTAGGATTCTTAATGAGACTTCTTGGGAACCTCACTGTGTTAAATATAACCACTTATACCACCATTGACACAACATCAAAATTCCACTAGCAAAAAAAACACTCTCTCCTTTGACCTATAGCAATTGTACAATTCTATTCCATGCCTGACAGCTGATTCTCATAAGACCTCTGGCATGCCAAACATGATCCATGACAGCTGATCTTAGCAAACAGCAATCACTGCAGACAAACAATTCTTTTTGACCAGTTATCTGAAATAAGCAGGAATGAATCATTTTATATTTGATTTGACTATGTATAGAAATAGCCTTTCATTAGTTCCACATCTGGGATGATCAGAAAAATGTTCACTTTGTAAATTGACATGTTACTTATGAAATACAGAAAAAACAATTCGATGATTTACATTTCAATATCAGCATTCAGGTTTTTTTTTCATCCCTTGCCAGTAGCCATTGTTTAGGCAAAGGGAATTTTGGCTAACATTCAGGATTCCAGGTCAAAAAGCTTAAGAGTCTTATTCAATAACTTGGAGGTAGCCCAGGAGTCTGTGTTTTATTGAGCACCTTAAGGGATTAGAAAGCAGGGCAGCTGCAAACTATATTTTTAGATACATTTTCTAATCTCTGTCTCCTCCCTAAAAGTTACCCACATCAAAACTGTACACACTCTGAATTCTTCAACCCCTTAATCTGCACAATACATGTTATTCATATCTCTTTCAGAAAACAGTAATATAAAGATGACCGGACAAGGCATAGGTTGCAATTTGTTTCGTGATTAGGAGACCGTACTAGTTATATCTCTAATTCTCTCTACCTCTCACCTCAGAAACTGGCTCTAAAAGAACAAACTTCAGTTTTTCCAATACAAAAGCATTGAATACCAATATGTAAATATATGCAATAAAGGTAGCTACTCTCTCCTGTATACGAGAAACCTTGTAGCCAGCTCAAGCTTCAGCCACAGCCAGTACTTGGATATACTTGGAGGCCCAAGTTTCAGTTGGCCTCCGTTGCCAGATGCCACATCAGCCAAGACCCCAAGAAAGAAGATTCCAATATTCATTTGTATGGATCAGTTTTACCTGTCTCTAGAAGAGTTTTGGTCCTGTCCCACCAAACCAATTAAGCAAGGTCAGACTTCATGCATGAACTTCTTCAGCTTGGGTTTCTCTGGAGGATAGTTATTGCCAGTTGTGGGTAGTTATTTGAATGTGAATCAAGGTCCCTTTAATTGAATTCCTCCAAAGAAAGTTCAGCACTGGAAATAAGCATTATTAATTACAAATATTGGCTCATCTGATAGTAGACAGAAAATAAGAATCAGTTATGTGGGTAAGGGTGAGTGCAAGCACTGAGCATTACAAACTTCTCTGACAATAAGTGTCCCAGTTATGACACTAACTAGTTGCACTACCTTAGCAAGTACTTTAAACTGGATGTTAACTCTTTTCTTTTTTTGAGACAAGGTCTCACTCTGTTGCCCAGGCTGGCATGCAGTGGTGCAATCATGGCTCACTGCAGCCTCGTCCTCCCCAGGGTCAGATGATCCTCCCACCTACCTCCTGAGTAGTAGCAGCTGGGACTACAGGCACAAACCACCCCACCCTGCTAATTTTTTATTTTTATTTTTGTAGAGATGGGGTCTTGCCATGTTGCCCAGGCTGGTCTCAAACTCCTGGGCTCAAGTAATCCTCCCACCTCAGCCTCCCAAAGTGCTGAGATTACAGGTGTGAGCCACCATGCCCAGCTTGGATATTAACTCTTTACATACAAGAAAGAATTAGATTCAGTGATAGCAAAAGATTTGTTAATGGTCTATTTTTATTCAAATGTAAATTGTGTTGCATTTTAAAAATCTCATTTATATATTTCACCACAAGTACTGCAAATCTCATGATGTATTTTGTCTTATACTGTTTTTCTTTATCCATCACATCCTGAAAGCACCTGTTATTTTCATTCATAAGCATTTGGCAGAGACTGCTTAATAATTTTCCTCTTCCTATGGAGCAGCAACTGAACTATATTTTCTGCCCTCCTTTGAGTCATATATGACCGTGTGACTGAGATCTGAACAGTAGAATGTGAACAGAAGTTTGGCATACCATTTCTAAGCGAGGCCCATAAAATCCTCTCATCCATAACCCTCCAGCCTTCTTTTCCCACATACTAGCTAAACAGAGAAAACATGAAAATCATGAGGAGAACGGAGCCACAAGATGCAGAAAACTAGGTCCCTAAATTGCTCCTTATGAAGAGCTACCCATATTGCTGCCTAACAAGGAATAACGAGTGAAAATATGTAAGAAATAAATTCTTTACATGTGAACCCCCCCTGAAATTCTGAGAGCTTTTTACACAAGCCTTTAGCATGCCTTATACATAGCATTTATCTCCATTGTGATTGTATATCACTTATGTATATATGTATGTATCTTCTTAACAGTCTAGTAGCAGGTTTTCAATAAATCTAGCTGAATCTATGAATACAGAAAAAACGCACAGAGATAAATTAATAAATGCTTACTGAGTTGAAGTATAGAGGCAAGAAAAGTAATCCAAAAGTAAATTTTAGAAAATGCCTTTCATTTCTTATTTTGTCTTTCCTTCTTTGATTAAAAACGTTCCAAAATACTTGGAAATAAACCCTGGTGAGTTTTATACTTGGAAACAAATCTTAGTGAGTTTTATAAGTGCTTAAATAAATTCGATCATATCATGTCTACCTAATAAATGTCCTATAATATTTTCTGTTCTCATACCTCTGTAACATTTTCTTCCTTTACTTGTGTGATTTTGTTGCTACGTGACATATTGTAGCAGTCAATCAATATTACACCTGTATTGGCACCACTTGAATGCTGTACTAATTTTACCTAATTTATTCTAATATCCAGTAATGTTCTGTCAGCCAAACAGCTCCAGATGCCTGCCTAGTACAACTTGCACCTTTATACAAGGCCCTGTATAGATCAAATTAGATCAACAACCCCAGCACAAAGTGCTGAAAAATAGTATCTCTTTGTCTTCTCTGACTGCAAAACCAGACCAATGCCAATAGGCATCTTTACATGGTATTGCAACTACTGTCAGTCAGTGCCAAATTAAACTACCTTACCAGGGTTACAAGAAGCAGTATGGTTCTTGAAGTGTGTTTGCTGCCAAGACAATAGGGTGTATTGCATCTGTTGCCTGGGATACACATGTACAACATCCAACAAACAAGCTGCATAGTTTGGTGTTGAGAAAGGCCAAGATATGCACATTAAACAAAAAGTTGAGGAGGAAAACCTTAGAAATTAAGCACATAGTGCAAGTGGTCATGGAAGGACAGGGCCAAGGCACTAGCTATATATTAGATCTGTAGATTAAATTTTCACAGAGATCCAAAAGAATCTCTACTTGTTAAGTTTTCTTTACACAGTGATAATCTGCCCTAGATAGCACTTGTTCAGCAGCACTGCATGAAGAAATAGCTTGACCATGAAAAATAATTTTTTATTGATCTTTATGTGTACATATTAACAATTTTGGTTTTTCAATTTTCACTTTTCTCATTTTTCTAGAAGACTTTGTTGTTTTGTACATGATATGGTAGATTCAGGAGGGTCACAAATCCTTGGATATCCCTTTCATTGAGTGGTGAAATCAATTTGCTCTCCCCTTGAATCTGGCTGGCCTAGGATTATTTGGATTTGTACAGTGAAAGCGACATTATTCCATCCCTGAACTAACCTGTAAAAAGACTGGCAGCTTCCACTTTGATCTCTTGTAGACTTGAGCTTCCATGAAAGAAGTTTGACTGCCATGGTGGAGAAATAAGATGAAGAGCTCTTACAACTACTTTGGGAAAGAGAGATACCCAGTTGAGCCCAGCCTTCCAGCTGTCACCATCAAAAACACCAGGCTTGTGGATGAAGCTGTCTTATTCCCTTTAGACTGGCCAACATACCAACTGGATATCACCAAGGGATCCCAGATGATATCTTATGAAGCAGAAGAATCACCCAACCAAACCCTGATGGAATTTCTGACATGGAAAATTATTAGATATAATGAAATGGTTGTTGTTTCAAGGTAGTAGTAAGTTTTGGGGGTGGTGGTTTATGCATCAATAAAATATATAACTGAAACACATGGACATCAAACACAAAAATTTGGTGATGTGGCTTTTTTACAAATTTAAGATTTGTATGTTGGTGATCAAACAATAAAATGACCCCATCTGAAGGATAGGGGGAAGAATCTAGGTAACCAGTTGCTTGCTGCAGGGTAGGTCATCTCAGAGCTGGCCTAACAGAATTGCATTTCCTCCAACATTCAGCTGAGTCTCCATTCCTTAGCTTCTGCTGACTGGCCTAGGGGATTTTTTTCCAAAGGCCATAAAATTAAATTAGAATTCACTGCTTAAGCGTAATGATTTCCCACTGTTTATGTGGGTTATCATTTACAACCAACTGGCATTTAATCAAACCACTATTTTTATTTCAGGACCAGAGGCCACAACATTGTGTATTTTTTCTACCTCCCTGTTGAGCAAAGCAGCTTCAGCCAAGCTGTGAAGGGATATCAAATGGTTTATGAAAAATCAGCATGCGGTATTGTTTTCAAACGTATTTATGATTTCACACCAACTTAGGAGGGATTTAGTTCAATTTGTTGATTGACACATAATTTTACATTTACATATGTAATAACATCAAAATCTTCTGGAGAAAAAATATGAATTAAAGGAACATAATCACATTCTGATACAAATTCACTTATCCTCAATTCTAATTCTGTCCTAAAGAGGAAGTATGTAAAATGTATACAGCATTGCCTAGCCAAGCAAGTAACACCTGCTTTGAATCATCTCATTTCTACACTCTTGTTCCTGTCCTTCCCTTGGCCTAGAATGTCTTCTGTCCTTCCTTCTTTCTTCTTCATGAAATCAAGACTCTGCTAAATACCATGTCTGTAATGGCCACTCATAGGTTTGTCTGGCCTAAACAACTTCTGATTCTGAGAAATGCCTGTCTCTTGCCACATAAGTCCTGTTCCTCTCCCTGCTTTGACCCTAAATACCCACATGGCTGCTGGAAAAATATAAACAAACAAACAAAACACATTTCTTGTTTTAAACTAGCAATATATTCCCTTGCAACAATATTAGTTCTGACTTCCTTTTGAACCATTTTCTGTCTCATGACACAGCAAATTGTCACCTCCAAATACCTATAGTTATGCGTTTATTCCAGTCTTAAAGTTCTTATTTCAAATAACATGTAATAAAGTTATTTATATCTTCCTTTCCTAATAAATTAGAAGTTTCCTGTGGCAGTTACCTGGTTCATTTACTCTCCCTAATACCAAGCATAGTGCCTTCCTTGTACATAGTAGGTATTTACTTAGCAACTGGTGTTAAATCATGTAACATCTGTCAAAATATTAAAATAAACAGAGAACTGCAAAGTATTTTCTCTCCTCTTTGATAAACTGCGAATGCAAATTTGGTAATACCCCAGTTGATTACTATGAAAATCACATATACAATTCCTCTCTTACCATAGAGTTCCCTGATGTTGCAGATGCTGGGGAAAGGGGCAAATTTCTGCCTATTGAATAACTGCTTAGTTAATATTAGGTTTGCAGCAACTGTGTGATTTGAAGCATGCCTTATTTTATCTAATAAGCTACATTCTGATAAGGCCATTAATTAATTTATTTTAAAAAGCATGGCTTCAAAATCTTTTAAGAGCTCTTAAGATAAAACTTTTGAAAATATATAAATCTTTTGGTGTTTCAGGTGAGTCACTAATAAAATAAACAGGCACAGTCAATAGAGAATTTACATATACAGGCAATCTCAGTTCAGGGAAATATACATTTTATTTTATATGTGCTGGTAGCTGTCATGGCCATGCCACAGCTGTTAGAAATTACAGGTTTTCAGTGGCGAGCATCAGCCATCACTGTAATTATTATTATTTTATCAAAAACAATCACAGGGAGTATTTTAGTCTAACAAAAGCCTTCTAGGTCTTTGTTTATTCACTGCACCGTATATTCTGCCCTCCATGCCAACTGAGTTAAAGTTCTCTTCCTCCTGATTTAAAACCTATTATTAGAGAAAGCAAAGGTTCCCATCTTTAACACAAAGTACGATTGGTGCTTGGATAGAGAGAACACTAGTCTCAGAATGTAAATAAAAGAAAGTACAACCTGAGAAGCCTTATTCAGCAGGCTTTCGGCAACATTCCCAGAGAGGGACTGCAGTTTACTAGGCCACGTCAAGTCAAAAGTAGTAAGGCAATGGGCAAACACCAGGCTGAATGAATTTAAAACCTCAGATACAAGACTAACAACTCAAGGAGTTTAAGCTTTCTGTCTAAGCAGCAGTCACAGCAAAAGCTACTACCTCTATAGCCTGGATATTTCACCTCTGATAGCAAAAGATTACTGTCGTGAAAAGTCTCTCATGACACTGAGGGACCTTTTCCACTGTAAACTCTGCAGCAAACCTGTAGAAGAAGCGTTCCAGCAGAGCGGAGAGCTCAGTGATATAGTACCTAGGAGAAATGAGACAGGGTGACAACGACTTGCTGAAGAAGCACAGCTGCTGGACAAAGTACCCATCTGCTGGGGGATGGATCATGGGAGAGGGCATTTCTAACAGTTTAAGTTGTAGCCATTCCACCAGCAAGCATTTTAAACTGTATATCACACATTAATATTACACATACTTTTAGTGCCCAAGTATGGCAATGGCAGGGTAAGGGGATGATAGAAGTTTCATTTTTTTTTTTTTAATTATACTTCAAGTTCTGGGATACATGCGTAGAGCGTGCAGGTTTGTTACATAGGTATACACATGCCATGGTAGTTTGCTGCACCCAGCAACCCATCATCTACATTACGTATTTCTCCTAATGCTATCCCTCCCCCATCTCCCCACACCTGGACAAGTCCCAGTGTGTTCCCCTCCCTGTGTCCACGTGTTCTCGTTCAACTCCCACTTATGAGTGAGAATATGTGGTGTTTGGTTTTCTATTCCTGTATTAGCTTTCTGAGAATGAGAGTTTCCAGTTTCATCCATGTCCCTGCAAAGGACATGAACTTATCCTTTTTATGGCTGCATAGTATTCCATGGCGTATATGTGCCACATTTTCTTTATCCAGTCTATCATTGATGGGCATTTGGGTTGGTTCCAAGTCTTTGCTCTATTCACAATAAAATTTTCATTTCTTAAGGCATTATTCAGCAAAAAAGAGATGTTCCACAATTGCCTATTCAGTAAAACAAACAGATGAACAAAAAGAGTTCTAAAGACCTGATTCTATGTTTTGTAAAGAAACCGTAAATATTTCTACTAATGGTGTAAAATCTCTCAGAAGCTGATGCTACAGAATAAGAATGACATCACCCTAAAAGGTTGTGGGATAGTACGCACAGTCTTAAAAATGAAGTTGGATGTCATTATTTGACTCAAAAATTCAAAACTCATGAATAACAAGACAAATTACAGTCCTGAAGTGATCTTTTATAATCTTAAGCAGCTTTTCGACATCCCTCTTCACTTAAATTATGTACTATTTTCTAGAAGCACATGATGGAGTTTTATATTAAAATTAATGAATATTTTAAAAGATCAGATTTTATTTGTGTGCATCTAACACAGCACTAAAGAATAAACAATCTATTCATACTACATGCCAAAATTCATACATTTGCCACAGCTTAAATATTATTAGTTTCACCATAATATTATATTAAAATATAAGTACATTATTACATTTCAGGCTTATATTTTCTATTATTTATTAATGTCCCTTAAGGGCTTCATACTTAATTCCATTAACATACTCAAAATAGAAAATTCTATTTTCATCTCACTTGCTACATGAACCAAAGCTGGACCTATTTGGAAATCACACACCTACCCTGAAGTTGTAGAAAGATAGTTCTTAGGAAAATCACAGATTAACTACCTTAATCTTAAGAAAATAGAAAAAAGTCCAATTTGGGTCACTGGCCTGTCTTTTCAGTGCCAAATTGACAGGCTATTCTATAAGGTCATACTTGAATACTTAACCTAGTCAAATTTTCTCCTTTTATTTTCACAGTCCAGTAGTCTCACCATTAATTTCTCCTGCAAGTTAACCTGTTGACATTTCTCCAAATGATCCTATGCTAAAATTAGCCATTTTTCTAATTGTTTTTTGTTTAAATATCTGTTAAAAGGTT
This sequence comes from Gorilla gorilla gorilla, assembly GCF_029281585.2. Taxonomy (NCBI): domain Eukaryota; kingdom Metazoa; phylum Chordata; class Mammalia; order Primates; family Hominidae; genus Gorilla; species Gorilla gorilla. Next base: position 82,828,387 of record NC_073235.2, on the reverse strand, counting down.
TTGAAAAGTAAAATTCACACATCATAAAAGTACACCTGAATAACATTCTTTTGGTTTCAGAAATGCATTCAAGGAAACAGAAAATGCACCAAAATTTCTAAAAAGCATTTAAAAAGAAAGGAATGGAGAATCCTGACATCTTCAAAAGTAAAAACTAAAATATAAGAATAATTCAAAGAAAATATAGCATAAGCTTCAAAGACACTGTAATCAGCAACAAGAAGCAGTTAAGTTGTGTATTATTCAATTTATATAAAGAAAGATGCAACAAATATCTAAAGTGCCTCAAGATATAAAATAGTTATTGTTGGCAGTTTGATGAGATTCAAACTCTGCAGAGAGGAATTGCAAAACCGATTTGTTATATCAAGGTAAATCTGAAATAAGTGCTCAAATTTGCCCAGAGCACTAGGAACAAAAATCAGATCCTTTTTCCCTTTTGTGCACTCAGAGGATGGGCACTGTACATCATTTCTTCAAGTTTCTCTACATATAGTTAATATACACAGAGACATCCCTGCACAAAAGGTGACAAACTCACATTATGGCTACCTTCTATTCATCTATGCCATAACCTCATGCCCATATGAGATGAAGACACTGTCATCTAAGAGAGATAGTAGAGGAATTCCACATAGACAACATAAGAAGGTATCATGAAGACACTAGTGGTTTTCCCTCCAGTAATTTTGTTTCTCTGCTGAAAAGTGTTGAGAAAAAAAAATATATTTAGGGATCATTGAGAAAATTTGGATTGGCCCAGATATTAAATGACATTGTGAAAGTATTATTAATTTCTTAGGTATTATAAAATACTTCAATTATGTATGATAATGTCCTTAGACTTAGCAAATCTATGCTGAAGTAAAGAGGGCTAAGTTCTAGGGAAAAATAAGGAGCAAGAAAAAACAAGGTTAAGGCAAATGTAACAAAATGTTAGCTTCTGTGAAAGTTTGACAATTTTCAAAATAGAAATTTCAAGAAAAAATAATATTGCATAGTAGAAAAAAATGTGACAGACTTTGTGGACCTGATTTTTTTGTTTTATTAAATTTTTACTATTACTTTTAATTGACACATAATAATTTTACATATTTATGGGATACAGTATAATATTTCAGTACATGTATACAGTGTGCAGTGATCAAATCCAGGTAATTAGCATATTCATCACCTCAAACATTTATTATTTCTTTTTGTTAAGTATATTCAAAATCTCTTCTAGCTATTTGAAAAGACACAATAAATTATTGTTAACCACAGTCACCCTACAGTGCTATAGAACACTGGAACTCATTTCTTCTATTCAGCTATACTTTTGTATCCATTAACCACCTTCTCTTTATCCCCCACTACACTTTTTCAGCCTATAGTAACCACTATTCTACTTTCTACTTCCTTTAGAACAAAGTTTTAGATTTCACATATGAGTGTGAACATACAATATTTAACTTTCTGTGCCTGTCTTATTTCACTTAACACAATGTCCTCCAGGATCATCAATCTTGCTGTGAATGACAGAATTTTATACTTTTTTATGGCTGAATAGTATTCTATTGTGTATGGTACATTTATATTTATAAATGAGCTCCTAATTATTTATTTTTAGAGAGTATATGAAGTACACTCATCCTAAAGCATGATTTATGGCATATATCTTTCTATTGACCACTTTAGTTTTCAATCCAATATATGCCATTTCTGGTATATACCTTTCAAATACCACTTTAGTCATTTGGTGGCATGCGTGGGGAGAACTGACTAGAAACAGCTCTTACTCAGTGGAGTAAAATTGCAAGACCAGTTTGTTATATCAAGGTAAACCTGAAATGTCACAGAGCCACCTGAAATGTCACAGAGGTGCCAAAGGTCTGGGAGGCTCAGAAAAATGTTGTATTGTGGATTAGAGGATGAATAATTAAAGTTTTAGAAAGACCCTAAATAAGTAATAGACTGCATATCTATGTTGCTAAACACGATGCGGCAGAAAGGCGCCAAGTCAGAGGGATATTGCTCATTTATGAATACGAATTGCCATTTTATTTTTCCCCAAGATGGTGGATTGGAGGCAGTGTTAGCATGTCTCTCCCATTTGGACAGACAAAGTAGTGTGTAGAGATTCACACTGTGAACTTTTTTCAAAGAACCAACACAGGAACTTAACAGGAAATCTGAAAGAATCCATAAACCCTTTGAAGGAAGCAACAGGCTGTAGCCTATTCCACGAGCCAGGTGGAAAACTCTAACTTCCCAGAGTGTGAGATGAAGAGAGACTGCCTCCAGAATATACACTCCCACCAGGGAACCTGGAAGTCCAGGTCATGGGGGAAGACCTCAACATTACCAAGTAATGGAACTGATTTAGGGAGTAGTGATAAATATAAAAGTAGGAGCAGCATGAGGAAGAGCCTTGTTTGTATTCTCAGTCTCCAGCGTGGACCAAGGGAAGCCACTCCTTATTCTACCTCGCAGGGGACCTCATAGAAGTCTGCCAGCTAACTCAGGCAGTGGTTGCAGGTTGACAGAAACTCACAGCTGAACTTCTCAACATAACCTTCAGTGGGGATGAACTCCCTTGGCCAGAGCTGGAGGGCAGGTGAGAAGTGCACTGCAGTCACAAACACAGGATCTGGGCACCCTGACTTTGCAGGCAAACTGGGAGGGGCATGGCATGAAAGCCATAGTTGCTATCGCCATGGGAAGGCTTATGGCCTGGGGCAGTTTTGAGTTCTGAGAGCTCAAACTGGAACTTAGCTTGCTGCTGCTAGAAACCTGTGGGTGTAAGATCTGCCTTGCCAAGTGCGTGGTATCTGGGTGGAGCTTAGTGCTACCTGCTTCTCTCCATTTCCTGTGTGAAGTCTTCTGTGCAGCAGAGGCAGCTACACTTGTCCCTGGAATATTATCCCAGTAGCCAGAGAACTGCCCTCTGACCCCCACAGGGCTCCTGCCTGCCCCACTCAGAAAGTCCAAGTGCAGACCTGCCTGACACAGCCCCCACTCAGCCCCCACCTGCTGTGGCAGCTTAACACAAAGGACAGAAACTTTCAGAAGCTTTATGACCCTACCCATTGCCTAAGAAACCAGAGTACCTCCCTTAGGTAACATTGGCAAGCACAAATCCCACTGCTATTATAGAAGTTGGCACTGTTTTGCAAGTGCCACCTCATGGCTTCAGGCCAACCAGCACAGTCCATTACAGCACCTCCTGGTAGAATAACACTGCACCAAATGAGAAAACTTGTGTGTGGCTTCACTTATAACCATTGCCTGCAGCAGCATGGCCTGAGGTCCTGAGTCTATCCACATGATCAGTTCATTAATACTACAATTGGCATTTGAGAAAGCAAACAGAATAAGGATATCTATAACCAAGAAATCTCACAGATTCCATGTCACTCGCTTGCCACTCCCATCACAAATGGTGCTGGTACTTGCTGCTGGGAGACTTGAGGACAGGTAACATCATCGCATCCCTTGTAGACATTTTCCAGCACCTGCCTAAAGTGTGGCAGCCCCACTGGTTGGCTAGACCCAGAGGAGCAATAGCATTCACAGTAGTCTGGTGTTCAAGGACTTTTACTCCTAGGGTAAAGAAGAGTGTATCACATCAAGGGAACACCCCATGGATCAAAAGATTCTGGACAACGGGCCTTGACTCCCAGACCTTTCTGCTGGTGAAAAGTTTCATTCAGCAGGGGGACACTTGAAGTGCTGGGCTCAGTAGGGAAAGTCTGAAGCTGTACCCCAGTAATCAGGCAACTCTGGTGCTTGCGAAGGGACTTGGAGAAGGGGACTTCTTTTCCCACTCATCCACCGCTGCAGACACAGCTGAAGCTTCTTCCACAGGAGTTTGGCATGGTTATACCTATAAATAGCCTTCGTGGAAAACTTCAGGGTGACTGCATCCCCACAGAAGGAGCATCCTTCAGGTTCAGGCCGGCATGAGACATAAAGTCACAATTCCTCTTTACTTGGAACATTAACATTCCTGTAGATAAAAAGAGGTGCCTGTCTAATCTGAATGGCTAGAATACTGAGTTAAAAGTGTGTCTGGGAGGTGGATAGCTTTCATGCTGGCCTCGCAGGGGAGTGAAGGTAGCTCCCACACTTCCTCCTGATAAGACCTCAGTGCGTTTCACTGAAAGGTCCCCCAGCCACCTCTGTCAAGGCTAGGACTTCTGCCCTCCATTGGGTACGGCACTTACCCACCTACTTTAGCCACAGCTGGTTTCTACCCATGGACACCCCCTCTACTGGCCTGAAGCCTGAACTATTCAACCAGTAAATAAAATACTGGGGAAAAAAATACATAAATAAAAAAATACACACCACAAGGGAATTAGATAAGTTTCAAGAGATCACTGCCATTCCAACCCCATAGGAAACAGTGAACTTGCTCACACACCATACACATTGGGACTACAATGAGCATCTGAGAATGCCATCATACAAAGACTCTCTATAGTAATTACCAGAAAAATAGTTCTGGTAATATGACAAAACAAGGTTCTATAACACACCCAAAAGATCACACTAGCTATCCAGTAATGGACCCAAACCAAGACCAAATCTTTGAAATAGCAGATAAAGAATTCAAAAGATTGATTATTAAACTACTCAAGGAAATACCACAGAGAGGTGAAAATCAACATAAAGAAATCTAAAAAACAATTCAGGATATGAATGAAACTTTTCTAAAGAGGTAGATGTCTTAAAGAAAAACAAATCAGAACTTCTGAAAATGAAAGACTCACTTATGGTACATTTCCACACATTCATAAAATGCAGTGGAAAGTTTTAATAACAGACTAGAACAAGTAGAAGGAAGAATTCCAGTGCTCAAAGACAAGGCTTTCAAATTAACTCAACCAGACATAAATAAAGTAAAAAGAATCAAAAGAAATTAACAAAATATCCAAGGAATATGGGATTATGCAAAATGGCCAAACCTAAGAATAATTGATGTTCCTGAGGGAGAAGAGAAAGCAAAAAGGTTGTAAACTTATATGAGGGAATAATTGAGGAAAACTTCCCTGGCCTTAGTGGAGACTTAGATATTCAAATACAAGAAGCTCAAAGAATCTCTCCTGGAAGATTCATCCCAAAAAGGACTTAACTAAGACATATAGTCATCAGGCTATCTAATGTTAACATGAAGAAAAGAATTCTAAGAGCAATGAGATAAAAGCATCAGATAATCTCTAAAGGAAAACTTATCAGACTAACAGCAGAATTCTCAGCAGAAACCTTACAAGCCAGAGGGAATTCAGATCCTATCTTTAGCCTCCCTAAACAGAATAACCGCCAAGAATTTTGTGTTCAACAAAACAAAGTTTCATAAATGAAGAAGAAATAAAGACATCTTCACACAAACAAATGCTGAGGGAATTTGTCATTATCAGACCAGCTCTACAAGAAATACTAAAAGGCATTCTAAATCTTGAAGCAAAAGCTCGATATGAACCAAAAATAGAACCTCTTGAAAGCATAAAACTCACAGGACCTATAAAACAATAACACAATGAAGAAAACAAAGGATATAGGTAATAATAAACATAATGAATGAAACAATACCTCACATCTCAATATTAACAATGAATGTAAGTGGCCTAAATGCTCTACTTAAAAGATATAGATTGGTAAAATTGGTAAAAAAAAAATTACAAACCAAATATCTGCTGTCTTCAAGAGGCTCACCTAACACATAAGGATTTATTTAAACTCAAGGTAAAGTGGTGGAAAAAGATATCCCGTACAAATGGAAACAAAAAGTGATCAGAAGTAGCTATTTTCATATCAGATATAGCAGACATTAGAGCAACAACAGTTAAAAAAAAAGACAAAGAAGGTCATTATACAATTATAAAAGGATCAATCCAAAAAGAAAATATGACAATTGTAAATTTATATATACCTAACACTGGAGCTCCCAAATTTATAAAACAATTACTACTAGACCTGAGAAATGAGAGACAGCAACACAATAGTAGGGGAGACTTCAATACTCCACTGAGAACACTAAACAAATCATTGAGACAAAAGGTCAACAAAGAAAGAATGGACATAAACTACACTCTAGAACAAATGGATCTAACAAATATTTACAGAACATTCTACCCAAGAATCACAGAATATACATTCTGCTAATCAGCATATGGAACATTCTCCAAGATAGGCCAAATGATAGGCCACAAAATAAGTCTCAATAAGTTTTTAAAAGTCAAAATTATATCAAGTACCTTCTCAGACCACAGTGGGGAAAAAACTAGAAATCAACTCCAAAAGGAATCTTCAAAACTACACAAATACATGGAAATTAAACCATCTGCTCCTAAAGGATCTTTGTATCTTTGAAATTAAGATGGAAATTTAAAAATTCTTTAAAATGAATAATATTGACACAACTTATCAAAAGGTCTAGCACACAGTAAAAGCAGTGCTAAGAGGAAAGTTCATAGCACAAAATGACTATATCAAAAATTCTAAAGAATCATAAATTGATAATCTGATGTCATGTCAAAAAACTAGAGAAACAAGAATGAAGCAAGCTCAAAGCTAACAGGAGAAAAGAAATAACAAAGATCAGAGCAGAACTAAATGAAACTGAAACAAAGTACAAAATGTCAATGAAACAAAACGTGGTTCTTTGAAAAAATAAACAAAATTGATAGGCCATTAGCTAGGTTAACCAATAAAAGAGAGAAGATTTAAACATGCTCAATCAGAAATGAAACTAGAGACATTACAACCAACATCACAGAAATACAAAAGATGGTTTGAGAATACTATGAACATCTTCATGCACACAAACTAGAAAATCTAGAGGAAATAAATAAATTCCTGGAAACATACAAATCTCCTAGATTAAACCAGCAAGAAATAGAAACCCTGAATAGACAAATAGCAATCAGAAATTTAAAAATTGCCAGCAATAAAAAGCCCAAGGCCCAGATGGATTCACAGCTACAGCAAAATTCTACCAGATATTCAAAGAATAATTAATACCAGCCCTATTGGAATTATTTTAAAAGACTGAAAAAGAGGAAATATTCCATAAATCATTATATGAAGCCAGTATCACCCTGATACCAAAACTAGGAGGGGACGTAACAACAACAACAACAACAAAACAATATTTCTGATGAACATGGAAATATATATGGAAATTTAAAAATTCTTTAAAATGAATAATAGTGACACAACAAAATACTCAACAAAATACTAGCTAACTCAATTCAACCACACATCAAAGAAATAATACACCATGATCAAGTGTATTTTATACCAGGTGTGCCAACATAGTTTAACATATGCAAGTCAATAAAAATGATACATTACTTAAACAAGAATTAAAAACAAAAAATTTATAATCATCTCAATAGATGCAGAAAAACATTCTATAAAATCCAGCATCCCCTTATGATAAAAATGCTCAACAAACTAGGCATAGAAGGAACTTATATCAAAATAAGAAAAGCTATGTATGGCAAACTCGCAGTCAACATCTTACTAAATGGGGAAAACAGGAACAAGACAAGGATGCCCACTTTCACCACTTCTATTCAAAATAGCAGTAGAAGTCCTAGCCAGAGCAATCAGGAAAAGGAAATAAATAAAGAGCATCCAAATTGAAAAAGAGAAAGTCACACTATTATTGTTTAGTGATTATATGATTGTATACCTAGAAAACCCTAAGGACTCCTCCAAAAGACTCCTAGATTTGATAAAAATAATTCACTAAAGTAACAGGATACAAAATCAATGTACACAAATTATTAGCACTGCTATACACCAACAGCGACTTAGTTGAAAATTACATCAAGAACTCAAACCCTTTTATAACAGCTGTAAAAATAAAAAAATAAAATATCTAGGAATATGCTTAACCAAGGAGGTGAAAGATCTCTACAAGGAGAACTACAAAACACTGCTGAAGTAAATCACAGATAACAAAAACAAATGGAAACACATTTCATAGTCATTAATGAGAAGAATCAATATTGGGAAAAATGATTATACTACCCAAAGCGACCTACAGACTCAGTGCAATTTCAATTAAACAGCAATCATCATTTTCCAGAGAATTCGAAAAAAAATCCTAAAATTCATGCAGAACAAAAAGAGCCCAAATAGCCAAAGCAATCCTTAGTAAAATAAACAAATCTGGAGGCATCAGGTTGCCTGACTTCAAATTATACAACAAGATTATTACCATAACAGCTTGGTAGTGGTATAAAAGTAGGCATGGACCAATGAAACAGAATAATAAAGAACCCAGAAATAAAGCCAAATACTTACAACCAACTGATTTTCAACAAAGCATACAAAAATATAAATTAGGGAAATGAGACCCTATTCAATAAATGGTGCTGGGGAAACTGGCTAGCTACATAGAAAAGAATGATACTGGGTCCCTATCTCTCACCTTACACAAAAATCAACTTAGGATGGATTAAAGATTTAAACATAAGACCTGAAACCATAAAAATTCTACAAGATAACCTTGGAAAAACTCTTTCGGACATTGGCATAGGCAAAAAATGTATGACTAAAACTTCAAAAGAAAATGCAACAAAACAAATAAACAAACAAGTGGGACCTACTTAAACTAAAACTCTTCTGAACAGCAAAAGAGATAATCAACAAAGCAAACAGACAACCCACAGAATAAAACAAAATATTTACAAAGTATGCATCCAATGAAGGACTACTATACAAAATCTACAAGAAACTCAAATAAATCAACAAGATAAAAAAGATAATCCCATTAAAAAGTGAGCAAAGGACATGAATAAGCATTTGTCAAAAGAACGTATACAAACGACCAACAGGCAAATGAAAAAATGCTCAACATCACTAATCATCAGGCAAATGCAAATTAAAACCACAATGAGATACCACCTTACTCCTACAAGAATTAGCCAGGTGTCATGGCAGGCACCTGTAATCCCAGCTACTCAGGAGGCTGAGGCAAGATAATTGCTTGAATTAGGCTGAGACGGAGAATTGCTTGAATCCAGGAGGCAGAGAGGTTGCAGTGAGCCAAGATCACGCCACTGCACTCCAGCCTGGATGACAGAGGGAGACTCTCACCAAAAAAAAAAAAAAAAAAAAACAAAAACTGTTTACAGTAGCTTCTGTTTCCTGTCTAATCTCTGGTGGATATAGATGGGCTTCAAATATGATTGATTCTGGTGCTCAAGGTATTCATCTAAAATGGAAGTCTTTTAGCATCTCTGAATAATATGCCCATTTCTGACCAGGCACAGACAATGAGGTTGGAATTAGGCCAATATTCATTCTGTTGGGTTTATTTTCCAAACTGTATTGTTGTTACTCAACGGAAAAGCGGTGAAATGATCATTAAGAAGACAACTATAGTGTCTACTATGCATTACTCTATTGTTTTTGTTTTCTTTTTGTATATTATCCAGGTTATTTTCACACATTTATTCTGTCAGGCGAAATTCTGAATCATAATAATGTGTTTTCTTTTACAAAATTAGGGTCTTGAATAGATGTACTTAAATGTGCAGATTAATGTTGGGATAGTTTAAGTATTTAGAGTTTTGAGGCTTTTTATCAAGAAATGTTTCCTTTTGTGGACTCTCAACCAAGTTCTACAATTATTTTTACATAGGTCCTACCATTTTTGGTAAGTTTTAAATATTGCAGTAATTGTTGTTGATGATATTATTGTGAATAGACTAATTTTTCCCATTATATTTTCCAATTGGTTATTATTCTTGTACAATAAATTGTTAGAGATTAAGCTCAGCAAGAGACAAACATCCAGAGATAATTTGCCAGTTTGTTTTTTCTCTCATTGGAACAGGATCTGCAGTATACCTTTTCCTTCAACCTTGGAGAGCTATGTCTTCCAGGAATACATTAAGCAAAAAATAAATACCACATGTAAAATATTGCAATTTGATTCTAAGTGCAGAGGCAAGATGTAAGTGTTATCAGTAAACAGTACAATTAAACATGTAAAACTCCAAGAAGAGATAACTTTTAAGTACTGGGCAAAATATTAGTAGCACTTTTTTTCACAGCTGAACTTGGTTCCTCTCAAGCTGTATTGCATCATTTCCCTTATTTGCCTGATCAAATATTGTTAAAAGTCCTGAATTCTTCCATTCCGACCCTACAACTTAAAATTTGTTTAGTATAATTAACATATATTGGAACTGACCTTTAATTCTAGAAGACTTTACATTTTAAATATCACTAACCTTCTTTTTCAGGCTAACCTCAGGTATGCTGTAGTTTTATGCCCTCCCCAGGGAAGCTTTTCAAAAATGCAGATAACAAAATCTCACTCCAAAGTTTCTGGTTTTGCATTTTGAATAATGATCCAGATAGATAACCAGGGTTGAAAACCCCCTACTCTAACTCCTTGAAGAAATTATAAATACTACTATAATCACAATAATAGTCATAATTTTTTTTAAAAAAGGTCAATATTTACTGAGTAGTTGCTAAGAGCCAGGCATTGTGCTCAGTAGTTTACATGTTTTATTATATTTAATTATGTAACAAATGCCTGCCCAATTTAAAAAAAAGATTACATGCTTTCATTGATGGCATCCCCCAGAAAATAAGGGGGGAACCATTTTCTCCCCAAACTATAAAACCTATTTATAAGGATTATTCTTAGTTATTACTTAACCAAACAGATTCTGAAATGGGAAGCAAAACTCCTTTCCTAATTATTATATGTAATCCACTGACATCTGGACAAATTGACTAAATTGATCCTCAAACTGCGAATAAAAACTATTTATCAAGGACTTAAGTCAAAGTACTCCATGCTCCTGTGACTTTCTCTAAAATAACAGAATTTTCCAAAATGTTTTTCTGGGAGCACTACATTGTGAGATTTTGATACGTGAAAACAGAGCTTCCTTGTCAAATAAATTTGGGAAATAAGAAATTAAGCAAAACTGAATAGGATTACTTGCTATAGGATTTATTACAACCTCGAATAGACAATGTATTTTATAAGCCTCTAAGAGATATACATATTCAGCATTTCCAAAATTTATTTAAATATATAACTCTTATTAAGGAAGGACCCCTAAAGACCAGAGCTCTAAGGCACACCAGTTAAAAATTACTTTAATAAGAAATGAAAACAATAATGATAAGGACTTACACCTGTACAGTGATTTAACTCTACAGAGGTTTCATAATCAACAAGAGGTTAAGCTCAAAGCTCCAATTTAACTAATTTTCTTTACTTGGCTTTTCCCCAAAAAAGTAGGGCCTAAGACAGGGATCTTCATATAAATAGTTCACTGTGGAAAGTGTCCCTAGGGAATCAGAGTATCAGGACTAGAATAAACAAAAGAGGAAAAGAAGGATATCAACCACCAAGATGTTATGCAACTGGTTCCAGCTGTGGGCATTGGTGGTTTAATTCGTCTGGAGACCTTGCTAGAAACTTTGTATAATTGACCTCAAAGTTGTCTGTTCAAGATGCAGAAAAGGGATGTATTTTTTCACTGTCATTTCCCATTGGTCAAGTGTTCACAGGAGATCTGGACTTCCTTCCTTCTATTAAGACTTCCAAAGTGTGCATGTACCAGAGTGACTGAGCAAGCCCCCATGGGTGTGCCAGCCATCACTACAGAAGCCTCAAAGCAGAAAGCAAGATACAAAGTGTGCACCTTAGGTGAAGTTCTATCAGGCTCCACCTGTAATCAAGTAGTTACTGTAGGAATGGCCAGAAAAAAAAGGTGGGCCAAGTCCTTGTGAGCTATGTAAGAGTGTTTGCACTGCTTGTAACCACAGTAAACTAATGTAAGTCACCGAGATTTCAGGTGGTAGTTAGTGGCAAACTACCAAAAACACAATACAGGAAGGTTAGTGGAATAAGCAACAGTCTCTGCAGCAATTAGTACTGAAGACTTGATTGATCTTCATCACCTCCACTTAAAATTTGCCTCTCTTGGCTGGTATTATGAAGTCTAAATTGCTTGCGGTGATTCAGGCTTTCAGCATGGAGAAATTGGAGTCTATACTTTATTCACCCTTATTAGCCATGGTTGGTGCAATTGTCTGTTTATGTCATCACTGGGCAAATCAGCATCAAGAGACGCCTAGCGAATCTTCTGGGCTCTAGCTGTATTCTTTTGTGTACTATTTTCTCTCCCATTTTAATGCAACACTTTTAATTCTTCATGGTAATTAGGGTCAGTTCCCCCAGCCCGTAACCAAAGTGGTAGCTCTTTATTTTTTCCAGTTTATCTGCTGGCATAAGAAGGCCAAAATAATGATGTGATAGTTCAGGCTTCAAGTTCATTGTTTACTATGGCTTCTGGTAGAAGAGCCCTTCTCCACACTGAGAATTAGGATTTCTATAAGAGATGAGCCTAAATTTTCAGGATGAGAAGCACAAGTATTGGGAAAGATGGTGAAAGAGGTTGATCATACACCTGTCCTTGGGTTCCTGTACTAGTATACTGGAGAAACAGGACCATCTATCATCCACCATTAATACATATATTGTATCCTATGAGATTGTCACCCAACATTGTAATATTTTAACCCCACACTGGTGTCATAGCTGAGCTTACAATAGACAATTACATTTCTCTATTGGGCTGAAAGCATCTGAAAGATGTCTGTGGTAGGACAAGTGGATTCTATGACTATGCACACATTTTTATAGACTTCACAATAAAACTAGACTTTCGGTCTAAAATGATGTTATTCAGGATCCCATGTAAATAAATCTGGCATTCCATAAGCCCTCAAATGGTAGTACTGAAAAAAAAGGCAAATCCAAATCTAGAGTAGATGTCAATTTAAGTAAAGGCAAATCATTATTTCCTACATGAGGAACAAGCCCAGTGTAATCAACCTGATCTACTTAGGGAATTGTGCAATCTTGATGGTTCAGTGTTAGTTTCTACAAATGGCAAGTTGAGCACAAGCAGTGGCAATAAATGACCAGCCTTTGTCAGAGTCCATGTTCTTGTGCCCACTCAGAATCTCACACCTGCCATAATATTAATAACACATTCTATGTGTCCCATTATATAAGCTCAAGAAAGTGGCCAAAGAGGCTATTCAACAGACAAGTTATCTATCAATGTGGTTGTAAAATGCCTCTTTTGCAGTACATACTTTCTGGCGGACGTTAACACAAGACACAAAACTCTGCATATTTTGTGCCCACTTTCATAGGATCTGCTACATGTCTCCACGCAAATTTTCTTGTCTTTAATCTTCCAACTTTGCTACTTTCAAGCTCCTGAGAAACCAGGCAAGCTTTTTCTTATAGACCTGGAGTTAGTGCAGATCCACCTTGGGTCATCTTTCCTTCATTCAATGCAAATAATCAAATCCCCTGTTCTTCCCATCAGATGGATTTCCTTTCACTAGTGTCCTTCAAGAGCCATCCCTGCATGTGAATTTGATGAGGCAGAAATTGATTTTTGCTAGCTCCAGCATATAAACATGACACATCTATGAAATAGAACTGAGGTTTTTTCCCCTTATTTGTTAGTAATAAGGAATCCCCCATGTAGACATAAGTATTAACTGAGGAAAAGGAGTTGGTGCAACAGATGTGTCAGGAGAGTCTGGGTCATCTGTTATGTAACTTGGTCTTACCCTCTAGATCAGGAGTCCCAAACCCCTGGGCCACTGACTGGTACTGGTCTGTGGCCTGTTAGGAACCAGGCTGCACAGCAGGAGGTGAGTGGTGGGCAAGCAAGCATTACCACCTGAGCTCTGCCTCCTGTCAGATCAGTGGTGGCATTAGATCCTTAGATTTTCATAAGAGTGCAAACCCTATTGTGAACTATGCATCGGAGGGATCTAGGTTGCTCTGAGGTGAAACAGTCTCATCCCTCACCCCCACCAGTCCATGGAGAAATTGTCTTCCATGAAACTGGTCCGTGGTGCCAAAAAGGTTGAAGATCATTGGCCTAGAGGGTGTTAGTGAGGATTGAGAAGTGTCATACCAAGTGCTAAAAACTATGTTGATCTGTTCCCATAAAGAGAGCACAACTAGTGTAGCATTTGTGATTGGAACTGTCATTTGGTTAAGTTTTTATGTAGTCTATTAAATCCTGCCATAATCCATCCAACTGTAAAAGAAAATGTGGATGTATTTGGGATAATCACGTTTGTCCTTTATATCTTTGTTGATGGTACTCATCTTCAAAACGCTCCTAGATACTAAAGTTTTGCTTCCAATTTACTACCTTCATTGAGGGAATAGAAAAGGAATCATTTCAGGGTGTGATATGGTTTGTCTGTGTCCGCACCCAAATCTCATCTTGAATTATAATAATCCCCATGTATCAAGGGAGGGCCCAGGTGGAGATAATTGAATCACGGGGGTGGTTCCCCTATACTTTTCTTATAGTAGTGAATAAGTCTCATGAGATCTGAGGGTTTTATAAATGAGAGTTTCCCTGCACATGCCCTCTTGCCTGCCACCATGTAAGATGTGACTTTGCTCCTCATTCACCTTCCACCATAATTGTAAGGCCTCCCCAGACATTTAGGACTGTGAGACAATTAAACCTCTTTTCTTTATAAATTATCCAGTCTCAGGTATGTCTTTATTAGCAGCATGAGAACAGACTAATACAAGGTGTCACACTCCACCTTTCTTACATAATTGCTATTATTACTTAGATCAAGGACAGATGTGTAAGTTTTTCTATCTCATGCTTGGAGGTGAGATATTACATGGAGGAGTTCATAGAGTCATTGGACCCATTATTAAATGAATTGGTCTCCGAAGTCCTCATGATAATATTTTGATCCTTAGATAGCAGTAATTCTTAGGTTTATCACATAAATGTCCTTATCTCAGTTTCCAGAATCTCAATCTTTTTTTTTATCAGAGCCTTGGCTTTGGCATGTCAGCTACAGAAGTTATTCACTGAGCCTAATTTTTAGCTTTGCTGCTCTTGGCTTCAAGAGATAAAGATCTCTTAACCTTTACAATGGAGGTTTTTCTGACATTTATAAAAATGCGGATGTATCTGGGACCATCACATCTTTGTCCTTTATATCTTTGTTGATGGTACTAATCTACAAAACTCTCCTAGATACTAAGGTTTTGCTTCCAATTTACTACCTTCATTGAGGGGATAGAAAAGGAATCGTTTTAGGGTGTGATATGGTTTGTCTGTGTGCTTTGAGTTTATAGGTGTTTCTTGAGTCTATCAGTTTCTTTCTTTAAGGATATTAATGATATTAACTAAAGCCAGCCAACTCCACAGTCCTTTTAACTACCATTGTCCCCATACGGTTTAAGTGCCAATCCAAAACATTAGTCACTAACTCACCTTCCTTATACACCTCATTTCAATACTCCCCCCACCCTGTCGAGTCAGTAATTGTGATGCTGTTGCTTGCTGGGTTGTCACCAGCACCCTTCTTCTCACCAGTAGTATGATTCCTTTGCTCTCAGGCTGCAAGTTGTCCAAATTCAGAATCCTATTATTATGGTTTGCTTTTCAGGACCATTTCTAGTACCAGTGTCCAGGATGCCATCCAAAATCACTTGACATGAAATGAAGCATAAAATGTGACTACATTTCAAGGGAAAAATAATCAGAGATAACAACCTGAGATGGTGCAGATGTTAGAACTATAGGTCTAAGTCTTTCAAGCAGCTATCATAACTGAGCCCCATGAGATAAAGAAAACACACTTGAAATGAATGAAAAGATAGGCATTCTCAGCAAAAAAACAGAAATTATAAAAAGAACCCAATAGACATTTCAAAACTGAAAAATACAATACAATGACTGAAATGTTCTTAAAACTCCTGGAGTAATGAAAAGCAATTTTAGAGTATAAGAGCAAAGATGGAGGACTTACCTGTCTGATTTCAAGATTTCCTATAAAGCTACAGTAATTAAGACAGTTTGATATTTTGGAAAACCTATTCTATAGATCTGTTCCACAGATCAATGGAACAGAATAGACAGTAAAGAAATGGACCCATACATGTGGTCAACTGATTTTTGGCAAAGGAGCCAAAGCATCTCAATGGAGAAAGGAGAGTCTTTTGGACAAACGATTCTGAATAAACTGGATATCCAAGTGAAAGGAAAAAGAATATTACTTATATCATGCAATACACAAAACTTAACTCGAAATAGATAAAAGATCTAAATTAAAATCTAAAACTATAATACTTTTAGAAAAAAATGGGAAAATTGTTGCTTTATTGAAGTACATAAAAGTTTCTTAGAATACTGAAATCATGAAACACACAAAAAAACAAACTAAACTTCACTAAAATCAATATATTTTACTCTTCAAAAGATAACCAGTGCTGAGTGGTATCGTGATACATACTTGGTTGAATCTCAAAGGCATTATGCTCAGTGAAAGAAGCCTGTCTCAAAGGTTACCTACTACGTAATTCTATTTATTTGACATTCTTGAAAGGAAAAATCTGCAGTAAGGGAAAGCATATTAGAAATTGCCTGGGGTTATGAGTGACGAAAAGAGTGACTATAAAATAGTAGTATAAGGGAGTTTTTTTGGATGATAGAACTGTTTTTCTTTTTGTTTTGTTGTTGCTGTTTTGTTTTTCTCTGAATATAGTTGTAGTTCCAGGTAATCTACACACATGTTAAGATTCATATAATTTTACCCACAAAACAGTAAAATTTACTATATGATAATCTTAAAAATATTAAAAATAAAAAAGCTGTCCCCCAGGGTGATTAACCAAATAAATACCCCAACCTATCCCCATTTACTCTGTATAAGAATGTCTACTTTTCACATGCTCTAGTCAACACCTGTAAATAGAAAGTTTTTATTATTTTTTTAGCATGAGAAGTGAAAATGGAATCTTAATGTTTTGATTTATCTTTAATTATGATGATGATGTATTTCCTATGTTGATTGGCAATTTATTGTGTTGTCTTGTTTTGTTTAGAGGAAGGGTGTGTGTGTGTGCGTGTGTGTATGTGAATGTAATAAGGTGCGTGGGGGGGTTCCTCTGGTTAACTTCCTGCTTGTATCCCTTACTCACTTTTTCCACCTTTCAAAAATATTAATTTGTATAACCTCCTCATAAAACTAAGGAATAAAAATATTGAGTAATTTTATTTGACAGGATCATAGAAAAAGTTAATGGTAGTAACCAGAACTCAAATTGGAAACATTCTATTTTTTTAAAGATAATAGATTGTCTTGAATGTCTAAACAATCGAGATATTTAGATATCAGGGGCACCATTGACATTGATCTATATTCTAAAGCTGCTACAACAGAACTACTGGCATAACTGCTGAGTTATATTTGTTATTTAGTTATTTATTATATGTAAATTTGACATTTAGGAAGTCTAAGAGGTCTAAAGAAACCATGTCTTGGGTAATGGTATGGGTTTATCATTACCTTTAAAGCATATGAATAAGCAACATAAGTAGAAAAACTGGACTTCAATTAATGGTGCACCCTTTATTAAGTTTGCATCTCTGACTACCAAGAAATGTCTGTTATTACCACTCAACCATAAATTCCAAGAGGGATGAAACCTATTGCTAATAATCTCCATTGCTAATGCGAACATGTGAACACGAGTTATACTTTTTTTTTGTTTTGTTTTGGAGGCAGAATCTCACTCTATTGCCCAAGCTGGAGTGCAGTGGCATGATCTTGGCTCACTGCAGCCTCCATCTCCCAGACTCAAGTGATCCTCCTGCCTCAGTCTCCCAAGTAGCTGTCATTACAGGCACACACCATCACACCTGGTTAATTTATACATTTTTTAGTAAAGATGGGGTTTCACCATGTTGCTAAGGCTGGCCTTGAATTCCTGAGCTCAAGCAATTCACCTGCCTCAGCCTCTCCGAGAGCTGGGATTACAAGTGTAGAGTCACTACTGGCCAGTTAGATCTTTAAACAGATTAGAATTCCCTTCTCCCATTCTCCCATGGTCCTCTCATACTTCTAACAAATGCTTATCTCACATAGTGTCTGGAACATTATATCTAAAGTTTTTATTATTATTATTATTATTATTTGTGAAGGAAAAAAAAGAAACATTGCCACCCCACTCTTTGATCAGTCAATATTTCAACCAACATTCTTTGTTGCTTTGTAGGTGAATGAAGTTATTGTAGACTATTCATTTTTAAATTTAGATGGGATCTTAGTATCCCCAGAAGCTGTTGAACTACCTTATTTATTGAACTAGCTTTGTTATTCTTGCTGTTTTGACCTTTGTATGAGAAGGGGTGGACCAGACAAAAGATGGTAGAAGGAACAGGGCAGCCAAAGATACCCATTACAGAATGAACACTGTCTGTGCTGACAGCTGTGACTACTTAAGTGAATTGGACATTAATCAAAATCAGACTAAATCAAGATGAAATTAATTCTTGACAACCAATATAGTTATTTTTAACTGCAGAATAAAATAATCTACTTTTTTTCAATTAAAAGAATAAAACACCAAAAATCATGTTTGCTTCTTTGAAATTCTATTTAATAACATGATTAAATATACTCTATCCCTATATCCCATGTAAATTAAAATAACTAAATGTTTTGGGAATACTTTCAGCCTAAATATTTACTCAGGGAAGTGAGTTACTTGGAGTTTGTATAAACAGCTTATTTAGGCATAATGTTTATTTCTAAGTAGTAAAGTAATGATATAAAACTCTTTGGAGCTAGATTTTGCAACCCTCTATAATGTTTGCCATTTTAGAGTATATTACTTTTCCCCTCCTGTAAACATTTTTAATGAAGAATTTAAATGCATGCAACCATATGTCTCTTTTCCAAGCAACAACTACCCAGAGGAAACAAAGTCCCCAGTGATCATTTAGTTTATGTGTTAAGTAAAATAATATTCTAAGGAAGACACATACTAGAACATTTGATGTATAATTTAGCTTTTACCATATTTCATAGAAATAAACAGTAACCTATTTACATAAATATGTCATTCAAAAAAGAATAATTACATGTTTTTACTAGAAAATTGACTTCAGAGATTAAATTCACATCCAGGCATTAAATTCATGGGATGACCCACAAAGGAAGCTGCATAAAGCATTAAAACTTGAAGAGCAGGGCCTAAGAGACTGCCTCATCCGAGTATCTAGTTGTTACAGAGAGACTTCCGAGAGCCCAGTATTCATCCAAAGGTGTGTTCTTCTCCCTAGAGGAGCGCTACACACAGACCTGGCACTTAGCATTTCCTTTCCTTTGCTTCCCCCACAGTTTCATTCACAAAGCAGGGCTGCTATTGGAAATTATTACAGACATTTTCTGTTATGTAAATCTTGGCAGACATAAAGCAGCTCCAGTTTGGACCTTCTTATTTTACATATGATCCATGTATCAACAGCAAGAGGCAGAAAATCTATTAGTGTCAAGAACATTTGAGTAATATGTTGCCTTGTACTGACAATTTTCAGTTTAGTCATTATGCTCCTTTCTAAAAACCGTTGACCTTCTTTATATGTGAATGTTTTCTAAGTGGCATAGATAAAATTTGATATTATGTACTAGAGTAAAATTTTGTCTTAATTATTTGAGTTCATATCTGGACCTCAGAAAAATCCCTAATTAAAAAAAATAATGTAAAAATCCACCTTTTACCTGATCTGCTAGATGCAATACCTCATAAAATTCATTTATTATTAGAGGTTTAATCCTTCAGCCCTTGAAATTATAATTTTAGTACTGTAAGAAAAGCATTGCATGCTTTTGATTTGATAATTTCTCAAATATGATGTTTGTATTGTTATTGAAATTTATTCTTTGTGCAATATTACTGATCTGTCCTGAACATGTATCTATAGTCCTCCAATTACTCTATTATTACAGAATTGGCTAACATTCTGATTTTCAACACAGATTACAGTTGTCACATTCATATTCATTGTATTACAAGTAATCGCTTTTTGAACACAGTAATATTGGACTGCCTCCACCCAACTCTGTTAAATTTCTTTTTGAAATTATATACCCAGGCATTGAATAGCATAAGTACTTTTAAACTGAAATTGGTAACAATCTTTCTGACTGCTGAGTATCTGGAAGATTGATTACAAAGAGGCTTACAAACAGAACAAGACAAGATCAGTAGAGTTTGCCAGTAATTCAAATACACCATTAGGCTATTTGGAGAAATCAATACTGCAGCTTACATCAATAGAGGGGTTAAAAGAAAACCCACTGTTAACAAATAAATGGTGGATTGAACACTAGTGACTATATAACAAAAATATATGATAAATAATATAAACGTTTACAAGTGGGAGAGCGTAATTTTTCTGGATACTATTATTATGACCAACTGTTTTTCTTTCTTCTTTCAGAATAAATGCTATAATTTATCTGATGCACTATAATAATGATACAATAACAGCACTTATTTTATTTCCTGGAAGCATCACCACCCACTATTTACTTTCAACTTTGACTGGTGATAAATTTTGTGTGTATCATTTAAGAATATACTAATTTATAATCGATCAGCTAAAAATAATGTTATTGCACACATTTTTCTTACTTTGAAAATGGAAGTGATACAAACTAAGTTTTGGAGTTACTTATAATGTATAAGAGAATAAAAGCAAAACAAAATTTTTTTTACAGCAAGTGGAGAACTATATAGAACACTATACTGCTAGCACTGAATTGTATGATTCAGACGTTAGGAACATAGGATCAGTGAGTGAGGAACCTGTGTGAATGGGAGGTGGTACCGTGGGCTTGATGGAGACAAAAATAATTAAATTGAGCCATGAATGTGGGAAGATTCTGAAGCAATAAAAATAACCCCAGGAGTGGTAGAAAGGGAAACAGAAGGATGCTGGGTAGTTGGACTTTAAATAAACATAGTTAAAAAGGAAAAAATAGTCCATCATTAAACTCTTACTAAGGATGATATGCCAGATAGGTGCATAATAAGTTTACATACAAATATGTACATCTATTAAGAGAAATACATAAAAAACCTAATGACATTCAGAGATATTGTTTTCAACTGCAATTTTAACTACGTGAAGTACAACTATTGTTGAAAGGTAAAGTGGGAAAGGAAGTCTACCAAGGCCAAAATTAATTTCACAGTTTCAGTTCTGTTACTCCAAACTGTGAGCCCCCAGAGATTCACTGGTGTAATTTAAACTTCTTTAATCAAGCCCATGAAAATTTAGTACAGAAAAGGATAGTGATCTATTAGTTTCAATGCCTACAGCTGATATTATAGATATGAACAGAGTTTCCTCTCCCATGTTTACCGTAGATCTTTGCCTGATCATGAGATGTTAGTATTTTCCTACACTATGCTTTCTTCATTTATAAGGAATGTGAACTTGCCTAGGTGTATATTAAATGGATTCAATACAGAAAATAGTTATTTAATATATTATGTGCCTAGTATGGTGAGAGGTGCAAATAACGAGCTCTCAAGGTACTTGTGTTGCAGGACTTTTCCCTAGTTCACCCACAGATGGGGTTCTTTGTCTCACAGCCATGAAAATCCAGGCTTGCAGACAACTTGGTGAGTCAGACAGGGTTTTATTGGGTGAAAAGGAAGAAAAGTGGGAAACAGGGACTCTTGCAAGGCCAGAGTTCCTGCTAGAGCAGTTCCTGCCAGCAGCTTGAATCCCAGGTTCCACACAAGAAAAGGAGGGGCCAGGCTCCTCCCCACTGCAAACTGTGTGAACTTCCCGAGGCTCAACCCCAGCGTGCAAGCTGGTTGGAGTTTTTCCAGGGACCCCTTCCCACCTGGTTGTCTCATTCCCCTCTCTAAAAAAGTACATCTAACTGCCATTAGAATAAAGATAAGGATGAAGACCAATCTCAACTGCTTCCTGCCGATGGGAAACAGCAGTCTGAGCTCCCTCAGAGGCCTATCTAAGGGTTCTCAGCAGAAAGGGCAATCATCAGAGTCTTGGGTTGCGTGACTGTTTGGAGTTTGATGGTCTGAAGGCAGGAAGAGACAAACCAGGTTATTATAAAACATGTATCGAAATGAAACAAGGGGAGGGGTAAGGATAGCTCAAAGTCTCGAGGCCTTTTACCAGTTTTCACAGGAAAAGAGAGGCTAAAAGTTCAAATGGTAAAAACCAAACAAACAACAACAAAAAACAAAAACAAAAAACAAACAAACAAAAAACAACCATTACCCTTTTGCAGCATTTTGAGCTCTAGGTTTCCTTCCCCTGAGCCCAATCCTAAGCCAACCAGTTTAAGGTTTGGGAAATTAACTCTTTCCAGTTTGGAGGATGCATCTCACAGGAGTTTCCCATAGTATGGAGACACAATCACCTATCCATGAAGAGAGGACAGAGGAGGAGAAAGGAAAAAATAAGGCATTTTTCACAGGAGTCCCAGGGGTTCAGGATGATGCATTCAGAAGGGATACCACCTGAAGATGAATGGCTACCCATCTAGAAAGGATAAAAGGTGTCCCTGGTTCCCTTCTCTTCCTAGTAGATACTCAGAGTAGTTGAAGGAAAAAGAGAAGAGCATTCTCTTTCCCTCTACCATCTTTGCATACTCAAGTCCTGGTGACCTTGGCATGTCCTGCCATGACAGCCAAAGCGGCTTGCACCTATGAAGCAGGAAGGGTATAGAGAATAGTAATTATCTGCTCTCACCTATGCCTCTATCCTCGCTACTGTCAGTAGTCTTGGAGTTCCCTAGACCTCATTTATGCCATGGGTATTAGCCTGGTCTTTATCCATGAAGCAGGAAGCTTGGGGTTGGCTTAATCGGAAGGAAATCAGCCATGCTCACCTTGGCTGTGGCTTTTAACCTCTGTGATCATTTGCCTCTGGATCCCTCAGATCCAGTTTTCCTTTCTAGGGCTTTGACCCAAAGCTTGGAATTGAGTTTTAGATAAAAACGTGTCTCAGGGAGTTGTATGGACTTCTTATTATAGCTGAATGCTAAGGTGAAACTGTGGAACTGAGTCTTCCTCCAACAAAAGAGAGAAAAGGATGTCTTATGACACATTCAGATAACTGGCAGCTATAGTTATGCTTGCTAGGATTCTGGTGCATGGTGCTGGGCTTTGATTAGGTCCCTTGGTCTTACTTTCCCAAAAAGGAAACCTCTGGGTGATGGCCACTCTATTTATTCCCTATGTATTTCCTTACCTGGCAGGATTTCCAGGATAACTGCTCAGAACTAGAATATTTATCCAGATTTCTACATGACCCATCCCTCTCGTTCTTTCTGAGCTACAGCCAGAGATTGCTGGTTGGTTCACAGCAGCAAGCAGGGTTAGTCTAAAATGTATGTGAAAACAAAAAAACAACTAAAGAGTTTAGAATTTAATGACAAATGTATGATAAATTTTGAAACATGATTTCTCTCTCTCCAGTCCTCATTTTTGTTAAAAAAAATCATCATAAGATTGAATGGTTTGCAAAATAGACTTTTGTCTTATATTTGGCCTGATTATTTGCATAAAGTGCAGCAAGAATAATTATTTCTACATAAGCCTTTTGGATTGACGGAAGTATGTTCCACAAGGAATCTCAGATAATACCTTTTAATACGGAGCCCAACCAAGGGTTTGTATCCTCAAACACCTGTTAGTTTGGTGATCCATTCCTCCAGAGGTCCCATAATAAATTTGGAGCTCCTGGACCTGTTAAAAAGTAACATTCTATACTGGTCACACATCAGGAATCCTGCACAGGGACTGCATAGAAAAAAATGTAAGGCCAGTTTCCCCATTGGGGTTTTATTGGCTCTGCAAGGCTAGATTGACTCCTTAAAGGGAAGCATACCCTTCCAGTCAAAGCCTTGGTAAAATAACCACTCTCTCCAATTGCATTCTATTGCAAAAGAAAAATGAATTCTTATTACACTGATGCAAACAACTGTATTGCCATAAGAATACTTGCAAATAGTTTCCAAATTCTAGAGGAATCAGGCAGAGAGAAACAAACATGCTCCAAATTGTGATCACAGGAGTGTATACCTTACTTAATTATTAAAGGCCATAAATAGTTCAAAATAAGTTTCCTTGACTCTGAAAAACAAAACAACGATCAGTAATATTCTAAGCAAAAGTCCAAAAGATTTGCTTCAGCTTTCTGATTTCAGTCCATTTAGTTAACTCTTGTTTTGCTTAATATTTGTGAACATTTCAGCTCTTTATGAGTCCTGTACATTTTCCTTTATTCCAATGTTACAATTTCTAAAGTTATTGGAAGCCTGTATTTGAGAGCACCTGTTAAATTTCTACAGCTCATTATAAACCATCTTTGAAGAGGATTAAAACAAGAGAACAATTGACTGTGAATATTCAAATGTCTTGGGTAGTTACAGTTAGAAACACAATTGGCAAAGAAGTTTGGTTATCTCCGTGGTTTACAATAACTTAACATAAAAACTTTAATGATTATTGATAGCATGTAATTAGACATTAGAATTTTAGAAATTCCATACAATTTTGGAACATATATTAGCATTATTCACCAAGATATAACCTAAAAATGATTGAACAATCTTTTAGGTACATGGGCAATCCCATGTACCTAAACATGTCAAATAATCCTGTTCACCTCTCTTTTCTGAACACTTCAGGGGCCATATGAAGTATTTGAAAAGCCAGGGAAGACAATTTTGAAACTGAAGTTTGATTTTGGAAAGGCTATTAAATCTTTAAGGTTTAAAACACGTGATATTATGAAATAGAATTCCAGATTACCATAAGTTATTTGTTTTGCCAAAATGATGACTCAGAAATTTTAAAGCAAAAATCTCTTATAACCCTTTACAAATTTTGCCAAAGAGCAGATTAGCACCCTAGTAAAACCTTCTTATGCTTTTATTTCAATCCTCAATTTACAGGAAAGCCATATAATACCCTTTTTTAAATGTAGTCAATATCTGCAAGATTAATTTCCACAATTCTTCCACCACTTCTTTGAACCTTCTACTTTTTCCTAATTTAACTCAAAATGATCCTTTAACCCTAGGCAAAAGTTTACATTTCCATGCCTTCTTATAACCTTTTACTAAAAAAACACATTTTACTATTCTTAAACACCTTGCATATAAATCTATTTCTAGTAGTTTCAATTAACTCCTAGCAATTTTTAACTTTAAGGGAAAACTTGGTAAGTTGCTTTGTGTGCTAACTGCAGCCAAGGTCTGCCTTCTTAATTAAGGGCATGGTTAGTTCCACAAGTCCCCAGACCTTACCAGTTGTGAAGCTGGCAAGTCAAATAGTTCTCAAAACCCAAAAAGCAATTTGTAACCTCAAAACACTTAGAAAAACTTCCATCTAACCTGCATTTTACCAATAGTGTTTAGGGCTGTTTTTATTTCTTAAAGATTAAAGTCACATGAACTGAAAGGTACCACAGATTTTATCTTCCCTTTAAAAAATAATAGATCCAAGCACTTGTCTTTCTTTACTCCAAATTAATTAGAGCTCTTTTGACAGACGTTATACACAGTACACACACAGACAGGCAAAAGAAAACCCAGTTGTCGGATGGGGCCCTTTAAAAGACAAGGCTAGGAAAACATGCAGGTATTGAACCAGAGAGGTTTCACCCCCTAAGGCAGGATTGATAAACAAAGCCTTGCCAAGCAATTACCAGCCATGCCCTCAGGATGTAAGACAAGACGAAGGCTTTATTTCACAACCAAAACTTTGCAGAAAATATAAACAGTGACAGTTGTGGGGCCTGGCCTAGTAAAAAAATGTCTTCTAAAAAAAAAAATTAAAGTTTAACTGCTGATGGGGTAGAGAAGAGGCAAGAAAAAAAGGTTTAAAAATGCCTGGGGAAGAACCTCTTATTTTTATGCAACTGGTTCCTCCACAGGAGAAAAGCCTAGTTACTCTCTGATAGAGTAAAGCCCCTTGGCTGTGGAAGGGGAAGTCTCTGGTGGTACATGGTGGAAAACACCATCCAGTCAGCTGTGTGGGACCTTTATGTCATGCATCCCAACCCCAGCTGGGAGGGGAGAGTGGCAGAGAGCAGCTGCTTGCTGGTCAGTCCTAAAAAAGAAAGAAAGAAAAAAAAACATGAAAAGGCCCGGTAGCGATGGGTGTTGCGTATAGTTTTTCCCGTCCTCAGAAGTCCAAGGATGAAAAGGCTTAGAAGCAACAGTGAGAAGTTTTGAGTCTCCATTTCACTCACCACTTCTTGAGCCCCATGTTGGGTGCCAAAAATGTTGCAGGACTTTTCCATTCAGCCATAAATGGGGTTCTTTGTCCCACAGCCATGAAAATTCGGACTCACAGACAATTTAAATGGTGGGTAAGACAGGGTTTTATTGGGTGAAAAGGAAGAAAAGAGGGAAACAGGGACTCTTACAAGGCCAGAGTCCTCGCTAGAGTGCTTTCTGCCAGCAGCTTGGATCCTAGGTTCCACACAAGAAGAGGAGAGGCCAGCATCCTCCCCACTGCAAACTGCACGAACTTCCCAAGGCTCAACCCCAGTGTGCAGCCTGGCTGGAGTTTTTCCAGGGACCCCCTCCCACCTGGCTGTCTCACTTGGTTGGAGATATATGTTCAGGTGAGAAGGATGTGGGAATTGAAGTGTAAATGAAAGTAGGACTTGAATAATCAGGAAAGAGAATTCCAGACAAAAGGAAAAGCAGGAGCAAAGTAGTAAAAGTAAACATGAGTTGGTAGTATTAGAACAATAATGAAGGTTAAGGCTCAGGAAAGTGAGGGTTTCTGTGGTTGAGATAGCTAGAGATACCTAGAGATCACATGGCATAAACATTGTGGAAGAAAATTTTGGAAGTTCAGATAAACAATTGAGAAATAGTACATAATGTAAAAAGTAGACTATGATTCAAGATTTGAACTCTCCTATTAGTATTTGTATTGGTATTGGTATTGGCATTGGTATCAGTATTAGTGTTGGTATTGGTATTGAAGGAGGTCAAAAGGTGAGTAAAATGTATTTCTTTCCATCAAATAGCTTACAGTGATAAAGGGATTTGGGAAAATACAATTAAGCATAATCTAAGGCAGTTTGCTAAACACCAATGAAATGGTACTAGTAAAAGTACACCAAGAATTCTAAGTCTTCTGGATGTGAAGGTTTACAGTTTTAATGAAAATGGAGAGATAATTTGAAAAGCAATTCTAAAACCTCTGATCTAAAGTATCTAATATTCTAAGGCTATCTTTTTCTCTAGTATCCAACTCAGCCATAATTCAAGTTCAAATTCTATGTTACTGTAAGATGCCCATTTTCTCTTCATAGCCATCCTTGTCAGATGTCTTGCTTCAGATAAGTGCTTCTGGGAAGCCCCCAACTCCCATCATCTCTGACCAGCCTGTTGCTTCTCAGTGGAGCTACTGCTCACTTGAATTCACCTTGGTTCCAATGCCTAATACATAGGTCACCCACTTCTTTAGGCTCCCAGGCATATGTAGACAATAAGATGTAGGGATTAAAACTAAGTGGAAGGAAATCTTAAAACTAGATATCAGGTAACAGTACCACAAAACTAATGATCCCAAGTATCTCTTGATAATGTCCTTAAACAGAAAATTTCATAAGACCCATCTCTCTTCTTCACTCCTGACATGCTAGTCTTTGTACCACTACTCTCCACCAGCCGACTTGAGTCTCCCTTATTTCTGTGCTTTTTCTTAAGATCCAGCTTCCCAGTCAGTTTCTAGGTCTTACCACAGAAAGATAAAAATAAACTAATATTAAACTATTTTCCCATTATGAAATAAATTATATTTTATGTAACTGAATACATTATTTAACAGTCGCATCTGTTTTTGGAATCACTAATTTTAGATTTCAAAAGTGTGGGTAGGACTACACAACTATAAAGCTCACTGAAGATTCTCCCTTAAAGATATAATTTAGCTTTTGCTCTAAAATTCAGAAACTGAGCTGACATGGTGGCTTGCACCTGTAACTTCAACTACTTGGGAGTTGGAATTAAGTAATCCTCCCACCCTGAGGTGTTCGAGACCAGCCTAGGCAACATGGCAAGACCCTGTCTCTAATGACAAAATAAAATAAAATTCAGGAACTGTTGTAATTTTAGAAATATAATTTTTCCTTATTTAAGAAATAGAAATGGTAGCGGTGTTGCTGATAGAAATTTATGCTTTGAAACATCCGTTGAGCTCTCAGTATCCCTTATCAACTGTTTTACTGGTTTTTAGTCATCTTTCTGTTCACTTCCTTTTTTCTCTGTTTTTCAATGTCACTTTTGACTCTCTCATATATGCACCCATTCTCACTTCCTCAAAATCTTGATTCCACCTGCCTCATAGATTTTCAAGTTTTTCTAACAATAATCTCCTCTCTCTCTCTCTTTCCCTTCTTTCCCCATCCCTTCTTCTGTCTCCTCTCTTGCCTTTCTATTACTACCTCTATCAGTTCCCATCATTTGGTCTATCAACATTTTCAAGTTTCTACAAATTTAACATTATTCTCGGACTCTGTATCCATCACTTATTCCTATAAAAGTTGTCTCTTTTCTTTACAACCAAACTTTCTGAAAATTGTGGTTTTTGTTTGTCTGATAATAGCATTTCACTCTGCCTCTTAAATAATAGATTAGCACAATATGGAATTATAGATTGGCATTTTTTCTTTTCTTTTTTTACTTTAGTTTTGGATACATGGTCTATATATTTATAGAGTAAATAAGATGTTTTGAAGTGGACATGCAATGCATAATAATCACGTCATGTAAAATGGGGTTTCTGTCCCCTCAAGCATTTATCTTTTGTGTTTAAAACAACCCAATTATACACTTCTAGTTATTTTTAAATGTATAATTAAATTATTATTCACAATAGTCACCCTGCTGTACTCTCATCAAATACCAGGTTTTAGTCATTCTTTCTAATTATTTTTTGGTACTCACTAACCATCTCCATTTCCACCCCCCACCTGTCACCCACTACCTTCTCAGATGCTGGTAACCACCATTCCATTCTTTATAAGTTCAATTGTTCTGATTTTCAGATTCCACAAACAAGTGAAAACATGCGATGTTTGTCTTTCTGTTACTGGCTTATTTTACTTAATATAATAACCTCCAATTCCATTCGTGTTGTTGCAAATAACAGAATCTAATTATTTTTATGGCTAAATAGTACTCCATTGTGTATAAGTACCACATTTTCTTTATCCATTCATATGTTGATAGACACTTAGGTTGCATTCAAATTTTGGCTATTGTGAACAGTGCTGCAACAAACATGGAAGTGCTGCTGATTTCCATTCTTTTGGGTATATACCCAGTAGTATGATTACTGAATCATATGGTAGCTCTATATTTAGTTTTTTAGTAACCTCCACACTGAAGGTTCTCCACAGTGGCTGTACTAATTTACATTCCTACCAACAGTGTACCAGAATTCCTTTTCCTCTACATCCTCACCAGCATTTGTTATTGCTTGACTCTTAGGTAAAAGCCATTTTGACCCAGGTGAGATGATATTTCATTGTAGTTTTGATTTACATTTCTCCGATGATCAACTGTGTTGAGCACCTTTTAGTATGCCTGTTTGCCGTTTGTTTGTCTTCTTTTGAGAAATGTCTATGCAAGTCTTTTGCACATTTTTTCATTAGATTATTAGAATTTATTCCTACAGGGTTTTTGAGCTCTTTATATATTCTGGTTATTAATTCCTTGTCAAATGGGTAGTTTGCACATATTTTCTTCCATTCTGTGGATTGTCTCTTCACTTTGTTGGTTGTTTTGCTGTGCAGAAGCTTTTTCACTTGATGTGATCCCATTTGTCCATTTTTGCTTTGGTTGCCTGTGCTTGTTGGGTATTACTCAAGTAAGTTTGGTCCCGATCAATGTCTTGGAGGTTTTCCCCAGTATTTTCTTATAGTATTTTCATAGTTTGAGGTCTTAGATTTATCTTTAGTCAATTTTCATTTGATTTTTTGTATAAGATAATAGAGAGGAGCCTAGTTTCATTTTTCTGCATATCAATATCCAGTTTTCCCAGTACCATTTATTGAAGAGACTGTCTTTTCCTCAGGGTATGTTTTTGGCATACCTTTTCCTCAGGGTATGTTCTTCCTCATACCCTTTTCCTCACGGTATGTTCTTCCTCAGGGCATGTTCTTTATAAAAAATGAGTTAACTGTAGGTGTGTGGATTTGTTTCTGGGATCTCTATTCTGTTCCATTGGTCTACATGTCTGCTTTTACGTGAGTACCATGCTGTTTTGGCTACTATAGGTCTGTGGTGTAATTTGCAGTCAGGAAATGAGTTTCCTCCAGTTTTGTTCTTTTTGCTTAGGATAGCTTTGACTATATTAGGTCTTTTGTGGCTTCACATTAATTTTAGGACTGATTTTTTTATATTTCTGTGAAGAATGTAATTGATATTTTCATAAAAATTGCATTAAATTTGTAGATTTGAGTATTTTGGGCATATTAACAATATTGATTATTTCCATCCATGAACATGAAATATCTTTCCCTTTTTTGTGTGTCTTCTTCAATTTCTTTCATCAGTGTTTTTATAGAGATTATTCACTTCTCTGGTTAATTCCTGGGTATTTAATTTTGTTTGTGACTATTGTAAATTATTATTTTTTATATCTTTTTCAGATTGTTCACTGTTGGCATACAGAAACGCTACTAATTTTTGTATGTTGATTTTATACTTTGCAACTGTACCAAATGTATCAGTTTTAATAGTTTTTTAATGGAGTTTAGAGGGTTTTCCAGATATAATATCATATCACCTGCAAACAAGGATAATTTGACTTCTTCCTTTTCAATCTGGATGCCCTTTATTTCTTTCTCTTGTCAGATTGCTCCAGCTAGGACTTCCTGTAGATGTTGAATAACAGTAGTGAAAGTAGGCACCTTTGTTGTGTTCCAAATCTTGGAAGAAAGGTCTTCATTTTCCTCCATTCAGTATGATACTAGATATGGGTCGGGCATATATGGCTTTTATTTTCTTGAGGTATGTTCCTTCTATACCCAGTATATTGAAAGTTTTAACATGAAGGAATGTTGAATTTTATCAAACGCTTCTTGAATTTTATCAAATGCTTTATGTGTTTTTTGTCCTTCATTCTGTTGATATATGTATCACATTTATTAATTTACACATGTTGAAACATCCTTGCATCCCTGGCATAAATTCCACTTGGTCGTGATGTGTGATCTTTGTAATGTGTTGTTGAATTCGATTTGCTACTATTTTGTTGAGGATTTTTACATCAGTGTTTATCAGGGCTAATAGCCTGTGGTTTTCGTTTTGTCATGTGTCTTTGTCTGATTTTGGTATCAGGGATATACTGGCCTCACAGAATGAGTTTCAAAGTATTCCCTCCACCTTTATTTTCCTGAGTAGGATTGGAATTGTCTTTTCTTTGTATGTGTGGTAGAATTCAGCAGTGAAGCCATTGGGTCCAAGGATTTTCTCTAGTGGAAGACTTTTATTATGGCTTTGATTTCATTACTTGTTACTAGACTGTTCAGATTTTTGGATTTCTTCCTGATTCAATCTGGGTAAGTTGTATGTGTCCAGTCATTTGTCCATTTCTTCTAGATTTTCCAATTTATTGGCATATAGTTGCTCATAGTAGCCACTAGTAATCCCTTGAATGTCTGCAGTATCCATTGTAATGTATTCTTTTTCATCTCTGATTTCATTTAGATCTGCCCCCCCCCCCTTTTTTTTCTTAGTCTGGCTAAAGGTTCTGACAATTCTGTTTGTTTGCCTTTTCAAAGAACCAACTTTTTCTTTCATTGATATTTTCTATTATTTTCTTCATTTCATTTATTTCTGCCTTGATCTTTAGTATTTCTTTTCTTCTACAAATTTTGGGTTTGGGTTGCTCTTGCTTTTCTAGTTCTTTAACATACATTGTTAGATTGTTTATTTGAAATTTTTCTTCTTTTTTGATGTGGGCATTTATAGCTGTAAGCTTCCCTTTTTATGCAGTACTGTTTTGCTATTTCCCATAGGTTTTGATATATCGTGTTTTCAATATCATCTGTTTCAAGAAATCTTTTAATTTCTTTCTTAATTTTTTCATTGACCCACTGGTCATTCAGGAGCATATTGCTTAACTTCCATGTATTTGTATAATTGCCAAAATTTTTCCTGTTATTAGTTTTTAGTTTTATTGCATTGTGGTCAGAGGAGATGCTTGATATTATTTCAGTTGCTTGGAATGTTTTAAGAGCTGTTTGGTGGTCTAACATATGGTCTATCCTTGAGAATAATCGATGTGCTGAAAATAAATGTATTCTGAAGCCACTGGATAAAATATTCTGTAGATTTCTATTAGGTTCATTTGGTCTACAGTGCCAACTGAGTCCAATTTTCTTCTTGATTTTCTATCTAGAAGATCTGTCCAAGGCTGAAAGTGGGTGTTAAGGTCTCCAGCTATTATTGTATTTGGTTCTATCTCTTTCCTTAGCTCTAACAATATTTGTTTTATATGTCTGAGTGCTCCTTTG
Source organism: Gorilla gorilla gorilla (assembly GCF_029281585.2). NCBI lineage: Eukaryota > Metazoa > Chordata > Mammalia > Primates > Hominidae > Gorilla > Gorilla gorilla. The sequence continues at coordinate 82,795,958 of NC_073235.2, read as the reverse complement.
TTGGGTACATATATGATTGTTATATTCTCTTGCTATATTAACTCCTTTATCATTATATAGTGACCTTCTTTGTCTCTTATAGTTTTTGTCTTGAACTATATTTTGCTTAATATAAGTATAGCTACTCCTGCTCTTTTTGGTTTCCATTAGCATGAAATATTTTTTCTATCCCTTTATTTTCAGTCTATGTGTGTCTTTATACTGAAGTGTGTTTTTAGTAGGCAACAAATCAATGGGTCTTGTTTTTTAATTCATTCAGTCATGCTGTGTCTTCTGATTGAAGATTTTTGTGCATTTACATTCAATGGTATTATTGATAAGTAAGGACTTACTCCTGTTATTTTGTTATTTGTTTCCTGGTTGTTTTGTTGTCCTCTCTTCCTTGTTTGTTTCCTTCTTATCTTCCTTTTAGTTAAGGTGTTTTTCTGCTGTTACATAATTTAGTTTCTTCCTTTTTCTTTTTTGTGTATTCATTGTGTGTGATTTTTGTTTGTTTGTTTTGATATTACCATGAGGTTTAAAAATACTATCTTATAACCCATTTTTTAGGTTGATACAAATTTTACACTGTTTTCATAAACAGAGAAGCAAGCAAGCAAAAAGAAAACTAATAGAGACTCTATACCTTTTCTTCATCATATTTTTTAACTTTTTGTTTTTTTCTATTTCTACCTTATTGTACTATGTCTTGAAAAGTTGTTGTAGTTATTATTTTTGATTGGCTCATCATGTAGTCTTTCTACTTAAGAGTAGTTTACCCATAATTACAGTATGATAATATTCTGTGTTTTTCCATGTGCTTACCATTTCCAGTGAGTTTTGTATCTTCAGAAAATTTTTTATTACTCATTACATCCTTTTTTTTTCTGATCAAAGGACTCTCTTTAGCATTTCTTATAAGACAGGTCTGGTGTTGATGAAATCTCTCAGCTTTTGTTTGGGAAAGATTTTATTTCTCCTTCATGTTTGAAGGGTATTTTCACCATGTATACTGTTTAGGGTAAATTGTTTTTCCTTCAAGACCAAGTCCTCCCTGTTCTTCTATCTCCTGTTCTCCAGCAGAGGAAAGGGATATTTTTGGAGCCATAAGCTGTGCAACCTGGGGTTAGGGGAAAGGTGATGCCAACACCCGCTTGGCTACCCCAGGTGGTGATCAGTAAGTCATATGCCCCCAAGTCCACTGACTCTGGGACAAGTTTATTACTAGGATTTGCCTTAGGGCTGCAGTCCTTGGGGCCTACACTGCCTTTCAAGTTTATCTAAGGCCCAGACACTAGGTGGTGGTCAGGCTTGTGGGAATTCAAGTTTGGACTGCTAGGATTTGTGATTCATCTCCGGCTAGGGCTGATTTAAATGTTACCTCCATGGGTGGGCATCAGCTGAGTTTAGTCCAGTTTTGTTTTCTGCTATAACAGAGCAGCACTGAGTTTAATGCTTCAGAATTCCTGTTCTCTCCCTCTCCCCAGCACACAGAAATGCTCTCTGCACCATGCTGCTGCTGCTGGGGGGTAGGGAAGAGGTAGCCTCTGTGACTCAAGACTGCTTTTTCCTACTTCTTCAGCGCCTCTTTCAGCAATATGAAGTTAAAACCAGGTACTGTGAGTGCTTATTTGATTTTTTATTCTTATGAAGATGTTTTACTATGTAAATAGTTGTTAAATCAGTGTCTTTGCAGGGAAGAGAAACACTGGAGCCTACTATTCTATCATCTTGCCCCCTAGATTGGCATTTTCTATTCTAACCTACCTGTTAAATAAATTATTACATTATATTCTGGTTTATGTTATCATTAGAGAAAACTGCTATCAACTTAATTTTTTTCTATGGTAGGTAATCTCATTTTTGTCTCCAAATGTTTATTATTTTTATATTTTTCTTCATCTTTATTAGAATGTATTTAGGGAAGAACATTATTTTTCATATTTGGGATTTATTGGTCTTCTGGGATTTGAGGATTTATGTTTCTTAATAATTCTAGAAAATTCTCAGTCACTTTCCCCTGTTTCTCAGCTTTCAGAACTCCGATTATATAAATTTTGGGCTTTTTCTATATCCTATATGGCTCTTAACTCCCTTTTCATATTTACCTTCTGTTTATATCTATGTGCTGCATTTTGAGTAATTATCTCAGATCCATCTTTTAGTTCTCTTCTTTAACTGTGTCTAATCTACTATTAACCCATTCACTGAATATGTTAAGTCAATGACTATTTTCTGTTTCTAGAAGTTCTATATTTATTCTTAATTCTCTTTTAATAATATCATATTCTTTCCTCATGTTTTAGTTACTAATAACATTTATGTCATGGTCCCAATTCAATAGTTCCATCATGCAAAGGTTTTAGTGGCTTATCCTGTTGCTAACTCCAACTCGTGGTGGATTATTTCCACATGTTTTTGTTATTTGCATTTTAAACATGTTAGATGAATCCTTATTAATGGTATTCTATAAGTATTATAGGTGAAAGTTATATCATCCAAAAGGATTTTGTCTTTGATTCTGCTCAATGTCAAGAAGTTTTACCAGGTTGTGGCCACTTTTTTATGTTAACGTCAAGGCTTGGGGTTCTTCAACTATATGTGTAGTACAATTAAAATTTCATACCAGTAGACAGACAGATCTATGGTTACAAAGTCTTAGAGAAGAATGTTTTCCCACAATGCCAAGATAAGGGCACGATATCTCCCTGGGCTGGTGGGTAGGATTTTTTAAATCAACTTCTTCTCAGCTTTCTTTTATTCTTGTATACAGATGATTATCAGACTTCTACTTTACCAAACTATTCTCATTCAACTACAAAATCCAGTGGACACTGGATTATACCTGACTTTTTCTCCCTTTAAAAATCCTCTATTTCACTACCCTCATTTTTGTGATCCACAATATTTTGTCTTGGCTTTCCTCTTGCTTTGGTCCTCCACTAATGTATGAACTCCAAGTTATGTATTGATGGCCTCCATTCCCATTAATTTCAGAGTCATATACTCAACTGCCCACGCTTTATTTCCTCCTGGATGTCCCACCAAAACCTCAACCACAATACAGTCAAAACTAACTTAATTTCTCTCCCCTCCAACTCTTCTTCAACTTGGTTGATGACGTCATCATCCACTTAGTCTCACACACACACAAAAAATGACATGTATCCTATGTTCTGACCTGTCTCTCACACATTATAGCTAGTTTATCATAAAATCCTGTGCATTTGGCCTTCTATTCAAACTAGCACTACTTCTTAATAGATTATTGCAATAGGCTCTTAAACTAATCTATCTTCAGCCTCAATTCATGCATATATCTTTCATTCCATTATCAGAGTGGCTTTCTAAAACATAAATAAAATTACTTCACTCCCTCATCTATAGTCTTTCAGAGACTTTTTATTGTCCACAAAGTTAAATCCAAATTCTTTCAGATGCTCTATAATATTCATCAAGATTTGGTCCCTTCTTACATTTCTAGCTTAATCCTCTGCTCTTTCCTTATTTTCCTCAAACAAGATGCTCTATTAACTACTTCCAGTTAGAAAGTGGTAAGAAAGGTAGCTAACTAAAGAATGCATGCTTTTCTAAAAAGGGCCAAGTCTACTATGCCCTAGAGAATTATTACTGTGAAGAAATCTAAACTCAGTATTGTAACATCTTCTGATTTTCTTTCAAAACTCTTAATCTAGATTATTCTGTGCAATGTCCCAAATATTAAACATTGCATCTAATTCAAAAAAGTTTATAAAATAGCCTGCAAAACAAACTATACTTATATCATGATTGGACTCAGTTTATGGACAGATAATTTGTGAGTTCTGAACACTTTTTCTGATGTAAGTGCAAATTTGAATATCTAAAAAAGTATCGGATACATGGTAGCCCTCAATAAATGATTCTTCCATGTATGCAGGATAAAGCACAGTATTATTAATACCAAGGTTTAAAGGTAGTTGAGGCTCAGCGTGGTGGTTCACACCTATAATCTCAGCACTTCAGGAGGCCAAGGTAAGAGGATCACCTGAGGTCAGGAATTTGAGACCAGTCTGGCGAACATGGCAAAACCCCATCTCTACTAAAAATACAAAAAAAATTAGGCGGGCATGTTGGCTGGCATCTGTAATCCCAGCTACTCGGGAGGCTGAGGCAGGAGAATCACTTGAACCTGGGAAGCAGAGGTTGCAGTCAACCAACATCATACCACTGCACTCCAGCCTGGGTGACAGAATAAGACTTTGTCTCCGAAAAAAAAAAAAAAAAAGTGATTGAAAAAAATCTGTTGAAATATTTGGGGATTTTAAAAATAAGAAAGTCATTACATTAATTTATTATGTTGACTCAGAGAATATTTTACAATTATTTAAACAACATTTAAACATTTTAAAAAATGTTTTCTCTTTCTTTTGCCCCCCTCTTCAACAGATATATCGCATATAACTGGCCTAAAATTGATGTTGGCATGCTACATTTCCTTCCCTATTTAGCTCCCTCTGACTCCACTCCTCAATTCCACAGTTTGAATAAACAGAAAATAAAATTAATAAAATCCACTTCATTATAACCGACCTCCTATAAATTATTTGTGACTCCCTGAATGTGAACACATGGCAAGCTTCAAGGTTGTTAAGTAGGCATGCAAAATATTTACATAAATAGCCTTATAATTTGGTTATAAATTCAAAGGAAAGGTGCTTTGTAAATATGCAATACTGATGATGACAGAAGATTCATTACTAACCGTATAAAAAGAGAATAAAATATTTTGTGTATATTTAGCACATAAGCAAATTCTTTTACTAGAAACAATTAAACAGCAAATAAAACATGCTTATGTGCTGGAAATGGACAGCTGGATTTATGCCACTCTTGCAATATCTCCATCACAAGCCATATGGTTCTTGCTCATTAATGCAATTTTTTTAAAGTCTCACTTGAGAATAAGTCTGAAGTATGATAAGTAAACAAAAACTTATTATATCATTGTCCCTCTTTCACATCTTAAGGGTTTTTTATTAAATTTTCATGAGCAGTGGGTTTATTTATACTATACCCAGTGATATCTTCAAATCCAATTTAACAAGTACTTGTCACTTTTAACGTATCAGATCTAGTGATTAGGCTTTTTTATTATTATTATTATTATTAACAACAAAAGTTAATTTAGAAAAGTTAGGCTAACCATAGTTGATTAAGGCAGCAATAGCACAGCAATATTTACAAATACTCCAGTAACTATATTCAATTTAGTTTGGTATCTACAGTCTGTTAGTCCATACAGTGGTTAAACAAAAAAAAAGTCACCATTCAAGAAATCATTTGAATTTAAGATTTACAGATTTTTTTTTTCCGTTCTGGGGCAACACGTTTTAAAATAAAGACTACTCCATAGGATTTGTTTAGTGATAGCCAGTTCTTTTCTTAAAAGAGAATTAGTTAGAGGAAAATGTTCTTAAGAAGCCATTCAAAAGTCACATGTAAGAAGAATATCTGTGAATACTGCTGTGCCAAATTCTACAATACACAGAACATTTTCTCACTTTTGATAGCTTTGTAGTTGAAAAAAATATGTCTTTTTACTTCCTAGTGTACTGTAACAAGTGCATCTTAATAAGTAGAAGGTAAGGTAATGGTAATGATAAAAATAATAAGCTAAAACATGTAAAAAAAGTTTGATTATGTTAGATACTATAGAAGGGAAATATCTATGTTTAAATTCATCCTAAAATTATGGATTGCATAATTTTGGCTTCTAAACAGATGGCAAAACATGTACAGATTTTAAGGGCCAGCAATCATCCTTCTCTTTATTTGCGAGTCAAATACCAATAAATTTGTCGAAAATACCTTCAGCAACATGAGAAAGAAATCTAGTGTATCCTATATTATGAAAGTCGTTTTAACATTATTTAAGAAAGAATATAATAAAATTTAGCCTAGGGGTTTCTAGACTTTATCTTGAGTGAAATATTTAGTCAAAATCTACAGAAGTGAAAATGAGCATCAGGCACAACTGACTAATTTAATGGTCAGAACACATAATTGTTCAACACATGAACACAACCAGAGTTCAACATTGGGTGGGGTGCCTTCTGAAAATTCCACTGCAATGATGAAAGTGTAAAATTGCTAATTGTGTAATCCTTCACCACAGTTCTTGGGAAGCATTAGCATTACAAATTAGGGATAAACACTGTCTTTAATCTTTAACAGGCTGTCACATCAATCTAGGCTAGAGTAATAAAGGAGGTAAATTAAGGCAATATCTCAAGGTGTTGTGCTTGCCACCTCCCAAAATTTAAAGTGACTTCTCTGGATAATCTTCCTCAGGTTGAGCACTTAGCATAGGCTTGGAATTCACCCACCTGCCTCAAGCTTGCTGTCTATCTGTGGATTTATCTGCCACCAAAATGGCTGCCAGCAACTTCCCACTAGAGCACGGAATGAGTGACTGAAAAAGGACTTCTGGGCAGCTTCCCATGAAATTTATTCTCTAAAACTTATCAAGATAATTACAAGAGAAAATGATAATTAGTGAGGAGGGGACTACTGGAAATCCTTTCAATAGTTTGTTTCCCATGAGAAAATTCTACAATAACAACAAAACAAATGGAAGTTTAAGTGTTTCTATGCTGTAAGAGGTGTTTTGCTTTGTTTTTTATAAAAAATGCATGCTTTATATATTGTTTGCCTTATTTTTCCTCTCTTTGTTTATTTACATGGGGTCCCAATTAGTGTAATATGTCCCAGTTAGTGTAAAACATTGAGCAAGTACCATACCTGTGGGCCAGCCTTTTATAAACTGTAGATTATGGACAGTTCCTGAGGGTCCTATGAATTGCTCTGGAATAATGTTAGCTTGAAGTGGGAAAAGTTGTAACAAATTGAGTCAACACAGGCATATATTATTATAAGCTGTGGGACTATGATAAAATCAGCACTCTATTCACCTTTCAACCAAAAGTTTCATGTTAGCAAAGCAACACCGTTTATCTTATATTTTTGTGTAAATTATATTATGCGCATAGTTCTTTAGTACTGACTAAGTTTACTTGGATTTTATGTTTTTATAAGGGCCATTAGCATGTGGGATTTCATTTATTTTATATTTAAGTACATTCAACTAATTTTATGTTAAAACCAAGCCAATACAGAGAGTCCTATAAGAATTTGGACAGGAGCTTCAAAAGAAGTACAAAGAAGTAAACTTTAAAACCAAGCCATATCAAATAATATAATTACTTTCTATGGCTATAAAAATAAATTCAGACCCAAGGACTAAATCAGAGTAATTAATTAGTCATATAATTCTTAATATTTATGGATCTCATTATGAAAAACATCAGAAACTCTGAGGTTTTCTACAACTCTCTCTTATTTACTTCCAAAGTACAAAAATCCATGCAGCTGAAGTCTCAGAAAACAATCTTATATCTACTCTGTAGATAATAAAAAATAGCCTGTGAGTTTTTTCTTCTCAGATACTGGTCATAACAAATGAGGCATGTATTTCCTCTCTCTCCTGAGCATCAGAATTGTGATTCAAATAAACACAGATTTTAATCTCATACCTCTACCCAAATCCAAGAATTATGTTTAGTGTCCCAGAGGAAAGCACAAATTGTTGTATTTCTACTGGCCATAGAATTAACCCAGTTTGTCTACTTCTAAACATTTTCCTCTCTACTCCTTATTTTTACTTGATATTGGTTTTCTGTTTGTGAGTGTGTGATGGCTGCTTTTCTTTCTATAGATAAAAATGCACCCTGCTATCTTCCAAATCAGTAAGTCACATTCTCTATCTTTCTACAACATGTTAAACAACACTTGTTAAATAAAACATATCCATTCGGGCAAATGTTTTCCAAAGAACAAGAAGAAAGAAAAGATTTATTTTCACTTCACTCATCTTTCCTCTTAACTCTCTAAGTTAGGCTTGCAGAAGAGAACTTGGTGTGAGTGTATAAGCTTCTTTAGCTCATGAACCATGTTCCAATTTGACAAGTACTACCTCAGTAAGGTTTTCATAATTTATTAAGTTTAGGAGAGATTTTTGGGCATCATAGTACTCTTAGTTGCAAAAACAATGTCCAAGGAGATCTTAAGATTTAGACTCAATTTCTAGCAGGCAAGTAAACATGTCATATAAGAGTTGGCTGTGTGATATAGTAAGACACGTAGATGCAAGCTATGAAACTGAACATTTTAGTTAACATTGTGATAAAATGCTGTTGTTGTAGACATGGCAGGGAGAGGGAACCCTAGAGCCTACAGATATATTTACTTTGGCTGAAGCAATTTTTGAAGCAATTTTTAAAGCAATTTAGATTTGAAAATCTTGACATAGGTCCCTCAAACCTCACTATTTCTATTTGTCTTACAGCAGGACAGCTTCCCTCATTTACATTACCTACACAATACCTGAAGGCATTTGCTTTGTAATCCCTGGAGAACCTTTAAAAATTCTCTCTGTCATAGTTTATGGGTCCTGTCAATATCTGAAATGGTTTCTATGCCTAACAATCCTCTTTACTATTTCAAATTGGTATAATATTCAGCATGCACTAAGCCCTTAGGGGATTTTATGGGAAAGGTCAGCTGTAAGAGCTGATTATTGCTCATTATTATTAAGACTCCTTTGTTTCATTCAATCCCTTCATACAGCTGGGGAACACTTCTCAAGGGATGAGTTTATCTCTGTGTACTTTTGCAATAACAGTGGTATTCATTTGCAGTCTTTGCCTTCTTTTAATTCCTCCCTAGTCAAAGAAATCCTCTTTTGTGGTTAATGCTTTTAAATTATTACTTTAAAATCTATCCCTTGTGATATGTAATAGATTTATCTTAACCTGTTACCTATGAACTTGCAGTGACTGTCTACTAGATACTTAACCCTTAGTCTTATTTACATTTTTTCCTAAATTTGACTCTCACTACTGGACACAAATTCCTGATCCAAAATATGGAAATTAAAACAAAAGTGCTTTTAAAAATCATATAATCACAACCATATTTTTAAAAATTACCCTTAAAATTATTATACTCTATAATAAAGCATTTCTTTTCCCTTGCCAGGAGTCATATTTGTCATCATTTAATATATATGGTTTTCTTTTTCTTTTAAGAAGATATTTTGTGCTGGTAACCCTGTGATGGTACAATTACAAAAAGCCACAGAAAAATGGCTGGGTTTTTCTCATTTCTCTTTAGTCTGCAGAAAGCTGTTAAGAGTGTTTTTCAAACCTTAACAATGTGAAAAATACGAAAACTACAAGATCACAATTTTAGTTGACCAATCAAAGAGTTGATAGGGCAAACAGTTGGCTGAATTACAAAGTGAGACAAGCTTCTCCGAAGAGAGAACGTTCAGTCTGGCTCACTTGTGACAGAACATGGGAGGAAGGAGTGGTCACCAAACAAGAGAGTTAGACGAAATCAACTACAATATTTACAAATTTTGGACAATATGGGCTAATGTGTCTGCTGAGGGCTTCAGATTTAGTTGAGTTCTTGTTTTACTCACTAGCAAGCTTCCTCACCTTCCAACCCACCATGAACTTCTACCGGGATCTCATGAGAAAGAATATGGCAGAGCAGGAGTTCAAAGACAGAACGCTGCCGAGACCAGCTTGGTTGGGGAGACCCTAAACCAGCAGCGCTAGGGGAATTTAAGGCACACATACAGAAATATAGAGATGTGAAGTGGGAAATCAGGGGTCTCACAGCCTTCAGACCCGAGAGCCTCAAACAGAGATTTACCCACATATTTATTAACAGCAAGCCAGTCATTACCATTGTTTCTATAGATATTAACTAAAAGTATCCCTTATGGGAAACAAACGGATTGGCCAAAATAAAGGGATGGGTTGGGCTAGTTAACTGCAGCAGGAGCATGTCCTTAAGGCACAGATTGCTCATGCTATTGTTTGTGGTTTAAGAACACCTTTAAGCCGTTTTCCACCCTGGGCAGCCCAGGTGTTCCTCGCCCTCATTCCCATAAACCCACAACCTTCCAGTGTGGGCATTATGGCCATCATGAACATGTCACAGTGCTGCAGAGATTTTGTTTATGGCAAGTTTGGGGGCCAGTTTATGGCCAGATTTTGGGGAGCCTGTTCCCAACAGAACCCCTGGGTAGAACAGGCCTGGAGGTAATTAGCAGATGCTGGTTGGGGAGGAGGAAGGATTTCATGAAACTCTACCCCTCTGACTGGCTCCTTCTTTCATATGAACAAACACCTTGACTCCAGGAAGAGGAAGCAAAACCCATAGTCTCTAAGGAACAACAACAAAAAAACCCACTGTGGTAGAGGCAACAGCAGAAAATATATCTCTCCACTTAGGAGAGAGGCAGAAAACAATCATGCACCAAGGATCCTATTCCAGTACCAAACAGATGTGGTCTGATAACACTTGAAAGGGCAGGAAAACTTTTCTCAAGCTTAACCACAGAAACAAGGCCGAGATTGACTGCCATGGAAAGGAGAAGCAATAATGCTGAGAAAGTCCAAACCCAAAGCTCAGATATACAAAGCCAAACTAAGCCTGAATCTGAAACGGGACAACAGAAACTGATTGTCATCCCCACAATAAGCCTTGCACTGAGTGGCAACAGCAGTCAACACTGGGTGAGGGGCAACAACATGGAGGAAAAAACCCATGCAAGTGGGTAGGAATGACTGACAGCTAAAAATGGAGTACAAACACTCAGAATATTCTCTGTCATCACAGCCCTCACCCTAACTGCAAGGAATGATAGCCCACAACTAGAAGAATCTGAAGTCTGTAATGCACTAAAAATAAAACCCAAGTCTAGCACAGCTTCTTCTATATTGATTCAAATTGCTATACCATTTTCCTAACAGAGGAAGAATCATTTCTAATGTAAATAATATTTACTTGTTTCAACTATTTTATTCTTGATGTTTTATACTGAAGTAAAAATAAGAAATACAAAACAGAAGGAAAAAAAACTATAGCTAAGAGATATGAAATACATAAATAGAACCAGTCTCAGAGATTACCTAGATGTTAAAACCATTACATTGGGACTATAAAATAATTGTTAATGTATTAAACACTCAAGTGGAAAAGATAGACATCATGCATAAGCAGATGAGGAATGTTAGCAGAGACATGGGAACTATTAGAAAACATCAAGTGGAAATCCTAGACAAGAAAAACATTATATCAGAACATTATTCTGGCAGGCTTATCAACAGACTTAACATGGCTTAAGAAAGTATCATTAAACCTGAAAATAGATCAATATAAATTATCCTCACTGAAGCAAAAAGGGAGGAAAAGAGTCAAAAAATACAGAACAGAGATCTTCAAACTTCTGGTTTGATCAACTAGTCTAATGTGTAACTAGAATTACAGAAGGAGAAGAGAAAGAGAAGAGGACAGAAGAAATATTTGAAGGGACAAAGACTAAAAATCTTCAGAAGAAATTATGAAACACATTCAACAAGAAATCTAAATAATTTACAAAACCCCAAGATAAATAAATACCCAAATTTAAAACAAAACAGAAACACCACAAAACACATAGATACATCACACATGATAGCTGAAACAGGAGAAAATCAGAGACAAAGAGAAAAATCTTGAAGACAGCCAAGGGGAAAAAATGGTAAAAGAACAAAGATAATAATTAAAGCAGACTTCTTGTCAGAAATCATGCAAAGCAAAAAGCAATAGAATAATATCTTTAACTCGCTGAAAGAAAAAAATCCTGTTCACTCAGAATATTAAATGCAGTGAAAAATGAAAGCAAAAAGGAACACCAGAAACACAAATTCTGAGAACTATATCATTGCCAGGAGACTTGTACTAAAATAAATTTGAAAGGATGTTCCTCAAACAGAGCTCATAATACCAGGTAGTAACTTTGATCTGCACAAAGTAATAAAGACTCTTAGATATAGAAGAACAAGGTAATTTTTAAGAATTTTAAATTATCAATTGCCACAAAAATAAATGTCTAAAGCAATCATATTAATATTGTATAATTTATAAAATAAGTAAAATTAAAACATGAGAATAATAGCAAAAAGGATGAAAGAATAATTTTGGGAGAATATTGTCATGAGATTCTTACCCTGCATATGAATTAGTATAATAACACCCAAATATAGACAGTGATAAGTAAAGATGAATATTGTAAACCATATAGCAACCAGAAAAAAATTAATTAAACTGGCTTAGGTTATCTGAAGTGGAAAGACAGAAAAGTTGTGAACAGTCAACAAGAAGTTGGAGGAGAAGATATTGCCAAGAACATGGTAGCTGAAATTTTAGCCCATAAGTTCTAAGGCTTAAGAAACTGAGGATCAACCAGAGTGAAGAACCAAGACTTAGAGATAATATAGAACCACATTAGGATGTTCAGTTGATGCTGAGAGATCTCAGCCACCAACGTGAGGGAGAGCTTCTCTCAAACTGTATATAGGGAGATGACCAACGACTATTATCAGGAACCTTGGTATTCAATGGATTAGAACCACCACAAGAATTAGAAAGCACTACCCATGCTTTATTCATATTTGAATACCCCAGGTGCCTAGCAAAGTACACTGAACATACAGTAGTGAACAAGATAGACAGGTCCTTGTGTTAATGGAGCCTACACCCAAAGAAGGGGAGATGGATAGTAAACATGTAATCACATGCACAAAAAATTGCAATTTGAGATAAGGATAAGTATTATAAAGTAAAAGAAAAAATGGGAATATGAGAGAGCTCCTGGTTGTGGGGAAACAAGCTGGTGTGATATCAGAGAAGGTCTCTCTCTGAAGAGGTGATATTTGGGCTGACTTGGAGATAAGAAGTATCCAGTCCTACAGTATAGGAAGAAGAAAGAGTAAATGAAAATCCCTGATGAAAGAATGTCCAGAGTGGTTGGAACCCAGACTGACAAGTGGCTAGAGCTACAGGCAGAAGCCACATTCTATAGGGCCTGGTAAACCATGCCATATGTTCAAATATTCTTTTCATTGAGATGGGACGCTTTTGGTATTCAAGCAGAAACATGACATCAACATTTTTAAAGAATAAAACCAGAAGCCAGAATAATGCTACATAAAGACCACTGAACTAGGCACAATATTATTCTCAAATTTTTGGTGATACTGGGCTTAAATATGGACTCTAATTAATAGTAAATGTGATGAACACTTTCACTACTCCCTGTATAACTGCTGCTATCATTTAAGTGTTCATTATGTTCTAGAATCTTTGTAAAAGGTTTTCCCATGCATGATATCTAAACTTCACAATAGCTCTGACAGGAAACTGAGCCTTAGCAAGTTTAGATTAATTGCCACATGGTCACACTTTGTGATAGTTTCCTAATACTAGTGTAAAAAATTACTACAATCTGAGTGAATTAAAGCAACATACTTTATTACTGTATACCTCTGAAGGTCAGAGGTTTAAAATATGTCCACAGGGCTGCATTTTTCTGCAGGCTCTAGGGGGAAAACTGTCCTCTTGCCCATTCCAACTTTCAGAGCTTGCCCACATTCCTTGGCTTGCAGCCCGTTTCTCCATATTCAATGTGCATCACTCTAATTTTTTCTTTGCTTCTATCCTTAGCTTTTCTCCTGGACTCTAGCTTCACTGCCTTCTTCTTTGAAGGATCCTTATGATTACATTTGTCCCACCTAGATAATCCGGGATCATCTTTCCATCTATCACTTTAATCACATGCAAAGTGCTTTAATCATATAATTAACATATTCACAGTTTCTAAGAATGAGATGGGCATCTTTAGGGAAACATTATGCAGCCTACATATAGGATTTGTGCCCCCATCTTTTGGTGACAAGATGAAAGAAAAGTCACTATAAAGTGAAAGAATCTTTGCGCATAAAATAAGGAAATGCATTCGTCTTTCAGGAAAGACATTGACCTGGAGGGAATGACGGATGGATGTAGAGTAGAAATGCAGGCTGGCCAGGAGCCTACATGTGAGGAGCAGATTAGCATCACCTAAGGAAAATAGAATCGATTCGCCCTTCTTGTGCTGGGCCCAATAAATATGCCCTAAATATATATCGCTTTATTCAATCTTCACAGCCAGTTTAGAAAATACATATTATAGTCTGTATTAACCCATTCTCACACTGCTATAAAGAAATACCTAAGACTGGGCAATTTATAAGAAATGAGGTTTAATTGTCTCACAGTTCTGCAGGCTGTACAGGAAGCATGGTGGCATCTGCTTCTGGGGAGGCCTCAGGAAGCTTTTACTCATGGTGGAGGGCAAAGCAGGAGCAGGTGCATCTCACATGGTGGGAGGAGTAGCGAGAGAGAGAGAGAGCAGGGAGATACTACACACTTTTAAACAACCAGATCTCATGAGACTTCTATCACAAGAACAGCACCAAGAGGATGGTACTAAACAATTTGTATTAGTCAGGGTTCTCCAGAGGGACAGAACTAATAGGATAGATGTATATTTGAAAGGGAGATTATTAGGGAGAATTGGGTCAAACAATCACAAGGTGAAGTCCCGCAGTAGGCCACCTGCAAGATGGAGAAGAAAAAAGTCAGTAGTGGCTCAGTCCGAGTCCAAAAGCCTCAAAAGCAAGGAAGCTGACAATGCAGCTTTTAGTCTAGCTGAAGGCCTGAGAACCTCCAGCAAGCCACTCATGTAAGTCCAAGAGTCCAAAGGCCAGAGAACCTGGAGTCTGATGTCCAAGGGCAGGAGGAGTGGAGAGAAGCAAGTGGCATGGCAGAAAGACAAGAGCCAGAAGACTCAGCAAGTTGGTTTATCCCATCTTCTGACTGCGTTGATCTAGCCATGCTGGCAGCTGATTGGATGGTGCCTACCCACATTGAGGGTTGGTCTTCCTCTCCCAGTCCATTGACTCAAATGTCAATCCCCTCTGGCAACACCCTCACAAACACACCCAGAAGTAATACTTTACCAGCTACCTAGGCATCCTTCAATCCAATTAAGTTGACACCTAATATTAACCATCACACCATTCATGGAGGATCCACCCTCATAATCCAATCACCTCCCACCAGGCTCCACCTCCAACAATGGGGATTACAGCTCCATGTGAGATTTAGTGGGGACACAGATCCAAACCACGACAAGTGAGGAAACTTGAACTTTTTCATTGCAAGTTAATGAAGTAGTGGGCCACTATCTGTATCTAGCTCAGATTCTAAAGCTTATGTTATATTATTTTTTAATTCAAAAATATCACAGAGAGAATCTTAAGAGAAAATTTGTCAAACTGGAACACTAGCCTAGGGAGTAGGTTGGGTAAATATGTCATATTGAAGAAGAGTTTGGAGATGGATCTAGAGTTGATTAACTTGAAAGACAGGACCAGAGGCAGTGGCTCATGCCTGTAATCTCAGCACTTTGGGAGGCCGAGGCAGGCAGGTGACCTAAGATCAGGGGTTCCAGATCAGCCCGCCCAACATGACAAAACTCTATCTCTACTAAAAATACAAAAAAATGAGCCGGGTGTAGTGGTAGGCACCTGTAGTCCCAGCTGCTCAGGAGGCTGAGGCATGAGAATCACTTGAACCCGGGAGGTGGAGGTTGCAGTGAGCCAAGATTGCAAGACTTAACTCCAGCCTGGGTGACAGAGTGAGACTCTATCTCAAAATAAATAAATAAATAAATAAATAAATAAATAAAAGAGAGAAGGAATTGAGGATGATTAACTTGAAAGAGAGAAGTCTTTGAGAAATCTTACGATAATGCTGTCATGTAGAGGAGTGCCTAGACCTGGTACATAAAACTTAGAAAAAAAAAGTCATAAGAAATACAGATTTGAGGTGGGGCTTATTGCTGAAAACAAAATTTAGAAAGCTCTAGATTTTTTTCTAGTGTGGTGGTAAGAACCTGGACTCTGGAACCAGAGTGCCTGTGTTTGAATTCTGGCTCCTCCCATTTATTAGCTTTATTTCCTTGTTCAAAATATTTAACTTTCCTATGCCCAGGTCTCCTAATTGTAAATGAGGACAAAAGCATTAGCTTTCTCATAAATTTTTTATAAGCATTCAATGAACTGATAAAGCATTTAATACTATTCCTGGCAATAATATGCACTCTACAAATGTTAGTTATTATAATTATAGGAGGATAAACTAACATAGTGAGTGCTAGTCACACGGAGAAATATAGACATGTGGGGTTGAAAGATCTCCATGACTAGAATGACTCAAACAAAAGTTAGTCAAACACGAAAAATGCTTGAGAGAAGATAACAGCATCTGGTAGAAAGTTAAGAGTAGGCCAACTTTCATGTTCCATGAAATGCTTATAAAATGAGATGATAAAAACTATTTGTGATGGTTAATATTAGTTATCAACTTGATTGGATTGAAGGATGCCTGGATGGCTGGTAAAATATTGTTTCTGGATGTGCCTGTGAGGGTGTTGCCAGAGGAGACTGACATTTGTGTCAGTGGACTGGGAGAGGAAAACCCACCCTCAGTGTGTAGGGGGGGTACCTTCTAATCTGCTGCCAGCATGGCTAGAACAAAGCAGGGGGAAGAAGGTGGGATAACATTGCCTGCTGAGTTTCTGGCTTCCTTTTTTTTCGCTGTGCTGGATGCCTCCTTCTGCTCCTTCTACCCATAGACATCAGACTCCAAGTTCTTAGGGCTTTGGACTTTTAGACTTTCACCAGTGGTTTGCTGGGGACTCTTGGGTCTTTGGCCGCAGACTGAAGGCTGCACTCTCGGCTTCCCTGCTTTTGAGGCTTTTGGACTCAGACTGAGCCACTACAAGCTTCTCTCTTCCCTAGTTTGCAGACAGCCCATCATGGGATTTTGCCTTGTAATCCTTTGAGCCAATCTCCCGAATAAACTTCCTTTCATGTGTAGATACATCCTATTAGTTCTGTCCCTCTGCAGAACCCTAACTAATACACTATTCCATGAGTTGAGGGTCGGGAAAAGGTAATTGGTTAAATAAGTTATAAATGATACCCTTGACTTGGGAATTACCTGTGTATATTATCATGTTAGAGTTCTGAGAACTCCTACAGAAACAGAAGGCCACAAAACTTATTTTTAAACCCTTGATTTTCACCTGTGTACATGTATATATGTGTGTGAGTGTGTGGTGTGGGGAGGAGGGAGAGAGCCATAAAAAGAGAGAAAGAGACCCTTGTTAATATCTAGTGTATTTTCTTTGGAGTACAGTTTGTGAAATGTGAAATTAATAGACTAGATAATCTCTAAAGTATCTTTGCTTCTAAGCTATTATGCTTCTAGGTTTATATAACATGATTCCACATGTGTTAAAATAGCATGCTCTACAATAATGTGAACTCTCAGTTTATAACTTTATTTCACTATAGATTTACTAAACACTGCAATTCTTCAGATGCCTATGCCTACATCATTTTAAATTTTCCAAGAGGAATATTCCTAAATAGCAACTTCCTTTGGCAAGGGTACTTTCAGATTCTGAGCAGATGCCGTTGGTTTTTAGAACCAGTTCAACAATAATTACTCTTTAATTCAGGATCAGCCAAAAAGAAATAATGGCACATTCATGGCAAATAACCAGATACATAAAATTCTGACCAGGTATGCCATACACTGCTTCAAAGACCTAAGAAATATGTAAGATACAGAAAAATGTTTTGTAAACTGTAACTGTTAGCTGTTCATCCATGCAAGAGTAAAATAGAATAATTATTTTTAAAATTATATCATATCCTGAACATGAGTTGGGTCTTTTTTTTCATGTACTCAGCAAAATCACAGATTTGTAGTATTTGTAGTTCATAGCATGAACACACAGCAGGCATGCTCCAGTTCTCTTAACAACTCTTCAAAGGAGGTGTTGTCATCTTCAGAGAGCCCTGCTCCCTTTTTGTTCACTATACTGCAGACATCTTAATCTTTTTTCAAACCTCAAACATATCAAGCCTACACTTTCCTCAAGGTCTTGATGCTGCTGTATCCTCTGGTTGGAAATCTTTACTCAGATCTTCACCTTAGTTAACCTCTTTTCACTCAGATTTCAATTCACAATAGCCCCCTTAGAGAACCCTTCTCTGATAGCTCTTATCTAAAAGTGCAATACTCCTAACTAGTGACTAGCTATTCTTTGTGCTTATTGCTATTTGAAACTATGTTAATAATTTCTTTATTTTTACTAATTATATGAACCCTACTATCATACACAATTTACCAGGCTGAAGCCTTGTCTGAAAAGCTTCTGTTCCTAGAAATATGCTTAGCCCATGGTTGATTCTCAATAAATATTATATTCTTTCTATTAATGAATAAATTTTATCTGCTATTTTGATTAAAAGAAGCAAAAACAAAAAAATTCTTTCTACAGAAAGCTTATTTTAATTTCAGTACACCTCAGATTCACTAACATGGGAGAATAGTTTTTTTAATGTTATATATATTCTTAATTAAATATGGACTTCTTACATAATGCCCAGGAATAGCTTACTAAGCGACTGTTAGTTAAGATTTCGTTGTCTCCACAGGGTCAATGGCAAAACTCAGAAGTTTAGCAACTGTAATTTACAGGTGAACCAGACAGACTAAGATCCTACCAGCTAGTTTTCACCATGTAGTTGAAATAAGCTAAGGATCCAAATTTATAATTAAAATAATTCTCATGTCTTTTCTAGCCACATAGGTTAAAAGAAAAAAAGAAGCCTATAATTCTTTCCCACAGATTGGGAGACTGGGCATGTTCCTTTATCCCCAGTGACAATAGCTTTGAACTGTGCTCCCAATAGGTAGGAAAAATCAGTCACTGGGTTAGATAGAGTGCCTTTAGGCCTCACTTACTACAACCTCCTCTTTTTGTGGCTGTGGAAACCAGATGTTGGAAGAGTTATGCAACATGCTGGGGCCACACTGTGGTAGAAGAGAGATGAGAGTACTCAAAACCAGGGGCTTCAATTCTCCAGTTCAACTTTCTGTTCACTAGTTCACACCACCCTTCCCTGAATTTCTAGGATTCTTCATGGCATGTCCAACTTCTTGATCACCTCTGTCACATCTCTCTTCGATCATTTTGGGAAAAATATCCTTATAACCAACTGAAATATTATTCTATTCTAAACTTATATTCACCTATTAAATTTACCTATGATCCATAATCAACTATATTCAATTCTAGTCCTTGATCAATGCTTAAATAACTGATTATCTTCCATTATTCCCTACCAATCCACAGCATTATTAATGATATCTTTTGGGCTTAAAATTGAAACGAACTTATATTGCATTTATTTATGAGTCTATTTTTCAAAGTCATTTTAGGTTATTGTAACCTAAGCCCTCCCCTAGAAAATTATTAAATGGCCTAGCCATAACCTTGGAAAACATGTGCTTAAATGCTGATAGAGGGATTTTGACTAGCAGGTGCAGTTGAAATAAATGCCTCTATGAACTACATTTTACTACATCCTAGTAAAGGATTTCCTGATTCTCAGAGCTTCATTTTCCATTTTCATAATTATCATGCTGTTACTGTCATAGTAAAATAATGTTTATTCATCTTGCTATTTGTCCTTCATGATCATTTTATTATTGTTGTAAAAACCTAACGATTAAATTGGCAGAACAAAGCCACAACTAAATGGTGTTCACAGAGAAACTTTTAATAATTTCGTGACCTAAAGTTAGTTATATTTATAAAACCGAAGTGACTTTGAGGAATAAAATTTGTTTATTGATTTTTCCTTATATAAAATCATTTAGTTAAGAGGAATTTATCATGGATATGAAGATGTTACCATCAAGATTGATTTAGATTGACATACCCAGACTGAAGATGTGTTAAAATTATCATAAGACTGGCATCGATATATCACAGTCTCTGAACTATCAAAAATCACTGCAGTGTGAACAAGCGTAAAACTTTTTATTAACATACTCCATTGCTGAAACAAATTTTGACTATAGTGTGCTCTGGACTTGAAAGAACTAACTCAGTAATCAAAAACCACAGTAATAGGATCAGCTAATAATGAGGAAAGTTTAACTAATGCATATAAATTAGCTATTTCTCTCCTGTCAGTAATTATTAGTAATTCTGCTTTGATAAAGAAATATCAGGCTCTGAAGCCAGACCAACTGGATTTAAATTTTAGCTTCACCATTTTATTGGCTATGTCATCTAGGACAACTCACTTAACATATATCAGTCTCAGTTATTTCACAAATTATATGTGAATATTTTATACTGAGATTGTTGTGAAGAAAATATCTTAGTTATAACAGTACCTAATAAGTGATTGTCAAAGGTTAGCCCATAATATTAATAAGATGGTAATGTTGTTAATTAATTAACTCAGATTATACTAAAATCACTATGATGGTATGCACAAATTATTTTAAAACCTTTCTTTAGAGATTAGTCAATTCAAAATATGTAGTAATGTGGGTCATCTTTGTGTACAATGTAAATGCTGATTGTAATTTAGATGTGCAGAAATTGTCCTGCAAATAGATACTTAAGATTAACTAATTCTGAATGACATAACTTACTACCAGCTACTAATTTCAAGAAAAGCTTTTCTTGCTCCTTTTCTTTATTACCCCAGAAAAATATTATGAGTGACCACAAAAATATTCATAGCAAACTTATTCACAAAAATCTCAAACTAGAAATAACCCAAATAGCCACCAACAGGAGAATGGATTGAAATTATGATATATTCATACACTAGGATAGTATACAGCAATGAAAATAAATGAATTACTGATACACACAACACAGATGGATCTCAAAAAAACATGATGAAAGAAGTCATGCACAAAAGTGTACATATAATTCCCATCACATGAAGTTTAATAACAGTAAAAGTAACCTATGGTAATAGAAGTTAGAATAGTGCTACTCTAAAGTGCAAGGATGGTGAATACTAACTAGGAAGAAACATGAAGGAACCTTCTAGAGTAACAGAAATGTTCTCTATCTTCATCTGGATACTGTATTTTCACATATACATACACATGTAAAATTCATCAAACTGTAAGTTTAAGATTTGTGAATTAATAGTGCATAAATTAGACCTCAAAAAACTAAATATATATAAAAGACTGAAAGCTGACAACTTAATTGCCTATGCATATCATTTTCATTTCTTAAATTTACAGTAACTAGGACTTCCAATTCCAACCAAGATGGAATAACAAAGACATGATTTAATCTCTCACCTGAAATAACTAAAATGCAAACAAAATATAGACATCATTTAGACTGGGACAATGATGCCTAAAAGATAGAAACAAAGAATTGAGCCCTACATTTGTCCAGATTACTGCCTGGAGTTTTTAGGCTGCAGTACAGGGAAGGATAAACTTTAAGTGAATTGGGATAAATTTAAGAGGCATATTGTAGTCTATATAGTAAACACTAAGAAAATAAAGAAATTGAGCTAAAAATCTGACTATAAAATTAAAATATAAATATTTTATTAAAAGAAGTCAAAAAGGATAAAGGGGAAAAAAGAGATGAGACAAATAATAACCAAATAGCAAAATAACAGACCTAAATAAATAATAGAAAAATTGCTTTCATATATAAAAGTAGAATAAAAACTTCAACCAAAAGTCAGAGACTGTCAGGCTCAATAAAAAAGCAAGAATCACCTATATGCTACCTGCAAGGAACACAAATACAGTCACAAATCATCAAACATAAAATACTGGGAAAATACATTCCATGTAAATAGCAAGATTTAAAAAGGTAGAGTCTTTATATAGAGGCTTATAGAGGCTATATTAATATCAGAAAAATAGACTTCTAGACTGCACATTGCTAGAAACAAGTAGGGTAATGTCACAATAACAAAAGGTCAACACACCATGAAGACACGACAATTATACATATATATGTACATCATAACAGGGCTTCAAAATATATAAAGCAAAACTTACAGAAATAAAGAGAAAAATAGACAAATACATAATTGTATTTGGAATATTTAACTTATTAGTTTCAGTAATTGATACTAGAGAAATAAGATCAGTAAAGGTAGAGAATAACACTAACAAATGCTTTAATCTAATTGGCATTTACAAATCACTACATTTAACAATTGCAGACTTTGTCAGCAAGAAAGTCAGTAACAGAAGATAATTGCTGAGGGAGAAACAAGGACTGTGTGCCACATCACTCCCATGATTCAGTCAACCCCAAATCTCCCTTAGATCTTTCCTTCACCTCTCAAAGGCCTCACTTGCTGGTGCTGTTATGTCTACATTTAGGAAAATTAGAGAGAAAGGAAACAAGAAAGTGATTGCTCTTTTCATAAGCCCCAAATGGAATATTAATCTATCTCTGCTCAATTTCTTCCCATTTATATTAGAGTTCTCTCTTTTACCTCTACTCAATTTGTTTGGTATTTTAGTAGCACTGAATTGCCCTTTTGACTGCAAGTTCTTGTGCTATTTGCCATTATGCTCAATGCTCTTCATATATATATATATATATATAAAATTATACTTTAAGTTTTAGGGTACATGTGCACAACATGCAGGTTTGTTACATATGTATACATGTGCCATGTTGGTGTGCAATGCTCTTCTACATAGTGGTTAGTATTGACAACTCTGAAGTCAGACACAAAGTTCAAACCATGGCTTTACCACTTACGAGTTGTGTGATTTATGACATGCTACTTAAACTCTGTTGCTTTTTTTCTCACATGCAATGTAAGTATGATAACTATATAATAGAGTTATGAAGATTAAATGTATGAAATATTTTGAATAGTAATTACTCAATAAAAATTAGCTACCATTATTATTGATATTTCAAGTAGAGGAATAAAAATATCCCTGGGGATCCAAAGGCTGTGGTTAGCATTAAGAAAACTCAAATTATTTTTGGATCCAGGCAGTTGGCTAGCTGGTTAACAGCCTTTATTCTTGTGGTTCCTTTTTGATTTTCAAAAATATTTTGTGTAAATTTTCTATTAAATACTATTTCAAAAATACTGCCCTTTTTTTCAGCTTCTAGTAAAAAGTTTCTAAAATACCAGGGAGTAATGTCCTAGCCAGCGGCTGACAGTATTCTTAGCTGAGGAGTGTCTTTTATGACTTCTTTATGGTGTTCTCTGAAAATTAACAAGGTGACTGCATTAAAACATTTATTAGTCTGTTTATGCTTTGGCACTCCTGTTAGACTTTTATTTAATTTCCAAGAGGGATAATGATTGGGAAAATGTTCTATATAAACAGAAAGTGTGAGTAGCAAAGGAAACTGATACATATCCTAATGGAATGCACATGTCCTGAGTGCTATAAAAACGCTACCTCTGACATGACCATAAAATGTTAGAGACCAGAGATTTCTTAGATTACAAACTTTTGGAGTTGGATTATACCTAGGAGATTAGTTTGACAAATTTCTCATTTTATAGGTTTGGGAAAAAAATGAGACAAAAAAATTAAGTAACTTAGTCAAAATTAAATCTCACAACAAGAGCCTCTTGACTTACAGTGCAATTTTCTTTCCACTATGCCAGTTTTCCTCTCTTGTTGATTTCCCTTCTTGAATGATAGTTTCTAAACTCAAAGCTGAATTTACTTTTCCATGGCCTAAACAGACTTTCATTCAGAAATGTTTCCATTAATCATTAAAATAGTTGATTGAGACTTAAACCAAATATTACTCGGTTTAAATTCTTTTGGAATAACCTAACAAGTGTTTCTTCCTCCTAAAAGTCAGAACTCCGAGTTACTTAAAGATTTGAAATAAACTGTCTTCAAAATTTATTAGTACATAACTAAGGCATCAATAAGTAACCAAAGAAGTATGTGGGATTTCTATCAACAATGAGCTCTTTAAGGAGAAACAAAAATTCAGTTTCTCAAAGAGTGTGAGTACAACTGTTCTGATTTCAACCAAGAGAGTAGCTAGGATGGGTTATCTGCACAATTTAATCTACTTAACAGATAAGTTTTATTTTATTTGTGGACAATATTGATGCGAGTCATTCAGTCTAGAAAACATTTCCTACAGATTTTAGAAAACTAGACCTCTTGACAGGGTCAAACTCTAGAGATGGAAGAGTTCTTGAGAATACACAGACTATTCCTATAAAGAAAACAAATCTGGTAAGTCTAATTAAGTAATCGGGGGGAAAAATGAACAAGCTTATATCAGACTCAATGTTCTCCTCTAAAAATTATTCACATATGGGCCCCAACTGTAGGTCAAGGCCTCAAATTAAGGTTTAATACTATGTGTTGCCTTGACGTCTGGTGAGATCAAGAGGGCCTCAAATGGCCCAGGTGCAATTTCCCCTCCCCACTCTGCTCCCATGGATAAATTCCACTAGCCAAACAATACTCCTTATTAAGCAGACCAGGCACAATTCCTGCTTATTATCCCTGAATAGCAGGTTTCAGTTCCCTGCCAACCTACAGAATTATTCTAACAAGCCAATGTCATCATCTTCATCCCATGGGAACAAAATGGCACCCCACCCTATTGTTACTAAGAATCCTACCTGCCACAGCTCCTGGTTATTCACTCTGTTCCCAAAGGTAACCCCTGTGTGGCCCTACATAGTATGCAGTGTCCTTCTCTCCCGGCTGTGAGTACATTGACTAATAAACTGCTGTCGATCTCATCTGTCCAGTGTTGAGTGTCCTATATTCAGCCATCCCATAATTCTAAGGCAGGAATCCTTTCATCAACGAAGTAAATGGGAGACAATCAAAACACATGCATAAATGATTTTGTATTATAGCAATACATTAGCTGACAGAGGAGACGCCATTGGGCTGGTCCTCTTCCACCCTGTCTGCATGACATACTCAAACATCCTTGACCCATGCACCTCCTTTAAGGCATATAACTATTAAAATTACAAAACAGACATTTTGTATTTCTTATCCTTTTTCCTGTAGGTTGCCAGCTGTTTCCCATTTCAGACAACAGAATGAACCAAGAAAATGAATGAAAGGCTGAATGAGAGATTACATAAAAGAAAGTGACAGGTGTTACACATTCTACTGAATGTGCCCATTATCTTCTTTAAAAAGGACAGATTATCATTTTTAATTTAATATAAGGAAAAGAATAGTAAACGGTTTCACTTGGATTGTTAATACTATGATTACACCAGTATTACAGAATAATTTTTATAAAACACTTACAGGAGATTTACAGGTCATGATGGTAGTCTTAAAACAGATTTATATCCCTTGCCTCCTAAGGACTTGTTGAAATGTTCATAAAGGAATAAATATAGTACAAACCAGCAACAGAAAAAAGATCAAGAAGTGGAACCAGGAGAACGGAAGTGATTTTCATAAATTTCTAAGGAAAATGATTGCTTACTGACTACTGAGGCAGAGCAGAAGTTATAATCTGGAAAATGTGCCAAGGACACTGCAGTGAGAAAGGCAGCTGACTCAGAGAAAGTGGGGGTTCAGAATCTATAAGTCAGAGAGAGAGCATGTACAGAAGTAAAAAAGAGGGGCAAAAAATGAGGAGATACATTTATGAGTCCGAAAACAGAATATCCCCACACCCACTCTCCTAATCTAGAAGGCATAATAACAACTGGAAGCTAACCA
Organism: Gorilla gorilla gorilla; assembly: GCF_029281585.2. NCBI lineage: Eukaryota > Metazoa > Chordata > Mammalia > Primates > Hominidae > Gorilla > Gorilla gorilla. Next base: position 82,770,419 of record NC_073235.2, on the reverse strand, counting down.
AAGGAATGATGTTCCTAATATTGCTGTGTCTCTTTTTTTTTTAATTCATTCTTTTTGAGATGTGGCAAGCTCCTTCCATCTAAAACGTTTAAGTTTTTTCATCTCAAATAAGTTTTATTATCACTTGGAATATTATATCTTCCAGTAGATATTGGTCATTTGTAGTTGCTTGACATCTTGAAATATCATTCTTAAATATTGGTAATTTTCTACAGTGCCACTTCCACTCCCCAAGTTAGAAGAAAAAATACCTGACTGGGGGAATTGATCTTCCAGAAGGCCTAGTGATAGATATGTCATGCTTTTGGGTCACAGTAGGGTAGAAAAGCTTTTGCCTCCAGTCCTAAGTAGTGACGCTAATGTCGTTTGTGCTATAGAAGGCTTTTTGTGCTTGGGCATTATTCTTGGCTATCTAGCTTCAGAATCCGATCCTCAGTCCTGGATGGCAAAAGTCCTCAGTGCTGAGGGCAGTTAGAGTTTTGCTAGGGAAGCCCCCAGGTTTTCTTAGGGTGTTACATCAATAGCCATGCTAACTTTCCAGCCAGGCTGCAGAGATATGACCAAATACATTTTAAAAAATTATTTTACTTCTTCAACTAGACAGTGGGCATTCTCTTGTTTGCAGGAAGAATTTTAACAAACATATGTTTCATCTGTTCTATTTTCTCCTTAAAGAAATCTTATTATTAGCTTATGTGGTCTTCTACATCATCCATGTCTTTTATCAATATAGTCACAAGTTTATTTCTTTGTACTTTTGCACTGCCTGAAGATTTTATATTTTATCAAATATTCCAGAAACCTAACTTGGTAGTCATTTTCCTTTTTTGATTTCTCTGTTACTATTTAAAATTCTAAAATCATGTATTTTTTCCCAAACGTCCTTTATGAACTCTAATCATAGGTACTTGAAAGTGTATAGTACACTTAAATTAAAATGTGGTTTTTTGTTTCTCCCATTAGTCCTCTGTCCTATAAAGGCATTTGTCCTTGTTCTGTTTTTGCCTGCTGAAAAATCACTGCACTCTGCTATGAAGTGCAATCACTCTGCCTAGCAATGACAGTGGATGTGGGATACTTCAGCATCAGGACTCATTATCTGTTACACTCTCCCTAAGCGACCGTAGATAATAAAATGGGAAATTTACTCCAATGGGCCCGAAGCAAAAGCCTCAGCAAACTGAGCCCTCACCACTGAAATATGCTGAGGAGGGGAAGATGTGCAGATACATGTGGCAAGGAGCCCTAACACTATTGCCACACTTGAGTGCTGAATAGCTTTAGGGACAGGCAGTATCTTGCAGCATTTACATGCAACAAAAACATAACAGCAGTTCTCCCAACTGGGTAAATTATTTGAAAGTCACCAGCCTCTCCCAAACTGTCATCTTTCTTATCTTAAACATTAGATCTGAGATATATCCAGTGAGAACTGAAGCTAACATAATTTCCTTTTCCCCCGTTAAATTATATTGGGACCAGGCACATTTCTTATCTTTGGAATATTCAGGACATACTATTTTTCATGGCATTAATATATTTTTTCAGTAATGTGGAAATTCTTTTACATTTTATACAAAGTCAACTGAAATACAAAGTCAATTGATCATAAATATCATTTTACTTTGTCAAATGTATTATTTATTAATTAAAACACTGACCAGATTTTTATTCTCACCCAGAAGAAAAAGAAGTACTTACTTATTGAAAAATATGATTTGAAACAGTTCATTCATTCAAACTCAACTAATTAATTTATAAAATCTTAGAGAATATTAATCTTACCCATGGTTCACCTTAGGACAGATAAAAAACATGGGTCTGCCCGGTCAATTTTGCTAAATTTTTATTTTATCTATATTAACATTTTTTTGAATTTTAAAAGAGAATTTACTCACAACTTGAATTAGATTTTTTAAAGCGGTTTATTATTACTATTATTATTATTATTATTATTATACTTTAAATTTTAGGGTACATGTGCACAATGCGCATGTTAGTTACGTATGTATACATGTGCCAAGCTGGTGTGCTGCACCCATTAACTCGTCATTTAGCATTAGGTATATCTCCTAAAGCTATGCCTCCTCCCTCCCCCCACCCCACAACAGTCCCCAGAGTGTGATGTTCCCCTTCCTGTGTCCATGTGTTCTCATTGTTCAATTCCCGCCTATGAGTGAGAATATGCAGTGTTTGGTTTTTCAGTCTTGCAATAGTTTACTGAGAATTATGATTTCCAATTTCATCCATGTCCCTACAAAGGACATGAACTCATCATTTTTTATGGCTGCATAGTATACCATGGTGTATATGTGCCACATTTTCTTAATCCTGTCTATCATTGTTGGACATTTGTGTTGGTTCCAAGTCTTTGCTATTGTGAATAGTGCCGCAATAAACATACGTGTGCATGTGTCTTTATAGCAGCATGATTTATGGTCCTTTGGGTATATACCCAGTAATGGGATGGCTGGGTCAGATGGTATTTCTAGTTCTAGATCCCTGAGGAATCGCCACACTGACTTCCACAAGGGTTGAACTAGTTTACAGTCCCACCAACAGTGTAAAAGTGTTCCTATTTCTCCACATCCTCTCCAGCACCTGTTGTTTCCTGACTTTTTAATGATTGTCATTCTAACTGGTGTGAGATGGTATCTCATTGTGGTTTTGATTTGCATTTCTCTGATGGCCAGTGATGGTGAGCATTTTTTCACGTGTTTTTTGGCTGCATAAATGTCTTCTTTTGAGAAGTGTCTGTTCATGTCCTTTGCCCACTTTTTGATGGGGTTGTTTGTTTTTTTCTTGTAAATTTGTTTGAGTTCATTGTAGATTCTGGATATTAGCCCTTTGTCAGGTGAGTAGGTTGTGAAAATTTTCTCCTAAAGCAAGTCCTGAGTGACCTACAAAGAGACTTAGACTCCCAGACAATAATAATGGGAGACTTTAACACCCCACTGTCAACATTAGACAGATCAACAAGACAGAACGTTAACAAGGATACCCAGGAACTGAGGCTCTGCACCAAGTGGACCTAATAGACGTCTGCAGAACTCTCCACCCCAAATCAACAGAATATACATTCTTTTCAGCACCACACCACACCTATTCCAAAATTGACCACATACTTGGAAGTAAAGCTTTCCTCAGCAAATGTAAAAGATCAGAAATTATAACAAACTGTCTCTCAGACCACAGTGCAATCAAACTAGAACTCAGGATTAAGAAACTCACTCAAAACCACTCAACTACATGGAAACTGAACAACCTGCTCCTGAATGACTACTGGGTACATAACGAAATGAAGGCAGAAATAAAGATGTTCTTTGAAACCAATGAGAACAAAGACACAACATACCAGAATCTCTGGGACACATTCAAAGCAGTGTATAGAGGGAAATTTATAGCACTAAATGCCCACAAGAGAAAGCAAGAAAGATCCAAAACTGACACCCTAACATCACAATTAAAAGAACTAGAAAAGCAAGAGCAAACACATTCAAAAGCTAGCAGAAGGCAAGAAATAACTAAAATCAGAGCAGAACTGAAGGAAATATAGATACAAAAAACCCTTCAAAAAATAAATGAATCCAGGAGCTGGTTTTTTGAAACGATCAACAAAATTGATAGACTGCTAGCAAGACTAATAAAGAAGAAAAGAGAGAAGAATCAAATAGACGCAATAAAAAATGATAAAGGGGATATCACCACTGATCCCGCAGAAATACAAACTACCATCAGAGAATACTACAAACACCTCTATGCAAATAAACTAGAAAATCTAGAAGAAATGGATAAATTCCTCGACACATACACCCTCCCAAGACTAAACCAGGAAGAAGTTGACTCTCTGAATAGACCAATAACAGGAGCTGAAATTGTGGCAATAATCAATAGCTTACCAACCAAAAAGAGTCCAGGACCAGATGGATTCACAGCCGAATTCTACCAGAGGTACAAGGAGGAACTGGTACCATTCCTTCTGAAACTATTCCAATCAATAGAAAAAGAGGGAATCCTCCCTAACTCATTTTATGAGGCCAGCATCATCCTGATATCAAAGCCGGGCAGAGACACAACCAAAAAAGAGAATTTTAGACCAATATCTTTGATGAACATTGATGCAAAAATCCTCAATAAAATACTGGCACACCGAATCCAGCAGCACATCAAAAAGCTTATCCACCATGATCAAGTGGGCTTCATCCCTGGGATGCAAGGCTGGTTCAATATATGCAAATCAATAAATGTAATCCAGCATATAAACAGAACAAAAGACAAAACCCACATGATTATCTCAGTAGATGTAGAAAAGGCCTTTGACAAAATTCAACAACGCTTCATGCTAAAAACTCTCAATAAATTAGGTATTGATGGGACGTATCTCAAAATAATAAGAGCTATCTATGACAAACCCACAGCCAATATCATACTGAACGGGCAAAAACTGGAAGCATTCCCTTTGAAAACTGGCACAAGACAGGGATGCCCTCTCTCACCACTCCTATTCAACATAGTGTTGGAAGTTCTGTCCAGGGCAATTAGGCAGGAGAAGGAAATAAAGGGTATTCAATTAGGAAAAGAGGAAGTCAAATTGTCCCTGTTTGCAGATGGCATGATTGTATATTTAGAAAACCCCATTGTCTCAGCCCAAAATCTCCTTAAGCTGATAAGCAACTTCAGCAAAGTCTCAGGATACAAAATCAATGTACAAAAATCACAAGCATTCTTATACACCAATAACAGACAAACAGAGAACCAAATCATGAGTGAACTCCCATTCACAATTGCTTCAAAGAGAATAAAATACCTAGGAATCCAACTTACAAGGGATGTGAAGGACTTCTTCAAGGAGAACTACAAACCACTGCTCAATGAAATAAAAGAGGATACAAACAAATGGAAGAACATTCCATGCTCATGGGTAGGAAGAATCAATATTGTGAAAATGGCCATACTGCCCAAGGTAATTTATAGATTCAGTGCCATCCCCATCAAGCTACTAATGACTTTCTTCACAGAATTGGAAAAAACTACTTTAAAGTTCATATGGAACCAAAAAAGAGCCCGCATCGCCAAGTCAATCCTAAGCCAAAAGAACAAAGCTGGAGGCATCACAATACCTGACTTCAAACTATACTACAAGGCTACAGTAACCAAAACAGCATGGCACTGGTACCAAAACAGAGATATAGATCAATGGAACAGAACAGAGCCCTCAGAAATAACGCTGCATATCTACAACTATCTGATCTTTGACAAACCTGAGAAAAACAAGCAATGGGGAAAGGATTCCCTATTTAATAAATGGTGCTGGGAAAACTGGCTAGCCATATGTAGAAAGCTGAAACTGGATCCCTTCCTTACACCTTATACAAAAATTAATTCAAGATGGATTAAAGACTTAAACATTAGACCTAAAACCATAAAAACCCTAGAAGAAAACCTAGGCATTACCATTCAGGACATAGGCATGGGCAAGGACTTCATGTCTAAAACACCAAAAGCAATGGCAACAAAAGCCAAAATTGACAAATGGGATCTAATTAAACTAAAGAGCTTCTGCACAGCAAAAGAAACTACCATCAGAGTGAACACGCAACCTATATTAACATATTTTATGTCTTCTTTCTGGTGTGCTAAGAGACCCAGATAGGAAATATACAGTTACACATTTAGGTGTCTCAGATAAAAATCATGTCTATCTATCTATTACTACATAATTATAAGGCAAGTACTACGTGACTCTACCCGTAAAAAAAGTTAAAGAAACTAACCTATGAATATATTTTTTCTTTTAAAAATACAAACAACTTCTAAATAGAATGTGGGTCAAAGAAGAATCTCAAAAAAAGTTTTAAATATTTTGAAGTAAATGGAAATGAAAATACAACTGATGAAGTTAAAATAAGGCCGTGAGGAAAATATACAGCATTAAATGTGTATTTCAGAAAAGGTAAAAGACCTTAAGTCAACCATCTGACCTTCCACCTTAAGAAACTAGAGAAAGAAGAACAATTTAAGACTAACAAGCAGAAGAAAATAGGAACAATTAGAATGGAAATCAATAAAATTGAAAACAGGAAAACAATAGAGAAAATCAATGAAAACAAATCTCATTTTTAGAAAAGAACAATAAACTTGATAAACCTGTAGTGGTCAGGATAACCACGAATAGAAGAGAAATGACACAAGTTCCTAATACAAAAAAATGAAGTAGGAGTTGTCATTACTGGTCTCATCGACTTAAAAGGGATCATAAAGAAATGCTGTGATTAGTTGTATGTGTACAAATATAATCATTAAAATGAAAAGAACTAATTCCTTAAAAGACATGTACTACAAAAACCCAAACAAAGAAAAATAATCTGTATAGACTTATATATGCATTAAAGACATTGAATCAATGATAAATACGCTTCAAAAAATAAAGCAATAGGGCCGGGCATGGTGGCTCACGCCTATAATCCCAGCACTTTGAGAGGCAGAGATGGGTGAATCACTCGAGGCCAGGAGTTTAGGACTAGCCTGGCCAACGTGATGAAACCCTGTCTCTACTAAAAATATAACAATTAGCCTGGCGTGGTGGCGCAAGCCTGTAATCCTAGCTACTCGGGTGGCTGAGGCAGGAGAATCGCTTGAGCCTGGGAGGCGGAGGTTGAAGTGAGCCGAGATCTTGCCACTGCACTCAAGCTGGGTGGTACAAAAGTAGTAGGTTAAGATGGTTTTACTAGCACACTCTACTAATATACTAGTAAAAATCAGGTAAAATAGGTTAGGATGGTAGTAAAACCGTCTTAAGAATGAATTGATATTTAATAATGAATACCGGTCCTTCATAATCTCTTTCAGAAAATAGAAGCAGAGGAAACACTTCCTAACTCATTCTCTGAGGCTAGTATTACCTTGATATCAAAGCCAGATAAAGATATTACAGGAAAGGAAAGCTACAGACCAATAACCTTCATAGGCATAGATATAAAAATTGTCAACAAAATGCTAGCAAATTGAATCTAACAATGTGAAAAAATAATTCTACACCATGATCAAGGGGGATTCATTCTAGGTATGCAAGGCTGGTTCAACACTTGACAATTAATTAATATAATCACATGAACAGGCCTCAGAAGAAAAATCATATAATTATATGAATTAATGGAGCAAAAGCATTTCATAAAATCTAACATTCATACTTGATAAAAACTCTTGATCAAGCTAGGAATATAGAGGAACCTCTTCAACTTGATAAGAACATCTACAAAAAAACCATACTAACATCATACTTAATGGTGAGAAATGAATACTTTCCCATAAGATTGGGAACAAGGAAAGGATGTCCCCTCTCAGCACTTCAGTTTAACAGTATACTGGAAGCCCTAGCTAGTAAAATAAGGCAAGAAAAGGAAATAAAATGTATATGGCTTGGAAGGAAGAAAACAGTCTTGTTTAAAGAGGATATGGTTGTCTATATAGAAAATCCCATTGAATTCACCACAGGAAAAAAACCCTCCTGGAACTAAGAAGTGACTATATTGTGAGTGATAGAGAAGTTAATTTAAAAAATAAAATAAGACAAACAACAAAAAAAGAAATGGTTATAGCAAGGTTGCAAAATACAAAGCTAATAAGAAAAATCAATTGCTTCCCTACATAATAGCAATGAATAATTGAAATTTGAAATTAAAAAACACAATGTTATTTATAATTGCTAGAAAATTATGTACATATGAATCTAACAAAATACATAAAGAACCTACATGAAGTAAACTATAAAACTCTGACGAAAGAAATAAAAGAAGACCTAAATAAATGAAAAGGTATTCTATGTTCCTTAATTGGAAGACTCAATATTGTTAAGATGTCAATTGTTAAGATTTACTTCAATTCCAATCAAAATCATAGAAAGCTATCTTGTGAATATGAAAAAGCTCATTCTAAAATTTATATGGAAGGCAAAACCACAAAAGAATCAATGTAATACTGATAAAGACCAAAGCTGGAGAATTGACACTACTTGATTTTAAGACTTATTATTAAGCTACAGCAATCAAGACAGTGTAGTCTTGGTGAGAAAAATAGGCACATAAAACAATGCATCCAAATAAAGAGTTCAGAAATAGAGCTGAACCAATATAGTCAACTGAACTTTGACAATGGAACAAAGACAATCCTATGGAGAAAAGAGAGTCTCATTAATAAATAGTGCTGGAATAATTAGACATTTATATGCAAGTAAATGAATCTAAACATAGACCTTTTACAAAAATTAACTCCAAATAGATCATAAACTTAAATATACAACATAATACCATAAAACTTCTAGAAGATAACAGAAAAAAATTAAGGCTTGGACTTGGTGATGTTTTTAGACACAATATTAAAAATACATCTCTTAAAGAAAAATTTGATAAATTAGAATTTATTTAAATTAAAAATTCTGCTCTGTGAAAGATGCTTAAAAGAATCAAAAGACAAGTCATAGACTGAGAGAAACTATTTTTCAAAATATACAAAAATATTTTTGAAGTGCAACAATAAGAAATAACTTAAAAATTAGAAATAACTTTAAAAAATTAAAAAATAAGAAAAGAATAACTTAATTAAAAATTTGTCACCATAGAATTGCAAATTAAAGCAACAGTGAAGTGCACACCTATTACTATGGCTAGAATCCAAGTCCTGACAATACCAAATGTGAGTGAGAAGGTAGAACACAAGAAACTCTTATTCATCATTGGCCGGAATGAACTTTTTTTTTTCTTTTTGGAGTGATAGAGTTTCACCATGTTGCCCAGGCTGGTCTTGAACTCTTGGGCTCAAGCAAACACCAGGCCAGAGAATGAAACTGGATCCTCATCTCTCACCTTATACAAAAATCAACTCAAGATGGATCAAGGAAATAAATGTAAGACCGGAAATTATAAAAATTCTAGAAGATAACATTGGAAAAACCCTTCTAGACATTGGCTTAGGCAAGGGTTTCATGACTAAGAACCCAAAAGCAAATGCAATAAAAACAAAGATAAATAAAGATAAATAGCTGAGAATTAATTAAACTAAAGAGCTTTTGCGCGTCAAAAGGAACAGTCAGCAGCGTAAACAGACAACCTACGGAGTGGGAGAAAATCTTCACAATCTATACATCTGGCAAAAGACTAGTATCCAGAATCTACAATGAACTCAACAAGTTAGCAAGAAAAACAAACAAACAATCCTATAAAAAAGTGGGCTAAGGGCATGAATAGACAATTCTCAAAAGAAGATATACAAATGGCCAACAAACATATGAAAAAATGCTCAACATCACTAACGATTAGGGAAATACAAATCAAAATCACAATGTGATATGACCTTACACCTGCAAGAATGGCTATACTTAAAAAAATAAAAATAAATAAATATTGGCATGGATGCAGTGAACAGGGAACACTTCTACAGTGCTGGTGGGAATGTGAACTAATACAACCACTATGGAAAACAATGTGGAGATTCCTTAAAGAACTAAAAGCAGAATTAACATTTTTATAGCCACTTTGGAAGATAGGTAGTCTATTACATAGCTACACATAGGCTTATAATATGATCCAGTAACCATTCATCTAAGTATTTATTCATTTGAAAACTTATGTTCACATAAAAATCTACATGTGAATATGTGCAGCTTTATTCATAATCATCAAAAACTGAAAGCAATAAAGATATCTTTCAATGGGTAGATGAGTGGATAAACTGTGGTACATTCACACAATAAAATATTATTTATCAATAAAAAGTAATGAGCTATGAAGCCATGAAACGACATACAGGAACCTTAATATTGCTACATCTGAAAAGGATACATACTGCATGATTCCAATTATAACACATTCTTGAAAAGATAAAGTTGTAGTAATGCTGAAAAGATAAAATTGTAGTAATGCTAAAAAGTTAGTGGTTGCCAAGGGTTCAGGGGAGTGAGGAGGGTTGAATATGTGAAACATGGGGGATCTTTTAGAAGTCTGAAACTACTCTGCAAAATACTGTGATTGTGGGTACATGACATTGTACCTTGTGAAAACCCATAGACCTCACAGCACAAAGAGAGAAACTTAATGTATGCAGATTGTTAAAAATTATTTCAAAGTTTGGGGAGGTCCCAGAATGGAATGCAGAATATGAGAAAACAGTCTAACTATATGATAAATGTATGAAACTATCTCACAGAAAAGGTAGAGGAAAAGGTACTGACCTAAGTAACCATGTAAACGAGTGGAGTTTATAAGACTAAAGGCAAAAGAAACTGTACACCAACACCATATTTTAATTGAGAAAGTTGTTCCTATGAAAGTATAGATTAAGACTTCCGATGCCACTGTATAGGTACACTAGAATTAAATAAGTAAACAGGTGGTTTAGTTATTAAGTAAACAGGTGGTAGATGATGGGAGCCACGTTTCTCACTCTTGAAGTGTGAAGTTACAGATAAGCAAAACGAGGCTAGGATGATCCATATGATAATGAATTATATGAGCCAGAGATGTCATTATAAACTCAGGTTTAGCTAAAAATAGATACAGATGGTTTCACATAGAAATATTGATAGATTTGGGTATATACATAGGTTAGTATAGATACAGATATTTCCTTGCTCTGTTGGATCTTGAGAGGGCCTAGAATCAATTAGCACATCTTCAGTACCAATAAACACATCTAATAGCTCCTACTACCATCCTTCACTAAAATGAACCAGGTTTCCTGAAAGAATAAGCAGATTCTAGGACTAGAGGGGGAAATAATATAAGATAAGGTTAGAATATCTTATACTACCAGAAAGCAAAGAAGTGTTAAACAAAAAACACAATGATGGTGTCAAAGGGACACAGAAGTCAACTGAAAGAGCTCTCAATGGTCAAAGCTGGAATAGAAGGAACAATAAAAGAAATAAAGTAGCATTGGTTACAATCCAAAATAAGATGAATATCTATGAGTCGATACTGATACAAATAAATGAGAAGAATAGACAAATCTCCAATGCAGAAGATTTCAGAACAATTTCTACAGATACTCCACTCTCAAATAGATGGAGCGTAACTCCCCAGTCCTTAATGGGTGCTGTAAATAGTGACTTCTTTCCATCCAGTGTGGAAAGGGAACAAAAACACAGTAACTTTACAGTGGAGAATCCTTACAATATCACCTCAGCCAGATGATCAAGATCAACATTAACAGTGATAAGTCATTGTATTAGTTCATTTTCACACTGCTATAAGGAACTACCCAAGGCTGGGTAATTTATAAGGGAAAGAGGTTTAGTTCCATACAGCTGGGGAAGTCTCATGAGACTTACAATCATGGCGAAAGGGGAAGAAGGCACGTATTATATGGCGGCAGGTGAGAGAGAGAAGTGCAAGCAGGGGAAATGCCAGACGCTTATAAAACCATCAGCTCTCATGAGAACCCACTCACTATCATGAGAACCGCATGGGGGAAACCACCCCCATGATCCAAATCACCCCCAACCAGGCCTCTCCCTCAACACCTGGAGATTACCATTCAAGATGAGATTTGGGTGGGGACACAGACCCAAACCATATCAGTCATGTTGATAGTATATTCTCCCCTGATGTGATGTAGTAAAAATCACACTTTATCTTTGTGGTCTTCCTCTCAAAAATCCAGGACCTCAATCTAATTATGAGAAAAACATCAAACAATACCCAGTTAAAGGACACTCTGTAAAATACCTGACTAGTAGTCTTCAAAATAGTGAAGGTCATCAAAAACAAAGTAAATCTGAGAAACTCATCTCTAAGAGGAAGCTAAGGAAACAGAACAACTAAATGTAATGTGGTATCCTGGATGCAACCTAGAACAAAAAAAAAAGGACATTAGGTGAAAACTAAGCAAAACTGAATAAAGTATAAATTTTGGTTAAAAAATATGTATTAATATTTGTTCACTAATTATAACAACTATACTGTAGTTACATAAATCTTAGTAATAGAAGAAATTGAGTGAGGGAATATACAGGAACTCCATTATCTTCATAGAGTTTCTATAAATCTAGAACTGTTCTAAAAAATAAAATTTATTAAAAATAAAAAAAGACAAATCCATTTTTGTGCACTGCCAAATCTGAAGAGATCAACTAAAAAAAATTAGAAAAACATATATTTCAACAAAAAGAAATCCCAAATGCAGATTTTCCTTTTCGCTAAAAGATCATCTCCTTGTTTCTTTTAACAGCAATAGAGTTTTATAAAACAATCAGAAAAGACTGTTAAGCTTTTAGAAGGCATTTGTTCCTATACAATTTAATAAATTTTCATCTATAATAAACTATAACGATTATTACCTAAATTGCTAAATTGAACGTAACTATTGCCAATCTATAAATGGCTTTTCATTATTATTGTAAATGCATCACTATTCATATTATTAATATATGGTGTTAACTCTGAAAATCAGTCCCCAAGAAAACTAAGAGTGAAATTGTTCTCATGCCAATTTTGTCTCTGAATCCCTTGGATTAATTTTCAATTAACTATGTATCTGCAGTGAATAGAGGCAAGATTATCTCTGTTAATGTTGGCTTTAAGTAGATACTGTTTAATATAGGTAGTGATTAAAATAAACACTCAAGGAAAAATGTTGTGGTGAAGCAACAAGTCACAAGAAGAGAAAAATTATCAAGTATGTGTGTGTTAGTCAATGTTCAACTGCAGATGACAGAAAACAATGTGACTATTGTGAACCAAAGAGATTTAGTACTAAGAATGAGGTACTTCCAAAATTGTTAGATGTTTTGGAGAAACTTGCTCTGGGCTGGACCTCAAAGAACAGTTCGCAGGTCATCACGGCAAAACTGGCTCACCAAGGAAATTTCTACCTCAGCTTCAGTTAGGAAAATGGGGAATCAAGACAGTAACCCAGTTAGGCTCCAGGGATCAGGAAGCTGCTGCTGGAACTGCTGGTTCCTGAGTCAGGCCATGCACCAGGAAAATGCATGACCCCACCACACCCTCCCTTTCCCCACTTCACCCTGCTCTGCATTCAAGCCTCTCCTGAGTACATCTGATTGACTGAATTTAAATTACATCTGGAGCTTCTGCTCCAAAGGAAGTCTGAGAAATGTATTTTTAAGCTTTCTAGTCTCTGCCATACAGAAAACACATTAAGGATGGAATAAATGTTGAGTCAGTTGATCTGGCTTCTCTATCACTTGTGGCATTTGATGATTGCAAGGTGAGTAACGCATTTGAAGGGTTATTATCAACAAGGCTCCTACTGGCAGCATATTTTTACTCCAGAGTTTAACAAAGATCTATTCACATAGACCTGCAGCCAACAAATCACCCAGATACCCAAATAAATCAAAAGCATAGCGCCCCTCAAATTTTTGCAACTTTGTAGATCATTTGTTCTTATAAAATATCTTTCTACCCTGGAGTCTGCATCCAAAATTGCTTTTTGAAAATCTTCCTGATTTTCGTATAATCTCTCTTTGGATTCCTTGAAATATGCATGCATTCACCCACATATGTGCGCACACAGACACACACTTACAAGCATAAATTGGAAACATAAAATTCTATTTAAAACATGCAACAAACAAAAATTACTAGAGGAAAGTCATAGGACTTGTTGCTGAGACATGGTGAGAAAAATGATTGTTAGTCAGAAAAATTATTGTTGAATGAGGCATGAATAATGTCTTAAACAGCAACCACAACAAGAAGTCCTCAGGGAACTCGGTTAGCAATGTGCCAATCCACTTCTGTCATAGTTGTATGTAAAGACAGATGAAATGAGAGAAACTGCCAGAGGTTGCTGAGCTTCCTAAGACATTTCAAAGTGGTTCTCCATTACAGATGGCACCAATGAAAATGTACAAGTTTGAAATAAAATATTCATTTAAGAATAATTCTTTCTTTACTCATTCTTTAAATTTCTTTCTAAATAACATTCTGTTATAGAAAGTGTTATACGAAAGAGTTCTTTAAATTGAGTGGAAATAACAATAAAAAAGAGATCTGAACACAATATAAAAAAACTACAATAATCTTCTCTTCCCAGTCTGTAAAATTCCCCAGATAAATTTTTGAAATGAAATATTCATCATTCAGAAAGAGCGCAAAGAAACAGTGGTTTAAGAGGACCCTAAATTTAACCTGCTTACAACTGAATTGCTACTATATCAAGAAAGGAATGCTACACATTGAATTTACTAGCACACATCAATTTATTCATGAAACATCTTTTCTCCTGTAAAATATACTTCATTTTATCTTCACTTTTGTACAGCATCCTTAAGAGGAGGTCTTCATGGATGCCTCCAGGAGAAAATAAAAATAAAACTTGTCACCATCAGAGTTTCACTGAAATACAAAATTTACACTACATTTTTACAAACCCCAATTAACAAAGATATGATAATGGATTTCTATCAAAGAAAGTTACTTTTAAAACCAGAAAATGCTATATATTATTTTCCCTTAGACTTGAACTTTAAAAGAATTATTCTGCAATAAGATTAAACAAAAGCAATATTTTCTCTTTTACTTTGCCTCTAAGTAGTGAAGATGGAGGTATGTTTAACATACATGTTTTCTTTCCATAGCAGGCATCCAAATGGCATAACAGTCACAGGCTAGCGTAATATACCATCAATTTATTTCTCTGTCAGACACTTCTATGACTTACTGAGCTCACAAAGTGTAATCCTGTTTTATTTTCTTCCATATTTTAATTATTAATTAAATAATAATTTTAAAACAGATTAAAAGCAGAAGTTTACAAATAACAACATTCTTCTGACTATATGGCAAAAAAATACTAGCATCTATAAAGTGCCCACTATATATCTGGTAAGATGACTGAAGCACTCACATTTACTCTTTTAATCTCAACAGCTCTCTGCAGTAGCTATCAACAACCGTAACCACTTTTATACAGAAGAGAAAACGGAGCCTAAAGAATTTAAATACTGTATGAAGTTACATTACTGATGAGTGATAAAATTCTTACTCCAACCCAATTCAGATGTTCCTCACAGCCATGATCTTTCCAAAGCCTTACATATTGCTGCTATGAGATTTAGTGTTAGAATCATTAAACAGAGCAAGCATTCTTTTCGACTCATGAAGCAAGCTCAGTAAATATTTGTGTTGTGTACAAAGCTGCCCTGAAGAATGTCCCTGAACAGCTCTTTATACAAACCATATTGTTATCTCATTTATTCTGTAGTCCAAGATATGCAATGACACTGTGCCCTCATCTAAGATGGTAGTCCATCTTAGCACAATAAGATTTTTCTCAAAAAAAAAAAGTTGTTCTTTTTAGAAATCACCTGTTTTTCAGAAGTTTCCCATTCCATAATTTGAATTATTGTTAGATCACTAAAATATAGTACAAAAAGGAACACAAATAATCATAAGCATACAATCTCCCCAATTAATTTCATATCCACAGTTTCAATGCTAACACCATTTTTATTAAATGTTTTCACACATATGAAATAAGCACAAAGGGAAATTCTGTGTTAAGGTGGTTAGAAAAGACAAAATTCTATTGGGAAATGACTCTTGAAGGAGAACTATCCCTGAGTTTTGTTCACATTTGTCCTCAGTGGCCTTTGTAAAGCAAACAAAAAAAGAGGGTGAGGCTGGAAGACCCTGTGGATTAATGAGGAATCAAACTATTTCTTCCTTTCGCCAGGGAAAAATCATTCAGTTGTCTCAAAAAATAAATTATTTTGACTCATTTGTGTTTCACCTTAGCATGGATAATCACTTTGACATCATAGAGGAAAGGACAACTAGCCATCCTCAAAGGTGGCTAATTATCCTCACAGGCTTACTCTGTGGAGATGATTTTTTTTTAACCTGGACATTATGCTACAGTGAAATAGTCACCAGTTAGGTGCATACCACAGCAACCCAACATCTTCTTAGTCCTAGTAGAATTACATCATGTCACATCTTATTAGGACCCAGGTTGTTATAATCTGGGCCAGACAGATTCCTGAAAACTGTCAGTTATGTTGCAAGAGTCAGAGATAATTCTGTTCATTAACATTAATCCTATATTCTCCAACAAAGGCATTATAAGAGTATTCTACAGAAATATTTTTAGCTCTCCTATTAAGAATATTCTAAGTTGAAGTAAAGAAAAGAGCCATGGAAAAAAATTAAATAGGTTTGTTTGTGAAAGGATCTACCAGCACTTCACATTTAATCGAGGAAAGTATGACAATAGTTTCTAGTATTAGAAAGATCATAGCCTGAAGTATACTCCAAACTTGCTATAATTTTTCCTTAGATAATGACTACTGATTGTCTTGCCAGGACTGGATCATCCAGCTAAATTCCCTCTGTTTGAAGTAAAAAGATATGTTATTTTAAAGCCTAGGAGACTTGAGGATTCTAGAAGATAGAAATCTAAAGGGTTCAAAAATAGTGTCAAATATGATTATTTAAAATTTCCCGCCTAGTGCTCTCACAGTATATATCCAAAAAAACCCAAATTGTCTTACCAAGAAGACACATGCACTTGTATGTTCATCACAGCACTATTCACAACAGCAAAGATATGGAATCAACCTAAGTGTCCATTAACGTAGACTGGAAAAAGAAATTAGTGCATATGGGAATAATGGGGTATACTCATCAGGTTTAAGATTAAGGAAGCTGGTGTTCCAGAAGAAGAAAAAAGTTCAATTTGTCAGCTGTTTGCACAAAAATATGGGAATATTTGGACTTTTGAGGGAAAGAAATAATCTGTTTCAAAGATTTCTAAGAAATGTTATTGAAGTCAGTTTAAAATCAACAATGTAAATATTGAGCATCTTTTTACAGCAAAAGCCAAATAAGGCAGTTCTTATCAGATTTTTTCCTATTGTAGTAAAGCAACTAACTGAAGTTTGTATTGTATTTCGATAATACTCCATATTTAATATTCAAAACAATAAAATCACTGTTTTATTTTAAATGTCAGGCTCCTTCAGGGGAAACACTTGCTAGATAGCTGTGTTGAATTCACACAGTCAAACTTCTCACAGTATAAGCCAAAGAGATCTATAAAGATGTTGCTAAACTCTGGGAGGAAATGCCCCTTCTAAAATTGTATAGTTGAGCGGACTGAGAAGTGATCAATGTCCAGAGCTGACTGCGCAAGGGCAACATGTTGGCGAGCACTCAAAATGTGGCTATTTCACATGGAAAATTTTGTAAAAAAAAAATACATCAGATTTCAAAGACTTCAAACAAAAATAAGAATGTAAAATACCTCATAAATAATTATTTGTGTTGATTACATGTCTAAATAATTTTGTATATATTGAGTTAAATACAATATATTATTAAAATTAACTTCATTTGTTTTTATTTGCATTTTTAAACGTGGCTGCTAGAAAATTTTAAATTACATTGTGTGGCTGGCATAGTTCTAAGAGATAGTGCTGGTCTAGATCTTTGAATCAACAATATAGCTAAAGAAAAATTACATAAGAGAAAGTGTCCACTCACTTCCAAGAAGCTCCAATACCAGAGGAATGGACCTGGAACTACTAACTTCCCTCTTATATAAGGTATATTATCTACAACAGCCAGAATTGGTTCTTTCTTCCATGCCTCCATCATCTATCAATAACTTCATTCCTACATCCATTAATGAAGACACATCTTCTAGCAATGCAACTTGACCAGGAGTAAAGAGAATAGGCTATAATAAGGTGCAACCTGGGATATCCTTGGCGATAGGTAAGGGCAAAGCCAGGAAAGCTCTGGGAATACTCAGTGTCCATAAGGGACTGAAACTTTCTCTTTTTTTATGACTTCAACTTTTATTTTAGAAGCAGGTTTGTCACCACCTGGGTATATTTTATGATGTTTGAGTTTGGGGCACAATTGAACCCAACACCCAGGCACTGAACATGGTACCCAATTACCCAATAGTTAGTTTTTCAACCCTTGAGCCCCTCGCCCCAACCTCTAGTAGTCACCAGTATCTATTGTTGCCCTCTTTATGCTCATGTTTATCCAATGTTTTGCTGCCATGTGTAAGTGAGAACATGCAGCATTTGGTTTTCTGTTCCAGTGTTAATTCACTTAGGTCAATGGCCTCCAGCTGCATATATTTTGCTGCAAAGAACATAATTTTATTCTTTTTTATGGCTGTGTAGTATTTTTTTTTTTTTTTTTTTTGAGACGGAGTCTCGCTCTGTCGCCCAGGCTGGAGTGCAGTGGTGCAATCTCGGCTCACTGCAAGCTCCGCCTCCCGGGTTCACGCCATTCTCCTGCCTCAGCCTCCCGAGTAGCTGGGACTACAGGCGCCCGCCACTGCGCCCGGCTAATTTTTTGTACTTTTAGTAGAGATGGGGTTTCACCGTGGTCTCGATCTCCTGACCTCGTGATCCGCCCACCTCGGCCTCCCAAAGTGCTGGGATTACAGGCGTGAGCCACCGCGCCCGGCCGGCTGTGTAGTATTCCTTGGTGTATACATACCACATTTTCTTTATCCAGTCTACATTAATGGGCACTTAGGTTGATCTCATGTCTTTGCTCTTGTGAATAGTGCTGCAATGAACTTATGAGTGCATGTGTCTTTTTGGCAGGACAATTCGTCATTTTTTTTTTTCGTGTACATACTCAGTAGGGGATTGCTGAGCCAAATAGTAGTTCCATTTTAAGTTCTCTGAGAAATCTCCCAACTGCTTTTCACAGTGGCTGAACTAATTGACATTTCCACCACAATGTATGAGCTCCCTATTTTCCATAACCTCACCAGCATCTGTTGTTTTCTAACTTTTTAATAACAGCCATTCTGACTAGGATGAGATATTATCGCATAGTGGTTTTGATTTGCATTTTTCTGATAATTAGTGATGTGGAGCATTGTTTCATATTTTTGGCCACTTGTATGTGTTCTGAGAAATGTCTTTTCATGTATTTTGTCCTTTTTTAATGAAGTTATTTGCTTTTGGAGTGTTCAATTGTTTAAGATTCTTATAGATTCTGGATATTAGACCTTTGCTGGATGCTGGATGGATAGTTTGCAAATATTTTCTCCCATCCTCTATGTTGTCTGTTTACTCCACTGACAATTTCTTTGGCAGTGCAGAAGCTCTTCAATTTAATTAGGTTTCACTTGTCAAATTTTTTTGGAATTGTTTTGAGGACTTAATCATAACTTATTTCCCAAGACTGATGTCCAGAATCATGCTTTCTAGGTTACCTTCTAGGATTCTTATAGTTTGAGGTCTTACATTTAAATCTTTCATCCATCTTGAGTAAGTTTTTGCATGTAGTGAAAAGTCCAGTTTTCATTCTTCAGCATATGGCCAGCCAGCAATCCCAGCACTATTTATTGAATAGGGAATCCTTTCCCTATTGCTCATTTTTGTCAACTTTGTAAAAAATCAGATGGCTGTAGGTATGCACCTTTATTTCTGGGTTCTCTAGTCTCTTCCCTTGAGACCGAAATTTTCTTCTTACATAGTATTCAGAAATAAGTCACTTATTTGTATTGAAAAAATGGGTAATCAAAGAAAAAGAACCCATTTCCCCACGTCAAAGGAGAGTTAATAAAAAAATTATAAAATAAAAATTTCACTAGGGACTGTATAGATTAACTTTTGTTGTAGTATGTATTCTGAGAAAGAAAGTCTGGCAGTAAATGGCATATTAACCTTGGCTATATCTTTTCTAGTTCAAGAAACCTATGGAAAGATTTTATAGCATAAAAAGAAGAAATTAATCTACTTAAGATCTGGGAGAAGTGCATGCCTGTGAACACGGAAGAAAATGCGATTTCATCTGGTTCTACAGACTCTATGAAATAAGAAGTTAAATGACATGACAAGAAAGAATACTAGCTAAGACAAAAATAGAGTAGGCAGATATAAGAAAATAATTCAGAGAAATAAGATAAAAAATCTATATTGAAGGCAATGGAGTACAGAGCCAACACTAAAGTGAGACAGAAACATGATTTAGAATATTGGTTTTCAAATTCTTGTCAACAAGCCAACTGCATAAAAATCACATGGACTGATTCATATACACAAATATAAGAAACTCCCTTTGCAGAGTCTAATTCAATTGATATAATTTGTCCTGAAAATGTGTGTTATAAAAAGTCCTCTAGGTGATTCTAATATACATTTACATGTAGAAATGGTTGATGCAGGGAACCAGAAGCCATATGCCAATGGAAAGGGAAGCATAAAGATAGGAAGGAAAATGCCAAATATAGGAGGAAGCAGAGAATGGAGATACAAATTAGCAATAATAAGTTTATATGGGAGAGAAAGAAACAAGGGAGTAAAAATATTTTCAGAACTTTAAAAATAGAAAGATAGGCAGATATCTGCAACCTGGAATAGATTTATGGAATTCTGTGGAAAATAAGTAAAGAGGCATTACTGGACTTATTTTGGTGAAATTCTTGATTGTCAAAGATAAAGAAAAAAATCATACAAATATTCAAAGAGAAAAGTTACTTGGGGTTAATTTCAAAGAATAAAAAATCAGCCTTTTTCCAACATCTTGTGTGAAACTAATTTGCAGCATGCAATGAAATGTTGTATAGAAAATTTGATTAAAACGGTCTTTAGTCTAAGAATTAAAGATCCTTTAAAGAATTAATTAGTTGACCTTTGATTTATGTGCAAAGGAGACAAATATATTACAGGTATTCAGAGGCATTAAAAAATGAGTCAACTAGAATTTTTTTCCATGAATACGTAGAAAACTCAGTGATTTAGTAAAACACCTTGAAATTTTTTTTAATTCAAAAATTGGTAAATCAGAAAAATAATAAAAGAAAATGAATAATACCAGATTAAGGCCCATGATAAATCTACAATGATTAAAACCATGTGATACTTTAAGACAGATTGTCCTAGAAACAAAACAGAAAGAAGAAGCAAGCTGAAGTATACATTTAAAAAAAAATATGTATATTTTCAAAGAACAATGAGAAGGAAATAGTTTGTAAATATATCAATGTATAGAGAAAAAATATATAAGGTAAATTCAATGAAAAAATTAGTTTATTTTACATAGCGGGAGATTTTTATTATATTTAATATTACTTCAAAATTTGCTAATGAAAAGCTGCATGAGATATTACCTGATGAAAAGAATAATAAATATGATCAAAATGATAGTCCTTAAGAGTATTTCCTGATATTGTAAAGATCTTGTGAAATATTATTTGGTTTGTAACACAAAGGTCACTGTGTATCTGCCACTAACATCCAGACAGAAAATCAATAAGGAAACAGTGGACTTGAATAACATTATAGACCAAATGAACCTAACAGATATATACAGAACATATGACCTAACAGCGCCAGAATCCACATTCTTCTCAAGTGCACATGAAAAGTTCTCTAGAATAGATCACACGTTAGGTCACCAAAGAAGTTTTAGCAAATTTAAGAAGATTAAAATAATACCAAGTATCTTTTCCAACCACAAGTGAATGACACTAGAAATCAAAAACAGAAGGAAAACTGGAAAATTCATAAATATGTGGAAATTAAACAGCATTCCTGAACAACTAATGGATGAAGAATAAATAAAAAGAGAAATGAGGAAATAGTCTGAGCCAAAGAAAAGACAGCATATCAAGACTTACGGGATGCAACAAAAGCAGTAATAAGAGGGAAGTTTATAGCAATAAATGCCAATATGAGAAAAATTGAAAATAAAAAACCTAGCTTTACAACTCGAGAACTTAGAGAAAGATGAATAAAATATGCCCAAAGTTGGCTGAAGGAAGGAAATAATAAATATTAGAGCAGAAATAAATAAAGTAGATAATAGAAAAACAATTGAAAAATTCAACAAAACTAAGAGTTGGTTTTATAAAAAGATAAAATTGACAAAACTTTAGATACATTAAGAAAAAAAGAGAAAACTAGGAAAATAAAATCAGAAATGAAAGAGGAAACATTACAACTGATATCGCAGAAATAAAAAAGGTCATAAGGGGCTGCTATAGGGGAGTGATATCAGCAGGACTTAGGACTTTTCACTGTTTGTCTCCCTGAAGAAACGTCAATTTGAACTATAACACATGAAAATACCTTTACAAGAGCTAGAGAATTCAGGTGAGAGATGATATAACTTGAGTTTGTCACAGAAATAAGAAAAGATACATTGAAAAGGATAGGAAGGACAGTTTCACCTTATTCATATAATCTTTCTTCCAAGCTCAGGCAGCATAGCATGGAGGGAGATACCCTGCACATGAGAGAAGAAGAATGAAGTGTGCACCTGCCTTTGCCCCAGATACCAGCACCAGGCATATCCCAGGGAAATCTGGCACCAAGCCAACCCCCATAGCCCCGGGCTCCAAGACTCAACCTCCAGACTCAAGCTCCAGGCCAACCTCAGCCTCCAAGCCTACCCCATTGCCAGTCTGGCACCCATGGACCCAGACTCCAGTCTGGCATCTGCCAACCTAGTTTCCAGGCCCATCCCAGTGCTAGGAGGCCACTGTAGTTCCAGGCTTCAGGACTGCTTCTGTGGACCCAAGCTCTAGGCCTGCCTCAGAGCCAGGCCAGTCCCCATGGCTTTCAGCCAGCCCCAGGATCCAGGCTAATTCCATTGACCTAGAGTTCAGAACCATCCTGCACGCCAGAATCCAGGCCCACCTTACACACAAATCAACTCAAAATAGATTACAGACTTAAAAATAAAACTTGAAACTGCAAAACTCCTAGAAAAAATGTTAAAGGAAAATCTTCATGGCATTGGTCTTAGCAATGATTTATTGGATATGTCACCAAAACATAGGTAACAAAAGCAAAAATAGACAAGTGGGGTTGCATCAAACTAAGAACTTTCTGCACAACAGAGTGAAGAGACAACCTACAGAATGGGAGAAAATATTTGCCAGCCACACATCTGATAAGGCATTTACATCCAAAATATATAAGTTGTTTCTATATCTATATAGCAAGAAAAAATAAAATAATGTGACTTGAAATGGGCAAATGACATGAATAGATGTTTCTTCAAAGAAAACATACAAATGACCAACAGGTATATGAAAAGATGCTCAATATCACTGATCATCAGGGAAATGCAAATTAAAACTACAAAGAGATATCACTTCACCCCTGCTAGAACAATCATAATTTTTTTTGAAAAGTGTTGTTTAGGAAGTGGAAAAAAGGGAACACTTGTACACTGTTGAAGTGAATATAAAATGGTGAAGCTATTATGGAAGACAGTACGGAGGTTACTCTAAAAATCAAAAATAGGTTGGTTTTTCAAGATGGTGGATTAGAAGCCTTTAGCATGCCTCAGCCACTTGAAAATAGTGAGATAGTGCATAAAGATCAACTCTGTGAGCTTTATTTCAAGAAGGGAAACTGGAATCCACCAGAATTGGGAAGGACACCTCAGATCCCAGGGAACAGAATGCCAGCAAATAGCCTGTGTGACAGTGCCTAGCTGATGAAAGTGAGTGAAGCCCAGTATGTAAGAGAGGAAGACAATCTTCCTCTGTGACTCACCTTTCCACTGGGGATCTAAACAACCCAGGCTGAGGGAGAGCATGTTATTTCTCCAAGCCCTGGAGCTAACTTCAGAAGAGGCTTGGAGATGCTATGAGAGAAAGACACCGGGAAAAGCTGCAGATATTTTCCCACACCTGGGACTGAGAGCAAGACACCATTTTTGATCTGGGTGCACACAAACTCAGTCATTCTTAGGCAAACTGGTAGCGTGGCTGCACAAGCATTTTAGCCTCAGGCCAGAGATTGGAGTGCCATCTTTAGAGTAGGCTAGGGACCTCCACAACCCAAACTGGAGAAAGTGCCTCAACAGTAGTCACTGGAATTGTGCTCTCCCTCATCACAAGCCTAGGGTGTGAAGAGAGCTGCTACAGGTGAAGTTTCCCCTGAGCAACAAGATTTGCAGCCAGGACCAGATTTATGTCCTGAAATTAGTCAGTTTGTGCCATTGCTCGGTGCCCCAGCCTGCCCTGCTAACATTATGGTACAGCAGGTCCTTCTCCACTCTACCCTTAGGCAGATTTCTAGACATTTGGAGCACCACTTCTCCTTGTTCAGCTGCCTGAGCTGCCTCACCCTTCCTGGGCCTAGATTGTGGTGCAGTGGGACTCTCTCTGCTCCACACACAGGTGGATCTCCAGGTATCTGGAATACCCACTCTCCTGGCTTACGAGCTTAGGTTTTCCTCCAAACACATGCAGAAAACTTGAGGCTGAGGAGGGTTCCCAGATCCATGCCTAGGCATACCTCTGGGCACTTGGTGGCCACCCACTGAATTCTCCCTCAGTGCTGGTGCTTGTGCCTATTATCAGAGAACCTGCAGGCAGATCTGCCCAGTCTGGCCTCATCCACCTCAGCCCCTCCCCCTCAGGGTTGAGCAGGGACCTCAGATGACTGTGCATGCCATGGACCAGCACATTGCCTAAGGCACCAGAGAGCTTCTGCCAGTAAACAAGGATAAAGTATATAGCCAGCCATATTGGCCACAGCAAGCTCTTACCTATCAGCATCTACTGGCTGGTAGGTCTAACCGCAAAGGCCAGTATAAAACCTACCAATATTAGTGCATAGGGCTATAGGAGCAAAGCCCAACAACCCTACCCAATGTTCTCTATGGCCATAACCCATAGGAAAGGGTGGAGGGAAGAGAAAGGGAAAGAAAAACATTATAAAAAAAGAAAGAAAAATTTAAAAATCCAATCAGTAAGAAAATAATTACTAAAATTAGAAGCACCACTATTTTCAGATTAGAAAAAACCAGCACAAGAATTTGGGCACCATGAAAAAATCTGAATGAACTAATAGCACCAAAGAATCACAATAGCTCTCCAGCAGTGGTCCCTAACCAAAATTGAAAATCAGAATTGACCGACAAAGAATTCAAAGCATGATTTGCAAGGAAGATCAAGGAGATCCAAGACAAGGTTGAAAATCAACACAAAAAAACTTCTAAAGCAATATAGGAAGTGAAGGAAGAGATAAATATCCTAAAAAGAAATCAGTCAGAGCTTCTGGAATTGAAAATTTCACTTAAGGAACTTCAAAATACAATTGAAAGCTTTAGTAATAGATTAGACCAAGCAGAAGAAAGAATTTCAGAGCTTAAAGAACAGGCTTTTGAACTAATACGGTCAGACAAAAATAAAGAAAAAACAATTTTAATGACCAGTCTTTGAGAAATATGAGATTATGTAAAGTGACCAACCTATGAATTATTGGCATTCCTGAGAAAGAAGGAGAAAAAGTAAATGGCCTGGAAAACATACTTGAGAAAATAATCCAAGAAAATTTTCCTAATATTCTTAGGAAGGTTGACATCTAGATACAAAAAATCCAGAGAATGCCTGTGAAATACTATACAAAATGAACATCACTAAGGCATATAGTCACCAGATTATTCAAGGTCAATGCTAAAGAAAAACATCTTAAAGGCAGCTGGAGAAAAAGGTCAGATCACGTACAAAGGGAACCCCATCAGGCTAATAATGGACTTCTTGGCAGAAACCTTACAAGCTAGGAGAGAAAAAAAAAAAAAGACCGTACCGTACATTTAAAGGGTAGAAGTGTTGAAAGGGTAGGTATTATGTATCATGTTAAAAGGTTCTTATTATAATAAAAAATAAACACAAATGAGAAAACAGTAAAACAATAACAACAGTAATAAAAATAAACCAGACCTTCTCCTGCCATCCCACAAAAGGCACATTAAAAACTGTATAAAATCTCATTGATACTACACACTTTTAACAATTACTAAAATCACACTAAAATACTAACAATCTCATGTGCTAGACAGGATGCAGAGCAACTGAAATTATACAGTGTTAATGTGGATGCAAAATATTACAATTGTTTTGGAAAACAATTTGTTCATGTCTTATAAAGCTAAACATGATTTCCCATATAATCCAGCAATCCCACTCCTAGTTATTTACACAAGAGAAATGAAACCATATTTCCACACAAAAACCTATATATGAATACATAAAGCAGCTTTATTCATAGTCACTACAAACTAGAAAAAGAACCAAAATGCCTATTCCCTGGAAATGGAAAATCAAATAGTGAGTATTCAATGTAATAGTCACTCTGTAGTTAAAAAACAAACCCCTGGTGTATGTAACTATACAGACACATCTCAAATGCATTATGCTAAGTGATAAAAGTCAACGCAAAAGGCTACATTCTATATGCTTTCATTTATAGGCCATCCTGGAAAAGGCAAAACTAATTGAAAGAGAAGAGATCCATGATTGCCAGAGGCTGATGGTGGGGTGGGAAGAGAAGTGATTAAAAAGGGGCATGAGGAATGTTTGGGAGGGGATGGATATGTCTTATGTCTTGATTGTGGTAGTAGATATATGACTATATGTTTCATCATAATTCATTGAACAGTACACCTTTAAAAAGGTGAATTTTATTATATATGAAGATGTACATGTATATGAATTATACCTCAACAAACCTTACTTTTAAAAATTAATCAAAGATCTTATAACAAAGTGTGGATAAAGGGCAAAACAAAAAGTGTTCTTAGTTGATGACTGAAATTGATAATACATTAATTCTCTAAAAAGTATCATGTAAATTTGTGCAGTTCCAATATGAATTCCAAAAGGATGTTTCTAGACTTGAGTAAAATAATCTTAAACTTTATATTGAAGAATATATAAGAACAGCCAAGAAAATAGGAATGAAAAATAAATTAGAGAGACTTATCATACCCAATATCAAAATACACTACTGTAATCAAATTAATATGGTATTGGCATGGGAACAAACAGATTAGACTAAAAAAAGAGTATATAGATATGGCTTTCAATGTGTAAGTTCATTTACTATATGATAAAACATAAAAAAGAATGGAGGGTTTATTATATTCTGCATACAAGTTATTTATTTAACCCAGGAGAAAACAATATGAAGCCTTTTCCTCATACCATAAGCAACAATAAATTACACCAGCAGGATAGAAGACTTAAATGTTTAAAACATTAAAAGCATAAAGAAAAATTAATAAAACAAGTGTAGGAGTATAGAATCTGTCTTCACCAAGACAGAAAATCCCTGAAGCCACAAACAAGAAAGGAGGCATATTTAAGAATAATCTATATAGGAAATTATTCCTATACAGAATCTATAAAACAATGACTTACATAGGAAAAATATCAAAATATACTAATGTATCTCATTGATATGAGATACAAAGAATTCTTTAAAGTTGACAATGGGAAGAACTTAATAGAAAAATGAGCAAAGAATATAGGTAATTCACTAATGAGCTAATCTAAATGGCAAACAAACATGAAAAAGAAGCATAAACTTACTGTAAGTTTATAAAATATAAATGAATATAACAATAAAGTATCAATACATTCATTATAATGGCAAAAAATTTAAAAATGACACATACTGCTGCCATGGGAGAGTAGAAATATAAGTTATTGCAACCTTTTTGGAAAGCAATAAGACAGTATCTGTTTTTGTCTTTTTTCTTAGCAATCCTGCTCCTAAGAATGTATTCCATAATGATAAAAATCACCAGTGTAAGAATATTCCCTGTACTTTTGTTCATAATGTCAAAAAATGGAAATAAAATAAATACTCATCAATAAAGAGGAATGGCAGAATATTCACTGTGAAATATTTACATAACAATTAAAAGGAATGAATTGGTCTATGCCACTTGATGTGGTGACATTTCTACAAGGTACTATCGAGTGATTAACAAAAGATGCAGAAAAGTGTTTCATGTGATAGATAGACAGACCGACAGAAGAAAAGTGGATGCATGAATTAATAGACAAAGTCTTTATATGTGGTTATATGAGGACAGAGGAAAAGATAAAAAGATAAGTATTTAGGATTCAATAAGGTTGGAAAGAGCTGGAAAAGTAGGGCAGATGAAAGAAAAAATGGGAGGAGGAAGACCACTCAAATAGGAAATTAAACTACTAATTTTAAGAAAGGTTACATAAGAGATTATCTCATTATGTACAAGTATACATATAAAGTGTGTGATTCTATGAATGTGTGAATTAATTAAAGATTTGATAAAACCAAATTAGATATGTCTACTGATATGTGGGAATGTCAAGGGGATATTTATTATGTAAAAAAGCAAGTTTTTGTGTATATGGGGATTTATATTTGCATGTATTTCAACAAGCAAAGAGAAAGGTATAGAATAACACCAGGCTATTAATGTTAACCCCAGAGGCTTGGGAATGAGTGATACAGGGTGCATATAATAAATAGGGTGTATCACTGGTCTGTAACGGTTAACTTTTCTTCTATACATATTTGTAGTATTTAATTGTAATAGGAAGTGTACATTACTATTATAATTTAAATATCAAATAATGGGAGAATATGATGTGTGAAGGAAGAAAATAAAATTACCATTTTAGGTTAATGCCTTCAAAGCAGTTGGAGGAATAAGACAAATTCAGACAGATGATTTATTGTGAGTCTCTGGGGAAATGTTTCATTTATAGACATACACTTAAATTCAAAGCAAACATATTAAGAATTTACTTTGGTATAGCCTGTGGACTAGCATTTCTGAAAGGGTGGATTCTAAATACCTCCTCTACACCGCATGTTCTCACTCATAGGTGGGAATTGAACAACGAGAACACGTGGACACAGGAAGGGGATCATCACACACCAGGGACTGTTGTGGGGTGGGGGGAAGGGGGAGGGATAGCATTAGGAGATATACCTAATGTAAATGACAAGTTAATGGGTGCAGCACAGCAACATGGCACATGTATACATATGTAACAAACCTGCACGTTGTGCACATGTACCCTAAAACTTAAAGTATAATAATAAAAAGATAAAATAAAATAAAATAAAATAAAATAATTATCAGAGGAACTTATTAAAAAGAATATTCTCTAACCCCATTCCAGAATTGCTGAATTAGAGTCCTAGGGATGAGACTCAGACATCTACATTTTTACCAAGTTCTCTCTCTTCCTCTAGATGATTCTTTTACAAAAAAAATACACTAAGAGACAGTGCTTTAGACCAGTGTTTCCAAGAGTTGACAGATCATAAGAATCACGCATTTAATAAATACGATCCAGCAAGTTTGGGAAATACAACTAAGGCAATTTCATTGAAGCATCCTATAAAACAATTGACTTAGCCAAGGAACAAGACCACTGCTTTACTGCAACATGGTTATAATTTTACAACAATATTAATAGTGTTTATGAAACAGAAAAGGGAAAGTGAGATCACAGGTCGTTTTCATGAGATATTTATGCTAATATTTTCTCACACTTACATTTGCTTTATCATTCCACATAAGCCACCTAATTACAAGTATTATTATCCTCCTAGCATATGGCTGATAATCTGACCCAAAATTTTTGGATTTTTGTAATTCAGAGACCATCAAATGGTAAAGCCAGAAATTTAATTCCATTATCAGAAATTTCTGGAGGGGAACCTTTTCGTCTTTAAAAATCACAGCTATTAGAGGCGCTATTAGAGTAGAATTTATATCAGTGAGAACTTAAATATTTTTTCCTTGTTCAGCTCAGGGTCTCATGACAAATTTACTCCAACAGCCCAGTTACCAGTCTCCAACAGGCAGACAATAGACTGCAAATCCAGTCTAAGTTACATTTCAAATTAGCTGTGTGGCTTTAAAGAAGTCACTTCACTGTGCCTCAAGGTCCTTGTCGTTACACGATGAGAAGGTATTGAAGAATCTTTATGAATTTCACATCCCGCTATAAGTTTTAAAATACCCAGTGGAAGATAGTATTGCAGTAAATACAGCACTCTGTGGAAACTTGGAGAACACTAATAATGCAGAGAAGATCTTATATTAGTTAATACACTGGCTATTTTATGGTCTTCATCCTATTGTTAAACGTTTGCCTTTTTACAATGCTTTCCACTTCTGGGTTCCCTATAAATCCAATATTGTTAAGCTTTGCTTTTTAGACATAATTAATGTGGCCAGATTGGAAATGCCTGTATTAAAAAAAGAATAACTATGTTAGCTGGTAGAAGAATTCTTAGAAAGAGAGCAACTCTCTGTTAAGGAAATACAGCAATAAACTTGCTTGGAATAGAAGGCAAGAGATAATAGGACCTGAGTGTGGGTAACACTGTTTGGCTTGAGACAAGGGCATGAACTGTTTTTTTTCTTTCTGTAAAGAAAGAGAAAAGACAAGAAAGGAAAAGGAGAAATGAGAATAAACTATAAAACAGAGCTGAAGCAAGAGGAGAATCTATGTTGTAGTGTGTAATGGGATTTCTGTAGAAAGCCCCCACGTTTTCATTTGTCTATAAAATTCACAAAATTCTTGCTACCAATGTATGTAAAAAAAAAACGGAGAAGGCTTGGAGCTTTGCACATGTGTGAAAAGGCAACATTCTTAAATGTAAGAGCAGATACAGAGAGGGTCTTGAGGAATTTGCTGAGAATTTTCAGCAATTAGGGAAAGCATTCTAGCCATGAATTTGGGACTTAAACCCAGTTCTACAGCAATTCTCAAGGGTCAGGGAAGCTCATAATATGTCTAACCAATCTCTGTGTATTGTAAAGATCAAGCATTAATGCATTATCAAGAAACTGAGAATTTACATGTGGCTTCAGAAGAAATAATAGTATGTCTGCGTTAAATGAAGGCTTTTAGGTCAGCGGTGAAATGCAAATATCTGAAGCATGACATCACTATAACTAAAAATATGAACAAAATTGGTTCTCCAATATCTGTACACAAACCAGCTCAAACAAATAGCAATATACTAAATATGTGTCTAATTTAAAGTGTTTTTTTCATGTAGAGAACACCAAATGGCAAAATCATTTGTATAATTTAGAAAGACACCACTTAAATGAAAGTAATATAAAAGCTATCTCATAATTGACTTTAAACATTTACCTCCTTATGTATTCTTTTATCAAGTATTTATTGAGCACCTCTATATGTATTCGATTAATACATATAGACTTAAAGGTATGTAAGAACACACTCTTGAAAAGGCTCAATAACTGCAGAGTTGGTCAGTCTTTTAGACATAGCAAATTAAAAAGAAACCAGTTAATGAAAACAGATTTTTTTATTGCCTAAAAGAGAATTTCAGAAGCTAAAGTCCCCTTGGTTATACTTTAGGCAATATTTGTGTGAAATATTCACACAAATAACAAAAGCTATATTCCAAAGAATAGAAGTATACTTTGAATGTTAGTAATCAGTGATGCCTTCATATAATGGGGAAATGAGAACTTGGTTGCCATTCCAGCCTAAACAATGATGTGGAGGCCAACATGTTAGGACACAGTGAGGTTGGTGGGCTGAACCGGGGTTTATGGAAGGAACACTATGAAGTGATGTGAGGAGTAAAAGGGAGAGTACCAGAAAGCCTAGGACCTTCAGGTTATGCAATAAAAGTTAATGATATCTGACCTGACTTCTTCACAAGTGTGCTATAAAACCAAATATTTTCATGTACATGGGGGTAAAAACTCTTGAAAGTTTTTTTTTTATTATACTTTAAGTTCTAGGGTACATGTGTACAACGTGCAGGTTTGTTACATATGTATACATGTGCCATGTTGGTGTGCTGCACCCATTAACTCGTCATTTGCATTAGGTATATCTCCTAGTGCTATCCCTCCCCGCTTCCCCCATCCCACAACAGGCCCCGGTGTGTGATGTTCCCCTTCTTGTGTCCAAGTGTTCTCATTGTTCAATTCCCACGTATGAGTGAGAACATGCGGTGTTTGGTTTTTTGTTCTTGCGATAGTTTGCTGAGAATGATGGTTTCCAGCTTCATCCATGTCCCTACAAAGGACATGAACTCATCCTTTTTTATGGCTGCATAGTATTCCATGGTGTATATGTGCCACATTTTCTTAATCCAGTCTATCATTGATGGACATTTGGAACACTTTTACACTGTTGGTGGGACTGTAAACTAGTTCAACCATTGTGGAAGACAGTGTGGCAATTCCTCAAGGATCTAGAACTAGAAATACCATTTGACCCAGCCATCCCATTACTGGGTATATACCGAAAAGATTATAAATCATGCTGCTATAAAGGCACATGCAAACGTATGTTTATCGCGGCACTATTCACAATAGCAAAGACTTGGAACCAACCCAAATGTCCATCTTGAAAGGTTTTTATGACTACATGTCAATTTTCTTTTCATTACTATTGATGACAGACCTACATTTTTAAGATGGATAATCTCTTGGGTTATCAAGGACCCACTCCTGGCAAGATTCATTACCTACTGACTAAAGAGCTCTTGGGCCCAGCCACAGTGGGGTAGAGTAATAAGCAGGGACTTGGGGTTCCCAAGTCCAGGCCTAGGCTCTTGGACAGCATTTCTGGACCTTTTCTAAGCTAGTTGGAAGGCGCCTGCCTTGAGGGGTGAGTCCTAGGGCTGGCAGCATTCATCACAAGCTTACTGAAGAGCCCTTGGGCTTTAAGTAAACATCAGCAGTGGCCCAGTAGAATCCCCTGTGGGTTTGTGGCAGTGGTGGCCACAGGGAGAGGCTCTTCGGCCTATGGAAAGGGGAGAGAAGAACAGGAAGGAATCTGTATTGTGGTTTGAGTACCAGTTTAGCTGTAGTAGAATGGGACATTAGGTAAATTTCTAAGGTTTTGATTCCAATCTCTGATTCCCAAATAGCACCTCTGGACCTGCCCAGGGCCTAGGGAAACTCACTGCCCTGAAGGAAAGGACACAAAACTGGCTGGCTTCACCACCTGCTGATCATAGAGCCCTAGAGCTTTGAATGAAATAAGTGGTAGCCAGGTAGCAGTTACAGTGGGCCTTGGGTGAGACACAGTACTGTGCTGGCTTCTGGTCTGACCCAGCACAGTCCCGGTGGTGGTAGCCACAAGGGTGCTTTCATTACCAAATCCCCAGTTCCAGGTGGCTCAGCACAGAGAGAGAGAGACTCTTTGTTTGGGGGAAAGTGAGGGAAAAGAGTCTGTGTCTGATAATCTAGAGAATTCTTCCAGATCTTATCCAGGACCACCAAGGCAGTACTTCTAACAGAATGCAAAAAAAAAAAACAGCATTTATTGGGCTTAGGGCCCAAGTCTCTTTGAATACCTTCAAAGCCTTCTCAAGAAGGAGCTTAAAAAAGGCCAGACTGTGAAGACTACAATAAATACCTACCTCTTCAATGCCCCAAAACAAATGAACATCTAAAAGCATCAAGACCATCCAGGAAAACATGACCTCACCAAATGAACTGAATAAGGCACCAGGGACGAATTTAGGAGAAACAGAGATTTGTGAACTTTCAGACAGAGAATTCAAGACAGCTGTGTTGCAGAAACTCAAAGAAATTCAAGATAACACAGAGAAGGAGTTCAGAATTCTATCACATAAATTTAACAAAGAGATTAAAATAATTAAAAAGAATCAAGCAGAAATTCTAGAAGCAAAAAATGCAAATGACATACTGATGAATGCATCAGACCCTATTAATAGCACAATTGATGAAGCAGAAGAAAGAATTAGTGAGCTTGAAGATAGGCTATTTGAAAGTATATAGTCAGAAAAGGAAAAAAAAGGATAGAATAAAGCATGTCTATGAAATCTAAAATATAATCTCAAAAGGACAAATCTAAGAGTTATTGGCCTTAAAGATGAGGTAGAGAAAGAGATAGGGGTAAAAAGTTTATTCAAAGGGATAATATCGGAGAGCCTCCCAAACCTAGAAAAACATACAAATATCTAAGTACAAGAATACCAGCAGTTTATAGGATACCAAGCAGATTTAATTGAAAGAAGACTACCTCAAGGCATGTAATAATCAAACTCCCAGAGGTCAAGGATAAAGAAACAATACTAAAAGCAGCAAGAGAAAAGAAACAAATAATATACAATGTAGCTTCAATATGTCGGGCAGCAGACTTTTCAGTGAAAATCTTAAAGGCCAGGAGAGAGTGGTATGATATAAAGTGCTGAAGGAAAAAAACTTTTACCCTAGAATAGTATATTCAAAAAAAAATAATTCTTCAACCATGAAGGAAAAATAAAGACCTTCCAGACAAGCAAAAGCTGAGAAATTTCATTCTGAACAGCAAGGATGCTAATGAGCAAGAAGATATCATCTGAAGGTACAAAACTCACTGGCGATAGGCACATAGAAAAACACAGAATATTATAACACTGTAATTGTGGTATATAAACTACTCTTAAGTAGAAAGAATAAATCATGAACCAATCAAAAATAATAACTACAACAGCTTTTCAAGACATAGACAGTACAATAAGGCATAAACACAACAAAAAGTTAAAAAGCATGGGGATGAAACTAAAGTGTCGAGTGTTTTATTAGTTTTGTTTTGCATATTTGTTTGCAATCAGTGTTAAGTTGTCATCAGTTTAAAATAATGGGTTCTAAGATAGTATTTGAAAGCCTCATTGTAACTTGAAGTCAAAAAACATACAACAGATATACAAAAAAATAAAAATAAAGACATTAAACCATACCAGTAGAGAAAATTACCATCACTAAAAGGAAGACAGGGAGGGTGGAAAGGAGGAAGAGAAGACCACAGAACAACCACAAAACATATTACAAAATGGCGGGAATAAGTACTTGCTTTTCAATAATAACACCGAATGTAAATGAACTAAACTCTCCAATCAAAAGACATAGAGTGGCTGAATGAATGAAAAACAAGACTCAAAGATCTGTTGTCTTCAAAAAAACACACATCATCTGTAACACATAGACTGAAAATAAAGGAATGGAAATGATACTCCATGTAAAAGAAAACCAAGAAAGAGTGGTGATACTTATATCAGACAATATAGATTTCAAGACAAAAACTGTAAGAAGACACAGAAAAGGCATTATATGATAAAGGACTCAATTCAGGAAGATAATATAACAAATGTAAATATATATGTACCTAACACTGGAACACCCAGATATAATATAAAATTATTAGAGCTATTAATAATACAAATATTATTAGAACTAAAAAGAAAGATAAGCCCTAATAATAGCTGGAGACTTCAACACCCCACTGTCAGCCTTGGTCAGCTCTTCTAGACAGAAAATCAACAAAGAAACATCAAACTAAATCTATGCTATGGAACAAATGAACGTAGTAGATATTTACAGAACGTGACATTCAACAGCTGCAGAATACACACTCTTCTTCACAAATACATGGATCAATTACAAGGATAGACTATATATTAGGTTCCCAAAAAAGTCATAAAACATTCAAAAATATTAAAATAATATCTAGCATCTTCTCTGATCACAATGGAAGAAAACTAGAAATCAAAAATGAGAAATTTTGGAAACTATACAAATACATGGAAACTAAACAATATGCTCTTGAATGACCAGTGGGTCAATGAATAAATTAGGACGGAAATTGAAAAATTTCTTAAAACAAATAATAATGGAAACACAACATACCAAAACATATGGGATACAGTGAAAGCAGTACAAAGAGAGTAACTTATAGATATAAGTGCCCACATCAAAAAGAAGAAAAACTTGAAATAAATAACCAAAGGATGCATCTAAAAGAACTAGAAAAGCAAGAGCAAACTAAATCCAAAATTGGTAGAATAAAAGAAATAATAAAGATCAGGGTAGAAATAAATGAATTTGAAATGAAGAAAACAATACAATGGATCAAATAAAAAGTTAGTGTTTTGAAAAGATAAACAAAATTAAAAAACCTTTAACCAGACCAATGGGATAAAAAAAAGGGAGAACACCCAAATAAATAAATTCAGAGATGGAAAAAAAAGAGACATTACAACTGACACCATAGAAATTCAAAGAATCATTACAGGCTACTAGGAGCAACTTTATGCCAATAAATTGGAAAATCTAGAGGCAACTGATAAATTTATAGACACATACAACCTATCAAGATTCAACCGTGAAGAAATCCATAACCTGAACACACAAGAAGTAATGAAATCGAAGCTGTACTCCCAGTAAAGAAAAGCCTGAGACTTGATGGCTTCACTGCTGAATTTTACCAAGCATTTAATAAAGAACTAATACCAATCTGACTCAAACTGTTTCAAAAAATACAGGAGAAAAGAATACTTTCAAATTCATTTTACAAGGCCAGCATTACCATGATACCAAAACCAGACAAAGATACAACAACAAAATAAAACTACAGGCTAGTATTATCCCTGAAGAACATTGATGCAAAATTCCTCAACAAAATACTAGCAAACCAAATTCAACAACACATTAAAAAGATCATTCATTATGACAAAGTGGGATTTATCCAGGGAAAGGACATTTCAACGTATGCAAATCAATCAATGTGATACATCATATCAACAGAATGAAGAATAAAAACGATATGATATTTCAATTGATGTTGAAAAAGCATTTGATAACATTCAACATCACTTCATGATAAAACCCTAAAAACATTGGGTATAGAAGGAACATACTTCAACATAATAAAAGCCACAGCTATCGTCATACTCAACAGGGGAAAATTGAAGACTTTTCCTCTAAGATCTGGAACACAACAAGGATGCCCACTTTCACCACTGTTATTCAATATAGTACTGGAACTCTTAGCTAGAGCAATCAGACAAGAGAAAGAACTAAAGGGTATCCAATGGGAAAAGAAAATAGTCAAATTATCCTTGTTTGAAGATAGTATAAACTTATATTTAGAAAAATCTAAAGACTCCACAAAAATAGATTAGAACTGATAAACAAATTCAGTAAAGTTGCAGGATAAATAAATCAACATACAAAAATCAGTAGCATGTCTTTATGCCAATAGTGAACAATCTGAAAAAGATACCAAAAAAGTAATCTCATTTAAGATAGCCACAGACAAAATTAAATACCCAGGAATTAACCAAAAAAGGGAAAGATGTCTACAATGAAAACTATAAAACATTATTGAAGTAAATTTGAAAAGGAGATGGAAAAATGAAAAGATATTCTATTCCATGTTCCTGGATTGGAAGAATCAATATTGTTAAAATGTTCATACTACCCAAACCAATCTGCAGATTCAGTGAAATTCCTATCAAAATATGAATGACATTCTTCACAGAAATTTTAAACATCCTAAAATGTATATGGAACCACAAAAGTTCCAGCATAGCCTAAGCTTTCCTGAACAAAAAACAAAACAAAACAAAACTCGATGGGTCACATGACCTAACTTCAAATTATACTACAGAGCTATAGTAACCAAAACAGCGTGTCACTGGCATAAACAACAGACACATAAATCAATGGGAAGGAATAGAGAACCCAGAAACAAATACTTATAGTGAAACCAGAAACACACCTACAGTGAACTCGTTTTCAACCAAGTTGCCAAAAACATGCACTAAGAAAAAGACAGTGTCTTCAGTAAGCGGTGCTGGGAAAACTAGATGTCCATATGCAAAAGAATAAAATTAGACCCTTATCTCTCACCATATACAAAAATAAAATTAAAATGGATTAACAACTTAAATCTAAGATCTCAAACTATGAAACTACTAAAAGAAAATTTAATGGCTTCACCACTGAATTTTACCCAACATTTAAAGAAGAACTAATGTCAATTCTATTCAAACTGTTCCAAAAAATAAAGGAAAATAGAATATTTTCATAGTCATTCTAAAAGGACAGTATTACCATGATACTAAAACCAAAGACACATCAATAAAATAAAACTGCAGGCTAATATCCCTGAAGAACATGAAGGACATGAAGATATTTCTCCAGTGTTACCATAAAGAGAAGAGTGGGGAAAATCCCTAGGACATTAGTCTGGGCAAAAATTTCTTGTGTAACACCCTACAAGCACAGGCAACCAAAGCAAAAATGAATAAATAGGATCACACAAAGTTAAAAAGCTTATGTACAGCAAAGAAAACAATTAACAAAATTAAGAAACAACCTACAAAATGATAGAAAATGGGAGCTCAAACAACTCTAAAGGAAAACCACCTAATGATCTGATTTTAAAATAGGCAAAAGATTTGAATTGACATTTCTCAAAAGAAGACATACACATGACACAAATAGGAAAAGGTATTAACATCACTTATTATCAGAGAACTGCAAATCAAAACTACAATGAGATATCATCTCACACCAATTAAAATGGCCTTTATCCAAAAGACAGGCAAAATGTGAAATGTTGGAGAGGATGTGGAGAAAAGGAAACTCTCATACACTGTTGGTGGGAATGTAAATTAGTATAGCCACTATGGAAAATAGTTTGGAGGTTACTCAAAAAACTAAAAATTGAGCTATCATACAATCCAACAATCCCACTACTGAGTATAGACCCAAAAGGAAAGAAATCAGTATACCAAAGAGATATCTGCACTCCTATGTCTGTTGCAGCACTGTTCACAATACCTAAGACATGGAAGCAATCTAAATGTCCATCAGTAGATGAATGGACAAAGTAAATATGGTACTTACGCACAACGGAGTACTATTCAGCCATAAAAGAGAATAAGATTCTGTCGTTTGCAACAACATGGATGAAACTGGAGGTTATTTTATTAAGAGAAATAAGCCAGGCACAGAAAGACAAACATCTCATGTTCTCACTTATTTGTGGGATCTGAAAATAAAAACAACTGAACTCATGCAGACAGAGAGTGGAAGGATGGTTACCAGAGGCTGGGAAGGGTAGGAGGAGGTAGATGGAAGTTGAGGATGGTTAATGGATACAAATAATAGTTAAAAAGACTAAAGAAGACCTAGTATTTGATAGCATAACAAGGTGACTATAGTCCAAAACAATTTTACTGTACATTTTAAAATATCTAAAAGTATTTGATTGCTTGAAACACAAAAGATAAATGTTTGAGGAGATGTATACCCCATTTACAATGGTGTAATTATTACATTTTGCATGCCTGTATTAAAATATCTCATCTACCCCACAAATATATGCAACTACAATGGACCCAGAAAAATTAAAAATTAACAAAATAAACACAAAAATAAAGCACAATATCTTTGTTAAAGAGATGCAAAAAATTTATCTGTGCAGATTTGATAGCATCCCACAGAAAGAAGGAAATGAAGTCTGTTTCACAATTTATAGTTATAATTTTAAAAATAACATTATCTCACTTACTCAACAAATAGTCCTTGAGTGCTGTATGAAAGGTGAAAGTACAGATCTAAAAGCTATCAGCCACAGCAATCAGACAAGAAAAATAAATAAAAGTCATCCAAATAGGAAAAGAAGTCAAACTATCTCTCTTCACAGGTGATATTATTCTATACCTAGAAAACCTAAAGATTCCATCTATCAAAAGGCTACTGGAACTTATAAATGAGTGCAGTAAAGAACGTTTCAGGACGTAAAATCAATACACAAAAATTAGTAGCATTTTGGACACCAAGAACATTCAAGCTGAGAACCAAATTAGGAACACAATCCCTTTATGAGTATACAAACACACACACACAAACACACACACATAAAATACCTATAAATACATCTAACTAAGGAGGTGAAAGATCTTTACAAAGAGAACTACAAAATACTTCTGAAAGAAATAATAG
The DNA here is from genome assembly GCF_029281585.2 of Gorilla gorilla gorilla. NCBI lineage: Eukaryota > Metazoa > Chordata > Mammalia > Primates > Hominidae > Gorilla > Gorilla gorilla. Next base: position 82,730,865 of record NC_073235.2, on the reverse strand, counting down.
GTTACACAAACAAATGGAAAATATTCCATGCTCATGGGCTGGAAGAATCATTATTATTAAAGTGGCTATATTGCTCACACAATCCACAGATTCAACATTTTTTCCTTCAAACTACCAACGTAATTTTTCTCAGAATTGGGAAAAACTAGTCTAAAATTCATATGGAACCAAAAAAGAGCCTAAATAGCCAAAGCAATCTTAAGCAAAAAGAACAAAGTTGGAGGCATCACACTACCTGACTATAAGGCTACAGTAACCTAAATAGCATGGTACTGGTACAAAAACAGACATATAGACCAAAGGAAGAGAATAGAGAACTGGGAAGTAAACCTGCACTCCTACAGCCTTCTGATCTTTGGCAAAGTTGACAAAAATAAGCAATGAGGAAAGGATCCCTTATTCAATAAATGGTGCTGGGATAGCTGGTGAGCCATATGCAAAAGAATGAAAGTGGACCCCTAACCTTTCACCACATACAAAAATTAACTCAGCCAGGCACAGTGGTTCATGTCTTTAATACCAGCATTTCAGGAGACCAAGGCATGTGGATCACTTGAGTCCAGAAGTTCAACTAGCCTGGGCAAAATGGCAAAACCTTGTCCCTACAAAAATTAGCCAGGCATGGTGGCACATCCTGAAGTCCCAGCTACTCAGCAGGCTGAGGCAGGATCGTCTGAGCCTGGGAGGCAGAGGTTGCAGTGAGCCAGGATTGTGCCACTACACTTCAGTCTGGGAGACAGAGCAAGACCTTGTCTCAAAAAAATAAAATTAAAAAATAAAAAAACTCAAGATGGATTGAAGATTTAAATGTTAGACTTCAAACTATAAGAATTCTAGAAGGTGATAGAAGGGACACTTTCCAACTATAAAGTCAACCTCAAGGCCTGTCAGTTTTCCTTGATGTACAAGAAAATATGTATTTAACATTACATAATGTAGCATGACTTTATAAGACACATGTTCTCAGGAATGTTGTATTTACAAAGGCAGTTTGGAAGGGAGAGTTGATGGTATTTTACAGATAATAATAATATAGCTCACACATGAATCATGTATAATATGTCAAGTATTATTCTAAGCATTTTAATATTTTTATTTATTTAATCTTCACAATAATTCTGTGAAGTGTATGCTCCTCCCACCTTCATTTTACTGATGAGGAAATAGGCAAAGAGAGGCTAAGTAACTTGCCCAAGGTCACAGAGCTTGTAAATCCAAGAACTGATTCAGACTCCTAGGTTGGTACCCTTAACCAGCACGCCACATCCCCTCTCTGACCCAAAAAAGTAAATTAAAAAGAGACTACAAAAAAATTGCTATTGTTTAGAAAAGCCATGCAGTTTTCTTTCTCTTCTCCAATCTTGCCTAAATTATATGGAAATATCTAAACATGCATAGCAGTTTCTGCACAGCCATCAAACCCTTGGACTTTCCCCATTTAAACATAACCACTACCTCATTTGCCTTTGAAGGTCAAACTTTAATATGAGGTCAGTGCCATCTATTTCAAAAGAAGTCTAAAAAGCTTTTTCTCAAAAAATAAAGCAGAGAAAAATTTTTAAACCTAGAAAAAAACCTAGGAAACATAACTCCATACATCAGCCTTGGAAAATAATTTAAGTCCTTAAAAACAATTGCAATAAAAACAAACAAAAAAATGTCAAATGGATCCTAATTAAACTAAAATGCTTCTGCACAGCCAAAGAAACTATCAACAGAGCAAACAGACCAACCTACAGAGTGGGAGATAATATTCATAAACTATTCATCTGACAAAGATCTAATATCTAGAATCTATAAGGAACTTAAACAATTGAACAAGCAAAAAAACAAAATAACCTCATTGAAAATGAGCAAAAGAAATGAACATCTTCTCAAAAGAAGACATACAAACAGCCAACAAACATATTAAAAAAGTGCTCCACATCACCAGTCATTAGAGAAATGCAAATCAAAACCACAGTGAGATACCATTTCACATTAGTCAGAATGGTTGTTATCAAAAAGTCAAAAAACAACAGATGCTAGCAAGTCTGCGGAGAAAGAGGACACTTACACACTGATAGTGGAAATGCAAATTAGTTCATCCACTATGGAAAGCAGTTTGGAGGTGTCTTAAAGAACGTAAAACAGAACTACCATCCAGCAATCTCATTACTGGGTATATATCCAAAAGAAAACAAATCCTTCTACCAAAGACACAGGTACTGGCATGTTCATCACAGCACTATTCACAATATCAAAGACATGGAGTCGACCTAGGTTCCCATCGACAATGTGCTAGATAAAGAAAATATGGTACACATAGACCATGGAATACTACACAGCCGTAAAAAAAATCATGTCCTTTGCAGCAATATGGATGCAGCTGGAAGCCATTATCCTAAGTAAATTAACACGGAAACAGATAACCAAATACCACATGTTCTCTCTTACAAGTGGAAACTAAATATTGGGTACTCATAAACATAAACATGATAACATTAGACACTGGGGACTGCTGGAAGATGGAGGGAAGCGGGGGGAGGGTTGAAAAACTATTGGGTACTGTGCTCGGTACCTGGATGACAGGGTCATCCACACTCTAAGCCCCAGCTTCATACAATGTAACTAGATAACAAATCTGCACATGTATCGCCTGAATCTAAAATAAAAGTTGGAAAAAAATCCTTAAACTGCAAAAATACAATACAATAAAATAAAACAAAAGCTATCAGTATAGTGCTGAACCATTCCTGTCTTTTGGAGTTTGCATAGTAGTGAAGGAGGCAAATAACACATAAAAGAACCTATACTGTAATACCAGATAATAATAAATGATAGGAGAAAATTAAGGTATGGAATACAGGGTAGCTTAAATACAAGGCATAGTTATTTTAGATTCTGCAGTCAAAAAAAAACATCTTTGAGGAGGTGACATTTGAGCAAAGACATGAATAAAGTAGATTTCATTCTGGTTGACAATAAGCAACTGAAGATTTTAAACAAAAAAAAGATATAATCTGATTTATATACTAAAAGAATCCCTGTAGCTTGTATATGGAGAATGGCCTGTGGGCTGGCAAGAGATGAAGCAAGAAGATGATGTACAAAGTTATTCCAATAAGAGAATGCGGCGGCAATAAGAGAATGCGGCGGCCAAGACAAGAGTGATACCAGTGGAGGTGAGAGATGTATTGCAAAGAAGGCTTGCACGTGGATTAGATGTGGAGTGTGAAGAAAAAAGAGGCATCTAGGAAGACCCCTCAGTTTTTAATCTTGAGTAAATAAGTGATGAGATAAATAAGTAATTTATTGAGAGGAAGATATTTAGGAAAGAAGCAGGTTTAGGAAGCAAAGTCAAAACATTAATTTTGACATGCCTACCAGATATCTAAATGAACATGTTCAAGAAGCACGAGGATATACAGGGTTTTGTTTTGTTTTGTTTTGAGACGGAGTCTCGCTCTGTCGCCGGGGCTGGAGTGCAGTGGCGCGATCTCGGCTCACTGCAAGCTCCGCCTCCCGGGTTCACGCCATGCTCCTGCCCCAGCCTCCCGAGTAGCTGGGACTACAGGCGCCCGCCACTGCGCCCGGCTAATTCTTTCAAAGTGCTGGGATTATAGGCATGAGCCACCGCACCCGCCCGATATACAGGTTTTAAGAGGAAAGAAGTCAAGACTAAGACATAAATGTAGGTGTTGTGAATGTTCATTTTCATCTGTCTCACCTCCACTGGTGTCACTCTTGTCTTGGCCACCACATTCTCTTATGTGGATAACTTCCTAATAGTATATAAATATTAATTTAAATTTTAGATATAACTAGATAAGATTATAGGAGGAGAGTGTAGATACTGAAGAGATCGTATCTAAGGGCTGAGTCCTAGAGGCATTTCAACATTCAGAGGTCGGTGATTTATTTTTCTCTTTGCAAAAAAATTTCCTCTAGCGTGATCAATTATTCCAATTTGCCCAGGACTGTGGAGCTTTCTTAGATTCAGAACTGCGTGTGCTAAAACAAGAGAGTCCTAGGCAAACCTGGATGAGTTTGCCATGCTAGACCCTCAAACCATTCTCCACTGTTTTCTTCTCTGCTCTGTGCCCCAGGAGGCTGAACTCTACAGACCTTCATCCCTTCCCTCCTTCTTCTTAGAAATCAGCAAACAGACAGCAACATCAGTAGATTAGCAAGTGGAAAACAAATCATGAATATTTAGCTACCCCACTTGCCACCTCTCCGCAAACATGGCTGTTCCTACTCCTGTGCATGAGCCTCTTTTCTTATGATTCTGAGGTCTTTCTCCAGTTCCAATTACAGCATTTCCTCCCTTGCACCATCAGGCCTCAGGATGGTAACAGCTTCCTGCTGATACTAACCCCCAGGTGCTTCACCATTCTCTACTCCTTCCACTAACCTACCTATACACTAAGCTATTCTCTAAAGAGCCCCTAAGTAAAACTCTACGCCCCTGGTTAAACCTGATGGGCCTGACTGATACACAGCTCATGAAAGACAGGAGGATCCAAAAAAGGAGAGACTAATGAGGTAACAGGATCAGGGAAATTTGGCAACTCAGAGGCCAGAGGGGCTGTGAATAGTCAATGTCAGTGATTTTCAATTTGATAATTCCTCCCCATTCAAGGTATTTTAGAAATTTGTGAGGCTCTTTTTAGCTTTCATAATAATTGGGAGCATGCCACTGACATTTAGTGGGTAGAAACAAGGAATGCCAGAAGTCCTTCCATATTGTGGATGGTCCCAATTAAAGAATTGCTCCATGTCCTGAAGATTTTGAAAGGGCTCACTGGGCATTCATATAATTGGGGGAAAAAATTGCCAGTTTTTATCTGAGGTTGGAACCTAATTTACATATGGCATAGTTTCAAAGATTTAATATACATTTTTCATAAATGCAAATAATATGTAAATCAAAGGAAGGTTGTATTAATTTATTTGGAAATTTACCAAAGAAATTCATTATTTCAGAAAATTATATTACTGATGGCATAGTATTTAATTCTCCATTATAATATGACCACATCAGTCTGCACTTCTATATATTTGCAAGCAGATTGCTATTTGTTTATGTCTTCTGGTATAGTTTTACTGAGCAGTCACATAGTAAAGTATATATTATTATACATTTTTTTCTCATAATTAGGTAATTATATTGACTTTTAAATATTGTGCATGCTGGTAGATGATATTATCTATGAAATTTATTTCAAGATAGTAAAGGGAAAATTATATTTGTCATGGGGCGGTATTGAGTATGATATAGTTGAGAATAATTGATTAACATGGGCACTGGAATCAATGAGAATGATGACTATTTACTGTTAAAGAGAAACGGGTGCTAAAAATCTTCAACAAATGAGAAGAAATGATTACGACACTAGCTCTGAAACTTTCCTGCATGTTAGAATCACTTGGGAAGCTTTCATAAGTCTTAATGCCCAGGCTAACCACTCTAGAATCCGTAAGGTTAGGACCCAGGCATTAATTTAAAAACGAAAAACAAAAAAGTCAGTCCAGCCATGTTTGAGAACCAATGAACTAAGAGATCAGAAGAAAATTATAACAAGGAAGAACTGAAGGTTGTCAAGTCCAATGTAATGCCATTTATAGAATCAGGGATTTTTCAGGAGTAGAAGAATGGAAGAAGCGGTCCCAAATTGACAATATGGAGCCAGGAGAACCCCTGCTCCCTCTCCAAGTCTGGGGGAAATGACAGCCATCCTTGAAAAGGCTTCAGAGAAACCGGAACTCTCAGGGGTGACAGGTTTCATATTGAGAAATAAGTATAAATTAGAGGACTGTGGTGAAGGATAAGGTTGGAGATATAGGGATGTTTGCCAAGTTCCAGAGGAACAATGAATGGTCATGGAGTGGTTGGGGAAGTATACAAGTTTGAGTCATATTAGAAGATGCATAGAAAATATGCTGGTAAAAAAATTTTCCGGGAATAACCTAAAAGAGACAAATGTAATACATGATGGAATTGGTCCTGATATTCTTAGGGGAAGATGTGTAGTCAGTTTTAATTATAGTCCCCGAAGCAGATATTGTCAGTGTTCTGCCTGGGTCCTCTGGGATTCCTTTAGCACACTTCCTTCTGGGGCCCCATTCCTTTTTTTTTTTTTTTTTTTTTTTGCTTTTCAGAGTTGGCATCTTCATCTCTCTTCAGGGACCTGCTGTTGAGCTAGTGGCTAGTGGAGCCACTTGGCAGAGCTGGAAGTGCCTAGACTTTTCATTCTCACCAGGCAGCCTTTTCCAGTCCCTAACTGGTATAGGAGCATGAAAACTCTGCTCCCTTGCTTCAGGTAAAGTTACAGGACTTAATTTATATTCCACAGCTTTCCTGCAGGAGCAAGCTGAAATGATCCTGCTTTTCTTAAAATTGTCCCTTTGCTTGGCTTCTCCCATTCCCCTCTCCTTCTTCTCCCACTAAAGAAGTGGGTAAAGAAAAAACTGGTAAAGAACCAGTTTTTCTTGCAAAGACTTCTTTAAAAAATCGCTTGTTCTTGAAGCTTTTCTCAGGGTTAGCTTCTGGGGGTTCCATCTAAGATAGCCTTCTTCTTAGAGTACACTGGCAGCAATATATGTTAGCAGGAGCAGGAGAGGCCCTGCAGGACTCCCTAGGCACAGGCTGAAAAGACTATCATCACACAAATGGAGGAACAGTTTTACCATGTGGAGGTGGAATTACAAAGATGATTATTCTTGATAGATTACACGGTAAGTTTTTCCATGGGTCCTTGCAAAGAGGACAAAATTTTCAATAATACCTTCCAAGAATTCTAGCACCAATTTTCAGAAGGGTGTTTTTCCCACATCATCATCCATCAGTCAATAGAACCAAATGATGTCATTTAGAAACAAGCAACTGTATAGGGAGTCAAAACACGGCATTAGTGTGTGTACCCAGCTCTCCTGTAACCTGGCTTCATCTAGAGATAGATTTTGGAGTGTCTAGAAAAAGAGACAGACCTGTATCCATCGGGTAATCTCCCTAAAATATTTTTAAAATTAGTTAAGCTTTTGATAAATATTGAGCATCAGTGAATTCAAAGTTATTTTTTTCCAATGAACATTCAGAACTAGATCTCAGTTGCTGGTTAAATGAAGAGCAATATATTTCAAGTGTCAGTCAAGGTGGTGCTATGGGCTATAATTATTAGAATCTATAAAGACAGGCAAAAATGATGCAGCACAGGTAGTAAGAATTAGTGCATTTCTGACTTCTCATGGTGTCTTTTCATCCCCAATATCTAACGTTTTGAGGGCAGAGTTTGTATAATTATATGAAAAAGACTGTAACTTTCTACTTGAACCCAAACTCCCAGACCTGTCACAACAAGAACAGAGACATTCATAACCACTGGAATGTTATCTTAGGCTTTGCTTCTTCTTTCCAAAAGTACCCCCTTAAGTCCTAAAGGGAAGAGAAAAGAAGAAAACATGTCCAAATATTAATAAGCAGATTAATTATAGAGATAACAGGTAAGAATGACTAGGAACACACTCTCTTTTCAGAGCACATTTTGTGAAATCCAGTGGTGGCCATAATGTGGAATTTTTCAGCAATGTATTCATCCAAGCTTAATATATTCTTCCAAGTCTAATACTAACTCTTGACTACTAACATGGTAATATGAAGATGTGATTATAACAATATCTAAAGTCATCAAATTATTCTCTGTCCCTCTTCTGGTGGGAAGGCATTTCCAATACTCAGAGTAGGAAAACTATGTACATGTACAAGTGTACCGTGCAAGGTTGCCAAGGCTTAAGACCATCTTCAAGAGAGGGCCCACTGAAATGGGGGCACGCCAAGCCCAAAGCAATAGGGGATGGATTCCTATCTGTGGAGTTGGGGGTGTGGGGAGAAAAGAAATATTCACAGTGGAGTGGGAGGGAAGAGGCAGGAGTCTCAAGAGAGCCATATGACCAAGGAAATGCACAAAGAGAGGCCCCTTTTAGAACACCCAAAGGAAAAAAGATGATATAGAAGAAAAACATTTGGAAACCAGCTGCGGAGCCACAGATAGATGAAGGAGCAAAAATTTTCAGATAAGAAGGACCACAAATTCAGTTCACCACCACTTTCCAATAGGTTAAGAGGCAGAACTTCTTCTTTATTCCTTCCCACCCCTCCACACACACACACACATACATACACACCACACATACACACACACAAACACACACTTGTGATGCACAGGTACAGGTGAGTGTAATATGGGGGAGAAAAGAGGAACAAGAGAAATCGGGCTACATTCTTTTCAACTGGAAATAGTTTATAGCAACCTTAGAAGCCAAATATGAGCTGAACTGTGAGATTTTGAAAAACTTTTAACAAAAATTAGAAGAAATACAAGTATACCTCATTTTATTGTGCTTCACTCTTTTGCACTTAACAGGTATTGCATTTTTATTTTTACAAATTGAAGGTTTATAACAACTCTGTGTCCAGAAAGTCTGTTTGTACCATTTTTTCAAAAGCGTGGGCTCACCTCATGTCTCTGTGTCACATTTTAGTCATTTCTGCAATATCTCAAACTTTTTCATTATTATATCTGTTATGGTGATCTATAATCAGTGATCTTCAATGTTACTTTTGTAATTGTTTTGGAGTGCCAAGAACCACACCCATATAAGATGGAAAACTTAATAAAATGTTATGTTCTGACTGTTCCACCAACAGGCTGTTCCTCTCTCTTCCTCTTCTCTGAGCTCTCTATTCCCTGAGATGCAACAACATTGAAATTAGGTCACTTAATAACCCAAAATGACCTCTAAGTATTCAAGTGAAAGAAAGAATTAAACATCCATCACATTGAATCAAAAGCTAGAAATAATTAAGCTTAGTGAGAAAGGCAAGTGGAAAGTCAAGAGAGGCTGAAAGCTAGGCCTCTTGCACCAAACAGTTAAGTTGTGAAGGCAAAGGAGAAGTTCTGGAGGGAAATTGAAAGTGTTACTCCAGTGAACACATGACTGATAAGAAAACAAAACGGGCTTATTTTGTTTTCTACTGGTGTAGTAGAAAGAATTACAGTCATGCCCCATTTAATGACAGGAATCCATTCTGAGAAAGGCATTGTTAGGTGATTTTCTTGTATACAAATGTCATTCCCTTAAGCCAAAGCCTAATCCACAGCAAGACCCTAACTCTCTTAATTCTATGAAGGCTGCAAGAGGTGAAGAAGCTGTAGAAAAGAGGTTTCAAGCTAGCAAAGGTTTATTCATGAGGTTTAAGGAAAGAAATCATCTCCATGTCACAGATGTGCAACTTGAAGCAGCAAGTACTGATAAAGAAGCTGCAGTGAGTTACCCAGAAGCTCAAGCTAAGATCATTGATGAAGGTAGCTACACCAAACAGTTTACATGAAATAACCTTCTATTGGGAAAAGATGCCGTCCAGGACGGCTGTCGCTAGAGAGGAGAAATCAATACCTGGCTTCAAAGCTACAAAGAACTGGCTGACTCTCTTGTTAGGGGCTCATGCGGCTGGTGACTTTAAGTTGAAATCAGTGCTTATTTACCCCTTTGAAAATTTTAGGGCCCTGAAGAATTATGCTAAATCTACTCTGCCTGTGCTCTATAAATGAAATGACAAGGCCTAGATGACAGCACATCTGTTTATGGAATGTTTTACTGAATACTTTAAGTGCGCTGTTGAGAACTACTGCTTAGAGAAAAAATTTCCTTTCAAAGTGTTACTGCTCATTGACAATGCATCTGGTCACCCAAAAGCTCTGATGGAGGTGTACAAGGATGTTGCTCATTCCTGCTAACACAACATTCATTCTGTAGCCCCTGGATGAAGCAGTATTTTTAACTTTCATGTCCTATAATTTACAAAAACATTTGTAAGGCTATAGCTGATACAGATAGTGATTCCTCTGATGGATCTGGGCAAAGTGAATTGAAAACCTCCTGGAAAGGATTTACCAATCTAGACGTCATAAAGAACACATGTGATTCATAGGAGAGGTTAAAAATATCAACATTAACAGGAGTTAACTTAACTGATAAGGCAGTGGCAGGGTTTAAAAGGATTAACTTCAATTTTGAAAGAAGTTCTATTGTGGGTAAAATGTTATCAAACAGCATCACATGCTACAGACAAATCTTTCATGAAAGGAGGAGTCAATTGATACACTAAATTCATTAGAATATCTTATTTTAGGAAATTATCATGGCCACCTTCAGCAACCACCACCCTGATCAGTCAGCAGCCATCAACATTGAGGCAAGACTCTCTACTAACAAGAAATTTTATTCCATCAGCTGTTCAATTTCACCTTGTTGAGAGCTCAGATGATTGTTAGCATTTTACAGCAATAAAGTATTTTTAATTCAAGTATGTACATTGTTTTTTAGACATAGTGCTGTTGTTCACTTAATGAACTACAACATAATACAAATATAACTTTTATATGTACAGGGAAACCAAAAACTTTGCGTGAATCACTTTATTGTAATGTTTGCTTTGTTGCAGTGGTCTGGAACTGAACCCATAATATCTCTGAGGTACTCAGAATTTGCTCCCCAAAGTGATCACAAGTGATTAAAATGTCATTTAGTCTTCATTTTTTATTATCTTCTCAATCCACTGGAATACGCCAGCCTGTATCTATTATTAGTAACAGTAGAAAAAAATGCTGTTTTTTTCATTGCTGAGTTGAGAGCTTACATTTCTATGAGGTCTGACCTCTGTTGATAACATGGATTTCAACAGATTTTCCTTTAATCTATTTGAGCATTTGTTAAATAAGAGAGTGGTGTAATAGAAAGAATTACAGTCATGCCCCACTTAATGACAGGAATTCATTCTACGATAGGCATTGTTAGGTGATTTTCTTGTATACAAATGTCATCGAGTGTACTTCCACAAACTTATATGGTTATACTGTACTGCATACCTAGGTTATATGGGTTAGCCGATTGCTCCTAGGCTATTAACCTATACAGCATGTTGCTGCACTGAATACTGTAGGCAATTGTAATGCAATGGTATTTGTATATCTAAAACTAGAAAAGGCTCTGTAAAAATACGGTATTATAACCTTATGGAACCACTGTCATACACGTGGTACTTCATTGATCAAAACATCATTTTGGGGTGCATAACTGTATACTAGTCTGTGTGTCAGTCTGACTCTATCATATGCCAACTTTATGACCTCAAGAAAATGTTTCCCTTCCCTCCTTCCTTTCTCTCTCTTTTTCTAACATCTCTACGTCCCAGTTTTCCAAAATTTAGAGGAAGGTTGATAATACTTATTTAAACAGTAAGCACTTAAGCTCAAGAAATGTTTGTTTGAATCTCACCCATGTCCTCCTCTCTGGACCAATCTTAAATGCTATTTTTTTTTTCAAAAAATGGACATGCATTACATTAAGCCCAGTGGTGCTATCGTTTTAATCAGTAAGTTATTTCCATTTTATTTATGCTAAAGAAGTGAACACTTTCCCTCTAGGATTTTTGGTTTGCATCTTTAAATGATACTTAACACTTGGACAGCTATTGTAGTATAATTCTAGAGTATGTGTGAATTTAGAGCCCCAATTCACCTTGGCTTGTTAAATCTGTGACTTAACAGCTTTTGCAGAGCAGGGATACTGACATGACCGAATTGTATGTCTTCCCTGTGTGCATATTTGTCTTCCTTCATTGATATTTGAGTTAGTCCTTTTAATTTTTTTAAGACAACAGTGTGTTTGCATTTGGCCTACTTCAGCTATAATAAATTCTTGTTCTATCCCATGACAGGTTTTCTTAGGCTGCCATGTAAGTGCCTGTATCCTGTCAAATTTGCTATTTAAATATTTGGATTTTTCTTCTTACTTTCTTATGTCTTATCTTCCCTCTGGTTTGTGGTGGTGATTGTTACCTGACCCTCAAAGACTCTAATTTCCATACCCCTAGTAACTAGTTTATAGTTAGCTGTTTTAATAGTTCCCAACAGTGCCTGGAGTCTTTAAAATAGTTCCCTGTAGCAAATCATATCTATAAACATTTTACAAGAAGGGTAAGTCAACATGTTTAAATAGGCTGCCTCAGAAAAGACCTGTATAATTTATGGAGTAGAATAGAGATAACTGCAACCAGAAGCCCTTTCTCATCCTACTAAACTATAGCATGGTGTCAATGTTTAGTAACAGACTTTGTTCAAGGAAGAGATCCAGGAGGAGGAAATAAATCTTAAGGTACTCTTCTGGAATCTATAATCGATTTTTCTTTCTATCTTTACATGGATATAAATAGCTCCGGACCACATGTCTTGAAATTCCTCTCAATTTCTCTTGACTTTGGGAAAGTTCCATTAGTAAATTACCTTTGTCCCTCAGCTTCTTCATCTGTAAAATAAGCATGATAATAGCACCTCTTTCATAAAGTTGTTGAGAGGATTAAATGACTTCATGCATTAAAAGTACATAGCCCAGGTGCGGTAGCTCTCAGCACCTTGGGAGGCCAAGGTGGGTGGATCACCTGAGGACAGGAATTTGAGACCAGCCTGGCCAACATGGTGAAACCCTGTCTCTACTAAAAATACAAAAGTTAGCCAGCCATGGTGGCAGGCGCCTGTAATCCCAGCTACTAGGGAGGCTGAGGCAGGAGAATTGTTTGAACCCAGGAGGCGGAGGTTGCAGTGAGCCAAGATTGCATCATGGCACTCCAGCCGGGGCAACAAGAGTGAGACTCTCTCTCCAGAAAAAAAAAAAAAAAAAAAGTGCATTGACTAATCCCTGGACCTCAGTACGCACTCAGCCAGTGTTAGTTATCAGTTTTATTCCTTCTATCAACTGTTCAATGCCTTCCTCATCTCCCTGACTCTCTATCAGGTTAATTGGGTAAAGGTAGGGGGAGGACCAAAGCCAAAGAGGGAAGATAAACCCTTTCTTGGATTTGTTCCTTTTAGGTTTTGTCCTTTTTCTGCTGACTTTCACATCAGTGAAGACTTTGAATCTTTTGTTCCAACCCATTGTTTGCCCACTAGTAGCTGTTTATTTCCCTCCTGTCCCCTGCTACCCCATTGTCTTCCCATTTATCTACTGAACCTTATTTCAGTGAACAAGACCACAAATTAAACATGCTACTGTTACTTTCAATTTATTATTACTGACACAGGGAACAAGCAGACACATTAGGAAGAATCAAAGCTAAAAGAAAGTAAGCTGTGGACATGCAAGGATGAAAAAAGCAAGTAAAAAAGCAACTTCCAGTACCAGACCTTCCTTAGGTTTTCAGTGCTCACTGCCAATGTCCCTTCTTTAGTAACAGCCATGAGAATAGCTGAGAGGTTTATTAGGTAACCAAACAGATATTGTGGCTCCACGGATGTGATTATGTTCTAGTCATTAAGAGAGCAGCAAACCATTCCTAGCTGCAACCAACATACATTGCAAAAATATTTCCCTAGATCTAACCTAATAAATACGTATCTATTGAATACTCAACTATGTGTACTGAGGTATAAAATTATGAACAAAATACAGCAAATTGCCTTCAAGTAGCTCATGATCTAGTAGGGGAAATAAGCTACGTACACATATAGCTATAATATACGACAAAATACTAAGTGCCACAGTTCTCTTTTAACGTTAATTTACATTTAAACATTTAAATAAAGTTCTCTCAGGCAAAACCTGAAAAGCGTAGTCAGTTCCCACTAATTGACCATGAAACTCATTTGTCACATGAGAATCTCTATTGAAATAGCTACTTCACATTCAAATAAAATTTGACTGACTGCTGATCTGAACAAGGCACTATACTGAAATCTACATAGGCTGCAGAAGTGGACAGGGAACCTATAATCTTGTAGGTGATGTAAGACATACAGACATACAATCAAATTAAGAGGCTGAATGTCAAAAAGGACATGGGAAGGCAGAGCAGAAAGTGATTATTTCTAATCAGATCTAGACAGGTGACATGTATGGAGATGGTGACCTCCCTAGCCCAAGCCCACTATCAGGAGTGACCTTGTCCATTGCAATCACCTTTCAGTGGTTTTCTTGCTTCTGTTCTTTCTCCTGGTGACCTCATCCTTCCTCAAACTGTGGTCAGAACAATTTAAAAATGTAAATCAGATCATGGCTCCTCTTTGTCTGCAACCCTTCAAATGCCTGTATTGCCCATGAAATCACATAGCCCTGGCCTACAAAGCCCTGAGAGAGGAGTAGATTAGCCTTGCCTACCTCTAAGCTAATTCCACTTGTTCACTCCCCTGATCTACACTGACTCCTTGCTGTTCCTTGGGCTTGTCAAGCATCTTCTCTTTTAGCATCTTTGCACTTGAAGTTTCCCCTTCCTAGGACTCTTCCCCACACTCTAATCTGACCTAGATTCTAGTCTTGCTTCTTGAAAATGTGGCTTTCTCTCCCCCAGTCTGGTAATAATTGGCTGTTTGTGTTCTTATATCTGAGTCATTGGCTTAATACTCTGCCTGCCTTTCAGGTGCTGTGAAACTGACATGTCCCTTTGCTCTCCCACGGATAGGTCTCCAAGTAGGCTTCTTAAGCCCCTTGTTAGGGGTAGAGTAGTGCCTTGTACCATTGCTGGGACAGCGAATTAGATAACGTTCTGGTCAAAGTGTGGTGAGATAAGTGTTGGCTATGAAACCTATATTCCTCTTTGAATGTTTCCACTCACTACCTGTGTGATGTAAATCAAGTTGCTCAACCTCTCTGTGTCTTTGTATCACCATTTAGAAGGATCTCTAATGTCCCTCGTAGGTCCAATCTTTTTTCTTTTACTCCTCCATTTCTTCATCTCATATGTACTTATTGAGGTATGCTACTGTGGTAGCCCCAAGGGCTAAGTCACGAATAAAACAGCTACCATTTGTGGCTTTAGGAGCTTAAATTTTTAGCACAAAAGACACATATTAAGTAGTTTTATCCTATGTGCAAATAAAATAGCCATCTCCCTCCTAGACTCTTGATTGGGGTATGTCCTAGATAGGGAAAAAGATAAATACCTAGATTACACAGACCTGTGGGAAAGAGCACCCTTCTCAGGAATTTAAGTTGACACAAGGTACATGAAAAACTGTCATTGAAAGCTTCTATGTTTGTTTGCTTGTCCTAAAGAGTAGATAGCTTTGTTGTTTGGAAAGGCACAATAACGGGCCCTTTTTCACATTGATAAGCTTCTAAGTGTGATCTATTTATAAAAGCAGGAGAGTAAACAAGGGAAAAGAGTCTTCTAGCTACATGAACTTTCATCTCCATTGAGGAGATGGTAGACTGCACAGATTAAGTTAGATTTAGAGAAAAATTTTTGTTCCTTAATATGAATATAAGCTGTGCAGTTTAAGAAAATTACTGTTTTCTCTAAAAGGTGTGTGTGTGTGTGTAAATGTTCCAACAGTTCCTACCAGGAGATTTAAGAGAAAAAGGAAACATATCTTCATTTCACAGGAGTAGAAAGACTACTAAGGTTAGCTACCTTAAAATGAAAAACTCTCTAAATGGTCTTATAGAATGCCACCATAGTCTTATTTTAGGCAGAATTCAGATTTTAAGAAATGTTTTACTGTGGTTAATTGCATCCTTTAGCTAAACCTTGTAGACAGAGAGGCAAGAGTTATGAACTAGATCAGCAGTTCTGAGTAAGGAGTTGAATAAATGGATCAAAATGTGCCCCATGATAGTCTGAAGAAAAGATCTTACTCTCCAAGGTGTGAAGTACAGCAGACTTAAGCTTGGGAAAAAGGATTAAGAATTGAAGCTGCTTCTAAGGAGGACCCCTATGTGAAATTACTTCCTTTGAACTTTTGTGATAGTGACATTTCACATCTAGTTTCAAGGTATTTTTCTCCTATACTGTAATAGCCTCTGATAATCCCTAACTCCTCAATAAAGTGTATTACACGCGGACAGCCTTTTGTTAGTAAGATTGTGGGTAATTAAGTTAAAGGTCAATAAACGGAATTGTGTTCTCCCTCACATCATCTCCTACTGAGGCTAGCAGCAAGGACTGAAAAAGACAGTGGTCCCGGAGTCCCACAAGGGGAAGCAAAGCAAGTAGTATCCCAGGCATTGCTGAGAGTAAAAAAGAAGAGCCCTTGGTGTGGTGAAGTCAGTGCTACCCGGGCAAATTCAAAATGGCCAGGAGTTAAAGCTCCTTTTCCCAAATATACCCAAAGAAGGAGATTCTCAAAGGACCAAAGATGACATTTCCAATATAATCACGTGCACAAAACTACAATTGAGGCAGGTATTCCTGCCACAGAAAAGGCATATAATACTAGAAAAGCAAAGAATGGGGAAACTAACAATTCTCAAGGGTCTGAAGGCTGAGTAGGACTTATTATGATGAAGGGGAGCATGCAGAGAAGAGAACCCCAGCTAGGGGAAGAGTAGGGTGAAAGCTGAGGGGTGTTTGAAGAACTGAAAGAAGGGCCTGGAGTGGCCAGACCACTCACTGTGAAACAGACTGAGGCTGGTAAACCTGGTGGGGCCAGATCTTAGAAAAATATTTAGGCCAGATTAAAAATGTTGGGTTTCATCCTTAAGTAAGAAAGCTGAACATTCCTCTAGGTCCGTTAGTCTAAATGCCCTTAACTATAAAAAGTAGTGAATTCTCCTAGTCATGAAGTCTTTGCCCATGCCTATATATTGAATGGTATTGCCTAGGTTTTCTTCTAGGGTTTTTATGGTTTTAGGTCTTACTTTAAGTCTTTAATCCATCTTGAGTTAATTTTTGTATAAGGCGTAAGGAAGGAGTCCAGTTTCAGTTTCGTCATATGGCTAGCCAGTTTTCCCAACACCATTTATTAAATAGGGAATCTTCTCCCTATTGCTTGTTTTTGTCAGGTTTGTCAAAGATCAGATGGTTGTAGATGTGTGGTGTTATTTCTGAGGACTCTGTTCTGTTCCATTGGTCTATGTATCTGTTTTGGTACCAGTACCAGGCTGTTTTGGTTACTGTAGCCTTGTAATATAATTTGAAGTCAGGTAGCGTGATGCCTCCAGCTTTGTTCTCTTTGCTTAGGATTGTCTTGGCTATATGGGCTCTTTTTTGGTTCCATATGAAATTTAAAGTAGTTTTTTCTAATTCTGTGAAGAAAGTCAATGGTAGCTTGATGGGGATAGCACTGAATCTATAAATTACTTTGGGAAGTATGGCCACTTTCATGATATTGATTCTTCCTAGTGTGGCAATTCCTCAAGGATCTAGAACCAGAAATACCATTTGACCCAGCAATGCCATTACTGAGTATATACCCAGAGGATTATAAATTATTCTACTATAAAGACACTTGCACACATGTTTATTGCAGCACTGTTCACAATAGCAAAGACTTGGAACCAACACAAATGCCCATCAATGATAGACTGGATAAAGAAAATGTGGCACATATACACCATGGAATACTATGCAGCCACAAAAAGGATGAGTTCATGTCCTTTGCAGGGACATGGATGAAGCTGGAAACCATCGTTCTCAGCAAACTAACAGAGGAACAGAAAAACCAAACACCGCATCTTCTCACTCATAAGTTGGAGTTGAGCAATGAGAACACACGAACACAGGGAGGGGAACATCACACACTGGGACCTGTTGGAAGGTTGGGGGCTAGGGGAGGGATAGCATTAGGAGAAATACCTAATGTAGATGACAGGTTGATGGGTGCAGCAAACCAACATGTCACATGTATACCTATGTAACAAGCCTGCACATTCTGCACATGTATCCCAGGACTTAAAGTATAATAATAATAATAATAATAATAATAATAATAATAATAAAAGTAGTGAATTCATGCTGTGTCTTACAAGAAAGGAAAAGCACAGTCCTTTGAGGGACCAGGAAAAGCTTCTTGGGGCATGCAGGCCCTGAGGATGACCATGAAAGACTGATAGAACTGATGGGTCAAGAGAATGTGAGAGGGCTTCTAGACAAGATAAAAGAAAACATGCATAGTCCAGAGAGTAAAGTGATCATTGTTTTCATAACTAAGGTTTTAAGTCTGTCAGTCAGGAGCAACTTATAATCGTTTTTCCTTCTATAGAGATAATTATTTGTAAAATATCTCAGTTTTGATTAAATCAATGACATACATGATTAAACATTTTAAGACCAAATGCAATGAACTGAATATTTATTTGTGGCCCTACCCTCTACTGCCAAAATTCATAGTTGATATGTTAACCTCAATGTGATGGTACTAGAAGGTAGGGCCTTTGGGAGGTAATTAGATCTCAAAGGTGGGGCCCTCATAGATAGTATTAGTGCTCTTATAGCAAGATGTCAGAGAGCTAGCACATTCCCTTTCCTTTTGCTATGTGAAAATACAAAAAGAAGTCAGCCATCTGCAATCTAAAAGAGAGTCCTCTCCAGAGCCCAACCATGCTGGCGTCCCTATCTTGGACTTCCAACCACCAAAAGTGTGAGAAGTCAATGTCTGTTATCTATAAACCATCCAATTTATAGTGCTTTGTTATAGTAGCCTAAATAGACTAAGACACCAGATGAGCTTTGATTTTCTTTGACTACAACACTGCTGGATAATTTCTACTGTTACTGTACAATAACTGAAATTTCTTCATATTAAAGGTTCACTTATTAGTCTAAAATAATTTTCCAAGAAATTAGAGTTAGATATTTTTTTCTTACCTATGTCTGTGCCATAAGAGTATATACACAATTAAGAAATGAATTATAATCACTGATTTCCTTCCCACTCCTTCTTCAATTTTTTTTTCTTTTTTTTGAGACAAAGTCTTGCTCTGTCACCAGGCTGGAGTGCAGTGGCATGATCTTGGCTCACTGCAAGCTCCACCTCCCAGGTTCAAGCAATTCCCCTGCCTCAGCCTCCCGAGTAGCTGGGACTACAGGCGCATGCCACCATGCCTGGCTAATTTTTTTTATTTTAGTAGAGACGGGGTTTCACCATGTTGGCCAGGATGGTCTTGATCTCCTGACCTCATGATCTGCCCACCTTGGCCTCCCAAGGTGCTGGGATTACAGGCGTTGAGCCACCGCACCCAGCCTTCTCCTTCAATTTTTAAGAGTAACTTGAAGTGGTATTTGTCAAGTCAAACTTTTATTCTAGATCTCTTTCTTCAGAAAAATAATTCTCTCAGGGTGCCTTGAGCTGCAAAATGCCAGAAAAGTCACTGTAAGTCATTTAGTTAATAATGGGCAAACAATTGCACATAACAAGATAGGTGGCTCCGAGTCTGTGCAGAGGCACAAAGGCATCAGTATGGACCTGGGAATTCTCCACCTTCCTGCTCATTCATGCGCAGTATGGCAGAGATGTCTTCCTCATGGCTGCAAGATAGTTGCAGCTCCGGGAGTCACATACAAACACAAAAGCATCTAGCCTCAAAGAGGAAGATTGTTCTTCAGCAAATCTCTTTTTGGGGGGAAGAAAAAGCCCTCCAAAACTCTCTGAATGCAGTCTTTTCCTCAGGCCTCATGGACCAGGCCTAGGTCATATGAACATGTATAAAGCAATCATTGGAAAGATAAATAGGATTAAAATGATTTGCTAGACTAATCCTGATATATGCTGCAAGGCTACAGTGCATATCACCTTTCATGGGGGGAAATGGGGAAGGTGAATGCTGAAATAAAGCTGGAGATGTCCTAGAAAGGAATAAAGAGGGGAAGGCAAGAGAGGGCAAGAATGGGGCAGGGGATGAATGAATCTGAAACCACAGGGCCTATTTAAAGAGGTGTAAGCATGGTAGAGGAAACTCAAGAACAGGGTTCTCCATTATCCCTAGGCCTGAAGGAGCAAGGGAAGAGAGTAGTTACCAAAACACTACAGGAAGAAGTTGGGTTGAGAGGGCCTCCCCTTGAAGCCTTGATAAGGCCAGCCTGAGGCAACCTTATAAGGAAAGAGTAAGGAAAGAACAAGGAGAATAAACATCTTGACCTCATCCATCTCCTATTAAGGCTCCCCATTGGCCAGTCCCACCTAGAAGCCAGAAAGCAAGTAGTCCATACAGAAGAGTCCCATAGGGCAGATAAGGGAAAAGAGGGAGAGATGACTTGCAGATGCAATGGAAGATATCTAACACAATCAATACAACCATTGATTGATACCATCCTTCCTGTCATTGCAAATAAAAATCATACTGCATGTGCATTTTCAAGCACAAAATATTAACTTACTTTTAATTAAGAGTTTTTCTCTTTGCCTTTATCTTCCTCTTAAAGTACACCCACATTAAGTAATGTGTTGTTCTCTGCCTTTATCTTCCTCTTAAAGTATACCGACAGCTTTGATTATTCTCTTATATTAGTAACAGATTTTAAAAAAAGATCAATCAGCAACATGTTAACAGCCATAGAAAATGGTTATGCTTACAAGTATAGGCTAAGAAAAGGGAACCCAGAAAATCTGGTGTACAAGTTAGAGAGACGATTTCAATGGAATGGAGCCATAAATGATGAGGCAGTTTGAGAGGCTGTTTAAATTGTTCCAGCAAGTTTACATTTTGAAATAATTTTCAGAGCTTTTTAAAAAGTTGAGTAATTCCAACCTACACAGAACAATGTTATTTTATCTGCCTGGATTTCTCCCCAAACTTCTTTACAGGATCCTCAGTATTTTTTAGACTAGTTCAGATTCTTTCACTCAAATTCCTGCAGCATCAGGAGAAAGAAAAAGACAGAAACATAAGTAGAAAGCAAAGGAAGAACAAGAAAAATGTGAAGGTGTTAACCCTCAGAGTTTCAGTCCCTTACTTTAATCTATATCCATCTGACATCCTTCTGCCTTTTGCTGCTCTGATCATGGAAAAATAAACAGATAATTGGCATGTCACCTTCATCTGAGTTCTATCAACTACTGCAGTTGGCTTTCAAGAACCTTCATTTTGTCTTGCTCCTGGCTGAACTACTAGGTGTGTTTCAATGTGCTGTTAATATTAAGGTGCATGTACCATGCTTAATCAATTGACTCTGTATTTTAAAACATGATGGTTTCAGGTAAAAAATACAGAGAATGAATAAAATAGTTATGCAGGCCCCATTATATGGTACTAATTGATTTTTAGTACTTCTTCTAATCCAAAGAAATTTAAATGGGGTAATTTGGGATAGCTGTTAGCAACACTTAATCTTTTCATGCCTGAAATTTATACTTTATGGCTAAAATTAAGAAATCTCTTTGAAATACTTGATATCAAATAGAATGGGAAAGATCAGCTGGACTTTGTTTTAAATAGCTAATTCTCTAATGGTGATTTGAATCTTTTTGCTAATAGAAAGGCAAGACAATTATTGCACAAATGTAAGATTCATAGGAGCAGACATTTTTATCTGGTATGTTTACTACTGTATTCTCAGCTCTAAGAACAGTGCCTGACCCCTCTTAGGTACTATATTAATATATGTTGCCTAATGAATATAAATAAATCAAACAAGAATGATTTTCTTCTAATGTCAGTTTGACCTGTCTTGTTGCTTTGCTCAATCATCAACAGTGGCTAGTATTCCCTGAGAATGAGTCTTGGAAGATTTAATAGACATTATTCTCTGTATTTCCAAACACAGTAAATACAGTAAGTAAAGCCCCAAAGTAAGACTATCAAACAATTTAAATATAAAAATATGGTTAACTTATTCTACACGCCAAATGCTAACATCGAAAATAATAACACTATTATCGTTTAATATTTACCCTTTGCCAGCCCAAGCTGAGTGTTTTATTCATATGCCTTTTGAATCCTGACAATGTGTTCAATGCTACCATGTGACAGGTAGTAAGAGTCTCATCCTTTAAATGAAAAAGCTTAGATTTATAAGGGCTATGATTTGGTGAACCCAGGATTCATATCCTCATCTGTCTTGTCTCCAAAGTACAACCTCTTAGGCACAAAGGTGTAGCACTTTGGTGTAACACCTCAAACGAGGAATCCAAGATTTCATTCTTGAATCAGAAAATCTCTCATGACTTGGGCTCAGGTTGGTCTAGCTTTGAATGTCTACTAGGTCACTTTCCTTTGAGTGACAGTACACAAATTATTTAACATCTCTGAGCCTCAGTTTCTTTATCTATCTGCAAGATATGTTTAATTATCCTAACTCATGAGGATTTTATTAGAATTATAAAGATGGGACATTCTTGTGAAGCTTGCCTAGTATATAATTAATGCTTATTTTGGAGATTCTGTGGCTCTACCCACAGAAGCACAATGAAGTAGTGTGTTAAATGATATTGTGAAACAAACTTGTAAAAATATGATCTAAGTAATTTCAACACTAAAAGCACTTATTGTTACATTTTTTTCCCCTTTTTGTTGGGTAAGGATGAAAACAGGCATTCGCTCCCAGCATTCTAGAGTAAACTACATGTCACTTTGTCAATACAGAGAATAGTGTCTATTAAATCTTCCAAGACTAATTCTTAGGGAATACAAGCCACTGTTGATGATTGAGCAACGGGAGGTCAAACTGATGTTAGAATAAAATCATTCTTGTTTCATTTATTTATAACTTTATTTTCAGGGCCCAAGGAGAGCACTGAAAAGTAAAAAAGAGAACATTGCTTGCTAATTACTTTTTATTAACTCCTAATTACTAGATGTATTTGTTTATTAAACTTATATTTTAAGATCACAGACATTTTCTTTCATTGCTTCATTTTCCTAAATTACAGGTGAGCATGAGGCATCCTCAGGGATCATCTTCCCTGTTATACTTGTAGTGAAGGGCATTTTTAATGACTTAAGCCTTTCCCTTTTTTTCTGAGAATTATTATATACCAAAGTAGATTAGCTTAAAATGAATATAATGTGTAAGCCAGTGTCTGTTTGAGTTCCTCATCTCCTTGAAGGCTTCCACCTGAAAGAGGGCAAGTCACAAAGGGCAGGAAAATCATACAGGAGAAAGATTGAGAGAAAGAACAAAAGGAATTAAGACTGAATTATAGTATAATCCTTTACTTTATTTTAGAAATTATTAGCTTGCAGACAGCTGTCAAAAAAAAAGTGAAGTCTTCATAGCACGGCTAGAAATTGAAACACTAATGGGCAGAGTAAGGCATAGTACTGTAGAACTGCCAGGTGACAATTTTAAAATAGTGTGTGGGACTGAACCAAACAGGTGTAAAACTAAAGTTCAGGTGAGACGAAGAAGTGTGTTCTGGATTCGATTGAGAAGACAGGAGGGTAGTTCTGAAAACAATTTCAGAGAGCAAGTTGGACTCATGCAATTGTTTTCAACTTTGGCTGGCCATGATAATCACTTGGGAAGCTTTTGAATATCCTGTTGCCTAGGGTGCCCTCCCAGGCCATCGAAGTAAGAATCTCTGAGAATGGGATTTGGGCATCCATATTTCCTCATGCTCTCAGTGATTCAAATGAGCCGCCGAGGATGGGGATCATTAGAGTAAGGAGGCAGATTTAGTATATAAGTCTTCCCCATCATTTTGAATTACACAGAAATCTTAGTAAGCAAAGTCATTGTTTTTCAAAGGGACAGTATTAAACCAAGCACATTTTCTCTATGAATTTGCTGACTGAATTTCCTGACAACTGTCCATTGTCAGAGCAGGTGACAATGCTATGGGTAAGAATTGAATTGCAGCTCCGACTGAGTTTTCTGAATGGCAGACTTATAAATCAGGAGCTGGCAGACCTCTGTGCTCCTGTACAGCTGTTGAAAATCGAGAAGACCTCTGGAGACCGTTCTTTTTCCAGCAGCCCAAGGAAACACTTGCCACTGGAACCAGCTGTCCCAAAGCATGAATGGATTAACCTCTGCCAGGGATCACAAGCAGTTGCTGAAATCAGCTGCTTGGTACAAGGTGAAGGAGAGGGTAGAGGAATACTTCTGTAGCCATTGTCAGTTCCTTGGGAAACCCCATGATGTGGGTGGCATGGAACACAAAAGGGTGAAAGCTTGTGAAACAATTGCTAACAAGTATCTGCAAATGGAATTGCTTATTAAGGAACACATACTTTTTGGCAAGAAATTACTAATGACTTTCCATTTACTTGGCAGAGTAAATAACCGGCATTTTAAAAAATTATGTCTTAAAATGTTAAAATATGTTTCAAATGTACAGGACTAGATTGTTGTTTTCTCATCCTTTGTTCCTTTTTAAAAAAAAATCTAGTCATTAACAATTAACAATTTTTCTTAGTATTTGTCAGGTTTGATAAACATGAGATAAGACTTTTTTTTTAAGCCACTTTAAACGAATGAATTCTTCTTTCATTCCAAATCGCAGTAGTTTACATATTTTAAAAATACATTTTTAGTGAGTTGGAAAGTACATTTAAAGGTGTTATCAAATTCTAGAGCTTAGGATATATATTTCAACTTATCTGGCACTTAGTGAATGTTGCCAATTAGCTTCAAAATCCAGAAGGCATCAAGGTCCTATGCCTATTTTAACACTTAATTTTTATCTGTTACCCCAAGGTAATATTCTTACTTTGCTCCATGCGTTTTTAGATTTCTATGCCTCAAATGTCTTGTGGCCCGATTTAGCTTATTATCATTTTACTTCAATATATGGTAGATTAACAAACACAGCTGTAGTACAAAGTATAAACAAATGGTAGTTTGAAGTAATTCTGTAAAAATTTCATGCAGTTTTGTGGTTTAGGGTCCATAGATTTAAAATCAAAACAATTAAGTTTTTCTACCTGAAAGTCTCAGATGTATTGGTAAGACTGCAAATATAGTATTTTTTACTCCATCACCAAAGTCTTTTTGAAATCCATTTTTTCCTCAGGGTGAAATTTATTTCTCATACAATTTTTATAAGGTTGCTCAAGAGGGATCATATACGTACAAATATACCTTTGGAGTCTAGAAAGATGGAATTAAGAAGAAGTTGGAGAACTGGAAAAAGTTCAAAGCAGTGCTGTGTAGATAGGCAAAAGGTGGAAATTGAAACACACACACATGGAACAAGGGAGAAAATAGGAATAAATTAGTAAAGGCAATTTATATTACAAATCACATGAAAATAAATACTAACACTTAGAAGTAGCCACTTTCAGCTGAATCTATGTTTTTGAAAGACATCATTAGAAATCTGTTTTTCTACATTTTTTATTTCTGTTTTCCTCTGTAGTCCTTCATTTCTGGGCAGGATCTCATAAGTGATGATAAAGGTCATGGGAAGATCCATGCTTACAAAGTACCAGCTTAGCCATCGCAGAGGAAAGGACCTCTTTCATATATATCTAGTCTAGGGGTTGAATTTCACTGGATAAAATTACATCAAATGCCTTTCTCTGAGCTGAACTGTGCAGGAAATCTACAATATACCACATGCCCACTCCTAAATCTGGAAAAGGATTGTCATTACTACCTGAGTTACATGGACTGAAAGTGGAGGAAGAGTTGTAACTGAAAAGAAAATCTATGAGGCAGTGACAGGAACACACACATGTATGCCGTGTGTGAGCCTTATATCATTCAGCTTCCTAGGTGGTATCCTCAAGATAGAATAATCCAAAGAATGTCTGATAAAAGACTATTCAATTAATAAAAGTTTGGCTAGGGAATGGAAAGGATACAAATAATAGGAACTAAAGGAGACAACAGTTATCAGAATCTGAAAGAATAGAGTCTTTTAGAAATGGCCACCTTGAGAGGAACAATGGTCTTTTGTCATGGAACAGAGCCAGTCCAAGGCAACCGGCAAGGAGGATGCCAGGGAAAAAATACTCTAATCTCATCCTCCTCATTCCCTCTGATTTCTGCCGGGGTCCCCATTGACGAAACCCAACAGCAAGCCAGATGACAAGGGAGCTTGCAGAACATGGTAAAATAATGGAGAGAGTGAATCTGCTTGGGCAAATAGAAGGTATCCAGCACATAGTCACTGCAAAAGATAGATTACAATAGTATTCAGTTGTAAATGTGTGACGAAACCAATTCAATTATAGTAAATGTCATGAGAATGAAGATATCTGCATGACTTAATGGAAATCTATCCTCAACTCCATATAACCTCTAGTCCCAACATTTATTTATCTCTATATTTTTCTTCATAGCCAAGTTTCTTGAAAGAATAGTCAAGATACCATTCTCCTACTTTCTCTTAGGCCATTTACTCCATAATTTCACGTTGGCTTTTGCTCTCAATACTTTACAGCAGTGGTTTTCCAAATGTGGTCCCAGATCAGCAGCATGAACACTACCTGGTCATATGGTTTGGCTCTGTGTCCCCACCCAAATCTCATCTCAATTTGTAATCCCCATAATCCCCACCCATCAAAGGAGGGACCAAGCAGGAGGTGATTGGATCATGGGCATGTTTTCTCCCATGTTGTTCTTGTGATAGTGAGTGAGTTATCATGAGATCTGATGGTTTTATAAGGCAGTTTTCCCTGCTCTTTCTCGTGCTCTCACCTGCCTCTTCTCCTTCTGCTATGATTGTAAGTTTCCTGAGGCCTCCCCAGCCATGCAGAACTGTAAGTCAATTAAGCCACTTTTCTTTATAAATTATCCAGTCTCAGGTATGTCTTTATAGCAGTGTGAAAACAAACTATTACACTCGAGAATGTTAAAAATGCAAGTTCAACTGTTCCTTTCCAAGAACTGGTGGACCAAAAACTCTGAGAAGCTGAAGCCCAGAAATTTGTGTTTTAGCAAGCCCTCCAGGCAATTCTGAAGCACAATAACATTTGAGAATCATTGAATTGCAGAATTTCAGAAACTTATATTTAAAAGATTACCAATAAGCTCTACCATGTTAGACTCTCTGAGTGGTTTTCTGTTCTCATCTTTCTTGACCTTTCCTTTGACTTTTGTGTGTGGTATTTAACATTGTCATCTCTTCTGCAGGGGGAATCATCCTCTCTGTGCTTTTATACGCCTTCTCACATCAGAAAATAATAATATTCATACTTTTGGAAATATTGGGACAAAAACCACTCCCAATGTCTTCACTCAACATATCCCAAATCTTTCTAATACTAGTAAGCATTTTGTTGCTAATAAGCAGAGCTAATGAAATAAAGGTCACTGTTCTTGTGTGAAATGCCCTTTCTTATTTTTTTATTTTTCTAATTGCCTGCTTGCAAACTTTATTGAATGCTTTTCACCAGGGCAGTGTGAGAAAGTGAAACCTATAATTTTTCAGCCATTGTGCCTACTAGTAGGAAGGGTAATATAATTCAAGGAGAAAATAAGAAGGGGCCCATTGTGGCCTCAAATACAGGCCAAGTTTTTCCAATCCACTTTTTCAACAAATGGTGCTGATATTTTGATCTTTATCTGATTCCTATTCTTTCAATTCAGAATCCCTGAAACTAAGGGAGAAGTACAGTTGTCATCCTAAATTCTCAACACAAGGTGCATCAGCTGGCAAACTATGAAAATAGATCCAGGACTGAGTTTTATATCAAAATATGGCATGGATCTATTAAACTTTCTAATGTAGCTGAAATGAAGAGCTTTAACAAGTGAATGCTTCTTGGTTCTTTGAAACTTGAAGTGAGCAGAAGCTTATATTTTTCCTGGAAGTCTACGTGAGTGTGGGTTCATGTTAACAGGCTTAGGTTATGTAGCTAAACACAAAAGTACAGTGAGCAAGTGAAGTTTTAAGCAAAAATTTGAGTGGTGTGCTTGAGTTGAGAACCACAGTAAGGTTTAATCAGGAAAAAGCATTCAACTTAGCAGTCATGTTGGGCATTTCAAAGCCTTCAAATGGAGTAAGTGGTAATCTGGTCATAAGTGCAAACATAATGTTTTTTTCCTGAGTTTTGAGGAACTTAAACTGGAGAGGCACTGTTATATATTCTAGGATTTGGTCATACATAGAATGAGTAAGATCATTGCTAGAACCAGGAAAGACTCTTACCAGGTAGAGCAGAATTTTCATGCACGCACTGTTGGGAGGCATCTCAGCCTGGAACATGAAGTACTGGACTAGAGTAAACATCTCCTGATCTGTAGAAGTTGAGACTTTTCATGACCTGGATGTTGGTAGAAGAAATCTGACAGAGCTTTCCTTGTGCCCACCTTCATTGTGTTTCTTTAGTGCTGCTAAATGAACCCTAATGGAAACAAGTCGAGTCCTGCTTAGAGGAAAATAAATGGTAGAGACAATGCCATTGGAATCATAAAGATTAACCAATAAAAAGGGAATTAAAAATGTAAAATATGAAAGTTTATTCTGAAGAAGCACATAGCACAAGTTACTGTTACTGCTTTTCATTGGACTTCTGTTTTTGCAGCTATAAAAACCTTGGACTTACAGAGTGGAAATTATTGATAGCCAACTGACCACTATCATAGAGAAGCTAAAACTAAAAATGTCTCTATCTTCTTATTTCTATCTAGCCTCCATATGCTACTAAATGCATGATCCTTGGCTGACGTCTGTGGTGAGGGCCTGAATAGTATTATGTTCTAAACTATGGTTATATTATTTTGCTAGTACTGCTGCTGTGGCACCTACAGACTTTTTGCTTCTCAATCATACGACTGACCAAGAAGTATTGTGATGATCCAGTGTGTCCTATCAATTCTTGAGCCCCTTTAAAGGAACCCAGTGTAAGACATTGCAGGTTACAGCTGCTGAAGGAACTCCCATTGACTTAAAACTCCAACCCAATTGAAAATCAGCATAATAAGACATAATGGAGAGATAAATTTTAAGTTTTCTTTAGGAATTTAATTTAGAAGCAAATTTATTCTGGGTATTAATTTTCCCTTAGCAATTTGATAATTAGAGGGTGTTCTGAATTTGCATATTTGGGTCATGTTTTCACTGCTGGCATTGTGCTATCTGGAACATTTTTATACTATAATTTGACTGAATATGTAATTCCTTCTAAATTTTGAATAAATACAATTTGAGATATGGAATAGAATAGAAAAAACTTAGCATTCAGAATAGTAGATCGATTTTTTAATATAGTCTTCTTTTCACCCATTTCAGATCATTCTGGGAACAAAATATGAATTGCCCACCATGGTTCAAAGAGGATAATGGTGAGTGGTGGATGGTGACAGGGAGTGAATTCACAATGATGAGAACAGGACTGACCTTGCAAATTGTAGCTTTTCTCTCCTGTTTACCATAGGTTTAACTATCAAGCCAAGGTGTCATGAGATGAAAAGCTGGGTAGAGTAAGGGAATTATTTTCTGACACTCCTCACATTCTACCTTCAACTCCTAAGGTAGGAACCTCTCCAATTGCCTCACTCACTGCCCCAAAAGAAGAAAGATAGATATTGGTGAGAGCCTGCCCTCTCTTGGTGAGAGTTAATGTGATAAAAATCTCTTTATGAACTTTCTCCTTTAAAAACTCCATATTCTTGTGGCTACTCCATGCTCTTCCAACATTAATTCCATTGCATTTTAGTATCTGTCACCAGCTCCACTCCTATCATGTATCACCTCAGTGGGTTGTTCTCCAGGGCCCCATCTTTGGTCCTTTTAGTGTTTTTCTAAAATGCAAATGGAGACATATCACTCTCAGCTTTCAATGGATTCCTTTAGCTTGCAGAGTAAACTCTGAATTCTTTAGCTAAGTCTTTATGGCTTTTTCTAAATACATGAGGAGAGACATGATCAAATTTATAGATCTGAAATATTACTTTGTTAGCAATGTGGGTAAACTAATAGGTACCCGGTAAATATTTGTTGAATGAATGAAGGAAAGAAGGAATAAGGATATGAGACCTGGCTGAAGAATTTTTTGGAAAGAGGGAAGAGATACCTAAAAGATAATAAGAAGGTAAAATCTGCAGCAAAACTGACTAACTAAATAGAGGTGGGAGATTAGAGGAGGAAAGTGATATCCAGATTTTTGTTTAGTTTGTGATATTATTTTTCAAGAGAAAGAATGATAAGAATAAATAATTTAAAGGAAGAATTCATGAGTTCAGTTTTAGAAATACTGGTTTTGAGTTTTCAGCCGTAACACAAAATGAATTATTTGCTCCATCAATTTGAAAGCATTTACCTGAACACACAATGGTATTTATGCTTTCTCTGTATCTGTCACACTTGTTCTGGCTGCCTTGAGTGCACTTCCAGACTTCTGCTCCTGATACTTTTTCACTCTTTGAAGCTTACTTTAAGCATCCTCTTTTTTAGAGAGGAGCCATGCTCCTTCTATCACTCCACAGTCAAATTAGACCCATTCATTGATGTGTCCTTCAATCCACATTTATTCTACTCAATATATAATTATTAAGTACCTACAATGTGATACACACTGACCTTGCTCTGTTCCCCCACTTCTAAAATAATATTTAATGCATTACACTATAATAATTGACTTATAATATTTCTCCTCCATATACTATAAGCTCTTTGATTACAGGTACATTGTCTTATTTAATTTTCCTAGAAGCTAGCCCATTATTAGGCACACAAAAATTGATGGAGGTTGCTTAGAAAATGATTGTGGGTCAGTCATTGCAGCTCACACCTATAATCCCAGTACTTTGGGAGGCCAAGGAGGGCAGATCTCTTGAGCCCAGGAGTTCGTGACCAGCCTGAACATCATACTGGGACCCTGTCTCAACAAGAAGAAAAGAGAAAGTAAGAAAGGAAGAAAAGAAGAAAAGAAGGGAGGGAGGGAGAAAGGAAGGAAGAGGTATTAGAATTCTCTACAGGGACAGAACTAATGGAATATATATATTATACAGGGGAGTTTATTAAACATTAACCCACGTGATCACAAGGTCCCGCAATAGGCTGCCTGCAGGCTGGGGAGCAAGGAGGCCAGTCCAAGTTCCAAAACTCAAGAACCTAGAGTCAACGTTCAAGGGCAGGAAGCATCCAGCACAGGAGAAAGATGTAGGTTGAGAGGCTAGGCCAGTCTCTCTTTTCACATTTTTCTGCCTGCTTTATATTCACTGGCAGCTGATTTTGTTACAGGTGAGTCTTTATTCTTAGAGCTCCCAAGATGGTGGCGGGCTGCTCTCAAGATGGTGGCGGCCACTCCTAAGATGGCAGCAAGCCTTTTGTTCTCTGACCTGGGATTCTTGGCCTCACAGATTCCAAGGAATGGAACCTTGGGCCATGTGGTGAGTGTTATAGCTCTATTAGAAGCCATGGGTCATGGAAGAGAACCGTGGAACCCAGTGACTACTGTTCAGCTTTATTAGGATGAACCCAGGTACTTAGCCACACAGGAACAATAGTGAGCCTCTAGCCTGGACAGGAATGGCAATGGGCACCACACTACATCAGAAGCTCAGCAGACACCGTGACAGATCCGGAGGGGTGGAAGTCAATGGTGGGTCTGCAACAGTGGTGAACAGCAGTGGTGGACGGTGAGTGAAAGCTCAGCTCAAGCTGGAACAAACACGGCCCAGAAGAGTGTGCAGTTGCAAGCGTTTATAGAGTGAAAACAGAGCTCCCATACAAGGGGAGGGGACCCAAAGGCAGCTTCCCACTCCCGGCTCAAATGCCTGGGGTTTATCTCCAATCATTGTCCCTCCCCCTGTGCTCTCAGGCAATAGATGATTTGATTATTTCTTTAACCTCCTGATTTTAGCCTAATGGGTATTTTAGTGAGCTCACTTTACTACCTGATTGGTCAGGTGTGAGCTGAATTACAAGCCCGGTGTTTAAAGGGGGGTGCAGTCACCTTCCCCAGATAGGCTTAGGAATTCTTAGTCAGCCTAGGAAATCCAGCTAGTCCTGTCTCTCAGTCCCCATTCTCAACAGGAAAACCCAAGTGCTGTTGGGGAGGTTGGCCGACAACCACTCTAACAGCTTCCTGCTGAATTTGGGGCATAGTAGGGGTTATGCAGTTGAGATTTCCTCGGGAGGGGTGCCTTTGATGTCATCAACATAGGAGCAAGGGTTGGCAGGCTGGTCCAGAGGTCCATGGTGGATCTTAGTCATGGACTGCATCTGGGGCTCCATTTGAAGAACGATTTATAGTTTTACAGCTTTGATTCTGGAAGAGACAAACTTAACAAGGAGGTTAAATATACGGGGATTGAAATGTATGGCCTGAAGTGCAGAGGGAGGCACTTCCAACAGTTAGTAGGGTTTTGGGATAAGGGCAAGCCAGTATAGGCTGGATGCGTTCCTCACTGAGGGCCCTGGTGCCTTTGGATAATTTTAGCCCTAAGTATTTAATCTGCTGTAAGCAGAGCTGAGCCTTTGGTTTGGAAACCTTGTAGTCACAGGTGGCGAGGAA
Organism: Gorilla gorilla gorilla; assembly: GCF_029281585.2. Lineage (NCBI taxonomy): Eukaryota > Metazoa > Chordata > Mammalia > Primates > Hominidae > Gorilla > Gorilla gorilla. The sequence continues at coordinate 82,698,765 of NC_073235.2, read as the reverse complement.
GTTTAAGAGCACTTGGGTGGTTTGATGGCACAAGGTTTCTGAACGGGTTGCTAAAAGTAAATCGTCCACATACTGAAGGACAAGAGTGTCCAAGTATGACAACTGGCTCAAGTCTTGGGCTAATGCCTGGCCAAATAGATGGGGGCTATCTGTGAACCCTTGGGGTAAAACAGTCTAGGTAAGTTGAGACGTTGGGTTCAGAGGATCTCAAAGGCAAACAAGAATTGAGAGTCAGGATGTACAGGGATACAGAAAAAGGCATCCTTAAGGTCCAGGACTGTTAACCACTCTGCTTCCTCTCGTATTTGGGAAAGCAGAGTATAAGGGTTAGGTACAGCTGAGTATAGAGGGACAACAGCCTCATTGATAATCCTGAGATCTTGCACTAACCTCCACTGTCTGTTTGGTTTCTGTACTCCTAAAAGTGGAGTACTGCGGGGGCTATTGCATGGTTTTACTAGGCCTTGGGCTTTTAGGTCCTTAATCTTTTGGAGTCCTTGTTGGGCCTCGGGTCTAAGGGGGTACTGCCTTTGGTAGGGAAAGGAGGCAGAATACTTTAGCTTAACTTGAACAGGATAGGCATTCTTCACTCATCCATTATTGGGGAAACCAGCCCCACACCACCCAGCGGGTACCCGGAGTCTGGAGGAGACAAAGGAGTTAGAAAGAGACAGAATAAGCGTTTAAAAGGCATGTCCAGGGAACCGGAGCTTTGGAGGCTTGCTCATGGCCCAGAACTCTTGGGCTCCGCCCAATTTATTGGTTTACAAGCTCTTTGTTCTTAGGGCAGATGGGAGGGGGAGGAAAGGATGAGGAAAAGGATTAATCAGTGAAGGAGAACTCATCAGTCATTTGATAAGATGTATAGCAGTGGGGTTTCTGTGAATTTCCTTGAGCAAAGGCATGTGTCTAAACTACTTTAGATCTTTAACTTATTGGGACTGAAATGGGTGGGAGCAGGTTTCAGGAGGAGCCAAGATGTTTGATTATACTCCACTGCTTCAAGGGAGTGTTATCTCCTTGAGCAACCTGTGGAATGCCACTGAGCAGTGATGCTCTCAGGGCATAAAGACATGAAGGCAATAAGGAGACTTTTCTCCACAGAGGCCACCCTTGGCTTCCCATGGGTGTCCCACACAGGGGAGACCAACTCAACTGGCACCCCAGAAACTCTCTTTCCCACAGTCCATATTGTCCTTCTGTTGCCCAGACTTCAGGATTAATTCCTTCCTCAAGTAGGGGACAAGAAACGTGTGTTCCTTCTTCTATGTTCAGGTGTATAATGTCCCCTGCTTTTGCTAGGATGTCTCTCCCTAACAAAGGAGTGGGGGTTTCAGGCATAATTAGAAAGGCATGTGAAAAGACTAAAGTTCCCCAGTCACAACTTAGTGGCTGGGAGAAGTATCTAGTGACTGCCTGTCCTAGGACCCCTCAGATAGTGACAGATCTGGAGGACAGTTGTCCAGGCCAGTAGAGTAAGACTGAGAAAGGCATGCCAGTGTCCAGGAGACAGTTAACCTCCTGGCCTTCAATGATCAAGCATACCCAGGGCTCTGTGAGGGTGATGACATGGGCTGGTGCTTGCTCTGGGCACCCTCAGTCCTGCTGCTGGATCATCTGGTTAGTGACTTCTGACTCAGAGGACCTTCATTGCCTGGGGGAGTGAGCCTTCCAGTGATTCCCTTGACATAAGGGGCATGGACGAGAGAGCAGCTTATTTCTATTTGGACAATCTTTTTTAAAGTGTCCTTGTAGACCACACTGGAAGCAAGCCCTATTATGCATTCGATTTGCCCAGCCTTTCCCTTTTCCAGAGTCTCCAAAGTCTGCTTGCTTAAGGGCCATGACTAAAGCGGTGCCCTTTTTTTTTTTTTTATCCCATTTGTCCAATTCTGCCTGCTCCTCCTGGTCTCTATTATAAAAAACTGAGGTTGCCAAGTTCAACAGGGTTTCTAAGTTTTGCTTCAGGCCTAAGGCAGACTTTTGAAGTTTTTTTTTAATGTCTGCAGCTGACTGAGTGATAAACTTATCCTTTAAGATTAGTTGGCCTTCAATAGAGTCAGGTGATAGAGAGGTATGCTTCCTCAATGCCTCCCTTAGTCTCTCCAGAAAGGCAGTAGGATTTTCTTCCTTTCCCTGTGTTATAGTGGACATCACTGAATAATTTATAGGCTTCATCCTAGTTTTCCTCAGTCCTTCTAGCACGTAAGTTATCAAATGTCTGCGGCACCAATCTCCATGTTCTGATTCTGCATCCCAGTGAGGGTCTACACTGGGGACTGCCTGCTGTCCTGTGGGGAATTGTTCTCTTTCCGCTGTTGTCATCCTATCATTGACCTGACTGAGATACCAGAGATCGCCAAACTCTCCGGCTGCAGTTACACTGGCACTTCTCTCATTTGGGGTTAGTGTCTGATCTAGCAGTAATATTATATCTCTCCATGTCAGATCGAAGGATTGTCCTAATCCTTGTAAAACATCAATATAGCCATCAGGGTTACCTGAGAATTCACCTAGGTCTACTTTAATTTGCTTCATGTCTGAGAGGGAAAAAGGTACATACACACTGACTGGGCCAAATTCTCCAGAATACATCTTAGGGGCCTTGGGAGGAATATGCTTGGGAGGAACATTTCCCATCTGAAAAAAGAACATAGGGATGCCAGCACCCCTAGTCATTTTCCTATGAGCATTAGTCCTAGAGCGTCCTCTATGGCCCTAATGCTTATTCCTTTCCAGGGTGCGTAACCACCCATGGACTTCTGCTTATCGGATTAGTTACGCTCACCAATGTAGCAGTCCTGGCACCTGTTTTCCTGCCTTTCTTGACCACAAAGAAAGGGGTCTGGGCTGCTGGATTATAGTGATCTTTTACCAGCATGCTCAACATTGCCCTTGCACTCAGGGGTGAGTCCTAGAGCTGGGCTGTATTCCTGAGTATTTCATAACAACCCAGCTGCCCCATCAAGATGCATTCCCATAAACAACAGTTCTTATGCAAATTCATTTCAGAGAGGGTGTAGGTAAGATTCTGAGTCAGGATTGAGAGAGTTTTTTGATTCTGTAAGTACTTTAAGCCTTGGCTGAGTGCAAACAGCTCGCACATTTGAGCGACCAATTATTAGGCAATTTTCCTAACTCTGCTTCTATAATAGTCTCCCTATCAATTACTGAATACCCACTGTGGTTTTTTCCCTCAATCACCTGGGAGGAACCATCTATCGTCCTGTCCTGAAGGGAGTTCTTCCTAGGTCTGGTAGGACCTTTGTATGGTAAGTAAGATTTAAATCCCCTGTTAGGAAATCTGCTGGGTTAAGGAAATTTTCTGTGGTTAATGTTAAATCATCTTTTTCTTTTTCTTTTATTATACTTTAAGTTCTAGGGTACATGTGCACAACATGCAGGTTTGTTACATATGTATACATGTGCCATGTTGGTGTGCTGAACCCATTAACTCATCATTTACATTACGTATATCTCCTAATGCTATCCATCCCCTCCCTGCACCCCATGACAGGCCCCGGTGTGTGATGTTCCCCACCCTGTGTCCAAGTGTTCCCATTGTTCAGTTCCCACCTATGAGTGAGAACATTTGGTGTTTGGTTTCCTGTCCTTGCGATAGTTTGCTGAGAATGATGGTTTCCAGTTTCATCCACATCCCTACAAAGGACATGAACTCATCCTTTTTATGGCTGCATAGTATTCCATGGTGTATATGTGCCACATTTTCTTAATCCAGTCTATCATTGATGGACATTTGGGTTGGTTCCAAGTCTTTGCTATTGTGAATAGTGCTGCAGTAAACATACGTGTGCATGTGTCTTTATAGCAGCATGATGTATAATCCCTTGGGTATGTACCCAGTAATGGGATGGTTGGATCAAATGGTATTTCTAGTTCTAGGTCCTTGAGGAATCACCACACTGTCTTCCACAATGGTTGAACCAGTTTACAGTCCCACCAACAGTGTAAAAGTGTTCCTATTTTTCCACATCCTCTCCAGCACCTGTTGTTTCCTGACTTTTTAATGATCACCATTCTAACTAGTGTGAGATGGTATCTCACTGTGGTTTTGATTTGCATTTCTCTGATGGCCAGTGATGATGATCATTTTTTCATGTGTCTGTTGGCTGCATAAATGTCTTCTTTTGAGAAATGCCTATTCGTATTTTGCCCACTTTTTGATGGGGTTTGATTTTTTCTTGTAAATTTATTTAAGTTATTTGTAGATTCTGGATATTAGCCCTTTGTCAGATGGGTAGATTGCAAAAATTTTCTCCCATTGTGTAGGTTGCCTGTTCACTCTGATGGTAGTTTCTTTTGCTGTGCAGAAGCCCTTTAGGTAATCAGATCCCATTTGTCAGTTTTGGCTTTTGTTGCCATTGCCTTTGGTGTTTTAGACATGAAGTCCTTGCCCATGCCTATGTCCTGAATGGTATTGCCTAGGTTTTCTTCTAGGGTTTTTATGGTTTTAGGTCTAACATTTAAGTCTTTAATCCATCTTCAATTAATTTTTGTATAAGGTATAAGGAAGGGAACCAGTTTCAGCTTTCTATATAAGGCTAGCCAGTTTTTCCCACACCATTTATTAAACAGGATATCCTTTCCCCATTTCTTGTTTTTGTCAGGTTTGTCAAAGCTCAGATGGTTGTAGATTTGTGGTATTATTTCTGAGGCCTCTGTTCTGTTCCATTGGTCTATATCTCTGTTTTGGTACCAGTACCATGCTGTTTTGGTTACTGTGGTCTTGTAGTAGAGTTTGAAGTCAGGTAGCGTGATGCCTCCAGCTTTGTTCTTTTGGCTTAGTATTGCCTTGGCAGTGCAGGCTCTTTTTTGGTTCCATATTAAGTTTAAAGTAGTTTTTTCCAATTCTGTGAAGAAAGTCATTGGTAGCTTGATGGGGAAATCATCTTTTTCTAACAGAATAGCCGTATACTTTAAGATTTTTGAGTTAGTAAGCTACCTTTTTGCTTTTTTGACTTAGGATAGCTCTGAACTGGTGAGGTGTGCTCACAATGAGGTTTCCTCTAAAGGTTATTTTTCTACTTTCTTCTGTTAGCTAAGCAGCTGCTGCTACCAACTAAATGCATTTGGGCCATCCACGGGTTACTGGGTTAAGGATTTTTGATAGGAAGGCTATGGGTTGTCAGTGGTCTCAGTGTTTTCAGGCTATGCCCTTGTTTACACTGACAACAAGGTAGTATTGGAGTGCTATAGGGTCATGGAGAAGACTTTCAATTATCAATTATAGGTTTTAAATTTACCCTGGCCAATGCTGGGAGTTTGGGATGACAGCTTTCTCCCTCTAGTCAGCCCTCAGCTTCCCCAGGAAAATTGTGAAAGTGGAAGCTAGTTCCAAGCAGACCAACCCTCCCAACCCAGAAGTGTTGGGGGTTGTTAGAAAGTCTTTTCCCAGACAGCCTCACACCTGAGTCTTAAGTCTGGCTGCCATGCTAATTGTTTTTAACTGGCTGACGGGGGCCTGGTATTTCCTCTGATTCTAAGGAAGTATAGCACAGAATAGCAAGCAAAAGTAGTCCAATATTACTCACTGATTTGGAGAATCCCCATACCGGCCACCAAATCTTATGGGTGGGTCTTTGTTCTTAGAGCTCCCAAGATGGTGGCGGGCTGCTCCCAAGATGGTGGCAGCCGCTCCCAAGATTGTAGCAAGCCTGGGGTTCTCGGCCTCACGGATTCCAAGGAATGGAACCTTGGGCCATGTGGTGAGTGTTATAGCTCTATTAGAAGCCATGGGTCATGGAAGACAACCATGGAACCCAGCAACTAGTATTCAGCTCGATTAGTACAAACCCAGGTACTTACCCACACAGGAATAATGGCGAGCCTCTAGCCCAGACGGGAGTGGCAATTGGTGCCTTGCTGGATCAGAAGCGCAGTGGACACCCTGACGGACCCTGAGGGGTGGAAGTCAATGGCAGGTCTGCAACAGTGGCGAATGGCAGTGGTGGATGGTGTGCGAAAGCTCAGCTCGAGCCAGAACAAACACGGCCAGAAGAGTGTGCAGTTGCAAGATTTAATAGAGTGAAAACAGAGCTCCCATACAAGGGGAGGGGACCCAAAGGGGGCTTCCCACTCCCGGCTTAAATGCCGGGGGTTTATATCCCAATCATTGTCCTTCCCCCTGTGCTCTCAGGCAATAGAGGATTTGATTATTTCTTTACCTCCTGTTTTTAGCCTAATTGGTATTTTAGTGTGCTTTCTTTACTACCTGATTGGTTGGGTGTGAGCTGAGTTACAAGCCCCGTGTTTAAAGGTGGGTGTAGTCACCTTCCCCAGCTAGGCTTAGGAATTCTTATTTGGCCTAGGAAATCCAGCTAGTCCTGTCTCTCAATTTGATTGTGCCCACCCAGATTAAGAGTGGGTCTGCCTTTTCCAGCCCACTGACTCAAATGTTAATCCATTTTGGCAACACCCTCGCAGACACACCCAAGATCAATACTTTGTATTCTTCAATCCAATCAAATTGATACTCAGTATTAACCATTGAAAGAAAGAAAAAAAGAAGAAAGAGAAAGAGAGAGAGAGAAGGAGAAAGAAAGAAAGAAAGAAAGAAAGAAAGAAAGAAAGAAAGAAAGAAAGAAAGAAAGAAAGAAAAGAAAGAAAGAGATTGTAAAGAAATGAATGCAAGAAACCTATTGATAGGTATAGATGTCAAACTCTGAACAGTGGTCCCTTTAAGAATCTGGTCCTTGTAGATTCTGCTCTTGAGAAAGATAAGAAATCAGACGTTACACAATGCCAAAGGTCAGAAGCCAAACTGTGCATCAGGCTTAAGGAAGCAGGCATTAGTGGGGCTGATAAGCTAACAAGACTTGCAAGAAACAGAGGAGAAATCCTTGTAATAAGCACCTCTCAAGTCAACTTCACAGTGTTAAGCAATTACCTGGAGCACATTTTATGTACCATTAAGAGTGAATTCATAAAGGAGTAGAACTCAATGAAATACTGCTGGCATTATCATTAGTAGGTCTTTATGGAGTTGTGAATAAATCTTCCGTTATCTTAAAGTTTATTACAACTTTCTTATAACTGTAATTCCATAACCTTCTTTGGCTACTAAATACTACCCTGTCTTGAAAATTCTTACAGCATTACTCCTTCAAAATCAAGTTACAATTCATCCCACATTTTCCAGAAATAAAAAAAAGTTACACAAAAATTGTCTTTTGTTTTCACACTTAATAAGTTGTCTAAGTTTGTCCAACAAGATCGAGATTCCTTTGTTATCAATGATTTTTAAACTTGTCTAAACTAACTTTAAATGTTTTCTTTTGTTTAAATAAGAGATGTATGCTCATTCATTAGCATTTCTTTATAACACGTATTCTTAAAGCCTGATTTGTTTGCTTGAACATATAGCTATTAAAGGGGATATTTAAAATATTACATATGTTTGCAGGCAAAATTGCAAACACATAGTATTATAAAATAGTAAAATTTAGCTTTTAAGAATAAGTTTAAATTGGATGCGTAAGTCATTAAAACATAAAATATGCCAAAAGGCCATAGGACTTTATCATTAGTAGGTCTTTATTGAGTTTGGAATTAATCTTCCATTATCTTAAAGTATATCACAACTTTATTATAACTGTAATTTCATAACCTTCTTTGGCTACTAGATATTACCCTGTCTTATAAATGGTCTCTGGATCAGAGGGATTTGAAGAGCTACAGATAAATAAGAAAAACTTGTAGAATATGATTGGTTATAAGGGGAGAAGAAAAATTTCTAGTTTGGTTGACTATACAAATAGAAAAACCACTGATTAACAGGAAAATAAAAATGAGAAAGAAACAAATTTATCAAAAAGCAAATGAGTTTGGCCTCAAAGATATTGAATATATTGTTGCAGTGGAATATCAAAAATGACAGTGCACAATTATCCAGAACTTATAGATGTGACAGTAGAATTTAAGGAGATAATGAATGAAATAAAAATCATACATGAGAGTCTTTTACATAGGATGAGAATGTATAATACAGTTAAGAACTCATGGAGTAGAGATTTAGAGCAAGAAGGCAGAAATAATTGGAGCAAATGAAGGAGAAGCAATCAGAAACAGAAGAAATGTGGCCAAGATGGCATTGAGACAGTGCAGAGTTCACTCAGCTAGGTACAGAGTAAGAGGCCATCAAACATGTGGATGATGGTGGAGGTTCTCAGCTCAGTCTGAGGCATGGTTGTTACAGAACACAACACATTCCTCTCTGGAGTCAAAAACATTAATAGAGGTGACCCCTCAGACTTTTTATTCTGTTTTTTATGTGCCACCTCTACTTGTGATAAACAGTAAAAAAAATCCACTCCCCAAAACACTCCACCACAAATAACCACATTCAAAATCATGAGCTTTTATCATTGCCAAAGTTACCCTTCAACCTTCAAATAAAAACCGTCTTGCTTAATCAAGGACTTCCCTTGCTTTAAGGGAGAAAGAAGGGTGTATTCATCAGAATAGGCAAAGAGACTGTAACAACCCCCAAAACCTAAATGGATTAAAAAACAAAAGTTTATCTTCCCCTCACAAAGTCTTTGTAGTTTGAATAACTCTTCAAGGAAAGTGTCCTCTGTGCAGTCACTCAGCAATTGAAGAAACTTTGATCTTATGACACCATGGTTTTAACATGTGGTCTATGTGCTCACCCCTGGAAGAATAAAAAGAAACTGGAAGATTACACAAGGGGTGTGGAGGTTTTATTCTGTGTTAACTTGACCAATCTGAAAATGTTTCCCAAAATCCCTTTACCTTAAGTTTCCCCTATTAGAGGTGGCCAAAAAAGAAATTCTTACAAGATTTGGAAAGCAAAAGTGAGATAGCAGTGATTATATTCTGAAAGTTATCCTGGCTAGAGATAGCGAGAGACAGATGCAGAGCTATCATCAGATTCTACCTTGTTTTTTGCTCTCTGCACACTAAGAGATAAACACAGAGGTGTAGTACATTTTAGCTTATTCTTGCTCAACCTCACTCCCTGTCCAGCTCTTTTTCCTTACTGCCAGCCTTTCTAATCAACAATAAGATCAAACCCACCCCCAGACACAGAGGCAACAGCTATCTATAGATTTCTCCAGCAGTTTTCCTTCACTGTCTCACACTGGCAGGCAAATGTATTCCCTGACAACCCCCAATTTATTCACCTGTGCCAGTGGCTCAGAAGTTCTGGTTAGTGACTTTTCATTGATTCTTAAATATTCCTTTTACACTCTTATTTCTCTAACATTTCCTACAATTGTGCAAATTCTTAACTAACAATAAATCCTTTGTCCCATAATGCTGATAGTGGTTCTGCTTTCCTGATGGAGGCTAACTACTACAATTATTGGTACCAAGAGTAGTTCCAGGGCAACAGACCCAAATACCACTATAGACCACTAGTCAGCCATAATATAGACAGGCTTATGGAGGTAAAGTCATTAATGAAGTTTTGAAAAGCATCTGTCTCATCAACATGTCCCTAAAATCAACCCATATTTCTTTGCCTGCTTCTGGCATGCATTATAGGTAAAGACATAATAAACAACTAGCAGAATCTCCACATTTGTTTCCTAACTCATAAAATAGAACTAGAATGGTGAGGAAAATCAACTAGAAACCTCTAGAACTACCTCTACCAATCAGATTAATAAAGGCAGTTCTTCATTCCTTGGGGAAATTTCAGGTATAAGTGCCAACATTAAGGACTCGAAGGATACAGAGAGGGTGATTCCTACCACATGTCTATTCAACTTGCATATCTGGCTTTTGTACAGAACAGAGGGATCCCAGAGAATGATAGTGTATTACTGTAAACTTAAACTGGTAATGATGCATACTGTAGCTTCAGTTCCATATGTGATTTATTTACTAAGGCAAATCAATACATTCCTGGGCTCCTGAAATAATAATGCTGATCCTGTGAATGCTTTCATTTGATATACCACCACAAATCTACTTCGGAACTATCTGTATCAACTCTCACGTCCTATGTCATAATCTACCCTACAGGAACCTTCTTTGATCATCTCTCCATTATGCAAGACATCCTGATGTCTACATTAATAATGTCAGGCTGATTAGATTTGGTGAGCAGGAAGCAGTAATTACTTTAAACACCTCGGTATGATGCTCATATTCAAAAAAATTTCGGAAAAGTTTCTATGGGTCCAATGGTCAGGACCATGTTATTATATCTTTTCCAAGGTAAAGAGAAAGCTGCTAAATTTGGTCCTTCCTAACATCAAGAAAGAGACTAAGCCTGGTGGGCCTCTTTGGATTTTGAAGGCAACATATACCTCATTTGGGCATACTACTCTGACTCAATTATTGAGTAATCCAAGAGACTGCTATCTTTGAGTGGAATTCAAACGAGAGAAAAATGTGTAAAAGCTCCAGCTTTCCATGTAAGCTGTTCTGCCACTTAGGCCTTATAATTCAGCAGACCTGTGATTGAAGTGTTTATGCTTTACAATGGAAATTTTTTAGCACTAATGAAAATTTTTTTTAAGTACAGAACTTTAAGATTTAGAAGCTAAACTTCACCATCCTTTGTGGATATTGCTCACTTTTGAGAAATAGCATTTGAACTATGTTGGATCCTAGTAGAGAATAGATACTTAACAATGGACCACCAAATTATCTTGAAAATTAAATTGACTGTCAAGAACTAATTTTGGATTTAACCACCCCATAAAATTGGGAGTGAACAGTACAACTCCATCATCAACACCAGCAATTCCTAAAAGCACAAGTAAGACGCATGAGTAAATAATTCAGCTTTCCATTGCTCCCCTTACATTTCCTCTACTCTATCAGCCCACAGCTGTGTGAGTATTTTTAATCAGTTGACTGAAGAGAAGAAAGATGTGGCAATGGTTTACAAATGGTTCCACATAGTACTCTGGCACTTTCTAAAAGTGCTACTTTTAGCACTACTACTCAGGGAAAATCCCCCCAGAAGCTATAACTCTGAGCAGTGCACGTGGGATTTTTTTATTTTGTCTAATAAGAGATGAACAGAGAGATTACAAGGTCAGGAGTTCGAGACCAGCATGGCCAACATGGTAATACCCCATCTCTACTACAAATACAAAAAAATTAGCTGGACATGGTGGCACATGCTTGTAATCCCAGCTACTCAGGAGGCTGAGGCAGGAGAATCTCTTCAACCCAGGAGGCGGAGGTTGCAGTAAGCCAAGATCATGCCACTGCACTCCAGCCCAGGTGACAAGGGCGAGACTCCATCTCAAAAAAAAAAAAAAAAAAAAAAGAGAGAGAGATGGCCAGAGATATAGATCTATGCTGATTCTTAAGCAAAGGCTGACAATTGTTAGATAGTCAGGGACTTGGAGGAACATGATTAAATTTGGTAAAAAGTAGTTTTGGAGAAGAAGAATGTGGATCAACCTCTGAGAAATGGACACAGAGTGTTAGGATATTTGTGTCCCATATTAATGCTCACTGAAGACCTCCAGCAGAGGAGATTTTAATAATCAGGTAGACAACCTTTCTCAGTCTATAAATGTCAGTCAGCCTGTTTCCTCAGCCACTTGTGACATTTCTGTACCAGCTCACTAATAAGATAGTTACAGTAGTAAAAATAAAAGGCATTCATGAGCTCAGCAACATATACTTCTACTCACAAAGGCCACTCTGTCAACAGCCACTGCTGAGTCTCAGCCTGAGAACAACAGAGATTAACACAGAGTTCCAACATGGTATACCACTCTCCAGGGTAATCAGCCACCTCATAGCAGTTTGATTACATTGAAAAATTTCTTTCAATGAATGGGCCGCAATATTTTCTCACTTGATAAGATATCTTTTATGAATGCAGGTTTGCCATTCAAGTCCACAAGGCTGTAGTAAAAACTACCACCATCTGTAAACTTAGAGAATGCTTTATTCACTAACATGATGTATCATATAGCTTTGCTTCTGCCCAAGGAACTTGTTTTACAGTAAGTAAAGAGCAACAATTATTTTTTGCTTATTGAATTTACTGATCCTACCATGTTTCCTGGAATAAATTTTTAAGACTCAAACACAATGCCAACTGAATGGTCACACTTGATGGAGTGCTGCAATGTCATTCAGCATATAGTATATGCTCTGAATCAATGACCAATATATGATGCTGGGTTTTTTTTGCCTATTAGTCAAGATTCATTGGTTAGGGAAGCAGGAAATAGAAAATGAAGTAGCTTCTCTCCCTGTTACTCTTAATTATCCAATAGCAAAATTTTTGCTTCCTGTCCTCACAATTTGGGATCTGCTATTTTAGAGATCTTCATACCCTAGGAAGTAATGCCTCCAATAGGGCAGTCATTAAACCTTAAAGTTCCAAAACGATCTCCTTTGACTCCTTGTCTCACATCCAAGACACACTGATGTGAAAGGTAGGCTCCCACAGCCTTGGGCAGCTCTGCCACTGTGGCTTTGCAGGGTACAACCTCACTCCCAACTGCTTTCAGAGGCTCACATTGACTGCCTGTTGCTTTTCCAGGCACACAGTTCAAGCTGTCAGTAGATCTACCATTCTAGGGCCTGGAGGAGACTGGCCCTCTTCTCACAGCTCCACTAAGCAGTGCTTCAGTGGGGACTCTATGTGGGGACTCCAACACCACATTTCCCTTCCATACTTCCCTAGCAGATGTTCTCCATGAGGGCTCTGCTTCTGCAGCAAACTTCTGCCTGGACATCCAAGTATTTCCATACATCCTCTAAAATCTAAGTGGAGTTTCCCAAACGTCAATTCTTGATTTCTGTGCACCCACACGCCCAAAACCACATGTAAGCTACCAAGGCTCAGGATTTGTACTCTCCGAAGCAATGGCCTGTAATGTATGTTGGCCCCTTTTAGCCAGTGCTAGAGTTGAAGCAGCTGGGACACATGGCACCATGTCCTAAGGCTGCATAGAGCAGGGGGGCTCTAAGCTTGGACAACAAAACTGTATTTCCCTCCTAGGCCTCCAGGCCTGTGTTGAGAGAAGCTACTATGAAGGTTTCTGACGTGACCTGGAGACAATTTCCCCTATTGTCTTGGTGATTAACATTTGGTTCCTCATTACTTATCTAAATTTCTGCATTGAGCTTCATTTTTTTCCTCAGAAAAATGGATTTTTGTTTTCTACTGCATCATTGGGCTGCAAATTTTCCACATTTTTTTTTGCTCTGCTTCCTGTTGAACTTTTTGCTGCTTAGAAATTTCTTTTGCCAGATACCCTAAATGATCTCTTTTAAGTTCAAATTTCCACAGATCTCTAGGGCAGGGGCAAAATGTCACCAGTCTCTCTTTGCCAAAACATAGCAAGAGCCGCCTTTATTCCAGTTCTCAACAAGTTTCTCATCTCCACCTGAGACCATATCAGCCTGAACTTCATTGACCATATAACTATCAGCATTATGGTCAAAGCCATTCAACATGCCTTTAGGAAGTTTCAAACTTTCCCGCATGTTCCTGTCTTCTGAGCCCTCCAAGTCTCTAGGAAGTTCCAAACTTTCCCACATTTTCATGTTTTCTTCTGAGCCCTGCAAACTATTCCCACCTCTGCCTATTACCCAGTTCCAAATTCGCTTCCACATTTTCAGGTATCTTTACAGCAATGTCCCACTCTCTGCAGTACCAATTTACTGTATTAGTTGGTTCTCACACTTTTAATAAAGACATACTCGAGACTGAGTAATTTATAAAGGAAAGAAGTTTAATTGACTCACAGTTCAGCGTGGCTGGGGAGGCCTCAGGAAACTTATAATCTCGGCAGAAGGGGAAGCAAGCACTTTCTTCTTCACATGGCAGCAAGAGAGAGAACTGCTGAGCAAAGGGGGAAAGGCCCCTTATAAAACTATCAGATTTTATGAGAACTCACTATCAGAAGAACAGAATGAGGGTAACTGCCCCCATGGTCAATTACCTCCTACCAGGTCCCTCCCACAACATGTGGGGATTATGGGAATTAAATTCAAGATGAGATTTGGGTGGGGACACAGCCAAACCATATCACTCATATATTTTTACAGTAAAAAAGTTAATGGAACACTATAAGAACTTGAAATTGTCAGTACTATTAATGGCATAGATACCAGGAATTCAGTTTTGGGACACTCTACAAGTCAAGAAACCATGATCAGCTAAGTTGCTTGCTGAGGACAAAGGGAATATGGAATAGGTATTAAAAGAAGCAAGTAATATCAGCTACAACCATGAGACTATTTACAAAAATTAAAACTACAGTAGTTGTATTTCCTCTTTACTTATACATAAATATATTTGTGTGTATATATCCATATAAACATATATCCAAGACAGGAGAAAATAACAAAGAGATAGATTAGTTAATACAAGATACAGAGATTTGTGTATATATATGCATATTGACCATTCTTTTTTACAATCTAACATAATATGTGTTAATAGTGATTAACCTAATATGTCAATATTTAAGTTATTAGAAGATATGAAAGCAAGAATGTGACCAATCTAGGAATGGAATAAACACCACCCACAGATGAATTAAATGACTATGGGACTTTGTATCCTCTTTTGGTGGGAAGTGAGTGAATTGGAGGAGGGAGTTAGCAGGTTTTCAGTTGCATGAGAGATAGGTGCATCATGTTAGGTAGAATCATGACTTACCTATTAGATGCAAATATGGATAAAAGAGATGTGAATGACACCAAGCTGACATGAGCTGGAGTGCGGTTGTTTTGTAGTTTATCAGCTTGTAGTTTATCAGCTTGTTTAACCTGGAACAATATTGCCCAGAATCCTCTTTCCCCATATGGTTCTCAGAGGTGGTCAAAAGATAATCCAATGTGATTTGGAAAGCAGAAATGAAGCAGCAGCCATTACTCTTTGAAGTTCATCCTAGTTAAAGGAAATAAGAAATATAAAGATCTTCCAGAAGATTTTCATTTTTCTTTAATCTTCTTGCTGTTGAGAGACAGACACAAACATACCAGTGGATTCAGCTTGTTATCACTCTCCACTCTGCATCCAGCTCTATTTCCAAATGCCACTGATGAATAGGATCCCCTATCCTTCAGCAGACATATAAACAGCAACCTTCCAAAGCCACCAGCTCTCCTTTACACTCCTATTCTAGCAGCTGCATATGTGTTGCTTCACTAATTTCCTGGCAAGCTCTAACTTGCTCACCCACGCCAATGCATCAGAGGAGCTGAGAAGTGACTGTTCTCCAGCTTCTCCTACAATTGTGCCAGAAGTTACCATTATAATAAATCCCTACTCTACAGTACTCTGAGTAGTTCTGCTTCCTTGATTTAGTCCTGACTGATACAGGAGTTTCTCAGGTCCCCAGCCACATAGAGACAGTCCATGGGCCAGAATAGTCCACAGTGCATTTACCTGCAAGGGGGCTGGGGAAGACTGAAGAACTGACAAGTGAGCAATGGTAATGTCAACCATTTATTTTTCATTTCTCAATGTTAATTTCTTATTTTAAAGAAAAAATAATAACCACGTACTCATTATTTTTAAAATTACCAGGAGTAAAAAAAAATTATATCTTATCAAAGTCTAGATGCTCCCTCTATCATCCTTCCAATAATCCCACTTAAGGGGGAGCCCTTTCTTTCATACACAGGGTATAGGACAAACTGTTAAGACTGAAGTTACATCGTGCTCATCTACAGAGGAGAATACAACTGAAAAGGTTAGTAAGAGGCAAAATCGCTTTTAATCAAAATTACTTTTAAAATAACAGTTTCAACATCCTTGTGGGGGGAAAAAAAGAACAGAAGTAAAAATAAGGACTAGATGGTGAGGAAACAGAGCAAAAGGCAGCCTGTTAAGAAGTGAACCAGTGGATGGAGGAGGAGAATGGTACAGCAACCTGAGAGAGTAATAAAATCCTTCAAAGGTTTTTCTGAGATAGGGAGGATATCAATATGTTTATAGAAAACAGAATGATGTTAATGAACTCAAACTAACAAAGTGGAACAGTAACCAATGTTTCAATAGCCAGAAAATATAGGACAAGACTAGAATCAAGAGCATAAGGACAGAGGGTACCTTACAAATAACAGACCCCACACTTCCTTGACCAATAAAGAAGAGGATAACAGAGGAGGAGAAATGGCAAAAAAAAAAAAAAAAAACAACCAAGAAAGGAGTACAGTTTCTCTCTTCCTTTCTTCTTCACTCTCTAACACACACTAACATCCCTAGTCAAGTTTTTTTAATAGCTAATAAATCGTTGACATAAAATCAAATTTTGAAAAGGAACACGTTTTACTCATATAGAGGTGAATCCTGGCTGAACCTAAATTAAGATTAGAAGTGTGAGGCCAACAGATGCTCTCTGCCTCTGCAACCACCATTTCCTGACTCACAAAGATGGAGGGAGAGGTGCATGGAACAAAAAGTGGCCTGTAAGAGGAATTTGGAGGATAGAGAGAAAAATGTTATAAATAGCACAGTATCTCATTACATTAACTGGAAAATTATAAACTAAATCCATGACTACATTGATTTAATTATAGTCATCAAACTTCTAAAAAAGGAAGAAGAAAGCATAATTAAGGAAAACATTAAAATGTAATCTAACCTTTAATATTCACTCTAGAAGCTCATAGTCTACTGGCAAGCTTATGGGGAAATAATAAAACTTAGCTTATTTAACTTTTGGTCCTCAGAACCTCCATAAGATCAATAACATTATTACACACTACTTCCTAATAGTAATAATAGTAAAAGCTGACATTAATAAGAACTTACTATGTGCTAGATATGTATTAGACTTACTGTTTTAACTATGTGTTAGAAAATACAGCTAAAAGCTATATTGATCTCATTTAATCCTCATAGTTCTAGAAGGAAAGCATTACTGTTATCTCCATTTCACAGATAAGAAAGTTGGAATTTAGTGATTTACCCAAGATCACACAGTAAGAAAGAAAACCTAAGCCCACGACTTTCTGACATTCCAAGTGCACAACCACTAATCTATGCCACTTTCTTACATTCATAGACCTCCAAAAATATCCAACTTTAAGCACTGGCTGTTTAAATATGTATTTCTCAGCAAAATTTTTTTTCTATATTTTACAGATTTTTCATGAATGCAAATATTTTATGAACCTCTACTTTAAAAAATGATTACTTTAGTTATTTTCTTGGTCCTGTTTTCTTTCAAAAAGACAGTCTCTGCAAACTATAGGTTTAATTTAAATTCAACCCAAGTTGAAAAGGGCTTGCCACTCTCCTGAGTCCTACTGTTCTTGGCGTGGAATTGCTGACCTAGTTCTAAAGAGACGGATAAATGCACATGGCTCAAATGTAGTTTTTGGGGGAAGAGGAAAGTTATGGTTCATGTCCCATTTACATAGAATGCTGACCTTTCAATGTAAACCACTTCTTATTGTAAACGTTTAACAAATAAAAATAATTGAGCTCATGCTTTACCAACAATGATCCATGCTGCTTTAACCTTGGTTTACTTCTATGTTATAATCTGAATACCCAACTTGAGTTCAGTCTTGGGGAATAGGGCATTGTTCCATGTTGTACAGGTAAAATATCAGACTTAATCCTATATACCTTTAATCTGGAAAATAAAATGTGTAGGTAGAAAACAGTGCTCTCAACTTACTCTAAATCTGATAAAAAGAGGGAAAAGCACACTATCTGATGTTAAGCATACAGATATAACAGTTGTATTGTCAGCACAGAGACATTCGTTCATATAATACAGTATCAGCAACACTTTAAAATGTTACTGATTAGAAGTATTGAAATTATAACCTGTATCACTTACAAGCTTCAAAATCAGAAAATGCCTTCAAGCTTGTTGTTTTATAGTATATATGAGGAAAAAATGTTTAAAGGAATATTGTAGACTTTAGAAATTGTTACCAAATATGGTATAAAACTCCAAAAGATAAATACTTAATTGTAAAGAAAATAATCAGAGTTAGAGTTGTGGTATAAATTAATTAAAAACAATGCCATCCAAGGTGATTAAGTATGAGCTAGAGGTTAAAAAGAAATAGATATCACAAGAAAAATATTCAGGGAAAAACATAAAAACCTATGCTTTAGAAAGGGTATATTTGATTATAAGAATCAGAAATCCTCTAAGTCTAGCTTAATGAAAATGGGCTTAACATAAAGGAAAACATGCAAATTCCAAGGGCATCCAAAGACAAGACATGAAGAACAGCCAGAACACAAGAATCCCAGAAATGGAAGGGAAAGGGCAGGCACTAAAGCATCTCTCTCTTTCTCCCATAAATCACCCATGATCAGCATCCTAGACTTGGACATGGCCCAGCGTGGCCACATTGTCTGCAGCTCTCATCTCAGGCTGTTGTTTAAGTACCTACTAGCATCTGATGATCACAATTCCCAGTTGCCTGAGCTGTGAATTGTTTGCTGCTGAGTTGAGTATTCATGCCAAAGATATGTCAGCTTCAACTGAAAGGCAATTTTATTATTTTATTTTATTTGTGTTAACTTTTATTTTAGGTTCAGGGGTACATCCGCAACTACGTTAAATGGATAAATTGTGTGTCATGGGAGTTGCGTGTACAGATTATTTCATTGCTCAGCTAAAAAGCATAGTTCCCAATAGGGTTTTCCAGTCCTTACCTTCCTCCCACCCTGTACCCTCAAGTAGGGCCCAGTAAAAAAGTTAATGGAACACAATAAGAACTCAAAATTATCAGTACTACTAACAGCATAGACACCAGGAATTCAGTTTTGGGACACTCTACAAGTCAAGAAACCATGATCAGCTAAATTGCTTGCTGAGGATGAAGGGAATATGGAATAGGTATTAAAAGAAGCAAGTAATAAATATCAGCTACGACCATGAGACTATTTACAAATTAAAACTACACTAGTTGTATTACCTCTTTACTTATATATAAATATATTTGTGCGTATATATCCATATAAACATTCTTTCTGTCCATGTGTACTCAATATTTAGCTCCCACTTAGTGGAGTTGAGGACATGCAGTATTTTGTTTTTTCTTCCTTTGTCAGCTTGCTTAGGGTAGTAACCTCCAGCTGCATCCACATTGCTTCCAAAGACATGACCTAGTTCTTTGTGTCTGTGTAGTGTTCCAAGGTGTAGATGTACCACATTTTCTTTATTCAGTCTACCATTGATGGGCATTCAGGTTGATAATATGTTTTTGCTATTGTGATAGTGCTGCAGTGAACACACGCATGCCTGTTTCTTTAGGGTAGAATGATTTATATTTCTTTGGGTATATACCCAATAATACGATCACTTGGTCAAAGAGTAGTTCTGTATTAAGTTATTTGAGAAAATACCAAACTGCTTTCCACAAGGGCTTCACTAATTTACATTTCCACCAGCAGTTTTAAGCATTCCCTTTTCTCCACAACCTCACTTTGTTATTTTTTGGTTGCCATTCTGATTGGTGTAAGATGGTATCTCATTGTGATTTTGATTCACAATTATCTAATGATTAGTGATGTTCAGAATTTTTTCATATGCTTGTTGGCCATGTGTATGTCTTCTTTTGAAAATTATCTGTTCATGTCCTTTGCCCACTTGTTAATGGGGTTGATTTTTGCTTATTAATTTGTTTAAGCTCCATGTAGATTCTGGATATTGTTGGATGAATAGTTTGCAAATATTTTCTCCCATTCTGTAGGTTGTCTATTTAATCTTTTGATAGTTTCTTTTGTGTACAAAAGCTCTTTAGTTTAAGTAGATCCCATTTGTCAATTCTTGTTTTTGTTACAATTGCTTTTGGAGTCTTCATCATGGAATCTTTGCCAGGGCCTTTTCCAGAATGGTATTTTCTAAGCTATATCCTAGAGTTTGCCTACTTGTAAGTTTTACATTTAATTCTTTAATAGATGTTGAGTTGATTTCTGTACACAGTGTAAGAAGGGGTCCAGTTTCAATCTTCTGTCTATGGCCATCCAATTATCCCAGCACCATTTATTAAATATGGAGTCCTTTTTCCATTGCTTGTTTTTGTTGACCTTGTCAAATATCACATGGTTGTAGGTGTGTAGCTTTATTTCTGGGCTCTTTTCTGTTCCATTGGTCTGTGTGTCTGTTTTTGTACCAGTAGCATACTGTTTTGGTTATGGTAGCTTTGTAGTATACTTTGTAGTATAGTATGAAGTCAAGTAATATAATGTCTCCAGCTTTGATCTCAGGATTTCTTTGGCTATTTTTATTCTTTTTGGTTCCATATTAATTTTAATATAGTATTTTCCAATTTTGTGAGGAATGTCATTGATAGTTTGATAGGAATAGTATTGAATCTGTAAATTGTTTTCATCAGTATGCCCATTTAACAATCTTGATTCTTCCTATCCGTGAGTATGAAATGTTTTTTCATTTGTTGGTATAATCTATTATTTCTTTCAGAAGTGTTTTATAATTCTTATTGTGGAGATCTTTCACCTCCCTAGTTAGCTGTATCCCTAGGTATTTTATTCATTTTGTGGCTATTTGAATGGGATGGCATTCTTGATTTGGCTCTCAGCTTGGATTTTGTTGGTGTAGAGAAATGCAACTGGTTTTTGTGCATTGATTTTTGTATACTGAAATTTTTCTGAAGTTATCAGATCTAGGAGCTTTTGGGCAGAAACTGGGATTTTTTAGGTATAGAATTATATCATCTGCAGACACAGATAATTTGACTTTCTTTCTCCCTATTTGTATGTCTTTTATTTCTTTCCCTTGCCTGATTGCTCTGGTTAGCACTTCCAGTATGTTGAATAGAAGTGGTGAGAGAAGGAATCCTTGTCTTGTTCTGGTTCTTAAGGGGAATATTTGCAGCTTTTTCTCGTTCAGTGTGATATTGGCTGTGGGTTTATCATAGATGGCTCTTATTATTTTGAGGTATGTTCCTTTAATGCCTGGTTTGTTGAAGGTTTTTAACCTAAAGGAATGTTGTGTTTTATCACAAGATTTTTCTGCATCTATTGTGATGATAATGTGGTTTTTTAGTTCTGTTTATGTGATGAATCACATTTATTGATTTGTGTATATTGAACCAAGCTTGCATCCCAAGAATAAAGCCTACTTGGTCATGATGGATTAGCTGTTTGATGTGCTGCTAGATTTGGTTTGTTGGATTTTTTTTTTTTTATGACTTTTCGCATCTATGTTCAACAAGAATATTGGCCTCAAATTTTCTTTTTTTTTTTTTTTTTTTCTGTATCTCTGCCAGATTTTGGTATCAGGATAACGCTGGGCTCATAGAATGAGTTAAGGAGGAGTCCCTCCTCCTCAATTATGGGAATGGTTTAAGCAGGCATCATACTAGCTCCTTTTTACACATCTGGTAAAATTCAGCTGTGAATCTGTCTGGTCCTGGGCTTTTTCTGGTTGGTAGGCTTTTTATTACTAATTCAATTTCAGAACTTTCTATTGGTCTGTTCAGGGTTTCAATTTCTTCTTGGCTTAATCTTGTGAGGTTGTATGTGTCTAGGAATTCATCAATTTCTTCCAGTTTTTCCAGGTTTTTTTTTTTTTTTTTTTTTGCATAGAGGCATTCATAAAAGTCTCTGAGGGTTTTTTATTCCTGTATGGTTAGTGATAATGTCCCCTTTGTCATTTCTGATTGTGTTTATTTGAATCTTCTTTTTTCTTTATTAGTCTAGCTACTGGTCTATCAATATTATTTATTCTTTCAAAAAACAAACTCCTGGATTTGTTGATCTTTTGTTTTTTCACATCTTAATTTCATTCAGTTTAGCTCTGATTTGAGTTATTTCATGTCTTCTGCTATTTTGGGGGTTGGTTTACTCTTGTTTTTCTAGATCCTGTAGGTACAATGTTAGGTTGTTAATTTGAGATATTTCTAACTTTTTGATATGAATGTTTAGCACTATAAACTTTTCTCAATACTGCTTTAGCTGTGTCCTAGAGATTCTGGTATGTTGTATCATTGTTCTCATCAGTTTCAAATAATTTCCTGATTTCTGCATTAATTTCTTTGGACAAAAGTTATTCAAGAACAGGTTGTTTAATTTCAATGTAATTGTATGATTTTGAAATATCTTCTTAGTATTGATTTCCATTTTTGTTGCACTGTGGTCCGAGAGTGTGGTTACTATTTCAGTTTTTTTGAATTTGCTAACAATTGTTTAATGGCTGATTGTGTGGTAGATTTTAGAGTATGTGCCATATGCAGATGAGAAAAATATATATTCTGTTGTTTTTCAGTAGAGAGTTCTGTCGATGTCTATTAGGTCCATTTAGTCAAGTGTTGAGTTCAGGTCTCAAATATGTTTGATAGTTTTCTGCCTCAATGATCTAATACAGTCAATGGGGTGTTGAAGTCTCCCACTATTATTGCATGGTTATCTAAGTCTCTTCATGGGTTTCTATTAACTTGCTTTATGAATGTAGGTGCTGCTGTGTTGGGTGTATACATACTAAAGATAGTTAGGTCTTCTTGTTGAATGGAACACTTTACCATTATGCAGTGCCCTTGTCCTTTTTGGTCATTGTTGGTTTTAAAGTCTGGTTTGGCTGGGCATGGTGACTCACACCTGTAATCCCAGCACTTAGGAAGGCCGAGACAGGCGTATCACCTGAGTTCATGAGTTCAAGACCAGCCTGGCCAACATGGTGAAATCTCATCTCTATTAAAAATACAATAATCAGCCAGGCATGGTGGTGCATGCCTGTAATCCCAGCTACTCAGGAGACTGAGACAGGAGAATCGCTTGGACCCAGGAGGTAGAGGTTGTAGTAAGGCAAGAGCGTGCCACTGCACTCTAGCCTGGGTGACAGAGTGAGACTTCAACTCAAAAAAAAAAAGTCTTTTTTTCTGAAATTGAATAGCAACCTGCACTTTTTCTGTTTTCCATTTGCTTGGTAGATTTTTCTCAATCTCTTTACTTTGAGCCTATGAGATGGATCTCTTGAAGACAGCATACAGTTGAGTCTTGCTCCTTTATCCAACTTAAAGGGCAATTTTAAAGGGAAACTTTTATAGTAAAAACAACCTTACAAAGTGTACATCTACCTCTGCCTATGAAAAGGACAACAGAAACAAAAAAGTAAGATGTAGGCATTAGGCTATACAGATGGTTCCCAACTTAGGATGGTTTGACTTACAATTTTGTTTACTTTTCAATGGTGTGAAAACCATGTGCATTCAATACGAACCATACTTTGAATTTTGAGTTTTGATCTTTTCCCAGGCTAGTGACATGGGTACAATACTCTCTCATGATGCTGGGTAGCAGGAGCCACAGCTCCCAGTTGGCCATGGGATCATGATGAACAACAATGCTCTACAGTGAACTATGTTGCTAGATGATTTTTGCCAACTGTAGGCTAATGTAAGTGTTCAGAGCACATTTAAGGTAAATGAGTCTAAGCTATAATGTTCAGTAGGGTAGGTGTATAAACACATTATTGACTTATAATATTTTCAACTGATGATGGTTTATCAGGATGTAATCCCATCATAAGTTAAAAAGCATCGGATCTGTACACTGAATATTTAAAGCTCAGATGAGAAAAATAGAAAACTTTTGTAGTGGTACATGGGGCTTGCCCAGATACAAGAAAAAAAAAAGGATTTCCCAAGACAATTTATTGATCAACTTTTTCCTGTTTCTAACACAGATAAAACATTTTATTTCATTTTTAGATTACTGCAAATTAAAAACAAGTGTTTAATAATGCTTTTGGTTTTGGCTTTTGAATCCAACAAAGTCTGCTTCAATAACATTTAATATTTAAATTAATAATTAAACTGGACACAGTGGCTCACACCTATAATCCCAGCACTTTGGGAGCTGAGGCAGGAGGACTGCTTGAAGCCAGAAGTTCAAGACCAGCCTAGGCAACAAAGTGAGACCACCATCTCTATAAAACATAAAACAAATTAGCTGGGCATGGTGGTACATGTACTCCGGAGGCTGAGGTGGAAGGATTGCTTGAGCCTGGGAGGTCAAGGCTACAGTGAGCCATGATTGTACCACTGCACTCCACCCTGAGTGACAGAATGAGAGCCTGTCTCATAAAAAATAATCAATTAATAACTAAATTTCACAGCTTCAACATGCACATTTTCAAATGCACAGGTTTCTGTATAACATGTAGAACACAAGATTCAGTCCAATATTTACAAAAATATTTACACAACAACCTGAGAACAGCATTTCAATTGTGGTTCAAGAAAACAAAATCTTAAGGTTTAATGCAATTTATATTAAATTGGGTTTTGCTTGATAGACCCATAAAATATTAGTTATTAATTAAAAATCAGGCCAGGCACAGTGGCTCACACCTGTAATCCCAGCACTTTGGGAGGCTGAGGAGGTGGATCACCTGATGTCAGGAGTTTGAGACCAGCCTGACCAACATGGTAAAACCCCATCTCTACTAAAAATACAAAAAAAATTAGCCAGGCATTGTGACATGTGCCTGTAATCCCAGATACTCGGGAGGCTAAGGCAGGAGAATCACTTGAACCTGGGAGGCAGAGGTTGCAGTGAGCCAAGATCGTGCCATTGCACTCTAGCCTGGGTGACAAGAGCAAAACTCAGTCTTAAAAAAAAAAATCAAAATTTCTAATATTTTCAAGTATACCTCTTAGGTATATTTCTAAAATTCAGTGACTCAACCATGTATGTATATTATATAAACTACCTCAATCATAAAGCTATGTGAAAATATCATAGGCACTATTGTTTTTCATTTGCTGTAGAGGCACCTATTAATTTAGCTTTTCTTTTTTTTGCTTAGATTCTACAAAGTATTTTCTATTTTCCACGGAATTCTTAATACCATGCTTTCAATAAAGAAGACATTTTTAAACACACTGACTGATTTTCATCTTTGGTGATCTATCTTTCCCTTATCTACAATTCCATAAGTTTTATTAAGTGCCCACTTTGTGAAAAGCACCGTAATTAGTGATACAATTAGGTTTTAGACTGGCTGTAATCAGCGATTAAACCTCCATTTTATTCTCTTTTCCTACAATTCCCTAACAGATTAAGAAATACATACACGAAATGGTAAGTCCTTAGATAATTGAGGATTGATTACATTTCCTAATAATGTACCTACTTTAATTGGGTTGCCTTTGCTGCTACATACATTTTATTGCAGGATTCCTCCCTTAGCAGTCTTTCTCGGAGCATCTTAAAATGACAAGTTTATGTCACAGAAAAAAAAAAACGAACATTTTTGTTTGTAATTAATCATGAGTCATCTTGAATTGATCTTTCTTTAATAAGAATTAATTGTAGAAATTTAGATTTCTTTTATTTTCAAGTTTTGTGAAGCTGAATTTGCTGCTACTTTAGTTAAGAAATATTTCTGTGGATGAAAACACTGCCAACTAATATTTAGCCAATCGTGCAGAGTATTTGGTGGTTTTTAAACTGTGTGTATTATGACTCTAAATACAGTATGAAAGGTTTTACAAATTTTATCATCTAGAATTTATGTTCTAACTTTTTTCAAAGTAGCTATTAGTATAAGTAAGCCCCTACTTCCACTTTTCGTCTTGCCATATTAACAAGTATTGTTTATTTAGCTTTATCTACATCTTGGAAACTTGTTTACAATAATAAATCTAAAACTTAAGCCTTGGTTATAGCACACTAATATTTTATTATTGCCCACAATTACAGATCTTGAAGAATAAAAACAATACAATTAGAACCAGTGAGCTAAGTACAGCATACACATGTCCAGAGTGAGAAAGCCATAGACTAAAATTCTGAGGTGACCTGACTTAGAGAGGACAAACCAGGTGCTAAGACCAAATCAGGAACTCAGAGTTCTAGCTCAGGGGTGAGCAAGTTAAGACCATTAGGTACTAAGAAACAAATCCAAAATCAAAGGAGGAGGTCAGAGGTCAGTTATTTAGCAAGAGTTGACAATAATTTTTCAAACTGAAGCTTGTAACAGAACAGAGGCAGGGATCAAGGAGGAATGGGACAGGCCTTCAGGTCAAATAGCAAAACAATAAAATAGGACATACTATACCCAAGAAAAGCAAAAGTCAAAGACGACAAGGTAACAAGAGAACAGGAAGTAAGAAGAACACTCTATAGAAGTGCTATCCAAGAGAATTTTCTGTGATAATGGAGACTTCTGCCCTTGAGCCTCCAATGTCGTGGCCCAGCCACACGTGACTTTTGAGCACTTGAAATGTAACAACTAAGGAACTAAATTTTTGAATCTTATTTCAATTTAAGTAATTTAAATTTAAATTACCATTTGTAGCTACTGTCTTGAACATTGCACCTCTATGAACATGTAAATATCACTGGTTCTGACTGAGCCTCATGGATTGTGTTTCATTACCATAGGACTTCCTGCAAGGGCCCGATCACACTGTTGCACTTCCAACAGTTTAAAAAATGCAGCTCCTTTCACACAGCATCTGATACTACCTACTCTTCATTGTTTCCCATGACAGCTATATCCAACTGGGATAAAATGTTGGTATCATAGGGGTATGTTAGATCAGAGCATTGGGTTGGTGTGCAATTTCTAGGCTCCCAAGTACATCTCTTGTATGCCTACCAATATGCATCTCCCAATTAATCCACTGCCAACAGACACCACTTTCACTGGCTACACACCCAGGAGTAGGCATGGAAGTGGTGCTCCTTGTAGATACGGTGCCGAAAAGGAGGAATGAATAGAAAATTGAGAGTAGTCAAAGGGATAGGTGGAATGGTTGGAATGCTGTCTCCTATCTGTTTCTTTCTAACAGATAGGAGACAGCATTTATGAGGTACCATCCTAGAAATATGTTACACAGTGTTCCAAAGAAAAAGGTGGTTACTGACAGTTGGTGGCATTCTTATATCTCAAATACACTGGATAAAAAGTGCCCTAGAGAAAAGCATAGGCTCTGCAGTTGGTAAACTGAATATTGATGAGATTCTGCTCTTATTCATCCCAAGTAGATTATAAATCCAATGATGCTGCTCTTTGCAGTTCTCAGAGGGCTTGAACTTCAAGTTCAGAGTGAGAATAGATGTCTGAACTCTACGAATAAAAGAGATAAGACACCTGCAATTTCTAAGTTGGGTATGGGGAGGAGAAAGGAGTTGTTCCACCCTATACACTCACATTGAATATATGACACTAATTCCAAATAATTTGGGAACAGCATGAGGACATCATCTGTGATAACTAGTCCTGTTATATTCTCAGTTCCTAAAACAGTGCCTGGAATATAGCTGACACTCAGTAAGGGTGAGTTGACTGCCAAGCCATGACTGCTCCAGCCTGGACTGTGCATTGTTCTGAAAATGGTATTGTCGGGTTGATGAAAATGTCACCATCCATGTGGTCCATCTGTTGTAGATTTCTGAGTGTTTTCTCTAATGCATGGATGAGGATTAGGTAATGCAGCACATTTTAGCTATCAAAAGTAGAGCACAGACTTCTTCCAAGAACATGAATTAGACCTACTTTTCTCTCTTCCCGCTAAGTACAACTAAAAACCCTGGATATTATATTTTAAAGAAACATAAAAAGACTCTGAAAGTTGGAAAGAAGAAAGCTGACCAGCCAAGGACCATCTCAGGACCCAAAAAGTGGCATGGTTGTAAGTTCCTTGTGTTTTCTTCATGCCTTATTTATACCTGATTTGAGTTAAAGAAGCTAACAACTTGAAAATACCTATGGGTGCAGTCAAAAAAAAAAAAAAAAAGAGAGCCCCAACAAGCACCTTCTGTCTTTAGCCAAATAACCTAGAAATAGCCAGCCTAGTGAGACAGAAAACTTTTCAACAGTAACTTTTCTACTCCAGCCAAACACCATAGAAAACACTGTGACCTCCTACCACAGTAGCAAGGGTCCAGTGGGAAGTTTAGACTTTTACCATCATAAGACTAGAATGAGATGTCCCCAAACCAGTGCCAGAGAAGGCCAAGTATAGAGTTGAGACTTTCATTTCCATCAGCTGGCAATGAAGTAATCTCCCAAAAGTATAGGTGGGGACCATATAGGGAGACAGAATTTCTACCATCCCCCAGAAATAATGAGGTGTCCCTCCATATCCCTACTGGGGTGGTATCAGTGAAGGCCTAGTAGACAGTTAAGATGTTCATCATTGCCCAGTGATTTTGAGGCCACCTTCACTATAGTACCAATGGATGCCACATGGGGAACCAGAAATTTCACTCCCACCCAGCAGTAACAAGGAACCCTCACATTGGGTGTCAATGGTGATCAAATGGGGAAACTAGACATCTTCCTCCACTTGGCCCTAACAAAGCCCATGTCTTCTCCTCTCTTTCCAGGCCAGAGCAGTGTCAGAGAAAGACAGCTAAAACAGATTTAAATAATATCCAGAGTCTCAAAACATAATATGAAAATATTCAAACCTCTAGCAAGAATAAATACAGACAAGACACAAATTACTAATAATAGGAATGAAACAGGGATGTCACTGCAGAACCTGCAAACATCAAAATGATAATAAGAGTTACAATGAACAATTCTATATATCCACAACTTAGATAAAATTGACCGATTTCTTGAAAAACACAAACTACTATGACTTACCTAGTATGAAATAGATAAATAGTCCTGTAATACCGAGAAAATTACATTTGTAATTTTAAAACTCCCAAAAAAGAAAATTTCAGACCCACATGGTTTCACAAATTTCTGCCAAATGTTTAAAGAAAAAATAACACCAATTCTACAAATCTCTTCCAGGAAATAGAAGGGAAGGAAACTTTCCAACTCACTTTATGAAGCTAGAATTACCCTGATACCAAAGCCAGACAAACACAGTACAAACAAACAGACAAAAAATACAGACCAATATGCCTCATAATTATAGACATAAAAATCCTTAACGTTTTAGCAAATAAAATTAAGCAATACATAGAAAGACCCCTATACTGTGACCACGTGTGGTTTGTTCTATGGTTGCCAGGGTGATTCAGTCTTCAAAAATTCAATGAATGTGGTCCATGTTAACAGGCTAAAGAAGAAAAATTACATGAGCATATCAAATGATGCAGAAACAGCATTTGATAAAATTCAACACTCATTCATGATAAAAACTCTTAGAAAAATAGGAATAAAGGAAACTTTCTCAATTTGACAAAGATCTACAAAAAACCTACAGCTAATATTCATCTTAATGTGAAAGACTGAATGCATTTTCCATGAGACTGAAAATAAGATAAGGAAGTCTGCTGTCACAATTTTTATTCAAAAGAGTGCTGGACAAACAAATGGAAAAACATTCCACACTGAATGATAGGAAGAATCAATATCATTAGAGTTGCCATATTGCCCTAAGCAATTTACAGATTCAATGCTATTCCTGTCAAACTGCTAATGTCATTCTTTGCAAAACTAGAAAACACTATTTTAAAATTCATATGGAATCAAAAAAGAGCCCAAATAACCATAACAATCCTAAGCAAAAAGAACAAAACGGGAGGCATCACATTATCTAATTTCAAACTATAGTACAGGGCTACACTAATCAAAACAGCATTGTACTGACACAGAAACTGCCACATAGACCAATGGAAATAATAGATCTTTAACAAAGTAGACAAAAACAAGCACTAGAGAAAGAACTCCCTATTTAATAAGTGATGCTGGGATAACTGGCTAGCCATATGCAAAAGATTGAAACTGGACCCCTTCCTTATACCATATACAAAAATCAACTCAAGATGGATTAAATACTTAAGTGTAAAACCTAAAACTATAAAAATCCTGGAAGACAACCTAGAGAATACCATTCCGGACATAGGAACGGGCAAAGATTTCATGACCAAGATGCCAAAAGCAATTGCAACGAAAACAACACTTGACAAGTGGGACCTAATTAAAATAAACAACTTCTGCACAGCAAAATAAACTATCAACAAAATAAACAGACAACCTACAGAAAGGGAGAAAATATTTGCAAACTATGCATCTGGTATATGTATAATATCTGGATAGGCATAATATCCGGAATGCGTAAGGAACTTAAACAAGTTGAGAAGCAAAAATTCCATTAAAAAGTAGGCAAAGGAAATGAACAAACACTTTGTAAATGAAGAGCTTTTCAGTAGCATACTAAGAGGTGTCCAACACTAGCATGAGTTGCCTAGACAAGTGAGTTTCCATGTAATGTGTTCAAGCAGGAAGAATGTTGCAAAAGGCACGACTGCATTTGGAGATTGGACCTCATCAGGAAATCATAAAGTCAAATGCCAACAGAAAGCTAGGTAAAAAAATATGAACTATTAAAACATGCTGGGTGATTGTTGCCTTGTAAGAATGCTGAACTGGTGGAACTACCTCTTCTGATGTTTCAAGAGAAGCTGGAAATCTGGCTTTCTATATGACGTCTCCCAATAATTAAAATGTCTTCACAAATTTGCCTATTATGTCCAAATACTATGAGATCTAACACTGTGTAGTCCAAATAAAACATATCTATAACTTACATTGTTTTAAGTTTATTAATTCAAATGAATAAGAAATGATTTCTATCATTGCATCCCTGCATTGTTAATTTCCGAAAACCTCTTATTGCTGATATTCCATCATAAATTGCTGTTTCCATGAAAACATCTTAAGAATAAATATCTCATTTTCTGCAATTTGTATTTAACAGTAAGGGTGCAATTAAGGCAATGTCTTTGTGTTAAGCTCTGCACATGATGGTCCATTTTTTTGGAGATTATTTATGAAAGCTCCAATTTTCTTGCAGAAAATTGTCTATCACATATTCAGTCAAATGATGACATATTATGTTTCATTGCTCAAATCTACTTCATGAGGGTTTGTCTTTTCTCCAAACATGAATGAAACTTTCTTGAGGGAAAGTGTCAAGTCTTATGGTTCATTTTTCTATCTCAATTTGCTTACTAAAGTTTGGATCACACAACAAGTGCTCAAATATGGCTACGTCACAGGGATTTATTTACCACCAGACTTTGTGTCCAATAATACAATTGAAGCTATTCCTGCCCTAAAAGGGAAATGGCGGGACAAATGAGTGGGGAGATTGATTAGTCCTACCCTCTATAGACTCATACCATCAATGCTATCACACCCTCCCAGACCATCAGCAGGCCTTTTCCTCTTGACTTTTCAGCACCATTCGTGTCCCCCGCGGAGTTTTCAGGAGTTCCCCAATAGGCTGTGATTGAGAGTATCCACTCACTGTTTTGAATTAAAAAAAAAAAAAATGAAGAAAACAATCAGGCAAACTGTGTTTGATGCATTTTATATAACTGTGGCCTTAGAAGGAATTTGCCTTATAGGGCAAGATGGGATTTATCAACCAACAGTGGAGGTAAAATGCTCCTATTCATTACATTTCTATCTTCTAATTTCAAGTAGCTGTTATGGTATCGGTGTCTACAATGTCTATGGCAATTTGAGTGTC
This sequence comes from Gorilla gorilla gorilla, assembly GCF_029281585.2. NCBI lineage: Eukaryota > Metazoa > Chordata > Mammalia > Primates > Hominidae > Gorilla > Gorilla gorilla. The sequence continues at coordinate 82,667,391 of NC_073235.2, read as the reverse complement.
CTGTGGCAGATGCAGGGTTTCTAAAAATCAGGTGGAGTAATGGAAAACATTGCAGGTGGTATCTGACAGCAGATCAAAAGAACTCTAAGCTCACAGGGGATTTTTCTTCAAACTTTTCTACTTGCCTATCAGATACTGAGATTTTGACCTATGAAAACAATTTTGTGTTTAAAGAATATAAACTTACTAGAATTTAGATAACATTATCCTAAGGAGGAAAACACACACACACACACACACAGTATTCAATTGCCCATTTAAAAAAATGAAACATTTTAAGGGGCTATTCACAAGGTCTTTGAAAATCAAATATGGTACTCTTTTAAGCAGGTGAGAAAAGGTAAAGTTTAGCACTGTTGGTATCTAGAGAAGCTTCATCAAAAACTACTTTTAAGAATGTTTAGTTCCACAGAAAGAAGGAATCTGAGAATCAAAACCTGGTTTCAGAATATCCACCTACGAAGAGTGAAAAGATGTTAAGCTGTTGGGCTTTGGGCAGTGTGCCCTGGGCAGGCCTTCTGACTTTTCAAGACAGAGCAGTGTTCATGTCATTGATTCCTGAACTGACTGAGTTGTGTTCTGCCTTCCCTCCCAGGAGGCTCCATTTCCTTTAACTTTTTCTTTGTTTCTGTCAAACTTACCCACACTTAGCACATTCTTTCACACAACCGTTGTTCTAAACATGACACGTCCCTTTCTTTCTTCTCTACTGATGTGGTAACTGTTCTTTGGCCTTCTTGAATGTGTTGTTTTATAGAAAGAAAAAAAAAGACAAAAAGAGGCCTGTGTCCTACTGAGTATTTCAGCTTCAAAAATTATTTCTGAGGACAAAAGCTGCACTGGGAAGGGTTGGCCAGAATTCCGGGCGTAATGGTATGTAAACCTCAATACTAGAATAGTCTTCTCAGATCCTGAAATGCCGCAGAGCAGCACAAAGGAGAGAGACATGCTCTCTGGTATTTCATGTCACCTTTTAGTCCTGAAAGAATAAAGGTTACCAAATGATAGACAATTTCTCTCAATGTGCAGTTCCTTTGCTGACATTGAGTGTTAGATCTAAGTCCAGTGAGAGCAATAGCAACAGTGTTATAACATGGGCTTTTTATTTTTATTTTTTCAATTGACAGCAGAAATGAAGGCAATTTCTTGTTTAGCTGGATTACTGAACCAGGCTCTTAACTGGTCATGTCCTTCTGCCCCTGTTTCCCCCACCCTCTGTTTTATTTTTCAAGAGTAGCCAGGATAGCAATGAACTTCTGCAAAAAGCTGCAATAGAGCTGGGGTTAAAACTCGGAGTTGAAGCCCAAGTTTTAAACCATCTCCTCACCCGTTCACCCCTTACTGTATTGATATTTATCATTCCCACACCCCCTCACAGTGCTCCAACCACAAGAGTTTCCACTGTCCCTTGCATACACTGCGCATGCTGTAGTTTTAGGGAATTTTCACTAGCAGAGCCCTCCGCCAGGACTATTTGCTCATCAACACTACTGCCTTCAAGACTTTGCACAAATATCAACATCTGAAATGTCAACATCTCAAAGAGACTCACTTTGAATATCCTATAAAAACAGAAATTTTTCCCCTGCATTTACTATGCTTCCAACTCTTAATCCTGACGTACTTTTTGTTTGTCCATATTATTACTTACTTACTATTACTTATTATTTATTTTGTTTACTGTGTGCTTACTGTTGAGGTTAACAAAGACAGGAATCTTTGTTTTATTCACCGATTTAACTCAACTCCCTAGAACAGTGCCTAGCATACGTGTAGGAGACACTTAAATTTGTTGAATACATTAGTTAATGGTAAATTGGTTTATGTATTATTTCTTTGAAGATAACAAAGGCAGTATTCTGGAAAGAAGAAAAATCACATTGTTAACAAAGTGATTGTAATTCACAGTCACTGGAGAATCAAAAACTGCATATTTTCTGAATTCGAATTCATAGACTTTTGTTTTTCCCCCAAAGATTCATGGAAGATCCTCCATATCTCTGGAATGAAGGTAAGCTGTAAAGTTCCAAGCAAATTTGAGTTAGCAAGCAAATTGGAAATTTGGAGAGCATTTTTTAATTGCCCTTCATCTAGGAAATCATATCCACCTTCACTCTCAAACCAGTTGCACACCATTAGCTGCAAAAACACGGAAACTAGAATTTTGGTGTGATATCAAAATTCTCTCCCTGCACTTTGGCTCAGTATCCAATTTTTTCCTGTTTCTTGGTGCTCATGTCAGTTAGTCGGACTCCTTCCTTGCTCTGGACGTGATCTGCTCTGGGGCCTGGTCCTGTGTCCCTGACTCATGCTTTCTGGTCTCTTAAGCAATGCCTTGTAGCCCTTGTTTTCTAATCTCCTGGCTCTCTGGGTGGGTCGCTTGACTATGCAGACTCATGCCTCTAGCTTGTTTCTTGAGCCCTGGCTTATTTTCCAAATCCATGTAGTAGATCCAGAGATGTATTACTCAGATCTCTCTTCTTGGAAGTACTTGTTGATCGGGTGTGGCGAGAGCTATCAACAGACCACCCCCAAATGTCAGCCTCATCAGGGACTGCCTCAGCTGCAAAGCGCTGTCTGTCCACGGTCACAATCTTCCATAGGACAACATGCTTCCAGGGATGGCCCAGTGATAAGTCCTCTAAGGAAGAGGACTTGCTCCAGAGCTCCTAGCCAGTTTGCTGAGACATAGCCAGCCAGGTATCACAAAACAACTTCTCCCTCTCCCAATCCCACTTCCACTCCTTTCCTTCACAGATACTGGCTCCTATAAACATCTTGTATCTCCAAATGCCGTCTCACTCTCTGCTTCTAGAGAACCCAACTGGCAACAACCTCCAACACTCCTAACTCACAGAGATTTCAAAAATGGGACTTGGAGAGGTGGAAAGCAGAATATATGTGAGCAACACTTGGACAGCTACATGATACATGGAGCTTCAATGGTAGATCAGTCTCTACCATTGAAGCAATGCTAAAAACAGTAATGAGTCCTCATTATATTGTGTATTTTCAATATCTGGTGATAATATAATAACACTATTTTGCTCTCTTAAAATTTTGAGCCAAAAAAACCTTCCAACTCACCCTCTGGAAAATCTCCCTTTAAGTTGATAATTTATTTTAAATAAAATAAAAATGTATTAATTATGAAGAAATGATCAGAACATAGTTTAGATTCTAGATGAGGGCCTGGAAGACCTGGATTTAATAGATCATAGAACTGATAAGGATTTAATCCTGAAATTTATATATTAACAACATCCATTTGTCTGAAATGTACTTTCAACTATATACCTTTCACTTTTCAAATAATTTTAGAATAGAGTGTGCCCTTTTTATATTTGAGATACAGTGAAATTACTAGTAATATTTCTGTTGCTTGTTGGTACCACTTTGTGTTGGCTGAAATCATTCATCCCTACTTTATTGTGATATTTCCTTACATTATTCAAGGTAAAACTGTCTTTGATCCAATGCTTCTATTATCTAGGAGACACCTTAGCTGGATCCCAAACTTTGCATATGTGCCACCTTCCCTTTGCTTGATGGTGAGCATTGTTAGCAATTTTCAATTCCTTTCTAGTCACTACGCAATCCTCTGAGTGGTTGATTTCTGTGCAGAGTCCATTTGGCTTAGCCCCTTCGGAGCCGTTCTGAATTCCAAAGGCTTCTTGTTTGAAAATTCATGAGCTTCTCAATGATGCAGTTCCTTTTTTGGCTGCCCTACTGCTCAGTTAGTTCAGACAACAAGCTGCTTAGAGACGGATAATTTTTCCTTTTAACTGCCAAAATCTACAGGGGGGTTGATATTTTACTGCTATTGTGGAACTTTCAGAAGTTTGGAAAACAGAGCATTTTATTTTTTGTTTTGTTTTGATATAGGACGTTTTGACAATGGCTTTGGCAGTAATACAAAAATCTCGACGCTTCTAAACCAGAATAACATTTGCAGCCATCTGGCTTCCATATAGCACCCTCTGAGTGGAATAGATATAAAAACAGTTAGCAATTAGGAGGTTTAAAATGGCTTTCCCATTAGTTTCTGAACTAAACTATCCCATGATAAAGACAGCATATGCAATGAAGGAGTTGCTTATTCTTTGTCAGCACACTTTTCATCATGATAAAAATTGCCTGACACCTCCATTATTTCTTAATCTCCTCCACTATCACCACCACCTTTCACCTAGATTTCTGGACTCAAATTATTCCTAAATGTAACATCCCCGAGAAAGACAGGCTGAAAAATCTATTTAAAGATCCACTATATGCCCAGTTAGGTTGATTATTTTCCTTTTTGAATATGACTAAGTCTTGATTCCAAGGAAGGTAGAAAAACTTTAAACAGCATAATAAGAATTACTCTCTTTAATTTTAAATTTCAAAGTTTAATGATATGATATGACATATAGATATTGATATGATAAACATTAGACATTAGGAAATTTTTCAATGACATAGCATAGAAGATTTTGATTCTTGCAACTAAAAAGACAGTTCCTTTAAACCAGAAATGATGTCTTTGACCTTTTAAAAATTATTCAAAGGTAATTATTGTAATAATCTGCACATATAAATAGCACTACCAACCTGAAATCTTGTCATTTCCCAGTACAGTAATAAGACATCAAAAATATCTAATATGCTGGAAACAAATTTGGAGAGGTGGGCTGAGATAAAAGAGGAAAGTGAAGTCATTTGAGAAGAGGTTTATGTTTTCCTCTGTCTAACTTGCCCCGCAAAATCATTTTCTGCCTGTCCAGGAGATGTGATCTACTAATAATCTACAAAAGATTTGTGCTGTCACTTATTCTGCACTTTTTACAGAGAGTAACATTTTTATCCAAGGCTTTCAGATTTCTTCTTCAAGTTGTCAAATTCAGAAAACTCAGAACTGGAAGAGATCAGACAGGAATTTTCCCAAACAAATCAGCATGTTGAAGGAGAAGGATGTAAATAGTAGAGTCGCTGGCAGCATGAATTTACCCTAGGCTTGAGCACGTTTCTGCAGCACAGCTAAGACATTAACAAGTGACGGTTTCACACACTTGGGCTAGTGATTTACAAAGTTGCTTCCTGATTAATAGAGTTCTAGAAAGGATTGTTGTTATACCAACTAAAAAGAATCATAAAATGGTAATGAATGTTATGAAACTTCATGAATATTTCATCTAAAGACAGGCTATCAGATTTATCTTAAGGTTAAAGAACACATAGGTCATAAATCAGGCCCAAGATGGAGTCGCTTGAAGTTCATAGTTGGTAAGAACTGTTTACATGTTAGTCAAGGCTATCTGTGGGTGTTTATTACTTCAGTTACATGTTAGAATCCAGTTAAGATAAATAAAAAAAGATTAGTTTTATAATAGAACACTTTTAAAAGGATCAGAAAAAATTCCTGGAAAGAATTAGAGGTAGTTTTTGAAACAAAATTGGCTTCATTGAAATTGTTAAGTATTCAGAACTATAATCAATAAAAAGGTATCACAAAACTATTACTATTATAAAATAGTATAATGAGCATAAGCTCATTGTTAAGCTATAAACAGCATATACAACTATAATTTATATTAAATCTTTAATATATCTTCAGTTTCAAGGCAATTTCTCATTTGGAATATTTATGGTGAGCTTAAAATTTACTACTTATGTTCTTAGATGGGTTACTACTTATATTGTTAGATAGGTATATTTTATTTCCTCCAGTAGGACCCCAGAAAATTATTCTTCCTCAGTCTATAGTAATGATATGGAAGTAAAATTTCAGTGATTGTGGGATTTTCCTCCTAGCTTGGCAGCTAGCTGAGAGCAAGCCCCTTAACTCCTTTAATTGAAGTTTTTCCCTTTCTTATGTTTGTCAAAATATTTAAAGTGTTATTTAAATACAGAGATAGCCTTTCTGCACATTTTTATTTATCTGATGATGGAAATTAAAACCTATGTTTATTTATTCATTTGATCAGTCACTCAGCAGTATTTGAAATGCCTAATCTGTGCCATGTACCTGTTAAGTGACAAGGATGAAACTGTGGATGAGTAAAACCTAAGCCCTACCATACAGAACATTTTGCATCAGGAAGGAAAACCAGTATGTAAATATACAATTGCAGAAAATGTGATGGCTGACCTAACAGGGCTATGGGCTATGTGAGCACATGGAAGGGGAAAGTGTCCCGGGTTGAGGGGTCAGAGAGCATCTTGAAGAAAATAATGCCTAAGGCCAAAGCTACCTGAACAATGAGTAAGGTCATGGTGAAATAAGGTGCAAACTAGGAGAAAAAAAAAATCATAAACTATCCTAGGAGCCGAGAAAAGCTTGTAATGGTTGACATGTGTTTAATGTGTGGTGGTGGGTGTAAAGATGAGGAGGGAAGCCAAGGAGAACATAGACCATGCTCATAAATCCTGCAAACAATTTTAACCCTACCTCAGCACAATGGATTTCACTGAAGGGGCTTCAATACTGTAGTCATAACTAGATTCGCATTTCATCCTGTTTACAGTTATATCTCTTGCTTGGTAGATAAATTGTTTTATCCTTTTGCTCTTGAAACTAAAATGAAAATCAAGAATTTGATCAGATGTTATAAATCTGTGAGTGATGGGTTTTGAAGTTAATTTTACAAAGAGAGTTGGGGAGAAATCCGATCATTTACACAGAAAATGTTGAACATCACCAATGCTCTTGAATGGTGGAAAACAGTAATCCAATAGATACACTTCTCTAAGAATAAAGTCAGATTGGAATTCATTACCCTAAAGAATTCCTCATAAGAATGCAGTAGTTCCAAAGTTAGGTCGTGAGATCTCTTTATGACAGTCTTATAAATAAATATTATCCTTCATTTTAAAGAGAAAAAGTAGTGCACATTCTGAAGAAATCATTGCCCTGAAGACTCGTTATCTCTGCATTTCGGCATCCCCATCCTGCCTCACTACCTACAAAATCTACTACAGTTTGAGTATGTTTTTGTTTTTTGTTTTTTCGAGACGGAGTCTTGCTCTGTCTCCCAAGCTGGAGTGCAGTGGCGCAATCTCAGCTCACTGCAAGCTCCACCTCCCGGGTTCACGCCATTCTCCTGCCTCAGCCTCCCGAGTAGCTGGGACTACAGGCGCCCGCCACCACACTAGGCTAATTTTTTTGTATTTTTTAGTAGAGATGGGATTTCACTGTGTTAGCCAGGATGGTCTCAATCTCCTGACCTCGTGATCCACCCGCCTCAGCCTCCCAAAGTGCTGGGATTACAGGCGTGAGCCACCGCGCCTGGCCAAGTTAAGTATCTCTTTTACAAAATGCTTGGGACAAGAAGTGTTTTACATTTGAGATTTTTTCAGATTCTGGAATATCTGCATATACATAACGAGATATCTTGGAAATTAACCCCAAATCTAACTAAGAAATTAATTTATGTTTCATATATGCCTATAACTAAAAATAATTTTATATAATATTTTAAATAGTTTTGTGCATACAACAAAATTTTGACTATAACCCATCACATGAGGTCAGGTGTAAAATTTTCCACTCTGTTGTCATGTTACACCCGAAAATTTTCAGAATTTCGAGCAGTCTGGATTCTTTTATTTTTGAGTTAGAGATGTTCAATCTATATTAAGATAAGAACTAACGTTGACTAAGGAGTGCCAGTCCCTGTCCTAAGTGTTTTACACGTATTTGTTTATTTAATCTTCATCTAAAAATCCATACAGCAAATACTATGAATATCCTCATTTTAAAGATGAGGGAATTAGGCACACAGAGTCAAGTAATTTGTCCAAGTCATACATTCAGTGAGTGGCAGTGCTGGGATTTACAATGGGCCATCAGGATATTCTCTGTCATGACGTACTACATACAGAGTAACACAGTGAACACAGTTTTCATAGTAACAACCAGCAGGAATATAAACAAAAATTACCATCAAAAAGAAACACTGCTCCCATTTATCCTTGAATAGTGTTTTATGGCTGTTTAGGAGAAAGTCCTAATTCAGAGGAAGAAGAAAATTCCAATTTGATTTTCTGTGAGGCAACCATACTATTGCAGATTCAATACACAGAATGGTATATTTGCTCATTGATTATTGATGAATGAGCATTGATTGTGCTCTTACTGTGGTACTTGCGTACAGTATGTGCATTGAATACATGACATAACTTATAAGGGGATAATAATTTTTAAAAACTTTACAGAAAATATATCATATTGAACTGTCACTAACATTACCCTAAACTGAATTTTGTTATTGCATATTAGCTGTCACATCCTTCATTCCAAATGGAAATTGAGTTTTTTAATTTCTAGTGGAAAACACAATGCATGTTTAAGTCCAGGTATAAGAATAACACCAAAGACTTCCTGGTACAAAGAGTAATTTGTTCAATTTTCTGACTTGTTTCAGCCTAAAGAACAAGAACAGCATAGGATGACAAAAGATTTCCAGCAGAAAGAGATTTATAGTCAGAATCGCTTTTCTCTGTTTTCATTCATTCTGAATGAATACAAAGAATAATCTTGCTGTTAATACAAATGCAGCAAACTGAGCCATTAAATTGACAGTGTGATCTATCCCACTTCACACTGCTTTATAAGCAAAATGTATCATTCTTGGGAGCTTCCTCTTGGTTAAATAATCGTGAGAAATATATCTCTTGCCATAACTTTTATTGATAAAACACAGCATGTCATCTTAATTCATCCTTCCACTGCTCTATTTCATCATCTACTGAGTGATTGGGATTCTGATCACCCTGTGTTCTGCTGTCAGAATGAAAGCTTCTATCTACTCATCTGTTATTCTTCAAGAAGCAAAGCTCCGGTGTAACATCTGTTTCTTACTGAATCTTTACCAGAGACTCAGATTTCAGCAAGCAATAACCTTGGGGTTCCCCTAGAAACCCTCGAGGGCTCCTGCTATGTCAAGACTTGAAGCTATCTAACAGAATTAATGCACAAAGTCCTATTATTCTATTTTCATTTTCAAATTTAATTTGGGGTACATAAATTTGGTGGAGAAATGGTACTGTTTTACTGATTTTTGAAGCTAGTCATCACTTGGTTGAGAAGGCTGAAAGCTTTAGCTCTGTGTCTTAAACTTTATTCTTTCCACTTTTTCTCTATTGATGTTCAACTACACTCGTATCTTAATCTCAAAACACAAAATACATTTGTTTTGTCTCACTCAGGTATTTTTATGAAATTTCTCATGTCTTATCACAAAAGATTTCTATTCTGAAATGTATCTATTTGGATATTTTGTGTTTCCTGTTGAAAATTAATGTATCCACTTAGTTTGAATTACTAAGATTACAATGAATGTAAATCAGAAGTTAATTTTGATCATAACATGAGTAAAAGAAATAATCCAGAAAATTTGTAGATATTGGTCATTTTTATAATTAGTCATAACTTATGCTAAAAGCCAAACTGTATACCCTAAACCAATGTGCACAGGTGTGTATTATAAATACTTATACATAGTATTTTTATACCTACACAACATGTTGATAAATTTTTTAAATCATTATTGGAAAATAATAATTAGAATACTGTTTTATTGTTCATTGCTGCAAAACAATCCACTCAAAATGTAGTGGCTTAGAACAATGATTCATTGTTTTTTACAAGTCTGTCAGACAACTAGGAAGTTCGTTTACTCCATATCCATAGACGTGGTCATTGGCTGGATCACTCACTCAGCTACATTCAGCTGGTGACTAACCTTGACTGAAAGATCCCAGAAGACTTGACTCACATGTCTGGGACTTCATTGCTCTTCCACATGGCCATGCCACATGCCTAGCTTGGAGCTCCTCATAGCATGGTGGTGTCAGGAAAATCAGACTTTTACATAGCAGCTGGCTTCAAGAAAGAAAGTGAAAGTTACTAGCCCTCTTAAGGGCTAGGTCAAAGATCAGCAGAGCGTTACTTGATCTGCATTATAATGGGCAAAGGAAGTCACAAGATCAGCCCAAATTCAAGAGGAACAGAAATAGACTCTACCTCTTGAATGATAATGCAACATGAATGTAGAGAAAAGGAAGAAATTGGTGTCTATCTTTGGAGACTATCTAGCACACACACCTCAATTTAAATTTCAAAAGCATTCATTTCTATATTAGAACAGAAGGACTCTTGATGTTCTTCATTATACTAGACAATAATAATTTATTTTTCCAAAACGTTAGTCTGTCTAAACCCAAGGTAACCCTGGATGTTTAAAAAATGCATGGAGGAATCTGCCTGTGATGCTATCCTAAACATTTACTAATCTTAACATTGAAATCACACCTCAGATTTTAACTTGATTGTCTTTCTCTCACTGTGCTTACAATTTTTACTAGTCGTTTCTTCATTTGCTTACATTTTCCACTTGGATTTTGTTTTAAACCAAGTGAAAAATGAAAACTGAAGGCAAACTTATATATTGTCTTTACACACATGACCCACTTAACCTAGTCAAACCAGATCATCCATCCACAAGAACAACAGGAACCAGGAAGCAGTGTGAGAAGCTGGCAAGCAGTGTTTCTTTCCTACCATCTCTGTCAGCCTCTGTCAGAGGAAGTATCTCCATTTTCCAATGATCCATGCCAATGTTTTCCCCCATTGACAGGAGTAATTAAAAGATGACTTTACATTCAGCTAGAGTTTAATAAAATGTTAGTCACAAAATATTATTTCAAATATATCAAAGAAGGTCATCCTAATTTTTTGTTTGAAATATTTGTCAAAACCCCAATATATGCTAGGCTTTGGGAATGTAAATTGTCTCTTTTTCAAAGTTTCAAAAAGCTAAGAGGACATAAAATACTTCCTGATATTTCCAGTTTGGGGTTTTTATTAATCTTTAATGTAATAATAAAAAACAAAATGATCTCTCATGAAAGTTTTTATTCATAGTGCTTTTGGTATCTTCAAGTGAGATTAGATCAAATGAAACTGCTATATAATGACATAAGAATATTTAACAATAAAAGGTTTCTAGAACAAGAAGAATGATTTTAGTAACAGTTTTCTTATCTGCAGATATGAGACTTGAGGGACATAAACCTCACACAGAATAGTCTTCTGTAGCTATTAGAGAGCAGAAAAGTCCATTCCAAAAAGATGAAAGTGATACATAAAAGCTTTGGCTTATTGACTAACCCAATACATACTTTTTTTTTGAGCACCTAGTATGTGCCACATTGATGCTGGGTATGCAATGCAAAGCAGAAAAGATGAAATTTCTGCTTTCACAGAGCTCCTGTCTGGTAACAAATATGGACACTCAGGCAGCTACAATCTAGTGTGGTAGATTTCAAGACTGAGTAATGTGAAGTCCCATGGGAGCACACAATGGGATCTCCTAATCCAGGGGTAGGAGGTCAGGAGCAGCCTCAGCAGGAAGGCAGCATAAATGGGCATAATGAAAAATTTGGAAGTCGGGGAGAAGGGTGTCCAGGAAGAGGAAATAGGACATACATAGACCCTAAGTTAAGAGAGGATGTCCTCTTCTGGGAACAGAAAATCGTTTAGTTCCACAGGAGCACTACTGTGAGAAGAAACTGTGGAATGAGGATTCAGCTTCAGTAGGACTGCTACAAAATCTTGGGGAGTGGGAAAGGAGGATTTTGATTATGTAAGTCCATTAACATCCCTAAAGATTTCCATTTACAGAATGTATTATGTACATTTTTAGCTTTTAACAGCATGTGTACATGTATTTGAACATATCATACACATTTTTAAAATGGGGAAAAATGTATCAACATGTTAACCAGATGATTTTTTTTCTAAATTTGCTGCTTTGTACTTTTTTGAATTTCCAAAACGTTATACAATACTACTGCACAAAAATTATATTTAATGGGAAAAAAAGCATTGTTAAAATGTAACTTGACTTCTAAATATATCTACAAATGATATATTTCTGAATCTTTTTATACTTCCTCTTCATCTAAGGGACACTTTCTATACAAGTGTTGTTTCTATTTCTTAATAATAGATGTTTCAAATTGGAAGACAAGTCAGCTGAATTGAGTAAGTAACAAACTTCAGAACTAGATCTTCATTGAGCAGTGGTTTGTAGTTCTCCTTGAAGAGGTCCTTCACGTCCCTTGTAAGTTGGATTCCTAAGTATTTCATTCTCTTTGAAGCAATTGTGAATGGGAGTTCACTCATGATTTGGCTCTCTGAAAACTACTTTAAAGTTCTTATGGAACCAAAAAAGAGCCCGCATCGCCAAGTCAATCCTAAGCCAAAAGAACAAAGCCAGAGGCATCACAATACCTGACTTCAAACTATACTGCAAGGCTACAGTAACCAAAACAACATAGTACTGGTACCAAAACAGAGATATAGATCAATGGAACAGAACAGAGCCCTCAGAAATAACGCCGTTTACCTACAACTATCTGATCTTTGACAAACCTGAGAAAAACTAGCAATGGGGAAAGGATTCCCTATTTAATAAATGGTGCTGGGAAAACTGGCTAGCCATATGTAGAAAGCTGAAACTGGATCCCTTCCTTACACCTTATACAAAAATTAATTCAAGATGGATTAAAGACTTAAATGTTAGACCTAAAACCATAAAAACCATAGAAGAAAACCTAGGCAATACCATTCAGGACATAGGCATGGGCAAGGACTTCATGTCTAAAACACCAAAAGCAATGGCAACAAAAGCCAAAATTGACAAATGGGATCTAATTAAACTAAAGAGCTTCTGCACAGCAAAAGAAACTACCATCAGAGTGAACAGGCAACCTACAAAATGGGAGAAAATTTTCACAACCTACTCATCTGACAAAGGGCTAATATCCAGAATCTACAATGAACTCAAACAAATTTACAAGAAAAAAACAAACAACCCCATCAAAAAGTGGGCAAAGGATATGAACAGACACTTCTCAAAAGAAGACATCTATGCAGCCAAAAGACACATGAAAAAATGCTCATCATCACTGGCCATCAGAGAAATGCAAATCAAAACGACAATGAGATACCGTCTCACACCTGTTAGAATAGCGATCATTAAAAAGTCAGGAAACAACAGGTGCTGGAGAGGATGTGGAGAAATAGGAACACTTTTACACTGTTGGTGGGACTGTAAACTAGTTCAACCATTGTGGAAGACAGTGTGGCAATTCCGCAGGGATCTAGAACTAGAAATACCATTTGACCCAGCCATCCCATTACTGGGTATATACCCAAAGGACTATAAATCATGCTGCTATAAAGACACATGCACACGTATGTTTATTGTGGCACTATTCACAATAGCAAAGACTTGGAACCAACCCAAATGTCCAACAATGATAGACTGGATTAAGAAAATGTGGCATATATACACCATGGAATACTATGCAGCCATAAAAAATGATGAGTTCATGTCCTTTGTAGGGACATGGATGAAATTGGAAATCATCATTCTCAGTAAACTATCACAAGGACAAAAAACCAAACACCGCATGTTCTCACTCATAGATGGGAATTGAACAATGAGAACACATGGACACAGGAAGGGGAACATCACACTCTGGGGACGGTTGTGGGGTTGGGGGAGGGGGGAGGGATAGCATTAGGAGGTATACCTAATGCTAAATGACGAGTTAATGGGTGCAGCACACCAGCATGGCACATGTATACATATGTAACTGACCTGCACATTGTGCACATGTACCCTAAAACTTTAAGTATAATAATAATAATAAAATAAAAATAAATTAATTAATTAAAAAAAATTTAAAAAAAAAGAACTAGATCTTCTATAAAACAAAAGCAATATTGGGCCAGGCACAGTGGCTCACACCTGTAATCTCAGCACTTTGGGAGGCCAAGGCGGGGGGATCACGAGGTCAGGAGATCGAGACCATCCTGGCTAACACGGTGAAACCCCGTCTCTACTAAAAATACAAAAAATTAGCTGGGCGTGGTGGCATGTGCCTGTAGTCCCAGCTACTCGGGAGACTGAGGCAGGAGAATGGCGTGAACCGGGAGGTGGAGCTTGCAGTGAGCCGAGATTCTGCCACTGCACTCCAGCCTGGGCGACAGAGCGAGACTCCGTCTCAAAAAAAAAAAAAAAAAGCAATATTAAAAAAACACAGAAAGTATACATTTTAACCCTGTTCGCAAACTCACAGAACGTAACACTTAAATCTTATATGATACATAATATATATGACATATATGATTTTCATTCAATATAGTACATGTTAAACATGCTGTAATTATCATGAATATTGCTAAAATTCATCTCTTGTACAAAGCACCTCTTAACTTCAGTAAGACATAAATAGAAGTTATTTTTTTCTAACAGTCTTTCCCGTTTTCTGTTCATTAGTCACCCCACACAATATTTTCCCCACTGTTTGTAAACTCTGCTTATTAAACCCAATCCACAGAATCATCACGTGGTTCAGAGTTTAAACTCAGAGAAGACAGGAAAAACAAATTTGTGTTTAACCTTGTGTGTATGGGTGAGGCCACCGAAGATGCAGTCAGAATAAATGCATTTTGTGATGACCACAATAAAGATGGTAAGAGTGATGGCACGTCTTCAAAAAGCAATAAAAATAAAAGGTGCTTTGTCCTCCCAGCTCCATTTCTCAGAGCCGAGTTTATGCTGTTTGCCATAATTCCAGCATGAACTGTCGGCATGGAAGTGAACGATTGGACTCTTAGCTCAAGCACGGACCTTCGGAGGCCTCTGGCAAATTCAAAACATCAAAATTCATAACTTAATTTGTTTACTTTAAGGAAACTCTTACTTGGTTATCAAATGTGAAGTGTTTCAGAGCTAAGATTAAAAGAAAACTAACATGCCTGAATTATTAATTATCAGTTTACAGTTTGAGTCTTCTCTCGGCAAAACAATTCACTTTTCAAAGATTGCTATAACAAGTCTTGGGCACAGCTAGAGAAAACATTTGTGTTTGTATTAAATCTGGCTATTTCCACATATGCTCACTGTGACTCTAGGAACAGAGCCATCGGGAGGAAATAAGGCCGGCAGTCATTCACATTGTGCTGATAACAGCAATTTAGGTTGATAGGCTAGCTGTGTCAAAAGTAACACTAATATTAATATTTATAACTTGCCTTTCTCCTGTCTTAAATCTACTCAAGATATTGTTATATTTATATTCAGGCTATTCTTATGAGAAACATAGATACCAATTTAAAAAAAAAAAGTAAGGTTTCTATAATCCTAACTTTTAGTGTACTCTAGTTTCAAGTAAGAAAAATATCATAGATATTTGAAGTTCCTCAACTGACATTCCCTCACTGGATTAACAAACAAACAAACAAAGGCATTCCAAGTATGTATTTTCTGTACAGCAGCCCCAACCAATAAAAGTGTCACTTATAGATTGAAGAAAGGAAGATAACAGACTAAATCTAAAGGAGATTGATTGGATCTGCAACAATGTTGCACTGTCATTTCCCTCCACAATTAGATACCTGGTTCCCGTCCTGTAAAGTCTAGATGGAGAAGATAGCTCAAGGACTGCATGGTAACAAAAGAGGCTAAAAGAACCCTGGGGATTATCTACACTATTTCTCTGCCTCAAAGCAGACCATCTCTCAAACCATGTTGGGAACAGTGCAGTCCACGAGTAGTGGGACTCATCCACTTTTAGTGATGACATTCTGATGTATCTAATCCCTTGTCTTCAATAAATGTATTGTAATGTTAAAATTTCCATCATATACATATATATATACACTTTATATACTTTATATACACATATCTATACTTTCTTATATGTCATTCTTAGAAATTCAAAAAGAATGCCTCTAAAATTTCCTTCTTCCTTCATTTCTTCCTCCTTTCCCTTTCTTAAAATGGGCACTGGAAGACAGAATTTGATTATTGGAAGGGTATGTATTATGAACATAATAAGTACCACAAGAAGGACCAGAATAGCTTAAAGGAACTAATAATTTTGGAGTAATAGGAAACAATATTAGAAACAAAGGACAGGTCTTGAAATTCAAGTTAATTGCAGCAATTACAAATTGATTTCAGGCTAAGATGCAGATTTTAACAGACATTGCCAGTTTTTCAAATGATCTATAGCTATTCTCACAGTTTCACTAACAATGAATAAGAGTACCCACACCCATAAATATTCCTCTACCCTAACCTTTAAAATGGATGTTAATTGGTTTTTCCATCGGTCTGAAAGGTATATAATGATCTTTTATTGTTGCCATAATTTACATACTACTAGTGTGAGAACGCTATTTGTCTTGCTTTGATTTTTTCTTATTTTTTTTCCAATTTTTTTTTTTTTTTTTTTTTTGAAACAAGGTCTTGCTCTGTTGCCCAGGCTGGAGTGCTGTGGCACAATCAGGGCTCACTGCAGCCTTGACATCCTGGGCCTAAGTGACTCTCCCACATCAGCTACAACTACAGGTGTGTGCCACCATGTCTGGCTAATTTTTTAAATTTTTTTGTAGAGATAGGGCCTCGCCGTGTCACCCAGGCTGGTCTCAACCTTTCGGCCTCAAGCAATCCTGCCATCTCAGCCTCTCAAAGTGCTGAGATTACAAGCATGAGCCACTGCACCTCTTCTTTCTTATTTTATCTTTAGCAATTTGGATTTGCTCACTCATAAGTCACCTCTTCATATTTTTCTCACATTTTTCTATTGGTTCGCTTGTCCCCTTCTTAAGTTAACTCTGTTCTCTGTGCTACAACTGGTTCTTCCAAGGCTACCAAATATCAGGTGACTTTATGATTTCCTAGGCATACGTTTATCCAGTCGAAATGTCTCTTTATGTTGGTTTTGTTTCTAATCTTGGTTAAGAAGGCCTCCCCTTACAATTCAATCTAGCAATCTTACAACTGGGAATCTTTTTCAAAGAAATTATGATGACCACATATAAGGATTTATTAACAGGATATTTAACACATCATTGTTTGTAATTGCCAAAAGTATGGAAACCAAAGGAATAGGAAAATGGAAACCAATAGGAAAATGACTAGATAGATTATGGCACATATACCCCTTAGAGTGAATTTGAGCCCAACTGATTGATTTAGAGGGACTTCCACACAGTGTTATTGAGTGAGAAAAGCAACAGGCACAAATGTGTAAAACTGGATTTCATTTTTGAAAATCAGTGACTAAAAACATGTATATCTATTTGTATATATTTTTGTGTGAGTATATATAAAAATATATATCCCATATAATTATATAAACCTGGAGGCTTCACACTAAATTGTAACTATGGGTTAGGAGTAGGGTCTCTAAGAAAAATAAGGAAAAATATCATCTGAATGAAAACAAACAAATCATTATGACATGATTATATCTGCATATTTTATATATTACATCTAATATACAAATATTTTAAAATAGATAATATTGTGTGTGAGTGAAATTTTTTTAAACTTAATGACAATTTCCCCCAAATAGAAGTGAAGAAACAAATATGACAACTCCCCAATTAGTTTTATTTTTAAAATGCAAGTTTATTTCATTTTACCCTTAAATGCCATCTGATTATAAAAGTATTACATTATATTAATTAGCCAAATGTTGATGACCATATTTACATTTCTTGAAGCCTCTCTGTGTGACCTTGAGAGAGTTAAACTCTCTGTGTCTCATCTGTGAAAGGAAAGCAGGATAATATCAGGATTTATCATAAAGGATTGCTGTGAACATTAAACTAGATAAAATACGTAGGATTTAGGACAGTGTCTGGCTAAATAAACACTAGCAGTGCTAGTAGTGGTTAAGGCAGAAATCAAAGTAATATCTTATGACTGCTCTTAAAACTCTATCTAATTAGATGCTTAGTTTGTGTTGATCTCCTGGGCAGTTTCCTATTAATTCTTAATTCATCTATCAGCATGAGACTAGACATCACCCACTGCTGTGCTAACACTCAGATACTCATTTTTGTAGTATATTGTGTTTCCTTAATTTCTGTTTGATTCTATAAGCTATTTCTTGCATCCCCATAATACCTTTAGACTTGTTATGTCTTTAACAATAGCTGTGTAGTTTACAAAAATCATTATATATTTTTAATCCTTACAGTTCACCAAATAAAATAACTAAGAATTAAAGAAGTTGTTATTTTCCCCAGATTATGGCCAATAAATGAAATACCAAGAGCCAAACTCAGGTCTTATGACTCTAAACTCTTACTCTTTTCCATTTTAATAGCGATTGTCCGATTGATTTTTCAAATACAAAAAGGATGGCAAAGATCTAGTCTTTTATTTTTCACAGCAATTCTTTGAGATGTGATTATATTTTATGTAATTCTAGCATTGGATTTGTAATTCCCATCATCTTTTGACACCACATAAGTCCTGGGAATACAAGTTTGATCATGAAGCAAAAACTGTTATAGTGACAGACAAACTTATTGCATGTTATCCTATATTTGGCTAATACAATATTCATTCTCTTATAAACGTCCCAGAGCTGAGAAAGAAAATTTTCTGTTAAGGTAGGCTAATGATGTTTTCCATACATTAGAGAGTGCATTTGTCCCTATCTGCATCCACTTTTACGTGAGAAAATTTGAAAAGCCAGTGAGCGCATTCAACCATCTCTAACAGAAAAATTATATAACTTTGACATCTTACATACAAATTCAAATGTTTAATGCCAAGGCAAATGTATTTGAATTTCATATGTGAAAGAGATGAATACATTGTGTTCACAAGTTCTTTTATGTTTTTAAAGAATAAAGAGGCTCATAAATCTATCCACATACCTTAACTCTTACAAAAGGGATTATTGGTAAAGATAAAGGCCTCTATTTTGTCTCAGAAGTGACACATTCATTTGATTGTAAACTATTACCAAATGTTTCAGGGTACTTTCTAAACACAGGGCACTAAATGAGATAAAGGAAGAAATGTAAATAGTTTTATATGGACCTTATTCTAAAAGAATCTATAGGCTATGAAGGGAAATCACACACACACACACACACACACACACACATACACACACACTCTATAAGATAACAGATGATGAATATAAAAAGATAATGTAGGATGATGAACTAAAAATGTATGGGCTTCAAAATCAACCAAAACCATCTCCGATTTTCAGCTATGACAGTGTGACTTTGGACAAGTTACATCAACACTTTGGTTGATTTTCCTTTTTTTCTAGAGAATAGGTGTAATAGTGCACATCTTACATAATTGCTGCTGTGACTAAATAATGTAATGTGTATAAATCACATTGCTTGGTGCCTAAGCCAAAGAATCCAACTGCATAATGGTGACTCTCATCATTATAAGAAAAAAAAAAAACAAAAACTGATAAGTTACACCCTCAAATTTTAGAGGGAGAAATAATTTTAAGAAATATCATGGGAGTAAAATTTATAGAACTTATTATTATTATTATTATTGAGACAGTCTCACTTTGTCACCCATGCCGGAGTGCAGTGGCACCATCTCTGTTCCCCGCAGCCTCCACCTCCCAGGTTCAAGCAATTCTTCTGCCTCAGCCTCCTGAGTAGCTGGGACTACAGGCACTTGCCACCATGCCATGCTAATTTTTTGTAGTTTTAGTAGAGATGGGGTTTCACCATGTTGGCCAGGCTGGTCTCGAACTCCTGACCTCAACTGATCCACCCGCCTCGGCCTCCCAGAGTGCTGGCATTACAGGTGTGAGCCACCATGCCTGGCTAAAACTTGTTATTATTAGACGTGAGGGGAAGGAAGGCAAGCTTAATGAAAATTTTCAAAACTGATGAGTTGAAGGATAGTGGTACTATTAATTTAAACAAAGATGACGATGCAGGAGGATGAGAGGATTAACCAATGTTAAGAACTGCTGTTTACAGAAAAGGACATTAATATTCTCTAACCATCTTGCATTACCTAAGTATTTTACAGATGTTTAGAAATATGAAAGTTCTTTTCCCACGGGCCTATTTTAAGGAATTTAAATTATACATTCGGCAAAAGTGCTTGATATAAGAAATGTACTTTCATAAAATTTCACATATGCAGGCCTCTTTGGACCACGCGGCTGGCTCAGAATTAATCTGACTGTGCAAGAAAATTATTTTGACAGATTTGAAAAACCTGGCTGTTGAAGAAAAAATGTTATTGTACCTGCCTTTAGCAATGGATGAAATCCAAACCAAAAATGAGTTCAAAATTTTAAAATTTTGTATGTTAAAAAAAAAAGAAAGCAAAGAAAGTCTTTAAATGTCAGATGATGTAAGCTTAGCCTGGGAAATGCTATGAATGGTGAAATCATATATTACATTAAGAGACCTACAGTGAACTAAAGAACTCTCAGGTGGTTCACAGAGCACAAGTGGCTTTCAACTCAGTATCCTATGAGAATACTGATGAAGGCAAATTAGCTGTGTAAAAGGATTTTTCTGGTCCCTATGAATAGGTTCTTGCTATTCATCAACATGCTGCTTATATTTTGCATTCTCAAGGTAATTTTTCTTCGGAGGTGATTAGCACAGTATCTTGAAACTATTCAAAATGTAAAGGTACTTCAAAACATCCTTTCCACTGTGACAACAGAGAAAACACTCACAGACTGTCCCTCAGTCACCCAGGCTGGAGTGCAGTGGAGCCATCTCAGCTCACTGCAGCCTCCACCTCCTGGGCTCAAGCCATCCACCTACATCAGCCTCCCAAGTAGCTGGGACTACAGGCGTGCACTACCACGCCAGGCTAATTTTTGTATTTTTTTGTAGAGACGGGGTTTTTCCAGGTTGCCCAGGCTGGCATAGCTCTTTCTAGCTGTAGTTTTTCCAGTTAAACTTCTAAATCTGTCTAGAGCCCTACCTCTTACTCAGTAGTTTTCTATACTTAACAATGAAGTCACACATCATAGTCATGGGACATACATCCATAAAACTATGGGATATGTTCATCGAGCAAGTGTAAAATATTCTTCAGGAATATGGCTCTATAGGAATGCTCCAACCAGCAAAAATCTCTTATTTCATGCAATATGATAGGAAAAGTCCTTTCACATTTTTATTTAACATTCACTAGTTCCTTTTTAATACAGAAAATATGAAAATAAAAATAAAGCAGTTCATAATTCTACAACATACATAAACCCTTCTGACATTAAAACCAGAAAAAAAAGTGAGTAATATATGCAAATGTAAGAAATTTCAAGCACTAGTGAAGGGTATCAAATTAAAAGTCTCCCTCTCTATCTCCAGTTTTTAACCCTTTCCACAAAGACAGTGTTATCAGTTTCTTGTACATTCTTTGAGAAAATAATTGGCATATCCAGTACACTATATGCCTCGCATTTTTTACTTACTATTTCTTGGATATCTTTACTAGTGAGTAAATATACACCTATTTCATTTCTTAAAAAGAGTCAGGTAGTGTATATAAGCTGTGATTAGTTTCTTCAACTGGTGGACATTTAGGCATGTCCAGTTTTGCTTATTTTTATAAATAATGCTGCAATAAACACACTGTACATGTATCTTATATGCATTATCTATAGGAAAAACTTCCTAAGAACAGAATTGCCTGGACATGCAATATGTGCATTTGAAATTTCATAGATATTTTACAGGGGTTTCATAGATATTACCTATTCATCTTCCAAAAAGTAAGACCCGTCATCTGCGTAAAAATGCCCCTGCTTCCTCCCTCCTTACCAAACTTCGCCAACTATTAACCAATTTTTTTAATTGTTTAAAAATTGTTATGGGGTGAATCATGTCCCCTGAAAATGTTGAAATCCTAACACCCACTATGTGTGAATGTAACCTTATGTGGAAATAGGATCTTCACAGATGATCAAGTTAAGATGAAGTCATTAGGATGGGCCCTAATCCAACATGACTTTGTTGTAATAATAAAGGGAAATCTGGATACAAAGACAGATGTGCAGAGGGAGAACACCATGTGAAGATGAACGCAGAGATTGGGTGATGTTTCTACAAGCCAAGGAATGCCAAAGAGTGCCAGCAAACCACCAGAAGCATGGATCAGATTCTCCCTCAGAGCCCTCAGAAGGAACCAATCTTGCCAACACCTTGGTCTCAGAATTCTGGCCTCCAGAACTGTGAGACAATAAATTTCTATGATTTTAAGCCATCTACTTTGTGGTAGATAAAAATATTATTGTTTGATGTATCCTTTATTCATTCTTTCTCCCATCTTCATCTATAGTCAAACTTTTTCATTTTTATATATCCCCCGGCATTATACCACAGTCTTGCATTAAACAAATGATGATAAGCATTTGCTAAGTGAATAAATACATAGTACAATAGGTACACTAGTTAAAATTTATAGAAAAAAATTTACAGATGAGACTTGTATATTATTGTTTTGACTGGCATTTTTTGTGAATTAAATTGAGCATATGATTATATTATTATTGGTCCTTTGTTGGGTCTCTTTTATTCTCACCTAAAATTGCTTCTCCATGTACTATGTTTATTTTACTGCTGAATAGTGCATTTTTTATTATTGATTTGTACAAATCCCTTGTAAATCAAAGAAATGATCAGTATGTCATATGTGCTGCAAGTAAATTCCTAGCTCATTATTTTTTAATTTAGAGAGGTAATTTTATTCTTTTACATTTGTATTTTATGTCATTACATAGTCAAATTAATCAAACTTTTCCTGACTTTTGGAGTTTGTGTCTTATTGGGAAACATCTTTATGCTTTTAAATTATAAATAAATACAAAACTACTTTGTTGCTTTACTTTTTACATTTAAATTTAAATAATATATTAATGTTAGGTTGAATCATACATTGGGTCAAAATATCAAATCTAAGCATTTTCGTAAGAGTCAACATAATGGTATGTCTCAGGGTAAATGAGGTAGTTGATCTAGTTTATTTTTTTCTAAATGGCTATTCAGATGTCCCAATATTATTTGATATATACATTATTTTTTCTCATGACTTTTAAACAATATTGAATCTATTAGATACCTAGGTCACTTTCTCGTTTTCCTTATCTGTCTATTCTCATTTCTAGTATACTCTATTTTTGTAGTTTTGGGGGTTTATCACTCCTCATTTATAATTATCATAAGAATATTCCTACATGTTCTTATATACGTATTATTAAAATAAACTTAGAAATCAACTGGACAATTCTTCCTCCTGTCCTCCTCTCCAAGAAAAAGAAAAAAGAAGTATCTGGACTTTGATTGAGTTTGCAATAAATTTTTATAGATTAATATTGGGCAACTGATATTCTTATAAAACTGATACTTATTAAAGAGAAAAGTATTTCTATATGGAAGTCCTTTTTATTAATTTCCATTCAAATTACTTAACTGTGCTCTTAGTATTGTCCTACTTACTTCTTATATTTATTTCTGGATATTTTATGATTTTTTAAATTGGCATTATAAATTAGGTCTTTTGCAAATATGTTCCTATTAATATTTGTTGATTGAAAAACTATTGATTTACATATACCAATGTGGTACATGACCACCTTGCAGGATTTTCTGATATATAATAGTTTTTATGTCCACTCTCTTATGTGATTCAAGTTAGTCACATCATCTGCAAAAAATAATGTTTGCCTCCTCCTTTTCAGTGTTTTAGTTTCTTATTTAATCATATTATTTTGCACTCTACAAAACACTAAATATGCTGATAGGCATTCTTCTTGTTTTTGTTGTTATATTAAAACCATTAATGATTTTGCCATTAAATTCTCATTCCAGTCAGGGAAAGGAGAATGAATTTAACATTTGAGCATCAATTTTACAAACTTAAAAGTAATCTTAAAATGCTTGTCTCACATGCACATGTATATTTATTGCAGCACAATTCACTATTGCAAAGATATGGAACCAACGTAAGTGCCCATAGACCAATGAATGGACAAAGAAAATGTGATATACATACACCATAGAGTACTACTCAGCCATAAGACCAAAATAATATCTTTTGCAGCAACATGGATAGAGCTGGAGGTTATTATTCTAAGTGAAATAATTCAGGAATGGAATACCATATACCTTATGTTCTCACTTATAAATGAAAGCTAAGTTACAAGCATGCAAAGGCATACAGAGTGATATAATGGATTTTGGAGACTCAGAAGGGAGTCATTGGGAGGTGGATGAGTCATAAAAAAAAAAACTACATATTGTGTACAATGTATACTACTCAGGCGATGGGTGCACTAAAGTCTCAGAATTCACCACTACATAATTCATCCATGTAGCCCAAAACCACTTGTATCCCCAAAAACTATTGAAATAAAAATAAAATAGTAAAAAAGTTTGTCTCATATGGATGTTGTGACAATAAATTTTTGATACTTCCAACAGACTTGGCCCATGGTAAGCGTTTAATAAATGCTATACAATCTTTCTCCAGGAAAATTTTATAGATGTTTTCAGTAATTTTAATTATCTACTGAAGGAGAAATGCTACTTTTATTTAAGCAAAAATTATTTGGACCAAAAATATTTAGGCATAATTAAATCAGACCATATTTACTATGTCGCTAGTATGAGCAAGACACCATGGAAGCCGCATAAGACTTCCTTACCCATTCTCTTCCACACACTGCACTGCTATACAGCAGGCTCTCCCTACTCAAACTATTAAGCAGCCTCCTAATCTAGTCCACATAATAACAGCAAACATTTATAGAAGTTAATTCATGCCAGGTATTGTTCTGTACATTTTATGGCATTTACCATTTGTCAGGGCTCAGTACATGATACCCCAAAATATGGCACCTTGGCATACCGAGTGTTTTTAGCTGAAGGAAATTGAGAAAACCACAGAAGTAGAAACGTCACTTTCTGACCTGCTCCCACTATTTCCCCAGAAGCAGGTCAAAAAGAATTATCTGACCTGCCTTGCCTGAGGTCATAAGACTCTCATTCAAGAGGGGTCCTGCTCTATACCTGGAGGCCAAGAAGACTCTGAACAAACAGGCCTTGCTAAGTTACCCTCAGTTTACTACCCTTAGATCACACCGTTTCAGGCTCCAATCACACTTTTGCATAACTGTCCATAAAAATACGTCATTTTCCCTGGGTTTTGGAGTCTTCATTTCTGAAGCCCCCTGTGTCACATAAAACTTACATTAAATACATTTGTATGCTTTTTCCTTATTAATATGCCTTTTAATATAGGGGCGTAAGCTGCAAACGTTGCAATGGGTGAGAAAAAGATACTACCTTTTCTCCCCGACACAGTTAATTCTCATGTTTTTATCCCATTTTATAGATGAGGAAATTGAGGCACACAGTGTAAAAAACTTGCAAAGTTCTTTCAGCCTGGTAGCAGTCAAAGTGCAAAGCCAGGCAGTCTGATCCAAGGCCCTTACTCAAAACAAGCATGCAATACATTCTCAAAGTGTGCAGTCCATACTTCTATTCATCCGTTCATTCAATATTTGATGTGGATTATATCTTTTTCACATCTGTTCGTTTATGTCACACCTGTACTTTCCTTTATATTCTTCCCCCAAACATTCTAAAATAAGCCCCGATTAAGTTATCCTAACTGACGGCAATTGTCTCAGAATGAAGTCTTCTCGACTCCTCTCTGCTCTGTACCATACCTCTTATTTTATCATCATACATCTGCCAGTTTAATGTTTTCAAAATAAAGTGCAAATATTTTAGGTTGGCATTTATAATGTCCTGTACATCCATGTTCCAATCTACCGAGTACCTAAAATACTTCTATGTGTATTTTATACATTGTTCAAACAGAGTTTTTCATCACTCCTTGAGAATACCCTGTATTTTCCAAACTTTTATTGGCTTCAGATGCTATTTCCTCTACCAAGACTGGCCTCTCCTCCTGTCTTTAGAAATTCTAAGCCACTTTTCAAGGACTCTTTCAAATGTTAACTACAATAGGAATCTTTTCTCAAGCTCCAGGCTGAAACTGCTTTGTCCCTCGTTCCCCCTACCATAGCATTTGAACTGTGCTTGTGGTATGAATCATACTGTATTTTACACTTAGTTATTTGTATACATATGGGCACACTTGGACTGGTGTGCTTATATAATATCCATAGGGAAGATTGTATTAAAGTCTATTTAGGGAGGTTTTAAGATTATGCTGGGTTTTGATAAGTGAATGAATTTTTTTTAGAAGGTGGGTGGGAGGAGAAAAATTAAGGCATGAGACAACTAGAAGAGAAAATTTCTATAAGGGAACAGGTAAAAAATGGGTCCAGACCATTGAAGACATTTAATTACTTATTAAATAATTTAGATTTAATCTTGTATGGAATGGAAGACATCTAAAGGTTTCACATTTAGGAATGGAGTACAGGTTAAGTGGTGTCCTGGGAAGATTAAACAAGTGTAGAGTGAGGATGGATTTGCAGATGGGAAGACTTGAGGCAAGGGGAGAGCCAACGGTGGAGACAGGATGAAAATTCAATTATCCTTCTGGCTAAACTTGAATCAATCCTGAGATGTGATTGGCCAGAGAATATTACTGTATCAAAGAAATTGTCCCAAAGCAGCTACTTAACAGCAAGATCTTTCGGGTCAAAAGGACAATATCCCCCTTGGCAAACTATTTTATAATCAAGTTTTCTCTAACAGCAAGGAGAATTTCCAGGCTGTTATCTATTGTTAATAAAGGCCTATACTTCCACAGTTCTCTATTTTCTTTCTGATCCCTGGAAACACATTTCTGCATCTCCTTAATAGAGAAATAGAACCAATATTTGTAGAGGGATTATTAGATTTCACATTTAATCTTTACAACAAGGCTACAGTTTAGATATTATTTTCCCCATTTCACAGTTGTGGCAAAGAAGTCTCAAGAAGATTAGGTAACTTATTCAAGATCATATAGCTGGCACGTAGCAAGAATAAGAATTTAACAGCAAGTCTGGCTGGTAAAAATCTCATCCCCTTTCAAGGCCATAATGAACTTTTTATTTAAAATGAGGGCCTTCTTGAGACATATTGGTTAATGTGTTTCGTAGAAGTTTCATTAAGATGTTCCATAAGATGCTGATTCTGGGGAAACAGGCCCAGGATTTACAATTTACCAAGAACTCTGACTCATTATTTGTAGAACTGAAGAATGAGGAAATTAAATGGTTTTCTAATGGTTTGCTTTCTTATGAATAGAGAAGAAGAAAACAATGGAACTTTTCTCATTTAAATAAAAAAGCCTGAGTAGTTCACCTTCTAAAATCTGAATAACTTATTTTGAGTTAGACACCCCAACTTTTAAAGATGAAGACAGGCATGATGGGTAGCACTGTATTTTATGAAGCCTCCGAGATCTCCAAAATTAATGAAAATATTCTTTTTCAGTATGACTTCTCTGGTTGCCAGGCTCCAAGATGGCCCCCAGTGATCCTTGCTTCCTGGCATTTATTTTATGGAGCCCCCTTTTACATTGTGTGAGGACTGGTTTGCATGACCACTAGAATGCAATAGTTATGTACTTCCAAGGATAGGTCATAAGGACATTGTGGATTCTGACTCTCTGGGATCGCTGGCTTGAAGACAGCCAGCAACCATGCTTTAAAAAGCCCATGTGATAAGGAGCCAAAATCTGCTACCAATCACATAAGTAAGCTCACAAAAATATTGTTCACCTCTTTAAGCCTTCAGATGACTGATGTCTCTGTTGCTTTGAATTGTAACCTCATGAGAGATACTAAACCAAGCTACCCAGGGAAGCCATTTTAGAATTCCTGACCCCCAAAAAAGAGAGAACATCCTAGTTGGTCTCCTTGATTTCTTTTAATTTCTGGAAACACTGAATTGTTGGATGTTAGGAATATTATAAAGCTTAAGGATACTGTTTAATAGTTCATCGTTGTAAACCGGTGTGCATGTATATGCGTACATGCACATATACATGCATGTGGGATCAGCAACATAATTTGCAAGGCCCAGCACAAAATGAAAGTACAAGTCCTCGTGTTCAAAAATTATTTAGAATTTCAAAATGGCAACAGCAGAGCCTTAAACTAAGGTCTGAGCATGAAGTCATGTGCATAGGTTGCATGCATATGAAACTGGCCTTGTGTGTTTGTGTTAAATAGTCACAGCTAATATTTATGGAGTGCTTCCCACACCCCAAATGCATACGCCACAATCATATTTTAAGTTAATCCTCACACAACCTTTTGAGGTAGGTCCTATTATTACTCCAATTTCAAACGATGAAAACGAAGCTTAGAGTTGCTGTTAACTTGCTGAAGTTCAAACAGGTATTAAATGACAGAACTGAGATTCAAACTTGCATAGAAATTCTGGAGTCCAGACTTAAAATTGCTGCACTGCAACTTTAAGGATATTGTTCCAGTTACTACTACAGCATTTAAAAAATTACTCCCAAATTAAGCAGCTAGAACTACCATTTTATTTTGCTTATAATTGTGTGGGTTAGGAATTCAGGGACGACTCAGCTACACAGTTCTCACTTGGAGTCTGTGGTGAGGTTGCAGTCAGATTCTGGTTGGGGCTGCAGTTGTCTGGGAGGTTGGACCTTGCAGTTGACTGGGAGTTCAGGTGTCAATCAGAGCAATCACACTTGGATCCTCCAGCATGGCAGGCTCAGAATAATTGAATTTCTCCCATGGTGACCCACTCCCCCAGAATAAGTGTCCCGGAAGAACCACACAAAAGCTGCGTGGCCCTTTCTGACTTAGCCTTGTAAATCACAGTGTTGCCTGTGTTGGTTCTAAGTAAGTTACTAAGCAGGTCCATGTTCAAAGGGAGAGAACATAAACCCCACATCTGGATGAAAAAATTATCAAAGAATTTGTGGATATGTTGTAAATTACCACAGAAATCAGCTGGATGGTTATCTGGAGTCAATGTATCTGTTTGAAATTTGCCCCCATTAAGGAGCTGCTTAATCTAATGAAATTTAAAATAGTCTGGATAATTGCTGATAAGTACAGATGAGATTTTATGATTAATTATTGTGGACAACACTGATAGAAGAAAAATTAAACTAACAGTGCTTGTTTATTTTACTAATTGACTAAGGCAGTCTAATTTGTAAGCAAGCATGTAGCAAAACCTTACAGGGAACATGATTTAACCTTGAGTCTTACCTTAATAATTAATATTTACATATGAAATAGCAACAGTATAACTTGTCTTAATAAAGATATTAACGACAATTATATTTATTCCTCATTTCTTTGTATATTGCAAAGTTGTATTTATATTAGGTGAAATGAATTGCTTAATGAGTTGCCATTTTTTAAAAATTTGTGAAAAATATACTTAACAATGATTTAACACTGTATGTGTGTGTGAGAGGAAAAAACAAGAGAAAGGCAGAAAGAAAAATGGATAAGAATTAAAGATAAATGCTTTGGACCAGGGGTTGGCAAACTACAATGGCCAAACTGCAGCAACCAGATCTGGCCTGTTACTGCTTTTTGTGTTTTAATATAGCCTGAAAGCTAAGACATTGTTTTGGTTTTGGTTTTTACATTTTTAAGTCTTTTGTTAAAAAATCAAAAGAAAATAATATTTAATGACATAAACATTTTAAAAATTAAAATTACGATGTCTATAAAGTTTTATTGGAACATGGTCATGCTAATTCATTTCCAGATTGTCTATGACTACTTTAGCACAACAATGGCAAAGTTGAACGGTTGCAATAGAGACCACGTGGCCCACACATGGTAAAAATTGCCTAAAAATATTTACTGTCTGCCCTTTTACAGAAAAAAATTTACCAACCCTGATTTTGACAAAATGAGAATTAAGAGAAGAGAACTGAAATAACTGTTATTCTTATTAGCATAAACCACAGAGCCACACAAAGCCAATTAATAATGCTGAAAGAAATAAGTTTGTGAAAATTTTAGTAAATGTTTAAAAATATAACAAGGTTTTTAAAGATATAAAATACATATAAATAATATAACAAGGTTTATTTTTATATATAAATATATATAAATAATATAACAACGTTTTTCCTGATTTTATACCTATGTTAACTGAGACATTTGTCGTACAATATCTTTTTCCATTCTGCCAGTGTGAAGCTGCAAATTTAAACACACATCTTCAATAATAATTTTCAGTAGTTACAAATCAAAGGGTTTAACAAGCAGAGTTTTCATAAATGTTTGTGCCACAGATGTGAAAGTTTATAGAGAATAAAGCTGGAAGTGTTTTTTCCATGTACTGCTTTATTTAATGCTATTCTGTAAATTATTAAAGATATAGGTGTTCTTTGCAACAGAGTTTCTACTGTTTTAGCTATCACTAGCCGAGGATCAATGTGCTGACAGGTATCTCAACTGCAAATTACGATTTCAACCAGAGACTCATAAAGCTGGAACATTAGAGTTGGATTGTATATATTTTTCTTTAGTCTAGCTGTGGAAATAGATGTCTCAATAAAGAACAGCACTAATGACTACAGTTTGAATTCCCCCTTTAATAGACATATCCAATCACAAGTTAAATGACACAAGAACAGCAGCTTAGATACGATAAATGCGGAGTCTTTCACCTCTAAGCTAGACTGAATTTAATCTACTGTGAATGACATACTGATTTTATCTCCTATGGAAAATCAATCATTCAACATCTTTTCAGGGCTGATTGTTAAGTCTGTGAGAATGGATGGAATTACCCAGCCTGGGGACAGAGTCTGAATGTCTCATGGAGTAACACCTGGGCCAGCACTCTAAGAGCTGAGGCATGGACAGGGAGGAGCAGAAATGACCCTCAAGCTGTAGAGCATGGAGCCAAGAGAGTTCCAGAACACAATGGCCAGGTGGGATAGGGAGGCATCAAGTGTCTCCTGAGGTGACTTGCCTATGAAGTATATTAGCCAAAAATGTTTGAACTAACTCTAATCAAACTTTTCACATTTAACTTTTAGCAATGAGGAAATGAATATGATGAGAAAAAGTCTGACAAAGTCAGAATGTGAGGTTTTCTATAAGAAGACTAGCCTGGAGTCCTGGAAAAGTAAATATAGGGGCAGAGGGGAGTGAGGAAGGGGTAGAACAAAAAAAGATTATGAAAATATCCTTTTATAAAATATGAAAACTTTTTCAATTTCTAAAAATGTCTTAAATTGACATAAAATTGAATGCATTTATCATGTAAAATATGCCGTTTTGAAGTACATATACATTGTAAAATGGTTACATCTAACAAATTAACATTTATTATCTCATACTTCTCATTTTTATGACAAGAACACTTAAAATCTACTCAGCATTTTTCAAGAATATAATATCATTATCAACTGGAGTAATCATGCTGTTCAATAAATCTCTTGAACTTATTCCTCCTAGAATTTTGTATTCTTTGACCAACGAACTCCTAAACCCACCTACTCAACTCTTCCAGCTTCTGGTAACCACTCTTATACTCTCTACTTCTAAGAAATCAACATTTTTATATTCCAAATGTGTGTGAGATCATGCAGTAATTCTCTGTCTCTGGTTTATTTCACTTAATATAATTACCTCCTGGTTCATCCACGTTGTCACAAATGACAAGATTTTGTATTTTTTACGGCAGAACGGTATTACATTGTGTATATACCATATTTTCTTTACCCATGCAACCACTGATGGACACTTAGGTTGATTCCATATCTTGACTATTGTGAATAGTGCTTCAGTAAACACGGAGTGCAGATATCTTTCCAACATACTGATTTCATTTCCTTTGGATATGTACCCCTTAGTGGGTTTGCTGTATCTTATAGTAGTTCTATTTTTGTTTGAGGAACTTCCATACTGTTTTCCATAATGACTCTACTAATTTAAATTCCTACGAATATTGTGCAAGAGTTCTGTTCTCTCCACATCTGCACTATCAATATCTTTTTGTCTTTTTCATAAGAGACATTTTAACAGACCTGAACTGATATCTCATTGTAGTTTTGATTTGCGTTTCTCTGATGATTAGTAATGTTAAACATGTTTTTATATATCTGTTGGCCATTTGTATGTCTTCTTTTGAGAAACGTCTATTCTAGTATTTTGCCCATTTTTAAATCAGATGGTTATCTTGCTATTAACTTGTTTGGATTCCTTATTTTTTTTGGATATCAATTTCTTATCAGATGTGTAGCTTGCAAACATTTTCTTACATTCTGCAGGTTGCCTCTTCATTTTGTAGATGGTTTCTTTTGCTGTGCAGAAATTTTCTAGTTTGATATAATCCCATTTGTCTAGTCTTGCTTTTGTTGCCTGTCCTTTTTAGGTTTCATCCAAAAAATATTATTAACCAAACCAATGTCACGGAGCTTTTCCCCTACATTTTCTTTGAGTAGTTGCATAGCTTCAGGTATTATATTTAAGTCTTTAATCTAGTGTGAGTTGATATTTTATATGATGTGAGACTAAGGTCTAGTTTTATTCTACTTCATATAGATATCCACTTTTTCCAACACCATTTATTAAAGAGACTGTTCTTTCCTTGTTGTATATTCTTGGCACCTTTGTCAAAAAATAATTAGCCAATTAAATGTGTGGATTTGTTTCTGGGCTCTCTATTCTGTTTCATTGGTTTATGTATCTCCTATGTATTTCTTTTTATGTTAGTACCATGCCATTTTGGTTACTATACCTTTATAGTACATTTTGAAGTCAGGATGTGATGCCACCAGCTCTGTTTATTTTGCTCAGTACTGATTTGACTATTTGGAGTCTTTCATGGTTCCATTCAAATTTTAGGATTTTTTCTATTTATGTGAACAACAATATCGTATTTTCATAGAGATTGCATTGAACTTGTAGATTGCTTTGGGAAGTACAGACATTTAAAAAATATTAATTCTTCTAATCCTTGAGCACAGGATATCATTCCATTTATTTGTGTCTTCAATTTCATCAATGTTTTATAGTTTTCAGTGTAGACATTTTTCACCTCTGCAATTAAATTTATTCCTAAGTACTTTATTTTTTGTAGGTATTATAAATGAGACTGTTTTCTTACAGTGCACTATCTGAAAAATTGAGAAAACAATCTATTGTGTTGAGATACAAGTTTTTATAAAGGGACATTGAATATTTTTAAATGCCTTTTCTGCATCTATTGAAATGATTGTATGGTTTTTCTCCTTCATTCTGTTAATGTGATGTATCGAGTTTATTGATTTGCATATCTTGACCCATCCTTGCATCCCCGAGATAAATCCCACTTGATCGTGGTAAATTATCTTTTTAGTGTGCTGTTGAATTTGATTTCCTAGTAATTTGTTGAGGATTTTTTGTATTTTTTATGTTCATAGGGATATTGGCCTATAGATTTCTTTTTTTGTGTGCACTTGTCTGGTTTTGATATTATGGTAATGCTGACCTCATAGAATGACTTTGAAAGTTATCCCTCTTTAATTTTTTGGATAGTTTGGGAAGAATTTATGTTAGTTCTTCTTTAAATATTTGATAGACTTCAGCAGTAAAACTGTCAGGTCCTAGTCTTTTCTTTAATAGGAGACTATTACTAACTCAATCTCCTTACTTGTTAATGCTCTGTTAAGATTTTCTATTTCTTCATAATTCAATTTTGATACATTGTATGTGTCCAGGAATTTATCAATTTCTTCCAGTTTGTTGGGATATAATTGTACATAATAGTCTCTTTTTTAAATTTAGTTTTGTTGTTGTTATTATTATTATATCATTATTATTATTATTATTAGAGACAGAGTCTCACACTGTTGCCCAGGCTGGAGTGCAATGGCACAATCTCTGCCTCCCAGGTTCAAGCGATTCTCCTACTTCAGCCTCCTGAGTAGCTGGGATTACAGGCACCTGTCACCACACTCAGCTAATTTTCTGTATTTTTAGTAGAGACAGGGTTTCACCATGTTGGGCCAGGCTGGTTTTGAACTCCTGACCTCGTGATCCACCCGCCTCAGCCTCCCAAAGTGCTGGGATTACAGGCATGAGTCAACACACCTGGCCTATATTTTTTTTAAACTTATTATTTCCATAGGATTTTGGGGAACAGGTGGTATTTG
This sequence comes from Gorilla gorilla gorilla, assembly GCF_029281585.2. Lineage (NCBI taxonomy): Eukaryota > Metazoa > Chordata > Mammalia > Primates > Hominidae > Gorilla > Gorilla gorilla. The sequence goes on along the minus strand of NC_073235.2, from coordinate 82,633,453 downwards.
GTTATATGAGTAAGTTTTTTTAGTGGTGATTTGTGAGATTTTGGTGCACCCATCTCCCAGGCAAGCAGTATAAGGCTGAAGCCAATTTTCTTCTGATCCTTTGTATTAATGTGGTCTCAGTTGTAATGCCTTTGTATTAATGTGGTCTCAGTTGTAATGCCTTTTGTTTCATCTCTAATTTTATTAGAGTCGTCTTCTTTTTTTTTTTTTAGTTTAGGCTAAAAGTTTGTTGATTTTATCTTTTGAGAAAACCAATTCTTCATTTTTTCATCATTTCTGTTGCTTTTCTAGTCATCAGTTTATTTATGCTCTGATTTTTGTTATTTTCTTCCTTCTAGTAATTTTGTGTTGAGTTTGTTTTTATTTAGTTCCATAAGGTGCAATGTTAGGTTGTTTATTTGAGATTTTTTTTTCTATATAGGTATTTATTACTATAAACTTTCCTCTTAGAACTGCTTTGGTTCTAACCAATAGGTTCTTTTATGTTGTATTTCTATTTAAATTTGTCTCAAGAAATTTTAAAATAATTTCCCTTTTAATTCTCTATGGATCCATTGGTTGGGGGAAATGTCGTTTAATTTCCATGTATTGGTGTATTTTTCTACATTTTCTACATTTCTTCTGCTACTGATTTTTAGTTTTCTACCATTGTAGTCAGAAAAGATACTTGATATGATTTCAATCTTTTGATTTACCAAAACTTGTTTTGTACCCTAACATATCATCTATAATGGAGAATGTTTCATGTGCTGTTGGTTTTCTCAAAAAGCTAAGAAAAATGTGTATTCTGCAGCTGTTGGATGAAATGTTCTGTATTTGTCTGTTGGGTTCATTTGATCTAGTGTATAGAGTTTAAGTTCAAAGTTTCCCTATTTCTTTCTGCTTTATGTTTCCATTGCCAGAAGTGGAGTGTTGACAGCCCCTACTATTATTGTATTGCAGTCTATCTCTTCATTCATATCTATTCATACTTGCTTTATATATCTTGGTGCTTTGGTGTTGAGTACATAAATATTTTCAATTTTTACATCCTTTTACTGAGCTGTCCTTGTTATTATATAATGATCTTCTTTGCATTCTTTTACAGTTTTTGACTTATGATTTATTTTATCTGATATAAGTATAGCTACTCTTTCTCAATTTCCATTTGCACAAAATTTTTTTTCATCCTTTCACTTTCAGTGTATTCTTACAGGTAAATGAATCCCCTGTACATAGCAGGTAGTTGAATCGTTTTTTTTTAAATCTATTCAGCTACTGTTTTTTCATTAGATAATTTATTTACATTCAAGGGAATTATTGGTAGGAAGCACTTACTACTGTCATCTTGTTTTCTCATTGTTTTGTAGGTCCCTTGTTTCTATGTCTCTTGCTGTCTTTCTTTGTGGTTAAGTGATTTTCTGTACTGGTATGTTTTGGTTCCTTGCTTATTATTATGTGTATATCTACTATAGATTTTCTTGTGTGCCTATCATGAGGATTACAATAAATATTTTATAGTTATGTTATTATAAGCTGATAACAACTTCTTCGATCATCAAAAATAGTTTAAACTTTTATTTCACTACCCATCTCACATTTTGAATTCTTTATGTCACAGTTTGTTTTTATATTGCATATCTCTTAACAAATTATTATAGCTACTATTGTTTACCCTGCTTCTAGGAGTGAATAAGGCAAGCTACTATTATTTTTAATAGTTCTTAAAATATTGTAATATTATGTGATGTGGTATGGCTCTGTGTCCCCACCCAAATCTCCTCTGGAATTGTAACCCCCAGGTATCAAGGAAGGGACCTGGTAGGAGGTAATTGGATCATGGGGACAATTCTCCCATGCTGTTCTCATGATAGTGAGTGAGTTCTCATGAAATCTGATTGTTTAAAAGTGCCAGTTTCCCCTCTGCTCACTCTCTCTCTTTCCTACCACCATAAAAGATGTGCCTTGCTTCCCCTTCACCTCCCACCATGATCATAAGTTTCCAAGGCCTCACCAGTCATGTAAAACTGTAAGTCATTTAAACCCCTTTTGTTTATAAATTACTCAGTCTCAGGTGATAACTTTATAGCAGTGTGAGAACAGACTAATACAGAAAATTGATACTGGGATAGTGGGATACTGCTGTAAAGATAACCTGAAGATGTGGAAGCAACTTTGCAACTGGGTAACAAGCATAGGTTAAAATAGTTTGGAGGGCTCAAAAGAAGACAGGAAGATATGGGAGTGTTTGGAATTCCCTAGAAAGTTGTTGAATGGTGTGGCCAAAATCCTGATAGTGATATGAACAATGAAGTCCAGGCTGAGGTGGTCTTAGATGGGGATGAGAAACTTGTTGGGAACTGGACCAAAAGTCACTCTTGCTATGCTTTAGCAAAGAGACTGGTGGCATTTTGTCCCTGCCCTAGAGATCTGTAGAACTTTGAACTTGAGAGAGATGATTTAGGGTATCTGGCAGAAGAAATTTCTAAGCAGCAAAGCATTCAAGATATGACCTGGCTTTTTCTGAAAGCGTAGTCATAAGAATTTACAAAGAGGTGATCTGATCTAAAATTGGAACTTATGTTTAAAAGGGAAGCAGAACATAAAATTTGGAAAATTTGCCACCTGACCATGCAGTAGAAAGGAAACACCCATTATGTGGAGAGAAATTCAAGCTGGCTGCAGACATTTGCATAAGTAACAAGGAGCCAAATGTTAACAGCAAAGACATTGGGGAAAATGTCTCCAGGGCATTTCAGAGATCTTCACAGCAGCCCCTCCCATCACAAGTCTGGAGGGCTAGGAGAGAAAAATGGCTTTTTGAACCAGGCCCAGGGCCCCACTGCTCTGTGCAGGCTCAGTACATGGTGCCCTTCATCCTAGCTGCTCTAGCTCCAGCTGTGGCTGAAAGGGACCATGGTATAGCTTGGGCTGTGGCTTCAGAAGATGCAAGCCCTAATCCTTGGCAATTTTCACATGGTGTTGGGCCTGCATGTGCTCAGAAGACAATAGTTGAGCTTTGGGAGCCTCCACCTAGATTTCAGAGGATGAATGAAAATGCTTGGATGTCCAGGCAGAAGTCTGCTGCAAGGATGGAGCCCTCATGGAGAACCCCTGCTAGAGCAATGCAGAGGGGAAATGTGGGATTGGAGCCCCCACACAGAGTTCCCACTGGGGCACTGCTTAGTGGAGCTGTGAGAAGAGGCCCACCATTCTCCAAATCCCAGAATAGTGGATCCACTGACAGCTTGCACCATGCTCCTGGAAAAGCCACAGACACAGGTCTTCGGAGCCCACCCCTGGCATCAGCATGCTCTGCATGTGAGACATGGAGTCAAAGGAGATCATTTTTCAGAGATTTAAGATTTAATGACTGCCCTGCTGGTTTTCAGAATTGCATGGGGCCTGTGGCCCCTTTTGGCCAATTTCTCCCACTTGGAAAGGGAACACTTACCTAATGCCTGTATCCCCATTGTATCTTGGAAGTAACTACCTTATTTTACAGGCTCATAGGCAGAAGGGACTTGCCTTGTCTCAGATAAGTCTTTGGACTTGGACTTTTGAGTAAATACTGGAATGAGTTAAGACTTTAAGGTACTGTTGGGATGATTGATTTTGCAATGTGAGAAGGACATGAGATTTGGGAGGGGTCAGGATTGAATGTTATGGTTTGGCTCTGTGTCTTCACCCAAATCTCATCTGGAATTGTAATCTCCACATGTCAAGGGAGGGACCTGGTGGGAGGTGATTGGATCATTGTGGTGATTTTCCCCATGCTGTTCTCATGATAGTGAGTTCTCATGAGATCTGACGGTTTAAAAGTGGCAGTTTCCCCATTTGCTTGTTCTTTCTCTTTCCTGCTGCCATGTAAGACATGCCTTGCTCCCCCTTTACCTCCCACCATGATGGTAAGTTTCCTGAGCCCTCACCAGCCATGCAGAACTGAGTCAATTAAAACTCTTTTGTTTATAAATTATCAAGTCTCAGGTATACAGCAGTGAGAGAACAGACTAATACATTGCATCTATATAGATGAATGTTAATTTGGAAATATATACTACAGTGTTTAGGTAAATTCATTTCTGCAATTTACTTTAAACCAGTTGAGCATATATAAAGATAAAACTATATCAACACAAATGTAGTAGGTATATGTGTGTTAATTCTACTTTTTTGTATGGTTGAAAATTTTATTTAAAAATCCATAAAAACTTTATGAGCAAAGAAGAGATATGCCTTATCAAAGCATTTATCTAAGGTTTTCACTAGAATGACAGAATCCAGCTGTGCCACAAAAAGTAGTGCGGAGAAAGGAGGAAGTGGGAGCTAGAGTGATGCCCTTAGATGCTGCATATAACCAAGAGGTTTTCCATGCCCTGGATCACCCTTATCAATAGCATGGAAGTTAATAACATCAGAAAAACTGAACCCTGTGCTCTCCACCGAATCCCTTTTCTGTTTCCAAACTTCAGTTTATTCTTCTATTGGCCTTCCTGATAATCTTACAAGACCATGTTGAAGTTTTACATTAGTTCTTAGTTATGCATCTCCTTTGCCTTTTATAAATATTTAAAATCTCATAAGGCTCTATGAAGATGAGCAACACCATATTTGCTTCCATCTCTTTTGAGTCATATGAATCTTTTACTTTTATATTTGGAATTTTACTCTTGAAAACTCTCAAGCTTTGGAGACTGTTTTCTTTTTATGCTTTCAGGCTACAAGAGTATGCCTATTTTAGCTCTTACTTGGAATTTTCTTTCCCAAAATTAAGGCACTTCCCTTTGTTCACCATTCTTTTTCCAGGACTGCATGAGATCTTCAAGGGTGGTAGTCATTCTCTTCCAAGTTCTAGAATATTTAATTAATTGACTAGCCCCAAATTAGGTTCAAAGTAGCAGATATCAAGTTTCTAACTCTAACTTCTGAGAAATTAAATAATCAAGAAGTATAGAATTTAGCTTTGAGTGCTATTTAGCTCAGATAATTCAGCAGATACCTGAATACCTAAATTCCTCAGTACTCATTTCGCCTTTGTAATCTGTGGAAAGAATAAGACATATTTTTCCTCCATTTGGCCACTTATGTTTTTATCCTCACTTAAATGCTGTACTTCCTCTGTCCTTGATTTTCTCAGGTATTCCTTTATAACAAACTTTATTATTCCATATTATCTCTTGCCCACTTTTGCCAACGGTTTCCAAACAAATGAGGAATGGAGTCAGAAATAGAGAACAGAAATCTGACTTCACAGTATCACACTGCTTTTCCTTCTAGCCAACATGAAAAAACAGGTTGGTGAGTGAGGGGCTTTCATTAGAAAGAGTCTGTTAGCTCCTGTTAATGAGGAAAGGGAAGGCTAGACATAAACATCACCCCTAAAAAATTAGGTTTAAGAATGCTGACTTAAAACCCAGCCTCTAGAACAGCAATCCAGGTGGAAATAACCAATGAATACAATTGGGGGACTGGGGAGAACAAAATTACAAGGAAACTAAACCCTAATCACACATGTGACTGCTTTGGGGTGTTACAACCCAAACCCAAAATGGGTTACTTTGGCTTCCTTTGGAACTTGGGTCTCAGTAGCAGTCAAACTATTGTCTAACTGGAGTAACTTCCATCATATTAAATGCCCACCAAGCCCATTCAAGGGAGGATGCCTAGCACAAAGGAGTATCCTGACCTGGGACTAGTACAGGTTCCACTATTTACTTGTCAGTTGCACCCACAAAAAACAGGAATGTGTTCCTAAAGTCCTACGTGTTAAGGCTGCTTGTATTAGATTAACCCATATGAATAGGTTAAGAAGGAGTCCCCATAGATTCCTCTTTTCATCTAAAGACAAATTCATATGCTTCAACCTATAGAACAGAAGGTGGGATAATCATTTTAGGTAGAAGAATAAAACATGTCATAAGTGAGGAGACAGTAAGAGAGAGCATATAACTACTCTGTATTGAACTTAAAATACTAGGTTCATATTAATTCTAACTTGAAGAAACATAATCTCAGAGCCAGGTTAGTAATTTGGGAAAATGTTTATAGAATATCCAGATGCCTTGAAATTATTATGCTCAATCAGAAAAAAAGGAAGGAATATGGAAGCTACAGATGTGGGTATGTGGCAAAAATCTAAATATTCAGGAACTGATTATACAGTTAGTTTGTGAGCATTTATTTTTAAAAAGACAATGTAGTGATTGCTAAAGCAATAGTGTGTCTTGAACAAATAGCCAAAGCATACTTACCAGTGAAACAAGATAGAAGAAATAATTTAGAAACACTAAATCTGGAAAATTGCATACAAAATTTTCATTATTTCTAGATAATATAATTGTATAATCAGAAAATTATAAAGAATCAATTGAAAACCCAGTTGAATTAATAAGGCAGTTCAGTGAATTAGCTGAATAAAAGATAAACAAGAAAAATCAATAGCTTTTCTACGTTCTTCCAGCAACCATTAGAAACTTTAGCAAAGGTGAATTCACAAAATGGCACCTGGCTGGTAAGATGTGAATCAGCCTTATTCTGTTTCCCAAGAAGATAGCTATGAAAATGCAGAAATGATGCATTTTAACAATGCTGAAAATTAGGACTACAAGCCAACTAATTGCAGAAATCAGGAAATATTTGCATTAATAGTAAGAACTATTGAGATTAAATGATCATTACAATGTATAGCCAAATTAGACACATATTTCCCATTACTCATCTTTTATGGTTAAACAGTTAAGAAATAGTGATTTATTTGCTTCTTAGGAATTATAAAAATATAAGGTCAAGCATCTTTCAAAGTTAAGGTTAAATTTAAAACCATGTAAAATTAGAAAATAATTTGAAGAGAAACAAGGATAACAGTGACGAAAAAGTTGTCTACATAGCAATAGGTAAATGGAAAAGGAGGAGGAGGAGGTATGAGGTGACAGGAAGCAGAAGAAGAAAAAAGAAAAGAGAGAAGAAAGAGCAGTGATAGGAGGAAGAGTGAATAAAAAATAGAAAATAAAAACAATATGGAAGTATTAGGCAAAATATACAGTTACGGCAATAAATTGTGTTGTCCCGGCACAGTGGCTCATGCCAGTAATCCCACCACTTTGGGAGGGAAGGGTTGGGCGGACACGAGGTCAGGAGTTCCAGACCAGCTTGGCCAACATGGCAAAACCTGTCTCTACTAAAAATACAAAAATCGGCCGGGTGTGGTGGCGGGCACCTGTAATCCCAGCTACTTGGGAGGCTGAGGCAGGAGAATAACTTGAACTTGGGAGGGGGAGTTTGCAGTGAGCCGAGATCATGCCACTGCACTCCAGCCTGGGCGACAAGAGTGAAACTCTGTCTCAAGAAAAAAAAAAAATGTGTTAAAGACAAAGTCTCCAGTAGTGAACCTTAAACGAAATACAACCAGACATCATTCATAAGAATGACTGAAAAAAGTGATATTAAAAAAAAAGTTTAAAAGTCTAAGCATACAAAAAGTTTTTCAAACAAAAAGAGTGATTAAGAAGTAAAACTAGCATGAGTCATTAAGTATTAAATAAGAGCAATGAAAACACAAGAGTAATTTTTTTAAAAAAATATAAGAAGAAAAATGACAGAAAAGCCAGCAGGAAACAACACACCTCCCTCAGTCTTTGATCAATTAGGAAAAATAATAGAAGTTCTAAACTGGATAATAATATAGATCTGGCTGGGCACAGTGGCTCACACCTGTAATCCCAGCAGTTTGGGAGGCCAAGGCGGGCAGATCACCTTCAGGAGTTTGAGACCAGCCTGGCCAACTTGGCAAAACCCCATCTCTACTAAAAATACAAAAATTAGCCAGGCATGGTGGCAGGCACCTGTAATCCCAGCTACTTGGGAGTCTGAGGCGGGAGAATTGCTTGAACCCGGGAGGTGGAAGTTGCAGTGAGCAGAGATCACACCACTACACTTCTCCAGCCAGGGTGACACAGCAAGACTGTGTCTCAAAAAATAATAATAATAATAATAATGATAATAATATAGATCTAACTTTAGATTCACAGTTTTCAAAAGTATATAGTTAACATTTACCAGAAGAAAACTTTTCTTTCATTCATTCAATAGATATTAATTGCTTACCTGTATGCCCAACGCCCCTAGTACTCTGACTCAAACATAGTGCTAATAAGTGGTAGAATATGAGAACCCCAGGACTCCCCCCCAAAGCAGAAATTTATCTGACTATACTCTCTGATCACAATGTAACAAAACTGGAATTGAACATACACACACACACACACACACACACACACACAGCCCTCTTCTTAAGTAATCCTGGGGAGAAATGAAATCAACTGCAATTAAAAATATTTAGAAATTGTTTTAAGTGAAAAAATTATAAATTAATGACAATGAAAGCATGATATATAAAAATGTATGGGATATAGGCACAGTTTAACTCAAATGCCAATACACAGTTTTAAGTTATTTCTTTGTTAGATAGGAAATATCACAATAATCAAAGCACTTAACTCTAGACAGAAAGGTAGAACAGCATAATTAATTAAAATACATTTGATTAGGATATAGAAAGTCAAAAGAGACCATAACTCTCACCCTAATAACCAAAACAAATCAAGTAAGTTGCAACATCATAGTTTTTAAGCCAATTAGGAATCTGAAGTTACGAAGAAATCTAAATTAATTCAACAAATGAATAAGCCAAGCCTTTCATAGGAGTAAAAAAGACCACAGCTGCTTATGTTTCAGGCATAATGACAGGAATGAGGACAAATGTACCACAGATGGGTTGAAGGAGGAATGAACAGAACTTTTAACAAACTTTTAACCACCATATGGCATTACACACTAGAATTCAAAGAAGCCCCAGTCAGAGTGTATCTACACCCACACGCCAACATTTTCCAATAGTCCTTCACCTGGTACAAAAAGAATGCCCCAGCATCCCAAAAAGCTGGCAGTCAGAATATAGAGAAGAGAGAGATCACCCATAGTTAGGAAAGCTGGTGGTTCACCTGTAAAGCACCAAGAAATTTCTGGAAATTTTCCGATGTATAATCCCAAACACTATTGAAAGGAAAGTCCTGATCCCACTTTCAAACGTGTTGAAGCCAGTGGTGAACTGAGTCAAATGAAAGGCAAATGAATTAATTAATTAATTAACGAATGAGTGAACAGCTCAACAACAACAGATAACCACACTAACTTAGGTGCTCCTCTAGCAGCTGATAAGAAAAGCAGCATGCTTTTTTTAACTTTAGTGTCTAGTATCCTTTTATGCAAAATGTTCTCTATATAATCAAACACTATGAGACACAAAAATAAGCATAACACTGTGGCCCATGGTCAAGGTAGAAAAGTGTCAACAGAAGGCGGCCCAGGAATGGCTCAGAGGTTGGATTATTATCTTTAACTTATCTGTGATAAAAATGCTAACAGATTCAGGGAGAAATGTAGACAACATGCATGAAGAGAGAATTTCAGCAAAGAATTAGGAGCTATATTTTTTAAAAGCTTCCAGTGAAAATTCTAAAACTGGAAAAGAGTATCAGAAATGTTCAGGGGAAGTATCAGAACAGACATTCTCACCTTCTTCCTGATGTTAAGGGAGAAGCACTTAGTCTTTAACTGTTGACGTATAAGGATAATTGTAGACTAGAAGGAAGTGGCTTTTTCAGATGTCCTCAAATGGAAGAAATTCCCTTTTTGGTTTGCTGGGAGTTTATTATAAATGAAGGTTGAATTTCATCACATGTCTTTTTTTCATCAATTAAGTTAATACAGTTAAGCATTAGAAGTGGGATTCTCTAGAATGACTGAATCATGGAAGCATGGTAAAATCATTGTTTGGGGGAAGTGTAAGGAACAAAGAAAGATTAACTTTTGATGCCTAGGTAGCTACCAAGTCCCCTTGGGTACGAGACAGCAGCCATGCTATGATCAGTTACTAGAAGTGAAAGTTACCAGTAGAATTTAGAAGTGATAGACCCAACTCCTAAGTAGTTTGCTCACTGGATACATAAGGAAATGCAAAATAATGATAAGCAAGCTAAATATACAGTCCTTTGGTTTTTCTTTTATCTGTAATAGCTAAGCTCAAAATAAAGCAAAATGTTGGGGTAGACACTGTTACTGCATCAACCTTAGGTTTGGGACAATCTGAGCTAGAGCATGTAGCCTTAAAGCCACTATGAAAGGGAAAAAATAATAGTGAAAAATCACTACGGTGGGAGGAAACAAAAAAACTACTGAACCCAGGCAGCATAATGTGAAGGAATTGTTTCATTTTGCAGTTCAGTATCATCGGCTTCCTGAAAAACCTTTACTAAATGGATTGAGTGACTAATTTAGAAGTCTTCTTAGTTTTGAATGTTGCAAAATGGAGGAGCATGGATTGATGCAAGGCATACAGATCACTATTGAATAATAGATGACTGTACAAATCCCCTGGGGGGAGGCCCGGCACATAGCTGGCAAGTAGACTACATCAGACCACTACTGGTAACCCAGGGAGGCTATCAATGGGTCTCGACGGGAATAGACACTTACATGGGACAGGGCTTTGCATACTTGTGGTAGACACAAATGCTCAAAACAACATAAATGAACTAAGACAGAACATACTATGCCAGTTCGCACCACCAAGCTACATTCCTTCAGACGGAAGAACACAGTTTATAACCGATAGCAAGAGGACAATTTAATAATTATTCTTAAAATATAACAATGGCTTCTACATCTGCATTTTCAGTATTTAGAATTTGATTGTGATTAACATTTACATAACTATGATAAAAATATGAGTAACCTGAACACCTATATAAATTTTATATAACCCTTCATATTTGCTTTCTATATTCTTTAAACTCTAATAAATTACATCTTTTCCTTAAACTGCTTGGTTTCTAGAAAAGTAGCACACACAGCAAATACACAAGAATCTATAATGATATTAGCATGATACCAGAGAGAAACTAATTACAGGGATTTTTAAAAGCAAAATTCAAAAGGAAGGTGGGAGGGGAAGCAAAGAAAGAAATCATTTAACAAAACCATTCAGCAAAACAAGTGATGGGAAACAGGAAATGCTTAAGGCACCGATACTGCAGCAATTATATCCATATCTCCCATTAACTTTCTATTTGATGCCTCAGGGAGTCTTAACTCGCATCCCTGGGAGACATCATTCTGGAAGGTTGGTTTACTTTCTTGTCGTTTTCTTTTAGAATAATTTTTTTTAAGGAAAATCGGTATATTTTACGTAGTAAATCTTCCCACCCTTAAAATGTTATATAAAAATAAATATATAATAATATATACATATTTAGGTCTCTCTTCAATATTTTCCTTCATAAATATCTCATTGTGTTTTGTATTTTAGTTTCTGTTGTGAATATTTAAAAATCATATTTCCTAATCTGTTTCTATTAGACACCATTGATTTTTTTTAAAAAGTTGTGTAGTTTGACACTGAACTATTACCTAACAATCCTGATAAACACTCTCATTTGTTCCAATAAATTATCTGTAGATATTTCAATATTTTCAACAAAGACCATATTATTTGTGAACACTTTTGATTATTTTCTTCCAATTGCTACATTTTTGTTTCTCCTTCCCTCTCTCTCTTCCTCTCTCCTTGATTCCGTTTTTCTTTCCTTTTTTTTAATAAATATATATTTTTTCCTATACTTTAAGTTCTAGGGTACATGTGCACAATGTGCAGGTTTGTTACACATGTATATATGTTTGTGTGGTGCACCCATTAGCTCGTCATTTACAATAGGTATTCTTTTAGAATTATTAAACTCATCATTAATGGTTTTTTTAAAAAGTAACACACAAAAAATTACATATAGTTAAGAATTTGTTTTGTAAATGAATTGCTTGAATATTTTGATTTTTATTGAGTATGGTAGGAGATGAATGGGTCTCCTACCCATTCATGAATGATCCATTCATTAATGATAAACATTCATTCCTTTATACCTGACAAAGGCCCCCATTTTGTACATTTTTCCCATGTAGTGATGAAGAAGTACCAGAGAAACTACAGGCCTCTCTCAGGCTAAGAGCATCCAGGGATTCATGTAGCCATCTGTGTAAAGGCTGGCAAGAATATTTAAGTTTATCTGATTGAATGTCCTCATTTTGATATAGGAGAAGTTTCAACTCCACTGATACTCACCCAGGACGGTTAGTTGCTAGTCTAGAGTGAAGCCACAATTTTCTCACCATATCGTTTTTGCTACTCTCCACTTCACCTACATTTCTTGATCCATCATATTCTGTGTTAAACTGGGAATCAATTTATATTACTCAGGATTAGCAAACAGAACTAATAGAATGTGTGTGTATATATAGAGAAAGACATTTATTATAAGAAATTAGCTCATGTGATCATGGAGACTGGCAAGTCCAAAATCTGTAGTGTGTATCCACAGGCTGGAGACCCAGGAGAGATGATGATGAAAATAAAATCCAAAGATATCTGCCGAAGAATTATCTCTTGCTCAGGAAATTTAGTCTTTTTGCTCTATTTGGACCTTCATCTGATTGTGTAAGGCCCACCTGCACTACGGAGTGAGATTTGTTTTACTCAAAGTTCACAAAGTGTTAATCTTATCCAAAAACACCCTCCAACCCGACACATACAATTGGCTATCACACAATTCCTCAAATATTTTCCTGGTAATATACTGTCATTGATCTTTGCTAAAGTTGGGGGATTTAGACAGCAGACAAAACTTAGTTTCACTCCTTTTTTCTTCCCTAAGGTAGGTAGAGTTGAAGCCTAGAAGGGAGCAGTGGTGAGCATCCTAGGAGATGTCCAGGAAGAAACAGGACAAACCAGGTGTGGGAAATGAAGAAAATAAAACACCATAAACTTGAAGGAAATAAATATTCTCAAAATACAGATATTTCCATATCCCAATAATTTATCTACAGTAAGGATGTTTAAATTATGTAAATTTTCACATCCCTCAGTACCAGACTTAACTATATTTGAAATCGCAACTATTTCATATTCATAGAGCCAATGGGACAGCCAGGTTTCCTAGAAATAAGATGATCAAATAGCAAGATGATATAAATTTAGCTATTCTCAGGTCAGTAGTAGTAGTCAGTGGCCCATAAGCAAAATGCAAGCTCTGTAGTAAATGCCATGAAGGTCACAGAAAGCTGGAAGGCTTAAAGGCAGGTGGAGAAACTGCATTCAAGAGTTAAGGGAAATTCACACAAGGATCCCAGATACGTATCTACCTTGAGAAGTCACATAGGAAACTTTCATTCAAAGTCTCAAACTGTATGGATAAGGGACGAACTTAAAGATGTTAAAATTCCATCTCTGTAATTCTGACAAGCATTGATATTTATGACAATGAAATTATTTAAATGTAAGTATTATCATTAAGTATCTTCCATTTATGTCTTCTGGTTCATTTGGCTTTCTGATTCATACTTACAAGCATTAAGTTTACTTTGAATACAATTCAAGGACAGTGCTTTATTGCAAAATAACTTGCATATGAAACTAGTCTTTTTAGGGGCACCATCTGTTCTTCGTGACACTTTAAATGAAGGAGATTTCAGTTGCTAAATATTCCACAGAAACATATGAAGAAAATTCAAAGGGTTTGGGTTTCTAAGAAAATACAATGTCCCCTAAACATGAAATAAAACTCTTTATTCAAAGGGTTTGCAATAACAAATAAATGTTTAATTATAGTTGATATCCATAGACCTTCTCTGGAAAAGCAAAATAGAATGTGAATTAGATGAATCTTTTTGTAAAGCAAGTGAAATGATGAAAGTCAGTGGTGTTCTTATTTATAATCATGTAAGGACAGAAACAAATGGTGGTTAAGCAATTTGCCCAAAGTCAAATGGTTCTGAAAAGGCTATTTAATTTGTTCCCCCTTACTCAAGATGAAAATATGAGTCAATTGTCCAAGGACAGAGTTGAGCCTCGGAGGACAAGTTTTCTAATGGCATGTCTTTGGAAAGGTTATTGAGACTTACTAGGCCTTAGTGTCTCACTTTTAAATATCTTAAATATGCTAGAACATCTCACAGACATAATTAATGAATACTAGTTTAGATTTCAAAGTCATTGCAAATAAGTTATCTCATAAATGTTAGGCATAAAAGTACTGATTAGTAATGTTCTGAGCTACTTGGATGAAAGGTTTTCATGAACAGCTCAGTTGGACTATTACAAAAGAATTGGAGCTGCCATCTTTTGTGAACCACTTTAATCTATAACAATCTACCCTGTCAATAAACCAGTTAAACTGTGGCTTTGTTGGAGAGCTAGGTTCAGAAAGTATTATTGTAGATTGTCATTTTGCTCTCTACATGGTGCGCCACACATCATTTTAAAATGATATGCTGTGTTCAATATTTTACATGACTGGAGGATAACTCTAGACTTGAATTTATTGCCACAGATACTTGCAGCTAAATCATATAAGATTACTTCAACCATTATTTTCAAGATATCAGCTAGCATAACTGATGCTAAACCATTTTATATATAAATTCATTTTGTCTCATCTTTCATTTACTACTTTATTGCTTTATGGTTACCTAAACTATTTTATAGCTGGAAAATTTTTGACACCTTACATACAATATAATTCTGTTAGAGTAGGAGGAAGAAGAAAGAAAACCAAGACTTGCACCCTTTAATGCACCCTTTATGAAAAGTATTTTAAGAGGTTTTTGGTTTTGTTTTTAACTTAAGAGTTGCTATGATTTGGTGAACAGCCTTTTGTCTTGGGATAAAAATCAATGTTGCCTTATTACAAATACTAGTTTACAATATGGCTGAGGAAAAATCAGGACAGAAGCCGTTTGTTATATGTATCTCTGAATTGCTTATATTTTGTGTAAATATCAATTCATCCTGAATTTCAGTTAAATTTTAATTGTCTTCAACCTTCCTCACAGTGACTATTTCAACACTTAAATTTCAACAATCTTATATTCCAAGGTTTAAACCAACAACCTCACTCAAAAAAATCAGTGAGGTGCTTTCCAAGACATTGTATTATTTAACATATAGAGAACTGAATAAACCAAGAATTTTCTTATTTAAAAAAAAGAAGCAGGTTAGCTTATACAGGCAAAGATCATGCAATAATTACAGCAAGTATCTCTGAAATTAATATTGACTGTCAGGAATCTGAAGACACATTTGTTCACAGAAGTTTTTTTTTCTTCTCTGAAAGTGTTTTGACAGTCTAGCAATGTAATTAAGTAAAGAGAGACCTAGATTTGTAAGTATAGTAACTCCTGTTCCATTTATTTCCTCACAATTTAAATGGAACTGTTTAATGTGATATGGGGCCCACTAACTAATTACTACAACTCGTAAACTTCTTATACCTCAAAGTCATTCAAGATGTAGTGTTACATTTGGTTAGAAATCAAATTATCCAAAGCAATTGTGCACAATTATTTTGTGTGATATGTGCTTGATTTATATGGCATATTTTAGCATTGAAGATCACATGCCAGTAGATTATGATTAATGAAATATCATACATCTTGATAACAATAATCTACATAGATTAAATACATGATTGCTTCACAGGCATTTACTCAAGAATAACCTCTGGAGGCACTGTATATAGTATTGTATCTCAGGTAGACACAAACCATAAAGATGATCCAGGGAGCAGAGAAGCCAGACATTTGTGTGTCTCTCACTCAGGTGAAGATACAGTCCATGTAACTTAACGCAAATAGTATCTGCTTCTCATCCCTCTTCCCACCTCCATAAAATAAAAATGATGACACTTGCCAAGGATCACAGGAATGCCAGAATATTAAAATATTATCTTGTTCATCTATACCATAAAAGTCTGAAACAAAATGGTCTATGTAAAGTGTACTAAGATGATTTTATTTTCCAATATAATTTTATATTTATTTGTAGCTACCCTGTAGGGAAAATAGGTCTCTAGTAAATTGGCTAAAATGAAGTCTTTAGTAAGCCTGTAAACTTACAGAAGGCCACAGAGAGAAAGTGATCTTAAAAATGCAGAAGCAACAGCTAAAGGCAAATAAACCTCCAGTCTACTTTATGTAATTTTAATGGCTTGAAAGTGAAAAGTGATGGGAATTACATAAAAGAATAAAACATAGGTAGATTGTCAGAAAGAGGAATTAAGGATTTCCAGGAATGTAACATGTTAAATTATGCTAATAGTGACATTAATGATTAAATTAAATCAAATAAGGTACTTACATAAAATATAAAGAAACATTCAATCTTAGGTACAAAGCACAGCATCTTTGCAACTGCAAAATCTATGACCAAAATTTTCAAGAGCTTCTGTTTCATGAATAGGTTTATAGACCACTTTCATAGCCATCATTAACTTCCATATATAATAAGTAAATCATCCACCAAATTGTCCATCAATCCTTCTTGAATTTATCCATGTTTTTAGCTAACAGCACCTATTATGTGTCTGGCTGTGACATAAGCTCTGATTAGGAATATTAGAAAATCTCTTAATATGACTTATCATTTTAATATTTCAAAGAAAAGAACTATCATCTCTGCTGGGCGCAGTGGCTCACGCCTGTAATTCCAGCACTTTGGGAGGCCAAGGCGGGCGGATCACGAGGTCAGGAGATCGAGACCATCCTGGCTAACACGGTGAAACCCCGTCTCTACTAAAAATACAAAAAATTAGCCAGGCATGGTGGCAGGTGCCTGTAGTCCCAGTTACTCGGGAGGCTGAGGCAGGAGAATGGCGTGAACCCGGGAGGCAGAGCTTGCAGTGAGCCGAGATCGCGCCACTGCACTCCAGCCCGGGCGACAGAGCAAGACTCCATCTCAAAAAAAACAAAACAAAGCAAAACAAAAAACTATCATCTCTGAGAATTATTCAAAGCCAATGCCTATTTTTAGCTAGATTGTAAATTCTTTAACTTAATTTCTAAAATAAGGTGTAAATATCAGAATGGAGGAGATAAATTTAACTTTATTTGCAGATAACACGATTTGAAATTCCAACTGCTCAGTGCACATGTTTACCCTTTGAACAAATCACTACACTTAGGAGGGGAGTGAGGAACTATCGATGGTCTAGCTTGGGGTCAAGGTCTGCCCCAGTAGGTACATATTTGGAAGTTCCACTAGAACTCTATGGAGTAGATAAGATTGGTTCTGCTAAGGAAGAAAAGGGTTCTTAGCAGAATATGTGGGAAAGGAATGCTAGATAATTTGAAGTCTTCTACATTTGCACTATAAAGGTGGAGTACTTTGTACAGTGCCTGGTGCATAATAAGTCCTCACTGAATATTAGTTATTAAAACTGGGGACCATCTTTCCCTCTCCAGATGTTCCTGTAAAGAAAGTTTGACTACCTTTTCAGAAATATTAAGAACAGTTTTCTCTCTCAATCTCTCTCCCATTAGAGAGAAAGATTACATGACTGGAAAAGTTTAGAAAAACACAAAGCAAGAGTAACTCTCCCCTCCTAAGACTCCCCTTTTGTAATATTCTGTGCCCAAGAAGGGGCGATTCCTTCTTGTCCCTGCCACCACTCAGGATATAGCCTCACTCAGGATATAGCCTATGACTTGCCGCTTAGAGGTCAAACCTACCTCTTCCTTTGGGTATAAAGCATGTTGATTCCCCATACATCTGGCCAAATGCCAGCTTTAAGTCTCATCTTAGATGGTCACCCCAAATATTTGCTGTGAGGACAGGTGTCAGGAAATCTGACTGTGGTGGCAGCTTTATCATCTAGCTTTACCAGAAAAAGATCTATATTATGATTCTGTATATTACTTGTGTCTTTTTTTTTATGTAATCCAAACTAAGAGGGATAGAGGTGGGATTAATCATTAAATATTTAATTTAAAGACATGTTCAAGATCGCCAACATTAGCTGTTATTTTTGTTATCGATATATGGCACAGCATTAAACAATCAAGAGATTTACAGTTACTACTCAAGGTTAGCTTAAATTGAGTCATAGACTTTAGATCAATCGTAATGCTTTGCTTGAAGTTGTCTGATACAAAAAATCAAATACACAACAGAATGTAGTCGAGGAGGAGGCACAAAACCTATTGAAGATAACAGCTGAGGTTTGGTAGAGTATAGCCTACTATCCTTAAATGTTTGTGATAAAATGAAGTTTATTAATGAAAGAATATCTTCCATACAAAAAAGCAAGCCAAACTCTACAATCTCGAGTTTTCCTATTCAGGAAAAAAACTAAAAGTTTTCAGAACAACTTGGGAATAGGAGTGATATCAAAGTATCTCAATATGGGGTTAAATAAGTATCAGGATGAATTGAGTCCCTTTGAACATAAACTTAGATGCATACACTGCCTCAAAGAAGAAAGGCAAGCAGAAAGGACAGGAGTCAACATCAGAGTCAGGGTCAGAAAGGAAGGACGCATGACAGACAGACTTTGCATTCAAAGGAAAAGCAATGTTATAAGGAGACAGAAGTTTAAATATATGAGAAAGAATTGAGGGTATATGGGAAGACTATTTAAAAAGGATTAATGTATACAAAGAGGATACAAATGAATAGTTTTCTACACTGTGAATTGACAGACTAGATGACCACTGAGGTCTCTCCCACCTCCGTGAAACCAAGAAATTATTTAAAACAAAATATTGGTCACTCTTGAATAAAATGAAAGAGGTTTTAATTAATGCTTTTAGTTGGTGTTTTACTACTCACAAATTTAAACAATTCTTTTTTATTTCATTAAGCCCCAAAGAATTTCAAAAAACTTATGTATGAAAAAATATTAAACAATGATATAAAGGTTGTTTTCCCTGAAAGATGTCAGACTATTTTGTCAGCAAAAAGATATGAATCTACAAAAAGAAATAATAAATAAAACAAGTCTCAAGGGAACACTTATACACTGTTGGTGGGAGCGTAAATTAGTTCAACCATTGTGGAAAGCAGTGTGACTATTCTTCAAAGAGCTTAAAACAGAACTACCATTCAACCCAGCAATGCCATTACTGGGTTTATACCCAGAGGAATGTAAATCATTCTACCGAAAAGACACAGGCAAGTAAATGTTCATTACAGCACTACTCACAATAGCAAAGATGTGCAATCAACCTTAATGCCCATCAGTGACAGATTGGATAAAGAAAATGTGGTACTTATACACCATGGAATACCACGCAACCATAAAAAATAATGAGATCATGTCTTTTGTGGGAACATGGATGGAGCTGGAGGATATGATCCTTAGCAAACTAATACAGGAACATAAAACAAAGTACCTCACATTCTCACTTATAAGTGGAGGGTAAATGATTAAAATTCCTGGACACAAAGGGGAATGACAGACACTGGGGCCTACTTGAGGGCTTGAGGGTAGAAGGTGAGAGGACAGAGAAGAAAAAAATTACTGGACACTAGGCTTAGTACCTGGGTGACAAAATAATCTGTACAAAAACCCCCTGCGACATGAGTTTACCTATATAACAAACCTGCACATGTACTTCTGAACCTAAAATAAAAGTTTTAAAAAAGTCTTTACTACCACCAGGACAGAAAGTATTCTATTTTCGCTGCTCCATCAAGAATTGAAAATCTAGAATTTCTAGAATCTAAAAATCTAAAATTTATTAAGATAACTGTACTTATTAACCATGGAATTCTGCATTCAAATAAAATTTAAAATAATCTTATATGTCAATCAATAGCAACAAAGTGATATTTATATACAAACAAAAATAGTTTGAATTTGCAAAGGCAGTATGACTACTCTTATATAAGGTATACATAACAGATACAGAAATAATTATTAACAAAGAACAGTCAGGGTTGCAAGT
This sequence comes from Gorilla gorilla gorilla, assembly GCF_029281585.2. Taxonomy (NCBI): domain Eukaryota; kingdom Metazoa; phylum Chordata; class Mammalia; order Primates; family Hominidae; genus Gorilla; species Gorilla gorilla. The sequence goes on along the minus strand of NC_073235.2, from coordinate 82,613,647 downwards.
AAAATTTGATAAGCCACCAGGAATACACCAGAAATGCAAATCCTTCCTCATGATGTCATGGTTGGATAAGTAATTTCCTAACTTGCACATGTATATAACATATGTACAATAGAGAGAAAAAATAGGGGGACTGTTTGGATTTTTCTCTGTTTAACGGGAGAATGAGGACTGCCTTAGAATTTGAACTAGGATGTGTTAATGAAATATTATAATTCTGAATCTTATTTCAAGACCTATGCAAAGTTTTGAGTATGCCTAGGAGGAATCTTCTGAAGAGTAAAGGGTAATTAGCATGATATCAGGAAAGGGTCAAGGAAAGATAGTCATAAGGAATCCCCAAAACAGAGATGCCCCAGAATTGTAAGAATAGGGGGTTTAGGTTTTCTTTAGTTGTCTGCTACGCTGTAGGCTGCCACCATGATTTTAAATGTTCAATGAAAGTATGATGTACAAGTATTGTGTTGAGGAATATGGAAGGCACATGTCCCTTCACTGCCAAAGTTTATAGAAGTCAAACAGTAGTTTCAAGAGCGAATACAACAATCAGAGATTAAGTACTCAGCACGAAATCCCAAAGAGATCCCTAGGAGAAAAAACATACCCCCTCCTGACGTCTCCCATATCTGGAACCTCCTAGAAATCCATGAAAACCTGTTTAAGTGATATTTTAGACTCCCCACAGTAAGTGGAAATAGAAGCTTGAGTCATTCTATTAGGATATTTTTTTGAATGTTTTAGTCATCTGATGAAAGGCTACTTACTCTTAAGGAAGTTTTAACACTATTAAATACAGTAATAAAGTAAAATTAGTGCACTACTAGAGTTTACTGAGAAACGAAATCCAGTATTCTGCTTTGAAGTCTGGCTGCTACACAACGGCCAAACTTTCAACTTCCTTGTATGTTTGCATACAAATATATGGCCGGATTGTCCACTATTTTCAGATAACTTATTTAATTTTTTCAGGCAGCATTCATGTTGTTTTGAGCCACTTAAGGTTCTCAGTCACTTCTGTTCTTGCCTTTTGATCATAAATTAGTTTATTTTCTTCAATCAAATTTGCCCAGGGTTGTCAGCTGACCCCATAGTGTGAGGTAAGGTACCCACGCATCAACAGTGCTTTGGGGTTGTATCTTTCTAATAAATATATTTTCAAGTTTAGGATTCATAGGTCTTGGAGCTCAAATACGAATTATTCAGTCTCTTGGCTCTAATGCAGAAGCAAACTAATATTCCAACAAAAGTACACTTATGCAGTGAAACAGCAATGTTTTTCCTATCAAACGTGGAAACAGATAAAGCAGGTTGGGTCCCAGGCTTATTTGATGAGCGCAGGAAGACCTCTGCATAAGGATAAAGCTGTCATTTCCCTGCATGAGGAAGTGACAGTAAGACATGCCTATGTTTGAACCATCATATTCTAACTCAGTCCTTCATAAGGCCAAATTTTATATATGATAAATAAGAAAGCAGGACTACAGTTGACACTCTTTTAATAAATAAAATAGATCTATTGCTAGAACTCTTCTCTTTATATTAGTTATTGATGTCATATAAGATCCAATTTAAGGCTATCTTTAATAATCCAATTGGAATAACAAGAAAATGCAATAAGAAACCATTTACATTGTGCAATTGATAATCCTCATGCAACTCTCATGTAAAATTACACTCCTCTTGGAGATAAATTGTTGAGAACTAAGGACAGTGACATTTTACCTCAAAATGTCCTCTGCCCCTCAAAGTACCAGTTTCTTAGCCACCAAAAGGCACAGGTTAGAAAAAGCTGTAAAATTTACTTAATTTCTCAAATCTATGTGTTTGATATGAAATAATAGAGAATCTGTATTCCTGGCTTTATTCTTCCTACATTGATCAACCAAACAAGAATATGGTAAAAAGGGAGGTAAAATACGTCTTCTCAATTTGTATTGTTTGCAAGTTAACATTCAGTACATACGGCTACCATGGTAATAAGTTAAAATAGTCATAAGATATGGTGAAAATTTTTAAATAATTCATGTCCGTAAACTATGGATGCAGAATTTTAAAGGTTTCTATTTATAGTCTTTAAGGGAACCTAGGATTACACAAGAGTATACTTTTATGTGAGTACAAATTCAGAAAGTAAAGTTATAAAAAATTAATGATGAGAAAGCAAGCCTAAATGTGATGTTATCTTTTCTCTCAAGGCAAAACAAAATGATTCAAGTATTATTATTCCCCTTGTTTTTCTATTTATAAATAGAAACAGTGATCCAGTGTTAATAACTCCCACTGAACAGGTAGTCCATCTGCAAAGACCAGCACCCAGGCTCTCATGACATTAAGACAGAACAAGGTGATTCACACCAGCAAAACAGATTGTATTGTTTTCCTGCAGGAGATCATTACCCCGAGGAAAAAAGAATGTGTGAGAAATCTTAGTTTTGATTTAAACAAAAAAATAAGTTCTAATTTATCAGTAAAAGAAGTTATAGAATATGGGGTAACCTTGAGCATACTCCCTTCAAGTCTCTTCAAATGGGAAAAAGCAAACTGCTCATGGCTTCCTGCTGATTACCTGCTTATGTATAGGTCAAGTGTTTCAGAATGAAAATCCTGATGTTTTCTGGGCAAGCTCACCTTCTCAAAGTCTGGATTGTCATGTGTCAGGGGATAACAGTTACACATCTGCTTCATCTGCCTTCCTAACTCTACCTCACCTGCTGTCCTCTAGTGACCCAGCCAATGAATGTTCTGTCCAGTATCTAACACATGCAGGATTTGCTTAACCAACATAAATAGTGCCCCCATTTTGGCCCCACAGGAAGTTGTTATAACTTGAACAAGCTATCTGTCACTTTTATTTTTTGGTTAATAATTTAGTGTCTAGAACTATTTTTAAGCTATTAATGAGTTTTTACTGTTCAGCCTCCTTTCCTAACCAATAGCAAGGAAGGATAGTGAATATACAAAATATTCAAAATATTCATATATATACACACATTTTTATATATGTGTGTATATATATATATATACACAAAATATACAAAATATTGTGGGTATGTGTACTTGCAGGGTAGAGTTTTAAATGTCTACTATGTCAACAAGAAAATAAATGCTATGGTTGTGAGAAAATTAGAAAAGACTACATACATTTGTATATATACATACATATACACACATACAAAATATTGTGGGTATGTGTACTTGCAGGGTAGAATTTTAAATGTCTACTATGTCAACAAGAAAATTAAAAATGCTATGGTTGTGAGAAAATTAGAAAAGACTACATCCTATGAAATAATACCTTTTTTTCCCAAACTCTTTTGTTAGTTGAAAATTTATTGCATTATGTTGGATTTCCGTTCTAATGACTTCCCTGGATATTTCCTGAATGCTTATGGCAATTTGACAAATATTAAAATTGTGTCATCCTAAGACTGCTAGGGTGAGAGGGGAAGATTTTATTTCTTTGTTCTTATTTGGTCTTATGATGGATAACTATTTTTTATTACTTTCAAATAATTTCATAAAACTTCAATTTTATTTTGAAGGAAAAGAAATGGTTGTTGACAGTGCTTTAGAAATTAGGATTAAGCTGCCAGTAACCTTGATGTCAGGCAGTGGAGCAAGCAATAAAATGATGAAATGTGAGAAGACAGCCTTATCTTGGACAAAGTAAGTCCCAGTCCTCTCTAGCAGAATCCATTAAAATCACATTTTGTTTATTCATTTGCTTGTGGTATGAAAATGAGAATTGGCCTTTTTTGCTCTAAGTCTAATTTATAAATTACTAATTTTGGTCTGTTGCTATTGTCCTTAATTAGCAGAAAAGTTACCCTGAGCTATTAGTACTACTAGAAACTATCCAAGACAAGGAATTGGTCTTGCTGATATTTCCATTATTTTTACTCAACAGAGATTCTAGAGATAACTATTTTATATCTGATCGGTATTGGCTATGGACACTAAGAAATTTTAAATTGAAATATCTTCATTGAAAATTTCCTCCTAATAGAGATTCCATTTATGTTTAGTCATCTAGAAATGATATTTCCAGTTTCTAATGAAGATTGTTTTAATTTTATCAGCAAGAATTGCTTTGGTGCTCTACTCTGTTTTTCAGGATTTTCATGTACCTTCCTACATAGATGCTTGCTTCAGAACTATACAGCAATTTCTGATGTCAAATATTTGCATAAATTTTAACTAAAATTGTGTTGATTAAATCCAAATCCCCATATTCTTATTACATGCTTAAGATCATTCATCTTAAATGTATTTTTCTTAAATATTTAATACCTACATTTTAACCAAAGTTTCAGATTTTAATACCAATGTCACTTCAGAATGGTTTTATTTTTGTAGTACTTTATTCTATTAAGAATACTTTTTTTTTTTTTTTTTGAGACGGAGTCTCGCTCTTTCGCCCAGGCCGGACTGCAGCGGTGCGATCTCAGCTCACTGCAAGCTCTGCCTCCCGGGTTCACGCCATTCTCCTTCCTCAGCCTCCCGAGTAGCTAGGACTACAGGCGCCCGCCACCGCGCCCGGCTAATTTTTTTTTGTATTTTTAGTAGAGACGGGGTTTCACCGTGTTAGCCAGGATGGTCTCGATCTCCTGACCTCGTGATCCGCCCGCCTCGGTCTCCCAAAGTGCTGGAATTACAGGCGTGAGCCACCGCGCCCGGCCTACTGAGAATACTCTTATTGATTTCAGTTGGTTAATAGTCATATTTATTGTTTTTTCCTTATTTTTTTTCCTTCTAGTCTTGTTTTAGTAATCTTTTCAGAAAAATTAAGAGAAAGTTACAAGCACCTTGGGAATGATTAACTCCTTTTCCAATTAGGGCTCCCTACCAACTAGGTTCCCCCTACAGATGAAGGACAGGACTGAGCTTGTTTTCTCTCAGAAAGAAAGGTTCTTTTCTTTTGAGACTAAATTCGCCTGACTGGGAGGTAAAAAGTTCTTTCTAGACTTAGTACGGAAACCTTAAGAAATAGTAATCTGAACTGATCTTGGACATAATCTGATAAAAAAAAAAATTAGGTGTAAAACATTTATTACCATGACATCTATATGAAGTATGAGAGATCCTTATGGTGATGGAGTATTCTACAGTTTGGCTGCATCAATACCATTATCTGTGGTGTAATATTGTACTCTGGGTTTATGTTATTATTGGAGGAAACTGGATAAAAGGTACACAGAATCTCCCTGTATTACTCCTCTGCACTATAACTGCATGTGAACCAGAAAATATCTCAAAATAAATTTTAAAAAATATGCATCTGAAGTGCTCACTTAATTCCTCTCTGCCCTTCTCTGTAAGTTGGCAAACATGGAGAAAATCTATCTAAGAATTGTCCAAAATCCAGTTTTATTCAGAATGAAGAAAGCTCTGTCCTTGATTTTCTCTTGCATTTTGTCTCAGAGGTTTCTCTTTCATTTTGCTTCAAGAAGCCTGAATTCAAGTCCCAATTTTGCCAATAAACAAATGATCTAAGCCATATCATTTTACTTCTTTGATTGTCAGTTTTCTCATATAAAATGGGGGATTGAGCTAGATAACTTTTAGGGTTTTCCTAATGCTAAAATTCCACGATTCCAAGTATACTGAACTGGTGCTAAGTATTTATGAAACAAATTATAGTAACTCTGACAAGTTATCAGAAACGAGTCCTTAAGTAGAACATCTAACAACAAGGTAAATGCCGTGGGTTTCTCAGGTTTTCATCTGTTGACAGCTTTGGAATAGAAAGAGCATCTCAGGAATCCTAAAAAAATAGTCTTCTAACAGGCAACTAAAATTTGCTTTTTCCATATTCCTATTATTATGCAAAACCCAGGTGACCTTTAACTGAACATTAATACTTTTTTAATGTTAATATTAACATTACATCTCAATATAAAAAATTTAAACCATGCTCTCATTGAGAAGGAGCCGTTGGTGACTATTAAGTGTCTTTACTTCACCAAGAATATTCCTTACAAAAGAAAACTGTTTGCTCCAGTCATTCTTAACCTCCATACAGTGTAAAAACAAATGCAAACTCATTTGTGAAAATGTATTCATCCAGTTACTTGAATGTTTTGCTCTCACATTCTGTTGAAGATTAAATCAACCAAAGGTCACATGAAAAACATCACTGAATATTCTTTAAAAACCTTTTTAAAGAGATTGTCTTGATATTATTCAGGGTCTGCCACACAAGGATTCATACAGGTTTAGCATGGATAGAAATATATCCTTTGAGAATTTAAAACCAGGAAAACGCTTCTCCTAAACAATGTATGCATTTATTTATGTCACCTAATTAGAATTTATAACCTATAAATGTTTTTCTCAGTCTTTGCAGTCTAAAAGCTCACACCTAAATTTAGAACTCAAACTTAGTACTATTAGATTAGTAGTATTAAACAGTTTTTAGTATACATCCAGAATTAAAATGAATAAAGATTAAGAATGAGGATTTCTGGGTCTACAGCAAGAGATTCTGATTAAGCAGGTTTTATATCTGCCTTTTTAATGACTATCCAAAATAAATATGCTGCAAGTGATCCATTGACCTTTTGTTGTGAAATACTAGCTTAGTTTTAAATATTCGCCCTGTTTTTGACATTTCAAAGGTATCTATTTTTATAGCAGCAGCTTTATTATATAATTATCTTATCTTAGATAATCTTAATTATTTTCTAGAATTAAGCAGGATAAAAAAATAACCTCGTGTATCTTGGCATAAATATAAACTTATATCACAGGCAATTAATTTGAATTCAGTGAGAAAAACCATGGATATACATCCTTGTATCCTAGGTAAGAGAAGACTTCTTAAATAAAACTGCAAAAACCAAAAAAAATGAATAAATTTCATAGTTTCCAAATTAAGAATTTCTAATTCAATAAAGGATACCACAGACAAAGTTAATCGTTGGCAGATGGGAGACTATATATGCAATTTCTGAAAGTATCAAAGAATTACACAAGATTATGCTATCTGCATACACATACACTAAAATCTACCCAGAACTTATGCCAACGAATAGAAAAAATAGTTACCCCAGTGAAACATGGGCAAAGAACATGAATAAGCAATTCAAAAAAAAGCATGAAAATGCTAACAAACACTTAGTGCTTCAGTTCATTGGTCATGAAATTTAAAACGAAAAATAAGATATCACTTTACATTTAATAAGCTGGTAAACACTAAAAAGCTATCAAGGGCTGGCAAGCATACAGTGACTTAAGGAGCAGCTACTCTGAAAACAGTCTGGCTGTCAAAGAACCTTGCCAGCCCTTCTCTTGCCCATAGTATTTTCTAGGTAAGAATTACACACCTATGATGTTCATCAAACCGTCAGAAGTCCATATTAAGTCTTTGCTTTCTCCTTAAATCACCTCTCTCTTGACTTGAGGAATGGTAAAAGTGCCTCATCCCACTGTGGGAGAATGTGAGAGTCGCAGAACAAAAACAGCCCTCTCCCCAAACTGTCCTTCAAAATTGAGCCGGTGATCCTTTTGTATCATGCAGCCATCCTCCAGTCTCCCACAATCACCCTGTAAAATCTCACATCATGGAGTTTCATATCATGGAATTTGGAATGTGGCATCTGTTGACTCAGTGCTTCAGCTAAATTTTCCATTTTATTGAACTATTTCAGATGCTTATGTGGGTCCAATTGAACAAAAAGATAAAACCAAGGGAAAACATTTGCATTGATTTTCATCTCAACAGAAGAAAAACAGATTCACGCTACCAGAAGTGGGTTAACTTTTACACTACACTACACCTGAATTTCTTTTCTAGTCTCTTGTATTTCTAGAAATAAAATATTCTAGATAGTCTAGAATCCAGTTACCTAAAGCCTCTGCAAAAGGACCATTGAACTTCAAGAGGAAGATGAAGTATGTAATTTTTTTAATCATTATGGTTATGCTTCTGAAAGTTTGGTTTTAAAATAATTATATTTAAAATGTTAGCTGATTTTTAAATGAAACTTATAAATAAAGCATAATAATTTACATATCCAGATCTACCCTTCAAAAATTGAAGAAAGTGTTATATTTCAAACTTTTATATAATATAGCGTATCTTTCTCCAAAGAAATGAGATTCTTTTAAGTTCTAAAAATTGGGTCAATTTCTCTGTCTTACCAATGTATTACTCAAGACTTGTAGAGCAGTATCTCAAAGTGTGGGCCAGACCACAAGTCTCAGAATCACCTTAGTTATATTTAACATATGCAAACTCCTAAGCCCCATCCCTAACCTATGAAAGCAGAATCTCATGGGACACGGCCCTAGCATTTAGCATTTTTAAACTCTTCTGTATTCTTAAGCAATAAGCTCAAAAGCTAAAGTACGTAAGTGCTCAAATTAAAATGTGAAAATCACTGTTTTGGAAGCTGTACTTGGGAAAGAATTTTTTTTTTAAATGTAAACTGAATAGGGTCTCTTCTCTAGGTTTATAAACATCACCCTACAAAAAAAATCAGCCTGGCTTAATGATTAGGGCTATGGACTAGAACTCAACAAATGTTTTTTATTCCCTGCGCCACCATTTCCCCTTAAAAATGGTATCAGCAAATTATTTAAATTCACTGTGATAAGTAGGATATATAGTAATTCTGTTTTCCTGCCTCAGAGGCATAGCATGAGGTTAATTAAATAACAGCTGCAAAATACTTTTGGCTCCTTAGAGAAAGACATTATATAAGACATTATATTATATTTGCAGCATTTTTGTCTCCTACGAAAATAGGGCTAAGTGTTCCTGAGAATTCAGCCTATGGCGGAGAAAACAACCATGACACAGCTTTCACAAGCACTTCATTCACAAGGGCAAAATTTTGTCACAGTTGGTGTCAGACCCAGTGAATGCTATGCTTCTATTCTTTACACAAAGACCACTGCCATCTTGTGGGAAACAGTCATTGTCCTTATCTTGGGCTTCTATTTCATTCGTGGGAAATAGTGACAAGATAATTTGGGTTTTCTGCTATTGAAGATTCATAGTTTATGAAGTCTTAGTCACCCTGAGGCCTGTTATCTGTGGCACATGAGGACTCGGTGAGGCCACACTGAAGGTCAGGTAGTGTTAATGGAAGGAAGAGCTCTATAAACTAGACATCTCCCCAGGGCTTTGAACTATACATATTTCTCCAATAGGGCTTGCCACAAAATCCTGCTTTTATGTTCCATTATATTCTGGAATTAGGGCCAAAATAATAATAATAATAAAAGGAAAAAATAATCACTGGAAATTATTAAATCCAATGTTGATTGCTCTGGGAAAAATTATGTCTGTAAATGGTGTTTGTATTTATCTGTCAAAAGAAGATGAGGGATGACTTACAGAAAGTAAATGAAATAGGATCAAACAGTCCTGAAGTCTACCAAGTTTGATAAATAATTGTCATATTTTGACAAACATGATGAATTTTTAAATCTATCCTGTAAAAATGGGTTTTTGTAGAAAGACAATTCCTTTCTAACCTTTTTCCTATTTCTTGAAAGGCTTAAAATTGGTACTAAACTATACCAAGAGATAATATAGCAAATGTCTTTTATTTATCCCAGAAACAAAAACTTTGCCTTAAGTAGTATTATTATATAGAAAAACACATAGTCTTTCTGGTCAGAAACATTGCCTTTTACTTTTAAAGCAAGCATTCCTTAAGAAACATCTTTCTAAATTTATATTTTTAATTGTGGTTGAGTTAGTCTTAGGCAATAAAAGTGAATAGATGAAACTGCCTTTGATACCCTAATCTCATCACTTCCATACTTTTACTCCCCCCACACTTCAAATATTTTCCCTTAGTTAGGAGTTTTCTCACCTCTGTGTTGGGGCTGTAACTTCTTCAGTCATCAGATAACTTAAATTTATGTTAATTTACACTAAAATGTTACAGACTAAGTCACTTCAAAAATAGGAAAATTTTTTGAAGAATTATCAGTCAGTCAGTGCTTAAACCAATTTTTTGTTGTTGTTGTTTATTTATTTATTTTTACCTGATTTTTTAAATTATACTTTAAGTTCTAGGGTACATGTGCATAACATGCAGGTTTGTTACATATGTATACATGTAAGGTGTTGGTGCTTGGACACAGGGTAGGGAACATCACACACCAGGGCCTGTCGTGGGATTGGGGGATGGGGGATGGATAGCATTAGGAGAAATACCTAACGTAAATGACGAGTTAATGGGTAGAACATTTAAAAAAAAAAAAAAGATTCTAGGAAACTTGGCAGGGGAGAGAGTTCGGTATTTGACTTTCTGTCTAGAACCCAAGATTTCATTGTGTGGATAGCCATCTATTCAGCTTATTGATTTTTAAAAGTTAAAAAAAAACTGAACAAGAGTAATATCTTAATTCTTTCAAACAAAATGATGTCCTCTTACCTCAACTTCAAATCTCATCTCAGCGCAGTGTTGCATCCAAAAGAAATAAATTAGAGGTGTCTTGAAGAGGCAACAAAAAGAGGAACCAGGAATACTACTACATATAATACACATCATTTTTTCTATAATCTTTTTTGGATAGATTTTTCTCTTATGTCCTTTGAATTAAAACAATCAATTCCCTAAATTTTTCATCTTTGTGTTTCCAAAAGCACCTCTAGCCTTTTTTTCCATTATTGACCTCCATTTTCTTATGTAAGCAGAAGTCTTCACACTGCAATTCTACCCAGCATTCTGGTCTACCCAGCATTAGAAGCCCAGGAACCTGGCAGTGATGGCAAAGAACTCTCCTTTAGAGGGTGGAGAGAGGGTCAAAAATCATGAACATGTATCTTCAATATTTTTGCTTCTATAGCATCAAAGTAATATCACATTATCAAAAAGAGGAAGAGATCTTGTTTGAGGACCAATTTATCCCAAGTCAGGGCTGATCCCTATTCAGTCCTCTGAAGAGTAACAAGTATGAAAATAAATGGTATACTAGAAGACAGTTTCAGGTCTAGGTACACAGTGACTCAATGAACATGCTCCTCTTTCCGTCTGGAACACTATTTTCCCATGTTTGTTGACTTAGCAAACTCCAAAACGTGCTTGAAGAACCAACTATTAACACACACTGAAACGGGTTCTCTGGTACAGATTATTAGTTACCTTTCTTCCAGCCCATTATTTGCTTGTTTCTCATAACAATAAAACTTTCTATTTTTAGCTAAAAGGATAGCCTCCAAAAAGAAATAATATAAAATAATATATTTCTATTTCTCACTTATTTTTCCCCTAGATATGGCCATAAAACTAATTCCTGGCCAATGGCCTATGGGCTTGAAGAATGGATTAATCTTCTGAGCTGTTCTCTTAAGAGAATCCTGGGTGCCCTCAACTTTCTCAGTTTCTCCTTCCTGCTGGCTAGAATGAGGACGATGGAAAGAACTACTGTGGACTATGTGAATTAAGCAACACACTGGTGATGGCAGAGAAAACAGGTAAAAGGAAACTAGAACCTTGAGACTGTGGAACCGCCATACCAGCCCTGCAATTTTGTGCCCAGAATTGAGGTATGAGAAAAATTATTTAATTTAAGCTACATTAACTTTAGATCTCAATATTCAAACTTAAGAACCCTCCAACATGTTCTGGTAGTACTCTGTGCAAGTTTCTCTTAAGACACTGCTCTCTTGGTATTCAATAAATATTGGATTTATCTACAGACTCAGGGCAGGCAGGATATTTTATTATTACTTATATTCTGGTGTTAGGTACACTGTATGTTTGAAATAGAAATATGCTGAATGGATAGACAAATGAGCAGTTGAGCGAATAAATGAATGAATAGATAATAGGTCATGTGATCCGTTTGTATTCACTCAGATTCAGATATGTTTATCTTATGACTTAATGGAGTTTTCTGACTTGAGATTTAGAGGACAATATTTAAATTATAATAGAAAAAAAGAACAAACTTTGGGCATAAAAAACATAAATTGGGGAAAGGACACCTTATTCAATAAATGTTGCTGGGAAAATTGGTAAGCCCCATGTAGAAGAATGAAGCTGGATTGGCTAAGGCCATTGGCTTAGGCAAAGAATTCATTCGTTGCTTAGGCAAATGAAACAAAAATAAAAATAAATAAATGGGACCTACTCAAACTAAAAAGCTTCTGCACAGCAAAAGAAAAAAGCAGAATGTAAACAGACAACCCACAAAGTGGCAGACAATATTCACAAACTATGCATCTGACAAACGACTCAAAGAAATCAGCACAGAAAAAACTAATAACCCCATTAAAAAGTGGGCAAAGAACATGAATAGACGTTTCTCAGAAGAGGATATACAAACAGCCAACAAACATTAAAAAATGCTCACTATCACTATTAGGGAAATGCAAATTAAAACCACAATGAGATACCACCTTACTCCTGCAAGAATGACCATAATTTTAAAAACCCAAAAAACAATAGATGTTGGTATGGTTGTGGTAAAAAAAAAAAAAAAAAAAAAAAAAAAGGAACACTTTTTCACTGCTGGTGGGAATGTAAATTAGTATAACCAGTAGGAAAAACAGTATGGAGATTCCTTAAAGAACTACAAGTAGAAATGCCATTTGATCCAGCCATCCCACTACTTGGTATCTACCAGCCATAAAAAGGAATGAAATAATGTCTTTTGCAGCAACTTGGATGGAGCTGGAGGCCATCATTCTAAATATGGAACCAGCCTAAGTACCCATAAACCAATGAGTGGATAAAGAAAATGCAGTATATATACAACATGGAATACTACTCAGCCGTAAGAATGAAATAATGTCTTTTTGTAGCAACATGGATGGAGCTGAAGGACGTTATTCTAAATGAAGTAACTCAGGAATGAAAAACCAAATATCATATGTTGTCACTTACAAGTGGGAGCTAAGCTATGAGTACACAAAGGTATAAGAATGACATCATGGACTGGGAAGGTTGGATGGTGGGTGAGGGATGAAAGACTACAAATTGGGTATAGTGTACACTGTCTGGTTGATGGGTGCACTAAAATATCAGAAATCACCACTAAAGAATTTATGTATCCAAAAAACCACTTTTACCTCAAAAATTCTTTAAATAAAAAATATTTTTAAAAGAAAAGGATAACAGTTAATTTCAGAGAAAAACATTAAAAGAATAAACTTTGGAAGAAAAAATGCTATAAAGGATTATATATGGCGATTTTCTAAAATGATTGATGTAAACACATACATAATTAATGACAACCACTTACTTCTCATGTAGGATTCTCTTCTAATGAGCAGTCACTCTTCACACAAAGTCCTAGTTCCAGTGCTGGTTTTGTCCTTATTTTGTCTACTTTCATCAAGGTGGTCTTCTACTGATAGAGGCAGAAGCTCTAACAAGCTGTATTAAAGTTTATCAGAGTTTATCTGTACTCTCATAAATTCAGTTTCTAAGGTATAAGACCTCCTGACTCAACTGTTGGGTTGAGAACTAAAGAACTAAAAGTAGAAACACCATTCCATCTAGCCATCCCACTACTGAGTATCCACCTTAAGGAAAAGAAGTCACTATATGAAAAAGACACATGCACATGCTTGTTTGTAGCAACACAGTTCACAATTGCAAAGATGTGGAACCGACCTAAGTGCCCATCAACCAACAAGTGGGTTAAGAAAATCTGGCATATATACACCATGGAATACTACTCAGCCATAAAATGGCTGAGTATTGAGGATCAGTGTTGCTACCACTGTTGCTCTTTTATCATTCATTTATCCCTGTCTCTTTGCATTTCCATCTTCATGTGTATTTCCACAATGCTGTGTGAGAGAAACTCCCTAAACAGTCAGAAAAATCAAACTCTTGATTTATACATGACAATTTGCATTTTGTGCAGAGTATCCATCTGGGCTGAGAGGGCCATTTCACCCATTCTTCACTCACTCCAAGACTATGTCACCTGAACCCTTCTGTTGCTTCTAAAGGCTATATGTAGTTTAAATGGGCCAGAAATGGCTGTCAAGTCTCAAGATGGATCTTGCCTTTATGGCATGACAGGCCCCATATTTTCCTGATTTTTCTGTTCACCAATAGCTATACTGCTGATCCCTCATGCTTTTAAATCTGTTTTTCCCTTTGGGGTTTTTCTTGGCTTTCAGTTTCCACTGGTCTCTTCCTCTCTTTTTTAGCAAGTTAGACATTATTACATAGCCTACCCTTAGAATTCAGATACAAAGTGCAGCAGACAGAAGAAGCACCTCAGGGAATATTTCTTCCATTCCAGTTCTCTTCCCAGTCTTCACCATCCCCTGAGATACACACACAGACACACATACACACACGCACACATATATACACATTCACACATATCACACACATAAACCCTCTCTCCATGACCTTTTCTATTCTCTTTTCAAAATTTCCCCTTTCTACAGCTACTCTGCAACAAGGGGCAAATGGTCATGCTTATTTTGCAAAAGCTGCAGCTGGCATTCAAATTGCTGCTGTACTTGCAGAAAAGTCATGTTCAATATTTCTTCTTCTTTAACTCTTTCGCAATTCACTTGAAGTAGTTTACTCTACTTATTAGATAAGACCTATAAAATGTGATCATATCCTTCAGAAGTTTTATTCTAAGGACAAAAAATATATATACTTTTAAAATCTATATCCATGTAGTGTTTTTTATTGTTATGGCATAAATGTTTATCTATATACAACATGCCATAACGTTGCACTATGCATTTTAACTTATTTCCACTCATCTGTGTCTTGTTTGAAACACAACAAGAAGTTTGAAACCAAAGCCCTGGTAATATTGACTAAAGGGGGAATCTGAATAAGTGATTTTATTTTCTGTTTAAAACAGATAATTTATGTCAGATATGGCTTATATCCAAATTCTCCTGTGGATAGGTAGGTCCTATCTTATCGATTCATCTGGTGAATTGTTTTTCATTTTCACATTAATGCCAGCAGAGTTTACTTTAATCATGTACCTAATATCGTACTAACTCAGTTATGAAAATATCTTATGCCCTTCATATAGGAAATTCCAAGAAAATCACACATTTATGTATTTTTTTTTTTTTTTTGAGACAGAGTTTTGCTCTTGTTGCCCAGGCTGGAATGCAGTGGCACAATCTCAGCTCACTGCAACCTCTGCCTCCTGGGTTCAAACGATTTTCCTGCCTCAGCCTCTCAAGTAGCTGAGATTACAGGTATGCGCCACCAGGCCTGGCTAATTTTGTATTTTTAGTAGAGACAGGGTTTCACCATGTTGGTCAGGCTGGTTTTAAATTCCTGACCTCAGGTGACCTACCAGCCTTGGCCTCCCAAGATGCTGGGATTACAGGCGTGAGCCACCACACCCAGCCATACTCATTTTTTCCTCAGTTAACCCGTATTATTAAGAGACAAATTCTGATAGCTCAGTTCTTCTTACTGCCTTTCGTACAGTAATTTCACAAACTTCTAACTTTCTTGTTCTATTGTCTGTTAGTTCAGTTTAAATACTACTGTTTACAAGGCTTTACTCAATATAATCCTCTCAATATTTTCTACAGAATTTAGGTTTCATTCCTGAAATATCCTCCAAACTTCATTTTGTGCAACAGTGCCAATACATTTCAAATTGACAGGCTTCAATCCAAGAAAACAAATGGCAGGAAGTTGAAATATGACTACAGAAACTGTTTGCCAAGACCATTCATTAAAATTCTTGAAAAATACGTGTGCATTTGATCATTAATTTTCTTTACAATGAATCCAAGGTAAATTTCTTAGACATGGATGTTGTGATAAAGCATCTTCTCAGAATGGGAGTTATTTAATTACTTCTCTTTAATGAAAGATGCTAAGTATCTCCATCACATTTTCTTCAGGCGAATATAGATGATATTCTTTGACATAAAAATGCTTAACATGACATAGCTACGGGTATAAATAATTACTTTTCATGTTTTGATCATATGAGTTAAAGTGCTATTACTTTCACCCTTTAAAAAAATCTCAAATAGGTTGAATAAATAATATAGGCCCAGATTATGGGTGTTTTATGTTACAAGACCAAGGGGGCAATCTTAAGTCCAGAGAAACAGAACTCAATGCTTAGGAAGGTTAAAAGTGGTCAAATCAATAGCCATGAAAGACTTTTAAAATTGGTGAAAGGGTCTACCTTAACTAATAACCTGATTTGAACACATGTGTTTTAATTCTGAGATTAAATTATTAAATGTAATTATTGCAGATGCCTTTTCATTATAAAATTGAAACCAAATCTAAGTGGGAAGGATGGGGAAGAGAAGTGTTTGCCTTTCTAAATTGGGTATGTTTTAGCAGCAGGCCTCTCACAGATGTGCAAAAGGAGTGGAGACCATGAGCTCTACAGAGACACCAAATCCACTGACTACATTATTGTGTGATCGGATTGAGTGGCAGGCTGAAACCAAACAAATGAATAATTGATAAATATATCAAGTGAGGAAAGCAGCAGAGGTCAGAAAGGTACAAGCCGCTAAATTAGAAAGACCAGTCCTGAATGCCTAAATTTGCCTCCTTTGCTTTTCACTGTTGTTAATTATCATTTTTGTTTAGAATTTTTAGAATGCTTTAAATCGATAGAATAAATTAAAGATACCTTCACTGATCCTCACTGCCTTGCCCTGCTCCAGGAATGCTGATGTACACTCAACATTCTATTAAAAATCAAGCTCAGTAAAATTGCAAGGGAATTTCAGTTTCCTTATATATAGCACATGTTGGGAATAAAAAGGGAAAAAATCTATTAGGTTATTTGATAAATTCATTTATTCATTAACAAGTATTTAATATGATTCATTTAATTCCATTAGCAAAAACTCTATATAGCATAAGCCACATAAGTCGTTTAATATAAAAAATAATTGTCATTGTTTTGCTTAGAAACAGGGGCATGTGTTTTATTTTTATTTTGATATTATTATCAAATGAGATTGTAACATCTAGTAACATTTTAGAGTTAATTGTGAGTTTTTTTTTTCTTTTTTAAAGAAGAGACCTATATTTTCTAACCTTTCTAATTCCTTCGGATCAGAAATCCTCAAAGAACCCTGAAAACACATCTTGGAATTTTGCTGATTTTATTCTTTGGGGAACTACATACAAATTTTCACTACAGTAAGAATCTCTCTCTTTTTAAAATAGTTTCCAATCTCTTACAGAATACTTTTTACCTTAACATTAATATATCCTTTAAAAATTTACTTGGTGAGCCAGGCACAGTGGCTCACTCCTGTAATCTCAGCACTTTGGGAGGCTGAGGCAGGCGGATTGCTCGAGCTCAGGAGTTTGAGACAAGCCTGGGCAACATGGAGAAACCCTGTTTCTACAAAACAAAACAAAAATTAGCAGGGTGTGGCGGCACATGCTTGTAGTACCAGCTACTCGGGAGGCTTAGTTGGGAGGATGGCTCGAACCTGGAATGTTGAGGCTGCAATGAGCAGCCTGCTGAAGTC
Source organism: Gorilla gorilla gorilla (assembly GCF_029281585.2). Lineage (NCBI taxonomy): Eukaryota > Metazoa > Chordata > Mammalia > Primates > Hominidae > Gorilla > Gorilla gorilla. The sequence goes on along the minus strand of NC_073235.2, from coordinate 82,596,213 downwards.
TTGTCAAGAAATACATTCAATGAGTATTTATTGAGCACTTTTTCTGTGCCCAACACATGGCAAGGCAACCAGAATATTAATATAACACCATCCAGCCTACACCTGAGAAGCTCACACCTTTATCCCAGTCCATTTGTATGTATTCCCTATTCATATGCAGCATAGTCAGTCATTTATTTAACAGGTACCAATGACATAGTAACAAGTGCTAGGAACTGTGCTGGTTCAGAGTTAGAAATATAAATACAACATATATTCATTCTTCTAGGTACTCACAGACTAGTAAGAGAAAGACAGAGTACCTAATGGGAAATCTCTGTGAAAAATGCTTAAGGGAAATACATCAAAGGCACTGTAGTAGCAAAGGTAATTAGCTTTATCCAGGCGCATCAAGGAAATCCACACAACCATTGGGCATGCTCAAAGCAATACTGCTAGACACACAAAGAGAGTCCTTAGTTTTCTCATGTATATAGACAGCAAGCTTCTTACCAATATGTCTCAATTTATCCTAAAAGAATACCACGCTCAGACCACCCACCAAATGGCTCTGTCTCTGGGCACGGTTACCACTTGGCATCTGCTGAGATGTACAGTGAGGGTATTAATTACTGCTCGCTGTGTGATAAATGTGGTTGATAGTTCTTGATGAGGTCAGTGCTTTGTGGATCTTGGATTAATGACTCCAATTTGACAGACAGCAAGCCACTAAATGGTTACCAGGTGGCAAAAATATTGTGTTACCCTAGGTAGAACCAAAGAGAGTAATATAGCTATGAAATCACCTCATAGTAGGATTAATTACTTGTAAGCATATTTTCCCAAATAATCTTAAGCAGAAAGTCTAAGTTTTTCTATTTTTATATTTAGAAAACAAACTAATTCTTAGTGGACTCAACCAAAAATCAAAGAAATTATTCAGACATAAAATACAGATTTGAAGTCACTGAAGCATGATGAAGGATATCAACTTCAGAGTGCACAGCAAATATCTAGCCTTTGGAAAGAAAGGGCCACATACATGTTAAGTAATTTAACTTTACCACTTACATATTTAACTGTTTAAACAGCCTAAGTACATTTATGATAAGACATTTAGCAGAAGACATTTCCTCAGCTTCTTCAGAAAAAATCCTTCTAGTATATTATCTTAAAGTACTCACCAAAAAAAAAAAATAGAACAGAGACATATTTGTTTCCTGTCTAGTGAAAACAGCAAAAATCCCAACATATGGCTCTCTTACCTCCTCACGAGGCCATGAGCTTATTGAGGAAGAAGCCATTTGTCAATTATGCTTATACTCTCAGAACATAGCATAGGGTCCAATATATGGGTAAATAATTTTGTTGAGTCATTTAACAACCAAATCTGGACGATGGAGATTGAGCCTTGGCACACATTCCATCGTGTGTATAGGACCTCCATCCCTCATGAGTCAATCTGCAGAGAGGCAAACAGTGCCAGTCACTGTGCACACAGACACAGTATGCGAGGGTACAGTAAAAACAGAAATACACAATTTAGAGTCACTTTCCTTAAGGAGCTTAATATAGTTCTTGAAGAAGGGTGGTTGTTAGTGGGCATGACTATTTTGTGTCCCAAGGACTAGAACATTGCAACCCAAAATTCTTTGTACAAGTTTTAATCTAAAATGCAGGTCTAACCTATGGCCTCTCCACTTATGCACCTTGTATTGTCATAGAAAACTGCTAATGTAACAATAAAACCTGATGTTATTTGCCAGTGATGATTTTAAATGGTCAATCATGCCATTTCTTGGCTAAAAACCTCTACTAACTCTCCCATTTTTCTTAGGGTAAAAAGCCAATGCTCGCCTAAAATCTAACTTCCCTTTACTTTCCTTCTTCACCTTGAGCACTAGCAGTCCTCTTCCATCTCAACTTTTGCACGGCGCTTCCTATTCCCTTGTCCCAGAACCTTCTTCTCACATCCTTTCTATGTTCAAGTCTTTGCCCACAGGTTACTTTCTCAATGAAGTTTAGCCCACATACCCTGTTTACGATTGGAACTGAAAGGAATTAGTATATGCTACCTAAAAATATGCCATAAGGATTATTTTGAACTGAAGACAATTGAGAAACAGCACATAGAGGAAGGGCTTTCTGTCCTTTTTTTTTTTTTTTTTTTTTTTTTTTGTCTAAAAGCAGGAAATACGTTTTCCTTTGTAAAATGTCCTTCTTCCCCTTTTTCATGAAGAGAAGATTCATTACTAGAGATGGCATCAACTTGAGTCCACATAACAAACCTCACTAAATAACCCTTATCTCCCCCTTATATTTACCTTCTCACAATTCACTCCCCCTACTAGCCCACACCTCCCCTTTCCTTCATCTAGTCACTTCTCCACAATTTATCATCCTATGTTGAGATGTTATATAAGCCCCAAGTTTTAACCATCCCATTAAGTTATTCCTCACTGAGCTCTCCCACATGTATGTGCATTGCATACATAAATAACCTGGTTTTTTTTCCTCCTGGCAATCTATCTTTTATCAGTTTAATTTGCAGACCCCAGGTCCTGAACATAAAAGATGGTAAGGAAAAATATTTCTTTCCAACAGAACCTTTTTCACCTAGTGTTTTCTATCCTTCTTATTGTGTTTTATTTTCTGTACGGCACTTATAATGCTCTAACATACTCCATGTGTTTAGGATTGACTTCCCTCTTCCAGAAAGTAAGCTCCATGAGGACAGGGATTTTTATCTCTTTTGTTCTCTGATGTATCCTCAGTGCATTAAGAAGTGCCTGACACATAGAATGCATTGTTGAATTAGTCAATAATCAATCAATTATAACCACCATGACCTTTGCACATGAGCACTACACATAAAGAGCTAATAGAGATTATTAGGAAATTAGAGTTTAATTTCTTATTGGGGTGGAAGAGTAACAAATCATGAAGAAGTCACACTAGAAATGTACCCTTCTCAACATTTATCATAAAATATTTTTATAAGCATCAAAAAAACTTATTAACAAGAAAAACAATTCGGAATAAATTATTCTTATTTTGAAAGCAATTTTAGAGTTTTTGGAATAATGGAAAATGCCGATGCACACTACAAGGAAATTTACCAGCAAACACAGACTTTGGTTCAGTCTTCATCATATATATTTTTAAAAGCATCAGGTAGCCTACCCTTACAGAGAAATTTGCTTTCCAATTATACACATATATAAATGATTGCTATGTGAATATGATGTTTCAGTCACTATCCTAACTCTATATTAAGTGACTAGCCCAAAGTCACCTACAAAATTGCTTTTATATACCCAACACATGGCTGTAAAACCCTATATGTGAGATATTTTCTTATTTTCATAATCAATTTTAATGTTTTATGATTATTTTTTAAAATGTCCTCTAGGAATAGAGCAAGTAACTTGAGAACCTTGATCAAAATAAATTCGATTAGAGCCAGAAGTGAACAATTTCCTGAGCAGCATGTCTAGATTATTTCTAAACTATGATGAATTTCCACTATATGTTGTTTTCTATTTTATTATATTCAAAATATGTTGAGCTTTTGGTGTGTAAAAATGGCTCAAGAATCTTGACTGTACAAGTAACCATAAAATAAGAACTGTTTTCTAATCTTGGAAACATAAATTGTTGAATCACTATTAAATCCAAATTTAATTTAGTTATATTTCATTTAAATTGATAACATTATTGATTGCATGATACATCATTATGTATCACTAAAAGAATAAAACTGAAAATTATAAATGTAAGATGTCTTTGATTCTAATACGCATTCCAATTTCAGAGATTTTAAAATGGGGAAAATGTCTATCTGAATCAATGAGTCATTTTCTAATATTTAAGGTATTTATAACCAGGGTAGCCAAATATTGTCCTTTTCTACCAAGGAAACAATAAGAACAAATTAATTATTTGAATAAGCTACTATTGAGGAAGGTTGTTCTTGTGACACTGAGGATTATCAAACACTATACTAGACTCAAGAAAAATTGTAAAATAGCCTATAGTGGAATAGCTCTGGCTAGCATGAGAAAAATAATTATTCGTGATCCACAAGTTCAAAATCTAGAAGAAATTAGCCTGGATCTAAAAGAAATAACATTTTCATCATAGTCTTTTTGAAGGAAATGCTAAGGTGCAAAAAAGTATTATTGTCTTAGAAAAATATTGGTCCTTCTTAAATTCATGAACTAATTGATTTTCTCAAATTATTTTTACTGGAATTCTGAATTTTCACACAATGACTTTGTCTAATAAAAATATTCACCAATATGATCTTGTATATCTAATTCTTCTTCATGCTGTGCTTTAATGGGAAACTAGAAAATGTCATTCTAAAAATTGTTTTGACAAATAGCAGATAAGTCATAAAACATAAGCAAGATAATGTTTAAAATGAGGAAGGATTTGGCAGCCAAATAGCCAAGGAAAAAAATAAAAGCGAAAACTACTAGTATAAAGATTGAAATCACTTATAAAATTTTAAGAATGTATGACTAGATCTTTCAAAATGGAAATTATAAACAATAAGAAATGTCATGCAATTTTATTTTATGCACAACCATGTAAGTAAATGTACCATTTAATAATGAAGATATGAAAAAGATAAACTGTTAAAATATAGTCTGCAATAACTTCTTTCAGAAATGGTGTATACATTTTAAAAGGAGAGAGTCAATAGCTGTAAGATTAAAAACATTATTCATCTCTTTCTCACAGCAGGGTGACTAAGCCTGCTGTCACCAAACATGTTACCTCACTGTTCCCTGATGGAGTTCCTTTAATAGGATGACATGAATGCAAGTGTTTAACTATTTTAACATATCAACAACAGAAAATAAAAGCAGCTATTGAAACAAATTATCTGGCTTACCCACTCATTAAATATGTTTATGTCATTAGACAGAATGGTACTGATGCCTAAAAGTTTTATACAGGTTGAGCATCCCTAATCTAGAAATCAAAACTCCAAAATGCTCTAAATTCTGAAACTGTTAAAGCACTGACATACTTAAAGGTCATACTCAAAGGAAAAGCTTACTGGAGCATTTCAGATTTCATACATTTGGATTAGAGATACTCAACAAATAAGTATATGCAAACACAGCAAACCTCATACTATTGCACTTTGCTTTATTGTGCTTTGCAAATATTGCATTTTTTAAAAAATTGAAAGTTTGTGGCAACCCTGTGTCTAGCAAGTCTACAGGTGCCATTTTTCCAACAGCATGTGCTCACTTCATGCATCTCTGTGTCACATTTTGGTAATCCTTACCATATTTCAAAATTTTCATTATTGTTATATCTGTTATGGTGATCTGTGACCAGAGATCTCTGATGTTACTACTGTAACTGCCTTGGGGCTCCAAGAATCATGCCTGTATAAGACGGCAAACTTAATCAATAAATGTTGTGTTCTGACGGATCCACTGACCTGACCGCCATTCCCCTATCTCTCCCCCTCTCCTCAGGCTTTCCTTTCCCTAAAACACAACAATATTAAACTAGACCAATGAATAACCCTAAAACGGCATCTAAATTTTCAAGTAAAAGGAAGAGTCATATGTCTCTCACTTTAAATAGAAAGCTAGAAATGATTAAGCTTAGTGAGAAAGGTGTGTCTAAAACTGAGATGGGCCAAAAGCTAGACCTCTTGTGTCAAACAGTTAACCAAGTTGTGAATGCAAAGGAAAAGTTCTGGAAGGAAATTAAAAGTGTCACTCCAGTGAACACACAAACGATAAGAAAGCAAAACAGCCCTATTGCTGATACGGAGAAAGTTGTGGTCTGGATAGAAGATCAAAATAATCACAACATTCCCTTAAGCTGAAGTCTAATCCACAGCAAGGCCCTATTTCTCTTCAATTCTACAAAGGCTGAGAGAGGTGACAAAACTACAGAAAAAAAGTTTGAAGCTAGCAGAGTTTGGTTCATGAGGTTGAAGGAAAGAAACAATCTTCATTACATAAAAGTGCAATGTGAAGCAGCAAGTGCTGATGTAGAAGCTGCAGCAAGTTATCCAGAAGATCTAGCTAAGATTATTGATGAAAGTGGCTACACTAAACAACAGATTTTCAATGCAGATGAAACAGCCATCTATTGGAAGAAGATACCATCTAGGACTTTCATTACAAAAGAGGAGAAATCAATACCTGGCTTCAAAGTTACAAAGAATAGGCTGACTCTCTTGTTATGTGCTAATGCAGCTAGTGACTTTAAGTTGAAGTCGATGCTCCTTTACCATTCCGAAAATACTAGGGCCCTTAAGGATTATGCTAAGTCTACTCTGCCTGCGCTCTGTAAATGGAACAATAAAGCCTGGATGACAGCACATCTGTTTATGGCATGATTTCCTGAATATTTAAGTGCTACTGTCAAGAGCTACTGCTTAGAGGAAAAAAAGATTCCTTTCAAAGTATTACTGCTTATTGACAATGCACTTGGTCACCCAAAAGCTCTGATGGAGATGTACAAAGATATTAATGTTGTTTTCATGCCTAATACAACATTCATTCTGTAGCCCATGAATCAAAGAATAATCTTAACTTTCAAGTCTTATTATTTAAGAAATACATTTTTTGTAAGACTAAAGCTGACATAGTAGATTCCTCTGAAGGATCTGGGCAAAGCAAACTGAAAACCTTCTGGAAAGGATTCACCATTCTAGTGTCATTAAGAACATTTGTGATTCATGGGAGAAGTGAAAATATCAACATTCACAGTGTAGAAGTGGATTCCAATCCTCATAGATGACTTTGAGAGGTTCAAGACTTTAGTGGAGGAAGTGCACACGTGGCAGAAATAGCAAGAGAAATAGAATTATAAGTGGAGCCTAAACATATGACTGAATTACCACAATCTAATGAAAAAACTTTAAAAGATGGGGGATTGTTTCTTATAGATGAACAAAGAAAGTGGTTTGCTAGGATGGTATTTACTCTTAGTGCAGATACTGTGAACATTGGTGAAATGAAAACAGAGGATTTAGAATATTATGTAAATTTAGTTGATGAAGAAGTGGCAGAGTTTAGGAGGAATGGCTATAATTTTGAAAGAAGTTTTTTCTGTGGATAAAATGCTATCAAGGAGCATCAAATACCATAGAGAAATCTTTGGTGAAAGGAAGAATCCAGCAACGTGGCAAACCTTATTGTCTCATTTTTTTAAATTGCTGCAGCCACCCCAGCCTTCAGCAGCCACCACACTGATCAGTCAGCAGCCATCAACATCCAGGCAAGACTCTTTACCAGTAAAAGAATTACAACTCACTAGTTTCAGATGACTGTTAGCATTTCTTAACGATATTTTTAAATTAAGATGTGTACATTTAAAAAAATGCTATTGTACACTTAATAGACTACATTATAGTGTAAACATAACTTTTACATGTGCTTGGAAACCAAAAAATCAGTGTGACTCACTTTATTGCAGTATTTGATTTATTGCAGTGGTCTGGAACTGAACCTGCAATATCTCCAAGGTATGCCTGTATTCAAAACACAAAATCCAAAACAATTCTCTTCCAAGCATTTCAAATAAGGAGTACTCAACCTGTAGTGCCATTGGAATTGAGGTTTACCAATTAAAGGACAAACTAGACCCAATGTAAAATAAGTTCCTCAAACTCTTTGCTAATCTCCAACAGATAGAAGTGCTTAACATTTGTTAGGGAGACTGTGTGTGCAATTTTAAATCTAAACTAAATCTAAACTGTAATTTCAAAAGTTTGCCCCTTCCTAATTATTATTTCTCCATATGTAGGAGATTGCCTAAATTATTTATAGGTCATGCTGCCTTAGAGATATCTATAGTAATGAAATAAATCCTCAGAATCCAAGAAACCTTTGTCTGGTACACAAGACGCCTTAGTAGTCTATACCTTTTTTTTATTCTCCAAACTGCCCATAAGTCAATGAGGTTGGAAACCAAAAAATCAGTGTGACTTGCTTAGGAAAACAATCACTTAGGAAAAAAATCACTTGAAAAAAGAGCATTGATCCTCTAAATGAACCAATTTCAAATTTCTATAGTTTTGGCCCTGACATATCCTTAAGTCAAAATGGAAAATAAATCTCTGATTCCCTATTCTTTAATTCACTTTCCTTTTTTTCCAGCCTGTTCCACTTTTTCTTTGGGCTCCCTTTTCCCAAAGCTCCCAATTTTCTCACCTAGTCTTTATTCACAGACAATGACTTAATCAACTTTTGTGGGATTAAGGACCTAACAAATTATTTCTTTTAGTAACATTTACATTTCCTAAGTGGTACACCTAGAGAAGGATTAATAAGGTATCACCAAAAGCTTCTGGAGATGGTTTCTAGATGCCCCTTGGTGCAAAGAATTAAGCCTATACTTCTATACTAAGTATATTTCATACTTCACATGTCACAATTATATTTCCCTCCAGCTTTCATTCTACCTATTAAGAATTTTACATGGAAACATATAGGATTTTCCAGGATAAAGAAAATCTTTTACAAAGAGTTTCATGAAACTTTGTTCCATACAAAAGGAGTTTTGGATATAGACCAATATCCAACTCTAGTGAGTAGTTCTACAGTTTTTCAAGCAATTATGATAGAATGTTTTCATTCTCTCTAGTCAGTGTGAGCTCCTAAGATTAAATTCACAGCTTTTCATCAAGGCTGATGTGACTTTCTTACTATCATATCCTTTAAAATAAGGACTGTAGCCTGAGGGTACCTAAGAACATGTGGCAGAAGGCAAAAACAGAGGGTTTTTGCAGTTTAGAATATTTTAAACTCAGAATATTGACTATATATTTTTGGTCAGAATTTTTCTTTTAAGTAGCAGTAATATGCCCATTTTGTAGCCACAGTTTTAAATTTTCAGTCTTCACCCCTCCAAAACAAAACAAAACACAAAACAGAACAACAAGTGAGGAGGGGGAAAGAGAGAAGGAGGTGGTGTGGGGTGGAGGGGAGATGATGCCCTTCTGTCATACAACAAAATCCATTTCGAATATCGAAACTTGCCAAGATCAAAACTGGCCAAAACAACAAACTCCACTGTTGAAATTGACAGTAGGGTATAAGACAATAACCAAGGTTTCTCAATTGAAATAACTTTGCCACAAATTTCATCTCAATGTCTTTAATATCATGGTTCCCAGCCCTTCATGCTCATTAGTATCCCCTGGGAAGATTTAAAGCTGTGCTGATGCCCTAAAACCATTCTCCTGATTCTGATGTGGTTGGTCTAGGGTGCAGCCTAGGCATCAGGAGATTTAAAAGCTCCCAGGGAATTGTATGTGCAGGTACTCAGTGTTTATCAAAAGATAGAAGACACAGCTATTCCAGACACCTGTTTGAACTGATTGATGGCAACCCAGCTTCATCAGATGTCTACCTAGTGTTGAATCTTTGTAGCATCCCCCACATTTGTTCCGTGAAACAGGGACAATAGGAGATCACAGTCTTACATAGCTCTCTGACCCATTAATCAACGGGTTGTTCCTCTCTGGTTCTCTCTGTGGGTTCTGACTCATGCTGCAGTAGAGAAAAAAGACAAACAGCCTAGCCAATAAACGACTGCCGCTACGCGATCTCCTTTGACTACAGTAAAGGGCCAGAAACTGCCTTTTGGGAGTGCAGAGACAGTGTAGGAACGATGCTGCCATCTGGCTGCCTTCCTGGGCATCTCTTTAAAAAAAAAAAAAAAAAAAAAAAGTGAGTTACTAATCATACTCTCCTACATTTACACATTAGATACAGGCTTCACTATTCCTTTGCAGTGAGGACTCCTCAGTGACAGGCAGAACCCAAAGGGAGAGCAAAGCAGCCCAAGGGGAGCAGAGCAACCCAAAGGGAGAGCAGAGTAGGCCAAATAGAACAAATGCTCGCCTTAAACTTTTTTTTCCTTTTTGAGACAGGGTCTCACTCTGTTGCCTAGGGTGGAATGCAGTGGCGCCATCTTGGCTCACTGCAGCCTCAACCTCCCGGGCTCAAGGGATTCTCATTCCTCAGCCTTCTGAGTAGCTTGGGACAGCCGTGCACCACCACGCCCAGCTAATTTTTTGTTTGTTTGTTTTTGTACAGACAGGGTTTCAGCATGCTGCCCAGGCTGGTCTTGAACTCCTGGGCTCAAGTGATCCACCTGACTCAGCCTCCCAAAGTGCTGGGATTAAAGGGGTGAGCCACTGTGCCTGGCAACACCTTTAAAAGTTTCTTCACCCACCTATCCACCTTTAAAGTTGTTCTTTGAGGGCTCTCAGGAATGAGGTTAATCCAAATAGGATAAGGCAGTTTTGTTACCAGGAAGTATTTAACACACTGGTTTTCAACTTTCCTACACATTAGAATCACCCCGGGGAGGTTTGTGAAAATGCAGATTGCTGGGCTCCACTCCCATCCAATTCAGTAGGTCCGAGCTGAAGTCTGAGAATTTGCAATTGTATCAACCTCCCAGATGACACTGCTGGTCTGGGAAATCACACTTTGAAAACCACTGAACAAACTGTCAAAAAATAATTGCTGACAGTCAGTAATGTAATAAATCCATTAGCCCCCTCCAGCCAAGGAGGGAAGACTGGGTAAAGAAGCCATAGACGGTGGCAGTGACCGGGGTCAAAAGATGTTGCCACTCTGGGGTTGTTCCTAGGTATCTGTGGAGTAGCATACCAAAAAGGCCAGGTAAGAAGAAGTGGTATGGATGAGGATTGGACGAAAAATGCCTCTTCATTGTTTTGCCTGGGCTCCTCAGAGACTTGTGGGAAATATTGCATCGTCTCTTAACTAAATATTAAATCATCCCTGTGCATCTAATTTAGTGGGGGGCAGACCTGTTTCACAAGCCAAAATAACAGGCTGCAATAACAGGATTTTATAGAGATATACCCTGACCAAAGAAATTAGTTTGCATTCTCATAGCACCATCTAGTGGAAATTTGGGGATTTTTGTTTTACATCAAACAGCCTAAAACGGAGATAGTTTATGTTATTACGACAGGGAGAGAAGACTGCACGATTTGCTAATTGAGGTGCAATACAGACAAGTAAACAAAAACAGGAAAAATGTGGCTTATGTGAAAGACATTTTTTAATCATATACAACATGTTCTATAAAAACAGAGCAAAGCCGTTAGCTGAGGAACTTGTATGCACAAAGAAATATGTACAAATAGCTTTTCCAGAACAGTCTAGTAAAAATATGTAGTAAAAGTGGGAAGATTATGTTATATAGAAATGTATGTTTATGTGCTGTGTTTATATGCCACAGCCTCAAACCTTCTTATAACTTATTAACAATTATATGAAAATATAGGAACAAAGCTCATGTTCTGTATGAATACAACAGGATTCAAATAACCACACACGTTACAAAGAGTTGAATAAATTGAATTCTCTATTTTCTACTGTATAGTCAAGGAAGAGACAGAGTAAGGAGGAAAACAGTTGTCAAATCACTGCTGGTGGTTCTGAGAAGGGATCAGAGAGGTAAAAATGCAAGGTGTTAAAAATCTGTTTTACTGGCCCACAAAATGTTGTTTGCAAAACTCTGTTCTAGATGAGCTGATAGTTTAAGGGTAACTGTTTCACTAAATGGTTTGAACTCAATGGATATTAATCAGAAGCAATTTTCTTTTTCTAATCATATGATTGGTCAACTTCTGCTTTCTTGCCCCTGAATGATATCTCAGGCAGATTCCACTGATAATTGATCATTTTCATAGTTCATATAAATCATGTAATTTTACCTAGCTCAGCTTGTAAAACAGGCGACCCAAAGGGGTCTGGCCTGCCCCTCCTCCCGACTCCAAAACCATGAAGCCAATCTGGTTGCACAAAACCTCCTCTTTCTCCACATCAAGATCTAGCTTCTTTAATGACTTGAGGTGGGATCAGAGGAGAAGAAACAAAATAGTCTCTTCACCCAATTCTTTTTGTTGCAGAATTTTCTGTTGGGTATTGCTGCTCATCTAGAAAACACCAGCTACCAATAGATGTCCTCTCTGTGCCGAAATACTGCTTACCTCAGGGGATATTGGGTAAGTTCAGAAGGCCCTGAAGAGTCTCCCTGACATGGTAAATCCAAGTTCAGAAGGCCCTGAAGAGTCTCCCTGACATGGTAAATCCAACTCTAGCCAGTCTTTCCTACCCCTTTACAGCTTCCCCCATTAACCTCTTCCCACTGGAGTGTCTACAGCCTGTAAATAGGACTCAGGTGGAAGTACTGCTAAGATGACTCAGGTTCAGCTACTTTTCCCCACATCCACTCAGCCTTTGGGAGATTTGTACATTCTTGTCACTCCAAAGGCAGAATCTTCTCTGTTCCATGGCAACCACCTTCTTTGTTTCTCTCCACAGGCTGCTTCTCCCTGACTCAGCGTCTGATTGAGGAAATAGCCAGTTGGGAAATAAGATACTGATTCCCTTCTTTTAGTGCCACCCACAATCTCATAAGGGAGGAGTATGAGGCTTCTCACCCCATAAGCACTTCATGTGGAGGACTTTGGGCTCCTTTCTCCTCCCAATTGTCCCTCTATAGCTTCCCTTCTGCTAGCCCAAATCTGCCTAGTTGTATTAATCATGATCCAAGAGAGAAAAAAGAAACCTTGGATTGATGGCAGCAGAAAGCTACTGCCACCTTCACCTGGAGGGACCCACAGGTCCAAGGTCCAGGGTCCAGGGTCCAGGGTCCAGGATCCAGGGCTACTTGGTGGAAGCTAGGCCACAGGTAGGCCTGAGTGGTGGGGATGGGAACTGGGGCTGCAGAGAGGATGGAGTTACCATCATCTGAGGCATAGTGAGAGGGGTAGAAATACCCTTCCTTTTGTGTGCTCTGCTGTCCCAATAATGTCTCCACACTTGGCCCAGAGCAACAGGAAGCCAACTGACTTGGACAACCTGAAATACTAAAATATACCTAAAATACACCCTGCCACATATCACGTGGGGGGCGGGGTGGGGCGGGGCGGCGGGGGGCAAACTCTTCAGGTCCCCTGTGATACATGGCAGGGCAGAAGTTTGAGGAAGGGATTGAGACTCAACAGGCCTAGTAGGGCACTCCAGTCTTTGAGAGTGGAAAAACTGGCTTGGCCAATTCATACTCAAAACTCTTCTCTCTTGTACCCAGATCACCAATTTCCTTGAATCTTTATCTAAGCTTTGGAGTGAAATGAAAGGTCCCTAAAATCACATAACACTTGTTTACTTTCATCTTTGTGTTCTTGTCACTATTTTCAGGTCAAGAGAAAAAGCTTCTCTCAAGATCTTATCATGTGAGGTTAAATGCAGGGTCTCCCAATGTGCTGTTCAATTGTGGTATAAAAATAACAAGCAATTGCCTTGATACTACACTGCTTGGTCCCAAACTGTATGTCAAATATTTTTATAAATATTATTAATTTTACCCAGTCCATTATTTCCTATGCCAAGTGAGATTTCAAGATATCCAGGAATTTAAATTTACATTTAAGAAAGTACATGTAATGCTATGGAGAACCTCTGCATATATTATATTTCAGTACCTTCACAACTAAGATTTTATTAAATTGTGATTCTACTTATATCAAAAATCCCTGTACTAATAAATCTTCATTGAATTTTATATGTGCTCAGCACTATGCTTTGAGAGAGAGATAAGTATCTTAGGCTGGGTTCCCCAGAGGCAGACTCTGAGATGAAGATTCATGAGCAAGTGATTAAGAAGGTGCTCTCAAGAGAAATAAGTAAGGGAGTAGGGAAAGCAGAATAGGAAGGCAAAACCAAGCAATAGTGTGTTTCTGACCAAGTCCCATAGAGGATAGCCTCAGCCTGGTCCTAAAGGGAACTCCAAGTGTCCTGTAGGAAATTCGTCCCAACTGGAAGCAAAGGAACTGGGCTCTCATGCTCCAAAACACATTATTCATTAGATAAGAAGCCTGGGTTCTTATCTAATGAATATGTTAATTTCATTTGCTTGGTTGGGCCAGCAAAGAATGTTCACAGGTGCTGGCCATTGGAAGAAAAACCATGCCAAGGCTGCAGGAGGGGCAAAGCAGATGTGCAAAGAGATTGTGATATTGTTATATAATAAGGAAAATATATATTTGGTCTTTGTCCCCAGTTCCTGGCATAGAGTTTCTAAAACTCTTGGAATTTCCTGAGTGATAGGTGTGACAGAAGAGTCCTTTATTATTCATAATAAGCCTCTTTCTATCACACCTGAGTTTATGCTAACAAGGCAACTCTTGATAGGTCCCTAGATAGCTTCTGCATGGAAGCTGACAGTGAGGAACCTCTCATGTGATATTAGCCCCACCCCCTGACCTCTGGGAAGGGATTAGGGGCTGGAGACTCAGTGATGTCTATGTAATACAACAATGCAACCTCCATAAAAACACTGAACATGGGGTTCAGAGAGCTTCTAGGTTGGTGAAGACATCAAGGTGCTGGAGGATGGCATGCCCAGAGAGGACATGGAAGCGCTGCACCCCTCCCTTCCCATACCTTGCCCAGTGCACCTTTTCCATTTGGCTGTTCGTCTGTATCCTTTATAATATACTTTATAATACAGCAGTAAGAGTAAGAAAGGAGCTTCTCTGAGTTCTGTGGGACATTTTAGCAAATATATTGACCCTGAAAAGGGGTCATGACAACACCTGACTTATAGCTGGTCATCAGAAGTATGGTAGGCCCTGGACTTGCAACTGGCATCTGAAGTGGGGGTTGTGGGAATCAGCTCTTCAACTGTGGGGTCTGCACTAATTCTGGGTAGTTAATGTCAGAATCAGGTTAAACTGTAGGACAACCAGTTGGTGTGCAGAGAGTTGGAAACTTGATGTTGGGGGAAAGAGTCCCACACATTTGGTGTCAGAAGTTGTTAGTAAAAACTAGATCATAGTGTTAGTAGAGCAATAAGGAAACCTGGGTGGAGCAACAACAGTCTCTACTTCAATCAGCATAAAACTTGTCTTCTTTCCATTGGTATATTGCCGTCTAGATGACTACTGAAAAGAACTGGATACCAATATTCGACCAAGTATATAACTAAGTGCAAAGTTATGGCACAGCTGAAGCACACTATCACAGAAAAAAAAAAGCAGTGGTGACCAAACTTTGCTGCCCATTGAAATCATCTGAGAATCTTTAAAATATACTGATGCCTAGATTCCACTGCTCAGCACTCTGACCTATTTCAAATGGAGTGCAACATGGGCAAATTTTGTAAAGCCACCCCCACCCTCCAGGTGATTCTAATCTGCAGGGAAGTTTTGGTAGAACCAATTTAAGGCAAGAGAAATCAATGTGAATTGCATCCCTGGTAAGAGACATCAGGTAGGAGATGAGGCTTGAACTGGGTTTTGAAAGATGGTAAGAATTAGGGTAATAAATAAAAGGGGCCAACGTTACTGTCAAAAGGTACCACATAAGTTCTAAGGCAAAAATTAGCACGACTAATAAAGAATCAACTAGAACATTTCTTGCTGAGACTACTGGAAAATAAGGTTTTAAAAATAAAGTGCATCCCTATTACAGTGGATTCACAAGTGAAGCAATTTTTTTTGAATTTGACCCAGTTGGCAACCATTATATTTTTTTTTAGTAGAGAACTAAAATGATAAAAGTGATGTTTAAAGAAAAGTATTCTATTAACAATATAGAAGATAGATTCAAACTGCAAGAGACTTGAGTCAAGGAGGTCTGAGGAGAGGCCATTTTGGTAACTCTTTTGATATGGGACTAGAGCAGTAGCTGTCAGAATTGAAAGGAAGAGACAAATAGGAAAAGGTATTTTAAAGGAAAGAGAGGTCTTGAATCTTGGGTACAGAATCCACAAAGAGAAAGAAATGAAAGAAAAGTCAAAACTTAGTAGATGATGTATTAACTGATGTGTTTCTTTTCATGCACATTAACCCCTGGACCTACCTTCGGTTGGGCTGGGAGACATGATGCAGGCATTAACCCATTTGGGATGTCAAAAAGGGATAGTAGTAAAAAGATCTCAAATCCTTTGCTTTAAATAAGTTAATAAAAATAAAGCTACATTGTGCATATAACACAGAATATTTTCCAAAAAAAAAAATTAAGAAACCTTTTTGTTTTCTCCATTCTAGCTTGCTTGCTTCCTTTTCTGCCACCGCCCTCCCCCACACCCCCCACCATGCAAATCTCCCTGGGAAAGAAGAAAGTTGGACAGGAACAAGATAGGTTAGACACTTACAGTAAGTACTTTGAACACTATCCACTCCTATTTCTCTGTCTCCTCCACATCCCTAAACCTTGTGGATCAAAAGGAGCCAGAAGAATGTACCACCCTCCCTTATCCCTAGAGATTCAAGGACAGAGTCATGAATGGACTCCTTTCTGCCCACCACATGGCATTGAGGTTAGTGCTATCTCAGACACACAGATCTTAATGATGGTTCTATATCTTGACAGCCCTGGAGAGAGGTCCTTGAGCAACAGAAGTTATTTGAGATATTTTAGAGAGTTTGTAGCCCAAAGATCTGTCGGAGTTGGTGATGAATTCTCTCAGCAAAAAGTGATATTGGACCCTCAGTTTCCACACTGTGAGGGGAGCAAAGACATCTTAGCAAAAAGTAAGAATTTGTGCTAACAATCAAGGATAATGGCAGGATAACAATATCTCAGCTGACAACAGCATGAGACAGATCAAGACCAAGATGAGGACCCCTCCTCATCAACACTGTTCCTCTGCAGTAGAGAGAAAGGGCACCAAATATTAAGCATATTATATTAGTGATACCTAAATATATGCATATGTATATATAGCTACATTTTATAGTTATTACATGTAATTTATATTTAATATAAATATTAAACATAAGTGAGAGATCACTAAATTTGATTGAATATAATAATTATGAAATCATTAAAGTGATTGAATTTTTCTAGATATGATTGGGGTTATTTTGCTACTATTAGAAACGATGCATGAGGAAAAATATATTTCATTATAGAAAAATAAAGAATGTTACATTTTATGCATCTGAATTTGTACTCTTTGAAAATAGTGTAGCCTTCACAAGGTTTTAAGGTAATATGACAGAGAGAACGATGGTGCCAGATGATTAGTCTGACTCGACACAAGTCAAGTTTGAAGTAACAAGACAGGTGGTAGAAAATATACTTTAGGTTGATGGAATCAAAACTAGAGTCAGACTAGAACATAAAGGCAAAAGCTATAGATTGATTCAGTTGTCATTAGCATGAAGCTGATCATTTAAGCCAAGATGAATGTACAAAGAAAAGCAAATAGGAACGAGCTCTAAGTGGTGCCTAAAGGACACAAAAGTGAGCTTGATATTTTAATTTTTAATGGAATTTTTCAGGCATATAAGAGGGCATGACATAAAATGTATATGGTTTTTCCTGCGTCTTTTCCATTATTTGATTAAACTAAGTCATAACAATTTCATAGGCCTATATTTTCTAATCTGTTTAATAGATTTAACCTACTTGTGTAGGTTTGTGGAATATAAAAGATGTCTCACAAATTAAAAGACATTGCTGAAATACATGAGAAAGGCTAAAAGATAAACTTAAGAAAATCTCCCAGAATAAAGAGCAAAAAAGCAAAAACACAAAAACCCAAAAGGTAAAATATAAGAGTTAAGAGATATTTTTTAAAAATCCTAAGAGGCCCAATATCCAAATAATGGAAAAGAAATAGAGAAATGAAAATTGTCAAAGAAATAGTAAAATTTCCAGAGCTGATTCTACAGTGAATATTTACATATTCATTGTATAGTAATCTTTTTATTAATTTTTATTTCACAGAATCAACTCATCAACAAGTCACAGAAGGCATAATTTTAATTCTGAAAGAGAATATAAATCCTACGAGCCCTGGCAATGTCCACATTGAAATTTATGACAATAGTTTGGGAGGTGGAAGCAGAGAAAGAGACCTGACGGGCGTGTAGGAACCCTACTATTAAATAGCACAGAGGGAAGAGGAACTGTTTTAAGGTGAAAGACTACAGAATAAAGTTTTGAGAATATTATTTAAAGTCCTGATAGTAACCAACAGAAAACCTAGAAATAAGATTGTATCTGACTAAATATGGGACAAGTCAGGAGGAGTGTAGGGTAATATTGTGACTGAGCACAATCCCCACGTTTGGTAGCCCCTGAAATGGACTCCTGTGATCCCTGACCCGAGCTATTGTAACACTTTGTAATCCCATCCGTTTGACCATAGACCAGACTTACTGACTTCTAACAAATAGGATACAACAGAAGTGTTGAGATGTCACTTCCCAGATCAGTTTACAAAGAAACTTTGGCTTTATCTGAGGCACCCACTCTATTGCTCTCCGGATTGCTCCAAGGGAAGACAGCTGCCATTTGATGAGCTGCCCACATGACAGAGAACAGGCCAATAGCCCTCAAAGAATTGAAACCTACCAACCAGGGGAGTGAGATTGGAAGCAGATATTCCTTCGATTAAGAGTTCAGATGAGAAGACAGTTCCCGCCAATACCTTGATTGCAACCTTATGAGAAATCTTGAGGTGGAGACCTAGCTAAACCATGCCTAGATTCCCGACTCACAGACTGTGAGATAATATACTAAAAATACATCACTAATTTAGAAGAAAAATCAAACAAGCTGTCGAAGAATGTGCACAAAAGTTGAAAAAATATTACACCAAAGATGATAGACAAAGAACAGCAATCCATTCTAAGAAAAGAGGTATTTTCAAGGGCAAATGAGAATAAATGGAGCCAAAGCAATAAATGAAGAGAGGAAAATTTTTGTAAGCTATAAAAATGATCTGAGCCTGTAGTCAAAAGGGGTCAAGATATTGCATGCAACATTGATGAGTAGAGACCCGTGCTTAGAAATCATCTGAAAAAAAAGTATTTTAGAAATAAAGGGAGTAAGCCTGTAAATGTTCAGGAAGAATACATGGAATTGATATTTTTTAAAATAACTAAAATTCATTCTCCTCCAATACACTGGCCACAAAAAAGTGAAACAACTTTTATATGAAATGAAAAAAAGTGGTTGTGTTCTAAAGTTGTGCACAAAAGCCACTGAAAGACATGCTGAGACATAAAAGGGCTATGAAAGTAAACAACTATTAACTCTTCTTTTAAAAAATATGTATAAACTATTTAATTGAATGAGCAATAAAATATTAAGAAAATGGGATACATAAGTCTGCGTGGGAAACACTGATGTCAGTTAAGTATGTGGGTTGAAATAAAAATATGATAACTTTAGTCTGACTCTAAAAGTAAATGTGTATAAATACTTAAACATTCATAGCAAGAAGTTCAAAGTGATTTGATTTTTATTGAATTTGATGAAGATATTACATTCTGGGGTGTTTTTGAAAAAGTGAAAGAGAACCAGTAAAAGATCTTATCAGTTAACTTTTACTATGTAACAAACCACCCCACAACTTACTGAGCCAAAACAACCACTATTTATTTAGCTTATGAGTCTGTGGGTAAGCAATTTGGATTGTGTTCAGCGGGCCAGTTCTTTTGTTCACATCTGGCCTCATGACTGCATCTGAGTTCAACTGCCAGGTGAGCTGGGGAACTAAATATTTGAGGATGGCTTCTGCTAGGACAGCTCCTCTTTGCTCCATGTGGTCTCCCATGTTCCAGTATGATAGTCTATGCTTTTTCATATGCCAGTGGAGGAATTTTCCAAGAGAGCAATTGGAAAACATGCAAGGCCTCTTAAGTTTGAGGCCTGAAACATGATTTCACTTCCATTGCATTTTGTTGGTCAAAGCAAATCACAAAGCCAGCCCAGACTTCAGCGTGGAAAAATCAACTCTTAACTCCTGGTGGGAAATTCTGCAAAATTATGTTGCCAAGCGCCATGGAGGCCAGAGGTGAATAATTACAGCCAATATTACAATCTGCCACAGCCTAACATCTGGCCTTAATTATTCACATCCCTCTCACAGGCAAAATATTCTCACCCGGAGTCATCCCGAAGTCTAATCTAATCACAGCATTAGGCTCAGAGTTCAGAATCTTGTGATCTGTATTTGGTCTGATTGTAGCTCCTCTTGACATGGAGGCCTCTGACCTAAAAAGACAAGTTGTCTGTCACCCATATACCCAACCTACAATAGTAAGGCAGGGCAGAATAACCACAAGAGATACTCCCATTCAAAAAAGTGGGAAGATTAAAGGCATATAACAGTCATGGTCCATAGACATTATAAAATTCAGCCAAGCAACTATTTCTACTCAGAGGCAGTAATGTTCCTTGATTAAGGCCCAGCTTGAATCCCAGGAAGTGGCTTCCCAATAAATTGTTCTCCACGACCCGTGGCTCCTCTCACTAGCTGCCCTTCCTTTATAATGCTGCCAAGTCAACTTGAGTATGAGCCTGCTCAATGAAATGTGGCTCAGCTGTCCCTTTGCCACCATGGCTGACAACCAGCCAACCCCAGAAGCAGAGCTACCCTACTCTGTGCATGAAGGATTCCAACTGAGCCATTGAAACTCACCCTAAATTGCAAGCCTACTGAATCCGAGTTAAATAACTGTCTTTGTTTTAGCTACTCTATTTTAAAGTAGTTTATTATATAAAAATAGCTAACAACCCATGAAGTTTTTAAAAAGAGTATACCTACTGCAGTAGATTTAAGAAAAATAAATTTATAGTCCTTATAAAGAGATAAAACACAGCTAACAGAAACATAAAAACAGAGGATCAAGTCTATCACTTATTTCAGAAAGTAATAAATAGGCTAAATCCTGTTCCTCAGGTAAAAGGAAAATACTGTCATTCAGTTCAAAATAAATTTCAGCTATATGTGGTTAACAACATTTCTAAAATGATATGATAGAGAAATGTCAATAAAAGTGTGGGCAGATAAGTATTAGCAAATAGAAGCAAAAAAAAGAAAGGCAGTGATTACATTATTATAAAATTAAAGACTCAAAAGCTTCAAAGGTATTAATGGTTTATTTTTAAATAGATAAGGGGTTAAGTCAATAAGAAATACATAACAATTATAAATCATTACTTAGTATCATAAAAATATGTAAACATTATGAGTTCAAGAGAAAAATGACAAAGATATTTACAAATTAAATTTGAATTAAGATTGATTTATTTAGATTCAATATTCTATATAGAGTGAATACGCATTATTCTCAAGCATCCCTAGAATGTCTAAAAATCTATCACATAGTAGATAATAAAGAAAACTTCAAGAAAATCTCAGAAATCAAAAATTTCAAGGGTTCATTTTCTGATAGACCAAGGGCCCTTATCCATGTATGGGCTTCAGAAAATCCACAGGCTTCCTGAGACAGTATTTTGTGTTTATGATCATTTTCTCCGTGTTGCATGTAGTTTTTCATCAATATTCCAACTAATCCCAATCCTTCATAAATATGAGATTAGGAGCTAATAAAGACAATTATAAATGAAAAGTTAAAACTCCAGACACACAAAATTTCTAAAGAAAAAATATTTTAAATGTTAGTATTATATTTAATATGATACAAACATGGTATAAACTACTGTCTCCATTTAATGAACAGATGTGTGTAATTGGAATTGCTCTAGGTTTACAGTGGACATAATTGTCATGTTTATTAATCAATGATCCATAAATAAAAGTGCTTGTTAGTGAGTCCTGCATGCATACTGCAATAAATATATGGCTTATTGTTTTGTGTATGATTTTTATCAATTAGAAATTTTTTCTTGCAAGTGAAAGAAAATCTATTGCCTGTTCTATTTACAGACAGGCTCCTTCCTTAGAGAACTTGAGCAACTCCAGAAATACATAATCTCAGCTTCCCAAAATTTCCCTCTAGAACCTCCATCTCGGAAGTCTCCAAAAAGTCTCATATTTCTTTGGCTCTGATGGCATCACCTGAGTGTCCATGAACTAATCATTGACAACAGGGAAAAGTGGGGATCTGATTGGCTATGCCTAATTCACGTATCCCAGTAGACCTCCACCCAATCACATTTGCTGAGAGCAATTGATGAGTAGATTCCAAGTTCAAAATGGGAATAACTATCTAAACTAGCTGAATAAATAATGTTACTAGTAACATGATACATACAGTCTATTGAATATAAGAATTTCATATTTGCATGTTTACTGTTCATTCTTGCCATTCTGTAGTTTCTTAAGGAAATGGGGCTATTAAAATTCGCAAGCTGGCTATAATAATTAAATACTGTTTACATGTCCTTTTTCTCACACCTGTTTTCAAAATTAGTAGAAATGCCACACTTCCTAGAATCTGGTAGTTTTAGGTGATTAAGATTCATGGAATAAAGCTACCCTATATCTGCATTATCTCATAGTTCATATATTAAAACTAAATTAAAATAATTCCCAAAATTTAGCTATTTAATTAAATCTTGAACTCTTTTGTTGTTTATCATTAATGATTCACACATTTCAGCAAAATCAAATGAGAGTAATTCATTGTTCATGCTCCTGCAAGATATTGAGACCTAAAAACAACTGAATTCTTTACTTGCAAAGATATTCTTTCATTTATAACTGAAGTTACAATGTATGGAAATTCAGTAAAGATAACTGATGGGAGATAAAGGGTCTTGGAAAAAAAGTTCAACAAAGTGAAAATTTCATATGAAAGAAAAGGCATAATATGAAAGTAAAAAAAGAAACCTAGCACACAGAAGACAGAGACCAAGAATTGTTCTAAGAATGTCTAAGGGCTTAACCTCCCCGACCTCAGCATAGCAGAGAAGAAAATGAAATGTATTTAATATTTTTTGGGCCTCAGAATGTACGGTACATTGAAGCAATACAAGATAAATAATTTAGGCTGTTTCAACTGAGATTGGCAAAATCCCAACTTGTCATAAACAGGGTTTTAAAAGCTTGATACTGCATAAATAATTTATAGTTTCTGAAGAAAAGTTCTAAATTTGAAACCACGCATTAAATAGAAGTCTCTGTATCAACCACAGGGCCCTCATCTCCTTCAGGAGCTGACTGAGATACTTTACAAAAAGGTCATCATCATAAATAAAAGCAAAATATCACGGCTTATTTCCTATTTTTGCAAATGTAAACCAAACCCAGGATGTTTAAGAGATATGTCATAGCATTTTTAAGCAAAGAAGAACAAAAATGTTACTTATATGCTCTTATTAAGTAAATTTATTAAGTAAATTGCAAGCTAAATTACCCTGCCTTTCTTTTTTATGGGAGAATAGGATTCATTCCATATTTACCGAAGTTCCATAACACATCACAAAATACACTTATGATGCAATAAGTCTTTAAAGTGAAGCAAAAATTTTAAACCCCCAGGAAGAAATCTGAATACAATCTTTCTAGATTTTTATAAGAATTTCTTATTTTTTACATTTCTTGCCCACAACTAACTTGACATAATTTGTAAAATGACTTGTCTTTATGAAACATATCTAAAGCATTCAGTTAAGTTTATATAGAAATATCTCTTTCCATATTCATGTTTCATTGGTTTCTATAACAATTTACTTAGATTGCATGATGAAAATAACAAGTACAACTGACTGATGGGTTTGGAAACAAGCAGGACTAGTTGACAGTAAGCATGTTACACATCCAAGTACCTGGATTTTGGAGGCTAAAATGAAGCACCAAAATTTAACCAAGTAAACAATAGTCAACAATAATACACATTTATACCATATTCTCATGTTCTTAACACTGTGTTAAGTGCTATATACGGACTATCTCAATCACCCAGAAAAAATGAGGTAAGCATCATTATTATCCTTTTTCACCTGTGAAGAAAATGAAGCTTAGAGCAGTTGAATAACTTGCCCATGATCACATGGCTGATGAGTGGTGAGTCAGGGTTTGATCTTAGTCTGGTATCAGAGCCAACGTTTTAAAGCTCTGTGCTACGCTGCCAGGAGTCTTCACTGCTGAACATCAAAAGTGGAAGACTGACAAGGTAAGATCAGAGACCTCCCAGACCAAGGTTGAAGGTTGCAATTCTTACTGATAACATTCCCTCCATTCTTAGTCTATGTGCTCTTTGTCATAAGGATATGGGTGACTTCTCTGATGTGTTGAGAAGAGAAAGGATCTGTGAACCTTGGGAAGTCATTGAAATTTGGGATGCTGTAAAATCTTTGTGAAAGCTTTTTTCTCTGAGAGAGGTCTATCTTAGGAAAATGCTCGATTCTCTTGGCTTGAAAGATGCTTATAACTATAAAAATGTCTTAATATTCTGCTAGCTGATCCTGCACTCAAGGGCTCATAGTCATGGAGCTAGGGGTAGGAAAGGGGTTCTGATTAGCTAACAATTACTAAGTTTTTTATAATTATTATTGTAGTTCTATTACTACTATTATCGTTCCCATTGCCACCCTTGGTCTTAATGCCATCTCTTCCCTACCCTCAATCCCTGATATTTCCTATCACTTAAGTAAATCTATCACAATATACTCAGCCCCATCCCAGGCAGCTTTTCCTAACCATACTAGCACCTGGTTAGAGGTGACCTGCATTGGCAGTCATGGCATTTCATGAGTATCAGTCAAAATGTATTGCAAGGTAAATCAACAGCAATGGGTAATCTGGCGAATTTCTTAAATGGAGGTAAGAACACCGTATAAGGCGGCAGTATGTTAAGGAAAACAACGACTATCTGTATAGCGTTTGCTATGGACATCGGCACTATGCCAAGTGTTTTGCTGACCTAAGTATATCAGCAAGCAATGAGACATGTGTTCCATGTGATAATATCCCCAGCACACAAGCAGATTAACATCTTTTGAAGAGCGATCCAGGTCAACTTTCTAGAGTTCCTCTGCATTTCAAAGTCTTTATAATTTGGCCCCAAACGACCTGGACAATCTTGCACTACTTTCTCATGTGAACCTGCCCCTCCAGACACCATCTCCATAGCATAGCTGTGTGGTACAGAAAAGAGGCCTTTGATTTCACACTACCTGGATGTATCTCCATTCTCTGTACTTCCTGTCAATGTGGCTAAAGCTAAGTTGCTCACCCTTTTTAAAAGTTTCCTTATCCGTTAAAAAGGGTGGTGATAAAACAATAATGAGGATAGTACAAGCCCTACCTCATAAGTGAAATTTATTGCCTATAAAGTCCCAGCCCAATGCCTGGCACATAGCAAGTGATCAATAAATATTGTCGATTATTATTGCTTTATAATGGTTTTAATTATAAAGAAGTTCAAGAAATGAAGGACGTGTCATCCTAATGTTTTCTGACACTTAAAATAAGATGACTTTGATTGGCATTTTTTTCTATATAATAGAATATATATTTTGCTAAATATGTCCAACCCCCCCAGACTAATTTATAGCCCTCCTAGTTTTTTAAGACTAAAATAAAATATACATATGTAGGATTCTGGAGTCTAAAATGAGGCAGTGAAATTTTACCAAGTAAACAACTGTCAACAATAATAAACATTTATACCATATTCCCATGTTCTTAACACTGTGTTAAGTGCTATATGTGGACTATCTCACTCAATCACCCAGAAACAATGAGGTAAGCATCATTATTCTCCTTTTTCACCTGTGAAGAAAACGAAGCTTAGAGCAGTTGAGTAACTTGCCCAAGATCACACAGCTGATGAATGAAGAGTCAGGGTTTGAGCTCAGTCTGACACCACAGTCAAAGTTTTAAAAAGCTCTGTGCCATGCTGCCAGGAGTCTTCACTGTTGAACATCAAAAGTGGAAGACTCACAAGGTAAGATCAGAGACCAGACCAGGGTTGAAGGGTGCACACGTTCTACTGATAACATTCCCTCCATTCCTACTCTATGTCCTCTTTGTCATAAGAATATGGGTGACTTCTGATGTGTTGAGAAGAGAAAGGATCTGTAAATCTTAGAAAGTAATTGAAATGTTGGGATGCTGTAAAATCTTTGTGAAAGCTTTTTTCTCCGAGTGGTCTGTCTTAGGAAAATGTTTGATTATCTTGGCTTGAAAGATGCTTATAATAAAAATGTCCTAATATTCTGCTAGCTGATCCTGCACTCAAGGGATCATAGTCATGGAGCTAGGGGTAGGAAAAGGCTTCTGATTAGCTAACAATTACTAAATTCCTTATTATATTGAGGAATTATAATTATTATTGAGGTTTTATTACCACTATTATTGTTCCCATTACCATCCTTGGTCTTTCTTAATGCCATCTCTTCCCTACCCTCAATCCCTGATATTTCCTATCACTTATATAAATCTATCCAAATATACTCAAGCCCCATTCCAAGCAGGTTTTCCTAACCATACCAGCTCCCCGCAATTGCTCCTGGATGTGAATTCATCTAACTGTTATTGTCTCCATCACATTTCTTGTTGGTTATTTTTTATGCACAGTTGACTTATCTCTACTTGTACAGAGATTACAAATTGTTTGAGAACTGCAGTATATCTTATATGTATCATCACCCTCAGTAGCTTCGTTTTGAGAGACATTCAACCAGAATATATTGATTTTCTACTTAAAGGAAACATAAGCACAGCACAGCCATGTTTAGAAATCAATTGGCCTTAGATCTTTCTTACTCACTATTGCAACCCTCATACAAATAGGAATGAAAGTCAACTGTACCAACTCTGATGGAACACGTAAAGAATAAGAGGATTTTTTTCTTCTCTGAAAAGATTTAGTATTTCATTCTGAGGTTCTGAACGAAAAAATTGTAGTCACCCCATTCCTAACACAGACAACCAGTTCCAAAATAAACAGAGGAAACTGAGCCTTGACTGTTTTCCAATATAATAATGCCAGAGACCCTTCAACTTAATATGGATTAGGAAGTACATGGTCTGCATATGAGGTAGCAATGACAGCATTTGTTACTAGAGAGCCCTGTCTGGAAAAAAAAATTACAAAGAAACCAAGGCTTAGATATGTCAGGAAATAGAGCTCATTGATATTAGAACATAGACGAGAACATGGGTCTCATTTCTTGCATTAAACAACATACAACTGATTATCAAAGCCATTTTATTTTCATAAGACTTAACACATTATGGCACTAAAAAAAATTCTAGGGTACCATTAGAGCCAATGTAGAATCACAATAGCATCAAGTTAGTAAGTTCTGCCACATGTTCCTTTCTCTCTCACCTAGGACCCTCATCTTTTAACCAAAGATACCATCTTAAGAATTACTTTTTTGAAATAAATATTTTACTGATTTGTTTTGACTTTAAACCTTAGGCAAGAGATTGATTGGAGATTTTAGTTTTCATATAATAGCAAATGAGGTGTTTCCTTCTTAAAAACATTCTTCAGGAAAGGAAAAATCTCTTTTCATTAATTCATCTCTAAACCCACAGTGCAAAATGTAAATTTCCCTTACAGATTGAAACATATCAGGTAATCCCTGCATGTCCTTATCTTTCTTAGAGAGATAACTACTGAAGCCTTTTGTTTCTCTCCAGACTGATCGTCCAGACTGGGCCAGCAGCACATGTGTCAGTGATCCCTTGGGTTCCTATCACTTTCATCCTGGGAATTCCCTTGGTGTTTTATCAATGCCTGGACCCTTGCTTCCTGGATCCCATGTCAACTTTCTGGTTTACTCCTTTATTGTGATGAAAATTCCCTAGTTAATTTCTAAGGAAATATGCTTCATAGGCCAATATTTTGAGACTTTGTGTTTAGAAAATTTTTTTAAATCTTCACACTCCATTGACAGTCTTTCTGAACATAAAAATTCTCAAACTCCTGTCTGTTTTTACTTTTGCTCTATTTTCTGGACATTTCTCAATTTTCCTGACACTTCTAAAGACCTTTTAACATGTCTGTTAGCAATTTTTTTCAAGAATTTTTTTATTCTCAAAGTTTATCTTATGTCTTGTTTAAAGAAAAGCATCTCTAGCCAGATGCAATGGTGTGTGCCTGTGGTCCTAGCTACTTGGGAGGCTGAGGCAGGAGGATCGCTTGAGCCTAGCAGTTATAGGAGATGGAGACCAGCCTGAGCAACGTACTGAGATGCTGTCTCTGAAAAGAGGGGTGAAGGAGGATGTATCCTTTTCTTGTTTAGGAGCTGTGATATCTTCTGTAGTACATATTACTAACATTAGTATCTGGTTCTCCTCCTCTTGTGCACACAAGGGCAGACTACACTTTCCTACACCTTGAAGTTAGCATGGCCATAAGTCTTATTTCAGGCAAATCATTAGAAAAAAACTAATCTTGTCATTTCTAGATGGAAGCATTTAAATGAAGTGGTCAAATCTCCAGTTTTTTCGTATCATAGTGATGCATAGTGATGTATTGATATGAAAATCAAAGCAGCTTGGAATACTGAACGAATACATAGAGAACAGCTAGAGAGTCAGCTGGAGAGACACCTGGACCTGCATAGATATTGCTCGAGCAAGCAAAAAACAATTTAGTTGTATTTAGGCAGATTTGGGGGTTGTTTGTTATGCTAGCCTAAGTTATGCTATCTTGACCAATTCAATCACTGGGACCACAGTGGGGCACTGCCATAACAATAAATATCAAATATGTAACATTGGCTCATTGTCTAGATAGCAGGGAGTGAAGAAACTAATATTGAAGGCAGGAAAGATGGTGATTCATGATTTTTAGTGGCAAAATATTTGGTACAACTATGAACTTGGAGAAGTATTATGTTATTTAATGATCTCATATTTCCAAATGTAGAGGAAGGAAAAGTAGAACTAAATTCTGTGATAGGTCTCTGTGGGTAACGCTTGATGGCATATTACAAGAAATACATGAGATCAGAAAAAAAAAAACTGTTCAGCCTTCAAGTAGGAATGAAAAGAATGAAAGAAAATTAGCCCAGAAATTGGAGAACATATTAGGTTAGAAGAGAGAACTAATTTTCAAATTTAAAATTAAGAAAGTTTTAAAGCAAGGGAAGCTCATTAAAACTCACCCTTAAGCAAGGATCAAAGTAAGGGGATGGCTGCCATGACCATTACCAAAACCTCTGTGTGGTTTAAATGTTCTCAGGTCACCCAGTAAATTCTTTCAATTGATAAAATAGCATAAGATGTTAAGTGGTGCTTCTCACTAACAATCTTAAGCTGTTAAATAGCCTCAGAAATGAATGCTCCAATCTCCTGCCTGAGGAACATAAGCCTAAGAAGCAATCTCAGCTATGTGGAGGAAGGGAGGGAGCTGGAAGCTTTTATGTTCAATATGAACACTTTGATTTAATCTCACTGTTCTTCAAGATGACACCCATCTTCCTGAACTGAGTCAGATGTCCCAAAGCTCTCTAGATAATAAACCTCCATTTTCTTGCTCAATGCATATAATGTAGTTATTATTACCTCCCATTCCTAGTTCTTTTTTCTTTCTGAGTTCATCCCTTTTTAATCCCTTCTCTATCATTTTAGTAGAATTACAGGAGAGAACCAAGGTAAACATGTGTCCAATCTACGATGTTTAACCTGATCTACCCTTACCTGGCCTTCCTACTTCCTCTCCAGTGCCCTGTAAATCATTCTCAACACCAGAGTCAGAATGATCTTTTAAAACATAACTCATATCATCTCTTTATTTTAAACTCTCTAGTGGATTTCTATTGCATTTGAGTAAAACTCAACCCACTAATCTGAGCCTTGGGTATATTTCTGATCGCATCTCACATCATTTGTCCCTTCATCCTCTACGTTTAAGCCACTCAAGATTTCTGTATGAACATGCCTAAACCATTTACCTCTTAGGATCTTCTCACTTGCTATTTCTTCTCCCAGGAATCTTCTGTCACTAAGTCTATATAAGTCCAGTTATTTCTCATTTAGTTCTCAAAATATGACCTCTACAGAAATGTCTTTAACCATGCAGAGTACTAAGTCTACGATAGCCTGATTCCACTGCCTCCCAGTCTCTCTATATAAAATCTCCCTGCTTTATTTTTTGTAGTATTTTTTATTCTCTTAATTATCCCATTAATATATAATATACTATATATTATCTATGTCTTCCTCCAGCCAAATCCCTCTCCCAAAGAATATAAACTCAGGAGATCTTGTTTTCTTATTCTTGAAAACTTACCTACCATGGAATATTACCTGGCAAGATTAAGCCTCTAGTATACCTTTAAATGTTATACTGAGACATGACTGAGTGAATCATACCTGGACTATATCCTAAATCAGAATTATATATGTGCTTCATTTATCATTTCTCTGTCAATTTGGAGGCTATTTTTTTTTAAGTATATGAGAATATTTCTTCCCTCTATGTAAAAATAATTTCCAGAAGTCTCCCTTCTGATAACAATAGATAAAATACAAAAAATAAAATACAAATAAAAATTAGAGCACTACTGTGACAATGATTGAGGGGGCAAGGTCATGAACAGAAAGGAACCACAGATGGGTAAGCCAACATTCTGTTAGTTCATTTTTCCTTTTATTTGTCAATTCAAAATTAGAGCTTGCAAGAGTAGAGACCAGAATTCCTAGCAGAGAAAAAACCCTGATAAGAAGTGGAGAAGACACCAAAGCTTTTGGCAATATTACTGTAGAAAGAAAGAAATGTAAAACACTAGAAATGCTAAGTACAAGGAAAAATCTAAATGTCAATGTTACTCAATAACAACAATAATAATGTCTTATAAAGGTTTGCATATGTGTAGAATTTCAATGGCTGACCAAAATAACATAAATGGCAAAAGTTGGGGGAGTAAATGTAGTGTTCTAAGTATTTTACATGTCTAGGAAGTAGAAAAAAATACAAATTCATATCTGACTCTATTAAGTAATGAATGTCTGTTTAAAATCACAGGGGTTACCACTGAAAGAATTATTTTTAAGGATGTATAACTATAAAGCTAGAGGAAGGCTGGGCGTGGTGGCTCTCACCTGTAATCCCAGCATTTTGAGAGGCCAAGGCGGGCAGATCACTTGAGGTCAGGAGTTCGACACCAGCCTGGCCAACATGGTGAAACCCCATCCCTACAAAAAATACAAAAATCAGCCGGGTGTGATGACGGGCACCTGTAATCCCAGCTACCTGGGAGGCTGAGGCAGGAGAATCACTTGAACCCAAGGAGGCAGAGGCTGCAGTGAGCCAAGATCACACCGCTGTACTCCAGCCGGGGTGACAATAGCAAAACTCTGTTTCAAAAAGTAAGAAGATGAAAATAAAAAGCTAGTTGGAAAAAAAAGAAAATAAATTTTAAGATTTTGATTGATCCAAATGAAGGTTGAAAAAAGAAAAAATTAAAAACAAGTGGGAATTATAAGATAAATGATAAGATGGTAGATACAAAACTCAAATCAGTAATCACATAAAGCACAAATTGACTCATTAGTCCAACTAAAATATTATCAGACTGGATTTAAAAGAAACTATAATGCTAATTACAATAAACACTTTAAATATATGGGCACAGAGAGGTTGAAGGATGAAAATATGCAAACATGAACCAACAAAAAGTTACTGTAGCTATTTAATACAAAACAGACTTGAAGACAAGAAGTATTCCTAGATATAAAAAGCAATATTTTGTATTTTATGATACTAAGTAATCAATTGACTAGGAATAATTGTAGTTCTAAATTTATATGCAGTAAATAATGCAGTTTTAAATATATAAAACAAACGTGTGGCTGGGGGCGGTGGCTCATGCCTGTAATCTCAGCACTTTGGGAGGCTGAGGAGGGCAGATCACCTGAGGTCAGGAGTTTGAGACCAGCCTGGCTAACATGGTGAAACCCCATTTCTACTAAAAATACAAAAAATTAGCCTGGCGTAATGGTGCACACCCGTAATCCCAGCTACTTGGGAGGCTGAGGCAGGAGAATTGCTTGAACCCAGGAGGCGGAGGTTGCAGTGAGCCATGATCATGCCATTACACTCCAGCTTGGGCAACAAGAGTGAAATTCTGTCTCAAAAAAAAAAAAAAAAAACAGGGCAGTAGAGACCTGACAAACTTGACCTGACATACAGGTTGTTTCTTATTCAAAATACCTGGGACCAGAAGTGCTTCAGATTTTGGATTTTTTTTCCAGATTTTGGATCTTTTTTCAGATTTTAAAATATTTGCCTATACATAATGAGATGTCTCAAAATGGAACCAAAGTCTAAACACGAAATTTATTTACATTTTATATACACCTATACACATAGCCTGAAGGTCATTTTATACAATATTTTAAATAATTTTGTGCATGAAACAAAGTTTGTGTACATGAATGATCAGAAAGCAAAAATGTCACTATCTCAGCCACCCATGTGGACAACCTGTGGTTGTTTGGCATCATCATTACTAACTCTGAATTTATACGCCATCAATAAGCAATCATTTTTTACTCTTCTTCACACATAAGTACGTAACAGTAAAAAATAGGACATACCACTAATGCAGTGGAAAAAATAATGTTACCAAGGTAACTAAGCAGCACAGTAGCATCACCAGAATCCCTGTGTCAGCTGTTAAGCAATGACAACAAATAATCAGCTTTCAGTCTCCACCTATGGCGCTCAGTTTTAATTAAAAGTTTACTGTATGCTCTATTTTTTTTTAGTGAGAAGAAACAACAGAAGCAGTTGAGACCAGAAAGTGGGTTCTCTAGGGTTAAGGAGGCATTCTGCATTCTGCTGGATGGCTTTTTAAAAATCTTTCTTCCAGAGTCATCTTGCCTCATTGACAATGGTTTTTGTCTTTGAAGTCTCTCATTCTAGTCCCTCAATAAGCCCATGATACATTTTCAAGCATGTCATCTATAGGCATTTCTGCAGTGTTAACATCATCATCATCCCTATTATAATCATCTTGATTCAGAAATATTTCCCCTATTTCACCATCAGTTAATACATTAATGAAACCTCATTATCAACGTTAAAAACTTCTGTAGTATTCACTTCTTTCAGCTAACAGACTCTGAAGGTATATTTCTTGCATATGTAAGAAAGTCAGACATTATTTTTTCTCACTTGACATAGAATCCTTCAAAGTTACCACCTTGTTCATCATCATCACTGAACATAGTCTCAAGCCAGAGGTTGTGCCAGGCATGCACAACTGTGTCTATAGTCACTGTGTTCCGAACATTGGCAACAGCATAGATGGCACCCTTCATGTTTAACTCATTTTGAAAATCTTCCACTCATGTCAGTGTTCACTGCTGCTAGCATGCTGCTCAAGCAAATGTTTTTATATTTATTCTTCATTGATTTAAGAATATCCTGGTCACGTGGCTGAATTAATGAAGTTACATTTGGGGGAAAGTGCATGGCATATACATTATTTTTTATAAGAACTGCTGCTGGAGAATGAGCAGAACAGTTCAAGGAATACCAAAACTTGCAGTCATCATCCAGTCCAGCTCTCCTAAAGTTAGCACAAGCCACAAGTAAAAAATGTTTGTAAAACCCATCAGAAAAAAAGTCCCTAGTGATCCACACATTTGAGAAAATTTTTGAAACACATCTCCAAATTCTTACAAATTAAGGAATAGACTTCTATAGCCCATGACTCAAAGAACAAACAGTGAAAACTAGAAAAGATTTTCAACTAAATATGAAAAGAGGAAATATAAAACCTAATGGAATGCAGCTAAAACTACCCTAGAATGAAGCATATGGTCTTACATGAATATTTTAGAAAAGAACTACCAAAACTTAATAATCTAAGTATCTTCTCAAGAAAAAAAAAAAAAACCCAGCAAATTAAATCCAGAAAGGTAGAAGAAAAGTGATAGTGTAAGAGCAGAAAATTATTTAGGAAGCGAATAAACCAAAATAGAGAAAATTAAACAGCCAAAAGTTAATTCTTTAAAATGAATAATAAAACTATACATACCTACCTAGCAAGACTAATGAAAATTATACTGAGAAGACTTAAAATATGACTAGCATAAGTGAAAAGGAGAACACTACCATAGATCCTATAGGTATAGAAAAAGAATTTTATGGAAAACTGTTTATGCAAATAAATTTGAAGATTTAAATGAAGTAGATAATTCCTAGAAAACCTTAATGTAGCAAAAAGAAATGCAAAATATAAATATGCTCATATTTTTAAAGACATTAGGTCTGTATCTTTACATCTTCACACAAAGAAATCTATAGGTTTAGATGAGATTATCAGAGAGAAACATTCAAAGGAAAAAAATAACAGTTATACAAATACAAACTCTTTCAGAAGTTAGGAAAAGATGAAACACTTCTCAATGCACTTTATGAGGTCAATATAAAGGAAAATGTGATGAGTATTACAATCCAGAAAAATCTCAAGCTAACTTCTCTCGTGAGCTTGGATCTTGAATGCAAAATTCTTAAATAAAATATTAGCAAATTTAATACAGCAATATGTAAAAAGGATACACATTGGCCGGGTGCGGTGGCTCACGTGTGTAATCCCAGCACTTTGGGAGGCCGAGGCGGGCAGATCATGAGGTCAGGAGATCGAGACCATCCTGGCTAACACGGTGAAACTCCGTCTCTACTAAAAATACAAAAAATTAGCCGGGCGTGATGGCGGGCGCCTGTAGTCCCAGCTACTCAGGAGGCTGAGGCAGGAGAATGGCGTCAACTCGGAAGGCGGAGCGGGCAGTGAGTGGAGACCGTGCCACTGCACTCCAGTCTGGGTGACAGAGCAAGATTCCGTCTCAGTAAAACACACACACACACACACACTTCATGACTCCAGGAATTATTCCAGAAACGCAAGGTTAGTTTAACACTTGAAAAATCAGCATATCGGCCGGGCGCGGTGGCTCACGCCTGTAATCCCAGCACTTTGGGAGGCCGAGGCGGGCGGATCACGACGTCAGGAGATCGAGACCATCCTGGCTAACATGGTGAAACCCCGTCTCTACTAAAAATACAAAAAAATTAGCCGGGCGTGGTGGAGGGCGCCTGTAGTCCCAGCTACTCGGGAGGCTGAGGCAGGAGAATGGCGTGAACCCGGGAGGCGGAGCTTGCAGTGAGTGGAGATCGCGCCACTGCACTCCAGGCTGGGTGACAGAGCGAGACTCCGTCTCAAAAAAAAAAAAAAAAAAAAAAAAGAAAAATCAGTATATCCAACCATTTGATCTTTTACAAGCTGACAAAAACAAGCAATAAAGGAAAGAACTCCCTATTCAATAAATGGTGCTGAGTAACTGGTTATCCACATGCAAATTTAAACTGGACCCCTACCTGTCACTACACACAAAAATCAACTCAAGATGGATTAAAGACTTAAATGTAAAACCCAAAACTATACAAACCCTGGAAGACAACCTAGGCAATACCATCCTGGACATAGGAATGGGCAAAGATTTCACGAAAAAGATGCCAAAAGCAAACCCCCAAAAAGCAAAAATTGACAAATAGAATCTAATTAAACTTAGTTTCTTCTGCTGTGCAGAAGCTCCTATCAACAGAGTGAATAGACAACCTACAGAATGGGAGAAAATATTTTTGCAAACTGTACACCCGAAAAAGGTCTACTATCCAGCATCTTTAAGGAACTTAAATTTACAAGAAAAAAATAAACAACCCCATAGAAAAGTGTATAAAGGACATGAACAGACATTTTTCAAAAGAAGACATACATGTGGCCAACAAGCATATGAAAAAAAGTTCAACATCACTGATCATTAGAGAAATGCAAATAAAACCACAATGAGATACCACCTCACACCAGTCACAATGGCAATTATTTAAAAGTCAAAAAATAACAGATGCTTGTGAGGTTGCAAAGAAAAGGTTGCTATTATACACTATTGGTGGGAGTGTAAATTAGTTCAACCATTGTGGAAAGCAGTATGGCCATTTCCCAGAGCTAAAAACAGAACTACTATTCGACCCAGCAATCCCATTACAGGGTATATACCAAGAGGAATATAAATTATTCTACCTTAAAGACACATGCACATGAATGTTCATTGCAGCACTATTCACAGTAGCAAAGACATGGAATCAACCTAAGTGCTCATCAATGACAGATTGGATAAAGAAAATGTGGTTCATATATACTATGGAATGCTATGCAACCATAAAAAATGAGATCTTATCTTTTTTGGGCACATGGATGGAGCTGGAGGCCATTATCCTTAGCAAACGAATGCAGGGAGAGAAAACCAAATACCACATGTTCTCACTTAAAAGTGGGACCTAAAGGATGAGAACTCATGAACACAAAGAAGGGAACAACAGATACTGGGGCCTACTTGAGGGTGAAGGGTGGAAGGAGGCAGAAAAGCAGAAAAAGATAACTATTGGGTACTAGGCTAAGTACCTGAGTGACATAATAATCTGTAGAACAAACCCCCATGGCACGAGTTTGCCTATGTAACAAACCTGCCCATGTACCCCCCAAGCCTAAAAGATTTAAAAAAAAAATCTGTAATTATTCACAATATCAAAATAAAAGAATCATATAATCAGCTTAATAAATGCATAAAAACATTTAATAGAAGGGGATTTCTTTATTAATAAGTCTCTCGAACAACATTACAGCAAACATTGTACCTATTAGTGAATTATTGGCAGCTTTTTCCTCTAAGATGAAGAATGAGAAAAATATACTTTAATCACGATTTCTATTGCACTTTTATCCAGGAAGTTCTACAAAATGCAATAGAAAAGAAAAATAGGCAAGAATTGGAAATGAAGAACTGATTGTTTGAATATGCTGATTGTGTACTTTGGAAATACAAGAAGAATGTCTACCAACTATAAGAATAAATAAATTTTTCAAAGCCAAGAATATAAGGTCAATATTTAAAACAATTGTATTTTCCTATGTACCAACAGAAAATAAAAATTTTAAATGAAACTTATATGTAGCAGCAAAATATCAAATATCTAGGAATAAGTTGGGGAAACATTTTATGCAAGATGTTTCTGAAATTTATACATTATTGGGAAAAATTTCAAAGGCCTAAATCAATGGAGAAACATACCATGTTTCTCTACTACAATGCCTAATGTTAGAAATAAATCGGTTGGCCGGGCACAGTGGCTCACACCTGTAATCCCAGCACTTTGGGAGGCCGAGATGGGCAGATCACGAGATCAGGAGATCGAGACCATCCTGGCTAACACAGTGAAACCCCGTCTCTACTAAAAATACAAAAAAATTAGCCAGGCATGTTGGCAGTTGCCTGTAGTCCCAGCTACTCAGGAGGCCGAGGCAGGAGAATGGCGTGAACCCGGGAGGCGGAGCTTGCAGTGAGCCAAGATGGCGCTACTGCACTCCAGCCTGGGCAATGGAGCAAGACTCGGCCTCAAAAATAAATAAATAAATCAGTTGTCTCCAAATTACTCCACAGAGTCAAGGCAATTACAATTAAAATCGTAGAAGTATTTTTAGAGAAACTGATAAGTACAATCTCAAGTTTATATGGACATCCAAAAGATCAAGTATGACTAAGATAAACTTGAAAAAGAATGAAACAGCTAGAGATCTTATATTTTCAGATATCAAGACATATCGAAAGAAATTTTTCAAATTCTTAAAATTAAGGAATAGAGATATTCTTAAAAATTAAGTAATAGAGATAAATAGAATTTATCTAATTATTAACTAAGCCAATGTGAAGTTGGTGCAAAAATAGAGAAATAAACAAAAGTACAGACTAGATAGTCCAGAACCAGGAGCATATAAACCATCACTCAATTTGTGACTAAGATTGTGACGAAAGAATGGTCTCTTCAATTAGTGATGCTGGGACAATGTGACATCTGCATTTTTTTAAAAATGAATCTTGATGACTAACTCACATCACATCCAAAAATATTACAACTGGATTCTAGATTTAAATGTGAAAAGGAAACTATAAAACTCCTGGAATAAAGCACGAGAGAAATTCATCATGAACTTGGGATAGGCAAAAGTTTCTTAAACAGGACTCAAAGTGCTAACCATAAGTATAAAATGAAGAATAGAGTTGTATATATTAAACTGTATAACTTCCATTCAACTTCATCCACCAAAAAGAGAAAAGGGCAAACCACAAAGTGTTGAAGATAATTGTCATATATATTTCTAACAAAGAATTTGTATCCAAAGTATGAATCTATACCAGTATCTATATCAATTCATTAAAATTAATACAAAGATAACTCATGTAAAATAAAATAAACCAAAAAACTTTATAAAAGAGATATTTAAATTGCCAATAAACATGAAAAAATATGTCAACGTTTGGTTTCATTCCAATTGCTTTTGGTGTCTTCATGAAATCTTTGCCGGGTCCTATGTCCAGAATGGTATTTCCTAAGATTATCTTCCAGGGTCCTTATAGTTTTATTTTTTACATTCAAGTTTTTAATCCATTTTGAGTTGGTTATTGTAGATGGTGTACGGAAGGGGTCCACTTTCAATCTTCTGCATATGGCTAGCCAGTTATCCCAGCACCATTTATTGAATAGGGAATCCTTAATCCATTGTTTATATTTGTCAATTTTGTCAAGGATCAGATGGTTGTAGGTAGTATAGTTTGAAATCGGGCAACATGAGGCCTCCAGTTTTGTGAGTTTTTTTTTGTTTGTTTTTGTTTTGTTATTGTTGTTGCTGCTGCTTAGGATTGCCTTAGCTATGTGGGCTCTTTTTTTGGTTTCTACATGAATTTTAAAGTAGTTTTTTTTTTAGTTCTGTAAAGAATATAATTGGTAGTTTGATAAAAATAGTGATGAATCTGTAAATTGCTTTGGGCAGCATGGCCATATTAACAATATTGATTCTTCCTAACCATGAGTACGGAATCTTTTCCATTTGTTTGTGTCATCTCTGATTTCTTTGAGCAGTGTTTTGTAATTCTTATCGTAGAGATCTTTCACTTTCTTGGTTTACCTGTATTCCTAGCTATTTTATTCTTTTTGTGGCAATTGTGAATGGGAGAATGCTGCTGATTTCTTTACTTGATTTTCTATCTCTGAAACTTTGCTGAAGTTGTTTATCAGATCAAGGAGCTTTGGGAAAGAGACTATTAAGTTTTCTAGGTATGAAATCATG
Organism: Gorilla gorilla gorilla; assembly: GCF_029281585.2. NCBI lineage: Eukaryota > Metazoa > Chordata > Mammalia > Primates > Hominidae > Gorilla > Gorilla gorilla. The sequence continues at coordinate 82,557,331 of NC_073235.2, read as the reverse complement.
ACATCTGCAAAAACAGGTATAGTTTAACTTCCTCTCTTTCTATTTGGATGTCTTATTTCTTTCTCTTGCCTGATCACTCTAGCTACGACCTCCAGTACTATGTTGAATAGGAATGCTAAGAGCAGGCATTTTTATCTTGTTCCAGTTCTCAAGAGGAATGCTTCCAAGCTTTTGTCCACCCAGTATGATGTTGGCTGTAGGTTTGTCATAGGTAGGTCTCATGATTTTGAGGTATAGTCCTTCAATACCTAATTTGTTCTTTTTTTTTTTTTTTAACATGAAGGGATGAATTTTACCAGAAACCTTTTCTGCATCTATTGATATGATCACACAGTTTTTGTTTTTAGTTCTATTTATGTGGTAAATCATTTATTAATTTTCCTATGTTGAACCAATCTTGTATCTCAGGAATAAAGCCTACTTGATCATGGTGGACTAGCTTTTTGATGTGCTGTTGGATTCAGTTTGCTAGTATTTTATTGAGTATTTTTGCATCTATGTTATCAAGGATATTGCCCTGACGTTTTCTTTTTTTATTATGTCTCTGCCAGGTTTTGGTATCAGAATGCTGAGCCCATAGAATGAGTTAGGGAGGAATCCCTCCTCCTCAGTTTTTTGGAATAGTTTCAGTAGGAATCATACCAGCTCTTCCTTAAACATCTCATATAATTTGGCTGTGAATTTATCTGGGGCTTTTTCTGGTTGGTTGGTAGACTTTTTTATTACTTATTTCATTTCAAAACTCATTATTGATCTGCTCAGAAATTCAATCTCTTCCTGGTTCAATCTTGAGAGGTTATATGTCTCCAGAAATTTATCTTTTTCTAGGTTTTTCTAGCTTGTGTGTATGAAAGTGTTCATAATATTCTCAGGATTTTTTGTATTTCCATGGTATCGGTGGTAGTACCTCCTTTTTCACTTCTGTATTTAAATCTTCTCTTTTTTGGTTTATTCATCTATCTTATTAATTCTTTCAAAGAACAAGCTCCTCGGTTCAGTGATTCTTTTCTTTATATGGTTTTCTGTGTCTCAATTTCCTTTAGTTCAGCTCTGATTCTGGTCATTTCTTGTCTTCTGCTAGCCTTGGGGTTGCTTTGCTCCTGTTTCTCTAGCTCCTGTAATTGTGATGTTAGGTTGCTAATTTGAGATCTAACATTTTGATGTGGGCATTTAATGTTATAAACTTCTCTCTCAACACTTCTTTGGCCATGTCCCAAAGATTTTGGTATGTTGTATCTTTCCTTCTCATTAGTTTCAAAAAATTTGATTTCTGCCTTAATTTCATTATTTACCTAGAAATCATTCAGGAGCAAGTTGTTTAACTTCCATGTAATTGTATGGTGTTGAGTGATTTTGTTAGCATTGATTTCCATTTTTATTGCACTGTGGTTGGAGAGCATGGCTGGTATGATTTTGTGTTTTGTTTTTTTAATTTGCTGAGGACTGTTTTATGCCTGACTGTGTGGTCGATTTTAGAGTATGTGTCACGTGCAGATGAGAAGAATATATATTCTGTTGTTTGGGGTAAAGGGCTCTGAGGATGTCTCTTAGGTCCATTTGGTCAAGTGTTGAGTTCCAGTCCCAAATCTCTTTGCTAATTTTCTGCCTCAGACATCTGTGTAATGCTGTCAGTGGGGTGATAATGCCTCCCACTACTATTGTGTGGTTATCTAAGTCTTTTCATAGGTATCTAAGAACTTGCTTTATGAATCTGGGTGCTTCTGTGTTGAGTGTTTATTTAGGATACTTAGGTCCTCTTGTTGAATTAAGCCCTTTACTATTATGAAATGTCCTTCTTTGTCTTCTTTGATGTTTGTTTATTTAAAGTCTGCTTTGTCTGAAATTAGAATTGCAACACTAATTAAAGAACTTCTGCATAGCAAAATAAACTATAGGATATATAGGCAACCTTCAAGATGGGAGAAAATGATTGCAAACTGTGCATCTAACAAAGTTCTAATATCCAGAAGCTGTAAGAAACTTAAATTTATAAGAGAAGCAAACAACCCCATTAAAAAGTGGGCAAAATATATAAAGACACTTCCTCAAAGAAGATATATACGTGACTAACAAGCGTATGAAAAAAATGCTCAACATCACTAATCATTAGAGAAATGGAAATCAAAACCACAATGAGATACCATCTCATATCAGTCAGAATGGCTACTATTAAAAAGTCAAAAAGTAAAAGATACTGGCAAGTTTGTAGAGGAAAAAGGAAGACTTACACACTGCTGGTGGGGATCTAAATTAGTTCAGCCATTGTGGAAAGCAGTTTGGTGATTTCTCAAAGAACTTAAAGAATTACAATTAAACCTAGCAATCCCATTATTGGGTATATATCCAAAGGAATATAAATCATTCTACCATAAAGACACATGCACAAGTATGTTCATCACAGTACTATTCACAATAGCAAAGACATGGAACCAACCTAAATGCCCACCAACAGTGGTACATATTCATAATGGAATACTATGGAGCCATAAGAATGACATCATTTCCTTTGTAGCAACATGGATGCAGCTGGAGACCATTATCCTAAGCAAACTAACACAGAACAGAAAATCAAATGTGTTTTCTTACTTATAAGTGGGAGCTAAAAGTTGAGTGCACATGGATACAGAGAATGGAACAGATAGCAGAACCTACTTGAAGGTGGAAGATAGGAGGATGAGGATTAAAAAATACCTGTCAGGTACTATTCTTATTACCTGGGTGACAAAATCTGTACACCAAACCCCTGTGACATGCAATTAACCTATATAATAAACCTGCATATGTACCCCTGAACCTAAAAGTTTAAAAAAGTGAAACAATGCTCAACTTTATTACCAGAAAAATGAAATTAAACTACAGTGGAATAACATTACATACCCACCAGAATGTCTAAAATTTTAAATGGCAGAAAATATTGAGATTTTAATGAAGATGTGGTTCATACTGCTGGGAGGAGTATAAATTGATATAATCACTTTGAAAAAATGGTAATCTTTACCAAAGCTGAACATAAACATGACTCTTAGGTACATTAGCTTAACAGAAATGCACACACATATTCACCAAAAGTTATACAAAGAATGTTTGTAGTTACAATATTCACAGTAGCCAAAAACCAAAAGAACTCAAATGTCTATAAACACTAGAGAAATTATGGCATATTCATACAACGTAACACTGTGCTATCCAGTAATGAGAACAAAGAATAGTGGTTATGTTTGCAGAACAATTAATGACTAGAACAGGGCAGGGGTGCTTCTAGGTGCTGGTAAAGTTTTATTTCTTGCTGTGAGTAGTGGGTAAGCAGGTCCACTCAAAAACTCTGTGAAAGATTATTTGGAGATGAGGCGTTTGGAAGGTGATTAGGTCATGAGGATGGAAACCTCATGAATGGAAATAGTGTCCTTATAAAAGAGGCCTCAGAGAGCCCCTTCCCTTCCCCCCCATGTGAGGTTAACACAGGAACAGAAATCAAAAACAAAAAAGACCATCTGGAAAGCAGGCCCTCAAAACACATCAAATCTGTTGATGCCTTGATCTTGGACTTCTCAGCCCCCAACAATGTGAGAAACGAATGTCTGGTGTTTATAACCACCCAGTCTAGGATATTTGTTGTAGCAGTGTGAATAGATTAAGACAGATGTACACATATGATTTGTATACTTTTGAGTTTGTAAGATGGCTCTATTAGTCCTCCCATTTCCAGGACTAATCTAATGCTTTCTGACTCCAAGGATCTTCAAACACTCAGCTAAATTAAATTATAAAGTTATGTTAGCTTTTTATTCTGAAGGCTAGATGCCACCAGCATAGATATTATCCATGGACACAGAGATTTAAAATAGACTTATAGAGAAAAAATAAATACTTAATCCTAGGGCAACACTTACTAGGCACTCACTAAATACTTGATAAATAAATGTGAAAATTATATGTAATTTATATGTATATTCAAGAGTCTGTAAATCAAACAGCTTGGTAGGGCTTCCAGGGTCTCACTATGTGAAGGTTCAGGACTAGGTTCATTAATGGTCCCCTAAATAATTTTGAACTCTTACTCTCCCTGATTATACCTGGAGTAGACTCTTTATCCTGCTTTTAGGGAAGCTTGGTCAGAAAAGCCTGCAATTCCCAGAACAGAACAAAGCCACTGCAGAATGAGGTGTTACATCTAAACTATCTGGTCAGTGTGAGTCACAAAGCATTACACGAGGTATCCATCAGTTATGAGTGAGTTAAGCATTTTGGGTAAAACAAAACTGAAGGGATAGAAAAAATACAGAGACACTTGAAAATATGTATTGTTTCTGACTATTTTTGATCCATGACTTGTTGAATCTGTGCATGCAGATCCCAGATACAGAGGGCTAGCTAATCATGTCTGCCAGTCATCTCTGCATGGAACCATTAGGCAACACTCACCTTATTTGTAAGGCACCACTTACCAGGTGCCTCAAAGTACTTGGAAAAATCCATGCAAATAATAAAGCACACAAACAGAAGAGTTCAAAACTAGCTCTCAATGATATACATTTCCTGCTAATCTGAATTGGAAGGGAGGGAAAGAAAACATCTCACAGGACCTAACACCACATTCATATGGAAATTTTATAAAAAGCGTATGTAACAAGCTTCACCAAAATTCCTAACTTTTCATTTTCTGGATGTAAGTAAACAGGATTATTCTAAAACACTTTAATGTCTAGATATACTCTGTAGTCATCTGTGATCATTTTCCCTCATTTTGTTCATTCTACCTATGTATTTCTATATCGCAGTGTTTCAAAACACTCAAGTCTCAACTCTGTTGTTTCTTGGTTTTAGGGCAAAGTCAGATCATTCTAACTTCTTTCAGATTCTATGTCTTAGTCTGTTAAATACCCAGAATGCTGCTTTGCCTTCCATGCAGACATCTTAAAAGGAAATTATATATATGAAACACTTATGAAAATTTCATAAAATTTCTAAGGATACTTCCAACTCAGAACTAACGCAAACAGAAATAATCTTTAAATTTGATTTTTAAATTTCATTGACATTCAGTGCATTTATTCTAAGACATTATATTAAGTGTTATCTACATAATTTTGTAACCAGCATTTGTATGTAACCTAAACAACTCTAGAACTCATCCATTACAAATCCTTAGAAGGATCACTTTCACAATTTGCCTCTAAGTTGGACCATTTGCCTCATCTGCCAAGGAGCAGGGCCATGATCCTCTCTCTTGTATCTTTCCAGGAAAATTGCAAGGAAGTCCTCATAGGCTATGAGTTTCCACTGCTCAACTGTTCCTGCTGTTGCTAAACTGATCATTACTGCCAGTATAAAGCACTGGCCGTTTAATATGGCTGCTGATGTCACACCAAGTTCACTTTTATTGGCTGAACAATGTCTACCCAAAATTCATTTGCTGAAGTTGTCTTTCAGTACCTCAGAATGTGACTGTCCAGTCATGCATCACTTCATGATGGGGATACATTCTGAGAAAGGAATCAATATATGATTTCATCATTGTGTGAACATCCTAGAGTGTACTTACACAAACTTAGATGGTAAAGCCTACACCTAGGCTCTATAGTGTAGCCTATTGCTTCCAGGCTACAAACATGTATAGCATGTTACTAAATACAGTAGGTATTGTAGCACAATGATAAGCATGTGTGTATCTAAACATAGAAAAGGTACAGCAAAATATGATATAAGATGTTTAAAAATGGTACATCTCTACACGGCAGTGTATAGGTCCATGAATAGAGCTTGAAAGACTAGAAGTGGATCTGGGTGAGTCAGTGAGTAAGTGGTGTGTGAATGTGAAGGCCTAGGACATTACTGTACCCTACGGTAGATGTTATAAACATTGTACACTCGGGCTACACTTAATTTTTTTAATTTACTTTCTTTAAGAATAGATTAACCTTAGCTTACTGTAAATTTTTTACATTACAAACTTTTGTAAAAATTTTAAAACACATTGTATGGCCATATAGAAATATTTTCTTATATCCTTATTCCATCAGATTTTTCTATTAATTTTTTATTTTTTAAACATTTTTGCTAAAAACCAACACACATACATGTTAGCCTAGGCCTGCACAGGGTGAGAATCATCAATATCACTGTCTCCCCCTCCACATCTTATCCCACTGGAAGGTCTTCAGGGACAATAATACACTTGGAGCTGTCATCTCCCATGATGATAACGCCTTCTTCTGGAAGAACTCTGGAAAGTCCTGCCTGAGATTGTTTTACACTTAACTTTCACATAAGTAGAAGGAGTAACAAGCTAAAATAATAAGTAGTACAGTAACTACATAAACCAGTAACATTGTCATTTATTAACATTATCAAGTATTATGTACTGTACCTAACTGTATGTATTATGATTTTTTTACAACTGGCAGTGAAGTAAGTTTGTTTACACCAGCATAATCAGAAATATGTGAGTGATTTATTGAGTTATGATGGCCACAATGTCACTAGGCGATAAGATTATAATGGAGCTGAAAAATTCCTATGAGACCACCATCACATAAGTGGTCCATTGTTGACCAAAAGAAAGATTGTTACATTACACATAACTGTATTTTGAGTTAGAGCATTTAAAGACTCATTAAGGTACAATGAGGTCATATGGCTGGGCCCTAATCCATATAACACAAAAGGTATCCTTATAACAAAAGCAGATTACAGTACAGACAAGAGGAAAGAAAGAAGCAGAAAGAGGATAGCTACATACAAACCAAGAAGGGAAACCTCAGAAGAAACCAACCTTGCCAACACCTTAATCCTCGACTTCTAGCCTCCAGAACTGTGAGAAAGTATATTTCTATTGTATAAGCCACCCAATCTGTGGTATTTTCCTATGGCAGCCCTAGCAAACAAATACAGTCACCCTTAGCGTGGCCTTCACCTAAACTTAGTCCCACGCGTTCCCTCCTCTAGCTTTCCACAGGGGCTGATAGATCCCCGCTTGCAGCACATAGTCTTGTCTCTCCCCATTCCTTCTTTCCTAATGTCCAGTTCTTCCAGAGGGCCTCTAAGAACATAATTCCCTCTTTTTGAGGTTTTGGAGAAGCACAAAGAGGCGTTGGAGTCAGGGGGTGTTTAAGAGCAGCTTTCTAATGGATCCTGAACAGCAGCTTCTTCCTAAATCTCAGAACCTCATAACATCTGACCCTCCCAGCCAGACTCTTAAACCTAGATGGCACAATTTCTCTTTCAGGAGTTTCTTTGTCCTCCTCTGTAGTAATTTAACTTCTGTTCGCACAGCCTCTTTCATCAGACATATCTTCGTAGATATCTGGTTCTTTTTCATGGCCAAGATCCAAGTTCATTCACAAAAAGCTCCTGAACCCCAGTGAAAATCAGGGCTGAGACTGGGGACCTATTTCAGAGTCTTTAAATTTTTTTTAATATTTATGACTGATTTTCCAATGCATCTGGAAAAATCTGAGTTGGATGCCTCATAAAACTCTATGAGAGACCCATCTCTGGCTCAGCTGTAAACCTTATGTGTGAAAATTTCATACTATTTTCTTACCATCTGTCACAAGAATTTTGTTGAACTAGATTAATACTATTATACTTTATTTTAAAAGAAACCCAAGCCTATGTATCAGGTTTACTTGCCTAAGGTTAACTTAGTAAGTTAACATATATTGCAAGAAAATAAATATATCTAGAGAAATGTCTCTACAAGGAGAGCTTAAAATTTCACTGAATTTTATTTTGATGTCTTTCATGTTTGTGTGAATAAAAGGAAATATTTCCTTTTAATATTTCCTAATAGGAAATATTACAAAAATAATATATTGTCACACAATGTTATCTGATGAGAACTAAACTTGTGAAAATGGAAAATGCCTCCTAGACGTTCTCATTTACACTATTACAACAGCATCTTATAAATCTTTTTAAATGGATCTAACATTTTCCAATAAAAACACCTCACAGGGAACAACATACTGCATTAAGAAACTATATTTTTAAAATAATACAAAGCACTCTTTGTAATATAAGAACCCATTTCATACCTTTTTGTTAAAAATGTGAGCATTCACAGACTTTAAGAGAATGTCAGACTTTAAGACCTGAATTCTGTAAAGATGCAGCTAGAGCAGTGATAGTTTTACACCTGGTATAATAAGATCCAATCCCTCAAGGACTACAGGATCTATAGCTATCTATTAATCAGAAAAGTCTTGTGTACAGAGGTTAACTTCCCCACCCCAGGCTTTATGAATTAATTCTATATCAGCATAGAGCTTCCTTTTTTTTATTTCTTCTTTGGTGGCATCATTCTAATGTGCAGTATGCTAAGGAATGCAGGAAGCTAAAATATTGACAGAAAGAAGAGAGAAATTAAGGCTACCAGGTTCTTCTCATTCACAAACAAAATTTTTCCTTAAAACAGTGGTACGGAAGAAAAATGGCCAACATGCATGTGAAAAGATGTTCAACATCATTAGTCCTTACGGAAATGCAAAATGAAACCATGATAAAATAATGCTACATACTACTAGAATGACTAAAATGAAAAAGATGAACACTCCTCTATCAATCAATTTTTTTTTAAATAGACCAAAAATATAGTAAGGATAAAAGTAACTTTGAAAAGCACCACCAATTTAACCTAAATGATATCCAACAAATAAAGAATACACATTCTTTTTAAGTGTATATGGAACTTTTATATTGTACCATAAAACAAAACCATCCTGACAAATAGAGGATTCCTACTATTTGGTTTCAAGACTACTGATTTCAAAGCTACAATAATTAAGACAGTGTTCTTGATGTAGAGTTAAACAAATATCCAAATAGAATAAAAGATCCCCATATTTATATGCTCAACTGATTTTCAACAAATGGCAAAGGAAAAGTAGAACCTTTTCACTGAATGATGCTGGAACAAATAGATATCCATATGGAAAAAAAGAATCACCCCCTAATCTATACCATTTATGACAAACTGTTATGGCTCACAGACTTAAATATAAAAGCTAAAACAATAAATCTTCTAAATGACATTATCACTTATCTTCCACAAGCTTGGGACAGACATTTTTAAAATTACTGAAAACATTATCCATAAAAGAAAACAATGATCAATTATACCTCATCAAAATTTAAAATTTCTATTTGTCACTGGACTAAGCAAAAGAGTAGACTGGTCACATGTATTTCAAATATTTTTTCAAGGCTGTATCTGACAAAGAACACAAAATATTATATAAAAATAGAAAAAAAACTTGAACAGAAACTTAACAAGGAAGATATCTGAAAGACTGATTAGTCATTAGGGAAATACAAATTAAAACCACCATAAGATATATTACACACACACTAGAATGGCCACAATTAAAAAGAGTAGCACCAAATGTTGGTGAGAATGCAGAGTAAACAGAACTGTCTTACATTGTTTGTAGGAGCATAAAATTATACAAAAGGGAAGGAGTAGCAGAGAAGGTGAGCATATACATATAAATGTATGTGTTACCAGTAGTAAACATACGTCTTAAATGACAGATCTCAGGCCAGAAAGGACCTAAAGCAAAGACCAATGACCAATAGACCAAAAAAGAGGCAAGTGGAAGAGAGGGAGAGGGTGGTAGTGGTATGCGTGGGCACACAAGCATACCCAGGCATGTGAGATGGAGAATTAGAAGGAAAAATCCATATCTGTGCCTGCAACGAAAGCAGGTAAACATAAAATGAGGAACTGTATATGTAAGAAACTTCTGTTTTGCAGAGGGTATCCCTCCTTCTTACTTTCAGAAATAATTTGTTTTGTCAAATCTATCATAAATATTCTGGAGAAAAGTCTTAAGCCGTAATTTTCACAGAGGCTTAAGTCCTTTGTAGAAACTAAAAGAGCATCAGGTTAATCAATGAAAGGAATGAAGGAATTTTACATATTTTAACAAAGATGGCTTCTCTTGTGAAATTCTCTATACCGGACGCCATGGTGCAAATTTGCCCTTAGCATTAGAATAAATTACAGTCATCTCTTCCAAGGGGAACGTATTTCCATTCGTTGGGCTCAATGGGGTTAAGCTGGGAACAGCTTAACAGATTACACAGTATTAATAAGTGCATACTGCTCTCATCTGATTGAAAAGCAATCAGAACCTTCCATCTTTTACCAGATATAAATCTGTTTATATAAAAGGGCTTTCAAATACAAAGCCAATGAAATATTTTCTTGAGGTCTTAATGTAATCCTTATTTGACTATGAAATCCAAACTTGCTATAATCAACATGAACAAAGTATGCTGTGCTTCTGCAATATGTAATATAAATACAAAGTATATGACTTCTTATTAAACTGTAAAATATGCAAATATAGTAGCACCTTAAATTAGAAAAATGAGCCATGGCGTATTTTATTATCTGTTGAAAAATATGTTGTGTGATTACACACAGTATCTAGCTGAAGTCCCAGGAGTAATGGAGAATGCATAGTGTGGTATGTGTATGAATACATGGAGGGGAAATTGTGTTGGAGAGAGAATGGAAGAGGGAGTGAACAATGGACAACAGGTAATAACCTTCCTAATATCCAAGCTGGTGGTTGGGAAATATCTACAAGTATTTCGGAATTGATTAATAGTCAAGTTGCCTACGTTCAATCAAAATCAAGCTATAGTACTAATGCATCTGAGGTCTCTCAAATTACTTCATGTCATTGAGTATCAACATCCTCAAGTTACAAAAAATAACGCAATTGGATTTTGTTGTGTTTAAAAAATAATTTTCAGATAAGCTGAGTATACTATGTACGTGGTACAATTTTAATCTCTACATATTTGCCATATTTTAAATGGCTAAAGTGTAAATAAAAATGGGAAAGTCAAATTAAATAGAATTAGATGCTTCAAATTATTTTTGAAAAGCATTAAGTTCATTATTCACCCATTACTCGTTGTGTACCTACCATCTGGCAAGTACAGTACAGGGCTCTAAATTGTAGACAAATGAGTATGTGGGAGTTGAGATGAACTGTAGTTGAGAAAGAAGGGAGGGAAGGAGTTAGCTGTTTAGTTGGACACTCAAGCCTTTAACAAATCACAGAATGTAGTGAGAGCGAGTACTCCACTCATTAGGATGTAGCCTCCCAAAATAAGAATAGCACTCATAACTATGCTGTAATATAATTTTAGGTGATACACAAATGAAAAGTTTTTATTTTACTGGTTATAAGTTCTATACTTTTAATTTATAACCAGTAAAATAAAAAGTATTATAGCTAATACAAAGATATATAAATATAATCAGAAATGTTAATATATAAATATAAGTACGTTTACATACATACACAAATATTTATATTTATCAGGCATGCCATACTTATAATTTTAGGAGTATTATTAAGGCAAAGTAACAAAATAAGTTAAGGTCAGTTTAAAGAAATATTGCACAATAATGTAACTATTAGGTGTAGTGCCAAAAACCATTAAGATGACATTAAAATTACTGAACACTGGAAAATTTAAGAGGAGAAGCTAAATCTCTAATATGGGCTTTCACTCTCCTAAATTCATGGTCTCTATGATTCTATAATTTTTATATTATTAGACTATAGAAGAACAGTTCTTCTCTAGATCAAGGGTTGAAGAATTATCTATATACACACGTATCCCAGGCCAACGTTCTCTCAACAGATTGACTCTCAAGCAATTATTAAAGTGTGGACCATAAATAATCCTAAAAGCTTCAAGAGAAAAAAAATACTAGAATAAGAGATAGTGAAAACAACCACTTATTGAACATCTACTCTATTCCATGCTCTATGCTTAACATTATTTCTATGTAACAATCATCAGAGGTAGGGTGTTTTATTTCCTCTGTTACCTATAAAAAAACTAACATGGATAAATTTTAAGAAATTTTCTTAACATTGAGGACACAGAAGTCAGTGAACTGAGCTTCTATCACCATGTTACTAAAATAACTTATTTTCCATCTGTGGTATAGTTTCTCCCTTAAATCAAAGGTTTACAAATGTTTCTCTAAAACATGAAATCTATGAAATAAACCAAACCTAACAGAGACTATAGTGACATAAGGGTTACTGGTTTTTACAAAGGCAATTGGAAGATTGTACACACTACTGAAGAGACTGTTATCTCTAGAGATATTTGACAGGAAAATAGAAGGCTGCAGCAATGAAACTGACTCTGGCAACTGAAAAGTCAAAGTTCCTGCTTTACCCCTCAGCCTGTCTACGAATGGAAGGCACCCATTTACTAGGGCACCCCAGGCTCAGAAATGACTTCTGAGAACTCTTTGGGTTTTAGGCTATTTTATCAATCCTTCTAAAATTGCTCAGAATATATGTACTTAACCTAGACAAAACAAACCTTAAAGTATAACAATGCAAATAGAATTATGGATAATCTGGTCTATTTTTTTTTTTTTTTCTGAGATGGAATCTCGCTCTGTCGCCCAGGCTGGAGTGCAGTGGTGCGATCTCGGCTCACTGCAACCTCCACCTCCCAGGTTCATGCCATTCTCCTGCCTCAGCCTCCCGAGTAGCTGGGACTACAGGCACCTGCCACCATGCCCGGCTAATTTTTTCTATTTTTAGTAGAGACAGGGTTTCACCATGTTAGACAGGATGGTCTCGATCTACTGACCTTGTGATCTGCCCACCTTGGCCTCCCAAAGTGCTGGGATGACAGGCATGAGCCACCATGCCCGGCAATTGTAGATGATCTTAACAGCAATAGGAAGCAGGAGATGAAAGAGGACAGAAAAAGTGCACATGCTCTTCTTTAGATTAACTTTAGACCACGTTAGAGAATCATGAGCTTATGCACTGATCTTATGTGTATTCAAAAAACTTTAGGGTGACCTCTAAAAGAAAAATGGAGCATATAACTTTCAAACAGCCAGAGGAAGTTTTTCTAACAGATGTAATTAAAACACAATCAATCCACAAAAGGCAAGCAAATAAGAAGGAAATTTAGGAAGAAGGAAATGGAAAAACATAATAGAAATAAATCCAAGTTGAATATACTCATTCCTTAGATAAAGAGAGAATGACATGGGAAGTCCCACATGGACAGAAACTGAGTAGTCACCAGCCTTCAGTCAACATCACCTGGCAGACATATGAGTAAGCAAACCTGCAGAGAATTGTACCATCGAACTTTTGAGTGTTGCAGACGTCATGGGGCAGACAGATGTCCTCTTGCTCTACACAAATTTCTGACCCATAGAATCCGTATAACAAATGATTTTTAATGTCACTAAACTTTGGGAAAACGTACGTATAGTAACTGAAATACAGACACATATGTACACATATATACACAAAAATAAAGACAAAAAAGTACTCATGATAATGCAAATGAGTAAAAATTTATAAGCAATTATTGAAGCCTGGTAAAGAGTAGAGAAGAGTGAATTTTACTATTTGCGATTTTTTGTAGAGATTTGAGCTACATCAAAATTTAAGGTATACCAACAGCCAAGCTGAAAGCCAAATCAGAAAGGCAATCCCATCCACCACAAAAGGAATAAAATACATAAGAATTCAGCTTACCAGGGAGGTGAAAGATCTCTACAATGAGAATTTCAAAACACTGCTCAATGAAATCAGAGGAGACACAAACAAATGGAAAAATATCTGATGCTCATGGATACGAAGAATTAATGTCATTAAGATGGCCATACTGCCCAAAACAATTTACCGATTCAGTGCTATTCCTATCAAACTACCAATGACAGTCTTCAGAGAACTAGAAAAAACTATTTCAAAATTAATATAGAAACCAAAAAAGAGTCCAAATAGCCAAAGCAATCCTAAGCAAAAGGAATAAAGCTGGGAGCCTCACATTACCCGACTTCAAACCATACTACAGGGCTACAGTAACCAAAACAGCAAGGTAGTGGTGAAAAACAAAAACAAGCAAAAGAAAAAACAGGCACATAGACCAATGGAATAGAATAGAAAGCCCAGAAATAAGGCTACACAATCTACAACTACCTGATCTTTGACAAAGCTGACAAAAATAAGCAATGGGAAAAAGACTGTCTATTCAATGAACGGTGCTGGGATAACTGGCTAGCCATATACAGAAGATTGAAGCTGAATGCCTTCCTTACACCATATATAAAAGTCAACTCAAGATGGATTAAAGACTTAAATGTAAAACTCAAAACTATACAAATCCTGGAAGACACAACCTAGCCAAAACGATCCTGCACATAGAAATGGACAAAGATTTTATGACAAAAACACCAAAAGCAATCATGACAAAAGCAAAAATTGACAAATGAGATCTAATTAAACTTAAGAGTTTCTGCACAGCAAAAGAAACTCAGAGTAAACAGACAGCCAAAAGAGTGGGAGAAAATATTTGTAAACTATGCATCTGACAAAATAATATCCAACATCTTTTAAGAAACTGAAATTCACAACAGAAAAAAACAAGACCATTAAAAAAATGGGCAAAAGACACGAACAGACACCTTTCAAAAGAAGACATACATGTGGCTGACAAGCATATGAACAAAAGCTTAATATCAGTGATTATTAGAGAATTGCAAATCAAAACCACAATAAGACACCATTTCACACCAGTCAAAATAGCTATTACTAAAAAGCAAAAAAACAGATGCTGGCAAGATTGCAGAGAAAAGGGAACACTTATATGCTATCGATGGGAGTGTAAATTAGTTCAGCCATCTTGGAAAGCAGTATGGCAATTCCTCAAAAAGCTAAAAGCAGAATTACCATTCAACCCAGCCATCCCATTACTGGGTTTATACCCAGAGGAATATAAATCATTCTACCATAAAGACATATGCATGTAAATGTTCATTACAGCATTATTCACAATAGCAAAGATGTTGAATCAACCTAAATGCCCATCAATGACAGACTGGAAAAAGAAAATGTGGTATATATAAATCATGGAATACTATGCAGCCATAAAAAGCAAGATCATGTCTTTTGGGGGAAGCTGAATGGAGCTGGAGGCCATTATCTTTAGCAAACTAACACGAACAGAAAAAAATACTGCATGCTCTCACTTGTAAGTGGGAGCTAAATGATGAGAATTATTAACTCAAAGAAGGAAGCAACAGACATGGGGGTCTGCTGGAGGGTTGAGGGTGGGAGGAGGGAGAAGAGCTGAAAGATAACTATTGGGTATGTAATGGGCTTAATGCCTGGGTGATGAAATAATCTGTACAACAAACCCCAGTAACAAGTCTACATATGTAACAAACCTTCACATGTATTCCTGAATCTGAAGTTTAAAACAAATTCATAAATTTAAAGTTACTAAGAGATAAACACACAGAGAGAAAGAGCCATAGAGACAGCAAAGAAATAGAAAGACATAGGTAATAAGATGAAAAGGTGAACATATGCCTGGAAATTGTTTTAATGAGGAAAATACAGATGCAGGAGGGACAAATGTGATCAGATAAGAGGAAATGTTAATTTTTTTTTTACACATTAGAGTGAAACAGTAAAATACCAAAGACAAAAAAGCAACCAGAAAAAAATAGTTTAGCTAAAAAGAAATGACAAAGAGACCAGAATTTCTAAATAGTAGCAATGTAAGTAAGAAGATAATGAAATCACATCTTCAAAGTGAGAAGAGAAAACACAAAAAACCTAGCCAGACTTTTGTACCCAGCCAAACTACCTTTTGAGAATGAGGGTGATATAAAACATATTTGATTAAATGTAGCTTTACTGAAGGAAATTCTAATTGATGCACTTCAAGAAGGAGTCTCATCGGAAGAAATGGTAAGCAAAACAAATGCTAAGCATGTTTTAAACTGTGGTAGACATGGTGATGCACTCTCAGTCTCTTTCAAGGAAGCGCTGGTTACTGGATAGCTGTCAGTGAACAGCTTTAATCTATCAGCCCCTTCACAGAGCGCCTCAGGTTAAGCAAAGAACTTTGCTCAAGGTCAAAGAACAGCCCACACCTGATGACTGATCAAGGCAGGAATATAATGGCTCAGTCATTTTGGCCAAACTTGGGACAACTCTAGCAGACCATTTTTGCTCCCCGGGGGGACAGCTAGGGCCCTGCGTTGCAGCTTAACTTCTCCCTCTACCCTTTTGTGCTTCCCTTCCCTCCCTGCTGCACGTGTTGATCCCAAGGACACTCCCTAATAAGCCTCCTTCACTCTAAAAATATAAGGAAGAAAAGAAGGGAGGAGGGGAGGAAGGAAAGGGAAAGGAATGAAGGGAAAGAGGATAGAAAGATGGATGAAAGGAAGAAAGGAGGGAAAAAGGAGGGGAGAGGGAGAGAGGGGAAGGAAAGAAAAATGCAAAATAAGAGCACTGCATATCAAAACTTGTGGGATGTAAGTCAAAGCAATAATCTGTGGAAGATAGCCTCAGTTGTACTTGTTGCAAATCAAAATGAAAAATAAAATTCTTAAAAAGCTAATAACTAATAACAAAACAAGTTCTAAAAAAGTAAAGAAATTAATAAAAGTAGAAATAGACATAATGACATCAATATAGCCAAAAGCCACATTTTAAAAAGCTGGATAAAATAATCCTTACCTGTGGGATCAAAATAAAAAGAATAAAAACATTAATACATAATATTAAGAACACAAAAGAAAAGAAAACTGCAGACATAATATATTTGTAATAGTAGTAAAACATTTTAACTTGAAAAAAATTCTGTAAGAACATATGTTGTCAAAATTATGCCAATCCAATGAAAAAATTCTGAATATGTCAATCAGAAAAACTGCAAAATGTTCAAATGAAGGAAAAAAGCTCAGATAGTTTTAAGAATTTTCAAGAAACAATTTCTATGTAGATAAACTTACTTTTTCTGAGTATAAAATAGAAACCTTTTTAAAGCATTCTTTAAGGTATTTCACAATCCTTATGGTGAAGCCCAAAGATAGCTCAAAACAAGGTGGCTAACTTAAGGACATACGTACAAAATTGATAATCACATTATTGGTAAATCAAATCCAAAGTGCAGATTTTTAAAAATCTATCTGGACCATTTATTTGGGTTTTATCCGAGAAATGCTAGGGTGGTTCAAGGTAGCCAAACTATTAATGTAATTGATTATATCATACTAAAGCATCAAAAAAATGGAATCATGTATGTCAAGAAAAAGCTTAATAAAATTTGTTAAAAATTTTCTCAGTAAAATACACTCACATCCATAATGCCAGCACTTAGGCAGGCTGAAGCAGGAGGTTTGCTTGAGGCCAAGAATTTGAAACCAGCCTGGGCAACAAAGCAAGACCCCATTTCTTAAAAAAAAAAAAAAAAAAAAAATTTAAGAACGCATGGTGGTGTGTGTCTGTTGTTCCAGCTACTTAGGAGGCTGAGGCAGGAAGATCACTTGAGCCCAAGAGATCAAGGCCTCAGTGAGCTGTGATTGTGCCACTGTACTCTAGCAGCCTGGGCAAAAAAGCAAGACACTGACTCAAAAAAATAGAATAAAATTTGGTAAAATATAAATTAAAAGCCCTAAACAAGATGGAGTATTTTTTAGTTTTGAGATGGAGTCTTGCTCTGTCACCCAGGCTGGAGTACAGTGATGTGATTTTGGCTCACTGCAACCTCCGACCCCCAGGTTCAAGTGAGTCTCCTGCCTCAGCCTCCCGAGTAGCTAGGATTACAGACACCCGCCACCTCGCCCGGCTAATTTTTTTGTATTTTTAGTAGAGACAGGGTTTCACCATTTTGGCCAGGCTGGTCTCAAACTCCTGACCTCAGGTGATCCACCCACCTCTTGAAATTTAATAACTATCAGGAACATTTCTAGCAACACTGCTTTACAAACTATATTAGAAGTCCCCAGTGTAATGAGGCAAGAGAAAAAAAACATTGCAAAGAAGAGGCAAATACCATTATTTATGGAAGAATTAATTTTAGACAATCAGCCAAGAAATTATAAAAACTAAGAAGAAAGTTCTGTAGGGAACCAATAAAGATTAAAATGTTAAAGATCAATAGATCTCTAACATATTAACAATGGTCAATTATAAAATAACAAAATAGGTGCCACTATTTTAGAATAGATAATAGCTAATATAATGGATAGTAGAATAAAAATAAGTTATCTAAGAAAGATTCTAATAAAAAGTGTGAAGACAGGTCATACCACTCTTATATTTACCTATTATATCTGAAATTTATTTTTTAGCATGGGGTAGACAACTAATGTTTTTACAGCAGATATTCAATTGTACCAAGAACATAAATGGAAAGATATATACCAAATTTCTAGATAAGAAGACTCAATGGTTTAAATATGTACTCTTGCCAAATTAACAATTGAGACAATATGAATAAGATTTTAACAGGATGTTTTAAAACCAAATAATCTGAATCTAAAATTTATATAGAAAGAAGAAGTACTTGGGTGGCCAAAATACTTCTTTAAAAGGAACAAAGAATACAAACTTGCCCACAAGATATAAAAAGCATATCTAAAAACTATTATAGGGTAATTTAGATCTTGAGATACTAGTAACATTTTCAAATCAGTGTGGAAAAGGTAAGCTGCTGAATAAACATTATTTAGACCATTAGCCATTCATTTGGGAAGAAAAGCAAAAGAAACCATAAACTATAAAACACATTGGATGAAAATTTTATAAACATGGAATGGGGAAGAGCTTCCTAGGGAATATGAAAACACAGCTTTTGTAAGGAGAAAGATTAACATATTTGAATATAAAAAATATTTAACTTCTTGTCCAAAAAAGGATCTCACAAACATTAAAACAAGTAAACAAAGAACGATTTACAATACATAAAATACAAAAAGTTAAAACCCTAAATATAAGAACTACTCTTATAGACCAACAAGAAAAAGACAAGAACAAACTCAATAGATAAAAGAACAAAAGCAGTGAACAAGCAATTTTCAGAGGAGAAAATAAATGGTAAATAGATGTTAAGATTCTCAACTTCACAACTAATCAGGAAAACATAGAACTGACAAAAATTTTCACCAGTTGGCAAAAGTTAAATACTAAGTATTAAATTATAAATATTAAATATTATAAAGATTTAGCTTTTAGGAGGATGCTGGGGAATGGACACTCGTCTTTTTTCTGTTATTACTTGTTAACATGTGAAAAAAGTACTGCACACAGTATACATTATTTAATGTTCTTACTAAGTGGGATTTGCTATACTTACAGAGAATTGAGAATTTACAAACGTTTTATTTCTTAAATTATCCTCATCCAATGGTATACCACATTATACCACAAGGGGACGGTATTTCTCTAAAAAAATTCACTGTCACAGACTAATGTAATTCACTGAGGTAGTGAGGAACACCTTTTATTTTGATCTTGACATCATTAATTTAGCCTCCATGTTCAACTATAACTCACAGCTATTGAAAAAAGTCAGTCTTACATTTCTGGAAACACGAATAATTCCTAAAATCAAATGTTCATGGGTTAACCCAGCACTAGAGATGGAATGTTACCAACCAGAACAGAAAAAACAAATACGTAGTTCTGGCCCCAGCATAAAGCTGTCTTCATGCTAGAAGGAGGTTAGGGAGCATGTTGCTGCTTCAACAGCAGTAGCAATTAGGTGTAAAAAAACAAAAAAATAAAATAAAGTGTTACCTCAACATGTTAATAGAGTCCATTTGGGAAATATCAAGTAGACAAAATGGTTGTTTCCCCAGAAACAGGCAGCAGGAATCCTTGCAAAGAATTCCCTACTCCAAGCTTTAAAGCACTGGATTATAGGAACTTCAGTTTACTATACACAACTACCAAAGATATATAGCCCAATACTTTTTATGGCAGCCCTAATGGCATTTTATTCATGGGTCGAGTCATAAGCCAATGAGAATAACCTCTCTAATGGCCTGAAAAAGTAGAATACATAACACTATAGCATGAGATGAAACTATCAACAGCTTAAATGATTCTAAATATAGGTCAAATAGCAAAGCAGACCAGCCTTCTTAAGGCAACATGGTGTCATTAACATCTATAGAGTTCTCACTATGCCAGGCTATCTTAAGCTTCATTTAGCTCATGTATTCTCACCAAGACTGTGAGATAGATGCTCGTACTGAGGCACAGGTTAAATAAATGGCAAGGGCTGGATGGAACCAAAATTAAATCTAGAAGGTCTACCTCCAGAGCCTGTACATTTAAATACATGTTACACTACTTATCACAAGGCTGAATTCTGGACTAATATTTTTAGGTAGCCTGGATTCCAATCCTTCACTGCCACTACACCTCTGAGGCTGGGAAAAGTGCGTTGTTCTGGGGTCTTAGGGTCCTCTACACCCCCACTCACCAACTGCCCACCACCTTCACCCCCATAAAGGAACTGAACTAGATAATGTACAAGGTCTTTCTTTGGTTCATCAATTCATTACAATATTATGAAAGCAGCTATCAGATTGATGCAAAGTGTAAGGTCTTATATGTTTAGATATCTGCCTTCTATGATCACCAATAGCAGCAAAGAAAACTTGTTTTATAATATCTGTCAAAGGCATACAATAAATCACCAGTTTGTTTAAATAAAAGTATGGCTGTCTCTTATCTGCAAACAGATTTTTATATAGAGGGCTATATATGAGCATTATATGCCTATAAAGAGTGTGGGTGTACTGCCATCAAGAAAGTAAATGGAGAACCAAATATAGAAGTTCTAAGCAGAACTTCACAACTCTGACTTTAGCTGGCTCCAATCCCTCCACTGTGACTTAATGAGATGACTTTGAGAAGTTTCATAACATAACAGAAATTGCATGTGCTTTAAAGACATTCTGACTACAGCTGGGCGTGGTGGCCCACGCCTGTAATCCTAGCACTTTGGGAGGCCGAGGCGGGTGGATTGCCTGAGCTCAGGAGTTTGAGACAGTCTGGGGAACACAGTGAAACTCCGTCTCTACTAAAAATACAAAAAATTAGCCGGGCGTGGCGGCAGGAGCCTTTAATCCCAGCTACTGGGGAGGCTGAGGCAGGAGAATAGCTTGAACCTGGGAGGCAGAGGTTGCAGTGAGCTGAGATGGTGCTGTTGCACTCCAACCTGGGCAAGAGAGCAAGACTCTGTTGCAAAAAACAAAAAGATTCTGACTACAATTGCTGACATTTTCATTAAAATTTACAGAAATGTAATGCACTGGAGTATTATTAGGTAATCTTACAACCATTTTAAGAGGGCTTTGAGTTTTTTTATGATTTTAGCTTTTATTTTAGATTCGGGTATATGTGCAGACTTATTTGGGTATATTGTGTGATGCTGAGGTTTGGGATATGATTGATCCCATTATCCAGGTACTGAGACTAGATAGTATCAAATAGCTTTTCAATCCTTCTCCCCCTCATTTCCCCTCTAGTAGTCCCCAGTGTCTATTATTCATCTTTATGTCCATGAGTACCGAATGTTTACCTCTCAACTTATAAGTGAGAGTATGTGTTACATGGTTTTCCGTTCCTGCATTAATTCACTTAGGATAATGACCTCCAACTGTATCCATATTTTTGCAAAGGACATGATTTCTTTTTTGTGGCTGTGTAGTATTCCATGGTGTACATATACCACATTTTTTCTTTATCCAATCCACCACTGATGGACATCTAGGTAGATTCCATGTCTTTGCTGTTGTAAATAAAGGAGAGAGAGAGATTGAGATTGAGATTTGGTTGAATGATTTTCCTTTAGATCCCAGTAATGGGATTGCTGGGTCAAATGGTATTTCTGTTTTAAGTTCGAGAAATTCTCCATATTGCTTTCCACAGTGGCTAAACTAATTTACATTCCCATAGACAATATATAAGCATTTCCTTTTCTCAGCCTCGCCAGCATCTGTTATTTTTTGACTTTTTAATAATAGCCATTCTGACTGGTGTGACATGATCTCATTGTGGCTTTGATTTGCGTTTCTCTGATTAGTAATGTAGAACATTTTTTCACATGGGCATTGGCTGCTTGTATGTCTTCCTTTAAGAAGTTCAGTCTTTTGCCTGTCTTTAATGGGATTGTTTGATTTGTTTGAGTTGTTTACATTTCTTATAGATTCTGGATATTAGACCTCTGTCAGATGCATAGTTTGCGAATATTTTTTCCTATTCTGTAGGTTCTCCTAATAGCTTCTTTTGCTGTACAGTAGCTCTTTCATCTAATTAGATCCCACTTGTCAATTTTTGTTTTTGTTGCAATTGCTTGAGAACTTGGTCATAAATTATTTCCCAAGGCCAACGTCCAGAATGGTGTTTCCTAGGTTTTCTTCTACGATTCCTATATATTGAGCTTACATTTAAATATTTAAGCCATGCTAATTTTGAATATGGTGACAGGTAGGGGTCCAGTTTCATTCTTCTGCATGTGGATAACCAGATATCCCAGCACCATCTATTGATTAGGAAGTCGTTTCCCATTGCTTATTTTTGTCAATTTTGTCAAAGATGAGATGGTTTTAGGTGTACGGCTTCATCTTTGAGTTTTCCATTCTGTTCCATTAGTGTATGTGTCTGTTTTGATACCAGTATCATGCTGTTTGGGGTACTGTAGCCTTATAGTATAATTTGAAGTCAGGTAATGTGATACCTCTGCTTTGTTTTTGCTTAGGATTGCTTTCAATATTAGGGTTCCTTTTTGGTTCCATATGAACTTTGGAATAGTTTTTTCTAGTTCTGTAAAAAAATTATGTTTGAATCTATAGATTGCTTTGGGCAGTATGGCCATTTTAATAATATTGATTCTAATTCGTGAGCATGGAATGTTTGTCCATTTGTTTGTGTCTTCTGTGATTTCTTTCAACAGTTTTCCTTGTAGAGATCTTGCATTTCCTTAATTAAATGTATTCCTGGAGTTGTTTGTGTGGGGTGGGGGGGGCTACTGTAAATAAGATTGCTTTCTTGATTTGGCTCAGCTTAAACGTTATTGGTGTGTAGAAATGCTACTGATTTTTGTACATTAATTTTGTATCCTGAAACTTTATTAAAGTTGTTTATCTGTTCCAGGAGTTCTTTGGCAGAGTCTTAAGGGTTTTCCAGGTATAGAATCATATCGTCGTCAGAGGAAAGATAGTTTGATTTATTCTTTTCCTATTTGGATGTCTTATTTCTTTCTCTTGCCTGATTGTCCTGGCTAGGACTTCCAGTACTATGTTGAATAGGAGTGATGAGAGTGGGCATTCCTTGTCTTGTTCCAGTTCTCAAAGAATGCTTCCAGTTTTTGCCTGTGGTCTTCAGCTATTCTAACAGAACATCAATTCAGCATTAAATTATATGTTTCACATTTATCATGAGTATTAAAATTTTTTAAATCTATAATTTCAAACTAGACATTTCTACAAATTGAAGGAAATACTTCCTTAAGATACTGTAAGTTGAAAAATGTATTAAGTCTTTTAAGATTTTTATACGTTAAGTCAATTTATTTCTGCCATATTCCCATTCTGGCCTCAGATGTTGCCAGAGGCTTGTCCAAAAACAAAATATTTTCAAACAAAAATAAAATTAAGACCTCTCAACTAAGTTTCAAAACTGCTAAAATTTCAGAGTTGAAATAAATGCTAGGGATTAGAGAAAAATCCAAGGAATAATGGTTTAATGAAATTTAAAAATCTTTAGTATTTACTACTCTATATATGAAGTAGCAATATCATCACAGTAGACTTTATGGTTTGATTTATAAATTTACTTTGGCCTTTTCCCCCATAATAAAACTACTATTGAGAAAACTAAGTATAGGGCAACTAGCTTCATTAAAGCTGAATAAACTTCCTTATCTATATTTCTCAATAATTCACTTCTTGGTGTTTGGTGCATATGCAAAATCAGGAGCTAGCTCCATAAAAATTAGTCCTATATGATAGCTCTAAGAGCTAAAGATGTTCTTTCAGAGGCTGAATATCTATAGAAATTGTGCCATTCAGCTTATGTTGTATTTTCCTAGCTGTAAATAAAGAAGCATATTGTCTATGACATAAAAGCAAAAAGAACCATATTTTTTTATTATCAGTATAATTTTCTGTCAATCCTACAAATGTTAGGAAATGGTCAACATTTTAATTATCTTTAAGATTTGCATACATACTAGTGTCTTTTTAAGAGTAATGCAGAACTAATGGTCAAAATGTTCACAGAATTCTTCTCTGAAATCCATGTTTCCTATTAGTTCTCAAAAGGCACATTAGATTAGACCATAAAGCTTTTTCCAGAGTCAAACTAAACTAGAAAATAGGATCCCAGAGAGTAAGGATATAACAAGCAAACTATCTCTATTTGTGCCAAAATGAATTGAAAAAGTTTAGATTATTAGCTTCATTTGAACTACTTTAAAACAGACAAACAAAAGTATATTTTAGGCAAGAGTAATCAACCTTAATAAACTTCAAGCCATTTTGAATTTTATTATCTTATTCTCGTCTTGTAGATTATGCTATATTTTTTCATAAGTTGTCATGTTTGAAAGGAGAAAAGGAAACTAACATTATGTTTCAGCAAAGTGCCAAAACTGAATTCTCATTTAACACAACTTTCCAGCAAGGGATACGTTACTTTCCAGAAATTTCTGATGAGGGACTTCACATTTAAAATCTTGGTGCTATACTATTTATTGATGTGACTAAAAAGGCTGACCTGGGAGCAACAATCTTTCCATAGTATATTTCTGAACTCTATGTGGAAAAAATGCCTGAACCAAGCTATTAATTCAAACTTTAAAAGCCATGGGATTCACTGACAAGAACTTACCATTCAACAAATGTCTATTGACTGCCCACAGAGGCCCTGGTTGGGAACCGGAACAAAGGTAACACACGGTCGCAGCCCTTAAGGGGCTTGTAAGTTAGGACACGTGCATAAACTTAAGACTTATGCACTTGACTTAGGTTACCATAAACATGTGTCCCCAGGATTGTTCTTTCTAACCCAAATTTCTCCCAAGTGCTTTCTAACTACAGATAACTAGAGCAAAATCTCAGACTTACTACTGGTTTTTAATATTTCCTTCTAGATCTCTTACATATCACTATAAACTGCCTCTCTTTGAGCCCTGTGCTATTCCTTAGTGGTTGCAGGGACTTAGATCTCTTTCCCAATTACTGGGTGATGGGGTCCAGTTATATGAAATCAAGGCTTTCTGAACTAACTACAAAAAAGCTTAGTGCTGCTGCTGGTGTTATACACAACTTAGATATAATACTGTAATGGTGGTTGTATGGTATCATTTGAGGACTACCACAATAGCTTATTCTCTAGTTCTCAGAATTCCTCAATTTGCTTTTAACAGTGCCTGCAACTGCAATTGTAGTCATGCTTTTTAATAGGCCTTGAACAGAGATGATGAATACCTGTTCTTTCCCCCTGTGCCACAGCAGGCATTATTCATTACAGCACTCCCTCCAGGTGAGGATTCCACCCTTAGAGGACTTCCCATTATAGCATTACACCCATCTATTGAAGGAGGTTCCTAGATATATCCTAAAGGTGAAGATTGTCACCTACAGACCAGCCCTGGCTGAAAAACCCATGTTAAAATGTAAATCTTGAAATCCAAAAGGGAATTGCCATAAAAGACTCCAAATGAGGGCAGTGTTGCCAATGAGAGAAACAGGGCATTACCCTAGTTCACTCCAGACTGGCACAAATAAGCAGAGATCTGAAACTCATTTTCTGACCAGGTCTATGTTTTCCTCAGGACACTGGAACTCCAATCTTGTGGCTCAGGAACTTGATGTGAGGACTGGTCCTAAGGGCAGTTTTGAGGGGCAAAGGTCAGCCCTCCTTCAATTCCAGAGAGCGCAATGGGAGTCAGCACAAGGAGTGCTGGGGGTCCCACTTGGGGAAGGCAATGAAAGAGATCTCATTTGCCATAACAATTAAGTAATGCATTAATGATACCGCCTCTGGCTCCAAACAGCCCCCAATCTCATTCTCCCCCCTCACTGTCTAGGCAAAACAACCTTTAATCCATCAAAATAAAAAAGTTAAGTGTAAAATTTTCTCCTCTTCTTTGTTTGGAACTAAAACTTTCATTAGAAAGTCACACAATCTCACTAGAACCAATTGTAATTCCCACTAATAGACATCTCCACATAAGGATAAACACTAGCATATGAAAAGCTTCATTAAATGAAAATCAAAACTCTGCCTTTTTGACCACATCTCCTTTACACTCTGTTCCAGGAACTTTGAACATAGCATGCATGTTTCCCACCATGATTCCTTTGTAGACAGCTCTTTCTGTAGCTATCCACATGGCCCACTGCCTCACCTCCTCTATGCCTTTGTTCAAGTAAACTTCTCAAAAGAAGCCTTCCTTGAAAGGCTATCTAAAATTATAATCTCCCACTGCCTCCCCACCTGGCACCTCCAATGCCCTCTTATCCTGCTTTGTTTCATGACATTATATTAAACTGTAATATTATGTTATTGTACAGGAAACAGTTGACAAAGACGACCTGATACTGTCCTTCAGAAAGACTTGCTTGGTGGGGGCTAACCCTTGGCTGAGCCTAGGAACTTGAATTTTTGAATGCTGTTTTACTAACTGACAAGGCTGCTTTGTGAGCCTGAGGCACTGAGCTCCGTTTGCCTGAGCTGTTTGTAAAAACAATGATTTATGGTGAACATCTACTTTCCTTCAGGGAGTCTGGAATCTCAGTAATTGTGGCTGGTTGCACAGGCAAAGAATGCCTACATAATGAGCCCCTAATAAAAACTCTGCACTCAGTCTCAAGTGGGATTATCTGGGAGGAAACAATGCCACCCAGCATGTGTTGCTGCATTTCATTGCTACAGCAGGAAGTGGGTCCTGTGTAACACCTTGTACCTCCCACCTATTCTACCCCTCCCACTAGGCAACCCCTAGGGGAGAGAATGTTGGGAGGCTGTGTCTGAACTCCTACAGGGTCTGACTGTTGTCTTTTCTTCTTGCAGATCCTGATATGAATCCATAGCTGTGAATAGAATTACCTCTGTGTCCTCTGAGTCTTCCAAGCAAGAGAAACTTGAGTGATCATGGAACCCTCAAAAAAATGTTTATTGTTCATCATGTTTCTTTCTCTATTAGAATATAAGCTCCTCAGGGCAGGGATTTAAGACTATCTTTAGTTCACTGACATATCCCCAGTGCCTAGAGCAATACTTGACATAATAGGTATTCAGTAAATATTTGAATGGATGAGGAATAAAGCACATAGTCTCCAATCATAATTTAAAAATATCAATGTTCCCAAAGCTATTTAAGGAGATATTTCATCTACAATAGGAACACACATTCTGCTATCAAGAAAAGCTGCTTTTAAATGAAAGGCAAGAGCTGAAATATTATGGTGACAATAAAAAGCAGATTGCACATTGCAGAAATGCCACAAACGAGAATGAGATCATTTGAAGAAATTCTCTTTAAACTCAGAATGAGATAAAAAAGATTTTGACAATGTTTAACTATCAAAATCACAAGAATCCAAGGAGAGATCCAGTTACCTACACTATACATAGTAGGCTCACAGTAATTGTTGAATGAATTGAAATAGAAAAAAAAAATAAAGTTGATATTAATATCTCCTCAAATATAAGAGCAATTGGAATGTTTTAGGGAAAAAGATAATGAAACAAGAATTCAATGGACTCACAAGAGATCATATGTGATAACAAAAAGATTCCCAGATATCTGGTAATACAGAAATTATAAACTCTTTTTAAAACATTTACTTAAATAATCCTGCTGACTAAAAAATTAACCAAATAAATTCAAGTCACAGAATAACCAAGATAAAATTATGAAATCAACAGCGTTTCTATCATATTAAGGAATAACACAGGAATTTAACTATTGTGACTTTAATTTGGTTTTGGCCAGGCTTTCACCATTGTGGGTATTAAAACGAAAGAACAAAATGAGGCCTATAGACCACAAGACTACATAATTAGGAGTTACAAATCAAACTAAAATGATGCTAATTCAAATATGTTCTATCCCATAGCTTGACAAATATACCACTCCAAGGGAGTGAGGTTCCTGGTTTAGGGTGCTTTTTAACACAATGTTTTAGTTTATTAAAAGTGGCTCACAGGGGCATCCATAGTTTAGAACCTATTTTGGAGTCCCATCTACTTACCAGCTCTGGTAACAAAAAATATAAACTATGTGTAAATAGATGATTTTATATAACTTATAAGTTATCAAAATATCAAAGACAGTTGAGCTTATTAATACAGCTATCTTGGTATTCTATTGGTGAAATAAGATTTAAATGAGTAATAAAAATATATAGTTTATAAATTATGGATTTATTCTAAAAATTCATTCCCTTTTTTCAGTAAGTTACTAATTACATTAGGTTTAATACTTTAATTTGTATTCTATTGGCAGTAATACCAAATTAGACAACCTTCCTTGAGTCACCGTAGATCTTAGATTTCTTTTTTTTTTTCAACAATTTCAATTTGGAGAATTTCACTGCAACTGGAAGTGTCAAAAATCTTAAAACAATGTTTGGATTCAGAAATGTGAATTCTCCACATTATGTTAAAACATTGTAATGGATCACATATCACAAATTAGTATCAATACTAGAAAATACTTATTTTCATCATTGCAACTCATCACATTTTAATTGCAATTTTCACTATTTTTAAAGCAATAGCTGATGTAAAGAATCATATTAGTTTTCACATTATATCTAGATCTACACATAGAGTAATATGAATTGTTTAATATTGTAGTATCCCTCCAGCTGCCATCAGCAACTATAGCAAACATTGTGCTAATTCATAAGTACCTCCAGAACTGTGAATGAGAGAACATGAAAAGAAGACAGATGCTCAGTGATTAGTGGTACTGATAAATAATTCATTACACAAAATGCAATTATATGTTATGACAGAAAAGATTTTAGTTAATGTGTCCTATGACCAAGAACTTACATTGTTCAAAGGCTTTCACGCCAAAGCAGTGTCCATTCAATGTTAGTGGCATAATCCTCAGAACTTTGACTTTTGTTTCAAAGACATGAGGCAGGAGTTGAGGAGAAGCATATCTCTAATTGTGTTAGAAAAGTGGGCTGCTATAGTTTGGATGTGGTTTGTCCTCACCAAAATTCATGTTGAAATTCAAACCCCAATGTGGCAGTTTCGGGACATGGGGCCTGGTGGGAGTTGTTTGAATCTCTCATGATTAGGTTAATGCCTTCCCAATATGGAGGGGATTTGACCTCCCAAATCGCATCTTGAATTGTAACTCCCACTATTCCAATATGTCATGGGAGGAACTGCTGGGAGGTGATTGAATTATGGGGACAGGTCTTTGCTGGCTGTTCTCATGATAGTGAATGAGTCTCATGAAATGTGATAGTTTTAAAAACAGAAGTTCCCCTGCACAAGCTCTCTTTGCCCAATGCCATCTATGTAAGACGCGACTTGCTTCTCCTTGCCTTCTGCCATGATCGTGAGGCCTCCCCAGCCACGTGGAGCTGTAAGTCCTCTAAATCTCTTTTGTAAATTGCCCAGTCTCAGGTATGTCTATCAGCAGCATGAAAACAGACTAATACACCTCCCACAGGGTTAGTGAGTTCCTACCCTCACAGGAATAGACAAGTTCCCAAGAGTGGGTGTTAAAGAATTTGGCTTCAGTTTCTTTTTAAAAAAAATATGAGCTTTTTATTTGTTCACTTCTTGCATTTGAAGTACTCTTTGATGACATCCTTAGCCTAAGATTCTTTGCTATAAATTATTACTACACAACTGCAACTAATCACTTTACAAGGTTTGCCCACTGTCAATTTTTCAGAGGTATAAGCATCTAGACAGATGAATTTAGTGCCAAGCCCATCTTTGTGTACTTTCACCTAACTGTAATGAGCCTTGGTTTCCCTCTTGCTTGTATCACTGGGTGATCTCTCTGCACACGACCACTCCCTGCCATGAGTGGAAGCAGCTTAAGGACCTCACCAGAAGCTGAGCAGATGCCAGTACCTCACATCTTGTATTTCACAACTTGTCAAACTGTAAGCTAAATAAACCTCGTTCCTTCATAAATTACGAGATAGGCCCAGGCTTCTGTTTTTCACAAATTACCCAGCTTTAGGTATTCTGCAACACAAAATGGGCTAAGACATGGACATTTAAGTTCACAGATTATACTAAATCAGCATTGAGTGTAGAATCTCAAGTGACGTGGCAATCATAAGCTCTTCAGTAAATTTATTCTTGTGTGTTCTTGAGATAGGTAGAGCCATATAAAGCATGAATCTTAAGGAGAGGGCTTCCTTGGCAATGGTAACCAGTGTATCCAGACTTTAGAAATTTATTTACATCAATGTCTACACATGAATGTCTGCCTAGAAAATACAACTGTATTGATGAAAAGACCATAATTAATAACCTGCTTAGTTATATACATTTTGAATGGCACTACATAACAAAAATGCCATTCACA
This sequence comes from Gorilla gorilla gorilla, assembly GCF_029281585.2. NCBI lineage: Eukaryota > Metazoa > Chordata > Mammalia > Primates > Hominidae > Gorilla > Gorilla gorilla. The sequence continues at coordinate 82,526,926 of NC_073235.2, read as the reverse complement.
GAAGCAATAAAGACAAAACCTTTTTAAACATGTGTGAATAAAAAGAAAGTTATAGGAACAAAACTAATAGAACACTTCTAAATGGTATAAAAGTACAACACTTGAATGGAGAGAGATGCCATATTTTTGAATAGTGTGCTGGACCACTCTATTTTTAACTTGGTTAAGCTAGAGTCATGTTCCCAGATTAGAATTGGCCAAGCGAGGTATTTGCATGGGATTTGGGAAGTGGAAGTGGATCAGCAGCTATTGCTCTTTGAAGCTGACAATGATTATTTGCAGTGATGGGCAGAGGTTTCAATGAGTTTCAGCTTGTCCTCCCCTTCTCTTCTGCTCCATGACCTGCTCTTTGACTGCTGATCCTACTCATATTGGGACTCCAATATGAGTCCCAAGCTATCAACCAGACGCCTGGATATAGATCCACGTGACTGTGACAGGTAGTCCCAAAGAGAGCCACCATCAATTCTCCCCTCCCTGGACATGTTATTTTGCTCCTTTAATCAACAGGTAGAATTTTTTTCTCCTCCTTTTGACATTGGGATAGACTTGTGACTTTATTTGACCATAGAATGCAGTGAAGGTGATGCTTTGCAGCCCTGAGCCCAGGCTTTAAGAAACCCATGACTTCCACTTTTACACTCTTAGAAGCATGCTGCCATGCTTTAAGGAAGTCCAAGCTACCTAGCTGGACAGGAAGGCCCTGTGCAGAAGACTTGAGGCATCTGCCTTTGTCAGTTCAGCCTTCTATCTATAACGAAACACCATAGACTTAGTGACTTATAAATAGGAATCTATTTCATACAGTTCTTGGGGCTGGGAGTCAGATCAGGGTGCCAATATGGTCAGGTCCTGGTGAGGGCCCTCTTCCAGGCTGCAGACTGCCATCTCTTTGTTGCATCCTCATATGGTAAAAAGAGAATGAGAAAGTTTGTTGAGGTACCTTTATAAGAGCACTAATCCCATTCACGAGGGCTCCACCTTATTAGCTCCTGAAGGCCCTACCTCCTAATATATTGGGGATTAGAATTTCAACTTATAAATTCGGGGGGCATACAAACATTCAATCTTTGTGCTCATTGTTGCTAGGATGCTGTTAAAGTCTCCAAATATGTGAGGGAGGTCTTCTTGGACTTTCCAGCCCAGCTGCAGCAGAACTCCAATTTAAATACAACTGCATGAGCAACTATCTACACAACATGGAACACTGGGCCTGTTCATACATTGTATTGAATGAATAATTAGAACTGAAGAGGCTTCAGCCTTTTGAAAAGTTTCCCAAGGAATCTAGAACAATCTTGGCACTCAGGGAAAAAGTTAGGAGAAAATAATAAATACTGGATGATTTCAGATGTCCTAGCACTTTGCTCAGTAGCATAGAGCAAGAATCAGGGCAGGTAAAGTAAAATTTCTCTGCCTAGCACATAAATTCTGCTTTCAGAGTTGAGAAAACTCATTCCTTGGGGCAAACAGCTACATTCATAAATTATAGCTGAAAAAACCTTTGAGCTCAAAGAGAAATACATTTATTTCACAGATGAAGGAACTGATGCCCAATGGGTCATGTGATTTGTGCAGGGCCATATGTTGGTGCCATAGCTATTCCCAAGACCCAAATTCCACTCTATCCCAGGATACTTCCCTCCCTATACTCTTTCCACACCAAACCCACTTAAGAATCAGCCTCTCCAGCTCCTGCAACTTTACGTTTATGAACTGAAAGCAACTCAAAGGAGGTAAAGCGCAGAGGCAGAGTGTGGTTCCCATCTGCCAGAGTACTGTCCTCTCCACAGAACACACTCAAAAAGCAATGATCAAGAGAAGAAAGTGAAGTGCTTACTTGCCAACAGTTTTCTTCAGCTCTACTCAGCAAGGGCAATCTATTTACAAAAGTAATTTTGTTGACTAGATCAACATATTGACATGTTGAATCCGTTAACACACAATTATTGATTTCTACCTATGCTACTAAGTTGTATGACAAGATTCTTATTCTTTGAAATTAGAGACTTATTTTCCAGTATAACTGAGGGGATTTGTTTGCTTCCTTAATTAATATGGTCATAAAATAGGAAGAATTTCTATCTGTCACCAAGAGAACAAAGTGTTTACTTATAAATAAAATGTTCCAAAGTGGACAGACTGCACTTTGAATTGCCGTTTCATCTGCAGGAATCCTACTCCTGTTTCATGAAACCAGATTAAAGCCATGTTTATTTAAAGATGCCTGTTCACAAAAGGCAATGCCAGCATAAAATTAAAAAATTCAAAAAGAGATCAGAATGTATTACTAACAAAAGGGTGCCCCAAGGTCATGGGTTTTTACAACACCCTAAACAAAATTCCCCCTGAAGCCTTTAGACCGGTGAAATTATGCACCATGTCAGAATATTTTCTTCTCTAAGTATGTATGCTGCTCAGGTTCCTGGAAATTGTTCTGTCCTCAGTGTCACAGGGTCAAAGTATGGAGTCTCAGACATTTGCTAACCCTCCTTGGCATTCTCAGCAGTGAGCATCTATCTGTTTCTCACCAATGGCACCTGCACAATTCCGCTAGAAAAACTGTTCAGGACTATCCCATCAACTGCTGTCCACTAGATGTCTACAGCATCCTCAGTCATAGAGGCAACCAAACATTCTCATTCCTCAATTCGGCAGTCGGCCAGGCTATTCCAAGTTTCCACCTCCCAGCATGCCATGACCTGGACACTCTCTCAAGGCAGTAAATTAGGGCAATTGTAGGGTTCACCTCATTTGTTTCCCGTTTCTCAGAAATTAATGTCTTGTATCATCTGATGTCTTGAGAAAACATTTCATGTTTTTCCAAGTTTATTTCAGGCATAACTATAAATCAAGTCTGTTACTTCACCTTAGCTAGAAGCAAAAGTCAGTTTTTTTTAAACTTAATACAAATATGATTCTGACTTTAAAAAGCAAGATATAGGATGTGATGGAGATAAGGAAAAAAGACTTGTGGTTCAGGGTACGTGAAGGGGAGAGGAGACTGGGAATAGAAAAACAGGAAGGCATTGAACACTAACCTGCTCTATCCCACAATTTTTTCTAGGCATAGCCTGGAAAAGAGTTCAAGAACTTCAGGGTTATGTCAAGGCTTATATTTATGATTCAGCATTTACAGTAATAAAGTGATTTCTTTCTAAGACTACCCAGCTTACGCTACACAAAGAAACTTACATCAAGCCACCTTGTTTGTGACTAGTGCTCTGTCAACTATCTCTAGATCTGCACTTGCAGATAGCAGTTCCCTGCAAGGCATCCACACTTTAATGTGGAGACAAGGCCATCAACTCCCAGAAAAGATGAGATTTACAGGCACCTCATGTTCTGCATCCTGACTCCCACCGTCTCCTCCCAACAACCTCCCTCAGGTCACAGAGCATAGAGTTACTGACCAAAATCAATCCTGGAAAGATGACTGTCACTCAATTCTCCAAGAGAATGGGGTATGAGTCCGTGGAGGATCAAGTAGGTATGGTATGAGTTAAGATGAACCTATATATTCCAAAAGTAGATTTTTCCCAGTGCAGTGAGCAGAGGGAACATTTTAGGACACTTTTTAATTAGTTGAGTGCAATCTTTAAATAAGAAACAGTGTTACAACACCCCGTGATGTTTTCTTTGTAAAGATACTAGGACCTTGGCTTAAATGCATTGTAAGGCTAGATGAAAAACCTTTGGTAAAATAATGGACACTGATTAGTTCCAATGAGATGGGAATCTTCCACTGGCCTGTGGTTAAAATGAACTAGTCCTTATTTCTTTACTTGAATAAGAACTAGATTTCTGTCATCCGAATGTTAATCCATGCGAATCTCAGGTGTTATTTGAATGAATAGGAAACTGTTTGCATGGCTGCGATTCAGACAACCTGTTTCTTGGACTTACATGCATGAGAGCCAGGCTGTAGTGTGGCAGGTGTGGATACGCCAGATGACACACTGAGTCAGACCGTGCTCAGGTGATAGGTCCGATGATGTCAGTCATTGAGAGGGAAGAAGAAATACTAAATATATATGTTCTCCTTAAAGCAGTCTTAATCACTTAGAAGAGAAAAAAAGATCATGCCAAAGAATTCGGTTAATAGAGAATCTGCGGGGAAACAGCATAATATAACGAGGTCTAACCCGCTCTTCAACTAAGGAGTACAGCAGCACTTACCATACCATTTCTGTATGAAGTAGCTTGATGTGTGGCCTTTTATGTAAGGGGGAGAGCTACTTCCAAACCTTCTATACAACTGAATCCAAGTGCATATCCAGAAATAAAATGTACAAGCACCAGTAACTCTTCTCATCTTTAGCCATGCTGAACTGCAGTCTCTGAAACTACCTATAGGTTTTAGCTTAGGAATTACCAAGACAAGTATAACCAGGGCATAAATTGCTAAAAGAATATCCATCATTGTAAATTTAGTTTGCTGCCAAAAGCATGGTATATGATCAGCAAAAACCTTTAGCTTCATTTGCCCTCCAGGTAGCACATACTCTCCAAATCCTTGCCGGGTTAGCCCAGGCTAGAAGATTTGGCTCAATTTCCTGCTTCGTATTCTAGTCAACTATTAGGGCTGTCCTGTTTAATAATTTTGAACTGTTTAATAATTAACTATTTGAAGCTGCTCATTTAGAGATGGAGCCCAGTCTCCTCCACTCTCAGCTGCAGTCTGTAGTCTGATTAGGAATATGATCTAGAGAATTTGTCACACATGTCTAGCTATGCATGTCAGCACCGCCTACCTTGTCCTGCCACTATTTTCCATCTTCCCGAATAGACCACCATGCAGCCCGAGTGTATGCTGGGCATTCGACCACCAACTTTGCTGGGGTGATCAGACCCAACACCAGGTCGTAGGGGTGACGAAGTCCAGCGGAGTCAAAGGATTGGGCGGGGAGGAGAAAGGTGGCACACTAGGGGGCCACCGCTATTGTATGGCGGCTGCGAAGGCCCCGAGCTCTAGGAGCCCATGGTATTTATTGGTAATGCAACGAAGAAACAGGTGGTGAGAACGTGGAGGTCAAAAGGGCACATTGCATTAAGCACATGATTTACAGCTGTGATGGCTTAGCATTTATAAGGAACATGTTCTGCTACTTGAGATAATGGTAACAGGAGCCTAGGAAGGCTAGAAACAAGAAGCCAGTAAGTCTAGACACATTCCAAAGACATTATGCAAGCCCTGCCTCAGTTTCCCTCCCAACACTCAGCTTTTTCCCCCAACATGCCCTTTTTTTTTGTAAGGGGGAAGGTATCATTACATTACTAGCAATCGTTAGCAAGGCGATTGCAGGCTGTGCAGTCCTTAATTGCCGGTGACCCAGCTTTTTTCTTATAACCCTTATTCAAACTGGAGTCACTCTGGTTTGAATGCTTCCCACATACCTCCCTCCCCGCCCCTTTGCCTTCTACAAGGGGACCCTCAATCCTAGGGGTTGCAGAAGGATGAAGGTCCGTCTTCTGTAACTTCTTCAAATGCTGAATAGGGGCAATGATACTCTTGCCTAACTATTATGGTCTCTTGTATTCATGGTAGAGAGGAGTCAGAAAACATTGACCAGAGTCACAATGCTTAATGGACCAGTCCTTGTTCCGTCTTCGCATTCAGATTCAACTGTCTCATGGCTCATACTGGGGGAGAACCCGGTCCATGGTTGGGATCCATGGGTCCCCCCGAGTCTCCCCAATTCCATGGTCGTACACATCTTGAGGTCATCCACACGGTTCATTCATCTCCTGGCAAAAGCATACCCTCAATCTCCACGTTAGTAAATCTACTGAAATAGAAGCAAAAACTTGTGGTTGTAGCCAGGCGGCCACTGATGAGGGACAGGCCTTTTCTGATTAACTGAAGGCATAGAGAAAGCAAATCGAGGCTTTTCAAACCTTCAAATTCGCACTGTACAGGTGGGTCCACTAGATGCTGTGGCTCATGATAGATCTTCAGATGTTTGGTGGGAACCCACACAGGCACCTGATGCAAGCAAATCCTCTTCCCCATAAAATTATCTTTAGGCAGGGATCAGAGGAAGTAGACTCAGAGGTAAGGAGAATTTTGGGGTCTAAAGGCTTCCTGATGTTTGATAGGTGTTCCCTCGGAAGTTATGAATTCCCTTTCTCTCCATATTGCTGCATGGGCATGGAGGACTAGGGTAAGCATACTTAGAGTCTGCATGTATATTTACCCTTTTTCCTTCTCCTAATTCTAGTGTATAATGGCCCCTGCTTTTGCTAGGATGTCTCTAACAAAGGAGTGAGGTTTTCAGGCATAATTAGAAAGGCACATGAGAAAAGTAAAGTTCCCCAGTCACAACTTAGTGGCTGGAAGATCTAGTGACTGCCTGTCCTAGGACCCCTCAGATAGTGACAGATCTGGAGGACAGTTGTCCGGGACAGGAGAGTAAGACTGAGAAGACCGTGCCAGTGTCCAGGAAACAGTTAACCTCCTGGACCTCAATGGTCAAGCATACCCAGGGCTCTGTGAGGGTGATGACATGGGCTGGTGCTTACCTGGGCACCCTCAGTCCTGCTGCTGGGTCATCTGGTTAGTGGCTTCTGACTCACAGGTCCTTTGTCCCCGTGGGGCAGTGGGCCTTCCAGTGATTCCCTTGACATAAGGTGTGCAGACATAAGGGGCACGGGTGGCTTATTTCTATTCGGAAAATCTTTTTGAAAATGTCCTTGCAGACTGCACTGGAAGCAAGCCCTATTAAAGACATTCAAATTTGTCCAGTCTTTCCCTTTTCCAGAGCCTCCGAAGTCCGCTTGCCTGAGGGTCATGACTAAAATGGTGGCTTTTTCTTATCCCGTTTGTCCCATTCTGCCTGCTCCTCCTGATCTCTATTATAAAAAACCGAGGTTTCCAAGTTCGATAGGGTTTCTAAGTTTTGCTCCGGGCCCTAAGGCGGACTTTTGAAGTTTTTTCTAATGTCTGCAGCTGACTGAGTGATAAACTTATCCTTAAAGATTAGTTGGCCTTCAACATAGTCAGGTGACAGAGGTATGCTTCCTCAATGCTTCCCTTTGTCTCTCCAGAAAGGCAGGATTTTCTTCCTTTCCTTGCGTTATAATGGACATCATTGAATAATTCATAGACTTTTTCCTTTCTTAGTTTTCCTTAGTCCTTCCTAGCACGCAAGTTAGCAAGTGTCTACAAGCACCAATCTCTATGTTCTGATTTTGCATCCCAATGAGGGTCTACAGTAGGAACTGCCTGCTGGCCTGTGGGGAATTGTTCTTTCCTCTGTTGTCATCCTATCGTTGACCTGAGATACCAGAGATCGCAAGACTCAGGGCTGCAGTTACAGTGGCACTTCTCTCATTTGGGGCTAGTGTCTGATCTAGCAGTAACATTAAATATCTCTCCATGTCAAAGGATTATCCTAACCCTTATAAAACATCAATATAGCCATCAGGGTTATCTGAGAATTTACCTAGGTCTATTTTGTTTCAAAGTCTGAGAGGGAAAAAGGTACTACACTCTGACTGGGCCGATTCTCCAGGATACACTTAGGGGCATTTTTGCCTTGTGGGGAACATTTCTCATCTGAAAAAACAGGGATGCCAGCACCCTTAAGTCGTTTTCCAATGACCATTAGTCCTAGAGCATTCCCTGCGGTCCTAATGCTTATTCCTTTCCAGGGTGCGTAACCACCCATGGACCTCTGCTTATCAGATTAGTTATGCTTACCAATGTAGCAGTCCCGCACCTGTTTTCCCACCTTTCTCGACCACAAAGAAATGGGTCCAGGCTGCTAGATTCTAGTGGTCCTTTACCAGCATGCCCAACATTGCCTTTGCGCTCACAGGTGAGTCCTAGAGCTGGGCTGGGTTCTTGAGTATTTCATACCCACCCAGCTGCCCCATGAAGATTCATTCCCATGAACAGTTCTTAGGCAAATTCATTTCAGAGGGTGTAGGTAACCTTTATGAGTCAGGATTGAAAGTTTTTTGATTCTGAGGGCAAACAGCTGAGTGCAAACAGCTCGCAGGTTTGAGCAGACGAATTAGGCAATTTTCTTAACTCTGCTTCTATAAATAGTCTCCCTATCAATTACTGAATATACCCATTGTGTTTTCACCCCCTCCCCCTGTCACCCAGGAGGAACCATCTATTGTCCTGTCCTGAAGGGAGTTCCTCCTAGGTCTGGTCGGGCCTTTGTATGGTAATTAAAATTTAAATCCCTCATTACAAAACCTGCTGGGTTAAGGGAATTTTCAGTGGTTAATGTTAAATTTTTTCCTAACAGAATAGCCCTATACTTTTAGATTTGAGTTAGTAAGCTACCTTTTTGTTTGACTTAGGATAGCTCTGAACTGGTGAGGTGTGCTCACAATGAGGTTTCCACTAAACGTTTTTCTACTTTCTTCTGTTAGCAAAGCAGTTGCTGCTACCAATGGAATGCATTTGGGCCATCCGCGGATTACTGGGTTAAGGATTTTTGATAGGAAGGCTATTGGTTGTCCGTGGTCTCAGTGCTTTCGGCCTTGTTTACACTGATAAGGTAGTACTGGAGTGTTACAGGGCCACGGAGACCTTCAGTTATAGGTTTTTAAATTTACCCTGGCTTTTAAAGAAAAAAAGCGTACCCTATTCCTTTAACTACTTGTGTATCTTTCTCATTTGTAGATGGATTTTGGAAACACAGTGGAAGGACGTTTGCTATCCTCCCTGCTGGATTGTAGTTACGGGAAATTGCATGCTTCGAGGTGTCCCTCAGCTGTAGCCTTTTGAGTAGAATTTTGTATAGCACCACCAATTGCTCCAGGTTTTAATTTTGCAACTATAGGAGCAGTACGTTTTCTAGCTAATTCATCTTCTAGCCTATTATGGGGAGAGAGGGGTGGCCTTTCACTTAATTCAGCAGGTGGAGCCGACGGTCTAGTAAGACCTACTTTTTTCAGTTTCCCTTTTTTAGTTTTCTCCGTTTCCTGTTCCTCACATTAAGAATCTGTAGTTTTTTACACTTATCCTCCTCTTCCTCATCTGAGCCTACCTCATCATGTTTGAAATGGCTCAAGAGCTGCCTTTGTTAGTGTCCACATTGACCAAACAAACTGGAATTTCTGCTCCCTCTTCATACGCCTTTTTAAAGTCTCTTCCAATTCTCTCCCATTCACCCAACTCCATAGTCCCTTGTTCTGGAAACCATGGGCCAAACTTTTACTGTAGGAAAGAGTGATAAGTTCTGAGTACTAACTTTCACTCCCCCTCTTCATAATAAATGCCTTAAGAAATTTAAGCAGAATGTCTGCTTTTACTTTGTCCCATTGTTACCCTGCTTCTTCCAAGTGCTCAGCTTTCCCACTGAGCTTCTTTTAGATATTCTCCGCTTTCACATGCTCATAGCATTCCTTCACCAGGGTCTTTGTCGCCCCACATTGGGCAGCCAGGAATGTTAAAGTGATCAGACCCAACACCAGATCGTCGGAGTGACAAAGTCCAGCGGAGTCAAAGGATTGAGAAAAAGACAGAGAAAGAGAAAACAGTGAGAAAGAAAAATGTGGGATGTTGGGGGACCATCGCTATTGTACGGAGGCTGTGAAGGCCTGCAGCGTTGGGAGCCCACGGTATTTATTGGTAACCCAACAAAGAAACAGGTGGTGAGAACGTGGAGGTCAAAAGGGCACGCTGATTAAGCACATGATTTACAGCTGTGATGGTTTAGCATTTATAAGGAACATGTTCTGCTACTTGAGATAATGGGAATAGGAGCCTAGGAAGGCTAGAAACAAGGAGCCAGCAAGTCTAGAAACATTCCAAAGACATTATGCAAGCCCTGCCTCAGTTTCCCTCCCAACACTCAGCTTTTTCCCAACAAACTTCCCAGATTAAAGGCAAACCATAGAGCAAATGGTCTTAAGACAAAGTCTTAAAAGCTTTAGATTACCCATGAATAAGTTTCAAGCAATCCCTCAACCCCTAGTATTGATTTTATGTATGGATAGTTTAGGTCATATGCAAATGCATTTTGATCAAAGTCTCTTAGGATCCATAGCCCCAAAAAAGTTTATGTTCCACCATCCAAAAGACAGATATATTTTTCCTGTTCTGATCCCTCCCAGTCTTTCTCCTCCCTACTATTAAGGGCCACTAAAATTGCAATAAGTATAATAAATGAGCTGGACAGAATTGTAACAACTTCAGAGTAGGGTTCATAGGTCAACCACATCATTCAGAAATGTCCCCTTTACTTCAATTTCTTGTTCACATTTTCCACTGTGGTTAAGAAAAAATCAGCAACTGCTATTACTTAATGATGCAGTATTCTGAAGCAGCTCCTTAATGGATGTTTAATTGATTTTTCACTCAATTAAAACATTTACTTTCAAATTGAACAGGATGTTGATGAAGAGTATCAGTTTCCAAGAATATTCTCTGCTGTAAATTTTATGCTTTGCTTTTCCTGCTATTTAATTTAAAGCTATCATAGTCTAAAAGGGGAAAATGTCCAAACTTGATCCTACTTAAAATGGAAGAATGTAAACAAATGCCAATTTGCTTTTTTTATTTGAACAGCCATTCTCATACTGGGTTTGTGATCTTCAGAAACTAAAGTTTTTCTATCAATTCATGACTCATGACTTGTCTCAGTTATTACTGATTTCTACTGGATATTATTCACAGGCACAACAAAAATCACACAATTTTTTTATTGCATTTTCACCTCAAATGTTAAAATAATTAATTTTCCCCAGATGTATTGAGATATAATTCATCAATAAAAATTGTGTGTTTATACATATATATGCAAAAGGTGTATAAACTGATGTTTTGATATACATATACACCCTGAAATGATTACCACAATCAAGCTAATTAACATATTCATCACCTCATATAGTTACCCTTTTAAATTTTTAAATTGGCAAATAATTGTACAATTCATGAGGTACATGGTGATGTTTTGATACATATACTGATCAGATAAAGGTTATTGCACATTTGTCATCTCAAACATTTATCACTTCTTTGTGTTGGGAACATGCACCATCCTCCTTTAGCTATTTGAAACTATATATTATTGCTCACTATAGTCATCCTACAGTGGTATAGAACACCAGAATTTATTTCTCCTATCTATCTATAATTTGGTATCCTTTAACAAATTTCTACATAGTTACCTTTTCTGTGTATGTGAGGCCACATAAGACCTAGTTTCTTGGCAAATTTCAAGTACATATATAATGCATTATTATTTTTTTCTGCTCTACTTTTATTATACTTTAAGTTCTCTGATACATGTACAGAATGTGCAGGTTTGTTACATAAGTATACATGTGCCATGGTGGTTTGCTGCACCCATCAACCCGTCATCTACATTAGGTATTTCTCCTGATGCTATCCCTCCCCTAGTTCCCCACCTTCTAACGGTCCCCAGTATGTGATATACCCCTCCCTATGTTCATGTGTTCTCATTGCTCAACTCCCACTTATGAGTGAGAACATGTGGTGTTTGGTTTTATGTTCCTGTGTTAGTTTGCTGAGAATGGTAAAGTTTCCAGCTTCATCCATGTCCCTGCAAAGGACATGAACTCGTCATTTTTTATGGCTGCATAGTATTCTATGGTGTATATGTGCCACATTTTCTTTATCCAGATCCAGTCTATCATTGGTGGGCATTTGGGTTGCTTCCAAGTCTTTGCTATTGTGAACAGGGCTGCAGTAAATATACATGTGCATGTGTCTTTATAGTAGAATGATTTATAATCCTTTGGGTATATACCCAGTAGTGGGATTGCTGGGTCAAATGGTATTTCTGGTTCTAGATCCTTGAGGAATTGCCACACTGTCTTCCACAATGGTTGAACTAATTTACACTCCCACCAGCAATGTAAAAGTGTTCCTATTTCTCCACATCCTCTCCAGCATCTGTTGTTTCCTGACTTTTTAATGATCCCCATTCTAACTGGCATGATATGGTATCTCACTGTGGTTTTGATTGCATTTTCCTAATGACCAGTGATGATGAGCTCTTTTTCATATGTTTGTTGGCCGCATAAATGTCTTCTTTTGAGAAGTGTCTATCTCTATCCTTCACCCACTTTTTCATGGGTTGTTTTTTTCTTGTAAATTTATTTAAGTTCTTTGTAGATTCTGGATATTAACCTTTTGTCAGATGGATAGATTGCAAAAATTTTCCCCCATTCTATAGGTTGCCTGTAACTCTAAAGATAGTTCTTTTTTTTTTTTCCTGCTGTGCAGAAGCTCTTTAGTTTAATTAGATCCCATTTGTCAATTTTGGCTTTTGTTACCATTGCTTTTGGTGTTTTAGACATGAAGTCTTTGCCCATGCCTATATCCTGAATGGTATTGCCTAGGTTTTCTTCTAGGGTTTTTATGATTTTAGGTCTTATGTTTAAGTCTTTAACCCATCTTGAGTTAATTTTTGTATAAGGTATAAGGAAGGGGTCCAGTTTCAGTTTTCTGTATATGTCTAGCCAGTTTTCCCAACACAATTTATTAAATAGGGAATCCTTTCCCCATTGCTGGTTTTTGTCAGGTTTGTCAAAGATTAGATGGCTGTAGATGTGTGGGGTTATTTCTGAGTCCTTTGTTCTGTTCCATTGGTCTATATATCTGTTTTGGCACCAGTACCATGCTGTTTTGATTACTGTAGCATTCTAGTATAGTTTGAGGTCACGTAGCATGATGCCTCCAGCTTTGTTCTTTTTGCTTAGGATTGTTTTGGCTATGCAGGCTCTTTTTTGGTTCCATATGAAATTTAAAGTAGTTTTTTTCTAATTCTGTGAAGAAAGTAAATGGTAGCTTGATGGGGATAGCATTGAATCTATAAATTACTTTGGTCAGTATGGCCATTTTCACAATTTTGATTCTTCCTATCCATAAGCATGGAATGTTTTTCCATTTGTTTGTGTCTTCTCATTTCCCTGAACAGTGGTTTGTATCTCTACTTGAAGAGGTCCTTCACATCCCTTGTAAGTTGTATTCCTAGTTATTTTATTCTCTTTGTAGCAATTGTGAATGGGAGTTCACTCATGATTTGGCTCTCTGTCTATTATTGGTGTATTGGAATGCTTGTAATTTTTGCACATTCATTTTGTATCCTGAGACTTTGCTGAAGTTGCTTATCAGCTTAAGGAGATTTGGGGCTGAGACAATGGGGTTTTCTAAATATATAATCATGTCATCTGAAAACAGAGACAATTTTACTTCCTCTCTTCCTATTTGAATACCGTTTATTTCTTTCTCTTGCCTGATTGCCCTGGCCAGAACTTCCAATACTATGTTGAATAGGAGTGGTGAGAGAGGGCATCCTTGTCTTGTGCCAGTTTTCAAAGGGAATGCTTCCAGCTTTTGCCCATTCAGTATGACATTGGCTGTGGGTTTGTCATAAATAGCTCTTATTTTGAGATACGTTCCATCAATACCTAGTTTATTGAGAGTTTTTAGCATCAAGTGCTGTTGAATTTTGTCAAAGGCCTTTTCTGCATCTATTGAGATTATCATGTCGTTTTTGTCATTGGTTCTGTTTATGTGATGGATTACATTAATTGATTTGCATATATTGAACCAGCCTTGCATCCCAGGGATGAACCCAACTTGATCATGATGGATAAGCTTTTTGATGTGCTGCTGGATTCGGTTTGCCAGTATTTTACTGAGGATTTTCGCATCAATGTTCATCAGGGATATTGGCCTGAAATTTTTTTTGTTGTGTCTTTGCCAGGTTTTCGTATCAGGATGATGTGACCTCATGAAATGAGTTAGGGAGGAGTCTCTCTTTTTCTATTGTTTGGAATAGTTTCAGAAGGAATGGTACCAGCTCCTCTTTGTACCTCTGGTAGAATTTGGCTGTGAATCTATCTGGTCCTGGGGTTTTTTGGTTGGTAGTATAATGTCTTCTAGGTTCATCTATATTGTTGCAAATTGCAGGATTTTCTTCTTTTTAAGGCTGAATAATATTCCTGTGTGTGTGTGTGTTTTAGTGTGTGTGTGTGTGTTTTAGTGTGTATGTGTGTGTACCTTTCACATTTTTCTTATTGCTTTATTTGTCAACACTTAGGTTATTTCCATATCTTGGCTATTGTGAATAATACTGCAATGAACATGTGAGTGAAGGCATCTCTTTGAGACATTGATTTCAATTCTTTTGAATATATATGCAGAAGTGGGATTGCTGGATCATATGGTTCTTCAAACTGTGTCTAGCTCTCTCTCACTTCTCCCTGGAAATGAAGACAGCTCACTGCTTTGTTGATTTTTACAGGGAAATTAGGAAAGAAGGAAGACTTCTTCTTACGCTATTCTTAGACTTTTTTAAGTTCTTTATCTTTCATTTTTTGTTTGCAGCCAAACAGTCACACTATCCACAAAATCTACCAGTTAATAGCCAGCAGTAAAAAGAAAATAGATTACATTTTCAGTTACAAAACAAATGAGGTTAAGATTTAAATTTCTTATAGTAATACTTTCTGTTTATTACATTAAAATTATAGATAATACATTAAGAAAAAAGTACATATTTGAACCCCAATTAACAAATATTATCTTTTACTGAAACACAAATCAATCTAAAACTACAACTTTCAACAAATAAGTTCTTTTCAGTTGAACTGTTTTTGCTAAAGAAAAAAGCTTATGAAGTCAGGGAAATGTGGGTGTGTCAGAATTTATATTGCTCTATTTTGTTGTTGATTTTTCAAAAGAAAGTATATAAAAATACACACACATTTCTATGGGGAACTGTATTCAGCATTTCAGCATGAACACTTAGTATAGCAGAAAAACACATTTGTTAGTATAGCAAAATGTAGGCTTGGGTGTGAAAGGAGACAGACCATGGTTGAGAATGTAGTCTATGAGCCTACCTATAGGAGTTAATCTTAAGAAAAACAAAATTAGAAACAAAACTAAATTGGGCCTGGTAGCATGCACCTGTAGTCCCGACTACCCTGGAGGCTGAGGAGGGAGAATTGCTTGAGCCCAGGAGTTTGAGATCAGCCTGGGCAACACAGTGAAACCCCATCTCTATTTAAAAATAAATAATAATAATAATAAGAAGAAAGGCAAATGTAACAATAAAACAACACTTAAGGGGCATCAGAGAGCAGCCCTTTCCCCTCTTCCTCAATATAGGGATACAAAAGACCCCACTCTACGTAAACCCAGGGAGGAAGTAAGAATGCGCCTCTCTATACTGCTTTTCCAGCTATGGAATTGTAATCAGAATCATAAATGTCTTCAACATTGGGCAACCAACATAAATAACTGAAACTGTAACGTATTTGGCACCAGAGAGTGGTGGGGAGAGTGGTAAACTGAAGAGTGCATATTCTACACCTAAAATCCTTCAAAGTAATAAAACAAATAAAAGGACACCATATTGGCCAAATGAAACACAGCAACACAGTAAAATCAGCTGTTGTTCATCAGTTTTCTCCCTAGGACCTTCTCCTACTCCTAGATCCAAGCACCTGATGCAGTTCTCATGGGCTAGGGAGGGCCTCCAGCAGAATGTGGTGGCTTGATAGAGATCTTGTTAACTGAAATCAGAGGCTCCTAGGAATGATGATAAATGAGGTTACCATCTTGGACAGTGCCCTATCACCTCCTAAAAGCCTCAAGAATTGGTCAGGCTACTTCTACATTTAATACCACATCTTTTGCTTCTGTCTAGAGCCTTTCCCTCATCAAATGAGAAATTTAGTAATCTCACAGCATTTGCCCTATTCTCCTTGTCTTAAAGCAAGCATGAAGCTATTTTTATGGTTTTTCTCACAGTTTTGGTAATTAAAGGTAAAATGTGACTAAAAAAATTGCTTACTATCTATCTAGGGTTTTTTTTTTCTTCTGCTTCCACTCTAGTAGCAAAGATAATAATGATGCAGATGATAATGGAAGGTTTATGTAGTAAAATTTGCCTCATGTTCAGAAGAATCCCCAAGCATTTCGTAAGAGCAGATGAGGCATAGTTTGTAGTTAGGAAGCTGAACAGGCAAAAGGGAGACTTGTGGAGAGGTGATGAGGAATACTCTGAAACTACCCCGAGGTGGAGAGAGGATAAGGGTAGGAAAGGAAACATTTGCATCAGTAGCTTACAGACTTACTTTCCCCTACATCTCCTCAATCTTTCTCCTCCTGTCTCCATGGAACCTACCTGAAAAGACGCAGAGAATGAACAATGGATGAAACAATTTTGAGAAAGCTAGAGACAGGAAAGCCACAGGGGACAGAATAGCCTGGGCTGATGTAGGAAGGTAGAGACCTGAACTGAGGGGCAATATCTGTATCTACTCTTATGAACAGGACATCCATCAACTGTTTGGGCCAAAGTCCAGTGTTGCCTATGTCAGCCAAGCAAATGTTTCGTGGTCTCACCTACATTTATGGCAGACATTCTGCAAACATCATAGCAGAGATGTTAACTAAGCATTTCCAAAGTAATGTTCCACTACTTAATTACATAATTAGCCACTGCTTTAGCAAAGGTTTCCTCTTTTACTTCCTGTCTTAATAGCACAGTTTCTGTTGTCATATAATTCTAGACTCAAACAACTGAGAGTAACATTTGAAATATTCATTTGGCTTCAGACAGAAGGCTATGCACGTGTGTGTGTGCACATATGTGTGTGTTTGTGTGTGTGTGTGTGTGTGTGTGTGTTCTGGCTGGTTTACATTACTGAAGTCAAGCAATTTTTCCATATTCCTTTGAAAAACCAATTTAATAGTGAAAACAGCAAAAGGCAAAAATTATGTTAACCAGTAAACAAATCAGTGCAACAAAGTGAAGAGAAAGGGCAGGATTTGGTCTGTAACATTCATTTCTGTAAAACTAACCAGGTCATATTAACTGGAACCAATGACCTTTACTGTATCAACAGGATAAAGGAAGTCAACATCTGAGCTTGACAATTTTTCTTGGAAGCTTCTCTTCATAATTTTTAACTTGGTTGGTACATTTATGTTTTCTGCCAGTTAAAATTATGCAATATTCTCAAAGATTAAAATATTCACAGCAACTACGTATCCTTGGAAAAAATAAAATTGTGGGGTTTTAAGTGTTTTATTTAAGAATATCTTAAGTAGACTTAACCACTAAATATTCATTTTTAAAATCTCATAAGCATTTTCTAAATTACTATTTGGGAACACTGAGAATGAAGACCCAGAATTTTCTCCATTATGAAAACACAAAATATATGAAGTAATTCCTAATAGTTTACAACACAATAATTTTATAAGCTAGAAAATGTCTAAACATTATGAAAGCCATTTCATGTTAATCCACTACAAATTGGTCTTTTGATGTGCTACAAGTCCAAGGCATTGGAAACACAATCAAGAAGTATCACTCTTACTTAGGTAATAAAATTTGATCAAGCTGTTATGTAAATAAAACAAAGAGCAAAGGATAGGAATAGATCATTTAAGAAGAAGTACTCCAAATGGACCACATAAATATAAATCCATAAACATATAAATAAAGGTATCATAACTCACAGTTCTTAAGAGTATGAAGCTTTAGACTCAGATGATCTAGACTCAAATCCAGCTTTATCACTCCTAGCTGTGTGACCTTAAACAAGTCACTGATCTTTCTATGTCTCAGATTCATCTTTGAAATGAAGATGATTAGATAGCCTAGTTCATGGGGATACTATTAGAATAAAAGACACAATCCACAAAAAGGACTTAGCAAATAATTGTCATGGTATATGCATTCAATAATTGTTGGCTATTACAGATAGAGTATCCTTTATCTGAAATGCTTGGGACCAGAAGTGTTTTAGATTTTGGATTTTTTCAGACTTTGGAACATTTTCACTGCTCTATGGGTGTTATGTAGGCCTTTTGACATTTTCAACAGTATCTTTAAACCACAGAGCAGAGAATAAAAAAAAACAGTGAGTAATACACATAGGTCTTGGCCTCATGTAGGACATCAGCGTGTCTGGCCTGCACACATAACATTTTATTACCCTTTGTCTTTTCATCCCCCCTTGTGTAGAGAAATCTGGGCATGTGAGAAAAGATATATTGCAGCTGCAGGAGGATGGGAAATTGGCACTGAAAAAGTTTTGGATTTTGAAGCTTTTCAGATTTTGAATTTTCAGATTAGGAATGCTCAAGCTATATTACCATTCTTGAGTTGATTTTTTTATAAGGTGAGAGATGAAGATCCAGTTTCATCATTCTTCTACATGTGGCTTGCCAATTATTCCAGCACCATTTGTTTAATAAAGTGTTTTTTCCCCACTTTATGGTTTTGTTTGTTTTCTTTTCTTTTTTTTTTTTTTTTTTTTTTTTTTTTTTTGCTTTGTCGAAGATCAGTTGGGGCTGTTAGGTATTTGGGTTTATTTCTGGGTTCTCTATTCCGTTGGTCTGTGTGCCTATTTTTATATCAGTACCATGCTGTTTTGGTGACTACAGCCTTATAGTATAGTTTGAAATCAAGTAATGTGATGCCTCCAGATTTGTTCTTTTGCTTAGTCTTGCTTTGGCTATGCAAGCTGTTTTTTGCTTCCATATGAATTTTAGGATCGTTTTTTCTAACTCTGAAGAATCATGGTGGTATTTTGACGGGAGTTGCATTGAATTTGTAGATTGCTTTTGGCAGTATGTTCATTTTCACAATATTGATTCTACTCATCTATGAGCATGGAATGTGTTTCCATTTGTTTGTGTCATCTATGATTTCTTTCAGCAGTGTTTTGTAGTTTTCCTTGTAAAGGTCTTTCACCTCCTAGGTGAGGTATATTCCTAGGTATTTTATTTTATTTTATTCATAGCAATTGTAAAAGGGGTTGAGTTCTTGATTTGATTCTCATCTTGGTCACTGTTGGTGTGAAGAGGAGCTACTGATTTGTGTACATTAATTTTGTATCCAGAAACTTTGCTGAAATCTTTTATCAGTTCTAGGAGCTTTCTAGAAGAGTCTTTAGAGTTTTCTAGGTAAACAATGATATCATCAGCAAACAGTTACAGTTTGACTTCCTCTTTACTGATTTGGATGCCCTTTATTGAGGGCTCTTTTTAATTCAATGATAGGCAAGACCTTTTTTCCAGTAAGTCCCTGTAGATCTTTAAATTAAATCTATTTGGATTGGCACAAAAGTAATCGCAGTTTTGCCATTACTTTGAATGGCAAAAAACATGATTACTTTTGCACCAACATAATATATTTAATAAAACAACTCTCAGGTATCTATTGGTTCTTTATTGTAAATAAGTCTTTGATATATAATACTTAATCTACTTTTTTTTTCTTTTTTTCTCTCTCTCTTGCTTTTCTATTTGGAAATTTTCCTGAGACTTCATTCCTTTGACTCAAATCAGACTAACTTCATGTGTTATGGTAGGGAAATTCCCTTGACCACAGCCATTTTAAAAAAAATAAATGAAACATAAAATAATAAAGTGTTAATAGTCATAACATAGTGGAAAGAAAACTGTAGTCCAGTCAAAAACCCTGAGTTATGCCATTTGGAGACCTCAGGCTCTTAACCTGACTAAGATTCAACATTCTCATCTGTAAATCATAACATCTTTAACTTCATCAGCCTCAATGCAGGCTCAGACTCTGGTGACAAAGCTCAGAAGACTGGTCTTTAATTTGTTTGTCCTCAAGGAGTGGGACAACGTATTCTAGGAGCATTTGGGGCTTTAGGAACAGATCTTTGGGTATTATTTTTACCTTTTATAATCAATACCATCTCTATTGTGATTCTAAGGGTAATTAGAGTACTACAAAGGATATTTCCTCCTAGAATTCTTGCTATAATCAGATAATTAAAAATGTCTCTAAAGATTGCTAGGTTTCTAAAGACTCATTTCTCAAACCAGGAAGCCCTACAGGCAACTCAAAGTGAACGTTCCATAGAATCCCTGTATTCCCAAAGACTTACTCTGAGTAACCCTGGGGAACAGCATGGGGAGTACATGGAACACTCATTTGGATCATTAAAAGTAATAAATGTCTACCATTACTTGCTGTCATGGATGATGCAATCTGAGAAAGTGTCCCAAAGTAACAAGTGATGTTACTTAAAAATTAACTAGCTAATATAATATTTTGACTTTTATATGTCCTAAGATCCAGAAATTGTGATGTTCAGTTTGATGTCAACAAGGCAGAGTTGGCTGTAAGCAAATTTATGAAAATGCAAAAGGTTTTTTGGCCCCCTGAAAATATTATCTACTCTTTGCTTTGTCTCTTTGTGAAGACCACTCAGTACTCAAATCTCTCTTAATGTCGCCTGGTGGGCTGAGTCCTCCTGTGTAATGTCCTCATCTGATTAGCCCACCTCAAGCAGGGCTGCATTACTGAGGTTCTCACTTCACACTAACTTCTAATCAAAAACTTATTATATATTCTACTCTTTTTAGATGTTTTTTGCTTAAAATTTGTTATTAGTATTAAGTTAAAGTTAATTTTAACTTAACTTTAACTCTGTGATTCTATTATTAAACACAAATACATTAAAAACAAGTTCATAAGATCCCAGTATTTTTCCACAAGAACCTTTGCCAAGTTGGTGACCAAGAACCCCCAACTTCAAACGCCAGAAGCAAAGATTCAGTTATGTGCCAAGGCACAAAGCTGCTCACAAAGAGTACACAGTGAGACCACCAGGAAATGATCCCTTTAACTCACTCCTTTCCCAAATACAAGCAGATGGAATTCTTTATCAATTGAATTAAAAGATTATAGGAATGTGATGTTACATCCAACACTTTTTATTCTCTCCTGGTAAACATTTGGTAACCCAGCCTTTTGTTTCAGGACAACCCTGACTGTAGTTAGCTGAGGAGACCAGGGTATGGGGATGCCCAGACCTGACTCTTACGGTAATTTAAGGATTATTTTTAAAAGGGTATGTATGTCTAACTCATCTGGAAAAAAAAAAGTGGAAAAAAAAGATTTGGCATAGAAACCCTATTTAGAAATGAAGAGTGCATTTGACTAGGAGTGTTTTCATTTTTGTGTCTCCTGAGACTCTAAGTACGGAAATAGTGACTAGAGGGTATGTGGGTTTGATAGAAGCAAATAAGGCTTTTGAGTGGTTATCTGGTTCTTTCCCCTAACAATAAATTACATTGTTCTGTAATTGTTTCTTGTTCTTTTCTTATTTGTTGCTTCCACATATCATATCGAAGCAATAAATCTTTCTCTCTCTTTTTTCCCCAGCTCATACATAGAATGTCTTCTGGTTTTTAGTTTCTAGTAAGCTAAAAAAGCTTTCTCCTTCCTTTCTTCTTGCAACCAGAATTTGGGGCTCCCCTTTGATCACTAGATTATAAATTAGGTCACTGGAAATTCAGAAGTTTCAGCAGCAATAACTTTCACAAAATAGTTTTATATCTGTTGAGATAGTCAGGCCTTGCCGGTGGGGACATTTTAGCTTGCACCATTTTCCTATTAGGTAGCACAGTGACCATGGCCTGTGATATGTAAGGACCTAAGAAAAGTGGGAATATAAAAGAGTTATTAACTGACAGATATAAAAGGAAAAACAGACAATTCAATAATGATAAAGACTTTAATACTCAAATTTGAATACTGGATAGAACAATCACATAGATTAATAAGAAAATAGAAGACTAAAATAACACTATAAACTACCCAGACTCAATAGATGTCTATACAGCACTTCATCCAGCAGCAACAGAATACACATTCTTCTTTTTTTTTTCTTTTCTTTTTCTCTTTTTTTTTTCAGATGGTGTCTGGCTCTGTTGCCCAGGCTGGAGTGCAGTGGCGCGATCTCAGCTCACTGCAAGCTCCGCCTGCCGGGTTCACGCCATTCTCCTGCCTCAGCCTCCCGAGTAGCTGGGACTACAGGCACCTGCCACCATGCCCGGCTAATTTTTTGTACTTTTAGTAGAGACGGGGTTTCACCTTGTTAGCCAGGATGGTCTCCATCTCCTGACCTCGTGATCCGCGCACCTCAGCCTCCCAAAGTGCTGGAATTACAGGCGTGAGCCACTGCGCCCAGCCCAGAATACACATTCTTCTCAAGTGCACATGGAAGATTCTCCAGGATAGTCCATAAGATGAGTCTCAAAAAAACTTCAAAGGTAGAAATAAAAAAAGTATGTTTTCCAATCAAAACAGAATGAAAGTAAATATCAATAACAATAAAAATTGGGAAAAATCACAAATATGTGGAAATTAAACAACATGCTCCTAAATAGCCAATAGGTCAATGAAGAAATCAAAAGATAAATAAGAAAATATTTTGAGATAAATGAAAACGAAGATATAACATATCAAAACTTATGGGAGGTAGCTAATGCAGTGCTTAGAGAAAAATTTATGCCTAAAAATACCTAGATTAAGAAAGAAGAAATATCTCAACTCAAAAACCTAACCTTTCACCTAAAATGCTGGAAAAGCAAGAGCAAAATAAACTTAAAGCAAGCAGAGAAAGGAAATAATGAAGACCAGAGTAGAAATTAGGAAAATGAGGATACAAAAACAATAAGGAAAATAAATGGCACTGAAACCTGTTTTTTTATAAAAATCAAAATTTATAAATCTTTAGATAGATAAATCCAGGAAAAAGACTAAAATTACTAGAATCATAAATGAAAGAGGAGCTATTACTACTGGCCTTACAGAAATTAAAAAGTGTTCTAAAGGAATGCTATGAACAATTGTATGCCAATAAGTTAGATTACTTAGATGAAATGGACAAATTCCTAGAAAGGCATAAACTACCAAAACTGACTCAAAAACATATAGGCAATCTGAATAGACCTATAATAAGTGAAGAGAGTGCATTAATAATCAAGAAACTACCCACAAAGGAAAGCCAAGATCCATATGGCTTCACTGGTGATTTCTACAAAACACATAATGAATTAATACTAATTCCTCACAAACACTTCCAGGAAAATAGAAAAAGAGGAATACTTCCCAACTCACTTTATGAGGCCAGTATTACCCTGATACCAAAATCAGACAAAGACGTCATAGGGGGAAAAAAATCCTACAGAGTTATATCTCTTGTGAATATGAATGCAGATATCCTCCACAAAATGCCAGTACACTGAATCCAGTAACATATAAAAAATTATACATCATAACCACATGGAATTAATAAGTTAGCTTAACACCTGAAAATCTATTAATATAATGCACCATATCAGTAAAATTTTAAAAATCACATAGTCATCTCAATAAATGTAGAAAACCGTTTTTACAAAATCCAATACGTTTTCATAAAAAGACATTCAGCAAACAAGAAATAGAAGGAAATTTCCTCAACTCAATAAAGGGCATCTACAGAAATTATACAGCTTGGCTAACATCATACATAATATCAAAAGACTACATGTCTTCCCCCTAAAATCAGTGTAAGAGATAAACAAAACTGAAAAGTTTCATCCTATTCTCACGTAACTCATCACAGAGTGCAATACTCTGGTCACCAAAGTGTGTGTGGCTTTTCTCCCCAACAACGGGTTCTCCAACGAACTCCAACTGAGTGTCCTATAATTTATCTCAATTTTGACACTATCTAGCTGCGCCCAACTTCAGGTGTCAATTGCAACTAGTAAGCTATCACCTATTTTGACTGACTGGCTATAAATTAGGGTTCCTAAAAACTCCCAATTTGGATCTGATTAATTTGCTAGGAAGGCTCACAGAAACACTCATTTAGGTTACCAGGGATACACTTAGGTTTACATTTATTATAAATGATATTACAAAGAATGCAGATGAATGACCAGATGAAGAGATGCATAGGGCAAGGGATGGGGTTCGGGGAAGCATGCAGAGCTTTCATGGGCCCTTTGGGCATACCTCCTTCCTGAGACCTCTGTGTGTTCAGCAATACAGAAGCTCTCTATACCCTGTATTTTGGGTTTTTATGGCAACTTCATTATATAGTTATGACTGATTAAATTGTTGGCCATTGGTGATCAGCTCAAATTTCAACCCCTCTTACCTCCCAAGAGGCTAAGGAATGAGACTGAAAGTTCCAACTCTCTAACCATAAGGCTGATTCCCCTGGCAACCAACTCTCATCATGAGGCTGTCAAGGAGCTCAGTAAGAGCTGCCTTATTAGAACAAAAGATGTTCCTACCCTGAAGGACATTCCAAGAAATGTAGGAGCTCTGTATCAGATGCCCTTAGTTTATTGGTGCTGCTATAAGAGAATACCACAGATAAGGTAATTTGTAAAAAAAAGAAAACAGAAATTTATTCTCACAGTTATGAAAGCTGATAAGTCCAAGATCAAGGCACCATCATTTGGTGTCTGATGAGGGCCTTCTTGCTGCATCCTCAAATAGCAAAAGATAGAATGGCAAAAAAGAGAAGAAGAGAAAGAAGGCAAAAATGGGGACAAACACTGGGTCCTCACATGGCAGAAGGGTAGAAGAGCCTTTTATAAGGGTGCTAATTCCATTTATGAAGGTGGATCTCTTATGATTTAATCATCTTCCTAATGTTACACCTGTTAATACTGTTGCATTGGGGATTCAGTTTCAACATGAATTTTGGAGGAGACACCATCATTCAAACCATATCATGCTCCTATCACTCAGGAAATTACAAAGGTCTTAGGAACTCTGTGTCAGGAACTGGAGTCAAAGACCAAATATTAGAACAAAAGGTTATCCTAATACCCCTACCTACAAGGGTTTTGGAGCTCTATGTCGGGAACCAGGGGCAGAGACCAATATATATTTATTATATCATAATATCAAAATCAGGAACAAGACAAACATATTCGCTTTTACCACTTTCATTGAAAACTGTAGTAGAGGTTCTAGTAAAGACATTTAGTCAAGAAAAAGAAATAAAAGGCATCCAGATTGGAAAGTAAGAAGTACAACTATCTCTGTTCACAGATGATATGATGCTGTGTACAGAAAGTCCTAAGAAATCCACTAGAAAACTACTAGAACTAATAAGTTAGTTCAGCAAGGTTGTAGGATATGAGGTCAATATATAAAAATCAATATTATTTCTACACACTAACAATGAACAATCCAGAAATGAAAATAAGAATACAATTCCATTCATAATAGCATCAAAATAATTAAATATGTAGGAATAAATTTAGCAAAATAAGTGCAAAACTTATACTTTGAAATCCATAAACATTTTTGAAAGAAACTGAAGAAGATACAAATAAATGGAAAAAGGTTCACATCATGGATTCGAAGACAATAGTGTTATAATGGCAATATTCCCCAAATTGATCTTCCAACTTCTAACACAATCTGCATAATAATCCCAGCTGACATTTTTGTAGAAACTGACAAACCAATTTTAAAAATTCATATGGAATTACATGGGGTCCAGAATAGACAAAAGAATCTTGAACAAGTAGGAGCTCTCACATGACCCAGTTTCACAACTTACTACCAAGCAGTGTTAACGCTGGCAAAAGGACAGACATACACATGAATGGAATCGAAATGGGAGTTCAGAATAAAATCATGCATCTATGGTCAACTGATTTTCAACAAGGATGCCAAGACCGTTTAATTTGAGTACTTTCAAAAGAGAGTGCTGGATTTACTAGACAGCTACACACAAAAGAATCAGGCTAGACCCTTTCCTCACACCATATGCAAAAACTAACTCAAAATAAAGACTTCAATATAAGAGCTAAAACTACAAAGCCATTAGAAGAAACCAAAGAGTAAACCTCATGACCTTGGATTTGGCAAAGATTCTTGGAATATGACATCAAAAGCATAAGCAACAAAAGGAAAAATAAAGTGGACTTCATTAAAATTAGAAACATTTGTGCTTCAAGGGATACCATTGAGAAAATGAAAAGACAAACCACAGGATGTGAAAAATTATTTGCAAATCATATACCCGATAAGGAACTTGTATGCCAAATATACAATGGACTTTTACAACTCAATAGTAAAATGACAAATAGCTCAATTTAAAAATTGGCAAAAGATTTGAATAGGCATTTCTCCAAGGAAGATGTACAAATGGCCAAAAAGCACTTGAAAAGTTGCTCAACAACATTACTCATCCGGAAAATGCAAATGGAAACCACAGTGAAATACCATTTTGCATCCACTGGGAAGTTAGAATCAAGTGCCAAATATAACAAGCATTGGCAAGGATGTGGAAGAATCAGAACCTTCATACACTACTGGTAAGAATGTAAAATTGTGCAGACACTTTGGAAAAGAGCCTAGCATTTTCTCAAACATTTAAACATAGTTATATCACACAGCAAGTCCACTCCTTGTATATGCTCCAAAGAATTGAAAACAGGTATTCAAATAGCTGAACACAGATGTTCATGCAGCACTGTTCACAACAGCCAAAAGGCAGAAACAGCTCAAATGTCCATCAACTGATGAATGGACAAATAAAATATGATATATCCATACAATGAAACATCATTCAACCATAATAAGTAATGAACTACTGATACATGCTATAACATGTAGGAATCTTGAACACATTATGCTAAGTAAGAGAAGTCAGTCAAAAATATTACATATTTTCATTCATATGAAATATCCAGAATTGGAAAGTCCATCGAGATAGAATGTTGATTAGTGGTTGCCTTGGGCTGGAGAGCAGATGGAGGGTGAAAGCAATAATAGCTAAAGCACAGGGGGTTTTTCTGAGGTGATTAAAATGTCCTAAAATTGACTGTTATGATGATCTCATGTATCTGTGAATGTACTAAAAATCATTGAATTGTACACTTTAAATGAGTGAGTTGTGTGGTATATGAATGACATCTTAATAAAGCTGCTTTTTAAAAAGCAGTGCTCTATTTTTTAAAAAGTTATTGGTTTCAAACACAAAGCAAAATATATATCTACAAAAGGAATGCTATGTTTCTTTCATTAAATTTAATATTACTAACAATTTCATTACCCTGGAGAGAAATCTGCAGGTCAAATTATCTCATTTCAAAATAATTCCCCAGTAAGCACAATGATTCTTTAGAAATTGGAACTAACTATAAATTAAACAATTTCAAAAACAAAACTATAAAAAGCATTTACATTCTGTTCACTGCACAGATATTGCATTTAATGTGGCATGTGGGCACATTTAAGTGAGTTTGATATAATGCGAGGCAGGATTTCCAAAAGTAAGTGTTAGGAACTAACAAAGTCTTAAAATGTCTCTACTTTTACCATGCTGTTCCCTACAGGCACATGCTCATACCCTGTTTGCCAGTAAAAGAGCCTCACTGATTTCAATGCTATTCCTCTTAACTCACGTTTTGGTTTCCAGGGACTTTTAGCTTTTGCTTTCTCTTCCAGGTTCTGACCACTAATTCTTTATTTGGTATCTTTCATACACTGATGTTTGTACTTTCATATTAAGAACAAGGAAAATGTGAGCAGATAAGCCACTAAGAAATTAGCTCATTTTCATGCAAATATCTTTGTGTCAAGAAAAAATGAATTAAAGGACCATTCTAAGGATTGCTGAAGTGCAATTAGGTATGGTATAGGAAATTATTCTTCCTCGAGGTAAAATTGTAGCTGTTTCAATATTTTTAATTTGGCCAATCACAAAGATAGAAAGCTAAGAGAGATAAGGGATCTAAACCCCTTATCTTTCATTTACTTTGTTGTGCGATCTTGAACAAGTTGCCTAACTATTTGAACGTGAGTTCCCTTATCTGTAAAAACATGGAAGAATAAATTTACCTGTCTCTTAATAAGGAAAACCAAGAATATGCCTAACAATAGTAAGTAATCAAAAAACTTTTCTACATTGAAATTCTGAAATCTCAATGTAAACTGACAACGTCAGTGATGGCACCATTGAACCATTCAAGAAATGTTGCTTGCTCCCTAGTAACTAGGCAGATTTATTCTCTGTTCTAAATACCAGAGGCAGACCACACACTACTGGTAGTCTACATGTATACCCTCTCTACTCCCTCTCACTCTCCAACCCTGTATGATACCTAATGGAATAGTTCCAATAGAGCTCCCTGTGCAAATTGAGAAGAAGAAAATTGAGAACAGGACAATCGCTGGAGTACATCTGACAATAAATAAGCAACAGTTGCTCAACTTTGCTCATAGTAAAAGAATATCTCTGGTCATTCCTTGCTTTTTGGTGTACTGTTTAACCTTCAAACTGCATTATGTGACACAAATATTTTTAAAAATTAAAGATACGCTAGAAATTCATTACTGGATTATAGGCACCCCATCCCTACTGAATTAATTCATGAATAAGCAAAGCAGAAAAAAAAAAAACTAAACAAAAGGAGCAAATGAAAGACCAAGTTATCCTCAGCTGACAACTAAAGAAAATGCAACTTAACTGAGGTCAGAAAAACATGTTAATGAAATTGTTGAGAGATGTCTTCTAAATGTTTAATTTGCCAAATGTGGTTTTGGTTCTCTCTCAATTTACATTTCTTTTTATTCCTCATTTTCTTTCACACATCAACTCTATGAAACTGCACTGTACCTATAATGGAATGGCACACACCTAGTGACAAAAATTTTCTAATGGGGCATGGTAAAGAAGATAGGTTTTGATTCTTTATGCACCTACCGTGTACCCTTGAAAAGTTAAGTTTTAAAGAGCTAGCGTCAGAGAGAGCTGGGGCTTGATTTAGTCAAGTCACTTTCTAACGCAGTCTGGAAATAAACCATGTGCTTGTTTGCTTTTTTGTTTTTATTTTCCCTTCTGCAGCTAAATACTGTATACTTCCTACTAGAGGAGAAATAAATCAGATAAAGATTTGAAGATGTCTTTATGGTCAAAATTAGTTGTGAAATGATCTGTAGCATATCTTAAATCAATACATCAGAATCTATAAATAGCTCTTAAACCTAGAATGTATTATCTTAACCATGTTTAAGTGTACAGTTTGGTAGTATTAAGTATGTTCTTATTGTTGCAGAAAAAATTGCCAGAGCTTTTTCATCTTGCAAATCTGAAAACTCTGTACTTATTAAATAATGTGGCTTTTCCTCTTCCCTTAATCCCTGGTAACCAACATTGTACTATTTATATGAATTTTACTGCTTTAAATATCTCACATAAGTGGACTCTTATTGTGACTTGGTTACTTCACTTAACATGATATTTCCAAAATTCATCCATGATGTAGCATATGATAAGTTTCTTTCTTTGTAAGGCAAAATATTCTATTGTATGCATATGCTACATTTTGGTTATGCCTTCATCTGTTGATGGACATTTGGGTTACTTCACCTCTATGCTATTATGAATGATGCTGCTATTAACATGGGTTTGCAAGTATTTCTTTAAGACCCTGCCTTCAATTCTTTCCTATATGTGCTGAGAAGTAGGATTCCTAGATCACATGGTAGTTCAATTTTTGAGGAACCTCCATACTGTTTCCTATAGGGTTTGCACCATTTTATAATCCTACCAGTAGTGCACAAGGGTTCATATTTATCCACATGCTCTCCAACATATGTTATTTTCTGGGATCTTTTTTATGATAGCCATCCTAATAGGTATGAGGAATTATTTCATTGTGGTTTTGATTTATATTTCTCAGATGATTAGTGATAATTGAGCATCTTTTCATATGAATGTTGGCCATTTGTATTTCTTCTTTGAAGAAATATCTGCTCAAGATCTTTGCCCAATTTTTAATCAGATTATTTGATTTTTGTTGTTATTGAGTTGTAGGAGTTCTTTATATATTCTGGATATTAACCTCTTAACAGTCATAAAACTTGCAAATATTTTCTCCCATTTTGCCAGTTGCCTTTTTACTCAGTTGATTGTGTGCTTTGATGCACAAAAGTTTTTAAGTTTCATACAGTGCTATTTGCCTAGTTTTCTTTTGTTGTCTGTGCTTTGTAGGGGACATATCCAAGAAATCATTGCCAAGTCCAGTGTTATGTTACAAAGCTTTTTCTCTACATTATCTTATAAGAGTTTTATAGTTTGGGATTTTACATTTAGGTCTGTAGTCCATTTTCCATTAACTTTTGTATATAATGTAAAAGAGGAGTCCAACTTCATTATTTTGCACGTAGATACCCAGTTTTCCCAACACTATTTGTTGAAGAAACTGTCCTTTTCCCACTGAGTAGTCTAGGCACCCTTGTTGAAGATCATCAACTATATAACCAGGGTTTATTTCTGGGTTCTGTATTCTATTCCATTGATCTATTTGCCAATACCACACTTGGTTTTTGTGTGCTTGTTTGTTTGTTTGTTAGAGACAAGGTCTCTGTCACCCAGGCTGTCACTAGTGGCATGATTATGGCTCAGTACAGCCTCGAATTACTGGGCTCCAGTGATCCTCCTGCCTCAGCCTCCCAAAATGCTAGGATTACAGATGTGAGCCGCTGAGTCCAGCCCAAAATAATTCAAAATTTAAAGCTAAATCTAAAAAGTTAAAAAGTATCTCTTAATGGGGGAACATGCTATTAACATTTTTTCTGAAGTAATTCTTTATTATTCCTAATTATTCTTTACATCACAAAATATTTACCATCCCTGGCCTTAGGAACTAAATGCTGGTGACAGCAGCCCCCAACACAAGCAGTGTTTCTTCCCATAGTGAATAGTACAAAGCTTCGTTTAGAACTGCTGCTAGACAGTTCAGCAGCATGCTACAGGTCAAGGTTAATCTCCACATTCAGAAGGCTAACAATGTTTCTGGTCTCTTCAGTTTGTTCAACTGTTCCTCCTTCAATGGCCTTTGTTCTCAGGTTGACCCCAGAGTAACAATGGCTGCAGAAATTCTAGACTTCACATTTCTACCATATTGTCCACAAGAAAATAGCATCTCTGCCCCAAGGTTTCCATCCAAATCCCAAGATTTGTTGTGATTGGACTCGTTTGGTCACATTCCATGACTAAAACAAGTATCCAGAGGGATGCAATGCTTTTATTGGTCTAGTCTTGATCATAGGCCCTCTGGTAGAGTGATGGATTGAGTTAGTGTCCCCAGATAAAGGTGCAATCCCCAAATAAAAATTAACGACTATTGTGAAGGGGACAAGTTGGTAAGTAGACATTGAAAATATAACTAACAAATTCATATTGTAAAAGTGCTACTCAAAATGCCAGTTCATGAATTATTTTTTACCAATCAACAATAAGATTAAAACAAAAAACTTGCACCAGGGTAAGTCAACTATGTGAATGAATAGACTACTTAATTTAGTCAATATTTATTTTATAATAAAACTACCTCCAATGAAATTGGCCTCATATGCCTCCTGATATGATCCACTGAGAAAACAATTAATCACTTTTGTGGTATTCCTGAAAAAATGCATACATAACATGAATCTAATCATGACAAAACACCAGACAAATTTAAGTTAAAAGGCATTCTACAGAATAACCAGTGTGTATTCTCCAAAAATGTCAATGTTATGAAAGACAAAAAGGAAAAGAAACTGAGAAACTACTTTAAATTAAAGGAGGCTTGAGCAAAGCAAGATGGCAGAATAGAAGCTTACACTCTTCACCACCCCACCACCCACATGCTGGAACACTAAATTTTAACAACTATCTGTACACAGAAAAGCACCATTACAATAACCACAAATCAGGTGAGCAATCATAGTACCTGGTTTTAACTCCATATCATGGAGCAACCACAGTATCTGGTTTTAACTTCATATCATGCCCTCATTGAGGTGGGCAGGAGAGAGAGTCTTGAATCATCAATGCCACCCCTCCCCCATCCCCTGATAGCAGCTGTATGGTATGGAGAGAGAATCTGTGTACATTGAGGAGGGAAAGTGCCACAGCTGGGGGAATTTACATTGAACTTACTGCTGCCCTGTCACAGCAGAGAATAAAGCTGTGCTGGGTCAGCCAGTGCCCCCACATGAAAAGAGAAGTGGGACCAGCCCTAGCCAGAGGGAAACTGCCCATCCCAGCAGTCATAACTTGAATTTCTTCGCAAACTTTGCCATTATGCCACCATGGGCTAAAGTGCTCTGGAGTTCTAGATAAACTTGAAGTGCATTCTAGGACACAATGTCTGCAATTCTTAGGGAACTCCTACTGTTAGCCTGGGCTTAGAGCCAGTGAATGAGAGTAGCACATGACCAAGGGAGGTATCAGGTGGCATGGCCAAAGAAGGGCTTATGCTACCCCTCCCCCAACCCCAGGCAGTACAGCTCATAGCAATAAAGTGACTCCTTCCTTCTGCTTAAAGAGAGGAGAGTGAAGAATAAAGACGATTTTGTCTTACATCTTGGACACCAGCTAGGACAGGGGACCAGGCAGAGTTTTGAGGCCTCCATTCCAGCACTGAGCTCCCAGAAAATATTTCTAGACA
The DNA here is from genome assembly GCF_029281585.2 of Gorilla gorilla gorilla. Lineage (NCBI taxonomy): Eukaryota > Metazoa > Chordata > Mammalia > Primates > Hominidae > Gorilla > Gorilla gorilla. Next base: position 82,494,681 of record NC_073235.2, on the reverse strand, counting down.
TACCCTGGGCCATAGAGGAACTTGCTGCTTTCAGAGGAAGGAACCAGTTGTGGCAGGATTTGCCACCTGCTGACTAAAGAGCCCTTAAGCCCTGAATAACCACCTGCGATACCCAGGGAGTGCACTGTGGGCCATGGGCTCTGAGATGTACAAAATCAGGGGAGACCCATGTATTCTCAGCTGTGGTGGCTATGGTGAAAGACTTCTTTTTGAGAAAAGCAGAGGGAAAAGTAGAGGGGACTTTGTCTTGCACCCTAAGTACCAGGTCAGCCACAGTAAAGTAGAGCAACAATCTGGCTCTTGGGGTTGCTAAGTCCAGGCCTTGGCTCTTAGACAGACAGCATTTCTGGACCTGCCCTGGGCCAGAGGGGAGCCCACTTCCCTGAAGGGTGAGTCCAAGGCCTCACAGCATTCATCACAAGCTGACAGAAGAGCCCTTGAGCTTTAAGCAAATGTCTGCACTGGCCTGGCAAAATCTCCTATGGACCAGTGGTGGTGGTGGCCACAGAGTGACAGAGGCTCCTCTGCCTGTGGAAAGGGGAGTAAAAATAAGAAGAATTTTATATTGTGGTTTGAGTGCCAGCTTGGCCGCAGTAGAATAGAACATTACATAAATTGCTAAGGTTTTTTACTCCAATCCCAGACCACATCTCTGGACATGCCAAGGGCTTGGTGGAAGTTGCCACACCGAAGTGAAGGGTTTCGGGTAAGGCCCGGTGCTGTGAGGGTCTCATGTTTGACCCAGCACCGTCCCAGTGGTGGTGACCATAAAGGTGCTTGCATCACTACATTCCCAGTTCAGGTGGTTCAGCACAGAGAGCAAGAATCTGTGTATTTTGGGATAAAAAAAAAGGAAAAAGAACAAGTGTCTCTGCCTGGTAATCCAGAGAATCCTTCCAGATCTTATCCAAGGCCACCAAGGCAGAAATTCTATGAGTCTGTAAAAATCACAGCATTACTTACTGGGCTTGGGGCCCAGGTGCCTTCAAATCCCTGGAAAGCCTTCCCAAAAAGAACAGGCACAAACAAGCCCAAACTGTGAAGACTACAATAAATACATAACTCCTCAATGCCCAGACACCAAAGAGCATCTATAAGTATCAACACCATCCAGGAAAACATGACCTCACCACATAAACTACATAAGGCACCAGGGGCCAATCCTGGAGAAACAGAGATATATGACCTTTCAGACAGATAAAACACAGCTATTTTCACTTGAGTCCAGAAGTTCAAGACCAACTTGGATAACATGGCAAAATCCTATCTCTAAATATAAAAAGATATAAAAATACTCAAAGAAATTCAAGATAACACAGAGAAGGAATTCAGAATTCTATCAAATACATTTAATAAAGAGAATGAAACAATTAAAAAGAGTCAAGCAGTAATGCTAGAGTTGAAAAATGCAATTGACTTGCTGAAGAATGTATCAGAATCTCTAAATAGCAGAACTGATCAAACATAAGAAAGAATTAGTAGTCTGGAAGACAGGCTTTTTGCAAATACATAGTCAGGAGACAAAAGAATAAGGAAAAAAGAAGCATTCCTACAAAATCCAGAAAATATCCTCAAAAGGACAAATCTAAGGGTTTTTGGACATAAAGAGGAAGTAGAGAAAAAGATAGGTGGAAAGTTTATTCAAAGTAATAATAACTGAGAGCATCTCAAACCTAGAGAAAAGACATCAACATTCAAGTACGAGAAGGTTTTGGAACACTAAGCATATTTAACCCAAAAAGACTACCTCAAGGTATTTAATAATCTAACTCCCAAAGCGGGGTAGGGGGATAAAGAAAGGATTCTAAAAGCAGTAAGAGAAAAGAGACAAATAATGTACAGTGGAGTTCCAATATGTCTGGCAACAAACTTTTCAGTGGAAACCTTACAGGCCAAGAGAGAGTGGCATGACATACTTAAAGTGCTGAAAGAGAAGAACTTTTACCCTAGAATAGTATATCAAGTGAAAATATCCTTTAAGCATGGAAGAGAAAAACCTTCCCAAACCAAAAGAAAAAAAAAGCTGAAGGATTTCATCAACACTAGACCATTCTACAAGAAAAGCTGAAGGGAGTTCTTCAATCTGAAAGAAAGGGATGTTAATCAGCAAGAAGAAATTGTCTGAAGGCACAAAACTTACTGGTAACAGTAAGCACACAGTAAAACATGAGTAGTACAACACTGTAAATGTGGTGTAAAAACTTCTCTTGACTTAAAAGACTAAAAGATAAATGAATCAAAAAATAATAACTACAACAACTTTTCAAGACGTAGTGCAATAAGACATAAGGAAAAACAATAATGAAAAAAGTAGGGGGACAAAGTTTAACTGTAGAGTTTTTATTAGTTTTCTTTTTGCATGACTGTTTCTTGTTTATGCTATCAGTGTTAAGTTGTCATAAGTTTAAAATAATGGGTTGTAAGATAGTATTTGCAAGCCTCATGGTAATCTCAAGCCAAAAAACATACAACAAATCCACAAAAAATTAAAAGCAAGAAATTAATGTATACTACCAGATAAAATAACTTTCACTGAAAGGAAGACAGAAAGGAAGGAAAGAAGGAAGAGGAAGAGAAGACCACAAAAAAAAATGAATAAATAAATAAATAAAGTAGCAGGAGTAAGTCCCCACTTGTCAATTAAAATTGAATGTAAATGGTCTAAACTCTCCAAACAAAAGACATAGAGGGGCTGAATGGATGAATAAACAAGACCCAATGATCTGTTTCCTAAAAGAAATACACTTCATGTATAAAAATACATGTAGGCTGAAAATAAAGAAATGGAAAAAGATATTCCATACAGATGGAAGGCAAAAATGAACAGATTCACTATACTTATATTAGCCAAAACAGATTTCAAGACAAAAACTGTAAGGAGAGACAAAGAAGGCCATTATATAATGATAAAGGTATCAATTCAGCAAGAGTATATAACAATTGTAAATATATATGCACCCTAATCTGGGCTACCCAGATATATAAAACAAATATTATTAGAGCTAAAGAGAGAGACAGACCCCAATATGATAATAACTGGAAACTTCAACTCTCCACTTTCTGCATTAGGCAGATCCCCTAGACAGAAAATCAACAAAGAAACATCAGCCTTAATCTGCACTCTAGAACAAATGGACCTAATAGATAGTTACAGAACATTTCATCCAATGGCTACGGAACACACATTTTTTTTCCTCAGCACATGAATCATTCCCAAGGATAGACCATATGATAGGCCCCAAAACAAGCCTTAAAACATTCAAAAAATTTGAAATAATATCAAGCATGTTCTGTAACCACAATAGAATAAAGCTACAAATCAACAACAAGAAGAATTTTGGAAACTATACAAACACATAGAAATTAAATAATATGTTCCAGAATAACCAGTTGATTAATAAAAAAGTTAAGAAGAAAACTGAAAAACTTCTTGAAATCAATGATAATGGAAATATCACATATCAAAACCTGTGAGATACAGTGAAAACAATACTGACAGAAATTTGTAGTTATAATCTCCAACAGTAAAAAAAATGAAGAAAAACTTCAACTAAATAAAGATCCATGTTAAAGAATGAGAAAACAAGAGGAAACCAAACCCAAAATTAGTAGAAGAAATACTAAAGATTAGAGCAGGAATAAGTAAATTTAAAATGAAGAAAAAATACAAAACATCAATAAAACATACATTGGTTTTTTTGAAAAGATAAACAAAACTGACAAATCTTTAACCAGAATAACAAAGAAGAAATAACCAGAGTAACTAAGAAAGAAGACCCAAATAAATAAAGTCAGAGATGAAAAAGGAAACATTATGACTGATACTGCAAAAATTTAAAGGATCATTAGTGGCTACTATGAGCAACTATATGCAAATAAATTAAAAAATCTAGAAGAAATTGATAAGTTCTTAGACACATACAACCTACCAAGATTGAACCATGAAGAAATCCAAAACCTAGGCAGACGAGTAATGAAATTAAAGCCGTAATAAAAATTCTCCCAGTAAAGAAGAGCCTGGGACCCTACACCTTCACTGCTGAAGTCTACCAAACATTTAAAGAAGAACTAACACCAATCCTACTTAAACCGTTTTAAAAAATGGAGGAGGAAGGAATACTTCCAAATTCATTCTATGAGGCCATATTACCCTGGTAGCAAAACCAGAAAAAAGCACATAAAAAGAAGAAAGAAGAAAGAAAAAAAGAAAGGAGGGAAGGAAGGAAGGAAGGAAGGAAGGAAGGAAGGAAGGAAGGAAGGAAAGAAGGAAACTACAGGCTAATATCTCTGATGAATATTGATGCAAATATTTTCAACAAAATACTAGCAAACTAGCAAACCAAATTCAACAATGCATTAGAAATATCATTTATCATGACCAAGTGGGACTTATTTCAGCAATGCAAGGATGGTTCAGCATACCCAAATAAATAGATGTGATACATTATATCAACAGAATTAAGGACAAAAACCATATGATCATTTCAATTGATGCTAAAAAAAAAAGTGTTTGATAAAGTTTAGCATCCCTTCATAATAAAAATCCTCAAAAAAAAACTGGGTATAGAAACAACATACCTCAACTTAATAAAAGCCATATATGACAGACCCACAGCTAGTATTGTACTGAATGGGGAAAAACTGAAAGCTCTTCCTCCTAGATCTGGAACATGACAAGGATGCCCACTTCAACCACTGTTATTCTATGAAGTACTGGAAATCTTAGCTAGAGCAATCAGACAAGAGAAAGAAATAAAGGGTATCCAAATTGGAAAATAAGAAGCCAAATTATCCTTGTTTGCAGTTGATAAGATCGGATTCAAAAGCAACAACAAAAAATAGTAGCATTTCTATATGCCAATGAACAATATGAAAAAAATCTGAAAAGTAATCCCATTTACAGTAGCCACAAATAAAATTAAGTACCTAGAAATCAGCTTAACTGAAAAAGTGAAAGATCTCTACAATGAAACCTATAAAACACTGATCAAAGAACTTGGAGAGGATACCAAAAAATGGAAAGATATTCCATGTTCCTGGATGGGAAGAATTAATATTGCTAAAATGTCCATACTACCCAAAGCAATCTACAGATTAAATGCAATCCCTATCAAAATACCAACAACATTCTTCAGATAAAAAGAAAAACCAATCCTAAAATTTATACAGAGTCACGAAAGACCCAGAATAGCCAAAGCTATCCTAAGGATAAAGAACAAAACTGGAGGAATCACATTACCTGACCTCGAAGTACACTGCAAAGGTATAGTAACTAAAACAGTGTGGTACAGGCATAAAAATGGACATGCAGACCAATGGAATAGCACAGAGAACCAAGAAACAAATCCACACACCTACAGTAAACTCATTTTTAATAAAGGTGCTAAGAACCTACATTAGAAAAAAGACAGTGTCATCAACAAATGATGCTGGGAAAACTGGATATTCATATGCAGAAGAATGAATCGTGATCCCTATCTCTCGCCCTATACAAAAACCAAATCAAAATTGATTAAAAACTTAAATCTAAGACTTCAAACTATGAAACTACCACATGAAAACTTTGGGGAAACTCTCCAGGACATTGATCTGGGTAAAAATTTTCTGAGAAATATCCCATAAGTGTAGGAACCAAAGGTGAAATGGACAAATGGGATGACATCCAGTTAAAAAGCTTCTGTGCCACAAAGGAAACAATCACCAAATTAAGAGACAACCCAGAGAATGGGAGAAAATATTTGCAAACTACACATTTGACAAGGGATTAATAACCAGCTCCTTATATATTATAAGGAGCTCAAACAACTCTATAGGAAAAACTCTAAAAATCCTATTTTAAAATGGGCAAAAAATCTGAATAGACATTTCTCAAAAGAAGACATACAACTGGCAAACAGGCATATGAAAAAGTCCTTGTCATTGATCATCAGAGAAATGCAAATCAAAACTACAAAAAGATACCACTTCATTCCAGTTAAAATGGCTTTTATTCAAAAGTCAGGCAATAACAAATGGTGGCGAGGACGTGGAAAAAAGGGAATCCTCATACGCTGTTGGTAGGAATGTAAATTAGTACAGCCACTATGGAGAACAGTTTGAAGATTCCTTGAAAAACTAAAAATAGAACAATCATGTGATTCAACAATCCCACTGCTAGGTGTATATAACCGAAAGAAAGGAAATCAATATAGAGAAGAGTGATCTGTACTCCCATGTTTATTGCCGCATTGTTCATAATAGTCAACATTTGGAAGCAATCTAAGTGTCCATGAACAGATGAATGAATAAAGAAAATGTACTTATATACAATGGAGTACTATTCTGCCATAAAAAAGAGAATGATACTCTGTCATTTGCAACAACATGGATGGAACTGGAGGTCATTATGTTAAGTGAAATAAGCCAGGTAGACAGAAAGACAAACACTGCATGTACTCACTTATTTGTGGGATATGCAAATCAAAACAATTGAACTCATGAAGATACAGAATAGAAAGCTGGTTACCAGAGGCTGGGAAGGGTAAGGAGGGAGGTGATGATGGGGATGGTTAATGGGTACAAAAAAATTAGAAAGAATGAATAAGATGTAGTATTTGACAGCACAAGAGAATTATTATTGACTGTAGTCAATTAATATTAAATTACTATTATATATTAAATACATTAAATTATTACTGACTATAGTCAATAATAATCATTTCCTCTCAAATGATTCAGATGTGTGTGTGTCCACACATGCACACACAAGTGCACATAGAGGCACAGAGAGAGAGAGAGAGAAGGGAAAGCAAATGTGATAAAACAAGCTTCTTTAAAAGCATGTGAGAATTTGTTGTATTAGTCTTGTAATTCTTCCGTAAACCTGAAAACATTTATTTAAAATTAGAATAAAATATAATTTCAGAATCCATAAAAAGCAGCAATAATGGATAAGTTCCTATTAAAATAGTCAATCGATGTGTTTAAAATGCATGTTATTACTTTAGCTATTCCCTCAAAGTCTTATTCTTATTTTTGGAACAAATAATTTGATATATGTTATAATTGTGTACATGTATGAAGAAAATCAACTATTTGGAATATACGAGCTCTTTTCTTAATAGGAAGCCAGAAAAACAGATGTATAAGTGCAATCCTAGAATGTGGATACTGAAAATTTTGCACTCATTTCATGAAATCTGGGTCTGTAAATGCCTTTTATAATTTTCATTCAATAATACAACTTGAACAGATATATATTTGGGGCATCATAACATTTCTTCATAGAAGTCTTATGAACTGATTTCACTGCTTTCCATTATTTAGGCCCATAGAGAAGAGGCAGCTTTGATTCTTGTTCTTTGTAGGTTACCTGATATTTCTATTCTGTACCTGTAGGATTTTTCTCTTTATCCTATTGTGGTATCCTAGGAAGATATTTGTTCTTTGTCCCCAATTCTTGGACTCTCTGGAGTGAAGAGTGTGTCTTTTGTATGCTAAGGACATGACTTGAAGGGAAGGCACCAGATGGCTTCAAGATTTGGCTGGTCTCCAGTAAGACCAAGCCTGGGTTAGAAATGGAATTTTCAGTTCCATCTGAAACCTGCAAGGAGAGGACATGGACTGGATATTGGGTTAATAGCCAATGGCTAATGATTTGATTAATCATGCCAATGTAATGAAGCCTCTATAAAAAACCCCTAAATGATGAGGGGATGCATACACAATTTTGTCACAGTGAGTGTACACAATGTGTAGGTACTCCCAGTGATACTAAAAGTAATATCCTAGAGGGGTGTTATTCTTAATGTCACAGTGAGTGTACACCATGTATGTACACACCCTGTGATATTATTTGTAATATCCTGGTGAGATGTTACATTTAATGTCATAGTGGGTGTACACCCTGTGATATTATTTGTAATATCCTAGGTGGATGTTACCCCTAATGTCGTAGTGGGTGTACACTATGTGTATACAGTCTGTGATATTTTTTGTAATATCCTAGGGGGATATTACTCCTAATGTCACAGTTGGTGTACACCATGTGTGTTCACCCTGTGGCATTATTTGTAAAATCCTACGGGGATGTTATGCCTCATTTCACAGTAAGTGTACACCATGTGTGTACACCCTGTGATTTTATTTGTATAATTATAGGGGGATGTTCTTCTAATGTCACCATGGGTGTACACCATATGTGTAAACCCTGTGATAATATTCGTAATATTTTAGGGAGATTTAACTACTAATATCACAGTGGTTGTACAACCTGTGTGTATAACCTGTGATATTATTCATAATATCCTGGGGATGTATTACTTCTAATATCACAGTGAGTGTACACCCTGTGATATTATTCATAATATCCTAGAGAGATATTACTCCTAATATCACGGTGCATGTATAACCTGTGATATTAGCAGTAATATCCTAGGGGGATATTATGCCTAATGTCACAGTGTGTGTACGCCCTGTGATATTATTCATAATATCATTGGGGAATATTACTCCTAATGTCACAAGTGATGTATAACCTGTGCTATTATTCATTATATTCTAGGGTGCTGTTACTCCTAATGTCACAGGGGGTATACAACCTGTGATATTGATCATAATTTCTTAGGGAGATGTTACTTTTAATTTCACAGGGAGTGTACATGCTGTGATATTATTCATAATATCCTAGCAGGTTGTTACTCCTAATGTCACAGGGGGTGTACACTCTGTAATATTATTTATAATATTTTAGAGGATTGTTACTCCTAATGTCACAGGGTGTGTACACCCCGCGATATTATTCGTAATATCCTAGGGGGATGTTACTCCCAATGTCACAGGGAGTGTACATTCTGTGATATTATTCTTTATATCCTAGATGGATGTTACTCCTAATATCACAGAAGCTGTACACCCTGTGATATTACTGGTAATATCCTAGAGGGATGTTGTTCCTAACATCACAATGGGTGTACATCCTGTGATATTATTCATAATATCCAAGGGTGATGTTACTCCTAATGTCACAAAGAATGTACCTCCTGTAATATTATTTATAATATCCTAAGGTGATATTACTTATAATGTCACAGGTGGTGTACACATGGTAATATTATTTGTTATTTTCTAGAAGTTTGTTACTTTTAATGTCACAGAGGGTGTACACACTGTGATATTATTCATAATATCCTAGGTAGTTACTACTTCTAATATCACAGTGGGTGTACACCCTGTGATATTTTTCATAATATTCTAGGGAGATATTACTTCTAATATCTCCGTGTGTGTACACCATGTGTGTACACCCTGTGATGATATTCATAACATCCAAGGGAGAAATTACTCCTAATATCACAGTTGGTGTACACCCTGTGATATTACTTGTAATATTCTAGGAAGATATTACTCCTAATATCACAATGGGTGTACGCACTGTGATATTATTTGTAATATCCTAGGGGAATGTTACTACTAATGTCACATGGGTGTAAACCCTGTTATATTATTCATAGTATCCTACTTGGATGTTACTCCTAATGTCACAGGGTGTGTACTCCCTGTGATATTATTCATAGTATATTACAGGGATGTTACTCCTAATGTCACAGGGAGTGTACACCTTGTGATATTATTCGTAACATCCTAAAAAGGTATTACTCCTCATGTCACAGGGGGTGTATACACTGTGATATTATTCCTAATACCCTATGGAGATATTACTCCAAATGTCAAACAATGTGTACACCCTGAGATATTATTCATAATATTTGGGGGGATGTTACTCTTAATGTCAAAGGGGGTGTACATACTGTGATATTATTCATAATATCCTAAGGGAATGTTACTAGTAATGTCATAGGAGCTGTACACCCTGTGATATTATTCATACTATTATAGGGGGATGTTACTACTAGTGTCACTGTGAGTGTACAACCTATGATATTATTCCTAGTATCCTAGGGGGATGTTACTCCTAATTTCACAGTAAGTGTACACCATGTGTATACACCCTGTGATATTACTCATAATTATAGGGGGATGTTACCTCTAATGTCACAGTGGATGTACACCATATGTGTACACCCTGTGATAATATTCGTAATATTGTTTTTATTATACAGGGGGGAGAGGATGATATTACTTTCAATATCACAGAAGGTGTATATCCCCTTGTGATATTGTTTGTAATATCCATGAAGGGAGATAATATTACTCCCAAAAGAGTAAATACCCTGTGTGTACACCCCCCTGTGATATGGTTTGTAATATCTGGTGGGGGAGAGAGTGATATTACTCACCATATCGCGGGGGGTGTACACCCTCCTGTGATATGGTTTGTAACATCCAGTGGGGGGAGAGGGTGATATTACTCCACATATCACGGGGTGTGTACACCCTCCTGTGATATGGTTTGTAATATCCAGTGGGGGGAGAGGGTGATTTTATTTCCCATATCACGGGGAGTGTACACGCCTCCCGTGATGTAGTTCGTAATATCCAGATGGGGAGAGGGTGATATTACTCCCCATATCACAGGGGGTGTACACCCCACTGTGATATGGTTCATAGTATCCAGGGGATGAGAGAGTGGCCTCAAGGGATCCACTTGCCTTGGCCTCCCAAAGTGCTGGGATTACAGGCATGAGTCACTGTGCCCACCTACATTATTTTTTGTTGTTGCACTGTTATTTTTGTTTTTTTAAGAATATTTTTTATCTGCAGTTGGTTGAATCCACAGATACAGAACGAGTGACTATAGAAGGGTGACTATATTCATGCCCTTGGGTTATTCCCTACCCCTGAACATTGGCTGACCCTGGTGACTTGATTCTAACAAATGTAATATGGCAAAAATAATGGGATGTCACTTTCGAGACTAGGCTATGCCCTTTCTCACTTGTTCACCCTGATGGAAGTCAGCTGCTATGTTGTGAGCTGTCCTAGGGTGAGGTCCACATCAGTGGCATGGAGCCAATGTCCCTGGGCAACAGCCAGCAAGAACCTGAGCCCTGCCAACAACCACATGAGTGAACTTGAAAGCTATCTTAGTTTGGGCTGATAAAACAAAAATTACTTAAACTGGGTGGTTTATAAACAACAATATGTATTTTGCGCAGTTCTGGAAGCTGGGGAATATAATATCAAGGCACCAGCTGATTTGGTGGCTTATGAGTGTCCGTTCCTCATAGAGGGCACCTTCTTGCTGCATCCTCACATGGTGGAAGAGGCAAACAAGCTGCCTTGGGCCTCTCTTAGAGGGGCACTAATTCCATTCTCGAGGGCTTGGCCCTCATGACCTAATCACCTCTCAAAAGACCCCACCTCCTAATACCATCACCTTGGGGGTTAGCATGTCATCATGTGAATTTTATGATGACACAAGCATATGGACTACAGCAGATGCCATCCCCTCCCAGTTGAACATTGAGGTGGCTAAAGCCCTGGCCCACACCTTAACTGCAGCCTTGTGAGAGGCCAAGGGTGGGCCAGAGGACCCGGCTAAGCTATACCTGGATTTTCACTCTACAGGAACTGTGAGATAATAAATGTTGTTTTAATGTGTTGTGCAGCAACCAATAACTAATACAGTTGACAAATTTAAACTTAGATAACCTGGCATTGAACACCATGTTACAGCCACCATGTGCCACTGGGAATCGGTCCCCTTGGCTTCCCTCACAGAGACCAACATTTACAGCCAGGCCTAGTGTGCTGCCTCTGCTTCCCAGGGGCCCAGGTGGTGCCGGGAGTCTAGCACACAGCATATAACACAATCAACTCTAAGGTACTAAACAAAGATTCCTGTCTTCTTGCTTGCACCACAAGATCATTATTGATCATTCCTGTTGGATTGTGACTCAGAAATGTCAATTCTTCCTACCATTTCATTTGTTTTCATTCTCCACTTTCTTCTTCTTCATTGCTTCCACACTCCGTTTTGCTCTTTTCTACCCTTAAATCTATTTTCATCTCCATTTCTACCTTCTCTCTCCTGTGAACTGTTTTCTCCTGCTTGTGCTTTCACTTACAGAAGAAGGCACTATTTACTTTCTGGAAATATTAACATTGGTCTGAGAAGGACTGTTTTTTTGGAAACAGCATCAGGAAGAAAAGCACAGGTCAGGGGTGGGCTAGGGGTGAGGCAAGAGAACCTTCTTAGTGGGTTTTTTGTTGTTGCTTTTGTTCCCACCCACCTCTCATATCAAAACATCCCCTATGGCAGTTAAAAGCTGTTGGCTACCCCAATTAAAGTGTTTTTGTAGAAACTGTCAGAAATAGTTCCAAGAGCACTTTTAAGTTATTACATGTGGGTTGCATAAGCACTGGAGACTCATTAAAACATTCAACATATGATATGAATTAAGTGACAAATCAGTGAGTCAAAGTTTTAGCTTTTCAGTGTGACTAACGCGATCCTCTGAAATTTAGGTGCCATGCAAAAAAACATATCTTAAAAAAAAAATTGAAGAGTATGTTTTGTTCCCTCTAGGAATCTATACTCCCAGCTTTAAAAAATATGGATATAATTGCATTTGGATTAATCGTGCTTTTAAATATATCTGTAAATAACAGAACCAGCCATATTACAAATTGGATCTGGGACACAAAGGTAATTCTTTATTTCGTTTAAACAATTCTATCTTCCTTAAGAGCTCCACCCACTGGGTTGTGCAAAGGGGAGGAAAAGAAATCTATTAACCCATTTCCCTAAATCCAATGGACTGTAAGATTTAACAGCACCTTTCCATATTCCTTATGATAACCTAAGGGGCATACTGGGTGGGACATTTCTTCCTAGAGCTGCACAGACATTTAGCACCCATACTTTCTCCCTTACCCTACTTCCTTCCCCTACAAAATGGCAGCAGCTGCCTCTCCTGGCATGGGGGCAACCTTAACTGACCTTATACATTTCCAAACACCCCCTTGAGGGTAAGTACTGCCTTCCCCACTAAACAGCAACAACAAAAACTCTAACTGATGCTGAGGTATTTCAGTAAAGCTTCTAGCGTGTCCAATCCATCCTTTCCTGCCTCCTCTCCAAAGTAGTATCTGAACTTTACAGGAAAAGGGATTAGTGAGAGTTCTTTGATGAGTTCAATGTCCCTGGGTGCCCTGGTCTCCAAGGAAATGGTCATTATTCAGCTTACTGACCTTCCCAGTAATGACAACAGCTGGTGTCATTTATGAGCTGGTCTCCACATATAAAGTCAACTCTTGTTCATATATACTTAAATGAGAATTATTTTCAAATGTAACACTTCAAATACAGTCTTATTGCAAAATTGATTTGTCCAATTATACCCTGGTAAAAATGAAGACATATTCTTATTTATCCTATGCAAAAATTATATTGCTATGAAAAAGTAAAGAGACTTGTAAAAATAATTTTCTCAATTCTTATATGTCAGTGAAAATCAAACCCCAAAACACCAAGAGTCTACTTAATTGAGGATTTAAGATAGCTTCAGAAGAAAAAGAATCTGTTATGTATCTATGAAAAAATAGAACATAAAATTAATGCCAAAAATATTCTGAATAAACCACATTAAAATTTCCCTCATTAGCTTAAGTATGCTGTAATTAATTCTTAGTCCACTGGGCCTTGGATCAAGCAGTTGGATTTGATAAAGCATAACTGTTTCTGAACAGAAAGGGGTTCTGGAAATCCTGACTTTGTCCACTAGCACAGCCTGAAAGTTTTCTAAGCAATCTTATCTTGGAAGATTATACTCAAGACTATTCTTTGAAATATCCATAGTTCAGAGTATCTAGCACAGTCTTTTCTGCAGCGCTCTGAGATTATATTCTCTGGAGAAACAAAGCCTAGCCTGTTGTTTTAGGCAAGCTTCAGACGGAAACAGAAATCTGCTTGAGAATTAGGCTGAATAGCTGTGATCGGTTTATTGTAATACCAATACTATCAGAATGAGTTGGAATAAAATTTTCCATTAGCATTTCATAAGTGTTTAATCAACACTTCCTATAAAGTGAGAACTTAATATGAACAGTGAGGGCAGTGATAACTCTCCAGAGTCTTCCCTTAAAATCTAAAATCTCTGAAATGTTTATATTAACTGAACCTAGGGGAGGCTGAGTATCTCTTCCGATTTGACGGTTCTTCCCATGCAACTCTTATAATAGTGTTGAGCTAGTTTAAAAATGTGGAGCATACCAAACATATCTAATTACTTCTAGTATCTCCCTATGCTAATACCTATTGTGTCAGGCATAGAAATGCACCCTTCCGATGTTCAGACTTGTGGCCTCCAGCTGTTAACTCCTTCAGATCTGCCTCAGGGCCAGGGTCATACTCTTCTTGGGGTCACCCCAGCCAAAGACCAAGCAAGAATGTGGTATAATGATGTGTTAGTCTGTTTTATATCACTATGAAGGAATACCTGAAACCGGATAATTTATAAAGAAAAGAAGTTTATTTGGCTCACAGTTCTGCAGGCTGTATAAGCAGGGGACGGGCATCTTCTTGACTTCTTGTGAGGCCTCAGGAAGCTTTTACTCATGGCAGAAAGCAAAGGGAGAGCAGGCAGGTTACATGGCAAGAGAGAAAGCAAAAGAGAGCAGGAGGGGGCACACTCCTTTTTTTTTTTTTTTGAACAACCAGCTGTCACATGAACTAACAGAGCAAGAACTCACTCATTTCTGTGGGCAGGGCACTAAGGCATTCATTTGGGATCTGCTGCCATAACCCAAACACCTCCCATCAGTCCCCAACTCCAACCTTGGTCGGGGAAGGGGGACCACATTTAAACCTGACATTTGGAGGGGACAAACATCCAAACTATATTAAATGGTCTAAAATTTCACCCAATGTAAGACTCTTCTAACAGGCAGTCCTTACTCTGGACCTCTCTGTTGGGCTTTCAAAGACCTGTCAGATTTCATCATGATCTGCTGAGTTTTTCTGCTCAATCTTGCTTTCTGTCTTTTCCTTTCACAGGTATTACTATCTAATACACTTTTGACACCCCTGTTTCTATCTCACTATCTGCTTCTTAGAGGATCCAATTGATACAGTGATTCCAGGAATGATTCAAAAAAAAAAAAAAACAAGTGGTAAGTTGAGACTTTGACACTGGACCCCTCATTATCTGAATGACAAACAAGAGCCCACTGCAGGTGGCATATGGGGCACAATTAGTCCCTGGCACAATATAGTAGCCCAGCTGCTAAAATACTTCACTGGTAAATAGTACTGGAACATAATACCAGATAAATAAGAATTTATTGACATTGGGGCACTCTCTTGGGATATAAGATTAAACTCGCTGGAAAGGATCTGAGGAGGTAGAGCAAATTTGCTGCTAGGGTACCTCTAGACACCTGGAGAAAGTGATGGCCCATGCTGAGGAAAACTGAAATGCCTAAATTGTCATAGCAGACAATGGAGGAAGGCAGTAAGAGGACCAGGAAAGCGGACATGCTGGAGTGGATGTGAGATCAGAAAGCCTACTAGAAAAAATTATTTTCCACAGGAGGCCATGAGGACACATCATTCCCCAAGGTCATCAGGAATTTGCTAGTAAGCGGGGCACCAACATCACCAAGACATCCAGCGCTGGCTCTTCTCAACAGGTCAGTGCTGACTGTAGGAGAGGCTGTCATAGAACTTGGCTCCTTAGTAACAATGAGGATCATGGAGCCCAAGAGCAAGAGAGGTTGAAGTAAAACTTAATCCTCAATGCTGGGGGTGGGTTGGGTCACAATTATCATTGTGCCCAACAATGTCAGAGCAGCAGCTAAAAGAGAATTGTGAAGACAGTTAATAAAACATAGTGTCACTAGGAGCAAAATACATGGGCTTCCAATGAGGATGCTCCTTGATACATGCAATTAAAGGAAAGAATGGATGAACAGGAGGCTGAGGGTGGTCACACCAATAAAAAGTCACAATATCTTGCCCACTTCCTGGATCTGTGCCAGTTGTCAAGCTATCGAGACTTGTCTGGGTCTCAGGAAGAAATATCCTGTGATATCAAGTCAAGTATGACATGTAATGATTCCCCTAGTCCTTCCCCAAAGAGATCCATTTCCACGTACTTGAATGACCGTACATTCGGAAAAGGAGTACCCACACTTCCTGAGAACTATTGCACACAGGATCAGAATTAATACTGATACCTAAAGATCTGAAGAAACATCATGACTCTCCTTTTGGAATGAAAGCATACAGAGGCCATGAGTCATGTCCATGAGTCTGTTCAGAGTCTGCTCACAATGAGTCCACTGGGTTCACAAATCAACCCAGTGGACATTTACCCCATCTTCAGGTGTTTAATTGGGACTGACATATTTCACAGTTGGAGCAACTTCCATGTATTGTTCTTGGCCTATGGAGTAAGAGCTATCATAGTGAGCAAAGCTAAAAAGAAGTCTTTAAAACTGCCTGTCTTGCCCAAGAGACAACATCTAAAACAATACAATGTGCCTAGAAAATGGTGCAGATTAATGATACCCATAAAATATACATAAAAAATAAAATATAAATTTAAAAAAAGATGCAGGGTTGATAGTTTCCATCATATCTCCATTTAATTCAACAGTCTGGCCTTTGCAGAAACTAGATGAACTATAATAGAAGAATGATTGTAGACTACCAAAAATTTAACAAAGTAGCAGCCCCGGTTGCGATTGACATGCCAAGCATAGTATCATTGATAAAGCAGGCTAATATGGCTCCAGGTATATGGTATGCAGCTATCGGTTTGGAGAATTCATTCTTTTCTATCCCAATCAAGCAAGACAATTTAAAATAGTTCATGTCCATATGAAATAAATAGTTCATGTCCATATGAAATATAATATCAATATACATTGAAACTTTTCCCCAGGACTATATTAACTTTCCTACTCACACTTACAGTCCAAAGAGATAGGAATCATCTGGAAATCCTGTAGAATATTATACTGATTCATTATATCAATGACATCATGCTGATCAAACACATTTAGCAAGAGGTTATTAGCCTGCTCAAGGTTTGTGCTCCAGAGAGTGAGAAATGAACCCTTGGAAGAATCATGGAGGGACCTGGTTCTTTATTAAAGACATTAAGGGCCCATTGTTCAAAGGAGTGCTAGTATATCCCCTCCAAAATACAAGACAAATGGCAGCATCTTACCTCCAATATGAAAAAGGACAAAGCACAATGCCTAGGAGGCTGCTTTGGGTTCTATAAGCCACATACTCTACACCTAGAAATATTTTTCTCATCCATAAACCAGGTGACATAAAAAGCTGCCAATTTTGCAGCCTGGCACAGGAAAGGGTTCTACAGCAGGATTGAGCTGTAGTGAAAATAGCCTCGACACTGGGCTATATGATCTGGCAGATCCTATGATGTTAGAGGTGTCACTGGTGGAAAAAGATGTAGTATGGAGTTTATAGAAATCTCAGTGGGAAAATCACAGTTCAGGTGCCTGGGGATCTAGACGAAGGCTGCAAGTCTTTCGAAAAATGGCCCTTATAATGCTACTGGTAAAGAGGAAATGCTTACTGTGGGACACTAAGTGACACAAAACAAAATGTACATTGACTCCAGCCTGGGCGATAGAGCGAGACTCCATCTCAAAAAAAAAAAATTGGCTTGTTGGACACACCAGGTTATAAGTTCTGGGAAGCTGAACTGTAATCCATCGTAAGATAAAAGAATTACATTTGGGATGAAGCACAAAGAAGATCACAATCAATCTATAGGATTAGACAGCATACACTCTGACATCACTGTTAGAGTTGCATCAATACTCCTTCAGCTCATATTGGTGACCATATGGAGCAGAGGTGTGGTCTTGATCAATAAGCTAAAGAAAGAAAAAAAATGGCTGAGCTTAGTTTATGAATGGGTTGCCCAAGTATGTGGATGAAAGCTGACACTGGGCAGCAGCTTATATTACAATCTCATTAAAGAATAGCCTTGAAGACAGTGGAGAGAAACAGTCTTCCTAGTGGGCAAAGCTTTGGATGATGCACCTTGTCATCCACTTTCTGTAGAGGGAGAAGTTGCCCGGGGTTAAAATATAAATATACTTACAGGAAATGACAAACATCCTGGCTGGCTGGTCAGAGGCCTGAAAATAATGAGTTTAGAAGATCACAAATAAAGAGTCCTGAGGGTCTTAGGGGAATGTGGATATACACATTGGTGTGAGCAAAAAGTGTGAAGATATTTTCATCACACATCAATGTCCACAAGAAAGTATAATCTATGGAGTAAGCACTAAAAAAAAAAGTAGAAAAATTACTCAGTTAGTTGATGTCAACCTGTCTTTATTAGTGGCCACCTCAGTGCTGGTAAAATTGACACATGAACAAAATGGCCAGGGTGGCAAAAATGGAATATATGCACAGGTCCATCAGCACAAAGCCCTCTTACCACAGCTGATCTACTTACTTACTGCCTCATCTGAATGCTTAACCTGTGAAACTGGTCCTTAATTTGACACTATATCTTTAGGAGATCAAGTAGACACTTGGTGGTAAGTAGACTACATTGAGATCTTTCCATTCTAGCAGTTCATTTTTATGGGAATATTTATTTGGGGTATGCATTCACATTTTATACTCACCAAGACTCATCCAGCACCAGTATCTGTGGACTTCCACAGTGCTTGATCCACAGGTATGGAATATAATACAACATAACATCCAAGCAGGACTTACTTTATAGCAAAGGTGGTACAAGCCTGTGACCATGGGTTCCACTGGATGTATCACATGCTGCATGCCCAGAAGCTGGTGGCCTAATAGAGCACTGGAATGACCTGCTGAAGATTCAGTTAAAGTATCAGCTAGAAGACAATATTCTGCAAGAATGAGATACTGTCTCTCAGGATGCAGGGTCCCTAGTAAGAACAACACTTGGATCCAGGAAACAAGGGATGAAAACAGGAATGTAACCTAACTCACCATTTTTCCCAATGACCTGCTGTGGGACATAGTATTTCCCATTCCTGCAACTCTGAGCTCTGTGGAATTGGTGGTCCTAATCCTCAAAGGTGATATATTCTTGCTAGGGGACACAGTGTCCCACTGAACTAAGCTCAGCAGGTGCCTGGAAACACAGGACTTCTAGAGTTCAGGGGCTAGTAGGCAAGAAAGGAATCAATGCTTTGTCAGAGGTAGCTAAATCCAAACAGCAGGAGGAGATATGCTTGCTGTTACACAATGGGAGCAAGTAAGAATATATGTGGTACTTAGGCGATCCACTTTAGCATCTCCTGGTAATCCCTTACCTTACAGTGACCATCAACGAAAAAATGCAGCAGCACCTGCCTGAAAAGAAGATCACTACCAGGTGCTCAGACTTCCCAGGAATTAGGATTTTTACACCACCAGTTTGACCACAGAGAGCAGTAGAGCAGTAGCTGACAGCAAGGGAAATTTAGAATGAATAGTGGAGAAGAGAGGCAATGGATTCAGTGTGGCCTCAGGACCCAAAGATGGGGAGTGTAGTTTGTCTCACTAACTTGCCACTTCTAAATTTTTTTTAGGAAGAAATGTGCACTAGAACCCTGGAAAAGTTGTTCCTGAAAGGTGTATGGAGACTGGGTGTATGGAGACTGTGACAGGCACAGAGGGATGCTGCTCAGATATCTCTTCAAGAAAGGACTTGCTTGTAGCCTAGCTGCAAGCAGTGTGGTTAGGTGACAGCCTTCAACTGTTGACATCTTCATGTCCACCTTGGGTTTTTAGTTGAGGCCACACTCTTCTTGGGGTGGCTCTAGCCAGTGACTGAGCAAAACTGGTACAAGGGCCTAGCCATTTCATCCCATTGTAGGCCTCTTCATCTTTATTCTGGAGCTACTATTTCCTCCATTTTCCTTTCACCTTTTTTATTCATAACTCTTTCTCAGTGTCTGCTTCCTGAAGGACCCAACTGACAAATCCATTCTTTTCCAGCTCCATCTAGTTCTCCTCTGCTCAACCCTAACTTTCCTATTTCTGTTGACAGTTGTAGAGGTACTATATTCATCAGGGTTCCCTAGAGGGACAGAACTAATAGGATATAGATATATAGATATATAGATATATATATACACACACACACACACGTATATATATCCTATTTTTTATATATATCCTTATATACATATCCTAATATATATATCTATATATATGGATATATATATATATAAAGGGGAGTTTATTAAGTATTAACTTACACAATCACAAGGTCCCACAATAGGCTGTCTGCAAGCTTGAGGAGCAAGGAGAGCCAGTCTGAGTCTCACAACTGAAGAATTTGGAGTCCAATGTTTGAGGGCAGGAAGCATCCAGCATGGGAGAAAGATATAGGCTGGGAGGCTAGGCCAGTCTTGCCTTTTCATATTTTTCTGCCTGCTTTATATTCGCTGGTAGCTGATTAGATTGTTCCCACCAGATTAAGGGTGAGTCTGTCTTCCCCAGTCCACTGACTCAACTGTTAATCTCCTTTGGGAACACCCTCACAGATACACCCAGGATCAATACTTTGCATCCTTCAATCCAATCAAGTTGACATTCAGAATTAACCATCACCGGTAGTATTGTGGGTTTTTAAATATATGAATACGAATGTTCATCTCCAGATCCATCTCCTGTGCCCTGTATTGGTGCACCAAAATGCACCATCAACAATGGCCAAATATCTTAAATATGAAATAAAATAGATAACACTATTGTATACTAGCAATTATCTTAAATGCATCTTGTGAATCAACTAATTTAATTCTTAAAACTACTGCCTGTTTGGGAGGCCGAGGCGGGTGGATCACGAGGTCAGGAGATCGAGACCATCCTGGCTAACACGGTGAAACCCCGTCTCTACTAAAAATACTAAAAATTAGCCGGGCGTGGTGGCGGGCACCTGTAGTCCCAGCTACTCGGGAGGCTGAGGCAGGAGAATGGCGTGAACCCAGGAGGCGGAGCTTGCAGTGAGCCGAGATCGCGCCACTGCACTCCAGCCTGGGCGACAGAGCGAGACTCCGTCTCCAAAAAAAAAAAAAAAAAAAAAAAAACAAACTACTGCCTGGATGGATACTATTGGTATTTCCATTTAACAGATCAGGAAACGGCCACAGAATGTGAAGTTACTTGCCCCAATCATCCATAAATAATAAAAGGACTCAAGATTCAAAATAAGTAGTCCAACTGCAATGTTTTTATTCTTAATCGTCACACTCTGCCTCCAGAAAGGAGTGGAAGCACAGCACCCTAAAACTGTAATAGAGAAGTGTGTGGAGAAACCAGGCCTGGTTTATGAAAGATTTGATAACATAAAGATATTCTTGCTTTAGGAAGAGAGTTTCCAAAATAGCAAGTAGTTGAACTTTTAGGTTTTGTTACTAGTGAAAAGTGAAGTTTAAAGAAACAGTTTGTTTGATGCTCTAGTTCTGCACGCTGTACAAACTGCTACTTCCTACTCAGGCAGGCAATCTCTTTATTCTCAGGTCATACCAGTTGGTACCTTAACCTAAAAGAGAGGCAACACAGTCTCTATAGAATTAGTTTTTCCTCATTATTTCACTCTACTTATGATCTAATATTCTCCCATTCTCGTGGCCTGGATATCTTGGAATTTATTAGGCACTTAACTCTTGGTCAAACTCTTATAAAGTCTCAGGAAAATCTCTCTCTTAAGATTTTTCAAGAAAAGTGACAACTGACTGCTTTTTTAAAAAAAATTTCCCCAAAATGCAGTGAAATAGTTTTAAAGTAAATTCGGCTAGACCCTGAACACTACTAGGCTGCCAGTGAGCAGCGTGGATGTTAACTCGCCGGCGCGCATCTGTATGAACTACAATTCCCATCGTACACCGCGCCATTTCACGCTAAACTACAATTATGCTTTCCTCATTTCCGTCAGCACAGGCGCTGGATTTCGGACTTTGTAGTTCATGCCAACTTCTCTTTTTTGTCGCCATTTTGGCAAGAAGACAGTGTGCCTGGATCGACTACTTTGACTCTGGTATTATGATATGGTATTTGAAATAAATTAAAGGGATAACGTGTCAAGCCAATTGAGCCTCAAGTTTTTAAGTATTTCACTATTCGCCTTCTTCCTACCGTCGGTGCTCGGGAAGAGGAAGTGACGTACGTCCGGTGTAATGGCGGCGCGGTGGAGCTCTAGGTAATTATCGAACTCCGTGGAGTCCCCGCAGGCAGAGACGCGGAGTGGGGGTGGCGGGTCGCCGGATCGGGTGGGAAGTAAAAGACCCCCAGGAGTGGGTGCGGGCTCACTGATACGGCTGTGAGCGGCATTGGAGTGTGCGTGGGTCTTCTCTCTACGCTCGGGCCCGCAAGAGGGGTGTGAGAGCGGCTAGGTCCAAGCAGGTGGGGAGGGAATGGGCTGCCATGAACTAACTGACTGCCTGAGCGGACCGGCTGACCTTCCTTGTGAAGTTCCTGGAGCTGTCTGAAATCCTGCACCAACGCTGGTGCTGTGTTGTTTCTTGTGCAGTGTGTTTTATACTTAGAGCCTCTGGAGTCCATTGGGGCTTGCCAAAGCCCTTTTCCTAGTGCCCGAGTCCCAGGGCCAGGGGAGTGGGATTAATGAGCTCTGGTTGATTAAAAGTTAGTTGAATTACTTGCACTCTTATGCCTCTTGCCGGCATTATATCCCTTTGACTATTTGTTTTAAATTTCATTAGCGGCTTCTTTTTCATTTATATGCCCTGTAAATACTGATAGTGTCTAGTGTTTAGTCTTGAAGACACTTCGCTTCTCATGTGCCCGCTTCATCTGTCATTCTTGATCCTTCCATAACTTGAACTATCTCCAGTGAGGTAATAACTGCCAAACTTGGGTCTCCAGGCTCCACCTCTCTAACGAGCTCTGGGTCCTACAACACAGCATTATATAACGGAAATATAATAGTTAATTTCACTGAGTTTAACTGCAAAAACCACAGTACCTATTTCCATTTAATCCTAACAATTCTTTTGAGGTAAGTGGAGAAGGCAGGATTTGGAGAAAGGCTATTCTAGATGCAAGAATTAGGTAAGAGTTTCCTTTGCATTTTTAGATGTGCAGAGACTCGAAATAGCAGATAAGCAAGCAAACTTGGTTCTCAGCAGATCAGTTAACCTACCTCTTATCTGTATTTAGACTTACCCTTGTTTTAGGATTGCTTGTGAATTCAGGAGTTAACATAAATTATCATCTTACTATGGAAGGGCAGATTTAAAATTGACATTGAAAGTGTGGTTTTGACCAGGAGAGGAGAAGCATTGTTACAGGCGTTATCAGTAGGTGGAGGAAAGCCACTTGTGTTGGTCCTGGGTGATGGACTAGTAGACCAAAGATTTCAGTTTTATCCAGCTATTATTAGGTCTATCACTTGGAGCAAGTTACCTAAAGTCTCTAGTGTCAGCTTCATCATCTGGAAACATGTAGGTAGTAATACAATACCTGCCTCACTGTATTGTCTTTTTTTGAATATAAAGAAAAATAATGCAGATGAGGCACTGAGCACAGTGTTAGCGTTGTATTATTGTAAATTACTACTATGATACAGTTGATGAGTTCTGTCTGTTCCTCAATTCTTGTTCTCTGGTTCTGAATGTTGCCTTTCCACCTGTAAGTGTCCTTCCAGTTGTTTTTTGTTTTTTGTTTTGTTTTGTTTGAGACGGAGTCTTACTCTGTCGCCCAGGCTGGAGTGCTGTGGCGCTATCTCGGCTCACTGCAAGCTCCGCCTCCCTAGTTCATGCCATTCTCCTGCCTCAGCCTCCCGAGTAGCTGGGACTAAGGTGCCCGCCACCACGCCTGGCTAATTTTTTGTATTTTTAGTAGAGACGGGGTTTCACGGTGTTAGCCAGGATGGTGTCTGTCTCCTGACCTTGTGATCCACCCGCCTCGGCCTCCCAAAGCGCTGGGATTACAGGCGTGAGCCACCGCGCCCGGCTAGTGTCCTAGTTTTAAGTGTCCATGCCACTTTAATGGAGTCTTTCCCAACTCAGTTGACTGGGGCTCTGAGACTGTCTTGGTTATAAGTTAAAGGCCAAGAACTTTGATCTAATACACTGGTGTATTGGTTCCAAAAATGTCTTCTGAATCAGCAGCATCATCTCCTTGAAGCTTGTTAGCAATGTAAATTACTGGGCTTCACCCAGTTCTGTTGAATCGGAAACGTGGAAATGGAGGCCCAACAGTCTGTCTGTCTGTCTTTCTTTCTTTTTTTTTTTTTTTCCGAAAGCATTCGAGTAGTTCTCATGCCAATTAGTTTGAGAACTTCTGCTCTGGCTCATCCTTTAGGGGCATGCTATGGTTCATCCTCCCCCTGTCCTCAGAATCATGTTTGCTGCCCTCCTTGCTCCTAAGTACTTGATGCATGGCCAGCCAGTATTTATTATTATTCCACCACATCCTTCCCTGCTTTGGATAGGGTACCTCCAATCACTTTTTGGAGTTCTGACACTTCCTAGACTACCTAATTGTTTTTCTAAGCCAGCTTTCTTAGCTCTGTTAGCTTTCCCAGCTGCTGAATTTTTAGAAGTTAACTCTCCTGGGGGGAGGGGGGGCGAGGGGCGGGGGCGGCGATGGCTCATGCCTGCATTCCCAGCACTTTGGGAGGCCAAGGCGGGCGGATCACTTGAGATAGACCAGCCTGGCCAACATGGTGAAACCCCGTCTCTACTAAAAATACAAAAAAAAAAAAAAAATCAGCAGGGTGTGGTGCTGTGCGCTTGTAGCCCCAGCTACTCGGGTGGCTGAGGCACGACAATCACTTAAACCTGGGAGGCGGAGGTTGCAGTGAGCCGAGATCTCTCCACTGCACTCCAGCTTGGGCGATAAAGTGAGCCTCTGTCTCAAGAAAAAAAAAAGAAGAAGAAGAAAAAAGGAAGTTAACTCTCCTTCCCAATGATTGCACATTGTTGAGTGACCTACAGTGGCTTGTACCTGAGACCACCCAAAAGACAACACAGTGACGCATTTTGTATTTCAGATGCCCATGCCTTAACTTGAATAATATTTTCAATTTATTGTCCACTTGTATTTAAATGGAATTTTGTACTACTCATCATATCCCTAACTTGGTCATGGTTTGTTCATGGTGCCTGGAGCTAGTCCAAGAAGGAAGTGGCTATTGGTAATACATTTATGCATCCCGCTTATAACTTTGAAGCCTCCCTTGTTGAATTTCCCTACTTTTCTGTTTATCTGAGCATGGGAGGGTGGTGGAACAATAAAGCCAGAGAGCATACTAGTTTCAGCAAACTCCCAGACTTATACTTTTTCTCAGTATATACATTTCCCAAGTGGACATTGGAAGAGACATTTGAATGCCTACAACAAAGTGCAAACTTTAAGCATGGATTATAGCCAGCCTTTATATAATAAAGTTAATAAGTCTTTCCTAGTGAACGGATACCAAAAACGGGGTATGGGCTGCCTTGGCCTTGGGACATATTAACTCCTGTGGAATGGGTTAGCTAGTGGGGAGGAGGAACTCAGTGGTGACTCATGTTTAACCTGTCTTTCAGCCTAACTTATAAATGGGTGGAGCTAGACAGAGTTCAGCACTTCCACCTGAAAAGTTACCCTGTGAGTCCTTCCTGAGATAGTTTGTAAGGATAGCTTTATTTTAGACCTGGCTACAGGAGCCTCTGTAGTAGAATGCAGTGCTTACATGTCTAGGGGCTAAATTTCTCTGTGGAGGCCAACACCTCCAAGTTTTCTTTAAACCAGAATGTGGTTTACTACATGGCTCTTTAATTAAATAACCAGGTGACTTTCAAAGCTGTGCCTTGAAAATTGGCAGAATGTGTTCACCCATATACTTAATTAGGCAAGCTGAGGAACAGATTTGGGACAGGAGAGAGTGGTTTGAATGTGTGATGAAGGCATATGGCATATTCAGTAATTAGGGTTGATTTTGTAAGTTAAAAGAACTGCACCTTCAGGGACAGATTTCCTTTTGCAGTGCCTGCAAAGGAACTAGTATTTTTTTCATCTCACTCAATGAGGAAGTGTTTTCAAGCTGCTCCACAGGTTAACATGGAGTGAAGACTAATAGGGGGTGGCATCTGATAGTGTTGTCTTGATGTACTAAGACTTCGAAATCTTAGTATTTCCAAGAAGTAGGAGTTAATAGGTGAGACAAGGCTGCTGTTGTATTCCTTGATGAACAAGTTGACAAAATGGCATTATAGGAAGTTCTATGTAGGAAGAAATTGGAGTAATCAGCAGAAATCTACACTCCCCATTTTTTATTTAATTTTAGATTTGGAACTTATTAAGTAGCAGACACTGTCCTAGGTTCTGGATATGTAGCAGTGACCAAGAACCTTGAGGATCCAGTGTACTCATACAGAGCCTTTCATAGTTTAGCTTAATGAGTCTCTCATGTTCCATCTTATTCATGTTCAGTTTTTCATGTACACCTTGAAATCCCCAAATTCTCTGTCTCTGAGTCTTTACACATGCTTATCTTATTTCCTGAATGACCTTTTCCCCTTTCTATATGGATAATTCCTACTTGTTTTTTAAGACTCAGCTTCAAGACCTACTTCTTTCTGTATGTCCCAAACCCTCTTTTCCAGTAACACTTGTTTATGACGTTGTTGTAGCACTTAGACATTTCTTCTTTACCCAAGGACAGAGTCCTCAATGCGTTGTCTGTTGTGTAATGTATATATCTCCCCACCATACATAGGCACTGCCTTTAGTAAAGACCATGACTGTACTTTCTTTCTCTTAGCTTCATACTTCCTCATTTTCTCTGTAAGCACTTTTCTTTTTTCTTCTTCTTTTACTATTGTTTTGAGATGGGATCTCACTATGTTGCCCAGGCTGGGACTCTAGGCACATGCCACTGCACCCAGCTTTTCTCAGCCACTGAATATAAATATCAATTATGGCCCTAGCCTAAATGGAACCTTCCCCCAGCCTCCTATATACAGTGACAGAATGAGGGGGAAACATGGGCAGATTTGGTAGAATCAGTAGGATTTGGTGACTTACAGGGAGTAAGGAAAAGGAAATTGCCACCTGGGAAGCTTTGTAAGTCATATCTTAGAAGAAGAGCTGGTTTGAGATGGGGAGAAGGAAATAATTAGTTCCACTGTGGATTTCTTTAGTTCAGATGGCCTTTGGCACATCCACTTAGAGGTTTCCTATAGCAAATTGGACATCATGATTTGGAACTCTAGAGAAGATTGGCTGGAGTAAAAAGTTGTTTTCACATGTTAATTAAAGCTATGGGGATGGAGATGATCTTCCACAGAGAATATGGAGAAAGAAAAGATAAGGACTATTCATTCATCCATTTAACAAATATGTATTGAGAGCCTCTAGTGTTGGGAATGTAGCAATGAACAAAACATAAATTCATGAGCAAATACTAAACTCTCAGGCATAGTAAATATTAAAGGGATGGACAAATGAAGGTGGTGTCCCTGTAAGTTGACAAGTGAGAACTTCAAGAAGGGGATTAGGTGCCAAATGCTAGAGCAATGTCCCATAAAAGAAGGAAGCTGCCCCTGGATTTAGCAACAAGAAGAAAAGTTACTGTGTAACATTGGTAAGTGCTGTGGAGTAGTGGGAGGGGAAAGCTGAATTACAGTGGGTAGGAGAGGTTAAGAATTAGAGACATCAAGCTGGACATGGTGGCTCACTCCTGGAATCCCAGCACTTTGGGAGGCCCAGGTGGGCAGATCACTTGAGGTCAGGAGTTTGAGACCAGCCTGGCCAACATGGCAAAACCCCATCTCTACTAAAAATACAAAAAATTAGCTGGGCATGGTGGTACGCACCTGTAATCCCAGCTATTCAGGAGGAGGCTGAGGCATGAGAATCACTTGAACCTGGGTGGTGGAGGCTGTGGTGAGCTGAGATCATGCCACTGCGCTCCAGCCTGGGTGACAGTCAGACTCTGTCTCAAGAAAAAAAAAAAAAAGAAAAAAAATTAGAGGCATCAAGTGTGAACTTACATATCACAAAATAGCTGTGTAGGGATGAGACAGTAAAACTAGGGAGGGGACAGGATAAAGGGAATTTGCCCCATAAATGTCATAATTTATTTTTAAATGAATCATTAAAAAGTTCAACATGTAGAATTTTTCTTTAAAACCAACTTAAATGGAAATACTGTACTGTAAATCAAGAGACAGCTTATTGAAATGTTGAAACTAACAAAAATAGACAAATTTCTATTCTCATAGATCCTGCGTTCTGTTGAAAAGAAGCACACTGGGGAATCTTCCTATGCATAAAAAAATTAATAGTATTTCCAAATGATTGGGTCACTTAACTCTTTATTTGGTTACTTAAACAGCCTAAAATAGACTAGCTTCATGATACAGGAAATGAATGGGGGTAATACTACCTCCCAATTTATAATGTGAAGTTTTCAGTATAGATAATGGTGTCACTGGGTTCATTAAAATGTCTTTTTTTTTTTTTTCACTCATCTGTGTCTTACTGTCTTAAAGTGTCTGAAAATTTGGGCTGTCTTACTCTCCACACAGAGTTGCAGACCAGTCAAATGCTTTTATATTACTTACTTCTAACAGAAAACAATGTCCAGAACTATCTGCACAACTTCTAGCCCTGTACTTGAACCTGGCAATCTAGTCATTCAAATGGTTATGAGTCAGCACACCTGGCATATGCAATGACTATGAAGCAAAAGGGAGGACAGCTCTGCAACTCTTTATTTGTAATTCTTGGAGCCAGAAGTGTTTTGATTTCAGTATCTTGTAGATTTTAGAAAACTGCAGTGCCTATACTACATATTAAGTAATCCCCCCTTTTGGGGTCTGGAGTAACATCCTCTAGTCAAACACATTAATATTTCTGCACTGTATCAAGTCACATTAAGTATCAAGTCAGTATATGCTAAGTTTTGCTCTCAAGTGAGTTGCCACATGCTTAAGAATAATCTTTGTATTTTCAGAGCTTTACAGATTTTAGAACTGCAGATAAAGGATTTTCAACCTGTACCTGGTGACTTTTCTAGAAAGAGACAGGAGTATTTTGACCCTTTTATTTTCTTGAAATTGTGATTCTATGCTGACATCAAATTATAATTTTTTGGCCTTATGAGGTATATCATGAGGCAATTTTTTCACTAATATGTACATTAAGACAGGAAAAAATAGCAAGAAACGGTTTTTCTGAACAAGTAAGTTTTCCTTCAGTACAGATATGGAAAGTACATAGCAATCTTGTTTTATATTGTTCAAGAGCGAAGCCAATCTGTTACTCCTATTTGTTCCCTGAAAAGGAAAATCCGTTCCTTGGGGGCTTGGCTGTTGTTGAGGTATTTTCTGAGAATTCCATTATGTCCCCTCGCATTATATTTTGGCATTTAGAATAATTTTAAGACACTTTTTATTTTGTATTGTATAATATTACCACTTTCCCCATTGGGCAACTAAGGTTTTTGTTTTGGTTTTGTTTTTGTTTTAAATATGAACTCTGTTAAAATGTTTGAAATTCACCAAACCTGTTTTTACTATTTAGAAGCCAGAGGAGCCAACTAAAGGTAACTCACTGTTGATTCCCCTTTCCTTTAGCAATTTTACGACAATATGTTTCAGCAAGTTCCTCTAACTTGGACTGAGAACACCGAAGTGACAATGGTAGAAGTGTTTTGCTACGGAAATCATCTGGAAAGCAGTGCATTTCAGCCATTAGTTGAATATTTTCTCATTTTCTTAATTTTTGAGATAATTGCAGAATTCACAATTTTCTGGTTAACAGTCTGAAGTACTTATATATGTTATTAAATATTTTGCTTTCTAATGCTTGATGAAACCGAGAGAAAAACTATCTTTTTTTTAATAGTGCTCTCGTGAATACTATATCTCCTATTGGAAAATATCCTTTCTTCGGGAGAGCAGGTGTGGTTTTGTTGAGTTGCTTTCTTGTGAGAAGGGGAAAGAAATTTAATAATTCACCATAAAATTCACATAGTGATGCTTAGAAGAGCAGAGAGTGCTATAAACTCTAGATAAATTGCTCTCATTTCAGGAATTTCCGATTAGTGTAAGTATTAGCATGCATATGTTGAACTCAGAATTTCCAAACAGGCATATTCTGCATAAATCTGGACAATGACAATACTTTATTCATTTTTTATTAGAACTATGATAGTGGTCTACTTTACCATATTGTCATTTTCACACTTACGTTGTGAGACATGGAAATGTCACAGATTGTACTTTATTGCCAGAAATTATTTGCTGATGAAAGTTGAAAGGGGAAAGATGATATCGATCAGAAGAAAACTCATTAATTTAAATATGTAAATTGAAATATGTAAATTTAAATAGAAACAAAATGCACAGAAATTGCTTGTTCTGAAATGTGTAAGTAGGTTAGGAAGAGGAACCGGGTGTAAGACTCCAGGAGAGTAGCAAAGGAAAACGCTAAATCTTGTGCAATGGGGTCAAGTGATTTTTTATTTTTATTTTTTGCTCATAGTATACCTGGTCACAGTGAATTCTAGGTGTGCTAAATTAAATAAAAAGGAATCCTTAAAATTACTATGAATGTTTGAAAGAAGTAGTGCTTCGTTATATTAAATCACAGTCTTTGCTATCTGGAACTTTGAACGAATGGATCAGTTTAGGCTAGGATAATTTTCTGGATAGTAGAGTCTGTACTTGTTTACATTTTATAATTTACCATTTTGGCTTCAATTCGTTAGTGTTGGCGTTTTCATTGGGACAAAATATATGGCTTTGGCATCAGATAAACCTGGCTTTGAAGTTTAGCTTCTGCCATTTACTAGGTGTAATTTACGTGGACAAATTGCTTGAATTCTCTGTACTTCAGTTGTTTCACTGAAAAACATGGCTAAAAAAAAAATCACCAGAACAGGGCAATTATGAGGATTGAGGAAGATTGTATAAGTGATTATAAATTGTGGCCATAATTTCTCAGGTTTAAAAAACACTTCTTACCTAAGAGTTATTAAGAATTAATACATTTGGATTTTCTATTTCCCTTTCCAATTGATTTACAACTAAGTCCTTCGCTATAAAGTAGGTAGGCTGTGGGGTCTCTATATTCTGCCTAAGTGGCTCATGGTTTGAGAACAAATTGAGAACCAAAGTTTCTTATGTAGAATTGAAAAGCTGAGGAGACTTGGGGAAAAGTTGGATTTTGGAGTTACCTTGGGAATACTTTCATAAAACAAGTATGCATGGGTTTCCCCTACACTTTCTGCCCATTTTCTGATTTTGTAAGTTAGAGGTGGGCCCCAATATATGTACAAGTAATTCTCCTGTCATGCATTTTTTCTTGATTCAAGTTGTTTTTAATGTAGTGACATCAAACTAGTTTTACACCGTTAAGTAGTGATTTAAAACTGACCTGTAGGAAAAAAGCCCAACCTGTCACCTTGCTTGAGTGGCTTAGTGTTTTGTTTATCATTATAGATTTGTTTCTTATACCTAGAATGTAAGCTTCACATGAACAGATTTTGTTACGGTAGTTCATTGCTGCCTATCCAATGCCTAGAAAGATGCTGGGCAAATAACAGAAGTGCTGTATTATTTGTTGGGGAACAAATGTACGTATAAATAACACTGGGTTTAAAGGTAATAAAGGATATGTTAGAAATGTTAAATGGTTGTGCTAGTAGAGGTAGGGAAAAAAATACCAATATCTTTGAGCAAAAGTAAGTCAAGTAAAGTTTTGAGTTTTATGGCTCTCTATACCTTTATAGCCATTAAAACAGGAGCTTTGGAAAGAGTCCTGCAATTTGGTTTCAACAGAGTCATCTTGTTGAGGCAAATGGTCCTAAAATCCAGCTGAGATAAGGGTTATCCCTACAGGGCTCTCATCCTCAGGTGAGGGAGGGGGTAGCCTCTGTTTTAAATATTTTTTAAAATTCTATTTTAATTTGTAGCCTTTTAAGCTATATTTTGTACTTTTTTTTTTTTAGTCATTACTCTAAGGAACAGTATATATATATATATATATATATATATATATATATATATATATATATACTTAACTTTTCATGTGCTACTTAGAGTCGATATTGTATCACCTCATGAAAGATGTAGAAAACCTTGCATAGTGTAGATCCATTTTGGTCGCTAGTTCTATATACTATACATATATGTATACTCTGGCTATATATATTATAACCCCTCAAGACATAATTTTTGCTGTAAAGAGTCATATGTATTTTAGATAAATTAAAATAAAACAGTATTTTGTATTTCCTGAGAAAGTTATCATTTACAGTATTCTTCATTTCTTTCTGAAAAACAGTTTCCATCTAGCCTCATTTCCCTTTAGCTTGAAGAACTTATTTTAGCATTTTTTGTAGTGCAGGTCTGCTGGTGATAAATTCTCTTAGTTTCTTTCTCTTAGTTGTTGTTTTTTGTTTAATCAGTAAATGTCTTCATTTTGTCTTCCTTTAAAGATTGTTTTTGCTGGAATTCTACGTTAACTTTTTTTTTTATCTTTTAACACTTTTAAAAATTGTTTCACTATTTTCAAGTCTCTCTAGTTTCTTTTTCAAAAATTTTGATATAAAATATATGGAGATGTAATTTACCATCTTTACCATGTTTAAGGGTACAGTTCAGTGGTAATAAATACATTTATACTCCTTTTTTTTCCCTTCATCCTCCACTCCCCACTCCCCTTTCTGGCCTCTGATAACCGCCAGTCTGCTTTATCTTCATGAGATCCACTTTTTTAGCTTCTGCATGTAAATGAGAACATGGTCTATTTAGTTTCTGATGAGAAGTCAACAGTAATTTGAATTGTTATTTTCTTGTATATAATATGTTGTTTTTTTCTTTTCTGCTCTCAGGATTTTTATCTTTGGCTTTAACTATTAACCATTCTACTGTTAAGCATATTCAGTGAATTTTTTATTTCATATATTTTTCAGTTTTAGAATTTCTGGTTCTATTTTATCGTTTCTCTTGGCTGAAATTTCCCAGGCATATTTTTCTTTGCATCATTCCATATGTTTTAAAAACCATGCTTTAAAAACCTTATATACTAATTCCAGGATCTGGATCATCTCAGCATTGATCTGTTTTGATTGTCTTTTCCCTTAAGATTGGGCCACATTTTTTAAATGTTATTTTTAATTGTCTCCTGGATATTATTTTTATGTTATAGAGATTTTGGTTTCCTTACATTCCTCTAAGGAGTGGTGACTTTTTAGGCAGTTAACTTGGTTGGACTTAAATTTGCAAACTCTAGTCTCTTGAGCAGCAGTTCAAATCTTAGTTCAGTTCTTGGCAGGAATCTGTCTTGTACATGTGTTGGTTCAGAGGTAGTCAGAGATGTGGGAACAATTTATACCCAGCATATGGGGTTCCCCTCCACTGACTCTCTCCCCTCCTGGATTCCCCCTCAGTTTCCAGCAGCTGTGGTTGCCTCGACTCTGTCCTCTTGTTCTTCAAATGAGAATGGCTGCAGCTTTTCATCAGTTTTAGCCACCCTTGCATGGTACAGACTGCAGCTTGCCCTCAGACTAAAGCTATATTAAATGGGATAACTCACTCATGTTGCTCCTTTCTCAAGGCATCTACTCTCCTCTAGACTCAGCCTGCTTTTGTTCATTCTCCAGTGCCTTCAGGTGGTTGTTGTATATTTTATCAAGAGTTTATGGTTGTTACCTGTGAAAGGATTAGGTTCAGTAGGAACTTCCTAGCCATTTCAGAAGTGGAAGTTCAGTTACCGTTTTAAAAAATTTGTTCAGAAGTGCTACATAAACTACCCAGTGGCCCTGGGAATCAAAACACCCTTATTATTTAAGTTCTAAGAGGAAAACAGTGTAATTCTCTCTAGTCTCGAACCTCTCTTTCGCCTTTGAAACATGTTTTTTATTTGACTTTTGATAACATAGGCTTATTAAGATGGTAACTCTTGCATGATATCAGAATAGACTGTTTAAGGTAGAGGGGCATGCCTCTCCTCTCTGCTACCATCACAGAGTCTGATTTTATGAAGTGTTTTACGTAACTTATTCTGGATTTTCTCAATTATTTATCTAAGGTATAGCATCCAGTAGGAAAAGTTACTCTGAAACTAAGTTCAAACAATGATGTCATAGTTGTGGGCATAATAAGGTCCTAGATAGACTAGTCTGTGGGCATCAGGATTTAGGACCCAGAGTAATCTTTTTTTGTTTGTTTGTTTGAGATGAAGTCTTGCTCTGTTGCCCAGGCTGGAGTGCAGTGGCACGATCTCAGCTCGCTGCAAGCTCCGCCTCCCAGGTTCACGCCATTCTCCTGCCTCAGCCTCCGGAGTAGCTGGGACTACAGGCGCCCGCCACCACGCCTGGCTAATTTTTTGTAATTTTTCAGTAGAGACGGGGTTTCACTGTGTTTGCCAGGATGGTGTCAATCTCCTGACTTTGTGATCCACCCGCCTCGGCCTCCCAAAGTGCTGATAAACTTTAAAAAGATACATAAAGAAAAGATTTGGGGACAACTTGCCAGCTGAAAACAAGGCTGAGCTTTCTAAACAACTGCAATAACTAATTGAAGAAAGAGCCTGTTAATAAGAGTATTATGTAAAGTTACACACATTTGTCTCTTTAACTGTAAGCCTCGTACATAAGCAGTGATGTGCTTTAGATTGTAGTTATATTTTACAGATTGATAAGTTTGCCTTTACTAACCTTGACACCATGCCAATCATTGTAATAGAGACATTTCTTGACTTAGTAATTCGTATACATCCCCATCTGCATTAAATGATAGCAGCTCTGTATCACTTTATAATGTCAAGACTATTTGTATGTGTGTGCCAGTGAAAGGAATACTTAACAGGGTGTCCTTATGGTAGGTTTCTAGTTGTAAGTCTAGCTGGCATTATAATTTAATTATTATAATTATAATTGAAATAGGATATCTGGCTTTCAGTGTTCTCTTTTAAAAGAAGGAATTGGACCAGATAATCTGTTATACCCTTTCTGACACTCAAATTAATTTTTTTCCAGTTGTATTTAGTTATTTTGCTACTAAGCACGTTGCTTTCTCTGCATTCTCTGTATCTTTTAATCCTTTTATTTATTTTCTATTTTATTTTTGGGATTTCTTTGCCTTATACTATAAACCATTTAGATATGTACTTCCAATAAAATATTTGAATGCAAGTTCTTTGTGAACATAAGTATCAATTTAGCATCTTGCAGAAATTGCTAAAATTTACTTAGAGTATTAAAACACATCTGAAGATTTTAGATTTAATGCTGATGACTAGGTTTATTCTGAGCTAAATACTTAGTTCTCATATGCGCATATATCTGAAGCTTTGTGCCTTTAATAGATCACATTGAGACATAATTATTGTAGTTTAGCACCTTAAATTTCTATGTGGATTAAATTTATTTCTTAATGGTCATTATTGCAAGGATATTGGGTATTTCATTGTTAGTCTGTATAGAAACATTGGATTTTTATACTCAGTTTATATAGAGTTTCTTTTCTATCGTTTCCTCAGTTTTTTTTAATAATATCACACTACTATTTTATGATGTAGGTATATATCTCCCTCACTATGAGAACATTTTTAATAAAGTTATAGGACATCCCTTTTTAAATTAACTTTTGTTCCCCTTGGTCCTTAGAATAAAACCTTCTATTTGCTCTCTTGTTCATGGATTTTTTTTCTACTTGTATGTGTTAGGTATACATTATTATGTGTAACTACTTAAGGATTTTTACAATTTTTATTATATTTGTTTATGGATTAAGAAAAATAAGGCGGTCAAATGTCCATTGTATAGAAAAAATATATCATCATTTTTCACACTTTATTAGTGTTAATAAAGCTTTCTTTGGTATATTTTATAGGTAATGTTTGCAGCCAGAAAAATAAACTGTCAAGGAATTCAGAGCATTGGGTACTTGTTATTTGGACCAGTTTGAAGAATCTTTGATTTATTGGACCAACTGGCAACAGAAAATGAAAAGTAGTGTGGCACAGATAAAAGTAAGTGTTTGAAACTTAAAATAGAGGATGTAAACTTATAGTCAATTACCTGTTCTTTAAATATAAATGCATTTATGTAATTAGGACATTAGAGCCAGACAGTAGAATGGCACTTAGGTTGGTGCAAAAGTAATTGCAGTTTTTGCAGTTTTAAAAACCACAATTACTGTTTGCACCAATCTAATACATCCATCTAACTTAAACAATTTTAAATGTAGATACTTAGCTATATGGAAGTATTAGTGTGCAAGAGGGCAGTTGAGAACATAGAGAAGTGTGTGTACGTGTGTGTGCGTGTGTGTGTGTGTGTATACACATGGATGCATGCGTCAGGGGCCTACATATATCATGTGAATGATCACATGTAAAAGAAAAACAAGTAACAGTGCAGGGAAATTTCTGCCTATCTGTTTACAACGTGAGCCTCTTGGATATTTCTTATGAATAGATGGATGGTCTCTTTATTCTGTGCTGTATTTAGACAGTGTGCGTTCATTTATTTAACAAATGCATATTGAGTTCTAGTGATGGTTCTAAAACTTTGAACAAAATAGTGTTATATGTGTTATATGTTATATTGATTGTTAGATGTTATAGTGATTGTTCTACGAACTTTGAATAAAATAGTGAATAAAACAAATCCTTGTTTTCATGGAGTTTACATTATAGTTGTTGTGGGGAGGAGATAAAATGAACTATAAACTTGATAAGTTATGTAGTATGTTAGAATGTTAAGTAATAGAATTGTCCTATGGAGAAAAGAAGTAGAACAGGGTAGGGGGATTCAACACTGAGGGGTTGCAGTTTTTATTAGAGGGATGAGTAGGGCCCATTGGAAAGATAGCCATTTGAGCAGAGACTTGAAAATGTGAGAGTTAACTTTGCTGATATCTGGGGAAAGAGTGTGCCTGGCAAAAGGAACAGCAAAGGCAAAGAATCTAGAGTGGAGCAGGTATCAGAAGGGGAGAATTGTAGGAGGTGAGATCAGGGCAGGAATAGGGACCAGTAATTCCATCTGCTTTCAAAACTGTTCTGCCTGTGAGTGGACTTGGCAGGAGAGCAAACTACTCAACTTCCTTTTCTCTTCAACTGCATGGATTTAAAACCAGGACATCACTTTTTGGGCCTTGGAGTCAGTAAAGGGGGAACTGTATTTTTATTTGATTATAAATGTAGGCACTCCTCCCTTCCTATCCTCTTACAGCTGTACACACCTAAAGTTCCTTCTTTAAAGAGAAGCAGTAGATTGCAAGCTCCTTGACAGCAGGCCCTGTAGTAGGTGCTTATTAAGCTGAACTGATAGACTTGTAGAGTAAGGCAGCCTCTGCTGCAATCTTTTCCAACCTCTGTCAAGTGTGAGAAGACAGTCACCCGCCTCCCTTTTAAGTAGACATCCAGCCTTTGCTTGCATATCTCTTTTGGCAAGGGGCTCACAGTTTCCTGAGGTAGTTCCATCTGTCAGTAACCCTTGTATATTGTTCTCAAATCAGCCTTTTTGAGACTTGTACTCATTGGTCCATTGTTACTTAAACAGTTAATTTATTGAGGACCTAGTAGGTGGCAGATTCTGGGTTAGGAGCTGGGGACGTAAAGGAGACCTTGTACAGAACTGGCTCTTGACAGAGCCATGTTAGACAAGAGCGCTCAGATCTTTAGACTAATTCCTTTTACTCAAAGGGAGAAATGTTTAGCCTTTCTCAGACTCCTCTTTTGGTTCCTCTTAGTCTCTGCTTCTCCACGCTTCCCTCTTGTGGCCCAGATGGGTCTCCTGTAGCATTTTCTCCCCCAGCCTGCCCGTGGGTGGCTTCATTTAGCATGCCCTTCACACTTAGTGGCTTGGCTCTACCAGCCAGCTCTCTTTGGTCTGCTTCCATTTATCTCCTTTCTGTTAGCCACAATGGGTCCACTAGCTGGGGTGATGCTGATTCTTTCTTTAGGTGAAACTCAGCTCTTCCCTTGATGTTCTGAGGACTCACCTGTTAGGTTCATAAGGCTTCAACTGAGAATCCCCTGTTTTTCCCTTGAACCTCACTGTAGCTTCCTTAGCAAGCTCCCTACCTCTTCCAGCACCTCCTCCCTCTTTCTTTTAAAGTCTAGTGGATCATGAAAGCCACTGGACTCAGGCTTCTTGTTCCCCTTGTCTCCTCATACTGCTCTCCCTACGTTGTTGGAGACTATGAGTTACTACATGATGTCACCATATTTGTTTTGCTTCATGAACAATTTAGAAAAATTTTAAAGGTAATTCTGACTGTATAGTATTTTCAACTACTGCACTGACTTACAATCTAAACTCTGTGATACAAGAAATAGGGAAATTCAGGTTCTTAATATTTGATTCATACCTGAAAGTGATTCTTAACTTGGTGAAATCCTATTCATCTACCAAAGCCAAATT
This sequence comes from Gorilla gorilla gorilla, assembly GCF_029281585.2. Lineage (NCBI taxonomy): Eukaryota > Metazoa > Chordata > Mammalia > Primates > Hominidae > Gorilla > Gorilla gorilla. The sequence continues at coordinate 82,456,387 of NC_073235.2, read as the reverse complement.
CAAGTCCCCGTTTTCCCACTTTCATCCCTTAGCACTCTATGCCACAGTGATTGTTTCCTACTCAAGATCTCCTGTTAGCACTTACTATGTGTGCCAGTCATTTGTTACTTGATCATATTTATGAAATCCTTCTTCACAACTTCAATATTTTTGGTCTCTTCCTCTTGCTCACAACAGATGTTGCGGAGATGTGTTAAAAATCATTAGTACAGAATTGGGGCCTTCTCCTTAATGTAATCAAAATAACTTTCTTTGCCTTGTAAAAGAAAAAGGAGATAATGCAGTTTTATTGTTCTCTGTCTTCTCCTCTCTCCTCTCCCTGCCCCCTCCTTCTTCTTCTTTCTCTCTCTCTCTCTCTCTGTCTCACTCACTCACTCTCATTCTGGGGAACATATAATCTAATGTGTTCAATCATAGAAATCTTTATAAGCCTCTCTGTCTTCTACAAGATCATAAGCTCCTTGGCCTTTCTTATCTATTGTATCTTTCAGAATGTCTACACAGGAAGGACTATGTCTTATAATAAGTGATCAGTATAAATATTGTATTTTATGTTACCATTGAATTGAATGAATCTTGTGCTTTGTATTTGACCTAAGATCTTTATGTGAAGTTTTATAGAAACCTATGTCATATATATTGAACATTTCTATTTCACTGTGTTGATGAGTGAAATAATTTTTAAAACTTTCTTATATTAGATACAGAATTTTAAAATGGTTGAATTTAATGCAAAGTAACAGCTAAACTATGGTTACTTTAAGTTATCAATTTTGATTACATGCTTATTCAGCTATATAGATTAGTTAGTGGATACTATTCAAAAAATTCAATAATGAGACTATTTTGCATTGTACTTGTGATTATGTTAGACTCAAACTGCTGTTAATTAGATAGTCATAAAATCAGAGGAAGTTGGATCTTATATTTCTACTCAGAATAATTTTCTTTTTTAAAATATATCCTTTCTTCATTAAGGAGGCAAGCATGTAAGTTTGCAGAACTGTTACTCATTGTTTGATTTAGTTTATCTTAGATTTCAAGATTAAGGTATGTTAAATGCTATTTTTCTTTACAGTATGGTTAATTAAAATTATTTTAATTCTTAAAAAAAGGCTTGTCGATATTTGAATGTTGACCAGTTATATAAAAAATTTTACCTATATACAGAGATAAACATTTTGGTTCCTTAATGTATTTGGATTTTTTAATTAGGATGTAGTCTCAAACTGGATGGTTCACATCTCTGTCTCATGTCAGTCTCATGTTACATGAAGTTACTTATTTGTATATTGATTGTTTTTCAAAAAATTTGGAATAGTGCTTATACCCTAAAAGTAATGTTGTTCGAGTCCCTAGAGCCTACCACAGTATAATACATATCAGACATTCAAATGATGTTTGTTGAAAACAAAAATTAACTTTTATAAACATGTTAGAGTCAGTTTCTTCCAGCTATTTTACCCTGTACTAAAGTTGTGGTTTTCATAAGCTAAAGGAGATAGGAGGTAAGTACAATATTGTGGCTGAGGCGAGAGGATCACTTGAGCCTGGGTGGTTGAGTCTGCAGTGAGCTGTGATCATGCCACTGCACTCCAGCCTGGGCAACAGAGCAAGACCCTGTCTCAAAAAATAATAATAATAATAAAAATTATAACTTATTACATAGAAGTAAAATATAAACTAGATGTCATCAAAAATTTGAGAATTATCTTTTTCTACCTTGAATTTTTTTGGCTAGAAAGAAGTATTTGGTTCTGCAAAGGCGTAAGAATGATACAATGGGTTTTAGGGACTCAGCAGAAAGGGTCAGGGAGAGTAGGGGGGTGGTTAGGGATAAAAGACTACACATTGGGGTACAGTGTACATTATTCATGTGATGGGTGCAGCACAGTCTCAGAAATCACCACTAAAGAACTTATCCATGTAACCAAACACCACCTGTTCCACATAAAACTATTGAAATAAAAAATAAAATAAAAGGAAATAAAAAATAAAAATAAACAGAAAAAAAAGAAGTTTTTGGTCCATAATGAAAACAGGTGCCTGCCACAGACAGGCCTATCTGGGATGGTCTGAAGATTTTGTTTTATCTTATAGACTGTTTAGGTTACATTAATTATTCTTAATGATTTAAAAAATGTTTTGATACAATTTCTAAAGTACTTCCAACTTTCTAAGCCATGTATTTCAGTCTGTGTTATTAACATAAATAATTTTTGAAATGTTTTCCCCTTCTTTTCCTCTTTTAAAGCCTTCTTCTGGTCATGACAGAAGGGAAAACCTTAATTCATATCAGAGGAACTCCTCTCCAGAAGACAGGTAAATAGTTTAATATGCTCTGAATGCAATGTAAATTTTTATAGTAAGGTTTATGTAATAATTTAGCTCTTAGATTTCTAATTTTAGGGTGGATAACTTCTTTTTAATGGTTTTATAACCAATATTACTTGAATGGGCTGTAGGAGGAATCATCCTTAAATGACTCTTCTAGGAGTTTCTAGTAAATAATTCCAGATATTATGTAATTTTTATGTGAAAGGGAGTAATTTTTAATGTTTCAAATACTAATGGAATGAAAGTGTAAAATGGAAAACTGAGTTGAAATTACACTATTTAGAAGTGCTGCTTTTGCTACTGTTAGTATTATCTCTTACATGTACATAGCTCTGTATTATCTTTAAAATATTTTTATATAGATTATATCAGGGGTCCCCAACCCCCAGAGCCATGGACCAGGCCGCACAGCAGGTGAGCAGCAGGCCTGCCAGCATTCCCGCCTGAGCTCCGCCTCCTGTCAGATCACCTGTGGCATTCCATTCTCATAGGAGCACAAACCCTATTGTGAACTGCGCATGCGAGGGATCTAGGTTGTGTGCTCCTTATTAGAATCTAACTAATGCCTGATGATCTGAGGTGGAACAGTTTCATCCTGAAACTATCCCCTCACCCCCCAACATCTGTGGAAAAAATGTCTTCCACAAAACCAGTCCCTGTTGCCAAAAAGGTTTGAGACCGCTGGATTATATCATATTATAACTATGTTAAGGTCAGCGATCCAAAAATGTTAACATTAATGTGCATTATGAATTCATATTAGCACTACAATTATTTCATTTATGATCATTGAAAGACCATTAAGCATATGGTCTATTAAAAATAATGACTGTAAAAAAAAGTTTTTATGCCCATTAAAAATAATTTATGAAGGAAGAAGCACCCTTCAAACTTTCTTTCAGTTGTCTAGGCTTCCTTACTCCATATGTACTTTCTTATTCTACTCTGCTAAATATCTATAAAAACTTTGCTTTGTGAACATCAAGTTAATTGCCCTGATTCATGATTACTTACTATCTTTCACCAGTTGTCTACTCCCTATATATTTAAAAACAAAAAACAAACAAAAAAACTCTTTACACACAGACACACACACACACGCAGGTATTTGTGTGTATAACTTAATTGTAGATGTGTATATAAAATATGGATTATGTTACTATGTATCTATTATGTATATATTTAACTTCTCTTAAGGTTCTCTGATTTTATTGACTTTTAAGATTGAAATAACACATCTGATGCTATCCATCCTTGTTTGCTAATAATTTCAATCCATTCTCATTGCTGTCCAGTAATGCATTTTCAAGATTAACAGCTGATGAATGTGGTCTTTTGGTATGGAATTAAACTGATCCTTATGGAGGCCAGCCAATGACCTTGGTCTCATACATTCAGTGTTTTGATAAACAAGCCAACTAAGCAAAAGGAGTCAGTTGTAGGATAGCCTTTTTCATCCTAACTATATATGATATCCAGATATATGTCTCCTACTGAGAACAAAGTGAATCAGGATAATTCACTAAACAAGTAAGTTTGGTTAAGTGAATCCTAGGAGTTGTTTTGCTGTGTACAAACTGAAAGCTTTTGTAATTCTAATGGAATGAATGGGTGTTAGCAAAATGAGCTGTTAAGAACAGTTTGACACGATGTTGTTCAGTCATAGAGTTGCTTTACCATTACCAATATATAACTTTCCTAAATATTTATAACATAGTTGTTTTTAATTTGCAACTTGGTTTTCTTATTTTATGTTAGATATGAAGAACAAGAAAGATCCCCCCGGGATAGAGATTACTTTGATTACAGCAGATCAGACTATGAGCATTCAAGAAGAGGACGTTCTTATGATAGTAGCATGGAGTCACGGTTAGTGTTGGGAATTTCTAACTTGTAGAAAATTATATTTGTTTAAACTTTCTTTATGCTATATTTGTAATAAAAACAAAAATAATACTAGCTAACATTAATTGGATGTTTTTAGGTGCTAGGCTTTCTAATAAGGGCTTTATGTGAATTAACTTCTTATTGCAGTAAATATGTGAAGTAGGTCTGCTTTACAGCTGAAGAAACTGAGGTCTAGAGAAGTTTAGTAATTTGTTCATGTTTTGAAACATAATAGTGGCAAGCCTAAGTCTGTCTGACTCTAAAGCCCAAGCTCATTCATTGTATTGTACCGCAAGAGGGGTTGGTTTATGTTATTTTTTGAGATTCTTTACTCAATGAAAGAAATTTATATTGTATGATATAGAGTGGTCTAAATTTACTTTCCTGCATAATGGCAGAGGGACATTGAGACTTAAGTTTCCAATTTGTAGTTTTTTTGTACATGTGAAGGATTCTTACTTGAGCTTTAGAGAACATGGTTACCCACCTGTTCCTCTGGCTAACAAGACTTGCAATATTTCCTTGGTTGAGAAATGGGCAAGGGAACTGAATGGAAGGCAGATAGCAAGAAACATTGGAATTAGAGTGTTTGGAGACTCCTGGGGGTAATATTTAAGAAGAGTCAGACATTAAGTGCCATTCATGTTTCATTGAAAACTAGGCAGAGTATTATAACCCCTTGTTATTGATATGTATTTATTTTCAATTCTTTTTCTCCCTTGTAGAAATTAGTAATAGTTTTTACAGTGAGAATACATCAGTCCCCACTTATCCATGGGGAATGTGTTCTAGGACCCCAGTGGGTGCCTGAAACTGTGGATAATACCTGAACCATATATATATACTATGTTTTTTCCAATACATACATACCTATGATAAAGTTTAATTTATAAATTAGGCATAGTAAAAGATTAACAATAGTAACTAATACTAAAATAGAACGATTATAAGAATATACTCTAATAAAAGTTATCGAATGTGGTCTGCCTCTCTCAAAATATCTTATTGTACTGTAGTCACTTATTTTTGGACCGTGGTTAATCACTGGTAGCTGAAGCCTCAGAAAGTGAAACCACAGATAAGGGGTGACTACTGTGTTAGAAAGATGTCGGCGTTTTAATAATTCCCTTTAAAACTTCACTAAAGGGCCTCTGTATGTATTTGATCAGGAGAAAGTATAATGGAATTAAAAGTTACTTAGTACATGTGGGGAGAGACTCTCCAGGTAGAAGTAATGGTAGTCTCAAAGAAAATAGTGGGGCAGATACTTGAGATGCTCAATATAGGGAAGAGATGTTAACTAGCATTCTGCAGATGGAAATACTCTCAAGTACTTAAAACAGAAGTCACTATATGGGTAGTATTTCCTTAACTTGCGTGTATCTTTGCTTAGGAGAGGAGTAGTGATGCAGACAATTTCCAGGTCATTTGAAATTGACTTTGGGATGTCTGTATTTTACACTTTTTAATGAGGCCGTGTTGCATAGTAGAAAGAGAATAGATTCCATATTCATGCAGATTAGAGTTCAAGTTTTAGTTACTAGTTACAGAAATTTGGTAAAATTTCTTAACAAACTTCTTCTGAGCCTCAGTTTCCTTATCTATAAGATGAGGATGATAACATGTATCTTGTCTGGTTGTTTAGGTTTAAAAATAATGTCTGTCCTACTACCATGTCTGAACATAGTAAATACTAAGAAAATGACAACTTTAAAATATTAGTTTCTTGAGCATATCAGTTTGAGTAGTGATAAGCGGTGAACCCTTGGCACTTTATATGGAAAACAGTGGAAGAGTTCAGGTAAACTATTGTTGAACAACGTGGTTGATTCTGAGTGTATTTCTAATTAATCTTACAAAACCAACATTATTTTAGTATTTTATAAAGGAACTGTGATTTGTCTCTGTAACAGCCATTTTCATTATCCCTTCATAGACATCTTCCTGCCTTTGTCATTGTTTTCATAAAACCAGCTTTCTCCTGATTTTCCTATATTCCCTTATTAGTCATCTAGTTTCCAAAACTTGACTCTCATGTTTTATTGTTCACTAAAATCAATATCTTTTTTTGATGTCTCTCAGATATTATCCACCCCTTTACTACCAATATTATACCCCCTACAGGAATTTTGACCAAATTCCTCTGCAGTTTGGAGTTTGGAGCTAAGCACATTCTTTGATATCTATAGCCAAAAATTTCCTTTTCATCACTTTCTAGTATATACCTAATCCTATAATGTCAGATTATATTAACCTTCAAAATCCAGGCTTGTCTGCTGTCACCTTAATGAGAATGACTACTAGAACCATAATTGGTAAGCTAAGCTTTTTGTATATTTTCCCAAATACTGTTAAAACTCTTAGAAACTAGATACTATTTTTTCCAATTTACAAATAAGGAAATGGCTTTGAGTTTATTAAGTAGCTTACCTGAGGTTGCATTTAAACATCTGGTAGATGTTGAAACTGGAATTTGAACTCAGTTCTGGCTCCAAAGCCTCTGTATTTTTCACAATCCCTGACTGTAGTACTTCAGTATAACTCTATGTTAGGTCTAGTATATGAAAATGAAGTCTCATGTTATCCACACAGTCACACTATGAAGTAAGCAGGCTAGGTATTATGCAGAACATAAAGGCTAACAGTCCAAAAATGTTTCTATTTAGACTTTTAGAATATTTTGTTACTTCTGCACTATAAAGGAACAAACACAATAATGGTAGGGATCTGATTTTATCAGCCAGCTAGCTCTCTTACCTAATGTTTCTCAGAAGAATCATAACCAATGTCAGGAAATCCCTGCTGTAGCTACTCTCTTGGAACATGTATATTCACAAGAAGAAGCAATTCAGTTGCAAATTAGTGCAGAGAACTTAGAGCATCTGCCTTTGTGACTAATTGAGGTTTATATTTGAAATCACTCTTTCCCCCATCTGTTCACTCTTGGTGTATACAGATTGTCTATCCTCCCTAGGAGTCATTTAAGTCTCTTATACCTCAGTTTCAAAACTGTTCATTCAACCCAACAATCTCATTACTGGGTATATACCCAAAAGAATATAAATAATTATATTATAAAGACACATGCATGTGTATATTTATCGCAGCACTGTTGACAATAGCAAAGCCATAGAATCTACCTAAATGCCCATCAGTGATATACTGGATAAAAGAAATGTTGTACTTATACACCATGGAATACTATGCAGCCATAAAAAAGAATGAGATTATGTTCTTTGCAGGGACATGGATGGAGCTAGAGGCCATTATCCTTAACAAACTAACACAGGAACTGAAAACCAAATACCACATGTTCTCATTTATAAGTGGGAGCTAAATTATGAGAACACATTAACACATGGAGAACAACACACACTAGGGCCTTATGGAGGGTGAAGGGAGAGTGGAGGGTGGGAGGAGGAAGAGGATCATGAAAAACAGCTAATGAATACTAGGTTTAATACTTGGGTGGTAAAATAATCTATACAACAAACCCCCATGACACAAGTTTACCTGTGTAATAAACCTGCACTTGTACCCCTGAACTTAAAATAAAAGTAAACAAATGAACAAAAAAAATCTGTTCCTCCACAGCTACCTGGGAAGATGACTGCTTTTCAGTCTCCGTGTAGGTTTTATTACTATATATTTAAAAGACCATCTGAAACATACTCCTTAGATTTAGCTGAAATCTATCCCACAGTTTCCTGGTAATGCAGTGATAATATGAAATTTACTTTTATTTACTATATTATATATAACTCATGGTTACCCAAAACACAAACAGAATGATCTCGGTTTCCAAGGCAGTATATGTAAAAAGCAGCTCAGTGGATAAACTTTGCTCTGGGGAAAGATAGCAAAAAGCAAGGATTCGCTCTTTCCCGTTAGTTCTTGATGGTTTCAGAGAACTGTACCTTGATTGTTTTAAAAGCCTCAGCTTAAGAAAGGATAATCAGGTGCATTAGTAGGGAAGACATTGTGGCTAGAAAAATTTTTCCCCCCACATTGTCTCAAATAAGCAGAAGCTTCCAATATTCTGAGATTTCTAAGAAAAATATTAGTTCTGTCAAGAAACAACTTCAAATATTATATTCTGTAGTAGTCTTACAACTAAAGTAACCACTATTGGAGATTAACTCTGGTTTCTTCTCCTTTATACAATTTGTCATATACACCACAGGCTAATTTGTCTTCTTAAAACACTCTTTTCATGCCACTCTCCTACTGAGAAACTTTTAATGATTCCCCATCACCTCCAGTATAAAAACCTTAAAGTCTTTACATATGTTTTAAGATTTTAGTCTAACTCTAATTCATCTTTCCAACAACCATGACACATAATCGTTTGTTTCCTGATTGTCCTACTCATTCTGACCTTAACACCCCTGCTCAGTCTTTCAATAATTATTCCCTCTTCTACTAGTTGCAAAATGTCATCCTTCGTCTCCCCTTCCTCCTGCCGACTTGCCCCCAATCTAAATCCTGTCAAGCCTTCAGGACCTAATTTGTTGAATTTTCTCTGTGAAACACTTTGTCACCATTCTAGACCACTTTTCCTAGTCTGAATTTGTGGGACCCACTTATGGTCTGACTCATTTATGTGCAGTTAATTGCTAAGAGTGTATTTTATATTGTCTTTTCTGCTCTTAAAAAAATTTATATTACAGAAACAGGGACCGAGAAAAACGCAGAGAAAGAGAAAGAGATACGGATCGGAAAAGGTCTCGGAAATCCCCATCTCCCGGGAGGAGAAACCCAGAAACATCAGTAACTCAGAGTTCCTCTGCTCAGGATGAACCTGCTACAAAGAAAAAGAAAGATGAGCTGGATCCTCTTCTTACTCGCACTGGTGGAGCATATATTCCCCCTGCAAAGCTCAGGATGATGCAGGAACAGATTACAGATAAAAACAGGCATGTTTATATCAATCAGTATACAAAGCCATGAAATTGTCGTTGAAAAATAAGTCAACTGTGGTTTAATTAACCCTGGCTCTTGAGAATTTACGTTAGTCTATAGTGATAGAGACCTCAAATTAGAGACCTCTTTACTTTATAGCTCCACTGGAGAGCCACACACTACGTGCCCTTATATTAGCGCATTACTTCTTTTTTCTTTTTTTTGCATGAATGAATTAAAAAGTTTGAGGAAAAGATTGCTTACCCTTTTTATAGTATTTTCAAACTATTGTTCCTTTCATAGTTTCATGGATGCATTCGTATTGATAATGTCTGTTTTTTGTAGAAAAGAGTAATACTGACATTTTAGTTCTAAAATTGACTTTTCCTGTTGTAAACCAGGAGTCAGCAAACTTTTTCTGTAAAAGCCCAGACTGTAAATATTTTACACTGTGAGTCATTTTGTCTCTGTTGTTGCTACTTAACTCCGCTCTTGAAATGTGAAAATAGTCATAGGCATTGTGTAGAAAATTATAAGCATGGCTGTGTTCCAATAAAGCATTATTTACAAAAGCAGGTGGTCAGCTGCATTTGGCTCATGGGTGTAGTTTGCCAACCTCTGTACTTATGTATAAAACTGAAGCTGGCAATTATCTCTTTTTGTACATTTTCTTCAGATCATGATATATTAGACTATACATTTTTGCTACTCTAAGGCAGACAGACAAAATTTATATATGAACAGTCACACTTAAAACACTCCTTCCCTTTTCAGAATAATTGAGATGGTGAGGAGCTATTTAGGAAAGTACAGCTAAGTTTTTAAGATATTTTTCTCTAATAGGATGAGTTGATAACTAGGGAAAGTATGGTCCCAGATTGAAATGATTATTCAGTTGCCAGATAACTAGTTAAAAGATTGGGATAGAAGGTATTAATAGTTATAATTTAAGAAAAACAGATGCAAGGTGAGCCAGACAGGAATATTTCCACATCTTTTCATGAGCGTTTTAATAGCAATTTGAAAAGTGCTTGAGAAGCTTATTTAAGTTAAATCTAAATTTGTTTCAAGGATTAACTTGAAGTAGAAATGTCATGATCCGCCCACTTCAGCCTCCCAAAGTTCGAGACCAGCCTGGCCAATATAGTGAAACCCTGTCTCTACTAAAAATACAAAAATTAGCCAGGCGTGGTGGTGGGTGCCTGTAGTCCAAGCTACTCGGAAGGCTGAGGCAGAAGAATGGCATGAACCCAGGAGGCGGAGCTTGCAGTGAGCCAAGATCACACCACTGCACTCCAGCCTGGGCAACAGAGAGAGACTCTGCCTCAAAAAAAAAAAAAAAAAAAAAAATAAGAAATGTCATTTATCTAAAAGAAGCTATGAAGATTTGAAATAAATTAAAACCGAATTTAAGAGCCAGAAAGGGGTATTTGATGACATTAAATTCAAAACTAATAAGTTTTTCTTTATGTGTCATATTTTAGCGCTTGGCAGTGATATTTGAAGTGTTAGGTTGAAAAGGAATTTGGAGATGGCTTCTGTGGTTAGTAGGACCTTCATTATCATGTAAACGTTTTGCTCATGCACAAGGCAGTAGTGGCAGCATTACTGAAAGGTATTCACTTTCTCCAGTCCAGTCCAAAGCAATCCTGATTGTAAAAGACTAGAAACTTTGTCAGTCCAAGTCTTGCTTCCTTTTAAATAAAGCGAACAGGAGAGTCAGCAATACATGCAATTTAAAGCAGATTCCTTTAAGATAATTTTATATACTGTTGAAGTCTGTTCGTAGGCTGTAAAGGGCACAAGGAGAAGTAGACATCTGTAAGAGAAGGCCATAGTCTTTGCTTTCAGTAGATACGTGAATTGTGGGCTTCCTAATTAGGATGTATAATTGTATTTGATGTAGCCGTTTGATTAGTTTAATAAGATAGGTGGTGATTGTATATGAGCAACATCTTATTAATCAGGCCACTTGTTAAGCCATGCATCTTGTGTCTAGAGATAGTGGGATACCAAAAGGTTGGAGTTATGAAACAGTGGAATAGTCCACCTTGGGTACAGGCAGTAAGGGGGTACATAATTTATAGAGAATTTAGAAACAAAATAAAATTAACTGCAAAGTGAGTCTGTTTTTTATCCTCACCATGCTAGCAATACTAAACAATGTCAGTGATACAATACTCGTTCCCACCAGGAACTGCTCTCACCAACCTTCCTTGTTGTACCACTCCAGAACAGGGATTCTTAACCTAGAAGCCCCTCAAGAGGTCCATGAATAGAATTCAAGCAATCAGTCCATGAATGTGTTTGGGGAAAAAATTGAATCTTTATTTTTACTGTTCTCTAAAGTTTAGCTTTTTTTTTTTTCTTTTGAGAATGTAGGCAATAGATCAGAGTATTGACAGTCTGTTACAGATATTTCATGATACGGATTATGGCCATGCTACTTAGAAATTTAAGTAGTTATTAAGCATACTGCCAGTTCTTGTTGTTTAATGTGTTATGAAGCACATAGAATATTATATCAAACTTTTGTTCTTCTCATGTTTCAAAAACTGAATTTTAGTATGATTCGTATCCTTTGTAATCCTATTCATTGTATATATCATCCCAAAAAGTCTACTGATTTCACCAGACTTCCCGAGAGAGACATGTATGGAAGAAAAAAGGTTAAGACTTCCTGCAGCTGAAATCAGATTCCACAGAAAAGCAGTTACAAAACCCATAGAACTGTAGAGCATTGAAAGATCTTAGACATTGTCCGATTCAACCTAAAGAAACTCAATGAGGCCAAGTAATTTCCCCAAAATCTAGGGTAAAAAGCAGTACAGCTATCTAACATTCAACTGGTATAGCTGTAGGACTACTACATCAACATAGAGATTGTCTTTAAAATACACTGAATGGTAATTCAGCCCCATGATTTCATGTGACTCCCTTTTCCTGTAGTTACCATTTCTTTGTGGCTTAAAACATTTAATTTTGTTGTCTCTGTCATCTTTTTATGAGAAGGGACATACAAATTTTTTTTGCGGCTTATATTTGGGTATTTCATGTTACCATTTAAATTTTTTTTAATTGCACTTATTTTAAAGGTTTCCATTAAAGACAAGTTTAAATCAAGCATTATATGTAAAATAAGGATTTATTGAATTTGACTAATAAATTAAATGTACTAGGCATAAGAACAAAATGTTATCCTTATATATCCTTACATAATCTTATTGTATTATTAAAGGAAAATGGTGTATACTTAAGCATATGTATAGAAAATCAAATATGGTTCAGGATATAATCTATTTATCCTGATAGGCATCATATATTTTACTGTACTTGGGGGTCATTTCATGAAAATAATGTTAAAAATTAAGGAACACTATGTAGTTTTTATGTTCTTATAGCTTCTTATTATTGTAATTAAGTTTTAATCTTTATTAAAATCACTTCTTTTTAGCTTAGCATACCAGAGGATGAGTTGGGAGGCCCTAAAGAAGTCAATTAATGGCCTTATCAACAAAGTCAACATTTCCAACATAAGTATTATTATTCAAGAGCTTCTTCAAGAAAATATAGTTAGAGGAAGGTAAGTATCAGCTATTTTATTTGTAGTATTTCTAAGTAATTTTTTCAAAGGAATATAATATCTACATGAACAATAATCATTGATTTATTGTGCTACTTCATTTCAAAGGTCATTGAGAATATTTATTTAAAATGCAGGACTTATAAAAATATAGACTGCTAAGAAATAACTTGTGCCTTGCTGTTAGAGGTTGTATGGAATTTTTGCTTTTTGAGAAGCTTTGATTTCACATAATGGTTTTTGCAGACATTAATGCCTCCAATAATTTAAACTCATGAGGAATAACGAATGTTAAAATATACTACCTCAAACTAATTTTTTTATTTCTTTTTTAAATTGACAAGTAAAAATTGTGTATATTTTTGGTATACATCATGATGTTTTGATATATATGTACTTTGTAGAATGACTAAATCAAGCTGTTTAACATGCATTCACATGCCTGTCATTTTTTGTGGTGAGAACACTTAAAAATCTACTCTGTTTTCAGCTTTCAAGTATATAATATATGGCTATTAACTATGGTCAAAATATTGTAGAATGAATCTCTGGAACTTATTCCTCCTAACTGAAATTTTGTGTCCATTGACCAACATCTAAATTCCCCCAACCGCCAGCCTCTGGTAACCATCATTTTATACTCTGATTTTATGAGTTCAGTTTTTTTTAAGATTCCGCATATTAGTGAGGTCATGCATTATTTGTCTTTCTGTGCCTGGCTTATTTCACTTAGCATAATGTTCTCCAAGTTCATCTGTGTTTTCCCAAATGACAGGATTTCCTTTATGGTTGAATAGTATTCCATTATACATGTATACATTTTCTTTATCCATTTATTCACAACAGACACTTTAGTTGTTTCCATATTTTCACCATTGTGAATAATGCTGCAATAAATGTGGGAGTGCAGATACCTCTTCAACATGCTGATCTCATTTTCTTTGTATATATACCCAATAGTGGGATTGCTGGATCAAATGGTAGTTACAATCAAAAAAAATTTTTTTTATATTGATTTATTTTAGAGATGGGGGTCTTGCTTTATTGTCAGGCCGGAGTACAGTGCATGGTCATAGTTCACTGCCCCCTTGAATTTCTGGGCTCAAGGAATTCTCCCACCTCAGCATCCTAAGTAGCTGGGACCGCAAGCACTCATCACCACACTGGGCTAATTTTTTAATATTTTGTAGAGAATGAGGTCTTGCCATCTTGCCCAGGCTGGTCTCGTACTCTTGAGCTCAAGCAGTCCTCCCCACTTGGCTTCCCAAAGTGTTGGTATGACAGGCATGAGCCACGGCACCTGGCTGGTAATTCTGTTTTTAATATTTTAAGGAACCTCTATACTATTTTCATAATGGCTATACTAATTTATATTTCTGCCAACAGTGTACAAGCGTTCTCTTTTCTCTATGTCCTTGGCAACACTTGCTGTTTTTCATCTTTTTTATTACAGCCGTTGTAACAGTTGTGAGATGTCTCATTGTGGTTTTAATTTGTATTTCTTTGATAATTGGTGAGGTTGAGCATTTCATGTATATATATATATGCTATTTGTACATCTTTTGAAAAATGTCTGTTCTTATTGTTTGCTCACTTTGTAGATTGGGTTATTTGTTTTCTTACTATTGAGTTGAATGCCTAATGTGTTTTGGATATTAACCCCTTATCAGGTGTATAGTTTGCAAATGTTTTCTCCCATTCTGTAGGTCGTCTCTTCACTCTGTTGATATTTTCCTGTGCTGTGCAGAAGCATTCTAGTTTTATGTAATCCCATTTGTCTCTTTTTGCTTTTGTTGCCTGTGCTTTAGGGGTCATATCCAAAAAATCATTAACTATACCAGTGTCTCAGAGCTTTTCCGTTGTATTTTTCTTTTAGAAACTTATAGTAGTTTCACAGTTTCAGGTCTAATGTTTAAGTCTTTAATCTGTTTTGCGTTGATGTTTGTATATGCTGTGGGTCTAAGGTCTATTTTCATTCTTCTGCATCTGGGTATTCTGTTTTCTTGGCACCATTTATTGAAGACACTGTCTTTTCCCTATTGTGTCTTTTTAGCATCTTTGTCAAAAATCAGTTGACTGCCAATGTTTGGATTTATCTCTGGTTTCTTTGTTCTCTGTAGCTCTATGTGTCTGTTTTTATACTATTGTCATTCTGTTTTGATTACTATAACTTTGTAGCAGATTCCAGGTCAGGGAGTGTGATGCCTCCAGCTTTGTTCTTTTTGTTCAAGATTGCTGTGGCTATTTGGAGTTTTTTGTGGTTCCATGTGAGTTTTAGGATTGTTTTTTCTATTTCTGTGAAAAATGTAACTGGAATTTTGATAGGGATTGAGTCCAGTCTGTATGTTGCTTTGGGTACTGTGGACATTTTAACATATTATTTCAGTCCATGGACATGGGATGTCATGCATGTTCTTCCATGTTTTCATCAGCAATTTGTAGTTTTTAGTGTACAGATCTTTCATCTCCATGGTTAGATTTATTCCTAAGTTTTTTTTTCATAGCTATTGTAAATGGGATGTTTTCCTGATTTTTCAGAAAGAGTTCATTGTAAGCATATGGAAGCACTACTGATTTTTGTATGTTGATTTTGTGTCTGCAGCTTTACTAAATTAGTTTATTAGTTCTAACAATTTTTTAGTTAAGTCTTTAGGGTTTTCTGTATTAAGATCCTGTTTACAGCAAACAGGCTTCTCTGTTTTTGATTTGGATACCTTTTATTTCTTTCTCTTGCCTAATGGCTCTGGCTAGGACTTCTAGTACTATGTTGAATAGAATTGGAAAGAGTAGGCACCCTTTTCTTATTCCTGATCCTAGAGGAAAAGCTTTCAGCTTGTCACTGTTGAGTATATTAGCTATGGGTTCGTCATATATGGCCTTTATTCCAATTTAATTTCTAGTGAGAGTGAAATGGGAATGTGAGAGAAATGGGAAAGATGAGCAATACATTTTAGAAAAGCAGAAGGGAATCACTGTATTCTATAATATGTGGCTTTAAGCAATTGGTGATATTTAAAAGGGTCAGAAAATAGAATTATTCCATGTTGTATTTATTATTTTAAAATCTGAGGGCTGTTTTCTCATGTCATTTTACATGACTATGATTCATCTTTTAAAAAATATGGAATGTAGTGGCCAGGCACGGTCGCTGTAATCCTAGCCTGTAATCCTAGCACTTTGGGAGCCTGAGGCAAGAGGATCACTTGAGTCCAGGAGTTGCCTGGGCAACATTGTGAAAACCTGTCTCTATGAAAAATACAAAAATTAGCTGGGCGTGGTGGCACACAGTAGTCCCAGCTCCTCCGGAGGCTGAGGTGGGAGGATTGCTTGAGCCCAGGAGGCAGAGCTTCCAGTGAGCCAAGATTGCCCCACTGCACTCCTGCCTGGGTGACAGAGTGAGACCCTGTCTCTCCCCAACCTCTCCAAAAAAGGTGGGGGTATAAAGTAGGAGCAGCAAGTTTTAGAGGTAGAGAAAGTTGATCAAGAGACAGCCATTATCCTCAAAAGTGGGCAGAGATCTCTCCAATTTACTTAGAAAAAAAGTAGACTTAGAAGAGTTATGGATTGCTAAAGATACTATAATTTATAAGCTGCATCCTTTTTCTCATTTTCCACTCTAGTGATTCAGTTGTCATATCTAAAACTACCATTAAGACTTTTTTTCCTGACTTTTGGCAATCCAATAATTACTTGTCATTACATTGCTAAAAATAACTTTAGTTTGCCCAATTTGCCTTTCCCCTTCCTCATCAAATGCATAGAGAAACATGACCATTTTCAAAATGAGTTACATGTAGGTACCTTTTAATTTCCTGTTACTGTTTTAGCATTAATCTGGCATTGCTTTTAATTTGTTTCTTTATTTCTCACAGGAGTATTCCACATCTTCATTTTATTCTACTAAAATTAGACTTAAAGATTTAAACCCAAATTTGTCTTTAATCATAAAATTAATTTTATAAAAATGACAGATCTGTAGTAGAAACTTTTTGTTGTCTACCTTTTATACTTTTGAAACAGGTCTGCTTTTGTTTACTTTTTTGAAAATGTTAAAGAAATTATTTATATGAACCTTAAAAGCCTCAAATTCATGATTAGATATAACAGACTGGGAAAAGAGGAATTATATGTAGAGAGTAAAATTTTGGTGATAAATTGCAGTAAAATCTTCATTCTATTTTACAAAATCACAAATTCACATTTCGTTTTCTGAAAAACAATTTTTATTTGTTAGTAAGACAAACTCTTTCCAGTTAGTTCTGATTTAGATTTTATGATTACTTATAGAGAAATATTACTGAATTTTAGTAGTTTTTGTTTTGTTTAATTAATTTGGTGATTTTGTTGACTCCTTTTTAAATTCTTTTTTAAACAGAGGACTGCTGTCCAGGTCTGTTTTGCAAGCACAGAGTGCTTCTCCAATCTTCACCCATGTTTATGCAGCATTAGTGGCAATTATCAACTCAAAATTTCCACAAATTGGAGAATTAATCCTCAAAAGGTTAATTCTTAATTTTCGAAAAGGCTATCGAAGAAATGACAAGGTATATATGAATGGCTTGTAAGTAGAATGATACATAGGAACAAACTAATAAACCAGTATCAACAAAAGTAAGCAAGGTTGATTTTGACACAACTACATAACATAATGCTTTTTAAAAACTGTCTTTCATGAGAACTTCTTTGTTCTGTTAAATATCCCTGGCCACTATTGATGAGCCACAAAAATGATGGCTATAACTGTAGAACTATAACTATTTAACCAGAAGGGATACTCTTTCATGTGTTTTATTTTGTAACTTTCTTATAATGTAAAAATTATACTTGTGTGGTACATGTTTTAAATAGATGATGTTAGTAGGCCATAGATTATGTAAATAAATGAAAATTGGGTTTAGTTTATAGGTTAACTTTCCACCTTTATTTTTCAGCAACTTTGCCTGACTGCTTCAAAATTTGTGGCGCATCTTATTAACCAAAATGTGGTAAGTAATTATCTTCAATACTTGGTCCCATTCAGTGGCATTAGACCAGAGGGTTGATGCCACTTCACTGATACCTCTCTATTTTTGCTTTGCTTTATAGTCCTTGGGATAAATATGTTGGATGATATTTTCATTTTAAAACTGTAATAAATATATTTAATATTCTTTTTTTTTTTCTTTTTTTTGAGATGGAGTCTCGCTGTGTCACCCAGGCTGGAGTGCAGTGGCACAATCTTGGCTCACTGCAAGCTCTGCCTCCTGGGTTCACACCATTCTCCTGCCTCAGCCTCCCAAGTAGCTGGGACAACGGGCGCCTGCCACCACGCCCGGCTAGTTTTTTTTGTATTTTTAGTAGAGACAGGGTTTCACCATGTTAGCCAGGATGGTCTCGATCTCCTGAACTCATGATCCACCTGCCTCGGCCTCCGAAAGTGTTGAGATTACAGGTGTGAGCCACCACGCCTGGCCGTATTTAATATTCTTTAACATAACACTTTGATGCTGATCAAAACACTTTAGATATTTATCAAATTAATCTGACTTAATACTATACATGGTTACTTGACTGCAAACCATTCCTTTGAAGAACCATTCCCTTCATTTTTATAAAACAATAAAGTTGGTATCTCCTCCACTTCATTCCCTGCTGTTCATGAGAATCTAATAAATATCTGATATTCTACAAAAACCTCTATTCCTTGCAACCACACAGGTATAGTCATATATTTTTAGAATCACTTGATAGAATAGAGTTGATCGATTTTAATCTGTTTCAAATGCAGGTGATTTTATCATGCCGTTATTCAGTTTGTGTTTATTTTATATTCATTATTTGATGGTTTTGATTTAGCTTTTATTTAACCATGAAAGTGGTAAAATTGTTCTTGCTCATACTCAAAAGTTTCCTTCAGATATATATTATCATTTCCAATTTAATATCATGTATAACAGGAAGAATTTTAAAGTCATGCTTAGTCTTATTTCACTAATATTAAATATTTTGATTCTTATTTACATGAAAATTCTTTCACTCTTAGAAATCTTTTAGATTTTGACCTAATTAGTCATCATATTATTACAGTGATAACTTGCTACTTAAGACCATGGAAACTTAATTTCACATCTGTAACCACAGAGATATATTTCCGTTTTTAAATGTGTATTACACTTAGACTAGAGATTTTTGGCGTTGCCATAAAACACTCTATATGATAAATTTTTTGCATCTTCCAGCTGTGGTACAGGACACTGACCTAAGACTGTTTGACACCCCTCCTCCCCTAGTAAAAAGAAGTAGTGGGTGTCTTTGATGTTGTGCACAGCTGGAAGAAGATATCTCCTGAGTTGAGATTTAAACTTCTTTCCTCACCATCTTAAATCACTGTCTGACTTTAGAAAGGCATATGTATGGTGTTTTAAACATTCTTTGTAGTTTGTTTTCTTCTCTTAGCAAAGCTTCTCAATAGAATTTTATTCCCACTCTTCCTGGCATTGTTTATAAATGTCAGTTTTTGAACGTGGCCAGTAATAGTTTGATTTAATTTTTTTAAAAAAGATAGACTATTCAAAACTGTTGTGTTCCAGAAGTTGTTAAGATATTTTCTGATAAAATTAGTATTCGTGTAACTTAAGGACTATTTGTGTCTAATAGAGTTGCTGATAGAATGAATTGGGAAATGTATATAAAGAATTGTGATCATGGAGAAGGGTATTATAAGTCATATTACTATTTCTTATGTAGTAATTATGAAAATAATTACCTTATTAGAAAGTAGTATATGATTTTTAACATATTTTATCTATGACACTTTCCGTACATAATGGCTAAGAATATTTCTTCTGAAGATAATTCAAATAGTTGTATTCATCATAGAAAATTAAGATTTTTGGAACAGTCATCTGAAAATTCTTAGTAGATAGATAATAAAAGTGATAGAAAAATTGTATCCCATATTTGGAGTATGCTTTATAAAACTTTGCCCATCATATGTGCAATATAATTATTGTAAACAGATTTACTAATTTTTATAAATTATAAAAATAATTTAATGTATGTAAAAGCATTTTGTTTCTTCCTTGTATATGTATTTTATTTAAGGCACACGAAGTTTTATGCTTAGAGATGCTCACTTTGCTCCTGGAAAGACCAACAGATGATAGCGTTGAAGTAGCTATTGGTTTTCTTAAGGAATGTGGCCTCAAATTAACACAAGTGTCACCAAGAGGAATCAATGGTAAGTGTACATTCATAGTTTGATGTTAAGTTTTTATTATAATATTTATTGCTTATTTTATTGTCTTTTCTTTCTGTTAACCTTTAGCTATATTTGAACGCCTTCGAAACATTCTGCATGAGTCTGAAATTGACAAAAGAGTTCAGTATATGATTGAAGTGATGTTTGCTGTACGGAAAGATGGATTCAAGGACCACCCCATTATCCTAGAAGGTCTTGATTTGGTGGAAGAAGATGATCAGTTCACCCATATGCTCCCTCTGGAGGATGACTATAATCCAGAAGATGTTCTTAGTAAGTCCGGGGCATGTTAGTTGGAAAGAGGCTTACCAACAAATGTAAATATAGAAAATAAACATTAACTTTTAAATTTTTTTTAGATGTTTTCAAGATGGATCCTAATTTTATGGAGAATGAAGAGAAGTACAAAGCTATTAAGAAAGGTATGTAAAATTTTATAAAATAATTTAGTTTGGATAAGTAGAAGCAATTTAAGTAGTTATGTAATACTGATAGGAAATATTTAGAGATCCCCACCTAATGAATCGCTAGTCTTATAAAGTTATTCTCTTAGCTGTTTCCTCGGGCATTATTTTTTTCCTGGTGCTTGCCCAGGGTTTTTTACTTCATTCTGAATTACTTACCCCATTGTTCTTTCCTCTTTCCCTCTAAACTATGCAACACTTACGTCTCACCCATCTTAAGAAACATTCGTAGATTAGTGGTTGCCTTTATTTAGCTTCTCTACCATTTACATTCTGTGCCACCCAGTTTAGTATTCAATTAAGTGGTATACTTTATTGTAAAGTGCTATATACTTCATTGTTTCTTGAGGTCAGGTTGATATCCTTCTGGTAGGATGAATCATAGTATTGGTGCCTCTCTGATAAAATAAATTGATCATTTTCATTTGTACATCATTGGTATATTGTAAGCACTAATTTTGGACAGGTTTTGATGTGTAATTTATCTTTGACATTACTAGCTGAGTGACCTGTAGCAAGTTACTTGTTTGTTGGAAGACTAAATGTTACCTTTTTATGGAAGGATATATAAAACACAGTGTTGTGTATTATCATCTACAATGATAGCTATTATTAGCTATTATTAGTTACTATTTTCACATTTGTATTATTTTCCTCCTAAAGCTAACACTCAGGCCTACTTACATAATAATTTTATGGGCTTATTTCTCTTGAGTTGTAATTTTACTGGAGAAGTATTTATTGCTGTGGAAGCAATAAATATTTATCTTTGTATTAAACCCCAAAAGTTTGTATTAAAAGCTCTCTGATTATAATAGAAATGTAAAGAGTTGGTTAGCTTTGCAAAATCTTTTATCAGGCTAACAGCACCATTGGGCAAAATATAATTTTAGTTTTTGTCATTTGTTTGCTTTTAACTTAAAGACCAGCCTTATGTAGTCTCATATACAGAGAAAGCAGAAACCTAGAACTCTGTCTCTGTCTGCATCCCATTGTTCAGTAGTGCTTAGAAGTAGAAGGTTGAAATGAAAAGTAAAATTGGGAGAAATCTTCCATTCCTATGCATTATCCTAAAAATCTGTTATAATAATAATAATGAGTTTCTCTTCTTAGATGCTGATTTCCTAGGAGCTTTTCACTGTAATATGCCAGATTCTTTTTTTCTGTTATAATTTCATTTCCAAACAGAGAACTCCATAGATCCATTTTGCCTTCTTTTCTTGTGAACCTCTTTTCCTACAGTCTCCCTGAAAAATGCCAAATGTTTTTTGTGAAATTCTTAGATACACCTGATTTGATTTCTTTCTTTTTTAAACTTGAGAATTCTCTATCCATTTCTTTAGCATCTAGGCAGTTGGCCAATGCCTGGAAAGTAGTACTTTCTTTTATTATAGCAGTTCTCAAATTCTTTTGTCTCAGGATCCCTTTACACTCTTGAAAATTATTG
Source organism: Gorilla gorilla gorilla (assembly GCF_029281585.2). Classification (NCBI taxonomy): domain Eukaryota; kingdom Metazoa; phylum Chordata; class Mammalia; order Primates; family Hominidae; genus Gorilla; species Gorilla gorilla. The sequence continues at coordinate 82,434,527 of NC_073235.2, read as the reverse complement.
ACAACTCCAAAGAGCTTCTTTTTATGTGGGTTGTATCTATTGCTATTTACTATATTAAAGGTTAAAACAATATAAAAGAATATTTATTAAATTATTTCGGAATAATAGCAAACCTAGTATATGTTAACATAAATTACATATTTTTATGAAAATCGTTATTTTACGGGCCGGGCATGATGGCTCATGCCTGTAATTCCAGCATTTTGGGAGGCGGAGGTGGGCGGATCACGAGGTCAGGAGTTCAAGACCAGTCTGACCAACATAGTGAAATCCTGTCTCTACTAAAAATATAAAAATTAGCTGGGTGTGGTGGTGCATGCCTATAATCCCAACGAGTCAGGAGGCTGAGGCAGGAGAGTCGCTTGAACTGGGGAGGTGGAGGTTGCAGTGAGCCAAGATCACGCCTCTGCACTCCAGCCTGGGCGACAGAGCGAGACTCCATCTCAAAAAAAAAAAAAAAGAAAAATTGTTATTTTACAAAACAAATTTAGTGAGAATGATGTTTTATATATTTTGTATTATATATATATTTTATAAAATTTTATTTGTAAAGTTTACTGTCTGGCCTAATGGGAAGCAGCTGGACTCTCATATCTGTTTCTACATTCAATCTATTGCAGTAGGTTGTTTTAATTGAAGTATGTGAAGAAAATCTAGCCCCAGATAGATATGTAGTTAGAAAAAGGGAGCAATATTTTAACAGCCTTTTCCGATAAATGCCAATATTTAACAACTAGTAATTTTAAGATTAATTGCAGTGTGAATTCTGAAACAATATCAATGAACTTTGATAGTGTTGCATTAGAATCCATTTGTCACTTTAAATAAATCTTTTACTCATGCATGATTTTGTAATGTTGCATTAGTCATTTAGAAAATACTAATTCACTGAGTTATGCACATCTTTTAAATGTTAACATTAATATTATCAAGATCAAATTAACATGTTGATGTAATACCTAGATAGCACATTTAATAATATTACCACCGCTCTCGTCCAAAAAAATCTAAGTATCGGGGAACTCTCAAGCTCACAGAGATGGATACAGGTTTTTCAAAATTCTTGAAAACCCTAATGTTATCATCGTCGCAGATATTGTTAGTTGTTTTCCCCAAAGTGACAGTCTCAGTTTGTTTGCATTTGAGAAATTGTTGGCCAAATCTAACAACTATAGTTAGTTGGCCATTTTTTTCAAGTAAAAATGAAAAAAATAGCTAATTCATCTTGCAAAGCAAGCAGTCACACAAGTGGTTTTCCTTGACATAACTGTCACCATTGTATATATATATATGTCTTTAACAGAAGGGCTATATATATGAACTTTATATTTCATCACTCAGATTAGGATAAAGTCCTATATTCAGGGCTGAGATTTAATAAAATTCATCAAGGACATTCTCAGATGAAACTGGCTTTCTACTTCAAGAGGGCGGCAGTAAAGAATACATTGATTACTAGTGAAGTTTGATGCCTTGTTTAGTGCTTAGGTTACAGAAGTTTTAACCTCCATTGCTTTTGGATCATCATCACAGATGTCAGCACAGTGAAAGGGCAGATACTGTCTTGGTATTATTATGAAAATAGTTTTGACCTCCAGACCACCTGACAGGTCTCAGTGATCCCCCATGGACTGCTAGACCATGCTTTGAAACCACTACTTTATTCAGTTAATGAAATCCAATTGTCCTTGCCTAAGTGATTCTAATAAGTAGAGTCTAAAGTGGAGAGATGAGAAGAGGATGATGTAAATGATTAGACAATTCATTTGACCTTCATTGTTTTGTAAAACATTCTTCTAGAGCTGGCATAAAAAAATGGCCCCAGCAGGAAGTGGGCACAGCTTTAGTAATTAGCACCTTCGACTGACCCAGGTGTACTTGTGTTTTAGATCTTAACAGCATTTGGGAAAACAGCAGGAATGCCTGTCTTCCTACTATTGAATACTAAATAGTTTCTTTTAAAAGTCTGTCTAAGCCATGTTGCATAGTAATAAACTAGATACTTCAGATTATCTCTTGAATTCACATTTGTTTGAAATATTCTTGAGATTTATATGTCAGATAAGGGCTGCATGACTACTGTTCATTTTTGTAAAATGATTTGTGTCTCATAATGTGAAGTTCTCTGCTAAGAATTTTTCTTAAAGTGAATTGGTCCCAGAACTTTGTATTAAAAGCCCTCTGATTATAATAGAAATGCGAAAGTAAAGAGTTGGTCAGGTATGCAAAGTCTTTTATCAGGCTAACAGAGCACCATTGGGCAAAATATAATTTTAGTTTTTGTCATTTGTTTGCTTTTAACATAATGACTGGCCTTATGTAGTCTCATATACATCAGTATTTTCATCCAGTTCTGAATATATCATTTGTATTTTTAAAAGTGATCATCTAATACAGTGCTTGTCTTATCAGTTGTCTTAAAGGCTTTTAAACTTCTGTTTCTGTTTTATATATGAAAAGTCTTTGAATTTATTGTAATGTTCAATTTAGAGTTATGTATTTTAATAAAAATCTCATTACTATTTATTTCAAGTGAACACTAAATTATGCAATTATTTTCTCTCCCTTCTTTGTCTTTCCAAGTACATTCTTAGCCTAAATTCTTGTTTTCTGTATCTAGCCTTAACTTTTTGTAATGGACTGTCTTCTTTCTGATGATGAAACAATATTTTGACTCCCATATACTAACTTCTATTCCTAATATTTGCCAGTGCTCTTGCTCTTTTCAAAAACGATCGTCTACTTTTTCTTTGTTTTTCTCATCTCCTTGTTTCATGCGCACTTTTTATGTGGCAGAAGAGTGATACATACGCTCTCTTTAGTCAAATCAGTTATAATGCTTTTTGACAACCTAGGCAATAACACGAGGCTTGGTGGTTATCTTTGTTGGCTAGCAAACTGTTACACCACAGTGGATTTCAACGAACTGAGAATTTATCTTCTCAGAATGAAATACGTGTATATGACTTGCACATTTTTTTCCTAAACTTACTTTGTACTTTACAGAAATTCTTGATGAGGGAGATACTGACTCGAACACAGACCAGGATGCTGGGAGTAGTGAAGAGGACGAGGAAGAAGAAGAGGAAGAGGGAGAAGAAGATGAAGAAGGTAAACATGTAGCATATTCAAATAATATTATAAGATACTCTAAAATTAATTCTAATGTAATCTTCTAAAACAATAGTTCTCAATCTTTGGGGAGAGCAAGGACGGCTGCTGATGGCGTCTAGTGGGTGAAGACTAGGGCTGCTGTTAAACAGCCTACAAACCACAAGACTGCCCCCTACAACAAGATATGATCTAGCCCAAAATGCCAGTATTGCCAAGACTGAGAAACTGCTCAAAAAGTATTAAACAAATTCATTTTTTAACATCAGCACAATTTTAATTTAGTATATTATGCCTTTGATTATATTCTAGACAACGAAAAACATGTTTTCTTATTGAGTTCATGTGATTTATGTAGCCCTGGCAGGAATGTGACAAATGAGAGTGACTGCATATTTGCTGTTCATTTTGGCAAAATAGAGTGAAGATGCCAAAAGCTATATTTACACAGAAGTAGTATGTTCTTCCTCTTCAGCTTTGATTACCTTATTTCACAGAAATAAGCTCGGAACTTTACTTTGGTTAAGGCACAGTTAATAAATACATCAGAACATAAATAAACTGGTCATTATTTACATGTATTGCATGTGTGAAGATATTAAAAGTATACATTTGCCTTTTAGGGCATAATAAATACTCTGTCTTATAGTACAATTGTTCTTCTATAACATATTTTGTAAAAATAGATTTAATTTTTTCCAACTTTTTTAATTAAAATTATCTTCTATCCATGTACTACATTTTACTGTTCAGATAAAAACTATTAAATGTTTATAAGGAAAGTTTTCATGCATTAAATAAGAGAAAATTTTAACAAATATATGTATTTATGTTGGACTCATCCAGCCTGTCGTGATGATCTAGTGTTCTCTGCAACTGAATTTTTACACATGAGTTATATAGTGCGTCTAAATTATCAAGATATGGTTTATAACTCTAGAAATAATATTTTACCAAACAACAGCATGAGTGCAGCCTTTTATAGTGTCTAAATGAGCAGATAACAGATAAACAAAAATAGTTTTCTTGGCTTGGTTCTGGACTTCTTTGAGCTAACATTGTGATATAGCAAAAGACTTGAAATAGTTACTTTCAATTCTATAAATACTAATTTACACAGTAAAAAGATAATATTATTAAATTTGTATTGATTCTAAATAGATTTTTGAAGAAAATGCTGTACAGAGATACATTTTAACTTCATCACATTTATTTTTGCAGTTGTGTAATTTTGTTATGTTTCTTTCAGGACAAAAAGTAACTATTCATGACAAAACAGAAATTAACCTGGTCTCATTTCGTCGTACAATTTATCTTGCTATTCAGTCAAGGTAAGGCATCATATCTCAATTCATCCTTTTTTTGTTTTTGATAAGGGATGGGTAAAGAGATCAGGGATACATTTTAGGGTCTCATAACAGAAAACTGGACACCATCTCAGCATTCTTAGACTCTCTCCCCCATCCCATGCCCAAGCTCGTAGTACCTTTCTGTTGGTTCTTTGCTTTACAGGCAAATTGTTTTTACTTAATGGGAAGGTCTAATTGTGTTACCTAATTAGATGGTTTTTTAGCTATATCATTTCTTATAGTTAAGTGCCACTAATAAAAACTTGAAAATAATTCTGTTTTACAAGATAGCAGAGTACCCAATTTTATAATGAAAATATAATATTTAACATTTTTAAAATTTGGTTTCTAGTTCTGATTCTAGGCAAAGAAGCACTGTTGTGATGACTGTTGGACAGTGATTTGCTCTGCAGATGTCAATGAGTATAAACAGAAGTAGGAATTAGACTTAGGAAGATTTTGAGGACTCTGTGAAGTAATGCTAAGTAAGAAGTAGTGTGATGTGATGTCATGAAAACAAAACCTATTCCCTTTGAAGGATGTGAATTTGGTTTTGAAGAGAAATAAATGAGGATGTTAAATCTTAGTGCATCTGGTACTTTGTATGTGAATCAACCTATTGATTTAATAGGCACACTGTTTACATTTTGCACTGGAGGAGAAATGTTTCCTCAGTTTTCTTTCATTACTAGGTTTAGTATATTTCCATTTAGTATGATGTAATAGCAGTAATGATTCATAAGTAGGAGTCATCTGTTTTCAGTCTGAACATTTTTTGGCTTTAGGTTTATCTTCAAATAGAGGAATGTTAAACAGCAAAACATTGGTTGGGAATTTTTTTGCTTTATCCTTACTTATTTTCTCTTCACATAAAAAGTATTAAATATTTTTTCATATAAACTTAAAGTGAAAAGTGAGAAATATTTTGTCAGAGGTAAATATTCTTTGGGTTTGACCTTTCATTTGTTTGTCCTTTTAGAAATCCAACAGTCATCAGTTGTGAGCAGCAGATTTACTGTGTTAGTGTTGCAGTTACATTAACTTTGAAGAGTTACAGTGGAGCTCTTTGAATAATTATTTAAAAGAAACATAACCTTGATAATCTCTGAATCACACAAAAGACTTGAAAAATTAAAGCATTAAAAAACAAGTAATAGCCACTACTACATAGTGGTGTCAGTCCTAGTAGCAGTAACTCCTGTCTTAGATGTTGATTTTCTGTGGGGATTTTTTGTTATTTTTTTTAAACATTATTAATTTTAATTAGTTAATTTTTATTTATAATTGACACATAATAATTGTACATATTTATACCGTAAGGGTGATTATACATTGTATAATCAAATCAGGGTAATTACCATATCTATCTCTTTAAACATTCATCATTTCTTTATGGTAACAACATTCAAAATCTGGCAACATTGTTATTTGCTATAGCCACCCTGCTACATAATGTGAATCAAGGGCTTTTTGTTCATGCTATTTGACCCTTGTTTTTATTACTGTATTTCCTAAAGATATAAATATGGACACATAATTATATACAGAATTGTTTAGTGCAAAAAAAAAAAATGGAGACAATCTTATTTTCTACCACAAATAATCAAAATGTCCAGTCTATGCCGCCACTGAAAATTAGGTTAATAGAGAATTGTTTTAAATGTGAGCAAACAGTGTGATGTAATATTAAGTCGGATAAAAACTATATAACTATATAGAATTGTGCTTGTAGTATTTTCTTAACTGTAAAAATAGGCAGATTCTAGAAGTAATATGTTAACATATCAACAGTGATTATCTTAAGGGGAAGTTTATGTTTATTATATACCAGGCTAAAAATCAGGAATAGGATGTAATAATCAAGCCAGGTGGCTATGAGGGCATCTTAAACAGTCCACTTTTGAAAATCTTGTGAACAAAAACGAAGTTCTGGCAACTGAACTGTGTGGAAATTTTATTTTTTAAATTTGTTTTTGTTGACTAATCTCACCAGTAGTCTTATCTTCCTTCTGTTATGGCTCCTTAAATACCCTTTTTTATATGCATAAAACATTAAGCTACACAATTGCCTTTGCTATTAAAAATAAAACATTCCTCTTTGTTCTTGCTTTTAAACGATAGTCCAGTCTGATTTTATTTTATTGAAGTTGTAACATCAGCGGGAGATGGACTACCATGTCCCCACCTGTTTAGAGTTTCTGATATTGGACACATCAACAAAACCATTTGTAAACACAACTTGGAGTCTGGCATCACGTAAAGAAGACAGTAATTCAGTAAATGTCTTCTTTTTTCTTTACCCTCTCCTCAATTGCTATTAATTTGTGTTAAACCTGAAACTCATTTGGTTTAGCAACCTAAGATGAGAACTAAAATATCAAGAAAATTTAATTCATTTAATAGGGGGGTCATTAAATACTTTCAAAATAAAACAAGAACAGGAAAAACAGACTGTCATATAGCTAACTTTCTCCCTGATACTTCACTTAGTAGATAAAAGAAAAGTAGTAACATTTCTTCATCAACTACTTGACTGTTTTTTCAGAAATTTCAGGATTTTGTCTCAGTACTAATTTCGTTTTTTAAAAAAGCTGGAAAAGAAAAAGTCACATCTGTTTTAAGTGTTTTTGGTTTTGCTGTATTATTAAAATGTATCAATTACCATTTAGTATTTTAATCTTAATGTTAGATACTGTTTAATATTATCTGTTATATAATCTCTTTCCTGATAGGTTTCTTTTTTATTTCATTGCCTTGTACCATCCTGGATTATTACCCTGTTGTGCTTAGGAAACCCTCTAAGTAATGGAAGCTGAGGAATATAGATGAACTGCAAAACTAAGTCCATAATCATTACTTAGTGAGGGTTTTATGCTGTATTATCAAAAGTAAGGGTGTGGGCATTCCACAGAAATGCAAATATAGTAGCATTATTTCTGAATCAATAAACAATTAACAAATTGAGTTTGCTAATTCTCCTAGGTGAACTATACTGATGATATTTTAAATTCTGTTCATATGAATACTGGGTAAAAGCATATTTTTTTCTTGCAAGTTATTTTATATTTACTATTTTTATATGCGTTATTTATAAAATGTAGATGCCCTGTGTTTAGGATGAACCAAGCTACCTTGTAAAAGTAGTGATTAAGCACTAATGTTATGCTGAACTCCTGGTACGCCTTTCACCTCTTGGAAGCAGTATAGAAAAATATAAGAAATTGGCAATGTCTAGTAAAAGTAGATAGAGTTATGATAGAATAATATATCATTCACTCTTCCACACTGAGATTTTAATGTAAGCAGAGAAACTTGACCTGTGGTTGCTGCTGTCTCAATTAGGACTTTTCCTGGCTTCTCTAAGCACGTGATATACATTTCAAGAAATGACTTTTCAAATTAAGTATTAACTATAGCCTTTTCTTATGAAATATTGGGTGAGAAAGTGTAAATATTCCTGTGTTCAAGTTCTACTTCTGGGACGATGTGGCCAGGAGCAAATTTCAAATACTAATACCTAAGTCTCATTTTTCTCATCTATAAAAATGAGAGTCAAATTAGATTGTCTCTAAATCCTTCTGAAATCCTGTGTATAAACCTAAATCAGTATAGTATCCTTTAGGTGTTTTTACCTCCAGTTGTTTGTAATTTACGTGTACATTTGTGAATAAGAATGTATTTCTTAAAAATTTTAGGTAGTTGTAATTATTTTTTTAAAGTATTAACTTTTAAAAGCTTTTATTTTTTGTCCTCATTGTTTACCATTCTACCTGTTGTTTTATCTAAGCTTTTGAATAGAGTTATTGATTTTTTTCTTTCTTAGATTTATTTAACAACTAATTGTAGAACAGAACAGCTATGTCTCTTTAAAACCTTGAGCATTGGGAAGCACTCTTTGAGATCTGGACCTGATTACCCAGATTTAGAGTACTTAGATTTGTGCTGTAATATGGGATTATCAAGTCAGAACATTTAATAAATTCATTATATACAGTTATTATCCTCCAATGCTTGAAGGAAAAGATATTGCTAACACTTAAGAATTTACTACCGTCATATTTGAGTGACCAGTTTGTAGTGGGAAAACATTCGATAAGCATTATCTGATTGCAGAAATGAGAGAAACTTACACATCATGTGTTTTGTTTCTTAAAATGAAGAAACTCACATAGAATGGAAACCCTTTTATCTGATTAGTTATGGCTTGAAGTTGGTTGGTTTGAGAAAGTAATACAATTCAGTGCATATACCTCTTTTTTATTTTTATTTTTGCCTTTTTAAGATTGAGATTTTATTCACATGCTATGATACTCACCCTTTTAAAGTGTACAATTTACAGTCATGCGCCATATAATGGTTTTTCAGTCAACAGTAGACCACATAGGCAATGGTGGTCCCATAAGATTATAATACCATATTTTTACTAAACCTTTTCTATGTTTAGGTGTGTTTAGATACATAAATACTTACCATTGTGTTAACAGTTGCCTACAGTATTCAGAAGTACAGTAACATGCTGAACAGGTTTGTAGCGTAGGGGCAACAGCCATAGCATATAGCCTAGGTATATTAGATTGTACGATCTAGGTTTTTGTAAATACACTCTGTGATGTTCTCACATGAAAAAATTTCCTAAGAATGCATTTCTCATTAGATAACCATGTCATTAAGCGATGCATGACTGCAGGTGGTTTTATTATATTTACAAAGTTGTACAACCATCATCATTGTCTAATTCCGGAACATTTTTATTACTCTAAACTAAACCCTGAGCCTATTAGCAGTCACTTTCTACTCATTTAATCTACTTTCTGTGTCCATAGATTTGTCACTTCTGAATATTTTGTATAAACGGGATCATACTATATGTAGTCTTTTGTGTCGGGATTCTTTCACTTAGCATAATTCAAGGATTCATCCATGTTGTATGTATTGGCACTTATCTCTAGAGTTAAGAGCTATATTTTCCTTATATACACAGTACAACAATATGAAATTACAGTTAAAAAAGATGATTTAAAACCATTATTAAAGTAAGATTCTTGTGTATAAGAGTGCACAGTCTATGTTGCAAGCTTTTAACCTATTGTGATCATTTCCACAGTTTAGATTTTGAAGAATGTGCTCACAAATTGCTGAAAATGGAGTTTCCTGAAAGCCAAACAGTATGTTAATACTTTTTCTATTAGGAAATGTATATATTGGTTTTAAAAATGTTTAAGGCTGTTAATGGGTAAGTTTTGTGGATTGAAGCAATACCTCAGTACTAAATATTTATTTTTTAATGTAGGTTTTATATCATTTTAAGATAACACAAAGCTTAGGGTGTTTCAGATGTATTGTTCACTCCAGTGAATTAAATTTTCTGCTCAAATGAGATGTGGTGAAAAGAGAGTCTCGGAAACACTGCACTTTATGTAGAATTTCTAAGTTGTTGCCTATAAATCAAATTTTGACTTAAATATAGTAGGAAATTTGTTCTTTAATGGATTATGTGGTCCATCTTCTGGATGCACTGCAGGGGTATCCAATCTTTTGGTTTCTCTGGGCTACATTGGAAGAAAAATTGTCTTGGGCCACACATAAAATACACTAACACTAAAAATAGCTGATGAGCTAAAGAAAAAAAATTTGCAAAAAAATAACATAATGTTTTAAGAAAGTTTATGAATTTGTGTTGGGCCTCATTCAAAGCTGTCCTGGACTGCATGCAGCCTGTTGGCCACAGGTTGGGCGAGCTTGTGACTAACGCATTCTTTGCAGTAGAAATGTTAAAGATCACAGCACATATTACATTGCTCTAGTTGGATGTAGAAAAATTTATATAATTTTTTTCTTTTCTTTTTTTTGAGCCAGAGTCTCGCTATGTCGCCCAGGCTAGAGTGCAGTGGCATGATCTCAGCTCACTGCAACCTCTGCCTCCCAGGTTCAAGCAATTCTCCTGCCTCAACCTCCCTAGTAGCTGGGATTACAGGCACCCTCTACCACACCTGGCTAGTTTTTGTGTTTTTAATAGAGATGGTGTTTCACCATGTTGGCCAGGCTGGTCTCAAACTCCTGACCTCAGGTGATCCGCCTGCCTCGGCCTCCCAAGGCAGTGGGATTACAGGCGTGAGCCACCACTCCCAGTCTTCATTCATTAATTCCTTTAATGAAAATGTATTCAGCAGATACTATATGTCAGGCACACCACAAGATAGCTCCATCTTGGCTCCATGGGACTCACTGTCTTACAGCTTGGTATACTTCACTTTTCAAAGTATGAGAACCCTAATGCCAAGGATAATGAAGATCAGATTAAGTAGATAAAGTTGCTCTTCTGTTTTTTTTTTCTAATGTATATTATATATATTGCTTCCTTCCCATCTAGATATTACATCCTTAGAAACTGAGCCATAGCTTTGGTGATTGTATTTTTCTCACTTTGCTTTAAACGTGGTAAACCGGGCACAGATGCCAGAGTGAATGTATCAGCTCTGATGGGCTGTTCAGTTTCTAGTTCTTCTAGGTCTTCTTGATTATCGGAGCTAAGTTACTGTTAGATATAAATTCTTTGTCCAAAGCCTTTAAAAATGTTTATGTGTTACAGAGGTTGGCAGCCTGCGGTGGAGGCCTGCTGCCTGTTTTTATGAATAAAGTGTTATTGGAATATAGCAAGACTCATTCATTGATATATTGTCAATGGGCTGTTTTCACACCACAGCCGCAGAATAAGTAGTTTTGACAGAGACCATATGGACTCTAAAGCCTAAAATATTTATTATCTGGCCCTTTATAGAAAAGATTTGCCAGTCTTTGTTCTAGAATATAGATTAATTCTTGAAATATAGTGATACGGAATTTTGACAAAAAATTATCGTTTTAAATGTAAAAGATTCCTTTTTTTCCCTTTCAAAGTTTTGTTATTGGTATATTAGTAATAGTGTGCTTGTTTGTACACTGGCCACGCTTGATAAGCCATCATTGGAAGGAAATTAATACATTAAAACCTTTAAAATTATAATTGTCACTGAAATTACTGTATGATCTTGTCATGTTATTTGAGGAAGATAATTAAGCCATTATAAATTGTATTAATATTCATTGAGAAGATAGTTATTCCAGAAATAACCTCAGCATATTTTGATAATATTTGGAAAAGTATCTTAGTACATTTATTTTCATGTACTCAAAAGACTCCTAAAATTGCTGTAATAATTAAAATGTTAAAATATTTAATTCTTATAAGCTAGAGGGAATAACTCTTACAATTGTGTTTAGTCTGGGGAAGAAGGTAATTTGTTTTGCAAGTAGTGCATAGCAGTGCTATCAGCATATTACCATGTTTTGTTGTTTAAAACCTGATTAACTGTTATATTATAAAATGTAATGTTGGTAAAAAAAAAAAAGTTGAAAGTGAATTTTCATATATGAAGTTAACATAATTTGGTAGAATTTAGAAAAGCCTTATTTTTTTAGTTTTTAGTACTTTATGAAATTTTGATAAAGTACACCTTTTCAGAACTTACACATTTATAAATATTTAGTGGAGATAACTTGAGATAACTTGAGACTTATCTTTATTTTTATATATATTTATATTTATATATAGCACAATATAATGGCATCTGAAAGTAGCCAGCCCTATGTTGTAAAGTGAGGCCTTTGAGCTTTGAGTAGATTGTTCCTTGAGTATCAGTATCTAAAGTGGTGCTGTCCAATACAACTTCCTGTACTGATGGAAGTATTTATATTCTGCACTTTCTAGTACAGTAGTCACTAGTCACATGTGGCTTTTGAGTACTTGAAATATGACTAGTAATGTGGCTGAAGAACTAAAATTTTAATTTTATGTATAATTTAACATAATTTAAATTTAAATAGCCACTAGCCATAATGGCTAGCGGCTACCATGTTGAACAGCATAATTCTAGAGTATCTGTTCTGTGCTTCTCCAAGGTTCCCTTCCTACCTCTTGCTCTAAGTCCTCCTCTGGAGTCTCTGACAATACTGTTAACATATGCAGTAAATACTTAATTATATAATTTTTTAAAAATATTTACTATTTTTAGTTAGGTTATATCCTGTGTTAGTAAATATGACAAAATGTCAAAATTGTTCATTGAAAATATAAAGGTAAAAATTAAAAAGCAACACGTTTTTATATGCTTGCTTTCTGTTTGCACAAAGCAGGTATATTACAGTTACTCTATTTGGAAAATTGTTTTAAGTTTCTGATAAATCTTTATAGAAAAGATTACACTGATCGTAGATGAATTAACACCTTTTTTCATTTTGTCTCTATTCACCTTATGTTGCTTGAGTTTTTTCATCTATGACATTGCTATAATCAATACATATTTCATTTGAATTATTTCAGGAATTAATATATTAATTAAGAAACTAATTTGTTAAGTAGAAATCATCTGTGATGATAGTATTTCTTGACTGGGCATTTATCCATTAGTTTAACAGAATTTTCAGAGAGGTTTACATGGCACCTGAATAGCTAATTGGAACAATACACTAGCAGTTATGGAATGATTCCATTTATTTGTATAGATCCATATAGATAGGTCTATATGAATAACATTTATTTTGAGGTGAGAAAATTCATCCGCAGAGGTGTTTTTTGAGGTTTCTTTATCAGCGTTAACTTTATGTTAACGTTGAAGTTGTACCTACTTATGCCTCTGTAAAGACTAATAATGACCTGCCTTTTCCATGCTAAATATATTCCTTAGCAATTGAGTTCATATCCTTGGGACATATGTAACTGAATTGTTAGATGTTGTGTTGGTGAGTCTATATTTAAAAGAATTCTGCATAGAATCCTTTAAGAATGCAGTGTATTAAATCTCTCCCTCATATGTCTGTTTCCTATACTAGATTTTCTTGATGTGGTTCATACTTATCATGAATTTAGAATTTTATAATTAATGTAATTAGCATAAATGACTGTGGAAGCTGTCAGCCATATCCAAGGCTGTAAAAAAGTATGAGTTTAACATAGATTGAGGTTTTTATTTTATTTACAAAATTTTTGAACTGTTTTAAACCCTTATTTAAAAATGCAGGCAGACACTATCATACTGGTAAATTATACAATATTTAGTCTCTTTGTGTTTTGAATCATTAATGTATTTTTTTTTCCCAAATAGAAAGAACTCTGCAACATGATACTTGATTGCTGTGCCCAACAGAGGACATACGAAAAATTTTTTGGCTTATTAGCTGGGGTGAGTTCCAGCCTCTACTGAGGGAATTCTTAAAACGAATATTGTAAATTAATGATTTCTGCTTTATGGTCTGGTCTCATTTAACAACATATTACCACTTTTGCTAAAAGCAAATTATTCTCTCCTTCCTCAGGTTTCCCACTCTCTTCACCTTCCTCTTTTTCTACTTCATTTTTGCAGTGCTTTAACTTTGCATATCACTTTTCCAGAGCTTTTTGGAATTTTCCATGATTTGTAATAATTTCCCAATAGACGACAAGTAAATGCTGTCTTTTCAAAATCTCAAAGCAGTGTTTAAAGTCAAGTACATGTTCAGGCAGCACAATTAAAGCATGATCTAAAATATTTCTTTAAGCTCTACCCTCATGTGATCAGCTACATGTATGATTTTGTTTTAACATGTAAATCTCAGGTAATTAGAAACCATATATATTAACTTCTTTTTTAAGCATCATATGGCACAAAAGGATTTAGTGATATATGCTCTTTGAAAATATAAAGCATATTAATAAAGTTTTGATTCAGTAAATTTAGGATTAATATGCTCATAATTGTATTAACATTAAATTTTTAATGGTACTGATTTTTTATTTATTAGCGATTTTGCATGCTAAAGAAAGAGTATATGGAATCCTTTGAAGGTATATTCAAAGAACAGTATGATACCATCCATCGCTTGGAAACAAACAAATTGAGAAATGTTGCTAAGATGTTTGCTCACCTTTTATACACTGATTCACTTCCATGGAGTGTAAGTACATGGGTCAATATTTATACTTCCTTCCTAATTCCCTGTTCTCAAATAGATTTTCGTATAAGCTAGCCATATTTATCCTATAATGAAATGTGTAGAACTGCTGTCTTTGAGATTATCATCATGTTATAAGGAATCAGAAAGCTAGGTAAATAATATACAAGAAATACTATCTTTGTATTATATTAACAGTCCAAACATGCCAGTGTCTCAATAGTGATGGCTAGGAGTGTCTTCAGGAAAAGTACTGCAGGTTTTAATCTCCTCTGTGTACACACACATGCATGCACACTCACATCCACATATGCCACTATTTTGGTGGTAAATGTGTCTCTGAATTACTCTCCCTTGATTCCTGAGGGAATAACTCTCCATGGGTCCTCTTGTTGGGTTTGAGAAAAAATGATTGTTCTAGAAGGATGTGTTCTTTTTAGCAGACATTGAAGTTAGGTAAGCTATAGAGAGGATATCCTATAGTCATAGAACAAAGAAAGATATATTCTTGATAGGGAAATGTGCACTGGATTGAAATTTGAAAGGCGTTCATTAAGCTGGCATTTATTTTACAGCTGTTATTCAACCAGTGTTAGTTAGCCACCACTTATATACTGAGTCATTGAGAGAGGTGCTGTGTATTCAGAGTGAATTATACATGGCCCCTCCATTCAAGAGGGTTACAGTATAAGACCAGAGGTAAGATATGCCCATAGCAATGATACAAAATAAAAAGTCTTAGATTCTAAGAAAAGCAAAATTACTAAAGGAATTGAAAGAAAGAGAGAAGAGAAGGAAGAGAAATTACATCCAGGAGGAAAGAACAGGATTATCTTGTAGAATGCCATCCTACTAATGGTAGAATGAGGCAATATCTCAAACTTAAAAACATTGGTTAGATTTTTATAGTACTTTAAGTACCAAGTATGTCCAGCTACATTAATAGGCATTTGTAATCTAACCTAGGAGACTAATTATAATAATTTTTGACTTCTTTTTTTCCCCTCTTTAAGAAAATGAAGTGAGAATTTTAAACAATTAACCAACTAATGGGCCCCCCAAACACATAACCCATAAAAACTAGAGGTTACTTTTATTTTTATTTGCCCTAAAAATATTTCTTTAGGCATTTCAGTTTTTAAGCCACAGTCTTAATATTCAGAATAAACCATTATACTTTCTGTCTTTTTTTTTAATCGTATATTATATGTGCTAAACAAAATTGTAGCCTAATGTGCTAAGTGGCATTTTGCCCCAAACCTTCATATACACCACATTTTGATGAGTAAGGTTTAGGAGCTAGTAATCTTTACCATTATATGCTCAAGAAAGGATATCTTCCCTGCTATAAAAAGCACGTTACTCAAAACAGAGAATGAAATCTATTTCTGTAGCATCTTAACATTTTGAAAGTTAGTATAGAGAAGTAGTTTTAAACTTTATGTCAGCATAAGGGGAGATATTCAGAGATAACTCTGGTGGAAGATGGGAATAAACAGTAATTTTGAGAAACACTTAAACCTACAAATATTGGTCACTCTGTCCTGTCTTTTATAAATTAAAATATACTTGTCTTTTTTTATTTTAATTTTCAGGTTCTTGAATGTATAAAACTGAGTGAAGAAACCACTACATCATCCAGTAGAATTTTTGTCAAAATATTTTTCCAGGAACTGTGTGAATACATGGGTCTTCCTAAACTTAATGCAAGATTAAAGGATGAGTAAGTTTGCCATTAAGCACTTTTTATTCTTATTGACCTCTGGTTTTCTCCCATTGTAGCAGACATAAGCCCATCCGAGATTGTAAAAACAAGAGCTAAGCCCCCTGAGACTTTCTTCATCCATTAATCACTGTGAATCTCATGTATGTCACACAGGACAACATGCAACTTTTAGTGGTGGTTTTTAGTTTAAGTGGAGTTCAAATTAATGCCTTTTTAGATTTTCTTAGAAAATACAGAATTGTTTTTGTATGCTCCCTTGAATTCTCCAGTGATATTTATAATTTTATTTTCTTTTTACCCTAATTTTAAGCCTTAGAATGATAACTAATATTATCAGTGGACAGTTTTGAGTATATATTTCATCTATTAATAATTGTTCAAATTATTACATAGAACTAGAGCCTTATTTCAGGACTATTATGTAATCCTCTCTCACCTTTCTTATTTCCTGTTTGTTCAGATTGCCACTTAGATTGACTTCTACTCCATTGACACTACTGAAATCATCCTTTCAGATTTCTCAGTGACCACCTGCCATATTCAGTTGTCTTTCTCAGGCTGCATGCCTCTTCACTTCTCTGCCTCACTTATGCAGTTGACTACCTACTCACTGTGGCTCCACACTTTCTTCTCACTTCCTCTCTCAGTCTTCTCCTCAGCCTGCCTCTTCAGTGTTCCTGGGTTCCACACACTGTCTCTGGACTATTCCATCCACTTCTCTTGGCTTCATATACTTACTTATTTGGTCCCTGTCTACTTGACCAGGCTCATCTTCTCTCTCTTCAGCAAGCTGCACTCCAGCCATACCAACACTGCCAAGCTTGTTAAACACATCTGGCTCTTTCATGCTTCCTTACCTCAGTTTCCACTGCTGGCATTTTCCTGTCTTATTGATCTATCTGGCAAACTCTTAATCATTCTTCTTATATTGTACCTTTTTCTGTGAGAAAGTTTTTTTCTGACTCCACTGAGTAGTTACTCGGTGTGGTGCTGAAAACCAAATGTCCAAAACCACCTTGTATTGTTAGTGTCTTTCTGGTTGTCTCACTCCATATGTATTGTAATTATATGGTCTTCATCCTTGATTTCTCCCTTTTGTTGATGACTTCCACCTCTCCCCCAGTACTTGGCACAGTTCTATGTATGTGTGTGTACGTGTACATACAACAGAGAAGGTTTTTAAAATTTTTTGTACATATATTCACTATATATACATATGTGTGTGTGTATATATATATATATACACTATATATATTCACACGTGTATATATGTGTATATATATATATACACTATATATATTCACACGTGTATATATGTGTATATATTTATCTTTCTATATGTGTGTGTGTAAAAAAAGTTTTTTAAAAACCTCCTACATTGTATAATGATAGAAATCAAGTTTGGTACATTATTACTTGACCCTACTCATTTCATTTAGATAGCACGTAGCCTAACCTAATAAATGACATCAACTAGTTACTTGGTTGTATTTCATTTAGTAATTTAATATATGAAAAATCTGAAAAATGACTAAGGATTTTACCTTTTTATCTTTAAGCAATGTGTTCTCTTTTGTTTATTTTTTTCCTTTTTAGAACTCTACAGCCATTCTTTGAAGGATTATTACCCCGAGATAATCCAAGAAACACTCGGTTTGCCATCAACTTCTTTACTTCTATAGGTCTTGGAGGTTTAACGTAAGGATTATTCTCAGAATTTATGTTCAGATTATAAAATTATCTCATAATTGTCTTTGAAATAGAATCTAACAGATTATATTTTAAATTAGGGATGAACTGCGTGAGCATCTCAAAAATACACCAAAGGTCATTGTGGCGCAGAAACCAGATGTTGAGCAAAATAAATCCTCCCCATCCTCTTCCTCTTCAGCGTCCTCCTCTTCAGAGTCTGACTCATCCGACTCTGATTCTGACAGCAGTGATAGCAGTTCAGAGTCTTCCAGTGAAGAGAGCGACTCTTCATCCATCAGTAGTCATAGCTCTGCCTCAGGTATTGAAGCTTATTTGTAATTTGGCTTGCTCTTTTCTAATAAATATATTGCTGATATATATGAAGGAAGAAAATAATTTGATTGCTTATTTGTTTTAGAGATCAGTTGTTTAAAAGCCACAATTAATACAAATGGTCTCATCTATCATTCTTGCAGTCTGTAATACAACATTTATAATGCTGGGATTACCTTTTGACATCCTCATCATAGAAATGAAAATATTTCATTCGCAGATACTTATCTGAGTGATGACTGATATGAACCATCCATTCATAATGTTTGTAATCTAGTTTATAGGAGCTATCCTGATGTTTTTATTTTAAATAAATTTTAGTTTTTTACTTTTAATATTAAAGCTGTTTGTAATTGATATATACATTCAATGTGGATTTCAGACGCTATATGAATTTTTATAAAGGGAACACATCCTCATAGCTAGCACACAGATCAAGATATACCGGTACCCCAGAAGTTCTCTGTGTTTCCTCTCCCAGTTACTACTCCTTCCATCCTCATGGCAGCTACTATTCTGATTTGTAATTTCATAAATTAATTGTGCCTGTTTTTACCTTTAGCATTATGTATTATGGACTCCTTTTTATGTCTGGTTTTATTATCTTTGTGAGATTTAGATGCATTACTGCATTTAGTTATAGTTAATTCAGTAATATTGCTATGTAGTTTCCTACTATATGAATATACCACAATATATATTTATCATTTTTGCTCAACAGACTTTAGATTTACAAGTGATATTTCCATGTATATTCTTGTACATATCTTTTGATGATCTTATTTATTTATTCACATTTCTACTGGGTATGTACCTATAGGTGGAGTCAGTGTGTCATAAGATGTGCATATATTTAGCTTTAGTGAATACTGTCAGTTTTCCAAGTGGTTATTCCTATTTACACTCCCACCGGCCATGTATAAGAGTTTCAGTAGCTCCCATTCTCATTAATACTTCAAATTGACCGTCTTTTTCATTTCAGCCATTCTGGTGGATGTGTAATGGTACTGCATTGTGGTTTTAGTTTTAATTTGCATTTCAACTAAAGAAGTTAAATGCCATTTTATCCATTATTGGCCATTTGGATTTTTGTTGTCAAGTGGCTGTTCAAGTATTTTACCAATTTTTTTTAATTAAGTTGTTTTCTCTGTTGATTTGTAGGTTTTCTTTACATATTCTAGATATGATATCTTTTGTACATATATGTATTATTGCAAATAACCAGTCCCATTCTTGTCTCTCTAGCCCTGCAAGGCTACCAGACCTCTGGTGTCTCTGTCCCTCAGTAGCATCCCTGAATCAGCAGATGCTCCCAGGGAGAAAGTGGCTGTAGAACATCACTTACTTCTCAGTGTTTCTGCTTTCTCCTGCATCTTGGCCCCTCTGGTCCTTGTTTTTCCACTAGCTCTCTGATGCCTTTATATTTTTTACTTTGTAACTGTAACCTTTTGTTCTGAGCTAATTTTAGATTTAGGAAAGTTGCAAAAACGATACAGAGAATTTCCATATACTCTTCATTCCAACTTCCCCTACTGGTAGCATCTTACATAACACTGGTTCATTTATCAAACTAGGAAATTAGCATTGGAACAGCATTGTTGACTAGACTACAGATGTGATTTGAAAACCAGTTTTACCACTAATGTCGTTTTTCTTATTTCAGGATTCTGCTAGCATTTAATTGTATTCTCAGTTTTCTGCATTCTATGATAGTTCCTCTCAGGCTATCCTTGTTCTTAATAGCTTTAACACTTTTGAAGTCCTCTGGTCACTTATTTTGTAACCTGTCCCTCAGTATGGAGTTTCGTCTGATGTTTTCTCCTTATTAGAATGAGATTAGACATTTTTGGCAAGAGTACATTAGAAACAATGTGTTGTTCTTAGTGCATCTTATCAAGAGGTTCATAATTTTATTTTGGGTGACAACCTTGATCACTTGAGTAAGGTGGTGTCCACTGGATGTGTTCAGGGAAACTATTTTTCTCTGTGAAAATGTCTTGTAGGGAGGTAACTTGATACTATGCAAATCTCTTTTTCCTCCAGCTTTTACTCACTAATTTTAACAGCCATCTTTGGATCTTGTCTGCAACGCTTATTTTTACTATGGTGTTTTCCTAATGGTGATTTTTTATTTGTCTGTTTTCTTCTACATCTAGTAATTGTATTTCTTCTATAAGAAAGTGTTGTCCCGCTTCCCTCATTTATTTATTTAGTCAACTGTATATATCAATATAGACTCACGGTTATTTATCTTATCCTGTGGGTTAAAGTCCAATACTGTCATTTATTTTGTTCAAATCGTCTTGGCTTTGGCAATTAGGAGTTCCTTCAACTTGATTTCTGTGTGCTTTTCAACGTTTTTCAATGCAACATTTTTAAATTATATCTGGCATTTCTAGTTATTTTCAGCAGGAGCACAGGTTTGCCACAGTCTTCTCTATCCTACCTGGAAGTGGAAATGCTATAGTAAAAGATGTTTTCAAAGTTTGATCTGGTTCACAGTTTCTGAAAAGATCTGTGTTGTTTTACCCAAGGTCAGCTCTGCTTTCTTTCATTACAGTATCTTGGTCCAAGTAAGGGATTGTCTGCTTATCCTACATGCATGTCATTTCTCATTTTGTTTTGTTTGGATGCAATATTTCATCAAATATGGCATCAATACTTTCCTCTGTAGCCTTAAATTGAAAGGCCAATCTTTACACCTTTGTTCCATAGCTTGTTATGTTTCAAAGTGTTTTACATACTGTGTGACATCCAGAATTGTGGGGCTTTTTTTTTTTATTATCAGAGAAAGATTGTTTGCTTACAGGAACTTTTATTCATGAATTGAAGTGTACAAACATTGTTCATTTAACATTCACCATTTTTATATTCTACAGAATTTGTTATTTCATGGTATCCATTTTGAGAACAGATGATAACACAGCATGAATTGCTGCAGTAAGGAAGCTTGCTGATTCAAAATTAATTTGCCTTCTCATACAGTTTCAGTAGAGAACTTTGTTTTATTAATAAAATATTAAATAGCATAAAAGCAGCATGAACTGCCCCAAAATTAGGAAATTATAATGCAAACATAGCAAACGAGAAGAGATTGCCTGTTGTTCTGTGGCTGGGTTTTAGTATCAGTAAAGCCCGACAGTGGTGTACAGTAGGATCAAGGGGATGCTGGTTTAGCACAGAGCCAGATGGTTTCTGCTTGGGTAGCTGCAGCTCAGCTGAGCTGTTTGATAGGAACCAGAGAAATAGGTCCTTAGTGGCAAACCAACTGACTGTACCGTGTGCCAAAGATATGCATTTAGCGGAAGAAATAGAGGCTGGTACAGTGAGATTTAGGTAGAATTAGGATGACAAGAGGCACTTTTCTATCATATTTTCTCTTTCTTGCCTATGTATGAATTTGACAGAAATTTTTGTTATCTTAGCATCTTTGATTTGTGCACCCAAATTAAATAACAGATAAACTGATTAAATTTGTTTTATTGCTTAAAGTGGTTATTTCAGTATAACCATTTTGTATTTATAGTTGTGATTACATCAGCAAAATCAAATTGTTTGAGGTCTTTTCAGAAGAGTTTCTATAGAAACTAAGACTTTGTGGCTCTAATAAAGCCCATGACTGTAAATCTTAACATATCTGCTCTTGTTGGTGCAGTTAGTGCCTCTCTGATAGTAACAGAGGGGAGAACTATTGTTTTTGCAGGAAGAGGCCTTTCATTGAGAAATACATGTTCATGCTGTTAAGCAAACCCAGTTGTTCTACTCCTACTATGTTTAGGAAGTGAATGCTAGTTTGGGAGATCATTGTATTTTGATCTGACTTAATAGTCCTATTAATAACACTCTATGGGCTGGAATTTCAGCTTTTGGATTCAATTTGTTAAGTAGAAATGTACCATTTGAGTCGCTTTCTAAAATTTTTACATTTGCTATAAAATTTCTGTTTACTGTCTTAAATCTCAAGATCAAAACAGTACTTTGGTAACTAATGTTGAGATATTATATATTCCCCTTCCTCCCTCCCCTCCCCTTCCCTTTTTTTTTTTTTGGACAGAGTCCCACTTTGTTACCCAGGCTGGGGTGTAGTGGTGCATTCTTGGCGTACTGCAACCTCTGCCTCCCAGGCTCAATTGATCCTCCCACCTCAGGCTTCTAAGTAGCTGTGACTACAGGCTCACACCACCACAGCTGGCTAATTTTTGAATTTTTTGTAGAGAAGGGGTTTCACTACGTTACCCAGGCTGGTCTCCAACTTCTGGGCTCGAGCAATCTGTCCCCCACCCCCTCTGCTTCCCAAAGTGCTGGGATTATAGGCATGAGCCACTGTACCTGGCCTGAAATATTGTATATTCTTAAAAGGCCGAGGCAGGCAGATCACCTGAGGTCAGGAGTTTGAGACCAGCCTGACCAACAGGGAGAAACCCTGTCTCTACTAAAAATACGAAAATTAGCCAGACATGGTGGCAGACGCCTGTAATCTCAGCTATTCGGGAGGCTGAGGCAGGAGAATCACTTGAACCCAGGAGGCGGAGGTTGCAGTGAGCCGAGATTGCGCCACTGCACTCCAGCCTGGGCAACAAGAGCAAAACTGTCTCAAAAAATAAAATAAAATTAAGCATTTGGTAAGACTGTGTCATCAGACTTTCTATTCAATCAATTTGGCTTTGCACCTAGTTTATCTGAGTTAGTAAACCTACACTGTATCAGTAAATGTGATTGTTATAATTATGAAATTAAGATTGAAATAAAAGCTAACTGTGTTTTATTTTACACACGCAGCTAATGATGTAAGAAAGAAGGGACATGGGAAGACCAGAAGTAAAGAGGTAGATAAATTGATCAGAAACCAGCAAACAAATGATAGGAAACAAAAAGAAAGAAGACAAGAACACGGGCACCAGGAAACAAGGACTGAGAGAGAAGGAAGGTCAGAAAAACACAGAGATCAAAATTCAAGAGATTCAAATTGGAGAGATCCTATAACAAAGTACACATCAGACAAAGATGTTCCTTCTGAACGAAATAACTACAGTAGAGTTGCGAATGACAGAGACCAAGAAATGCATATAGATTTGGAAAATAAGCATGGTGATCCCAAAAAGAAGAGAGGAGAGAGAAGAAATTCTTTTTCTGAAAATGAGAAGCATACACACCGAAATAAAGACGGTGAAAATTTCAGAAGAAAAGATAGATCAAAGTCAAGGGAAATGAATAGAAAGCACTCAGGCTCAAGAAGTGATGAAGATAGATATCAAAATGGTGCCGATAGACGATGGGAAAAATCTAGCAGATACTCTGAACAATCCAGAGAATCAAAGAAAAATCAGGACCGGCGAAGAGAAAAGTCTCCAGCAAAACAAAAATAATTCTACAAAATGACATAAACTGGACATGCCATATATTCAGTTGAAACAAATTATTTTTTACTTTGATTGACGAACTTTATAGAGAATTCTTGTATAAAGTATTGGTTTGTATTTGTAAATTTAAAAAATGTTTTCATTTTAACATGTTTTATAATTGATACATCTCAAGGCCCTACCCATAAAATTATTTGAAAACTTTCACCAGAAAGGGATGTAAGTCTCGCTTATATTTTGTGAATAAAATGATCAAAAGCTCATTGATTCAGTGATGTTTTTTCAATTGACAAAATATTTTTTTAATTGTTTAAGAAGCTGTTATAGTGAATTATCAGTGCTTTTTTGTTTGTAACTGAAGACCGAAACAGGTGAACCTTTTCAGTTTAACAGTTTTGCTTTGTTAATGAGATGTTATGAATCTTTTTCAGGTAGTCACTTTTTTTTTTTTAAGTAGAGGATTTGTTACAATTTTCATATTAGGCTTTGAACAAAGTATGTAATGTGTAATTTTTTTCACAAGTGTTGGTAAAGCTAGGTGTATGTTAGTCTTTAAACCAATACACAGTTATTTATAATTAGAACTTCTCCCACAGGAAATATTTCTTCTCTCTGGACTCCTTGATATCATTTAATTGAAATTCTTTGTGATTAGTGCATTTTTCTCAGCCTTGAAGTTATATCACTGTTGATGAATTAATGTGTATTTAATTTTTAGTTTAGGTTAATAGATCATTGGAAAACATATAGTTGTGAAATATGCAAGCAGCCTAACTGTAATTTCAGTTTTTTATACGAATTTTAAGGGTTCCCATCATTGTAACTGTTAACTGATTGATTAATATGACCACATTAGTTATTACTTTTGAAATAAATATTTCCTCTAAGATATTAGACTTGCTGACAAACATTTTAACTTCCTTGCTAAATATAGACTTCTTGTGTTTGCTCACCTTAAAGGTGCATATAGTTCATTTTAGCCAATGTTTGGTTTCAGGAATAGTGGGACCACCATTTTAATGTTTAGTTTTTGGGCATATGCTGATTCAAAATGTTTCCTATTTTTGTTGTTTAACTTGAGTATAAATAACAATAAAATTCATGTAAAGAAATATCCACTCCTTCTCCCCACCGACTCACAAAAAGCATTCATTCGAATGAGACAGCTTGGATAAATTCCTTTTAGTGTTTTCTCCCTTTGTGGTGGTTAAAATTTGGTGTCATTGGAAGGGACCATCATGGACAGTGCATTCCACAGAACTTACAAGCTGAGCAAATTGGATTTAACAAACATGTAGGCCATGAGCCCTAAGGGAAATAGTTTTTTTTTTTTACCTGAACCCTCATCTTCAGGGTTGGTAAAAAGGAAAAAACAGTAGACTAGAAATTTTAGTTTATTTTCTACACTTTAACCTTAGTTCATGACTTTTACATGTAAAAATGGGAACCCATTCATTTTATTAAGTGCTTAAGACCTTAGGGTTATTAGATTATTTTAAAAATGTTATTAATATGTATTAATCTTCTACTGTTTGCTCAGGTTTGTTTTAGGTACTAGAGATAAAACAGTGAACAGAGTCTCTACTCGTTGAGACTTATAGTTCAGGGGAGGCAGATGGTAAACAAAGACAGTAAATAAATAAATATGTGATATATCCAGTAGTGATAAGTGCTATGAAGAAAAGTAAAGCAGAGAAAGGCGAGACTGAGTGATTGGGGGACAGGGTGTATAGACAGAGCAGTTCTTTGATGAGGTGATGCTTGCCCAGATATCTGAACAGAGTGAGGGCTTGAGACATGTGGATTGCTTGGGAAGAACCTTGTAGGCAGAAGGAACAGCTGTAATACAGATGTTTTTTGACAGCAAATACTGCCTGGAAATTTTTGTTAACATTTCCTATTCTACTTAACTTGTGTTTTGTCTTGTGTGTGTGCTCCTCACTATGTTCTATACTCTTATACAAGCAATTAATACCTAACTACCTCTAGCAGAAGTATTTTGAGTATAAGTGAGTTATATCAGAAGCAGAGACTAGAAGCTGGATTGAGGAACTATCCTGTTCTGCTTTGAAAATGCATTTCTGCAGCATCAACTATGATGTATTCACATGTACTGTCTGCCACTCAGGCAGATTTTTCACCTTCACTCTTTTAATGTGTAAACAAGAAACATGTTGCCTATGTTTGCTATTTCTATATTTTTACACTATTTCAGAGTTAGTATTTTTTAAGGACCAACTATATTCTAGATACTTGGCATGCTCATTCCTTTTCAGGTTCTCAATTTCCTTGCTTCCAAAGTTCTAATTCTACATCCCTAGCTACCTACTCCCATTGTCATCCCTGTTAGGTTGGCTTTCAAATCATACCTCCTCTGAAATCCCTCCTTGAAGCATCATACTTTGGCCACTTCCCAACCAGTTCACCTGCTTTAGTACCACTATTCTAGAAATCCTTCACCTCAGCAAACCTTCTGATCCATTGACTTTGTTATAATCAGTTACCAATCCCCACCCCAGCACTTCTTTACTTCCCTCATTCCATGATCTATCATTTGAATAGATAAATGAACAAATAACGAATTTAATTCTTTCAAAACAACCCCATGAGAATTGGTATTGTCTTCCTACATCACAGAAGAGGAGACTGGAGTCCAAAGAGACTAATTAGGCTCAGGCCACAAAGTTGATAAGTAGCAGGATTTAACTCAGATCATCTTCATTCCAAAGCACAACTGGAGGATGAATAAAAGCCAGAGAGAAGGATTTGAGAATCAGCTCTGTCTCCTAGCAGCTGTGTGAACTTAGGCAAATTATTTCACTTTTCTGACCTGATTCACCTTTAAAATACTTCTGTCTACCTTACACAGTTGTAGTGATTATTATATGAAATAATGAAGTCAAAGGCCCTAGAATACCGTGTAACACAGTGGGCATTTAGCAGAGTTCTTTTAATAGCATACAGCAAAGATTTGGAAGAAAATTCAGCCTCATTAACTGGTTCATTGATTGCTTCATTCCATCTGTAATGCCATTTATAGTTGAAAAAAAACAGAATCGTGTTAAAGTAGCACAGCAAAATGAATTGATTGTTTTGGAGTCAAGGTGTGACAGAGTAATTATCCATCACTTCTATCATAGTACCTGTTTCCCAGATGTACGTATCCTGTTAGCTCAAGCAACCTACTTCATGTGTCTTATACCACTACTTCACATTTCTCAAATGTATTATCAGAAACAAAGGTTTTGGCTATCCAAGATAGTTATGAGTGAGGTTTTTATTCTTGACTTGCTTTGTTTACACCATTTTGATTTTGACTTAACTGACATGTAATCCTCCCCCCCAAAAAATTCATAGATTAGCAGATTAAAGTCTTCCCCATAGATTTTTTTAGAATCCTGATGCCTTTGTTTTCCAATCCAATTCTCACTTCTTCCAATATAGTCAAATGTCTTTTCTGTCTGATCTTTCAAGTTCTTTCATTCTGTTCTGTGTATATTCCACGGAATATTTATTCAGCCAAGCAAACTTTAACACCCACTGATACTTTAGGAGAGAGCTCAGAGTGCCCAGTGTGACATCTTGGAAACCTGTTCCCTTAACATGAACATTTTCACATTATACACTTTGAAACACTCACTGAAACATCTCCAAATGGTGTTCGTGGCTCTCATTGTGATGTCTAGTGTCCCCTCAACCTTGAATATGCTCTACAACTTCCATTTATACTCAGCCACATATTACTAAACCTCATTAAAAACCTCTGAGTCTGTTGCATATCTCCAATTAGAACTTCAGTTTCTTGAAGTTGGTTAATTGCATCTATGCATTTTATGTTTACTAGACATAAAAATGAAGACAAGTCTCTACCACTCCCACCTTCCCCTCCCGCCACCCAAAGTTCATGATTTGTGGCGAGAAACTAAGCTATTGAGTTCGTCTCAGATCATCTTAGGCACAGGTAAGAGGCAATGAGATAACAACCCAAAGTCACACAGAGGTGTGCATGTCTGTGTATTTACTGCAGAAAAGAGCACAAGTTCCTGTGGCTGAAATGGAGGTATCTGCTTTTAGGAAAATTCTCAGATTTCATCTAGAGTAACTTAGTACCATTTAATTTGAATACTATTTGGCAACTGCAAATTAAGTCCGACTGGATTTTTAATCTTACCATTACGCCTTTCTGACTGTTGACATTTAGGCAGGTCTTTGAACCTCTTAGTTTTTTACCGGTACAATGTTACAATTATAGCACCTCCCTCAAATGGTGGGTGATCTCTGTGGCATACTTAGTGCCTGCAACTAAGTGCTCAGTGTGCTATTATTGCTGTTACTGGTTTTATTCTTAACCATTTTCATTAAAGCTGACATAATACCATTAGACCAGGAATTGCAAACTCTAATACCTACGGGGGCCAGGTGAAAATCACAAATGAGACAAATTGGGTAGTGAATTGGAGTCATTTAAAGGCAGCACCATTTACTCAGCTTCATCCAATTCTGCCTGTTAAAATGAAGACAAGGTTGACCATCTCCCTGGTATTTGAAAGAAAGCATCCGAATTTTTATGGAGCTTCTGATTTTTAAATGTTGACTATTAAATAGGCCAGAATTAAGCTGTCCAAACAAAATGATCTACAGGCAAACTAACTTTACAGTAGCTAATTTGTGACTCCACTCTAGACCCTCAAAAACTATTACTTAATTTTGGAATGGCACTGTTAGACATAGAAGGTCATTTTTCGGTTTCTGCTCCTCATAGAGTGGGAAGATAAGGTCCTTCATCTTTCTTGAAACACCTTTTACTTTGCTAACCTCAGTAATCCCCGCTAGCTAAATTGCTCTAAAACTTTTGTCAAGTTTTAGTTCTGCACTTCATTGGCCTACTCCCTCCTTGTAATCCAGGGATGTAAAATACAATTCGTTTTTCCTAAAATCTGCATATTTTCTAATCTCCTGCAATTGGTTCCACCAATCTCCCATCACCTGAGTTTTCATTGCTAGTCTATATCCAAATCACCAGATTGCTTTGGAAAACTTTGGCGTGCACCCCTATCTTCCCACACAAACTGCTGTCACCATAGTTCTGGCCGTTTTTACTTTTTCTTTTCTGTTTCAACTGTTAGACAATAGTTTATTGTTTATCTCTGCTGTGTGTCATGTACTATGCTAGTTGCTGAGGATATAGCCATGAGCAACGGGGACCTCTTCTCAGTTGAGCCTAAATTATTACAGGAGGAAGCAGAAAATAGTCAAGTTTTTAAAAAAATAAAAACTTATACTTTGAAAAATGTTAGCCATTCAGAAAAGCTGAGAGACCACTTGTGTATCATCCACCTAGGTTCAGATTAATCGAAAGCATTATTTTCATCTTGTCACTGCCTTATACATTGAAGCAATGACTCTTCCAGCCCATAGGATAAATGTAAATTTCCACCCTATTACTTTAGTTTCTTTAAAGTCCAAGTTCAACCTGTGTTTTCTTAATGTTTGCTCTAGGAGCTGCCATCCTTTAAGCAAGACGATGTGACAGGCTTGTCAGTGTCTGATTTTTACAGGAACAACTGTAAGGTAAGAGATATCCCAATTTTACAGCTTGCACGCTGGTGTTTACCCAGCTAAGACATGGCAGAGCCAGGACTGCATCAGCCACGTGATCCTGCTTGACAAGTGAAAACGTTTTTTGCTGATTGCCTTGCTGCACAAACACTGCTGGACAGGGCTGGTTATTTACTGTCCTGAAAAGACATTGTTCTTTCTCATCTCTGGATATCTGCCTCCGGTGTACCCTCCACTTGAAATATCCTTTTCTGTTTGCCTGTCCAAATCTTTCAAAATTCAGCACATCTTCCTTGCTACTCTCATAAAAGTAAGCAATTCAAGCCCCATGTGTTAAAAGACCCTGTAATCAGTACTTAATGCATTGTGCATTGAGATCATTTTTATCATTTATCCTTTTTTTAAAATTTCAGCTTTTATTTTATTTTATTTTATTTTTTTCGAGACAGAGTCTCACTCTGTCGCCCAAGCTGGAGTGCAGCGGTGTGATCTTGGCTCACTGCAACCTCCGCCTCCCAGGTTCAAGTGGTTCTCCTGCCTCAGCCTCCTGAGCAGCTGAGATTACAGGCATCTGCCACCATGTCTGGCTAATTTTTGTATTTTTAGTAGAGATGGGGTTTCACCATGTTGGCGAGGCTGGTCTCAAACTCCTGACTTCATGATCTGCCTGCCTCGGCCTCCCAAACTGCTGGGATTACAGGCGTGAGCCACCCTGACTGGCCTCAGCTTTTATTTTAGATATGGGGATACATGTGTAGGACTGTTACATGGGTATGTGAGACCCAGGTAATGAGCTAGTACCCAATAGGTAGTTTTTCGACTCATGCCCCCATCCCCATTCCCTCCCTCCCCTCTCTAGTAGTCTGTGGTGTCTATTGTTCCAATGTTTATGTCCATATTAGCTCCCACTTATGACCGAGAAATGTG
Source organism: Gorilla gorilla gorilla (assembly GCF_029281585.2). NCBI lineage: Eukaryota > Metazoa > Chordata > Mammalia > Primates > Hominidae > Gorilla > Gorilla gorilla. The sequence continues at coordinate 82,404,504 of NC_073235.2, read as the reverse complement.
GTATTTGGTTTCTGTTACTGTTATCTGCTTAGGATAATGGCCACTGGCTGCATCCATGTTGTGACAAAGGACATAATTTCATTTTTTATGTCTGTGTAATATTCCATGGTGTATGTGTATCATGTTTGTTTTATCCAGTCCACCATTGATGGACACCTAGGTTGATTCCACATCTTTGCTGTTGTGAATAGCATGGTGATGATGATAGGAGTGTGTGTGTCTTTTTGATATAATAATCTATGTTATTTTGGGCATATATACCCAGTCATGTGATTGTTGGGTCAAATGATAGCTCTGTTTTATGCTCTCTGAGAAATCTCCAAACTGCTTTCCACAGTGGCTGAAGTAATTTACGTTCCCACCAACAGTGTGTAAGTGTTCTGTTTTCTCAGCCTCGTCAGCACCTGTTGTTTTTTTTACTTTTAATAATAGCCATTCTAACTGGTATGACATGGTATCTCATTGTGGTTTTGATTTGCATTTCTCTGATGATTGTGATATTGAGCATTTTTTTCATGTTTGTTGGTCACTTGAATATCTTCTTTTGAGAAGTGCCTCTCCATATCTTTTGCCCATTTTTTAATGGGGTTATTTATTTTTTGCTTGTTGATTTGTTTAAATTCCTTATAGATTCTGGATATTAGACCTCTGTCAGACGCATAATTTGTGAATATTTTCTCCCATTCTATAGGTTATCTGTTTACTCTGTTGATGATTTATTTTGTTCAATAAATGGTGCTGGAATAACTGGCTAGCCATATGCAGAGGGATGAAACTAGGCTCTTACCTTTTACAAACTTTTTTACAAAAATTTTGCAAAAATTACCTAAAGATGGATTAAAGATTTAAGTGTAAGACCTCAATTTATAAACATCCTAGAAGAAAACCTAGGAAACACCCTTATCATTTATCTTACCCCCTCAAGCAGATTATATAATCATTGGGGGCAGGGGTTTTGTCTTAAACATTGCCTTTCCCTCTGCATCTTGTCATAGGCCAGAGTTTCTTAACCTCAGCACTGTTGACATTTTGCACCAGTTGATTATTTATTGTATGGGGCTATCCTGTGCAACATGGGATATTCAGCAGTGATCCTGGCATTACCTGCTAGATGCCAAGAGTACAAATCTCCCAGTCCTGTAGTACATCTCCAGACACTGCCAATTATGCCCTGGGAGGAAAGATTGTCCCAGTTCATTACCATTGTCATAGACCTAACATTTAGGAATTACTCCAGTGGATGGCAATGATGGTGCTTGTCCTACACAGCATCACTTTTGTATACTCAAATAAAGCTCTGTAGACTTATATTGCCCTCTTGTTTTTGTGAGGACAAAATTTGTTTTAAATGAGGAACTCATTTAATAGAGTGGTGTACAGCAATGTTCCAGCTGTTTTTATTTGTCAAGATACTTTGATATTCTACGGAAATAAGTAGGTTTTCTGCAAATATAAGCATTATTATTTGCCTGTTAATATGATTGTCCCATACAGGTTCTGGTTTCTTACTGTAGTTGTAACCAACTTTTATCTGAGGGACAACTAGCTGTGACTATTGAATTATTTTAATGCTATGTTTGAGAATCAGATAATTAGGTTATCTAATACCTGAATACCTTCATTTTGTTATGTCTGTATTTTTTTAATGTTTTAATAGACTTAATTTTTTAAAGCAATTTTAGGTTCACAGCAATATTGAGCAAAAGGTACAGAGATTTCCCAGGTACCCTTTGCTCCTTACATGTGCATAGCCTCCCCATTATCAACAAGCCCCACCAGGGGGTGCATTTGCTACAATTGACAAACCTACGTTGACACATCATTACCCAAAGTCCATAGGTTACCTTGGAAGGTTCACTCCTGCAAGAACCTTAATTTTTTTTAACCATCTTTTTATTTGTAAAGACAGGGTTTTGCTATGTTGCCCAGGCTGGTCTCAAACTCCTGGGCTCAAGTGTTCCCCCCGCCTCAGCCTCCCAAGTAGCTAGAACTGCAGGCACATACCACCTCACACAGCTAACACCTTAATTTTTGATCAGACACTTCAGTGACAGTCAAGTGGTTGTTAAAGTGAATTACCTAGTTGTTTTATCAGTAATTTCATGCATTACGATACCTGAAAGATTGAGCAAATGAGATTGAATCGACTGCAAGTCAGCTTCTCTCCTGGTAACAGGAAATCCTGGAATGAGTATCTTTGGTATGAGTTAGGAGTCATTGTGAGTTCCATTCTTTATATAGCACCCTATTTTGTTTAACCATAGATCTTCCCTGCCCTAAAACTATTTTTGTGACTAATATATGTGAAGCCCCTGTGAGAGCTGTACTGAACATTTGCTGCTTTTTTGTCTGAGGATTGTTCCTCTCTCTGATGAAATGATTCTAGTGAACCAGCTAACAAAATAACTTCCTGGCCTGGCCACTCCTAGTACCCCATTCCCCTGGACACTGTAATTGGTTCAGGAAGGAGCATATGACCTAAGCTGGGCCACAAGGAGTTCTTCTCTCGTAGTTTTTCAATTTGGCCATGAAACACATGGCCATGTCTAAAGGCATAGCAGAGCAGGAAGGGTGTTTATTGCAGCTGGAGCAGTCACTGACCCATAGAAAAAGGTAGGGTGCGGTAGGAGAGGATTAGTGCAGCTCAAAAGGAAGCAGGGCCCAGAGAGAGGAGCAGAATCTGAACAATTTTGTTTGAGTCCCTGAATTGAGTTGTGGCTGAAGTTAGCCTCGCAGTTAATATGAGCCAATGAATCCTCTTTCTACTTAAGCTACTTTGGTTTGGATTGGTACCACTTGCACTAAAAGTATCTGTATTAATTCAAGGATTTTCCTGTTGATGGATAGTTTGAATCATTTGGTACAATCAGCTATTCCCACCATACTATACTTTTGCTTGCATACTTTTGCTTGCAGCTCTTTAACTATAGATGGAAATAAGTACAGACTCAATAAAGATGCCTATGGAAAAAATACAATAAAGGACCTTTGGGTGTCTCTTAATACTTTATGGAAACATGTAAATGAGAGATTTTTAGATGAGGTTGATTGTTTCACTAGAAATCACTGCTCCATTTTTATAAACCACAGAGAATCTCTCCTTTAACAGCACCCTTCCTGGGCTTTGAAATGCACTGCACAGGTGCAACAATTCAATTCACAAACAAAAATTGGTTTTATATTACCAGTGAGAAGGACTAAGCATAGCTATTTTGGGAGTTGTAATACCTCCTTTAAGCCACAGAGATACTTGAGCACATTATCTTAACAACCAGTGTATTCTGGAGATCATTTTAGAATATGAAATACTGAACAGCAGGAACATTGTGAGCATTTTCAATCTTCTTACACAATATAAATGTAGTCTGAAAATCCCATTATACACAAGTACAACAAATACATACAGACCCTTAAAATACAGGAAAGAATGTGAAAAATAAGTATTATCACCATTCCTCAAGTTTCTAGAACAATTTTATTCTTCTCCTTAATATAATTTTTTTGTCCAGAAAAGGGAAAGACTAAACTCATGGATAGTTATCCAAAGAGGTAAAGGAGAGAAGAGAAAATTGTGGTAAATGAAAGATGCTGCCTACGGTAGCACAAATAATCCCATTCACGGCTGCCAGCTTGCTACGCATTGCTTACTTATGCTGCAGGCAACTATTGTGGAAATGACAGGAGGACAGGAAGGCACGAGAAAGGGGCAGACAGCTACTGATGAAAAAGTCATCAAGTACTGTAGATACTTCTTGGAGATTGGAAGTTGAATTTTACATTTCTTTATATCCCCAGGTTTAATAAAAAAATTGCTTGTAGGTGTTCAATAAACATTTGATAAATGAATGGGGAACAGTTCAGTTATTTTCCTTGAATCCTAGGCAGGATGATTTGATACACTTTGGATTCTTGAGGTTTTATGAAATTTTAAATGCAGGGCAAACTACTATTTACCCAATTGAAGTCCAAATGTAAGCATTTTATGGTAAAGCAGGAGAAAGTAGAAGGCAAAAATGCATTAGCTTAAAACCTAGGACACCAAAATGAAGATAAAATGTATGCATGAAAGTGTGTTAAAGAAAATCATTGCCCTGCCTTGCAGATGCTATCCTGGACTTGCCAGCCCCATAGACGCAGTTGCTGTGCTGTCCCTGTACTATTGGAGCAAAGAAAAAGTGGCTATTTCTATGCTCAGTGTTCACAAACCAGTAAGCACTAAGAATGGTTTATAGCCTGACATTTCTTAGAAAAGAAGAAGAAGAAGAAAACTGTTGCATAGTATCAGCTAAATTTGGACATAAATGTTTCCTATGATTCAGTAATTCTTTTTTTTCTTTTTCTTTCTTTTTTTTTTTTTTTTTTTTTGAGGCACCATCTCAGCTCACTGCAACCTCCACCTCCTGGGTTCGAGCACTTCTCCTTCCTCAGCCTCCTGAGTAGCTGAGATTACAGGCATCTGCCATCACACCTGGCTGATTTTTGTATTTCCTTTATATACGGGGTTTTACCATGTTGGCCCAGCTGGTCTCAAACTCCTGACCTCGTGATCCACCCGCCTCAGCTTCCCAAAGTGCTGAGATTACAGGCGTGAGCCACTGCGCTTGACCTGATTGAGCAATTCTACTCTTAGATATTTATTCAATAAAAAAGTGCACACAGGTGCAACAAAAGAAATGCACAACGGCCAAAACTGAAAATAACCCAAACATTCAAATTTCTGTTATATTCATGCAATGGAATATACTATACAGTAAAGAAAGTGATAAAACCACAGCTACATTCAATAACATGAATGTGTCTAACAAGCATATATGCTGAATACAGAAGCCAGACAAAGGAATGCACATTATATGATCCCATCTACACGATGTTGTAAAACAGGCAAAACTAATAGAGTCAGAATAGTGGTTACCTTTGAGAAGGAGAGTGGGGTAATGTTGAAGAAGGGATAAATGTTGGGAAAAAACTACTGGGGTGTCAGTAATATTCTCTTCTCAGACATAAGTGTTGGTTACACAAGTGTGTTCATTTTACATTGAATTGTGAATCCTTAGGATTTGTACACCTTCTGTTCAGTAGAAATAGCAAAGGAAGCTATCTAAAAGTCTCCTAGAATAACCTTTGCTTTTGACCTTCTTTTCAACTCAAATACAGCTGAAATTGTTGCCTCATCTTAACTGTAGACAAAGATGCATGAAGTGGGAGATTATAACATGGCCACAAATTTCTCTAATCCCTCTTATCATCAAGAGATATACTCCTTGTCATCAAGAGATATACTCCTTCACTTCACCCTTGGGACCAAAATAGATACCCAATACCAAATCTGAGTTTTTATCTGAACCATAATTAGAATTTCAACTTTTTTACCCCAGGAATATTTTTTCACACCTCTGTGAGAGGTTTAAATCCAGCATATGACTTAATTTGACCAATGGAACATTAGCAAGTATGATGCATGCAGAAGCTCGAATAGTTCTTGTGCATAGAGGATTGGCCTCTCCTGATGCTGGATATCCTTTCATCACCAAGAGAATGAGCCCCAGTTAGCTTGCTGGATGATGAGAGATCATGGCCATTTCTCTAACCAACATTGGGCCAACTGCCACACATAGTAGTAAGCCCACTTCAGACCAGTCAGCCTGCCAAGTGCCAGAAATGTGAGTGAGCCTTGAGCTGTCTGGCACTGACCAGAAGGACACGCAGCCAACTCTCAGAACTTCAAGAACTAATAAATGTTTGCTCTTTTAAGCCACTAGTTTTAGAGTATTTATTAATAGTTTGCTACACAACAAAAGCTGTCTGATACAAAAAATAATCCCTGAACTTTTTGCACAGCAACTGGTGTAACACTGCATAATGTTATAAACTTAAATTTATTTAATCATGAGAGAGATTTCTTCTTCTGGTCTTTTCTCCTAAGTAGTCAGTTTTGCAACCTAAAACCTCAATATTTAGCTTCATAAATGTTAAATGTTTAAAATACCTGTTTCATTGTTTTTGTCATTGTCAGTTTTGTTTTGTTTTATATATTAGCCTCTTTGAAGGCTTCAGGAATGACCTTCAGATATGTTAAGGTTTTCCCTGAAAGCCATGGTATTACTGTTTCTATCACCATGGTTTAGAAAATAACCGTCAAAACTTGTTCAGCAGCTGCATGATTTCTTTTTAATGGATACATTTTCTGTCAGAGAAATGTTGAACAAATTGACTATGGAGGGTTGTGGAATCTCCTATAAGCCTTTGAAAGAAAGAATTCTCTCTTATTTGAGCATATAAGGCATCTCCTGTTTGATCTCTTGGTCCCTACTGACCCTGTGGTTTTAGTGTATGCCAAAATGCAACATAAAGAAGAAGGCCAAGGCCGGGCACAGTGGCTCACGTCTGTAATCCCACCACTTTGGGAGGCCGAGGCAGGCAGATCACCTGAGGTCAGGAGTTCGAGACCAGCCTGGCCGACATGGTGAAATCCCATCTCTACTAAAAATACCAAAAATTAGCCAGGCGTAATGGTGGGCACCTGTAATCCCAGCTACTCAGGAGGCTGAGACAGGAGAATCTCTTGAACCCATGACATGGAGGTGCAGTGAGCCGAGATCATGCCAGCCTGGGCAACAAGAGCAAAACTCTGTCTCCAAAAAAAAAAAAAGAAGAAGAAGAAGAAGAGCATCTCTGCAGTGTAGTAGGACTGCTGTCCTACCAATTAAGAACATTAATTTTTATAATGTTCTTAACTCTAAGAGACTTGTGGTTCATAATCTGGGTTTTTAGGAGAATCCTATGTATAATCAGTCAGCTCTGTTGGCTGTGTCATTGTAGGCGATGCCCCTATCTCTTGGTTACTGTTCATCTGGTGTGTATTACTGATCAGAAGTGTAGGGTGCAGGAGATTCTGGTGAATGGTTAACATACTATATGGACACAATAAAAAACCCAACCCAAGTGTATGCTCTACTGATAGAGGCGCAATAGTATCACCTTTAAAAAACAACTAGGAGTAGTGTAGGGAATGCTGCTATCTTGCTTTTCTGTTGGTCTCAAGTACTTTAATTTGAAAAGGGTAAAAACAAGTTTATGTGGTGGATGTTTTGAAATATTAAGTGATACGGTTCTCTTTCTCCTTCCATCTCCCCACTATTTTCTATTACCCAGTACTCCGTTTCTGCTTTTAAGTCATTAGACAGGGGGCCACATTGTGCTCATTGGGAGATGTCCTTATAGAACCAGAGAACAAAGATGTCAAGTCTTGGCTTTTGAGTTTCAAAAGCTGTAGTACAAGAGTAAGTCGGAGATACCTGGAGAAGAATGTGATGAGGCAGAATTCATTTTTATAACTCCAATTTAAGATAAGATTTCTCTAAACTTCAAGGGAGAACAGATGACCCCATATAAATTTGAAGTTGTCAACGTTAATGCTATGGTTTGGCTGTGTCCCTATCCAAATCTCAAATTGAATTATATCTCCCAAAATTGCCACATGTTATGCGAGGGACCCAGGGGGAGGTAACTGAATCATGGGGGCCAGTCTTTCCCCTGCTATTCTCGTGATAGTGAATTTGTCTCACCAAGATCTGATGGGTTTATCAGGGGTTTCTGCTTTTGCCTCTTCCTTATTTTTCTCTTGCCGCCACCATGTATGAAGTGTCTTTCACCTCCTGCCATGATTCTGAGGCTTCCCCAGCCATGTGGAGCTATAAGTCCAGTTAAACCTCTTTTTATTCCCAATTTTGGGTATGTCTTTATCAGCAGCGTGAAAACAAACTAATACAGTAAATTGATACCAGTAGAGTGGGGCATTGCTGAAAAGATACCTGAAAATGTGGAAGCGACTTTGGAACTGGGTATCAGGTAGAAGCTGGAACAGTTTGGAGGGCTCAGAAGAAGTTAGGAAAATGTAAGGAAGTTTGAAACTCCCTAGAGACTTGTTGAATGGCTTTGACCAAAAGCCTGATAATGATATGGACAATAAAGTCCAGGCTGAGGTAGTCTCAGATGGAGATAAGGAACTTGTTAGGTACTGGAGCAAAGGTGACTCTTGACTTTTGTTATGTTGTAGTAAAGAGACTGGTGGCATTTTGCCCCTGCCCTAGAGATCTGTGGAACTTTGAACTTCAGAGAGATGATTTAGGGTATCTGGCGGAAGAAATTTCTAAGCAGCAAAGCATTCAAAAGGTGACTTGGGTGCTGTTAAAGCATTCCATTTTAAAAGGGAAACAGAGCATAAAAGTTCAGAAAATTTGTAGCCTGATGATGCGGTAGAAAAGAAAAACTTATTTTTTGAGAAGAAATTCAAGCCAGCTCTAGAAATTTGCATAAGTAGCAAGGAGCCTTATCCCCAAGACCATGGGGAAAATGTCTCCAGGCTATGTCAGACAACTTCCCAGAAGCCCCTCCCACACAGGCCCAGAGGCTCAGGAGGAAAAAGTGGTTTTGTGGGCCGGGCCTGGGGTCCCCATGCTGTATGTAGCCTAGGGACCTGGTGCCCTGTGTTCCAGCCACTTCAGCCATGGCTGAAAGGGGCCAATGTAGAGCTCAGGCTGTGGCTTCAGAGGGTGGAAGCCCCAAGCCTTGGCAGCTTCCATGTGATGTTGAGCCTGTGGGTGCACGGAAGTCAAGAATTGAGGTTTGAGAACCTCCACCTAGATTTCAGAAGATGTATGGAAATGCCTGGATGCCCAGGCAAAAGTTTGCTACAGGGGCAGGGCACTCATGGAGAACCTCTGCTAGGGCAGTGAGGAAAAGAAATGTGGGGTTGGAGCCCCCACACAGAGTCCCTACTGGGGCACTGCCTAGTGGAGCTGTGAGAAGAGGGCCAAGATCCTCCAGAACCCAAAATGGTAGATTCACTGGCAGCTTGTCCCATGCACCTGGAAAAGCCACATCAGTGCCAGCCCATGAAAGCAGCCAGGAAGGAGGCTGTACCCTGAAAAGCCACAGGGGAGGAACTGCCCAAGTCCATAGGAACCCACCTCTTGCATCAGCGTGACCCAGATGCAAGACATGGCATCAAAGGAGATCATTTTGGAGCTTAAAGGTTTGACTGCCCTGCTGGAATTCGGACTTACATTGGCCCTGTAACCCCTTTGTTTTGGCCAATTTATCCCATTTGGAATGGCTGTATTTACCCAATACCTATACCCCCATTGTATCTAGGAAGTAACTTGTTTGCTTTTGATTTTACAGGCTCATATGTGGAAGGGACTTGCCTTGTCTTGGATGAGACTTTGGACTGTGGACTTTTAGGTTAATGCTGAAATGAGTTAAGACTTTGGGGGACTATTGGGAAGGCATGATTGGTTTTGAAATGTGAGGACACGAGATCTGGCAGGGCCAAGGGTGGAATGATATGCTTTTCCTGTGTCCCCACCCAAATCTCAACTTGAATTGTATCTCCCAGAATTCCTACATGTTGTGGGAGGGACCCGGGGAGGGTAATTGAATCATGGGGGCTGGTCTTTTCTGTGCTATTCTCATGGTGGTGAATAAGTCTCATGAGATCTGATGAGTTTATCAGGGGTTTCCACTTTTGCTTCTTCCTCATTTTTCTCTTGCCGCCACCATGTAAGAAGTGCCTTTTGGCAGGGCGCCGTGGCTCACGCCTACAATCCCAGCACTTTGGGAGGCCAAAGTGGGTGGATCACAAGGTCAGGAGATCGAGACCATCCTGGCCAACATGATAAAACATCGTCTCTACTAAAAATACAAAAATTAGCTAAGCATGGTGGCACATGCCTGTAATCCCAGCTACTCAGGAGGCTGAGGCAGGAAAATCGCTTGAACCTGGGAGGCAGAGGTTGCGGTGAGCCAAGATTGTGCCACTGCACTCCTGCCTGGTAACAGAGCTAGACTCTGTCTCAAAAAAAAAAAAAAAAAAAAAAGTTCCTTTTCCTTCCCAACATGATTCTGAGGCCTCCCCAGTATGTGGAACTGTAAGTCCAATTAAACCTATTTTTGTTCCCAGTTTTTGGTATGTCTTTATCAGCTGCATGAAAACAAACTAATACAGTTAAGGAGGCTTGTATTCTGCTGCCCCTCTTGGTTGCCTGGAAAAGGACAAACCCCACAGAATTCTTTATATCACCATAGCACTAGAGAGTAGGTTAGAAATTTCTGAATATAATGAATAGACAGAAGAATCGTAGGAAGTCTTAGAGTCCTTGTAAGACTCAACCAGGAGAGGGAAGTAGCCAAAAGACTTTTCTGTGAAGATGACACTGAGAACCTGTGAATTTGTGATGCTGGGCTTCATAACAAGGAGGAAAAAAAACACAGCAGCAGATATAATGTGGAACCCATGACTAGAGGACTAATGAAAACTCAGACACTGCTGGATTTTCCAGTGTAGAAGAGTGATGATAACTGAAATATTTCAAGATAGGCCCATGACAATCAGGAATGAGACACTCAATCTAGGGGAGAAAATGAAGAGCAAGAAAATAATGAATTCACTGGATTTACCCAAAATTGACTAGATTAACTTTTCTACTACTAAACAGAAAAGAATTCAAAATAGGTGTTGAATGCAAATAAAACTGTATACCTTACAATCTAGAGCAGAGGGGTTGTAACAATAATGCAGGGCCAGATCATGAAGAGCATCGTTAACTGTGCTATGGGGAGTCATTGAAGGGCTTCAAAGACAGGGACTTACAGGATCAGCTCTGTGATTTAGCATTTCTCTCTAAGCAATGTGCAGGCTGGATTAAAGAACAGGCATATCAGAGGAAGGTGCCTAAGTGACAGAGTAGGTGGTGGGGAGTCATTGGGAGAGAGATGATTCATTGTTGAGGGACTTGCTTAGGATAAGGTTTAATTACACTAGATCTAATTTCTATGATAGGACACAAAACTTCTATTATATTGAAAATAACTTTATCAAGAAAAGATTGAGAATCTCTAGGATCAAATCCAAGTTAATGCAATCATAATCCTGCCTGGATATAGGAGAAATAACATAAATTTATCTGAAGAACTTAATTTTGTATAGGAAGATTTAAGAGATAGTCTTATGTTATTTGAATATGTATACTAGCTCCTTTGCATCCACTTAGGGTGTAGATTATAGAAAGTCACAAGGAAACATTGCTCCTACCCTAATAAGAATGAAAGGGGATAACAAATTCATAGGTTTGATTCAGCAAAAGAGCTGAGGATGCAAGAAAAGACTAATGAACTAAATCAAAGTGAGAGGAGAAATCCTCAGCTACTCCATCCTTGTAGAAAAGCTGGAGGAGGAGGAAGCTGCCACAAAAGCAAATAAGAAGAAAATGGCTGAGCTTTTTAACATATTTTTAAAGGCCAAATAAAGGCTGGTATGATGATTCAGAAACCCTAAGTGGCCCATACACAAAGACAGTTTGCTCTTTTCAGATCTTTTCCAAAGGCCTCCACTGAGTCATTGCTGGCAAGATTGGGGAAGGACAGAGAAGTGGAGAGATTTATCCTTCAGAAGCACAGGCTAAAGTATGAAGGAAGACAGGAGAATGGAGGGAATTCCATAAAGCACTATGGGCCTGAGAATGGGGAGCTTTCTATGGTTGGGTGAGGGGTAGGACACTTGTGAGAGATGTCACTGCTCTTCTTAGATACAGGTGTGCTGGGCCTGCTGAAACCTGAAGGTAAAGCAGGACAACTGCGAGAAAACTTCCAGGCATTTCAGGCCTCACGAGTTTAAAGCAGCAGCCTACTGGAGCTGAGAGATAAATTAAAGAGCTGACAGATAATCCTCTGAAAAACAGGTGCACCAGGCATACCAAAGGCTAAAGTCAGGGAAAGAGAACTTAGGCGAACTCTCCAATTACTCAGATCTCAAGCTATGCTAAAGGGAATATTCTAATCCTACCCTCAAACCTTTGAAGTCTGTGCTGAACTAAATCTAGAGCATCAGGAAGTCTATACTCATCTCAATTACAGATAGTTTAACCTTCTCTCATTAACAGCCTGACTGAAAAGAAGGTACCCTTTTCTGAGTGAAAGTTTTATTTGCTTTCATCTCTATTCCTTTATACACAATGTTAGCATTTAATAAAAATTATGAGATACACAAGCAAGTAAAATGACTCATAACCAAGAAAGAAAATAGCCACTTGAATAAGACCCAAAGATGATTGAAATGTTGAACCTATCAAAGTATTTAAAATAATCATGATAAACTAGCTAATGGTACTAGTAGAAAAGGTGAATAGTATTTGTGAGAAGATAGGAAATAACAGAAAAGCTGTAAAAACTATTTTTAAAAGAGCCTAGATATGAAAAAATATGATGACAAAGATGAAGAATTATTTTGTGGGCTTACAAGCCCAGAGTACATACCACAAGAATGATTTTGTGTACTTGAAGATAGGTCAATAGGAATTATATAAACTGATACAAAGTGAAAAATGAGAGAGGAAAAAGTGGAACACATGTCTGAGATAAGTGAAACAATATAGAATGATCAACCATACATGTAATTTGAGTTATAGAGAGAGAACAAAGAGAATGAGGTCAAAAATCCTAAATTGATGAAAATCCTCAGTGCACATATTCAAGAAACTCAGCAAACTCTAAGCTGAATAGATACAAATTAAATTACACATAGGCACATCACAGTCAAACTGCTAAAAGAATCCAAGATAAAATGAACATCTTAAAACCAGCCAGAAAATAGAAAACACATTGCATACAGATTAATGACAATAAGAATGTTGACAGACTACTCATTAGAAACAACTGAAGGCTAGAAGACAATGGAACAATAGCTTCTAAATGCTGAAAGAGTAAAACTACAATCTAGTATTCTATACCCAGCGAAAGAATCTTCAAGCATGAAGGTGAAATAAAGACATTTGCACATGTAGAAAATATGCAACGATATTCCTCTTTATCAGATCTGCAATTAAATTAATCCTAAGAGAATTTCTTAAGACTGAAGAAAAAATATTCCAGAGAGGAAAGGTACCAGATAAAAATTACCAAATAGAAATATATGTATATTCAAATTTCATTTAAAAACTATTGGTTGTTTAAATAAAAATTAATAGCAGTATATTATGGGATTCATAGCATAAATAAAAGTTGAATGTGTGAAAAGAATAGCACAAAGTGAGGGAGGGCAGTAATTAGAAGTTCTTTGTTGTAAGCTGCTTATGCTATCGATGAAGTCATAAATTAATTGTGAAGATATATTATGAAAGATAAAGATGCAGTCAGTCTTAGTCGACTCAGGCTGCCATAACAAAATATAGTAGACTGGATGGCTTAAACAACTGACATTTATTTCTTATAGTTCTGGGGGTTGAGAAGTTCAAGATCAAGGTGCCAGCCAATTTTGTTCCTGGTGAAGGCTCTCTTCCTGGCTACTTTCTCACTATGTCCCCATACAGTGGAGAGAGAAAGCAAGCAAGTTCTCTGGTCTCTTCTTATAATGGTAATAACTATATCACGAGGACCCCACCCTCATGACCTCATTTAAGCCTAATTACCTTTCAAAAGCCTCATCTCCAAATACTAACACATTGGGGGTTAGAGTTTCAATATATGAATTTTGAGGGAACACAATTCAGTCCATATAGTTGTGTATTATAATCTCCACAAAGAGGTGCAATTAAAAAGTCAATTGAGAAGCTAAAATAGAATATATTTTAAAAGACTTGATTCACTCAAGAGATGATAGAAACAGATATAAAGAGAAAATGGGACAGATAGAAAAAAAATCACAAACATGATAGAATTAAACACAAACACATCAATAATTGCCTGAAAGATAAATGGAGTAGCGAGCTTTTCAGTTAAGTGAAAGCCAGTCTAGATAATTCAGACTCAATTATGCTATTTATCAGTAATAAATTTTACCTGTAAAGACACAAACAGAAAGTAAAAGAATGGAAAAGATATGTAATGCATATACTAAACATAAAGAAACTGGTATGGCTATCTAAATATCAGACTCTGTAAAACAGAGTATTCCTAGATAAAAGAGGAATATTTCATAATAATAAAAGAGAAGATAATGTCTACGCACCTAATATAAAGCTCCTAAATGCTTGAAGTAATAGTGTGAAATAGATGCAAAAATATAGTTGGAGATTTTAATACCTCAGTAATCCATAGAGCAATTGGTTAAAAAATTAATAAAGATATAGAAGATTAGAGAAACTCTATGAACTAAATTCACCTAATTTAGTTATAAAATAACCAAACCAAAACAATACAACTGTTCTCAATTGCACATGGAAAATGTATCAAGATAGACCATACTGGGCCACAAAACAAGTTGTAATAAATTTCAGCGATTAAAATAATACAGAATATATTTCTCTGACCACCATAGTATTAAGCTAGATTAATAACAGTAAAATATCTAGAGAATCTTCAAATATTTGGAAAATAAACAAATTTTTAAGTAACTCTTGGATCAAAGAAGAAATCACAAGAGAAGTAAAAAAATATTTAGCAATGAAATGGCAATTAGAATATAGCATTTGAAAATTTGTGGCATACATACTAAAGCTGAACTTAGAGATTAATCTATGGCTTTAAATGCTTATATTAGAAAAAAGAAATATATACACTAAATGATTTATGCTTTCAATTTAAGGAGCTAGAAAAATCGGAACAAATTAACACAATATAAGTAAAAGAAGTAATTTGAAATTAGTAAAGTAGAAAATGGACACAAACAAAAGAACTATAAAAAATTGGTTCTTTGAAAAGATTAATGGACATTACAAATTATACAGATGTTAAAGCACAAAAAGGGACATTATAAACAACTTTACACCAATAATTTAAACAACCTCAGTACATAGACAAATTTCAAATGTCAAATTACAAAAGCGAACATGACAGTGTATTGAAAACCTCCACAGCCTTATACCTATCAAAGAAATTAAAACCTTCATTTGAAACAGAATATAAAACTTGCCAGTTTCAGAAAATACAGGAAGAAGAGATGCTTCCCAAATTGCTTTAGGAGGGCAGATTGCCCCTGTATCAAGACCATACCAGGACGTTCAAGGAGAGAAAATTTCAGCCCACTACCTACACAAGAATGGTTAAAATGAAAGACCAACCATACCAAATGCTGGCAGAGAGTGAATCAGCCAAAAAACTATCATACAGTCATGGTGGAAATATAATATAATATGATAATATGATATAACCACTTTAAGAAATTTTTAGCAGTTATTTTAAAAGCTAAATATACATTTACTTTATGATCCTGTAATTCCACATCTATGTAATCCAAAAGGATTTAAAATATATTGTTCACCAAGCTTCATACAAAAATGCCTATAGTAGCTTTATAATAGCTAAAATCTGGAATCATCCCCAAGTAGTCATCAACATAAAAATGAATATGCAAATAGTGGTGTAAAATAGAATATTTAAAAAACACTATGTTCAATGAAAGAAGCTAGACATAAGAATAAATATTCTTGATAAATATTCATGATTCTAGAAAAATCAAATCTAGTTAATGGTAATAGAAATCAGGACAGTAGTTGGATGGCATTAAGGGTTGAGGGGCAGGGCCACAAGGGAAATTTCTGAGGTGATGGAAATAATTTATATCTTTATAGGTATTTGAATTACATAGTTGCATGAATTTGTCAAAATCAAGCAAACTTTGTACTTAACTGCATTTTACTGTATATCAATTATAGCTCAATAAATATGGCTGGAAACAAAAGATACTTATGACAATTTATTTATTATTAGTATTATTATTTTGAGACATGGTCTAGCTCTGTCGCTCAGGTTGGAGTGCAGTGGTGTGATCTCTGCTCACTGCAGCCTGGACCTCCCAGGCTCAGTGATCCTCCCACCTCAGCCCCCTGGGTTGCTGAGACTAAAGGTGTGTACCACCACACCCAGCTAATTTTTTATTTTTTGTGGAGATGGGGTTTCGCCATTTTGTCCAGGCTGGTATCAAACTCCTGAGCTCGAGAGATCCACCTGCCTCAAGCTCCTAAAGTGCTGGGATTACAGGTGTGAACCACTGCGCCCAGCCTGAGAATTTATTTTCGATAAGTAAAATTTACTAATAAAGTTACATTTTTCAAATATAAAGTATTCAGCCTTAAATATATTACAAAATAGCTTATTGTTTGTGTTAGAAAAATTGAAGCAACTTTCAATAAGATTATTTTAAAATTTTTATCTTTTTGTTTCTATTAAATGATTTTGCAAACTGTCATTTTGTAGCAGGTCAAATTTGGGACTTTAGAAAGTCTTTTGTCTGTCTTTAAGATTTGATTAATTACCTAGTTATTTAAAATGCTTTGGACCAGGCTTAGTGGCTCATGCCTGTAATCTCAGCACTTTGGGAGGCTGAGGCGGGCAGATTGCTTGAGCTCAGGAGTTCAAGACCAGTCTGGGCAACATGGAAAATCCCATCTCTACCAAAAATACAAAAACTAGCTGGGTGTGGTGGTGCACACCTGTAATTCCAGTTACTCAGGAGGCTGAGGTGGGAGGATAACTTGAGTCAGGGGAGGTCGAGGATGCAGTGAAACAAGATTGCGCTGCTGCATTCCAGCCTAGGTGACCCAGCGAGACCCTGTGTCAAAAAATAAAATAAAATGCTTTGAAGCCTAAACAAATTCTTTGAAAACCTACCAGTGTCAGTGCCTCTCTTACCAATGGGCCTCATTCTAACCTTTCTATACACACAGTAAGTAAAAAATTAAATCAATCTTGTCTCTGCCACAGACACTGTTTGAAACAAGTTTAAGCCTCAGCAGTCTTATTATAATTTTACCAGTCCCAGACCTATAATTAATTTGTCATTAAATACAATTAAGAAATTGAAGTAATTCAGTTTAAGAATCTGCATAGGTTTTAAAGAGTAATTAAAAGGCTTCCTTAATTCATTAGAAACCAGAGAAAAATTGGAACCCAAAGGAGCCTTCTCACTTTGGTATGTAATATTTTAAAAATATATCTATTTATCTGTAAATAAAAGAGAAGGTCCGAGATAATAGGATCATCCAAGTTTGCTATTTTATGCAAAGATATTTATCATGTTGGAAAAAGATATGCTTCTTTTTTTAAGTGTGTTTATCATTATGTTTTTATTATAAATTTAATAGTCTCATGAAGTAATATTTCAGTATGAGAAAAGATGGGAAAATAAAATAGCCATAGTCTCATGAGTCAAATGCAGTTATAGTTAACACTGTGGAGTATTTCCTTTCCAGCTACTTTAAAAATGGTTTTTATTCAATATTGACAACATAAAAAGGAGTATTTCTAATATACTTTAAGGCATAAGAACAATAAAAAAGAGCACCTGTACCCATCACCAATCTTAAGAAACAGAATGTTCTAGTATCTTTGAAGCCCTAAGTACCCCCACTTTATCCATGCCTTAATTTATCTCATAGGTAACCATTATCCTAAATTTGATATTTATATTCTCGTGTTTTTATTTATAGATTTACCACACATCTATTCTCTTTATCTTTCTACTACTTAATATCGCTTACGTATTTCTGACCTCTTTGTCTCATTTTTGCTGCATTCTAGAGACTTCTATTAAATCTGCCTTCTGATATTTCTAATTATCTCTTCAGCTGTGTCTAATATTCTGTTTAACCTGTCCACTAAATTTTAAATTTTTATTACTTTATTCTTATTTCTAGAATTTCCATGTGTTTTCCTTGAGTCTCTTTATCATTTTAATATACTCTCATTTCCTTCTCAGATTTACAATTTTCTTTTATTTCTTTAAGTACTGAATATATTGTTTATGTTTAATTTTGTGCCTAGATTATATTTAAAACTTTTGCATGATTGATTTTGCTGTTTGTTTTTTCTTACTCAAGCTGCCATATTTTCATGAGTGTTATTTTTGTTAATGTGAGCTAATATTTATTTCTGCTAATTTTTGAGGCCAAATTGTAGATGTGTTTCCACAGAAAGAATGTATGTTTGACAGAATTTCCATTTGACCCAGCAATCTCATTATTGGGTATATACCCAAGGGAAAATAAACCATTCTGCCATAAAGACACATGCACACGTATGTTTATTGCAGCACTATTCACAATAGCAAAGACATGGAATCAACCTAAATGCCTATCAACAGTAGACTGGATAAAGAAAATGTGGTACATACACACCATGGAATAGTATGCAGCCATAAAAAAAGAACGAGATCATGTCCTTTGCAGCAACATGGATGGAGCTAGATGCCATTATCCTAGGCAAATTAACATAGGAAGAGAAAGCCAAATACTACATGTTCTTACTTGTAAGTGGGAGCTGAACAATGAGAACACATGAACACAGGGAGGGGAACAATACACACTGGAGCCTATTTGAGTGTGGAGGGTGGGAGGAGTGGGAGTACCTATTGAGTTCTATGCTTATTACCCCAGTGATGAAATTATCTGTACACCAAACCCCTGTGACACACAGTTTGCCTATATAACAAACCTGTATATGTACTTATATAAGAAACCTGTACATGTAAATAAAAGTTTAAAATAAAATAAAACAAAAAATAAATTCAAAGGAACTTAAAAAATATATGTTTGAATCATCCAGACACCTGGGGATACTATCAACTTGGACACTTTCCAATTCAAATTTTGGCTTAAAGTTTTGTGGACCACACTGGTAGTATGAATTTTAGGTCCTAAAATGTTTATGAGGGTGAGCTTGTGGTTTAATTTTCAAGAAGGCTGTTTTGCTCTCCACTCAGCATCAATTTGTTTCCTTGATGATTCCTTCTGTGGAGTAGGCTTATCTCTGCTCCTCTCTTATACCAAGTATGCAGCTCTTTGGGGTCCAGCTTTATGTGGGATCTACAATTAGACTCTCCATCTTTTACAGGATCCTATGACTTTTTTTCCCTAAACTTTGCTCAGTAATATGTTGGTAAATGCTTAAGGGCTACCTGTCTGATAAAAACATTCTGATTTGTAGTATTTGCCAATTTCTGTGTTGTAAATACATGCCAATTTCAAGCTACCAAAGTGATGTCACTGAATGTGAAGATGGGAAAAGATGAGTACAATCAGTTCTTGCGGCCAGTAATAAGCAGCTCCACCACACCACTGCTTACACTTGGCATAGCTATGAAAAATGAAGCTACATTCACCACGACTTGGCATATCTCTCTGATATGGTTTGGCTGTGTCCCCACCCAAATCTCATCTTGAATTATAGCTCCCATAATTCCCATGTGTCCTGGGAGGGACCCCATGGGAGGTAATTGAATCATGGGGGTGGGTCTTTCCCGTGCTTTTCTCGTGATAGTGAGTAAGTCTCACGAGATCTGATGGTTTTATAAATGGGAGCTCCCCTTCACAAGCCCTCTTGCCTGATGCCCATGTAAGACTTAACTTTGCACCTCATTCACCTTCAGCCATGATTGTGAGGCCTCACCAGCCGTATAGAACTGTGATTCAATTAAATCTCTTTCCTTTATAAATTACCCAGTCTTGGGTATGTCTTTATTAGCAGTGTGAGAACAAACTAATACACTCTCAGAGTAAAAGACATTTGAGTAATTGTTTACCTACCTGAATTTCCATTATGACTTTGTTTTAGGCTTCTGTACATCTCTACCAGTTTGACAATATGTCTTAAAAGGAGAAGCTTACTTTGATTATTCTATTTGTCGTTTAGCCCAGAATTTGTTGTTTTCAGCAAAAGGGCCGGCTAGGGTAACTAGTCAGCCTTATTGCCAAAAATAGAAGTTCTATTCTTGGCCATCTTCTTCTCTTTTAAAAATTCAATTTATTGCTTTTGTGTCCATTAAGATAATACATGTTAATTATAGAACACTTGAGAAATATGCGAAAGTACATAGAATAATATTAAAACTATCCGTAAGTTCATAACCGAGAGCAAAGTATTGATGACATTTGGATGCTTATCTTTCTAATCTTTATAATATGTGTGTTCACTTAAATATTTCTGTGTGTTTTTAGCTAATGTGCATCATGGTGTATCTACTATTTTGAAATCTGGTTTTCTTTTTTGAGACACGGTCTCGCTTTGTTGCCCAGGCTAGAGTGCAGTGGCAGGATCTCTGGCTCACTGCAACCTCCGCCTGCCAGGTTCAAGGGATTCTCCTGCCTCGGCCTCCTGGGTAGCTGGGATTACAGGCATGTACCACCACACCTGGCTAATTTTTATATTTTTTTTCTTTTTCTTTTTTTTTTTGAGACGGAGTTTTGCTCATGTTGCCCAGGCTGGAGTGCAATGGCACGATCTCCAGCTCACTGCAACCTCCGCCTTGCAGGTTCAAGCGATTCTTCTGCCCCAGCCTCCTGAGTAGCTGGGACTACAGGCACGTGCCACCACGCCTGGCTAATTTTTGTATTTTTAGTAGAGACAGGGTTTCACCATATTGGCCAGGCTGGTCTCGAACTCCTGAGCCCAAGTGATCCACCTATCTCGGCCTCCCAAAGTGCTGGGATTACAGGCATGAACCACTGCACCTGGCCAAAATCTGGTTTTTACTTCTTTATATGATTTAATTGATTTTTCTCACCTTTAAATATTTCTCTTCAACTCATTTTTATGGCTGCATTATGTTCTCTCACATGCATGAGCCAGAATGGCTGATCATGTATATCGTTTCTGTGTTTTCTCCATAAAAAATAATGCTGAAATGAACATAAAAGATGTATTTCTGGTCATCTTTCCAGGGCAATACATTTTTTTCCTCCCACCTTGGAATTGAGACAATTTTCCTATGTGGTGTTAGACTATTTTCTCCCTTTCTTATTTCTGCCTTACTCAGCTGTATCTCATTCTGCAACAATTCACTTTTCTCCTATTGTATCTCCACTTCCTCATCATTAATAATGCTATTTATGGAACTATATTTGGCTTTGTCAGCCAAATACATTAGCCATTTGAAATGATGTCTTGAAATAGTGTCTTGAAAAGATATATGGTTAAATGAGAGTTTTAAAAGGCTAAAGAAAAAAAAATCTGTTGTCTTTTTTTTTTTCCAATTTGGTATTTACTAAAATCAATTTTGACCCTAGATGTTTATGACTCTATTAGATATAGCCACCTTGTAAACTATCAAAAGTATTGCCTCTCAGCAAATAAAGATATTGCCAATCCATTGTGGCCACTTTTGGCAAAGCTATAGAGACAGCAGAACGTGCACTCTCAGTGAAGCCAATGTTTGCAACAGGAGTGAGTCATCAGTTTATGAGAAAGTCCAATGGGGGGTCAGTTCTTTCTTCATGAGCATTCTTCATCTCTCCTGCTGCCCTGTGACTTGTTTGGATTCAGTCTCCTTTGGGGCAAATCATCTATCAGGAAAGAAAAAAGCAAGAAGTGAAATAATGCCTATAGGTTGACCCTGAGAAATAATAAAATATATATTTTAATATACTACAAACTTGAGGTAGGAAGACTAGGTGATGCTTCCCAAGAAATTGGTGGTCAAAAGAGAACATTCAAGCTGTCATTCTTAATAATGTAATAATAATGGACTATGGAATATCTCTTATATTAAAACTAAGTCATCTCAACAAGTTAAGCTATAGAAATAAAAGTAACTTCACTTCTCCAAAAGAAATGATTGTTAATCTCATATGAAATCATAGTTTATTTAAATGTCAAGCTTTAGTTGTAGAAGGATTACAGATAATATTCTTGTTGAACTCAGTTTTCTTTCTCCCAAGTAAGTGATGTATCTAGAAAGACTCTTCAACCCATTTCCTTCTTCTCTACTCCAAAGCAAGTATCAAATTATCAGTCACATCCCTCATATTCAGTTTCATGTATTCAGACACACAGTACTCAGATACTCAAACATATAACAATGATAAATGATGTTTCGTTTAACCAATTCTTGTTTACTCTTTACCCAACAGCAAAAATAATTTTGTTAATATCAATTGTCCTACAAAGTCCTAATGTAACAGGTTTATAGATGATAAGAGCACAGATATTTTTAAGAAAATTTTGATTTGAATCCCAGACTTTCACTAGTTATCTGGGTGACCTTGGTGAAATTGTTTAACATTTATTCAAGTTCTTCATTTGTAAAATGGACATGATGAAGCCAACTTCACAGGTCACCTCCAAAATTAAATGAAGTCATATATGTAAAGTACTTGGCACATTATGAGGATAAGTGTGCTAAATACTTTATTAACTATCAACACCTGTTATACATAGTAACACCCAAATTCAATTCATCTAATATTCACTGAATACTTACGTTTGAGATAGTGGTTTGGTAAACTGGTAGAGGATATGCCACATATTAGACATGAAGCTACCTTCATAAAGTTTATAGTCTAGTTGAGGAACAAGTTTTACACATTTTAAACATGTGCATAACAATGTAAGGCTCTATGTAATCAAAATACAATATGTGACAAAAGCTTTGTTTAGAAAAGTGAGTGAGATCTTTGTGGAAATCTCACTGGAGATCTGAAGAAGTGAGCAGATCTTTTTTTTTTTTAATTTCCAACTTTTATTTTAAGTTCAGGGGTACATGTGTAGGATGTGCAGGTTTGTTACATAGGTAAATGTGTGCCATGGTGGTCTGCAGCGCAGATCATCCCATCACCCAGATATTAAGCCCATCCACTAGCTAGTCTTCCTGACCCTCTTATCTTTCTGCTTCTCTCCCTCCTGCCAACCCCCACCCCCTACAGGCCCCAGTGTGTGTTGTTCCCCTCTATGTGTCCATGTGCTCTCATCATTCAGCTCCCACTTATAAGTGAGAACATTTGGTATTTGGTTTTCTGTTCCTGCATTAATTTGCTGAGGATAATGGCCTCCAGCTTTACTCATGTCCCTGCAAAGGACATGATCTCATTCCTTTTATGCCTGTGAGCAGAACTTTTGAAGGAGATGGACTTAAGACTCTGAAAGACATAGTAGAGAGAGTAACAGCTCAGGTGCTAGAGTCAAATAGAACTGATGTGAATTCTAGCTTCTCCACCTCTAGCTGTGTGATCTAGGACACATTATTTAACCTCTCTATTCCTCAGTTTTCCCATCAGCAGCATGGCAAGTACCCCTAGCCATAGATTACTTTGGAATGTTAAGTGAGATTAGGCATTAGTAAGTAGAGTTCTTGACCTATGGTGAGTGCTCTATAAATATTGTGGTGGTGGTGGTAGTAAATACTGTAAATAAGAACAGGGAGGAAAATGAACATAGAAGCAACACAAGGATCAATTTTTAATACACCCTTATGTTGTTATTTATGTACTTGATATAGTTTTAAAGGAAGCAGATAGGAACTTAATAAATACAACTCAAAGACTATGATGCTTTATTTGCTATTTTTTAAATCAAACTGTAAAAACGGACTAAAAATTTTTCAGGCTATTTAAGTTATTCAATTTAAGTAAGTTTCAGAGCCAAAAGATATTCATGAATCATTTTAATTCTTTTTTGGGTATATAATTTTTTGAAAACCTTCTGTACCATAATGTTAATGTTTAAATCCATTTGTTTTCTAAAGTTATGTTTCTATTAATAATTTTTACTTTATTCAATTCCTCTTAAATATTTTCATTTTATGTAATTTTGTCCTTCTTTTAAAAATTATATTTATTGTTCTCATAATAACAAACACACAGTTGAATACAAAACACAAAAGCGATCAACAGTGAAGTTACTAATATACCTTCAAGATAAACATGATTGGATACCAGGCATTTACATCTCTGATGGATAAACTAGATGCAAGTATGTTGAATAATAAAAATGTGTTTTGGTTCTCCATTAAGTTATTGAAAATCCAAAAGGTAAATGTTAGTATATTATAAGGCTTGAATATTCATACATCTCTGATGGATAAACTAGATGCAAGTATGTTGAATAATAAAAATGTGTTTTGGTTCTCCATTAAGTTATTGAAAATCCAAATGGTAAATGTTAGTATATTATAAGGCTTGAATATTCATTATATGCCTTCTATGTTTGTGTTTTTCTCTCACTTGACAAAAATATTATCATTTCCATAACCCTGAATATACCAAATATAATAAAGAAATATTTTTTAAGAATAATTTCATCATTAGAACTCAGCTGCTTTCTCTTGAAACCCAGCCAATTCTTCTTTTAAAAGTTTGGCCCAGGTGCAGTGGCTCATGCCTGTAATTCCAGCATTTTGAGAGGCCAAGGCAGAAGGATCTCTTGAGCCCAGGAGTTTGAGACCAGCTTGGGCAGCATAGGGAGACCTTGTCTCTACAAAATAAAAAAAAAATTAGCCAGGCATGGTGGTGCATGTCTGTAATCCCAGCTACTTGGGAGGCTGATAAAGGAGGATCACTGGAGCCCCGGAGTTCAAGGTTGCAGTGATGTATGATTACACCACTGTGCTCCAGGCTGTGTCATAGAAAGAGGAATCATTTCTTAAAAAAAAAAAAAAAAAAAAAAAAGAAACCTGGATAACATCAGCATTTATTCCCCAATTAATAAAACTCCAATTTTGGAAGTTGAGAAGGAATTATTCAATCCTAAATTCGTAAGATATACTTGAGCAGATGAAAGGGAATTCATCTAGGAGATATAAGCAATGAGTCAAGGTTAGAACACAGCATGAACAGAAGAAAAAGAGAAATAACCAGTCACAGGCGGGGCTAGAGGTGAGGACTTTGTACACTAGAGTGTAAAAGGTGAAGAGGTGCATAGCGTGCACAGGGGCAGCACCAGGAGCAAGATGCATAGAGCCTTCTTGGTGAGCAGAGTCAGTACCAAGCCATGAAGTCGACTGCCACTGGACCCAGTTCAAATGTTTCTTGGCCTCATCACTAATATTGACTTTTAGGCTTTGTCTGATCCCTGACCTTGGATGAAATATTCACCCTCCTAGAAGAAAATCTGATTTTGAGGTAAGTGTAGCAGTTAGGAGTTTTTTATATCTAAGGAGTCTAGGTTTCTATGGACTGAGTGCAGGCTGATTTCTTCAGCTCTTTATTCTCCAGTGGTAATTTTCTTTCTCTGGGACAAGCCCTTTCAGGTGATAGTTTTGTCCTTGAGTTTGACATTGATAGTTGTTTCTAAAATCCTGGCTCTGAAGATACTCCTTGGTAATCCATTTGAAACGCAAGGAGAAGCACTACTCTTTCAGGTCACTGGGACTACATTTATTGAATTTCTGTTTTAAGGTATTAAATGCTTAGTCAGTCAACATTTATTGAGCACACATGGAGTATCCAGCACTATATTAGAATCTGTAGGCAGACAGAAAAGACATAATAGATAAGGTTCATGCCCTAGAGTAATTTTGATACAGAAAAATAAATGTAAAAAACAAAAGAGCTCTTGAAATGAAACATATAAATGTAAAAATTAATGTAGCACATTCTTGTGTATGTACCACAGTCTACCATTTGTCACTGATATTATATGTTTAATATTTGTCATACACATACAATGTCTAAGGCCCTAGGCTGGCGCCATGATGTTGTCAACTTTGAATATAACACAGCCTGCCCATAAATTGCTCATAATCCAAAAATCGTGGTGACAAATAGACAAGTAATTATGATACTTGTGATGTGCCAAGTAACTGGATCAGATCTCATATTGGTATATTTAACAAAAATAGTTTTAGAATAGATAATATTTGTATTGTACCTTAAAAGGTAAGAAAGATGAAATGAGAAAACATATACAGAGGGATTCTAGGTAGAACAAAAACTCAGAAGACAAAAACATATCTGTATTAATTATCTAATGCTGTGTAACAAATTTCCCACAATTTATTTGCTTAGAATATATAATCATTTGCTATATCTCATAGTGTCTAAGAATGAGGAATTTGGGATTGGCTTGGCTGGCTCGTTCTGGTTTGGGGTCCTTAATGAGGTTGTAGTCACATGTCTGCCAGGGCTGCACCCATCTGAAGGTTTGAATGGGTTGGAGGATTTTCTTCAATGATAGCCAACTCATGAGACTGGTGAGTTGGTGCTGGCTATGGCCAGGGGCTTCAATTTTTCTTTAAGTGGTCTATGCATGGGTCACTTTAGTGTCCTCATAGTCTGTGGCTGGCTGGTAAGCTGTGATGCCTTTTATTACCACAGAAGTCACTTCTGTATTTTATTGGTCACACAGTCTAGCACTGATTTAATGTGGAAAGGAGCTTTAGATGAGGATAAAGACCAGGAGGTGAGGTTCACTGGAGACCATATTGGAGACTGGATACAACACCATCTGAAATTAGGATGATTTTAAAATATATATAGTAGAGTTGGTTTAGGAAGCACTTGCAGGCCTTTACTGGGAGTTTGCTCATCTACCTTCTCAACTAGAATCTGAGTGCCTTGAAGGCAGAATGGTGACCTTCATTTGTGTTGTTTTTCTCAGTACATAGAATACTGCTTGGTGAATAAAAGACACTTCATATGTGATTCTTGAAGAAGTGAATGAATGAATAAATATGAATGAATATGATCTGAGAGATAAATTAAAAATATCAAAATTACAGGGTGAAGTGTTGATTCAGAAAAGTGTGGGAAGCTACATAAATGAGTCAGGGTCTGCACGGAATCTAGAAAAGGAGGCAGATAATTGGAATTGTAGGTGTTAGCCAGTATTAGCCTAAACTTTGTCTGGCAGACATGATTATTCCTATCACTCAGAAAGTCTATTTTATGGTGTAGATGGGGGAGTGTACAGAGGAAATAGTACTCAGAAAAACCATAGAGTTCAGATTATTAACTCTCTGAATCTGATCTATCACCTCTCTGATAGGTCACTCCAAATTAGCCATCAAACACGCCTGACCTCTAAACATTGTCAAAGGGGTCACTGCACTATGTTTACTGTGACAGATTGCCACTCTTCATGCTAGAATTTCTTTGGTGAAAATGGCAGAGAATTTGAAGTCAATTATTTGTTGAGTTATCTGTTCTTAACAACCATGACAGGCCAAGGCCAGGCCAGTTGCACTGAAGTCTAAAGTAGATTCTATGGCTCAGCCAGAACCAAAGGAAGACACAGGAGATAATATCATTATGATCCATCAAGGAATCCTGAAACTGGAACCTGGAGTGATCACCTGGGTGTTGTAGACTGCTGGGCCCCTGTAACCCTTACCCAGCCTACCCCCTTTTATATAAAGTATTTTAATATAAAAGACAGCACATACATGGGCTTTTTGGACCTGGTGAATTCCTCATTCTGCATAGCTGCCAGGGCATCCCAAAGAGCAAAGGAACCTTGAGAACCACATCCACTCATACCATTGTGTATCTTTCACCTCACATAGCTTGTTTGCTGGTTCTGCACTAAACAAGGAGAAAGCAGTCTTACTTGGGATTGAGGATTCACTGAGCCCTTGAACTTGGATGAGACTTTGTGTTCTGCCCTCACATCACCCCTGAGCACAGGACTAACTAAATCAAACCCCATTTATGTACAAACATAACTGTAAAGGTACAGAAAATGCAGACTGTTTTTATGTTCCCATAACAAGACTGTTAGAGTTGTAGATCCTCATTTTTTTCTTTCTCTCTTAGTTTATTTAAAGGAAACATTACAGTTGTTCCTAATAACTCCATTAAAATAGGAGAGGTGAAATATGTTTTCTTAATGCATAATCTGCCGCTGGCAGGGATGGCATTTTAAGGTAATACCACACTTCTCACTTACATGCTGCCCTCATGAGGTGTGCTAAGAAGCTACCACCTCTCACAGGCAGCAAGTGAGTGGAAGCAAGGCCAGAGAGGACAGGGTATGCAGCCCCTCTGCTGGGGAGTCACGGCCCCAGGTGAGACTGAGACTAAATGCTTACAGGAGGTAAAACGGAAGCTCTGTATTTTCTTTTTCCTTTTTTGAAACATGGTGATTCGTGGATGCAGAAGAACTTTGTATGAGTATTTTCTTTCATTGCTAACAAGGTTACTGAAATCTTTTCAAATAAAAGGGCTAGAATTTGCTTTTGACATTATCATTACTTTTTAAAAGAAGGGAGCAACAAGGTCAGCAATGATTCCTTCTGAAATGGAAATGAAGAGAATCAGCATCTATTCACATACGCCCTCACCCCTCACCCACGCACCCTTGCTCAACTTTTCCCTGCAACCCACACTGCGCTGGAAATAGATCGATAGACTGCTTGTCAGACTTATGCAAGGCTTACAGGCTCTAAACCTCTATCAGACTGATTATCAGAGTGGGAGTCTACCCAAGGGGTTAAGAGTTGAGGTTTCACGGGGTTTCTTAGTACACAAAGAAAATATATGGAGTTGAGATGTTAATCAAACAAAGCAGACTTGGGGCCATAACAGTTTTGGGGTTCTCCATTTCCTGAGTCACCTGTCAGGTGTGCTCTCCTACCCTCTCCCCACAGCAAGTTTAGCTTTGTCCCATAGTAAGACAAAGCTATAAAAGTGATTCTGTCCTATCCAGAGTGTTGCAGATGAACACCCATAACTGATTCAGCACCATATCAGTGCTGCTCTTGGTCTCTGACTTTGGTAACCCAGGCTTCCAGTGACTACTTTGCTGTCACTGACTCCAGCATCTATGTCCAAGGCATGAGTCCCTGTCCTGGATCTCCCTGAGTGTCCTGCCTGAACGCTGACAAGGTGGTCTCTTTCATGGCTTGCCTGACCTGGCTTAGCTTTCTGACCTCTGGCATTGCTTGTCCTTGTTTCTCAATCTGTTTGCGTATCACCATTGCCTACAGAGGGTGGCAGGTTTTATTTTGTTGTTATGGTTAAATATACATAAGGAAAAATTCACCATTTTGACCATTTTCAAGTATAAAATTCAGTGGCATTAATTACACTGATGTTGTTGTGCAACCGTCACCACTATCCATTGCCAGAATTTTATTTTTTCTCGTTTGAAACTCATTACTCATTAAACACTAATCTCCCTTTCCCCCCTTCATATTCTCTGGAAAACACACCTTTACTTTCTGTCTCTGTGAAATGGACTATTCTAGGTATTTCAGATAAGTGATCATACAATATTAGTCCTTTTGCATTTGGTGTTATTTTACTTAATATTTTCAAGCTTTATTCATGTCATAGCATGTATCAGAACTTAATTCCCTTTTGTTGCTGAATAATATTCCTTTGTATGTATATACCACATTTTGTTTAACCATTCGCCACTGATGGACATTTGGGTTCTGACCTTTTCACTATTGTGAATAATGCTGCTATGAACATTGGCATAAGATAACCATTTGAGTCCCTGCTTTTAATTCTTTTGACTATATAGCCAGTAGTGAAATTGCTGGTTCATTTGGTAATTCTGTGTTTAATTTTTGGAAGAACCGCCATATCATTTTTCATAGCAGCTGCACCATTTTACATTCCCCACCAGCAATGCACAAGTGTTCCGATTTCTCCACCTCCTTACCAACAGTTATTTTCTGTTTTTTATTTGTTTGCTTGTTTTTCTAATAGCCATCCTAGTGGGTGTGAAATGGTACCCAGGGAGTTTAAAAATTGCCAGTGCTCAGAGATGCTGATTTAATTGTTCAGAGACAAGGCCTTGTCAATAACTTTTAAAAAAACACTTCCCCAGGTGATGTTAATGTACAGCCAGCATTGATAACCTCTAATACATTCTTGACTTATGCCACCTGCCTACTGTCCCATATTCCCACACTGCTTTCCTGGTCTCACAAAAAGAAAGCTTAGAGAAGAACTTACCAAGTATAGACAGCAGTAACTAAGAAGATCTGTCTGCTCCAAGCCCCATGTTCTGTCTGCTGTGTTCCACTGTGCCCTAAAGTGTGATTTTATAGGGTTCCTGATGCACAGTGCCAGCACAGAGCACACTAAACTCTTGTATCTGAATCGTGGGGGTGAATTACTTTCCCAGGGCTGCCATAACAAATTACCACAAACTGGATGGCTTAAAACAATGGAGATTTAGACACTTGGAGTTCTGGATGCCAGAAGTCCAAAATCAAGGAAGGGCTGGGTCTTCCTGGAGGCTCTGAGAAAGAATTCCTTTCATGATTTTCTCTTAGGTCTTGGTGGCTTCTGGCCATTCTTGGTGTTCTTTGGCTCAAAGATGCATCACTCCAAATTCTGCCTCCATCTGCATGTGGTCCTTCCCTCTCTTTGTGTCTTCTCTTCTTCCGTCTCAGAAAGATACCATTCAATTTAGGACCTCCCCTAAGTCCACGATGATCTCATCTTGAGATGCTTAACTTTATTATGCAAAGATCTTTCTTCCAAAATAAGGTCACATAGACATGTACCAGAGGTTAGAACTTGGACAATTTTTGGGGGGAGCCCAAGTTCAATCTACTACAGGGAGTTTTCTGTTAGTCTTCCAAATTGCAATCAGTTACATTGTGATTCAAGAGTTCAACATATACCAAAGCTCAATCTGATATAATCAAGGCTGGAATAGGACTTGCATTTAAATCAGAGGGCCAAAGTGATCTGTAATCCCCACGTTCATTGCAGCATTATTCACAATAGCAAAGTATGAAAATAACCCAACTGTCTATCAACAGATGAATAACACACACATGCCCGCACACACACACACACACACACACACACACACACACACACAGGAATATTATTCAGCCTTAAATAAGAAGGAAATTATGCCATTTGCAACAACATGGATGGACCTGGAAGACATTAAGCTAAGTGAGATAAGCCAGTCACAGAAGACATCTAAAATAGTCAAACATATGCAAGCAGACAGATAATAGAATAGTGGTTCAAGGGAATGAAGTGAGGAAGATATGAAGACTTGTTGTTCAGTGGTATAAAGTTACAGTTATACAAGATGAATGAGTTCCAGAGATGTGCTGTACAACACATTAATACAGTTAGCAAGAAGATATTGTACACTTAAAAGTTTAAGAGAGTATATATCAAGTTCAGTGTTCTTACCACAAAAAAGGCAGGGCATAAAGAATCCTTTGGAGGTGATGGGTGATGGATATGTTCATTATCTTGATGGTGGTGATGACAGCATGAGTACATTCATGTGTCCAAACTCACCAAATTCTATACATTAATTATGTGAAGTTTTTGTATACTAATTATACAATAAAGGCAGGGAAAAAAGAAAGCTGAAGTGGTCACATAAATCTTTGCCTCAGGCCAAATAAGCTGCTTGACATTTTTATTCTGGCCATCACGGGCTCTGACACAAGTCAAGTCCTTAAGATAGTTTGAGACTGCCTTGGAGCCAACAAGGTAGTGCTGAGACCCGAACTCAAGATGCCACAGGAATGCCCAGATTAGAGTTCATATCCTGCTTTCCCTCCCACTTAAAAGCACCTGCCAGAGCATAGGGTGTTGGAAGTATCTCGGGCAAAAATCAGTAGAAGGAACTACTGATAGCGTCTCCTGGTTCAAACTTATTCCATCTATTCTACTGCCACCTGATGATTTCAAGGCTTCTTGGAAACTTAAAAGAAAAGAAAAGAAAATATGGAAAAGGACATGGCTGCCTATTCTGTAGAGAGAGGGGAGGACTCCTTACTCATCTATCCCACTGATAAGCTAATTTAGCTGTCCTGTTTGGACCTGGAAGATTTATCCTGGCCAATTTAGCTAAACCTTTCATAATCTGGGGCAGTTTTAGGGGAGGAAAGTTGCATTTAACCTCATAAATACTTCCACTCTGGACCAGAATCAGGGCAGCCTCACTTTTCCAATGGCGCAGGCATCTGGCATCCCAGGTGTAATCCTGAACTGAATTATTTTCAGTGTTGCAGTGCTTGATAAGGTGTCTGAAGTGAGAGCATTTTGCTTCTCAGCTTTGCAGAGAATTGCACACATGGTTTTCACTCTCATTTTCTTTTGATATTTGAAATGATTTTATTACAAACTATAACTTTTTTATGAGTGACTACATCTGAGAAACTAAACGCCGTCTCCCAGTGGACTCAGCCATTTGTTAAACCATCACAGAATCTCCACGCAGAGGTTTTAAGTGAGAGAGGCAATTTATCAACTCTTCATGCATATTCTCCTGACTGCTGAGGAAATTAAATTTGTTCTCACCTACTGAAACCTCAACACATTTTTATTATACAAATCTAATATGTGTTTAATGCTAACCTGCAATCAATTTACCCATTATGGTGAAATCCTAGTCCTACATTTTTTTCTCATTAGAAGTTTTGTTTTAGCGTATTCATTGATCCAGTTTATGAGTCTGTATCCAATGTTTTTGTAAGTTTACAATTTTTTTTTACATAAAGCTTCTAATCTGGTCATTTTTATATTTTAATTTCCTATCTTAAGATATTAAATTAGATGGAAAACCTCCAAGTTCAGGAACAATGTCATATTAATCTCTGCCTCCAAGGGCCAAAAGAAGTGCCTGGTTCATAGTAAGTATCCCATAAATGTTTATTGAAATGCACATATTTAAAGTGCATTTGTGCCTTATATACAACACAGAAGCCTAATCCATTCTGTATTTTATCAATTTTTAATAGTTCTAATATGTGCTCTATTATAAGCCATCTCAGATATCAGCAGGATATTTTAGTTATCTATACATTAAAAAAGAATATCAAAGTTCTCTACATATAAGTGGCTAGTGGATTCATATGAAGGTGTTCTACTTAATTCAGAATTAAACAAATGCAAATTAAAACATCAAGATAATTTTGTCCATCAGCTTGATACAAATGTAAAAGCCTGATAATATTTTGAGCATTTTGATCTGATGAGGGCAATGCCATAAATTGTTGACAGGAATTGAAATAGAAACATAAATTTGGGAGGAAAATGTTCATTCCACTTAAGAGAGCCATCTAAATGTTGGAAATGAAACCTAGGAAAATAACGATACAAGTCTGTAAATACACATGTACAAACAGCTTTAAACTAAGTAATTTGACACAACAATAAATAATTGAAGCAATTGATAAATCATTTCAATGCCCATCAGTAGAGGCATGAATAAAATCAGTGGTTCATGCAATGGAATATAACACAACCTTTTCAAAAAGCAAGGTAGATCTGTATGGTCTGAAAAGATGATCAGGATATATTGTTAAGTCACAAAATGAATTGTGAAACAATGTGGATATAGAAAAATCCTGTTTTTCATTAGAAAAAAGTGGGCATTGTGTTTGTGTATGTGTGTGTGTGTACACAAACAGGAAAAGTGGGGAAAGGTAAATATCAAAGTCTTAATAGAGGAAGACCTAGCTAGAGAAATCAGACAAGAGTAAGAACTAAAAGATATCCAAATAGTAAAAGAAGTCAAACTCTCTCTCTTCACTAACTATATGATTTTATACCTAGAAAGCCCTAAAGACTCCTCCAAAAGGCTCCTGGAACTGATAAACAACTTCAGTAAAGTTTCAGGACACAAAAATCAATGTACAAAAATCAGCAGCATTTCTATACATCAACATTAAAACAGCCAAATCAAGAACACAATCCCATTTACAATAGCTACAAAAAATAAATACCTTGGAATACATATAACTAAAGAGGTGAAAGATTTCTACAAAAAGAACTGCAAAACACTGCTGAAAGATATTATATAGATTACATAAACAAATGGAAAAATATGCCATGCTCATAGATTGAAAGAATCAACATCATTAGAATGGCCAAATTGCCCAAAGTAATCTACAGATTTAAAAATGTTTCTATCAAGCTACCAACACTATTTTTACAGAGCTAGAAAAAGCTATTCTAAAATTCATATGGAGGCAAAAAAAGAGCCCAAATATTGAAAGCAATCCTAAGCAAAAGGAACAAAGCTGGAAGAATTACACTACCTGACTTGAAGCTATACTATAAGGCTACAATAACCAAAACAGCATGGTACAAAACAGACACATAGACCAGCAGAACAGAATCGAGAACCCAGAAATAAACCACACACCTGTGGCCATTTGATCACTGATAAAATAAGCAATGGGAAAGGACCCCTTATTTAATAAATTGTTCTGTGAACGCTGGCTAGCCATAGGTGGAAGAATGAAACTGGACCCTTATCTTTCACTAAATATAAAAAGTAACTCAACATGGATTAAAGACTTGTATGTAAGACCTCAAAACTATGAGAATCTTAGAGGAAAACCTAGGAAACATCATTCTGGACATCAGCCTTGGGGAAAAGTTGATGACTAAGTCCTCAAAAGCAATTGCAACAAAAACAAAAATTGACAAATAAAATCTAATTAAACTAAAGAGCTTCTGCACAGAAAAAGAAACTATCAACAGAGTACACAGAATGGGAAAAATATTTGCAAACTATGCATCCATCAGAGGTCTAATTATCCAGAATCTATAAAGAAATTAAACCAATCAACAAGCAAAAGACAAATAACCCCATTCAAAAGTGGGCAAAAGACATGAACAGACACTTCTCAGAAGAGGACATGCAAGTTGCCAACAAACATGGGAAAAAAATGTTCACATCACTGATCATCAGAGAAATGCAAATTAAACCCACAATGAGATACCATCTCATACCAGTCAGAATGGCTATTACTAAAAATTCAAAAAATAACAGATGCTAGCAAGGCTGCAGAGATAAGGGAATGCTTATACACTGTTGGTGGGAATGTAAATTAGTTCAGCCACTGTGGAAAGCAGTGTGGAGATTTCCCAAAGAACTTAAAACAGAGTATCATTTGATCTGGCAATCCCATTACTGGGTATATATCCAAAATCGTTCTACCAAAAAGATACATGCACTTGCATGTTCATCACAGTACTGTTTATAATAGCAAAGACATGGACTCAACCTAGGTGCCTGTCAACAGTGGATTGAAGGAAGAAAATGTGGTACATATGCACTATGGAATACTATGCAGCCATAAAAATACAATCATGTCATTTTCAGTAACATGGATGCAGCTGGAGGCCATTATCCTAAGCAGATTAACAAAGAAACAGAAAACCAACTACAGTGGGGAAAAAGCCTCAAAGGCATTTCAGAGAACTTTGCAGCAGCCCCTCCCATCACAGACCCAGAGGCTTAGGAGAACAGAATGGTTTTGAGGGTCAGGATCAGAGCCCCACTGCCCTTCACAGCCTCACCTCAGGACACTGCTCCATACATCCCAGTTGCTCCAGCTCCAGCCATGACTCAAAGGGGCCCAGGTGCAGCTCAGTTTGCTACATCAGAAGGGACAAGCCATAAGCCTCGGTGGCTTCCATGTAATGTTAAGCCTTCAGTGCATGGAATGTAAGAGTTGAGGCTTGGGAGCCTCCATCTAGATTTTAGAGGGTGTATGGAAAATCCTGGATGTCCAGGCAGAAACCTGCTGCAGGGGCAGAGCCCTCATAGAGAATCTCTACTAGGGCAATGTGGAGGGGAAATATGGGGTTGGACCACAAGGAATCCCCACTGGGGCACTGCCTAGTGGAGCTGTGAGAAGAGGGCTACTGTCCTCTAGACCCCAGAATGGCAGATCCACTGACAGCTTGCACCCTGCACCTGAAAAGCCATAGACATTCAATGCCAGTCCTTGAGACCAGCCACGGGGCCTGAAGCCTAAAAAGCCACATGGGTGGAGCTGCCTAAGGCCTTGGGAGCCCCCCCCTTGCATCAGTCTGCCCTGGATATGAGACATGGAGTCAAAGAAGATTGTTTTGGAGCTTTAAGATTTAATGACTGCCCTGCTGTGTTTCAGATTTGTGAGGGCCCTGCAGCCCCTTTGTTTTGGCTGATTTCTCCCTTTTGGAATGGCAATGTTTATCCAATGCCTGTATCCCCATTGTATCTTGGAAGTAACTAAATTGTTTTTTATTTTACAGGCTCATAGATAGAAGGGACTTGCCTTGTCTCAGATGAGGCTTGAGATTTTAGACCTTTGAGTTAATGCTGGAATGAATTAAGACGCTGGGGAACTGTTGGGAAGGCATGATTGTGTTTTGAAATATGTGAAGGACATGAGATTTGGGAGGGGCCGTGGGCAAAATGACATGGTTTGGATCTGTGTCCTCACCAAATCTCATGTTGAATTGTAATCCTCAGCGTTGGAGGTGGGGCCTGATGGGAGGTGACTGGATCATGGGGGGAAGAGTTCTCAGGAATGGTTTAACGCCATCCTCTTTGGTACTGTATAGTGAGTGACTTATCACAAGATCTGGCTGTTTTACCATTGTGGGAGACAGTGTGGCAGTTCCTCAAGGATCTGCAACCAGAAATACCATTTGACCCAACAATCCCATTACTGGGCTTATACCCAAAGGATTATAAAACATTCTACTATAAAGACACATGTACACTCATGTTTATTGCAGCACTATTCACAATAGCAAAGACTTGGAACCAACC
Organism: Gorilla gorilla gorilla; assembly: GCF_029281585.2. Classification (NCBI taxonomy): domain Eukaryota; kingdom Metazoa; phylum Chordata; class Mammalia; order Primates; family Hominidae; genus Gorilla; species Gorilla gorilla. The sequence continues at coordinate 82,368,315 of NC_073235.2, read as the reverse complement.
CAAATGCCTATCAATGATAGGCCAGATAAAGAAAATGTGGCACATATACACCATGGAGTACTATGCAGCCATAAAAAAGAATGAGTTCATGTCCTTTGCAGGGACATGGATGAAGCTGGAAGCCATAATTCTCAGCAAACTAACACAGGCATGGAAAACCAAACACCATATGTTCTCACTTACAAGTGGGAGTTGAAGAATGAGAACACATGGACACAAGGAAGGAAACATCACACACTGGGGCCTGTCGGGGCGTGGTGGGCAAGGGGAGGGAGAGCATTAGGACAAATAGCTAATGCATGCAGGGCTTAAAAACTAGATGATGGGTTGATAGGTGCAGCAAACCGCCATGGCACATGTATACCTATGTAACAAACCTGCACGTTCTACACATGTATCCCAGAACTTAAAATAAATAATAATAATAATAATATACTAGAAAAAAACAACTGATTGTTTTAAAAGTGCGTAGCATGTCCCCCACCCTGCACTTGCTCCTGCTCCCACCATGTGAGATACTTATCTCCCCTTTGCCTTCTGCCATGATTGTAAATTTCCTGAGGACTACCTCCCTAGAAACCAAGCAGATGCCAGCATCATGCTTCCTGTACAGCCTGTGGAACTGTGAGCCCATTAAATCTCTTCTCTTTATAAATTACTAAGTTTCAGATATTTCTTTATAGCAGCATGAGAACAGACTGATACACTGTGAATTATTATAGATCATACAAACATCGGAGGATTGGTATAGAATAACCTCTTTTAATTTTTATTTTGTTAGAAATATATTTTCCCTTTTCAACCTTTGTGTTAGAGAAATAGAAATAATTTAGAGCATGTGGCTAAATTGGACACAATGATTACTAGAAGATCATTATTTTCTTACGCTTTTTGCCATGGTTTGAATGTGTCCCCCAACATTTGTGTGTTAGAAATTTAATCTCCAGTGTAACAGTGTTGAGAGGTGGGACCTCTAAGAGGTAGTTAGACAGAGCCCTCATGAATGGCTTAATGCTGTTATATTGGGAGTAGATTTCTGATAAAAGGATGAGTTTGGTTTTCTTTCTCACTCTCTCTCATCCTCTCTTGCCTTTCCACCATGGGATGATGCAGCATGAAGACCCTCACCAGATGCTGGCACCATGCTCCTGGACTTTCTAGCCTCCAGAACTGTGAGCCAAATGTATTTCTGTTCATTATAAATTACTAGTCTGTGATATTCTGTTATTGCATCATAAAACAGACTAAGACACGTTTAATATACATTTCTTCTCACTTATTCTTTAAATCATTTTTAGAAACATTGAGAAGATGCAGGAATCTGGAAGTTATGAAGTCATTAAAAATGGAAGAAGAAAAAATAGGTACGGTCATACACCCGCATAACATCTCAGTCAACAATGGACTGCAGATGAGATGGTGGTCCCATAAGATTATAATGGAACTGAAAAATTTTTATTGCCTGGTGATGTAATAGCCATCAAAACTTCCTAGTGCAACACATTTGTCATGTGTTTATGGTGATCCTCATATAAACAAACCAGCTGTGCTGTGCTGCCAGTTGTACAGAACTATGTACACATACGATTATGTATAGTACATAATACTTGATAATGATAATAAATGGTTGATGTACTTACTATACTATACTTTTTATCATTATTTTACAGTGTTGAGCTTCTACTTACAAAAAAAGTTAACGTGTAAAACAACCTCTGGCAGGTTCATCAGGAGGTATTACAGAAGAAGGCATTGATATAAGGGATAACAGCTTCATGTGGGGTATTGCCCCTGAAAGTCTTCCAGTGGGACAAGGTGAGGTGGAAGACAATGATATTGATGATTCTGACCCTGTGTTGGCCTAGGGCAATGAATGTGTTTGCAGCTTAGTTTTTAACAAAAAGTTTAAAAATTAAAATAGATAAAAGCTTATAGAATAAGGATATAAACATTGAAATATTTTTATACAGCGGTACAATGTTTTTGTGTTTTAAGCTGTTCTTACAAGAGTGAAAAAGTTAAAAACAATTAAAAAGTTTATAAAATAAAAAAGTTACAGTGATATAAGGTCAATTTAATATTAAAGAAAGTTTTAAAAATAAATTTAGTGTAGCCTAAGTGTGCTTTGTTCATAGTCTACAGTAGTGTACAGTAATGTCCTGGGCCTTCACTCAACACTCACTCACGGACTCACCCAGATCAACTTCCAATTCTGCAAGCTCCATTCTTGGCAAATGCCCTATACAGATGTGCTGTTTGTTTTTATTTTTAATCTTTCATACCATATATTTGTTGTCTCTTTTCTATGTTTAAATACCAAATACTTCTCAGTGCGTCATAATTGCTTACAGTGTTCTGTACAGTAATTATGTGTATAGGTTTGTTGCCTAGGAGCAACAGGCTATACCATAGAGCCTAGGCGTATGGTAGGCTATACCATCTAAGTTTGTGTAAGTACACTCTATGATACTCACACAATGATGACATCACCTAACCATGCATTTCTCCAATTGTATCGCATTGTTAAGGGATGCATGACTCTATTTTAGTGACAGCTGTACAAATCTCAAAGAAAATTGGAGAAGACTAGGGCCAAGATGGAGGAGCTAATAAGTTACAATTTGAGGATGCTTACACTCCTTCATTCATTTAATCAATAATTTTTTATTCAGCATCTACTGTGTCTAATAATGTAGGCACTGTGGCTCAGTGATGGCAAAACAGGCAGGGTCTTGCTGTTAAGTGCCTTGAGCACTGTGGGGGCATCATGATCCACTCGTTCACCACTTCCTGCCAACTACCCTCCTGCTTCACAAGGTCCCTGCTCCTGTGAAGCTAGTGAGAATAGTCACAATACAGTTGATGAGAAAATAACTATATGGTATTTTAGATAGTGGTCAGAATTATAAAGAAAATAAAGCAGAGGCAATGATGGGAGTAACTGAGGAGTTGGGTTTATGTGGGTACTTTAGACAGAGGGTTCAGGGAAGGGCTTTCTGGGAAGGGACGTTTGCCCTGAGATCCAAATGTTGGAAAGATGATAGCCCTGACATTGGAGAAAATATTCTAGGCAGAAGGAAAAATGTAAGAGCTCTGAAATAACTGTGCTCAGGTGCTGTGGACTGAATTGTGTTCTTCCCCAAAATTCACATGTTGAGGCGTTAGAGGCCAACGTGACTGTATTTTGGCAACAGGGCCTACAAAGTTAAAGGAGGTTGTAAGGCTGAGGCCCTGATACAATAGGGTTAGTGTCCTTATAAGAAGTGACACCAGGGTGCGCTCTCTCTCTCTCTCTCTGCCATGTGAGGACACAGCAATTAAGCAGCTATCTGCAAACCAGGAAGAGAGGCCTCACTGAGAATGGAACCAGTTGGCATTTTAATTTTGGGGGAAGCCTCCAGAACCATGAGAAAATAAATTACTGTTGTAAACAGAAAGCCACCCAGCCTGTGGTATTCTGTTATGGTAGTCTGACTGCACTAAAACATCAGTTTTAGAATATATTTAAGTCAGAGCTTACAGGACTTCCTCACAAATTAAATGTGCAGAGTAGAGGATAAAAGGTCAAACATAACTTTGAGGGTTTTTTGTTTTTTTTTGTTTGTTTGTTTTGTTTTTTGCCTGAGTTACTGGGAAGATGTTGATGCATTATTAAGATGGGGGATACCAGGGTGGGGAGAGAGAATATGTGAAGTGGGAGGAAGCAGGATCAGGAGTCTCATTGCTCATTCGTTAATGTTAAGATTTATGCCTGCTACTCATTGCCATGCCATTGGACATATGAGTTAGGGCTCAGGGATGAGAATGGAAAGTTGGGAACCATCAGCATTCCCACCAGGTCTAAAGCTGTGGAACTGGGAGAGATTACCTAGTTAGTGACATGTGTCAACAGGGAGTCAGTGGCATTCCAGCATTCTGAGAGAAACCAAAGGAGTAGCCAGTGAAATTAGAAGCTTGTGAGGCAGGGACAGCACAAAAACCAAGAATGGTCCAATTGATGCCAATGTTCTAAGAGGCTGAGTGAGATGAGGAAAGAGATTGAGGACTGGATTTGGCCTATAGAGGTCACAGGGCAACTGGATAACAAAAGTTTCACTGGAATAAGGGAAGCAAAAAGACTGTTTGGAAAGACTGAAAATGGAAGGTGAAAAAGTGGAGACAGGTTTTATGCAGAACTTTGTTCCAATAGGGAGCAGAAAAATGAAGCTGTAGATAAAAAGAGTGCAGGATCAAGAGACAAATTTAAAAAATATTTTTATGATGGAGAGTTTAAAACATGTACAAAAATAGACCTACCAAGAGTTTTTTTTGTTTTTGTTTTTGTTTTGAGATGGAGTCTCTCTGTCACTCAGGCTGGAGTGCAATTGTGCGGTCTCTGCTGACTGCAACCTCCGTCTCCCGAGTTCAAGTGATTCTTCTGCCTCAGCCCCTTGAGTAGGTGGGATTACAGGCGTGCGCCACCATGCCCAGCTAATTTTTGTAGTTTTAGTAGAGACGAGTTTCACCATGTTGGCCAGGGTGGTCTCGAACTTCTGACCTCAGGTAATCTGCCCACCTCGGCCTCCCAAAGTGCTGGGATTACAGGTGTGGGCCACTGTGCCCGGCCAACCAATAGTTTTAAGAGTTAACATTCTTGTTAATCCATACTGGTATGCACTTAGCTACTTCCACATTTTTGGGGGGTAGGGGAGGTATATGATGTCTCACTGTGTTGCCAAGGCTAGACTCACACTCCTGGGCTTAAGCGATTCTCCCACCTCAGCCTCCTGAGTAGCTAGAATCAAAGACACACACCACTGCACCTGGCTGTATTTCTATATTATTTTGAAGCAAATCCTAAATATCACTAATTTTTCTAGAAACATTTGAAGACTGTATCTCTAAAAGATGAGGACTTTTTGCAATAAATATAATCATAATACCCTTATGGCACCTAAAAACAACTAATAATTCCTTAATATCAAATGTCCAAGAAAGGGTTCAAAGTTCGAATTGGCTCATAAATTTTATAATTCTGTATGATTTGTTTGAATTTTCAAACAAGATTCTACCATTGAAATCCCTTTTGGCTTTCATTGCTGTGTCTTCCTTAACTTTGTTAGTCTATAAATTCTCTCTATCTTTTTTCCCCGCTTGCAATTTATTTTTGAAGAGACTAGGTTGTTTATTGGTAGTCTAGGTATACCTATAGTCTAGGTATTTGTCTTAGCCTGCTTCTGTTGCTATAACAGAATATCTGAGACTGGGTAACTTATTAAAAACGGAAATTTATTTCTCACAATTCTGGAGGCTGAGAAGTCCAAGATCAAGGTACTGGTAGGTTAGATGTCTGGTTCCATCATGGCGCCTTCTGTATTCTCTGGAGAGGAGGAATGCTATGTCCTCACATGGCAGAAAAGCAGCAAGAAGAGAACCGGTGTCCCTCAGAATTTGTGTTTCAAAAACTTAATACCCAGTGCAGCATTAATTCACTTCTCAACACTTATGCATTGGGTATTAAGTTTTTAAAACATGAATTCTGGGGAACACAGTCAGACTATTGCAGAATTTCTTATTAAACTTCTGTGGTTTTGTTTAATATGTTCCTCTTCTTTTGTATTTCCCCAGCATAAACAGTTGGATGAAAAAGTTGGATCAGATTCAGGTTTAATTTTTTTTTGTGGGGACGAGATTGTTTCATGGGTGGTGATATGTTTATCCATCAAGAAGAACATAATGTCTGGTTGCTGCTCTTTCTGTGATGTTAGCAGCCACTGACGCTCAATGCTCCAATATATTCATTAACTAAATATTTCAAAATGGTGACATTCTAATTCTATCCTTCCTTCATCATTTATTAATTTGAATACTTCCTTCATCATTTATTTGCTTAGAGTTTGTTTAAGAAAGGCAGAATAAACATTGAATTCTTTCTCTTTAACAGTTTTGTGGTAGTAAATAAGTTATGTAGTATCCTCTAACAATTAGCAATTTTTAAAATATTGAACTCATGAATTTAAATATATTTAATGTGTTTCAATGTGTTGAAGTTATTATTCTTATTGACACTGAAATCATTCCTGTTTGTGTGCAGGAAAGCTTCTTCAATTTACTATCCTTTGACATGCCCTCATAGTTTATTACAGCTTTCTTGCTATCTGGTATAACAAGCTGTTCTTGGCTCACCTTGTAGAATTATTATCTTACATCTGAAATCATCTATTTCTCCAAGGAGAAGAATCTTTATTTTAAATGAGAGAGGTGGAAGCATATTTGTATATTGATGGAAATAATTCAATTGAGAGGAGAGAATTGCAGGAGCAAATTCCTTGAGTAAGGGAGAGAGAACAGGGTAAATGGAACTTGTGGCCTTAGGTTGGAACAGAGACAGCTCATTATTGTAATAGTGCATTGGGCAGAGCAAAATGCTATAGAAATATAAGAGCCATATGGATGATTAGGCAATAAAACTTTGTCTATAATTCTGTGTTAAATCATCACATTTCCCACTTACAAATTCTCTTTTGTTTTTCTATAAACTCCACAATCAAGAAATCACAAAATGTATGAATATCAATGCACTAAATTTTCTAGTTTGTCCATAGATTGTCAAGAATTATTTAAAACTCAAGAGAAAAATACTTAAACATTAAGACTAAAAATTGTTTATATCTAATTATTTTTCTTTTAATGTGCAAACTGGATATTTATTCTTGATATATTTGAAAAACTGAAAAATACTGATGTCATGATTTATTTGCTTTTGCTAGTTTGAATCATGACCATAGAAGGATCTTGCTTTAAGCCACAAAGTTCCCAACTAATGAATGTCCTTGACATACAAATGGCAACCCCACCTTGTCAGACTTGACTAAAGAGTTCTCCCCTCTTCTTTTTCTTTATAATCATCCCTCTCTTTGCAGAGCCTATAGCATTTCCCCTTTTCATCATTTCCTTCTCTCATCCATAATGTCCATTCCACTACATTATTAACGCTGTTAAATATTGCCTAGATATAAAAAGTGTGAACTCTCTTCTCTCATCCTTAGGCCTGTTGTAGATGTACTAAGTGAGATTGTTACTCTTGCTCTTCTCCCCACCAGAGTCCTTGTTCCCTACATTTTTGTCCAGCTGGATGGGAAGGCAATTTTGAAGAGACAGGATGGCTTTAAGTAATATCAAAGTCTGAAATACATTCTTTAGTGCATTTCAAGCAGGGGACTAAAAAAGAGGCTTTTAGGGCAAGACCCTGATGATGGAACTGGATAGGAAAGAAAGAGAAATATAGGGAGTAGAAGAGTGCTGCTGGCAAAATTTGCAGTATTGAAATATTGCTTATTACCAACCAGAAAAGATTGCAAGAGGAAACTATTCTCCTTTCTCTTCTTTCTTCCTTTAACATCGAAGGCACTCTGGTCCCAGGATCCTGAAATTGATCTACTTATTAATGGTACTAATATATTGCAGGTCACCAGCATTAGAGTTTAAAAGAATCAGTTTGGAAAACTTGACTAAAACGATTTTGATGGAAACATTTCATTCCAATTTTTCAGTAATCAATTTTCAACTCGTCTTTGGAACCCAGCATAATCATAAATTGTAAATACATACATGAGCTGTATGCCAAATTGAATTTTCAAACTACAAATTAATATCTAGTCACTCAGTTTGCAGAAGTATTGACCCTGATATTCCTTTAAAACAAGAACTTTGGTATTTGTTTCCAGACCATTAACTACTTGATAGAGGATCTAGGGGTGGGTTAAGCAGTCTAATGCACAAAAGTTGAAAACTGTTAGACAAAGATGAGTGAAAAATAAATGTTAAATAAATTATAAGGAGATATGAAAATAGAATTGATTTATTGATCTATATATCTTAGAAACAAATCTATTTGTGAAAGTGAGGTAGAGCATTAATTGCTCACCAGGCACATAGTATAATTTTGTTGTTTTTGTTACAGAGAGTAACCAAGTATTTTCCTCTTTCAACGTGAAATACCAATATTTTCTTATCCCACTGTACAGATTTGCATATTATTTCATACACTTAATTGAAATGTTTATATATATATATATATATGCATGCCAGTTATGAGAGAAGTTTAGTGTCACTCTATCACATATATCCCAGAGGGTTATTAAAATTTAATGAGCATCGGTTGGTGATAAATCCTAGAGTGATGATTTAAAGCAAGATGGCAAAGGAAGGCAGTTAAGCAGGTACTTCGGGAAAATGCAGAGTTGTTTCGCTTGATGCTTCTACATATTTTTTTAAAATTTCCTCTTAGATGTAATCTAATATTTATACCACTGAGTGATTTGAGTGAGATAGAATGATTGGCATTCTGGGAAAAGTCACAGGGAAAAGTTTTTGAGCATAGACCACTCTGTTTAGTGAAGGTAACTTCTATACCGGTTTGTAGGATTGAAAGAGGAAGAAACTGGAGTGTTGGAGATGAAATAGAAGACTCTTGCATTTGCCTAATGAGGAAGAGATGAAGCTCAGAATTAGTGTAGGAGCAATGGAAATGGAAAGAGGGGGTGGTTTCTAGATTTTTACGGGGGTAGGATTGTGATAGCCTAGTGACAGACTGAGGAACACAGGATGGGGGGTGATGCGGAAGCCTCCCACATTTATGCAGAGAAAGAGAAAGGAGAGTTAGAGAAAGGTATTGGGAAGGAGAAAGTTTGAAGAAAGCCACACAATGTTTCAGAAGTCAAAGGAGGAGAGAGCTTCAAGAAGAGGTCAACAGAAACAAATGGTTCAGATAAATACTATTAGAGGAGGACGAAGAAGACACATGGATTTAACAAGTAGAAAGTTGATGTTAGTTTTTAATAATGTGATGAGACTGGAAGCCAGCTTGTAGCAGGTTGAGGAGTAGAAGAAGTGTTAGCTTGGAGGAAACAAGAGTAAAGAATGATTTTTGAGAAGTGGTGATGAAGTGTAAATGAGAGTAGGTTATAACTCTTTAGGAAGAATAAGGTTGAGAAGATAGTTTTATTAGGTTAATGGAAGTGGATTCTAAAAATACAATGAAGAGGTGGGGTAGTAGTCTCTTACATTGGTGACCCCCAATGAACTATATCTCCTGGGATTCATTCCCTGTGTACTCCACTCCCCTTGAATTTGGGATGGCCCTGTGACCAACAGAATGTGATGCTCTTAGACAGGCTTCCAAGCCAAGGTATTAAGAAGACCTGGCAGCTTCTGCTTCTTCTGCTCTTGTATTTTGGAAGAAGGCAGCTGCCATAGAAGAAGTCTGACTACCTGACACCACCCTGCTGTGGGGAAAACCTATGCTATCCATGTGGAATCACCATATGGAGAGAAAGAAAGATGTCCAGCCATCCCCCAGTTGTTCAAGGCACCCCAACTCAGGCACCAGACACAAGTGAAGAAGCCATTTTGGATTTTCCAGCTACAGACGATGCCACTTGATCACAGAGGAGCCCCCACTCTGCCTAAATTGCAGACTTATGAGCAAATAAATGTTGTTTTAAGCACTGATGGTTTGGGGTGATTGATATGCAGCAATATGTGACTGTAACAGGTGACTTTTTAAAATATGGATGGAGAGGTGTGGAGGGATGGAATAAAGCCCCAAAGAAGGTGAGTGGGGCATAGGGTCCGGTGGAAGAACTGGTCATCTTGGAAGCGAGTAAGGACACTGCTTTTTCTGAAGCATAAATAATTGAGGGTAGGGAAGGTAAAATGAAATTAAAATTAGATATGGATGGGAGGAAATTGGACCCATCCAAGTTAGACAGTGAGGTATTATGTTGAGAATGAAGGCTGCACAAAGAAGCTGAGAGCTGCAGAGGAGAAAAAAGATTGCGAGTGGAATAGAGATTCATTCTGAGATGAGTAAATGGATGGATGGCAGAGGCTGTTAGAGCCCCAGTGAGTGTGATAGTCATGAATTTGTGATCAGGCCAATCAACAAGGCTTGGTGATTATTTGTGCCCATCCTTACTGAGATTGGCTTCCTTCAGTGATTTAAACTATTTAGTTAGGTTACCAGCCATTCCACTTGGTTTAGGGGATTTGGATGCCAGTTATATTAACAAATAGGAAAAATATATAGCCCAACTGAAACTTTTGAGTATTTCAGGTTTTTCAGAGACTCTTCCCAGTTTTGTATTTTAAAAAGCATGGCCCTGTTTCTTGCCCATTTGCAATACTAAAAATGATTTTCATTAGCAATTGCTGAATCATATACCTGAGATTACAGACAATGCTATTTATACTAAAGAAATTGAGTGCACATCTATTTTAGCTTCCTGCCCTATTTTCATACTTTTATCCATTTGGATTTTTGTCCCATATGTTGTCCTTAGCACCGTCTTAAGCTGCTGTCTAGTTATAGCTCAAAAAAACTTCCGTTCCAAATGGGGCTTTATTTCAGTGGGATGGTAGGGGGTGGTGGTGTACTTTCTTTCAATCTATTACTTAATGGACAGATATTGTGAAGATTAATTAGTCAATTATTAAAAGTTCTCTGTGGCAGCAAAACAAGTGTTAGTTTTTATACCCAAGAATTGTAGAGCAACTGGTTTTTTTAGCTCCTTATATGAAAAATAAACTCCTGGAGGGCTTTGGAATGTAGAAATCCAAGGCTGAAGTGATCCAATGACTTTGAGACACTAATAGGAGTTCATGATATCCCCATATCACTACTGAATAAAATCCAGTAGCTTCTACCTGATCCATTGCCTCATCTTGACCTCCAGAGGCTCCCTGCTCCTTGACCTCTTACTTTTCTGAGTCTCAAATTCATGATTAGTTTGATGGCTGGCTTTGAATACTGGGTCCTACTTATTTTTGTGCCAGGACCTATCTGTGTTGGTTCTCTCAGATCTGGCTGCTCAGTCTGACTTTATGATAGATGGCAATCAATGGATCTGAAGTTTCACCCTTTGATACACCTCTCACCAACTAGGGTGTGGCCCCACAATAAGGAAAGAACTTGCTAAGATGCAATATCCATTGACCTGTGCCATGCAATGCCTAGTTCTGTTGCTAAACACAGGGAGTACTCAGTGACATTCAGGTAAGTTTAGCAGCTACTAATTAGGTTTGTTCACCAGAAAGTCCCAACAGGCCATTTAAATGTGACAAGGCAACACAGGTTGTCACATTAGGGTTGATGAGTAATGTTCCAATTGCATTCAGTGAGGAAATCTAGGTTAGAATTCATTACTGGTTCTTTCATTCATTAGCTAGTAACTGATTTAGGACTTCTTTAGGTTCATACCTATTTGCTGGAAGTTAATATACATTAAGACAAGCATAGAGTCACTATCAACTTAAAGAAATGACAGCCTAAAGGAAATTGAAGTTATATATCATGTTATTTGCTATGGATAAATAAGCTAAGCATTTCAATGGAAACAAAAGCACATTTTTTGCAATCCCAGTCAAACTACATGTTAAATACATTGGGAAGGAGAAAATAGAATCAAACAGATCTATGGCTTGGAAACTGGATTGGCATCAACATAGCTGGAAAATTCAGGCCAAGTTTGAGATGTGCTAAAAACCAAATTTCCTAAAGGGCTGGGAGACTTTGGCATGCAGTGTTAAGCAGTTAAATTCTAGAGCTGTTTCATTTGTGCCAGGTACTTACCATCAGGGACATCAAACTTGCATAACTACACTGCAGTTTTACTACTGAAAATAAACTTTTCTTGGCCTGAAAATGTGTAGAAGGTAAATAGCAAGAAGATGTCAAAACTGCTGTGCAAAAAGCTTAAGGGAAACATTCATAGGATGAAGCTTGAACATAAAGAACTCCTCAAAGACATCTGGCAAAACAATTTTCCTGTAAGAGGTAGCCATTACCTGGTTTGAAACAACAAACCAAGCAAACTTACTTCATGTGAGGCCTTCCAAAACGATAACTAGCAACAAGGATGCCCCAGAGATGGTCATCAGTAGCAACATCGGAACATTTAATTCCTATTATGGTATGAAAAGACAACTTTTAATACAATGCTTGGAGTGGATGCTTTTATGCTCCATGTATACACCCCGTTCTGGGCAAAGGTGCTCTTTCTCTCAGCTACCTAGGACACGGGCTGCTGGCAACTCAGAGCTGATTCCCTCATGCTCTGTTGAAAAGAGCTGCTTTGCCCAAAGTTATGCCCCCTCCACAGCCCATATCCAGTGACTGGTACAAAGGCCTGCCCTCCTTGTCTTGATTCAGGACAACTCTGAAGGGCCATCCCAGCTTCATATTTTCCCTCCAATACTGTGGAGGCCTCTGTTGCAACTGCCTGGAACTTCTCACTCTGTCCTATTATCCTGCTTTTCTCATGCTCAAAAAGGTGTTGTTCCTGAGAGATAATGCAATAAACCGCTCACAGGCAAATCTCTCTCCGCGTCTCTTTCCCCAGAATTCAATGTAAGACAATGTTAATCTGATACTAATGCTGTGTAATGGGACAGAAATGGCCAATGTACACTTTTTCCCAGCCTTCCTTTCCTCTACTCCTCTAAAGAGGAGTCATACTTTGCCTGCTTCATTTCTTCTCCTGAACCAACCTTCTAGGAGCAGCATACTACATTGTAGAGATTCTATAAAAGGAGAAAGGTGGTAGGGAGAAGGATTATAGTGCTGATGAGATGAGATGCAGGAGAAGCTGTGGCAAATAATAAAAGTATTTGGGATTAAAAGGAGATTTAATAAGAAATATCATTGTGTACAACGTATGAATTGAATTGTTGAGAAATTAATTTTTGTGGCTTTACTGTCATTCCATTCTGAGGTTGGATTACATGTGTCACAACTTTTAAGCTTTATATTTGAATATGAGTAACTTCAGCTTTGGGTGTGAACAAATACACCAGCAAAGCCAATATTTTAGGAGTGTTTAAAAATAGGGCAAAGTTTTATATAGTCTGACCTATATTCTTTTAATCCTATGAATTTAAATAAACAAAATGTAGATTTATAGGGTTCAGGATTTTAAACAATAGGGTTCATAATAAGATAAAAATAAATAATGTTTTCAACCCTAACAATGATAGATACCTATCGGGGGAACCCACCCCCAATATTTCAACATAGGTTCTTTCTATTTTCCCTAAGTGTCGGCCGGTCTGAGAAATAAAGAGAAAGAGTACAAAGAGAGGAATTTTACAGCTGGGCTGCCAGGGGTGACATCACATATCGGTAGGTCTGTAATGCCCCACCTGAGCTGCAAAACCAGCAAGTTTTTATTAAGGATTTCAAAAGGGGAGGGGGTGTACGAACAGGGAGTAGGTCACAAAGATCACATGCTTCTGAGGCCAACAAAGATCACAAGGCGAAGGGCAAAGCAAAGATCACAAGGCAAAGTGCAAAATTAGAATTACTGATGAGGGTCTATGTTCAGCCATGCATGTATTGTCTTGATAAACATCTTAACAGAAAACAGAGTTTGAGAGCAGAGAACCAATCTGACCAAAATTTACCAGGCTGGAATTTCCCAATCCTAGTAAGCCTGAGGGTACTGCAGGAGACCAGGGTGTATTTCAGTCCTTATCTCAACCGCATAAGATGGACACTTCCAAAGCAGCTGTTTATAGACCTCCCCCCAGGAATGCACTTGTTTTCCTAGGGTCTTAATATTTAACATTCCTTGCTAGAAGGAGAATTAAGTGATATCTCTCCTACTTGTACGTCCATTTATAGGCTCTCTGCAAGAAGAAAAATATGGCTCTTTTTGCCCGACCCCGCAGGCAGTCAGACCTTATGGTTGTCTTCACTTGTTCCCTAAAATCGCTGTAATTCTGTTCTTTTTTAAGGTGCACTGATTTCATATTGTTCAAACACACATGTTTTACAATCAGATTTCATGTTGTTCAAACACACGTTTTACAATCAATTTGTACAGTTAACGCAATCATCACAGGGTCCTGAGGTGACGTACAATCTCAGCTTACGAAGATAACAGGATTAAGAGATTAAAGACAGGCATAAGAAATTATAAGAGTATTATTTGGGAACTGATAAATGTCCATGAAATCTTCACAATTTATGTTCAGAGATTGCAGTAAAGACAGGCATAAGAAATTATAAAAGTATTAATTTTGGGAACTGATAAATGTCTATGAAATCTTCACAATTTATGTTCCTCTGCCATGGCTTCAGCCAGTCCCTCCGTTCAGAGTTCCTGACTTCCTGCAACAGACATCTAAACCCCTATTAAAACATCCTTCAAAAACATCTACAAGTGTCAGCCACATACATATGGGAGCTTGAATACCAGTATAATGGTCTATGGGGATTTAGGGACAGGAGGACTGAGACACTCCAGAAATCAGCATTTTAGATATTCAGTAAGTTACAATTATTCTAATGTCTAATACCAATGGCACATAAGTATAATTGTTCAGGCTGGAGTAAGATGCAAGAGCATGTGAAGATAAGTAGAAGTCCCTTTCCTATTAGACTCACAGCCCAGGGACCATGTCCTTATTGGATTCTCTTGAATTGGTTTTGGGTTGGTTGTGAATCAGAGCATCCTGAGTTACAAGACAAATCTTTTTTTTTTTGGCTATTCAAAAAATAGGGGTAGTTAAGAATTATTAGCCAATTTTTCTCAAGATTAAATATTTCTCAAGAATAAGTCTTAAAAATATAGATAAGTACCTTTAGTGTTACACATAGGAAAAGTATTCCAAGTATATCTGGTTTCAAGGAACTTGTAGTCATCATGAGCTTCAAGTAAATCTACTAAGATGCTCCAATTTGTCATCTTTCAAGGCCTAATAGACAAGCTTTCCTCTTAAAGATCTCTGTCTCTTTGATTCAGTTGCAAAGACTCTAAATTCAGGGTTGCAGAGCTTATTGGAGGAACTTAGGACAAGAAAACTAAACACCTTTTTCAGAGGAAAGGATAGAGAGTGGTGGGTTGCCCATGTCCCCTCTATCTTCAAACCCACACAGAGATCTATTAGGTTATTTTTGAAACTGGTCCCATTTCTGTCCTATGCTCATACCCCTGGCCACCTGTGAAGTTGACCTCCAGAAATCAATACCTATAACTTTAAATTTTATTTAAAAATTTATTTTGGAATCCCAAATTTAAAAAATTGTATCAGAAACATTGACATATACTTTTTATAATGTTAGTTGGTACATGATAGGTGTTTATGATTCATAACAGAAATATGTAGAGGGTTAGTCCTTTGAATCTTACCATTCTTTAAAAAATATATTGAAATACAGCATATGTAACCACAAGTAAGTACTTTTTAAGTGTATAATGCAAGGAATTTTCACACAAGAAACACACTTGGTTAAAGAAACAGAACATTATTGGTACCCAGAAGCCCCTTGTGCCTCCTTCTAGTTGCTGCCCTGCACCGAAGATACTGCTACCTTGACTTTTTACTCCTTAGGTTGGTTTTGAGTGTTTTGTTTTTGCATTGCACATAATTGGATGCAAAAAAAGATGTACTTTTTGAGTCTGGTTTCTTTCTTCACTCAGTATTATTGTATTTGTAAGATTTATCCTTATTGCTGCATGTTGCTGTAGATCATTCATTCTTATTGCAAGTATTCCATTGTATGAGAATGCAACATATTTATGCCTTCTTCTAGAAACACTCTCCCTACAACCAGCCACAAAAATCTAATTTTCCACACATGGATATAGAGTGTGAACTAATATATAAGGAAGGGTGAGAGAGTGGGAGGGAGAGAATGATAAACTAACTAATGGGTACAATGTACATTACTTGGATGATGACTTCACCAAAAGCCCAGACTTCACTACTAGGCAATATATCCATGTAACAAAGCTGCACTGGTATCCTTTAAATTTATACGAATTTTTAAAAAATCTAATTCTCATTGTTTTGTCTGAATCTCTGGAGCTACTCAATGCTCTGGGGTGGGGACACTAACCTTCCCCAGGCTTTTTATCCCTTTATGACCAAAAAGCCATTCCAGCCCACTTTAAAAACCTAGAGTTGCACTTTCAAAACAGTAGTCCTTGCCCATATGTGACTATTGAACACTTGAAATGGGGGGGCTACTATTATACTACGATTTCAGATGTGCTGCATATGTAAAATACACACTGAATTTCAAAGACTTGCTATGAAAAGATAATTCAATAATTTTTATATTGATTACTTGTTGAAATAATGATTTGGCTATGTTTGACTAAATAAAATATATTCTAGCATTAATTTCACTTTTTTTAACTTTAAAAATGTGGCTACTAGAAAATTTAAAATTAGATAGATGATATTCATTATTTTTTGCAGGGGGTAGTGTTGATCTAGATACCTATCTTATATAGGTGGCTTAGTTATTATTATTATTATTATTATTATTATTATTATTATTATTTTGCTAAAAGCTAGAATGTTAGACCAGATGATCTCCCAAGTTTTTTGTTCAAAAAAATTATCTGAAGGTATACATGTCCACTGGAGCAAATACACGTAATGCCCGATTACCCCTTCCGCAATTTGAAGTTGGTTCAAGTGAGAACCAATGCATACCTGCATAGGATGCGGGTGCTACACATAGGCCTCGTGTAGCAAACGAGCATGGGTATTACATTAAGCACTGATATCACTTTAATTAAAACTGTGAAAAGAGATGTTGATTATAGAAGCATATGAGGCTAAAATTCATGAGAGGCTTCACATTTTGAGCCTCCATAGGGAAACCAGTTTTAGCTTCACTTAACACTGTTTATAGCTGCTGTTTGTTTATATGGAACATGGCAGCCAAAGTTCAAACAATTTACGTATAGCAATGTAATTTATATGGAGTCATTTTGCAGGCCAGCTGAATAAAGAGTCAATTAATTTTAAAGTTTTTAGACACGTGTTTAGGTTTTATCATTTACAGACTGCATCTCAGATCAATTCCAAACATTCAAATTAAAGTAGTCTCACAAGTCCCACATCCATAAAGAAATGAAGATAATCCTAGTAAAATAGAAATATATATGTAAGAATTCTTTAAAGTGAAGATATGATTCCTAACCACATAGCTGAATTCCATATTCCACTCATATGAGAGGTTTTATTCTGATATATTGCTTTTAATCTGGTAGAATTGAGGACTGTTGAGCATTTCGCTGGGCAGGTAAATTTTTTAATCTTTTGGTACATCTGAGTTTTTATTTTTTTTTACTCATTTTTGCATTCTTCTCCAGTGTCATTATTACTTATTGGTGACAGATACACACACAGATGCCTCTTATCTTTAAAGTCAGAAAGCCTTTAAATTATTAACAACCCACAGAAATATGGCCTCTTCATTATGCATTATATTATGTTTCAGATTCCCCATTGCCCTAATCCTTTAATTAAAACTGGTGCAATTTAAATAATTGCAATGATGTTTTCATAATTTTATATTTTAATTGCATTTAAATGATGAATATTTGATGCCGTATATTTGTCAGACAGATAGGAATAAGAATCCTAGTTCACCAAAAGACAGTTACCATGATTTAAACTAGGGAGGCCTGATTAAAAGAATTAGGAAATTAGGCACAACATGTAAATGTGTCCAAGGGGCAAATTCAAGGACTTCATTATAAATACCTTTGTGGGGAAAAGAAAAACCATGCTGATTTCAGAAAGGATTAAATATTGAACAGTCCTCGTGTTTTCATCAGGAAATGATCTGGTTTTAGAATCTCCATTATTTTTTAAGCTACTTTGGGGACTGTTTTAGAAACAGCCTCAGCTTCTGTAGAATGACCCTGTAAGTAATGCACTGACTAGAATTTGTTTTTCTATCACTGGATCTTCACATAAAATCAGCCCATTAAAATCCTTCCCATCATCTTGAGAAGGAATAGAAAGCATTACTTGAAAGCAAGAATGGGATGAGAGAAACGGATGGCCTGGGTGCTCCTCTGTCCCTGTCCTTGTCACACACAGAGCAGCCTGCCGAGCGGGTGAAGTTCCCACAAGGCCACTGAAGACAGGAAGCAGGGGACACAGCCATTTGGCATTCTTCTGCAGGCAGGAAATGATTGCCTACATAGAATCCAGAAGTGGTACAGCTGGAAAGGCCCTAGAGGTCATCAGCTCCAACTCCTCTCCTTATGGGGGTGCTGAGGCGGCACTCTCGTTACTGCCAGAGCATGATCTGCTTGTAAAGTACATAAAGTCACAGGAAGTAAAATGCGCGCACACACTCCACACACACGTGCGCACTCCCATCCCCCACACTCCCACCCCGCCCTCTGTTGTCAGTAAATTCTCCCAGGGTGGTATGTAGAGAAGAGGGGAGGGGGCTCTTTACATGGACCTGGGCCTGTCCTTTGAAAAGCAACTCCTGAGAAATCCTCCTGAGGAAATTTTTCAGACCCAGTGCTGCAGTCTTGAGGGGCGGGAGACAGCTCATCTATCTTAAGCCCACAGTTGTCAATAATATGTTTTACGCAAAGAAGGATGTGTACCCTTTTTTATCAGCATTGTCTGTGGCACAAAGGACCCAGGCTTTCTTATTTTGCAATTTATACGCTGCCTGCTTCCAGACAGGCCACGTGTTTGGGTTTGTGTTGCCCTTCTCTTTAGTACCCACATACACACAGGAAAGGAAAGACTCACCTGGAGAGCGCAGTCGTTAACTTCCAGCAGCCCTAGGATATGACTCCAATTTTTAACAGCAAATTGATATTATTGTCTGATTCAGGGATGAAATTTTCAATCAAAAATATCCCCATCCTATTTTGAGATCACCCTCTAAGTAATAAGCCTTTGAGGTTTGATTGAAAAGGCTAAACTTTTGGGCCACCTCTACAGCCCTCTGCTGTATGTTGCTCTCCCACTTCTGCTTTTCTCATCTCCCAAATCTCCACCCCCTCATTCCCTCTAACACAGGATTTCCCAGCCTCTGTACTATTGGGGCTGGATAATTCTTTCTTGTGGGAGATGTCCTGTGCAATGTGGGATGTTTAGCTACAACCCTAGCCCCTACCCACTGGATTCCAGTAGCACCCCCGTCTCCAGTCATGATAATAAGAAATGTCTCCAGGCATTGCTCTCACTCAGAGCCACTGCTCATTGTGTGGGGAGGGGCTGACCGTATAATCCATGATGCTGCATAGGCATAACCTATGCAGGACCTGCGCCACACCTCACAGACTCTTTAGGGATGTCCAGTAAGAAATTCACCAAGTTCTTTTCCTGGTTTCTATGGCCGTTGTGTTTTTCTGTAGCATGCTAAGCATTTCTCTGATGAGGTTGTCCTTATTAAGAACAAGAAGGATCTCCAGAGAGCTATAGATTACTAAAGGAAGTGGAGCATGGGCACTCTTATCAGAAGATTCCCCCCTCTCCCTTCTGCCAGTGACAGAGCATTTCTTAAGCCGGCTGAGCCCTGAGTCGCATCAGAGGAGAGGAAGACTGCTTTGTGCCTAGGGGCCTAGTTCTTGGTTCTAGGGGCTGACCCACTTCCCTGATGGTATCTAAGTTCACTCTTAAAGGCACGGGGGATACATTTCTTGGGAAAAAAAACTGTTCACCCCTCTAATACCATGGATTACAAATGTGTGACATCCCAATGAGTAGAAGCTATGAGTACTGGTTTGTCAAACCAACTGATTGTTGATTTCTATCAACCTAAACACATTACCATTTCCTTCCTAGCTAACTCCTTTGGTGAGAACAAGGAGTTCACAAACCAGTGCAGCTAGAGAAGAGGGTGTGTGGGAACAGGAAAAGAGTGGGAGAGGCATTTTGCAGTTTATTAAAATATCAGCACCTGGTTTTTTTTCCTGATACAAAAACAAAAAGCAATGCATATATGCATATGTAAATTCTTCTGTCTTCTGGACCATTTCCCAGTAGTGAAGATGTATATTTTATGAGAATATATATGTAAATCTATATTATATATGTAAATATATATATTTCAGTGTTTAAGCTCAAATTCACAGGGCTGTTGGTAGATTAGCAGGTACACAGATGAGAAAAATATCAGCAGACAGAATCATTTTCTTCCTTCTCTCCTTAATTTCCTTCTTTACATGCTGGAACAGAGCTTCAGTGCTTACAAAGAGATTTTAGAGGCCATTCCAGATGAGTGCAATGAATAAATGGTAGGACAGAAGAACACCCACTGATATAAAGAGGTGAAAAAAAGCTTCTTTTTAAAATGGCTAGATCTGTTTGTATAACTCAGCATTTCTCCTCCTGGGGCCAGGGCTTCTAGCAGGGTCACAGAGATGCTGGTGAGGGGTCATGGAGACTGTGCCCGAAGGGGACCTCCTGCAGCTGTTTGATGGCAACATCTCCAAAGGCAGAGAATCTGAACTGAATTCCATCACTGGCTCCTTTTCCCAGCTCCAGCCTTCTGCTTTCTCTGATGTCAGGAGGGGCATTAGATTCTGATTACTGAATTGTAAATTATAGTATGTTTATAGCAAATGGAGACAGTAAAGCTGTACCTTCGAAGTTTGATGAGATGTTAACAAATCTAAATATGAGAAATTTTTAGCTCTTTCGAAAAAGGAGGGAATTTTTCTTTTAAAGTAGGTATTATGAATCCCAATTCCATGGAGCCATCCTGTTCATGGGATTATATAACCCCCTTGAAATTCAAAATATGCACTTTTCTGAACCAGGTACTGTATGTTTTATTCAGTTCTCTAAAGGGCCTGTAATTGTTGAAAGGTTCAGAACCACTGCCTCAGAGGCAGCTGTGAGGGTGCTGTCTTTTGTCTAGGATTTTGGCTTGTTTCTTATCCTGTGTGTGTGTGTGCACGTGTGTGTTTGGTTTTGAGTTTCCTTAGATTTTCATTGGTGTTCCTCTATGAGATGTTTTCTTAGATGATGAGCCAATTTGAGATTAAAGATCCCTGGGGACTGAATTCTTAACTCTAATTGTTTTAGGTCCTGTAGAAAGTTTTTCCATTGAAATTCCGTGGTGACTTCCTGTGCAAGGCAATGTTGGACTGAGAAAGAACCTTGGGGGAGGGGGGAAGAAGAGATAGAAAATTAAATACATAAGGTGTACAATCACTTTTGTATCTTTCCTTAAATGTGCCTGAAGTAATTGATTTTCTTCTGGTTTTCTGTTAAGATGCTGCCTTCATGAAAGAAGTATGTAGATCAAATGATACCCAGAGTAAGGATTTGAGACTGAAGGTGACTAACTGAGGCCAGGACTGGGAAACAGGGCTTTGCCCTCCCACACTGCTGTCCCTGATCACAGCATCTCTATTCCCTTGGATGCTGAAGTCCTGAAACTGGATAGGGAAGAGAATGCACCTCCTCTTCTTTAAGAGGAAAATGATTTTTCACCAATTCATTCTCTGAAGCCAAAGGCCTATTTTTTGACACCCCAGGCTCTGTCCTGCTATGGGACCTCTTGCACTTATTCCCTTTGTCTGGAACACTTATCCCTCAGAAAGTGACACAGCTCATTCACATCTTTCAACAAATAATGACACAGAAGTCACTTGCTGAGGGAGTTCTTCCCTGGATGTCCTAGTATGTTGAAGTTTCTCTTACATTTTATATTCCTCTTCCCTGATTTATTTTTTCTTTAGCACATATCATTATTTTCTCTGTTCTATATTTCACTTATTCATGTGTTATCTTGTAGAACTTTGCTCCACTAGAATGTAAATTCCATGTAGGCATGAATGTTTTGTTCAATACTAAACTAATAACACATAAAACACTGTCTGGCTCATTGTAGACGATCAATCAATAGTCTTGATTGAATCATACCAAGAGATCTGGGGATAAAACTTGCTTATAAAAAGAGTACTACGTGACCTTTAAATCTGCTAATCAGGCAGGCTGGTTTAAGTGGTCCCATAGCCCCTCTGTCTATATCTATCAAAGCACTGGCTGTTTGTCTCACCAGGTTAAATTCTGCCAGAGAATGTGGATTATGTCTTTAACTCTGAGAGGAAGCCTAGAGCATATAGCAGATACTCAGTAAATGTGAAAAAGAATGAGTGAATGAAAAAAATACAAAAACATGCTAAGAACAGCCATTGAGGCAGATGTGAATATCTCATCAAAGGATAGAGAAGTCCTTAGTAAAATACATCCTCATTTGTTTTTTTTTTTTTTTTTTTTTTTTGAGACGGAGTCTTGCTTTGTTGCCCAGGCTGGAGTGCAGTGGCGCGATCTCGGCTCACTGCAAGCTCCACCTCCCGGGTTCACGCCATTCTCCTGCCTCAGCCTCCTGAGTAGCTGGGACTACAGGCGCCCGCCACCACGCCCGGCTAATTTTTTGTATTTTTAGTAGAGACGGGGTTTCACCGTGTTAGCCAGGATGGTCTCGATCTCCTGACCTCGTGATCCGCCCGCCTCGGCCTCCCAAAGTGCTGGGATTACAGGCGTGAGCCACCGCGCCCGGCCCATTTGTTTTGATTTAAGAAATTCCTTGGAGAGGAGCTATACAGAGTAGGGAAGAAACTGCGGTCTCTGAAAAAATCTCTGGAAGCACAATTAGGCAGGACAGACAAATCACCTTGGATCAGGCTCAGACTGAAGTGCCCAGGGTGCAGAATGAAGGTGGGGGCCATGAGAGGAGTGAGTGAGAGGTGGAAATAAAAGTTCAGGTGATTTGATGGTTTACACCCATCAAATCATTTGGAGCAATTTTCTGAGCTGTGGTAAGTGACAAGGGTAAGAATCTTAAGACAGACAGTGGGAGTGATTCCAGGGTGGTTTCCCAACAGGTCCTGGTTTCCACAGTGGTTTTAACCTTTAACATAAAGGTTTGGATATTCCATCTTTCGCGTCCACAAAGTGATCACAACCCCAGTGGTATATAACTTCCAGGTCTGAATCCACTGCTTTGGGTTAATGAGACATACAGACAAGAGACCTATGACGGTTAATTTTTCAGATTTTTCAGTCTCATCTCCGTCAGACCTTGAGCCCTGATACATTGTGGTTGGTACATTTACTCAAACTAGTGTATTCTGTAGCCTTAGCCATCATCTAACCCAGCCTTACAAACAGTCTTGCAAAACTGATATTTTTTAACCAAAATTTCATGGTGATTTTATCATAAAAGTACACCCACAATTAGCACATCTACTTTCCCCCAATCTCCTCAGCATTATTATTTATATCTTTGCAAATGGCATTTCCTTTAGAAAATATGAAGCTATACATCACTTTCCTTCTATAAAATTGTCACTTGTGTTCTAAAAACCTAACACCTTTTATCCTGCTATCTTGGAAAGAAAATATCCACATAACCAAAGCTGATCAAGATTTAGAAATCAGAAGCTGGGTACATCAATCAAGAAGTTTCTGATCCAATACAGAAGGGTTTGTGTTTCTTTTCCTTCATTGTTTTCTTCTAAGCTTTCTCTTTTCATTAAATCACAATGCCAGACAAAGTCAGGGGCATGCTGTGCCCATCATTGTGGCTTATAGATCAAACGAAAGCTGGTATTAATCATCTTGCTTGATTCTGGAACCTATTAATTTCCAAGAACAGAACCGCAATGACACAAGTATTTTATTCTGTGATCTTATGCAGTGTCATTTCTCTTTTTTTCTTCTACAGTAAACCTTAGAAAATGTTAGTTATGTAAAACCATTTTAAAGTCAACCATTATCTTTTCACTGGCCAATTAGATATAAGTTTTGTTTAAGAAAACCGTACTTTGCTTCTATTTTCCTCAGGAATCCTTAAAATATACTTGGTGGCCGGATGCGGTGGCTCACGCCTGTAATCCCAGCACTTTGGGAGACCGAGGCGAGCGGATCACGAGGTCAGCAGATCGAGACCATCCTGGCTAACACGGTGAAACCGCGTCTCTACTAAAAATACAAAAACAAAATTAGCTGGGCATAGTGGCGTGCGCCTGTAGTCCCAGCTACTCGGGAGACTGAGGCGGGAGAATGACGTGAACCCGGGAGGCGGAGCTTGCTGTGAGCCGAGATCGTGCCACTGCACTCCAGCCTGAGTGACAGAGAGAGACTCCATCTCAAAACAAAACAAATATATATATATGGTACTCCAGGTCTAGGCCTACAATGAGAGGTCAACTTCAGTCTATTTTCTCCTTATTATGAAGAATTTTATGAAGAATAAACCAAGATCTATTCTCGAGTCTGGAATTCACAATCTTTTGGTAAGATAACTTTTTTCCAAAGTCCTTCATGATCTTGAAGTTATGAAAAGAAAGTGATGCAGAAAATAAAATCCCTGAGATACCAAAGTCCTTAGGAGAAATTCTATACATGGTGGATTCTCCATAAATATTGCTCAGTTAATCAGTGAAGCTGAGAATGGGGCATACTCTACATCCTCGGCCCTTTTCCTAGAGTAAAGAGGATGGTGTAGCAACTGGGGAATGCTACCAGATATGGCCTCACTACCTCCTGATTGGAACCACTGTGTGGGTAGCTTAATACTGGGTTCTTCTGTTAAAGCTTTATTTCTGGGTAGTATATTGTCAGTGTATTCTTTGGTAATGAAATCTGTACCCTTTTACTTGGTTCCAGATAGCATTGTTAAGTTAAATACTGAGTCAGAAAATATGACTCAAATGTTTCTTCATTATGAGGTTAATACAACTCTTAGGTTATAAACAGAACTAAATAAGGACTGGAAAAAGAGATCAGACGTTTTCAGCTAGGATTTTAAGCCTGACAGCAATCCTCTGTGCATATGATACTATATAAATTCTAATTTATGAAAGAATTGATTTCTCTTTCGGAGTTATCTATGAAAAAAAATAGCTTTGTCCTCACTGCAAGTTTATTGTTCGTTGAGGTAAGCAAGTGGTAGAAGGACAACATTAATCTTATTTTGCACCTGGTTTTCACTTCAACTTTTCTCTGCTTCTTCATTTACTGTTATGTTTAATACTAGGTTCTGTTTTTAGCCTGTGGGAGAGGGGAGAAGTGTAAAAGATACTTATAACATCTGTAAAAATGGACAGAAGAATGAATAATAATAGGAAATGTCTACAACATGCCATCTGGTATAAACACAGATGTGTGTTTTCTTTAAATATAAGAATCGTGTACCCTAAAAAGGGAAGATTTACAATGCTCAACAGAAAGTCAAGAGCCCATTCTTCAGTGGTTCTTAATTAACAAGAAGCAGTGCTCCCTGTTAGTTGCCAATTTATTTATACAACTATAGTGGTAGGTACTGCTCATTTCTCCTATGAATTATGAATGTAGAGGTCAAAGTGCTCTCCAAGAACAAAGGAGATACTGGATGAATTCTTTCCTATCAAATATTACATTTTTTATACCTAGTACAGTAAATTCAAAATTAGAATATTCTGTGTTTCCTCCAAAATCTTGTCATGGAGTTTGAAACCTTCAAAGAAAGTTTAATAAAGAATAAATGAAGGACATTAGGCAGTTTTTATAAAGTTATATAATTTTAATCCTTAACTAAACAATAACCTCTACATAATAAGAGAAGACTATCTGTAAAACCAACAAATAACTTATAGAGAAGATTGCCTTTTTTTGTAAGCATTCATATATTTAGTCCCAATAATGAATTTACCAAACCTACTTAGTTTGCGGAGAATAATTCATGTTTTCTTATTAGGCAACCCACATTTCCTAAATTCAGAGAGATCATGGTGCATCTTAACAGAATAAAAGGCTCTGATGATGTACCTACCACATCTTCGAGAGGAGGTTGCCATCCAAGTTAAATTATTGCAGAGATGAAAATGAAAATATTATTGTGAATATTGGTATTATTGTGAATATTGGTATGTTCAGACTATCTCAAGGACAATCTGGAGGACATTCATGGGCCACTCAGTATGATGAAATGTCTCACGAGCATGGAAAACAATAAAAAAGAGTTATGAAATACCTTCTGTTATGAATGTTCATGAGCTCCACTTAGAAAAGGAAAGTCTTAATCTTTTATGAATAGAATATATGCTTAGGAAGATGCCTATTTTTAATCACCTCAGAACTTTACCTTTCAGTATAATAAAATGCATTTGGCTTGTTTGTCCAGAATAAATTTAATGTTATTTTCAAGGTCTCCTTATTTTCTACTTCTCCTTCTATGGAAAATAAATAATAAAATTGCAAAGCACCTTCTAGTTACTCAAGTATATTAGCTTTCCTTAACAGCCATTATCCCATGTACTATTTGCTTCTGCCATTCTCCCCTATAACAGAGAATAGACATAATTGGAGCTTCATGTTCTGCTCGCCACCTACAGGAGCAATTTCCTGCTCACATGGGCACACATGAAGACTGGTGGTAAAGAGAGTTCTCATTGAAGTTAGAGATATCCAACAATGGTAACAATCAGGCACTAGGCCTCTAACCTATTGACCTTCTGCTTTTTGTTGGTTCTGTGCTCCAACTCTTTGATTGTCTTCAAGGTTGTGCCTCATTTGGCAGATACCTGCTAACTATGTGCTCATCTGAAATATTCAGGATTAATCTGTAAAACTGACTTTACATAGGTTGTTGAATTGTCTTGTTTTGCTGGCAGTGAAAAAAAAAGATACTGAAACAAAATCCAACACAACTGGGCTTCATACATAGAATCCATTTCTCCTGTTTCTGCAAAGATTTATTTTTCATTGTTTCAATAACTTTTGACAAATGAGCACTGGAGGAAAAGTGCTGACAAGTTCAACTTTATTAGTTCAAATGTTTTCTCAATTTTGAAAACTTACAAAGCATATCTAGAAAAGAAATGATGCAAGACAGTTGTTACAGAATAATTACAGATTTACTCTTAGAGGATAGCAAAATTGCTTATGCACTACATTTAATGAATGTAAGCTCCTTCTACATAGTATAGTTAAAATAAACCATACACATCTCGGAAATGACAGGATGAGATACACTTGTGCCTACAGGGCTCATCATAACACTGCTCTGCTAGACGAAATGACAGAACAGGCAGGGATAAGAGGATCCCCACATTGTTGCTGAAGAAGGTTGCTTTAACTTGAGTAGGTAGAATTCAGACTTAAAAAGATGGGACAACAACTTCTAAACTGATGGAGGAGCTATAAATATTTGGGAAGCCACAAGCAGAAACTCCCAGCTTTGCAAATAGCTATAAGAAATGGGGCAAGTTGTTTTAAACAAAGATTCTCATCTGATTGCAAATCTGAAAAGACAAGGCAACAAAATATATGCTTATCAGAGAGTGACTACTGCCTGGCCTTGAGGAGTTATCACTGTATATGTACAGGACAGAAAGGAGGGGAGGTTCTTGTTCTGGTCTCCTCTTCAGCTGGCCATGCACACCCTTTAGTTTCTCAATTTACTGGGGCTTTCAAACATGTTGGACCAACTGACAGTAAGAAATACTGTTTCTATTACAGCCCAGCACATACCTACAAATATGAAACCGTAAAAGTAACCAAAATTAAAGTTCAATAAACTGGCACTTCTTTCTTATTTTTAGTATATGCCATGCAGGCACTCTATTTTCTACTCTGTGAAACTGTCTTCTATTTCTGTAACAATAGGTAATAATTAAATGTGTAATAAAGATGTCTATACATTACAGGTAAAATTAAATACACATATTATATATTTATCTATATAGATTCATACAGATAATATGATATTATCTATTTAAACAAGTGTTAATCATGACTCTCCAATGGGCTGTGACCACAGTTTGAAAAAAAAATAAGAAGACACGGTGACTCCTTCAACAGCATGAGAAAGCTCTCACAGGAGCTCCACTGCCTCTCACCTTCCAAAGGGGCACCTGGTGCCTTGCCCACATTCTCTCAGTACCCATACATGCCGTTTGTGCTGGCTTCATTTACACTGATTACTCTAAGTGTTCTGACATTTTCTCTTTTGCTCATTTTGTATTCTCAGCTTAAGTGAAAATTAGAACAACAGGGGCCATTCCTGCTTGACTCATGTATCTTCTTTCATAGCTCCTCCCAGGATCTAGCACAGTGTGTCCCTTCCACTGGACTGTTGATAAATGTCATTGACCGTTAATGCAATTGCATGGCAATGCAGAAGAAGTATAATTTGATTAACTGCAAGTACTTGTAAATGTAGACTTTTTTTTTTTCTTAACTAAAGGATTTTTTTTTTTTTTTTTTTTTTTTTTTTTTTTTTTGAGATGGAGTCTCGCTCTGTCACCCAGGCTGGAGTGCAGTGCTGCGATTTCGGCTCACTCTGCAACCTCCGCCTTCTAGGTTCAAGCAATTCTCCTGCCTCAGCCTCCCTAGTAGCTGGGATTATAGGAGTGCACCAGCACGCCTGGCTAATTTTTGTATTTTTGGTAGAGACGGGGTTTCACCATGCTGGCCAGGCTGGTCTTGAACTCCTGACCTCAGTTGATCCGCCTGCCTTGGCCTCCCAAAGTGCTGGGATTACAGGCATGAGCCACTGCGCCTGGCCAAGAATTTTTGTCTATAAAACGGAAGTAAATATTCAAATGAAAAATATGTACTCTGTCCATGATACTTTCTACCATTTCATTGTTCATTCGTGCCTCAAATATATTTAGCGGTTACTCTTTGCCAGAAATTGCTTTAGAAGCTGGGCATACATAGTCCATGCTCTCAAGTAATGTGGACTACAAGACAACTAATAGGTTTTTCTCAGAATTGCAGTTTATTCAAATGAATTGTCAATGTGTCTAATTTTGATTTGGCTGTTGCAGATTTCTTGTGTTTACTTTGTTTCCCTCAATATCATTATATAATCTAAAATACGACCTGGCTTTAAAAAAAATGCTTACCTTACCAAAGGTGCACTCAGTAAATCCCCTTTACTCCTCATCCACTGTAATCTTTGGACTTCAAGTATATAGAATTAATTATAGTCACGGGTCTATGAATACTATCTTCATACGTCCATTCAAGACTCATCCATCTGTCTACCTAACTACCTATTGTATCCAAATTGATCTATAGATTTAATATTGTACCAAACATAACAACATACTATAAAGCTATTATAATTAAGGTGGTATTTAAAAGTGTCAACGGTCAGGGACACTACTTTATAAATTGACCAGTGGAACAGAACAGAGGACCTGAGGTAAATTTGTGTACCTTTTTCTTTATGTCAGAGGGGATATTGTAGATCACTGGGGAAAGGAAAGACCATTAAATAAGTTGAGCTAGGAAAAAATATGGATCATCAACATTGACTACAGATGGATTAAGAACTTAAATGTCAAAAGCTAAAGTTAAAAATCTTTAGAAGAATACAGGTGAATATCTTTCTAAACTTAGGTACAGAAAATTTGTTTTGTTTTGTTTTTGAGATGGAGTCTTGCTCTGTCACCCAGGCTGGAGTGCAGTGGCACAATCTTGACTCACTGCAACCTCTGCCAGGGTTCAAGCGATTCTCCTTCTTCAGCCTCCCGAGTAGCTGGGACTATAGGCGTGTGCCACCACGCCCGGCTAATTTTTGTATTTTTAGTAGAGATGGGTTTTCACCATATTGGCCAGGCTGGTCTTGAGCTCCTGACCTCATGATCTGCCTGAATCTCCTGACCTCCTCAACCTCCCAAAGTGCTGGGATTACAGGCGTGAGCCACCATGCCTGGCCAGATTTCTTAAACATGATACAAAAGTACTAATTTTGGGAAGATTAATAAATTTGACTACTCTAAAATTAAGAACTTGTGCTCATCAAGTCATGTTAAAGAAAAAAAAGACAGGCCAGATACTTGGGGAAAATGATTGCAGCACACCTAAATGACAAGAATCAGAATTAAACCACATAAAGAATTGCCACAAATTAGAAATGATGAACACCTGTCTTGTCTTCTATTCTCACCTACTTTCCCCTGCTCTTTTATTTTTGACTCTGATTCCCTTATCCAGCCAAAAACAAATTGGATATTGTCTGAACAAGTTGCTTACTTCTACATCTGTGCCATTTCCTTTAGCTAGACTACTTCTGCCACCACCAGCTGGACCACTGACATTCCATATACTTCTCTTATCATTCCCAAGAACCATCCTTCATGAATTCAACCCATCACTGCTATTCCCTCAGAGTTCATAGGGAATCAATTTAAATTTGGTTGCTATGTTCTCCTCTTCCTCTTCCTCCTCCTCCTCCTATCTCTCCTCCTCCTCCCCCTCCTCTCCCTCCTCCTCCCCCTCCTCCTCCTCCTTCTCCTCTTCTCCTCCTCCTTCTCCTCCTCCTCCTCCTTCTTGCTCTTCTATAGGCTGGCCTTGAACCCCTGGGCTCAAGCCATCCTCCTGCCTCAGCCTCCTGAGTAGCTGGGACTACAAGCATTCGCCACCATGCCTGGCTTTACATATTCTTTTGAACTGATTTTTTAGACATCCTGTCTACCCTGTTACATTTCAATTTTTCCTAAATATAAGAACTCTTGTGTTACATTCTGTTTTCATGGTCTTCCTTCTGCCTGGATTTTTTATCCCATAGCTTAGCACAGTGTTGTGCACGTGTTGGGTACCTAGCAAGTGAAAGTTTCTTTTATGGACTAACATTGCAAACATAAAGATTTTGCTGAGTTTAATCATAAACTCTTCAAAAGTAGAACAAAATGAAGGTGGATTTATCCAAGGAAGTATAAAGAGAGAAAAAGGCAGCAGTTCACACAAATAAATACCTAACAGAGATCTCAGACAAGTTATGTAGACATATGGAAGAAATGTAAAAATATCCATTTACGAAGAAATTGTGAAGTAGGAAGAAAGCTATGTAAATAAGCCAAATTAAGGAAAAATTACATATTAGACTAGAGAAAGACAATAAGCAGCAAGTTTCAGAAAACATTTCAAATGGCAGTAAAATGTTCAAACAGGCTGGCAACAAATGAAAGTAAATGACTGGACTAATTAGGGTTATAAGCAAGAGATTGTTTGAAGATAAAAACCCAGATGTGTCTATGCCTCTTTAGAAAAAGCAGGTGGAGAGCTACCTTTTTAAGACAACAATTTTCCTGAAACAACAGATGTAGGCAGTTTTTTTAAAAAAAGTTACCTGCAAGTAAATTAGAGAAGGCGGCAATTTCAGATAACCTGAGTTCATGATTTTTATAAGAAAGGAAGAAGAATCACTGATATAGACATTTAGATGATACGAGTCATAAGAGTTTCAAAAAGATTAGACTATAACATGATGGGAATTGATCCATCAATTAAAGGTTTTATAAGTTGAGCAGAGAATTTAATCTGGGCATTTAAGGTTCTCCAATTTATTTGATTACCCAAAAATATTTGAATAAAGGTAATTATTTGTAAATTAGTACTTCACTGAAACATTACCCTCTTATAGTGAAATACAACAAAATGAGGTTTATCTGCTCTTCAGATTAAAGCTTCTGAGTTACTCAGGCACCAAAAGATCCTAATTATAAAGCTGGTTTACATGTAAGGTATGTTTATGACGGGAATCCTAAAGATAGCATTTCAGCACAACGAGGTTCCATCAGTCTCACTCGGGTACCTAAGGTCTGCCATGTACTTTGCGTTGCAACTTCGACAGCAACATTTACTAGATAGTAATTCCATATCTAGGGCTGCATGAAGTGCTGTCAGATGAGGTCAGAGAAAGAAAAATGTTTTCAAAGATTCTGCATTCTGTATGCAAGCATGATTGATATAGATGCATCCATTCATTCATTTAGTCAACCATGGAAGGCACCTGGGGTAGAGTAAGAAGTGTGGTGGCTTTGGAGTCTGAAAATATGGGAACAAGTCCAGTTTCTGTGATGCACTTGCTGGGTGACCTTGGGCAAACTGAGACTCTCTCTGAGCCTCATCTGATAAATAAAGATGGGGAATTAGGGTTGTGGTGGAATATCTCTTCTACAGGGTTATCGTGAGGATCAGTTTTGATCATATCTATGAAAACACTTTTTCAATCATTGGCAATCTCTAAAGGAAGAAAGGCCAAAGAGGATGAGAACTGAGAAGAAGTCTTGGATTTAAGAATCGATATATCCCTGATGGTGTTGGAAGTGGAAATTTGATTGAGGATGGGATGGGTCTGATTGACGAGACAGTGAGAAAGTGCAGACAGCAAGTGGAGGCAGTTTTTTTTTTCCAGGAAGTTTCTTGTTTCCAAAAATAGATTAAACTTTTAAATCACAGATTATGTCTTATATATTTTTATGACTAGCTCCACTCTAACTATATAGAAGAGTATTATGCGCACACAGACTCTTAAAACATTGGTGAAATAAGTGCTGATGACAAAGGAAAGAACAAAGGAAGACAACAGCTTTAGGTAAAGAAAATTTAAGGAAGTTTTTGTTTTTAGACTTTTCTCATTTTAAGAACAGGACTTTGTTCAATATATTAATTGTAAGAGGTCAGAGTGAATAATGTAAGAAAGATGGAAGGTTTGCAGAGTTGCAGCCATTATCTCAAATGATGGAGCCAGGCAAGAGGAAGTGGGGTCAAGAATACTATGGAGGAAGGCTGTACTGAATGCAACAAGGGAAATTGGCATTAAGACCACATAGAGGAGGCCTTACCTTGGACAGAAAAAGAGAAATTCTGAGTCGTTTCTTGTCATGAGGAAGAAAGCTGATGATGCTCAAGTCAGATGGGTTCTACCTTCCAGGAATGCAAGAGTTAAGGTTTTCCTGCTGAATAGGAGGGTGGGTTGGGGTTTCTGACGTGTTTGAATGTTCCGTAAGAAGTTAATACGAGATAAGAAATGGATAGTTGAAAAGGACCTGGGGTAGGGATATCAGGATATCAGGAGTGATGAAAAGAGGAGACTGATTGTGAACTATAGGTTAAGAATAGCAGAGTGTGAGGGCTTAGTGGCTAGATAATTTAGTCATTTTTAAGTGCATGCAGGGCAAGAAAGGTATGCTGATGTTCTGCCAAATTTTCACCTCAGACAGCCTGACCTGATGGTATACTTTTTCTTCTTTCAATGGAAGGAGATAAGCAGGGAGCCTGGCTTGCAACTTGAAAATTGTTTACAAGAAATAAACTTTTGAAATAGAGGTGAGGAAAATCAATACGGCAAATTTGGAATTACTATGAAAAAGAAACATTCATAATTGAAATTGTCCAGAGGTGACACAGGTTGTCTTGAGACACACAAGTTCCCAGCAATAGGGAAGTTCATCTAGGCCAGGATATACAACAATTGGTTACAATTAAAACAAATGAAATTTAATTCCATTATTTTTTGGATAAGCTTAAGTGGCATTTTACCACTAACCTAGCTAGGATAAGCCTCTTTCTTCTGTGTACAAATGTGTTTTAATATTTGTTGGTTTTTCATTAAATAAAATTAATACATAGATAAGAAGAGATTAAATTTAGGTTTCAAAAACCCTAGGGTGTCAGCAGATATTTAAACTAGCTTGAGCGTCACAAGTCTGCTAAAGCTGATAGTGTATACTACTCATCTCTGCCAATGGCTTTTTGAAAAGCCCTTATTACTTTGGTAACAAAAGTTTATCTGTGAATATATTCTACTTATAAAAAGTTTAGTTAATGCATAGTAGGATAATTTATTTTTATTATTTCTCTGTTGTTGGGCACTTAGTTTGCGTCCAAAGTTTCCTTATTCAAACTATGATATAATAAACCCCTTTGTACATACAGCTTTGCTTAGATCTGTTACTGTGACCCTAGAATAATGTGAGAATGCTGTGTTGAAGCATGTGCGCATCAATAAGGTAACTTCCTGAGAGGCTGTATCAATTTACAGTCCCATCAACAATGCATGAGAGAATCCTGGATTGTTTAATAGTCTCGTATAACATATAACTACATCCTTAATATGATGAAGAAAATAAAATGTAAACTCCTGTCTTCCTAGATTTTTAACTCAGGAAAACTTAACATATGTGAAGGAAATATCGGATGGTATATGCCACAAAATACAATCGTGGAGATGTGTCCATGTATGTATTATGTGACTTATACAGTGTGGTTGAAATGTTGTCAATCAAAATGTTTATAAATCAATTTATATGGATGTGTTTCACATTTCTTTCAATCTTTCAGGCATTGATTTATTTTGCTTTGTTGTGATCATGCTATATTCCAGTTATCTTCTCCTTTTCTATTTTTTTTTTTTTTGAGACGGAGTCTTTTGCTCTGTTGCCCAGGCTGGAGTGCAGTGACGCGATCTCGGCTCACTGCAACCTCTGCCTCCCAGGTTCACGCCATTCTCTCACCTCAGCCTCCTGAGTAGCTAGGACTACAGGTGCCCACCACCATGCCCGGCTAATTTTTTCTATTTTTAGTAGAGATGGGGTTTCACCGTGTTAGCCAGGATGGTCTCGATCTCCTGACCTCGTGATCCGCCCGCCTCGGCCTCCCAAAGTGCTGGGATTACAGACGTGAGCCACCACGCCTGGCCCTTCTCCTTTTCTTTACACATTATCATTAATAATTTTTCATGTTACTACAAATTTCTAACAAACATCATGTATGAGAATAGCTACATAACATTCCTATAATGAGATGTGTTTAACCATTCCCCTTAGATTGTCTTCAGATTTTCCTATTAGTAAAGCTATGATGAATATTTTTGGTGGGCCACTTCCCCCCTATTTAACATTATTTCCATAACATATAGTTCTAGATTGAAATTGCCAACTGAGTCAACAGGAATAATCATTGTAAGAGTTTGATAAATATGGTACACTGCTCTTAGGAAAAGCAGTTGAGCCAATGAATATCAATTCTGCTAGAATTGTTATCTTAATAACTTTTTTAAAGTTTGCTAATTTGATGCTATCTCATGCTATTTTAAATCAATGTTTATTTTTAGCAGGCATGAACATTACATATACCTTTCCTTTGTCTATAGAAAATAATCCTTTTAATTAATTTCTCAACCTTGGCTATTAATGGACATTTATTTGCTGTGGAAGGCTGTCCTGTGTGTTCACATTTATTTGGCAGCATTCTGCCCTTTACAGCATCCCTGACTTGTAATAACCAAAAAATGTCTTCACATACATTGCCAATTATCCCATGGGGGACAAATCAGACCTTGTGAAGAAATTTGTTTAAGCAAATACGTTTTTAAAATATAGTAAACTATCAATTTAGTTGATCTGTTTTGGAAGTTTAAATGTTTGTATCTAAAGTGAGAAAACTTCATTCATAAGTGTGAAAAAACCGCAAGTGAAGACAGTCCCAAATGTGAAGAGGCTCATAGAGGTCAGTTCAGAAAGTGTCATGATAGTGCCAAAGCTGAACAATAGGGAAACAGAGGCTCAGGAAATTTAATTCAAATGCCCAAGATCACTGTCCAAGAAGATGAAACTAGCATTTTTGTCCTCCGGGCTTCAGATTTTTTCATAACCCCACCCTATTGCTCATGCCACCCCTGCTTCCTGAATTATAATTCAGCTGGGTCCATCTCCTTTAAGAAACCTTTTTCAGAAAATCCACCTGAGCTACAATGATTTCTACCAGTCCCCTAGAATATGCCTATATTAGCATGGAGTTCTTCAGGTAATGTTTGATGTTTAAACGATTGTCACTTATACTCTAGCCTTGATCCTAATGGCTTGAAAACTCTTGAAAGGTGCTTGGATAAAGGGCTCTGACCACAAAGGACTTCCATAAAATACCATCAATTAGGTCAGCTTCAATAACATTTTGGTTTTTTGTTGTTGTTGTTGCTAGGATTTTGATGGCTCCTTAAATTGGCCAAGTAGTGCCGGCCCCTTATAAAAAGAGGGAAATGAATTTTGGCCAGTAGCTGGAAACTGGAAAACGTGAGCAAAATCTATTTTCAAATTGAAAGGGTTA
Source organism: Gorilla gorilla gorilla (assembly GCF_029281585.2). Lineage (NCBI taxonomy): Eukaryota > Metazoa > Chordata > Mammalia > Primates > Hominidae > Gorilla > Gorilla gorilla. The sequence goes on along the minus strand of NC_073235.2, from coordinate 82,332,660 downwards.
TTAGTATATTATCTTTAATAAAAATGAGAGATGGGAAAAGGGATTGCCGAATTAGAAAATGAGGGAAGGAGCAGGGACCTGACAAGCAAAGTGAAAATGTAACATACTAAAGGGAACACAACAGGGAGATAAGTACTGAATAATAGGACAAGCAGCAACCATTGTTTGGTCTATAGTAAAACCATTATTATTTCTACAGCTTGTAAATTATAAACTCCGTGTTGTTTACTATTGTATCCCTGGTGCTTAGTGGAAAGACTTGTATATTAAATACAGAATAATTATTGAAATGATTGAATGACTGCCTGGACCTGGCTTCTTGAAAGTCATTTCTTTTGTTGCAGCAGGAAATCAGATCCTGTCATTTACATGTGTGTGCGTAAGACTGAAAAATTCCCAGCTGCATTTAAGCTTGCATTGAATATCTACAGCTGGTTTGGTAGTCCTAGGCACTGAAGGTAGTGCATGAATGCAAACAAAATATAAGAAATGGTTCCTAGCTTTAAGGGTCTGACAACCTTATTGAAAAGATGAGATAGGAAATAGCTACTATCTTTAGGGAGTTGTTTAGGGAGGTCCAGCTGGTCATCCATAATCAAAAAATGTTGAGAGGTCAAAAGCTACAATGTATTCATAATTTATCAATAAATAGGGGTCTTTCTCCTCAGACTTCTCAACTTCTTTAAGGTAACCCTGCCTTAAGGAAACTAAGTTGAGAATGGCTTCAAAAGCTATGGTGACACTAGTTGTACACGTGAAGAAGAGAAAATGTAAAACCATGTACTATGCAAATGGATACTGAGCTGCTCTTTATAAGGCACTATGTATTAGGTATTATAAAAGACAAAAGAACCAATAGGATATGATTTCTACTTTCAGCGGAACTTACAGTGTAATCAACACTTTTGATTAACCTCAAGAAGTAGCATACAAAGAACTTTTTACAGCTGAGATAAACTTGGGTTAGAATTGTGGCTCTGCCAATTTGTGATCTTGAGCATATCACAAACTTACTGATTCTCACTTTCCCCATTTGTAAAGTGGTATTAACAATTTCTCCTTCATAGGCTTCTTATAACAATAAAATGAGACAATGCACGTGTACAGTGTCTGGACACAGCATTCTTTGATAAGGGCTAAGTGTTGCCTATTTAGACATTAAAGCTTTTTGAAAGTTATTGAACACAGTAAGTTCAACATTAAATAAACATAGTTTATCTAAAATTATGATATTGGTTAAAATGGAAAATGATTTAAAAATACAATTTGAAATCAAAAGATACTAGTCATTGGGGAGCTTCCACAGTTACTAGGCAGTTATGAGTTACTTGCCCAAGGGAAGGAATTGAAAAACTGAGCCTAGAAAATAACGGAGCATTTTTGAAAGGAGTGTTACTATGTTCAGATTTATAAAAGGTGGAAGAAAAATCAAAATTGCAAATGCAGTTAAGAGAAGATTAGTTATTTTATATTTATCTCAGAGCAAAGAGCCAAACTGGGGGATGTGTGTTAACCACGGTAATCACCTTGCAATCTAATCAGGAAAGGATTTGGGGTATTGTAAAATCAGTGTAGTCCTCGTCTTGGGGCCCAAGGCAGTGCTGGATTAGGTTTCAAAGGGACAGATGCATAACAAGAAGCACTGTTATTACTGCAAAGCCATGGCTAGAGTCTAGAAGGAATACTTTTACAATATTGATCACCTCTGGACACGAAAGATATTACTGCCCCAGAGAGGGGGCATGACGTCACAGCAAAGCACCAATTCCACTAGATCTCAAGAAAGTAAATTTATAGGAAGAAAGAGTGAAAACAAACAGCTCAGTCACACTTGAGAAAAATATTTAAATAATTAAATATCAAGATAATGAAATATCAAAATAAATCATAATGTGTTAAATGTAAAAAAGGAAGACGTATTAGTGAGCAAGGAATTTAAATACATGGCCTTTCTCTGCTAAGAGTATTCAAATAAAAAAGGAAGATGAAAGGGAACCCAATTTCCAGTTAAAAAATAATTATAGGCCAAGAGGACAATTCTTTTTCAAAGAATACTAAAGATTCACATAAAAAGAATTGCCCAACACAGAGAGAGAAAAAAAGAATAGCACAGTTTCTCAAGTAGGCTTGAGATGTAAGGAGTTTTATACCCTTTCACCTTCCAAATACATATGCTACAGTTAGATTTTAAATAGATTTAAAAATGAGACAAATGTAAAACACAAATTGACAACTCAGGAACAACTTTCAGATTTACAGTTAAAATAAACTATACTTTTTCACACATTTTTAGAGATATAAGTCTAGGTCAAATTTGGAACTTCTACCTAAAATCATCTCATTAGCCTTAAAAATCTATCAATTCCATTAATTTTTTTCAAACATACAAGAAAATGATACTGAAAACTTACTGATCAATAAATCCCCAATTTTTTGTTACAATTCATTTTTATTTATTTTGAGTGGGCAGACCTCCTTAAGACAATTACTATAAGTGTCTTTGAAGAAATACATTTTTTTTAACTGAGCCTGAGTTCGGACGGTTAAGAACAAATGTTATAAAACATCTATCCCATTAATTTCTCACAACATGTGAACATTGAAATAAAATACAGAATTTTCTGACATTCACAAGATATTCAGGCACCCTTGTAAACAAATATAATTTAGTAGCCTATTAAGAAATGGGTTTTCTGCAGTCAAATGCTCCCCACTGAGCTATACCCCTCAACTTTGGGTTTTCTATTCCTAGGTAGTCCAGTTTTCTTCCATTGCAGGAGTGGTTTTCAAAATATGGCACCCTGCCTGGAGAACAGAGTCTCACTGATGGCTGCAAAGTGATCCAAAATGTCTGTAGGGCCTTGTTTTACAATATGACATCTTTAAAAAAATATTTCCGTAGGTTTTTGGGAGACAGGTAGTATTTGGTTTCATGAGTAAGTTCTTTAGCGGTGATTTGTGAGATTTTGGTGCACCCATCACCCGAGTAGTATACATCTTATGTATGAACTCATTTCCATTTCTCATATAGTAAAACCAAGGGAACTATGAAGTCTCCAAATTTGTTGATGTTCCTTGTTATCACCAAGTTCTTTATTCACTGGAAAGTGTAAATTTGCGAATGTGGTTAAAAGGAGTTCGTCTAGTAAGGTCTTCAATATTTAGGAACCAATGCACTATACACTTCATAAACACAAAAGTAGAAAAAAAACCTTAAATTAATCCCTTTCTGTTATGTTCCTCCTTGATATTTGGGCTCTTTCCTTGATGAACTACCCTTCCAGTGTTGCTGCTATCCTGACCAGTCTCCTAACGCCCCAAGCCTAGGGCTATAGTTCTCTGAGACGGTTTACTCCATTACTGCCAGGAGTGAGCCAGAATGTTTCCAGGAAAATGGTGCTTGGAGGCTTTGAGGACAGGAGAATCCCCTATGTCAGATAACACTGTAAAGGCATGTTCAATGACAAATTATACAATAGAAACACATTTGCATCAGAAAATCGAGATAGAAGCTGTTTTTTCTCTATATATTTAAATATTGTGTTTTTAAATTTAATGTTGTTTCCATATTGAACTGCGTTTACAAAGGAGGCACTGCAATTGTTTTGTGCTTGGGGCTCCAGAGGCCTTAATCCTGCCTTGGCTAAGGACGCGAAGGGCAGGATTCTTAGTCAGTTATGTCACAGGTGAATAATTGGGAGTTGTCTGCATGTATTTTATGCTTCTTTCAGCTGTTAGGAAATGCAACCCTCAAATTATTCTCTGCCGTGAGTCTTAGCTATAGGTGATTAAAAATAGACAGGGAGGAGGGAAGGATATAGTTGCAGTTTGCAGGACATAAAAAATGCACATGCTGCTAAATTGTGCAAACCACGGAGAACACTTCTCACAGGTGTTCCACTCTGCAGAGATTACTCATTTGCCTCCAAGTGCAATCCAAGGTGTTGACTGGAGACTTTAAGGGGCCCTCACCCCTTTCTCTGCATCTTAGATTCCTGGAGATATCAATACTTACCTGAGCTCAGAGGCAACCTCGACAACCACGCTGTCCCAGCTCTGAAGTGCATGGCACTGGAAGCTGGGTGTTTTTCTCATGGAAGGTTTTTGCCTCTGGAATTTCCTGCTTGTCCCAGTCTGCCAGAGCTCCATCTTACTGACCTTCAGGGACTTCTGAAAGACGTGTTTTCAACATAACCTTTATTGATGACAAGAGACCTTAAGATCATAATTTTGTGAAAGATAATTTAAGCAATTATCATAGCTCATGTTCTTTTGGGTTAAAATGATTGAATTTTGGTGCTGTCCTTCTGTAGCAACTTCAAATAAGGTACAGTTTTAAGAATAAACACACCAATAAACGTTTGTTCTTAGTATTGAGACTGCCGACCTGGATGTGAAGATATTTGGATTCTAAAAATAGAAAAACTGTAAGTCAGATTTATGCCCTTTCTCACGCTGGTACCTCAGATGTGCTGGTGCTTGCAATAACCCTACATTCCAAGGTGGTTAAAAACACAGCCTGCTCCCTTAGAAAGCTCTAGGATGGTGTGATTGTTTGTCACATCTGAAGCCCACCCTGGAAGAACAACATTGGCTTTGGCTGGACGTTAAGATATTTATTCTAGACGATTATGCCAAGACATTAACAGCTGCAGGATTAATTATTTACGTAGTGAGTGTCAATCATCTGAGACAAGAACCAAAGAAAAATATTTTAAGATCATCTGGTTTAAAAAAAAAATCCCTGCTATATAACACAACTCTCTTGTCATTTATGACTATTGAACTTCTCCCCAAAGAAGTAATCTCAGGAAACTGCTCTTTTAAAATTATTTTCCCTTTCTTAAGTGTTCTAAGTGCTTTCCCTTTCAGAACCAAGCACCTTGGCCATGTTTGCACTAATTTTCAGAAGATGCCCTCTACATCAGGGTAACCGATGACAGGTTTTAGTTTTGAAAACTTAAACACGGAAAAGAAATCCGGAGGAAAATGAGCCCCCCGCCCACAACCCTTTCAGATCCGCTGCGAGGCTGCGATGCCTTCTGCGCTCCGGGCCTTCCCGGCTCCGCCAAATATGCCGAAGCTGCTAGCTGTGCTCTGCTAGCCCAGGGGTGGTCAAAGAGGAAAAACAAATAGTTGGTCTGACGATCTCCAAGAAGAGAGTTTCACTCTGGGTTGACTAATATTGGAAGCATCCGCCCCATCGCGGGGCTTGGCATCTAGGCTTTGGGACCTCTGCCATTGCCAAGGATCTCTTCGGGGACCCGAGTCCCCGGGCTGAGGACCGCCGGGGGACCCCAGGTCGGGACGGAGCCTCCTCTCGCTCGCTGTGCGCGCACGCCTGGAAAGGCGGGATTTAAGGCAGCGATGCTGCGGGAGGCTCTGCAGTGTCAACGAGCCCCCGAACGGTTCCGCCTCATTCCCTCTCTGTGTGCCTCGCAAGTCTCTGCTTAGTAAACCGTCACAGCTTCGGCGCGCGAGAGTGGCGTTGGCACGTCCAAACCCCGGGGTCCTCGGCCAGGCCAGGGGGGCGGGCGTGCGGCGGGGCCGGGCCGGGCCGGGCGCGCCCAGCGGGCTCCGGGCACACGCCCCTCACCTGGGCGAGGCCCGGTGCGCAGGCGCTCAGCGCGGGGGCAGCGGCCGGGCGCTTAAGCCCGGCGCGGGCAAGAGTTGGACAGTTCAGGGGCCGCGCCGGGCCGAGCTGTCGCCCGCGCCACCTCCACCGCCGCAGCTGTTACCGCCACCGCCACCGCCTGGGCTGCAGCAGATCGCGGGAGAACGTCTGCGCGAAGCCCCGGTGCAGCCCTGGCGGGACCGCAGCAACCACCGGAGCGTGAGCAACAGCTTCCCGGCTGGAGGAGCCACTGCCCCACGCGCCCGCGGCCCGCGCGCCGAGGTAAGCTCTGGGCGCCCAGCCCAGACCGGCGCCCCCGGACTGGGCGCCCTCTGCTTGCCCGGCCCCCGCCCGCCTCCGCAGAGTGAGCCTGCACCTGGGCGCGCCGCCCGAGGGAATGGCCGGGAGCCCCCCTCCCGGTAGAGTTTGCACTTTGTCTCAAGGTCCCACTTGTAGAGGAGGGCGCCCAGGCGCCTGTGGCTTCCACGACCTAATCCTAACTCCTGCGAGTCCCTGGAGTTAGGATTAGGTCGTGGAAGCCACAGGAGCATACTCCTCTGTTCCCCAGGGTAGGCTCCAATTCCCAAGGACGGATGGAGAGGGGAAAGGACGAGGAGAGTGCCCCGCTGTGTTTAGCCGCAGCGCCTCGTCACCTGGGCTGGAAGTTTGGGGTTTGTCTTTCTCTCAATGACCGGGAAATGGGTAGTTAGGGGACCGAGGTGTGTGAGGAGGGTAGCGGTCGAAGCTTGGGGTCGTGGGAGAGTTCTGCAGCAGAACCCAGATGAGATGGGGGCAGAAGGGCAGAGAGAAGGTCCCCGAAGTTTGCACTTGTTGGGAGCCCTGACGGGCGGCCTCGGCCACTAAGCGCTGGTGAAGGTGTCAGGGAAGGGTGGGAGGACACTGTGGGACTGCGGAAGGGACGAGGAGAAGGGGAGGGGGAGGACCATCTGTTTCGCCACTGTTATGTGCGGGGGCCCGTGGGGAGAAGGAAGAGCTGGCAGGACGATGCTTCCCTAGACTCTGGAGGACACACAGTTTTTATGGTGAACCTGGATAGGGAGTGCTGTTCTTCAGGGGAAATAAATTGCCAAGAAGTATCCCCCCTCTCCCCACGCCCATGAATACAAAATAACGCAGTTTTGGAATGCTCTCAAAAGTTCTTGGGTTGGGAAACGTCTTCTTTCATTTTCATACAGAGATGAGGTTTGCATTTCCTTTTGGTTTTGCTTTGCTGAGGAATATCACACCAAGGGGAATGCAAACTTTGTCAAGATGTAGTAGCAAAAGATGTTCCTATAGAAGGAACAAAACATTTCTGTTACAGGGCCTAGCCTAAAGCGTGGAAACTGGCAGCGTCCACACAATTGATGAAACGGTAGGAAATGCATTTATCTAATTAAAAAGAAGGCTTTTCATAAAGTCAATAAGCTACATCTTAGGTAAGTTAAAGGCTTTGGCTTGAAAGAACTCCCTTAAATGTTCCAAGGCCAAATTTCACTGGTTTTCAGAGTCCTTTAATCTTATTTTGATGCCATGTGTGCATTGAGTATGTGCTGCCCCTTCCCTGTAACAGATAAATGCCTTTAGAATGCAAAATACGGCATTGCAAGTTCTGTTACTTGAGGTTTTTAAGATGAAAAAGATGCTTATTTGATCAAAGTGTTGGTTGTTTTTCAGATTCTATATTCCCATAAATTAAATATTTGTGGATTTATAATTTACACTCTTACCTATTTCCAAAAGTGATTTGAGGAAGCTTGGGATAAAAACCACAAATCAGATAGCTATTCTTGTAGATCTCCTTGACCTCTCTTGGATGCATTTGTAGTAAAATGCTTTGGAGAAGGTGAATTCTCCTAACAAAGGAAAAATTACTGTCCATGTTGGAATCGTCTTGGTGATATAATGTTTTGCAGCATAATTTCTTATGTGCTTTGTTTGCAGTATATTATTTTACATTACATAAGTAATGATCTCTTTATAGAAGTTTAATAACCACTAAGTATCATCTATATTGAAAAAATTGTTGATATTTTACAGCATTTTAACAATATACAGATTCACAGAGCAAAAAGAAAACAATGAATTTAATGTATTTTTCTTCAACTGAGGTACAAAGGAAACCAAACGGAGGTGTCTCCTCTACAGTCAAATCAGAGAGGGAATTGTCATTAGTACCTGTCACCCAAATATGGCCAATTAGTGAGACCTGTCAGCAGCTGGAGGATAACTTTAAAAAGTGTAACTATTAAATGAGGATCGATCAAAGCATATCAGGTGCTCTCAGCATTCTTTTTCTCAGGCAAGTGACCTGATTCAGAGAAAAAAAATCTTTCAAAACAATTCTGAAAGGTGAAATGCCTATACAGACTAATGCTATGTGGAGTTGGGCACCATGAAAAAGACAAGGATCTTAAGTCCTTGGACTGGCCACCCCGCCTCCCCTGCCCTTAGACTTTTTTTCCAAGCTGAATTTGAAGATATCATTGCTTGATTTTTCATAGCAACAATTTATATTTTAAAAATTGAGCAATTAGCTAACTTCTTACAGGAGTGAGTCTTTGTTCACATAAATAAAGGGCAAAATTTGCTCTGCTGTTCCCATAATATCCTATATGTCTTCAAAGATCTAAAGAACAGGGAGTGTGTGTCTGTCCCAGTTTCCCACCGCTTTTTATGTGCCTCTGGTTTTTATTATAACCCCTCCACGCCGTTTCATTATCTCTATTTTGCTACCACCCCAATTCCTGACTCTGTCCCCACTGTGTCTCAATATGGTCTTTTTACCTTTTCTTTTTCTTTCTTTCTTTTTTTAAAAAAAAATTTTGGGGATTTCTCTTGATCTCTGTGGTTTTATAGATTATAGGTTATCTCCTTTTTGCTCTTTTGTATGTTACTTTTTATTCAGTTGTTTCTTTTTATTAGTGCTAGATTATTTCTTCCTGAAGTGACATCCTAGCTCTACTCTCCCTCCAAAATTTCATATTTACATTTTGAACCACCTAAGAGATAGCTTTATATTGCTCTTATGTGCCTCAACTCTACCAGGTTTAAGCTCTAATTAACATCTTTCTCCTAAGTGAACAAGGGTGACTTTGTGTCAATTTTAATATTTCTCCTAGTCACTGATGACCCTCCCAGTATCTTTGCTTTCCACATAAAATTCACAAAGTCCCGCAGACTTCATCTCCACGATGCTTTATGATGTCTGCTTCTTCATCTTTCTATTCCCATGGTGGCTATTTTTTTCAGTCTTCTTATCTGTTTCTAGAGGCTGTCACAGTGGCTTCCTGACTTGTTTCCCATCTCCATTCTCTCCCAATTCATTTCACACTCGGTTTTGCAGAATAAACTTCCCAAAAGAGAACCAAGCTTAATCACTAGCTAGTAAACTTTTCCTTAGTGTCCTACCAAGTGACATATAAACCCCTTCCAAACAGTGAAGACCCTCTGCAGTCCAGCCTCAAAGTAGCTCTGCATTTTTTTACTTTGATCTCGTTGGTTGGTTGATCCAGTCATTAATTTATTAATTTATTCAGTGACTATTTGAGTGCCTACTACATGACAAGCACAGCACTAGGTGATAATTTTAAAAGCACCATGTGTATTGGCTCCATGATACATTTCAAATATTATTTTTCAATGTTGGAATCTATTAAAATATAATCTTAAATGGTTGGAATGGGGCCCAACAATCTCACTAGCTCCCCCTCCCTACCCTTAGTAGTCCTGAGGCATCGTCATAGAGTCCCAAGTCTCCTTGATACAATTTGAGACTTCTCTAGGCTGAAGGCAGTGTTTCCTTAACACAGCAGGTCTCTGAGCTCTGTGTCGTTGCTTATGTTGTTCCCTCTGCTAGGAAGGGCCCTCTCACTTCCCTACAATTATTTCCACTTGTCAAGAGAGTCAGTGCAATTGCACATGCTTCCTGATCTCCCTCTGCACTCCAGCTTTTGCTCCAGCAAACTCTGTTATATTTTGCTTGATCTCTTCCGTGTGGACTATGAGTCAGTGTCTTCCTGATATATATGTGCTTTGTGCATTCTCCCCTAAGGGCACTGCACCAACCTTGCCTAACATGGGACCTTCATTTCCTGAAATACCCAGCTCAGGGCCTGCCATGTCATAGGACATCAACAAATAATTTAACTAGTTGGATTGAATTTTACCCAGTTCTGTAGTCCCAATTTGTGTAATAACTGTCTTTTATTAACACCTCAACATGGTTTTTATAGTAGAACCAGTGCTTCTTAAACTTTAATGTGCATATAAATCATTAAGAAAATCTTATTAAAATGCAGATTTTGGTTGAACAAGTCTAGGATGAAGCCCAGGATTATGCCTTTCTCACAAGCTCCCAGGTAATTTTGAAATAGGTGATCTTTGAACCACGCTTTGAGAAGCAAGGTGCAGTAGATGATGCTTAACAGATTTGGGATTTTCTAGCAGCCCCTGCCTCTCTGCCTGGAGATTTTCCTACAGTTTGTTTGTGCTTCAATATTATTTTCTATTTTGAAAGTACTGTGGGCTTGGATATGCTTTCTGAAGCTGAATGGAAGGTTTGTTTATTCCCTTGTATTTTTACCTCATTTTACTGATACATGATTGCAGTTGCTAGTTCTCCTTACTACATTTTTCTCTGGCCAGTTGCGTTGCTTTGTTAAATATTCCTTCTCATTTCCCTGTTATTTGCAGATTGCGGATTGTGGCTGTTCTCCTTTCCCACTCTGCTTTGACTTTTTTTTTTTTTTTTTTTTTTTTTTTTTTGTCTCTGCTGTCTCTGTTTCTTAAAATTCTCTTCAGGTGCCTTGGCTGACTCTATGCCCCACCTGTTTTCCTATTGCTTCCAAAATTTTTTAGCAAAAGGAGCACTGAAATAGGGCGCAGGAGACTCAAGCTCTCCTTATTGCTAGGGTGAGATGTTGAGCACAGCTGTTTCTTTTCTGGGCTCCTGTATCACTTGTAGATGAAGGGCGTGGGTTACTTCCTGGGTCTACTTAAGCACTAAAATGCCATGTGGGATCTGCACGTGGGGCAGAAGGAGGAGCAGGTTGAGGGGAGGAAACAAAAATCTTCTGATGATGCCGGTGCTGATGTATGCCCCCGTCTGGAGTTCCTGTTTCAGGTTCCTGTTCTAGATAAACAACTTGAATTTTAGTTGTTATTCTAGCATTAATTGAAGAAATATTCTTATTTCTTAAGAAAATGAATATTCCTTGGTATCCTCTAATCCAGTTGTTCTCACTCCTGGATTCACACTGTAATCACTTCAGGAGCTTTAGAAAAACGGTGATGCTCTTAGCCATTTCTAGGGGATGGTTTAATATGTCAGTATTTTAAAAATCTCCCCCTTTCCAGCCTGGATGGAGAACTATAGTACCTGGTCTGTAAAGGCAGTGTAGTGCGGTATTTAGGAATGCAGTGTTTTTCCAAGTCAAACCATGGCTTAGCCACTCACCACCAGATTTGAGAGCTTGGGGCAGGGGTTACTTAACTTCCTTGGCTTTCAATTTCTTCATCTGTGAAATGGGCTGACTTGGTTATAGGATAATGACCCTGGAGCCAGCAGTAGAGTACTGTGCACACTGTGGTTGTTCAAGAAATGGTAGTAGCTGTTTATCACCATAATCATACTATTAAAACTTACACTCACTGCATTGGTTAAGGGTCATCTTGCCTTAGCCAAGTAAACACTTTTCTTGCCCCCCTGGTCAGTTTCAAGATATTCAGCACCATGTAAACAGTCTGAAAAGAAATTTATGAGCATATTTTTTGGAAGTCAGTGAAAAAATACTGAAGAAAGTATATATACTAATACAAAACAATTGCCCTTTTGCTTTTGATCTATTTGGTGCCACATCAACTCTATGATCTCATAAATAGCAGAGATGGATTAAAAGACATATAAACTGGTACAAAAGATGACCAGGCTTTCATACCTACTTTATGAAAAATGACTTAGTCTTTTAATAAACACAGTTCTATCATCAACAAGTAAAAAAGATTGAAATTCATGGACCTAAGAGAGCATTTTACTTTGGAAATAAAAATGAATGTACAAAGCATTTACATTTCTGAGTTTATAATGGGAAATGGAATTTAAAAATAAGAAAAGCACACAGAGAGAGATATCCTGTGCTATGCAGGCAAAAGCTAATCAACTTTTTCTTTTCTTTTTGGCTGAGATTCTGAAATAGCCATTATGTTATTATGTTATCATTATATCAGCAAAACGAAGATTAGATAAATGGACATAAACAATATTAACTGGGGACCATATTCCACTTTTTTTTCTGTACACATCTGAAAATAAATAAAAGAGGTGCTCTGTGATTCCAGTGGGCCTGGCAGAGCTACTCAATCATGATTATCGAGATTGTTATGCTGATATCCTTTGCATGTGAAAGAACTGTAGATGAGTACGGTTTTTCATTGTTTTCTCTTGGAATAAAAAGTTTCATTTCTGTATTTACTTTAGGATCAAGGAGAATATTTGCAGTTAAATCTTCACTAACAGTCTAATGTTTATTTTCCATACTGTGATGTGATGTGTACTTTTTAATAACACAATTAAGAAGACATAATGAAATTTTAAAAAGTAGTTTGAGCTACACTAAGAAAAGGCCCATTGTGAGAGATAATGAGCTAATTCTTCTAAATCTTTGCTTCAGTATACCAGTGTTAAAATTGTGTAAAATTCTACAGAGAGCTGTGATTTTTGATGTGCATTAGTTAAAGAGGTCCATCTGATGGATAGTGTAGTGAATAAGGTTTTCATCGTCTGGAGGCCTGGACTCTTGGTTGGTTTATACTGATTTCAAGCCAGGGCTCAGCTTCAAATTCCTCTTAGGCTTAACAGATTCCTATTCCTGTGAAATAGGTTGGTGCAAAAGTAATTACAGTTTTTGCCTTTTTTTTATGGCAGCCTAATAATAGGTAAGGATATGGAAATGACTACCATTCATTCAAAGACAATCATTAAATCAGTGTCATTGTATGTTTAGAGTTAAAAGAGATCTTTGTACAAAATCCTCACTGATAAATTAGAAAAATGAGACCCAGAGAATTTAGAATATTTAAAATTTGAGCCTAGGGAAATTAAACATTACAAGTAAGAGTAGAAAACTTCTGGCATTAACACTAGCATTTAAACTTCACAGAGAAATGGTGTAGACCCTGTGATTTCCTTAGATTTGATACTTTGGATGTGAAAAAACTTTTTCTCACAGGCTGAGGGAGAAGTTTTACCTTACATGGTATGAAAAATGTAATGCTTAGAATAAGAGCACAAAAATGCCGTTGTTTGTATACAGATACACATACTGGTATATAAATACAGCCATTTCAATTTTATATATATGAAATTTTCTTTAAATAAATTAGCCATTGCGCATGTTCTTAGACATCTGGAAATGCTGATGATTAAACACATCTTAGTCCCTGCACGTGATGCACTATTGAAGATGGGAAGTAGCAGAGCCTAAATGTCGAGTTTGGTTCTGAAGTCATATTTTGTGGATGCAAATTTCAGTTCTATTTATTAGTTGTGTGACTTTGACTAAGTTACTTAACCTCTCTGTGCTTTAGTTTACCAAGTCTGAGAGATATAATGAAAGAATCTTCCATGGGGTTGTTATCAGATAAAATTAGATAATGCACATAGCATACTTCAGAAAGTTCTTGGCACCTACCATACTCATATAGGTAGCCATAATTGTACATTATACAATTTAATTATTAATATTAAATACCTACAGGTACACTGATTTCTTTGCCAAGATAACTTGTGCAACTCTGACTTTTAAACCTTCAGTTTGAAACTTACTAGGTATTTTTCAATTATATATTTTCTGTTTTCTCATCTGCCTTTCCTTGTTTACTTTAAAAGAACAATGAAATAAAAGAGCATAGAAATGTGGAATTCTAAGCACTACAAGGACTTCTGAAAATTTGTAACCATGTGAAGCACAGGTACACTTGGGTTCTTGGACTTTTGGAAGACCAAGTAACTTAACACATAGCTTCTTGTGAATGAATATGCTTTCTGAACTTGATACACATGTATAAACCTGGAATGCTTGGAAATGACCCAAGTGAGGGAGTGATCCAGGTAGAGAAGCCAGTTTATGTAAACAGGGTCTATATAACTAGGGCAGACTCATTTAAGGACAGTCTTTTTTTCAGGCACTAGAATTGTATTAATAGTTGCATAGTCACCTCTCCTGGGTTCATAGGCATTGGTTTTCACGTCCAAATTTCATTTTCTAAATTGGAATATAGAAAGAAAAATAATTTGTAAGAGAAAGATATAATTGGCAAACTATGGGGAGGATTACCAAAGAGCTTAAGTCCATATATACCTCATTACTGCATGTGTGGTTCTTAAGGGTCAATCTAACTTTCACAGGAGTAAAATATTTAAGACTCAAAATGAAGAAGGCAAGATATAGTCTCGTTCCTCTTTTACACAGTCGTCTTTTCTCCCATGCTTGTGGTCATCAAGCTGGTTCTAAAGCCATCTCTAGTGTAGTCATTATTGGACTTTAGCATGTGAAAGAAGACCTGGGAACTGGCTAAAGATACAGATTCATGGAATTAACCCTTGAAAGCTCTGACTCACTAGGTCTGAGGCAGGACCCAGTAATCTAAGTAAGTATCCCGGGTGATCGACAGACCGCACTTGGAGAACACTCCTACCTTAAGTTGCTCTGAGAAATCACCCACATGGATCCCATCATGTGTGAATTCTGGAGAACCAGTCTGTGCTCTCTCATTGGGTATTCACTGGCCTTTACTTACAGGTTTTAGTCCACGATGAGTTTCCATGCCAACGTGAACCACTGGACGCCTGCCGCAGTATCTATGTGAACTCACTCATGGTATATGGATTCCAGGGCCCAAACCTAAACCTACAAAATCTAAAAGAGGTGGTAGGAGGTGAGGTCCTGGAGCCAGCGATTTTTGGCTCCCAAGATTATAATTATGACTACATAGAGTTTCACCTTTGCCTCCATGACTCACCATATTTTTGTAACCACATTGATGGTAGTGACCAGGTGGATAGTATTGAGACCACTATGGCTATTGAATGTCAGCAGTGTCTCTCCCCTTGCAAGTCTGCAGGCTGCTTTTTCCTTCTCTGCATCCTAGGAAAAGCAATTTATTCTGTCCTTGTGGTTTTATGGTAAGAAATAGGCTTCTTTCTCTATGGTCCCTTCCTGCCTTCCCTTCTCTGTAGCTGCCAAGTGGAGACTGAGATGACTGTGCCAAATGTACAGATGTGGTGGTGCACATTCAAACTGCTGTTGCCCTGGCAGAGACCTCCTCTTTCAGCCCTTGCAAATCCTTGAAGTCTTTCTTGCCTCACTGTGCATAGCTTACATAAGCAAGGTTTAAATTTGTCGAGAATTTCACAGGTTTTCAGATCTGTTGTCTTTCTTTAATATTGTATTGAAAATGAACAGTATAATGTACTCATAGCTGGCATGGGTCAAAGGTAGTCTGATCTTTAGGAAAATTTGATTCTTGAAATCACATTTCTGAATTATTAAGAAGTTATTAAGAATTATAGCAAGAAAAACTGTTTACTGTGTATGGGTAACAGTTATTCTGAGTCTTCAGTGTGTACTTCTGTAGATCCATTTACAGTTGCAAGCTATAGAATTTTTTCTTGTTGCTATGTGTAATGAACAAAAATGACATTAAAAATTTTGAAGCATCTTGTCATGAATAGCTCTAACTCTGATCATTGATTATTTTAAAATCCAGCAATAGTGTTCCATCATGTGAAATAATGCTTTGTTATCTATAAAACCTCAGAGAGTGATTGAGAGGAGGGTGGCATAAAGTGACAGCTTAGCATTTTCTTGTTGTAGGGTCATGTTATGATTGAACCCTACATTCAGCCTGATTCAGCCCTCATAGATGTCAGCTTTCTTTTCTTTTTATTTTTTAAGAGACAGGGTCTTGCTCTGTCACCCAGACTGGAATGCAGTGGTGCAATCATATTTCGCTGTAGCCTCCAACTCCTGGACTCAAGTGACCCTTCCACCTCAGCCTACGAAGTAGCTAGGACTACAGGTGTGCACCACTATGGCCAGCTAATTTAAAAAATACCATACTGGTGATGTCTTGCTGCGTTGCACAGGCTGGTCTTGAACTCCTGGCCTCAAGCAGTCCTCCTGCCTTGTCCTCCCAAAGCATTGGGGTTACAGGCATGAGCCACTGTGTCTGGCCTCAACTTCTTTCTTTAGCTGTAGGGAATGGCTCAATGGTAACTGAAGAGATTGGTGAAGGGGGTGATTGGCATAAAGGCTGACCTACTCAGAAAATGATAAAACCAACCAAATTAAATGTGAGAGGGAACTTTGCATATACGAGATGTCAGACTTTCCAGATCTTCTTAAGAGGCAAATTACTGGTCACATGGCAAGTTTATCTTCTAACGTTAAGGAAAAAATACAAAAGGCAACATCTGAACTGTTGCATAAGGCTAACTATGGTGGTAATTTGAGGAGCCCTCCATGGGATGGATTTTTAAGAGTCTGCAGGGCCTGTGTTTAATTGGAAAGGTCATACCACACTAAGGATCTCTCGGTCTAGCCCACTTTTTCTTCTCTCTCAAGCCTTATTATAAGCACAAGAAAGTGTGCACTAGGATCGTGATTTCAACACTTGTTGAAGCCACTCTAAGCAGCCTTGCATGATGAAAGACATGCAGCAGAATCTTTGTGAATCTCCCTCACCTCCCTGGCTGCTGTTTCTTAACCCCCTTTAGCAAGAGGACAGACAAAGCATGTGCCTCCTCATCTGGTTCCGAATAAGAAGGCTTTGAACAGACATGGTAGTTGCCTGCAAACACTTGAAGGGATGATACGTGGACAAGGAAGTAGATTCATTTTTCCGAAGTTCCAGCAGGCACAACCAGATTCAGTGGGTGGGATCATAGGGAGGCAAATTTCAACTCAATATGAGAAAGAACTTTCAAATGATTCACTGTCCAGTAATGGTATGGCTGCCTTGAAGTTTCATGCTCCCTCTAGCTGAAAATATGTGATGGATGAGAGGATCAGCCACCAGACATAACAGAAGGAATTCCTGCATTGAGTGGAAGCTCAGTTGATCTGATTGCTGCAATCTGTCCCCTTCTTGGCATTATTGATAAAATAATTTGAGGAGTGACTCTAGGGGAGAGGGATATGTAAAAAGAAAGGAAGTGAGAAAGGTGTTCCTGAACTCCTTAACAGATGATTGAACAATTACTTCACCTTTCCCCCCCCAGCTTTTTATTATTTTTCCAGCTTTTGAGCACACTGCACTTATTAAACACCTACTATATGCCACAGCATTATCTCATTTAACAGCAAAAGGCACAGATCCCAGTGTGTTCCCTCTTAGCCAGAGTTCTGCAACTGTTTGCTACCTTTCACACAAGGGTTGAGCTCTGTGGTCATCTTTGGTGACTTCTCACAGGTTGTGCTGCATACCCATCACAGCTAAGCTCAACTCCTTGATAGTCTTTTCATGTTTCTGTTTCACTTTTTCTGTGTTTCTCTTATGGTGCTTGCAATATTAGGTTGTAATGATATGTTTGTGTTGATTTTTCTCACTAGACTGTAAGCTAATTGAGGGCAGACCCCTTGACTTATTTATCAGGTTAATGACTATACAAGTGTCTAGCAGATAGTAAATGCTAATGTTTATTGACTCAATATTTGATTGCTCCTCTCATCACACCCCTCCCTCAAAAGAAATACCCGTGATGACTTTTATCCTTAACGTTTGAAACTAAAAGGAAAAATACCGGAATATTCTTTCGTTTCTGGACCCTACCTTCCCAATACTAATCACATCCTAATTGCTTACCCCACCCATTCTATTTCAGGGATGGAGGGAAAGAATTATGCCAAAAAATCTACAAAATTAGAGAAGAGAAAACCAGCTATTATGCAACTCCTTCATCTCCCCAAATAGATGTGTTGCCTTTGGCATCACTAGTGGAAGGTTGAGGAGGAATCCTCCTACTTTTAACTAGCTGTGTGACCTGGAACTAGTCCTGTGACCACCTCATTTATTCATTCATGATGATTTTAAGGCTCAGTCAGTCTTAAATTCTGTAATTCATAACCTCGTTTCCCTTCAAAGGTTTTCTGAAGTCCTTTTGTCCTTTTCGTTTGCATGGCATTCTCCTGAATAACCACGAAGCCAGAATGATGCTGATAAGGATAGCAGTGTTGGGCTTAGAAGTCTGTTTGGGAGATGGCATTGGGATAAGACTGTATTCTTTGTGATCTGACACCTCCAGATTGAGTCCCTGCTGTACGGCCTTAGGCAAATTATAAACATATTTAAACTGAAGATTCCTGTATTGTAAAATGGGCACAATATTATGTATCTCATAGGACTACAAAGTCTCAATGAGATAATGTATATTAAGTGTTTTTCCTGTGCCAGAAACATGATAAGCCCTTAGAAACGATAGCTGCTATTGTTTGGAAATAGTCCCCTCTCTTTTTTTATTCCTCTTTTCTACAACACCTGAAAGAGACCAACACCCAAGTCCTGAAGAAGTTTCCTTGGCATGGGTTTGCTCTTGATCATCATTTCTTCTTGTTGTAGACTTAGTAGAGGACAGTCAAGGTTCTTCCTGCTGAGGCATTCTGCTCCTACATGTACAGTGGCCAAAGGAGCAGCCCATTTCACAGTGGTTGAGACTATATTTATTTTAAAATTTGCATGGAAGACGCAAATGTTACTGAGGAGACTCTGGAAATGGATGTGGGGTCGTATATCTTAATATCACATAATGTATCTCACCCAGATCAAAATTCCTGTATTTGAAAAGGCTTTGACTGAGCAATGGTGACATAGCAGCTCCTGAGCCTGACAATAAATAGACACCTTATAAAAATTTATGAAGTTCAGGTTGTAAAGAACAAACTGCACATACCGAGTAGTAGCATTCTTATTAAAATAATTTCATCTTTAAGTGCGTTGTCTCTGCTTTGCCTATAATAGAAGCTTGCGCTAGGCTAGACACCTCAACAGCCTATAAACTTTTATATGGGCTTTTGGAAAGGGATGATCGGTTTACAAGATATGATTTTCTTATCTCACCAAATTTGATTATTAGAGATACTGTCCCTGGATGTAAAATTTCAGTCCTGAGTAAACCTGTACCTCTGAGACACTGTTCAGCCTGCTAGCAGAGTAGAAATGGAGCATAATAAATTTGCCCTGAGCCCATTTCTCTCCACATAGCTCCATAATTCATTCTTTGCTTGGTATCCATGACTGCTTTTTTACAGCGAATCAGTCTACATCCAGGCTGGCTCCTTTCATGTGCAGCACCTCCTCCTTGCTCCAGACCTTGCCTCTTGGTATGCTAGACTCCTCTCATGCTTCTTTCTAGAGCTATGTTCCACCATGGACCCTCTGTCCAAGCTGTGCATGATCATATGCCAAGCAGTTACTCTAGTTATAGGCTTCTTTGTTGAAGTAGACTCTTAAAAAGATACTCTGTTTAAAGTGGATTAAAACAAATAACAGCATATGTGGACCACATACGTAGGTGCAATGAATATTTCACTTATTCTTTTCTGAGTCTCCTCTGAGGGGTCAGAGAAGGGGTAATCTGCTACTAATACCACATGCTTCTTTACTCTAGTCCCTTCCACAGCATCCATCCATGCGGCCCTGTGACTCCCATGGCTTCTCTCCCTCTCCTCTGGTTCAATGTTGCTTTGGTCCAATGGCATTGCCACTATCTGCTACTACAAAACCAAAAGTGGCCGCAAGGAACTTAGGAAAAGAGAAGTGTTTAGGAAAACTTTCTCCAAGGTGGAGTGGGGACAGCCATACAAAACTGGGAATTAAATACATAGTTTCTGGTCCTGTTTCTACTCTTAATTATTGTGGTGAGATTGGGCAGGGAATTTATCTTTAGTGGACCTCACTTTTGACATGTGTGAAACAAGTAGGAATAGGTACATTTTAAGAGAAAATTGTATTAATTATGAACTATATAGACATGGAAAATTGACCTCTCTCTTTTCTTTTAATTCAATAATTAGATGTCTTGAGAATAAGCTGGTAGAATCTGGGGCTTTGGAAGAAGAGTTACCAAAATAATTGTGCTACCCTGTAGGGTGTAGTGTGGGGACCACTCAGAAATAACTTTGTGTAGAAAGTTATCAGCTATAGCCTGGTCATAGGGCAGGCACATAGCACAGCAGTTTTATGAAGAATTTAAGAATGGAATGTGTAGCAGACAAGAAGCAGTGGCACCCAGTTTGTCAGTTTTAGGGGAAGAGTATATTTGTGTTCTTCAGTGATTTTAAACACTGTTAACTAAGCAGCTTGTTAAACTTTTTAAGAATGGTTTCACCTGCATTTATTTATTCACATTCTCTTTAACTCTTTGAATTTGGTAAGAGCCTTTATTTCTTGCCTAATTTTATTGAGGAGAAAACTGAAGCACTGACACATGCTATAATGTGCTCAAATGGCACAGCTGTATGGTGGCAGAGCAGGAGTCATGTCTCACTGAGGAGCATGGTCTCCTAGCTGCTCTAGGTGAGTCCACGGACCAGCAGCACCAGGATCACTTGGAACCATGTTAGAAATGCAGAATCTTAGCCCCTGCCTGAAAGCTACAGAATCAGGATCTCTACTTTAAACCTTCAGGGGTTTTGTTTGCACATTAAATTCTGAGAAATACAGTAATCTAGCGGATACTGTTGTCTCCACTAAAGATTCTTCTCTGTTTCTTGCTTTGGGCACAGGTTTGGCCCTCTGGGTTCACTGAGAGGCCAGCCTGTAGAGGGGAAGCATGCCTGAGGTACCCCCAGGACAGCTTTCTGGACTTGGTATGTGAAATAAAACAAAAAGAGTTGTCTTTATTTTCCACGCAGGTAAATGGGCTATTTAGAACCACACAAATAGATAAGCAGGATACGGAATGCTTGTCTCATTCAGAGGCCTTGTGAGTTAGCTCCTGGGAAACCCCGTTTCTAACATCACCACCCTGTGTCGGCAGATTTCCGTTTGAAAATATGCAAATGTAACAGAACAAGCCAGCAACATATCTGATTAAACATCTGAGTGATTAGAACAATTTAAATTAAATCTTGTACCTGTGTTTCTAAAATGACTTCAGATGCTGAGACTGTTGAAACACATTCTATTGGTTCGTGGTTCCAAATTCTGAAAATAGCCTTTACAGATGTTTTATAAGACTATGGGTCTGAAATGTAAACGTAAAAATAACTGAATAGCATCAAATTTGGGACCTAAAAATGCTGTAATTACTATTTTGATAGTCAGCAAAAGTCATCAGCTCCTCCAAGGCGATGACTTTCCATAGCCAACCAAAAGTATGTATTCAGTCATTACCATGTGCAAGTATGCCAGTGAAGAGAATGTAGTCTAAGAGAGAATCTCTGAAATGTCCCCTTTATCTTTCAAAAGAACAGGTTGGCTTTGAAAAAGTCCTGCTAGCCACATGACATGACAACTTTTAATAGTGTCCTGATAATTAAATGGGATGGACAATAGTGATCCATTTTGTTCTGAGATATCCAGACCACCTTAAACATACTTTAAATTCTAGGGCATCTAATATATCAAGTTGTAAATATGGGATAATGGATGATTTTGTTCTTGCATTCCTTAGGAGGTCTCTAGGATCTCCCAAATAGTGAAACTCTTGCCAGTTTCCTATCGTGACCATCTGAAAGGGTCATGTGTACACATGTTGCTTTGCATATACAAGCTCAGAAAATGGAACAAGGGCTGCAAATCTTTACAAATGAGTTTTGAAAAATATGATGTATGTGATCCATATATTTCTTTTGTATGTGAGGTAGGTGTGACATGCCCTTTGGATGATGACTTTATCCTTGATCCTTGTCCCTGTCAATTTTGGTGGCACTTGCTCTCAGATTTACAAGCAGAATGACATTTTTGTACTGGCAGAGTACCCTGGGTTGAACTGCCTACACTAACCACAGCCCACCTACTGTTGAGATTTTTCATCTTTTTAGACTGGCATTATATTATGCCACATTGTATATCACTGGTTCTTTAATTTTTTTCTTACCTGTCTTATATCCCCTCACCCTTCTTCAATTTATTGTATTGCACCCAATCAGCTCATATGACTCACTGAAGAATTGAACTGGGAAAAAGGCTGAATATTTAAGTAAACCTGTAGGAATAATTTGCTGTCAGCATATATATTTATATGGAGAAAACATTCTATGATGGACATCAGTTTATTATTCTGATCATCTTAAGGCATTTCTACGTGTGGGGCTATTAGAGTAGTTTCTGGATTGAGATAATCAATTGTATTGGAGCATCAGTCTTGTATGGTGTTTGGGTAGTGATCATTATGCTCCTGACATATGGAAAAAAAGAATATCCCAGGTCTATGGATACTGTACATGTCACCAAGACAAGGTTACAAAGAAAGACAATGGGATAAATAAGTCCTGGACATGGTTCTTTAAGTTTAATAGTTTATAGATGTTATCACTCACGAGAGAGTTATGATTTTACCCAACACTCTTTGTATTTGGAGGGCCCTTTCTTATTGGATTTTCAAGTTCTGAGAGTGATAGAGCTTGATATAAGTAGTGTTGCCTTCTTTTTTAGGGCTACAATTAAACATCCTGTACATTTTTACTTGCCTGGAGAGTCATATTGATTATTTACTCTCTCTCCTAACCTTTTTGCAGTATCAGTGAATCAAATGGTTTAATTTTTTTTGTTCAGATAATTCTTTTGGCTGAACAATTATGATGTTTTCACCTTGGTTTCCTTTTCTTCCTTGCTTCTTTCTTTAATTTTAAATCTTGCTGAAGTAGAAATAACACCAGTGGTAGCAACCAGAGACTATGGGGTGCTTGACTGTGTGTAGTAGTGTTTTAAGCCCAGAACATGTATTATATCATTTAATAGCAAGGCAGACATTATCATAGTCCCCATTTTGAAACTGATGCTTAGAAAGTTGAGAAATCTTTTTAAGTCATAAGACTATAGTGACTGACAGGATATGACTGTGAACCAAGGCCTCATTGACTCTAGAACCCACCTTTATTGTGAGAACCATACTGCAAGAGCAGAAAGGAAATTTAAAAATCATTTAGTTCAAACTATTTTTTTTTTTACAGATGAAGAAATAGGTCAAGAGAAGTTAAATTCTTTACCCAAAGTTCATACAACAAACAAATGGAGGAGGCGGTTTCAATCGATGTCCGTTTTTAAGGAGGTTACGCGGCATTTTCTGTTCTATCTAATAGACCAACTTGGATCATGTATCATCTCTGGACCAATCTGCTATGAAAAGGAGTATGGGCTCATTGTACAGAATTGTTCAAAATGGCTTGCTCCCTTCTTTCTGGGGGTTAAGAGGAAGGAATTCTTGTAGCTGGGCAGACTCTGCAAAAGCTGTTCACTGAATGGGGTTACTGTCTCCCAGGGCTGGAAGCCCAGTTCTAGGCAGACTCCTGCAAAGGGAATTTTCCATGTTATTAGAATTCCTTTTTCTCCTCAAAGTAGATAAAATTCAGGGTGAAACCAACCTGACTTTATTGTTCTTTACTCAGTCCAGTCTCCAGGCCCTGCCTCTATGTTGAAGGTAGATTGAGTCTGACAGATGGAAAAACAGCAGCAGTCCTGAGACTGGCTGCCAAATGGGACAGAAAAGGAGGTGATCTGATGGGTTGTAGCATTGAACTGGAAGGGCACATATACCAATGCACAAATGAAGACAATGAATGGTGACCCTTCTGAGGAAATAGCATTTTCCATCACTGATTTAAGAGCATTGAAGGTTTGGAAAAGAGAGAGGCAGTTACTGTGTGAGGTACTGCTTTTGGTATATACCTATGTCATAAGTATATGGATAATATATAACTCAGTTAATATTTATCTTGCATAGTAATGCTTCTATATAGATGTGTGTCTTGATTGGACTTAAAAAATATTCTATTTTTCTGTTAACAAAATGAATCTAAACTTATTCAAGGAAGGTACGAAGAAAGAAGTTCCGATTCACTGAGATATATATGCAGGTGGAAGGGTGATTGGCTGTGATTTTTACTCTAGATATACACTTCTTTTCCCTTTCCACATAGGTAGCTAGTTCCCCTGTGCTCCCTTTGCCTCAGGGGAGAGTTGTGTTGCAGAAAGGAAAGAGAAATTGTCCATACTAGAAGAGAAATGGCTTTGGTGTGTTAGAGGCCCGTTGAGGGGATTCTATCCTGGGAGGTAGGAGGAGCAGAGACCTTTGGGAAGGTAAACAGGAAGGTATGAAAGAATTGAAGAGAGAGATTGATTTTCTAAGGTTAATGGATACAATGGTCTGCATCTTTGGAGCACCCTCAATGCTGTGGCAGAGCTTTGGGGTGGAGGCGGTGACACCTAGGGAAGCTGTATATCCCTAGCTTTGGCAAAGAATCCTACAGCACCTGAGGCAAGCTCCCTCCACACCAAAGTCTGGAGAGGCCTTTAGTCCATCAGTTTCCTTTTAAGAATGCAAATCCAAGCATGTTTCCCAGTAAAAGATCACTCCGGTGGCTTCTTATCTGCAGGAAATTGACAAGAATATTTTAAGCAGATGAAATAGCATGTGCAAAACTATGACGCTAACGGCACATGGACTCTACCAGTGACTCTTCATCTGGATCACAGGGGCTGTGCTGAACAGCTGGAGGGAGGGGTAAGGGCTGCTCATGGTGGCCTCGACTGCCATCTGGTGGGGTCTCTGTGGGCCAGTGACGTTTTGTAGGAACATATGAATTTTTCAAATAAAATCTTACAAGGAAACTCAATCTATGAAAGAATTAATCATGGAGAAGCACACCAGAGTTTCATGCCATGCCCTCCCCATACAACCCTGAGTTCTTGAGGCATCTCTGTGGGACCATAGCTGTGGATAATGGAAAACTCATATGTGATCGGATTTAAGATTTTATAAGATGAGCACAATGGTGGTATGAAGATACGTTAAGGGACAAAGACAGGGAATTTTAGACTGCATGCAAAGAGACCAGTGAATGAGGAGAAATTTCTGAACACAAACTGGTTTTGTAAAAATAACTTTATTTTTAGTTTCAGTTTCATAGAATAGTGTGAACCTATTTGATCTGATGGCAGAAGTTTAGTTATATTAATAATTCAGGGTCACATTCTCCTTCTCTGACTTGGAACTAATCCCGGGGGTGTTTGTATACATAGTAAAAACCACCGCTTACTCAAAATTTAATTAAATAAAGAGCAAGTACTTCACAAAATTTAACTCATTTAATTATCATTGTAACCCTGTGTGGTATGCACTGTCATTATCTCCATCTCACGGATATGAGGAAACTGAGGTCCAGAAAGTTGAGTGATTCCTGGGATTTAAAGGTAGGCAGTCTGGCTTCCAGTATGCTCTGGTATCTGTGTTCTTAAGTAATTTAGCTGCAGTGTGGAAGTATTTGTGGGGAGTGTGTCATTTTGTTCTTGAGAGTGATCAGTCCTCTCAGGCGTCCATTGCCATTGGGGTGTTTTGCTTTTAATCTCATCTGGTTCTAGGACATCATCCAAGTATGTTGCCCTGGATCTTCCCAAATGATTCTTTCTACTACTCATGACCTGCGCTAGGATAGGAAGAAATTCTCTCTAGGATTTTACCTAAACCAGTGGCTCTCAATGGAGATTTTGCCCCCAGGAGACATTTGGTAATGTCTAGAAACATGTTTAGTAGTTACAACTGGGGATGGGGAGTATGTTACAAGCATTTGGAGGGCAGAGGCCAGGGAAGCTGTTAAACATTCTACAACCCACATGAGGATCCCACAGCAAAAAATTATCCAGACCAAAATATAAATAGTGCTGAGATTGAGAATTCCTAACACAGACACAAATTACATTTCAGCAATTTTATTTGTAAGGTCTTGCTTTCTTTCCAGAGCTCTGTCTTGCTGGGTAGGCACAGGTTCCTTTTGTTCTTAGATCCCACCAAACCATCCTGGGGTTTCTGATTCCTTTTCCTCCATCAGGGCTCAGTGCAGGGCTGGTGAGTGGGTTGGGACCTGGGCCCTCTTAATCTCTTGTATCAAAACTCTCCACTTAATGTCAACCATTTTCCCCCTTTCTTCCTTTTATCTAGTCTGAATATAGAAAGCTTTGTTCTTACTGATCTTAGTCTTTCAAATCTATGGCCCATGAATTATTGTTCCCTTAACTTTTGAAATCCAAACTGTAAGAATTGATTACCTTTTTCTCTGCCTTGTACGATGTGATCCCTTTCCTGGGGGCAATACATGCAGAAAGTCAGCAGACTGAAAGAAGTTTTGCAGAAATGCAGAGAAAAACCTTTATTTGTCCATGTCAGCATTTTGCAATCTGTATTCTGAGGACCACTGGAGATGTTAATAGGCTTTCTATGAAAAGAGGGAACTTCTCTCTAGGAATTCCCAAGTCATGTAAGCATTCTTTAAAGCTCAGAAAAGCAACCTATTTAAATTTGTTTATCCCAGGGCTTCACAAAGTGTTTGACCAGAAAACTTTTCTTTTTTTCATGGAATCCCTAAGAACATTTTGTGCATAGTTGAGAAATGTTAGTCTATGTGATAAATGTGGCCTTTATCAATGCATTGACAGAGAGAAGAGTACAGGTTCTCGAGATATTAAAAGTTAGACTCACTAGTACTTGATGAATGATTGGTTATGGGAGGTAAGGAAGCAAGAGAAATCAATGGAAAAATAAATACAGAAACTTCAAAATTGAAGGAACAAATTTTGTATCATTCCTTATATGTCACAAAATATTAGGCACCAGGGATTTTTAAAAGCGTAAACCACCAAATGCTGGTACTGAATTTATCTCTCTCCTGGATTATGGTAATGGCTTTCTAAATGGTCTCCTAGCTTTCATTCACTTCCTCTTCTAATTTCAACTCCACAAGGTCAACAAAAAAATCTTTCCAAACAAAGACATAATCATGACGTTGCTCTTATCATTGAACTTTGATGGTTCAATTTTGCACAGACAATCCAAGCTCCTTTGCCTAGTACTCAGAGGTCCCTGTCAATGTCTTCTTGAATATGGATATATAGAACTTAGTGTGGCAAGAAATGAGTGGCTCTTACTCAGCAAGGCCTCACTGTGTACTGCCAGTGCTTATGTGCCTTTAAGGGACTTTGGGGGACAAGGCAGGCTGTGCCGGGGGATCACACATCTGTTCCTGTCCTGTGTGAATGCCTCGATTCCATATGCGTTATAAATATATCTGTAATGTGACCTAATCATAGAATGAAGATGTGTGTGGTCCATCTCTGCCTATGCAGGTATCTTCCATTTGCCCTTCCAGATCGACCCTCACCCTTGTCTACCCTGTGCTCTGGGAAGCTGACCTCTTTGTATTCCTCTGCCCACTGTCTTAACACTTAAAATGGGTTTGGCTAATGAGAAATGTTGGCAGGAGATGGGAGGGAGGGAAGAGATTGAGATCAGGGTGTTTATTCCCCAGATCCCTCCCTGGAAGGGCACCACATCATGGCTGTGTCTTGTGATGGCCTCTGTTTCTCTCAAGGTGGCCTCTCCCACCATATTTTCTCTTCTCCAGGTTTAAGTAACTACAATCTCCTCTTCTCCCCTTGGGCGTAGGGGTGGTAAAACACCCCTTCTTTAGTCCTTGGTTCCTGCAGTATCCTTGTGGCTCCTCTGCACTCTGACTGTGTGCTTGTAAATAGTTCTTTAAATAAACCCTCTTCAGACTGCTCCAACTTGAATGTTGTATTTCCTTCCCACTGGGACCCTAACTTACATAGGTGGCCATCTGAAACACTGAGATTTTTGAGTGTCTGTGAATGGTAAAGATTTAAATGATGAAGAACTAGAATAAACAGATACATTATGAAATGTCCATTTTAATGTTTTACCTCATATTTCAAATATCATAAAATTATGGCATGGAATATTAAGTTTAAAAATAACTTTGAATAAGGATAGTATGCCTTTTCTGGCCCAGAAAGGTCATTTCTTTTGTGATCCATTGACTAATAAAAATTAATGGAAGAGAGCTCCAAGTTGGTGTGAGTGGTGGGGAAGACTCCAACTGCTCACAGTTCTCTCTGGTAAGGTCCTCGAGATTAGGTATGTTGGGAGGTTAATTGGAGTGCAAAGACCCAGGAATCATGTAATGGCTCACTGGCTACAGCTTTTGTAGCTGGTTTTTAATGAATGCCAAATATGCTTTCAAGGATAGGTGAGAGAGGCTGTCAGCTGACTACAGCTAAGCAGTTCTCTTCTGGATCCAGGTGTGAATCTTCTTTAGAAGAATTCTCCAGAAAGAATTCAGATTGAAGGCTGATTCTAGATATTTTTCCTCCTTCAGACTGTTTATAGGATTCTTTGTTTTTCTGAGTTAAGACAGAATATATAGTGCCGGGGCTAAAAGGACCACACTTTTGCAAGGAGCAGCAAAATGCCCCCCTCTTTTTTTTGGTTTACAGTAATAACTGATATTTAGCTCTAGTTTAATTATTATTGGTTCATATTTTAAGCAAAACTTGTATTTTGAAGGTAGTTTTATATAATTTCACCTTTCATGATTCTAGTCATGAAAAAATTACAAATTGCTGATTATTTTTCAGAGAAGAGTGAATAGTGCTTGAATATGACAGACTGGAGATATCATGAAGCTTCCAGTATTCTTGTTAGCTATTTTTTGCTTATAGATCTAGCCATATAGATATTTATATATCTATCTATATATAGCTTTACATCCCAGAGAAGCATGTGCTTTCCTTTCCCGAGGAATCTTGTTTTGGAAATGGCAACATAGCAAGCATTTCCTTTGGAGTTGCAGAGGGGAAGGAGCTGTATGTGTTGTAACAATGATACACTGGGATGATGTGGAGCAAAGAATAGTAACCAAAAGGATAGTAACCACACCTTCCATGTGATTAGAAGTTAGGCGCTCCATGTGTATGAAGATTGTGGTGTGAGGGGTAAAAAGATAAATCTATTGTATAAGCAGCATTTGCTGTGCAGGCTTTCTTGTTTTGTACAAACTGAAGTACTAGCGTTGTAATCAGTGGTTCATGCTTGGGACATGTGATTAGGGAAGATCCAAGTAATCTTTTGAATATGTTGTTCTCAGACTGTGGTTTCTTTTAGTCTCCCATAGTTATTTTATCATGGAGAGAAATGTTTATCATTTTATTTGAAAAAAAGGATTTAAAAACAAGCACAGCATTGGAACCTTGATCTGTATAACACAAGAATTCTTATTTTATTCACCTCTGTATTCTAGAATGAAAGACTTTTTTTCTACACTGGGCCTTGAATAAGAAATATCAGAGATTTATGTTTTTAAAGAATTAATAAATAAATTGTAGGTATATTGTGCACTTAACATTTTAGTTTCTTTTAGCTGTGATTCTGAAGTAGTATTAAAGTTAATAAAAGATAAAATTTCAATTATAATGCAACAACTCCGAAAATGCAGCTTATTTTTTTGGTTATTAAATTATAGTGATGATAGAACGTTATTACCTTTCTTCTTTTAAATAACCTTAGTGTTTATATCTAACTCTACTGTTCTCTATGTGTTAGATTACAAGCCTTATTTTATAACTATAAAGAGCTTTAAAAGGAAAATAGGCTTGATATTTATTGTTGTGTCTAAGTAAGATAATGAGTGTTTTCTTTTAAAACCATGCAAGCACTTTGTTGTGAGGAGTGCAAATATAAAATGTGTAAACTTGAATACCCTCAAAATACCTTTTAGATGAAGCAGTATATTTGGAGGAGGGAAAACCACGGTGAGTCAGCTGTCTCTTCAGGCTTTGCTTTCAAAACAGTTGCTGACTTGTTTAGTGACCTTGGCCATGTTGGTCTTATTCCATTTTAGTTTTCCTTTTGACAAGTGAATTTCTTTCTACTAACCTGCTTTTCCTGAATGTGCTTTAGAAAAGAGATGCTATATAAATACTAACTAACAATAATACTTTCTATGTCAGGAGTGAATTTCAATCTGAAATGAGAACACAGTTTGTTGATATTTCTTTTGACCTTGTAATCCTTACCAAAAATATAAAAGAAATAAAATCCAAGCACATTGTAATGAAGTATGCTAGGGTAAATGATTGATAGTTCATTATCATAGAAATATTATATCCCATATAGTTTACTTTAAATATTGGCAGCTTGAAATTTGGCTTAGCAAATTGGCAGCTTGAAAATCCCTGCTTTATTAGTTAGCAAATGATTCTGAGTTTTATCACATTTTATTGTCAATCTCAGTTTTTAGGTGCCTAGGAATTAAAAATTATATGCTCAGCTGACCCTTTAATTAGCTCTCATTCTGTCTTACGTGATTTATAGCCTGGTGGCTTACATGTAAAAATGATGTATGATTTAATGAACTGGAAAGGCAGAATAGTTTCCCACCTCTGGTCGTTTAATGCTTTTCTCTGGCTGGTGACTGGGGTGCTGGGGGCAAGTGAAGCAGCAATTGGATTCCCTCATTCATTTATTGTTACAAGGACAGGAAGGCCCAGTTTGCTGTGATTGTTTGCAAGTATACTTTTGTTTCATTAGAAAACGCAAGAACCTTGATTCAGATATCTTGAAATAGTTTTTTAAAAGAAATATGAGAGAGGCTTCTGACTCAAATTCTCTTATTTTACATTTTTATTTTATTGCTCTAAATGCAAATATTCCAGGAGAAGCAATACAGAGTTTAACCTGCAGGGTTTGGCAGTGTTTTAACACTGTGGGTCTATGAAGTCCACAGGTGTTTATGAAATACAGTAAACTGAGGATTGGGCTTACAGCAGTGGATAAGAGAGGCAAGATCCCTTCATCAGAGGACAGACAACAAATGATAAGTAAATGCATAAACATGATAATTTCTCACTGTGTAATGTGGTGAGTATTATGGAAAACAACTTTATGAAATTATTTCAGAAACCTCACGTAAGTGGAATCATGCAATATTTGTCTTTTGGTGACTGACTCATTTAACCTAGCTTGATATCCTCAAGGTTCATCCATGTTGTTGCCTATTTCAGAATTTCCTTATATTTTTTAAGGCTAAATAGAATTCCGTTGTATGTATGTATCACATTTTATTTATCCATTCACTTATAGGCAATAGTATGTATTATACACTTAACGATTTGTGAAGAGGGTGTATCTCATGTGGAGTGTTCTTACTACAAAATAATAATCATAATAACAACTTTAAACAAGGTGCTCTGAGACGTGTGCCAGAAGTGAGGGGCTAGAGTAGAATTGGTGTCAGAGAAAGCCTGCCAAGGGAGTGACACCCCAGCCAGGACCCACATGATATGAAGGGTCTAGAGGCAGAACTTCCCAAGCACAGGGCACAGAGAACACCAGTTCCAGGGAAGAAGAAGCTTAACAATAATGACAAACAGAAGAAGGAAGTGGGGATGGGGACTAATGCATAAGGGTGAGAAGAGGTAGGAATTGAGAACTGACAGGGGCAGATAGTGCAGTGGTTGGTATGGCCATAGTGAGGAATGTTAGCAAGCGTCGTATTCCTTAGACGTTTGCCGTAGTTTTCCTGGCCCCCCCACCACCAACACATCAAAGGTGCTATGGTGCACGTATTTAGCTTATGTGTATTCCATTAGGTCTAGGCCCCACCTGAATAATATGGGCTAGAAAGTTCTAAGGCCAGAACATATAAAAAGTGTCCTATTACCTCAAGGGTTTCCACCTTCCCTCTGCCCAACATTTTATTTTGAAAAATTATGAATAGATGGAAAAGTTGCGTAAACCCTTCACTAGGTTCAACAATTGGAAACAGTTTGCCACTTTTGCTTTATCTCTTTTCTTTCTGTATACACATTTGGTTTTGTTTTTGCTAAAGCGTTTCAAAGCTAGTTGTAGACATCATGACATTTCACCCTTAAATACTTCAGTGTGTATCTGGTCATGTCCAGGAAATTTAACAATACAATACTTTTATCTACTATCCAGCCTATGCTTACATTTTCCAGACAGTCCCAATTTTGTCCTTTATAGCTCATTTCTCTATTGTCCTATTTCTTTAGTCTCCTCTAATTCAGAATAGTCCCCCAGCCTTCTTTGTTCCTTATGATATTGACATTTTTGAAGAGACAAGCCAACTGCTCTGCAGAGTATCTCTCAATTTTGATGTGTCTGAAGTTTCCTCCTGAGTAGATTTTGGCTAAATGTATTAGGCATCCTTCATGGGCGTTGTTGTGTCCTTCATAGTATATAATACCAGGAGGCTTGTGATGTTAGTTTGTTGATGATATTAAACTTGATTATTTGGTAAAGGTGTATTTGCCAGATTTCCCCATTGTAAAGATATCTTTTTCTCTTTTGCAGTCAATAACTAAGATTCTGAATATCTTGTTTTCTAATAGCCTTTCACCTAATGAGGTTAGCATCCACAGGTGCCTCTTTCCAGAATCAGTTGTTACTATGGTGGTTGTAAAAATGATGACTCTCCATTTCTCTTGTTCCCTGTACACTCATTATTTGACTTACCTTTGTGAAGAAAAACTTTCCCCCTGTCTTTCCTTTTAAAATATCAGTATGGACTCAGTAATTTTTTAAAAAGTCATTATTTATCATTCACTCCTATCATAATACATTCTGATGTTGTAATTGTCCCAAATTTGACTAGTAAGAGCCCCTTCGGGCTGATATTTTTAATTAGTTATTGAGCACTCCCCCCAAGCCACTTTTTTTGGTCTAGCTTAGAAGGAGGTTCAGGCTCACTTTGTACTTTCCCTGCTCAAGACCAGTAATCACTGATTTCTCCAAAAGGTTCTGGCTTCTTCTAATGGGGAGTGGTATTTAGAAACCAAAATCTGGGAACTGGCTATGTTTATTACTATGGGGATGTTATTACTTCCAGGATGGGGGTATCATTGCTTTTAGTACTATTCAGTGTACACACATACATATATAAGATTATGAGTACTTACTGACACCTCTAATTCTAATCCCATACCACAGCATTCTTTTTCTCCTTCCCTCATTCTGTAGCTGTATCTCCTCCCACAGAGAAAACCATGATTCCAATAACATGAATGTATTAATATTTACTTGTTTGTGGCTACAATAACCCTCTCCCTAATTTTAGAATTGCTACACCAATATCAATACCAACAACAAACTCACTGAGTTCAAGATCTCTGCAGTTCTTTTTGTCCTTAGAATATATTTCATTGATGATATAAAGTCATATGCTATGTCCACAAGTTAC
Organism: Gorilla gorilla gorilla; assembly: GCF_029281585.2. NCBI lineage: Eukaryota > Metazoa > Chordata > Mammalia > Primates > Hominidae > Gorilla > Gorilla gorilla. The sequence goes on along the minus strand of NC_073235.2, from coordinate 82,299,777 downwards.
CTGGATTCTTTTTCTATTTTCTTCTGTACAGTTATGTTATTTATTGGATATATAATTAGGTTCATTTTTTTCTGAGTGAATTCAATTTTAGTTTCTCCCATCCTTTCTTATTTAAATTTAACTTTTTAATATGTAAAACATTAACCTGATTCAAAAGTCAAACATGTATAAAAAGGCATATTCAGTACTACCAGGTGTTTTAAAAAAATTAGTCATTTTTAGCTTTAAAATGTAATAAGGCAACAGTGTGTATAGTAACCACCAGTGAATAGGACAGCTTTATCAAACGGCATAAGGGGTATCAGTACATTTGTAGAACTCTAAAGGGCCATCCAAATAATAATTCTTCTTGGTTTGATTCTGCATTATTACTTTCTTCTTTAATTGTAAATCTTTTAAATTGATATCTGAGAGTTGTATACTAATTTTTAGCAGAATACTGTGTATACGTTTTTATTTTTTTTTAGGTATACATCATCTATACAGCAGTGTTTTTCTGGCTACCACATCTTATTTGTGAGAGCTGAAATAGATTCAAAGAAAACTTAAAAGAACATTTTATTTGTGTGGTTTTTCTGTGTATTCTCCTGAAATAGTCAAAATATGGGCACATTTGGGGAAACAAAAACTGAAAATTGAAAAATCTGGTCAAATATTCAATTGTGCCTAAATAAAATTATAACCAAGTATCTGATTGAATATATATACACCTATACATACATACATTTATACATATATATATACACACATATACATGTACATACACACACTTTTTCTCTGGATACTTTGTCTCTGTATAATAAGGACTATATTAAAAAGTGATATACTCTGAGAAATGTGATATAATGGATTGTGCAGATTTTAAAGAAGCTATAAATTAACCTTGAAAAATATTTTATATAACATTGTTATTTTCACCCCAAAGCAGAGAAATTTCGAATGAATGAAACATTTCTTGTTGAAGGTAATGTCAGCAAAATCACTTCAATTCAGCATGGTTCATTTACTCATGCAACAAAAATTAATTGCATAATGTGTATTCGGTTAGGTCTTGACTATTTTCTCTAAGCATATCTTATTTTAATTCTGGGATGCTTTGATTTAGTGTGGAATGTGATGATTATTATAAAATGTATACTTGGCCATTTAAGTTGGTTATTTAAATCATTAGCCTGAAGATCATGCATACCCTGGAATCTCACAGGGTGGCTAGAATGTGGATTTGTAAGCTTTTGAAAATGAGGTGGTGGGTTGCTTGACGTCTGGATTTGCTTTCTGACTTGGTAGACTGAGGCAAGATGCCTAGAATAGTGCCCTTTCCTTTCCTAAAACCTAATAATTATTTTTGAAAATTCCACAAAACTTGCTTTTATCTAAATTCCACTTTTGAAAGGTTTATATACATTAACTTTTTTTACATGCAAATACTGGCCCTGAAAGTGTTAAGCTCCTTTCAGTCATTTATACTGTAGTCTGATGCATTTTAATCTGATTGCTTTCCTTCTAAATCCTAGAAGAGCTGTAGTGAGACTGCATTTTTAAAGGGAGAAGTGAATCTGTTGTAGCACGTAGGGAACTTCAAGGAATATCCTGGAATGGATGCCTAGTGTCCTGGGGAACCAAGGTGGGAGGAGGGGGAGAGGGCGTGGTAGGAGAAGGAAGATTCCTTTGTAAATATAGCAAAAGGCCAGACTTGTCCAACTCTCATCTTCCTAATCCTGACACAGTTTAATTAATCTGACTGCTGTGCTTGCTACTGAGACTTGTCGATGGAAGGAGGCTCTGCCACATATCCTCAGACCCACAGCTGGATGTTATATGCGGGCAGTCTTGCCTAAATTGAAATGAAACTCCACACCCTATCATAATTTGTTCATGCCTTATGCCTGAACTATTTCTTTCTGTCACAAGAATTAATAATCTTCAAGCTTCCAAATGCATGAATCAGAAAAATAGCAGGGAGTCAGAGATTTTCTCTATCAGTCTCTTTATGAGTCCATAAATTGAGATCTCAAGAGACAGATGTGCTTGGCACAGGAGTGGCAGAGCTTGGACTACAATAATGGCCTCCCCACTCCTGATCCAGGGCTTGGACCCTTTGCCCAAATACCCAGTACTTGCTACTGCTGAACTGACTTTCCTTTCTTCTCTTGGAAAGAGCATTTAAGCAAAGTTATGGGCCCATGAGAGCACTGGTATCTGCTTGCAAGGAGGTTTACTTCTGGAAAATTAGAGATTATATTTTCATTTGATGCACGTATTTCCAAGTGTATGTATTTCTAAAGATAAATTTTTTAAAAACAAAAAATTTTAGTTTAGATGATAAGCAGATTGTTACCTTTTTTTTTTTTTCAAAGCAACTTGATCCAGTAAGTTTTGGCATCTTAAGTGGAAATGTTCATGCAGTTTTGCTGGATCTTCGCTATGGCAGTAAAATGCAATACAGCACTGTGGTTAAGAGTGCAGAACGGAGTCAGTCAGCCTGCTAACTATTTACTAGCTATATGAATTGGAGAAAGCTCCTGTTTCCTTAGAAAACAAGGATACCTACCTCATAAGGTTATGTGAGAGTTAAATTAGTGTATAAAATTTGCAGCACAGTACCTGGCACTTTGTAAATGCGTAGTAACTATTATCTATCATCATTATTATCATAATTATTACTACTGATACTGCCTGGAAAAGGAAGTCCGTACAATCCAGGCATTTTTAGTTCAAGATTCATGTGCAACTTCTCTGTTTCCCATTTCATGAGTATTACAAATATTTTTACATATCTTTAACTGCCGGAAAATAAAAAATAAAATTAATAGACTTTATTTTTGAGAGAAATTTTAGATTTACAGAAAAGTTGAGCAGAAAGTATAGAGAGTTCTTCTGTACTCCCTCTTTTCCCCTCAGTTTCCCTTATTGTTAGCAACTTGCATTGGTATGATCCATTTGTTATAGTTGTTGACACAATGTGGATGCGTTATTATTAACTAAAGGCCCTTGTTTGCATTAATGTTCACTCTTTGTATTGTACAGTCTGTGGATTTTGCGAGATACATATTGTCATGTGTATACCATTATAATATCCTACAGAAGAGTTTCACTGCCCCAAAATTCCCATGTTCCACCTATTCATCTCTGCCTCCCCATCCACCGGAAACCACTGATCTTTTATTGTCTCTCTAGTTTTGCCTTTTCCAGAATGTAATATAGTTTGAATCATAGAGTGCATAGCCTTCTCAGATGGGTGTTTTTACTTAGTAATATGCATTTAAAGTCCCACTAAGTCTTTTGTGGCTTGACAGCTCATTTCTTTTTATTGCTGAATAATATTACATTGGATTTACATTTTATCTCTTCACCTTTTGAAGGACATCTAGGTTGCTTTCAAGTTTGGGCAATTCTGAATAAAACCTCTATAATCATTTTTTATGCAGGGTTTTGTGTGGACATAAATTATCAACTCATTTAAGTAAATATCCAGGAGTGCAATTGCTGGATCCCATGGTAAGACAATGCTTGGCTTTGTAAGAAACTGCCAACTATTTTTCAAAGTGCCTGAACCATTTTGCATCTCCACAGCGATGAATGAGAGTATGTATTTCTCCACATCCTTACCAGCATACAGTATGGTCAGTTTTTTAGCCATCCTAACAGAATTTTATTCATAGCTATTCTAATAGGTATGTAGTGGTATCTCTTTGTTGTTTTAATTTGCATCTCCCCAGTGACATGATACCGAGTCTTTCAATATGCCTATCATCTGCATATCTTCTTTGGCGAGGTGCCTATGCAGATCATTTTGCTCTTTTTCAGTTGGGCTCTTTTGTTGAGTGTTGAAGAGTTTTTTATATTTTGGATACAAGTTCTTTATCACATATATGTTTTGCTGATATTTTCTTCCAATCTCTGGTTTGTCTTTTCATTCTCTTAAAAATATCTTCTCAGAGCCAAAGTTTTAAATTTCAGTTAAGTTTCTTCTATCATTATTTTTCTTTCATGGATTGTGCTTTTGGTGTTGCATCTAAAAAGTCATATCCAGGCCGGGCGTGGTGGGTCACGCCTGTAATCCCAGCACTTTGGGAGGCCAAGGCGGGCAGATCACGAGGTCAGGAGATCGAGACCATCGTGGCTAACATGGTGAAAACCCCGTCTCTACTAAAAATACAAAAAATTAGCCGGGCATGGTGGCGGGCGCCTGTAGTCCCAGCTACTTGGGAGGCTGAGGCAGGAGAATGGCCTGAACCCAGGAGGCGGAGCTTGCAGTGAGCCGAGATAACACCACTGCACTCCAGCCTGGGCGACAGAGCAAGACCCTGTCTCAAAAAAAAAAAAAAAGTCATATCCAAACCCAAGGTTACCTAGCTTTTCCCCCATGTTATCTTCTAGAAGTTTTATAGTTTTGTGATTTACGTTTACTTCTATGATCAATTTTGAGTTAATTTTTGTTAAAGGTGTAAGGTCAATGTCTAGATTATTATTAATATTTTTGTATATGTATGTACAGTTGTTTAATTTTCACTCTGGTAAGTGAATTTACATTATTCTTGGATATATTTATAGGAAGATATTTTAATCACTGAAGACCTAGGAGAATATTGTTTTTCAGCTAATAGTCTCTTCACTATGAAAAGAAATATTATTAGAACATAAAATTGTTTTCTCAGTGAGGTATTTTGACATTTGGTCTTTAACTGTATTTGGGGAAGTTTTGGAAAGACTAGAATGGTGTGTATGATTTGGAGCTGGTTGTATTCCTTAATTAAAATGTTTGGTACTGCTCTTGTTTAAATAGTTGTGCTCTCTTAAAACTTTTTTTTTTCTTTTTTAATCCATCCCATCCTTTGAGTTACTGGTTTGGAAGATTGTTAAAATGAACCTGGCTTCCTTTCTTTTCTTTTTCTCTTCTTCTTTCTTTCTCATTCTCTTTCTTTCTTTTTAAATCACTGTACTTGGCTAACAAACCTTAACATCTGCTGACATTGTTGATCCTAGGAATAAAAACGTGAGATGATCTCTGGAAATATTTCTAGGCACAGAGCCCAGGCAATCCATAAAACCCATATATTTCAAATCATGCCAGTTTTGTGAAATATTTTCAGAAATACAGTTGCCAGTGATTTGGTTACATAGGCCTGTTTAAAGAAAAGATTTTAAAGTTCTTGAGGTGATTCGTAATTTTCATACTCTCAAACTTCATGAAAACCAGGAGGCTTTTCTTATCCAAATCTTCCCTTTTCGATTGTCTTGGTATTCTTTTTTCCAATAATGTAGCCACTCACATTATGATGGTTTGCTTAGTATTAAACCAAATCATCTGAAACAAAAAGTGAATAAAGGATTTATTTTTTAAAAAAAAATTACTTAAGCTACAAAGCAGAAATGAGGTCATGTTTTTACTTTTAATAAGGAGTTTTCAAATACAGGCCATTATCGCTAAATGTTGTGTGTAATATGGTGGGCTCATGGTGAAGGAATTAATGGGCAATTTAATGATTAGCATTTGGATTTTGTTTAGCTGTCCTTTGTAGGATGTATTTTTACCTCTTATCCTATTATATAGTTTCCCACATATCGTTATCTCACACTTGCCCTCTGTTTAAAAGTATTGACATTATAAAAAATAAATAAGGTAGACCCAGCAATTCCATAGGCATATGTATCTATGTTCCACCAAACACAAGAATGTTCATAGCAGCATCGTTTATAACACCCTCAACTGAAAAATACTCAAATATCAATTGATAGTAGACTAGATAAATAAGTGATATATTTATAAAATATTCATAAAATGATATATTCATAAAAACACAATACTTTACATAAATGAAAACAAATAGTTTACAGTTATACCCAACAACACAGACAAAACTCACAAAAGAATAAATTCTACATAACTGCATTTATAGGAAGTTTAAAAACAGGCAAATATAACCCGTGGTATCAAAAGTCAGGGTAGTGGTTACCCTTGAGGCAGGTAATGATTATAAGGGGGCATGAGAAGGCATCTGGGGTTTTGGTAATCTTGTCGATCTTAATGCTAGCTACATGGGACACGTTCACGTCGTGACAATTCATAGGCTCTATGATGTTTGCTTGTATGCACGTATGTTATGTTTTAACAGCATGCTGGAAGAAAGGCAATGTTTACATCAACTTTGGCTCCAGTGAAGGCAGCATTTAATAGGGAGCAGTTAATGATAGGAACCTAGGAAATGCGGGGCAGTTCTGGTTGTAAGAGATATGTGAGGTTTATTTTTTAAAGATTATTTAACATTATTTAAATTATTTACATTTTGCATTTGAGAATTATATTTTTCAAATAAATAATTATTTATATTTACATAAATATAAAACACAGATTTCCCACTGATAGAAATACATAATCATTTCATTAAAATGGTATTTGTGTTGTTATGAAATCAGCTATCAGATATTTGAATTAATAGAAGAGAGATCCTTGCTTAAAAGTCTTTCATGACTTATTGCTCACGGGACAGAATTCTGATTTCCTGGGGAAGAATAGAAGGCCCAGGGTGATCTGGATTCTCCCCAAGTCTATTTACCCCTTCTTCCCCAACCCTCCCTATCACACTGTCTCCAAAATACCCAGCTTCTTGCAGCTCCTCGGACATTGGTTTTTCCACACGAACTAGTCTTTGCTCTAGCTGCTCCTTCTCCCCTGCATGCCTATCATATTTACATATTTCTGACTAATGTATTTCTAGTGCTTAATAAAGTATCTGGTACTTGATGGGATGTCAGTTAATTGAAGACAGCTTGAAGACTCTATCAGTCTCTTATAGTGTACTGTGTCATCTTAAATTCTTAGATAATTTTGTGTCTCTTTGTTATGTTTAAGACTCAGTGTAGGGTGAGTTTCCAGTTTGTCTTTATTCTACTGTAGTATTTAGACCATGCTAGGAACTTAAGTGTGGAATGGACAAAAGATTTGAAGTTTTGAATTGATACAGACACCAAAGTCAACTGGATTTGTCTTTGATGTATGCCTTATAAAATTTTAGCTTCAAATTTACCTTTCTTATTGCATTATTTATAGATGCAAAAGCAGCTGGTATTTATTTTTAGTATATGTTTTGTGGGTAGGTGTTAGGCAGTGAGAGAAATCCAGGCAAGTTAAAGAATTTTTTTTCTGAATAATTTACAAAGCAAATAAAAAAAAAGAATAAAACAAACCTACCTGTTCATTTTAGGTCCATTTAGATCTATTGTGTGCATTGTGGAGAAATATCTTGCTGCTGACCCCCTGCTTTAAGGGAGAGTGCTGCATAGTTTAAAGGTGCCTATTGGGAATATTTTCGCTTCTCTGCAGGGCTATCAATAGCGCTCTTTGCTTCACAGAGATGGATGGGGCTGGGGTAAGTGGTGTCTGAGTATTCTAAAAGGAATGAAATCAGTCATCAAGTGAGAGTTAGAATGGTGTCTTTTCATTGTTAACAAGCCAGCCTTCTACCTCTATCCCTGAAGAAAACCCATGAGGGCATCAAAGCTCTTGCATGCTTTGTTGTTGTTTTATTTGTGGCTTTATAGAGTTGTATCAAGAAATAGAGCACTATCAGTCTTTGTTAAAATACTCCTCCCCTTCCCAATACCTTTTGAAAAGTTTCTTCCTTGCCTATTTAAACATTGAACTCCATTCTTGTTTGACAATTCCAAACCCTAAACTCTGTTGTACGTGAGGGTGGTAGCTGAATTTTTGACAGCTGTTTTTCATAATTTGGTAACTTATTTACCTGTTCTCTTCTAATTTTAGGCTCTCATTTGCTGGTCAGGTGGCTCACAGAGGTGATGTAAAAAGGAGGACAAAAGAGGTGTTAAAAAGGAGGATACCCAAAATTTAGTGTCAATAAAGCTGCTGAGCTGAGGAAGGGGATGGCATCAGAATACTGACAATGATTCCTAGAATCATGGGAGGACAGAGATGGGGGGGCAATCCTGAAGTGGTAAACGGGAAGAAAGTTGGGGTTCGCAGATGGTGGAAGCCATGAGTTAAGGAAGGGAGGAGTTGTCGTCATCAATGGTATTTTACTCCCTCATTTCCTTGAAAATGGCATCCTATTTCAGAGACTCACAGTGAAGCAAGACTTGACAACACTGTAATGAAACTCCAAGAGGCAGAAAGGTCCGTTCTCAGATGGCTTGGTGAGTCATCTTGTGGGGACTTCTGTTTTAAAACATCATTACTCCTTAACTGATAAAGCCTAGGCACAGCTAACTAATCTGAGCTTCAAGATAACCTTTCAAGTAATTTGGGAAAGAGGAAATGAGATGCTTTTAAATCTTGCCTTTAAACTGTTAGAATAGTGGGGGGTGGTTATTTTGTTAATCTTTATTCTTTAGAAGGAGAAGAATTGTGTTTCTGTGGTAACACATTTTAGACTATCAAAAAAGAAGTGCTTTGACCACTGCTCAAAACCACCAAGTATTTATTTTTACACTAACTTTAGATTGAGTGAATTTAAAATTTATTTTGATATCTGTCACTCGAAAATTAAAAAACAAAACAAAACAGGAAATGGTGAATAGATAGCCATTGGGAACTAGACTGGCTTTGCTTTTGTAAATGGGGGATTAGGATTCATCTGTCCTATAAAGGACACACAGCATTTAGATTAGACATAATCTGATTGTATTGTAATACAAAGGCCATTCAAGTCAGTTCAGTGTTCAGGGTCTGTAAACACCATATGACCACTGATTGGTCCAGGGAAGAGTATTAACAGAAAGATAATAATGAGTTTTAATCCAAATCCCTAAAGCACAACAGCTGTGGCTTCAAATGAATTTTCTTTCGTATGTTAGAAGCAGTGCTGTGTTTCTTAGAACATGATAAATTGAACTATTTCTTTGCTCACACAAAGAGTATGCCTATTTAACTTCACTTTTATTTGATTAGGTACTTCCCTTGTCTCAGATTTCTTTATGATATACATGTTGCCAAAATGTTTTTTTTTTTTTTAAATCAGACTACCCACATAAGAGCAAAGCATAAACCAGGCATCTCCTCAGCAAACTAGCTTATATGGCCACCCTGTTTAAAAGTTGTATTTTTAACTTTTAAAAAATTCTCCAATAAAATGATGAAGTCACACTTAAGATATTAGGGATCCATATGCCCTTCCATATGAGTTCAAAATATATGGTGCTTTGGAAATGAAAAAACAAAAACAAAATTAAACAAAACAAACACAGACCTATGTTCACAATGAGTATTTAAAATGCCAAGTTTATTTAAATATTATTCATAAATTTTATTTTCTTCTTGTCATTTTGAAATGTATTGCATTAGGAAGCATTTATTCTCTGTATTTTTATGTTTTACTAATGTCATTATTCATATTGCACCTACTGTGTAGTGAATGCTATGCTGTTCTGTGTAGGATATTATAAAACATAAAAAGTGCAGAAGAGTCACAATCTGATAAATGTCAAAGATTTACTTTTGTAGTTAACATTTGTTGTCTGACTCCCAAGCACCCTTTCTCTTTCTAAAGTACAGTGCCCCAAATTTTCTGAGCAATTTGGGTAACATAGACTTCTCTTCTAGCTCCAAAAGGGCTCTCATTGGTTTGAGCATCTGTGTGCCCCATCCCTTTAGCCACAGTGATATCTTTTTAGTGGTGGTCACCTGGACCAGACATGCACAACTGGAGTAGATACTAGCATTTTAATAGAGCTGCTGTAAAAACAGGCTCTGACTTTCCTGCTGGAAGTAGTTGAACTTGTACCCTTAGGAGGTAGGGGAGACCATCTAAAGATTTTTAAAAAGCCTTAGGTGAATACAGCATCTAAGATCTTCATACTAAGGTGTGAAGATAGTCTTGGTGACACTGTTCAGCTGGATCAAGTCAAACCCTGTCACTGGAATTTTCCATTACACCAACTAGTAAATACCTTTAATTGCTCAAGCCTTTTAAATTTGAGTTTCAGTTACTTGCAACCAAAAAAAATTCTAACTGAAACAAGACTTAAAAATAACTGCAAACCATTGTGTTTGCAAATATTTGGAAACCATCATTTTTGAGAAGAAGAATGACATGCTATTTCAATGATTGACAGAGGAAGATCTTAGAGTTGGATGTTGGGTCATGGAGGTAGAGAAGAATGAACAGTAAAATATAAGAAAAGTTGTCTAAGAATGCCTCTGTCAAAATTATTCTTGGCAGACAAATGCATATTTATAGAAAAATTCATCATCCTACAAGATTTTATTATTTAAAAATATAATTTGAAAATGAGTGAAACATTAAATTCTAGACAATTGGGAGGAAAAAAAATCCTGAAACAAAATAATACCAATAAACAGAACTTAGGCAGATTAGTATTCTGTACTAAGAGAAAAAATGGGAACAAATAAAAATTTGTGTTAAGGAAAATGTTACTTAATAGTGAACCAAATTTTGACAAAAGGCAAAGGAGCATTTATAAATGAGCTCAGCTTTTGTGGCCTCGGGTAGCCTGGAAAAGAAAAGTAGGTATAAAATTAAACTTGCTATGTTGAGACACAGCAAACATTTTCATCTTTTTATCTAGAATTAAAATTCACCTGTTTGTGAAACTTGTGCTGCAGCTTTGTAATACAGCATAGCAGTTCTATGTGGTATTTTATGGTAACTGAAGAATTTGATATGGGGGGATAAGACCCAGGCAGAAGAGTAGGTCTCACTTTTTATCACCTCAACTGCTTTATCTCACTCATGGAATCAAGGTTAGTGAATTGGAATATTTTTTCGGCTAGAACTTTATGACCAGTGCAAAGTTATCTTTGATTCCGCGTGAATTTTGAGCTCTTGAACACTTACTGTTTTTCTCCCCTCCGAAAAGAAGAGAACCCATCTTTAGATGAAAATTTCCAAACAAAGCCTGAAATCTGCTTTGTATCCCTCACAACGGTCAGAGTTATATAATAACTAATAGAACTTTGACATCTTTATAGCTGTTTTTACAGAAAATTTCTACAAAAAGTCCAGGACTGGTATGCCTTATATGTAATGGACGGCTTACTCCCATAAGCACAGAATTCCTATTATTATGTGTTTATTTTTGTGTGCAAAGAATAATTCTTTAGAATGGAAAAAGGTATTCCAATGACGTCATTTTTTAAGGCTTAATTATCTGGGCTCTTTGGCCTTTCACTTAAGGGGGAGATGTGTAGGTTTGCTACCTCTATACCCAAATGGTAAACACATGCCAGCCTCAGTTACAAATTAAAATTCAAAAGTCTAGGGAGGGTCTTTAGGTTCATGATGTGGAGATGACATTCACAGTGCAAATGTCCTCCACAGCTTAGGAGTGGCTCTTTCGGTGAGTGCAGGACTCCATCAGACTCTGTTGACCACCAAGGTCTATGTTGCTGCTGTTGTTGACCACCAAGGTCTATGTTGCTGCTGTTGCTGCTGATAATTAAGAATATGTTGAATCAGATATAATATTATGATTTTCATCATTATTACCATCATTAAATGGTAGTATTTATTTTTGAATGTTAAAGTACTTTAGCAAATTAAATGTTTTACACGTTAGTATATTGCCTTTTATAACAGCTAGTTTTGGGTGAAGTGATGTATTAAGCTCTGCTAATTTAAGAAACTAAACAGTGAAATGACCTCCCACTTGGAAAATGTATGGTTAATAGGATGACAGGCAATCTACCTCTAAGGGAAGGCTAAGAAAAAGAAGGACAAAAGCCTGTGCTCAGTGGACTCCTATTTAACTTATTGCCTTAATAAAATTTGTATTTTAGGAACCTATTGTGTAGGAAATTTTTTTCATGGAGAAACAAGAATATTTTAAATAAGAGTTCTGTTGGCTTCTTTGAAGGTGATCATTTTCTTCAAAAAGAGGAACATAATGTGTTTCTTGCTGTTACTTTTTTACAGAAAACCTTGCACTATGCAGCAGAACATAGTGAATTTTAAGCATATGCTATTGCTAATGAATTATCTCAGCTTTGTCTCTTTGGACACTATAGAAGTACTCTTTTTTCTTGCATCCTATTTTTGTCACTGCAGTCAGATTAATGAATTATGAACTGTACCATTTCATTAGGATAATCAGAATTAAGAGATGATGTTTTCCTTGGGGACTTCTGCTTGGATATATCATTAATCATATTCTGCAATCTATAGTCAAGGCGGAACTGAGAATGCTAGTTTATCTGACATATACTAAGAGGGGAAACAGGTGTCATTTAGTCTATCTTGGGTAAAGCACGTCTTGGTAAAATGGCTAGATAAGGAATGACATCTTAAAATTGCTTCTTATTTAGATCTCTGTCATAGGCCTGAAGAATCTCCTGGGAAACTGTGAAGTGTCCTTACCAAAAGTAAAAGTCATTACTCGAGAGTATTGTTTTTAGTTTTATTTATGGCTTTTAAACCAAGGGGTGTGGTATAAAATGTAAAAGAACGGAACTCTCATTTGGAGGCTTTATTTATTTTCTATGCAGCTCCTACGTTGTTCTCAACCTGCTGAACTCCCCACTGCATCCTTTGTTGGAGGGAATCCAACTGTCTGAGAGGACATTTTTAATGGATAATATGAGCATTTCTGATATTAAATGGCTTTAAAGAAATTCACTCACAAAGATCTTTTTAACTGCCCCCAAATGACTCCATTTATGATGACTACCTAAGAAGTGGTATAGATAGTTGGAAAGAGAGGAGGGCATGGCAACAGGAGAGAGAATTCCCTGTACCCTGACAGTTGGGAGTTTGTGTCCACTGGTCAGCTGCAGGAAGATTTGAGGACTACCTGTAAAGATTGGCAATTTTTCTTTAATATGTACTTTGAGTAGGAAAAAGAAAAAAGTATTCATTGAAAACTTTTGCTAAAAGTTCCATTCAAATTTTATTAGTTTTGATAGGTTGCTCTGAAGTGCACAAATAAGAAATTTTAGCATTATTTCTAGAATAGGAATATGAAAAATAAATGTGGCATAGTAAGTGTAGACTTACCAATAGCTAATAATGTCATTAAGGTTTTAATGTCTTAGCTAGAACTTCCATTTACAAAACTCCTTTTTCTGACTTAGAATATTTACAAGAAAAAGCAAACATCCACCATTTATCTTCTCTTGTAAAACCCTTGAAATTCATTACTATAAGGAAATTCCTTATAGTAAGTGAGGAAATAAAAAATACAGTTATAGCCTTTTAAGAAAATAAAGAAGTAAGTTTCATGTCAAAATTATTCTTGGCAGACAAATGCATATTTATAGAAAAATTCATCACCCTATGAGATTTTATTATTTAAAAATATAATTTGAAAATGAGTGAAACATTAAATTCTAGACAGTTGGGAGGAAAAAGAATCCTGAAACAAAGTAATACCAATAAACAGAACTTAGGCAGATAAGAGTATGTTAAGAGTAAAGATAGAACACAGAATTTAATGTTAGAAGATGGAAAAACAATAGAACTGACTAAGCCTGGTTTAAAATCAAACAATGATATGAACATTTGGTAAACTAAATTTTAAAAAGAGAAGGAGAAAGAGAAAATACAAATCAACAAATTTAGAAATGAGAAAAGGGCTATAGTCAGAGTCAAAGAAGATTGCAAATTATGCAAATACCTTTATGCAAATATACTTAAAAATTAAGTAATGAAATCTACATGTGATTCCACATTAACAAAACCAAAGGTACATAGTAAACTGGAAAAGAGATTTTTAAGTAGCTATTATAGAAAATTATCAAACTTTTATTTTAAAAAATTCTTACCACTTAAAACACATCAATGAAAAAAATTTGAGCAGTATATAAATAAATATATGTATATACACACACACATATACACACACATATTCTCATATACATGTACATACATAAACATTCTAAGGGTGTTTGAAAAGTCTGGAAACATAAGATAAACTTATTTTTGACAGTGTGCTAGTGACATTTTTTTTAAATGTGCTATGATTTTCATCTATCTCCAGACATCTTGTTAGGGGAAGTACCTGGTGCAATATGTCAAATTGTTAATATGAAAAAAGTATAATACAATCATATACTACAGTGTGTCCAGAAAGTCTGTAAACCAAGGTAAAAATAGTGTAATAATAGAATTTGACAACATGGCTGCTGTGGACTAAAATGTACCTTTTCCCCATCCTCCCAGAAAGGAGAGGCCAAAAGACCTTTGACCTGTCCTTGAGGTTTGGACACCATCATCTCAATAGTGACTATGACAGACTGAAAGCCATAAGCCCATCCTCAAGTTTCGGAGGGCCTGAGCACCTCACAGTGTTCTACCCATCTTTCCAAGGGGAAAAGTAAAGATTGTCTGTATTTATCTTCTGGGACAGCATTGAATTAGGTTGGCCAAGAAGGAATGAAGTTTCAAGGCTTGGAAGGGGTGGAAAGGTCTCACCCAGAGTTATGGATTATGAAGCACAGTGGCAGGTCCACTCTGAATCCTGTGGGGCATCCCAGGAAGTGCTGGGGTCTGTGGGTGATAGATGGGTGATGTGGTAGAGGGGGAGGTGATGTCATGAGGGAGGCCACTGTGTTCCAGGCACTTAAAGATTCCAAGGTCTGCACTGGCTCGAAAGTGGAGCCACCCACGTGTCCTTGGGGTTTGAAAACCAGCATCTCAATGGTGACCACAACATATTGAAAGCCATAAGTCCCTTCTCAAGTGTGCTGAATTTCCTGGTGCTCTCACAGGGCCAGAGCAGGAAAGGGTATGGAATACCAAATAACACTGTTAGCAAATGGATACTCGGAGTCATACTTTATTTGATTTAGAAAAATAAAGCAAGGTGACATTAAGTTCTATTTTGTGGAGTAAATTTTATGTGTGTGTGTGTGTGTGTGTGTGTATTTATAAACATGCACATATTTATGCATATATACGTATGAGGTATTGGCAAAAAAACACCAAAATAATAGCCGAATTCCAAAAAGAAAGCCTACCTTAGTTACTTTCTACCCAGTGAAGAGGCCGTTGGAACTGGCACTCTGGGGAAGAGCAGCTCCCCTGGACTAGTTTGATGTTTTTCCAGATTTATCTTGGTTTTTATAAAATCTGATGAGCATTAGGGCCAGCACTGAGGATGAGAACCTTTCTATTCTTCTTTCCATTGAGTAGACAGACGGTGAGTCACTTGTGTGATGTGTTTCCTCCTAGTCAGCTCTGGATAGTGAGGCCGAAAGAACTGACCGGAAGTGTGTTGTGGGAATCAAAAATCAAGTTGTAGTCCAGCATACCGTGTCAGTGCTTCGTGGTACTTAGTTTTGAAAGCTGAAACGTTTCTAGCAATGTTGTATTTTATGTTTATGTGTAATATTAACACTCTAGCAAGAGATTAATCATGATTGTTCAGAAATTATCTGTTAAACCTTAATTTAAAGTAAAATGATGTTTAATTGAGAGACATCAATTGTAATACTGATTTAAAGAGCCACTTAGTGAAGGAAAAATTAGTTAATTATATCAGGTTATTTTAAACTGAAAGAAAAATAGCATTCTGCTAACTTATAAAGTGGCAATGTTTAAATTGACTGAATCCTCCATGCCCTGCTGCTAAATCATTTTAGGATATTTTCACACGTAATTTCTACTGAGGTTAATTAACATACTTGGAGGGACCTGTCATTATGTCGGAAAGGCAAATTTTAATAAAACTGCACTTGTACGATTTTTTAAGAAATCTCTCCTAACCACATAGGATCCAGGGAAATAAAAAGTCTCTCTAGTTCTTCCTCCCAGATATATGCTGATATATGCACACCCACACATGCACACACTCACTTGGGCTGACACACACAACATATTACACACATACAACATACTACACACACATTCACACACATTCAGTCTGCCACACACAGTCTTCTCCCTTCTCCCCATACATGGTTGCTTGTTCGAGCTGACGTATACATAAACACACACACTCTTGCTCAGGCTGACACACCTACACAACATAAAAGTTTGTGTAGCCAACAGTGTTCTACCCACTTTTCCAAGGGGAAAAGTGCATATGCGCATGAACTTTCTCTTTCTCAGATTGACACATATAAACTCACATTGTCTCCTGCAGGCCAACATGCATGCACACACACAGACACACATGCACATGCTCAAGCTGACATGCACACATACCTATGCAGACACACACACAGCCAGTCATGTGAACATAACCACATAGACCCATTCAGATTGACACACACACACACACACACACACACGGAGGGTTACACACACGGAGGGTTACACACACAGACAGTGATGTCTACTCACACACAGTTAAGCTCTGGCTTTCTTTTCTTCCCCGGTGTTTTGTTGCTGACATCTGACTCTTCTGCCTTTGATTTACATTCTCTTGATCTTTAACTTAGAGGTGGGTGACTCAGACCAATTATTTCATGTGATTACATTTGGAGTGAAATTAATGTTTTTGATACTGGCTCACTTTTATTATTTGCATGTAGTTTAAGAAAACTTCATGGATTTATTCTGCTTTAATATGTGAAAGTGAAAGTTGAGAGATTACATAAGTAGATAAGAAAATTGCCTTTTAATGTATACCTGGTGAGTCTACAGGGTCAAATGGGAAATTGGCAAACAATATATCATGAAATTCAAGAAACAATTCTCTATTTTGCCAAATTATAGATCAATGTTCTTATGTCACTTTGTGCTACTTTCTGTTACTTGCTTTCATTGATTATAATAATAAACACTATGCACAATAACAATGATACAATTTAGTATTTCAATAGGAGACAATGAAAAGGTGGGCAGTTGGGTTGCCTTTCTAAAATCGAGAGCTTTCTGTTTGTGAATATATAAGGACAGATATTTGTCCTTCTTCCATTTTCAACAGAACATTGAAAATGCCTGGTGTTATTCACAATGAAGCTTTTACACAATGTGTAAAAGATTGGAAAGCAACATTTGGGACACATCAGATGTTTGTTTCTTGAAGATAATCTGGAAATCATACTTCTGGGATTTTGTTACTAATGAAGAAAAAGGGAAAAAAATCTTCCATAAACCACACTGGTCTGTTGGTGCATCTTTTGAAAAGTAAAATGAGATGAGAGAATGGCAATTAGAGTACAATATATTATATTCTGAAAGGAACAACTAATATTTCTGAAATTTCATGTTTAAAAATGTGAGCTTTTTTTTAGATACTTATTTTATTCAGTCACTATCTTAGTCTTACTAGTTAGATAAGAGAACTTTAGGAAACCGTACCTAGGAGAAACATTGAACTTCTATTTGAGGAAGCCCCCACTAGATACAGTGTTTAGAGAAATTGTCTCCCATGTGGAAACCTAGGCAGAAGATACTCCTGCTCTCTGCCCTCTTCCCAGGAAGCCTGATCAGGTAGGGCCTTAAGGTCTTCATAAAGACTTTGATTTTTACTGTAAGTGAAATACGAAGTCATTAGAGACTTGTGAGCAGAAGAGTGACATGATCTAACTTACGTTTGTTTTTAAGGAATCACTCCCATTACAATGGGGAGAACAGATTGTGGGGGCATAACAGATGATGGAGAAGGTCCCTTCGGCGGGGACCAAGGCATTCCAGAGGACAAATGACTGTGGCTTAAACTAGAATGAAAGTGGAGAGAAGTAATTAGATCCTGGTATATTTTGAAAACAGGGTAAATAGAATTTGCAGCTCTATTTGAAGTGGGCAAAAAGAAATGGAGACCCATTGATAATTCCAAGGTTTTTAGCTGAACAGCTTGATGAATGAAGTTTCCGTTTAGTTAAATGGGTAATTTGGGGATGAGGAGTACTTGGGGTGGGGGTTGCTTCTTGGCAGTTTGATAGACATTCAGGTAGAGTAGGCAGTTCTGACTGAGTCTGAAGTTTAGGTGAGAGATTGAATCTGCAGGTGTGTGTGTGTGTTATATGTAAGTTGTCAGTGTACAAACATATTTAAAGAAAAGAGCCTGAATGAGATCACCTTGTGAATAAATGGATGTAAGAGGCACAAAGACTGACCCTTGGAGCATTTTAACATTTATAATCAGATAGATGAAAAGGTACCAGCAAAGGCATCTAAGAAGGGTTAATAGTACAGTGGAGTGGTGTCCTGGAAACAAATACATTATAATTTTCAAGAATGAAGGATTCCTAAATGTGTGCTATAACACACAACAAATGTCAAATAACATGAGGACTGCAAATTGACCACTGAATTTGCAAATGTGGGGGGCATTAGTGACCTGGTTAAGCGCTAGAGTAGTGTTGAATGAATCGAAGAATCTAAATCAATGAATCAAGCAATCAATCAAGATATGGCATAGACATGTTAAAAGAATTGCTCTCTGGTAAAGAAGATAGTAACTGTATTTGGTTCCTGAAACAAAATGATTTCATGATCTTAACATGTGTTTAGGTAAACAGAAATACCAGTATAGTTCTTTTCCCTATTTTTAATTAGCTCCTGCTCCCATTCAGTTTCCATAATCTTTATCATTCTTCTCAAGTTCTATTTCAGTCTCAGCTGATGAGCTTCCCTCATGCTTGACTTAGGTAATAAACGTGAACATCTCTGAGTTCAGTGAATGTTCTGCTCCCATTACCTGCATATAAATCTATCTGTATTTGCACCTCTCCAGTACTTCCTCCTCATAGGTATCAAAGGAAAGATGTCCCTCCTAGACAAGTCTCTCTACCTATTCTCTTGATGTCTCTTTTCTGCAGGATCCTGGTGACATTCATTGTTCCTTTCTTTTAAGCCTTTGTCCTCTCCCTCTCTCTATTGCTTCTCCCAGCTCATCGATTTGTTTGCTCATAGCTTTTCCCGTTGTGAAAGCACAGGTCTTTCCCCAATTTATGTTCCCGTCTAACTAGACAAAAACGATAGAGACATATTGTGAAATATTTTAGAAATAAGGAAATGAAGAATGAAGAAAATCATAATCACCCATAATCCAGTTCTCAGAGATGATCATTATGTGTTTACTTAAAATTTTTTATATGCATTTTTACCAACTGTGATGCAACTATATATACACTTTTAAAATCTTCCTTTCATTCAGTTAACATCAGTGTTATTATTTTTCTTCATGTGTTTGTTTATTTCAGCTAGTTAAGGCCATGTAGTAAATTGTATCTCAGAAGTCCTCCAGCCCTGGAGCTTCATGTACTTTTCCAAAGGCTTGAAATAGTTTAAAAGGTTTCTGCATGAAAAGGCCTCCACAACATTTATCCACCCAGCCTGAGGGCGCTTCAGTATCTGGACTTGGTGGAGTAGTTTTTGGGGACAATACCAGGTCGTCACCATTGAGGGCCCTACAGTCCACGGTCTCTATGATGTCGACCATCTCCTGCTTGTCCTCCATGGCCCAGTTAATCTTGTTGTTGCCAGTCCCCAAGACAACCATGATGTGCTTGTTCCTGAAGAAAAACATGATAGTGCATGGATCATATAACTCATACATTTTGTTGAAGTTAGGTACTTTGGTAATATCCACAAGAAAAATAACTGCAAAATCTTTAACCTTCTCAATGATGCTGTACAAGACCTTGTCCATTTTCATGCATGTGGGGTCCCAGTCGTGGCCGAAGCAAATGACAACCATGCAGTCCTCTCCTGGGAGGATGGCCTGGTCCACTTGCCAGCTGCTGTGGAGGTGCAGGAGCATGTGTGACATGATGGCCCACACACTTGCCACTGCCCAAGGCCGGGTGCCAATGAGGGCCCTGCGTGATAAGCACAGCCGGCCCCTCACTCCCCAGCCCCTTCTGCCCCTGAGGTCCCTGAAGACCCCCGGGGCCTGCCCATAACCCCCCAGCAACACTGGGCCTGCCTCATTCACATAACTTTGTAACACTTTCCACCTGTTGTTAAACAGGTTTGTAAATAACTATTTTAAATAGCTAGAGTATTTGATACTGTGGTTATGCTATGATTTATATATTCATTATTTTACTGGATTTTTTAACCTACTTTCTATTTTTGATTTAAATAAAACTAAGGTGAATGTCTTTGTGTATAAATCTTTTACTACATTCCACATTATTTTCTAGGCTAGAGTCTGAAGGAAGTTGCTGAGTCAAAGGATGTATACTGTTTTATGACTCTTGTTTGCTATTGCCAGATTGTTTTTAAAAATCATTCTTCCAATTTATATGCCTGCTGGGAAGTGTAAGAATGCCTTTCTCCTGAGATTCTTAACTTTAAAGAGATTTTAAAAGTTGCTTTATGAGACAGTCCTTGCTAATTGGACAATTTAATAAGTGTTATCTAATTTTTTAAACATATTTATTTGACTACTATATGGTGAATGTCACTTTACCATGTTTACAGTAGTCATTTATTTTTCTATTATGAATTTTCCCTGCTTATCCTTTACCCATCTTCCACATTCCCCGAAGACGATTTGGTAGTTTTTTGTTGACTTGTATGATTTATCATATTAATGTTGTCAACCATTTGTCTGTCATAGTGGCTGTAATAATTTTTTCCAGTTTTCTGCCTTTTACTTTCACGCATTTATTAATTAAAAATTTTAGGAATCAAATGACCAATTTAAAATTAAATTGTCCACAAAATTGGAAGCCCCAAAATAGACCCAAGTAAATACGATAAACTGGCATATGTTTAAGGTATTTAATACATTGGGGACAGATGTCCAAATCTGGGGGCAAACACTGTTAGAATTCTTTCTCATATGTCATACCAAAATAAATTTCAAGTAGACTAAGATTCAAATGTTAAAAAACCCAAAAGGCATAAGAGCATGTGAAAGAATGTAAGTAGATATTTATATAATCATGAGATAGTGAAGATCTTTATCAGTACGTCAATAAAGGTAGAAACCATTAGAGTAAATATTTTTAAATGTGACTAATTTGAAAGCTTCCACACAATAAAAATTAACAAAGATAAAATACAAATGACAAGCAGGAAAAAATAGTTATAAAAATATGGAAACTATTGATTTTGTAAATATTATAGGAGAGCTCTCTTGCAAATCAATTTTTAAAATTCCAAATAGAACATTGATCAAAGAACATGAAGGAATAACTTAGAAAAGAAGAAATATTAATGACTAAGAATTATTTAAAAAATCAAACTTTACTAGCTTTCAAAGAAAGTAAAATAAATACATAATCTTCGAAAATATATAAATGTGCTTTGTTTTTGATACTTTCTAGTACGTGAATGACTCACATACTGAGTCATTCAGTAAGGTCTTTAGGTACTGAGCATAGTACTCAATAGTTTGTCAACCCTTTCCCCCTTCTCTCCCTCTGTGCTCTAGTGGTTGCCAGTTTTTATTGTTGCCATCTTTATTTCCATGAGTACCTAATGTTTAGCTCCCACTTATAAGTGAGAACATGCAATGTTTGGTTTTCAGTTGGTGTGTTACTTCACTTAGATTAATGGCCTCCAGCTGCATCCATATTGTGGCAAAACACATTATTTCATTCCTTTTTTATGGCCACATAGTATTCCATGATGTATGTGTACCGCGTTTCTTTATCCAATCCACCACTGATGGGCACCTAGTTTGAATTCCATGTCTTTGCTATCGTGAATAGTGCTGCAATGAACATGTGAGTACATCAGTGTTTTTGGTAGAAGAATTAATTTTCTTTTGGCTAGATACCCAGTAATGGGATTGCTGGGTTACACGGTAGTTCTGTTTTAGGTTCTTTGAGAAACCTCCAAACTGCTTTCCCCAATTGCTGAACGAATTTACATTCCCTCCAACAGTGTATAAGCATTCCCCTTTCTCTGCAACCCCGCCTGCACCTGTTGGTTTTTGACTTTTTAATAATAGCCGTTCTGATTGGTGTAACATAGTGTTGTCATTGTGGTTTTAATTTGCATTTCTCTGATGATTAGTGATATTGAGCATTTTTCATAGTTTATTGGCCACTTGTATGTCTTCTTTTGAGAAATGTCTGTTCATGTCTTTTGCCCATTTTTAAATGGGTTATTTGTTTTTTGCTTGTTCAATTAGGTTCCCTATAGACTGGATATTAGACATTTGTCAGACGCATAGTTTATAAATAAGTTCTTCCCTTTTGTAGGTTGTCTGTTTATTCTGTTGATAGTTTCTTTTGCTGTGCGGAAGGTCTTTATTTTAATTAGGTCCCACTCGTCAATTTTTGTGTGTGTGTGTGGCAGTTGCTTTTGAGGATTTAGTCATAAATTTTTTCCCAAGGCCAATGTCCAGGATGGTGTTTCCTAGGTTTTTTTCTAGGATTCTTATCGTTTGAGGTCTTACATTTAAATAATCCATGTTGTGTTAATTTTTGTACATGTTAAAATGTAGAGGTCTAGTTTTATTCTTCTTCATATGGCTAGCCAGCTATCCCAGCACCATTTACTGAATAGGGAGTCCTTTTCCCATTGCTTGTTTTTGTCAACTTTGTCAAAGATCAAAAGGCTGTAGGTGTGCAGCTTTATTTCTGGGTTCTCTATTCAGTTACATTGATCTGTGTATCTGTTTTTGTACCACACTGTTTTGGTTATTACAGCCATATAGTATAGTTTGAAGTCAGGTAATGCAATATCTATGACTTTGTTCTTTTTGCTTAGGATTGCTTTCAATATTTGGGCTCTTTTTTGGTTCTATATGAATTTAATAATAGTTCTTTTTAGTTCTGTGAAAAATGATGCTGGTAGTGGGATAGAATTAATGTTGAATCTGTAGATTGTTTTGGGTGGTATGGTTATTTTAACAATATTAATTCTTCTAACCCATGATCATGGAATATTTTTCCATTTGTACCATCTCTGATTTCTTTCAGCAGTGTTTTGAAGTTATCACTATGGAAATCTTTTACATCCTTGGTTAGATGTATTCCTAGGTATTTTATTTTTGTGTGTGTGGCTATTGTAAATGAGATTGCATTCTTGATTTGGCTCTCAGCTTGAACATTATTGATGTATAGAAATGCTACTGATTTTTCTACATTGATTTTGTGTCTGAAACTTTACTGAAGTCATCTATCAGTTCTGGGAACCTTTTGATGGAGTCTGTAGGGTTTTCTAGGTATAAAGTCATATCTTCAGTGAGGAGAGACAGTTTGACTTCTTATATTCCCATTTTCCTTCTTGAATGAAAGCTCACTTAATCTTTATGCACTATCTTGCTATTTCCAAAAGGCCGAGGCATGTTAAAAGCCTCTATTCCACCATCTTGGAAGAGAAAACAACCAAAATTGACTTTTACACCAGTAGTTGAAAGAGAAAATTGGTTTTATTTGTGTTTACTTCCAAAAGTTTTATTTTAATAGAATAAGATATTTTAATAGAATAGGATATTTTGTAGTGATTGGAAATGATGATGATGATGATGACAATGTAGATCCATATTTATTTACATGGAACGCACTCCTTAATGTAGAAATTAAAAACTTTAAATTACAAGGCAACTACAATCCCATTCACGAAATTATTTTTGTGATTTTTTTGTATATATATTTGTGTCAATGTATATAAACACATACTAAAAAAATAAAGAATATATTCTGAAATGTAACAATATTTTCTCTTGATTGTTAGGAAAATCAACAAACTTTCTTGTTTATTTTTATATGGATTTTAAGATTTCAGAATTTCTCACAAATTACTTTTATAATTATAAAATGTATTTGCATTTTGAAATTGTCTTTCTTTTCTTCTTTTTGAAGTCATTTTGCTCTATGCTTAACATCCTTCCTTTATAAAACAATCACTTAAAAATTTTTTTTAAAAGCTCTTCCTATCTGGAATTTATTTGATATATAGTTTCAGATGAGATTATAAATTCCCCTAAGAAGACAATATTCAAAATAGTTGACCAAGTATTTCAGTAACATTTATTAGATAATTACATATTGACTCCTGATGTTCCCTTTTCAAAGATTACTGACATATATCAATCTTTCTGTTTGAAGATAATTCTGTTCCATTGGTCTGGTTATTTTTGTGGTATTACCTCACTCTTTTCATTATTATCTCATTACATTGTATCTTAAAACTGATAAGACAAATGTTATTTTTTTCAGAACATGCTTACATATTTGTTTTTCTGGATGAATGTTAGAATCAGTGGCTTAAAGTCATTTTCCCACAGTTCTTAAGGTATACTGAATAAATATAATTTTTTTTCTCGATAATTCAGGGTCATGATTCACTGTGAATCATCATAAGTATTATAGCATTTTTGTGAGTTATTTAGATACGATGGATTTTTTGCTCATGTCCCACGTGACCCATTAGGTTTTTCAAAATTTCTGTAATAAATTTGTATTTTTCCCATGTTTCTTTAATGATACTTCCAGATGTCATACTTATGTCTTTTTAAACAGCTTTTATCTGTAGTTGAATCTATGATTAAATTTTTTAGCACTGTATGTAGCATAAGACTCAATGATAGAACTCTGTGACTTGTATTTTGATTGTTCTTGGGTCTTATGTGTGTATTTCTTTGGCCATGTTTCATGTAATTTAGATTGCCATGTTAATGACTAGTTAAGTGGGGCATTACTATGTTTGCACGTGAATATGAAGATATACAAAATAGAATAAGCTATAAAGGTAACAGAGCATAATTCAATGGCAAGAAACACAAAGATAGAAGAGAGAGAGTTTTACTGAAACTCTTTACGAGTTCTCTTCATGAGACAAAGTTCTTTACATGCCATAACTTCTTGATCCGTCCTTCCATGTAACTGAATTTCAGATTAGATTACTTTTTCCTGAAACTTAGATGGTGTAATATAAATGAACAGAGTAAGGGGCCAGTAAATTAATACATGGGTACTAAGTGATTTTTTTTCTTTGCCCTTGAGCTTTTATGTTTTCATATTCTAGAGGCAGTAATCATAGCTTGACAGCTATCAACCTGATTCAAAATTATTAATCCTGAATGTTTTCTCTTCTACATGGAGGGGAAACTACCAATTCTCTATTAAATGGTAGTTAAAGAATATTTCATTTATCTATTTCACTTATTGTTATCTGTCTGTCCTATGGCATATTTTTCCAGGTTAGGAGGAACACATTGCTGATATTTTCATAAACATGTTGCCACTGACTTTATTTTCCTGTTAATCATAATATGTGTTTTGTTGTTTTTTTGCAAAGCTGTAATGTTATTGCTGTAGTAGAAACAATTTCTTTTGTTAAGGCTCTAAAGGGAGGTAGGACCCATCAAAGTTAAGGGCCTAGACACAGTAACAGATGCTCCTGTAAAGCAATGTTTCTCAAAAAAGGTCTTCGATGAAATATATGTAAATCTCCTCTTTGTCATTTATTTTTGGAATGTTCTCTGTTTTACCACACTTCATTTGTTTTTATATTTTTATTATGAAATACTTGAAATATAGGGACAAGTATACAAACTAGCTTACCACCATGCACCTGGCCACCCAATTTTATTAAACCTCAACATATTTGCCTTAGTTAGTTTTTTTAGGCCAGCACTACATTACAGCTACAGCTGATGTTTCTGTGTGCCTTCGCTTTATCCCTTTCTCTCCACAGGTAACCATAGCTTTGAATTTAGTGTGTACGATCTCCATTCTTGAGTGTGCACTTTACTTTGCATGCATGTATCATATAAAAATTATAGGCCGGGTGCGGTGGCTCACGCCTGTAATCCCAGCACTTTAGGAGGCCAAGGCGGGCGGATCACAAGGTCAGGAGATCGAGACCATCCTGGCTAACACGGTGAAACCCCGTCTTTACTAAAAATACAAAAAATTAGCCAGTCGTGGCGGCGTGCGCCTGTAGTCCCAGCTGCTGGGGAGGCTAAGGCAGGAGAATGGCGTGAACCTGGGAGGCGGAGCTTGCAGTAAGCTGAGATCCCGCCACTGCACTCCAGCCTGGGCGACAGAGCGAGACTCCGTCTCAAACAAACAAACAAACAAACAAACAAAAATAATTATATACGATATTATAAATGATATTTGTATGTTGTTTAACTTTATATAAACGGTAGCCTGCTGTATTCTTTCTCTCCTTCCTTCCTTTTCTTCTTTCTTTCTTTCTTTCTTTCTTTCTTTCTTTCTTTCTTTCTGTCTCTCTCTCTCTCTCTCCCTTTCTTTCTTTCTTTCTTTCTTTCTTTCTTTCTTTCTTTCTTTCTTTCTTTCTTTCTTTCTTTCTTTCTTTTCTTTTCTTTTCTTTTCTTTTCTTTTCTTTTCTTTTCTTTCTTTTCTTGAGTCTCGCTCTGTCGCCCAGGTTGGAGTGCAGTGGCGCGATCTCAGCTCACTGCAAGCTCCATCTCCCGGGTTCAGGCCATTCTCTTGCCTCAACCTCCCGAGTAGCTGGGACTACAGGCGCCTGCCACCACGCCCAGCTAATTTTTTGTATTTTTAGTGGAGACGGGGTTTCACCGTGTTAGCCAGGATGGTCTCGATCTCCTGACCTCATGATCCGCCCACCTTGGCCTCCTAAAGTGTTGGGATTACAGGCGTGAGCCACCGCACCTGGCCTTTTTTTACTCTTTTTTTGAGGGGCGGGGGAGGGGATGGAGTCTGCCTCTGTCACCCAGGCTGTAGTGCAGTGGTAAGATCTTGGCCCACTGCAACCTCTGCCTCCTGGGTTCAAGCGATTCTCTGGCCTCAGCCTCCCAAGGCACACGCCACAACGCCTAGCTAATTTTTGTATTTTTAGTAGAGACGGTGTTTCACCATGTTGGCCAGGCTGGTCTCGAACTCTTGACCTCAGGTGATCTGCCCACCCTGGCCTCCCAAAGTGCTGGGATTATAGATGTGAGCCACCGTGCCCAGCCTTATTCTTTAATTTACTTTTTAATTTGACATTATAATTTTAGGATTTATCTATGATACAGCTAGTAGTTAGTAGTTTCAACTTATTCATTTCAGCTGTTGAATAGCATTCCATTGTGTGAGCATACCAAATTTATCTAATCATTCACTTATAGACATTTATATAAATGTAAATAATATTTCATATCTATTTACCAATGCAAACATGGTAGAAACGGACATTTCTCTCTTTATTTCCTTGGCAAGTATTTTCTCAACCGTATACCTAGAAGTGAAACTGCTCTGTCATTAAGAATACATATCTTCCAAATGCCTCCTGATAGTACCAATTTATAAGCCCTCTAGAAGCGTATGGATTGCCATTGCTCTACATCCTCATAGTACTCATTGTTAGACTTTTAAATGTTCTGTCGTTCTGTATATGGTGTGAAATTGAATTCTGCAATTTTGCATTTCCCTGATTACTAGTCAGATTGAGCATCTTTTCATGTATCATATGTTTGGAGGCAATAATAGTATTGGGTTAAGAGCTGGATGTAAAAGCCAGATAACTTGGTTTTAAATCTTGACTCTTCTGGGTGACCTTGGGCTTGCCACCATTTTGTGGCTCATTGACAAATTAGGAATAATAATCATACCAACATTGTGGGGTTTTTCTGACTTAACATGTGAGAATGTCTTACAAGTGTGTTGAGCCTTAAGTAAGATGTCAGTGTTACAAAACATTACCAAGATGTGATAAGTGGGGTGTAAAAATTTAGTGATGTAAAATATCAGGTTACGTTATTGAAAGGTTAACGGCTCTAATCAGCCTTATCTGCAAAGACCGGGATGGAAAAATTCTGGGGATTGGGGGAGCCTAGGCTTCCCTTCGTGACCTCCCTGCCTCACCAACTTCTCCCTCTTCTTATTCAAAAGATGACTAGCTGAAGACCCAGGCAGAAGACAAGGAGCCAATTACAAAGCATGAAATATCCTATTATTTAAAATTGAGGGGCATGTTGTCTTAGAATTTTATTATATTATTAACGTTTGGTTTTTCCTTATGCAAATAGCTTGTTTATCATCTTGTACATTTTGTATTGGGTTATTTGCTTTTTATTATTAATTAGAATGAGTTCTTTACATATTTTGGACATTAATCTGGGTAAATGTATTTTCCCAGTTTCTGGCTTGTCTTTTAACATTTTTTTATGGCATTTTTTTGTCTGTTGGTACAAAATTTAAAATTTTTAGTATGGTTAAATTTAATAATCTTCCTTAATGATTTCTGCTTTTACATCAGGTTTAAGATATTTTTTCCTGTAAGCCAAGCATTAAAGATACTCTCCCATATTTTCCTCTAAATGTTATGAAGTTTTTGTGTTTTAAAAGCAAAATTCTCTCTGGAATTTATTTTTATGTCTAGCATAATAAGTTAGAGAGCTAATTGTCCAAGCACTATTTATTGTAGGACTCCAGTGTCCTCTTTGTCTATCCATTATGTAAAATGACACTGCCTTTGTTACTGTGTCTTTATAATAGCAGAAGGAGGAGGAACAGCAGCAGTAGCAGCCAACCATTATATAGGTCTTACTGAATGCCAGGCACCATTCTATGTTTTTTACATATTCATTTAATCCTTAACTGGATCCTATGAAGTAGGAACTCTCATTATTTCCATTTTATAAATAAGGAAACTAAGAGGCACAGGCAAGTTAGGTAATTTGCCACATAAACCTATAGCTGGGATTCAAACCCACGCCTTGAAACCAGGAGAAGACACAGACATAAAAAGAAATAATTATAATAATATAATTTGTTAAGTTACAGATTAGAATTATGAGAGCTTAATCTAAGAAATACCTACCCTGTCCAGGAGTTTCATGAATGGTGTTTTGGTTTCATGTTGCTATAACAACCCAAAACTTAGTGGCTTGAAACCACAATCATTTTATTATGCCTTACACATCTATGGGCTAAAATCTACTGAGCATGTGATGATGCCTAGAGTTGCATTCATTTGGGACTTGGCTGGGCCGGACCATCCAAGATGTTTCATTCACATGGCTGATGGTTGGTCCTGGCATAGGCTGGGAGCTAATCTGGGTTGTTTAACCAGTATGCCTTGGTTCCCCCCATATAACCTCTCCATATGGCATGGTTTTTTCCTAGTACAGTGGCCAGGTTCCAAGAACAGAAAGTGAAGACTGAGAATTCTCTTATGGCCTAGGCTTGAGAGTTCCAGAATGTCACTTTCACCTCGTTCTGTAGTCCAAGCCAGTCCCAAGGCCAGATTCAACATGAGGGAATTAAATTGCCCACCTCTTGATCAGAAGAGTGTCATGAGTATATTGAACTGGAGGAATTGTTGGAAGCCCCTCTAGAGATTATCAATGACAGAGGGCATTGCTCCAAAAGGAAATTTGTTCTGAACTTTGAGGAATGAGAAGGGCTTCACTAGAAAGTATTAGGGGAAGAAGATCCAGGCAGTGGGTAAGAACAGAGGCACAAAGGAGCATAATATGTTTGGATAGGAGTTTTGTGCTGTGGAGTCACAAGGGATATAGTTGATAAGGTGTGTTCGAAGTAGTAAGAAAATAATAGCTAAAATTCAAGTGCTCACTGTGTGCCCAGCACATCCTGCTCTTTGAATGATTTATTTCTTTTATCCTCATAACAATCCTGTGAAGGAGAGACTACTATTATCTCAATTTTCTTGACAAGGAAACTGAGGTACAGATAGGTTAAATAACTTGCACATGGTCACATACCTTGTAAGCATCAGAGTTAAATTCGAACACAGATAATATGCCTTTAGAGTACCTTCTCCCCCACTGCTCCATTCAGGCTCCTGTAGATCATGAAAACGTTTATGCCATATTATATCTTGCCTCCCACAGACTGTGTATGTCATGTTATGGAAATCAGGCTCTGAGTAAGAAACTGGAGCAATCCCACTGGCATTCTAATTGCTGTATTCTTAACACTGGTCCAGATGTCTTAGAAGCACTTGAGTCTTTGAGTCCCTCAGGTGTTGATAGTGGCTCCATGGTTTCAGGAGGTGTAGGTCAAGTGAAGAGGTCTTCCCTCTACGTGAGTACATCTTCTGGTAATGCTGAAGGTGGTATTTGTGAGAAAGCTCAGCCCAGCAATAATGGTAGTAGCAAAACTGACAGTAAGGTTCCCTTTGGATACACACAGAGAGAGAAGCAGTTGAAAACAAAAACCAGTGTTGGAGAGAAGCAAAGATGATGATAAGCAGAACACGGATAAACAGACTTGTGTTGGTAACACAGTTGCCAGAGCTGCTTTGGATCCCAAATGACCTTCCAATCTTGAACCCATTTCTGTCTCTCCAAGCCTGAGTTGAGTTCTTGGGTGCTCTAATTATGTGGTGGAAACTCCTGTCTTTCTTATTTCCAGATACAGGATTATAATCAATCTCCATTGTGTAGCACAACCTGAGTGAATTTTTACTCTTATAATCGAAAGATCCCAACTAAGTTGGATATTTAATTCTTAGCAGATGCTCTGTTACTGGCTGTATTTTTTTTTTTTAAGAAAGGGGCTGAGCCTCTTTACATCTGAATTATCTTTCTTTGATGCTTTATAGACTCTAGTCCAGGGCTTTGCACTCAGTAAATGCTACTGATATTTGCTGATTGATTGTTCTGTCCATTGAGATTTGTAACATGTATGTTGGTCATGGTCAAATAATGATAATGTGCAAAATATCACGCACAGTTTATAAATCTTATTTTATAATATTGTGCTTCTACCTCTGAGCTGTTCCATTAATTAGACAAGAGAATTGGTCTAAACATTATTTGAGTCTTTAAAATAATTTTATATAAACAGCTGATGTTTATATTAAGACTGTTTTTTAGATTTAAAAACATTTTTATTCAAAATCAGGCATATATAGTCATGCACTAGTAAAAATGGTCTCAGCAGTTTATTGCTTCCCATGGGTGGCACATTAATACCATGCTGATTATTTTGTCTGTTTTTTTGTTAAGTATAACGAAACATTACTGTGGAAATGTTCATATTTACTAAAACTGTGTTACCTTAGAAGACATATGCCCTGTGTCACAAAGATTAATCTACTGAACTATTTATAATATAATAAAGGTCATGATGAACAACACTGACTCTGAAGCCAGATTCTCTGAATTTTAATTTCATCCAAATCATGTATGACTTTGGGCAAGTTACTTAAACTCTCTGGCCTCAGTTTCTTCATCGTAACATGAGGATGATAAAAATGTTTCCCTCACAACAGTATTCTAAAGATTGAATATGTCAACTGTTGAATGAGTTAATTTACTGTTAAAGCACGTGACATGTAGTCAGTGATATGTAAATAAGGCTTAGCTATTGCGTTTTTTTAATTTACTGTTAGTTTCTAAGGCTGGCAAAGACATTTTATTTTAAGTTCCATTTTACCAGTAGTTTTATC
This sequence comes from Gorilla gorilla gorilla, assembly GCF_029281585.2. NCBI lineage: Eukaryota > Metazoa > Chordata > Mammalia > Primates > Hominidae > Gorilla > Gorilla gorilla. The sequence goes on along the minus strand of NC_073235.2, from coordinate 82,268,617 downwards.
TGCCAAACCTTTTGGGTAGCAGTAAAAGAAAGCAGAACAGCAAACCTTATAACAAGCAGCATAGTATCATGGAGAACACTCCTTCTTTGGGACCAGTCACTTTACCTCCCAGAAATTTCCTCTAGTTTTGTAAGTTGTAAGCATGCCTGTTTGAATCGCTGTCATTCAGCTTCAAAACAGCTGTACCATTCTAAAGTATCAGAGGGTGACATAATGGTAGAACACAGAACACTTGTAGAAATACTTAAGGAATGAGTCTGTGAGGTTTAATTTGTGCTAAAAATTCATCAACACATCTAGAGCAACGCAAATCTTCCCAAGACAGATGGAGACTGTTTTAAGGTTGGTTTCATGATTCTGATTGGGACTGTTTTAATTTTATCATTGGATACTTCAAATGAAGGGATGAAATGTAGGGTAAATTATTATCTAAAATAGCCCTTCTGTTAAGATGTAGAGAGCAGAAAGTGAATTTGAGAGGGGGAAGGAATTAATGTAGTAAATGGGACTGGAGACATTAACAGAAGGGGCTTAGAAAGAGGTGAAGCTAAGGAATGTAGCATTTTAAATGGATGATTTAAAATGATGAATTACATAAACGAACATGCCCAACAGGATGCATAAGGAAGAGTGTGAAGAGGGCTGTCTATTTTAAAGATTGGAATAAGCAGTACATATTTGGAGGGTCTCAGAGTATATAAAGAGATCTGGTTAGCATGGCAGCCAGCTGCTTACCTCTGATGAAATAAGAAATATGCTTAAGCTGAAGTGTAAAGGATTTGGGGTAGGCTTTTTAAACAATAAAGATTGTTAAACATTGATTTGAATTACGTTATTTCAGCCCTGGTAATACTGAGAAATAGCTTAACTGCTAATCAACCAGAGATGTTCCCATGCAAAGATTAAGTGATGGATCTATGATATCTTAACTACAATTTGGTTTGCTTTATATTTTAGTATTTCATAGCAATTTCTTACTTGAAAGTATAAAATTTTCTCAGACTCTTTCCTTCTGCCACCCTTTGTTTCTGTCAGACATTCTGTAATTTTGTATATTGCAACTTTCCATTTCTTAGTTCCTCCACAGTGCTGTGATTTTGTGTAAATGCATTAGAAGACCTCTCTCAGAAAAATGATATGCCTGCCTCTTAAATCACACTCTAAAAGTGTGATGTGTAATTGTTCCATTTCATTTTTTATTTTACAAATTTTTATACGGCAGGTGCTGTGATAAGCCCTAGAGGTTCAAAATTGAATTAGGCATAATTTCTCTACCATTGGGATTTACTGTGTAATGGGTTGAAGATAGATATGACTACAATAAAATGCTAGAAGTTATGTAATTGAAATGTGACATGGCACTTTAGCACAGAGCAGGGAGTTGGGAACTTTGTCTTGGGAGGATGTGTACACCAACAAATATGCCCTCATTCCACGTTGCAGGGAGTACATCTAGGTAAGGGGAAGTTACTGGGAACATTTGTCATTGGAGCCTATCTCTACCCCAGACCAGGAGAAACTTGGTCTAAAGCACTGGAAAATACTTTAGATCAACCTTGATCATTATGGTTCATATAATCACTCCTTGGCAAGGCCTCCGTGAGCAGCTACTTCCTAGCAACAACTCCATAGTATGAAGGAGAAATCACAAGTTTTAGTAGAAAAGTGCCTATATTTGCCACATTACCTCCTGAGGATATTTTGAGATTAGGTAATAAACGCAAAAGCACCTAGCAAGAAATAGACACTGAAGAAATATGTATTGAAAGAAAGGAAGGGATACCAAATGGAAGGTGTAGGCTTTGTTTGGATTCTAACTTGAACATACCACCCTGAGGTGACTATTTTGAAGCAATTAGGAAACTTTGCTTATGAATTGGGTAACAGATGAAATCAAGGAACCACTGGCAACTTTAGAATGGTTGAAATAACATTGTAGTTATGTAAGAAATTGTCTATCCTTTTAAGAGATATAAGCTGAAGTGTGTCTGAAGTCTGAGCTTTGCTTTAAAAGGCTTCAGCAAAACAGTAAAGAAGAGATGATGTAAATGTGGCAAATTCTTTATATTGTTAAATCTGAGTGATGGATATGTGGAGGCTCATTGACCTATTCTCTCTGCTTCTGAGTGTGTTTGAAAATTTTCATAGCTAAACTCCTCTGCTCTTCCTCCCCCAGTGAGTGTTCATAACTAGATTGGTAGCTTAGACATACAAGTATTGGCAGCATGCAAGATTTAATTGAAAAGAAGAAAATAATAGGCAATTGCAAAATTCAGAACTAAAAATTCTATATACAATATATATTTTTATTTTTACATGTGAACTTAGGTATACGCCTTCAATGTGCAACCCCTAAAGCAGATATCCATTTAAAAGCAGAATGGCAAATTTCCTCAGCTTTGATTTCAAACTGAAATCATGTTCAGAGCTCATAGGCAAGAATGAACAATTTTAATGGATATGATTTGTAGTGTCCAAAAAGGGCAACTATAAATAAATCTCTTATTTATTCCCATTTCTTTATTATTTGCAGAATCACTTTTCAAAGTTTATGTCATATAATATTCTTTCTTTAACAAAGTTTATGCCTGTTTAAAATATTTTCAAAAAATGATTAATTTCAGTGTTTTATTTTCCCTTAATATAAAATATAGATACATTTTATTTCCAACTTAGATTACGTAAAAGCTTTGGAGATGAATTTTCAGAAATGGGTTTTTATCTGAAGATGTATTTTCTATATTGAATAATCAGAGATGGAATTAAAAGTCACTTGAGATTAGCAGGTTGCTTTTTTCGAAAATGTTTTATCTGCTTTTAGAGTTTTAGCTCTTGGATGTCAGATTAAAATTCTGAAGCATGTTCGATTCATTTCAGAATTGAATGTCAAATCCAAAGACAGATATTTATAACTGAGTTCTGCTCAGGCAAAAACTCAGTTTCTGGACTGCCGCTTGGATGATTGCAAAACTCTCATTCACAGTTGACGTTACCATCATTTTAAACAAACAAATTAAAACTTTGAGATTGGATTTTAGCAAACCAGCATTTAATTCCCTGCTTATTATGCTTTAAGTTTGCAGAATGCTTTGGGGTCTATGTATTGCTTTCAAATAATTATTTTTTCCCACAATAGTACTCTGGCATTGGTAGTATTATTTCCACTTGACTGTAAGAAAACTAAGTTCTGAGAAGTGAAATGACTTGCCTAAAGTCATTCAGCTACTTAGCAGTTTAGTTAAGGTTTCATCCAGTTCTTCTGACTATGAGTTTTTCCATTTTAATATTTCTATTATAAATTTCTACAAGCAAGAAACTGGTAAAAAGAAAAATAACTTACATGCTTTTTACATACCAATATTTCAACATTTTAATCAATGGAATATTTGTTCCTGCAGATGCCTAAAGAGGAGATGAAAATTCATCTACTAATTTTCAGCAGATTTTAATGTAAAGGAATACAACACTGACTCTAGCAGAAATAGCCAGCTTTTAAAAAAAGTAGATTATGGTTGTTCCCTTTTAACACTGATGCCTTAAATGAAAGCTTGAGGTATGCTTTTAAAACTAATCATCAATGGATATTTCAGCATGAAGCGGGACACCTTTTTCATTTGACTATGTTGCTGAATCAGTATAATCATTATATAGTTGTATATAATTATGTAATTGTATAATTAACAATAGAATTCAGTATAAATGAGAAAAGCTGTACAATGCAGGAACTATTGAGTAAAATAAGCATGACAAATAAATGTATATATAGTGTACTACTCTTACCAATCACCTGAAATGGGAGTGTGTTGATTAGGTTAAAATCAAATATCTAAATATCACCAAATCACTAAAATAGAATGGATAAACCATTAATATAAAATATTATTCTTTTAGGGGAAGAAAGGGCAAGTAGCTAAGTTAGAATTCCCTGAATAAAACCTTTTATGTAGATAAAATTTGGAAACAACATAAATGTTTTAAGTAATTATAAAACAATATTAAATGTACAAAGCCATTCCTAAAAGTCAAAAGCAAAGTGAAATTAACAACCATGTAACAAGTACATGGCATACCACATGGAAAAGAGCTTCTTAAAGCTTTAACCACAGTAATTTGACTATACTTACCAAGGAATATGTACCATAGGAACAAAATAAAAGGTAAAAAGAATTTAAATTATTTACAGTGAGTGTGTTATTGGGGTTAGTAATCATATTGTGATCCTGATACTAGTATTGTGAGATAAAGCAGATGAGTAATTATGTTTGTGTCCTTGCATACTGGAATTTTGGGCGTTGGAGAAGGAAGATAAAGATGAAGATCAGTGAAGATGAATGAGGTTAATAGAAAACTTGTAGTCCTGAATTTGAATTACAGTATCAGTATGAACTTGTGATGTATTTTATTTAAAAAATATTTTCTAGCTCTATCCACTGAAATGGCCTACAAACAATGACTGTATAATATTGAGCACTCCTAGCCACCAGACTTGTAGTATTTAAAAGGCGTGTCCCACTCTGAGGAATGGGGGGTCCTTGGAGAAATGGTTGATTCTAGGGCTGGGGCAGGAAATAAAGAAGAGATAGGAAGCAAGGAAGCTATAAAGGCTACTAGATTTGTGTCTCAGGAGTCCATTTGAACAGGCTCTTACTAACCAAAGATGGAACAATTTGATTATAAATTCAAATAATATCAGTAATAGATTGAAACACATGAGATATGTTAGAATCCATAAGTTGGTAATGATACTTAAAAAAAGATCCCTCCGTGGTCACCTGTGGAAGATTCTAGTGGCCCAACTCAGTACTTTGAAATAAACACAGGGAAAAAAATGAAGCATTTTCCTCTTTTCTCTATAAACTGTACCTCAGGATAATCAAGAATGATGACAGGATTTTCTTTTTGTAGGAGTATATTAGCTAATAAATGAAGAATGGATGGTAGGATTAGAGTATTACTATCGCACAATAACAGATTGAGGTAATGACCACTAAGCAGCTGGTCATGTCAGAAAAAGATGTGAAGACATCATGTGCCTCCTGATGAAGTCCCATAACTTATTGGTGACAAAGATTAGATCTCAATTTGATCAAGCCTCTAGATCTGACTATCGGTTTTCAGAAGGAAAAGAAAAATGAATGAATGCATTAAAATATACCATAGGGATACAATCAGCAAAACCTAGCCCGTGGAAAACTCTGAAGTACCAATAATCTGGTTTCTTTCACAAATAAATTGCAAGAAAAAAATGTGAAGAGGAACTATAGGCTAAAATAGTCTTAAAAGACATTTCAACCAATTGAACTATTTGGACCTTATTCAGATCCTGATTCAGGAAATAACTGGGGAAAAACATGCAGGTGAAAATTGGGGAAGCTTAAACACTGACTGGTTATTTGATGCTATGAAGGAATTGTTATTAATTTTAAAAGTGTGATGACATATTGTGTGGTTATGTATTTTTTAATTTACATCTTTTAGAGACACTAAAATATTTATAGGTAAAATGATATCATTCTTGGTTTGCTTCAAAATAATATGGAGAGAGGAGACGTGGCAGGGAGTATATATGAAACACAAGATGTTAATTTGTCAAAATTGGGAGTGAACTATACTATTTTTACTACTTTTGTGTAGGTTTTAAATTTTCTACAATAAGATTTTAAATAAAAGTGTACTTAAGATGGACCTCAGAGGTTGTATTATGGAGAAAAGTAATTGTTTCTGTGAAACAGTTATTATATTAAGAAGAATCACTGGTTAGGGTTTTTTTTTAAACCCCATTCCCAAAAGTACATTCATAATAAAATGTAGTTAACATTTCTTAAATATCAAGTATGTGCCAGACATACTTGATATTTAAGTTGCTCTAGTCACTTTACATGTATTATCTTGCTTAAAATTTACCAGAATCCTGTGAAGAAATTCTACTGTCTTCACTTTTCAGATCATTCCGAGAGATTAAATGTCTTTAACCAAGACACAGCTGGTAGAGGGTGCTGTCTCGGAATGCTGCCCTTTGGCTTTCAGTGCTGGGGTGCTCAAGCCTACTCTATTCAGCCTGAACAGTCCACAGGAGTGGAGGCTTTGAGTGACAGTGTCTGCTGTTATACCTTTTACATTTTCTTGATCAGCACTCTTTGCCCAGACTCAAGACTTTTTGGAGAGATTATAATTTGCATTTCGGCTAAATAAGAGACTCCAAAAGTAGTCAGCCTGCTGCAAGGCAGTACTAGCCACTCTCTGAATCTTTAATGAGGCGAGCTGTTTCCCTTCCCCACAAGATGGAGGGAAAAGAAAGCACAATTTTAGTTTTCACATTTTTCTTGATCAATTGTTCCAAAGTGGTTATCCTTAGTATAGTGTATTCAAATGGACTGCTGTCTTTAGGCAGTGCTAGGATGGTGCATCCTAATGTGAGACATTCTCCTTATCATGCATGTGCACACAGGAGTGGGGGAATCTAGTAAGAAACAGCAATTTCAGTACTAAGAAATGAAAACGGATGGGGTTTCGCTGTGTCAGCCGGGCTGGTCTCCAGCTCCTAACCGCGAGTGATCTGCCAGCCTCGGCCTCCTGAGGTGCCGGGATTGCAGACGGAGTCTCGTTAACTCGGTGCTCAATGGCGCCCATGCTGGAGTGCAGTGGCGTGATCTCGGCTCGCTACAACCACCTCCCAGCCGCCTGCCTTGGCCCTCCAAAGTGCCGAGATTGCAGCCTCTGCCCGGCCGCCACCTCGTCTGGGAAGTGAGGAGTGTCTCTGCCTGGCCGCCCATCGTCTGGGATGTGAGGAGCCCCTCTGCCTGGCTGCCCAGTCTGGAAAGTGAGGAGCGTCTCTGCCCGGCCACCATCCCATCTAGGAAGTGAGGAGCGCCTCTTCCCGGCCGCCATCACAACTGGGAAGTGAGGAGCGTCTCTGCCCGGCCGCCCATCGTCTGAGATGAGGGGAGCACCTCTGCGCTGCCGCCCCGTCCGGGATGTGAGGAGCGTCTCTGCCCCGCCGCCCCATCTGAGAAGTGAGGAGACCCTCTGCCTGGCAGCCGCCCCGTCTGAGAAGTGAGGAGCCCCTCTGCCCAGCAGCCACCCCCGTCTGGGAAGTGAGGAGCGTCTCCACCAGGCAGCCACCTCGACCGGGAGGGAGGTGGGGGGATCAACCCCCCGCCCAGCCAGCCGCCCTGTCCGGGAGGTGAGGGGCGCCTCTGCCCGGCTGCCCCTACTGGGAAGTGAGGAGCCCCTCCACCCGGCCAGCCGCCCCGTCCGGGAGGGAGGTGGGGGGGTCAGCCCCCCGCCCGGCCAGCCGCCCCGTCCGGGAGGGAGGTGGGGGGGTCAGCCCCCCGCCCGGCCAGCCGCCCCATCCGGGAGGGAGGTGGGGGGGTTAGCCCCTCGCCTGGCCAGCCGCCCCGTCCGGGAGGTGAGGGACGCCTCTGCCCGGCCGCCCCTACTGGGAAGTGAGGAGCCCCTCTGCCCGGCCAGCCGCTCCGTCCGGGAGGGAGGTGGGGGGGTCAGCCAGCCGCCCCGTCCGGGAGGGAGGTGGGGGGGTCAGCCCCCCGCCCGGCCAGCCGCCCCGTCCGGGAGGTGAGGGGCGCCTCTGCCCGGCCACACCTACTGGGAAGTGAGGAGCCCCTCTGCCCGGCCAGCTGCCCCATCCAGGAGGGAGGTGGGGGGGGTCAGCCCCCCGCCCGGCCAGCCGCCCTGTCCGGGAGGTGAGGGGCGCCTCTGCCCGGCCGCCCCTACTGGGAGGTGAGGAGCCCCTCTGCCTGGCCACCACCCCATCTGGGAGGTGTACCCCACAGCTCATTGAGAACGGGCCATGATGACAATGGCGGTTTTGTGGAATAGAAAGGGGGGAAAGGTGGGGAAAAGATTGAGAAATCGGATGGTTGCCGTGTCTGTGTAGAAAGAGGTAGACATGAGAGACTTTTCATTTTGTTCTGTACTAAGAAAAATTCTTCTGCCTTGGGATCCTGTTGATCTGTGACCTTACCCCCAACCCTGTGCTCTCTGAAACATGTGCTGTATCCTCTCAGGGTTGAATGGATTAAGGGCGGTGCAAGATGTGCTTTGTTAACCAGATGCTTGAAGGCAGCATGCTCGTTAAGAGTCATCACCACTCCCTAATCTCAAGTACCCAGGGACACAAACACTGCGGAAGGCCGCAGGGTCCTCTGCCTAGGAAAACCAGAGAACTTTGTTCACTTGTTTATCTGCTGACCTTCCCTCCACTGTTGTCCTGTGACCCTGCCAAGTCCCCCTCTGTGAGAAACACCCAAGAATGATCAATAAAAAATAAAAAATAAAAAAAATAAATAAATAAAATTAAAAAAAAGAGAAAGTAATGGCAAAGCTGCAATTACTTTTGCACCAGCCTATATAGTTCACTTAGCTTTTTGAATGTGTAGATTCATGTCTTTCATCAAATTGGGAGAGTTTTTAACCATTATTTCCTCAAATATATGTTCTGGCCCTTTCTTCTCCTTCTGGGACTCCCATTATATGTATGTTGGTATGCTTGATGCTGTCCCATAGTTCTCTGAGGATTGGTTCATTTTTTTTTAACAGCTTTATTGAGACATCATTGACATATAAAAATTATATATATTTAAAGTGTACAATTTGATGTCTTGATATGTGTACATTGTGAAATGATCACAACCAAACTAATAAATATATCCAGTACCACTAAAAAAAAAAAAAAAAAAGAAATGAAAACAGCCCTTGGGTAAAACTCTGATGTTGCCCCAGGGGGATAGCTCCCTCATCTCGGATCTAGGGGAGCTTATAACATCTTTTAAAAGGCGAAAATTCAAGTTATCTGTGGACTGTCAGAACATTTTGCATAAGTCATCCCCAGGTGAGTAAATTAAAAACCTCAAGTTAGTAAAATCTTCTGCAAAGTGATCCTCTCTTGTAAAGTTGCTGCTGCTTGCTATAAATTTCCTCAAGATTGGTATAAGAGTACATGCTCTTCAATCTTAAAATAAGTTGTTTCCCCACCTTTTTTTGTGGGTGGATTTTTCTATACCCCAAGCAAGCATAGTCAAGTTAAACCCTCCATAGTTTCTGTTTCATGGAAAAAAGAGGGAAATAAATTGGCATAGTCTATAGTAGTCTATTTTTTGGTTTAAATGGAAAAATTACCTTTATGACTGGAGATACTTCTCACTGTGTGTAGGTGCTGAATGGCTTCAAGATATATGGATGTTCAAAAAGAGATTCAATTAAACTGGGGATTGCTTCATAATTTAAAATGTGATTACTTCTAACAGGAATTTAATGTCAGCTTTCTGATATTAGTTATTGTAAAATTTGTGTCTTATTAAAGTCAGCCAACTCAAGTCACTGAGACCATTCCTTATTTCAAAACACTGTGTAATAACAACCGAAATTAGCGAAAATAAATTCTTAAGTGTTGGTTCACATAGAAAAAAAATGTAAGAGAATGAAAACTGAGATTTCTTTCTAGATCTTTAAATATATCTGGACTTTACATTATTTATAATTTATGAGGGAGAAGCTATGGCTATCTCTTTGTATCAAATTTATAATCTCATTATATAAAAATGATTTATAATGCACACACCACAGTGCACCCATAGATGTTGCAGATAGCACTGACAACATACAAAACCCCCCACCACAGTTAAACAGGGTATTCTCATCTACCTTTACTCCCTTTTTGCCTTCAAGGGATGATCTCACCCCCATAAAATGAAAATCATAGAAACCTTCTAGGGTTAGTTCCTTTCTATAACTCTAACTTTTCCCAACAGTTCCCTGCGTCTATATTTTTCTGCTTTTTTTTCCCCTGAAAGTTTTTTCTTCCCTCTAAAGCTTTCTTACCTACTATATTTGACATCCCTTCGGTACCTCCTTCTTCTGAGAACTTTCTACCCTAGTTACCCCTCTTTTCTTTTTTAGCTTCCTTGATTTCAGGCTCTTTGTATTATATCTTCAAAGTCACTCAAATTTTTTCTCTCTAGAAAACATTTTTCACTTGCTTCCACTGGCCTCTTCCTTTCTTAGCCAGAATCCTTTAATGCAAGACATATTACTGTTCTCTGCTATTCCTTATTTTCTCATTCATTTTTTAAAAATTCTCCTCCTCACATATGCTTCCCATTACACATTCTCATGGCTTCAGATCCTATCTTTACACTGATGATACCCCCAGATGTATCTCCACCCATAACCTCTCTCTGTGTTTAAGGACCAATTTCTTCTCTTTGATACCTAATCAGATCCTGCTCAGCTGTGTCCCCATCTCATCCAAGATGACTCCTGAAGTCACATTGATCCCTCTTTCCTCTATTATGATTGCACATTCAAGGTAACTAGGCCTAAAGTTATGGACAAGTGTATGTTGGTTCTTATTTCCCCAGTAAGACTTTAAGTTTCTCAAGACCGTATCTTATGTTTCTCTTTCCTATCCCTACTCCAAATCAAATCTAGAGAAATCGCAAGAATCAAACAGTTATTAATATTAGGAGGCAATAAATGTGTCCTTTGGGGGAAGAAAATGTCACTTACATGACGAGAGAATTTTAGAGTTACTGACCTACAAAATTGTGGCTGTTTTATTATTATTTTAGTAGTAAATGCTCATTGAACCTTTCCATGGTAAATAGCATTTTATTAGGTTATAGAATTTCTATCATTAAGTTTTAGAATATTCCGACACCTCCAGAAACTGATAATCTGTTTACAAATTTAGCTACAATATATACACTCTACCAGACTAAACAACACAGGTATGGGTGCATAAATAATAAATATTATCTATCATAAATGTATAAATACCTGTGGAGGTTGGGTGGGCATAATGGTAAGGTGTCAAGTAGAAGCTGATGTTGAGTTAACCAGAGCGATTTCCCAGAGGGAGATGGATTTCTATAGATTCTGGTTTAAGATTGTAAAAACAGAAGACTGGCCTCATAAGAACAGCTTGAGTTAAGGATCAAATATAGAAGGCAGTCATTGGAGGCAACACAGAAAGGCATAATGGAGACAAATCCAGAGATGTAGGTTTAAACTAGAAAACAGTCTCACTCCAAAATGTTGTTCTTTCCTCTCCAAACTAAATTATTGCCAAAACTATAAATGTGTCATTTGTTCATATAATAGCTAACATTGACATAATGGTTGCATATCTCATTTTGAGTTTTAAACTATAAAGTAAAGCCATTGCATGTGCAAAGCATTACTTTCTTCCTACCTCCTGAATTGTTCTGCCTCCTCTCCTCTGCCAACTCCAGTATTTCTGTTATCTTTTCTTTTTACCTGTATGCACCACTGACTGACATCTGCCCCCAGCCACCTGCCATGGCAGCTGTTGCCAACTGTATTAGTCCACTGTCACACCACTATAAAGAACTACCTAAGACTGGGCAATTTACAAAGAAAAGAGGTTTAATTGACTCACAGTTCCGCATGGCTGAGGAGGCCTCAGGAAACTTACAATCGTGATGGAAGTGAAAGCAGGCACATCTTACATGATGGTGGGCAAGAGAGCATGTGTGTGGGAAGTAAAAGGGGAAGAGCCTCTTATAAAACCATCAGACCTCATGAGAAGTCACTATCAGGAGAACAGCATGGCAGAAACTATCCCCATGATCCAATCACCTCCCACCAGGTCTCTCCCTCACCACCTGGGGATTACAATTCAGTAGATTTGGGCGGCGATAAAAGCCTAACCTTATCACCCACTAACATTTTAGCCACAGCTGGATTCCTTCAGACAGTCTTGTGTCCTTGCTGAGTGGTAGTGCTCACTGAACAAATGCATCCGTTTCTTTTCTCTTGCAAGTTTCAGAGTACAGTGGAAAGAGCCTGAGATTTGGAGTTAGACAGATCTGGGTTCATGTCTGATTTTTCCAATCATTCAACATGTGAATTTGCAATTTCCTTATTGTCTTGGAATTTTTCTCCTCATATGTAAAGAAAGGGGCCATTAATTCTTACTTTTAAGGCTATTAAGGGGGATTATGACAAAATGTGTTCCAGATAATAGCACAGTTTCTGCCAGAATGGATGCTTTTCCTCGAAGTTTCTCAATGTATGGTCCCTAGAACACTTGCATCAGAATCACTTAAAATGAAGACACTGGGTGATACCCTCAGCCTGTTTAATTTAAAACTGCAGGTATCTATATTTTAAGCAAATTTACCAGTTCAGCCTTATGCAAACAGAGCTCAAAAATCTCCAGGATATGTACTCATGTTCTTCCCTTTCCCTTTCCCTTTCCCTTCCCTTCTTTTTCTCTTTACCTCAATTAACAAGAAAATGTACAGGAAGCATAAGAATTTTAAGGTACTAACTGCATTAGGTTTTTTGTCAAGTTATTTTCACGTTTCAGAGTTTCATTTTTCTCTTATGTAAAAAGGAAATGGGCCGGGCGTGGTGGCTCATGCCTGTAATCCCAGCACTTTGGGAGGCCAAGGCAGGTGGATCACCTGAGGTCAGGAGTTTGAGACCAGCCTGGCCAACTTGGTGAAACTCTGTCTCTACTAAAAATACAAAAAATTAGCCAGGCATGGTGGCATACACCTGTAATCCCAGCTACTCAGGAGACTGAGACAGGAGAATTGCTTGAACCTGGGAGGCAGTGGTTGCAGTGAGCCAGATGGTGCCACTGCACTCCAGCCTGGGCAACAAGAGCAAAACTCTGTCTCAAAAAAAAAAAAAGAAAAGAAAAAGAAAAGAAAATGAAATGGCCTACTTCTTCAGTCACTGCTTGAATAAATTATTATTAAAGTGGTATCAATCACTCAGAAAAGGCACACACAAATGGTAACTATAATAAAAATAATTAGAGTTGTGGGGGTCCCTCTTTATTAAGAATAAGAAGCAGTAATGTTTATCTTGCCTTATAACAGAACATAGAGTTATCCTAGGGCTGGGATGAAGGTGAAAGAAAAAGGCACTTGTCTTGAGTGAACACTTTAGGGGGTGCCAAAAGTCCAGTAATCAGGAGAAATAATATTTTGATATTTTAGAAAATAAAAAGTAAAGCTGGGTGTGGTGGCTCATGTCTGTAATCCCAGCACTTTGGAAGGCCAAGGCAGGTGGGTCACTTGAGGTCAGGAGTTTGAGACCAGCCTGGCCAATATGGTGAAACCCTGTCTGTACTAAAAATACAAAAAAAAAATTAGCTGGGCATGGTGGCAGGGCACCTGTAATCTCAGCTACTAGGGAGGCCAAGGCAGGAGAATCATTTGAACCTCGAAGGTGGAGGTTGCACTGAGCCAAAATCGTGCCATTGCACTCCAGCCTGGGAGACAGCAAAACTCCATCTCAAAATAAAAGGAAAAAGTAATGCAAATAACTCATTAAGAACAAAAAATCAAAATTTTAAATAAAGATAGGCTCAGTATTATTTTTCTTTTTGTTTCCGCTTCCAATGGCTTGCCATGGCACTGTTACTGTCTAAAAATACTGCATTAAAATATTGCTTATCTTGGTTGCTGAGGTTTTTAAATTTCACACTTAAGACAAGTGCCTCACCTGCCTCACTAGCCTGGCCTTGGTTTATCTTCATGCTGAATCATTTCATATTTAATTAGCTAAAACAGGATGGTTCATTTTCATGCACTTTCTTGGAGAATCTCCACTTACACTTTTAAGTGACATTTGTACAAATATTCTACTTTTGATACAAATATTGGAAAATATCCACATTTTGAGGATGTCAGTATAGCTCTCAGGGTTTCAGATAAGTCTTCAAAAGTTACATGATTTTGCAAATGACAGTGTCACTAAAAGACTGTATTAGATAGAGAAGTAGCAAGACTATAAATCTAAGGGCTTGCTACTGTTTATTTGTTTGGGGCTCATTTCCGATTATTTGCAATGAAAACTGGAAAACCAGGAGTCAACAAAAAAGGAAAAATGTTCATGTAGATCAGAATCATCCTGGCAAGAGAAGTGATCACGGAAGGAGATTTTTGTATAATTAAATGTCAGTTTGCATTTTGAAATATTGCCTGCTGCCTCCCACTCAATCACCAAGTGAGATGAGAAGGAATAATCTCTATGCAAACCCAGAACTGACAGGAGCACTTGTTGGGTTCCCCGTGAAGGATGAGCTATAGATCAGAAGGATCAGAGCAAATCATTTTCCCAAGGCAATAAAATGCAGCTGATGAATTACAGCATAAATAGGGGGACATTATAATTTTCCCCTCTAAGAAAAGCAGATAACAAACAAAGCTGTGTAAACCTTTGGAATTTTAGAACTGGGAGGAATTTTAGGGGTCATCTGGTTCATTCTCCTCCTTTTACAGAAGAGGAATTTGATGCCCAGACAGATGCCTGGTTTCTCAAGATTACTATCAAGTGACTGACAGAGCTGTCACTTTTTCCCACATGACCATGAGAGTATTTGTTAGGTGGTGGAACAGGTGAGTGGTACAATAGGGAGTAGTACTGTTCTCCTGTTCCTTGTAGGAGAATGGCTTAGAAGTCTTTACATCTGATATAGTGGGACTGGGAAGTGGAGAGACACTATTGGATAACTACTCAGAACCATCTGAACACACAAGTTTCTTAGCATTTCAAGAAGTACTTTTATTTCTTTCTGCCCCATTCCATCAATTACACAAATGCCAAATTTACTGAATCAGACACTACAGGCCTGGGCATATGGATTTGGGTAAAAGCTTACTGGGTGTTTCTGATGTGTACTTGCATTAAACACAGCTGCACTGGAGAGTCATTTCTTTCTGACAAATATGTCACTGTCAGTCAATAACAACAATGTGAATTAATTCAAGGGTGAGCTTGAGTGGTAGTGCAGGGTGAAGCATAAGAGCGTTAGGAAATAAATAAATGAAAAGGCAAAAGAGGAGAAATCTTCCAAAGCAAATATTTCCTCTTTTCAATTTTGTTTCATTAGTGTAAGAATGGAAGGAACTGAGATCCATAGTTAGCAACACCTCAGGGAGTTTTCTCGCTTGTTCTGCTTATAACCAGACTAAGCTACTTAATGCCCTACTTAGAGCTAATCAAGAATCTTACATGGGCCAGTTGTCATGGAACATAATACTACAATATTCATCATCAAGGAATGATTTCAAAGGAAAAGTTGTTTCTGATCTTTTTTTCTTTTTTCTAACCTCAGATATAGAGAACTGAGTTAATTATGCTCCTCAAATCATAACATGTTAATATTAATTACTGGTTCATGAGAGGCTATTTTCTTATATTTATTTCCTTATATTTCCATTTCCTCCCTCCCATCCCCAAATAGGCAAACTTCTCTTATGTTTGGCACGAGTCCTTTTAAAATTATCCCAACATGCTACAAATAGTTTAGTATTTTAGTATGTTTTATGCTCCTCATCTGCGTCATTGAGGTGAGAGGAGAGAGGAAAGAAGTTTGGCAGATGCAGATGCTTCAATGTGCTTTCAACAGGCAGGCATTTGGATGCTCCATTTCAAAATGGTTTACAGTCCTCTCAATTTTTCTTGGTTGTATAATACCATATAAATTTTGCTTGTTGATATGAACATGGTATCCCAAGAATTCAAAACAACAAATTCAGTCCAGTTTATTCTTGCCTGTCATCTTCTGTGTAGTCCCTAGGTGATTGGATGGTTGACTGCCAGCTGCCTATATATTGAAAGTACCTTGTACCCATTTATATATTTGAAAATCATGAAATTGGTCTACAGTCTGATATAGTCACCCGAGGATATTAAGATTTGTTTCAGTGGCTGAACAAATTCTATGCATGCTGTTCTTTCTCAAAGTTTTTTCTATGTGTAAGTCACAGTGATTTTAACAACTTCATAACTTTGATTTAAGAACCTATCTAAAAATAGTGGGGAATGTACTTTATGAACATTTTTAGAGTAGATTTAACAATTACACTTAGGGGCAACAAGTAAGTTTGTTTTTCACTATTTTCCAGGGTTTTTTTTTTTTTCTATAATAGAATTAAGTCAAAGTCGACCACTTCTTTTATGGGGAAAGTGAGAACATGAAGACTTTAAATGTCATCAAATGTAACATTAGAGGCAGTGGAGATATTTGACAAGGAAACTTTTAAAAGATCAATTATAAAAGGACAAAAGACTATTCAAAAGAAAATCAATATGGAAAGAACAGGTAGCAGGAGTGACAATAAATTAAAAGTTCAAGCAAAATCAGCTTTTCATCAGGCTCTTGTTCCACACATCCTCTTTCTGGGCAGCCTTCTCTATTTCACATCAACTCCAACTTGCAGCGGGGTGATGACAAAATGAACAGGTCACAGGAACATCCTCTTTTGTTTGCAGCCTGGAGAGTGGGGCATGCCCCAGGACCATCATAACACTGATGTTCAACAAGGCATTTTCTTCTGTTCTCTTCTGAACAGTCTCGGATTTTGATTCTTACAATCAAATGTCTGACAATCTCAATTGCTCTGATATTGAGTCTTTGTGGCCTGTTCTCATCATTGTCTTTTATATACCTGACCTTCTTCTCGGTAATTGGGCCATCTTCTGACTGTAGTACTTTTGGGAATAATTTCTCCAGCAAAGTTTGCAGGTTCATTTCCTGACAGCCATATCATACCCACCAAAGCTGTCCACTTTTAGTCTTGACCTGGTGTTCTGAACTCTCAAGGGAGCCTCAGGAATTGCTATTTTCTTCTCATGTTACTCTTGAGCATGTTACATTTACTGCATGCTTTGACCCAATAGAACAAAGTCTCTGGTCTAAATCTATCTTTGTTCCTTATTAGTTGCAGTAGCTTGTAATAGGGTAACTGCAAGGGGAAGATAAGAACCTGCCAAAGGACCAGAAAATATTGCTCACAGGAGGTACTGACTTCAAACTCACTGGTGTTTCCAAATTAACTGTTACCTAATTATGTGTGTGTGTGTGTGCGCGCGCATGTGTGTACATCCAGCATTGTATTTTCAATTCTTCCAGACCAAGTTTTAAAATATTGTAACAGAGGAAAAGAATGAAAATCACGTTAGTGTCATAAGTTACACTTTTTGACCTGAAAAAGCTTATCAGAAAGCTTATATTCTCTCTATGTTTAAATAATTACAGATAAAACCTTGCATCTGCTACACAATTAATACAACTTCTGTGACTTTTAAAAAGAACAAGTGGTAAATGATACCTAAAATTTGTTTCAGTGAATTAATTATAGAGCCATTCCTTTATCTGATAGTTGCTGTGTTTCACAATTTATCTTTTAGCTTTCAGAGCAGTGAAATAGGCAAACCCCTAGTGTCCACAGCTTGCAGGTGAAGTAAGGAGAGAAGTATATTGGAAAAGCTGGACAGATGTTACTGATTGAACATGTGTTCAGCTCCTTTAGAGTCAGAGCCCTAGAATGGAAACTGGACAGCCCTGTTCTGCTTCTGATAAGATTACACTGGAATGGTCTCCAAGATACAGCCTAGACCGTTTCAACGAGTTGAAGAGGAGGACAGTCTTTAAGAAGAAATATTTCACTAGTGTCTAACAAGAAGCTTTCCTGCTATTATCTTCCCCCTTCCTGATTGGCTTTCAATGTAAATACCCAATAGTGGCCACAGCCATTTACACAGTAGTCCAAGATGCCATATGTCCTTATAAGAGATATTGTATTGGTTTTAATATTAAGAGATATTGTATTGGTTTTAAGGCTTCTATACCAATATTAAGAGATATTGTATTGGTTTTAAGGCTTCTATACTTCTATATGTTTTCTACTACATATCATGTTTAAAACTATAATGACAAATATAAAATTATTTTTAAATATTAAGAATTTTTATAACATAGAGCAGGGAACAATTTTTCTAAGCTGAAGGCAGAGGTCAAAAATGAAAAGGTGGGTAGATTTGAATATATTAAAAATAAAAACTTAAATACATCCATAATGATCCAAAAATCATTACGAACAAAATTAAAGATAAATGGGATAATGTTTGTAAATATTTGAGAGACAGAGTTTATGTGTTAAATATACAAAAAAAATCCATTATAATAATGAAATATAAGTTCCAATGGGGAAAAAAACAAAGGTCATGAATAGGAAATTCACAAATAAAAGCTATAATACATGGTTAATAAGCATGTGAAAAACTACTCAATTATTGCAAATAAGTGCGTTTGAAAATATGCTGTGCTTTTCAGATTGACTGAGTTCTTTAACCAGCTTTCTCAGTATTGTGAGAGTA
This sequence comes from Gorilla gorilla gorilla, assembly GCF_029281585.2. Lineage (NCBI taxonomy): Eukaryota > Metazoa > Chordata > Mammalia > Primates > Hominidae > Gorilla > Gorilla gorilla. The sequence continues at coordinate 82,250,458 of NC_073235.2, read as the reverse complement.
AGAAATAAACACTCTCATACACTGCTGATAGAAGTGTAAATTGGTATAGCTAATCTAGAGATCAAATTGGCAATATATATTAAAAGTACACCTAGGAATTCTACTTCCAAAAACTTATCCTAAGGGAATAATCATGGATATACATGAAGGCACAAATACAAAAACAAAAAATATTCTAAATATCTTTAAATAGTCAAAAATGAAAAAAAAAAAGAAAAAGAAAGAAACCTGTCATATCACTGCCTTTAGGCTCCAGGGAAAATGAAGTGGTTTTAGGTGGTCCCTAAGCCTCTTACATCTGAAGGTATTTGGGACAAGTGGCTACCAGTGCCTTAGGGGGGTTACCTAAGATTCTCTAGTCTTGCCCGTGTTCTCTCCTCCTAGGGTCCCTACAACCCAGGAATCAGAACTCAGTTTGGCTAAATTATCTCTATATTGTATTTTGCTGTTCTCGTGATGTTGAACATGAATATTTAATGCATGGAAAGATATTCATAATTGAAAAAGTGGAAAACAAAATCATATGCAGAGCAATCGGATTTTTGTAAGTATATAATTACATTTATAAAACTAGAAAAATATACTCTAAAAATATAGCAATACCTCAGATATATCATGGGTTGGATTCCAGACCACCACAGTAGAAATAACAACTATCCCAATAAAGCAAGCCACACAGATTTATTGGTTTCTCAGCGCATGTAAAAGTTATGCTTATGCTATAATCTAATCACATCTAAAAAATGTACATACCTTAATTGAAAAATATTGCTACAAAATGCTAATGATCATCTGAGCCTTCAGTGAGTCATAATGTTTTTGCTGGTGGAGGGTTTTACCTCAGTGTTGATGGCTGCTGACTGATCAGGGTGGTGCTTGCTGAAGGTTGGGGTGGCAGTGGCAATTTCTTAAACCACAACAATGAAATTTCCTACATCGATGTACTCTTTCTTTCACAAAAGATTTCTCTGTAGCATGCAATGCTGTTTGATAACAATTTATCCACATTAGAACTTCTTTCAAAATTGCAGTCAGTTTTCTCAAAACCTGCTGCTGCTTTATCAAGTAAATTTATGAAATATTCTAAACTATTTAATGTCATTTCAGCAATGTTCACAGCATCTTTACCAAGATTCCATCTCAAGAAACCACTTTCTTTGCTCATCCGTAAGAAGCAACTCCTCATTCATTAAAATTTTGTTATGAGATTGTAGCAGTTCAGTCACATTTTCAGCCTCCACTTCTAATTCTACTTCTCTTGCTATTTCCATCACACCTGTAGTTACTTCCTCCACTTAAGTGTTTCTTGAACCCCTCAAAGTTATCCATGAGGGTTAGAATTAACTTCTTCCAAATTCCTGTGAATGTTGATATTTTGAGCTCCTCTTATGAATCACAAATGTTCTTAATGGCATCAAAATGGCAAATCCTTTCCAGATTTATTTTCTTTGGATTCACCAGAGGACTCACTGTTGATGGCAGCCATAGCCTTTCAAAATGTATTTCTTAAATAATACGTTTTCTTTGTGAACATATAGATTTTAAAAATTTTATTGAAGTATAGTTTACATCCAGAAATGTATGCCTATTGTAAATGTACAGATCAATGGATTTCTACAAATTGAGTATACCTCAATTTGAACATGTATCAGTCTGCTTTGTGCTTACTTCAAGTCATTAACCTTCCCTTTGAACCTCCACTCCTCCAAGCTAATGACTAGCCTGACTTCTAAGAGCATTGATTTGTTTTACATGTTTTCATGCTTTATGTAAATAGATGAAATTGTATAATTTGTAAACTTCTGGACTGGCTTATTTTGCTCAATATTGATCTTGAGATTCTGTGAATGGGTAAATACATTATATTATGTTTGGGTACTTTTGAGTTTGGAACTATTATGAGTAGTGCTTCTATGAACATTATAGTGAATATGTATCCATTTGGTGAATATGTCTACATATTTCTGTTGGATATAGTATACCTAAGAATAAAATTGCTGGGTCTTAGAGGATACATATGCTTAGCTTAGTAGACATTGGCAATTTCCAAAATGGCTGTACCACTTTATACTTCCACCGGCGTATACAAGTTTTGGTTGCTGCACATCTTCATGAAACACATATTTTCTGTCATTTTTACTTTAACCATCCTGGTGAAGATAATCATATCACATTGTGGCTTTAATTTGCATTTCCCCGATGACAAATGAGGTTGAGTGCCTTTTCACATGCTTATTTGCCATTGGGATGTCTTTTCTGAATTCACAGTTTTTGTTCATTTTTCTGTTGGGTTTTCTGCTTGTTGATTTAAAGTTTTCATATGAGAGTAATTTGTTGTATATATGTATTGCAAATATCTTTTTCCACTCTGGGAGTTGTCTCTTAAATATCTGAATGGTGTATTCAGATGAAGCAACAGTTTTTTTCTTTTTTTAGTTTGTATTTTGGGTTCGAGGGTACATGTGAAAGTATGTTACATAGGTAAACACATGAACAGGGGTTTGTTGTACAGATTATTTCACCACTCATGTATTAAACCCAGTACCTAATAGTTAGCTTTTCTGCTGCTCTCCCTCTTCCCATTCTTCCCCCTAAAGTAGACCCGAGTGTCTGCTGTTTCCTTCTTTGTGTTCACAAGTTCTTATCATCTCACTTATAAGTGAGAACATGCGGTATTCCATTTTCTGTTCTTGCATTACTTTGCTAAGGATGATAGCCTCCAGCTCCATCCATGTTCCCACAAAAGACATGACCTCATTCTTTTTTATGGCTGCATAATATGCCATGGCATACATTTACCACATTTTCTTTATCCAATCTGTCATTGATGGGCATTTAGGTTAATTCCATGTCTTTACTATTGTGAATAGTGCTGCAGTGAATATTCATGTGCATTTGTCTTTTAAGACAGAATGATTTATATTCCTTTTGGTATATACCCAGTAATGGAATTGCTGGGTCAAATGGTAGTTCTGCTTTTAGCTCTTTGAGGAATCACCATGCTGTGTTCCACAATGGTTGAACTAATTTACCCTCCCAGCAACAGTATATATAAGTGTTCCTTTTTTCTGCAACCTCATCAGCATCAGTTATTTTGTGACTGTTTAATAATTACCATTCTGACTGGTGTAAGATGGTATCTCATTTTGATTGGCATTTCTCTAATGATCAGTCACATTTAGCTTTTTTTCATATGCTTCTTGGCTGCATGTATGTCTTCTTTTGAGAAGTGACTGTTTTGTCCTTTGCCCACTTTTAATGGAGTTGTTTTTCTCTTGTAAATTTGTTTAAGTTCCTTATAGATGCTAGATATTAGACCTTTGTCAGATGTATAGTTTGCAAATATTTTCTGCCATACTGTAGGTTGTCTGTTTACTCTGTTGATAGTTTCTTTTGCTGTGCAGAAGCTCTTCAGTTTAATTAGATCCCACTTGGCAATTTTTGTTTTTGTTGTGATTGCTTTTGATGTCATTGTCATGAAATCTTTGCCAGTTCCTATGTCCAGGATGGTATTGCCTAGGTTGTCTTCCAGGGTTTTTATAGTCTTTGATTTTACATTTAAGTCTTTAATCCATCTTGGGTTGATTTTTGTTTATGGTGTAAGGAAGGGATCCAGCTTCAATCTTCTACATATGGCTAGCAAGTTATCGCAGCACAATTTATTGAATAGGGAGTCTACTCCCCATTGCTTGTTTTTGTCAGCTTTGTCAAAGATCAGATGGTTGTAGGTGTATGGCCTTATTTCTGGGCTCTATATTCTGGTCCATTGGTCAAAGCACCTGTTTTTGTACCAGTCCTATGCTATTTTGGTTACTGTAGTCCTGTAGGATAATTTGAAGTTGGGTAATGTGATGCTTCCAGCTTTGCTCTTTTTGCTTAAGATTGCCTTGGCCATTCGGGCTATTTTTTGGTTCCATATGAATTTTAAAAGATTGTTTTCTAGTTCTCTGAAGAATGTCATTGGTAGTTTGATAGGAATAGAGTTGAATCTGTACATTGCTTTGGGCAGTATAGCCATTTGAATGATACTGATTCTTCCTATCCATGAGCATGGGATGTTTTTCCATTAGTTCGTGTCTTCTCTCATTTCTTTGAGCAGTGTTTTGTAATTCTCATCATAGAGATCCTCCACCTCCCTGGTTAATGGTATTCTTAGATATTTTAATTCTTTTTATGGCAGTTGTAAATGGGACTGCCTTTCTGATTTGGCTCTCAATTTGGCTATTATTGGTGTATAAGAATGCTAGTGATTTTTGTACATTGATTTTATATCCTGAAACTTTGCTGAAGTTGTTTATCAGCTGAAGGAGATTTTGGCTGAGACTATGGAGTTTTCTAGATACAGAATCATATCATCTGCAAACAGATAGTTTGACTTCCTCTTTTCCTATTTGGATGCCGTTTATTTTGTTCCCTTGTCTGATTGCTCTGGCTAGGACTTCCAATACTATGTTGAATAGAAAAGGTGAGAGAGGGCATCCTTGTCTTGTGCTGGTTTTTAATGAGAATGCTTTCAGCTTTTGCTCATTCAGTAAAATGTTGCTGTGGGTTTGTCATAGATGGCTTTTATTATTTGGAGATATGTTCCTTCAATACCTAGTTTATTGCAGGTTTTTAACATGAAGGGGTGTTGAAGTTGATCAAAACCCTTTTCTGTGTCTATTGAGATAATAATGTGGTTTTTCTTTTTAGTTCTGTTTATGTGATGAATCACATTTATTGATTTGCATGTGTTGAACCAACCTTACATCCCAGGGATGAAGCCTACTTTATCATGGTAGATTCGCTTTTTGAAGTACTGCTGGATTCAGTTTGCAAGTATTTTGTTGAGGATGTTTGCATCAATGTTCACCAAGGATATTGTCCTGAAAGTTTCCTTTTCTGTGTATGTGCCTGTGCCAGGTTTTGGTATCAAGATGATGCTGGCCTCACAGAATGAGCTGGGGAGGAGTCCCTCCTCCTCAATTTTTTGGAATAGTTTCTATAGGAATTGTACCAGCTCTTCTTTGTATATCTGGTAGAATTTGACTATGAATCCATCAGGTCCTGGGCTTTATTGTTGTTGTTATTGATATGCTATTTACAACTGATTCAATTTTAGAGTTTGTTATTGGTTTGTTCATGGAATCAATATCTTCCTGGCTCAGTCTTGGCAGGACAAATGTGTCCAGGAATTTATTCATCTCTTCTAGGCTTTCTACTTTGTGTATATAGAGTATATAGAGGTGTTCGTTGTAGTTTATGTTGGTTGTTTTTCTTTGAAGAAACAATTTCAATTTTAGTGTATCCCAATTTTTTCTCTTATAGTTAATACTTTCTATGTCTTTGCCTACTCCAGAGTCATGAAGATGTTCTCTTTTCCTTTAAAAACTTTATTATTTTTTCTTTAACATTTAGATTTGCAATCCTTCTGGAATTGACATACAGTGAAGATAAAGATCAAGATAATTTGTCCAATATGTATGTTCAAGCAACTTACTCCACTCATTGAAATTACTATCTTTTTACCACTTTGTCGTAAGTTACCTTTGTCAGTATTGTCATAAATCAGGTGAATATATGTATGTCGGTGTGTGTGTGTGTTTGGACTCTTCCTTCTGTTCCATTGGTCAGGTTACTTTTCCTTGGGCCAAAACCAGACTGTCTTAATTAATAGAGCCTCGTAATATGCTGTGATGTCTCTTAGTGTAAATCCTGCATCTTCATTGTTCTTCAGAATTGCCCTGGCTATTCTTGGTTCCTTTACCTTTTATATACATTTCAGAATCATGTTGTCAGTTTCCAAAAAGTAAACCTGCCAGGACTTTGGTTAAGATTGCATTGAATCTACAGATTAATTGGGGAGAATAAATAAGTTAGTTTTGTAATAAGAAAATGCAAAGTAATTTTGAGCATAGGGTGACCACATGCTCCATTTTACCTGGGGCAGTCCCAGTTTAATCTGTTGACTGGGCATTTTGTTCAATTTAGCATTTTCCCTGGGAAAAGTGTTATTTGTCTGATTAGTCATTTGACTAGCCTGTGTAAGTTTGATTATTTTATTACAAGTACAATATAAATTTATTGCCTAAGAAAACAGTTGTCTTTGGGAATAAGTTATCCTAAATTAAAATTTCTCAAATATTTCTAAATGTCAGTTTTGGAAAAATTATCCTTACATATACTTGATTTTCCAAATACATATTGTCAGCAAACCTTTCAGGAGGAGTTAGGAAGAATACCCTATTGTGATGTTTGGAATAAAAAATTTTCTTAGAGAGAAAGGAATTAGTAGGGAAGTTGTCTACAATCAAGGATGAAGTCCAAACGAGATCATGGCACATTTAATTTAGTTCCAGATATGTGTTGGGAACCAAGTGAAAATTACTCCAAGGAGGCAGAATGGAATGTGGAAAACAGAAAACAGAAGGAAGCAGAGAGGCAGTGTGATGTTTACTCAAAGAAATTCTGCAAATTAGAGAATGAGAGCTGGGCTTAGCTCCTGAGAATTTTATATGGGACTGTAGCTTCCCAGCCATGATGTGGGTCAGGAGGCCCCATCCTGCCAGCCCTCTGGGACTCCTGTGCCTTAGAGATGAGAGGGAAGCATCTATGATCTGAGAAGAGGGTTCTGGGACAAACAGCCTGGACTTTTGTGTCTTTTCTAGGGGCTAAGGAGACCCTGGAAGTACTGCTGTTCATTCTCTAACATGAAGCAATCAAATGCTCTTTCCACATCTTGTTGGTGGCAGGGTAAAGTCTGTTGGTGGCTGCCTAGTAGGGTCTCAGACTAGAAAAGAACCTACTCGCAAATAGCGGCAATCTTTAGCGCAGTGGTTCTCAACATTGGCTGCCCATTAGAATCACCTGGGAAGGTTTATGCTCCTAGGCCCAGCTGCCGCAACCACTTACCCTCTCCTCCAACCCCAGCAGCAGACCGATTAAATCAGAATCTCTAGAGATGGGAATCTGGCATCAATATTTTTAAAAACTGTCCTAGGTACTTAAAAATTATTTCTTTAATGAATAAAAAATATATAAACATCATATTTTAATATATGGGTACATTGTGGAATGGCTAACTTAAGGTAAGTAACATATCAATTACCTCACACACTCATCAATTTTTTGTGTCCAGGTAATTTCAAGACCCAATCAGGGGTTAGAACCATGGAGTCATCCTTGACACTAGTCTCTCCCTCTGCCCCCAGGCCCACCTAATCCACCACCAAGACATGTGGATGGGATGTTTCTTCTCCAAGTGTTTGGAATTCATCCACTTTTTCCACTGCTGTCACAATCACCCTCCAGGTCCAGGTGCCATTTTCTCTTGCCTGGAAAATTGTAATAGTCCTGAACTTGTCCACATCCACATGACACCCTCTCTACTCTGCACCCTGTTTTTGAATCCAGTTGTGATTTTTTTCACAGCTCAAATCTGATCATATCAGGCCCCCAGTTTAAGGCACTTCTGCACGTTCCCTGGACTGACAGCTCACATTGCCTGCAAAGGCCTGCATGACCAACCAGGGCCTGCTCTGCTCTGCAGCTTTATTTCACATCTCATTCTGCCCTGCTCTCTCTGCTCTAGATGGACTGGGCTGCTTTTAGTTTGTCACATCTGCCATCTTTCGTCTTGCTTCTGGACCTGTGCACATAGGATCTCCTTTGCCTGCAGTGTTTTTCCCTCTACTGCTCTTCATTCTTTAGCTCTTAGTTTCATCATCATCACATCTTGTCTGACTGCCCTGACCAAGGCAACCCCTGTTACTGCACTGTGTTTTTTAGAATACTGGTTATAGCTGCATTTGATCCATACCAGAGGAAAAAAGATCATCAACTTCTTGTTAATGAAATTGATGAAATTGTAGGTAAATATAATCAATTTAAGAGCTCAGCCCCAATACGTTTATGTATTTCAACCCTTGGCAAGTCTGTGTTGTTTAACCAGAACTCTGTGAAAATCATATGCATGTTTAAAAGGCTAGAAATAAACATGAATGATTATTATGTATCAATTATAAATGGAAAAGACCAGAAGTAAACATGTAATGTTTGTGGTTCACCTTTTTCTTGTTGTTGTTATGCACATGTAACAAACTGTGGTTCACTTTGGTAGGAATATGGAAGATTTTTCTCCAATCTTTTTTATGTTGTTTATATTTTCCAAAATTTCTAGAATGATAAAAATTATTTTTATAATAAATAAAAATGCAATAATTTCAAAAATGTGTCTAGATGGACTACATGGAAATTATGACTGGAAATAAAACTAAGCTATGTAATGTGTTCTCTTTGACTCTACCTGTACTTTCCCACAAAGCAAAATCCAGAGAATACCATTCTTGTTTGTAAACTTGTAAAGATGACATGAGAATTCAATGAACTGAAAATATTACTTCTTTGATGGATGGGTCTGTCTTGTAGGAATCCATCCGTTCAATTGCCTATGTTGCCTTCCACCACTAGAATGTTCCATAGCAGGTAGAGCTCGGTCCCATCTCCCAGGAAGACTCAGCTGTTGACTTGCTGGAGTGCTTCCTGGACCCTCTTAGAAAAGCGTTTATGGTTACATTCCAGCCCTGGCAGTCGTAGTGGGAGGAACAGAGCTGCGAGATCTGCCCTTGCCCAGGTTTTTATGTCGGTTATGTTTTGCAGTTTGCTGTCTTGTGCTCTGCTGCTGTTTCATGCTGCACAGCAGTGCCATGCAGGGCAGAGGGAGAATGGAATCTAGACTTCCTCATATAAAGAAGACTATGGAGCCCAGTCAATAAAGATTGTTCTTTCTCATAGCTAGAGGTATACCGTATACACATTTTGGTTGAATACCAAAAGCTAAGTGTTAAAATCAATATTTGACTAAGAATAAAGCCCAATTCTATGATTTAAAAAAACTCTTGACAGGGAGGCTGAGGTGGGCAGATCACTTGAGGTCAGGTGTTTGAGACCAGCCCAGACAACATGGTGAAGCCGTCTCTACTAAAAATACAAAAATTAGCCGAGCGTGGTGGCACATGCCTGTAATTCCAGCTACTCATGAGGCTGAGGCGGGAGAATTGCTTGAACCCAGGAGGCAGAGGTTGCAGTGTGCCGAGATCGTGCCACTGCCTGCCAGCCTGGGCAGTGGAGCAAGCATCCATCCCAAAAAGAAAAAAAAAAAAAACCTCTTGATATAAGGAAGTAAAAATTGTATTATGAGTTAAGTATTACTTAATTATCTCTTTGAGGTAATAATTTATTTAGAGGTAGCAAAGCTGGTCTTTTGCTTTTAATTCATCTTCAAAAGATGAGAATAATTCTCAAATAGATTCCTTTTTTCCTAGAAAAGTTAATGCCATCATGAAATTAAAAAATATAGTGCTTAAGTATTTATTATCGTTACACATATTAGAGTTATGGTATAATCTGATTTCCATCCTAATAGTATTTGTTTATAGATATGTGTATTTCAAAGTATGTATATGTTTTGTCCATAGTTATTTAGCTAGTGCTACATTTAGCTGTCAATTTATTTTTCTATTTAACTAATTAAGAATTTTTGTAATTGTTTTTCATGAAATTAATAGCTTTCATGTTAATTATTGTGACATTTTATGTTTGTAAGAAGAAATATTTTTCCTTCTACTGATAGAGTCTCAATGTCATAAGCATAAATTAGTACTTTCAATTCTAGTTTTATCTGAAATACACATATACAATTGATATTCTTGCATTAAAAATAAAATCCATTCCTTGTTCTCATTATTGACATCATTACGCTATTTGTATATGATCATAACTTGAGATACTTTGATGATCAAGTATGCCAGAAAAGATACTGATTTACATAGACATTGAACAGTTGGGTCTTCTGAAGGCCAGGAACAAATTAACTATCAGCTTTTGGCTGAAGCTGAACTGTAGCTGAATTAATCATAGCACTTATTTTATTTTGTCAAAGATTTATGGAGAACCTTATAAGTGCTAGACTTCTGATTGGCTTTGGATCTACAATAGTAAGTGAGAATAAAGCAACCTTATCTTCTTTACATTTAGGTAACATAAATGTCCCAGCCTGTTTGCCCATCATATTACCTAATTCAAAAAATAGTTCAAATATCTCCCCTACTAGCTGCAAGAATTCCAATGTTTTATCAGTTTTCCTGCCCTGAACATTTTTTGAGCCCCTGAGATATCCCAAGTCAGTTGTTGTTCAACATCTTAACCAGCTGTGTAGCTTTGGACCACTGCCTTCCTTGTCGTTGGTCACCAGCATCCCTCAGCCCATTGCTCCTACTCTCCCATATATGGCTTTCACCCCAGATGCCATCCCAGACTCTTGCACAATTCCCCCACTAATAGGAAGACCAACTGTGATGTTTGCATGACTTCGCTGATGGTTTGAAGATTTTTTTAAAAGGTGCGGGATGTTATACAAGAGGATAATTCAACAATTGTAAATAGATATGGGGTTTCCCTGAGTTCATGGACTAAAACCCTCCTTAGGTGTTTTGTATTGTGCAAAGTCTTCTCTGCCCAGTCTCAGGCCTGTCACCCCATTTCAAGGGTCAGCTTATCCTTCCACAGCAGGAATGCCTGGAACAAGATTCACATGTCTAGATCCTAGGCCTCCTGTTCCCTCAGGCCCAGAGACAGTCATAGTCTCATACCTCTCAGTGTCCATTTCCTGCCCCCTGTCAATCTTCTGGTAAGACTGACAGTGAAAACATCTCTTCCTTCTCGCACCCATCCACAGAGGTGTGATCTTTCTCTTTAGTTCTTAGGATAATTCAGAACAACATCACTGCTTTCTCCAAAGTTGGGTTTATTCAATCAGGAATGACCCCAAATATGAGGTTCATGCAATATAGTCCAGTTTGAGCTTCAACAGTTCCAGGCTGTTCTTTCAGAGGTAAGATGTGGTCATGTTCTTGCAGCTTCCAGTCTCCACTGATCTCCTGTAGTTAACTACTTGAACACATTCATCTCCCAGTATCTAACAAAAACTTTCAGGGATGATACAATTTAAATCCACTGGCAGGAAAGAAATATTTTATGAAAGAAAAGATAATTTGCAGAGAAGCAGCTGTGTCACAGTGAAGACAACCTTTCATATGATTGTGGAAAGCAGATTAAGTTCCTTGGAGCTATATTATCTCCAGAGTCTCCATTACAGAATAGAGTCTATGCTTTACCTTCACATAATACGAAGATCCTCTAAGATGCTTTTTCCAAAATAAAGAAGCAGTGTGCCTCCAAAGCTGAGTGCAAAATTTTTCCCCAAGGGAAACAAACTGCTAGAAACATTTAAATGTCAGTTTTTCTGACTCAGCCATTGATGTCAAATAATCCCAATCTCTTGGGATTCACACTAGACCAGAGCACCCCCATTAAAATCTATTTCACTAGCACTCAATAAAGTGCCAGTAAGTACTTGGGGAAAAAAATGAGACCAATGAACTGTCTAGTGAAATCAATTGCTAAGGAATAATTTCATTCCAATGTAAGAAGTTCAAAGTATTTTGGGGACTGTTATGCAGAGAGTTCTCCACAGTCACTCTCCTAAACAATGAGTAGCAGAAGGATTGCCTCTTCTGGTTTATTACAAGCTTTTTATTTTTTAAGGTTCTTAATTTTATACATTTCTTTAACCATAGGGCCAAGTATAGCATATTGTCTATAATCAGTGTTTAATAAATGATTAGTTGAATTGGATCAAATATAGCCTTCCATATCTGAATCCTATTATGAAATATACCAAAACATTCAATGAAATGAACCCTCTCTACTGACCTCTTAGTTTTCTCTGAAACTCTATTTTGGGGAAAGGAATTGTGTATAGTCTGGTACTCAGAGCTCAACTTTTTGCCTCCCTTTGCAGTAGAAGATCAGGAGGCAGTACCAGGCATTTCAACATAGTTAAATGGGTAAAAAGCAATGCCAGAGCCCTATATCTTCTCCATCTATGTGTTTTAATCTTCACAAAGTATTCCCCAAACTTTCCCACAATACCCAGTGTTCCATTTCCTGAGAAAGTTGGTTGCAGGAAAGGGCTAATGTCACATGGATGCTGACACAATATACCCATGTTTTGTCAGAATTTGAACTTTAAGCCTTATTTTTAATTACAAGATGAAAGACTGTCCTAAACAGTTGGGATTTTAGTTTGCGGATGAGTGATGATACTTTTTCCTTGGGGAGCACACTGTTATTACCATTCCTAATCTCAAAATGCAAACAGCTGTGTGCTTAGCCCACGTACAAGCTAAAATAATTAGAAAACATTGACCTTGGCCAGGTGCGGTGGCTCACACTTGTAATCCCAGCACTTTGGGAGGCTGAGGCAGGTGGATCACAAGGTCAGGAGATCAAGACCATCCTGGCCAACATTGAAACCCTGTCTGTACTAAAAATACAAAAATTAGCTGGGCGTGGTGGTGTGCCCCTGTAGTCCCAGTTACTCAGGAGGCTGAGGCAGGAGAATTGCTTGAACCCAGGAGGCAGAGGTTGCAATGAGCCAAGATGGCACCACTACACTCCAGCCTGGGCGACAGAGCGAGACTCCGTCTCAAAACAAACAAACAAAAAAGAAAACATTGACCTTGGTTACTGTGTTCACAACCAGTGCTACACACGTATACACCCATGCCCATACCACACACATATTACACATGCCACATATACCACACACACACACCCTCCACTATACCCACATATCCCCTACACTCCCCGTACATCCCACACACAAACCACACACACACTACATATACTACATACCCCATGCACACCACATTCATACACATCACAGTCACATATACCATACACAAACCACACACATATCACACACACTCCACACCTATACACCCCCACACATACCACACACACCCCACACGCAAACCACACATCATATGTACCACAGACCACAAACACATAAAGCACATATACACACACATCACACTCACCTCCCATCCCACTCACCTTACACCCTCCCACACAAATACAGCCATTCATTTATTCAGCCAATATTTATTAAGTGCCTATTTTATACAAAACACAATCTTAGATGCTGAGGATACAAAGATGAATAAAACATAGTTTTTATACTCAAGGAGCTTGAAAACTAGCAAGGGAAGAAAATGTATACCTTTCCAAAGAATTTATTGTACTTTGTTGTAATTTCTTGTTTTCTCCTCTGTATTTCTCATTGGATTGTTTGGTCCCCTGAGACATCTCCTTGACCGTGTTCACTGTTTTCTCCCTGGCGTCTTGCCCTCTGCCTACTTATTCTGTAACAGTATACTGAAATGAGTGAGTCAATAAGTAAAACCATATATATGTCATAAAACTATATAAATAATTAAGCCAATAATATAAGAATTGTGTGTTGTGCTAACTTTGTGAACACAATGCCTCAGGAGTGCAGAGGTGAGAAGAGACTCGAGCGAGGGAGCATCATGAGGACATCAGGAAAAGTGGGGAGGAAGGAAACTGCCATCTTGGAATTGGCAATTAGAAGTGTTTATAGTGACTTTGCAAAGACAAGCACTACCTGTGGAAAGGAGTTGCAAGCCAAGTTGTTAGGGGTTAAGGAATGAATGGGAAGTGGATAAAACCGATTGACTTGAGTTGAGGAATGAGCCTTTTCACACTTACATAGAAGGGAGGCAGTCTCTTGTTCTCCATCTGATGTGGCCACTCTTGAGTCAAAGAATGTATTGCTGTACATATGCAACAGAGATGTCTTTACCTCTGGATCAGTTTCCTTTTTTTTTCAAATTATTATAGAAAACAATTGGATAACAATGCAGGTCAGGGAAAATCCTAGGGAAAGTTGTAACATTGGAAAATTTCCTGACGGATTGCATCCTAGTGATTTAAAATCACTCCTGTGGAAATTCCCTGACTGTCCAGTTTGAATTCATCAGCTCTTTCCTCCAAAAGCAGCAACTCAAGGACCAATATTTTCTCATTCTTTTGCCTGCACTAAAATGTCTTATTCTCTTATGAATGTTAAGTTGTTGGTCATCTAATCTGGTAAAATAATACAAAAAAAGCATAGAGTTTTTGGTTCAGTTGTCCTGACTTTTCTTACACTCATTCCTGGCAGTCCAAAGCACAGTGCTGCCCACTGCTCTGTTTAAAATCAGACACCCCCGAAGGTCCTTCTCTCCCACTCAAGTGAAACATGTAATTAAGATAGTCTGATGAAAAACTTTAAAATAGAAAGTGAGATTTTTCTCTCTTCTTCCATTTAAACTAACTGTTACTTTCCCCTTAGCAAGAAAGCTGACATTATAAATGTTATCACATTCACACATATTATAAGCCGAGAAATTATATCATCTCAGGCCAAAAGTGGATGCTGAGACTCTGATATCTTGCCTCTCTGCCACCTCTAGGTCATTTTCCCAAGACCTCTGCAGCTAAATATACTTTGGTTGCAAGTGGCTGTTAACAGAAGCTGATCTTATTTTTCCCCTGAGAAAGAGGGAAGTGTGAAGCCAGAACTAGGACTAATAAATTGGGATTTGGTGAACAGAATGCATACCCCACCCCCAGGCATTGGGTCTTTTCTAGAGTGGCCCATGAATGCGGTGTTGGAGGTTTGGGAGACCACTTGTGAGAATAACTCTTGGAGAAGGTAAAATAGGGTTGAAAAGTTATGGAGGATGCTGGTACTCTGAAGAGGTTACAGAATTCTAGAAGAGCCATTTATTTTATATGGAAGATATCTTTCTTCCTACTTAAAATATGTATATTTAAATAAATCAAAAGTAGAATAATTTCCAGGATAAATGGCAATCATAAAAGCACAGGTAACATGGCTTTATTTTTAATAAGGTAATGCAAACAAAAAAGTCATAGGAACATTATAATGTGTGTCTTATGTCTCTGAAATACCGTGTGTTAATCTGCAATATGGACAAGCCTGGGCACCTCCAGGTTAAATTTTCAGATGAAAGTGTCAACAGTTCTCCTCTGAGTCAAGGATCTTGCTTGCTTGAGTTGAAATATAAGCTTAGGTTTCAATGATTGAGTACAATGGTGCCTGGCCTCGTTCTGCAAGGTTAAACGTTACTGGCTTTTCTTATGTTTCACAGTGGATTAGTTTTCTAGACAGTGCGAAATGTTAGTAATGAGCTTATTTTAAAAATCACTTATTTCAACTAATTCTTATGATATGTTTTAATATTTTAAGAGAAGACATAGATATTTGAACATAACTAATATGGCACTGATATTTTCTTAAGTTGTATGAGAAAAGTGACTTTGTGATAACATAATATCTTAGGTTTAAAGAATAAAAGCAAAAATATTTATGTGCAGTTCAAACCCCATTTCAATTATAGCTGAATTATTTTCTGTAGTTTAGCTACAGGAACTGCTTAAACCTGATTTCTGCATAGTTTGAGCAGATTTTAAGGCAGGAGCTAAAAGGAATAGATTGACTTGGAAAATTTTGTGTAAGAGAGTTCTTTAAAATGGCATTATCAGGTTAAAGTATTAAAAGGGACAAGTAGGTTTTGCATATCAAAATTAACAGTGTTCAGACAACCTTCACAATTGGATGTATGGGTATAAACAAGGAGATTTTTTGGCATACTATACATTAGAATCAATATCTGGTTTTATGGTCATACCTTTTCCGAATTTTAAACATCCTGCTTGTGAACACTCCAGATAGGGTCTTGTCTCTAGTAGCTCCTTCCTTTTCTTAGAGCTCTGAGACAACTTGGATCAAAAGGACTGTTGAAAGCCAATACCTTGCATTCCCCCTGAGTTGGTTCTATAAGAAGTCCCTTACAAGCCATGATCCTTCCTTCATATAAACCCTTCATCTCTTATGGCACAGCACTGTCACCTCAGCCATTCTTTCTCACACATACCCCTTTCCCTTAATTTTTGCCAAATTCCCCTCCCCTTTCTTTTTGGGAAGTGTCTTTTTATTTATTCGAATTGTAAACCAAAATATTGTTATAATCCCACTGATAATTTTGAAAATGCTGGTATTCCTGGTATTAACTAAAATGAAAAATTACATAAAATGGCACTGAAAAAAATAAAATGGCAAGGCAATCTTCATCAACCAAGGGTCTCAAAGTACTGAAAATCCCTTTCGAATCTTCCCTTAGTTTATAATCTACCTCTGTACTCTTATCTAAACAAACGAAGAAAACATCAACACTTAAAAATATAAAAAATTATTTCTTATTCTATTTCATTCTTTTTCAATTACCAGTTTACTAAAATTTTATATTATTTTGTATTTCAGATGTTCTACATTTCAACTCCATCAAATATTAAATTGATGTTTATGGGCTAACCTGGAAACCGAAAAACAATTTGTTTCACTACAAGAATAAGAAAATATGTCCAAATTCCTGTCAGCTGACTTATAAAGGGACTTTTAGAACACAACCCAATGTAAGTTGCAGACATACAGTATTTTGTTCTTTGTTACCTGCCCTGCAGTTAAGGCATGTATCTGTTTGTATATGCCCAAGTGTATGCTGATTGTATATATATTTGTGTCTACATATGAATATTTTCACAATTCCAGATTCATAACATCATTTATTCCTTTCTTCAATAAAATTTGAATGCCTATTATGTAAAAGGTGCAGTTGTAGGCCTAAGGGGTATCCAGAGACGAGGTGACTGTCCTCATAGAGCTCATACTGTAATGGGGAGACAGACATAAGCCAAGTAATTGCACAATTGCCTAAGAAATGCATACTCTGATAGGTGTCACATAGCACTATATGAGCCTATAACCAGATCTTGCCTTGTGTCCAGGGTCAGAAAGGGTTTCATGAGGAAGGTAATTTGCCAGCTGAGATCTCATGGGTGAGAAGTTAAGAGAGTAAAGAGGGTGGGAGGTGATGGGAAGAGGGGCAAGGATGGGGTATAAAGTGCTCCAGGTGAAAGGAACTTCTGTTCAAAAACCCCCAGGCACAAGGAACTCATGTTCAAAGACCATACTTGCTTACGTAGGTACTTTTGATGATTTTTTTTCTAGTAGTAACCACTGGGTAGCTGGGCAACTTTTAGCTTAAACAAACCCTTAAAGATTAATTGTAATCATACTAGAAAATAAGGCATATATAATTTCAGAAGCACTTGTACTTGTTTTGTTTTTCAGGCATGAGGTACTCCTTAAGCCCTGACAACCATCTTGAAGATGGAATCATGAATATGGCAAATTTTCTACGGGGCTTTGAAGAAAAGGGGATAAAGAACGACAGGCCTGAGGACCAGTTGAGCAAAGAGAAAAAGAAAATTCTTTTCTCCTTCTGTGAGGTGTGCAACATCCAGCTGAACTCTGCAGCCCAGGCTCAGGTGCATTCCAACGGCAAATCCCACCGCAAACGAGTGAAGCAGCTGAGTGATGGGCAGCCCCCACCACCCGCCCAGGCCAGCCCCAGCAGCAACAGCAGCACAGGTAGGAGGCAGGGTCCCGGGTTCCATGTGCTGCGGGGAGAGATGGTCCTGGTCTGGAAAATGAAGGATTTAGAACAAGACTTAATTTTTACCTTAAAACTGGGCTACCATGATAACATGTACTCTTTCTCCTACAGGTAAAATACATGAGCTGTTTGTCACCTCTCGAAATATTTGTTACACCCACTGACATACACACTGGCACACACACATACACACATATGCACAATTTGTATATGGGGCCAGAGACTTCCTGTATCCCCACAATGTGTGAACACTTCTGAATGTATTTTGAAATGTGTTTAAAATGCATCAGTGATGTCATTTTTTCCCTCTCTTAAAATTAGCTTTCCTGGGTTTCCTTTATCTGCTTTCTATTGGGTGGCATACCACTTGATAGTATATAAAAAGCTACAGCTTTATTTATAACATCCTGTGATGCAGGAGAGGAGCATTAATCTTGCATGTTAAACTTGTCATATTCTTTTAGAGAGTTGCCAGCAGTGTGCTGGGTGTTCTAACAATAGGAACAGGCATTGCCAAAACCAACAAGGCTTCCCTCTGAAATCCAGCACCATCATCCATCGCTTTCACTTGCCTCTCACCCTTTCCTTGTGGGCTGGATAGAAGCAGAAGCTCAGGAATTTTTGCATTTCTGCCTCTGCCCTGAATTCTAAACAATCTTTCAAATCCTTTATCTTATCCTTGGGCAGCCCCTCCTCTTCCACATTGCTGGTCACTGGGTATCTTCACTGTGACAGAATTAAAGAAAAATGTGAAATTTATTGTTATCCATGGTGAAGATTTCTACAAAAGACAGTCTTCCTCCCAAGGTTTGAGGTGGGAGGCCAAGATAAGCCTCCTCCCAAATGTGGGGGAAGAGCTCCAAATTCTGCTCTAGCAAGGGTTTGCTCTGTAATGAGGCCCCAGCTTGAAGTGAGATGATACAGAGAAAACATTTGTTGGAATTTCACTCAGTGCTGTTACATGGTTCTTGGTGGGTTGTAAATAAATTATTTTTATATTTCAAGCCAAATCTAACTACTTTTTACTCAGTTGATGATTTAATTTCATTAAATTGTTTTCTTAAGTCAATATTTAACATGCTGTGAAAGAAAGTAAAGGGGCTTACAGCATTTAAGGTACACACTTATAATAGTAGAAAAATTATTTTTCCATTTTCTATTTATTGTAATTGTTCCAAGGTGTATTCATTTACCTATAGTTGTATATTAAAAATATAGTTAATGTTATGGCCTGGCTCAGTGGCTCACGCCTGTAATCCCAGCACTTTGGGAGGCCAAGGCAGGCAGATCGCTTGAGGTCAGGAGTTCAAGACCCGCCTGGGCAACATGGTGAAACCCTGTATCTACTAAAATTACAAAAATTAGTCAGGTGTGGTGGCACACACCTGTAATCCCAGCTACTCAGGAGTCTGAGGCAGGAAAATCGCTTGAACCCAGGAGGTAGAGGTTGCATTGAGCCGAGATCACACCACTGTGCTCCAGCCTGGGCAACAGAGTGAGACTCCATTTCAAAAAGCAAAATATATTTATAAAATATATAATATTATATTATTAATAATATTATATATATATTTAGTGTTAGGTTCAAAACTGATACCTAAGTTAGAGCACACATAGCCTGAGTAAAAGTTTGAATTACATCTGTTATGGTGTAAATGTCTATAAATACCATAGTCATTAAAATTATATTTCTGAAGAATATCTCATGATAGGGGAAATTGTCCGTGATATAATGCTAAGTGAAACAGCAGGAACTAAAGCGGAATATACCTAGTGCTATCATGTGTGCATGCGTACACTATCTACTGTTTAGAGTCTCCACTGAATGAGGTTCAAGCCTGACATCATTTCATTTTTTTTGGTCACTTTCCTCACTTTTGATCTATCAAATTTGTGTTTCCTGCTGGGTAGCAACTCTCTTAACACTCTCTCAACTCATAACTTCTCACTTTTGTATATTCAGAAAGATTCTTTCATTTAGAAGTTCGGTTCTATTTATAAAAACATCATTTTATTGCCAAATTAAGATTTGTCTAGATGGACTCTAGAACTTAGAGTGGAGGGCTGGGCACATGAGCTTCTACCCTCCCCCTGCCTCAGCCTGCTCTTCAGCCTAGTGGTGGGAAACCATAGAAGGATAGAAAGGCGGAGGTTTACCTTACCTTACAGCCTCTGCAAGGTGGCAATGCTGTTCTTAATTGATGACTACTATTTTGGCTGTCTCTGTGGGTCATACATCCTCTTAACAGACCCTGTGGATGAAGGGATCCCCCAGATGGTCCCTTAGGCATTGAGAGTCCCTTGTGAGATAGCTGCATCTTCCAGCTTACTCATAGTTGTTAGCAGAAGCCTTCATTCCTTGACTGTATGTGCCTCTTTCTTCCACACTGTGTTAGTCCTGGCAAGATTGTGTCGTCTGTTCTCATATGCCTCAATGCTGGGGGATTGAGGTCAGAATCCATCTGAGAATGAACATTCCTCTTGAAAACCTGGAACTGTTGGGGCCCAGGCAAGTACAGGTGGAGTGGACTGCAGGGGGCTTTTCTTTCCTGCTCAGGTAACACAGGGGAGGCTGGCAAGCCCACTGACAAAGCAAGCGCCTAAATAAGAAACAAAATGCCAGTCTTCCTTTTTTGCCCATCACTTGGCTTCAGAGAATATTATGGGTTGAATTGTGTTTCTTCACACACACACACACAAATATATTGGAATTCTAACCCCCAGTACCTCAGAATATGACCTTATTTAGAGCTAGGGTCTTTACAGAGGTAATTAAGTTAAAATGAAGTCATTAGGGTGGGCTGTAATCCAATATGACTGATAACCTTACAAAAAAATGGAAATTCGGACTCAGAGACAGATGTGCACAGAGAGGGAAGATGATGTGAGAAGAGATACAGGGAGAAGACAGACATCTACAAGCCAAGGAGAGAGCCCTAGAATAGATCCTTCCCTCACAGCCCTCAGAAGGACCCAACCCAAGTAACACATTGATTTTTTATACTTCTAGCCTCTAGAACTATAAGATGATACATTTCTGTTGTGTAAGCCACTAGTTTGTAGTACTTTGTTACAACAGCCCCAGAGAACAAACACAGGGAAGAAAATTGAAGCCCATTTCATGCCCACAGAGAAAAATATGTGGTAGTAGATATTCTTCCCAAGAACTGTTAATTTAAGAGGTGACTTCCCCTCTTCTGGGTCGGTTTTATAGTGTTGGAGTTGGCATCGATGGGAATTGGGTCCACAGGGTGATGGTTGAGACTTGTTTCTAGTATTAAAAGGTGGCTGACCCCTAACCACTGGAAGTTCTTCTGCCAAATTTAGTATTCAGGGTATTTACAGAACTTTTAGATCTGAGCTTTAGAACAACAGGAAGATTCTTAGAGTGTACCTGAAACCAGTCTGCTGTGTGTGTGTGTGTGTGTGTGTGTGTGTGTGTGTGGTGTGTGTGTGTGTGTGATCAATGTACCAAAGTGAGCAAAGGACTTGTGATAAGTAGCAGCAAAATGCTTTTCCCAGCACTGTCTCCCTAGCCAAATGTTTTATGAATACTCTGGGCGATGAAAGAGAGACTCAAAGGAGAAGCAAAAAGAGCTGAGGTAACTTAGTTTGCATATAAAAGATCCCTAATGCTTTCCCCATCCAGTTCCAAGGAGTAAGTGGAAATAACAGAAACCGCAGATGGGTCTTGGCTTCCAGAAAGGAAAAAGTAGTTGTGAGTTTCTATGTCTCACAGGGTCCACAAAGGCAGTAAGATCCTGGTGTTCCTGGCCCCTAGCAAGGGTGGGCAGATGGACCTGAGGCTGTCTCATAATTTCTTATGGGCTTAGGGAGTACAGAAGCTGCTGGTTGAACCTGGGAACCACAGGGACATAGTCTTTTCTGTTAGACTGGGACAGTGGCAGGACACTGTTTTACATGTACCACAGCAAAGAAATACCTCACAGTTCCTGCATGAACTAATGACTAAATATCAGACAGAAATAAACATGCCTCAGCAGATGTCCATGTGCAGAAGTGACAGCCAGGCCATAAACACTCCTACCTGAGCCCTGGAACCATGTAAGCCCATAAGTACCCTCCTCAACCCACCCCAAATCTGGATGCAACTCTGGGGAAAGTCACTCCATACTGCCTGAAATTAAATATCTATCATCACATGAGTTGGAGTTTGTACTAGGCAGCATAAATTATCATTAGCAGGTTTATACTTAAATATTGGCTAAAGGAAATTTTTCAACTAGAAAGGAAATGAAAGTGAATCTTGGAGCTTTGAGAAGGAAAGAAGAAAGAACAATGGAAAGAATAGAAATATGGTACATAATAAACTACCTGTAGTAGGGTTCTCCAGAGAAGCAGAACCAGTAGGAGAAAGGAATTAGCTCACACAATTATGGAGGCCTCCAATTTTCAAGATCTGTAGGAAATCTGAAGACCCAGGACAGCCAATGGTGTTATTCCAGCATAAGTCCAAAAAACATGAGATTCAGAAGAATTGATGGTATAGTTCTAGTCTGAGGACTGGCTGGCTCAAGACCCAAGAGGAGCTGATGTTTCAATTTGAGTCTGAAGGCAGGAAAAGAAACTAATGTCACAGGTGGAAGGCAGTGAGGCAGGAAGAAGTATGCAGAATAATGTGTAACCAAATATCTGAACATCCAGTGACCCAGTCAAGTTGACACATAAAATTAATCTTTACATTATCATTTTCTTCATGAGTTTTGTAAATCATATTTGATGACTGAAACAAAATATAATCATCTGATGCTAAAAACAATGATATTTGAAAGTAGGGAAGTTAAATGCTGATACCAATAAATTGTCTGCCATAAGTCACATGTGTATATCATTATAATATTAATGGCAACCGCTATGAAAACTATACAAAGAGATACAACCAAAATATAAATAAATAAAGATGGAGTCCTAAAAAGTGTTCAAGTAAACCACAGGACAGAAAGAAGAGAGAAACAGAGGACCAAGAAGCAAAGGAAAAAACAGAAAGCAAATAATAAAATGTCAAACTTAAAGGCTAACATCAATAATTACTTTAAATGTAAATAGCCTAAATAGACCAATCAAAAGAAAAAATGCATTTAAAAAAAACCCAACTATATGCTGCTTACAAGAAACTCACTTCAAAATCAGTAAGAGGTATGTTGAAAGTAAAAGGACGGAAAAGAATATATCGTGCAAACAGTAATTTAAAAAATAAAGGCAGGGGTAGCTATATTAATATCTGATGAAGTAGGGAGTAAAGAAATTTACTAGGGACAGAGTGAGACATTATGTACTGATAAAATATTCAACTCACCAGGAAGACCTAATGATCCTAAATGTTCATGCACCAGACAACAGAGCCTCAAAATACATGAAGCAAAAACTGATAGAGCAGAAAAAAGAAGTGGATAAATTTACAATTGCAGTTGGGGACCTACTCTCAGCAACTGATAGGATTATTAAACAAAATAAGCAAGAATATAGAGGAACTGAACAATATAATCAACTAAAAGGATCTAATTAATTTATATAGACCTCTACTCAATAACAGTAGAACACTATTTTTTCCAAGTGCCTATACAGCTATTCACAAAGGTAGACCATATATTGGACCATAACACAAACCTTAATGCATTTGAAGGAACTGTAATCATATACAATATTTTCTCTGACCATAATGAAATCAAGTAGAAATTAGTAGTAGAAAAACAACAGGAAAATTAAACAATATATCTCTTAAATAATCTATGAATCAAAGAAGAAGTCTCAAAGGAAAAACTAGATGAAAATTAAAGCACAACATAGTGAAATATGTGGGATGAAGCTAAAGCAGTGCTGAGCTGGAAATTTATAGCCTTAAATGCTTATATTTGAAATGAAACAAAGTTCTCAAATAAGTAAGTTCCCAACCAAGAAGCTAGAAAAGAATAGAAAAACCAAACCACAAGCAAATGGAAGGAAGAAAGTAATAAAGACCTAAACCAACAATCTGTGAAGTTGAAAATAGGAAAGCAATAGAGGAAAAGTCCATAAAACAAAAAGCTTATTCTTTAAGAAAGAAAAATCAATGAAATTTATAAGCTTTTAGCAAGACTGATGAGTACAAGAAGAAAGAAGAAGATACCAATGAGATACATGATATTATGACACAACTTGCAGCAATTAAAAATATAATAAGCAAATACTAAAAACTTGTGTTTATAAATTTGACAAGTGAGAAGGGTGAACCAGTCCTTCAGAAACCATAAATAACTAAAATTCAACTAAAATAAAAATAGACTATCTGGGCCAGGTGTGGTGGCTTATGCCTGTAATCCCAGCACTTTGGGAGGCTGAGGTGGGCAGATCACTTGAGGTCAGGTGTTGATACCAGCCTGGCCAACATGGTGAAACTCCACCTCTATTAAAAATACAAAAATTTACCTAGCATGGTGACAAGTGCCTGGATTCCCAGCTATTCTGGAGGTTGAGACAGGAGAATCGCTAGAACCCAGGAGGCATAGGTTTTGGTGAGCCAAGATTGTGCCATTGCACTCCAGCCTGGGAGACAGAGCAAGACTCCATCTCAAATAAACATAAACATAAATTTAAAAGTAGACAATCTGAATAGGTCTATAGCCATCAAATAAGCTGAATTTATCATTACAAAGCACTTGAAAAACAAATTTCTGGATTCATATGGTTTCAGTGGAGAATTCTACCAAGGATTTTTTAAACTGACACCAATTTTATACAGTTGCTTTCAGAAAATAGAAGAGGAAACACTTCCCAACTTATTTTATGAGGCTAGTATTATCCTAATACCCAAATCAGACGACACATTATTTTTAGAAACCCTACAGAATAGTATCTCATAAACTTAGAGTAAAAAATTATCAACAAAATGTGAGCAAATTGAATCCAGCAATGTATGAAAAGAATTATATACCATAACTAAGTGGGATTTATTCCAGGTATGCAAAACTGGCTCACCATTTAAAAATTAATAATCTACCACCTGGGCATGGTGGCTCACACCTGTAATCCCAGCACTTTGGGAGGCTGAAGTGGGCATATCACCTGAGGTCAGCAGTTTGAGACCAGCCTGGCCAACGTGGCAAAACCCCGTCTCTACTAAAAATATAAAAAAATTAGCTGGGCATAGTAGTGAGTGCCTGTAATCCCAGCTACTCAGGAGGCTGAGGCAGGAGAATCACTTGAACCTGGGAGGTGGAGGTTGCAGTGAGCCGAAATCACGCCACTGCACTCCAGCCTGGGCAACAGAGCAGGACTCCATCTCTAAAAACCAAAACCAAAACAAAAAAATCTACCATATCAACAAGCTAAAGAAGAGAAGTCACATGATCACATCCATTAATGCAGTAAAAGCATTTGAGAAAACCCAACACACATTTTCAGCAAGCTAGGAATAGAGGGAAACTACCTTGATTTAAAGAAGCATCTAAACAAAGCCTACAGGTAACATCATACTTAATGGTGAAAGACCGAATGTTTTTCTCGTAAGACCAAGAGCAGGGGAAGGATGTCCACTCTCAATTCTCTTATTCAAAATGGTGCTGGAAGTTCTAGCCATTATAATAAGGCAAGAAAAACAAATAAAAATAAAAGCCTGTAATCCCAGTACTTTGGGAGACTGAGAAAAGAGGATCACTTGAGCCTAGGAGTTCAAGACCAGCCTGGGCAACACAACCTGTCTCTAAAAAGCAAAAAAAAAGAAAGAAAGAAAATGTTAGCCAGGCATGGTGGTGCACACCTGTAGTCCCAGCTACTCAGGAGGCTGTGGTGGGAGGATTGCTTGGGCTCAAGAGGTCGAGGCTGCAGTGAGCTGCAATCACACCACTGTACTCCAGACTGCATGACAGAGTGAGACCCTGTCTCAAAAAAAAAAAAAATCAATTGCATATTATATTTATATACTAAAAATGAACATATGGAAATCAAAATTTTAAAATGCAATACCATTTATAATCACTTCCTAATAAAATGAAATACTTAGATATATACTTTAAAAAACATGTGTAGGATCTGTATGCTGAAAATTACAAAATGCTGAGAAAAGAAATGGAAGACCTAAATAAATGGAGAGACATACCATGTGTTTAGAAATCAGGATTAGAAAACTCAACAAGATTAAGATGCCATTTCTCCTTAAACTGATCTATAATTTTCATGCAATTTCTATCAAAATCCCAGCAAGTTCTTTTTGTAGACATAGACAAGATTATGCTAACATTTATATGAAAAAGCACAGACCTTTTAGCTAGTTTAGCTACTAGCTAAAACTTGACAAAGAAGAAAAAAGGAGGGATCTCTCTACCCAATATTGAGGCTTACTATATGTTAAAGTAATCAAGACAGTGGTTTTATTGGAGAGAGAGAGAGAGGAAAAAGACTAGGGAACCCAGACATAGATCCACACACACATACTCAATTGACTTTTTGATAAAGGTACAAAAGCAAGTCAATGGAGAAAGAATACCTTTTCAACAAATGGTCCTGGAGTAATTGAACAGCTATAGGCAACAAAACAAACAAACTTAGGCCTAAATTCTGACACCATATAAAAAGATTAACTCAAAGTGAATTATAGATTTAAATGTAAAAAACATAAAAATTTAAAACTTCTGGTGGCTGCCCTAGAATTCCTGGGCTTGTGGCTGCATCACTCCAGTCTCTGCTTCTGTTTTCACAACATCTTCTGCTCTGTATGTCTATATCTTTTCTTCAGATCTCCTTTCTCCTTATCTAATAAGGATGCTTGCCATTGGGTTTAGAGCTCACCTGTATAATCCTGGATTGTTTCCTCATCTCAAGATTCCTAGCAATCACATCTGCAATGAGCCTTTTTGCAAAAAAGATAGCACTCACAGGTTCCAAGGATTTGACATGGATATCTTTTGGGGGTGACTTGTTAAATTGTGGTACATCTGTACTAAGGAATACTACTCAACAATAAAAGGGAATGAACCCTTGATACATGCAACAACTTGGATGGATCTTCAGGGAATTATACTGAGTGGAAAAAGCCAATCCCCAAAGTAACATACTGTATGGATTCCATTTATACAACATTTTTGAAATAGCAAAATTGTAGAAGTAGAGGACAAATTAGTGGTTGGTAAGGGATAGGCGTGATTTTCAAGAAGGAAGTAGATATGGGTACAAAACTGCAACATGAGAGATCCCTGGTGGGGGATACATGAATCTACACAGGTCATACACACACACACACACACACACACACACACACACACGCACACACACACAGGAATCCAGGTAATACTGGAGAAATCTGAATAAGCTTTGTACATCAGATCAATGTCAATATCCTGATTACACTATTATTCTATAGCTTTAAAAAATTTTGAGATCACGCCACTGCACTCCAGCCTGGGCGACAGAGTGAGACTCCATCTCAAAAAAAAAAATTTTTTTTACTATGGGTAGAAGCTGGGCAAGGTGTTCAAGAAAACTCCATAATTTCTTACAACTGCATGTGAATCTCTGGTTATCTTGATAAAAATTTCAGTTAAAATTTATAATAAAGATGACCACCTAAACCCCCCAGTTTTCTAGTAGCATAATTAGAGATAATAGGAAACAGAACCCTTGGGGATTTTTCTTGTTTTAAATATTACCAAGTTCCTATTTTACAGAGATTAACAGAACAATATCTTAAGTATCAAGAGAAAATAAATATTTAAATAAGTGAATTGCAATATGGTATGCTAAGAACAATGACAGATCTACATGTAACGTAGATGTGGCACAGAAAAAGGAATGATTAACTTTATGGAGGTCAAGGAAGGCTTCTCAGAGGAGGTGATCTTTGAGATGAGTATTCAAAGATGAGTTTCAAATTATTCAAGAAAAAACATTCCAGGTATAGGCAATGGCAATGCAGATGCATGTAGGAACAAACTATAAATAGTTTCTTATTATTGGAGTGAAGTATGATTTGAGGGAAAAGAGGAAGATCCCTTTGCAAAGGTAGAAAGGAATCAGAACAGGAAAAAGGGTTTTCCGGTCCTATGGGAACAGAGGTACAGGAAAAGACATAGATAAGAAAGTCACAGGCAGCTGCTGGAATTCAGAGCTAAGTTGTCCTGAGTTCTCTCTGTCATTCTGGTTTATGTTAACTAGGAGCCTCTGCATCAATTCCAGACATCTCACTTAGGTATTGCTTCCCCAGGATACCACACAATTGCAGAGCTTATTTTCCATGAGCCATCCACAGCTTCCCAAGTCCAGATAAAACTGGCCATATTAGTTCTCTATGTAGAACTAATATAGCTAGTGACTGACATCCTGCTCTCTGCTATCCATTCTCATTTAATATTAAAATTTTAAGACTAAAAAAAAGTTAGTCAAGCAAAGAGAATGGAGAAAAGTGATCCAAAGGGAATGAAGAGAATGCTCAAAATCTCAACTTGAGGAAAAGCTTGGTGTGTCTAAAAAGCTGAGATGTGGCTGAAACTGAGTAAGACAATTATTAATAGAAGGAAACACAAGAGAAGTTTGGAAAGGTCGGCAGAAGCTTTCAGAAAAAATTTTAAAACAATATTTTTTAAATTATGATTCTGTGGGTCAGAAATGTGGGCTGGGCTCAGCTAGGTGGTTCTTGTGCCGGACTCATTGGTGCACATCTGTGGAGCTGCAGGCTGCTACAGAGTAACTGTCTTAGATGGTTTTAGATGGCTTCACATATGCATGTGGCAGTTGCTGCTGGCTGTAGGCTGGATAATTCTTACCAGTAGACCCCTCTCCAAGGAGATTAGACCAGGCTTTGTTACCTAGCAGTCACAGAGCAGTGTTGCAAGACAGCAAGAACAGAAGCTGCAACTTACTGCATTCTTTTGGTCAGAGCTAGTCACAAGGTGCTATGGTTTGAATGTTTGTGTCTCTCTAAAATTCATACATTAGAACTTAAACCCCAGCGTGACAGTATTAAGAGGTGGTGCCTTTGAGAGGTGATTAGGCCATGAGGGTGCCACTATTATGAATGGGATTAGTGCTCTTATAAAAGAGGCTTCAAGATCTGCCTGCTCCTTCTGCTTTTTAACCAAGTTGAGGACACAGTGTTGGTTTCCTGTGGAGGATGCAGCAACAAGGCATCATCTTGGAAGGAGAGAGCAAGCACTTAGCAGTCACCAAATCTGCTGATACCTTGATCTTGGACTTCTTGGCCTTCATAACTGTGAGAAAT
This sequence comes from Gorilla gorilla gorilla, assembly GCF_029281585.2. Classification (NCBI taxonomy): domain Eukaryota; kingdom Metazoa; phylum Chordata; class Mammalia; order Primates; family Hominidae; genus Gorilla; species Gorilla gorilla. Next base: position 82,221,823 of record NC_073235.2, on the reverse strand, counting down.
AAATTTCTATTATTTAAAAATCACCTCAGTCTGTGGTATTCTGTTATAGCAGCAGGAATGGCCTAAGACACAATGCCAGCTCAAATTAAAGGGGTGGAAAAATAGACCCTGCCTTGTGATTCAAGAAGTGGCATCTTTTATTTGGTCTTAGAAATTTTAAACTAGCAAGATGGCCAAATAGGAACAGCTCCACTCTACAGCTCCCAGCGTGAGTGATGCAGAAGATGGGTGATTTCTGCATTTCCAACTGAGGTACTGGGTTCATCTCACTAGGGCTTGTTGGACAGTGGGTGCAGGACAGTGAGTGCAGCCCACTGAGCATGAGCCAAAGCAGGGTGAGGCATTGCCTCACCTGGGAAGCACTAGGCATCAGGGAATTCCCCTTCCTAGCCAAGGGAAACTGTGACAGATGGCACCTGGAAAATTGGGTCACTCCCACCCTAATACTGTGCTTTTCCAACAGTCTTAGCAAATGGCACACCAGAAGATTATATCCCGCACCTGGCTTGGAGGGTCCCACACCCACGGAGCCTCGCTCATTGCTAGCACAGCAGTCTGAGATCGAACTGCAAGGTGGCAGCGAGACTGGGGGAGGGGCGCCTGCCAATGCTGAGGCTTAAGTAGGTAAACAAAGCAGCCAGGAAGCTTGAACTGGGTGGAGCCCACTGCAGTTCAAGGAGGCCTGCATGCCTCTGTAGACTCCACCTCTGGGGGCAGGGCATAGCCAAACAAAAGGCAGCAGAAACCTCTGCAGACTTAAATGTCCCTGTCTGACAGCTTTGAAGAGACTAGTGGTTCTCCCAGCATGGAGTTTGAGACCTGAGAATGGGCAGACTGCCTCCTCAAGTGGGTCCCTGACCCTGAGTAGCCTAACTGGGAGGCACCCCCCAGTAGGGGCAGACTGACACCTCACACAGCTGGATACCCCTCTGAGACAAAGCTTCCAGAGGAACAATCAGGCAGCAACATTTGCTGTTCAGCAATATTCACTGTTCTGCAGCCTCCACTGCTGATACCCAGGTAAACAGGTCTGGAGTGGACCTCCAGCAAACTCCAACAGACCTGCAGCTGAGGGTCCTGACTGTTAGAAGGAAAACTAACAAATAGAAAGGACATCCACACCAAAACCCCATCTGTACGTCACCATCATCAAAGACCAAAGGTAGATAAAACCACAAAGATGGGGATAAAACCACAAAGATGGGGATAAAACAGAGCAGAAAAGCTGAAAATTCTAAAAATCAGAGCACCTCTCCCCCTCCAAAGGAACACAGCTCCTTGCCAGCAACAGAACAAAGCTGGACAGAGAATGACGTTGATGAGTTGAGAGAAAAAGGCTTCAGGTGGTCAAACTTCTCGGAGCTAAAGGAGGAAGTTCAAACCCATTGTAAAGAAGCTAAAAACCTTGAAAACAGATTAGACGAATGGCTAACTAGAATAACCAGTGTAGAGAAGTCCTTAAATGACCTGATGGAACTGAAAACCATGGCATGAGAACTGCACTAGCCTCACTAGCTGATTCGATCAACTGGAAGAAAGGGTATCAGAGATTGAAGATCAAATGAATGAAATGAAGTGAGAAGTGTAGAGAAAAAAGAGTAAAAAGAAACAAACAAAGCCTTGAAGATATATGGGACTAGGTGAAAAGACCAAATCTACGTCTGATTGGTGTACTTGAAAGTGATGGGGAGAATGGAAGCAAGTTGGAAAACACTCTTCAGGATATTATCCAGGAGAACTTCCCCAACCTAGCAAGGCAGGCCAACATTCAAATTCAGGAAATACAGGGAACGCCACAAAGATACTCCTTGAGAAGAGCAACTCCAAGACACATAATTGTCAGATTCACCAAAGTTGAAATGAAGGAAAAAATGTTAAGGGCAGCCAGAGAGAAAGGTCGGGTTACCCACATAGGAAGCCCATCAGACTAACAGTGGATCTCTCAGCAGAAACTCTACAAGCCAGAAGAGAGTGGGTGCCAATATTCGACATTCTTAAAGAAAAGAATTTTCAACCCAGAATTTCATATCCAGCCAAACTAAGCTTCCTAAGTGAAGGAGAAATAAAATCCTTTACAGACAAGCAAATGCTGAGAGATTTTGTCACCACCAGGCCTGCCCTACAAGAGCTCCTGAAGGAAGCACTAAACATGGAAAGGAACAACCGGTACCAGCCACTGCAAAAACATGCCAAATTGTAAAGACCATTGAGGCTAGGAAGAAACTGCAAAAACATGCCAAATTGTAAAGACCATTGAGGCTAGGAAGAAACTGCATCAACTAATGAGCAAAATAACCAGCTAACATCATAATGACAGGATCAAATTCGCACATAACAATATTAACCTTAAATGTAAATGGGCTAAATGTTCCAATTAAAAGACACAGACTAGCAAATTGAATAAAGATTCAAGACCCATCAGTGTGCTGTATTCAGGAGACCCATCTCACGTGCAGAGACACACATAGGCTCAAAATAAAGGGATGGAGGAAGATCTACCAAGCAAATGGAAAACAGAAAAAGGCAGGGGTTTCAATCCTAGTCTCCGATAAAACAGACTTTAAACCAACAAAGATCAAAAGAGACAAAGAAGGCCATTACATAATGGTAAAGGGATCAATTCAACAAGAAGAGGTAACTCTCCTAAATATATATGCACCCAATACAGGAGCACCCACATTCATAAAGCAAGTCCTTAGAGACCTACAAAGAGACATAGATTCCCACAAAATAATAATGAGAGACTTTAACACCCCACTGTCAATATTAGACACATCAATGAGACAGAAGGTTAACAAGGATATCCAGGACTTTGGCTCAGCTCTGCACCAAGCAGACCTAATAGACATCTACAGAACTCTCCTCCCCAAATCAACATAATATACATTCTTCTCAGCACCACATTGCACTTATTCCAAAATTGACCACATAGTTGGAAGTAAAGCACTCCTCAGCAAATGTAAAAGAACAGAAATTATAACAAACTGTCTCTCAGACCACAGTGCAATCAAACTAGAACTCAGGATTAAGAAACTCACTCAAAACCACTCAACTACATGGAAACTGAACAACCTGCTCCTGAATGACTACTGGGTACATAACGAAACGAAGGCAGAAATAAAGATGTTCTTTGAAACCAATGAGAACAAAGACACAACATACCAGAATCTCTGGGACACATTTAAAGCAGTGTGTAGAGGGAAATTTATAGCACTAAATGCCCACAAGAGAAAGCAGGAAAGATCTAAAATTGACACCCTAACATCACAATTAAAAGAACTAGAGAAGCAAGAGCAAACACATTCAAAAGCTAGCAGAAGGCAAGAAATAAGTAAGATCAGAGCAGAAGTGAAGGAGATAGAGACACAAAAAACCCTTCAAAAAACCAATGAATCCAAGAGCTGGTTTTTTGAAAAGATCGACAAAATTGATAGACCACTAGCAAGACTAATATAGAAGAAAAGAAGAATCAAATAGACACAATAAAAAATGATAAAGGGGATATCACCACCGATCCCACAGAAATACAAACTACCATCAGAGAATACTATAAACACCTCTATGCAAATAAACTAGAAAATCTAGAAGAAATGGGTAAATTCCTGGACACATACACTCTCCCCAGACTAAACCAGGAAGAAGTTGAATCTCTGAAGAGACCAATAACAGGCTCTGAAATTGAGGCAATATTTAATAGCCTATCAACCAAAAAAAGTCCAGGACAGATGGATTCACAGCCAAATTCTACCAGAGGTACAAGGAGGAACTGGTACCATTCCTTCTGAAACTATTCCAATCAATAGAAAAAGAGGGAATCCTCCCTAACTCATTTTATGAGGACAGCATTATCCTGATAGCAAAGCCTGGTAGAGGCACAGCAAAAAAAGAGAATTTTAGACCAATATCCCTGATGAACATCGATGCAAAAATCCTCAACAAAATACTGGCAAACAGAATCCAGCAGCACATCAAAAAGCTTATCCACCATGATCATCCCTGGGATGCAAGGCTGGTTCAACATACACAAATCAATAAACGTAATACAGCATATAAACAGAACCAAAGACAAAAACCGCATGATTATCCCAGTAGATGCAGAAAAGACCTTTGACAAAATTCAACAGCCCTTCATGCTAAAAATTCTCAATAAATTAGGTATTGATGGGACGTATCTCAAAATAATAAGAGCTATTTATGACAAACCCACAGCCAATATCATACTGAATGGGCAAAAACTGGAAGCATTCCCTTTGAAAACTGGCACAAGACAGGGATGCCCTCTCTCACCACTCCTATTCAGCACAGTGTTGGAAGTTCTGGCCAGGGCAATCAGGCAGGAGAAAGAAATAAAGAGTATTCAATTAGGAAAAGAGGAAGTCAAATTGTCCCTGTTTGCGGATGACATGATTGTGTCTTTAGAAAACCCCATCGTCTCAGCCCAAAATCTCCTTAAGCTGACAAGCATCTTCAGAAAAGTCTCAGGATACAAAATCAATGTGTAAAAATCACAAGCATTCTTATACACCAATAACAGACAGAGAGTCAAATCATGAGTGAACTCCCATTTACAATTGCTTCAAAGAAAATAAAATACCTAGGAATCCAACTTACAAGGGATGTGAAGGACCTCTTCAAGGAGAACTACAAACCACTGCTCAATGAAATAAAAGAGTACACAAACAAATGGAAGAATTCCATGCTCATGGATAGGAATAATGAATATCGTGACAGTGGCCATAAAGCCCAAGGTAATTTATAGATTTAATGCTATCCCTATCAAGCTACCAGTGACTTTCTTCACAGAATTGGAAAAAACTACTTTAAAGTTCATATGGAACCAAAAAAGAGCCCGTATTGCCAAGACAATCCTAAGCCAAAAGAGCAAAGCTGGAGGCATCACGCTACCTGACTTCAAACTATACTACAAGGCCACAGCAACCAAAACAGCATGGTACTGGTACCAAAACAGAGATATAGACCAATGGAACAGAACAGAGCCCTCAGAAATAATACCACACATTTACAACCATCTGATCTTTGACAAACCTGACAAAAACAAGAAATGGGGAAAGGATTCCCTATTTAACAAATGGTGCTGGGCAAAATTGGCTAACCATATGTAGAAAGCTGAAACTAGATCCCTTCCTTACACCTTATACAAAAATTAATTCAAGATAGATTAAAGACTTAATTGTTAGACCTAAAACCATAAAAACCCTAGAAGAAGACCTAGGCAATACCATTCAGGACATAGGCATGGGCAAAGACTTCATGACTAAAACACCAAAAGCAATGGCAACAAAAGCCAAAATTGACAAATGGGATCTAATTAAACTAAAGAGCTTCTGCACAGCAAAAGAAACTACCATCAGAGTGAACAGGCAACCTACAGAATGGGAGAAAATTTTTGCAATCTACTCATCTAACAAAGGGCTAATATCCAGAATCTACAAAGAACTCCCAACAAATTTACAAGAAAAAAACAACCCCATCACAAAGTGGGTGAAGTATATGAACAGACACTTCTCAAAAGAAGACATTTATGCAGCCAAAAGACACATGAAAAAATGCTCATCATCACTGGCCATCAGAGAAATGCAAATCAAAACCACAATGAGATACCATCTCACACCAGTTAGAATGGCAATCATTAAAAAGTCAGGAAACAACAGGTGCTGGAGAGGATGTGGAGAAACAGGAACACTTTTACACTGTTGGTGGGACTGTAAACTAGTTCAACCATTGTGGAAGATAGTGTGGCGATTCCTCAAGGATCTAGAACTAGAAATACCATTTGACCCAGCTATCCCATTACTGGGTATATACCCAAATGATTATAAATCCTGCTGCTATAAAGGCACATGCACACGTATGTTTACTGTGGCACTATTCACAATAGCAAAGACTTGGAACCAACCCAAATGTCCAACAATGATAGACTGGATTAAGAAAATGTGGTATATATACACCATGGAATACTATGCAGCCATAAAAAATGATGAGTTCATGTCCTTTGAAGGGACATGGATGAAGCTGGAAACCATCATTCTCAGCAAACTATCACATGGTCAAAAAAGCAAACACCGCGTGTTCTCACTCATAGGTGGGAACTGAACAATGAGAACACTTGGACACAGGAAGGGGAACATCACACACCAGGGCCTGTCATGGGGTGGGGAGAGGGGGAGGGATAGCATTAGGAGATATACCTAATGTAAATGACGAGTTAATGGGTGCAGCACACCAACATGGCACATGTATACATATGTAAGAAACCTGCACGTTGTGCACATGTACCCTAGAACTTAAAGGATAATAATAAAAAGAAACTAAAATTCAATTAGTAAATAAATTAAAAAAAGAGATTTTAAAATGAGCTTGAGTAGATTTTAAAGTCAGGACATTTTGGATGGGGGAGAAGATAAGGGTAATAAAACCTGGGTATTTTGCAGCAGGAAGTGGAGTAGTAGTTTGGATGTGGGAATGGACAGCAGGATTGGAAAATGGGTTGTCAGTTGGAGTGTTATACATAATTTTATTTTATTTTTTTACTGCTATAATCTGTACTGTTCTTTGACGCCCCCAGGATCCTCTGTTATTGTTTTCCCCGTCTCCCTTAAAGATTTCTTAATTTCATTCCTATTCTACATTCAAGAAACAGTTATTGGTATTAAATGGCTTCTGGGGTCAGGACACTAATGATAGGTATTATAACTCTTAAAATATGTGTGTAGGGTTTTAAATACATAGGCCAGATTTATCACATTGCATCTCATGCATATTTAAAATGTTAAATTTATCCTCAAATGTGTTTTCCCAGAAATTTTTGAAGAACTTTAAAAATTAAACTTGAAAACGCGATACCATAGAATTACCACAAGATGGTGCCATGAGTATATTGAAAGTATGATAGTTCACTCCCTTGCCCACATCAATATTCTGATGGAACTTACTATTAATGAGTATGGAAAGCAAGAAATACCATACCAAGGAGTGAGGATGTGTGGACATGCATGTGTGGGCAGGAGCATGCTCATTTGAAAGACTGAGCACCTTGTATGCAGTAGGCAGAATCTGTAGGGGAGACATGGCAGGGGGTGGGGAGGGTGGGAAGAGCAGGAGAGATCTTTCTTTAGTTTTCAGGAATAAAAATTACTACTTAAATATATTAATATTGTCCATGTCTGGAAAAAATCTCCATTTTAAGAGATATTAGGAATGAACATTAATTTTAAATGATGCAACCTTTGGTTTGTATGACAGATTTAGAGACAAGGCTAGAATTCATCAGTATGATAATGTATTTTACCTTTTCAGTGGAAACACATAGTTTTAAATGCTTGCTTTCACTTAATTTTTGATGAATCAACTTGCCATTTATCATTCAACCAAAATATCTGACTTTTGCAAATATAATTACCATGGTGAATATATAACAAATCATTGAGTTTCTACCAGTAAGTGCACTAGGTAAGTAAATCATTTCATTGTGAGGTAGGTGGGTTAAAGTATTTACAATATACTTATTTCTTTAAACCTCTTAATTAGTAAGTTCAGAAAACTCGTTTCATAGAATAATTGTTATACAATCCATGTATTGGATAGAGCCCATATGACTTATGGTTTTTAATGAAGGGACAGACTTAGAAGGGGAAAAGGCCTTGGTCAAAATATGTCAGATTACACCTTTGAAAATAGGGCATCCGCTTTTCTTTGTATAAGTCACAGGTCCTTATAAGAGCACTCAGGAATTGTCTCTTACTTGTAGTACTTCAGACCTGGTGATGATACATATAGTAGAAGGAATACTGATATACTTTTCTAACTCATTGTCTTACTCAGAATTGATCACTGTTTAGTTTCCAAGTGTTTTACAAAATCCTGACTCTATTCTTCAAAGCAAGGATAAGAGTTGGTACCCTTTATCTGTTCTCCCCAGATAAATTTAATTGAGACTGATACTGTAGGGTTTATTGAGATTGAAGTTCCTTGGGAATGAGACTAGAGAATTTTGGAAATAGGATGAAGTCTCAAGTTATAACTCTAACCACCTCCTGCTGCACAAATGCTTTGAATTTGAGACAGAGCTCCAGCCGTTTTCAGTGGTGTCAGAAATCTAAAACTATACCTGACGTAGACTTGGCAAAGTCATTATAGAACATCTCCATATTCTGTACATGTGGTTAAAAACTGTCAAACAAGGGTGTGGATTATACAAGTGTGTGGATTAAGTACAGAACTCTAAGGGATTGATACATAAAAGAGTTTGAATGGAAGTTTGATAAAATGATTAAAAGGAGTGGTTGACCCTTTTTTAGGGAAGGACGGATTGTCTTTTTCTTTAAGAATGCTTCTGAATCTAAACTTTTACATATTATGTGTATTAAAAGATAAGAGTTGCTTAACATCAAGTCTTGGTTTTTAGATTTTGAAAACCAAATACACCTTTCAGTGTGGAAACTGAGTCTTAGACAATCATGGCAAGTGTTTACATGTCTGAGTGATTTAAATCATCAAAGGCATATTTAAAACCTTGGTGTCTGCCTGGAATAGAAGTGTTACCCATTTTAAACTAATCTGGGGAGAAGGGTTTTCAGTAGTGAGCCAAGCCCAGTGGTAATTAGTGAGTTCAATTTCCACTGGGGGGATGAATGTATTTTCACTTGGACTGACCAGCTTTCTTCACACAGACATTTGACTTTCACATCTTAACAGTGTCACAGCCAAGGAGGCTGTTGGACAGTGTTCTGGGTTAGACATCCCTGTGGAATGTTACAGCTGACCATATGGTTGGTATATGTCCTTGGCACTTAATGGTTTTTCTCGAGCTGGTTTTTGGGCCAGCTGTGAAACATATTTGCTCTTCTGATTACATGGAGTTTGGAGGAGGTGGAAGGGCTGGATATTGTACTTTTTAATGGGCTGAGTGTGCTGGCACTCACACATAATGTTAACACACTTCATTTCAAGAGCTTGCCCTCTGGTGAGCCTGCACTGCAATCCAGAGACTTGTCCTGTAGACACTGAGTATTTATCTATTATTTAATGGACTTGATATGAAAGGTATAGGGAGCTTTTTTTTTAAATCATAGCCCTGAAGTGTTACTCATCTTATAGGATAGTAAGTTACTTTTAGAAGCTGCTATAGCTCCATCAAACCTTCAGGGCACCATTTTGGTTGCTAAAAAAAAGAAGAATTCACCAAATTATGTTGTATTGTCAAAAAAATAAATGCAGTTTCCTTCTTCAGATAGAAAATGACTTTGTGATTGTGTTCTAGATACTAAGAGCCGCACATTCCAGTCTAGTTTGTTCAGTGAATAGAAAGACCACTCTTCACATAAATGCCACCTGGACACTTCCCCAGTGCAGGTCTAGGCCCCAAAAGGCACCCAGGAAATGCTCTTTGAAGACAGCGAATGTTCTATTGACCCAAAATCTTAAGTGTAGTGTCAGTGCTCTGCTATATTAAAGTTCTTTAATGTACTGAAAGAAAAGTATTTATTTGGGAAATGTACTCATAAGAAAGACTCCAAGCAAATGCAACACATTATTCTTGTTTTTTGAGAACATTTGTTTTTAAAATGGATTTTAAAACTAAACAGTTGACTCTTGATGGCAGAAAATATTGCTACTTTTTTCTAAAACTGATTTTAAAGAACCTCTATTGCAAGTAGTTTATAGCATATACAAATAAAACAGAAATCTTTATTTCATAAGGCAAAGCTTATTTTTTTGTTTGTGTCTGACAGTGCCACATGCACTGTTTAACATTATGGATATTTTGCTTTTGGGTACAATGAGAAGAGGGTGAGATAACCCAATGTTTTGCCTCCCTCTGAAATACATGTGTCCTTTTAAAATTTCCTCTTGAAAATTAAGGTAGGTTGCTAAAAAAATATTTATGTCAAGTGCCTTTCACACTAGTGGGTATAGAGTTTAGGTGATCAATGAGTACTATTATTATTATGTTTTGTATTTTTTTTGATTCAGTCATTTTGAGTGGCTTCTTCTTGCCTATCTTTTCCATGTCCTAGTTTTGTCATTGTGCATTATTGCCACATATCTGCTCTGCTTTGTGTCTTATTCTTAACAGCACCTTCCCTCATATTTTTGCCCATCCATTAAAGTAACACTACCCTCCAGATTTCTTGCCTAAGCAAGAGAACATCTGCTTAGGTACCATTTCCCAATCCATAACTTTCTAGCAGTTTAGGTAAACATTTATACAGTCCACAATCTCTTACTTGCAATTTCTGAAATCCAAGAAGCAATGAAAACTGGAAGATTTTATGATTCATATTGATGGGAAAACGTGACATGAACTAATGTGAGCTTAAATTATAGCATTTATTTATCCCAATGAGTATGAATATGCACAGGTTTTGCTATAGAATGTTAATGTGTCTGATTATAGAGTTGTTGCCCCAGACCCCAGTGCGGCATTATATAACATCTGCCACTGGAGGCATTATATAATTCCTGGCATGTGTAGAGTATTACCTTTCTAAAATCTGAAAACATTTGAATTCTGAAATGCATCAAGCACTAAGGGTTTTAGATAAGGGATTGGCCTATAATCAAATATCCTGGTTTAATTTTAAACTTTTATCTTATTACTAGGGAGCTTCATGTGTGGTAATAATAAAAAGATTTTTAGGCATACAATCTCTCATGAACTATTCCTATGACTATTTTTGAAGGAAAGTTTATGTGTGTGTTGGGTGAGGCAGAGAGGACAGAAGAGAGAGAGGACACTGAACAATTGCAAAGTCAATGATGCCCAATGCCTTTTCTCATAATATATTCAAATGTTGCCCTAGGGGTTCAGGTGACAAATAGAATTCAGGTGGCAAAAGTGACTGTGAGGGGCAAGTGTGTTCAATGGCACAGGTATATGTATACACACACGCATGTGCATATCCAATCGTGTGTCTAATCTGTCTCCAAGCAAGGGCATCTAACCAGCAGCCCGTAAGGAGTCAACTTTCCATGTGGGGACATAGTGAGAATGCCCATGAGAGTGCTGTGTTTAATGTTGCTCCAGAATGCTGTGTTACGTAAATGTGTGCTGCTTAGTTTTACACAGATGTTTCATATTGTAGACACTTCTAAATGTGTCATCTCAGAGCTGGTAGGATTACTAGAACTGAACCCAGTCATTTATAGGAGATCCTCAAATCAGGAATTGCCTTTACTGGATTCTAATTTGTCTGGCCTTCAGAGTCTCAATGAGAACCTAAAACCCTTTTTAAAAAATTGAATAGAACCTGAAATGTGTTGTCAATTTTGCCTCCTAGGAATTTCTTCCAGTTTACTTTTGTGATTTTTAATAAACGTTTTATTTCTTTTTTGCTTTGCAGTTTGCATGCACATGTCAAATCTGTATATTTTGTGATCTCAAATCACTGCTACTGCTTTCTGGGGTATATGTATTTCTGGGGTATATCTAATACTGCTTTCTGACCTTATGTCTTCTAAAGACGATGTCCAGTAGCTCTTGCATCTTATATTTTAGTAACAAAACAGAAAGGATTATAAAAAGCAAAAGTATAAATTTGGGGGTAGTTGGGATAAAAATACATGGGTTTAATGAACTATAGATTTTTTAAAATAATGAGCAAAGATTATAGTGTTAAAATATCTATCTTGCATGTTTATTGTTACACAGAATAGATTTAAATCTTTATTGTTTATGAAATTATCTTAGAATAAAATTGATGGTATTTTGTCCTGGTGCTAGCATAGCATCGCACATTTTTAACTATCACCATTATTTTAATTTAGAGATGGGCACTTAGGAGTTAAAGGATGTTTGATTTGCCCTTTAATGGACATCTATGTCAAATATATGGAATTATTTTTGTTATAATTGTAATAGTCTCCAGTGATTTCATTTGTCTATAGCGAAGTCCCAGGAACCTACAGCTATTTTGATTTATGCAGCCTTTATAAGTCCTTATAATATAGACTACTGATTTCTTCCCTGTATCCTGCTCATTGTTGAAAAGCCAGAGCTATTTTTAACATTTACACAATTTCAATAGATGATTCTTTATTCCACAAGGTTTGGTGCTAAATCTGTGGAGACTTTCATAATCATATCCTTTTTGTGGTTTGCTTGAATTTGATCACAGTGGCTGATTTCATGCATTGATAATGAAGGCTTAGGTTGCCTGTTTCTCAGCATAAATCCACCTCAGACTTGTACATTGACAGTGCTTCTGGTTTCAGCACACATGGAGATATAGAATTGCAATTGCTCTGCTTTCTTTACAAATGACTCAGAGTGTGCTTGTCCTTCCCTAAAATGTTGCCAGCATGTAAAGGATTTTCAATGAGCAGTGCAATAAGCCAGCAACTGGGAAGGCTTGGAGCGGCACTGATATAACGTGGTGCTGTCACACAGATAACCAGGGCTGGAGCCAAGACTCGGTAGCGCTGTGCATTATCCTGGTCACATACTGGAAGTTTTGTTTATCCAACTTGGTTGCTCTTGAAGCTGGTGAGAGCCCTGCCAGGATGTGGAGTGGACTTCCTAGCAGAGGTGAGCGTTTTTATTCTAAAACTTGGATGCTGGGGTCTGGGATGTCAGTAACAGATTCTTTCGTATGTTATGCTGAATCCTGTGGAGTCCTCAATTGTGTTTATCACATCGTGCTGACACATCTGAAGGAGCAAAGCTGAAGAGCAAAATATATGATTCTTTAATTTTGTTGCGAAGTAACTCCTTACATGGGTGTGATAACCATCCCTTTCTTTCTGTGCTAGCTGTTTGCCGAGGACATCTTACCAGTAGGTGACTTCCTTTGCATTTTAAACATTCTGAACAAGTCAGTGATATTATGCAATTTGCTACCATTACTGAAAGTAGGTAATTAGCAGTGTTATTATGTGTTTCAGATATTATTAAAAAGGCTATAAACAAAATGTACTTTGTAGAATCTTTGACATGAAAGACAGATAGGAGGAGACAAGTCATGTTTCGAGATAACTAAGAAAGTAAGTGATGTGGATTACATACTGGAGTTGATGCCTTGTGAAGCTAGACATTATTAATAATTAAAAGTTATGACCGGTCATGTACTGGACAACCAACAGTAATTAATTTCTAGTGACTGTGTGCCGAATGAGAATGGGAGGAAATTAACAGTATTTCTTCATGAAGTGTGTTTTTATTAGCTGAGATGCTTTAAATGTAGCAGATTGTATCATTTAAATATACATAAAATACCTGTGCTCACCTGGAGGGTTAAATTACTAGATCATCATGCTTGGAAAGGTTTGATGTAGCCTTGTAAGTATATGGTATTTGAAAGCCAACTAGATAAGGGCAGACACAAAGTTAGCCTCCAAGTAGATGGAGTGCTATTGCTTAGGCTTGGCTAAACTCTAATTCTGGTGTTTCTAAGCATGAATGGAGTGTGAGGGTTATAATGTATTAAATAGCATTATGCTTATTAAGTGTCTGTTTAGTATATTAGGTTGGCAGGGGAATCCATTTTTCTTTGATTGGAAGCAGCTAGCATGGCACATGGGGTGTGTGTGTATATAAGTGTATGTGTTTTTCCTGCTATATTTATTTGAGGCAGCTGTTTTATAGCTTTCAGCTTTAAAGTTATAGCTAAGTGTGTATTTGTTTGATAGAAGACTCGAGAACCTCTTTTACTGCCAGTACACGTAAAGCTTGGCTAAGCAGATGCATCAGGAGCAAACCATTTGTGTTCACCAATCTGTCTCGGCAAGTCCCAGGGCCACTATCTTGCTAGAAGCCACTGTGTGCTTTTGAAAGCATGAAATTAGTTTTATACTGAGCACATGGTTTCTCATTTAGCAGCTCTTTTTATGGTAATGGTCAATTTATGGTTCACTGCCAGGATTTCAGTGTACTGTCAAAACCGATAGCTTCTGCTAAGGCGTCTCTATGAAGATTAAAAAAAAAAAATGGAGAGATGAGAAGAACCTAATTAGACCCTCAAGAATAGACTCTTACCTTCAACCTCATCTGTGCTCTAGATGCATTATCATTTCTCTCAAGTTCCTTTATATTGTTTAATCCAGGACCTACAGATTTAAAGTTGCTAATATCTGCCACTTTGTCCTTTGCTAACATGTGACATCCAAATAGTTATGTTCTGAAATGTGAAGTATTTATTTTTTGCAATACATTTGTAGAAAACCACTCTATTAATGTTGGCCATATTATGCAATTCATCATTACACTTATCTGCTTGCCTGGTAATGCATCCTAGAGCACTGTTGGAGAGAGGGAAAGGCTTTAATACATCTTATATTTGATATAAGCTATTCGTACTTAGTTGTACGTGTATGTGCTATGAGTACGGCAAGTTAAATAATGAAATTAAAACAACCTGTAGATACATTAGAAATTTGACCCAAAAAATGCCTTCTTTCATGCAGTCATCTCATTTAGAAAAGCAAAAGCTCTCAAATGTTAAAATGATATTAATATTAAATACAGTTTTTGTTTGTTTCCACATAATAAAAATGAAATGCATTTGTCAATGTGCTAAGAATGCTTTCCTTAACCTTCTCTTTCTATCAGAAGATAACCCTGGTTGAATAATGCATTTTGAAATAGAGGTGATCAAAATTACCAGGACATTAAGTGGAGTATTTATTTTTGTGCTGATTCTTTGCATTGTGGTACTGGATATGCAGGTGGAATAGAGTACATATTTGGATGTTGCTATTATACTTTTTCCCTCATGTGGTCTTGACAAGGGAACTGAAAACACTTCATAAATCCTGAATTTCATGATTTTTTTCTTGTTAATTATTAGATCTTTGCCTGGGTTAAGTGATTACACATGTAAAGAGTCAAGATAAAATATTATTGAAATACAGAGTGTAATATGTGCCATTATAATTAGAAAACAATTTTGTGTTTTTAGATGAAGCAAAATGTGAAACTTTTTTTTCTTCTATTCTTTTGGGAATGTGATGTCACAAATCATCATCAGATTGTCAGGGGGACTCAGTTTTAGATTTTGACTTACAAATAAATATCTCATATTTATTACTTCCCCAAAGCCCATGAAACAAATTGAATTTGTGGGTTGAGAATTAGAAACCTAGAGGGCATTGACATTTTCTCTTTGAAATTCCTGATGATATAACATGTTTAATAAATGAAAATCTTTTTTAAAAAGTTTTAGAATGTTAGAATTCTCTTAGAATAGTGACATTTGTCGTATTACATAGAACATAGGACATTCACTCAGAAGAAAGAAGGGATTAATTTGGCATATCTGCCTGAAGTCTTAGTAGCAATTTCTCCTTCAGAAGTAGTAGGATTTATGAAATCATGAGGATATAAATCTCAGTGATTTGCCTGCATCTTTTCACTTTTGTATTAAGGTATAGCATCTTGAATTGTTCTTCAGCAGTTCTTAAAAATGACTAGTTACAAAAAATAGCAGATACAAACCTGTTTTAGTTGAGAAACATGATTGCAAAATGAAAGTACTATCCAAATTTGGCTTTCCTGATTGTATACATCCAACAATAATTTGGGCAATTTATAGAGTTTGTACTTTCTTTTGAGGTATGTTGCTGAGTATACTTTAGTGAGAAAGTGTCTTCTTACCTTGAAGCTTTATTTACTTTCAGTCTTTTCCCTTACTTTTTTTCCTACTTCCTATTAATAAACTAGGAACTTCAAGTTTTAGGGTTTCCAGATTTAGCATATAAAAATATCGAACTCTGAGTTAAATTTGAATTTTAGCTAAAACAATAAATAATATTTTAGTATATATCCAATGCAATATTTGGGACATACTTAATATTGAAAATTGTTAGTTGTTTAGCTGAAATTCAACTTGGACTAAGCGTCCTGTATTGCGTCTGGAAACTCTACCTACTTTCTAAATAAAAAAGTGAGTCTCCAGTAATGGCCTAGAAAATTGGTTTTACCAGTGCCAAAATGGAGGCTCCACATTCCTGTAAAAGTGATCAGTTTTGACTGTTAGGGTTTATGCCTGAAAACTCCTAGGGAAAGAAAGTTACTATCTGAGAAACTTAAAATGGTGTCAAGAAATGAACGACTGATGGAATCTAAATTACAAATAATAAATGAAAGCCTTCCATAATTACTAGTATAATAAAGGCAGCACATTAAATAAGTATCAGTAACATTTTGAATAAATAATGAATATTATACAATTAATTTCTAATTGTCATCCCTTGTCAACTAGAATATTTTCGGGATTTTCCTTCTTTAGCAGGTTTGAGATACTTATTAATTCATTTTGTTTTGTTGTAGTTAAGGTGCGTAATGACAGGTGCCTCTTTCAATGCCTCTCCCCTACCCGTTCATCTGGCCTTTATTTAAATATTTGTTACCCTTTTGATTTTAGGACTTAGTTCTGACTGCCACCCACTAGATTTCTCAGAGAGGCAGAGTAACTTGCAAACTTGACCTAGAAGAAAATCTATGGAATCCTTTAATTATTCAATTTACCATAGCTGAATAAAATAGAATAGATACAATATTTATTATGTACCTACTGTGTGCCTCATATGATGTCAAAATATTTATAGGTAGATTTTTATTGAATTCTTTTAACAACTTTATAACATATTAATATAATATTAATTGTGCACATGCTCAGCTGTTTACCAAAACTCCATTCCCACACCCAAGCTATCCCAATTTTAACCACACTGGAACAGAACAGAATGTTCTATCCTGGATCTGAATGTTACTCTTAGATATTGGGCAACCTCCCTGTGGAATAAAGGGTCCTTTTCTGAGAGTGTTCATGTCACTTCAGGCCGTATTGCAAAATCCCCTTTGCCCACTCAGCTTCTGTATTACCTTTCTTCTCTTTTCTCACTTACTAATATTCCCCTCCTCCTTTTTGTTAATATCCTTAACAGTCAAAACTAGACATCAGTGTATGATTTGATTCTCAAAATGAGAAAAAAAAAAATCACAGAAGTGAACCACATGTACTATAACAGAATGTGGTGTTAGGAGAACCTGCAGTTGATTAATAAATAATACGGACAACATGTTTGGAGTAATTTCTTAAACCTAACCTTTCTGTTTCCAGTCTAAAATGCCACCTCAGTTCTCTGTCAGTTATGCAATATTCAAACCAGGAACCTGTTTTGAGCCTGAATTGATCAGTTGAATTTGAGTGCCATTAACCCAAGTTTTGGAAATGGATTAAGTCTACCATCCCAAGAAAGTACTTCTTACAAAACCATATCTTCTTTGAATTAAATGTTACTCCCACCAAATAATCTAGTTCATTTTTCAGTGTCTATTGCCCTAGTGGACAAATTCCTGTTTTCTTCCCTTTTTTTCTTGTCTGTTAACACTATACCCTTATTTCAATCTGATCATTTTAAATCTCTCAAGATATTTTTTGCCTCCACTCATCAATCTGTTTCCCACTTTTGACTAGTCATAAACGTTATTGTGTTATGCGTTACTTCTTCTACTAGTTTAAACTGATGTTGGAGGCCTTTTCTTGTATTTAAACTATGCTCTTTAGGAAAAGATTATGATCCCTTTTTACCTTAAATAGTCTACTCCCGTCCCCATGTTGGCATCAATGTCCTCCTACTTACTTCAGTCCTATTTGGTTGTGTGACGTGTTTGTTATTGCAAAATACCAATGTGAATCCATAATCTAAATTTCAATCCCTAAAGATCTTCCAACAACATTTGTCCTCAAATTTTTGGAAAAGGTGCTGAAAGGTAAGTTAAAGTTCCTAATTTGAAGAATTCTATTTCTTTTAATTTCTTAAAAGGTGATGCTGGTCAATAGCTATCTTTTCTTGGCAAATGGCAATTGAATGACAAAAAGATGCCTCCCCCAGGGAACACCTAGACTGTCAGAGATGAGGAGCCCTCTGTTCCTGACTTCTTCCAGGGACTCTGAAATGCCACTGGGACATTTAGCAAATCATCTTTTTGCTCACATTTCAAATTTGGTGTGTGAATTTCACTTAGAGATCTATGGTACTGCCGGTTTTCTATTTCTCTGATTCATTTTCCATTAGTGGTGGTTTTTAAGCAGACAATGGAAGAAATGACTTTACATCTAGAACTCTCCCTTCCTTCCAGCAAGTTAAAGGGGAATTTCTTTACTCAGGATTCTTGGGTGCTGGGAGAGGGCAGGCTACATTTTGAAGAAATTTCAGAATATCCAGGAGTAAGCAGATTCAGAAATGAATCTGTAAGGGCTTCTTTTTCTGTCATTTTTCCATACTTTCTGTATTTTTTATTATTGCACAATGGGTAATAGTATAGTTATAATAAATTAGTTAACTCTTAATCTAGGAGCTTTTGGATTTTGTGTAATTTAAGTACATAGCTACTTTTGTGTGATTTAGTAAGGTAAGCAATGAATACCACTCTTGCAGTAGTTAGAAATCCTGTGATGGGCTCTGAATCATGCTTTAATGGGGGTAAGGAGAAAATGGGTATGGCTTGGAAATGATCTCTGATGTTTATCACTTGCTTCAGCTACAACTGATTTAACCAGCAATAACCAAAAGTTTGATTAAGCTATACTAATACTCCAGGGTTGGTAAATTTTGTGCCAGCCACCATGGTCATACGATTAACCCAAACTAATAAAATCTGGTGAAAAGCGTGTTTAAGGTAAACCTACAGTAAAGCTAAACTCCATCTAAGCTGTAAAAAGCTTCAACTGAAGTAAAAATAAACTACAAAAATGACTTTAACACCCTGAAAACACGATAGCTAAGACTCAAACTGGGATTAGATACCCCACTATGCTTAGTTCTAAACCCAAATAGTTCAACCAACAAAACTATTCACCAGAGTACTACAAGCAACAGCTTAAGACTCAAAAGACTTGGCAGTGGTTTATATCCCTCTAGAGGAGCCTGTTCTGTAATCGATAAACCCCGAGGTACCTCACCATCTCTCACCACTCAGCCTATATACCGCATCCGATCAGCTCTCCAGCAGCAAATATTATCATTGTCCTTTTAAAATGGAGTGGATGCAATAAATGGTGTATAATGAGACTTAATAATAACAGGAATGATAGTTGACTTTCAAGCTAACTGTATGCAAGACGTTTTATATGTATAAACTCATTTAATCTTTACAACAATCCTATAGGTAAGCATTAGGGAAACTGAAGTACAGAGAGATTAAGGTACCTTCCCGAAGTCATCTAGCTAGCTCAGCTGAGATTTGAATTTGCAGTGGGGGTGGAATCCATGCTTTTAACCAGTGCCCTAGACTAGTTCTCTGTGAGATATTTAACAAAGTCTTTGTTGATATTATTTCGTGAACAAAGTAGAAAACTCTGGACTGAATGACAGTGTAATTTCGTGGATTTGTAACTGGTTGAATATCTATACCTAAAATCTACCTGGCCAATATTAACTTAAGGGAAGGCTCCAGGACTCTGCAATGACTTCGTGAGAACATTGATGACTTAGCCATTAAATCTGTAGATGTTATCAAACTGGGATAATACATATATAGGAAGACACAATTGATGTAAATCCTGAGCCACCTCCCACACTAAATAAATTAGAATTTCTGCAGCTGCTATCTAGGAATCAATATCTTTAAAGCTCCCAACGTGATTCTAATGTGCAGCCTCAGTTAAAACCACTATTCTAGAAAAGTGGCCCAACTCCAACATGATCAGTTTCAACTAACAGTAAGTGGAGGAAGTAGTGAAAAATGATGTAGGAATATTGATAAAATGTAAACTCATCATATGAGTCGAAAGCGTGATATGATTGTTTCACACAATCTTAGTGGTCTCTTAGATGGGAATTGTAGAAATAGAGTATCTATAACAATGAAGGTTGGAGTCCTGCTCTTTTCTCAGCTGGGCAGAGCGTGCCTGGAGTTTGGGTGAAATGCAGAGGAGGGCTTTAGGTGTTTTCATTTGAAGGTGACCAGCCTGGTCAAGGTGCACTGAGTACCTTATCAAGGGGAAGAGATTATCAGGGGACTTATTTTATGTAACATTTGAATTATATTTTTTCAATAAAGCTCTTGGGTAAAATTAATGTCAGTAGACAGCGTTTCAAGAAGAAAGATTTTTGCTTGATATAAAGAACTTCCCAATAGAGCAGTCTGAAGATGAAGGCGTTCCTTTTTTTTTTGGACATGGTACAGATACCTCATGGGTGTTACTGAAGCAAAAGGCAGATTGTGACTTAGGCATATGATAAAGGAGGTTTAAGGGTTGGATAGATTGTTAAAGTAGATGATCTTCTAACTTCAGACTCTATGATTATATGAGCATGTTAAATTTCAAAGGTAATGCATGAGTGAACATTTGTTCATTACATTAGTTCTGCATTCAGGAGAAGCAGTGGAGTAGCGGAGTTATGGAACAGTTTCTGAGGCATTCAAAGCGCAGCTCCACCACAATTTAGTTGTGTGATCATGGACAAATTACTTCACTTTCCAAGTCTCGGTTTACTTATCTGTAAAACAAGAATAATAATAGACTCAATTTTATTTGTTGCAAAGATTAAGTGAGAATAATATACATAAAGGTTTTTGCATAGCAGGTGGAGAGAACATGGGGGGAATATGATGTAATCAGAAATTATCCTAGTAAAAGCTGTGGGGTTGCAATTGAATTTATGATTTGGCATGTGGTAAAGTACTCAATAAATTCAGCTGTTGTTATTTTTAGATTCTTTTTTCGATCATAGATGTCTTAATAAAAGTTAGGGTCTGAAAGTTAAAACCTAAAACAGGTAGATATTGATGGGCGATATGGAGCCGGATTACAGGAGACACAAGTTAGATGGCACAACATGTGAGGCTTTGAGTAGGTGGGGGCCACACAAAGAATGGGCCTGGGCAGGAAAAAAAAAAAAAAAGGAGTTTCTGAAAGGGAATTGAGGAACTTTATTGCTTTTAACTCTTTACCCGTTTCCAACTATTATTTCATTTGATCCTTACTATAACCCTGAGAAGTAGGGAAAAGTAACATTTTCTCGTTATACTTGATAATAAATAAGCATCATCAAAAAGGTAAGTGACTCACTGAAGACAGGAGAACTGGAAGTTAAACCTAGACCTCTCAAGCCCCACACCGCCACTCAACAGCTTTCATAGGTCACACCAAATTCTGCCCAGTTCCATGTGCAACCCAGCTTGAATGTTTGCATTTGAATGACAACTTAACAGTAAAGACTATAAATAAACAATGTGATGAGGTTTGGAAATGAAGGCAAGACGTGAAAAGAAAACAGCATTAGTGAGTTGCATTTACTCCAGTATAAAGTTTTGTTTCGTTTTGTTTTGTTTTGTTTGGAGACGGAGCCTCGCTCTGTCGCCAGGCTGGAGTGCAGTGGCATGATCTCTGATCACTCCAAGTTCCGCCTCTCGAGTTCAAGTGATTCTCCTGCCTCAGCCTCCTGAGTAGCTGGGACTACAGGTGCTCACCACCATGCCTGGCTAATTTTTTGTATTTTAGTGTTGCCCAGGCTGGTCTCGAACTCCTGAGCTCAGGCAATCCACCCACCTAGGCCTTCCAAAGTGCTAGGATTACAGACGTGAGCCTACACGCCTGGCCCTGGTATAAAGTTTTAAAGCGTTTCTATTGATTGGAAGACAGCATTTAAAGAAGTCTGGAATGATGATTAAAAGCTCAAGAAGTAGCTTTACCAGTCAATGATGTTAACGTTATTATCACATTTTATCATATCTGACTACTGAAAGGGCTTTCTGTGTAATACAATTAACTGTCCTTGACACACCTCATGCTAAACGGCAAACTTCTTTAGCATGACATAGCAAATCCAATAGTTAATAAGAATCACCATATAGTAAAAGCTTAATGGTCCAATGAGTTGAGGGAGGACCAACAACAGGGACTAAAGTTTGTGCTTTGATTTGTCAAGCAAAATAAGAGCTAAAAAAACTGCAAAATTGATAGAGAAAAAAAGTCCCATTATTTATTTTTTAGACAAAGTTGTAAGCTCCCAAAGCAAGTATCAATTAAGATGGAGAGTTTTATAAATTATTCTGCCTACTCTTATTTTAATAAATATAGATGAGTAGTAAGTAAAAATAGTCCTTCACCTGATCAGAACCTATAATTATTAGCTGTAATTGTCACAGTCATGGTTCTTGCTGGCCAAGGTATTTATTTTTCTTTTTCACATTTAAATATATTTACATAAAATTAATAAAATAAGGTATATTTAAGGAACAGGCTTTTTTTATTATTATACTTTAAGTTTTAGGGTACATGTGCACATTGTGCAGGTTAGTTACATACATGTACATGTGCCATGCTGGTGCGCTGCACCCACTAACTCGTCATGTAGCATTAGGTATATCTCCCAATGCTATCCCTCCCCCCTCCTCCCACCCCACAACAGTCCCCAGAGTGTGATGTTCCCCTTCCTGTGTCCATGTGATCTCATTGTTCAATTCCCACCTATGAGTGAGAACACACGGTGTTTGCTTTTTTGTCCATGTGATAGTTTGCTGAGAATGATGATTTCCAATTTCATCCATGTCCCTACAAAGGACATGAACTCATCATTTTTTATGGCTGCATAGTATTCCATGGTGTATATGTGCCACATTTTCTTAATCCAGTCTATCATTGTTGGACATTTGGGTTGGTTCCAAGTCTTTGCTATTGTGAATAATGCCGCAATAAACATACGTGTGCATGTGTCTTTATAGCAGCATGATTTATAGTCCTTTGGGTATATACCCAGTAATGGGATGGCTGGGTCAAATGGTATTTCTAGTTCTAGATCCCTGAGGAATCGCCACACTATCTTCCACAATGGTTGAACTAGTTTACAGTCCCACCAACAGTGTAAAAGTGTTCCTATTTCTCCACATCCTCTCCAGCACCTGTTGTTTCCTGACTTTTTAATGATTGCCATTCTAACTGGTGTGAGATGGTATCTCATTGTGGTTTTGATTTGCATTTCTCTGATGGCCAGTGATAATGAGCATTTTTTCATGTGTTTTTTGGCTGCATAAATGTCTTCTTTTGAGAAGTGTCTGTTCATATCCTTCACCCACTTTTTGATGGGGTTGTTTGTTTTTTTCTTGTAAATTTGTTTGAGTTCATTGTAGATTCTGGATATTAGCCCTTTGTCAGATGAGTAGGTTGCGAAAATTTTCTCCCATTTTGTAGGTTGCCTGTTCACTCTGATGGTAGTTTCTTTTGCTGTGCAGAAGCTCTTTAGTTTAATTAGATCCCATTTGTCAATTTTGGCTTTTGTTGCCATTGCTTTTGGTGCTTTAGACATGAAGTCCTTTCCCATGCCTATGTCCTGAATGGTAATGCCTAGGTTTTCTTCTAGGGTTTTTATGGTTTTAGGTCTAACGTTTAAGTCTTTAATCCATCTTGAACTTATTTTTGTATAAGGTGTAAGGAGGGGATCCAGTTTCAGCTTTCTACATATGGCTAAGGAACAGGCTTTTTAAATCCATAGCCACTTTTACACTCAGGCAGTATACATATTCTATTATTGTACTTATACTGTGAATTATTTATTTTGCAATATCTTTCTCACCTGTTAGTATATGAGTACTTTGAGGATAGGGTCTATGTCTTGAGTATTTTAAATATGTGACTCTCAATATAATACCTGGCATATGATAATAAGTCATAGACTTAAAATGTTGACTAAAGGATAGAACACTTGAATATAGAATCTGTGAATACTTGTGCAGAACTCAATACTTTATTTGATATTGCTGTTCATAAAAAGATTCATTCTTCAATTAAAACATGCTATTTTTCTTACCTGTCAGATGGATAAGATCAAACTGTATGGTAGCACAATGAGCTACCTGGTGTGTGGGCATGGGGCACTCTCATACATTGTTGTGTGGAGTATGAATTGATTCATTTAATATTTGCAGGGCAATGTGGTAATAACTATTAAAACTTAAAAGGTGTATCTCTTTTGACCCAGCAATTTCACTACCAGATTTAGTTAACAGATATACTTGCATATGTATACAAAGACACATAAAATAATAAATTTCCTTGCATGTGTGTATATACATATACATAAAGATTTTATTGCAATGTTATTTGTAGTAGAAAAATACAGGAAAAAATACTCAGCAATAGATGATAATAATTATGGTTCATCCATGCCATGTGATATTATGCAGTAATTTAAAATAATAAGATATGTCTGTAAGAACTGATGTGGAATAATGTGCAAAATATAAGAAAAATTTGCAATATGCAGAACAAAGTATATATTGTTTGTGTAAAAGGTGTGTATGTTTGTATGTGTGTATGTACATATATACATACATATGGGGGAAGGAGGAGGGGATCAGGAAAAAGAAGAAAAGAATGAATTTATTTCATGGGAGACTGGGGAATGGGTTCAAGGTAGAATTACTTTAAACTGTATGCTCTTTGTGCTGTTTGAAGTATACTTATATTTAACTATTATACTCTTGTAATTTTTTTTTTTTTTTTGAGACGGAGTCTCGCTCTGTCGCTCAGGCTGGAGGGCAGTGGCACAACCTCGGCTTACTGCAAGCTCCGCCTACCGGGTTCATGCCATTCTCCCGCCTCCGCCTCCGGAGTAGCTGGGACTACAGGCACCCGCCACCGTGCCCGGCTAATTGTTTTGTATTTTTAGTAGAGACGGGGTTTCACCCTGTTATCCAGGATAGTCTCGATCTCCTGACCTCGTGATCCGCCTGCCTCGGCCTCCCAAAGTGCTGGGATTACAGGTGTGAGCCACCAACTCTTGTACTTTTAAACTTTTTAGCATACACATGGCTCACTTTGAGAATAACAAATATATTCACATTAAAAAGAAGGTAACAGATGAAAGAAGTGGAGGGGAAATGGAAGGAATGTGATGTGATCAAAAGTTATCACAGAAAAAGCTTGTGGAGTTGCTAGATGATGACTTTATGGTTTCTAGTCACAGTTAATGGATGGGAAAAGATATAGAGGAGAAGTCATCCCAGGTAACTGGATGATGATGCAGCCTGTTGCCCTTGTCCTCCTAAGTGTATGTTGCCTAGAAGGTCAAGACAAAAAGCTGGTGTTTGGTCAAGTCCTGAGCAGGAGTTGCACTGACCCTCTATGATCATTTCTGGTATCCAGGTTTAGCCTAACTGATAATGCATGTTTACGTTGCATACTTGCTGGAAATAACTCTGCAAGAATTCGTGATTGTACATAGTCATCTGAATGTCCCTCCTTTAAAACTTCTACTTTTCTTACTTTTGAGTGTCTATGTAAAACATTAAGGGTCTTGGGGAATTTCAGCTTTGTGTTGGAAATGAAAATTTTCAAGGTAGCTCAATGCAAGTCACACCACCATATTAAAAAATAAAGGAAGAATGACCAAAACCACATTAAAATAATAATAAAGCATACCTTAAATCTGCAAATGTGACAGTATTCAATGCTGCACTGAGCTCACCCTGTTGTTTTTTAATCTCATACATTTAGTTCTCTGTTGGAGAAACGCATAACACTGGGTGATCTTACCTTTGGGGTTGTAATACAGAATCATGATGAGATGATGGACATTTTATGATGAATTCTCTTGCTTCTAGGGGTTTAATGCTGAGTTAGAATGTTAATTTAACTCATTCTTTTTGTTTAATAAGCTCAAAATCCCAGCCGAGCCCAAATGGGAGTGATTTTATCTTATATTCAACATCAGCTTGCAGAACTGAAGCATGAAAGGTTTGATTAATATTATGATCAGCTGACTATTGATTAACTAGATATTTTCCTTCTGTCTTCTAATTGGTCCAAATTGGCTGGACTGCTGCTCTTTGAAATATGTTCTTCTTTGCATTTCAAGATGATGCTTTTGGATTTTCACCAAGTCATACATACTCTTTTCCTATTATGATCAGCTGCATAATTGCTGGCATTTATGTATTTCCTACACAGGATTAAGGGTAAAGTTAGTGTTTGTGAATCTATAAAGAGCCAACTGGACAACAGAAAAGCCATGATATTAGTCTCAGCGCCATGCTCTAAATTGGCTGAGCCAATGGGACAAGATCAGTTGACCTAATTCTAAAATTCTATGAATTTCCATCTTTCTTTGCCTCATGAAAAATGACAGCAAAAACAGAGCAGGAAAAGATACTTCATTAAACTCCTGCTGTGAGACAGTTTTAATAGGTTCAGAGACTATAACCTCAAACTATAAAGGCTGAGCATTTGTGCAAAAAAGAGAGTGATCTTAATCCAAAAAAGTTTCTTTCCTTTGCTAGGCATTCTTTCTTTATGTACAGATTAGTGCCAAATGGTGGTCTGTTTGTGTCATGCCTAGAGGGTGTGGTGGCTTTGTGGGACTGTCAAGAAACAAGAGTTGGCAAAACAGGCAAGCTGGTTGCAGAGGGCCTGGTGTGC
Source organism: Gorilla gorilla gorilla (assembly GCF_029281585.2). Lineage (NCBI taxonomy): Eukaryota > Metazoa > Chordata > Mammalia > Primates > Hominidae > Gorilla > Gorilla gorilla. The sequence goes on along the minus strand of NC_073235.2, from coordinate 82,195,442 downwards.
ACATTTCCGGTCATCTTCCCGGCTCTGGCCACATGTTAGAATCAGCTGGGAAACTTTTATTGTTTGTTTGTTTGTTTATTTTAGAAACAGGGTCTTGCTATGATGCCCACGTAGGAGTGCCGTGGCACAATCACAGCTCACTGCTTCCTTGAACTCCTGGGCTCAAATGATCCTCTCACTCCAGCCTCCTGAGTAGCTGGGAATACAGGCATGAGGCACCACTTCTGGCAGGAGATTTTTAAACGATACCATGCCCACGCTCCACCCTGATCAATTAAATCAGAATTGCTGGCATGGGTGTTATTAAGAGCTCCTCAGTTTGTTCTAAAGTTACCTTTGAGAATCACTGGTTAAAGGGGTTGATTTGCGCTCTGCAGTGCAGGTGCTGGAGAGTTTTTGAAAGAAGCACCACAAACGAATTGATTGTGAAGAAACAGTTACGAGTGAATTAAGAAAGTACACATGGCAAAGATTTTGTGACTTGGTATCAGGCAGCCACAGGTTCGAACACTGACCCTGACTCTTGCTATCTGTGTGGGAAAGTTCTCTTACCTCTCTAAACTCAGTTTTCTCATTTGTGAAATGTACCTCATCCAGTAGGTATGATGATCAAATGAAGTTACATATGCCACAGAATATAGCACAATGCTTAGAAACCTGGTAATTGTGGCAAAAAGTAAAAGCAGAGGTACACCTTTGTAAGTTTGAATTCTTGGCTACCTCTTTTTACAAAATGGGAACAGTACTAGCCAAATCTGAACATACAGGTTGAAACCAAATGTATACATATTTTGCTTGAAGAAATAGTTGCATTTTGGTCAGGTAAATGTGTATTTTCAAAGCCTTAATCTATGTTAACAAGTGACTTTTATGATAAAGTCTGAGTTATGTTTTGATGGTGTTTGGTAAAAAGGGGGAAAAAGGTCCCAGTAAACTGAGTTTATAACTTTTGTTGCTTTAGAATATGCTGGTCATTGTGGACAATCAGTGTGTGGCAAGGACTCTTTCAAATTTAATTATACTTTTGATTTTAGGCTGCTTCTCCTCTATCTTGTTACCATTCTATTTCCCTTTGTATCATAATAATTTTTGTATTACTTCACACTAAACTGCATGTATATATGTTTCTGAATTGTTCATTCATTCACATGATCATTCAATATCATTTATTGAGCTTAAATTTTGTACTAAATTATTTATCAGTATAGAAGTAGTACATAATTTACAAATGGAATTTATTGCAATAATTGATTTGGAAGTTAATTAGTGGCTTTGAAGCATTTTCTCATACATTTACTATTTTAAATTAGGCATAGACTTCCAAGCTAGCTAAGGATGGAGGAAGAATCTTGCAGAAAGGAGTAGTGCACAATTTCCATAGGAAGAACTAAAGTTTATACTACTAATAGAAAGTAATGAAGAAACGGGGACAGGAGATAGAACGTAAGAAGTCAAGGTATATATTGAAATGTTCCTGTTATGGTGAGGTCAACATTTAACTCCTTTTCTAGAATTATATAACATGGAAGAATGTCTCCTTGAAGACCAGAAGAATGAGAGAAGAGGTAACTTAAATTTCTTCACAGGTGGTGGTAATATGATTTGTCATTGAAATTAGACACTTTTAAGAGTTATTAATGATTAAGCCAGGACCCAGGTATAAACTTAGTGTTACCTCATGCTGGAATGTGTGGTCACTCTAAGCAGGGTGTAATCAATCTTAAAATTGTCCCAATGCAGTGTTAAATAGATTGAGCAAGTGTCCAGATATATTTAGATTTAACAATTTAGAATTAACAACTAAAGCAATCCTAGCCTGGGGATACTATGGTGTATTAGTCTGTTTCTGCACTGCTATAAAGACATACTTGAGACTGGGTAATTTATAAAGAAAAGAGGTTTAATTGACTCACAGTTCCACATGGCTGGGGAGGCCTCAGGAAACTTGCAATTATGGCGGAAGGGGAAGCAGATACATCTTACATGGTGGCAGGCGAGAGAGAGTGTGTGAAGAAGGAACTGTCAAACACTTATAAAACCATCAGATCTCATGAGAATTCACTCACTATCATGAAAACAGCTTGGGGGAACCTCCCCCATGATCCAATCACCTCCCACCTGGTCTCTCCCTCGACACATGGGCATTATGGGGATTACAGTTTGAGATGAGATTTGTGTGGGGACACAGAGCCCAACCATATCATATGGTATTTAATCTTCTGCCTTCCTGAAAACTAATAGTAATGTGACCCTTGGAATATTTGCAAAATTGGAGAAGATGAGTACTTCATGTAAGCATTAATGCAACTTGAAATGCAAGAACAAGACCAGGCAAGAAGCTACAAGTTAATAATATATCTCTGAACTTGAAAATGCAAGGTTTATCCTTTTGGTTTTCACTCTGATTTTGTCCCTGTGGTCTTGAAACTTCTGAGAGGTTTACATCTGTTTACAAATTCTGTTTTTCTAACACCATTTTGCACTCATAAGATTCTGTTTCCTTGGAATTTACTACTAGATTGGGTCCACCTCCAGCTGTCTCAAATTGTGTTTAATCACCAGGAAAGTTCTGTTGATTGTCAATGATGTTTGCTTGATTAATTCAGCTCTAACTGTGTTTCCATTTTACCTGTGTCTTTCAGGATGTCCTAGAAAATTAAATGTTTCCTTTTGGGATTTTCAGGGAACTGGAACTAAAAAGAAAGTTAATTTCCTTGTTTTTTTTTTTTTTGAGAATAGAAGAATATTTTCATTAGTTTTCTTTAATACAGTTTTGACTTTAGAGTAAATATTTTATGTGAACTAAATTTTCTTTGAAGTCGTGTTTTTGCTTCACTATGTCATTAGAATTTGGCCTATTATTTGGCTAATACTCTAAAGCATAATCTACTTGAATCTTTTTAAAAGACATTACTTTGGGAGTTGGATTTAAGAAAAATTTAAAAAGTACTTGTGCTACCTGAGTTTTTAATAATTTTCAATAGTTTCTTGACTTAATCTTTTATCAAGAATCCATAATGGGCTTTATAAAGTTATAAATATATAAAATGGAATGGCTTTTTCTGAGGAATATTTTCCCATTGATTTCTATTACTCGTTCTTCAGTGTTGTTTTCTTCCTGTCCCAAAGTCTTCCCTAAAGATTAGAGTTTGCAAACCAGTATTAAAGATTTTTTGGTGACATCAGTCCTTTGGGAAGAAAGTTCAATATATTGGGACCAGCTAATAGTAAATTTAAAATCAAAGTTTTAAAAATTTTGGGCTAAAAAATATTAACTATGGGAAACATAAATTTTCAAGACCCAAGATCCATAAATGTGTATTTTTCACACTCACTGCTCTCTTCCATATAAAAGAGGTCATGGTGTGGTGGAAAGAACACCAGATCAGAGTTGGTTTTTCTGGATTCTCATCTTGAGGCTGCTACCAATGGATTTTGATACCTTCAGTAAGTCACGTAGTTATGTGGGTGTTAAAGTCCTCATCTCCAAAACAAGGAATTCAGACTAAATTTTTTTAGTATCCTTTAAGAGCCACTTTTGCTGGAAAATTCTAAGGAAACTTTTTATATGATTTTGTAGATGCTTGAAGTTCGACTGCACTCACAGTTTAAAAAAAGAGAAGAAAATGGGTAATGTTTTTTATTTTCTCCAGAATTAGCTGTTCTAAGAACACAAAGGATTAAATGGAGATTATTATTGAGATAACTACATTCAGAGGGTTTAATCATATGCATTTTATTCAGACAACTTTCTCATTGATTTTTGTCTGAAAGAGTCAAATCTGACAAAAAGGCAGTTGCTCTCTGGGAATGGGAATGAGCTACATTTGTTTCAAGATTCGGGGCATTTTTTGTGATTATGATGTTCTACAGAAACATCTTGAAGTGCACATATTGTTTGTTATTATCAATATTCATGCATTTTACTATTAAACATTCTTTTTATAGACTTCACAAAAATTCCCCAGTGATATGATTTGTCACCCAGTGAAAACCTGCTGCCTCCAAGCTAGTCTGGGCATCTGCTCACAAATAAGATTTCCTCAATGTTCAAAATAAATCTTTTTAGTCACTTTATGGTATCTTTTGATGCACTCCATATGTCTTAAATACATAGGATTTAGGTGTGACATGTTGTTTTTCCATGGTGGTTATTCAAATCGGTTTTATTTGGTCATGTTCATTGGTTACATTTTTAATCATGTAATTCCCAGTTTATTCTTATGTTGTATATAATTCTAAGTTTGTAGCAATAAAAATATATCTAAGCAGAATGGCTACACTGCTATGGTCTACTTAAGTAGATTATAAATGTTTTGAGGTGGCAAACGTTGTTGCTGTTTCCCACGATTACTCCTTAAAAGGGCAGACATAGCCATTTATAGCTGTAGCAATCACACATTTTTCAGATATTATTTTCCTTATTATATAGGACTTCCCAAGTGTGTCATTATAAGATAGCTCATGCTGCAAGATCCTAAGATTGCTTAGATAGCACAACTCCTTTGAAAATTCTGTGGACAAGAAATTAAATTGGTGGTATTTTATATTGTTTGGAGATTAATTTTTGGAAAGCTGAAACTGATGGATTTCCAAAAGTGGGATAATTGAAATGAGGATTTATTTTAAAATATTTTAAGTTTATAAAAATAATAAAGTCATAAAATTGAGTGGTTATCAGATAAAATACCTTGCTTCTGATTCATTCAACTCATCTTTAAAGGCAGCTGAGATCTCTTTTTAATGTTGAGTATCTGTTCATCTCATCTGAACCCATCGCTATAGTCTGAGTGCTCCCTGAAACACACACACGGAACTCTACTTGCACCACAAGATGACTATTTCAAGACAATGTGATATACTCATTTAAGTCACACATTGTGGTTAAAGTACTCGGGTTAAAGTAATGTGGATTCTAATCTCCATTCTTCATTAACTAGCTCAATGTCCAGTCAACATCCAGTTGCACTACTTAACATCTCTGTGTTTTATCTCATGCTTCAAATAAGAAAAATGCGATACATCTACAAAACTGACAGATATCCTATGTGCATTACACAAGATGATGTCTATAGATGTGTAAAGCACAAATGCAGTAATAGTACTATATTGTCTCCTCCTCATCATTGTCACAAGTTATTTATTAAACAGAAGTAGCCCATAATTTTTTGGCTACTTGTGTGTTGATATTGGACTTTGTCTGGACTTTGTCAATGTGAAATGATGTAGAAAGCCTAGAACAGGAGCACTCAAGGGTGACTTGTAATAAAAACACTAGGCCACCACCACTACAGTGTATTGAAGTCTTACCCTGTGCCAACCACTATGTTAAGTGCTTTATGTATAATCACATTTACTGTATGAAAAATTGCTTCAGTATAGTACTAATACTCCCATATCCTAATGAGCAACAGAGGCCCAGAAAATAACTGCCTCTAGGTCTTACAGCTAGTAAGTGAAAGAGTGAGGACATGTGATTCCAAACTTATATAATTATATTTTTAAAACAATATCCAGAATTGGAATGGGCCGATGATAGAAGGAAACACATAAAGGATATGGAGAGGTGCAAGACATGCATTAGGAAGATAAAAAGAGGCATGAAGCCCTCAAATAATGGTAACTGGTTTGTTAGGGCAATAAATCGATGAGATTTTAATGAAGGGAAAGATACAGAACACCAAAGGTGAACCTACCACACTACTCCTTTTTTTAAACTGGTATTTTGTACTTGTTATAAAGGAAGTTGAGAAGGTTGTTGTGGAGAGAAAGTTTGAAATGACAGTTGTCCACAAGAATGCAAAAGTAGGAGCTGCCACTTTAGGGAGATATGCAGAAGCTATGACTCTTAAGATTTCATTTCAAGAACACTGTAGATCTTTTCCTATAAGGTGGGAAGGTAGTGTGCTATTGTCTAGATTTATCTCTCTCTCTGTATATACATATATATATACACACAAACACACACATATATTCATATATATATCATGTATGTATATATGAGATATATGATATATGTATATATGATATATCTGAGATGTATATCTATATACGTTCATATATTTAAAAGAATCTGGGTTTCTTTGAAACATCTTATCAGTTGGAACATAGTCATTGCTATCAAATATCTACCTTTCAGCCTTTCTCAAACAATTTGCATAGTAATTTTTTGTTAAATTTCTGTGCTTTCAGTTGTCAGTTTTGCACCATTTCTTGTCAATTTCACACTGTAGAGCAGTGTGAAACTGACAAAGCTAGAGAAATACAGAACATTATGAATACATATCAAAACTATACTGTGAAAAAGACAACACTTAATTTATAGAATCCAAAGAAAATGTCTAAAAATTACCTTCATGTATATATAATATATATGACATTTATATATCTTAGAAGAAAAAGTGTGTATTTATATATTCATAAATATATATACATGCACGTATGTGTTTTTATATATATGTGATGAGTAATTTTAAGGTAACTGAACCTTGTTTTTGTTGTTGACTATACAAAGTATGTCATAGAGAAGTATAGTTAAAGCAGTTTTTCATTTATAACTAACCTATTAATTGAAAATCTACAACTTTCCTAGGCTGGAGTAATTTCACTTGACATTTCTGAATACGTAGGTGTTTAGAAATTTGATTACTTGATTGAACAGTATACACTGAACCTTTGATCACACAAGCCTCTTTTCTTACTATGTTTTGAAAAATAGCTGTGGCTCCTGATCTGATAGGTGAAATTAAATATACATTATATAAGTTTAATTACTGTTGTGTAGTTTCCCATAAATGTACAGTAGTGATAGTATTTATTACAATTCTTATTTTTTATATGAATTATGTAATTCTTCTCAAGTTAAATACTAATATTTATGGATGCCTACCAACAGCAACATAGATTTAGAATTTACTTTCAAAATAAGCTAAATTCATAGCAAAATGGTTTAAATTATAAAAATCTTACATTAATTTCTATATAAAAATCATTCATTTATTTGTACAGACACTATTGTATGCATCAAGGATGACAGATACATTCCCATCCTCCCTAGCTTCCCAACTTACTGTCTAGAGAACAGTTATTTATTAGAATTTGTCTTAAAGAGTCAAAATAATTATCAGCCTCTAAAAAGGAGCTTCCATTTCAATATTTTTATCCTGCAAAGTATCACCTTAGCTTCTTGTGCTAGTCTTAAACTAAAATTATGTTAGAATAATGTTCACTAAATATGATTTGTAACATTGTAACTGCTGTGCTGAGTCAGCCTATATGAATGGCTTTCCATTATATAAACTCTTACAAATTATTTTGTAACATTTTAGTGAATTTTGAGGCTTAATTCTTAATAGGGTAAATTATAGAGTGATTCTACCTTGATTGGCATGTCTTTGGAAGAATTTACATAGCTAAAATATTTTTGAGAACCAATTTATTTGAAGATTTAGACAGTTTCTTTCAATGCTGTAGATTTCATTCTTGATAACCACGTATTATCACAAAGCCTTCATTTAGTTTTCTGATGCCTTTGTTAATTAATTTATTATTATTATTATTTTACTGAGATGGAGTCTTGCTCTGTCACCCAGGCTGGAGTGCAGTGGCGGAATCTTGGCTCACTGCAAACTTCACCTCCCAGGTTCAAGAGATTCTCCTGCCTTGGCCTCCTAAGTAGCTGGGATTGCAGGCGCCCGCCACCATGCCCGGTGAATTTTTGTATTTTTCGTAGAGATAGGGTTTCACCATATTGATCAGGCTGGTCTTGAACTCCTGACCTCAAGTGATCTGCCTGCCTTGGCCTCCCAAAGTGCTGTGATTACAGGCGTGAGCCACTGTGCCCCACCCAATGCCTTTAAATTGCTTCTTTTAATTTTCACTAACATAAGATTATACTAATTGGTAATACTAGAATATACTAGTTTTTATATGATGTATGAGCAGTGACATTTGTGAGTCCTTGATTTTACTACTTTATTGTTTTGGTCCCAATTGATAACCAAGCAAAGAAACTTAGCCTAATTAGTATGTTAAGAATGTAGAGTATTTTTAAATGAAAAATATATAATATTTTCAGAAAGTATATAAAAACTCACGTAGCTTTGAAAAATTAGGCACCAATGTATCTAGCCCCTTATTCAAAAATAAAACCTTAACCTCAGATAACCCTTGCTTCTTCCTTAGTTCCCAGAAGTAATTCCTGTCTGGAATTGTGTGTTAATTATTCTCTTGCTTTTCTTTAGTTTACCACTAAATATGCGTGTTTTAAAATATATTTAGTTTTTGCCTACTGTCACATACTCATCCATAATATAATTTTTAAGATTCATACTTTTTGATGTGTAGCTGTATTTCATTCATTTTGAATGCGTATTTAGTACGGCAAAAACCGCAATTACTTTTGCATCAACCTAATATATTTTTATATTTTTATATCCTACATTTCAATTTATTTATATGTTCTACTGATAATTCACATTTTGGTTATTACCTTTCTTAATTTAATTAGAAGCAATACTGGCTTGAACATTCATGTATACATATGTACAGCTTTCTCTGGGTTATATAATTATACTCTGAGGGCATATAATCTCCAGGAAGTGAGTTTAAGGTTTAGGAGATGTGCATGTTTAACTTGAAATTTTTTTTTCTGTTTTATGCTATAGCCCCAGAATACTGCCAGATGCATTGTAAATAGTCAATTATTATATATTAAGTGAATGAATGAATGCCAAAGTATTTCCCTAAGTTGTAGTATCAGTTTACACTCTGACCAGCAGCAGATGATCAGTCTATTGTGTCACATCATCTGCAACACTTGAGACTGTCTGACTTTTTAAAATTGTTGACAATCTGGTGGTTGTGAAATGCTATCTCATTGGGGATTTAATTTGCATATCCCTGGTAACTAATGAGGCTGAGCATCTTTTCATGTTTATTGGCCATTTGTGTTTCTTCTTTGGTGAAATTCCTATTCATATCATGTGACCATTTTAATATAATCACTAATTAAAAAAATTATTTGTAGTAGTTATATAGTAGAGCTAATTCTTTTTCAGTTTTCTATGTTGCAGATAAATTCTCACATGGAATGGCTTGAGTTTTTATTATTTTTGGTGACTCTTGGTAAAATTAATCTTTAATTTTAATATAATCAAGTATTTTTATTGCTTTTATGAATTGTGCTTTTTAATACTCCATTTAAGAAGTGTTTCTCTACCTTGAGATTATACGGATCCCAAATATATTAATCTACAATTGCTATAATTTGGCTTTAAATCTTGAATTTACCAGCAACTGTTTTTATGCAGTCAATTTTATGCATTTTTCTTTCTTCTGTATAGATAACCAGTTGTTCCAGAGTCATTTAGTGAATAGTTTCTTCTTCCCCTCTGGCTTTCAGTATTCACTGTACCAAAAACCAAGTTTCTGTGTATGTGCAAGTTTCTTTTTATACTCTATTCCATTCCATTGAATTGTTTGTCTCTACACCAATGTCATAATATGTTAATATCTGTGAATGTATAAAAATTCTTCACAGCTGACTGAGCAAAGCACTACACATTGTTTTTCTTCTTTAGGAATGATATCTATCTTGGCCATTTGCTTTTCCATGCAAATGTTGAGTCTTTTTATCTAAGTGCATGGTTTACTTCTCCATAAATTTATATCTTCCTTAAAATCTTCATATGTGTTTTATAACTTTCTTCAAAAATGGCTCACACATCTCATTATATATACTTCTAGGTATTTTACATGCTCTGCTGCTATTTTAAGTGATATCTTTTTATAACATCTGTTTACTAATTGATCATTGTTAATACATAGAAAGGCAATTGACTTTGTTTATTTGTATTCATCTTGTTAAATTGTCCAATAATTCTAATATTTATCTTTAGACTATTTTATATTGTATATAAATATAAATCATATAATCTACAAATGTTAAGTGTCTTTGTTTCATCTTCTCTATTTCTTAGACCTTGTATTGTTTTTTGTTTGTTTGTTTTTGTCTTATTCCACTGGCCACAACCTTTAGCAACTTAAATGGAAATGGTCAAAGTATGCATTATTGCCTTTATTCTTTACTTTATAGGGAATACTTTCAAGTTTCATCAATAGGTATGAGTTTTTTTAATAGCTGTCCTATAAATATTATGAAATTTTCTTATCTTACTAGTATACTAACAATTTTTGTTATAAAAAATATTGCATTTTATTAAATACTTTTTCTCTCTTTATTGAAATAATTGTATGGTTTTACATATATTTAGTTCACAATATTTAATTTTTAATCCATTGCTGAATTCAGTGTGCTGATGATTTTGTTCAACCTGTTATCATGAGGAAGAATGAAATAATTTCTTGTATTTTGCTGATATGGTTTTGTTATAGTATGTAATAGCCTGATAAATAAGAAATATGTCTTCCTTTTTCATTCTTTGGATGAAAATTTGTGAGATTGAATTTATTCCTTAAAAGATTAGAAAAACTCACCTTTATAACCAATCTTACATAGATGATTTGGGTTTTCTAGTTCTACTTGAGTCAATTTTGGTTAAGTTGTATTTTCCTCAGAATGTTTTCATTGCATTTATGTTTTCCACATTGTATTATAAATTTATTAATTATAGCCCTTAATAGCCAACTTAAAATTTTGAAACATCTCTATGTTTTTCTTTTCATTGCTAACATTGTTGATTTGTGTATTCCTTTGTAATGTATTGAAACTTTATCATTACTTACCTTTTCATCTGTAGCAATTCCTTGGCCTTAAAGTCTATTTGGTCTAACATTAATATAGTTACTTCAAGGGGCTGGGCATAGTGGCTCATTTCTGTAGTCCCAGTGCTTTGGGAGGCTGAAGTGGGGGGATCACTTAAGGATAGGTGTTTGAGATAAGCTTGGGCAACATACCAGGACCTTGTCTCTCCAAAAAAAAAAAAAAAAAAAAAAAATAGCCAGGCATGGTGGCACACAACTGTAGTCACAGCTACTTGGGAGGCTGAGGCAGGAGTATCACTTGAGCCCAGGAATTCAAGGTTATAGTAAGTGTGATTACATCACTGCATTCCAGCCTGGGTGTCAGAGCAAACTCTGTAATAATAATAATAAAACTACTTAAAGGTTCTTTGGTATTTTCTTTTATATTTCTTATAAAGAGCATATAACTTTGTTATGTTTTTATGTTTTATATTTAACCTAATATTTATTTTGAATTGAATCCAAATAGTTGAGTCCATTTATGCTGATAGAGATAATTGATACGCTTGGATTTCTCTTCTACCATCTTATGTGTTTTCTGTTTCCCTTCTTTCCTCCCTCCCTCTCCTCCCCTTGCCTCCCCTCCCATTCCCTCCTCTCCTCCTCCCTTTCTTCCCCTCCCCTCCTTCTCTCCCCTCACCCCTGCTCTCCTTTTCTCTCCCCTCCCCTCCCCTCTCCCCTGCTCTCCTTTCCTTTCCCCTCCCCTCCTCCCCTCCCCTCTCCCCTGCTCTCTTTTCCTCTACTCCTTTTTCATGCTTTTGGATGGAATACCCTGTGTCTGTTCTTAAAATTTCATTTCGGCTTTCTACATGTTTGGAAATTTTTATTCTAAATGTATTCTTTTGGTGGTTACTCCAGATATTTTAATTTCAGGCTATTTCTCCCCAAAATTAGGCATTATTATCACTATTTTAAATTGTTGATATGTTTTTGGATTTACCCTTTGAGAGAAGGCATTATTGAGCCTAAATCTGTTTTGCATGAGATGACCTTCGCTTTACCCTCTCCCAATGTTGTTTCCTTAGGAACATACTTATTTAAGATAAGTTTGGAACATTAGCTCTGTTCAATACTGTTTACTGTGAAAACAACTCCTGATTTGGACTGAAAGAACTGTTAATTAACATACAGACCTGGGAGCTCATCTGATTATGAATATATGAAAATCTGTTGAAGAAAACATAACCTCAGCTTCCTTGGATGGTTCCTTCTTAACTGAGTGTATACCTTGCGGGGACTTGGAAAATACATTCACAGGTAATTAGAAGATATGGTCCCCTTCATGTATGAAGCTTCCTTATGTAGAGTAGCCTGCATACATTTGTGAGATCTCATTTCTTAAAATTCACTTGAGCATATTTTTTATAGGATCAGGAAAGCAATAGCTAGGCTGCTGCAAGAACGTCTATTGAAGATGTATTTGATGCTATCATGTTAACATGCTGTTCCCACTGCTGTTATCTTTCTTAGTAAACCTGGTGGCAGTTAAAATCTATTATTTCCTGTATGAAAGTTAGTCTGAATCCAAACCACTGCTGGTCATACCAAGTGGGCAATGCAGCCCATATATTTGCCAATAGCTTTGGTTTTCCCTTCTTGAAGCTCAGATGTTAGCAAGCTAGTATTTCCTTGTCCTTCATCTGCTGTTATAACCTCTGGGGAAAACATAGTGTAAAATGTCAGCTTACAAAGAGGGAGCATGATGTATCTGTAATGGATATATAATGAAAGAGGAGGTGGAGAAACTACACCTTTCACCTGGGTGCAGGGAGCACTGAAAGTGACAGGTAAAGTTAAAGGTGGCAAGGGGTTCATAGGTATTGTGATTGCCTCCTCTCCAGCTTGGTCGGCTCATGCAATAGGAATGGTCATCTTAAATAGGTTAATAGGAAAGCCAGAAAACAATGGATGTTTACCCTGGATGTCCTTTGAAACCTGGGGTGGGCTCATGGGTGGAGGCAGGAAGGGGAGACTTACTAGACTAGGTTGTCCATGGGCAACATATAGAAACTTAGGAGACTGAAAATGGTGGCATGGTATGGTTAGGAGGGCGAGACATGCAGAAGTTCCTGGCAGTTCATGATAAGCTGGCTTCTGAGGAGGATTTCTGAGGAAGATCAGGTAAATTATAGAAAAAATATATATATATATACACACACACACACACACACAGAGTTTTAAAGTGTGAGTAGATTTGTAATCTTCACATTATCTTCCCCTTCTGCTGTCTGCTTCTATGAGTGATTACCTTTAAAATGAAAATAGAAATTTGGCTTTTGGGTTTTTTTTTTTTAATAGATACAGGGTCTCACTATGTTGACCAGGCTGTTCTCGAACTCCTAGCCTCTTCTCTAGGTCTACCAAGGTGCTGTGATTACAGGCATGAGGCACCACATTTGGCTGAAAATAGAAATTTGTAAAGAAATGATATATGTAGAAGGAGTCATTTAAAAGCCAGGCATTCATAATTCTCAATGTTTAATTTGATGATTTAGTGTGTACTGAACTGTAAAAGTAGTACATTTAAGTATAGCTCAAAGTACAGATGTTAGAATCGTCCTATACTGGAAGAAATATATATATATATCTCTCTTTATGATAATATATATAATATATAATGATTATATATAATATATAAAGATATATGATTAGATATCTTTGATCATAAAGTAAGGAATATGCTGGAAGAAATATATATATCTTTATGATAATAAATGATTATATGTATGATTATAATATATAATATATAAGATATAAAGATATAAATGATTATATATATATCTTTATGATAATATATATCATTGATTATAAAGTAAGGAAAACACTTTTAAGACCCAGTATTTAAAATTCTCACTATTGATGTGTCAACATGCGTGTGGATAAATAAAATCTTAGATAAATGCTTTCTACATTAAAGAACAATATCCTTTGCAATAGTAGTAAAGATTATTCTTAAGAAATACTGATGCTTCATATCATATTCTATTTAAAATATTGGTAGAATAATGAAGTCTCATTAATTCAGGATTTACTAAATGAGATATTATGAATGTCATTGGCTCAGCATAGCATAATCGTTAGGCTACCTAATGAGAAACCTGTTTGCCAAGAAATTTAGTAGCAAAAATGTCTTCAGATGACAATATTAATTTCTGTAAGGAAAAGTCACTTTCAAGGATTCTGATACATTTATGCAAGTAATAACAGCTAATAACAAACAACATATGATGTAATAAGAAATAATTACATACAATGTAATAACAAATTATATATGATGTCCTATGCTTTTCGCTTTCCTCATCCTCATAATTGTTTTTGTAGGTATAATGAGAGGTAGGAAACAACTCAGCAACAGTTGAAACTATCATGAGAAGGTTTTTGTTTGTTTATTTGTTTGAGACAGGGTCTCACTCTGTCACCCAGGCAGGAGGGCCATGGCATGACCACAGCTCACTGCAGCGTCAAGCTCCTGGGCTCAATTGACCCTCCACCTCTCAATAGCTGGGACTACAGGCGTGTACCACCTAGCCTGGCTAGCTTCTAAAAAATAATTTATAGAAACAGGGTCTCACTATGTTGCCCAGACTGGTCTCAAACTCCGGGGCTCAAGTAATCCTCCCACCTTGGCATCCCAAAATGTTAGGATTACAGGCATGAGCTACAGTGCCCAGCCATACTTTCTTATTCTCTCTTTCTGTCTTTCCCTCTCTCCCTCCCTCTCTCCACCTATCCATCTATCTTGGCAGAACAAGGTAGAAGTGCTGCCATTAAGCAGGGGAAAATATTTACATAAAATCTAAAGAAAATTGGTGTCTATCTCCTCAAAAGATTAAGCTTTAGAATGTATATATTTGTTTGACTTTGTTACCTTCATGGAAGCCAAAAATGGAAACTTTCTTGCTATGAGAAAATAAGCAGTCACTTGGAAATAATTTTTGATTTCTTATTTTATATAAACATTTCTACTTTTGGTCTAATTTTTTTTTGAATATTCATTTTGAGGGCCTAAACATTTAAACAGTTTTTTCCCAGTTACCATTGCTGCATAACACAGTACCGCAAAACTTGGTAGCTTAATGTGCAGCAGTCATTTAATTATATCTCAGAGTATCTGTGGGTCGGTAATTCAAGAAAAATTCAACAAAAATTCAGCTGGGCAGTTCAGACTCAGAGGCTGACATATGGTTATAGGTAGGCAGTAGCTGATGCTAGAACAGCTGGAAACAAGCTGGATGTCTCTCTGTTTTGCTCAGGTTGTCTCAGCTATGTGGTCTCTTCATACAGGCTAGTGTGGGCTTCCTTACTGCATGGTGGCCTTAGGAGAATCTGATTGTTGATACGGTGGCTCAGGGGTCCAAGCCAAAGTGTTTCAGCTTATATCTCAGCTTCATCACCTTTAATGACCTAGCCTCAGAAAGACATTCACTGCCACTTTTACCACATTCTGTTGGTTAAAAGCAACTTGCCAATTCACCCAGAATAAAAAAGAGAGGAATTAGACTACCTTTTAGAATTGAAGGTTCTAGAAGAGGCTGTGGAATAAAAGGGACAAGATATCTTTGGAATATACTGTTTGCTACACAGTTTTTAAGTAAATCAGATACATAATTTATATGCAACATTTTTATGAACATAATCTGACTCAAGTTTTTTTAGTGCCTCTAAAGCATTTTCCCAAGAAAATATGGAAACTGTCTAGATGACCCTGTAATAGAACTGCAACATAAAATGGAAAATAGGTCAGGGATTACACATAGTTTTATAAGCATGTGAGATTTATTGAAGACATATTTCTTCACAACTGAGATTTTAAGAATGAAAAAATATGACCTACTCTATTATGAAAACCATTATTTAAGCCAAAATGAGAATTTCATGATGACTCTCCTCTCACTTAAACCTTTTCTCTGGGTCTATTTGTCACTAGAGCATTGACTGGCTCAGTTCTTTAGATGAATTTGGTAAGGATAAAAAAAATAGTGACTGATGTCTCCAAATGCAACACCTCAAAAGCAAGAAGATGAACACAACCCATTGAACTTAACAAAATCATGTGTCTGTTAGGATTGATGGAGTGTTAGACAAAATGTTTGAGGTGGTCCTTATTATGCCTTGCATTGCGTTATGTAGCTATTATGGGCCATGGAATTCAACGATATTGAAAAGCAGACAAAATACAGGCATAAATTATTTAAATGGGCATACGACTCCCACATTTTTAATGAAAGGAAGAATAAAAGCAAAATTTAACAATATATATTTATTCGTGATGGGTATTTATCATTACTTTATGATGGGTAAATAATGAATAGTCATTTACCCATCATAAAGTAAAACTTAATATTTATTTAACATTATTTAATAGTCTAATATTTATTTATGATGGGTATTTATCATTATTTTATAATGGGTAAATGTTAATTTACCCATTATAAAGTAAAAGGGTATTTTGCATATATCAACCTTAATTTAGTATTTTATCACACAGGGCAAAGAAATTGTGTTCATATGTCCTAGATTTTATTACATGTTGACTGCAGTAGACTCTGAACTTATTATAAATATCTAGGTATGGGGTATTCATTAGCATACATTCTTAACTCATGGAACCAGCTGTAAATGTTATTTTTGGTCCCAGTGCTTTCTCAGTAAATCCCTTTTTCTGGAGTTACCTACAATCCTCATGCAAACACACTTCTAATCTTATGATTGTGAAGAAATCTGTGGTTTGTGGTTGTTTACTCTGTATATGACATCTTAGACATTTAGACTAAAGAGCAAATATCTGGAAGTTAAGAAATCAGAGGTGGGGTATGGACTCTGGGATTATCAGTGGTTCCAAGCGAGATGTGAATTTGGAAGTCATCACCTACGGTGGTGGGACATGGGCAGTTTGGGGGAGGGTTCAAGTAGTACTAAGAAGTATAGGATTTGGCATGAGCTGTTATCACATAAAAGTTATCCTTATTCTCCTGAGAGTTAGAATTAGGTTATTTGTGAGTGAGTGAGGTTATTTGTCTTAATGGCTTGCATGTGTATATATGTGTTTAATTTTGTCAGCAATAACAGATGGCTTGGATGTGCATGGTTTGGGGGTAGGTATAAACAGGAAAATTTTTGACAGATGTGGGAGACAAAACTGCCAGCATTAGAACAGTTCTACATTCAGGAAACTTTTTTTTTTTTTTTTTTTTTTTTTTGAGATAGAATCTCGCTTTGTTACCCAGGCTGGAGTGCAGTGGTGCTGCTCAGCCCACAGCAACCTCTACCTCCCGGGCTCAAATGTGCCTCAGCCTGCTGAGTAGCTGGGATTACAGGCAAGTGCCACCACATCTGGCTAATTTTTTTTTTTGTAGTTTTAGTAGAGATAGGTTTTCACCATGTTGGCCAGGTTGGTCTGGAATTCCTGACCTCAGGTGATCCGCCCGCCTCCCCCTCCCAAAGTGCTGGGATTACAGGCGTGAGCCACCACGCCTGGGCAGGAAATTCTTTTTAAAAGCATGAAGATTTAAGGTTTGGGAAGGATCATAGATGTTGTCCTAAATTTTAACCTTCCTAAGGGTGATACTTCTGGCTGTTACCCTAACCTTTTAACAGCCATAGCTTTTGACCCCACAGCCTTTTTATTGTTGTATAATACAACACTTGCCCAGATCTGCCTTTCCTAACCTATCTCCTTTGTTAAGGAGGCATTGCATGGTTGAAAATAAAGCTGACTGCTGGGTTTAAATCCTAGCTCTACCACCTACTTATTGGATATTCTTCGATAAGTAACTTAAGAGCTCTTTGCCTCAGTTGCCATGTGCATAAAATGGGAATAACAATAGTCCTTGCTTATGAAGGTATCATGGAATTAACTGAGATAATGTTGTTGGAATAACAGACGTTGGCACATGTACTCAATAAATATTAACTCTGGTCATTGTTATTGTTATTATTTGTAGTAGTATTATTCCAGCCCCTTACTTTTTGCATGGTCCTTCCTATTCCTCCTCCTATGCCTTAGACTTTCCAAGTAGCTCAGTTCTTCATAGGTTTGTCTGACTGGGCATGGCTCTCTGCAGGGCAGAGTAAACTGACTTGGCATTTCGCTTGACTTTCCAACATTCAAATGTTTACCACTGTACCCATTTTGCTTAGAACCTTTCCTGACATGATAAGTATTTGTCAAGGAATATTATTTTATGATATCTATTCTGGAGGCTAGATTATTAAGAAAATTAGTATGTCCTAACTTTATATAGGGCAAAAATAGGGGACTGGAATTACAAGAAAATTTTTACACTATGAGTGGACCAATATAAAGATTTATGAGTTAAGCAGGAAACACACAGCTCAGTGTTTTAGATAACACGTAGGATTCATCTAATCCCATTCCTTACCCAACTAGAGGCTTTTATAACATGCATTTATTCAGTCAATCATTAATACTTATTAAGAACCTATTTTGTGCCAAGCCTTATGTTAGGCAGTGAAGATACATGGTAAGTAAAGCAGATTTGGACCTTGCCCTGATGGAGCTTACAGTGAAATGGGTGCAGCCAATATTAATCAAATAATCATGCAATTATGTGATAGGTACTGTGAAGGAAGCACCTAGGGAAAAATTAGAACAAATAGCAGGGAGAATGAGTCTAAGTTACCGGGAGAGGGAATAGTTATAGTGGTCAGAGAGGAAATTAGCTGAGATTGAAGATTAAATAGGAGTTAACTAGTTGAAAAAAGAAATAAGCATTCTAAGGAGAAGGAGAAAGTGTGATGATGTATTTGAAGAACTAAAGAAGACCATCGTGGCTGGAGCTGAGAGAGAGGAACAGGAGTCAGAAATGATGTAGGAGAGGTAAATATAGGTAAGAACTAAATCCATTTCATCCAATACATTTATCCTATTTTCCACTCTTGAAAATATAAATGTTCCTTGATTTAGGATGAGGTTGTGTCCCCAAAAACCCATCTTTAGGTGAAAATATTGTAAGTTGAAAATGCATTTAATACACCTAACCTACTGAACATCATAGCTTAGCCTAGACTACCTTAAATATGCGCAGAACACTTTTATTAGCCTACAGTTGGGTAAAATCATCTGGCAACACAGTCCACTGTGGAGTGTGGGTTGTTTACCCTCCTGATCACGTGGTTGACTGGATGCTGTGGCTCACTGCTGTTGCCCAGCCTCACGAAAGGGTATAGTGCTGCATGTTACTAGCCCAGAAAAAGATCAAAAGTCAAAATTTGAAGTATGACTTTTATTGAACGTGATTCACTTTTACACCATAATAAAGTCTAAATATTGTGTTAATAAGCCAAACCATTATAAGTTGAGGACTGTCTACACAATGGATTGAAGGGAGGGCAAGAAAAGTTAGTAGGAGACTATTAGGAGAGATGCTTCTCAAACTTTAGTGTTCCTATAAAGCATCTGGGGGTCTTGTTAAAGTGCAAATTCTGATTTAGTACATCAGATACGAAGCCTGAGAATCTGCCTTTCTAACAAGCCCTCAGTGATGCTGGGGATTCTTGTCCTGAGATTTCACTCTGAGCAATGAGTACCTGGATGAAACTACACTAGTGGTGGTGGAGATGGAAAGGGACAGATTCAAGACAGATTAGAGAAACAAAAGCAAAAGAGCCTATTGAAGAAGATGAGAGCCATGGTGAAAAGAGGAGATATCAAGGACGGTGTCTGTATTTCGGGCTTATACAACTGGCTGTGGATAGTGCTACTCACTCTAGAATGCTTAGGGAGTTTTAACATACTCTGTTTTGTGCATGAACAAGGAGGCTAGTAGTAGGGTAGAATTCTTGAGAAAAGTGGAAATGGTTTGAAGTTGCTACCAGGGAGTATTGAAGAGAACATGGATTAAGAAAATGTAGAAAGTTTCCTATGAAACTTTTGAAGATTGGGGATTGGAGACTAGAAATCATAGTATTATCAGTGGGAGAAAGAATAATTTTATCCAACAAAACTTAGCAACCCAGAAGTAGAGAATGTAATAGTTGAATTCGTGTAAGATTTAAATTTTTCTGTGAATGTTGACCAAAGATAGTGTATCACTAGAGTTATCCATGTTAATGAGTGTCATGCCAGAACCTATTGACTTCAATAGGGATGGCATCATGTTTGAGAGGCCAAAGAAGGGACCCAGAGCCGGCAACCAAAACATAGAGTTTATCGAGGGGACTTACATACATGGCAGTCCAGTGGCAGTAGGCTGAACAGAACTGCTACCGCTTGTTAAAAAAATGCAGTTTATATAGCATTTTTGCAGTAGGGAACAGAACTGCTACCACTTATTTTAAAAAATGCAGTTTATATACCATTTTCACTTAGCATCCTCCCCCTGGCAACCTCTACCTGGCAACCTTCATTTAACTCAAAACAAAGGGCCTTGATTCCCTCTATAGCCTGCGTTCCATGGGATGGGCCGGGATTCAGATGTTCCTGATAAATAAGGAATGAATCTCTGGGTTGGCCACTCCCAGATTCTTTAGCTTGGATTCTGAACACACATTCTTTTTATACCATGGAGTCATTCTCAGCATATGCTTAAGTTCGACTCTTGCTATCAGGTACATCTGCCATACATTCCACCCCAGCATACCCTCGAATGGACCTCACATTCTTTTCATGTCATTCTTCCACTATTTCCCTGGGGCCAGGTATATAAAGAGGAGCATTGCAGTCAGACATTGCAGCAGCAATACAAACTACAACAACAGAAAAAAATAACATATATAATAATAGTCTTAGAAAGTTTTGTCAAGTGTTGGGGAATTGATTAAACCACATGGTTATAGGGCTGTAAGACAGAGATTCTATAGCAGGAATATGTATACCTAGGGCCTGCATGGCTTGGGTTACATTGCGAGAGTAAATCAGTGATAGATATATCACATTTGGTGTTAATTATTGCTCAGGTTCCACCTGGGCAGCAGTTAAGATGTCCAGGGCCATGTGATTTTGCTAAGAATGGTGCACATCCCACTACCTGTATCTGCTCTGCCATTATCCACCCTGTCCCATCATGTACAGCCTACCCCACAGTGGGGGTAACATTAACTTGCTTCCATACTAGGAGGAAAATATGTTGTCTCATCTTGTTGATGGTGGGAAACTCACTACATGAGGTGCAATTGTCACTAAAGGGAAATAGATGAGGGTCATTATACTAAGTACAGAAGTGGCTCCAGGTACTCAGGTGAGGTGCTTGGAGCAGGCCTGTGATGGAAGAGAGCGGCAGCTCTCTGCAGTCACAACAGTCTGTTTGTTATAGGGAGAGACCAGCATCTGTGCTCAGTCGGTGAAGAGGTTTGCTGCACACCACACCGTCTATGGGTGGACAGGGAGATGTTTAGTGGGTACAAGAAAGGGCAAGTCATGGCCATTTAACAAGACACAAGAAGTTCTGTCATTTTGAGACCAACACCCCTGGTAGCAGCCTGGTGCCTGGATTGCAATACCAAATGGACTGGCCCCTGCTCTTCAGCACATGGTAGGAGGACAGAATAAGACAATGGAAGTATTAAAATGTCTGTAATGGGAGGATGACAGTCCTCTTGCACAAGGGAGGACTAACATTCATTATTTTAAATGTACGAGGGGGAGTAGGATGTAAAATAGATGTGATCTGTATATTCTGTTCTAGGCCCTTCCTCCATGGAGTGGAAATACCATACGATTGGGGAATGGTTTGCTATTTCCAGGGCCATTTAATGATGTGCTCCTGGGTAGGTAGTCCTGTGGCAAGGGCAATAGAGGTTTCCTTGAGTCCCAGGTTGGGGCAAAGGCATACTGTCCCTCAAACTGTCTACCTGGATCCCAATGGTGGCATCTAGTCCTTGTGTCAGGAGAGTGTAAGCGCTGGGGTGATGAGACATGCATGTTCATCCAGGGTACAAGTAGCTGCTGGTAAGTGGCATGTCCATCCACAGAGCCAGAGAACACATCTTCTCCGGAGTCGTTGCATCAACAGTCCGTTCATCCATTCAATCAGCCCCACTGCTGTAGGATTGTGGAATGTCAGGATGTAGGATGGCAGGTGGAAATGTCAGTGAATATCCAGGGCCTCCTTCCATTCCTGCACTTTGTGTCTGGTAAAGTGTGAGCCCTGGTTACTGTTGAAATCCGTGGGGATGCCGTAGGTCACACACAGCCACACTAGTCCTACTATGGTACTTTTCTGTGTGGCATGCTTGCTGGGATATGCCTGCAGTAGCCCTGTGCAGGTGTACACACAAGTCAAGGCATAGCAATCAGGTAGAGGCAAAGGTTCTAGGTAGTCTCCCTGCCACTGTTGCACTGGGCTCTGGCCCCAAGTGATCTGTGCCTATCATGTGGCAAGGGCCTGGAGGCCTCCCTGTGCACAAGTAGGACATTACTGTCAGACACCTACTATGTTTTTATTTAGTAGTAGCAGGCCCCAGTTCTTCACTGTGGCTCAAAGAGTACATTGTCCCCAATGTCATCTTATGTAGCCAATGGGCCACGTCTTTTGTGGGAACTTCCTGGAGAAGACATATGCAGGCTAGCTCATCTGCCTGTTGATTTCCAGGTGGTGTAGATGCAGTGTGGGCATCCTCATGGTAGACTGTTATATGCATGCCCTGGATATAATGGGGAATGTCCTTCCGTGTGTCAGCACCCCAAAGTGGGTGCCCTACTACCATTCAGTTCTACAATCCTGAGCTTCCTATTGCAGTGGCCACCTGGTGAGTCCCTTAAAGGAGGCCTATGCCTTACCCATAATGGCAGACAGAACAACATTAGTCTTACTGACCAAGTGAAACAGCAAGGTGGGGGCTGCAGTTTGTAAGCTGGAAAAAGACTCAGAAGTTAGCATGATGTCATCAGTGTAACAGAAACACATACCCGCTCAGGGTGGTTCATCCGCTGAGATCTGTGGCCACTAGACTAAGACAGATAGTGGGGACTATGTAAATATTCCTGGGGCAAGATGATAGAGGTTCATTGTTCTCCTTCCCAGGTGAATGCAAATTGGTCTTCACTCTCTGGGGCAAGGGGGATGCTGAAGAAGGCATTGGCTAAATCTACAACAAAATGGTATGTGCCAAACGCCTCTCTTATCATCAGATGGGAGGCAGTATTGGAAACAGCTGCATACATTGCAGAGACCACCTTATTTAATTCCCAGTAATCTACTATTGTTCTCCATGTCCCATCAGGCTTCCACAGGGGCCATACAGGGCTGTTTTGTATGGGGTATGTTCTGGCCCTATAATACCTAAATTCTTAACAATCCTTGTGATTCCATCATGCCCCCTCACCTGCCTGGCAGTGAGTATTGGTATTGTTTCAGTGCCACTCTTCACCATGGGACTGGCAGCTGTACTACAGTGTCCATTTCACATTTCCCTGAATCCCATGCTTCACCATCCTAACTCTCACTTGAATTCCCAGGCCCATTGTTTAGGGAGTCAGACTTGATAAGTTATCAATTTCCAAGAGGTATTCCAAGATGAGAGCCATGTATACTAAATATGGTTTTGGTAGCAGTCTTCCCACTTACAATGCTAGTTGAACCTGTTGATCACAGCCACCCTCCCTAACCATCTATTGCTATTATAGGCCCTTGAACTGATGATGAAGGTCACCATGTGTGAGAGTGCATTTGGCTCTTGTATTAGTCTGTTTTCACATTGCTATAAAGGTACTACCTAAGACTGGGTAATTTATAAAGGAAACAGGTTTTATTGACTCATAGTTCCACATGGCTGGGGAGGGTGGAAGGCAAAGAAGGAGCAAGTACTTTCTTCACAAGGCAGCAGGAGAGAGGAGAGCATGTGAAGGAGGAATTGTCAAACACTCACTATCAAGAGAACAGCATGGGGGAAACCACCCCTGTGATCCAATCACACCTACCAGGCCCCTCCCTCGACATGTGGGGATTCTAGGGGTTACAGTTTGAGATGAGATTTGGGTGGGGACACAGAGCCAAACCATATCAGCTTCAGTATCCAGTAAGGGCATGCACAATCTGCCTATTCTTATTTGACCAATATGTAGCTAGTTCCACCTGTGGCCTCTGACCCCTGGACACCCTGGCCACCACTGCTCTTACCGAGATTCTGGAGCCTTGGCCTTCATCCTAGTCTAACGGGGTTGGTGCCTGCTATTCCTCTGCAGAAGGGGTAGTGGGCTGAACTTGAGGCTCCTTAGCGATCCACTGTTCTGGCTTGAGCTTCTGCCCCAGTCTGACCAGAACAGCATTAGGCTGTTTATCTGTTTTCTCAGCAGGTGTCCCTGCCACTACCAGGTCATAACACATTTGTTGCCAGACCACCCTGGTGGATCCTTTAGCTGTCTCCTTTCCTTTGGCTCCTTTGTCTTTCTTGCTGGCAGTGCATACCCTGTGCCTATGCAGTTTCTCCATTTCCCCTAAGTTGGGGGCTGCTTGGGCTGCCCAAGACACTGGCTGTCCTACCAGGGGACTTAGGATAGACACTGGTGAACTATACTATTGGTTGGGTGCCAACTAAGGTAGTGTCTTTCATGCTGGCAGTGAAAAGCTCATTGGAGCTTGGTAATGCCCAGCATAGATAGCATGCTTCATCTCTAATTCTTGGAGGATGTCCTGCAATTCCTCCATAGTCTGTAATTACAAAGGAGACGTGAGGATGTTGTTCTCATTTGGCCAGGCTTCCTTGCAGCCCACAGCCACTCAGCTAAGAGGGGGATGGCTGGTCCTCATTATTGGCATCATAGAGGTGCTTCCTCAGGGCCAGGTGGTTTGTGATGGATGCCATTTTAACTCATCTTGAGTCTGGAGAGTATAATACTCTCCGCCCCCATGTCCCATAGATGGAGAAGCTACCAAAATAGACTCTCTTCCCTTCCTCCTGAACCTATTTCGCAGCTCCACTAATTCCACAGGCGTGCAGTACTGCATTGTAGTGTGCTGCCGTCTTTTAGATGTGGGCAAGTCTTATGGGGTTACCTCCTGTAAGTGCAGCTGATCAGCTTTTATCTTGATGGTGACTACTGGATGTACAGCTAGGACAGGAACCTTTATGGGCTCATCTCACCCCTCACTTTTCTCCCCACTGATAGCACACCATGGGGGTTCCAGGTATCTTGGGGTCCCAGGATGATTTAGTTATAATAGCCCTAACTCATTGGTGTGGGGGTCAGCAACCCTTCAAACAGGCTACCCAACAAGCCAGCGTCTCCATTTTGTCATCCCGTGTCCATAGATGAGACAGCAAGGTCTCTGATGTTTCAGCCTGAGCTAATCTGGCATCTCTTTCTAGTCATAGCTCATCTTGTAACTGACCAATCCCCACCTATGCTGCAAGCTCAGCCTCAGTGACTGCTCAGAGTGCAGTCAAAAACAGCCAGTGAACCGCAGTTGCCACTGCTCAGGCATCTGACCCTTGCTCAGTCAGTTTCAACCCCTGTAACAGCTCTTTCTGAACCTTCGGTGTTTTCAGGGCATCCCTGTACTCATGCAGTGGGAACCAACCATCAAGGACAGCAGCTGTTGTCCTTGATGGATGGAAAGCGGGCAGAGACAGAGACCCACATAGACATGGATGGCCAGCCCAGGATTTGCCCCATGGATTTCCCCTTCCCCAATCCCATCATCTTGATGCTCATGGGATTTTCTTTGATGCCCTAGTTGCCATGTCAATTGTTATGCCAAACCCCTATTGACTTCAAATAGGGATGGCACCATGGTCAAGAGGACCCAGTGTTTATTGAGGGGACTTACATACAGGGGACTCCAGTGGCAGTGAGCTGGACAGGAGAACTGCTACCGCTTGTAAAAAACATGCAAGTTTATATGGCATTTTCACTTAGCATCCTCTCCCTAGCAAAACCTCTACAAAAACCTCTACCTGGCAACCTTCATTTAACCCAAAAAGGGGCCTTGATCCCTTGTACAGACTGAATTCCATGGGATCAACCAAGGTCTGGTATTCCCCGTAAATAAGAAATGAGTCTCTGGGTTGGCCACTTCCAGATTTCTCTGCTTGGAACTGCAAACACACATTCTTTTTATACCATAGGGCCATTCTTAGGGTTAACCTATTGTTTTCAGGAGCATCTGCTATACAATGAAAGAATGCTGGAGGTAGGGACTAAAAGGAGGATTAGGAATCAATAGATAAGGAGAAAGGGGACAGAGAGAGGGAATAACATGATCTATTTCAGTGGTCACCAAACTATAGCCTGTGTGCCAAACTCAACTCACTGCTTACTTATGTACATCAAGTTTATTGGAACAGACTTGCCTATTGGTTTAGTATTCATCCTCTGTGGCTGCTTTTGCACTAGAATGGCAGAATTGAGTAGTTGCAACAATAGGTTGGCAAAGCCTAAGATATTTGCTCTCTGATCTATTATAGACAAAGTGTGCTAACCCTTGGTCTGTTTCATCTTTTTCATTTCTCTTACTGAGGTCAAAGAACATACATAATGTCTAAGGGAAAAGAATAGGAAGATGAGGTAAAATAGAAAAGAGCAAAAGTTTCTAGGGATTACCACAGCCCAGGGTGATCTTGAGAATAGACAGGTGAGGTGAAGTTGAGTCTCTGAAATTCCTCAAATTTTTCTTTAATAAAGGACCCGAGAGTATGAAATGGGCTGCCCATGTGGATGTTGAAATCATGTAGGATACTGATGGTTTTGTGGGTGGTGAGAAAGATGGTGAACCCAACACCAAAGTCTTGGAAACAAATGTTTGGTAAGTCTTTGGAAACCAGAAACAAGGAAGGATGGAAGAAGATATGGCCTGTTAACATAAACTGTGTTTACAGACACAGAGTGAGAACTAGTAGTCCTAAGGTATAATTGAGGAGCAATGAGGACAGGAACCCACTCCTAGCCCAGAGATGAGTGGTACTCATTGAGAGGGGCCCAGGAGAGCAATGCCTTCAGAGATCTAGGCTTCCTTTGGGGCAGGAAGTGAAGGAAGACTTAAGGGCAGAGATGGAGGATAGTAGGGAGTTTTTTTGTTTTATTTTCTATGGAATGAGAATTCTGAAACAAAAAAATAGATTTATGAATGAGATACCTTCCATGGGTTTAGGCCAGGGGAAAAAAAGGGGCAGAGCAGTATAGGTATGAGAATACAGGAAAGAATAGATAGCAGGATGTGCTTCTGTATGGAGGTGATCAAGTGTTAGATAGCTGCAAGTATTCTAAGGAATTGGCACCAAGGATTGTCTGGTGGACACAGAGGAATAGTCTGGTTTTATAAAAACACTGTACTCAAAAATGCCTGGAGGGATTGTACCATATGGTAATCCCAGCCAGCTGAGCAGGCAGGCCATGATATTAGTTAATTCCTACAATTCTAAGTTGGTGTTACACATTAACAACAGATCCTGGTGGAGAAGAAACGTTGGCGTCTTCAGAGTACCTTTGGCCCTGGCATCTGCTCATTGGTCAATAACTCTACCAAACACATGGCTGCTCAAGCTGGAAATCTTACAGTCACCTGTACCTCCAGTCTACCTTCTTCATTTCTTTATACTTCATCTTCACATTCTCCCTGGATTCACTGTCATGGTGTCTTAGTAGGCCTTTCTTCTTTAGCCTAATCTCCCAGAGGTGTTTCCTTTTGTTACTTTCCAAAATGAAAAGTCTATTTTTTTCTTATCAAAGCCATACATGCTTCCTGTAAAATCAACTCAGATAACACAGAAGGTATAATAAAGAATGCAAAATTATCACAAATCCTACATCCTGGAGTTACTACTATTAACATTTTTCTATATGTCTTTACAGACTTTCTCTATGCAGATACATTTTTTAAAAATGTAGTGGAACCATATTATATGAGCACTTTCTTAAAATTTATTATTTTCTAACAGTGGATTATCGAACTCTTTCTCTCAATAAATATTTATATCATTTTTAAAGCCAAAAGTATTCTGGTATAGGGCTTTATCATGATTTATTATCCAATTCCATATCACTGGATTTGGTTTATATTTATTTGCTACTATATATATCAATATAATGAACATTCTTATACTAATGACTTTTATAAAACAAAAATCTGATCATGTCATAGTTCCTTGCTCGAAATTTATCAGTGTCTCTCTAGCCGGTGACTTTGGGGATTAAATTCAATTACTTAGCATGACATAAAAGGTCATTTATCATCTGACTTGGTCTGTTTCCAGCCTGATTTCTCAATACACCTCCACACCTGCTACTGTGGTCAGGAGCCCTGCTTAAGTGCCCATTAATACCTCCATCGTGAGGCATTATCAGTGTGTGTTTACAACTTCCCAGCTGCATTGTAAACTCTTTAAGGGACTATGTATTTTATCTCTGAGAATAGTTATATGTGGGCATTCAATATTTGTTTGGTTGCAAGAAAGGCAGTGAATGCATGCACACATGTGTATTTTATTCCTTATTTCTCATTCTCCTTCCCTGGAGGTATTTTAACCAGTACTGTCTTTTTCATTATAGATTATGTTTTCTTATAATCTTGAATTTGCTCATTCTTTAGTTCCTTCCATTTAACAAAAGCAGATCGAGCACCTACTATATGCCAGACACTGTTATAGGTATTGGAAAGTAGTGAACAAAACCTCCTGGACCTGACATTTTAATGGGGAGACAGACAATATACAAGGTAAATAAATGACATATATACTATGTTAAAGAGTGATGAGTACTAAGGGAAGAAAATAAAGTAGGGAAGAGGGTTTTGAAGTGCGTGTATGTTGAAAGAGTGGGGTTGATAGTTAAGACGGGCTGGGAGGGCAAGTCTGTTTCCTTAAGGGAGGAAGCTAGTCATGTAGTTTCTGGGGAAGTGCATTCTAAGCTGAGAAAAGAGTTTAAGTGCTAAGGTCTTGAGGCAGGTGCATATCAGATAGGTTGGAGGAGTAGCAAAGAGGCTAGTGGTGATGCTTCAGAGAGAACTAGAGGGCGAGTAGATGAAGTCAGAGTGCAGACAGCAAGCCAGATGGCTATAGCATTGTTAGAACTTTGGCCTTTGCCCTGGCTAAAAAGAAGAGCCAAGGTTATAATATAACTTTCTTTTAACAGAATCTTCCTGGCTATTGTGTTGAAAAGAGGCTGAAGGTGAACAGTTAGGCTGTTGCAATCATTCAGACAGAAGTTTTTGTTGTCAGAACCAAGATGGTGGCAGTGAGAGTGACAGTGAATGACTGAATTGTGGATTCCTTTTGAAGATATTTGTTTATGATACTGACATGGGATGTGGGAGAAAGAGCAGAATCACAGATAACACCAAGAGTCTCCATCCCTCAAAACATAAAAACAATAAAAATTCTATTTACCGAGCAATTACTTATTTTTGCCCCATTGGCCTAATTTCAGACTCATACTTAACCAATCTTAACTATATTTAATGGAAATTGTCCCATAAAGAACTCTGTTTTTGAATACTTTTGTTTTTGTTTATGTGGTGTCACTGTAACCTATGGAGACTATTTTGGGTATGTGTATCTTACAGGAACCAGTCTCATTATTTGATAAGCATATCACATACAATACCCAAATCTAGTTTTGATGTTTGTCATAAAATGTCTTGGACCATGGTGCTCTAGTAATACAATTTTCCTGAATTTTGTAACTGCACTTGTTTACCACGTGGATCGCTTTTCAATAAACGAGTCCAGATGACTCTAAATGAATTTATTGATAAAGCAAGCCTGCCTTTTACTCACAAATTTTCTAGTGACTATATTAATAATATTAATAGCTATAAATTGAAATAAAGTACGTACAATAATCATTGTTTTCTATTTTGATTAAATTATTTTAAGCAGTCACAGAATTGCAAGTTTTAAAATACAGAGTAATATTTATAGATTTTCACTAGCATGTATTTTAAAATAATTTGGGTATGATTTATTTAGAAATACAAGATGAAAATCATCTTTTTTAAAAAATTATCTAAATGTTAAAATACCCTAAAAACTTTTTTTATTATACTTTAAGTTTTAGGGTACATGTGCACAACGTGCAGGTTTGTTACATATATATACATCTTAATTCAAGGAATGTCACTTTAAAAAAATGAAAATGTGAAAAGTCTTTTGAAGCCGCAATCTGGTATCTTTGGGCACTGCTAGATACAACGGGTATTTGTCTGCTTTCACTCACATTTCTTAGCTGAGGATTCATCTCTGGGAGGCTGAGGATGGAACAGACAGTTTATACTTGGATTAGTGCCCATTCCTTTCCACGGGATACCTTTATATGTGGAAGAGCTAGAGATGTACCTATTTTCTAGGTGTGACAGAATGGCTTCCAGTGGATTTTCAAATTTTGGCTTTAAAAACATTGTTGAGATGCCAGTTACTGAATTGAAATGTCCAAGGTACCCAGCAAAGGCACCTGAGGTGGCAGAAATCTCAGGCATGACTAACAAATGCCAGGCATTTCTGAGGAACAATATGCATGCTGTTCACTTCTTTAGAATATTTAAAAAATGATGAAATAAAAAATGAAAATAACTCACGTGTGGAAAATAATACTGACATTTTAAAGTAATGATTAAGAGTGTGATCTGGCATTTCTAGTGATTTTGGACAATGTCTGGGTGAACTTGGGTAAGCTTCTTAATATCTTTTTTGCTTTCTTTACACTGTATATTAAATATGAATAATAATTGTTTCTACTACACAAGATTGTTGTGAAGATGAACAGTTTAGTTTCTAGCACACTGTAAATTCTCAGTAGTCATTAGTTATTATTGTCTAAGAATACAGTGGAACTCTTGAGTTTACCTATAAATTGCATCTTAAGAAGAATGTGTAGAAAGATGAGAAACAGAGAAAGAAAATAGCTCCGGGGAATCCTTACCCTGGCTATTTTTAGTGGATTGTTTTGTATTCGTCACTGGGTGATATTCTTGCCAGAAGCCAGGTGGGGAGGATGTCTAACCTTCATGTGAGACTTTCAAAGTGTATGACTTATAAAATTTTCTATCAATATTAACAAAATATTAGACAATTAATAGTGGTTTGTATTGTAACGATTTTTAGTTCTGAAAAATAAACATGATATAGATGATACCAATGAGTGTTTTTTTGTTTTGTTTTTGTTTTTGTTTTGTTTTTTTGAGACGGAGTCTTACTCTGTCGCCCAGGCTGGAGTGCAGTGGCACAATCTCGGCTCACTGCAAGCTCCGCCTTCCCGGTCAAGCGATTCTCTTGCCTCAGCCTCGCGAGTAGCTGCGACTACAAGCGCGTGCCACCACGTGCGGCTAATTTTTTTGTATTTTTAGTAGGGACGGGGTTTCACCGTGTTAACCAGGATGGTCTCGATCTCTTGTCCTCGTGATCCGCCTGCCTCAGCCTTCCAAAGCGTTGGGATTACAGGCATGAGCCACCGGGCCTGGCCAATACCAATGAGCTTTATTGTGAAAACGGCACTCATGATTTACTCTGAAAATTGGGACACCTTGTCTCTGCTTTATCATTTCCACCGTTCTTGAAACTGAATTTATTCAGCATTCCACAAAGACGAATTGTCATTCTTTGCTATAGCACTGTACTCTCTATCATCATCTCTGAGCGTCTCCAGGTTCTTTAGGTAAAGATATATAATCTGAAGATCAAAAGATGACATTAAAGAGAGCAACATTAAAGAAAGCAACATTTACGCAAGACCAGGGAGCCCCTGGCACATGGCATATTGATGTGGCAGTTTGGATTTGAGAATAAGGATGCAAAACCTAGAGTGAATGAATATGGTATATACTCAGGCATTGGAAAAGTTAGATGGAAAGGATTCCATACCATACGAGCGATGGAATGTGGATCCAGTGGAATAAATGTGACCTGTGAGGACGCAGTCAGCAATTTGTTCATAATACAAGGGTACATTCTGAAGTCATGGGCTGCAGAACTTGAGGAGTTTGTACAGAGAAGGATCATTTAAGACAGATAGATATATGCTCCCTTCCATTCAGGGAAAGTCATTTGGATAAGGTGCTTTTTGGAGGCTTTTTTGATGAAAATGGTAACTTTTTTTTTTTTTTTTGGCAAGATCTGTTTTGTTTGTGTGTGTGTGTGTGTGTGTTTTTCTGTTTGTGTATGTTTTGAAAAACATGTTATTTAAATTTTCTCAATGAAGAGAGCAGGGAATGGGGAATTGTTATTTAATGGAATGAGTTACAGTTTGAGAAAATGAAAAAGTTCTGAAGGTGAATAGTGTCGATGATTGTATAACAATCTGACATTTATGAGCAACTCTTTCTTCCTCGTTTATTTCTTAAGTTAGTTTTTACTGCCAATTATTGAATTTCCCTGTTCATACACCATTTCTGGTATTCATCTACTCACAAATATATGCCATCAACCACCAACAGAGGATACGTGATATGGAAGTATAGATGAACTCATATAAATATATAGCCACCTTTAGGGAAATTACACAAGAAACCTCCCTGCTCAAGTGGATCAGGGTTGTCATGTGGGTATCATGTCAAGTGGATCAGGGTGTCATGTACTGTTTATAGCCACACCCCCTACATATATTCTGCATCTTTTGTTGAAAGCAGGAATTATCCAATCATATAAGAAATTATTCTTTACTATTTACATATTTAATAATTGTGTAGTGAAAAACCCAAAATATATAACTGCTCTGTAACATCCACAATTATGTCTACAAATGGCATGTGTCACTAGTGCCAGCAATATTTCAACAAATGACTATGTTAAATCATTGTTTCTAAAGTGCAAAATAGAAATGCTAGAGCCCTTTGAGGATTTCTGCTTGAGTGTTATTCCAGCTTATGAGTGTATGTTTTGAGTGTACGTTATTTAAATTTTCTCCTCAATGAAGAGAGCAGGGAATGCAGAAATATTATTTAATGGAGTGAGTTTCAGTTTGAGAAAATGAAAAAGTTCTAGAGGTGAATGGTGGTGATGATTGTATAACAATATGAATATACTTAATGCCATTGCACTGCACATTTAAAAATGGTTAAAATGGTAAATTTTATATATATATATTTTAACACAAAATTTTTAATTGTCTCCCAAAGAGCTTTCCAGCATATTTATAACATTATTTGATAATATCATTTTCCTTGAAATGACTTTAAATCCAATATGAATATGCAAGTAAAAAATGCATTAACAAAAAACATTTGTCAAACTTCAATAGTGAAATTATTTAAATAAACTGGTCTTGGTATTGAGAAGAAAAACACTAAAACATTAGTTAGCTGGGATCAGAAGATGATCTTTTGATTTTATTCTTATCTTCATGACCTTGTAGTTTAATGTAATGGTTGCTAGCTTGACTGCAAAGTTTAGAGATGACTTTTTATTGACTTTAGTCAGAGAAGGAGATTATTCAATAAAAACCATAAACATTAAACTTCTGATATCTGGAAGTTGTATTAGATTGAATTTCTGGTATTATGTGCAGAATAAAGTGCTTTTATTATGATCACTCCTCTTTTCAACTCTATATATTTCCAGTTTAATGGCATAATAACAGTATGACTGGGATTTACCAGCCAGAGTTATAAATATGTAACATTCATTTCTAGGTAATATATTACACAATTCTTTTATGAAGAAGTAGTTGCCCTTGATTTAAAAATGGATATTTGATTTGAATAAATGATGCTGGAATTTATGAGATACTCTAAGTTATTCTGCCCTTTCAGATGCTGAAATGCTTTTTTGAGATGTCAGAGTTGGATAAATAATAATTGCCTTCTAGAATCTTCAGTATATATTATGGTTATTTTAAAACCCAATTAAAAACCTTTGTGATAGAAATAATTTTTACCATACCTGTTGCTTTAACCGTGTTTTACTGAAAGATAGCTAGCTGTGTATTCTAATATTAAACTATGTTTCCTTCTGAAAGGACTCACTAAAAACTATCTTTTGTATATGTAAATGGTTATCTGGTTAGCATGTTCTTTTTTTTTTTAATTATACTTTAAGTTCTACCGTACATGTGCACAATGTGCAGGTTTGTTACATGTGCCATGTTGGTGTGCTGCGCCCATTAACTCGTCATTTACATTAGGTATATCTCCTAATCCTATCCCTCCCCCCTCACCCCACTCCACGACAGGCCCTGGTGTATGATGTTCCCCACCCTGTGTCCAAGTGTTCTCATTGTTCAATTCCCACCTATGAGTGAGAACATGTGGTGCTTGGTTTTTCTGTCCTTGCAATAGTTTGCTTAGAATGATGGTTTCCAGCTTCATCCATGTCCCTACAAAGGACATGAACTCATCCTTTTTTATGGCTGCATAGTATTCCATGGTGTATATGTGCCACATTTTCTTAATCCAGTCTATCAAGCATGTTCTTTTTAATGATTTCATTCCTTACAGAATTCAACTGTGCAATTCCCACATTTACAAATTTCGTTTCCATTTACCAAAAAAAGGAAAAGAGCATATCCATTCTTTTGGTTAGGATCATCTTAAAACAAGTAGGGATCAGATAGCACAGGTAGGGATCTACCATTCTAATCTCCAGTTGGACTGTGGAGAAAGCCAAAAGCCTTAGCTTACTGTATTAGTCCATTCTCACATTGCTATAAGAACTGCCCGAGACTGTGTAATTTATAAAGGAAAAAGGTTTAACTGACTCACAGTTCAGCATGGCTGGGTAAGCCTCAGGAAACTCACAATCACAGTGGAAGGCGAAGGGGAAACAAGGCACCTTCTTCCCAAGGCAGCAGGAAGGAGAAGTGCACGACAGCACAGGAAAAACTACCATTTATAAAACCATCAGATCTCATGAGAATTCACTCACTATCATGAGAACAGCAGTGGGGAGACAGCCCGCATAATCCAATCACTTTCCATCAGGTTCCTCCCTTAACACCTGGGGAATACAATTCAAGAGGAGGTTTGAGTGGGAACACAAAACAGTCATAATCAGATGGACATAGGTAGTGGACCGAGTATGAATTTTACTTCACAAAATCAGTTGTCCAAAACAAAAAAGGCACATATGCTTATTTTTGTAAGCAAAATTAAATCAGACTTCAAGGGGTGGGGGCACTTAATCCTAATTAACTGGCGGCTCCCACACCCCGAAGATCTCTGGAAAATACCAAATTCTTACACAGAGAAACTAGGGAATGGGAATGTTGTTTTGGTCTTTGATTATCACTGGTCCTTGCTGTGAGCTTCTGTCTGTGACCTTGCCAAGCTTCGGCATTGTGGTTCGACTATTGTTGTCCCTTTCCTTCTTTACGGGGCTGAATTAAGAATGGTAAATGGTCCCAGCATTGAGAATATTATAATTAACATAAGAGTCATACTAAGCTTTCCAAACCTAGGATATCAATGTTGAGTTCTGTTGGATTTCAGGTAGTGATGCATAATACGTATGTTGATGTGAAAATAGCTTCCTTCTATAGTTTTTTTAAATGCAAAGTTCTTGAAAAGTTTATTAAAACCAAACCTGGATTTGTGTGTACTCTAAGCACATGCTTAAGCTACGTGTTAGGTGGGCCAGTGCTGCTCATAGGTATATTAAAAGTAGCCTAGGGGCTCCTGTGCATGGGAGTATCACTAAGTGACTACAAATTATTTCTTCTTATTTGAAGACATTTTCCTAGCCACTTCATTAGGATATATTGTTTTACTTGTGCTTTCAAAACAGTATTAGTATAGCTGTTAGAACTGGTCAGGCTTTCTCACCACCAGTCCTTCTCCAGAAGAGTGGAAAGTGGTTGGTCAGACACTTGGGTGAGGTTAGAGGTGAGTCAAAAT
The DNA here is from genome assembly GCF_029281585.2 of Gorilla gorilla gorilla. Classification (NCBI taxonomy): domain Eukaryota; kingdom Metazoa; phylum Chordata; class Mammalia; order Primates; family Hominidae; genus Gorilla; species Gorilla gorilla. The sequence goes on along the minus strand of NC_073235.2, from coordinate 82,159,962 downwards.
GCATCCAAATTTGCCTAGGATGCAAAAAAAAAAAAAAAAAAAAAAAGTCCCAGTTTGTACCTAGTGCCCCAGTATAATTTCTTTTCTTTTTAAACATATTTAGTGAAATATAATTTACGTGACATACAATTTTGTGTTTTTTAGTATATTCACAGATACATACGATCATCACCACAGTAAGTTTTACAATATTTTCATAACCTCAAAAAGAAACCCTGTACCCTTTACCTACCACCTGCTTATCCCCTGTCTACACTCCCCACAACACCTTCAATGCTAAGGAAACACTGATCTTTCTGTCTCTACATTTTCCTATTCTGGACTTTCATATAAATGGATTAATACAGTGTCTGGTCTTTCGTGACTGACTTCTTTCACTTAGCGTAAGGCTTTTAAGACCTAGCCATGTTGTGGCATGTATCCACACACCATTCCTTTTTATGGCTGAATACTATTCCATTGTATACATATATACCACATTTTGTTTATTCACTTGTCTGTTGATTGACATTTGGGTTGTTTCCACATTTTGGCTGTTATGAACAATGCCACTGTAAACAATTGCGTACAAGCTTTTGTGTGTGTCTGTGGCTGCATCATTTTGCATTCACAGTAGTACTGCATGAGGGTTCCAATTCTCTATGTTCTCATGAAAACTTATTATTTGACTTATTAATTCTGGGCATCTGGGTGTAAAGTGATATCTCATTGTGGTTTTCATTTGCATTTCCCTAATGACTAACCATGTCAAACATTTTTTTTTTTTTTTTTTTTTTGAGACGGAGTCTGGCTCTGTCGCCCAGGCTGGAGTGCAGTGGCGCAATCTCAGCTCACTGCAAGTTCCGCCTCCCGGGTTCACGCCATTCTCCTGCCTCAGCCTCCCGAGTAGCTGGGACTACAGGCGCCCGCCACCACGCCCGGCTAATTTTTTGTATTTTTAGTAGAGACGGGGTTTCACCATGTTAGCCAGGATGGTCTCAATCTCCTGACCTCGTGATCCGCCCGCCTCGGCCTCCCAAAGTGCTGGGATTACAGGTCAAACATTTTTAAAATGTGCTTTTTGGCCTTTTATATATCTTCCTTGGGGAAATATCTGTTTAAATCTCTCTCCCATTTTCCAATTGTACTTTTTGGTTTTTTTATTCTTGAGTTATAATAAATATATAATATCTTTATATATTCTAGATACAAGTTTCTTTCAGTTATATAATTTAAAAATATTCTTTCCCATTCTGTGAGTTGTCTTTTCACTTTCTTGATGGTATCATTTGAGGCACAACGTTGTTTAGTTTTGATGAAGTCCAGTTTATCTATTTTTTCTTTTGTTGCTCATAGTTTTGGTATCATATCTAAAAATCCTTTACCAAATTCAAAAATTCATGAAAATGTACCCCTATGTTTTCTTATAATAGTCTTCTAGTTTTAGTTCTTACATTTAGGTTTTTGTTCCATTTTGAAATTTTTAAATATGATTTAAGTGAGTATAATTATTAATAGCATTTCTTTCTACTCCCTAAAATGTCGCTGGTTGTGTGGTAAATTATATGGTCACCTTAATTAGCAGTGCAGTCAATGAAGTACAGTAAAACTCCCTGATCTATGATGATATCATAACTCTAGTTGTAATCTCAAGAGCATTATATTCTAATGCAGTTTACCAACTCAAATTAACCACATATAAAAGTAAGAGTCATATGACACTAAGGAAATATAGAGAAAACCATTTTTATAAGATAGATAGAATGCATCAGAGGGTAAGAAGAGAAACCAAAGCTCACGGACGTCCTCCTTCTTCTTTTTCTTCTCCTCCTCCTCTTCTTTCTTTTTTCTTTTTTGAGATGGAGTCTCACTCTGTCACCCAGGCTGGAGTGCAGTGGTGCAATCTCGGCTCACTGCAACCTCCACCTCCCAGGTTCAAGAGATTCTCCTGCCTCAGCCTCCCAAGTAGCTGGGACTACAGGCCCACACCATCACACTGGCTAATTTTTGTATTTTTTAGTAGAGACGGGGTTTTGCCATGTTGGCCAGACTGGTCTTGAACTCCTGACCTCAAATGATCTGCCTACCTTGACCTCCCAAAGTGCTGGGATTACAGGCATGAGCCACATTGCCCAGCCCAGATGTCTTCTTTCGAAAGCCTATAACTATACTTTAAAGCCTCAAAGTCCAATCCCTTTTTTATTCCTAGAATATTGTATTCAATTTTTGCTGTTGAAACAGTGTGGCTATGTGTCAACATGCTCAGTAGGGTGTCTATTAACTTTAAAATGTCAGTTTAAAGGCAATTTTGTATTTTCTCTTAAGTAATTTAAATATATTTTACAAGTGAATTTCATAATTTGCTGGAATTAGTGACTAATAGTTACACAGCTAACTTTAGTGATATAAATCCGCAGTCCAGAAAAAAAAAGTGTAATGCAGCTAAGCTGAGGGCTATTCCAAATTCTAGATGTGTCATCTCTCTACCAGTTCTAAGGATATCAGCTTCATTGTCCTAACTGTATAACTCTACTGAATGAATTACAGTATTGAAGTTTAGACCTGATAAACAATCTACATGGCTATTAATTGGTTATCAGGTCAACTTAGTTATGAGTTAACGATGGCATGTAGTAAACTCCTGTTTAGAATTTAATGACAATAATAAATTTAAATATTTAAGAAATGTTTCCCCATTTCTAACATATAGTTTAAAACAGATAAAGTTCTATATTTGAAGATAAATGAGTCTATTAATCATTGTATTAGTATTTTCAGGCTTCATATAAAATTGGGTCACATACTTTTGATGACATTGCTCTGATTGTAAGAAAAAATGTGTTTTTATTTTTGATTCTGCAAACTTGAGTTATTTAAGGATTTAGTCTAGAGCAGAATTCTTTTTCTGTCTTTTGGTATAAAATCCAAAGATTAATATTACAATCAGACAAACATCTGATTATTTCACATTTGCTTGACTTTATCCCCTGGGGCTGAAGGAGATGGAGGGACCAAATGTGTAATTTACCAAGACAGGCAGTTATTGCTTTCTTGGTTCTGTCAATCTGTTCATACCTGTGATTATTTCATAAAAAGTATTTTGAATGATGTTACATGTTTATCAGTTTCAGGAACAGCTCTCTGGAGCAGGACACAGATGTCAAAAAACGTAGCCAATGAAACTCTGGATTTTTTTTATTAGTTATCGAGCTCTAAGAACTTTGAAATTATGTTTTTAAGTTATTCTTTAAACATTTCTGTGTCAGAAATAATTCATTATTGCATTATTCTCTCCATTTTTATATTGGGTCTATTTATTTGGCCCTGTCAGACAGCCAGTAGGAATAGAAGATCATAATTCATATTTCTCTATTCATATATTTAGAGAATAGTGTTACAAGATATTGAGACATGGTGGCCATGTTTCTGCCCCCTTCTCCCTTCAGTCATTCAGCAGCATCCCTGATTAACTAAAAGAGTGTAACTCACAAAAGGAACATGTGTGGTGGGTTAGATGAGAATTGCTAACATAAGTGAGCCTCTCTTCTTTAAATGAGTGTGCGTTATCCTGAGAGTTGGTAGAAACAAGGTTAGGAGCCATTGCTCCTGGGATAGGCTAATAAATATGGACCAAATTATACACTTCTGATCTCTTAGAAAAATATGAAAAAATTGTGCCTGACTAGAGTTGTTCTAAATCAGTGCTTCTAAAACTTAAAAAGGCAAGCTCTGATTTAATAGTTCTTGAGTAAAGTCCAAGATTGCATTTTCTAACAAACTTCCAGGAGATAGACACTGCTGGTGCAGGGACCACACCGAGTAGCCAGGGTCTATGAGGTCCAGGTTTGCAGTGGTCCCCTTAGGGTACTGGAGTTGAAAGGTGAAATGACAGGGCCTGCTGCAGGAGGAGGCAAGTACTTGCTCCTGTGAACAGAAGGGGCAAGGAGGAAGCTCCAGGAAGCACTGAGGGAGAGGCACTAACCATGGAAGAGTGATGAGTCAGGATCCCTGCAAAATCTTCACCAATGAGAGCAGACTTCTTTTAATTGAGAGAAGGTCTCTCAGAAAGTTGCTAATATTTGGAGAGGTAAATGAGAAACATTATTTACACAGCAGCATGAAAGACAACTTTAGCAACCAGCTTCTGAGTGAAATACAGGAAATTGGCATATCAAAGTGCAGTAATACATGTGAAAGCACTTTGTGAAACGTAAAGTGCTACTCAAATATAGGGCACTTATCATTAATCTAATAGCCTTGGGCAAATCAACTGACAAGGGGTTGCGGAGGTCACATCAAGATTATCTATAAGGGATACTGAGGAAAAAGGGGATTTGGAGCAGTAATGAACAGCTAGTTTTAAAGTCCACGTAGAGAATGGAGGAGTGGGAAGGATACATGTGGTGATAAGATCTTTTGCTTGGGGAAGAACTGGAACCAGGGAGCTATAAGGGACCTTAAATGTCTCTTGAGGCAGATCCCACACTTTATATGTGAGCAAACTGAGGTCCAGGAAAGCTAAGTTATGTGCACAAAATGACTCAGCAAGTGGGGAGCAGAGCAGTGACTCACCCCTTCAGCACTTGGAGATAGAGAGCAGAATGATGGGTCACCAGAGGCCAGGGGTAGAGGGGTAAGAAGGGATGTGGTGAGTGGGTACACAAATACAGTTAGATAGAAGGAATAAGATCTAGTGTTTGGTAGTACAATAAGGTGACTATGGTTAATAATAATTTATTGCATATTTCAAAATAACTAAAAGAGTGGAATTGGAATGTTCCTACCACAAAGAAATAATAAATGCTTGAGGTGATGGATACCCAAGTTAGCCTGATTTTATCATTACACATTGTATGCTTGCATTAAAATATCACATGTATACCATAAATATGTACAACTATTATGTATTCATAATAATTTTAAAAATATTTTTTTAAAAAAATTTAAAACATTTTAAAAACAATAAGATACCCAGTTAAACTTGAATTTCAGATAAACAAAAATAATTTTTAGTTTAAATGTGTCCAATGAACACCTCTCATAAGGCCCAGTATATGTGATATACTGAAAAATTACTTGTTTTTGCTCTGAAATTCACATTTGTTGGACATCCTATATTTTACCTGGCAATGCTAGACTCATTGAAACTTCAGTACTTTTTAGTAAGTAGAGATATGCGATGAGGAAAATAAATTTTTTGAGCTGCTATTCACCTTGTATTTAGGATACAACTTTCATCAGGATGTGAGGTTCTGTGTGTTTTTGTTCCTCGGAGTTTCTCCAGGATCTAGATCGCTCATAGCATTTGGTAAATATTTATTGAATGAGACAGTGAAATGGTAATGGTTAAAATATTGTGGCATGCAGGATGCTTAACATAATAAAGAACAGAACTGACATTTAGATATTTCTTCTTAAAGAATATTCTCTCGGGCTCATATTTCATTTTTTTTTATCAGAGCAGATCTTGGGTGAACTTCTCAAGAATGTTCACTGTAACATAAATGATACAAAGGATAGATTTTGAAAATGAACTTTTGAGTGATATTAGGGTTTGAAAGTTCTGGATGACTAGTTTATTAGAATTACAAGATTAATTCTTAGGACTTTAACTGATTAATAACCTAAGGATTTAAGTTGTGGCATATAGCACAAATCAATGTGATTTGGGATGTATTTCTAAAAAGAAAAAACAAAACAGTTCAGAACTCATTTTTCACCAAAGAGAAACATGACAGAGGTGCTGATAGCTGGAGCCTTGTCACTGCCTGCCTGCCAGCAAGGTAGGTGCAGATGGAGTAGATCAGAGTCATCTTCACCTTCCTCTAGATCTAAATCAGTGTTCAGGAAACTGATCGAGTGCACCCAGATTCAAGCACCTTTGATAAAACCATAATCTTGTAAGAATTCTTAAACTGAGACTTGTGGCAGAAAAGGATTTGGTGAAGTGCGTGTATAATTACAACTGTCATTTGTTAAGGATTTACTGTGAGCAAGCATGATTTCATTGAATTTCATAAGGATCCTGTGAAGAAGGTGTGACCCCATATTTCAGATGAGAAAACTGAGGCATAGAAAAATGAAGTGACTTGACATAGTAAGTGGTAAAAATGGAATTTGACCCTAAGTTTCTTTCTATGCTACAACACTGCATATCAACTAATTCTTAGAATAACACAGTCCTGCAAAATATTGCCTTATTTTTAAAAAATCAGCAATTGAGCACAATTACAATTGGCCCTTGAACAGCATGATTTTGAACTGCATGATCCACTTATACATGGCTTTTTTCCAACCAAATGCAGATCAAAATACAGTATTAATGGGATATAAAACCTGCATATGAGGAGGACCAACTTTCCTTATATACAAGTTCTGCAGAGCCAACTGTGAGACTTGAGTATGCACAGATGTGAATGGTCCTGGAAGCAATCCCCTATTTATACTGAGGGACTACTGTACAAGTAGATCACTTTTCCGTGAAGCTAGCTCGGAGTTCACATGAAGATAATAAGCATCCTCTAACCCAAGGTCATCAGTCCAGTATCTCAGTTCTCTCTTTTTTCCCCTCTGTCATCTCTAGGAAGGCGACACACTCCCTCTGCATTTTCTCATTGTGCCGTTATCATCTTACCTGGGTCTATCAGCTGGTGCCTGGGCAAGCAACAGATGGTATATTCAAATAGAGTAATTGAAGAGAGTTTAATGAAGTTAATATTTTCTAAGGTATGGGCAGAGTTAGGAGAACCAATGGAAGAGTGAAGAACCAGAGACTAGCAATGCTGGAATCAATTATTGTTCCTAGACTCTGACGTTACTAGAAGACAAAGAGAGCTTTAGCTATAGGAGAGAGACAACCAACAGGTAAGGAGCTGCTGTCTTCCAGGAAAGGATACAGCTAATTCATTGACATCAGGAAAGTGTAGAACCAAAGTCTGGGATAAAAACAAATAAACACACACACACACACATGCCCCTGCCCTCACGCTCTTCTTCATGTAGTCTTGTCTATTGCTGGTGGCTAACATTAATGGAACTCAATGAGAAACCAGAGCAGAAAGGAGGCACTGATGTAGTCCACAAAGGTCAGTCTCCTGGGTGCAGTACAGGGTGAGGAATGGGGAATATTCTATCTAGAAGGGCAAATGGAAAATATCCATTGCATAGAGCTTCACTGCCATGGTCCTGTAGACCAATAAGCTTACCTTCCTTTCTCCTACACTCTTGTTTTCCGTGTTCCCTTCCTTTTCTCTCCCAAGTTCTCTCTCCTGCAGTTGTCCCTCCGTGCGCTGCTCTGCACGAGGGCCATTAGTGCTCTGTCCTTCACTTAAGTGATGTTAGCCCAATACTGGACTGAGTGTCCACAAAGCTTCAGGTTCTTTCCAACTCTGTTCTTAAGTCCATGCAGAGATGCATATGCATATGCTGTGGCAGTTCTCACTAGGAGCCCCCTCCACCATCACCTAATTCCTTGGTTCTCGGCTTTTACCCGTAAAGCTTTTCTTCCTTGTCATAACCATTGGCAGACTGTTTATCTGCCTCAGCATACCCTAGAGTGTTAGAGTCCTAAAGGTGTTTCCCTCCAATAGCCACACTCCTAGGAAATTAAGTAGACTCTGTCTCCATGGCAGTCCTGATTTCCTACATTTCATTTTAAAATTACATTTATTTTATTATGCACTGAAGTATAATTATTGACACATCATCCTCTAAATATAGATCTCACTGAGGTTAGAGGCAATGTCATACACATCTGCTCATCACCAAAAGCCCAGGAAGAGTTCTCTTCCCATACAAATATTCAACATATTTCTTTAGGTTGATTGTTACAATAAATGCAAGAATTCAGAATGATAATATATTTTTAAAACCTAGTCTTTTTAAATAATTGACAATAAAATTGTATGTATTTATCATGGTTACCAGGGTCTAGGGCAATTGGTAGGGGTTGGGAAGATGTTGGTCAAAGTATACAAAATTTCAGTTACAGAGGAGGAGTAAATTCAAGAGATCTATTGTACAATATGGTAACTATAATTAATAACAACGTATTGTATCCTCAAAAAATGCTAGAGGGTCGATATTAAGTGTCCTGTGACATTTCTGTCCCAGGAATAGTGGAAGTCCCTCTGCCTTTAACTTATTGCCCCGTAGTATCCAGGACACATTTGGCACAGCCTCAGAGCATTGGCACTCAAAGGAGATAGTTCAACAATGAAAGGCTTGTCTTTCTTCTTTCTTTCTGTTTTTGTTGTTGTTGTTGTTGTTGTTGTTGTTTTGCAGGGGGACAGGGTGGGGTTGGGGGGTGGTCTCACTTTGTTGCCCAGGCTGGTCTTGAACTCCTAGGCTCAAGAGATCCTCTCGCCTCAGCCTCCCAAGTAGCTGGGATTTCAGATGGGCACTACTGCGCCTGGAAGCTCTTTTTAAAAATAAAGGTTTTTACTTACTTTCCTTGAATATTCTGAAAAGGATCCATAACCCCCCACTCCAAACTTTGTAATTCCCTAAACTTCTGTGTACATCCCTTAAATCCTTAGGCATCTTTTCCCTAATTGTCCCCAAGCCCCTTCCCCACCTCTGACTCATATACCTGCTTTCTTTCTACTCTTCCCTCTTTCTTTCATTTCTAGACCACAGAAGTCCTGGAGAACTTGCCAGGCAACAAAACCCTTCTTGAGGGCAGAAAAGGGACAGAAACTGAGCTGGCAGAGTCAGAGTCCCAGTTTGTAGCTAGAGGATTAGAAAGACCACCCTAATGTTCAAACCAAATCTATGGGGTAGTTGGTACTATCTCCAGCTTATAAATGAAGAAGTTGAAATACAGAGCCATGATTTGAACTAATTATGACTCCAGTATGTGCCATTTTCATGAATAATAGCAATATAGTAGCTTCTAGTAATTGAACAAATACTTTCACTAGTCCTGTGCTATCATGCATGTTTCATTTTAAATTTTCACATAAACCCCATGAGGTAGTAGTATTGTCACTGCTATTTTATGCATGAAGATACTAAGGTATGGAAACATTTTGACACTTTGTTGGCCACACAGATGGTGTGCTTCAGAGCCACAACTTGAACTAAGGCCTATCTTACTCCAGATCTGACTCCAAATCACTGCTCAATGTTCCCATGATACCCGCTTTATGATATTACATACTAGGAACATAGGGATAATATAGTAGCTCCTTTTTTATCCCCTGGATAATTCTAGATAATTCACTGGGGTTGGGGGATATTTTTAAGAGGTGAGAAAAAGTCAGTGTGATAGGTCCTACTGAGATATAGCTTGAAGTAATGCAAGCCAGTTAGTCATACAACAAAGTCCATGCCCATAATTGAAATAGAGAAATTTGGAGTTTATAATGTGAATGAAGAGAATCAGAAATAGCAGATGAGTCTGTGGACCTGGAACTAAAAGAAAAATTACAAAATGTAGATTCCTCAAGTTGATGTTTATCAGTTAGCCCATTCTCAGATTTGGAAGAGGTTGAAGGTTCACAGTATTCCTTTAAAGATCATCTAGTAATAGTCGTCTTCCCCGTGGGGAGTTTCCCAGTTGTGTGGATCATTTCCTCCATGATTGGCTCCTGTTTTGTGCTGGACTGCACTCAGGCACCCATGGGTATTCTTGACAGCACTTAGTCACACCAAATAATATCAGAGTAGAAGGTAAGGAAGTATACTGCATTCAGTTGAAAATATGGCTGTGATAATTTTGTGGAAGATGAGTCATGACACTGAAATTAGCCTACTAATTCTGAAGTGAATAAAATATGAAGATATTTTGAAAAAAAAGTGCAAATTTTGGCTAGGCTAGTCAGTTACCTTGAGAGAATTGACACACACACAAAAGTTGTGAAATAAATCTCAGGAGCCCACAGATGAACTGTGCTGTAGAGTTCAGGTAATTTTCTAAGATATGTATTTCTAAACAAAATTTCAATTTTTTTAGTTGAAAGGTATTCAGTTTTTAGTAGATTAAGATAATTTTTAGTGTTAAAATATAAATACTTTTTAGCTGATTTCTCACAAGATTCATGGAGCATTCAGGTTTTCTCTCCTGATTTTAGGAGCGAAGAGGTTGAAGGAACCATGCTTTTGGGATCATGGAAAGGTATACTAAATCATAAACTCAAAACATTGTCCTAACTGCCGACCAGTCATTCACATGGTTTACCCTTCTGCCTGTCCTACCACCTAACTTTACAGGTGAAGGAAGTGAGACTCAGGAACATAGTGTATAAAAGAGCACATGGTAGAACCCAGATCTCCTTCAGCCTTCCTTTCCCCAAGCCAATTTCTAATGTAAATCCTCCCCTTTCCAGGCTAACGTCTCTTTTCAATGTCAATTTTATTGAATTTTTATAACATCGTAGGCACTGTGGCAAGCACTTGGAATATAGAGAGCATGGAGTGCTCCAGAAGCTCACAATATGGGGCAGTTGTTTTTAAGAACAGCCCAAAGACCACAGCTTAGTGACACTGGGGCTGCTTATAATATAGAGGCCTAAGGAATCAGCACCTATGGAGAGGTTGTCCCTCACTACAGCTGTTAAAGGGGACACAGCAACATGAACAACTTATGGTTAGTGCTCAAATCAAGGGAGGGAAATATGTTTATATAAGTGGATTTGTAAACTCTTCCTGTCATGTTAGCTGAAGGTTTTTTTATGACCCTTGATTCAAGTGGGCAAATGAAAGAAAGCATGTGTCTGAAGGGAGCAGTGGTGCTGAAAGGGAAGAAGGGAAAATAGAGAGGAGGTGGTCTCCACTCCCTTCCTGATTAATAGAAGGCAGCCAGGTCAGAGCCTTCCATATCATCTTTACACTGGGTCTTATTGGCCTTTGATGACAGCTAATGTGGAACATATATGTGATGGTGTGTGTAGTCCATCCTGGTTATCAACTTTTTATTAGGAATCTACCAGACCTATCTTTGCTAAATATGGTTTGCTCTTCAAAATCATGTAATGTTTAGCATCAGAGGGTGATTAAGTTTTAGGTACACAGGCTAAGCCTAGCAAATGAGAAGTGGGAACTGACTTTTTTTATTTTTATTTTTTTAGCACTTTCTGTGTCAGGCCCTGTGCTGGGCACTTAAAATGTAGCATTTATCAATAGGCAGTAAAAAATTGTGCTGTCTGTACAGTCAGGATGATAGCAGTTACTATACTCCATCTATAGTCCATGAATGGGTATTGACTTCCATTTCTCCTTCCTAATGATTATATAACTATTGCACTTTTAATTAGGAGGGCAATGATGCTGATACCAAGAAATTCAATGCAATGAACTTTTTATTATTAGAGATAAAAATTAAACCTCAATTCCTTTGGCCTTTTAATTGTTAACTATGGAATCAGTCAAATGTGGAGGCTGAAGAAGCATCAAGGGATAATGTAATTGCAACACTTCAAACAATTGTATCTGTCTGGAGAATGAAGATTGATGATCTGGAAAATAGATCTCTTTGTTTCAGTAGTAGAATTATGGGTTTTGCCAGTGGCTATTAAGAGAGCCTCTCTAAGAAACTTTTTACCGAAAGAAAAAAAGTGATACTTGTTAAATGAAGAAAATTTAATTCAGCCACTTTTCATTAAGCAAGGCCAGAAACTCTAATTCCCAAGTTCATAGTTGATGAAAGGCCCCAAAGCAGTAATTACCCATTTTTCAAGTTTCTTGATAGAAAACTCTTCAATTAGATATAGACAAGGGGAAAATTATAGTATAAGGCAGAGTATTTTGTCCTTTCTAAAGAGCACTAGGAAAATACAGACACATCTAACAACGTTAAGACATAATTACTTTAAATAAGTTAAGCACTTTGAATTATCTTAAAAGATGTTATATTACTTTCAGTATTGCTATTTCACTTAAAGTGCCTAAAATTTTAGCTCAGAAAGTAAACTTGCATTCAGTGTTCATGTATGTTTCCTAAATCCTCGGAGAGGGTAGGTTGCCTTGGGTGTCTTTGGACATTCCTTGGGGAAATAGGTTATTGTGGATGAACTAGGTAGGGTTTGCTGTTCAAAGTCCCAGTGAATGTTGGAAGTGTGATTCAGTATGTCACGATGTTAGGAATATTGATTAGTTGTCTCACTTGTTGGTTCTAATATCACTTGACAAGCATCATTTGCACAATAATGATTTTTTTCTTCCTTCCTCATTCATAAATAAGGTAGATGTGAGTGTAAATTATTGACTTGGTATAAGGCTATGGACAATCATGGATTAATATGTGTAAGAGGAAATGCCTTCCTCTTTGTTAAACCACATAATGGTAGCACATGAATATTTTATTTTACCTTTTTGAAGTGAAACAAGTTTAGAAGGTGAGTTTAGGTAACCTAAGGCTTTCTTGTTTTCTTTAGGAGATAGTGTTTCTTGTTATTTGCTACTAACCAGAGAATGAAGATGTAATTGTTTACCTCAACAGGATAAAATGAAAACCACTCCAACTGTGGTTCACCAACAAGCTAAACTCTGAGCACAAATACGTCCAGGAATTATTTCTAATGTGAACACAAAGGTGATTCAGAAGATACATTGAGAATGATTAGAAATAGTCACTGATATTCTTTATGATTCTGATATGCTAACGGAGGCTCCTGATAGCAGATTGTGAATTTAAATGGGAGGTTTCTAAAATCTCAGTCTTGAAAACTAAATTGTATGTGCTCATTATTATTAGACGGCTCCAAGGTCCATCTTTCAGAAATGAGAAAAAACTACTTTACCTTAAATTTATAATGTTTCTTATTTTAAAGTAAAAAAAAATTAATATGAGAATAGTGCTAAAATATGATGAAATTGGGGAATCAGGGAAAATTGAAAACAGAAAAAAACAAATTTAAGCCCTTAACACAGTTTGTTCAGGGCATTTGAGATAAAGTTGCCAATGACATGGTTAGAAAACAAACAAACAAACATAAATGTTTTCTAATGGTAACAATAATGCAGTTTTGTTGTTATAAAACATTTCAAGGCCAGGCACGGTGGCTCACGCCTGTAATCCTAGCACTTTGGGAGGCCGAGGCGGGTGGATCACCTGATGTCAGGAGTTCGAGACTAGCCTAGCCAACATGGTAAAACCCCGTCTGTACTAAAAATACAAAAATTAGCCGGGCATTATGGCAGGCACCTGTAATCCCAGCTACTCGGGAGACTGAGGCAGGAGAATCACTTGAACCCGGGAGGCAGATGTTACAGTGAGCTGAGACTGCGCCATTGCACTCCAGCCTGGGCAACAAGAGATAAACGCCATCTGAAAAAAAAAAAAAAATTCAAAAATGTAAACATGAAAACCCAACAATGGTCCTACTGTGCTTCTTACACACCACTCAGAGATAGCCACTCTTAGCTGCTTTTTTTCTTTTTTGAGACACTCTGTTGCCCAGGCTGGAGTGCAGTGGCATGATCTCGACTCACTGAAACCTCCACCTCCCGGGTTCAAGTGATTCTCGTGCCTCAGCCTCCTGAGTAGCTGCGATTACAGGTGCCAGCTACCACATCCAGCTAATTTTTTTGTATTTTTAGTAGAGACAGGGTTTCACCATGTTGGCCAGGCTGGTTTCGAACTCCTGACCTCAGGTGATCCGCCCGCCTCGGCCTCCCAAAGTGCTGGGATAACAGGTGTGAGCCACCGGCGCCTGGCCTGGTGTTTCTCAACTTAACTTTATGTGTGACTGTGGGGGACTTTTTTTAATTGTACCTAATATTTGGCAGGTACTTTCTGTCCCACCTAATTATTTGCTATTATTGGTTTATATTACGTCATTAAAACACATTCAGAAAGAGAAACTGAGAGAGAAGGAAACTGGGAATTTGCATAGCCAGGCTGCTCCTCTACCAGCTAAAGGGATGACTGTGCTTCCTGACCAGGAACCCTTAACCTACAGTACACAAGCTGTGATCTCAGCTGTGAAGTTCAGAGACCCGAAGTATGGATTCAACCTCATGGGGCAGTGAAGTCAATTTTTAAAAAATGTCTGTGTGTGTATGTGTGTGTGTGTGTGTACTTATATATCACATACATACAAATGTAAGAGGATTGGAGACCCCAATCCTCGGAGGAGGGTAGTGGGTTTATTTTCTTCTTGGATTCAGGAGGAATAAAAACTCAGTGAAACTATCACAAACCCAATGCTAGGAAGGAGATTACACAGGCCTGTGCCATAATCTATCTAAATTCTGTTACATAAATTTGTTCAGAGACAGAGTTAAACCACAGTGAGAAGGCAAAAGTCATCTGAATGTGGTAAGTGAACAAGGAAATGATTGCCAGGATTTTGGGATCAGAACATAAAGGAACAGAAAGAAGGCATAAAAGAGATCAGTTTTAAAAATAATTTGAGAAAAGGATATTTACTTTGCAGTTATAACAGGAACAGTAGGAAATAGAAGCTAGGAGGACACATAGACCCAGCAAATCCTGTTTGCCCTGCATGTGGAAATAGAGGGAAAGATCTTAAATAAAGCAGAGCATAAATTCAAAAATTGCATTCTGGATCTGCTGAAAGAGAATAGAGTCACAGAAAGGGGAGGGTGGGGAAGAGGAACACTATAATAAGTAAAAGCAGGTCCTACTGATGCAGGACAAAGGTGTCAGCAAGAACAGTTTCTGCTGTCATGTATTGAAAATTATGGGAGCCTTAGCATAATGTATTCTTTGACCCTGGCATGTGTGCATATATGACCTTTGGTGGCATTACAGGTAAACAGTGACTGGTTGAGGACACGATTTGAGTATTATTGGTTTGCCCAGCCAAATGCTATATCTTTACTATTATAAATTATGCTACAGCAAACATCCTCATATGTAAATCTTACAAGATTATAGGCATGTCATTAGTTGTTTTCTTTGAATAATTCTTATAAATTGAGTTACAGGGCCATAAGTCATGCACATTTTCAACTGTTAATACTTCTGGCCAAACGTTCTTCCATAAAGTTTGTGCCACTGCATACTGCCATCAACAATGGAATTGCATCCATTTCCCACAGTCAAAGGTGAGACTGCTAACACATGATCAGTTTTATAAAACTCTGAATTATTTTTTCTAATAATGTAGAAGATGTCAATTAAGTTACATGAACTCTTTTTCCTGATACCCACTGTGATCAAAAGTATGCAATTTTAAAATACCTGGGGGATATTAGAATTGTATTCTATAGTGATTGAAGAGTATTTAAGCTATACAAAGGGATCACAGTCATTAAATTATTTTATTACCACAGTATTTCAATCCATTTGTCTAACCGTAATGTAAAACACTTATTTTTCTTTCATACATCTTATTGTGTAGCCACATTAAGGAAATTAACAATTCTTTCTTGCCCTAAGACTAGAAAAATGAACTAAAGAACTTCAGAACATAGAGTCCCTGAACAGTTTGGTTATGCTACCATGATTCAGCTTTAAAAGAGCGTCCAAAACAGAATCCTACCCGTAACTGAAATTTTTTACTGTTATTTAACAAAGTATGAAACATTGTTCATGTACGTTATTTAATGTGAAAAAAATAAAAATAAATGGAAAATGTCCTTTCTGTTATTGACCTTAATAAATTTATGTAGTTTTAAAAACGAAGAGGTTTAGGAGAAAATATCAGTGCCAGTTTTGAAGACTCACAATGAGTCTAGTTAGAATCAAAAGTTTCAAAAAAAAAAACAGTTGTTTAAGTCATAGATAATTTATTCTGGTCTCACATTATTTTAAACAGCTGCATGTATAATAGAAAGGATCCAGGGATCAAGAATTGAAGTGTTAGACTTAACACTGCCACTTTCTAGATGTGTGAACTTGGGGAACAAAATTTGACCATCTCTGAGTCTCAGTTCATATATCTATATTTAGAAGACAATTTTCAGTGCTTCTTATCTCTCACAGGATGGTTCTGAGTATTGACATAAAGGACTGATAATTTGTGAACTGTTTTACACCTCTAATATTACTTACTACTTTTAATAATTAGGGTAAGATATTTTCTCTCAAGACATCAAGATCTTAGATTTTAATATTTAACATTCTTAAGTTAAAACCAGTAAAGGTGAGAGGAAATTGAAGGAAAGTCAAAAAAGAAGAATATTTTAAGTAAGCTTTATATTGAAGTATAACATACCTGAGAAGAGTTTATAAATCCTAATCGTTTGTCCTAATTAATTATAACAAAGTTAACAAACTTAAGTAACTACTAGCCAGGTCAAGAAATAGAACATTACCAGCAATCAGAAGGTCCCCGTATGCTCTGTTATAAACCAATAACTACTATCCTATTTTCCAAAGATAACTACTATCCTGACTTCTAACTTTATAATGTAGGGTTGCCTTTTCTTGACTTTTATATAAATGGAATTATACAATATGTATTTTAAAAATCAGCCTTTTAGAGATGTTATATATAACCATAGTTGAGTCATCTTTATTACTAAATAGTATTTCATATTTCAAATATACTATAATCTGTTCAGAAATACTTTTTCAAATTAAGGAAGTTCCATTTTATTTGTAGTTTGCTAAGCTTTTTTGTCAAAAGTGGAAGTTTCACTTTTTAAAATGCCTTTTCTACATTTCTTGAGATGATCACATGATTTTTCTCCTTTATTCTGTTGAAATAGTAAGAATTAGATTGATTTTAGAATGTTTAACCAATCTTGCATTCCTAAAATAAACATAACTTCATTATCCAAAGTAAATGGTACAAATTTTATAATTATTTCAAAGTGAAAAGTTTATTTCTTAAAAGAAAGAAAATGAGAAAGAAAGTGGAGCCATTTATTAGCCAGGTTTAGTTGTGGTCAAAACTAACGTACAGTCACTTTAAAGTCGTGAGTTTCAAACGAAGTTAAAACAAAATGGAGAGAAATCAGGGATCAGGTTTAGACTGATGGGGTAGGCAAAAGCATAAATAAGAAACATAAACAGTCAATTTAAAACTGTTAAGACTCGGAATTTCAGAATCAGTTGATAAACTGTGAACAGCACATTAGAAGGCATAACTGGGTGGGAATCTTTAGGGGTGGGAGGTGATTCACCTGACTTAGTGACCCCGCCATGGGTCGAAAGCATAGGAATCTCCACCAACCATTCTGCTGTTCTTCTTTGCTATAATAATAACAACAACAACAACAACAACAATAATAGCTGTTAATAAGAAATAAAATGGAAGAAGGCTTAGAATTTTAATGGAAGCTCAGAATGATTACCATTACCATTTAGTCCAGGATCCAGTGGTACATCTGTAAGCCAGGGTCAGTTTAGGACAGTTTTTCACTGGTGCTGACAGAAATTAAGGAACTCAGTCTTCTCGCTGAATTTGCCAGATTAGAAGTATTTTTCAGTTGCTTGAAACAAAATTACAGTCATGCATCACTTAATGATGGGGATACATTCTGTGAAATATGTCATTAGGCGATTTTGCAGTGGGAACATCATAGAGTGTAGTTACATAAACCTAGATGGTATAGCCTGGTAAATATTTGTGTATCTAAAAGTTTCTAAACATGAAAAAGGTACTATAAAAATACATTATTATAATCTTATTGGACCACCATTTAAAATGGGATCTGTCATTCTGTCATTGACCGGTGTCTTTGAACTGCAGTTCAGTCATTGACTGAAATGTCATTATGTGGTACTTGACTGTAGTTCCTTCTATATATTAGACTACTGACAATTACATGAGCGTCTAACACTGCAAAGCATTGAGAATACAAAGTGTTCTTTGTATTCTAAGAAAGCACAATTTCTAACCTTAAGGAAATTATAATTTGGTTATGGGAACATTGGTTAAATTCAAATTAATAAATTTTCATACACATTATTGTTAATGCTCAACATCATGTGGGAATGTGTGGATAGCAAATCTTAGTTCAATGTAGAGGGAAATTTCCGTGGGGATAGGAGGTTGGATGAGTTCCCAAAGAGCATATAACCTTAACTCCACTGATAACTGTTTAAAACTTAAAATAACAGAGAGTATGGCAGAGGACACAGCTGGTTAGGAAAGTGGACTTGAGAAGGCATTGTGTTTGTTTAGATTAAGGTCATCTATACTGACAGAAAACCCAAAATAACAAAGGCTTAAGCAAAACAGAAATGTATTTCTTCTTTTCCTAGTTTGTCAATCATCTGTGTCTGGCATGATATTCCAAGGTATCAGGAAACCAGGTTCCTACTTTCTTTTGCTCTGATATCTTCAAGCACACAGTTTCACCTCAGTGTCCTGTATGGCTTCTCAGGCACCAGTAATTACATCCCAAGCACTAGAAGGAAAGAAGCACAGGCACTTCGTCTTCCTTTAAGGAAATATAGTACCTAGAAGTCCTTCATGGCCTGAGCTTTGTCACATGGCACACTTGCCTGAAAGAGAGGCTGGGAAATATAGGCTTTATTCCAGGTAGCCATGCACCTAACTAAAGATTAGTGATCTATTTATAAAGAAGGAACAAACTTATACTGAGAGAGTAAGAGAACTCTGCCAAAGTTATTGGCACAGGAGCATAGGTGTGAGGAATGTTGGACAAGTGTGAGGAGACAGATTGACTGAAACAGATAATTTTTGTATCTCATATATCCAACACAAGAAAATAACTTGGTCATGAGTGAAGGGAATCACAGATATTTCTCTTAAAGAAAAATCCAGCCTTATTCAGTTTGACTTTAACAATGAAGTCACTCTTTTTTTTTTTTTTTTTTGGTTTGTGGCCCCTTGATAGAAAAAAAAAGAGCTATTTATATCATCCTTGCTAAGGGGGACTAATTCTGCAAGGTCTCTAGGTTCTTTCTTCTGTGATATGTATCTGCTCAGATTATTACACAATGCAAATTGGAAGTACTGAGAACTCTACTAGAAGGAATGCATCTTGAACTAGAATTTCAGAAAATAACACAATTCTGTAAAAAAAATCTCAAATGGTGTTTTAGAAGAAAGACCCTGTGAAGTGGACGGGGAAAAAATGGAATCTCTTCAGGTTAGTCTGCTTTTTGTTTATGTAGAAGAGAGATTAAACATATAAATGAAGGCATGAGGCACCATCCTCATCTTTTCCCATTTTCAGGCATAGGTTTGGCTCTGCCCTTCCCATCTCAACTATTATCTAAGTCACATGCTAGGCAATTAGTAGATCTTTTCAAATAAAAAATGTTTCTTTGCCTTTCTAATTTACCATTGTAACACTAGAACTCAGAGAAAGCATTTTAACTTTTATAGTAAACAATAAAAAAGCCTCATAGAGCTTCTCACAACAACTTCATTCGTTTCAGAAGTTAAGATATATTCCTTATGAATACCAACATTGTGACATTTGTGTTGCCAATTATTTTCTCTGGAATCATTCTTTTAACTTCACTTCCTGTTGTTTGGGAAGACTTTGCAGAGAACATATTTTTAATAGGCTATAATCACACGGGCAACAGAGATCTTGGCAAGTAGCTATTAACGGTATAGACAGAAACTTGGAGTGTGATGGTTTTAGACTTCCTGTGCTTCATGATGCTATTTTAATGCACTAAGAGTATAAACTAAATTTAGATCCTGCTGACTGTTGCTGGAGTGAGTGCATGTCTCTTTTGCAGACAATGCTAGATTTAGTTTCTGTGTATTTTTGTCAAGCTGGGAATGCAGTTTGAAGCTCCCAGCCCTTCTAAGCATTTTTATAGCTATACATATGTATTTCATGACTGCTTTGATTTGCAACTGGTCACTTAAGTTTTGTTGTCCTTAAAGCGGTTACTGACACTTGTGGTGTTTTGTGTGTGTGTGTGTGTGTGTGTGTGTGTGTGTGTGTGTGTGTTCATTGCATTTCATGTCAATAAATCCTGGGGTTATACTAAAAGTTAATTTCTGACATTAAGCCCATATTACTCCCTGAGTATTTCTCTATTCCACAGTTTTTCAACCTCAGCACCATTTG
This sequence comes from Gorilla gorilla gorilla, assembly GCF_029281585.2. Classification (NCBI taxonomy): domain Eukaryota; kingdom Metazoa; phylum Chordata; class Mammalia; order Primates; family Hominidae; genus Gorilla; species Gorilla gorilla. The sequence continues at coordinate 82,140,066 of NC_073235.2, read as the reverse complement.
GCATGTTTAGCAGCATCCTTGGCCTCTACTCATTAGATACCAGTAAACACTTCTCTCCACCTCAGTGGTGACAACAAAAATGTCTCAGACATTACCAATTGACCCCTGAGGGACAAAATCCCCCCCAGTGAAGAACCACTTTCCACTCTAATCCGTCCACTTCTTTCCAACTCCTTCACTACTTCCACAGTCCAGGCTACTGTCATCTCCCAGCAGATGATGGCAACAGCTCCCTGTGGGGCTGTTCTGCCTGTCCCCCTGCTGCTCTCCAGGTCATTCTCCATATTGTAGCCAGAATGATCTTTTCAAAACTCAAATCTCATCATGTTACTCCCTTTAAAAATACTGTCGGCCTCACGCCTGTAATCCCAGCACTTTGGGAGGCCAAGGTGGGCAGATCACGAGGTCAGGAGATCGAGACCATCCTGGCTAACACGGTGAAACCCCATCTCTACTAAAAATACAAAAAAATTGGGCCGGGCATGGTGGCTCACGCCTGTAATCCCAGCACTTTGGGAGGCCAAGGCAGGCTGATCATGACGTCAGGAGATAGAGACCATCCTGGCTAACACGGTGAAACCCCGTCTCTACTAAAAATACAAAAAATTAGCCGGGTGTGTTGGCGGGCGCCTGTAGTCCCAGCTACTCGGGAGGCTGAGGCAGGAGAATGGCGTGAACCCGGGAGGTGGAGCTTGCAGCGAGCAGAGATCGTGCCACTGCACTCCAGCCTGGGCGACAAAGCGAAATTCTGTCTCAAAGAAAAAAAAATACTGTTGGCCAGGCGCAGTGGCTCATGCCTGTAATCCCAGCACTTTGGGAAGCTGAGGCGGGCAAATCACGAGGTCAGGAGTTCAAGACCAGCCTGGCCAACATGGTTAAACCCCGTCTCTAGTAAAAATACAAAAAATTAGCTGGGCGTGGTGGCGGGCGCCTGTAACTCCTGCTACTCGGGAGGCTGAGGCAGGAGAATCACTTGAACCCAGGAGGCGGAGGTTGCAATGAGTGGAGATCATGCCACTGCACTCTAGCCTGGTGACAGAATGAGACTCCATCTCAAAAAAAAAAAAAATTACTGTCAGTATTTTTCAGTGACTTAGTACACAGATACAACTCTTGAAAGTGGCTTACCAAATTCATCCTAGTTGGACACAAAGCACTCCTTGGCCTCACCTCAACCCACTTTCTCATACCAGTTCAGGCCCTTATACCTGCCCTTTTCCTCCTGCTCTTGCCTTACTCCACCCCTTTCCTCTCACCTGCATGACTCACACTCACTTTTCAGTTCTGCCTTCAGCCTCAACTGCCAGTGTATTCTTATTTGACGATGTAGGAACAAATCAGATTGACAAGGTACTGGTAATTCTAAGTCAATTGGATTAGAGTCAATTATCCGAAAACTACTTTATCAAAAGACCCGATTATTGAACTAAGTCAGCAAATACAGTTGACCCTTGAACAATGTGGGATAGGACTGCATGGGTCCACTTACATGCAGATTTTCTTCCACCTCTGCCAGCCTGAGACAGCAAGCCAGTGCCTCCTCTTCCTCCTCCTCCTCAGCCTACTCTACATGAGGACGACAAAGGTGAAGAACCATATGATGATCCACTTCTACTTAATGAATAGTAAATATATTTTTCTTCCTTATTTTCTAAATAAGATTTTCTTTTCTCTAGCTTACCTTATTGCAAAAATATAATGTATAATACATCTGCTATATAAAATATTTGTTAACCAAATGTGTTATCAGTAAGGCTTTTGGTCAACAGTAGACTATTAGCAGTTAGGTTTTTGGGAGTTGAAGTTACTTGTGAATTTTTGACTGCATGGGGGTTGCTGCCCCTAACTCCCATAGTATTCAAGGGTAACCGTATACAAATTTAACACAACCTTGATTTTCTTTTTACTCTGTATAGTGTTTCCTACAATGAGTTTTGCATGGGTTAGATAGGATTTTAGGGAACTATGAGGATTGTGAGGAGTTAGTATTTGAGGATTTGGGGATTATAAGGCTTTCTCCCTACCTGTGAGCCCTGTCCCTCTATTCAGTTTTCCCTCTCTGGGACTAGACCACCCATGTGCTGACCTGTGTCTCCATCTAGCAGACAGCTGGAGTCAGAATCAAGTTTAAAATTCCTTAAAATGCAGTAATGATAACATAAGGAAAAGAAGAAATCTTCAAAATCTATTAAAATATTTCATATAATATGTGTGGCTTCATAGTTTGTAAGCAGATAAAAACACAATTTGCTAAATTGTTGAAGCTAATAAATTTCAGTTTGTCTTTTGGAGTTATAAGGAAAGGATCCTGAAAATTCTAGAATATTGGCAAGATTGATAATGACTTTAAAATAATTCAGTAAAAATCAGTATCAGGTGAAGGTTTCCCATGTGAAATTTGGGTTATATTTATAAGAATGAATTCATTCATAAGACTAAACCACCCATTGCCCCCTAACTTTTGACAAATTAAATATTATTTTAAAAGGTCATAAAGCCAATGTATTTTTACTACAGTCAAGAAAAATATGTCATAGTTGCTCAATTGCAATTCTACATTTACTTGATTAATAATAATCCGTCTCCTTCACTACATTAAAAGCTCCACGAGAGCAGGAATTGCGACCATTTTTTGCTCATTAATTATCTACAGCGCATATTGTAGTACCAGGCATAGAGTAGATGTTCATTTAAATCTTGTTGAATAGACAAATACTTTTTTTCAAAGGAATGCAATATTAGCCTTTAATATATAATAATAGCATTGCAAGTAGTCCCTGGCCTTACAAAAACTATTGATAATTTAAGATATAGTTCTGTATAAACAATGATATATAATAACATATATAGTAACTGTGCTTCTAAGATCAATACATTTAATTTAATCTTTTGATAGTTATATCAAACATTTCATTTTCAGATAAAAGTCTGCATGATTTTATGTTGCATAAAAAGGTTTATAAATCTTATTTACTGCTGTAAATGAAATAATGTGGTTCTTTATCAAGTTTAAGAAATATTCCATTGTGAGAGTATTTTAAAAAGTTATGAAATAGTATCTTCAAATAAAACTAGAATATGAGTATTGTCTTTAGATTAAACAGATTCCAGTTAATTGTTGGCAGTGATGCTTTTGTAGTTTGAGTTGATGTCATTCTGAGATGAGTCAGAATGCATATGAATATAGTAGGCTTTCCAAAGGGGCTGGAGAAGAGGAAAGTCAAGTGAAGGAGGCAGAAGGAAGGGGGGCAACAAGTAGGCCTGAAAGAAAAATTGCCTTTTTAATTTTATTCAGGGTCTTGTTTGAAAACTGCCGTAATTCCAACACATGTTCTCATTTTTTCTTCTAAATTCTTCTTCCACATAAAACATTAATACCAGTTATTTAATCTCTTAATGATCATTATGGGGTCTACTATCCATAATTCTTCAACTATTTCATATTTTGTATACTATACTTTATAACTTTAATTAAGAGATTTGTGAAAGCGTATGATGTTTTCTGTTTCTGTCTTTTGCTCATGGTGGCTCATAATTTTGGATTGTGAGCTCATGTTTCACCGGGCTTTCTCTGTGGGAACTTCAAGCCATGGGATGAGGATGCACTTCTTTAGAAAGAATCACTTTAGTTACTTCCAGGTGCTCTAGGATGCAACCAACCCTGGAACATATATGTTACTTCGCTTGGCTTGGGGTTTCTTGGACCAGGAAGACAGTGAATATCTAAATCCTGAGCCATGTAAGGGTAGGACTATGGTTATAAATTCTCAGAAAGCCACTCTCTCCCCTCAATATCTAACCAAAACAGACGGCTTTTCTTGCCATCTCGCTTTGCTGTTGAGTAGATTTCTCTGCAAAGGATTTGGCCTTAAGTTTCATTTTTTAACTCCCCACCTTGCAGAGGAGCAAAGCCTTGATTTTTGCTTCTATTCAGCTGTCCGACCTAAGGCTCTAGGATACCCACATTGGAATGCCCTCAGCTGTCTTAGTTCATTTTGGCTGCTATAACAAAAAAAAGTCTTAAACTTGGTGGCTTATAAACAACAGAAATTTATTTCTCACAGTTCCGAGGCTGGGAATTCCAAGATCAAGGGGCTAGCAGATTCTGTGTCTGGTAAGGACCCACTTCTGTTGGCAAATAACTGTTTTCAGCTCCCTAATAGCCATGATGAAACTCCACAGGTACCTGATAAGAGATGTGGTTGACTCAAGGGGTGCATTAATAGAACCAAAAGAAAGGTAAAGTAGGTGGTCCTACAAAGCTCACTTTGATAAAGAGCATCCTGCAGGTCCTATTTCATTTAAAACATCCTTAAGAGGCTTGCTATATGCCCTATATTGTTTCTAAATTATAGAAGGAGTTATATTCATAAATTTTATCCAGAGCATATAGAACAGAGAATTAATGTGGCCAGAAAGGCGAAAATAGAATAAGTAGGTCTAATACTTACAGGTAAAATAATTAAAACAATATTACCCCCAAACAGAGGAGGAAATGGGAGGTATTTAATTGTGCTGTATCAGTATTAATGTTTTCTTTTAAAGATAAGATTTTATATATAAATACATAGACATTCTCTGTAAATAAAATAATTTCTTCTTCAAGCATTAAAAAAAAAAAGTTTTCTCTGCATCCTCACTTGGTGGAAGAGGTAAGGAGTCTCTCAGACATCTTTTATAAGGGCACTAATTCCATTCATCGGGCCTCTACTCCCAGTTGTCTCCCAAAGGCCTCACCTCCTAATACCATCGCCTTGGGGGTTAGGATTTCAACATAAAATTTGGGAGGGACACAAACATTCAGACCATAGCATTCTACCCCTCACTCCTCCCCTAAACCTCATGTCTTTCTTCCATACAAAATACATTCATCCCATCCCAAGAGAACTGAAAGTCTTGACTTGTTTCAGCGTTGACTCAAAAGTCTAAAGTCCAAAATCTCATCTAAATATCATCAAAATCAGACATGGGTGAGACTTAAGGTGTGATTTATTCTGAGGCAAATTCCCCTTCAGCTGTGAGCCTGTGAAATCAAACAGGTTTTGTGCTTCTAAACTGTAGTGGTGGGATAGGAACTGGACAAACATTCCTATTCCAAAAGAGAGAAATAGGAAAGAAGAAATAAGTGATAAATTCTGAGTGAGAACAAAATCTTAAGGCTCAAGAATAATCTTTGATTCAAAGCTCTGCCTTCTAGACCCACTGGAGCTGTGGTCCCACCTTCTGGACACATTGGGGCAGAGGTTGGATCTGCAGGATTCCAAGCAGCCCTGTCCCCACTGCTTTGTAGGGCATAGCCCATGTCACAGCTCTCAAGAGTTTGAATTGGACACCTGCAGTTCTCTTGAGCTGGAATCTTACCCGGGTGTCTCTACCACCCCAGGGTATCAGGAGCAGCCATTTTGTCCCAGTTCTGCTAGGCCTTGCCCTAGTAGGGGCTCTGTGCAGTGGTGCTGTCCTGGTGACAATTCTTTGCCTGGGCCCCACAGTTCTCCAGGGCATCCAAATCTAGGTGGAGGCAGCCACACCCCCACTGCTTTGCTGGCTGCAGTGCATGCTACATCTGGGGCAGCTGGAGAACATAGGATGGAGTTCAGAGAGTGGAGTGCAGGTGGCAGAGCCTTGAGACAGAGGGGGTGGGGGAACAGGGCTACAATGAATTTTCATGTGTGCCTGCAGCCCCTTCGTTGAAACTGTACTACCTACCTCCCTTCTACTGTGTGCCTATGATGAGGGTGGCAGCCCTGATGATTTCTGAATTGCTTTTGTAGTCATTTGTTTTAGCATCTTGGACAATAATAGGTCCTGGATTTTGTTTAGACAGCTGACTCATCTTCTTAGATCATCATCATTTGGCCACACCCTTCGTGTTTTGTCTTGAACATGTTTTTCAATATAATAGGTTCTGAATTTCCCAAAGGTTTAAGTTCTGCTTCCCTTTTATTAATAATTCCATTTTTAAATTAGCTCTCTCTTCTCACATTTTACTAAAATCCCTCAAGAGGGACCAGATTGCATCCATGGTGCAGGCTAATCAGAAAAAGAGAATATTTTTGAGCTGAGCTGGAAATGACATGCAGGAATTCAGTATTTCAAGCGGGAGGAGCATAAGAAAAGCCAAAGACACTCTTGGAAGTTCTTATTGTGTTGAGGAACATTAAGCAGCTGACAGTCGCCAGAACCATCTCAAATAGACGAAGTTTTTATACTTGAAGGCACTTTGATACAATAGTGGTAGCTAATATTCACCAAGCATTTGCTGTGTGCCAGTCACTGTTGCAAGTGCTTCACATGTAGTATCTCATTTAATTATTTCAACAATTCTGTGAGGTGGGTGCCATTATCATCACATTCTGTAGATGGAGAAACTATAGATAAGTGACTTTTCCAAGGTCACAGAGTTACAGATGGGCAAGCTAGGAAAACTAAGTCCAGTTATTCTGACCCAGAGCCCACACTCTTAGCCTTTATCCTCCACTGCTCACAATGAAGGCTGGATTTGCTCTGGAGGATTTAATCAAAAGTTCTAATTTTTGAGAAATCTCAATTAATGAAGAAAGTTTATCTCTTTAGACTGTATGTACCCCCTAAATTCACTCATTCTTGTTCAAATTATTTAATTAAATATTGTCCTTCTCCAAGAAAACTCCGTGATTAAACGGATGCCTTTTCAGTGGTATGTTGGACCAGCTTATGAGAACCAATCATTACCTTTTCAGAACTTTTGCCAGTTATTAAATATAGCTGTTTTTAAAATAAATTATATAAATGTACATTAAATGAATTGTATTTCAAAGTAAGTAATAAATATTCAAGACCTATTAGTTCCTATGTTTTTTTGTTTGTTTTTGTTTTTGTTTTTACATTCTACTACTATCCATGCTCTTGAGTTTTTCTTATGACTGTTGCATATGTATGGTGGAAGTACTATAGAGTAGCATGCTACTGTACATCTCCTCCCAATTCCACACTCAATAATGTCATGCTGTTAGCTGTCAATTGGAAATGGTGAAAATATTAGCACCATGATTTATTTTTATTTATTTATTTTTTTTTTGAGACGGAGTCTCGCTCTGTGGCCCAGGCGGGAGTGCAGTGGCGCAATCTCGGCTCACTGCAAGCTCCGCCTTCTGGGTTCACTCCATTCTCCTGCCTCAGCTTCCCGAGTGTTCGTCCATCTCCCTCTGAATATATGCCGTGGGCAAACTAGGAAAAACACATTCCTCCCAGCTGGCAATCACTCACATGGGATAAACAGTCAGAGCATTTTGCTGCCCTAGGCAAACTCTGCCTGAGAGGACCAGCTGGCTTTGCATAGAAATAAGCAAGGTAGAGTGGGTGTACATTGAGCAGGTAGAGATTTTTTTTTTTAATGAAAAGAAAAAAAAAAAGATAGCACTTCTAATTTAACCCTGTTGAAAAACTTGACATATCTGAGCATCTATTTTAGGAAAACCTACATTGCGTTATTTGAACATCTGCTATCCAGTGTAGGAAAGGACCTGGTGCTCTGTCTGGTGGCATCACTGATGACATAATACAATTATTTTGATGTGTCCAGTTGTGCAAAGATGTGACTAGTTCGAACCATGTTGATTATACAGCGTGATGTTGTCATGGAAATCTGATGACACTGATAGAGAATAAATAGTTTAATGAGGGCCAGGTTATAAAGGTTTCTGGGGAGCCGCAGCTTCCAAACGTATAAATTATTGCCTTTGTCCAAGTTAAATGTCTGGGTAGAAATGGCATTGTCACCATAGTGGTTAAAAAGATTTAGTGCCTTGAAAAAAATCATGCATGTAAGCCAGTCTCTGAGCTGGATTCTCGCCATCACCTCTCTGAAAGCTTCTGATGCTCATCTATATGGATGCAGAGATGCAGATACTACAGGTGAAAAGATTAAGTCACTGAGGAGTTGTGGGAATTGATCATTGTAGCTCACTATAAATATTGTATTATCATTATCCTCATTTCCTTTATGTTGTTTATTTCACACCACTTACTATACATTAGCATTGTGACAGTGATCAGTGTGAGCCTCCCGTGTGTCTTTAGTCCACGTGCTTGCACAGGCCTAGCTCCTTACTCTTGTGGAACCAGAGGATCAGTACGGCCCAGAAGAAACCTGAGAACTTGTCTAGTTCTCAAGATTTACTTACTATAAAGTTTTTAAATGGGATTATTTAAATTAGCTAATTCTGAATCCAAGTTTTTATAAACTGTTTAAAATTTTTTTCGTAGTCAAACACTTCCCACTATCATTTTTTAAATGAGGGTTTTTATAATTTAGTGCAAAAAAGTAAAAACACAGAAAATGGTAAATAATAAACAAAAATCCTGCAATGTTAACAGATTTTGGAGTACTTCCTTCCAAATATGTTTCTGTAAATGTGCACAAACATTTACATCAATAATATGATATGTATATTTTTACATAGTTGACTTCTATTGTATATCCAGTTCTACATTATTTTCCCCACTTGTTACATAGTGTATGTACATTTTCTTATATCACTTAATATATTTTATAATATTTCATAATACAAGACACATCCAGTCTTCTGCTATTGGACATTTAGGATGTCTCCATATGTTTGTGATTATACATAATGTAATGAACATTTTCACTCACACAACAATTTTTTCTTTTTGTTCTTTATTTCTCTCTTCTGGATTTTCAAACTCAGAACTCATGTAACTCCCTCAATGTTCAATCTATTCAAATAAGTAGTAGCCTAGTTAATAGCAATTATCTGTATCTACAGAGAGCTGTACTTGTGAAAAATTGAAAAACTATTTGGCTACAATTTTTCCTCAGTTAAGCATAATTTCACCAGAAATAATATTAGTTAATGCCTTTAGATGGTCTTAAGTGAAGCCTAAGTATTAAAATGAATGCAATTGAACAATTTACACTTATTTTAGACAATAAATATGAAATATTAATGGATAATTCAAGAACTTAATATTTAGCATTATAGAAAAATGTGAAATATTGGTGTGGTTTAAACAATCTACTCTTAGATACTTTAGTTCTACTCTGAAGAGGGGAATAAAAGAAAAAAAAATCCCCTGAAGGAAAAAAAAAGCCAAAGAGAAACAAAAAGAACCACTTGCTTTTTTGAAAAAAAAAATATTTTTTACTTAAAGCTATTTATAATTCCAAAGAAATATGAAATTTTGCATTCTCTGGAAATCATTACAGAAAAACTTTAGTTTAATTCTGCTGCCTCAATTCTCTGGATTTTACAAGGAGGAAGCTGGGTAGGACCACTGGATTTGAAGATTTTTGACCCTGGACAATTTGCTTGTGCTATCTTGGTCTCATTGGCTTAATCTGTACAATGACTGTATGAGAACTGAATGTAAAGTCCCCGGAAGGATGCCTGACGCATAGCTAGCACTTAGTTCCTTCTGTTCCTGCTTTTAAATGATAATGAGAGATTCTTTTTTTTTTTAATTATACTTTAAGTTTTAGGGTACATGTGCACATTGTGCAGGTTATTTACATATGTATACATGTGCCATGCTGGTGCGCTGCACCCATTAACTCGTCATCTAGCATTAGGTATATCTCCCGATGCTATCCCTCCCCCCTCCCCCCACCCCACAACAGTCCCCAGAGTGTGATATTCCCCCTCCTGTGTCCATGTGATCTCATTGTTCAATTCCCACCTATGAGTGAGAATATGCGGTGTTTGGTTTTTTGTTCTTGCGATAGTTTACTGAGAATGATGATTTTTTCTTTCATGAGATAATTTTTTTTTTTTTTGAGACGGAGTCTCGCTCTGTCGCCCAGGCTGGAGTGCAGCGGCGCGATCTCGGTTAACTGCAAGTTCCGCCTCCCGAGTTCACGCCATTCTCCTACCTCAGCCTCCCGATTAGCTGGGACTACAGGCTCCCGCCACCATGCCCGGCTAATTTTTTGTATTTTTAGTAGAGACGGGGTTTCACCATGTTAGCCAGGATGGTCTCGATCTCCTGACCTCATGATCCGCCCGCCTCGGCCTCCCAAAGTTCTGGGATTACAGGCGTTAGCCACCGTGCCCAGCCTTCATGAGATAAATTTTTAAAATAATTGCTCTCCTTGATGAAAGACAGCAACTAAAACTGAGTGCTAGTAGGTGAATGGTTATCATTTTTCCATAAAATCGTAAACCTGTAGACAACTTGAGGGATGACTGATAATACACTAAACATAAATGAAGAATTAAAATTCAGTTAAGCAATTCTGGTGTCCCTAAGGTACTCTGATATTTTTGTGTGTAGCTAATTGGTCAAAAAATAATGAAAACAGTAACTTAAATATGTGTAGCAATTTATGGTTTCAAGTACCATCATATTTAGTTGGTTTGATCCTCACACCATCAGTATTACAGAAGTTCATGCAAGGTGAGTAATTGGCCTTAGGCAAAAACAACTAATTAATATTAAAGACAGAATTGAAAGATACCTTGTTATTTCTCTCTCAGTTAAGTCTTTTAACCGTCAAGTAAGGAGAGAAGAGGAAAATCAAAACTAAAATGATAGAGTATCTAAAAGTTAATGGAAGGGAAAACTTCTTATTAAAAACTGTGCTCCTCAATGATTTTTAGTATTTAATAAAAAACAAAAATTGAAAATAAATGAGCCATGTATGCATCATAAAAACTAGAAAAAGTTTATCAAAGTAAAAGAACTTGGAAGCAGACATTAATAAAGATAAAAAGCAAATATTAGTGGAATGGAAAACAGAAGAAATAAAAATAAAGCAAGTATTTTAAAAAGCAGCTGATTCTTTTGGGGGGGATTCACTTAAATAGACACCCATGGCCAACCTGATGAAGGAAGAATTAAGGAGAGTACAAATGGAAAACATCCCAGTTCCATCTAACCTTCCAAAAACAGATAATCCTACTGCTATTCAAACTTGTTAGAGAAAGAGCCGGATGCTCAGTTCTCCAATTCCTTTTATGAAATTAGCATATACTTAATATCAAGCGCCTGGTAAAGATGCTGTATTAGTTTGCTAAGGCTGTGGTAATAAAGTACCACAGACTGAATGCCTTAAACAACAGAAATGCATTGTTTCAAAGTTCTAGAGGCAAGAAGTACCCACTGCACACCAAAAAAAAAAAAAAAAAATTACCCATAAACTATAACACAGACCTTTAAAAAAGTCCCTCTGGATCTGTTATTCACACCAGCCACTTATCTTTTTGATATTTCTATTCAGAAGGATTAGCAATTTCTTCTGCCTTCAGTTAGCTGCATTGCTGGGCCTGTGATAGGCAAACTTTTGTATATACCACAGCTTCCTCCACTTGTGGTTACCTTTCTCCTGTCCTTTCATGCAATGGATTGCTACTTTGCAAGACAATCTGAAACTGCTGTAATTCCTCCAATAATGAACATCTGCTTCACTAATAACAAATCTATATCCCACACCTGTTTATATGCTAGCTCAGTATTTAATGACTTTTATTATTAAAGCCAAATCACAGTGGTTTTTAAAAAGTGACTTTAATGCCAAATCATAGTACTTCTTTTTAAGTGTAAGTTTTCAAAACCATTTTTAAATGGTAATTAAACTCAATACATGGTATATGACTCAAAAGTGATGCCATTTATGTGATTCAAAAATGATATCACTCAACTGAGGGAACAATATGAACAGCTATGACACAAGTTCATGCACACACTGATATCGACCACCACAGTCGTGAATACTTCCTTGTGGGTAGTTATTATAAGACGCAAATGATTATGGATGCACACTGATTTAGAGCTGTGAAAATGTGTTTGAAAAGTCTTAGATTCTAAGTAATATGGCAATAAAACAATTTATAATGGATATTATCCTCATCCTAGATGTTAGGGTAACCTAATAAGGTAGAGCAATGGTTCTCAAAGTGTGGTCCCAGGACAAGTAATACCAGCATCACATGGTATATTAGACAGGGTTCTCCAGAAATACAGAATCAATAAGATATAGATGTAGATATCAGATATAGATATATGAGGGGGATTAAGGGAATTGGCTCACACAATTATGGAGGCTCAGAAGTCTATGACAGGCTGTCTGCAAGCTGGAGACCCAGGATGCTAGTGGCATGGCTCAGTTCAAGTTCAAGGCCTCAGAAGCAGGGAATATACATATATTTGATGTATCTATTGAATATGCAAGAGGCCTGAATTTCATAATGGCAAAAATAGGCCTTGGTCTCTTTTGTAATTGTCATCCTTAGCCATTTCTCTTTCTTTGTTCCCTTTGCTTTAAATTATCCTGTTTTCATAGTCCTTCCCCATTTTCCTTTTACCAACTTAGATTCATTTCCCTTTTACGGTTTTCTGAAACTTTCTCTCCCTCAGTTTTCCTATTTTTAACTTTTTAACCTTGCTTTAACCAAAATAAAAGTAACTAGTCATGTTAACATTGAATCTCCAAATTAAGGAATAGAGAAATATAGAAATATGAACAAGTACCGATAAAACTTCACTATTAGGACTCTGGGAAGCTAAACTGCTGTACTCTGTCATTATAACAAGTAAAAGATAGTATCTATTGGAGGATAATATAAAAACAATTGCTAAAATATGCTAATATTTGTGCATGTCATTTTATTTTCTATTTTAGAAAACATAGTCTCAGAAATCACATTCATCTCATTGGCTTTAGTGCTGGCTTGCATGCTATGTATTCTTCTTTTGGGCCCAGACAAATTTTCTTTTTAAAAAATTGTTAATACACATGCCATAGAAAAATAACAAGAGACGAGGTGTTCCTTTGTTGAATGTTCACTGTAATATCCTTATTGCTTAAAAACTGTAAGGCTTGTTCTTCTTTCAGGAGAAGCCTATTTCAGAAATAATTATCTTTGTATTGGAGTCAAACAAACAATCCATCATGAAACTGAAATATCATTGGAGGTTCAAGCTCATAGCACCAAATAATAAATATATCTGTATTTTGTTATCATTGGTGAGCCATGTATGCATCATAAAAACTGGAAAAAGTTTATCAAAGTAAAAGAACTTGGAAGCAGACATTAATAAAGATAAGCAAATATTAGTGGAGTGGAAAACAGAAGAAATAAAAATAAAGCAAGTATTTTAAAAATACTTTGTGAATTGAGAAGAAAATTTTACTTGGGAATTTTAAAGAAACAGCATGATCAATTCAGAATTTACATCTCAAACTCCAGTGAAGTAACCTACTTTTCCATAATTTTTGTTGGCTCTGTAGACTGAGGAGGCAACATCTACTGACAGTCACTGTATTGTTTGTTAGTTTCAAACGAGGTACACAGTGAGTGAGTGGAGTCAAGCCAGTACTCCAGCAGACTTAGGATACAAGGAGGAGTTTGTGAAGGCTCACACTCAATCTGCAATAAAACCGGTGGCAGGTTAATGTACCTCTCAGCTCCTGATACATTTATTATACAGAAATTATAGACCGGCTGACTTAACTATTGCTAAGAAACATGCTTCTTGGTAAGTAGCATAATTTACAAATGTTGATTTGTTTTAAAATGATAGGAGATATACATATTTGGCTTTTGTTGTAATTTTCCAGAGTTATACAGATTTCATACAGTGCTGGGCAATGTTGTGATTAGTATTATTTGTCCTACTAGATTTTTAGGTGACAAGGTTTGGCAATTTAGAATAATCTTGGAAATGTGTATATAAGTTAAAGAAGCAGTCATGATCAGTATTTGACCTGTATTTTTTAGTTCCATTAAAATCAGCATAACATTTTTGGGTTTAATCAGTAGTTGTTAAAGACAATAGAGTCTTCGTGATCTAAGTGTTAGCACAACTTCTTGTTTAAAATATTTTGGACGTCTATATGTTGTTAAATGCTCTGATACATATTCTAAAAAGGACTGGTTCTATGTGATTATTATAATACTTAAGATAAATGGAAATCCCTAGATTGTCAGTTTTAAAATTAGTTTCAAGTAGTGGAACAATGAAAAGATAAAATTTTAATATGCTGTATATTTTTAGTAATATTCATAATTGTATATTATACAATATAAAATGTTTTTAAATATAACATTTGCATGCATTAGTCTTAACAGAAATCTGACAAACCTTTCAAAGAAGATGATATAGGAAGCTTTCTCATTTTATAAAAGCATAAGAATTTCATTGGAAAATATATAAATGTTTTTAAAATGCTTCATTGATAAAATGCTTCTTTTACTATCAAGTTAATATTGTAAAATACTAGTGAAATTTTAGGGCTTGGATTATTTATTTGGAAAACAAACATTTTCTTAAGAGAATCTATTGGTAAGTACACACTGAGTTGAGGAATTTTCCGGTTAATAAAGGCTAAACAGATATCTGAAATCTCCAGGAAATTTAGGTGAAAATATATTTTATTGCAATGATTATACTTCGAACAGTTGTGAACACTACCTCATGTGTGAGAACAATTTCAGTCTTTATTTTGGAGGTATAAAGAATGTCACTATTTTGGCCAGGCATGGTGGCTCGCGCCTGCAGTCCCAGCACTTGGAGAGGCTGAGGCAGGCGGATCACCTGAGGTCAGGAGTTCAAGACCAGCCTGGCCAACATGGTGAAGCCCCATCTCTACTAAAATACAAAAATTAGCTGGCTGTGGTGGTATGTGCCTGTAATCCCAGATACTCAGGAGGCTGAAGCAAGAGAATCACTTGAAGCGGGGAGGCGAAAGTTGCGGTGAGCCGAGATTGCGCCACTGCACTCCCGCCTGGGAAACGAGTGAAACCCCATCTCAAAAAAAAATAAGAATGTAACTATTTTAAGGAATGTTTGATAACCTATTGGGGATATAGTAAACATAACTATATTAGTAGCTTAAATGATACTTTTACTTTTCGGTGTATTTAAGTAATTAAAATATTAGGTCAATCTGCACAGAGAAAGTCTATAATTGATTATGTATTTGCAGTTCAAGTTTTGCCTTAATTTCAAGCCCACTATTCTACTTGGTAACAGTATTATAAGTAAAGAAGAGTACTAGTCTAGGAAATAGGAGACCCAGGTTTTCATCGTAGCTCCTCAAGACTGCTTCTAACCATTGGGTCATTTCCTGTATAAAATGATTTCTTAAAGTTTTACTCTATTTTTGCAAATCCACTTCTGCCTTCTTGGCTTCCATTATCCTGTGATATTGGCAACACTGTATACCTGTGTAAAATGCATTGGAGATTTTAAACAAGGACAGTCTTTTCACATGGGAACTCCCTTTAGGTCATAAGGTTCAGTGCCATTGGTGGGGAAATAAGTGATGTTGGTGATTTAGGAGAATGATCCCAGCCTCTGGAAAGAGCACCTACGCTTGTGTGAAGTGTTCACCATTTTGTTTATCATTTACCAAGGTCCTGAGACATGCATGTTTCATGACCTTCAAAGAAAATTCTGACCAATACCCACCTTGAAGATACATATTTTTTAAAAGGGATCCTGCAGTTGAATTCATCTATGCAGTAGCTTCTCACATGCAAAATCATAAAATATTTTCATACCATATCCATGACCTCTTCATTTGCCCAAGGTTTCCTCCCTTTGATTGAAAATTTAAAGTTTGCAGACTTGAGTTTTCCATCATTTCACTGTGGTGAGATGGCAAAGCATGAGCTTGAGATGATGGGAGTTCAAAACCCTTCTCCTCCACTTCCAAGTGGTTTCACGAAAACTACTTGTCCTTTCTGCACTCATTTTCTTTGTAAATAAGGATACCAATATTAAAGATTGCTGTAACGATTAAATAGGTAATATTTATAAAGTGTCAAGTGTAATACTTTAACCAATAAATGGTAGACAATTATTGTTGTCTTACTAAATTATTTTATCAACTGTCTTATTAATTTATCAACTGTTTCTATTTGGATTCACAACACTTTCTAGGATTGCTGAAACTGTATGGGTTTTATGAAGTTATTTACGTCAATGTTCCAGTAAGATGAGTGAATTATTTTCCTGTGTGAATTTAGAATCAACCAGATCTAACTTTAAATTATAGTTGTGAGCTATAATTACTTCAATGGTTAAGACCATTTTGGCCTGGAGGAGTAAAAAGTTATATTTTGCAGTGCATGTGAAAGAAGTGTTTGTGAATTCATTTCTGCCTTCTATTCATATCTTGGTTAAAATGAGCCACGGTTTTGAGCGGTTTCTTTGGAACGTTACATAAATTTACTTATTCTTGGCCACATAGCAGTTGGGAATACGCAAACAGGCCTGAAAGGAACCAAACAGCAAATTCTTTACAAGCAGGAAACCTAATATTTACACAATAATAGGGTGATGGCCACTAAGGTGGCTTATGACTAAGTTTTCTTGTTCATCATGAATAGGAGCTAGCATCTTTTCTTCAAATACTTGTGTTAATATGTTCAACGGGACTGGACTGAAGCACAATTGTGATGCAGGCATTTCAACACCAGAGGCTCTCCGCTCTTCCCCTCCCCTGCCCCAATACAGAGTGACTTCCCATTCTTCTCCTTTCCCTTATCAAACTGGCTTTCTGAGCTTCTATTTTACACCAGGATACAAATGGCTTGTTGTGGTTCATCAACGTTTTCTATATATTTGCATTTTAACACACTGAAAAACTTTAAGCTAAAAATCTAAAGCTCTAAGCCCATACAATTGTAAGCAATAAGAGTGACTTGAAAGGTTTTGGAGAAACAGAGAGGTGTAATATCTAAATCATACATATTCATTGCTCCCAAAGGGCAAAAAAATTATTCTAAGGAGCAAAAACTTATTCTTTTTATGTATGAGCACAGATATACACATGGTACATAGATATATGGTATATCTGTAGTATTAACATTTCTTGGGAGACAAGTATGAAAAAAATGTCTAAGAAGGTCCCTTAGGAGAGCAACAATGAATAAAAAGGTTGAGAAACACTGCTGTAGATGAGGGTATCAAAGCACTCTATGATCCTGCAGAGTATGAATTTTTGCTGAATTGTTTTTTAATGTTTTTAGTAGGAAGGAACTGATGCCTGATTTAGTACTTATATTTGACACCAGTATTTATGTTTTAATACATCAAATATGATCAGCTGCTGTGCCATTACCCTTTTTAGTTTTAGTAGGAAATAAAGAGGAAAGACTTGAGGACAAGATATACTTAAATTTGAATCCAGCTGTACCTCTTACTTGTTCTGTGACCCTTGGCAAATTACTTACCCTCTTTAAGCCTCAGTTTTCTTCTCTTTAGTTTACTTGGGAATCAAAATGCCTACCTGATGGAATTCCAATGTCATAAAGATTAATAAAAATAATATACATAAAACTTTCTGCAAATCGCCTACTGTATAATAAATACACGCCCATTAGTAGCTATAATTTTATTTGTTGTATCTTTTCACATCAATTACTGGTTTAAAACTTATAAAAAAAGAAATCTAGATTTAGCAGGTAAAGGTATTATCCATGAAGGGCAGAACTCCCTCTAAGACCAATGTTAATCTATTTATAAAAATAAAAGATAAACTTCTAATATTTCTTTAAACCAGTAACCAAACCTATTAACATAAATAAAAAACAGAATAAAATCCAAATTAACATATCTAGACTAATATAATCTCTGTTACATGTTGAATAATTGTCTGGGCTATTCTATTGAAATACATTTTCTTTAAATACTACATTGCACTGAGCTGTAAAGTAATTGTTTTATTCCCCTAGAACCATGATTCAGTATTACTTGGAATTCCCATCTGTTTGTGACATCACTTTTGCCTCGAATGTTATTCCCTTACTGGGTAAACATATTTGCCTTTAGATTTCATGACATGTAATTGTAGGATAGATGAGTTAATTGAAAGGAAATAGTATTTCTTCCTGAGGATTCACATGGAGTTAGTCCAATTTAAGTATTAATGCAACTCTGTGGAAAATTTTGTTTCTTTAAAAGGAGGGTCCACAATTTACCCCACCTCTCTCTCTCTCTCTCTCTTTCTCTCTCTTCCTGTTTTTTTCCTCCAAGTACTTGTTCTGCTTTTGTGATTTGCTCTTAAAACCCTAACCTATTAACATGTGTTCAGGGTTTTTTTTTTCTTTCTTTTCTTTATAAGATTAATATTTAATACCTCTAGAGACAAAACTCCAATGGAGAAGGGAAGTGCTTCAATTGTATGCATTGTTATGGCAAAATAGCATAAATGAGCAACTTTGATATGTATGATATATTCTCCATTGCCTTTTCAGCTTATCTTCTATTTTGGTAATTTATCTCCTCCACAGTGTTTTCACTTTTCTGTACTACAGGTCATTAAGGATGAGTAACTGTAGAGTAGTATTCTCCATGCCAAAGTGTGGCTTTGTAATTCTTGACTTGACAACAGAAAATATAGGATTTTGAGAAGCAGGGTTAAGAGAATACTGTATGTAGGCAACACATTTATCCAGCAGAAGTAGCCCACAAGTAGTGGAATCCAAAAACTACCCGTGATACAATTATTCAAAACCTTTCCTAGCTTTCCAGAGAGTTGAAAGGGCAGAGTTTTCCAGGGTAGACAAACATCACATTTCAAAAGCATGTGAGAAATCAAAGAGCCTCATTTGGAATAAAATATATTGGCTCAGATTCTGTCTCCATATGCCTCAAAAATCATACTGCAAAAGGACTATGGAAGTTTTGACTTTAAAAAGCCACTAGGCTGCAAGTTGGGTTAAGAATACACGCATACTAAATGACATCCTGGAAGTTGGGTGCACTATAGGTAGTCTCTAATCCATGTAGCATTGTCTTAAGTTTACTTACTGCCATTTCAATGAAAGAATCTGAGTTTTTAAGACAGTAAGAGGCAAATGTTTTAGCAGATATTTGAAATAGAGCTCCTTTGAGAACCTCCCAGTGAAATAATTTCCCCAAACCTGGAAATCTAAAAGTGCCATCCCCAAGAGGTTAGAATGATGTTCACATACTTGAACTTGGAGCTAAAGTATCATGAAGAATTAATATGGTATTCTTCATTCCTATTTATTTTAGTTAAGACAGGGAAAGTGACTTAATCAAGATGTCTTATCTAGGAATTTTTGAATTAAAATACAGTCTTCTTTCCAAACATTTATTCTGCTTCCCTCTGTTCCTACGTAGTAGGCTGGACAAGAGCCCTGGCCCATGTGACAGGCTTCTATCCTCCTGCACTCGAAGTGGGTAGGGGGATAGGAAATAGGAGACCTAAGTTTTCATCCTGGCTTCTCAAGACTCCTTCTAACCATTGGGTCACTTCTTTTATGAAACTTCTTAAAGTTTTACTCTATTTTTGCAATTCCACTTCTGCCTTCTTGGCTTCCATGATCCTGTCATGTTGGAGACACTGTATACCTGTGTACAATACACAGGATATTTTAAACAAGGACAACCTTTTCACATGGGATCTCCCTTTAGTTTAAGATTCAGTGCCATTGGTGAGAAATAAGTGATGTTGGTGATTTAGGAGAATGATCCTAAATCCATCCGTTGATTCTGTTTGCACCTCTGTCACCAAATCCAAGGTCTTTCCTCCTGTGAAATATACTAAAAAATTAATTGAGGCAGACCCGTAACCCTTCTCTATTAAAACTGTTTTTGTTTCTCCTTACCATTGTGCATCTCTATGTCTTTCTCTGGAAATATTTCAAAATAATTTGGAGAAACATTGTCAACTATTTTTCATTCCTTTAGAAAGATTAAAGTGGCCTTGGCTAGTGTGGGGAAGGCACTGGCTCGTCTGAGTTTGTTCACTAGCTGGGGTATTGTTAAATGAGTGAACACTTGTCACTGCTGCTCGTTGTCCTTTTTTTCTCCTTTACAACTCTCTTGGGCCTTTTAGGGTACTTCAGTGTGGTAGAAGGAAATAGATGGCTTGATAATTGACTTGTTCCTGCTATATTGGTTCTATGTCTCTTATAAAGTAGCAGGGCCTGATTCTATTGTATGTGGTATCAGTCAGAGTTTTGATTGAACACTGAAGGCATAAACAGCCAGATTTTCAATTAGAATTTAAGGACCTACTTACAGAGATGTGGACAGGTTTAGGGGAGTGAGTAGCTGATGTTAAGGTACTTATTGACCCGCCATAAGTCTCCCCGTTCCTGAAAAGGAAGGGGAGGTAATGGAGTTGCCTAAGTTTATTAAGAGCTGAAACTGGAGGCTGTATGGAAACTACTCAACAAGAGCTGTTCTTCTAGAGAGAGGCCATTGCCAGAATGCAGGCACAGAAGGAACTCAGAAGAAATATCCTGACTTCTCTCTTCTTCTGTGCAGCAGTAGTGCACGGGGTCTAGTGAGGGAGATCTATTGGCTCCTAAAAGAAATGGTCTCAACTTGTCCTTTTGCATTTTGATATGCTTTTTGATGGTCTCCTGATGTTCTATGACATCAGCTGGCATGTGTCACAGCCATCCATGAACCTGTCTATAGCAGCACCAGCTCCTAGTTCTGAACTCAACTGTTTTCGTTCTTCTATGCATTTAGAACAGAGATAACCATTACTTTAGTCAATTACTTAACAAATTTTTATTGAGCATATATTATGGGCTAAATACAATGTTAGGAAGGCCCCAAGGATATCAAAGTGAACGAAGCAGGAAAGAACCCTGTCCTTAAGAAGTTTATGTCTCGATTTTTTTTTCCCTGCCTAAACTAAGACTTTGAGAACTCAGAGACTCTTCTAGAAATCCTTAATCTTCTGATGATTTTTTTTTTTTTGGTGCTTTGCTCAATTCTAAACAATTGAGATGACCAAATCAATAGGTAAGGTATTTATTTATAGTACTCTATTATGTATCGTTGTCATTCATTCATTCAAAAAATTACTTCTGATCATCTACTATGGTTAGTATATGTAGAAATTGATAAATTAGTAAAATATCTTAGGGTTTAGGGTTCTGCTCATCTAGCTAAAAGCAGATATGCAAATAACTACAATGGCAAGGTGTCAAGAGCAAGGGACTAGCAAATGATTCCATTGTTTTGGATGAGGGTGACTGAGAGTTATGGTAATAACCATAACACCCAATTTCCTGGCTGCTCAGACGAGCAGTTTAAAGACTCACTGCTAGTAATGTGTGCTTTTATTTAATGGGAATCCCGTAAGTAGTCACTTGTAAAAAGCAGGGTTTCCCAGAATCCATTGGCACAAACTGTTCAACTCCTTGACATACACCCAGAACAATTCAGTCACAGTGTTAACACTGTTTGGGATAAACTATGTGACTGTGAATTAGGGAGGGCAGAAGAAAGTATGTTTTTAGACATCATTGGATGTATACTTTTTATTCCTCCTATAGCCTATACTTTAGAACCATACTCATTGAAACTGTGAAAAATGAAACCACATCATGAAAAAGTTTTCCTAATAATAGCATTATTTGTGTATCTTAACGGTAACTATGGACTCTTTATAGCTACTAGGAAATAGCTCTTGTCATGTTTCCAAATCTATATCTTAAAATGCTTTGTCTAGACAAGAGTTTGCTGATCCTCTGACATATTAAAAATGGAGCTCAGTTCTGTTTTTTAATCTGGGACTAAAAATTTTCTCTGGCAGTACAGTTTTGGCACACAATTTGGCTCTTTCTATCTTCTCTAAATGACTTTTTGATTCTCTTTTCCGTTCCGTTGTTTTCTGGAGAAAAGGTGTCCCTGATAAAGATAAGGGAAATGAATCTTAGCCATTTTCCGTTAGGAGCACAATCTTCTTCAGGTTCACCGCAACATCCACAGAGACTGGATTCATACCTTAGCTCTGACTTTGTTAACACCAGCTCATCATACAGATGGTTTAGTACTCAGACACCAAGGAGCTCTCTGCAAGGCAACATTCAGATTCTCCTTATCCACTTACAGATCCATATTTGGAGGTTCTCATAAAAATCAGTCTTGGGGACTGTCTTATTGGAATTTGGAGTTTTATTTTTAAAATATTTTTATTTGTAGTGAACGAGGTTGAGTGTTTATATACTGTAGAATGTACAGTATATTCAAGTAACTGGGAAACAGTGTGAACTTATTTTTATATAGTATGTTGGTTATATTTTAAAATATTATGCGTGGTGTGTTTTCTTTTGTCTCCAGACAGCTTTTCCAGTGAAGGACCTTTAAATGTAAAGCCATTTGTCAAATTATTAATCTAAAAGAGTGAAACAAATATCTTATTTTTCCTGTTTCTGGACTTTTTGGACATTCTCAGTGTTTGTTGATCAACTTTCTTTTTCAGATGAACCATTGAATGAATGCACTGCTTTACGTTTATTGATCCCTCACCTGAAAATATATTATTGAACATTTTGTTTCAAAATACAACATATACAGTATTGAAAAATAAGTGTATCCTGTGTCAGTTACCTAATTTGTAGGCAACTTGTGTGATTTTACCCTTTTGCCAGATTTTCCTTACGTGGTAAAAAAAAAAATCTTGGGAGAAAACATGTACTCTGAAGACATTAAAGTCAGAATTATTTAAACAATTCTATGTCTGTCTCTTATATTATGCAGTTAAGGTAAGTCATGTCCTTTCTTTGAGTAATACCAGAGGCACAGGGGACTCAAAAGGCATTGTTTCCAAATGTTTGCCATTTTGATGATAATGATAACTATTATGATATTTTGCCTTAATAAATTCTTACATTGTAATAGGGTATGATTGTATCAATTGTCTAGTGGATTTAATGCGTCTTAACTGTATGGTAAGGCAGGGAAAGGATTACCTATCAGTCAGCCAAGTCTTGTGCTGTGACACATTGAATCAAAGAAAATTCATAATGTCGTATAGATAAACACAAAAGACTTTTGTTTCTTGGTTTCTCACTGCCCTACCTTATTGATTTGCTTTTCTTCTACTTCTGATAAAGGCAATGAAATATCTATCCTGTATGGAATAGATGTGAGTTACTGATATAACCAAATGACTGCCAAAGGCACGGTGCCACTATCCACATGACAGCTTGTTACAGGATTCGTCTTTCAACAATAAAACCCTACAGCCTTTGCACTAAGCTCAAGCATGAAGGATATCATGTTATCCTTTCAGCATTTCATTGTATCTTTTACTTGGGCTTTTATTTGTCTCCAAGTATCCCTTATCTTGAATAATGTATGTCACTTTCTCTCATACATACCTATTTTTGTGATTTCCTCTGAATAAACCTTATTTATCAAGGAAACATTCTCCATGGACCAGTGTCCTGAACATGAAGCTTTGATATAACGGAACTAAATGTAAATTAGAATTTATTTCCTTTTCTCCTACTTCAAACACATGCATCCTTTCCCAAAATATGTATATATACACCAAATCTTTCCAGGTGAAATCTCTCACTCTACTTGTTTAGTGTTCTCGAGTCTCCTAGATAACTGTTTTGAGTGTAGTCTACATGTTACATACATGACAGTAAACACAGGTAGGTGCTTCAAAAATGTTGAAATCACACATTTGTGAACTGGTTATGTATATGAGGTACTGGCTTATGCATTTATTTAACCATATGTCATTATTGCCTGCCTTGTGCCAGGCTCTGTGCTGAGCACTGGGTCTCCAGGCATGATATTTCTTTTCTCTTAGCAAAGTGGACAGCAGGAAAAGGAAGGGTGCTAATACTGGGAAACGTAAACAGGTCTTATGATTAGAATTATGTTCTTAAAATGTATTTTGTACTGAGTTTATTTTATTAAAGTTAACATTACTTTTTTTTTCAAATTAAAGCAAAATGTAGCATGGTAAAACTTAAGAATCTAGAAAGAAATGTAACAAAAAGCAAAACTTTCCTTTCTCTTCCCCAAACCTCCAATGCTTATTTCCCCAAATAAATTTTGCTGATGGATTTTGTGCTTTGTTTCAGAGTAAAACAAAATAAATCAAAACTAAAAACACACAACATGCAAACATATATACATGCACACAAATTGTATTATATGATATATTCTGCACCTTTATATTTTTACTTAGTACTATATCTGGTGTATCATCTTGTAGCCTTTTTCATAGTATGACATATT
This sequence comes from Gorilla gorilla gorilla, assembly GCF_029281585.2. Taxonomy (NCBI): domain Eukaryota; kingdom Metazoa; phylum Chordata; class Mammalia; order Primates; family Hominidae; genus Gorilla; species Gorilla gorilla. Next base: position 82,116,087 of record NC_073235.2, on the reverse strand, counting down.
TACCCCATAAGATAATTTTAAAATTTTGAAACAATCTCAAAATTACAGAAAATCTGCAATATAGAACCAATAACTTTTTCTTTTCTAAGTGAGTTACCCTATCACCCTGGAGCGCTGTGGTATGGATTTTTTATAAGCAAGACAATCTCCTATATAACTACTAAAACAATCATCAAAATAGACATAGATACATCCTATACCCAATCCTCAGACCTCATTCAGGTTTTGGCATTTGCCCTAATATAGATAGATATAGAATCCATTTCAAAATCACTGATTATGTGTCATTGTCATGCCTATTCAGCCTTCTTTAGTCTGGAAAATTCCTCTGCATTTTGTTCTGTGGTGTTGTTGTTTTTTAATTTTCATGATCTTGACTCTTGAAAATTACTGCCCAGTTTGTGTTTCCTGCTGTTTCCTCTTGATTGACTTCAGGTTGTGTATCTTTGGTAGGAATATCATGAAAATGATGCTATATTCCTTTTACTATATCCTATCAGATGTCAGGTAATTTTAATTTCTCCCATTACTGATAATGTTCACTTTGGTCCCTTGTTAAAGCTCATATTTTCCAGGCTTTTCTACCATAATCTTTTCATCCTTTATAATTAATAAGCATTTTGTGCAGAGGTATTTGAAACCTTATGAATATCTCATTCTTTGTCAAACTTTCCATTTACTCATTTATTTCTATCCATATGGATGATGGTTTCCTGTTTTATTCCATGAGTTATAACCCCTTACTATCATCAATTATTTTGATGTGCAAATTTTCCCAGATTGGGCCAGAGGGAGTTCCTTCAAGCTGCCTCCTGTGTCCTTTTGACTCAGGAGCCTTGTCATTTTTTGAGCACTTCCTTGCTATCTGTTCACAGTAAGACATTTCAGGCTCATTTTGTACTTTCCTTATTCCAGCCCTGATGTCAGCCTTTCTCTAAGAAGTCCTGGTTGTTTGTAATGGAGGTTAGTATTTGGAAACCAAGATTTGGGTGTTTTCGGGGGTGTTGCTGCTCTCAAACCTTCTTAGTGGCCAGTGCTCAGAGCAAAAGTATATATGTGCATGCACATACACAAACGTGCACATGTGCATCCATTTGTATCTGTCAGTGTATGTTGAAAAGCATGACTTTACACTGATACCTCCAATCTGACACCACAGAGTATACTCTTATTTTCTCCCTTTCCCTATTTAAAACTTCTCCAAGATTGAGAAGCTGGTTCTCATTATCCTAATATATTTATGAAATTGATCAACACCCCTGTGTAACCATCTCTCGTTCCCACTGCCACCTTTCGTTATTAGATGCCTCCTCATCCCAACTGGGCTCTGACACACCACATGGGGCTGCCAGCACCCTACTCTTCTACCCCCATGTGGAAGTCCTCTCTATTCCACCCATGCACCAATACCCCATGGCAAGCTGAGTCCCACCCCCTAGCATGGACATCCTCCTCACTCCACTCGGGTTGCCCCCATGTGTGGACACTTTCATTGTCCTCTGGAGGCCCTGACTCCCCATGCTGGGCGCTGCTCTGCCACAGTCACCTTTCTCTGTTCTGTTCTGACCCCCCTTTTCTGAGTCCCCAAGGGTCCCCCACCCCCACGGTGAAGCAGACTATACCTTGCTCTGTTTCATCTAATAATTTTAGAAAGGAATTGCTCAAGAAAATTAAGGAGAGAGTGAATTCCTATAAGATCATTGTCTGCCAGTATTTTAATTTGAATAATGATAAAGGAGGAATAAAAAAAGTGGCTTAGACCACCTCATCTCTCTTTTCTGAGTCTCTTTCTCTCCCCACAGTGAGAGTAATCAGTGATTAGTGATGTTGTTAGTGTATGTTTTGCCTTTTTAATGTAGGTAGTCCTTAACTTATGAACCCTATAGGAACATTCTGTATACTTGAATATCTTCTCCTGGCTTCCCATATCCCTGGGAACTCCTAGCCACATACCTGCTCTTTTTGTTTCTGGTATAGCTGCTATTAAGGGAAACCTCATTCCAATACCATATTCACTAATGCAGGAGACTGTGGTCCTCTTTTGTCACTTCTTACTTATTTAGAGCTCAGTGATCTCCTGGTCAGACTCAGGACCAGGACTCAGCAGTATGGTATAGAGGCATATGGCCGGGGTTGGGCAGGAGGGCTCTAGACAGCTCTAAGTAGCGATGGGCTGGACACTTCAGGGCATCCATAGCATGGTTTGATTTTGTTATATGCATGTAACAAAATGTTGATGTACCACATAAAGATGTGCAAATATTATGTATCAAAAAAAAGATTAAAGGAACTTCAGGGCTCAGGGAATTTGAGAGTTCCCAGATAGTATAGTGACAACTTTAGCCACATTAAGGTTTGTTAGATTCTTTCATGCTGACTACGGAACATAGGCAATTGTATCTGGGGAATGCTGCAGACTGCAATAGAAGTTTGCAGCTGTTGGGTGTTCTATTCACATATAGATAATACATGGTGTGGGAGGTTTGTGCTGCTGGGCGAGTTTGTGTCAGCCTGACCCGGAGGGCAGGCAGTCTGTTTCTGTCTGTCTAAAAGTCAAAGCTGTGACCTGACACTGATAACAAAAAGTAATGTTTGTATGAAATTTTAATCCCTAAAAGTTTGCTGCTCATGGGTTATAGCTTTATCTATATCTCTGATTACATATTAAATAGTTTATAAATTTATTCATGCAATAGATCGCAGAAAATTTTCCCCAGAGGAGGACACTCTTGCCATTTTAAGCAGATTCAAAAATCACATCCCTATTGACCTGATTGTAATCTGTTTATTCATGACATTTAAACTAGGAGCACATTTTTGTAAATGTACTCACTTTGCAAATTGTAGGCTACGATTTTAATTTGGCATGTTAAAGTGTCTTTCATTACACCAAATAAAGTGCCAAGCCCATAGGCTCAGAGAACCTGAAGGTTTTACAGGCAGCAAGTCAGGGACATTTATTCCGGGCCCTGGGCTGAGGGCTCAGGCTGTCAGCAGGAGCTCATTTATTCATTCACTTATTCAGTGGATATTAATGAGCACCTCCTGTGCTCAAAATACTGTTAAGTAGGTAACAGGATACAGAGAAGTATGACATCAGGTTCAGGGTTTTTTGCTTATTTGTTTGTTTGTTTTTTGAGACGTAGTCTCGCTCTTGTCGTCCACACTGGATTGCAGTGGCGCAATCTCGGCTCACTGCAACCTCTGCCTCCCAGGTTCAAGCTATTCTGCCTCAGCCTGCTGAGTAGCTGGGTTTCCAGGCGCCTGCCACCATATCCAGCTAATTTTTGTACTTTTAGTAGAGATGGGCTTTCACCATGTTGGCCAGGCTGGTCTCAAACTACTGACCTCAGGTGATCTGCCCACCTCGGCCTCCCAAAGTGCTGGGATTACAGGCATGAGCCACCACACTCAGCCAGGTTTAGGTTTTAAAAGATCACTCTGGCAGCATTGTGGAGGATGGAATTCAGGAGAGGTAGTCAAAGGCAGGAGAGCCAGCTAGAGATCATTACAGTGTTTGGGGGAAGAAGCTGGCTTGAGATGGGGATGGCGATGGAAAGAAGGAGACAGATTATACCCTATGTGGTTCTTAAACTTCCCCAGGGTTGTGAGCCACTCTCATCATCAGATGAAAACCTTTGACCTCTACAGAGAGAAGAGTGCATATGGGCATGAATAAAAATACAGTTTCACAAGGCCTGCCCTTCGTCATCCCCATCAGGAAAGCAGGGCACAGGCCTGGATTCTAGAGGTCTCAACTGAGACCCATCAATGAGCCCTGCCCTATAGGACTTCAGGAAAGGAGAGCATGCATCAGGCTGGGCTCATGAGAAAGAAAGCCCCACAGAGGAAGGGGTACATGAGCTAGGACCTGAGATGAGGATGGGGAAGGCACTTTAGATCCCATAAGCAGTCTCCAGGCTTTTAGCACTGTATAAGTCTTCATGAACTATACTGGGAGAACCATAAGGCTCGAGTCTTAAGAGTAATTGGTTCCCAGGGGCCACCTCAGAATTCTTCCTCATTACATTATGTAATAGTGCAAATGAAACCCATAATATATTGCCTGTTAGGTAGGCCTCAGTCAATATTAGTTCTTTTTATTATTAAGTACATCAAAATACATAAAAGATTTGTGATGTGTGGATGTTTTTCCAGATTGATAGTTATTTGACAGCGATGGCTTAATTGTATCAGCAGTCCCCAGTATTAGGAATAAAAATGGGTTAAGAGCCAGCCCTGGAAGGCTTAGCATTTCTCAAACACACTGTCAGAAATTACAAAGTTCTGCTTTGTAAGATTGGGTGTCACAATACATGACTCCTGGAAGTGACAGAATTTGTTCCAGCTGCCGTGCTGAGCCACATTAAAGTTAGACGTTTCTTTCATTTGCTGTAAGTCTAATAAAGTGGTAATTTGGAGTGTACCTGTAGTATTTTAATGTTTTTCACAAACTTCTCTGCCACTAAAATTCTGACAACTCCTTCTCTGACAAGAGTTCTAGAGACGGATGACACTGCCTCAGCATAAAGCCATCTCTTGCCAATAAATAATAATGGGAAATTATAGTATGTATATATGTTATATTTTTAAAACAGGTTATAACAAACTTTGAACAAATTATGTGATCTATATGAGATGTAACAAAGTATATAAAATGGGACTGTAAGACAGGAAGTTTTACAAAGTGAAATCACCATTTCAAACACACTGTGGTCAGAGAGATGCTCAAAGGGATGCTTTTTAGGAAAATAAGAAAAAGGAGACACAGAAAGTGATGGAGTCTGTGAGTAACAAGCATGTTTATTTGATCAGGTGATGGGCTGAGACTTTCTTCAGGTTTTATTTTAGTCTAATGTCCCAGTCCTACCACCTATAATTCAGGAAATTATAGGAATAAAAAGTTGCCAAAATTATCTTTGGAAAAGTTGGCAACTTGATTTGAACTTTCACAATGAGAGTAAATCTTTCACTGGAAAGTGTTTGAAATACATATCTCTTTTAAACTGAGTTTTAAAAGATTTGTGGCTCATAGAATATATAACAAAAGGCAGCTTTTCTGTTACATCTATTTTTGGTAAATATCAACAAGTTGATAACTTCGATGCAGAGCATGTTTTGTACAGTGGCTGTGTGCATGCATTTTGTAGTCTGATTGCGATCTAGCTATATGACAGTAAAAGTTTAGGACCTAACTGGTAGGATTGTTCTGAGGTTTAGATGAGATAATTGGGTGTAAACCTTGGCAAGGGGCTGAAGATAGCAATCATTCAAGGCAAGTGAACTGCTAACATTACCTTCATCGAATGCTGGTGGCACTAACAAAGCGAGCTTCAAAATATCTAGGATATTTTGAAGTGATAATAGAATGGATTATGTCTGCTTTCCTATATAGTAGTTAGAAGCCAAACTGGAAGCAAACTCCAGGATTTCAGATTCCATATTCTTTTTGCCAGACTAGCAATTCTCAAATATGGTTAAACTTTAGTATCATCAGGGAAAATAGTTGTGGGGTGGGGGGTGTTTTGTTTGTAAGTGTAGAGTCTTCTCAGAGAATCAAATTAAGCAGATTTAGAGTGGTGCTCAGGATTTTGAATGTTTTTAACATTTATAAACATAACATTTATTGAAGTATCATCTGTGAGCTAACATTGTGCTATATGATTTCTTTTCATTTTTTAATAAACAATAAAATGAACTTTTTTGAACTAGGAGTTTTGACACATATATAGAGAGAGAGATTCATGAAACTACCACCACAGTCACAATTCAAACAGTTCCATCACTCTAAAAACTTATTTTGTCCTATACTCTTGTACTTACTTACACTGTCTCTCCATCCCTAACCCTTGGCAACAACTATGCTCTTCTCCACCACTATAGTTTTACCTTTTCCAGAATGTTACATATATGGAATCATACCGTATGCTACCTTTTGAAACTGGCCTCTTTTGCTCAGCACAAACTCTTTGAGATTCATCCTTGTTTTTGCAGGTATAAATAGTTCATTCCTTTTTTATTGCTGAGCAGTATTTCATTCCATTTGATACCACAGTGGAACTAGATGAGTGGTCCTTTTGGAAACCTCAGTAACAATCTGGAATCTGAAACTGTATCAGTGAATTTTCATACTTTATTACATTAAATGCATTGGTCTGTCTGCATTTTGAATGGATCTTTTAACTATGTTTGATACTGTAATTTCTTGCATTGATCATTTGAAGAATATTGGTTTTCTGAAACACACAGATCATCTAAATGTTGATACATTTCCTTATGTAATACTGAAAACAATCACATTATTGACATCATCATCAATGTATTTAAGTATTGAGAGGTTGTCAGGCTCACTGTGGTGAATACTAGTTACTCAAAATCTTGTTGCTTTAAAGTCCGAATGTTGTAATTGACCAAAAAAAAAAAAAACAAAAATAGTTTCCCTTGAAGTGATAGATTCACTTCATTTATTTTTGAGAAAATGTCTGTCAAATATCCAAATCTTAATAACCATAGCTTGTCTGTGAATCACTGTTTTGAGAGAAAATTGTGTTCTATCAGAAAAGGATCTAGGTCAGCTCACAACTGAAACAGTCATTCAAGGGCTTTTTGTTGAGACAGTCATGATACTTCCGCATGATACACAGCAGAGATACTTAGTGCATACTTTCCATTTTGCCACACAGAATATTCAAAATACATTTACTGAAGGGTTGAGATTTAATGAAATTAATCATTTTTACTACTTTATCCAAGGACATTCTTAAGAGAAATTTCTTTTTCTGTTTAAAATTATAAGTATATGGTGGTAAAGACAAAAACTATTAGTAGGTTGGTAGCTCTGCCTTTACTCTTCCTAAGGCACCAGCAGTTTTACACACTATTGTTTTTGTATGATCAGCACAAATAGTAACAGTGAAAAAGACAAATAAAAACAGTGTTATTATGAAAATGGTTTTCTCTTTGAAGAACTTCTGAGGGTGTCTCGGAACCCTTCAGGGTCTACAGACTACACTTGCAAAATTGCTAGATTATGCTTCATGCTGGTTCAAACAAGAATAACTAAGATTAACATAGAAAATAGTTTCTATGAGAAAAAAAAAGAGGAATGGAGTTGTTGAGACAGGAGAGGACATGGATGAAGGAGTGTGGCTTGATTCATGTCTTCAGGTGTATGAGTTAGTTGAAGATCACTTGTTCTCCATGTTTGAGGATGTAAATGAAACTAGAGGAAGAACATTATTGACCATCAGAAGGGAAGCTGATGTGTCTTATGCCCTAGAGATCTTCAAAACAGACTCCCATTTACTCCCTTAAGACATCTGTTATTTTAAATATCTGAAGGTAGAAGACAAGACCAAATGATTCCGTGAGATTCTAATATTGTGATTTTGTGGTACTAAGGATGTGTGGCTTATAAGTATACCTATCTTTATTGTAGACATTTTTTTTCTTTCAGACCAAAGTTTTCAATATCTCTGAAAACTCAATTTCATTCTAAATCAGTCATCAGTTTCATATGGTTTCTCAGAGCCCCTTGCAAGATGCTGTGCTTAATAACTTGCCCATTAAAATTGAATCAAACTTTGAGACAGACAGTGCTGCTAAGGGAGCCACACGTTGTTCCCACACATGCTAAGGAATAATGGGAAACAGATAATCATTAACAGATGTACCTTCTTCCCACCTTCATCGAAAGCATCTCAGGACACAAGAGAGCCTCTGATCATTGTCCATTCTACACTGTGGCTTCTGGGACAAAAGGGCTCGTCCTTCCTTTAGCTCAGCTACTTCAAGGGCTGAACAAGATTTGCTCTGGTAAGATTTCCCTACAGGGACAAGTTGGCTGTAAATTGATTTTTTTTTTTACTTAAGGGTTATGTCATAGAATTAAAAGTATAATAAGTAGATTCTGAATGTTTAGGAACCATAGAGGTTCAATTTTGTTGTATGCATGTGAAACATAATGCTTTTAGGGGAGAAAATCTAAATTATATTTTATATTTATAAAATGGTAATTTCCAAGAGTCCATTTCTGCTTCAAGAAAAGTCCTACAGTTTGTCCCTTGAACTAACAAGCTGAAGTACAGCTGCAAACAAAGCTGTCAGAAATTATCTGAGTCTGGGTAATGAAACTGTAAATGCACCTTAGCCTGTATAAAGAGACTTGGAGAAATAAGTTCTATTTCAGTTGTTTTGCCTGCAGAAAAATGTAACTGCATGGGGAAGGTGTGAGAAGGGCAATTAAAAGTGAGTGGGTGACATTGAAGTGGCAATAATCAGACTGATTAAAAAGATTAGAATGTCGTTCCTTCAGGCTAAAAAAACAAAGGAATATGACTGAAGACTATAAAACGTCGTAGCAGATGGCTAGGACCAAACACACCTGTTCATCAAATCTCTGTAAAGCAGCACAAAGAAAAACCTGTGAAGTTCTAAGTCAGAAAATAAAATATAACAATTAAAAAGAATCTTTTTTATGCAGTGGTCACATTATGGACATAATGTAGATACAGACCTCTAAAAAAGATTCAAAGAGGATTTAGGAAAATTTGTGCTGAATAGATCCATAATAAAATTTAAGGGAAAACAACTCTTTTCAGAGAGAAAGCACATTCATAACTTTGAAACTGGAAATCGGAGAAAAGAATTTTGCGCCAAATGATCCATGTGTTTGACATAGGTGGTGTTTATTATACCATTGTGTTCACAAAGAAGAAACTGAAAATTGTTCAGGCTAACGTTAAAATATGTTACTTAAGATTTTTTTGTTGTTGTTCTGTTTTTTACTCAATTAACCAAGTGTAATACCAAACGGGACCTCCTGAGTTCATTAGTTTATTCCACTGCTCCCCATAAGCTGTTTCAAAGCAGCGGTTGTCTTATTCTTTCCACTTAGCAATTTGCTGATCATCATTTTCAAATTGAATTTAAATGGCTTCCATTATAATTTTCTTTTTATTTTGATCAATTTCAAACCATATCCTACTGCAAGAATTGTACAAGAAAATACCCATATACTCCCTCATATAACTTTATTAAATATTAGTTTTTCCACACTTGCATTTGTTCTCTTACTCTCTCGAACTCTATAGAATGTTGATTAATGTTTCATATAGTTTTGTTCATACATTTATATATCATTAATATGCATATATACTCATGCTGAATCATTTGAGAATTATTACAGATAACAAGACACTTCACTCCCAAATTCTTCAGCATGGACATCCTAAGAACAAGAACATTCTCTGCAAAATACCTGGGAATACTGATAAAGTAGTAGTGATAGAGTACTACTATATAGCATGCAGTTTTGTCACATTTCCTCAATTGCTACAATAATATCATTTAAGTAATTGTTTTCCAACCTAGGATCCAATCCAGGATTACGCTCTACATTTAATGGTCAGGTCTTTGTGATCTCCTTTAAATTAAACAGTTCTTCAACTTTTGTTGTTGTTGTTGTTCTGTATAACATTTACATTTTTCGAAAATCTAGGCTATTTGTTTTGCAAAATGTCCTTCCTTTTGGATTTGTTTGATTCTTTCCTCATGATTAGATTAAGATTAAGCATTTTTGGCAGGCTATCTGCACAGGTAATGCAGTGTCCTTCCCAGTGTCATTCTCAGAGTATGTAAGATGTCAATGTGTTTCACTACTGGCAATGTTGAGATAAAGATAGTGTCTGCATGATTTCTTCATTGTAAAGAAACTTTTTAAAAATTCAAACATTATCTGCGCAGTGATACTTTGAAACTTTGTGAATATTCTGTTTCCCAGATTTTTCCCTAGTGGTTTTAGCATCCATTGATGATCATTGCCTGAATTGGCTATTACTATGTGATAGTGAAATTCTAGTTTTCTGTTTCTACCATTACTTTTACATGTATAGTTCATTTGCCTGGCTTTCCCTCCTTCTTCTACCCTTAAATTTTTAGAATCACTGTGTACTTATGGATACATTTTTTCTTTTTTACTATTACTTTTTTAGCATGATAATTTTGTTTTTTCTCAGATTTATTAAGGTATAATTGGCAAGTAACTTAAGAGTGTACAATATTATATTTTGATATCTGTATACATTGTGAAATGATTAAATCAAACTAACACATTCATCAACTCTCACATACTTATTTGTTGTGGTGAAAAGATTTACAGTCTACTCCTTTAGCAATTTCAAGTATACAATACATTATTATTAACTGTAGTCACCATGCTATACAATAGATCTCTGGGACTCCATCCTGTCTAACTAAACCTTGATACCCTTTGACCATTTTTGATCATTTCATTTTTTTCTTTTCTTTCTCTCCCTTTTTTTTTTTTTTTTTTTTTGAGACAGGATCTCACTCTGTCCCCAGACTGGAGTACAGCAGCACCATCTTGGCTCACTGCGGCCTTAACCTTAACATTCTGGACTCAGGTGATCCTCCCACCTCAGCCTTCTGGGTAGCTGGGACTACAAGCACATGCCACCACTCTTGGAACAATTTTTTGTATTTTTTGTAGAGATGGGATTTTGTCATGTTGCCCAGGCTGGTCTCAAATTCCTGAGCTCAACCAATCAGGCTGCCTTAATCTCCCAAAGTGTTTGAATTACAGACATGAGCCACTGACCCTGACCATTTCTCAATTCAATAGTATTATAATCCATTTCTGTAATTTTTCATTTTGATGCTCAAATTGTACCAGATGTGATCATCAGCAGGAGCCCTTCTGAGTTGGCTTGTTTCTTTTTGACTTGTTCTCATCAGTTTGAGCTCATCCCCCATGGTACATTCAGATACTTCAGCCCTAACTTGGTCCCATCCCTGGTCCCTTTTAGTAGGGAGGGAATGGTATTCAGAAACCCAAATCTAGATAGTCGGTTTGCGAATTGCTCCTGGAGTGGCTTGCTTCTAGGTCTTTTCAGTGGATAATAGAATGAACACACACATACACAGCAGTATTATAGCTATATGGTACAGTGTTGCTATACTGCTACCATCAATTTCATTTCAGCATTACTGGGTCTGCATTTCATATTGCATTTCCATTCTCCCAAGTAAGAATCCTGGTACACCACGATATCAACATATTTATTTATTTCCTCAGTCCTACAACACACACGAAATAGTTTCAGATTTGCTACACCGGGACTGCTACCAAGAACAAACTTACTGAGCCAGATTCGAAAATTCTTAAAATTCTTTTTGTCCTTAGAATATTTGTCTCTCTACATATAGTCAGAAGATTTTTAAAAAATAAACATGTAAATTAATTCTTCCTTTTTCTTCTAACAAGTTGATAGAGGCTTAGGGGTTTTGTTGTCATTGTTTTCATTTGATTTTGTTGTGATAAGAACACTTAATGTGAGATCTACACTCAACAAATTTTAAGTGCACAATATAGTATTGTAACTATAGGTACAATGTTGTACAGAAGACCTCTTGAATTTATTCATCTTTCATAATCAATTTTTCTCATATTTGTTTTTTAATATAGTCTATCGAAGAATTTTTTCCAACGTTGTTGATTTAATCTATTTTGAATATGCAGATAAATGCTGCTTTTAAGTGATAAGAAACCTAAATGTTACATTGCCAGCTATACGAAAATCCAGTCCAAATTCAGTGTTGTCTTCATACGTGTGATCTATTTAGAAACTTAAGAAAGAGAAAGCATAAATATTTTTCTTACTTGTACTCACAAAGATTTTAATTATTATTACCTCTCCAATTTTAAAATCAAGAGTTTTTTCAAGCATACTAATACTGCAAGGCAATATGGAGCGGTGATTAACAATCTGTCTCTGGGATTAGATTGCCTAAAGGCAAATCCTGGTCCCCACCCCACCCCACCCCACATTTGCTAGTGCAACCAGGTCAAGTTTGTTATCCTTTCACTGCCTTGTCCTCTTCATCTGTAAAATCAGGATACTGCAGGCATTCGGTGCGATGCTTGATGAATAGTAAGTCCCAAATAAATGTTACCTGTGATTTCAGTGGTGATGATGTTCAATTTGAAACTGTATTCTAGATATCCAGAGTTCCTAATACTAAATTAAAGACTTTTTTTTTCTTTCTTGGTAACTGGGCTTTCTGTGGGTTTGGGAGTTGTTTGTTTTTCTCTATCTCAGTAGTTTTGATGCATAAGGAAAAGTCAAAGCTTAACTAGAAGTTTTGGCATTGAGAATGACCTTGTTCTTGTGTTGAAGTGTCTGAAAAATAAAAATAAAAACTCCCCCCATAAAATCCCAGTCAGTTGCTGCTGCTGGTCCTAGGGCAGGCTGTCTGTGTCGGGATGCCGAGCATTACTGCCACTATAATCACTGAGGCATCTGCCAGAGATCTCATGGCTGAAAACTAGGTAGGAAAGTCTGTATTATATCTAATAATAGCTCTGGAAATTTTCCTGAAATATTTGCTGGCAACTCCCAGGCTTGACAGACATAGATTACTATAACTAAAGCAAGGACATCATTTCTCCTCTTGCTAGTGAGTATGCTAGAGTACTAATCAAAATAATAACTAGAAATTACTTGCTATGAGTTTTTTATGTTTTTACTTGTAGTGCTCTTGGGTTTCAGCCAAGAGTGGCTAGATATATTTATATAGATGTATTTTTAATACACAAATAGCTTTTTATAAGCTGTAGATTCATATTAACTATTCACTCCACCAATGCAATAAGAAAAAAACTATATCGACATGATTACTCTTTTATTCCACAAACAGTGTAAAATTATGGGCTTGGCTTCTCTGTGTGTGTACTGAGGACTCCTGAGGATGCAGTCAAAGAGTCAAAGTTAAATATTAAAGGAATTGTCAAAACATTCTAGATAGGAAGGTCAAAATGCTTTGATTAACCATTGGAAAAGATTCAACAGTGAGGTGATGATTCTCTCAAGACAAATGATTGCTGTGAAGCCAATGAAGCTTAAACTTCAGGGGCCCTCATTTGTATGGGTTCTTCCAAGGCCCTGAGAGGGCCTGAGAAGTGTGTCCACGTGATCATATGTTTTTGTAATATTTGCTAAAGTGAGGGATTTTAACCACAACTGGCTAAGACAACTGTTTTGTTCCATTCCAGCTTTTCCTTCGTCTCACTTTTCCTCATGTTGGGTGGTATTGGGGGTAGCTTTGGGCAGAAGAGACTAAGGGTCGCAGATATATTTACTCAGAGTTTAGTGGGACGTGCATAAATTCTGCAGTCACTTCTGTGTATAATTAAGCTATTGCCAGCCATGCCAGCGAAGGAATGGCTTCTAGATTCTACCACACACTCAGCTGACTCTCCCAGCAAGGCCAGTGGCTATGTTGTATTATGAATGTACTCTACAGCACCCAGTCCTAGAAGTATGTAGTCAGTAAAGGAGAAATGGTTATTACAATGTACAGAACCAGAAGCTATTCTGTGGAAAATTTTCAATCACCAAACATGTAAACTTGCAACTGGATGATTTTGTTCTAATCGATCTCTAGTAAAAATGTAAGTTCTCACCTATCAAAAATATACTAGATAACATACTGGTGTATACAATTATAAATGCATCATACATTTTTTCTTTGGGGGTTATTGCTTAAAATAGAATTTACATATTTTATAAAACTTTATATGATTTTAAATAAATTTATAGGATAAAATTTCTGATAAGGCACAAACCATAAGAGTCCTACAAATAAGAGTATGTTTGTGTAGGTCACAAGATCTTATGTATTCCAACTATCAAAAATTTAGGTCTGGTCAATCGTACCAGAGGAAAGACTGAATTATCTTTCTCATATCTTTAAAGAGTGATATCACAAAATTATTACAATATGAAAAGGGGATCAAAGAGTAGGCAACCAAAAAATGTAGGAATAATATAGAAGTATAACAGGCAATACATTTACAAAAATATTTTTCATATTTTGTGATTTCTATATTTCTAGCTTTTTTATATTTAAATAACTTGCTATGATTTCTTTCCCTCAACCTTAATAAATATTCACTTTCTTGCCTAATTTTGTATTTGGCATTTCATGTTAGTTTTCTTTTTTTATTATTATTATACTTTAAGTTCTAGGGTACATGTGCGTAACATGCAGGTTTGATACATAGGTATACGTGTGCCAAGTTGGTTTGCTGCACCCATCAACTCATCATTCACGTTAGGTATTTCTCCTAATGCTATTCCTCCCCCAGCCCCCCACCCCCCAACAGGCCCCAGTGTGATGTGCCTCGCTCTGTGTCCAAGTGATCTCATTGTTCAATTCCCACATATGAGTGAGAACATGCGGTGTTTGGTTTTCTGTGCTCGTGACAGTTTGCTGAGAATGACGGTTTCCAGCTTCATCCATGTCCCTGTAAAGGACATGAACTCTTACTTTTTTATGGCTGCATAGTATTCCATGGTGTATATGTGTCATATTTTCTTTTTTTTTTTTTTTTTCTGAGACGGAGTTTCGCTCTGTTGCCCAGGCTGGAGTGCAGTGGCGCAATCTCAGCTCACTGCAAGCTCCACCTCCTGGGTTCATGCCATTCTCCTGCCTCAGCCTCCCAAGTAGCTGGGAATACAGGCACCTGCCACCACGCCTGGCTAATTTTTTTGTTTTTGTATTTTTAGTAGAGACAGGGTATCACCATGTTAGCCAGGAAGGTCTCAATCTCCTGACCTTGTGATCTGCCTGCCTCAGCCTCCCAAAGTGCTGAGATTACAGGCATGAGCCATGGCGCCCAGCCATGTGCCACATTTTCTTAATCCAGTCTATCATTGAGGGACATCTGGGTTGGTTCCAAGTCTTTGCTATTGTGAATAGTGCCACAATAAACATAGGTGTGCATGTGTCCTTATACTAGCATGATTTATAATCCTTTGGGTATATACCCAGTAATGGGATTGCTGGGTCAAATGGTATTTCTAGTTCTAGATCCTTGAGGAATCGCCACACTGTCTTCCACAATGGTTGAACTAATTTACACTCCCACCAACAGTGTAAAAGCGTTCCCATTTCTCCACATCCTCTCCAGCATCTGTTGTTTCCTGACTTTTTAATGACTACTTTTCTAACTAGTGTGACATGGTATCTCATTGTGGTTTTCATTTGCATTTCTCTGATGACCAGTGATGATGAGCATTTTTTCATGTGTCTGTTGGCTGCATAGATGTCTTCTTTTGAGAAGTGTCTGTTCATATCTTTTGCCCACTTGTTGATGGGGTTGTTTTTTTTTCTTGTAAATTTGCTTAAGTTCTTTGTAGATTCTGGATATTAGCCCTTTGTCAGATGAGTAGATGGTAAAAATTTTCTCCCATTCTGTAGGTTGCCTGTTCACTCTGATAGTAGTTTCTTTTGCTGTGCAGAAGCTCTTTAGTTTAATTAGATCCCATTTGTCAATTCTGGCTTTTGTTGCCATTGCTTTTGGTGTTTTAGTCATGAAGTCCTTGCCCATGCCTGTGCCCTGAATGGTATTGCCTAGGTTATCTTCTAGGTTTTTTTATGATTTTAGGTCTAACATTTAAGTCTTTGATCCATCTTGAATTAATTTTTGTATAAGGTGTGAGGAAGGGATCCAGTGTCAGCTTTCTACATATGGCTAGCCAGTTTTCCCAGCACCATTTATTAAATAGGGAATCCTTTTCCCATTGCTTGTTTTTCTCAGGTTTGTCAAAGATCAGATGGTTGGAGATGTGTGGTATTATTTCTGAGGCCTGTGTTCTATTCCATTGGTCTATCTCTGTTTTGGTACCAGTACCATGCTGTTTTGGTTACTGTAGCCTCTTGGTTACTGTAGCCTCTAAATATACAATCATGTCATCTGCAAACAGGGACAATTTGACTTCCTCTTTTCCTAATTGAATACCCTTTATTTCTTTCCCTTGCCTGATTGCCCTGGCCAGAACTTCTAACACTATGTTGAATAGGAGTGGTGAGAGGGGGCATCCTTGTCTTATGCCAGTTTTCAAAGGGAATACTTCCTGTTTTTCCCATTCAGTATGATATTGGCTGTGGGTTTGTCATAAATAGCTCTTATTATTTTGACGTACATTCCATCAATACCTAGTTTATTGAGAGTTTTTAGCAGGAAGGTCTGCTGAATTTTGTTGAAGGCCTTTTCTGTATCTATTGAGATAATCAGGTGTTTTTGTCATTGGTTCTGTTTATGTGATGGAGTATGTTTATTGATTTGCATATGTTGAACCAGCCTTTCATCCCAGGGATGAAGCTGACTTGATGGTGGCGGATAAGCTTTTTGATGTGCTGCTGGATTCAGTTTGCCAGTATCTTATTGAGGATTTTTGCATCGACATTCATCACGGATATTGGTCTAAAATTCTCTTTTTTTGATGTGTCTCTGCCAGACTTTGGTATCAGGATGATGTTGGTCTCATAAAATGAGTTACGAAGGATTTCCTCTTTTTCTATTGATTGGAATAGTTTCAGAAGGAATGGTACCAGCTCCTCTTTGGACCTCTGGCAGAATTCAGCTGTGAATCTGTCTGGTCCTGGACATTTTTTAGTTGGTAGGCTATTAATTATTACCTCAATTTCAGAGCCTGTTATTGGTCTATTGAGAGATTCAACTTCTTCCTGGTTTAGTCTTGGGCAGGTGTATGTGTCCAGGAATTTATCCATTTCTTCTGGATTTTCTAGTTTATTTGCATATAGGTGTTTATAGTATTCTCTGACGGTAGTTTGTATTTCTGTGGGATCAGTGGTGATATCCCCTTTATCATTTTTTATTGTGTCTATTTGATTCTTCTCTCTTTTCGTCTTTATTAGTCTTGCTAGTGGTCTATCAATTTTCTTGATCTTTTCAAAAAATCAGCTCCTGGATTCATTGATTTTTTGAAGGGTTTTTTTGTGTCTCCATCTCTTTTAGTTCTGCTCTGATCTTAGTTATTTCTTACCTTCTGCTAGCTTTTGAATGTGTTTGCTCTTGCTTCTCTAGTTCTTTTAATTGTGATGTTAGGGTGTCAATTTTAGATCTTTCCTGCCTTCTCTTGTGGGCATTTAGTGCTATAAATTTCCCTCTACACACTGCTTTAAATGTGTCCCAGAGATTCTGGTATGTCGTGTCTTTGTTCTCATTGGATTCAAAAAACATCTTTATTTCTGCCTTCATTTCCTTATTTACCCAGTAGTCATTCAGGAGCAGGCTGTTCAGTTTCCATGTAGTTGTGTGGTTTTGAGTGAGTTTCTTAATCCTGAGTTCTAATTTGATTGCACTGTGGTCTGAGAGACAGTTTGTTGTGATATCAATTCTTTTACATTTGCTGAGGAGTGCTTTACTTCCAATTATGTGGTCAATTTTAGAACAAGTGTGATGTGGTGCTGAGAAGAATGTATATTCTGTTGATTTGAGGTGGAGAGTTCTGTAGATGTCTATTAGGTCTGCTTGTTGCAGAGCTGAGTCAAAGTCCTGGATATCCTTGTGAACCTTCTGTCTCATTGATGTGTCTAATATTGACAGTGGGGTGTTAAAGTCTCCCATTATTATTGTGTGGGAGTCTAAGTCTCTTTGTAGGTCTCTAAGGATTTGCTTAGAGACCTGGGTCTCTGGGTGCTCTTGAATTGGGTGCATATATATTTAGGATAGTTAGCTCGTCTTGTTGAATTGATCCCTTTACCATTATGTGTTGGCCTTCTTTGTCTCTTTTGATCTTTGTTGGTTTAAAGTCTGTTTTATCAGATACTAGGATTGCAACCACTGTTTGTTTGTTTTTTGTTTTTTGTGTTTTTTTTTTTTTTTGCTTTCTATTTGCCTGGTAGATCTTCCTCCATCCCTTTATTTTGAGCCTATATGTGACTTTGCACATGAGCTGGGTCTCCTGAATACAGCACACCAATGGGTCTTGACTCTTTATCCAATTTGCCAGTCTGTGTTTTTTAATTGGGGCGTTTAGCCCATTTACTTTTAAGGTTAATATTGTTATGTGTGAATTTGCTCCTGTCATTATGATGTTCACCGTTTATTTTGCCCCTTAATTGATGCAGTTTCTTCATAGCATCAATGGGTCTTTACAATTTGGCATGTTTTTGCAATGGCTGGTACCAGTTGTTTCTTTCCATGTTTAGTGCTTCCTTCAGGAGTTCTTGTAAGGCAGGCCTGGTGGTGACAGAATCTCTCAGCATTTGCTTTTCTGTCAAGGATTTTATTTCTCCTTCACTTATGAAGCTTAGTTTGGCTGGATATGAAATTCTGGGTTGAAAATTCTTTTCTCTAAGAATGTTGAATATTGACCCCTACTCTCTTCTGGCTTGTAGGGTTTGTGCAGAGAGATCCACTGTTAGTCTGATGGGCTTCTCTTTGTAGGTAATTCGACCTTTCTCTCTGGCTGCCCTTAACACTTCTTCCTTCATTTCAACCTTGTTGAATCTGACAATTACGTGTCTTGTGGTTGCTCGTGTCGAGGAGTATCTTTGTGGTGTTCTCTGTATTTCCTGAATTTGAATGTTGGCCTGCCTTGCTAGGTTGGGGAAGTTCTCCTGGATGATATCCTGAAGAGTGTTTTCCAACTTGGTTCCATTCTCCCTTTCACTTTTAGGTACACCAATCAAACGTAGATTTGGTCTTTTCACATAGCCCCCTATTTCTTGGAGGCTTTGTTCATTTCTTTTTACTCTTTTTTCCCTAACCTTGTCTTCTCACTTTATTTCATTCATTTGATTTTTAATCACTGATATCCTTTCTTCCACTTGATCAAATCAGCTATTGAAGCTTGTGCATGTGTCACGAAGTTCTCATGCCATGGTTTTCAGCTCCATCAGCTCATTTAAGGTATTCTCTACACTTTTTATTCTAGTTAGCCATTCCTGTAACCTTTTTTCAAGGTTTTTAGCTTCCTTGCGATGGGTTCGAACATCCCCCTTTAGCTCGGAGAAGTTTGTTATTACCGACCTTCTGAAGCCTACTTCCGTCAGCTCATGAAAGTCTTTTTCTGTCCAGCTTTGTTCCATTGCTGGCGAGGAGCTGCGATCCTTTGGAGGATAAGAGGCACTCTGATTTTTAGAATTTTCTGCTTTTCTGCTCTGGTTTCTCCCCATCTTTGTGGTTCATCTACCTTTGGTCTTTGATGTTGGTGACCTACAGATGGGGTTTTGGTGTAGATGACCTTTTTGTTTATGTCAATGCTATTCCTTTCTGTTTATTAGTTTTCCTTCTAATAGTCAGGTCCCTCAGCTGCAGATCTGTTGGCATTTGCTGGAGGTCCACTCCAGACACTGTTTGTCTGGGTATCACCAGCAGAGGCTGCAGAACAGCAAATATTGCTGCCTGATCCTCCCTCTGGAAGCTTTATTCCAGAGTGGCAGCCACCTATGTGAGGTGTCTGTCAGCCCCTACTGGGAGGTGTCTCCCAGTTAGGCTACACAGGGGTCAGGGACCCACTTGAGGAGGCATTCTGTCCATTCTCAGAGCTCAAATGCCATGCTTGGAGAACCACTGCTCTCTTCTGAGCTGTCAGACAGGGACATTTAAGTCTGCAGAAGTTGTTTGCTGCCTTTTGTTCAGCTATGCCCTGCCCACAGAGGCAGAGTCTAGAGGCAGTAGGCCTTGTTGAGCTGCAGTGGGCTCCGCCCAGTTTGAGCTTCTTGGCCACTTTGTTTACCTACTCAAGCCTCAGCAATGGCAGACACCCCTCCCCCAGCCAGGCTGCTGCCTCGCAATTCAATCTCAGACTGCTGTGCTAGCAGTGAACAAGGCTCCGTGGGTGTGGGACCTGCTGAGCCAGGCATGGTAGAGAATCTGCTTGTCTGCCAGTTGCTAAGACCTTGGGAAAAGCGCAGTATTTGGGCGGGAGTGTCCTGTTTTTCCAGGTAGTCTGTCACGGCTTCCCTTGGCTAGGAAAGGGAAATCCCCCAACCCCTTGTGCTTCCTGGGTGAGGTGACGCCCCACCCTGCTTTGGCTCATCCTCCATGGGCTGCACCCACTGTCCAACCAGTCCCAATGAGATGAACCAGGTACCTCAGTTGGAAATGCGGAAATCACCCATCTTCTGCGTTGATCACGCTGGGAGCTGCAGACTGGAGCTGTTCCTTTTTGGCCATCTTGCAATTTCATGTTAATTTTCTAAAAGAGGGTACCCCACAAATTGTTTAGACTTCAGGTCTCTGAAAATCTGAATTTGCCCAATGCTCTATTCATATATAAGGGATGCATACAGTGTAGTTTTTTAGACAGCCACTCATTCATGTGTTTGAGGTTATCAATAAAATGTTAGGTTATGAGTAAAGATTATATTGTATACTTTACCATGACAGATCCTGTAATAAATTGGCAACATTTGCTCTAAGTAATAAAATTTCAGATGCTGGCTGACAGTACTCTGTAGGTGTCATCTGTGTTCTGTGAGGGCTCGGCCTGTTCTGGTTGAGAATTTCTCCTAGACATAATCAGTTTCAGTGGTGGGCAGAGCCACTTCCCATTGTAAGAAATCAGTCTCCTCCTAAGAATTTCTATTTCTAGGACTGGGTCTGGAAATTTATAAGAGCCTGGAATATACCTGAAAGCAAGGAAGCTATCAGAAATACTGGGGTCATGTCAAAAATACACAGGAAATAATTTCCAATAATCAAAAAAAAATGACTGCAATTTATGGAAACACATCAAACATATTAACATCTGTTAGTGCATAATGATAGAAAAAAGTTTTAAAAAAGAAAATAAGCTTTCTGTTACCCTTGAAGGATATGAGGGTATAAATTCATTCTGTAAACTGATGAGTAAAGGGAAAGAAAATATTTATGCTGTCATTCCTGTACAAACTGTAATTCAGTTTGTTAACCAAATAGTTGATACGTAAAATGTCTGCTCTACAGAAGAATTCCAGCCAATACATGGAGAAGGAAAAAAAGACCTAAACCATCACTCTTTTGTCACCGTTGCTCAACTAATGAATCTAGGAAATGATCATCAATTACTGCCCATACAATTAAATGAAAGGTTGATGGAGAATTTTTATAAGATGAATTAGGATGAGAAGAACAAAACCTACTAATTAGCAAAAGAAAGACAGCAGAAATTACTCACCTTCTGATGTGATATAGAAGTACAACCCCACTCGTGAAATATACTTGCCAAAAAATAGGACATGTATCTGTTCAAACCTCTAGGTCTACCCATTTTCAAGAAACTCAGAAGAAAGAGGAAGATGTCACATGACACCATGGAAACCAATCAGCAAAATCCAAAATTTAAGACATTCTACAGGACAAATGACTCAAATAAGTGGCAAAAGATAAAAAAGGGGGAGGACTATCAAAAAATTAATTAACAGATTAAAATAAATTAATACTTAAAGACATTTCATCCAGATACTCTGGATCTTGATTTGAACAAAGCAACTTTGTAAAAAAGAACTTTGAGGGAGTCAGAGAAGGTTAAATACGGACCAATTATTAGATAATATTAAAGAATTACTGATAATTTTAACATGTGATAATAGTATTGTGATAATGGTTAAAATGAGCTTATCTCTTAGAAATACAAACTGATGTATTTACAAATAAAATGATATCATGTCTGAGATTTGCTTGAAAATAATCCAGCTGGGGAGAAGGAAAAAAACATGTTTGAAAAGTAAAATGAAATAAGGTTGGCCATATGTTGATAAATATTAAATCTGGATAACAGAGGCATGAGGATTTCTATTATTGTAACTACTTTTAGATAACTAAAATATCTAAGTTTGTTTCATGGTAGGCAAAGAGACATAGAAAGTAAATGTGGGAAGCAAATGCTGAAATATACTCTACCTACACTTTCTTGCTACTATTTGTTTTTGGAAAAAAAAAAAACTTGATCAATAGAAACACCCAATTTTGACATTTGTGAAATATTAAATACAAATATTATAGGCAGTAGTGTGCTAGTAAATAGCTCTCTGAAGAAAAAAGCCCTGATTTGTAGTATTTACCAGTTTGCAACGTGTGAATACTCCCACCAAGGCTGATTTCAAGCTATTGATGGGACCTCTTGGAATGTGGAGTTGAGAAGAGATGTGTACTCTGAGCAGCCAGCTCCAGCCCACATCTGGAGAGATGACAGAGAAGCATTAGTTTCTGGAATCAGATTATGGATCTTGGGTAAGATCCCAACTCTAAAGTGAACCCTCTGTTTCCTCTTGTTCAGCTAAGTTTTTCTGAGCATTAGTTTCCCCCTCTTAAAATGAGGATAATTCCTACTACATCAAGACAAGGATTAAATCAGATCATCCATGTTATGGACCTAGTATGGTTCCAGTTGCAATGAGTGATCCTTCATGCTAATATCGTTTCTTTTCTTCAAGTTAAAATAGAAGGGAGAACTCTTGGTCTGGGGCAGTTTCAAAGTTTCAAATGAAGGGAATGAAGCTGATCATCTTTTCAGAAGGCTTCCTGCCCAGAATTTCTATAATTAGTTAAAATTACAGGTTTCAGGCACAGTGTCACAAACCTGCCAGAAACTCACCAAGCTCTAATTTGGTTGGATATTAATTGGTAGGCTGAGAAGTGAATGTGATATGATTGCAGCTAGAATAGAACTATTTGTTAAAGGTAGGGGTTTCTGTCCAATGTGATCTGGAATTGCAAGTACACAGTAACAATTAAGTATTATCTTAGACTTGACATGGTAAAAAGATTATAACTTTCCTAATCTTCTCCTGGGGAATGTTGAGGCCCAGAGGAGATGTTTCTGGCATGAATAAGCCTAAGGGTTATATTGGAACATTGGAAGTGTTTCCATTCATAATTTTGATCATGTTTCAACAGAATTATTAATAATAGCATTTTACTTCCCAAATTCTTTAAGTTGGGTGATTAACAATGTCTCAGTTCATGAAAGAGGGTTGGGTCTTTTTTTTCTTTTGCTTTGCTTGCTGAATAATTTATTTCTTTAGTGAAGAAATCTAAGGTTAAGGTAATCACTGATTAGTCTCTAATAATGCAGTTTTCAAGATTACTGAATTATATGCATATACAAATGTTTTTCAGTTTATTATAACTCAGGCTGGAGAAAATCTGAATTATAAGTTAAGCCCATTTTTACAATCTGCAGACACTAATACTAAAAGCATTTGAAATTTGATTTACGTATCTGGGTTGATGAGTTCCTACTGGGAATACAACTTAAGGATGTATTTTCCCCTCTAAGGGTGAGTTGCATGAATCATAAATCTACATATTTTGGATTTCTGAGCAAATACTTAGGAGATAAGAAGCAGTATGCTGTATCCTCCATCTGAGGCAGTGTGCTGTATCATCTATCCCATCTCCTTTGATCTTTAAAAGAATAGTTTTACCCTCAGAAAATTAAAATATTTGGCCATTGGAAGTTTGAACTTCCTGTTTTCTTAAAACAGTACTATTTATCATAAATTCAGTGGCTCCTAAGAAGTATGTTTTAAGAAAGAAAATGGAACAAAATAGAAAATATTAGTATGCCACACATAGAAAAGATACTGTTTTGTGAAACTTATGTTTCAGGTGTGCATGTATGTCTATGTGTATACATTCTGAGTTGTGAAGTAAAATTTACTTCTGAGGCATGTTAAAACATTGATGCTTTAAAATGTACAATAAGAAAAGTTACTGAAAATAAAATAACAGTTCTCCATTTTGTGATCCATACATCCTTGAAATTTTTAAAATAAAGTCATCCTAGATTTAGAAGTGGGCAGGGTACTGCCTAGGCATTAGGAGACAGCGGAGAATGAGAGGGGAGTTGCACTCTTTAGGAGACATGTTTGTGAAGATGCATCTTGTGTCTGTTTTTATTTTATCCTTTTAGGCAGGAAGGATCTTACTACATGACCTGTCCATCCATTTTATATTTATATGGATATATATGTAATTTATATACACATACATAATTTAGTATAACATAGTTATGATATCGTGTTCCTTGTTCCAGCCCTATTATCTCAATTACATTTCAAGACTTTTGAGGTCAGGGACTTTGCCTTAGGGATCTGGCATCTTTCCACCCATCAAGCACTTCACACACACAGTAGTATATACTTACTAACTGATTATTGTTAATAGTGAAAATGGCTAAAGTTCACCCAACATTATTTAGCCACCTTTATTCATCTGTTTATGTATTTATGCATATAAAAGGATTGCAGCCGCTTATTAAGGCATGAATAAATAAAATAATGGCTGAATTGTCAATACAAATAACCATAATATATAAAAATATATACATATGTAAATATATATGTATTTATAGATCATAAAATAAGTAAGGCTAGAAGAAAAAAATATAAATAATCAGGCTCTAAGTTCTTTCATAGTTCTCTCTCTCTTAGTCTTATTCTTGCATCTGAACTTCCCAGTAGGCAAAGTGATAAGGACTATATATCAGTTACATGAATTCTTATTAAAGAAAAAGAGAGACACTCTCAGGGAAAACAAAGATTTTCATTGTATACATGGCCAAAAATCATTTCTCACATGAAGTTTTATGGAGGAGACAGTGAGTCTGGACTAGAAAATATCTACATCACCACTCCAGGTAATGGATTTTATTTCTCAGTTTCTTCTGCTCCTCTGTAAATGCTGAAGACTATGATAAAATCCAGCAATCTATAAGAAGACAGGAAATTATGGTCCAGTATAGAATCTTTTGCCTATTCTAATGATATCACTTAGAACATTTAGAAGAAATTGTTCAAACAATTCTCCCCAGATACCACCTATCACAACCAGAATTTAACAGAACTGGATGGTAGAGAGTATAAGATTACATTCCCTAGAAGGGCCTAGATGATAGGCATTTATGATTGTTGGTTGAAAGCAAATTCATCTGCTTTAGAAAAAATCATGACTAGGGGTTCCGGTCGATATCGTTTGGTAGAAATTAGCAAGTTTGCCGACTTCCCTATCTGAGTGATGGGATGAGCAATTCTACCTCCACACAAAGATGAGCCATTCTGCAACAAATGTTTTGAAGGCTTGAATCCACAGTTTCATTTCAGAGCAGTTTCAAAGCACATGGGAATAATTTTTTACTCATATTTTGCTTTATCTCTTCTCTAGATTACTGCTAATCACCAGCTTTTGCTGACTCTAGTAGTACTATTCTTGCTTCATGTATGTGAGGAGGTCCTATTAGTTTTCCTACAACAATCCACAATTGAGTTAGCAGTAAACTAGAAAGACAGAAGACCTAGTATTTGGAGCACCAAACAGAAATATTAGAATGGTCAGGTATTTGTGAAATGTCTACTTTGTGCAGAGGTAGAAGAATCACTTCTACACCTTGAAAGTTCATAGTAAAGAACATCCTAGTAAAGATAAGCCACAAAGTGCGGGTGATGATGGGGAGTTCCAGACCCTTCTGGGAAGAATCACTATAAGAAGCCAGGGATTAAGCACAGCTGGTGGGGTACAGGGTGTTGGACTTGGGGCAGTGGAAAGATAGCAAATACCTAGAGAAAATAGATAAAGGTTTATATATAGGAAAGACCTGATAAATGTTACTGCTAATTTATTTGAAGTGCAAGTAGGCTCTTAAAAATGAGAGGTGGGAGAGAAAGGAAGAGATGATGAAATGAGTTGTACTTGGGCTGGTTCTAGTGAACCTAAGGAGAGGTGATCTTGAGGAAAGCATAGAAACAACTACCAGGCTGCCACTTTTTTAAAAATATGGTTGCAGATGAAAGCCCCTTTAGAAGGAAACATAGGATATTCTCTAACTTTTTGAAGTCTAACAACTCTTTTGAAAAAGAAAATGTTTGGCTATAATTTATTTGTAAAATCAGAAGGTTTAGTTGTTAGCCAAGAAACTGACTGGCTGTTTGCAGCAGAAAAGAAATTTGTTGAAAAGGCCTTGGGGAGCTCATGGAAACACCAGAAGCCTGCAGAACCAGGTTCAGGACATTGGAGAAAGCAAAGGTAAGCAGGGAAGTAGAACCAGAGCCTGGATTCATGCCATGAAACCCATCTGGTAAGAGCAAGGCTGCTGGTGCCACTAAGTACTGCCTACCACAGTTGCACCCCACCACTGGACTACATTCCCGCCACGACCGTATCCTGGAGATAGGATGCATCTGCTGCTACTGTGCCATCTTCAAAATGGCATCTTCCCTGTTCCTGCCTCTTGATATCACTAGTTCAGGATTCATGGGGTGGAGGATCACGGAAGGGGGATAAAATATGTCTGATCAGCTGAGTCTAAGTCAGGTACTCACATCTTAGCCTCAAGGATCCCTGAGAAAGTGAGAGTGTAGCCATTTGTGCTCTCATAGTGAGAAGTGGAGTTTGTCTTCTCTCAAAACTCATGAAGGTGCAGAATTCCTAGAGAGACATAGGTTTAAATTCTGGGAATCCAGGTTAAAAAAAAAAAAGACAAATGTCCACTAGAATTTCCTCTCAAGCTTTCATTTACTCTTGAGTTCTTGATTGATTTTTGGCACTAAATTCTCTGGACATCCTAGAAAAGGCAATCCAGTGAATCTTGATTTTCTGTTCTAGTTTAAATAATGCAATCCAAACATGCCTCAAGCCATTGCCAGTTTGAAGATCCAGTTCAGCCTCAAGTGCATCACAACTTCTTAGCGCCAAGTGCCAACATTTTCTGTTTTGCCATTAAATTTATTCTTTTGTTGGTACTTATATTTTAAGTGGCATAATTGAAAATGAATCTAAATGTGTGAGATTTTAGCTTGTGTGTGCCCTCTGAAGGCTTTCAGGAAAGCCTCGATAATGATGGTAGTGTATGAACTGGCCCTCACAGGTGCCAGTGGTATAGGCATGTCCCTCCCTTCGCTAGGCACCCTGCCAGCCACCACTGTCCTCTCTACAGCTGCTGCTCTTTCAGAGTACAGGCAAAGCTCCTTTCTGTCTCCTCTTAGTTGACAATGCCAGTTACAGAAATTCATGCCAGACCACACTCCAGTGTGATAGTTGTACAAGTGGGGACATGGAAAGATTATCAAACTAGTTGTGATTAAAAATTTTTATTCTTATATGTGTGGCTTAAAATAACACAAGGTTCTGGAAATGCAGAGTAAATAACTGCTATAAGATTCTAAAATACATAGCTGGAACCTAAGTAACTTCTATAACCCTTCCTGGGAAGATGCCCTCCCAAGCCATTCTAGCCTAAACTTAGAAAATAAGGTTTATTTTTAACTCTGTTACCTCTGAGTTATTCCAGGAAGATTTTTCTTAGGGATTTTCCAGTGTCATTAGATACCACAGACAGAGTATGTGCTGCACAAAGCCAGATTTTTTCTGCATTATCCTTGAAGATAAATCCAGGAAACTCCATGGGCTTACTGTTTATACCAACCCAAGCTAGGCTAAAAGATGTCAGGGTGATGATACATCTGAGAGGGACGACCCTGAATGAGTTCTGGGACTGGGCTGTTATACTACATTTTTATTAATAGTTGCACATCTTGAGAGCTGATTCGTTTCTAGTCATAGGCCTTTGAGCCTTACTAATTTGCATAAGGGCTCAGAGCCATGCTAATTTTTCTTTTTATTTGAGTATATTTTGTGTTAAGGGAAAACAAGCAAATAGATTTTTGATAAGCAAATGGTGGCCAGGCTGAGGAGCTGTAACTTGTAACTAAAAAGTTACAGCTTAGTATACTGTGGAAGAGATAAAAATCCTGGTAAATTGGTGACTTCAGTGTCTCCCTTGTATAATTTTGTAGTTTTTGCAAGATTCAGAGATGCTAAACTCTCATCATGTTGTCAAATTGAAGGTAATATTTAACATGAAGCAAGTCTCTCTACCATTTTCATCAGTGGCCTAAAAGAAGATAGTGGATTTTCATTTTGTTTCCAAAGTGATTATTGGATTTTCAGGTTGCACTGAAAAAATGTGATCAAAGGTGTGACACGGAGGTGATTCGCTGTCCCCAAAACATAATCCCAAAGGGGCGACTGAGGAGCAGAATTCCAGGTGAAATCTTGTTTCTTATGTGCCCTCTCACCTAGACCTGCTGTAACAGGGAGGAAGTAAAGGAAGGCAGGGAGAAAGGGAACTTACAGGGGTGTGATGAAACCAGCTCTCACTGGCTTGGGGAACCAATTGCATGCATTTCTTTGCAAACTTACGTTGTGACATGTTGATCTTTAAAATCAGCCATGATGGGAATAATTTACACTATAGACATTGGCAGTGCTACAAATCACGGCTCCCTCTTCCCAAATACTTTGTTGTTAACATTTATTAGCTTTCCACTGGTGACCTGCTGTTAAAAGGAACATTGTGTGTCACAACCTTAACATTATTACCACTTCTTGATTCTGATTTTTCAAGGTATGTAAAATTTCTAAAGACCTAGACTATAGCCTATCTTTCTTATACCTTTGTGTACTAAAGATATTCCAGGTTGGAAGAATTTGTTCTCTATTTTAAAATTATCCAGTATGCCTTTGTTTCCTGTGCTATTTTAACTTGCTAGATTTCCTCAATTGCATAGTTATCTTTTTCCCCCTCCCCTTTTTTTCCACCCCATTCTTGGTTATCCTTTCATAATTTCTTGGTCTTCTCAGTGTAGACCCTGATATATTATGAAGTATTTGTATGCATACCACCTGGTTAGTATGATCCAAGACATCAAGTAGTATTATAGACTCTTTCAATTCAGCAAACACACTAACTATCTCCTTTGCCTAAGACACTGTGCCAGAGAAAATAAAGGACAATATCTAGTCCTCAAACAACTTGAAATCTAGGGAAAACACCATACATGTATACAACTAAGACTAGTGCAGAGCATAATGTGAAAGATGCTTTTTAAAAAAGTACAAAGAAAATGCAAACTGAAGCACAGAGAATAGAGATTATTTCTGAATGCAAAAATTAGAGGAGGCCTCAGGAATACAAAGCCATCTCAACAAAGTCTTAAATAATTGGTATGCATATTGAAGCTGAACTTTTTAGTTTTTTATGAATATATGACTGTAAGACTCACATTAAAGTAGTTTGTAAATTAGTTCATATTCTTTACTGATCTGCCAAAATTAGCTTATTGTCATAGGAGTTAGGAAAACTTAGCAAAAATAAGATTTTAAAGTCCTAAATATATGGAACTGATACTAGATTCAGAAGATGCCAATTTAGAGAATGCATTTTTCTCATCTTTGTGGCCTCCATAGGTTATTCTCAGCACACTGTTTATAGAAGGTCTGTAATGAAAGTTTATAATTACCAATGACTGATTGTATGTCAGGCACTTTTTCATATATGATATTGTCAAAGACTAAAACCAGAAAAGTTCATCTTTTTCAGGATATCACAATAAGGAGAGTGCCCCAGATCCGAAGATCAGAGTATCACTGCAGAGTGGTGTTGCATTAGACTTTTATAGA
The DNA here is from genome assembly GCF_029281585.2 of Gorilla gorilla gorilla. Lineage (NCBI taxonomy): Eukaryota > Metazoa > Chordata > Mammalia > Primates > Hominidae > Gorilla > Gorilla gorilla. Next base: position 82,086,812 of record NC_073235.2, on the reverse strand, counting down.
TAGAAGTCAACAAGTTACAAGTGAGAGGATCTACAGTAGGGATTTTGCAATCAGGGGAAGCCTCAATCAGCTAGATGAACAGGAAAGGTTTATCTCTGTGTCTAGCTAGTTTCTGGGGGAAAAGCAATCATAATCTTAGCTAATCACTCAAGAGACAAAGAACAGGAAGTTGACTAGGGGCAAAATGAGAAGGGTCTGTGGCTAGACTTGTCATCAGGTTTAGGCAAAAGGAGAAAGGCCTGTGACTCTGTCAATATTTAAACCACATAGTTACTCTGAAATATATTAACACCAAAAGTCAGAAATTGACATTCAGAGAGGTTGAGAAACTTGCTAAGGTCACATAGCTAGTAAATGACAGAATTTCATCCTATATCTTTCTGGCCTTCTCTTTTTATCATGCCACATTACTCACATTGTGTTGGATGAATGCTTAAACAGTAATTTTTATGGTTAATGTGACTTTTATTTATTTTCTATGTATTTATACACATACTACCTAGTTTGGAAATAATGGTCTTCAGAGAACTAGGTGTAAATGTTTAGAAATGACAGGTATCTGTTCACAAGCTGGTTTGTAGTAAGAAGGTGCCTTGTTCCCTATAAGAAAATCTATCTTTTGAGTGACTGCCTAGGGAGAAATATAGGATTCTAGTGTGTTAATATTTAGAGTGATTACTTTTGCTATATATCAATAAGCTGTAGTGATAGAAAGTATCACTGTTTCTTTTTCAGCTCTGCTCTGTGGAACCCTAGAGGTTTTGCAGGAGGTGCTTTGAGATCCTCACATAAGTTTTTGGCTGGATGGGGGAACAGGACAGGAATCAGGCAGGGCTTGGTTACCCAGCTTCGGCCTAAGCTATTGGGTATACATGTTGAAGTCGAAAGTTAAAAAAGACTCAGTAAAGAAGGTAATAAAAATGTGAAAACTATTAATCTGAGAGAATCAGTTATTTTAATAAAACAAAGGCTGTATATGTATATTTCTCTTGGAAGCCTTAAGTTCATAAGTGTATTGGCTATTATCAGCTTCTTGGAGACCGTTGCTGTGTTTTCAATATTTACAGCAATGCAATGTTTTCATGCACCTGAAGTGTTCATCAACACAGCAGAGGAATCTAACCTGTCTGGCCTGAATCATTTGGCATCTATTCCATGCTCAAATTTTTGTGGTAATTATGAGTGTGAAGTGATAGTTCGTTGTTGAGTTTTGTCCTGGGGCTGAGTCATTTAATTCTTTTTTTTAAATCATGTTTTAAAATTTTTTGTTAGTAAACAGACCAGGTGTTGTTTCATAGTAACTGCATTATATTCTCTGAACACTGAAGCAAAAATTGAAGCAAAACAAAAGCCACTACACTTCTGTCTGTGCTACCTTCCTAACCATAGTAACTGTGTCTATTGTAAGTAGAAGAGAAGAAGGAGCAGTTTAAGCTTAGGATCTGGGGGCTGCTGAAGCCAAGAACTTTTGCGGTGCCTTGTCACTACTGGCAGCAGAAACATGGAAGTTTAAGCTTAGAGGCAAGCAAAGCAAAGTTTAGTGCTTTCCTGATTCCTCTTGTTCTCCTATGCAGGGATAACCTGGCTGCCCCTACTCCATGCATCACATGCCAAGAAGTTCAGGCAGTGACAGGAGATGCTATCATTAGCTTTGATTCTCTCCATAACCTCCTGGTTTTAGATAGAAGTGCTATGGTTACAGGAAGATGGCAAAATGAAAAATAAGACAAATCAACCAGAAGATACCAGAAAATAGGAGAAAATGAGATAAGGAACTATGAACTGGAAAGCAAAACAAGTGAATTATTTGTAGCAGTCAAAGTTTCTAGACATTTTGGAGGAAATTGAATCTTAGGAAACTGTTCTGAAAGGAGTTATGAATATGAATAAACAGGAAAGAGTGACATTTAAGGCTGGGGGACTGCAAGTGCAAAAGCTTATAGTGGAAATGAACCATAGATATTGACCATGAAAAGGTATGTAGGGCTGAGAAATAAGTAGGCAAGAATACAGAGGTTGGCAATAGTAGAGCTCAATTTTAGACTTTGCTACTAAAATTATAATCATTAGTAAACTGATAATCTCTCTAAGGTAACGGATAAAATTTTTTTTATTCTTCCTTGATAAGGCTTGGGAATTTAATGAGTATAAGAGTGATCACTTTCTTGGTCCCTGAAACAGGGAGGAAAAATTAGTATTATTAATGCTAAACTAGGAGCCTTCTAATCACATGTTTCTTTTGTTCCCTCTTTCTCAGGCTACAATTGGTAGACATGAGTAATAATAATGAGGAAGAAGAAGAGAGAGTGAGCACAGGAGAAATGTGTGATTAGAAGGCTCCTAGCATAGCTAATGCTAACTTTCCTACCTATTTAGGGGGATCAAGTTCTCAAGATTCTTATGGGTACATTCTTTAAGAGTAGTTCTCTCGAGAAGGGTTGAAAATTACCTCCTTGGTATAATGTCCAATATTTGGATAATGGGTATACTAGAAGCCCAACCCCCACCAGTATGCAGGTAATACTCATGTAACAAACAAGCACATGTACCCCCTGAATCTACATTTTTTAAAGAATAGTTCTCAAATTGATGTCCCTGAACTAGCAGCATCAGTACCACATGAGGACTTGTAAGAAAGGCCAGTTTTCAGGCCTCCTCCTAGGTGTACAGAAGCATAAACTCTGAAGTGGAACCCACCAATCTGTGTTTTAATAAGCCTTCCAGGTGATTCTCATGCACACTAAAATCGAAAAACACTGCCTTAAAGCTTTTTTTCAATATAAAAGTACTCCAGAAAATAGAAAGTTGATGCATTTTTCTTCCAAGCTCCTTTTCTCAATGCTTTACAATTTTCTGATTAAATCTAGGAGAAATAAAAAGAACCCGATCAGGTGGTACTAGGCTTTCAACACACACTATTCTTCCTTTGAAAAAGAAAAGGGTAGCTGTGCTCCAGACCTAAAAACAGCAACTGCAAGAGCACCCAGCTGGGGTGCATCAGGTGCAGCATCAGTCCCTGCCTTGGATTTACAAACCCAGAAAGAATATTTTTTAAATCAATTATTAACCTGAGACTCAGAAGTCTTCTATTTGACAGAGCTTCAGAAACTGAATCATTAATTATATCCAAGACAAACATATAGCTGTTAATGCTGAACTTTTAAGAGAATTTAGCAGCTGTTTATTAAATGCCAAGAGGAAATTGGTAGTTGCAACTTTGGGGATCAAATAAAAATGGCAAAGGTAACAGACACCACACTAAAAGGGGGACAAGTGGAAATATGAAGGCTGTAGTCACTAAATGTGAGGAGAACTGAGATGCAGCTTTTTGTAAAGAGGAGGGAGAGTGGAGTGAGAATCACAGCAAGAAATAAGAGGCAGATGAGGGGAGCGGGAGTCTAATTACAATAAAAACTGATTGATTGGGCCAGGTGCGGTGGCTCACACCTATAATCCCAGCATTTTGGGAGGCTAAGGCAGGAGGATTTCTTGGGCCCAGAGGTTCAAGATGAGCCCAGGCAACATAGCGAGACCCTGTCTTCCCCAAAAATAAAAAAATTAGCCAGGCCTGGCAGCATGCAACTGTGGTACCAGCTACTCAGGAGGCTGAGGTGAGAAGATTGTTTGATCCCAGGAGTTCAAGGCTGCAGGGAGCTATGATCGCACCACTGCACTCCAGCCTGGGTGACACAGTGGGACACTGTCTGAAAAAAACAAACCTAATTGATTCATTGATTAATATGTCTTTTAGAGAAAGCCCCATCTCTACTAAAAATACAAAAAAATTAGCCCGGCTTGGTGACATACACCTGTAGTCTCAGCTACTCAGGAGGCTGAGGCGGGAGAATCGTTTGTACCTGGGAGGTGGAGGTTGCAGTGAGCCAAGATTGTGCCACTGCACTCCAGCCTGGGTGACAGAGCAAGACTCTGTCTCAAAAAGAGAAGGAGAGTAAGACTAGCTATAAAACATACTGTCATAAAAAACCATAAAATATAGATATCCTTGTATTACTAGTAACTAACATTTTGAGTTCTCATTGTGTGCCAAGCATTGTACTAAGTACTCTCATTTGACTCCCACAATAGCCCTATGAAATAAACACTGTTATTACTAACTCTGCTTAAGAGATGAGGAAACTGAGGTTCTTAGAAGGAAAGTTACACAGCTAATATGTAAGCCTCTAGGATTTGAACCAGACAATCCTACTCCAGGATCTGAGTTCTTCACATATAAACTCCTCAATTTATCAGATCTCCAAGATGATTAAATACTATTCTATATGCTATCGTCCTTTTAAAATAATTGTCTTATCGTTGTTTTCTGATTATAAAATGAATATGCGATCATTGCATCTAACTCAGAAAATTCAAAAATGTTTATAAAATAAAGATCATTCTTGGTCCCATCACCCAGAGATTACTGATGGTAACTAATATGTGCTGTACTTTATTTTTATACTTGCTGCCTCAGAACCATCTAGGGTGCCCTTTAGCAGGAAATCAGCTCCAGCCCAGAGAGTCTGATTCCCTAGGTCTGGGTAAGGTCAAGCTTGTGTATTTTCAATAAGTACCTCTTCTATAGAGCCATAGTTCAAGCCCAGTGCTAAAAACACTGTTCTATAACTTACAAGCCCAGTTCTAAAAACACTGTTCTATAACTTAGATTTTCAAAAATTTCTGTGCAGAATATCCTGTATTTAGTTTATCTCTAGATTCTAGAGCACCTTGATTTTTCTCATTAAAGCTATTTTATTTTAGAACCAGGAAAATACCTAATATAGAAGTAGTTTTCAAACATTAGTCTGCATCAGGATTACTTAGAGGACTTGTTAAAACATGGACTACAGAGTTTCTGATTTGTTAGGTCTGGGATGGAGCCCAATAACATGCATTTTTAACAAGTTCTGGGATATTGCTTCTCCTGCTGGTACAAGGACCACACTTTAAGAAACACTATATAATAGAGAATACTTCCAAATGAGAGTTCCTGGTAGAAACTCTTCTTATCGTCTTTGGAAATCCCTTAAGATTCAAGTACAAGATCCTGACCTTGATGCCATCATTTAGAAACAAATTTAGTGACATATACTAGCATGATTAATATCATCCCTTCCTCAGGAACTCCATATGTGAAAACTATTCAGCTGCTTCCATGTCTCTATGACAGCAGTAAAAGTGTAACAAGAAAAGGATAGCTGCTGACGTTGTCAGCTAAAAAATCTTAAATGTCCAGATGATTGTTGGTAGTGATGGAAGGGACAGGAGGACAAGGTCAGTTGCACCCAATAGCAGGCATAACACCTATCACAGAAGTCTAATATGTGACATTTCTTAAGTAGGACAAATACCAGAGGAGGATGTTGATGCTACTGGCAATTTTTATGAATTATACGTGATACACTATTTTAAAATTCAGCAGAAAACTGCCATTTACCCTCTATAATAAAAGGTATTGTATGAAAAATGAAGTGCTGGGTGTGTAAATATGAGATGCTACTGATATAATGGATCTTAAGCATACTTCACACTTCTCTTTGCTCTCTAGCCCCTGACGGAAGACCAAGCTTTTAAGAGTAGGGTTGACCTTTGGAAATCCAGCAGAAGCATTCATGAACTAGATACCTCAGTACTGTCGATCTGTGCTTTCATACCAGCAACCAAATTCTAAATGTAACTCTACCATTTTATTGGCTTTTGGCTTTGCCTCCTTGATACTGGAGTAATACAAGTGTATAGCTATATTTGGCATTTGACATTCACTTGTCAATCAGCAGAAAAACAGAAAACCCCTTTCAGACAATATAATTTATCCTAGAAGTTTAAATGTTAAAATTAGAAATGTTCATTATGACTACAAACTGCTAAAAGTCATCTGGGAAAATTCATTCATTTATGATTCAGTCAACAAGTATCTATAGAGCACTTCCTACATTCCAAGCATTATTGTAGATTCAGGGGATAGAACAGTGAGAAAAAAAAATACAGAAGTGGAGCAAGGTGGCCGACTAGAAGCCCTCGTCAGTTGTTCTCCCCACAGGAACACCAAATTGAACAACTATTCACACAAAAAACACCTTCATAAAAGCAAAAAATCCAGGGAGTGATCACAGCTCCTGATTTTAACTTCATATCACTGAAAGAGGCACTGAAGAGGGTAGGAAAGATAATCTTGAGTAGCCAGCACCACCCTTCCTCCATCCCTTGGCAGCAGCCATGTGTCACAGAAAGAGAATCTGTGCATTTGCGGGAGGGAGACCATAGTGATATAGGACTTTGCATTGGAACTCAGTGCTGCCCTGTCACAACAGAAAACAACACCAGGCAGAACTCAGCTGGCGCCCAAGGAGGGAGCATTTAGACCAGCCCTAGCCAGAGGGCAATCACACATCTCAGCAGTCAGAAGCTGAGTTCTGGCAAGCCTTGCCACCACAGAATAAAGTGTTCTGGGGTTCTAAATAAACTTAAAAGGCAGTCTAGGTCACCAAGAATGCAATTCCTGGGCAAGTCCTGGTGCTAGTAAGGAATGAGCTGGGTTGGCCAAGGAAGTGCTTGCACTACCCCTCCCCCAATCACAGACAGTGCAGTTTGCAGTTTTGGAGAGACTCCTTTCCTCCGCTTGAGAGAAGAAGGAAGAGTAAAGAGGACTTTCTTTTGCAACTTGGACACCAACTCCACCATAGTAGGATAGGGCACCAAGCAGAGTCCTAAGGCCCCATTCTAGTCCTTAGCTTCTGGATGACATTTCTAGACACACCCTGGTTCAGAAGGGGAACCTACTGCCTTGAAGGAAAGGACCCAGACCTGTCAGGATGCATCACCTGCTGACTAAAGAGCCCTTGGGCCCTGAATAATCAGCAGTGACCCAGGTAGTACTTGCCGTGGGCCTTGGGTGAGACTCAGAGATGGGCCTTGGGTGAGACTCAAAGATGTGCTGGCTTCAGGTGTGATCCATTACATTCCCAGCTGTGGTTGCTATGGAGAGACACTCCTGCTTGAGAAAAGGAGAAGGAAGAGTAAAGGAGACTTTGTCTTGGAGCTTAGGTACCAGCTCGGCCACAGTTGGTAGAACACCAAGTGGGCTCTTGGGTCCTCAGTTCCAGGGTTTGGCTCTGGAAAAGCATTTCTGGACCTTCCCTGGGCCAGAGGGGAGCCCATTGCCTAGAAGGGAGAATCCCAGGCTTGGCCGCATTCACCATGAGATCACTGAAGAGCTCTTAAGATTTGAGTGAACATTGGCAGTAGCCAGCCGATACTTGTTGTGGATATAGGACAGTGGTGGCTACAGGGAGAGACTCTTCTGCTTATGCAAAGGGAAAGGAAGAATGGGAAAGATTTTTTTCTTGTGGCTTGGCTTTCAGCTCAGCCTCATAGCATAAAACACCAAGTAGATTCCTAAGGTTTCTGACTCAGATCCTGGCTCCTGGATGGCATCTCTAGACCTTTCCAGGGCTGCAGAGAACTCACTACTTTGAAGGGAAGGGCATAAGCCTGGCTGGCTTTGCTGCCAGCCCACCTGGGGCTGATTTTAGAGCCCCAGGGCATTGAGCAAACATAGGTGATAGCCAGGCAGTGGTTACTGCAGGCCTTCTGCAAGACCCAGCACCATGCTGGCTTCAGGTCTGACACAGCGCAGTCCCAGTGGTGGTGCTTGTGTCACCCATCCCCCAGCTCCAGATAGCTCAGCACAGAGAGGGAGAGACTCCATTAGTTTATGAGAAAGTAAGGGAAGAGAACAAGAGTATCTGCCTGATAATCCAGAGAATTCTTTTACATCTTATCCAAGACCACCAAGACAGTGCCCCTACAAGTCTGCAAGAGCTACAGCATTACTGGGCTTGGAGTGCCCCCTAATTCAGACAGGCTGCAGAGACCAAAAACTTAGATTACAACACCCAAGTTCTTCAAATACTTGGAAAGCCTCTCCAAGAAGGATGCATACAAACAAACTCAGACTGTGAAGACTGCAATAAATACTTAGCTCTTAAATACCAGACACTGGCAAACATCCACAAGCATCAAGGCCATCCAGGAAAACATGACCTCACCAAACAAACTAAATAAGGCATCAAGGACCAATCCTGGAGAGATAGAGGTATATGACCTTTCAGACAGAGAACTAAAAATAGCAGTTTTCAAGAAACTCAATGAAATTTAAGATAACACTGAAAAGGAATTCAGAATCCTAGGAGGTAAATTTAACAAATAAATTAAAATAATTAAGAATCAGAAATTCTGGAATTAAAAAATGCAATTGAAATACTGCAGTATTTATCAGAATCTCTCACCAGACTAAACAATAGAACAAGAAGAGGAGAAGGAATAGGAGGTGGAAGAGGAGAAGGGGGAGAATAAGAAGGGAGAGAAAGGGAAGGAGGAGGAGACCCAAATAAATAAAATTAGAGGTGGAAAAGGAGACATTACAATCGATACCACAAAAACTCAAAGGATCATTAGAGGCTACTATCAGCAACTGTATGTCGATAAATTGGAAAGCCTAGAATAAATCAATAAATTCCTAGACACATACAACCTACCAAGATTGAACCATGAGGAAATTCAAAACCTGAACAGACCAATAACAAGTAATGAGATCAAAGCCATAATAAAGTCTCCCAGCAAAGGAAAGCCTGAGACAACTGATGAATTTTACTAAACATTTAAAGAACTAATACCAATCCTATTCAAACTATTCAAAACAAATAGGAGGAGGAAATACTTCCAAACTCATTCCACGAGGCCAGTATTACCCTGATACGAAAACCAGTCAAAGACACATCAATAACAGAGAACTATCGGCCAATATTCCTGATAAACGTGGATGCAGAAATCCTCAACAAAATGTTAGCAAACTGAATTCAATGACAAATGATAAAGATTATCCATGATGACCAAGTGGGGTTTATCCCAGGGATTCAAGGATGGCTTAACATACGCAAATCAATCAATGTGATATATCAAGAGAATGAATGACAAAAAACCATAAACCATATGATCATGTCAACTGATGCTGAAAAAGCATGTGATAGCATTCAACATCTCTTCGTGATAGAAACCTTCAAAAAACTGGATATGAAAAGAGTATACTTCAACACAATAAAAGCCATATATGACAGACCCACAGCTAGTATCAAAATGAATGGGGAAAAACTGAAATCCTTTTCTCTAAAATATGGAACATGAAAAGGATGCTTAATTTCACCACTGTTATTCAACATAGTACTGGAAGTCCTAGACAGAGCAATCAGACAAGAGAATAAAAGAAAGGGCGTCTAAATTGGAAAGGAAGAAGTCAAATTATCCTTGTTTACAGATGATATGATCTTATACTTGGAAAATCCTAAAGAGTCCACCAAAAAACTAGTTCAACTGATAAACAAATTCAATAAAGTTGCAGGATACAAAATCAACATACAAAAATTAGTAGCACTTCTATATGCCAAAAGAGATCAATCTAAAAATGAAATCAAGAAAATAATCTTATGTACAATGGCTACAAATTAAATACCTAGGAATTAACCAAGGAAGTGAAAGATCTCTACAATGAAAACTATACAACATTGAAGAGTAGACACACAAATACACACACACGGAAAGGTATTTCATGTTCATGGATTGGAATAATCATATTGTTAAGATGTCCATACTACCCAAAGCAATCTACAGAGTCAATGCAATCCCCAGCAAAATATCAATGATATTCTTCACAGAAATAGAAAAACTATCCTAAAATTTACATGAAATCACAAAAGACCCAGATTAGTCAATGATATCCTGAGCAAAAGGAGCAAAACTAGAGAAATCACAGTATCTAACTTCAAATTATATTACAGATCTATAGTAACCAAAACAACAAGATGCTGGCATAAAAATAGACACATAGACCAATGGAACAGAATAGAGATCCTAGAAACAAATCCATTAAGTCTGTAGGGAACTCATTTTTGACAAAAATGCAAAGAACAGAGATTGGGGAAAGAATAATCTCTTCAATAAATTGTGCTGAGGAAATTGAATATACATATGCAGAAGAATGAAACTAGACCCCTATCTCTTGCCATATACAAAAATAAAATCAAAATGAATTAAAGACTATGACCTTAACCTATGAAACTAGTAAAATAAAACATAGGGGAAACTATCCAAGACATTGGATTAGGCAAAGATTTCTTGAGTAATAGCCAACAAGCACAGGCAACTGAAGCAAAAATGAACAAATGAGATCATACCAAGTTAAAAAGCTTCTGTACAGCAAAGCAAACAATCAACAAGGTGAGGAGATGACCCACAAAATGGAAGAAAATATTTGCGAAGTATCCATCTGACATGGGATTAATAACCAGAATATATATGGAACTCAAGCAATTCTATAGAAAAATTCTGATTAAAAATGGGCAAAAGATCTGAATAGACATTTCTCAAAGGAAGACATACAAATGGCACACAAGTATATGAAATGGTGCTCAACATCATTGATCATCAGAGAACTGCAAATCAAAACTGCAGTGAAATATCTCCAGTAAAAATGGCTTTTATTCAAAAGACAGGCAAGAACAAATGCTGGCAAGGATATGGAGAGAAGCGACCCTTTGTACACTGTTGGTGGGAATGTACATTAGTACAGCTACTATGGAGGAAAGTTTGTAGATTTCTCAAAAAACTAAAAATAGAGCTACCATGTGATTCAACAATCCCACTGCTAGGTATATAGCCAAAAGAAAGGAAATCAGTCTATGGAGGAGTTTCCTGTGCTCCCATGTTTATTGCACCACTGTTCACAATAGCCAAGATTTGGAACCAACCTAAGTGTCCATTGACAGATTAATGGATAAGAAAATGTGGTACATATACACAATGCACAATGGAGTACTAATCAGTCATAGAAAAGAATGAGATCCTGTCATCTGCAACAACATGGATGGAGCTGGAGGACATTAAGTGAAATAAGCCAGGCACAGAAAAGCAAATGTCACATGTTCTCACATATCTGTGGGAGCTAAAAATTAACACAATTGAACTCATGGAGACAGAGAGTAGAATGATGAGTGGTCACCAGAAGCTGGGAAGGGTAGTAGGGTTGGGGAGGGGAAGTGGGGATGGTTAATGGGTACAAAAATGTAGTTAGATAGAATGAATACAATCTAGTATTTGATAGCACAACCGAATGATTACAGTTTACAATAATATCATACTCTTATAAAGAGTATAATAAGATATTTGTAACACAAAGAAAGAATAAATGCTCAAGGTGATGGATATCCCATTTACCTTAATATGATTATTAGGCATTGTATTTCTATATCAAAATATCTCATGTACCCCATAAATATATACACCTACTTTGTACTCATAAAAAATTTTTTTAAAGAAAATAAAGCCCGGTCATTTGAAATTAAACACACACACACACACACACACACACACAGTCTTGGCCCTTCAGGAACTTACATTGTAATGGTGATGAGGTCTGTCTTATTCTCATCTTTGAGAACTTTGCTATGTAAAAAACCAACAGTGAGTCATCACTTAGGGGCTTGTTAAAATGCAGAGTCTCAGGTCCATTTCCAGATGTCCTGAAACAGAATCTGTATGTTATTTTATGATATACCCGAGTGATTTGCATCCACATTAAAATCTGAGAATCGCTGTTCTAGAAAAGAGCCTGAGGTAAAGATTAAAATTCTGATTTTATTTGGAAGCACAAGCCCAGGAGAGTAAAAATAGGGAAAAAGATAAATGAGGGAAAGGAAGCTGTAAAACGATGAAATATTGTGCTGGCTATGACTCCAAAATGAGTCTGGAAGGGGCACAGCAGGTCACTCAGCAGGTGGGTTTGTTCTGCATGTGAAACTTCTCCTTCTGCACACAGTTGGCAAGGAAGATTTCCACCAAACTCTTTCTCCTGAGTCCTGCTTTCTACAGATTGAAGTTCACACCACTGCGTGGTTTCTGCACCCCTTCTATTCTGGATTACTAAGTCCAGCTCTGAAAGTGGAAGAGCAGGTGCAGAGCAAGAAAAAGAAAAAGAAGGGAGCAGTTAAGAGTTTCTGAGAAGGGCCCGGCACAGTGGCTTATGCCTGTAATCCCAGCATTTTGGGAGGCTAAGGTGGGTGGATCAGCTGAGGTCAGGAGTTCAAGACCAGCCTGGCCAATGTGGTGAAACCCCATCCCTACTAAAAATATGAAAATTAGCTGGGCATGGTTGTGCACGCCTGTAATCCCAGCTACTCGGAGACTGAGGCAGGAGAATCGCTCGAACCCAGGAGGCAGAGGTTACAGTGAGCCAGGATTGCGCCATTGCATTCCAGCCTGGGCAACAATAGTAAAACTCCCATCTCAAAAAAAAAAAAAAAGAGTTTCTGAGAAGACAAAGTTTGTGTCTCAAAATAGTGTACGTGGGAAATTCCATCCAGATAAGTTTGTATAAGTAAATCGAAGTAATATTTATTTGTCTGTCAGCAGAAACACAGAAAACCCTCTCTGCCAGACAAGGTAATTCACCATAAAATTGTGAATGTTATATTAGAAATTATTATCATGACTAGGAGTTACTGGTCTTTCTTGACATTCACGAGTACTCCCTGACTCCCTGACTATGACCTCCTGTTCCTTTGAGACCACTCAGGATTTCCGCATAACCATTATTAGCTCCTCCTCTATCTCCAGGTTTCTAGTTTTATTAGCCCATTTTCACACTGCTATAAAGAACTACCTGAGACTGGGTAATTTATAAAGAAAAGAGGTTTAATTGACTCACAGTTCCACATGGCTGGGGAGGCCTCAGGAAACTTACAGTCATGGCAACAGAAGGTTAAGGGGAAGCAAGGCACATCTTACATGCTGGCAGGAGAGACAGTGAGGGAGGAGGTGCCACAGTTTTAAACCATCAGATCTCATGAGAACTCTCTCACTATCATGAGAACAGCATGGGGAAAATCCACCCCCATGATCCAATCACTTCCCACCAGGTCCCTCCCCTAGCACATGGGGATTACAATTCAAGATAGGATTTGGGTGGGGACACAGAGCCAAACCATATCACTCACCCTGCTTCCCCACATTTATTGATACACGTGGTGCATTTGTGAATCTCGAATACTCAGGCCCATTCTTATTCATCCCATGTCCTGATCCAAACTACACCCTGCACACGTCTGTTTTGATATCATCATGCTGACATCCTCCCTGGATAAGCCAAAAATCAGGTCCAGAAATAACCAAATAATCTGGATCGATAAATCCAGATAAGCAAATGGGAGGAGGTATCAAAGGAGAAGCCACAGATCCCAGAGTGGGGCAAGTCCAAGACCCAGGAGATACATAGCACACACTCCCCAAGGTGTGTGCCCTCCCAGAGTACTCCCACTATGAGAAGTTCTCATCCAGACCATCCAGATTTGACTTGGTCTGTAATCTATGAAAATTACAAAAATGTAACCAATACCTAAATGTCATGAATAGTTATCCCTAGCAATGAGAATATAGATTTTCTCTTTGATTTTTATCATTTCCTCTGCTTTTCAAAATTTCTGTGATAAAGCTGTACTGCTTTTATAATGAGGAACTCTTCCATTATTTTTATGAAATAATATATTTTGGCAAGGAGACTCTCTTAAAAACAGAATAAGGAAAAACCAGAATGACATGTAGCTATTAAATTTTAAATTATTTGCATGTTCATAGATAGTAAATCTCCCCAAACTTTAGAGTTTAGGAAACTCTAAATTTCCACAGCACCCACAACCTAAAGGAAAAAATCTTTTCCTTAGACCAAAAGGGGATAAATATGTGAAGAGTCAGAAAGCAGAAATTGTGCTTTCTGAAGGCAATACTGTACTGCCAAATGTCTAATGAGGCATTTCAAGAAAGTCTGTAACTTCCTTGTACTTGTGAAACACAGGCAGTCTACTGTCCAGCCCTAAAGTAATGAGAAGGGCCTTTAGAAATGTCGGCGCGTGATGTTGGTCAGCTCTAAACTCTAGACACCTTTTAAAGAAGTGCTTAGTGTCCTTTCCAAATTCTACTTCAAATTCCAGTCTTAACCTACATACGCACAACTAGCAGAACCATGTTTTCTGCTAGTTGATCATTTTATCAACTCTGATCAGATGTCAGAGTTAATTTTGTGTAAATGTTAACAGATATGGTTAGTTTATTCCTACAAATTTTTTGACTGCCAGCTACTACTTATACTTCCTATGCTATTACAAAAATATAATAATTTGTACTCAGATTTATGAGATAATGGATCCTTATCTTCCAAACGTAGTTTCTAAAACAGTTCAGAATTCACTGGTGCTGAAAAGCCCTTCTCAGCTAGATATTAATGTTCACCTTAAATTTCTTAAGTCTCAGGTTACTATCTCTGTGAAAAGGAAGGAAAGTTGGCTTTCTCATTGTGTCTGCTGCCTTCATTTGGGACCCTAGAGGTTTCCAGCCTCTAATCCTGTTAATCTTTGATAGTGAAAGCTGGTTAATTCACTTGAGATACCATACTTAAGGACATGAATTAGTAATGGGCATTTGACCTCTCTGTAATTATTATGCTCACATGATAATTTATGAAAATAAATGCGTCTTAAGAGATAATGATTTCTGACAATTCACTTTTCATATTGAATCAAATCACTTAGTAAATACAGCTATTCAGAGCCTGCCACTGCATACATATTATAGCCATTGGGACCTGCTGCTATTCTATTTGTTAAACAGTGAACTATGGAATTCATTTTGATGACTCAATGTGAATGAGTTTTTAGATCCCACCTTCATAACTGACTATGCATAAATACACTCCAAACTCATGTCTTGGTCTCTCATTTAAAAAAATACTTATTAACAATTGATGATTCTAATACAATTTTCAGTTTTTTTCACATTTAGAAAGTGACACTTCAAGTTTGTAGATATTTCAGGCTAGTTTATAAACCAGAGCATATGACAGAAATGAAATAGCACAGGAAGCAGTGTGTCTTGATATCCTATTTTAATCAGAAAGTAAATCTTACTGAAAAAAAATCATGTTTCTAGTGAACCTAAGAGAAGTAGGTAAAGTGGCATGTGGTAAAATTAAAATACTTCTATAAAAAATCTGTTATTAACATTTAACATGTCAAAATACATTGCTGTGCATTTTGAAAAATCATACTGTGTGTTTTAAACATGTCTCTCTCAGGCATCCAAAATCCTTGAGACAGGGGAGACAGACTTTATTATATTAAAGATATAGGATATACTTTCAATAAATAAGGAGCCAGAAACAAACAACATCATATGAATACTTCTTAAAATTTGCAATGTGGGAAACAAATTACTTGTCAGTTATGTACCTTGCTTGAAAAGAAAACACTTATTACTCTCTTGTGCTACTGAAAATAAAATGTTCTTGGATTCAGTTAAAAGGTATTTGTAGGCACAGTGACATTTCACAATTGTAAATGTTATAGCACTCTGTGGAAATATAGTTGGAGACATTCCCTCCAGAAACCACTTTGACAAGGATAGTATTTATAAGTAGACAAGAAAGTTTGCTCAAAAACAGCCTTACCATTTTACTTTGCAACAAATTAATATCTATATAAGTCTTGTAATACAGTTTATAAATATTTATAATATATATAAATATTTACTTTGGAAAAACCTCTCTGGATAGCAAGACCTACTTGTAGATTATTTTCATTTTAATTTGTGTGATGAACAGGATTCAAAAAAGATTACCAACATAAATATTTTTAAATTGCAGAAATGATTGTTGGAAGTTCTGGGTTCCAACTAGTTATCTTTTGGCAGTTAATTCCAAGTTCTAGATAATAGGACATTCTTTTATTGGGCCAGAATTATTTTTGTATTGTTTTTTCAGTTATTCCCCTTCTTAAAATTGCTCCTTTTTCCTAGCCATCATTAACCCCGTCTTAGGAATCCACTTAAAAATTTTTATGTCTTAAATTTTTAATAGTTCTATACTTTAAAGTTTTTTATTTTTGTTTTGCTTTTTCCAGTCAGCTTTTAAATTTATTGAGAGCAGAGTCTCTGCAACCTTGCTTTGATTTCTCCCACCAGGTCAGGTGCTGTGCCAATCCTTAGAGAAGGCTTTTGATAAAAGTGTTCAGAATGGACTTGGCTTTAAAACTGCTCACAAATTACTACAAAAGCACTTTCTGAATGGATACTTGGATTTCATTTCCAATAAATTATCTGCAGTAGAAGAAATATTGGTGAAGAATGTAGCATTATTTTTTAAAATAAGCTCATTAAAATAGTCTGATCCTATTTGTACCTTTTATTAGTAGATTCTTCTGTGTATTGAATAAATGTCTGTGAAAATCCTAATATATCACACTATAGTTATTTTTTCTTTCTTGTAGAATCTACTACAAAGAGGCATTTAATTTTATTTGATGCATTCCTGTTTACTCTCCCATAAATATAGAATTATTGTAGTTCATTTGGAGAGCGAGTATATGGAGGAATTACTGGCCTAAGATAAAGTACTGAATCTAGTCCTATTTTCATCAGTGACTAACCCTGTGAGATTTTTCAAGTAACTACTGTCAGTCTGTTTTTATCATGGGTCAACTGGAGACACTATTTTCTTTACCTTCCTCAGAGAATAGTTGCTACAATCACATAATATAGGAGCTAGCACTCTGAATACTATAAAGAACCATACGAATCTACACTGTGATTATGCCAGTCTCCACCATGATACACTGAAAGCTATAAAACAAAATTGTTGTTTAAAGATCCTGGGTCATTGTCTTGGTTTTGGGATGGAAAAGAATTTCTTTTGAAAAATGAGATTCTGAAACCCTATTTTAAAAGACCAAAGCTTTACCAATGTTTATATACTGAACCAGACCCTACTGCAACCAAACTAATCTGGGCTGCCTTGGAAGATCGCTAACATATATTGAGTGTGTGCACTCTGCTAAGCACTGTGTGGCTTTAAATGAGAGACACGCTATCTCTCAATCAATGCAGCCCTATAAAGATGGGTAATACTGTTATCCTTACTTCATAGGTGAGGAAATTGTGGCTTAGATAGACTGATGTGTCTAGGGCCCCCAGATCAAAAAACGCAGAGCCAAACTTGAATCCACATTTGTCCTACTTCAGCACCAATGTGTTCCTCCTCTTTTCTGTCCTGGCAATACTGTTACCTAAGGCCCAGTCAATTTTAGAGAAATCCAAATCGATGAGGAAGAAAATTAAATAGTAAGAATCACATTGTTTAATTTCAAATTGGTTTGAAAATACTTGTGGAATTATATTGATCTTTAGAGGTATTTAAGGAAAATTTTAACATCTTTACACAGAAAAAGCTTTTAAAATACTAATCAACAGTGAAAAATAAATACCAAAAAGCACTCCTTTAATGAGTTATTGCTTAAGACATACCTGTGGCAATGCATGTACCTTTCAAGTATGTAATGTTTGTTCCTGTGTCAAGAGTTTGTTCTCTAACATTTGAATTATCATAACTTCTATTAAAAAATAAAATTACTCCATTGGAAAATCATTCTGGTTTCCCAGACTCTCATTTGTTGCCAATATATATGATGTTTTCTCTTGAAAAATTACATGGTATTTACCACTGTAGAAGGCAAAAATGTTTGAGTCATTTAGTCATTTAGATGAGCTAATAGAAAAACAAACCCTCACGTAGTTTAAAATATGTAATTCCAATTAGCAGTCTTAGGTGATTTATGCTAAGTAGAATGTTCATAATTATTTTAACTTAAAAAAAAAGCTGGGTGCGATGGCTCACACATGTAATCCCAGCACTTTGGGAGACCAAGGCAGGTGGATCACCTGAGGTCAGGAGTTTGAGACCAGCCTGGCCAACATGGTGAAACCCTGTCTATACTAAAAATACAAAAATTAGCCAGGCGTGGTGGCACATGCCTGTAATCCTAGCTACTCAGGGGGCTGAGCATGAGAATCGCTTGAACCCAGGGCGACAGAGCCTTTCTCTCAAAAAAGAAAGCACACATGTTGTGTTTTAGTTAATGAGACTGAACCTATAATTGTATGGTGTCTTTAAAATAAGCTCATACAAATAGTCTAATTCTAATTGCACCTTTTCTTAGTGGACAGTTCTGAGTATTGCATAAATATCTTTGAAAATTTTGATATACTATGTTTATATTTTTCTTTCTTGTAGAATATACTACAAAGAGACATTTAATTTTATTTGATGCCATAGACTTTATATACATTTCCCATCAATGTGATGAGAATTGTAGGTTAGTTACTAAGTAGTAAAAACAGAATCATTTTAATTCTGCCCCTAAAATCTTTTTCTTGTTGACTCTCAGAGCTTGTCATAGTAAAAAAGCATAGCAGATCATAGCTTTAACAGGAGAAATTCAGATAGTCCTCATGGCATATTTGGGGCAAAAGGTGTTTAAAAGCTGAAACTTTTTCTTTGATCATGACATTTTAGTGTAATAATATTGCTGGCTCTCTTGATTCTTTAAGGGACCTTATAGTTATTGACCTCAAAGAATATTTGTAATGAGTACATTGCAATTAGTACAAAATTTCAAGTAACTCATATATATAAATGTAAATATATACATTGTTAAAACAGTGTCCCAAATTCAAGTGGTAACTGTAATTTGAAAGTGAAAGATTCTTCAAATCACTGGGGCACAAGGCAAGATTAGTTTTTATATCAGGTTCTATTTTATACACAACGCCAGAGGTATGAAAAAGTAGAACTAGCAACACGAAACTGCGAACTATTATCATACTTAGATTTAGAAACTTTATAGTGTAGTTGCTATTATGTTAAAAGTCAGAAAAAAATGTTTACTCTATAGCTGTTACCCAGTCTCATAAGGCATAAAAATGATAATCCTAGATTATAACCAAGAATTTTATACATAAAATGAATATTTCATTATTGCTTTGAGATATTTTCAGAATTTGCTTAGTGAACTTCAAAATCTCATTCTTGCTTCACCCAGCCCAAAACCCTTACTCCTCTTCCCTCAGCATAAAGCTATCAAATAAGCTGGTTGCATCCCCAAACCTAAATGCAGCTTTTAGATGTTGTTTTAGAAATATACCCAGGGTCTCTAACGTATATATTTCAAAGGTTTGTAAGAATATGCATTTTTGTCTTTTATATACAAGAAAATGATGCTGACTGGGATACCCAACTGCGTTATATGCATTCATTCATCCAAGAATGAAATGGCCTATGTGTTTATAATGTCACCTTCACTTTGTCCTCTTTTCTATCCACATGTATTTATAAAACTTTTGAGAAACTCATCTGTACTACACCATTTCCTTCAGTGGGAGTCTAAATGCTGCTATTATGTGAGAAATTCGGAGTTGGAAATGGTTTTTTCTAAATGTAATGTGGGTCTTTCTACTAGAGTAATATAATTCTGGGAACTTTCTTTAGGCACTCTGTAATGGAGGAAGAAAAGTAAATAACACGGGGTTGGTTCTTGCCTTCAAGGAGCTCACAATGAAGTAGTTAAGACTGACAAATGGAATCATACAAAACAATTGCAAGACTATTACTTTAGCTCTGTTAAGCAACTTAAATGGCAATGCCCCTGTAGGACCAAAAATAAAATATTACATTAATTATTCTTTCAGTATGAAGGAGTCTCCCTGTGCAGAGATTTGAGAGATAAATTATTTGACCCAAAAGATATAGAAATGGATACCTTGACTTACATATTCAGAGAAATATTTTCTCATTTGGAGTAGCTACCTTAGGAAGCTATGCAACTCTCCTTTGACTAGAATATTATTAGATTTCCTTGTTGACTTGCCTGCAGAAGTAATTCACTTTATGGTCAAACTTGTCAGCATCCAACTTACATTTGTAGTTTTTTTAGTCACGATGCTAAACCTCCTTCTTTAATTGCATATCAAAATGATATTTTAAAGAAATGTCAATTGTTTTTAAGTAATGTCTTTAGTTCTCAACATGCTGGCGTTTCTTTATTGAGCCCATTGTTGCAATTCAGATTATATCTGTCATTATATAACCCTTATGTTTGCAGACATTTTCTAAGCAATGACGGTTGGCCTTAGGCTAAGCCAGACCATTAAATCTGTTCTGGGCTGGAAGATTGGCACAATTGAAGAATCAGACATCATTTAGAGTTGTTTCCATTTAGGTTTACTAATGAACCAATAAACAAATGAGAGATCACAATACAGGTTAGTGGATGCAGTTCATGATGACTTCTTTCTTCCACATAGTCATAGTGGCATATTCAGAATGGTTAACGCAATCCATGTACCATGAAGCATCCACCTGGACAGAGCAGCCCAGAGCCAGCAGCTTTGCCTTGTAGCCCAATAGGATGGGGGAAGGGTGTTTACCCCTCACCATAGAAGAAATTTCTTCCTGAATCACCGATACATACTTCCATATTCTATTTTTTACTAAGTCATCAAACCTGGCTACCATCAGTCTTCAGAATGTTATTTGAATTTTCAAAAGACTTCTTGGTTCTCTTATTTCTCTTCCACACAATCACTTGTTTGATCTACTTAGTACTGGTATCCTTGTTGGTGTTTTAAGGAATGCCCAGGATCTGCTTTTGTCTTTCAGCATGTTTATTGGGTACCCACTTAAGGAAAAACACTGTATCGACATGGAAGGCCATGACATTTAAATAACTTAATGGAGATATTTTAACAGACAGAAAGCTGGAGAGAAAACAGTTCCACTTAAAACTATAAAAAACATTCTTATTTTTAAGTTATTTTAATGAAATATTAATTAAGGAAGATTAAAGCATTTCCCTAAGTTTTCTCCCATTAATTCTGTTGTGACTGATACATTTTGGCAATTAGTTGAAACTAAACATTTGTTTATCAAAAATTATCACTTTGTTTCCATTACTTTTTACTGTTTTAAATACTTCCCATCTACACAAACTTGACATTAAGTCACAAAAGTGGCAAGTTGTATAGACCTGTGATTTTTGGAATCAGAAGATCTGGGTCTGATATTCTGATCATGAAACTCAAAGGGCATAGTTCTGAGCAAGTCCCTTAGTCTTCTTGGACCTCTGTTTCTAAATCCAGAGACTTTGGTGTATCTAAGCATAGAAAAGGTACAGCAAAAAAGCAGTATTATATAATCTTAAGGGACCATTGTATATGCAATCTATCATTGACAGAATCATTACGCGACTCATGACTGTATAGATTAAATCATGATTCCTCACATATTTTAGAATTCTTCACAATAAATGTCTTTAATTAGGGATCATTCTCTTCTTTTTACTGTAAACATCTGAAGCACTTAATATAAAAATCTGTTGCTTATAGCAAGGTGTCCCACAAATTTATTAAAAGAATCAATATAACAAATCCTTTTTATTTCCAAAATAAAATTTGTGAACCATAAGAATTAGTAAATTCTTTTTAGAAAGATGAACAATAAAGTTAAGGCTAATATTTTTATGTACCAAACATCCAGGTATAAGATGTCACAATTTCAAAAGTTCTTGGGCAGGCAAAACCTTAGTTTCATGGAATTTATTATGGCATTTATTACAACTTTATGGGATTTTCAGAATCCAAATTCTAATATATGATTCATGCTTTTGGTGTATCATGTGCATATTTTCACCACCACCTCATACATAGAGGTTTTATTTTTTAATAAATACATATCAGAATATTACAGGTTTTATATATATATAATAAATGGACTTCATATTTGACGTATTCAAATATATCACATGATTTACTCATCAAAAAAAGTCTGTAACATGCTTTGAACACTTAAGACTAAAGCACGTTAGAACCATGCCATGATGAGGAGGATATAGAACAAGGAAACATCTGTAGTGAGCTGCATAATATAACAACAATTAGCCTTAATCACAGAAAAGCCCAGTCCATACCCCATTCAAGATAGTATTTCTCATCACGGTGGAGCAGGATGCAGACTAGAAAACACATGAACTAGAGTGCCACAAACAAACATGGCAGGGGAGGCAGTTGAGTCGTCTCAGGAATATTAAGAAAACAAGCTCATTTTAATGGGTTTTAGTTTGGGCTGTATTTTTAAAATATCTTTCTGAAAGCATGTCACAATTTACTAATATTATTTTTTAGTTTTCAAAACTTTGTATTCATTGAGTATGTCTTCATCCTAAAGAATCTAATATAAAAAAAGCACTTTACTAACCACAAACTAGTTTGTAACAGGGTATACTGTAATTACCATGGCAATTATATTAGACATCTTTTTTTTTTCTCGCTAACTTGGAATTATTTCAAGATTTTCTCTTTGGACTGACATTTTCAAATCTTGAGCTCTAGTGAAGATGATTTTTACTTCTTCACATTGTGAAAGTTGAATTAATCTTTTCAGAGAGTTTTTCATATGGTTAATTTTTGGTATTGGGACACTTCAACTTAGAATTTGAACTTCAAACCAAGAAAAAAAGACTTATGGGGCAATAATATTATTTATCTTTCTTTTTCTGACTGTAAGACATGAACATAATATATATTTCATATCAACCTCATAAAACATTCCAATGTTCCCAGGCCACATTAAAATGCAAAATAAGATGGTATTATGTAACTTGTATCAATAGGACCCATGAATAATTGGCACAAAGATATCTGTGCGTATGTCGTGTGATAAGCTCAGATGGAGTGACTACAAGAAAGGTGGATGGAAGGAACATGAAAGACTAATGAAATCATAATTTCAAGAGTAAAGCTACTGACTGTGAAGGATACAGATTAACTTTGTATATGCAGTCATTGACATATTAAGTTATGCCTATATCCAAACTTAGGTGTCAACATAGTACATTTTATATGTAAAAAACGGTCAAAGTAATATATACATCCTAGACTTTGGCTACCACTAAACTGTATTAAAGTGTTGCTGTACCTTTTAAGACAAAATGATGCAGTAAACTCACCATAAAAATATAAAACCCAGATTTGTGGCTGATAAAAAAATAACCACCAAGGGAAGTAGAACTTTTCTGAAGATATAAATTAGGTACCTGAAGTGGCGTGCTGCCATAACAAATAGCTAAGAATGTAAGAAATCAGAAAGTAGATAGAGGCTGGAACAATTTAGAGGAGCATGATAGAAAAATCCTTGATTGCTTTGAACAGACTCTTAGTAGAAATATGGACATTAAAGACTCTGCTAGTAGGGCTCAGTAAGATATGGGAAACAAATTATTGGGAACTGAAAGAATGGAGATAGATCCTTGTTACATACGCAAAACGGCTTAGTGGAATTGTCTCCTTCAGTTATGTGGAAAAGAGAACCTGTGAAAGATGAGCAAGGATATCTAGCTAAGGAAATTTTCAAGCGAAGTGCTGAAAATGTGGCCTGCTCAGAGTTTTATTCTTTTACTACCATTTTACTCTTGCTGCTTAGAGTAAAATGTCGGAGAGATAAATTGGGGTAAACTATTAAACAAAAAGAAACTCAGTCTTGACAATTTGAGATATTATCAGTCTATTCAGATGACAAAAGATGGTAAAAGTAAGAGATTGCTTCTGAAAGTGTGGCATAGGAAAAAGAAAAGCCAAGGGTGTGGTTGTACAACTCTTTGCTGAGACTTTGAAAGATCAAAAGATTAGAATGGCCCTAAGACACTAAAGTTGTGCCTAATAGATACCAACTTAGAGGGCTTCAGTAAACCTTAAGAATGTTGCCCTCAGCCATCTCAACAGAAGCCAACGATAGAGGAAGTCTCAAAAAGATTTGTAGATGTGGCCTCAGTCTGATAGAGAACATCTCTATGTCATCCACAAGAGACTCACTAAGTTTTTGAGAAAATTATATCAGCAGAAAACTGCCAGCTTGGACTGAAAGGAACAGGGAGACTACAAAGTGAAAAAAGGCTGTTAGGTACCAAAATTCCACTTGCAGAAAGCAGGCTGATAAAACTACTTAGTTTCAAACTACTGTTCAAAAAAGATGAATGACTCAGCAAGCAGAACCAGTAGTCCAGGGGAAAGAATTGAGAGCCTGTAAGTAAGAGTCTATCCTGTTCAACGCCTGTGACACCCTAAGCAGAGAATCCAGTCACACCCACTCAGACTTCTAACCTACAGAACTATGAGGTAATAAATGGGTATTGTTCCAAGCCACTGATTTTTTCTTGAGTAATTTGTTATGCAGCAATAGAAACCTATTAGAGATATTAAAAGTCCATCCACTAAAGATTTTGAAGAATTTAGTAGAGAAAATAGTAGTTCCTTGAAATTTTTATATATACCCACTCCTAAATTGTTTACAAAATGCTTGCTCTGAAAACAATTTTTTTAAATGCTGTATTCTGTAGATGGTTTCTATGAAGTTATAAATGCACATATTCCTGGATTCAGGAACTCACCAGTTATTTTCTTTTTCTTTTTTTTTTTTAGACAGGGTCTCACTCTGTTGCTCAGGCTGGAGTGCGGAGCGCAATGGTGCGATAACGTGCCTAATGTGCTTGTGGTTCCAGCTACTTGGGGATGGGTTGCGCTTAGGTATGCAGATCGCTGGAGCCCAGGAGGTCAAGATTGCAGTGAGCTGTGATCATACCACTTCACTCCAGCCTGGGCAACAGAGTGAGACCCTGTCTCTGGAAGAAAAAAAAAAAAAAGAATATCTGGGATGGCTGAAAAACAACCTTTAGCTTGAGTTTCTAGATATGACTTCTAAAGCCCTATCAGAGAACTGGGCTGCTCAAAGAGCTGCAGCTGCTGCCACCATTAGGAAGCATCACCACCCTGCACCTCTGCCACAGCCCACAGCATTACAGCCAGATCTTAGGCCCATGTGACCTAATTTAGTATTCCTGAATGATGGAACCCAAATCATCCATGGGAGAACATATAGGAAATGTAGTTTTTAAGCTTTACAGGAAGAAACATTAGAAGAAAGTTGGCATAGTTGTTGAATAATCCATAAGTATCTCCCACAGGGACATAATGATTTAAATTAAAAAGGCCTTAGAAAGCCATTTCATTGAGGAAGGCAAAATTTTTCATTTTGGAAGTAGTAATAAAAAGATCAGATACCCTATGGATGATTTTTTTCCTTTGAATCTTCCTAGTTTCAGATCTTCATTAATTCTTTTAAGTGATAGTTTTCATTTTTTTCACCATAAATTTCCTATTGGGTGATTAATAGTAAAGTAAATAAAGATAAAAGATTATTTTTATTGGCATTTATCTTATGCCTACATAAAATTTGCTTTATCATATTATCACAGGTCTACAAAGTCTTTTTCTAGTCGTTTCTAACTTAAGTTCACTAGCTGCACATGGGCACATGTGCCTGTACCCAGCTACTCAGAATGCTGAGGTGGAGGGATTGCTTAAGTCCAGGAGGTTGAGCCTGCAGTAAACCATGATTAGGCCACTGCACTCCAGCTGGGGTGAAAGAATGAGACCTTGTCTAAAAAAAACAAAACAGAAAAAAAAAAAAGAGTTTACCTATATCAACTGAGACAATGGCTTGGTATCATGGTTTGAATAAGATATTGTTGTCCTGAGATGAGAGTCCTACTTACTTACAAGCATATTTTGGCACTGAGCCTCCTCTTTATCTGAACTGGCTTCAAAAATACTAGTGTCAAAAATAACATCAGCTTATAATGGGCTTACAGCAGTGATGGTAGTTTTAGTAACTGAGTCAACCTTAGGCCAAGTGCCATTTGCTGGCTCAAGTCATATGTTAGGGTATTATTTTCTGTGACTTACAATCAGAGCATTGGGGCTTAGATATAGGTAGTCACAAAGAAGAGTAGAAATCAGTAGTGGTGAACAGTCTCTTCCCTGCTGTAACATACGCAAAAAAGTAGGTATATTATAAAGTGTATGATGATGAGTTGACCATGACTAAATTAGCATACTGCCATTTGAGAGCACTGGACCATTTTCAGTAGCTTTGAGTACTGTTCATTAATGAAACTTGATGGAATTAACCGCTTCTTATTCTAATGTTTATTTAGATGTATTTGTGTGACTGCCAAATTAAGTTGAAGTTACAACTGCTTTATAACAATAACAAATTACTAATCTAAATGAACTACTAATCTATACTACTAGGCTAAGAGCTAAAAGGAAAGCAAAAACAAGCTGAAAACAAATAATTGGGGGAGTGAAGTGAATTTTTTTAACTTTTGCCCTCCCTTAGTAACTGATCTTGCTTTCTT
The DNA here is from genome assembly GCF_029281585.2 of Gorilla gorilla gorilla. Lineage (NCBI taxonomy): Eukaryota > Metazoa > Chordata > Mammalia > Primates > Hominidae > Gorilla > Gorilla gorilla. Next base: position 82,060,638 of record NC_073235.2, on the reverse strand, counting down.
TGGTCTTCTGTTTCTTTTTGCCTGCTTTTCTTTTACAAAGTTGAAAGAAGTCTGCCTGATCTTCCCTCCCCTATTCCCTTTCTCATCTTGACTTATATGCCCTGGAAATGAAAATTGTAATTGGGAGAAGGGGACTACTGCATGTGTACACTCTTGACAGGAGAAAGATTATGAAGGGGGATGGCTATAACTAAGGTGACCATTTAGCTTGATTTTTCTTGGGGCCTTCCTGGCCTATGACTATTAATAAGCATCCCCTTTCATTCTCTAAACTTTCCTGGTTTGGATAATAAATTACATCGTCACCCTAGTTATAACTTAGATGAGTTAAAGGATGGTATAGACAAGCGTAAGAACTTTCTCTAAAAATGTTGACAGTAGTTGACATTTTGGTAGAACCAGGCTTAGCTAGTCTCTTGTTAATAACCATAAGGACAGAATTGCTTTTCTTGATACTTCAGTATCTGTGTACTCTTCAGAACTATGTTATCTTTTGGGGGTGTTTTAAAGTATTTAAGTAATTGTTCTACACATGAAAATTGAACTACTGAGCATTCTTGTACATGTATAATAAATGAGAGGGTATGTTCAATTTAGTAATTTAAGAAAAATAATCCTAGTGAGAATTCTTATTTGAAATTGTATTTCAGAAATATAAATGGAGATTTCATCAAATGTATTCCTTGTGGCTTTTTAAAAAATAAGTTGTTCAAGAATACCATTGTTGCTAATAATTTTTGGTAAGGAAAAAGTATTGAAATGGAAAACTGAATATTTGGAATGTTCAGCAAATAGAATAACAATTAATAATGTCTTTTTCAGAAACTTTAATATTTTTTTCATTTACAATTTCTGAATGTTATTTTTTGTTTTATTTCAGTGTTTATTATAGTTTTTCAAAAAAATGTTTCTTCCCTCAATCCAGGTTTTGCTATCATTCCCGTTGACAGCAAGTAATCCATTTTTATCATAATTGAAGGCAATCTTAATGTTTGGGGAGAATTCTATTCAATCCTGGGGAAGTTATTTCCTTTGTCTTCCCTTTGAACAGTAACTTTTTATGGTGCGTTGGATAGATAAAGCTCACTGCAAAAGTTTAGGTTTTAGAATCACCAAGTAGGTTGTAACAGACCATATTCCCATATGAAAATTGACATTCCCTTATAATGTACTTAATATAAGCTCATAGAGACTTTTGAGAATCCATTGGGGCCTGCTCTCAATAACAAAAAAGACACAGAGAAATAAAGTATATGAGGATTAGAGTTGCCAAAAACCTTCCATGAGCAGTTTAGACATACGGCCTTCAATTAGAACTAACATACTTCCGTTTAATTTTTTTTAATCTTGTTAATAATTAACATAATGCAACAACCCCATATGGACCATGAAACAATAGAACATAATCCCAAAGCAGTTTTCATATTAAATTCTTTTCTGTAAAAAAAATAGTGTCCAAACATCTTACGGTATACTTTTCTTCAGTGTTCTTCCCAATTACTAAGTATTAGCACTTTCCTAGGGTAGAATTTGCTGTGAGTTCCTGCTGTGGTGAAGATGACATGGAGTTAATCACAGTGTCATGCTTTCATTCTCAGTTTTTTAGTGAGGTGTACTTATTACCCAAGGAAAGCCTTCTACGAAAATAGTAGAGCCCATGTTATGATTGAATTGTGTATTTTAGCCATCCAGCTAACTAAGGCTATTAAATTACAGTGGTCAGTGCTATACTTATGAGTTATAAAAATGGCATTTAAGTTATTTAAATGAACAGGGTTTTTTTTTCCAAATAGACTTTATATTTGCCTGCGTGAACATCCAGAGGAAGAGGGTGTAGAGAGCTCTTAACTGCACCACTGCTGAGATAGCAACGTGTTTTCTGGAAGACAGTGTAAAGGGATAGAAGAGCAGGGAAAGAGAATCTGCCAGTCTTGAGATTTGTCTCAGTGTTTAGAGGATTCGTAGCTATTTATTCTTCATAAATGGAACATGTGCAGGTTTAGTGGTGTAACTTTTGAAAAGATATTGTTTCTGCCTAATTTGTAATCACAAGATACCTAATTATATTGTTGTTAACAACACCTCATTTTCACACTATGGACTATATAGGGCATGCTCTGGGCCTGTTTTTCACTAAGGAAAAAGAAAATGAGCTGCTACTGGAAGTCACTGGGGCAGAAGGATCCCTGGGGTCCAAGTGATCTTACAGAATGGCCCTGGAGGGAAACTCAAGATTCAACCTACAGCTCTGACACTTGATAAATCACAGAAGGGTTCTGCCTGAGCCTCAGTTTATCTATTAATGAGGACAGTCCACACATTCCATCATATCCAATTTATGGGGGAAAAAAAGAGAGAATCTAATGTTAGCTAGGCAAAGTATAAACCAAGCAGAGAGAGAAAGTTCAGTGGCTTTACTTTCTACCCTGAAGCCTCACCAAGTACTGAGGTCACCATTTGGACTGAACAGTTTTGAGGTGCTTTTAAATTAGCCCTGTTTAGAAAAGATTAAGTTAAAATTTCATCAGCAAAGAACAGCTTTCTAGAGATGAACATTAAGCAAAATCATTTAAGAAAAGCAGTATTAGCCAGGCCAACCCCTGCCTCCCACTGGGTTCTGTAATACTGCTTGGGAGTCATATACCCAAAGCCCTTTCATTGCTGTCTGTATTTCCTTGGTCAATAAGGTATATATTCTATTCAAAGTAAGACATGTTCTAATATAAATATTCCCATTTTTCCTTAATCTAAGAACTACTGGAGAGCTGAAAAAAAAAAGTTTTGAAACCACACTATACAGATAATATAGAAAGAACAGAGGGAACGTTTGTAATCATATGAAAATAATAGGAAATATACAATTAAAAGAAGTTTAAAACTAACATAAAATAATTTTCTGTTATTACAAAGAAGCTTTCTAGGGGTTTGAATTGTGTGTGTGTGTGTGTGTGTGTGTGTGTGTGTGTGTGTGTGTGTGTGTAAATGAACCATGAACCACTCTGGGACTAAGATACTTTATCTTTGTAACAGGTAGTGGATAATTAGAAAATCCCAAACATCCCATTAAACCTTAACTTTCTAGGACTGTTGGTACTATAGTCATTATAAGTAAATGTAGGTCAGTGTATTAGTTCATTTTCATACTGCTATAAAGATACTACCTGAGACTGGATAATTATAAAGGAAAGAGTTTTAATTGACTCAGTTCCACATGGTGGGGGAAGCCTCAGGAAACTTACAATCATGGTGGAAGGCAAGTGGGGTGTAAGGGACATCTTACATGGCAGCAGGAGAGAGAGAGAGAGCGCAAAGGAAACTGCCACTTTTAAGCAATCAGATCTCCTGAGAACTCCCTATCATGAGAACAGCATGGGGGAAACCACCCCCATGATCCAATCACCTCCCACAAGGTCCCTCTCTTGACACATAGGGATTACAATTCAAGATGAGATTTGGGTGAGGATGCAGAGCCAAACCATATCAGTCAGGTAAAAACATTTATCTCAAGGGGAAGCTGAAATAACCAAATGATATTTGTGTAGCATTAAACACGTAAAATTCTCAGGAGTGCAGAAAAAGAATCTAAAATGGAGAAATAAAGAAATAAAGCCACAAATTAGTGAATAGTAGTATATTCTGTATGGTAAAATAATGGTAACAGCAGTCACAGGTAAAATAGGCAAAATGGCACAGGTAGAAGTACCAGTTGCCAGGCATTGGGCTTAAACCCCATGTATACATTGTCTCGTTTAATCCCATGAAACAAATTCTAACATAACCCGTCTCTTACAAATGAGAGATCAGAGACACAAAGAGGTTCACTCCCTAGCCTAAGCTGTCTGAAGTTGAGGAACATTAGTTCAAGTCCCCGTGGTCTGACTCCAGGGTATGTGCCCTCTCTTGTTCAATGCTGATAACCCTATAAGATGAGCACAACCCACTGAGGTAAATAATGGTTTCCCCATTACAGGGAATGGCAGCAGAAGATCAGAGAAGTTAGGTGACTTCTCCAGGGTCACATACAGACCCCACACAATAGCAGAGATGTTAACCCAGGCCTTTTTAAACATGTACTTTCTGCTATGCCGTGCTAAATTTTTTCCCATTGTCATTTTTATCACTTTGGTGACGGTTTAATGAATACAGAATTGGATATCTGACTATAATTAGATCTGCCTCACAAAAGAAAAATTAGCAGATCGACAGTAGGTTTCAGACTAGTAATAAGCATTCACATCACAATAACATCCTCTTTTCAAGTTGGCCCAATACATAGCTTTCCATAAGACATGCACAGTGGGACTTTTCACAAACCTGCTTGTATCCAGTGACTAAACTGATGGTGTCTCATTGACATTTTTCCTTTTAATCATAGAGCTAGTGAGGTAAAGTGAGACTTGGTTAATTATTTTAAAACTCTGGGACCCTCTAAGATAGTCACATATTAGGCTCAGCATCAGTGGGTACATACAAATAGGAAATAGGCATGTAATCTAGGCTTTTACTGGGGTAAGAGAGAGCTACCATTTCTTTCCCCTTCTCTGCGCGACAGGGAAGAGCTATGGATTAAAGAAATCTTCACACTACTTCCCAACTAGCCCACTTTAAAAATAAATTCATCCCTCCCTTTTCCGAGACTTCTTTTGTTCTCCTCTTTGGTGTTCTTCTTTCCCTATGGAATACATATGTCTGGGCATCCCTACCTGGTTTGGCCTTGATAGGATAATGGACAGGAAGCTGGATCATTCAGTCTCTGGCTCTCTGCTGATACAAGCAGAAACTGAGCCAGTTAGACCAGAGTTAAGCCTCCTATTCATTTCATGTATGCCATTGAGCAGCTAGAGAGTAATGATGATTTTTATTCCCTCCTGGCATTAAGTCTGAGAGGCAAACTGACAAGTAACAAGAAAATTCAAAATTAAAGCTGACATACCTTCCTTAATTCTTCCCAAGGTGCTTGGGTATGATTATTATTTAATGCTTCTTTGTCACTGAAAAGATATGGGGTACCAGTTAACTCATGAAACAGTTTCAGATAATAGAAATTGGCCTGAAAACTAAGACCAAAATGTGAAAAATACCACAGAGGCAAGAGGTTTCAGGTCAGGTGGAAGCAGGTTTCTGAAATCCTAACATGTAGATTGTTGCAGAGCTCTCTACAGTGCTGGGCAGCATTTTGCAAGAGTTCTTGTTTTTTGTGACATTTGCCTTCTGTGTATAGCCGCTAAAGCTCAGCCCTATTGTATCATCACATTTTCCTTTTCAGACTCACCATCATTGATGGTGGGTCAGAAACATCATCCACATACACAAAGGGCAGTGCATTGTAACATTTGAAGATGGAAAAGAAAAGAATCTTCAGTCACTAGGCAGGCTGACCTCAGGGCTGTCAAGCAAATTATGGCAGTCCGGGATGTCTGCTCAGAGGATCACTGTGGTGTGGCATATGATAAATGAGTGGTTTTCATGGCCTCGGGCTCCTTCCCAGGAGAGAGAGTCTAAGTTGGAAAATGATTTTAGCAATCATGGTGGGTAAGTGTGACAGAACTCAAATGCCACCCCCTTTCTCCCTGCTTGCATGGGGAATGGCAGGACTGAGTCTTAACTTCTAGCATGTTCAATAAAAGATGAGAAAAATAATCTTCCCTATTCATCCCCCCTCTTTGAGATAAAAGTTTGCCCAGGCAGAATAGCATTTTTTTAATATCAGAAGTTTTGCTCATTAAGAGAGAAGGGGGAGGCCGAGGCCGGCGGATCACGAGGTCAGGAGATTGAGACCATGCTCGCTAACACGGTGAAACGCCGTCTCTGCTAAAAATACAAAAAATTAGCCGGGCATGGTGGCAGGCGCCTGTAGTCCCAGCTACTCGGGAGGCTGAGGCAGGAGAATGGCGTGAACCCAGGAGACGGAGCTTGCAGTGAGCCGAGATGGTGCCACTGCACTCCAGCCTGGACGACAGAGCGAGACTCTCTCTTGGGGGGAAAAATAATAAAAGAGAGAAGGGCCTGCCAAATGCTTGCCTTTCCGATGGAGGTTAGAAACTGGCATTGACAAATGGCCCTCATTTTTTCACCTCACCTCAGTATGTCAGGTCTTTGTATTCAAGTGCTATCAACTCCTAAAGGAATATGAAAGACCATTTTATCTTTTGAGAGACCCTAAGCATGGGGCAAGTTTGTTTTATTTCACAGATTAAAGAACGGGACTTATTATTAGGAGAAAATAGAAGTTAAATGTTCATAGTACCCTTGATCTTCTTATGAACAGACGACTTGAAACAAGCCTGGGCTTGGAGGGAATTTTTTAAATCTTCTCTTTTTTCCTGTGCTTCTGGGAGTGATGTTTAAGTTCTGCCATCTGTAGGACATGTGCATTTTAAACCTCTTTTACTTACAGCTTCAGCTTTTTGGGAAAGTTTTTATTTTTGTTTATGGTACCTAAACAACAGAAATTAGCCTCCATCTGAGATAGTCTCTGCATTATTAAAATGCAGCTTGTTGTGCAGTGTTTTAATGGGCTGTTTAAGGTCTTTACATATTAATGTTATATACCAAGAACTATTAAAACATTCCAAATAAAACAGATTCATCAGTTAAGTGCTCTGTTTTACTGTGGTCATGAATGAAAAGGACAAACTAGTTATCGTCATGGTCACTTAAAAAATTGTAATCTATTCCAAGGACAGTTTTCTCATAAAAAGCCACTTAGTCACATAATTCTGGGGAAGTCCTAGAGAGTTTATTACTCTCTCATTTTTATTCATATGTTTTAGAAGGCAAACAAATTAAAACAATTTAACCTATTATAGGTTATTTTATGAAATATTTAGAGTAACTTCTTAATCTGAGACAAGTATTTCTTCTGCCAACAAGAATGTGGTAACATATTAGTTTGTCTTCAGCTGGTATGTATTTAAAGATTTTGAAGGCCTTTAAAAATACCTAAGTGCTAATTGGTAAGGTCAACCAGGTGGAAGGGAGTGGGGAGTAGGGAGGAAGGTAAATATAAAGTAAAATTATAAATAATTTTTTTTGTTTGTTTTTTTGAGATGGAGTCTCACTCTGTTGCCCAGGCTGGAGTGCAATGGCATGATCTCGGCTCCCTACAACCTCCACCTGCCAGGTTCAAGCAGTTCTTCTGCCTCAGCCTCCTGAGTAGCTGGGACTACAGGCACGTGCCACCACGCCCGGCTAATTTTTTTGTATTTTTAATAGAGACAGAGTTTCACCATGTTGATCAGGCTGGTCTCGAACTCCTGACCTCGTGATCTGCCCGCCTCGGCCTCCCAGAGTGCTGGGATTACAGACATGAGCCACCGTGCCCAGCCAATAATACATCATTTTAAAATGATCTAGCTCACTGTTTCTTTCAACCAAAAAAGAGTAATAGCTCCTCATTAAATATTTACTTAAATATTTCATATTAAAACCTTCTTGAACCAAGTTGGCAACCTACAGAGCTGGGCCCTGGGTGCCCTCCTTTTAAGTCAATGGGGTGGCAGCCGAATATAACACAAGAGCTGTAAGTCAGGCAACAGCTACAGCTTCTATTCTTCACTTAGCCACTCATTAGATGAGTGACCTTAGGCGAGTCATTTAGCTTCTATCGGGCCTTGTTTCCTTATTGGTAATAATAGAGGCTTAGACTAAATTCCTTTAAACAGATACTACAGGGCTGCTGATATGCCATGTTTTGGTGAGACATAAAAATGTAAAAAGCAGCCCCCGTCTTCAAGGAAGTGCCAGTTTAATAGAAAAGACATCTATAAAAACAAATGCATGCAAAAAAGTGGTTTCGAGACTGTTACATAAATTTGTACTATGTACATTGGGGGCACCAAAAGAAAAGTTGTCAATCCTATCTGGGTTTAGATGAGAGAGATGAAATTCACAAAGACTTAACAGATGAAATGCTTGAACTGAGTTTGAATGCCACTACCCAGATGAACATGGGGATGGAAACTATAAGAGCACCCGTCTATAGAAGTGAGTCAGCATAAAGCCCCAGGACCTAACAGTGGTCCTTTATGGCTGGAATATAAGTATAAGATAAAATATGCAAGGGATCATTGGAACAAATGGAAAAGTCTTTCTGTGACATAAGGATTCCAGAATTTGTGAGATGCTATGACAGTGTTCTAAGTAGAATTTGTGAACTGTTCGTATATGTGTTCTAGAGAGATCATTCTTGCAAAGTATGGCAAAGGCTTGGCAAAGGTGAGCAAGGAAACCATTCAGGAGGCTATTACAGAGGTACATGGAAGAGATGATAAAGGTCACAGTAGTAGCCATCGAGTAGAAGGAACAGAACTATAAGATGTGAGGAAAGTGATTCCTATCAAATCACTGATTAAATGAGGGTTGAGGGAAGAGGAGGAAAGTCTGTAACATCCTTTCAGTTTTCATCTCCCGTAAGTCAGTTATTCCAAGGCTGTTAGATTACATACTGAAACCTCTCAATTCAAGGAAGGATTTTCATAAACACACTTAATGGAAACATATTTTTAGATCTTGACAGATATAATGGCATATTGTTTTGAATTCATTGCTTTTCAACTATTGGAGTCATTCTCTTTTTAAAGGGAGCCCTATAATCGTAGTGCAGAATGAGTCAGGTATTAAAGTTAATTTGTCATTTAGAAGACATACCGTAGGCAAGTAAATAGGTACTATAAAGACACCCTGAATCATGTGGTGCTCTGTTAAAAGGCAAAAACAATCCATTGGTGCTTACATTCAGAAATTCCATGAGGTAGGTCAATATAAATACCCAGGAGACTCTGAGAGCCAGAAACAAGAGCAGCCTCTAAACAGTATCCACATAACCTGAAGACAGAACTCATGCTAATGTTTTCCTTTTTTACTCTGGGCACATTTGTTACTTATCCTACCATAAGCACTGTCTTTACATCATTCCGTTACTTTCTGCCAAATGTCTTGAAGGTATCTCTCTTTTATCCCATGCCATTGATTCCAGCCCACTGTAAGCTGGCTGCCACCCAGAACATACCAATAAGGTACTTCTGGCAAAGGTCACCAATGTCTTCCTGATTTCCAAATCCAGTGGATGTGTGTCACTCCTCATCTTACTTGACCTTTATGCTATGTTATGAAACTCTCCTCATTTGCTCTCTGTGTGTGACATCAGGACTGCCCTGATTTTCCTTCACCTCTGTCTCCCTTGTCACTGTCAGGTCCATGGGCTCCTCTTTCAAACACTACACTCTCCCTGGGTCATTTCATTTATACATATGGCATCTATATATAGGTGGTGTTCATTCTTCTGGCCTGAGTCATGCCCATATGTTTCAGAAATGGAAATCTAACTGTCTTTTGGACATCTACACCTGGTTGTCCCTCAGGCAACTCAAATTCAACATATCCAAAACTGAACCCCTTCTTTCTTCTCCTCTGCATTCCTCGGTAGGCATATGTAGGTTTTCCTACTTACCTCATGCATACTTCCCCACTCCATGCCTTCTAAGCCACCTTTAGTCCTCCAGATATGTTGTACTCATTATAAAGTCTGAGTCTTTGCACATGCTCAGAGGCCTTCCTGATACACACGAAATATATATTTTCTTCATCTGGCTGAATTTTATGGAACTTTCAGGCCTTTGTGAAGGTGTTGCCTCCTTCAGAAAACTTTCCTGCTCCTAGACTCATGTTGTTCAATGCCCGTCTTTCTTTTGTCATTTTATAGTATTTTATACTGCATTGCAGCAGTTCTCAGTGGCTTAGGGAGTGAGAGGATAGGTGGTAGGAGGATGATTTTGCCCCCCCCCCCCAACCCCACCAGGGACTTTTGACAATGTCTGGAGATATTTTTTGTTATAACAAGGGGTTAGGATGCTAGTGGCATCTAGTAGGTAGAGGCCAGCGATGCTGCCTACATCCCTATAATATTCTACAGTGCATAGCACCCCACAACACTGAATTATTCAGTTCAAAATGTCATTAATGCCAAGGTTGAAAAACTCTGCTGTAATGTAATTACCTACTTATTTTTCTGTTTCTCCCAGTAGACTATAAGCTTTTGGAAAATAGGGACTATGTCTTCTTCAACAATGTGTACACAACAAGTAGCAGGTTGTTTGGCATATGGCAGATGCTCGGTAAATATGAATGTATAAACTGAGTGGGTATGTTGTTGGATGGTTTGAATAGTTTTTCATTCTGGCCCAGAGAGAAAATGTATAATTTATATGTGGACTGAGGGCAGTAAGATCTGAGGTTTCACTCCTGAAATGGCCCTGATGCCAGTTCCACTGTTTGAGATGCTGATCATGGGGATAGTAGGAAGACTGAAACTATGGATGTGTGTCTCTATTTTGTTGTCTATTTAAGTATATATAATTGTATTTATTTAGATATTTACCTGTATTACTTGTTGAGTGAGGTATAACTATGTACATGTTTGTATCCATTGCTAGTAACCACTAATAGGTCTGAGTACCTATTATATGCAAAATATTTTAGCATGCTGTTATGCGAAAACAAAGTTTGGTTTAAATTCTGGCTTAGTTTCAAAACTGAGCCATATAACCCTAAGCAAGAATGTTAGCCTCACTAATCTTCAGTATTCTCAACTAATAAGCATAGAGTTGTTTTGATGATTACATAAATGAAAATATATAAAGTACTTAATATATAGCAAGTCCTCAATAAATGTTACTTCCTTCTGCCTCTTCTCCAAACTCTCTATATTAGTTAGAAATTGCATTTGACACAGAAGCACAGCCCTGATAATAATGGCTTAAATTGATAGTTTATTTTTCTCCCACATAAAAGAAGTCTGGAGGTCTGAAATACAGGACTGGTTTGATGACTCCTCAGAGTCATTAAGAAATCCCAGCCCTTTTTAGCCTCAACATTTTACTATGCCTAAAGTGTGACCGTGGTACTCAAAATGCCTGTCACGTCTATGTGGCAAGCAGCAGACTATAGGACAGGGTGAAGAAGGTCATGCCTCCTCTCTTTGAAAGAACCTTCCAGGTGGATCACCTGAGGTCAGGAGTTCGAGACCAGCCTGACCAACATGGTGAAACCCCCGTCTCTACTAAAAATGCAAAATTAGCTAGGCGAGATGGCTCATGCCTGTAATCCCAGATAATCAGCAGGCTGAGGCAGGAGAATCGCTTGAACCCAGGAGGCAGAGGTTGCAGTGAACTGAGACTGCATGATTGCACTCCAGCCTGGGCAATAACAGCGAAACTCCATCTCAAAAAACAACAACAACAACAAAAAATATTGGTTTCTTAATGACAAAACTACCATGATAACATAAGATGTTGACATTAGCAGAAATGAGGTAAGGAGTATATGAGAACTCTCTGTTTACTATCTTTGTAATTTTTCTATAAATTTAAAATTATTCCAAATTACAAAGTTTATTTTTAAAATGCAAATTACTGGCACACATTGAAAACTTGTTAATTTTTGTAGGGCATTATCTATAGTGGATGCATTTGAGTATAATCTCCATGTGTGTAGGGACTTTGTCTAATTTGTTCCTTGATGTCTCCTCAAGAACTAAAGGAGTACCTAAGGATAATACCGGGGAAGAGAGCACACACTCAAAAAACCCCCTCTGATCTGTTTCTGAGTTATCGTGCATGCTCAGTGTATTATTCTGTAAATTGTTATAGCATCCTGACTAGCAGCTCTCCATTTCATAGTCCAGGAGAATCAGCATACTTTTTCTCCATAATTTTCCTAATGGAACATTTTATGAAATATAAGTCCTGGAGGAGCTGGTAACCAACTGCTAGACACTTTATTAGAAAAATAAGGGTTTGTAGCACTAATGCTAATCTAAGGAAATTAAAGTCTTTTTATAATCCTGTGAGATTAATAGATCAGGGGTTGAAAACTGCACAGTTCTAATTTTCTATAAATTAGTCATTTTCTCTCTATTAGTGTAAAAAAGATCTAATGAGAAAAGTACTTGATTTAAAAACCAGCCTCACCACTTACTACCGAAGTGGTTATGAGGAAGTTTTAAAATCTCTCTAAGCCTAAATTTGCTAGCAAAATTGGAGTAGTGAGACTTTATAAGGCATATGTACAGTCCTCTATTAATGAAAATACAGGATAATTTACTATAACAAGAGCACAATAATAAAGTGGTTTTCATAAGACAGAGGCTTGTTTCTGTCTCACCTAACAATTCAGAAATGGTATTACAGCTTATTGGGAGCCCAGTCTACATGTTGTTGCTTAGGCACTTCTGGTGTGCAATTATTTTTTACAGGCTTAACTCACTACCACTTCCACATTCCAGATTACAGGAAGGAAAAAAGGAGGAAACACACCTTTCTAAGGGCATGACCTGGAAGTTATCACTTCTACTCACATCCCATTGGCCAGAACCCAGTCATGTGGTCCCAGCTAGCTGCAAGGAATTCCGGGAAATGCTCTCTTTATATGGGAAGCAATTTGCTGAGCTCATACTTCTGATGTTTTGGAGATTGGAAAGACAACTAGCAGTGCCTACCATAAGTACCTAGAGTAGTGCCTTACATGGAATAAATGCTCAGCAAATGACATTCTCATTAAATCATCTGGAAGATAATTAGTGTGAAAGGAATAGGTAAGGAGAAGCGTTTTACCAACTATGACTTTTAAATCACTCAGAATTAAGGATAGACCTTCCTAGGAAACTATGTTTGCATTTGAAAATTTGCTCATCTTCTTGTAAATTAAAACACAGCTTTACAAAAAATAAGATCTTCTATTCAGCCTGAGGAAAATAAGCTGCAGAAGTAATTTTTTTAACTGTACTTGTTTTTATATGTAACAACTAGTTTCCCTTCTAGTTCAGGAAACTCTAGTAGAATTAGAAGGAACCGTGCTTGGTAAAAAAGGAAAGATACAAAGTAAACTGTTACTTATTTTTAATGTAGAAATTCTTTTGTTGCACAGTTGTAAATTCTGTAATCATAATTTTGCTCATGTCTACTCTTTGCATGGATTCAGTTTCAAGCTTTTGCCATAATTTGTATTTACATACATGGGACTGCACCTTTAAGGATCTATTTTCATTTTTCTTGGTTTGGTTTAATTATTTCCTAAGGATATTTACAGTAACCTGCTGAACTTGGACAGTTTCATTCCAGGGAAAGTAGTTTATACTGAACCCCATTCATGCTAACCTTGCCTAGGACATTCTTACATTCCATAGGCCACAACTCCAGGTTGTCAGCCCCTCATGTGATTTGTCAGACCACACTGCTCCCTAGCTGGCAGCTCGACAGAGTTCAGTTGGCCCTGCTCTTTACAACGTGACGGGTGAACATGATACCAGCTATATTAGTTTGCTTGGGCAGCTGTAACAAAATGCCATAGACTTGCTTAACAAATTTTTCATAGTTCTGAAGACTGAGAAGTCCAAGAACAAGTCTTCAGTCAATTCAGTTTCTGGTGAGGGCTCTTTTCCTGGCTTGCAGATGCCCCCTTCTCACTGTGTGCTCCGATGTTAAGAGAGTGCTCTGATATCTCTTTCTCTACTTATAAGGGAACTAGCCCTATTAGATTAGGGCCTACCTTTATTACCTCATTTGACCTTTATCACCTTCTCACCTGGCCTCCTGGCCTGTCTACAAATACAGTCACGTTGGTGGTTAGGACTTTAAAATATGAATTATGGGGGTAAGGGGGACATAAATACTCAGTCCATAACACTGGTCTTTCTTTCATTTATTATGATACCCACAAAGACTGAGTGTTTTTTCTAGTATTTTCCCTATGCCATTCTGGGCAACCTGCCTAAAATTTTCTATGGTGGAAGATTACGTTAGTGGCTTCCTAAACTCTGTTTTTCTAATGAGATCTCTGGTTTAATGGCAGTGTTTGGACCCACAGAATACCCTGGGAGTTATAAAATGTTAAGAAATTAAAATGTGATAAAATGGTGTTTGTAGAGCACTCTACACTTTTCTTGCTTACATTATTTATTTAATCCTCATGGTAATTTGGTGAAAATGATTGGGATGGTGCATTGGCTCTATTTTATATATTAGAAAATTGAAGTTTGGAATGTTCAATATTTCTCTAAGGTCTTAGGACTAATACTTGATTAACACTGAGATTCCATTCCAGGCCTTCAAATTTCTAAACCACATTAGACCAAATATGAGCTGAATTTGGCTCTGGAGCCACTAAAATTTGGTTTCAATCCAAGTTCTGTCACTTATTAACAGTAAGTGGGCAAGTTACTTAACTCACTAAAATTTCTCAATCTTCTCTGTGACATGCAAATAATAGAGTCCACCTTATAGTGTTCTAATGAAAATCAAATTATATAATGCATGGAAATAACAAAACATCTGCTACATAGAAAATTGTTCAAAATTGTTGGTTATTATTTTTAAGCACATATCAAATCCTATTCATTAAATTTAACTCTGAATTTATGTTTTATTGGACTTTAGGATAAAGTGTTATTTAAATTATATGAGCTATTGACAGATCTCCAAACACTTTACAAGTTTATAAGTGTTATAAAATTTATAATATGGATTTTATTGAGATATGAGCATCTTAATGATCAACATTTGTCTCTGTGCACATTTATTTATATATTTATTCATGTATATATTCATGCCTGGTCAAGCAACAGATTAAAGCAATTAACAATTAGCAGATATTTTAAACAGCTGTCAGTTATACTTTAAGCAAGCCAGTGGGATTTTTTAGTTATCTAACTTTGGTATGAGGTCATTTAGTTATCTAGTTTTAGATTGAGGTCACTTTGTTCTCATTAATAAAAGAAGCTGAGTTTGGTATTCTTAGTTTTTATCTCACACCAGTAAGACAGTAACACTCAGTATATGCTAATAATTATGATTAAAGAAATATTAAGGAAACAAAGATTTAGCTGCTTGAAATTTGGTATACTGAAAAGCCTAATTAATAAAATTTTCAGTTTTTCTCCACATTAGCCAGGATTTAATCTCCATCAAAATACATATTTTTCTATTAGTCTAATTCTACAAACCCAACATAAGAGGTCATTGTCACATAGTCTTATGTCAACCATAATGACTGGAAGGTGCTCTCCTAATGTTCCCAGATTTGTCAGGTAATTTACTGTGTATGTCAGGATAAAGTAACAACACATATTTTAATTTGTTGTGCACATCATTCCTGATTCTCATATGGAAATAATTAGGGAATTTTATGCACTTCTAGATTTAATACGAGTGTGTGTTTACGGATATATAAGTAAGAGAATGTTCAGATTTCATAGAGGAGGTCAAATAAGCTTTTCTCAGGTAGAAGAAACTATACCAAACCAAGAGTTAACACACTTGATGCAAAGTTTATTAGCAATGTAAATGTCATTACCTCTGATTCGTGATCAGCTGAACAAACAGTGAAGGGCCACTGTGACTTTCAAGCTTTAGGAACAGAATCTAATGACCTTAAAAGGCAAAAGAACTGTTTCCCACTAGGTATGGATGGAAGTGATTCAATTCTGAGCATCATCATGATTGGCAATTAATAATGCAAATGACTTGTGTTGATCCAAAATGGTTCTCAGTATCTGGGCAAGGCAACTATGAATGTGTATATGAGTGAGGTAGATATAACAAAATTATTTTCATTCTATGCCTCATAGTCTCAGAGTGACTGTATACACATAGGCACCACACACATCCTCTAACCGTCTTGATTTGGGAGGGCAAGATGACTGTGCCTACTACATTAGTTTGCTTTTGTGTATAATTGTTACAGTTTTAAGATATGGCTTAACTTGTAGTGTGTACTCAGAAAGGAGAGTTACTCATTACCTTGTACATAACTCATTTATTGCCCTCGTAACATATTTGTTTTCTTTTCCCAACTACCTCTTAAGAGCAGGGACCCTGTCTTCATTAGAATGAACACAGGCACTGGTTCGTAGTAGATGCTTAAGAAATATTTGAAAGAATTTATAAATGAATTAGAGCTTCTGAATGGAAGTCTATAGTACTTAAATGTGCAACATACATAAATATAAACATTATCCAAAGAATCTATCAATGTGTATGTGGATGCCAAACACACATATACATCCCACATTCAGAGTACCGTCACTAGTTGAGGAAAGTGATTAATGTCTAAGGTGTCTAGCCAACAATAATAGCATATGATTGTGTAATTAACTAATAAGTAATTGTGAAGGAAGGAAAAACTATTTAGATACTTACTGATTGCTTAATATAAAAAATGGATATATGTTAGCTTAAAAACATTATGAGAGTTAAATATATCAGCCTATGAAAAATTACAGAAAAGCAAACACATTGACACTTATTCATAGTCATCAGTATTTTTTTTTTTGGTAAAGACAGCACAAACCACTAAACAATTAGTTTATTCATTGTTTTCCTTACTGTGGCCATAACTAGTATTCATATTAGTAATTTATTAGGAATACTGACACATAATTATCCAAACTTTTGTTAAAAGCAATGATAGTTTTTTTCTGATAAGAAAAAGAAATTTTTCAATTTATAAGGTTTTAATAAGCCCTTAAATTAACTTTATTTTTCCCCAAGATTAATAATTATAAAGGAGCATGGGTCCACTTATCACATTTTCTACCAGAAATATACTGGGCATGCATGGGCAATGTTTCTCTTTAAAGTAGATGCTGACACTATATAATTAGAGAATTACAATAATGGGTCTTACAGAAGAAAAGGAACCATATTCATATATACTTTTTGGCATATGCTATTAGAGAAACTTTATGTTTCAGTGTGAGATTTATATATCTGATACATAATCAACTTTATATCAAGTATTCTCTAATGAGTTCTAATGAACTAGAAGTAGCTTTAAATGGAAAAAATATTATTCTAGCATCTCAGAAAATAGTTTTGGCTTATTCCCCATTAATTTTGACCTTAAAAAAATAAGATCCCTTTAGTCCACCTGGGCCTGGGTGGCCTGCTTATTTTCTCATAGAGGGTTCTAAAGCTTCATGGAAAGTCTTAGGTTTTACTCTATTAGCCCAATGTTACAGGGCTCTTCTCCATGCCACAAATATTCATTTGCAGATAATGATACTTTCTACTGCCTCAATATATTTTTATATCCAGTTTTCTCCTGGATTCCTTATATCTTATCTGAGGAATGCTTAAAGCCGTCTGTTGTGAGATTTTCCTCAAACTTTCTCTAGCAAAAGGACCGGTTTTTATCATAACATACTTAATTAACACCTTGATCAAGGAGGCAAACAGTGCAGCAGAGATTCCTGGAACAAGATGATCAATTGGACTTACCCTGTGTTTGTTGAACTGCCTGAATTTTATAAGCCCATGTGGATATGGCTTAGAGCTGAGATCCAAACAGCTGCTGCTTCCTGGTCTCTTCCCTGAATTACATCTCTGTATTATTGGTATCTCTTGCCACCAGTTTTCTCTGAGGTCATTATAGACTATATAGAATTTATGAATCATGTTCAAATTTGTTAGTCATTAAATATTTGTCCAGAACTGGGTATATGATTGTGCACTTATAGAAAGATGCTCACAATATAATGCAGTAACTATGGTGATGTGGAATATAGGTATTACAGGAACAAAGTGAAGGAATACTTCATCCAACCTTAGTGAGTCAAAAAGATACTTCGTCTCTTAAAAATGCATAGAAATAGTCAGATTTATGACCATGTAGGCCATGTTAGTGTAAATGACATGATGAAGGTGAAGCTCCATAGGCATGGGTACCCCAACTGTCTTGTTTAGGCCACATTCCCAACATCACGCATAGATGTGGCTCATAGGCCCTAACCCTCAGGACATACGTGTCAAATGGATAAATGGAAAAAAAGGATTTTAAGTAGAGGAGTAATGTGGTTCACTTTTGATTTTTAGATACGTTGTTCTGGCAGCGGCATGGGAGATGGATCCAAAGAGATTAAAACTGGAGTGAAGGAGTCCAGTAATGATGTGAAGAGATGAGGGTCTGAACTAGGACAGAAGTCAGTCACAGGGATGGATTTGAGACGTTTTGGAGGGTTACCCATGTAAGACCTGGTAACTGTGTGCCTGTGGGAAGAAAAGGAGAGGTAGGGGGCAAGTGTTGTGCCAGAGTTGCCATCATCTAACTTAAAGAATACAAGGAGAGGAGTTATCTAAGGGAAGAAACAAGATAAAGTTTTTATGCAACATATTATCATTTAAATGTATTCCAACTTTTACTTTTAAAATGAACCCATGAGGAAATTCTAATAGATTTTTAATGAAAATCTTGTAGCACTTTAAAATTTTTAACTATCCCATGGGCATTATACCAGCACTGGGTCAAGAATATAAACTAAAAACATGGGTACCTCCCTTTAAAAAAAAACAGAAGTCTTTTAAGAATACCAAAACACTTGGGCATAACTACCACTTATTCTTCATGCAGAAATTTTGGTAGAGAGAGAACTATATTAATTCTTTCCTCCCTTTTGCTTTCTTTTTTTTCTTGATATTCTTCCCCTGGGTCTGGCATTCTGCAGTAAAGTAGGCAGAATCAGCTACCACATGGAGCCTCACTCCCAGACAAGTGGCCTTTGAAAGCTTCTCCTGTAGGAAGAAAAGCTTTCCAAGGAAAGGAGCAATGCTTGCAGGCCAATGAGAATTCCAAATAAATAGCATTTCGACTTCTGCTTCTCAATCTGGTTTTAACATTTGGTGAGGGGCAAAACAAACCCAACCAAAGTGCTATCATTCATTTGAACTTAAAGTTCAAATAATGTTACATTTAATTTGTAATCAGATCATTATAACTATAGTTGAAATATATAATTCTGGTATAGTGAAGATTTGTACGAAATCTTGTTTTTATTTTTTTCTCACTTTTTGTTACTGACTCTCTTCTTCTTCTACATATATGTTTTATTATCACAGGATGAGTAATTTTATTGTCATATCGCAGAGCAAATTCTCCCAGCCCAAATAAATTTGGCTTTCAGCATGGTTATGGGACATCCAGTTGGCAACACCCAGGAGGTATCTGCATATACAGAGCTGAGGCCTGGGGCAGAGGCCTGAGCTCTGAGTAGCGGTCATTGGCAGAGAGATAATACCCTGAGAGGCAAGGAGACCATCCAGAGAGGGTAGAGGGCCACCAGCAGAAGACCGATGTTGGTACCTGAGCAGCATCAACATACACAGAAACGAAAGAAGGGCAGTTCTAAAAAGAGAAAGCAATTTGATTAGAGAGACTGGAGGAGGGCCTGGAGAGAGAAATATCCTAGAAGGCAGGGCTTTAAGAATTTCAAGAAGGAAGGAGTGAGAGAGCAAGGGAAGCAAGGAGCTTCTCTCCTTAGGTAAAGCCCTTACCCCCTAACATCCCTCCTTCCTTCCCTAACTCTTCAGAATCTTAAGAGAAGGCAGTAGTTAGTTGTTGTTGTGTCCATACTTATAAATGTTCACAATCTACGCTATGTGAAGAATTTCTTCGATGTACAAGTATGACTTCAGATTAACTTCCTTAGTATTGCTTCCGTCTAGTTTGTTTATAGGCTTTGTGGCTTTTAATGGTCTTTTCCTGTAAGTAGCTACAGTTGATTTGACTGTAATGCAAGTGCTTCAATATTCATTATTTTAGTAGTTACCCAGCAGATTTTATCAGTTTATTCAGAGATATTTTTTAGCCCACGCTGCTCCTTATTCAGGATAAAGCAGATAAATATCTTGCTCAGAGCCAAACAGGGATACTTTAGATTCTGCTTCCATAGACTTTCTACTTTGTTGTTTGCACTGACTCCTACAAATATTGAGAAGGATAAACAGAAAAGTTCATTTAATTGTACTGAGTTCATTTATTGTTCTGAGCAAGTACAATACTCCCTATCTGATTAGTATCACTTCTGATCTGTATTTTGTCCACAGAAAGGTACAGTTTTGTTTTTCCCCAAATAGATTGTGGTTTACCTATATTTTCCCTATTGTAAAATGCAGTTTATGTGCAGGATTCAAACTCCTTAATTCAGGCCTGAGTCATACTTCTATCATCACCCTCAAATTGTTAATTTTTATTTGCCCGTTCCTCATGAGTAAAGATTTTGTTACGGATCTTAAACAGCATTATAGTAAAGGAGTGATTTTGAAAGTCATTCCTTTTGGTTCACAAGGATACCCTTCTGTGGAAAGAGAAAATAAAATAGATATTATAATAATAATGCTATACTTTTTATCAAGTTATGTCAGAGCTCATAATTAACCTTATTTTTATGGCATTTTGGTGAGTTTGTTTTTATTCTAGTTCTCGTATTCACAGAGACTGAAATGTAAAAAAAATTAAGACTTTATCCAAAGCCACATAGGCATTAGATCTGAGTAACTTTGGCATTGCTGACACACAACTTGTCTTTTTCCTCTGAGCTTACTTAAAATATTTATGAAGCCTTGAAAGCTTTCTCATCTGTTTTTTATTTTTCCCTTACAGAGTATTGATTTCTATTTTTTTAACTTCAAAAATTCACATAGCACAATTGTTAAAAAGTTCAAAAGTAACTTTCTTAAATTTAGCTTTTAATCTAAATTTTTTATTTTTAAAAAGACCTAACTTTACAGCACATGACATAACTAATAAATAAAACAAACAAATATTCATCAATATTGAGCAAAATGATAAATTTTACTTTTGAAAAGTTTGTTTTCAAGAAAAACTGAACCTATCCTTTAGTTTTTTGTTTTTTTGGTTTTTCTTTTTTCCTGATAACTGCTGGCCTCACAAAGTATTGTTAGCATATCAGTTTGGTGTTTTGGCAAAATAAAAATTAAAAATTATACTATTCCTTTCATCCAAGTCTAAGTGCTATTGCTTAAAATTTTTCTTCCAGAATTTTTCATGTGAAATTCTTGGAGATTGAGAAAAGATAATAATTCAGATCTTTTAATAAAGATTAATTGCTGCTAGAGATATACTGTGAAATGCATATGCAACGTCTGAAAAGATATGTTACAGAAGATATGAATTCGCCATTCCTAAGTCACTTTCTTCAACTTTTAAGTATCAACATTTATTAGGTTAACCTTAAATACTGGAGAGCAGATTCTTGAAATATTGACTAAATCTGAATTCTTGCTATAAGATTTGAAATATCTGAAAATCAAATATAATTGGGAAAATTCTGCTACTTAATTATTTATTAAATAGTCCTGGTAACTTTAATGATAGCCACATATTTTAAACAAATGATTATCTTTGACAGAGGAATTATAAATGAGAGCCTCATTCAAGAATTCCCTTTATTCATGGCTGTTGTTTGTCTGCCCTTCTTTTTGGTGGTACAGAATAAACAGGGCTTAGTGGGAAGGGGAGGACCATACAGTCTAGCACACAGGCCTTGCACAACCTCAGTCTTGGTGGTAGTATGGGTAGGTATAAACCAAAATCCCTGAGTTGGAGGGGTTTTCAGGTCAAAGCTTAGAAATGACATTTCCCTCCAAACTGACTCGTTCTGTGTTCTTTCTCCATGATAGGCCCTTCCATCTACCCAAGCTGGAAGCCTTGCTGAATAGTCCATTGGATATTAGCCCTGTCTCCAATCAGTTGTCATGTCCTGTTGAGTCTACCTCTTTTGTCTGTATTCTTTTCTCACTACAGCCTAACCCTCAGTTCATATTCAAATTGTCTCTCACATAGGTTACTATGATGCCTTCTACTTGAACTTCTTAGCTCTATCAGCCTCTCTTTTCCCACCCAGCCTTCGCCATATCAGTGTTTTTCCTATTGCCACACTATCACTCTGTATCTTAAATGTCTGTGTGTTCAGGTAAACCCTTCACGAGGCAGTTAGCTCCATGAAGCCAGGGACTGAAGGTTTCTGGTCCATCATTATATACTTAACACCTAGTACACTATGTGGCTTTTAGCCATCATTGAAAATCAGTTGGATTTTGAATACATGGATTTTTTTATTCATAAATATCTGAGAAGGCCAGGTATTATTTTAGAATTCCTAGACACCTCAAAGTTCTCTGCCAGAACATGGAAGCACAAAGTGGCTCCTGGCCCACCTCCTGTCCTGTTCAACAAGAAGGTAGACACCCTAGTCCTCACTGCCAACCTCCAACTACATTTCCTGAAAATAGCCACCCTGAGGCCACTCCCAGGCCCACACAGGCGTTTTCCACCTCACAGGAAGGGATCTGGAAAAGAGACCTACACAGGACTTGGAAGTAGTCCGAGGGCCATTAGGGCATCGACTTACAGAATCCCAGGAACCCAGGATGTGGTCTAGAAGGAGGGGTAGGGAAGGCATAGACAATGTGGGCCGATCCCTTTGGCCTACGAACTGGGTAGGAATATGGCCAGAGAAGGGTTGTGTCTAAGAGCCCTACTACAAGCAGGAGATGATCTGGATTTGTTCTAGAGATTGTACTCCTAGTGTATATTGTGAAAGTGTAGCATTAGCAAGAACTGTCTAATATTGTATTTGAGAAACACCATGTGAAAATATGAATAGAACTTAAAGGTTGTAACTGAATCTTTCCTAACTAACCTTTTAATTGTTTGTATTTCAAGACCACATGACTCTCTGTTCTGTTGTGTTCTGGGAAGCAGTTTCAAGTACTGATTAAGAGTACAATGTGGAAAGCCAAAACAGGGATATGAGTTGTGAGCTGGGTTTTGTTCTAAGTTGTCCCTTTGCTGGCTATGGAGCCCTGGGCAGAGTGCCTCATCTGCTGAATAGAGGTAATCTTCCTTCAGGCTTGTAGTGAAAGTACGTGAGGTTAGACTCTTTAAAAGACTTAGCTTAAGTAAATGCTCAATAGATCACAGTGCTGTCATCATCATCATAATCACGGTCATTATTTTTACAGCTGTTATTCCTCATTGTCCATAACTATTGTAATGACCTTGAGCAAGTCACATAACCTCTCAGAACCTCAGTTTCTTCCTCCATAAAAAGATGTTTGGAGCAGAGGATAACGAAGACTTTGTCCAGTTAAGAGCAAGGACTTTCTGGAATTCTTTCAGTGTACACTGAACTTGAACTTGACCCCACAAGCAGTGTTTAAATTGTTAATGAAAGTTAGCTACTATGCATGTCATATCACTGTATATTCTACTTTAATCAAATGTAGTATGCAAAAAACCTGGATTAAATATGCAGTTTATGAAACAAGTGTTTGCTTTATAGAAAGATTCATTGTAGAGTCCCTTTTACTCACAGGCTCTTCTAGTACATTAAAAATAAAATTTGATTTAAAAAAAAGATATTCGGTTTGCCTGCAACTTTTCAGAAACATATGCAGACATTTTTAATCCGTTTGAATCACAGAATCCCTTGTGAATTGATTAACTCTGATTCCTCTCTCTGAGAAATGAACATGGTTGCAAATATTTGCATACAATTCCTGGAAAGGGGGTGGTCCATGGATCCTAATTTAAGAAGCCCTGGCATAAAGCCAAAATAAAGAGAAAACCAATAAAAATGGAATATGTTGAGGATATTATAGGCATTTCTAAATGCCAGCCTCCAAACAACTGGCTCTCTTCAGAATCAGAGAAACAAAGAGAGAACTAACATTTATTGAATGCAAACTGTGCCAGACACTGTGTTAAGCATTGTATAAGTGTCCTTCCCCTTCCAAATCTAAAAAAGACAGATATTATTTCTGATGAGAAAATTGAGGCTCAGAGAATAAGCACTTCTCCAAAGTCTTTTCACTATTAAATGGTAAAAGCAAAATTTGAACTGGGGTCTGGCTCTAAGGCTACATACACTATGATAAAAGGCCCTAAGTTCCTTCACATTTGTTCCCAAGCCCCCAAATTTTTATTAAAGAATAGATCACAGAAATGTACAGATTTTTCTGCCTTAGTGAACTCACAAAGGAACCAGCTTCATGTTGAGAGCCCATCCTTTCCCCCTCCCATGTTCTGTGCCATCAGAGCTGGGAGGACTTGCAGGAGTGGTACGTTGGTTTTGGGATGGGGCAGGGCAGCAGAGAGCTGAGAGATGATGGACTCTCTTGGCTGGATATGATTCAAAAGTTCTGATCCCCTACGTGCCCCAGTAAAGTTTTCTGGCTGACATCTGTGTTAAAGAGTTGTCAGCTGAGGAGCAGAGAAGTGTCCAGTCAGACTCAGAATACCTCATTTGCCAAGTATCAGATGAGAATAGTGAAGACAGGCCCCATTTGGAAAAGAACTGCTTCTAGGAAGATTTATTACATAGGGGTCATGTTGCATAACTATGTTCAGGATACTCAACTCCTCCTTGACTCATTCACATTTCATAAGACAGATACTCCCTTCAAAAAGGAGGGACTAAATGAGGAAATAAATGAAGGGCCTTATATGAATGGCAGAACAACCTAAGTCTTATTGGAATTCTTTCTTGGACTATATCTATAGCCTTGGTGCTATAAGCCAATATTGACCTTTCTTCATAAACAGCTTGACCCAATACTGTGCAGAAAGCACTGTGCTTTGCACACTTAAAGACCTTATATAGTAAGCTGAGTTCTGTGTCCTCATGTTCTAACCTGTCAAAACAAAACATTTGTGGTGATTTGGGAATATGCTCACAAATACATTTTTGGTTTCAAGTCATTTTAAGATATGCTATCTTATCACCTCAGCCTTCACAACATGTCCTAGAAAATTATGCTGTTTTCACAGTGATATTAAAGGCACCGTGAGATTTGGTATTTTATTTAGATTTTCCTCATGATTTCCCACATGATATAGAACTGCTTCATAAAGTTACTTGCTGTGAAGTATTTCAGAGCTTTATTTGGCGGTAATCAGGAAGATACTACTTAAGAATGTTTAAAAGTAACATATGCATATTTAGGAGTAACTGACATCTGATAAGCAATTTTTCTTGTATGCTATGGATAGTGCAAAAGATATTTTATTAGTGTAAATATGATACCTCCTTATATCAGCAAGGCAGCATAACATAGTGGTAAAAGTATGGACTCTAGAGCCAAACTACGTGTGTTTGAACCCCAGCTCTGACGCTTGCCTGCTTCAGGATCTTGGGGAAGATATTTTGTCTTTCTGTGCCCTGTTTCCTCATCTAGAGAATGCAGGTAATAGCAAGTTCTTCCTTTACTGTGTTAATTTGAAAATTGGGTGAATTAATATACATAAGTGTATAGAACAGTGTTGGTGCATAATAAATGTTATGTAAGTGTTAGACATTGTTATACAAATGAGTAAAGATGACTAATAAACTCTAGGTGTTAGATGGTTTAAAAAATAAGTTAGTTTTTCCTCAGTTTAGGATAAGTGTTTAAATAGAGTTTATTCTCATATTGGTCTTAAGAAAGCTCTAACTAAGACCTCTGCCATTCCTTCTGTCCTCTTATATCAAATCTGAGTATCAATTAATGGCTTCACTGACATCTGTGGGCTGAGGATCCTCACATACCTGTAAATGGAAATGTGTACTAAGTTTGATAGATTTCAGTTTGACAGATTGAATAAATACCATTTCTCACACACACCCAACATATTTTTGGCAAATGTATGTCAGCCCTGCTGTGATAATGAAATACCACCATACTTTAAATGTTGCTAACTTCATAACAGCTTTGAATATGATCAGTGAATACTGAGGGAAAAAATAACACTAATACTATGTGAGAAGTCCTTGAAACCATTTGATGCTAAAATTGTATTTTCACATTTGAAAATGCTGGAAAAGTATGGTCATTCATTCATTCAAAATATGTATTGAGTACCTACCATAGGCCTGGCCCTGCTCTAGAAACTGGGAATATAGTTTTTATCCCTGTGGAGATTATATTTTAGTAACAGGAGATAATGAACAAGTAAACAAGTAAAACATGATCATTTTAGAGACAAGTAAGTGCCATGAAGTAAATAAACCAAGCAGTGTAGTAGAGGGAGGGTCTCACTGAGATGATAACTGAGCTGAGGCACAACTGAAATGGGAGCAGGGAGTTTCATGCTGAGGGAACAGCAGAGGCAAAAGCCTGAGATAGAGTGAATGTGATGTGTTTGGGAAAGAGAGAGGAAGGACGCTTAGATCTTGGGGGCTGGGGGAAGAGAGGCAGTACTCGGTGAGGTTTTGGAGCAGGCCGGGGCTTAATTAAACATGTGGTGACTGCAGGCCATAGCAAGGGGTTTGATTTTATTCCAGGTGCTGTGGGAAGCTGTTCCACTGGAGTGACATGATCAGATTTGTATTTTTAAACAGTTTGCTTGGCTGCTGTGTGAGAACCAAATGTCGGAGACCATAAGTGGTCCCAGAAAGATCCCTTAAGAGCCATTAGCTGTAGTCCAGACAAATGTTGGTATCTCGGACTAGTATGTGACAGTGACATGGATGGAAGCAGGAAGATTTGCAGCCTATGTTGGAGGTGGAGACAACAGGACTTGCCAATAGTCTGGATGTAGGTGGAAGCTAAGGAGGAATCAAAGAATCACAAATTTTAAGGTCTTGCTCAAGTCCTGCCTTCACAGTGAAACTTTCTCCAGCTCTTCTAGCCCACTTTTGTCTCTCCTTTGATTGCAGTGGCTTTGAGCTGACAATATGTGCAAGGCATTGCTCCTGGTGCTTAGAATACATTAGTGAATGAAACAAAGCTTCCTGCCCTGTGGATGTTATGATCTGTCCTGTACCACTTCTATATCTGTGCCACTAATTTACATTAAATTTTATGTGTCTTTGTATTAGTCTCTAATTGTTTTGGATATATTATTTTTGTTCTCTAAATAGAAAAGCACCTTTAGGACCAGTGACCCCACTTTTCAGTTTACCATAATGTCTTGCTCAGTGATGGTGGAAGCAAAAGTAACAGTGAAAATATGTTTGTTTGTTTTTCCCCCCACAGATAGCTTGTTTCTAGGTTTGCCTGCTGCTTTAAATAAGTAAACTTGTGAAAATCCAAAATTGCAATTCAGATGACTAGAAGGGCCATAATTTTTTCATTAAAAAAGATTATGGGCCTGGCACTGTGGCTCAATGCCTGTAATCCCAGCAATTTGGGAGGCCAAGGCAGGTGGATCACTTGAGGTCAGGAGTTCGAGACCAGCCTGGCCAACATGGCGAAACCCTGTCTCAACTAAAAATACAAAATTAGCCAGGTGTGGTGGCTGGCGCCTATAATCTCAGCTACTCGGGAGGTGGAAGCAGGGAGAATCACTTAAACCCAGGAGGCGGAGGTTGCAGTGAGCCGAGATCGCACCACTGCACTCCAGCCTGGGTGACAGAGTGAGACCCCATCTCAAAAAAAAAAAAAAAGAAAAAAGAAAAAGAAAAGAAAAGAAAAAGATTATATAGTCACTCAAGAGTTACTCTAAAATAACAGTTCCCCTCCCCAATGAATGTAATTAAAAATTTGTCAACAAGTCATTATGCATTTGTCAGGGGGATTCGGATGAAGGAACTGAAGCTGAAGAATCAGAAGCCATAGTCCATTTAAAATTAATTCAAAGTGAAGACATGAAAACTGTAATTTAGAATTGTAAATTAAAAAGAAAATTATTTCTGAGTTCTAAAAATTCAAATATGTGGACTTTATAGAGGACTTCCATTTTCTACATTTACAATTTATAATCAACAGTTATAAATTAATTCTTTAACCAGGTCACGTTCATCCTGGCAATGAAAAGTAACCTTTCGAATACACAACTAAGTTGGCTTCAGGTTATGGCTTTCTGAGTTTGTCTTAAAATATAAAAAAGAAAACAAAAGTCATGGCTTTATGTTTTGCAAGGAAGACTGAGTATCCTCATAAACACTCATAGGCTATTGACTCCTTTTCAAGACCCCTTATAGTAGGGTTGGCATTGAGGTGCTATTGCTAATGCAATGCTGTCTCTTACACAGCTGTCCTGCAGGTTAATTAAGCTTTTGAGGACTATCCCAGGAATTATTATTTCCATGAAAAATGCTTCTGGATTCTAGAGTACTGACTTAAAGCCAAAATTAGGAACATACTTCATTTATAAGAGGTCTTAAACTTGTTTCTGTAATTCTCATAATCCATGTACTCTTTGAAGATGATCATAATTATCAATGAGCAATAAAACCTTTAATCAGGTAGTATGCAGCAGCACAGTTCTTATATTAAAAACACAGATGCTATTCCCTTACGCCTACATTCACTCAACACATTCATTAAGTGCCTTCTCTGGGCAGGGCCCTAGACAAACAGCAATAAATTAAGTCTGGTCTCTAAGCCAGAAGAGCTTAGAGCTCTTTGGGGAAGAAGACACATGCACAAGTAATACACAATCAACAGTCTTAAGTACTGTAATGAAGATGTAAATAAAATGCATTGCAGGTTATCAACAGTCTTAAGTACTGTAATGGAGATGTAAATAAAATGCATTGCAGCTTCGGAGGAAATCAAAATGCTTTCTTCTGAAAAAAGAGGGAAGGCTTCGTGGAAGAGACGGCATTTAAAATGTCACTTGAAAATGGAGAGAATTTAAAAGGAGACAAAAAGGGACGAGCATCCTGGGAGGCATGACGGCATGAAAAAAGTGATAGAACTCATAAAGTGTGTATGTCCAAGAACCAGCTAGTGCTTCGTGCAGTGAACATTTCTGGAGCAACTACCAAGTGTAAGGCACTGCCTAAGGGGCCAGAGACAAAAAGACAAATAAGATGTGGGTCCTGTCCTTGAGAGAGAATTTGGTTTAATAAATCTTATAAAGTGTGAGAAAACAGTTTTCATTTAAGTTTGAGGATGGTGTTGGATGCTGAACTGAGGCATTTGAATTGGATTCTGTGGTGATGGTAATAATAATGCTCACCATTCACTAAATCCTTCAGTGTTCTAGCCACCATGGTAAGAATTTACATGCATTATTTCCTTCAGAGCTCCTCATGAGATATGATTACTGTTTTATTCCTACTTGTGAGCTGAGAAAATTGGGGCTAAGTCAATTAATGTATGTAATGTTTCCCAGCTGGTAAGTAGCCGAGTAGAGATTTAGACAGGTGTATAGTATTACAGAGCCTGTAACTCACTGAGGGAAGCCACAGGAGATGTTTGAGTAGGATAATGATTGATTTGAGCTGTTCTTCTTAAGAATTCATTTGACTACAAGGTGAATACAATGATTAAGGAATTATGCTTGTGAACAGCTAATGAGGACCTAAATGAAGGTAATGGCAATGGGTATGAAAAAAGAAAGGAGGTGACAGATGTCATAAAGCTTACTAACTGGATTCAGGGACAAGGAAGAGGGAGAAGTCAAATACAGCTTCAAGTTTTAGAGTCTGCATGTAAGGAAGTAAAGACCAGCAGAGAAGAAATATCCTTTAGGGAGTGAGGTGAGGGGATAGGGGCAGGGAGGCTGGGATAAGTAGTTTAATTTTGTACAAGTTGAACTTGAGGTGCCAATGGGATACAGCTGGGAGGGAAAATGCAAAAGTTAAGGTTAGAAATACTAAAGTTGAGCTTGGAAAAGAGGTGATTTAGAAATGGGATTATATTCTACCAATGGTAGAGAGGTCAAGGAGGACTGATATAGGCCTTCAGAACCCTAGTTTTATTTTGCTGGAGAAATCATAAGCCAGATTACAGTGTTTATGAAGTGAGGGGATAGTAAAAAATAAAGGAAGGGTAGGCTACTCTAAAAGAAGTTAAAAGGTAAGAGCAAATAGTTGGTAGACTAAGAGGCTAACAAAAATGAAGCAAGTTTTGTTTCCTTAAGAATGGACTGACTAAAGAAAGACAGTGATTGATAGGGTAAGGTCTTATAGAGAGGGTGGGCTGTATTAACTAACTCAAGGTGATGACTTAGCTAGGTAAGAGGTGCCTGGTGCCTCCTTTGGATCCGTCCAAGCTCTTCTGATTTTTTAGATAACCATTTAAATGTTACCTCTCTGTGGAGCCTCTGTCTTTCCTGTAGTTTTCCCCGTAGAGGCTTAAGTGTTCCTTATCCCATTATCCCACTGGTCGTGGTACATACCTGCACTATGGACCAGTGGTTCTCAAACATCAGCATGTTTCAGGTCATGTAGGGGGCTGGCTAAAACACAGATTACTGGGCCCCATCCCCAGTGTTTATGATTCTGTAGATCTGGAGTGAGGCCTCAGAATTTGCTTTTCTAACAAGTTCTCAGATGATGCTGATGCTGCTGGTCTGAGGACCACACTTTGTGTGCTACTGAACTAAACTAAAAATATGTGAGACGTACAAATAAAGAGCTTGGGAGTTCAAGGATGCACTAGTATTCCAGACCTGGAAATGTTCTAGAAAAAATACTCCAAGAATCAGTCATGATTCAACAGCAGGTAAGAAAGAATGAAACACTTCTTCATGAAAGAAACATATTTTGAAGAGGCCATCAACATAATCTCTACAGAGCAGAGGTTTCTTAGGGGAGAGCTATCATAGATGAAAACTTTTTTTTAAGTGACAACCACAGCCATGACTATAATTATACTGTAATCATAAGGAATGCCCAGTTGTTATTTGGGGGGAAATAAGTATAGAGCTAGCATACTGTTTCATTTAGAATATTATTTTGTTATTATTCATAACTTAGATGATTGAGACTGGAAAAAATGTACCATTTCTAAGAGCTGGTTTTATAATTACCATTTTCTTTGCTGCATCTAATTATTCACTTAGTTTTACCTGTCCCTGATAGTTACTGTGCAAATCTGACATAAGCAGATATACTAAATCTCAGAACTTGGATAAATATAATTTTTTCTGTACGTCACTAAAGTGTTGGCTGTGGTTAGTAAATGTGCTAAGTTGCCCAACCAAAGGTGCAAAATCCTTCCTGACATTTGCAAGCATCAGTCATTTCAAGTTTCTTTTATTCATTCAAATGCCCACTAAGCTAACTCATCAGTATCAATGACAATCAGCTTAGCATAAGCAAAACAACCATTCAGTCATAGCCACACTGTGTAACATGGATATATCAGATGCTTTATTCTGACAACATGGTCAGATGCCACTAGATGCAAAGTTAAATTAATTAGATATGAGAGCAAATAATAAATCATTTTAGTTCCAAGCATGTATAACTTCAATTTTACCATAATACCCTATATAACTGAAATTAGGTTTTTGAGTTGAGATGCATACACATCCCTATTAATTTTATCAACATCAAATTGACATCTGCTCTAGTCTTTTTGAACTATATGAATCTTTATTTAAAACCTAAAAATCCATGGGAAAGGAAACAAATTCTTCAGGCCTAATAGAATGCAAATAAATTATTCTAGTCTAACAGAATATAAATAAAGTTTGTTGTGAGAACACATTTCTCTTTGAAATAAAAAGCAATTTTAAAAGATTTAGTTGCCCACCTGAGGGGGAATAATCCCTTGACATATAAGTGATACTGAAAATTCCAAACTGTTGTGATAAGTAGATATTTTGAGAGAATTGAATTGTTTTGTTAGGAGGGAGATGTGGGTGTCAGTTTGCTTTATTTCCATTTTACTATGACAGAGTGGTAGTTTTTGAGTAGCTGGGGGATACTCAGAAAAATTACGTGAAAGAAAGCCACTTGTCAGTCTTTTAGGATATATTTGGTTCTGTGTCATCAGAAGGTTTTCTGCCCTCTCCCTGGAATCAAGTTGCAAACACGATCCTCAATAGTAATTAGAGCTAAGCGGCAATTACAGGACGTATGATTTGTTCAGAAGCACTGCCTGCCGGCTGTTTCCTAGCACCACATTTCACGGGAGCACCAGGTTGAGATGATGGAATTATTTACTTTTAAATGTAACATTTCGTACAGTGCTCAAATGCAGACGTGAACGTGGACTGTAACCTTAAAAACAAAGGTAAGCACTGCTAACTGACCCACATTTACATCTTAAGGAACTTTCTTATGAAATATGTGACAAAAATATAAAACAGGTCAAATGAATTTCAGAAAAAGAGAAAAGTATCAGAATTAAGACAAATAGAATTTGCTAATTTTGCAACTCCTTTGTCTAATGGTATCTTGATTTTCCTAGCCTGTTTGTATTTCATTTGTACTACTGAGCCACTTTACTAACTATAATGACGAGGTAACTGATTTCCCACATTTCTTTAATCTTTATAAGCTACCGTTCCCCTTTCTTTCAGAGTTTGTGTCGGAATAACTACTAGGTAAAAATGAGATTCATGTTCAATTCAACTATGTTAGAACTCTCTCTCCTTTTTATCTTCTTTTCAGAAAGTATATTTAAGCTGTTGATTATAAATGTCCAAGAATCCACATTCAGATTGGCAGAATAGTGGCTGGTAGCCTGTAATCAAATTGAGTGACGTGGGAGATTTGCACTTTTGTCACATGATTTTTATGATAGGCACCATTTCAAGTTTTAATGTTCCATCTAGTTCACGTCAAAGCTCAATGGTTTCATGTTTGTTTAGACCCTTGGGCATAGAAAGCTCTCTGGAAACCAGGTAAGTTTAGCTCCTCAAGAGGGAGTATTGTCTGTTATAAGAGTAGGTATAATTTGTATGTATACAATAGGTACTTGTGAAATTCTCATTTCTGTTTTAATGTTATCACTTTATTTTCTCCCACCTTTTATTTCCCTCACCTTACTCCCCACCTTTTATTTCCCCCACCTTACTCCCCACCTTTTTTTTTTCAGTTTTGCCATTTGTAAAACATGGATAAATATATTATCAGAAGAGGACTTGAGAACTCTTGGCACCAGGAAGATATTTTTATCTCATAGTCTCCAGTGGGATTTCAGGTGGCTTGAAAAATATTGAAAGAGCATTGACTTCTTTTATTCTATCTTATTCATGGGTTAGGGGTGTAAACACTGAGGGTTCAGTGGACTTGCAAAAAATGAATAGGTTAAAGCCAGAAATGGATTAATTTTTTCCAAGGTCCTTGAGACACTGATGTGTGACCTCTTGGCAGACAATATTGCTCAGTTTAGTTATTACATACCTGATTTAGGGAAGATTTTTTGTAGTGCTGTATTCATCATGGCCTTTGTTTTCTACGTTTGCTTTTCATAGAATTATTTATCCCAAGCATCATTTTCTTCATCAGAAAAACAGGGGATGATCATAAGCCATGTAAAGTTTAGAAAACTACTTATTGTGGTGTGTGTAAAATATATATAAAAAGCTACTTAATATATGTAAAAGCACCTTGTGCTGTCCAATGAAATGGTATAGTATTTGTATAACCCAGGACACAATGACGAATTTCCATAAAAATATACTGTAAAATTCTATGGTGCACTCAGGTTTCTAACTTGTCCCTGTCCTTCACATGTATGGCAGATACCATCGTGGGAGTATGTAATAAAAACAATCCTCAGTTGTTGCAACTGACATGACTACTGGAGACAGAACTAGAGATATGGTCTAATTTGTTAAATCTTGTCACAGGGACAAACTTGTCCTGATGCTACAGTAATCTTGCTTATTAATCTTTTGATTTATATAAGCAAATATTAAAAACAAAACTAATACAATGTAGTTGCAAAATAAGGCAAATGACAAATTTTATGAGTGCTTTCTAGTTCCCTGGAAGTATTATGGTGGGAGCCAAAGACAAAGAGATGAAAGAGGCACACAGACAGGTACACAAATGTACAGAAACAGAGAGAGACAGAGACAGAGATGCTACATACAGGAGAGAAACAGGAGAGATGAGAGAGGCAGAAAAGACAGGTGGGAAAGAGGGAGACTATGGAAACAGTGATTAGAGAGAGTTAGAGAAAGAGGTGCTACAGAAAAGGAGACAGAGATACAAGTCAATCAAAGTTTGGAAAGTTGTAGAGATTGTGCAGTTTTGGAACTTTGGATTCTTTTTGCATTTCTTTTAGCTGGAAACATGCTTTCTCAAGTTAAATACATTGAGCACTAGGTCCATTTTTGTGAATTGTTTACTTTCCTTTGGTGTCTTTTAAAGCAAAGGGAACTTAACAGTCTGTTTGAAGTTCAGAAGAGACCAATAGTTAAAACAAATGTTTTAAAAGAAAATATTTCCATTCCTTTGTTGCTTTATAAAGCAAATCATTGAAAAGGAAAATAATGAGTGCTGTGAAGAAATGCTCTACTTTCAGTGGGACTTCTTATGAAAAAGTCATTATGGCCTTGACTTTTGGTGTTCATTGCTGGGATAGGAGGGAATTATTTGGGGAGCCAAAATGAAATTCCATATAAAGAATATTATTCAGATTTTAAAAAGAAGATCCTACCATTTGCAACAACATGGATGAGACTGGAAGACATTACGTTAAATGAAATAAGCCAGAAAAAAAAAATACTTCATGATCTCTCTTATATGTAGACTTTTTTAAAAATGTCAAATATATAGAAACAGAGAATAGAAAGGTGGCTGTCAGACTGTGGGAGAGAGGGGAATATGGGGAGATGTAGGCCAATATTGTCAAAAGGTAGAAAGTTGTAATTATGTGGGATGACTATATCTAGAGATCTAAGGTACAGCATGAGGACAGTAGTTAATATTATTTTCTATGTTAGAAAATTTCTAAGAATGGATTTTAGGTACTCTTACCACACACACAAGTAACCATGTGAGATAATGGATATATCAAATGGCTTTACTATAGTGATCACTTCACTATATATATATATGCATCAAAATATCACATTGTACACTATAAATTTTATATGATATTAAAAAAAAGAACCTGACAGTCAAGTTGTAAAGTAAAAATTTTGATGACTATGTTAAAAAATAAAGAAAAAGAAATTTCATGTAAGAAAGTCTGGTACAAGGTCAGTATAATAGTACAAGAGTAACATGATGCACAGGGCTGGGGCAGTCATTTATGATGAGGGCCTTCATGTGCAGAAAATACTTGGGTGTTCATTGGAGATGTTTTGCACATCGCTAGTGCCCCAGAAGCTGCCTACCTGACTGAAGCAAGTAGCATCAGTTTCTAGGATGTCAGGACAATGGCAGAGTTTCAAGAAGCCAGGCCAACTATTGGCCCAATCTGTTAAATACCCACTAGAGAGACCTTTTAGAGTACCAGCATTCCCTGGGTCACAGAACACTCCATGTTTCTCAGGAAAAGGGTGAGCTCACATTGTCTTCCAGTCGCCCACAGGAGTGTTTGAAGAACTTAGATGCCCTGCTTCACTAGGTTGTTCCTGCTCATGCAGTTTTTGCTCTACTCTACTTCATTTTATACAGATTTCTGTCATACAATGAAGAGGCGAAAGGGAAGAAAATCATTTTGGGAGTAAGATATTAGGAAATTTCTAACAAGAAACTCATACTAATTCTAATCCACTTTGCAAAACTAAGCCAAACTCACTGCTCTTTCTTCCTTCTCCAGATCATCCCTCACCATTTTTTCCCATTGTAGCTCCAATTTTACCCCATACTCACAGTCTCTGCTCACTCTGGCCTTGGCATGGCCAGATCAGGCACCCCATACCAGGTTTCCATAGGGATGGAACAGGGGCTTTCATGCTGTTTGCACAGCAACCTTGGCTGCCAGGTGGAAGCCATCTCTGCCACTCCTGGGTGAGAATGGCTTATTTGCTGATGAAGGACCAAGAGTGGCCTTTTCTATGATGGCCACCATGACTATCATACTTTACTAGAATTTTTTATGAACACTATAGTGCATTGTAATTCTGGTGGCCTTGGGATACATATGCAAAAAGGGTTTAGAGCAGATTTTACTGTTTCTATTTATTCCCAAGTTGTGCTTTCTGGGATTTTATTACTTTTTATTGTTATTTTTAACATGGGCACCTACTTTTGAATAGCTATGAAGTGTTTGGTTAATATTTAAGCTAAAGAAACTTTTTTTCTCTGCCAAAGTGGGAGTAGAAAGCACTAGCAGAGCAAATATTAACTCTGTTTTCTCAAATTGAACAGGCTTGGGATGGGGGAAATATCCTTTTAAAAAGGATAATTTGTATAAACCACTATTCTTTTCTTTTCCCTCCTTTTGTTTCTTAAATACCACAGCCTAGACATTGAAAGCAGGAACTGAAATTCTCTGAAACTAGGAGAAAAAACATTTTGTGCCCTACAGCTAGAATTTATAGCAGCAGCTGGGTGCACTGACCTCAGAGTTGCTGTATCCAGATCCCTTTAGCCTGGCTCTTAGTGTGAACTGCAGAGGAGAGGCCTAAAGACAGAGCCAGAGGTCTAAATAGGCCTGCTGCTTTGATCTCAAATAGAAGGTGAGTTGCCATTACTTGAAAAAACATGTCTTCTCAGATAGCATTTTTGTTGTTGTGATTCTGATAGTACTTCGGTATAAAAACCAACAACAAAAATGTGAGTGTGCCTCCTACCATG
This sequence comes from Gorilla gorilla gorilla, assembly GCF_029281585.2. Lineage (NCBI taxonomy): Eukaryota > Metazoa > Chordata > Mammalia > Primates > Hominidae > Gorilla > Gorilla gorilla. Next base: position 82,024,424 of record NC_073235.2, on the reverse strand, counting down.
AGGCTATTTAAATTAGTTATATTGATCAAAACAATATGGTTAAAGCATAGTTGTAAGGAGCTTTGTTCATCTCTTTTTTTCCCCATTCGGAATATTAAAAGAAGTATTAAAATGAGGCATTATACTGGAGATTCCAAAAGCAGGGAGGGAGTGAGGGGGACAAGGGTTGAAAGCCTATCAGGTACTATGTTCATTACTTGGGCAACAGGATCATTAGCAGCCCAAACCTCAGCATCATACAATATACCCATTATATAAACCTATCCATGTACCCTATGAATCTAAAACATATATGTATATATACATTATATACATGTATATAACATATATACATATATAACGTGTATATATCATATATACATGTATATAACATACATATATATAACATGTATATATGTTATATACATGTATATAACATACATATATAACATGTATGTATGTTATATACATGTATATAACATACATATATAACATGTATGTATGTTATATACATGTATATAACATACATATATATAACATGTATGTATGTTATATACATATATGTTTTATATATAATAAAATAAAATGAGCTGTTATAATCAATGTTGTGCTATTTTATAAATTGGAAAGAAATGTTGGCTTTTGGCCACACTGGCTTTTCTTTCATTGAATTTCTCCCATTAATCATGTTGATAAAACAGTAAAATTAGAATCTCATTTAATTAAATAAATACTCTCTTTAAAATTTCAGTCAAAATTGAAAAAGAAAACACACCAAATGCTAATCTTGAATTTTTAAAGAAGGTAATGATGACAATATATGATTCTTGTACATCTTTGATTGTACAGACTTAAATATTCAAAACAGTGTTCATGGGCTGTGAGCTCTAGGTTTGGTTCTAACATCAGTCAGGTACCATGGTATATTAAGCTCTCCAAATCCCATTTTTGTTATACAAAATGAAGGGTAGATTCCTAAATTATGCTTACCTCTAAAATTTTATTAAATATAATTCTTTTAGAACTATTCAGTGACTTGAGTAACATTGTTACACTTTTCCTGGGAAAAGTTGTATTTTTTAGGGAGGCTTCCAAAATAAATGATAGTTCTGCACTGCCATTAGGTCTTTAGCATGCTATAGACTGCCATCATAACTGCCAATTGTTAGATTTTATAGACTCAGAGTTCTAGATATACATTTTTCTTTTTGGCATCACTAGAGTCTGTGTTAGTCTCCCCTATTCACCTCCTAAATTCAGCAAGGAAGCATCAGCATCAGAGACAACACATAGTTCCTCTGTTTGTAATAGAAAGAGGCTTCAGACTTCAAGAAAGGGTCTTAATGCCATTGAGGAGAGTCACCAGGCAAATGTAGCTCAGGACCATCGACCCAGGTCTTTTTGCCAGTAAATTTCATCAGGCGCTGTGACCTCCCAATCCGTTCTCGACCTCAGACAATTTTAGTAAAGCCCTGTCTGGAGATAATTTTGGCTTCTCCAAAGACTTAGTAATTTAGAAACTAAGCACATGACATTCCCTTTTGATAAGTCAGGTGTTTAAAAATTATTACAGAAAACTTGAGAAAGCATTTGTTAGAATACCGTTTTTTCTTCTTTCATTTTCCTTTTTTTGCATGATCATGCTTAATACTATTGGGTTATAAGCTGAGAAACTACGATAAAGGAAAAATATTTTAAATTCAGTTTTAACCCCATAAATTTATTTGAATTCTTAAATTCTCATACTTTTCAACGCTGCTTTGAAAAAGGATTGCAGCCAGTGAAGTATGTCACATGTTTGACCAAACTATAGTTTGTACAGTATAGCAAATAAATCTTATCCATTTTTTAAACAACACTTAAATGTAAGAAATCCAAGTGGGCAAGATATTCAGGTATAAATGAATCACCACTTGGCTGTACATATTCTATTGCCACAGCATCTGAAAAGCCATCTGTTGCATCTCAGTGAAAGATTCATCGTTTTGTGTAAAAGCTGGTGTATTACTACAAAACCCAAAGGACATTGTGGCTTTAAATCCCTCCTGATGCGGCTTCTTTGATGTTTTTTTGATGCAGCACTTCATTATTGCTTATCAACTTCAGTGCAGTGCTCAAAAGGATTTATTTTTAAATGTAACATTCTGCCAGGCTGCTGCCATGGTGGCTGCTGTCGGAGCTCTTTAGGGAGAACCCTGAGCTTCCCTAAGGGAAATTCAGGCACGTAACTGCCAATTGTTAGATTTTATAGACTCAGAGTTCTAGATATACATTTTTCTCTTTGGCATCACTAGAGTCTGTGTTAGTCTCCCCTATTCACTTCCTAAATGCAGCAAGGAAGCATCAGCATTAAAGAGAAATTTTATTTGCTCACAAATCATTTTGAGCAAAATCAAGCTGGCAGTAGAAAAAAAAGAACTCAAAAAGCATCATTGTCATCCTAAAACTATACAAACTTGACAGTATTTGAAGATATTCTTATTGGGAAATTTTGCCTATATTTGTCAAAACATTTTATTAGAATTAATAGCATTGACTGCATTTTTTAAAAATTCTGCTCATTTATAACATACAGAAAAGTGCACATAAGTGTGCAGTTGAATGGATGTACACAAATATAGCATACATGTGTAGCTGGCCCCCAGATCAAGGAAAGAACATTTCTGGCATCCTAGAAGACACTCTGAATGCCCTGTTTTAGTCATCTCACCCTCCACCTCATCCCATCCTTTCTATAAGGAAAGCCACTATCCTAACAGAATAAATTACTTTGCCTGGTTTTATGCTTTATATAAATGGTATCATACAGCATGTACTCCTTTATTTTAGTTCTTTTTTTCAACGTTATGCTTGCAAGATCTATTGGTTGTTGCATGTAAGTATGTGCCATTTGTTCTCATCACTGTATGTCATCGCATGAATGTTTCATCATGCAAACATACAAAAATTATTCTTTCTATTGTTGATAGATTAACTGGCTAGTTTCCAGTTTGGGGCTATTATGAAGAATATTGCCATAAGCATTCTAGCACAAATCATTTTTGTTAGGTATATACCTAGAAGTGAAATTTCTGGGTCATAGGGTATTTATATATTCAGCTTAAATAGATATTGCCAGGTGGTTTTTCAAAGTAACTGTGACAATTTACACTTTAATATAGAGTTCTAGTTGCTCTGTATCCTTGTCGACACTTAATATTATCTTCATCTTTCTTCATCAAATTGAATCATTCTTGTGGATATGTAGTGATACCTCATTGTAGTTGTAATTCACATATTCCTAACTACTAATGAAGTTAAGCACCGTTTTTGTATGTTTATTGGCCATTTTAATATATGCTTTTGTGAAGTATCCAACTCTTTTGCCCATTTATCTAGTGTTATCATTTTCTTATTGATCTGTAGGAGTTCTACATTCTTACTAATAGAATATATTCATCAATTTTTTTCTTTTATGATTAGCATCTTTTGTTTCCTGTTTAAGAGACCTTCGCTTAGTCCAAGGTCACAAAGATACTTTGTTTTTCTATTTTTGGTTTTACCTTTTAATCCAGAAACCCTAAGAATACCTTGAAAGCCTAAAAAAAGTTTACTTCAACATGTTCTGTTTTCTCTATACTTTTTGTTTATACAGTTCCCTTCCACCATTCTTCCATATATACCTCTCAAAACACAAGCCATTCCTCAAAGTTTATCTTAAGAGATATCTCATCTGTCAAAACATTTATGAACCCCATTTATGAACCAGATGCAATTTCTTTCTCTCTTGAACCTACTTAACATTTTTTTGATAACACATGACCCCTGCCGTTTATGGTAAGTATTAATAGATTTAATTATTCATGCTCTCCTGGGATATGGCATAGTGTCAAGGATTAGGAGTAGTTAGTAACCACAGTAACTGAAGCTTATACAATACTGGCTATGTATCAGGCACAGGTTGAGGAAATTTGCATAGAAAAACCTCAATTAGTTTTCCCACCCATCCTATGATATAGCTACTCTTATTTTTCTTAATTATAGAAAAGACAATGGAGGTATAAATAAGTAAAATAACTTGTCCAAGGTTGCACAAGAAAGCAGTGCTCCCAGGAGTCTTCAGCTTCTAACATATCTGTCTCCTGAGTTGGTGCTTTTAACAGGTGTAGAACAGTGTTGCCTGTGTCATCTTAATTAAAAAAAAAATTAAGGCTTGATTCTATGCTCAAAAAATTGAGGGAAGAAATATTTTCTGCCTAGATGTCCACAGTGCCTGTTAGTATATTAAAAACTCTGAGATGCGTTGCAGAAAAGAACCTCTTTAAGCTTTGTTGAAGCAACATTTTCTAAATGTATTTGATGACAGAATCTTTTTCATGTAACAGCTTTACATATAACCTACTTTAGGGAATGATGACATGGGCTTTAAAGTCAGATGGACAGGAGTTTGGACCCAGGCTCTGCCACATACTGAGTGATTTTAATCACTCTAAACCTCACCTTTCTCATCTGTAAAATGGGAATAATAATATAACTATCATAGAGTTGCATTATAATTTAATAAGAATAAGGGACATAAATCACTTAGCACGTTACCTGGCATGCAGCAAAATCTCATTAAATGGTAGCAGTTGTTATTATTATTTTCTTATCTTAAAAAGTAAAATAAGTTCTGACACAGTTCATAATCCCTGTAGTTGCTAGCACTGTGCCTTGTTAGTCCCTCATAAGTATTTATTGAATCAAATAATACTATTATTTGGGGAAGATTCTTTTTAGATAAATATATTCATTTTATGTCTTGGTTATTTAAGTATCAGATACTACACTAAGGTCAAATAAGCTTCAACTAATTCCCAGTTGAATACTATATCTGTTTGGAGGTCCAGTATTTTAAATCTCTCAGGTTTATGGTAAAATGCTTCTCCCTCAGCTGGAGAATGTATCTATATGACTGGAGTGTTTTCACCTATACAATTTGGTGACCATAGCATGGTAGTGAAAAGCAGAATTCAGAAGTCAAATAGCCTGGGTTGTAATTCTGGCTCCTCTACATACAAACTATATGAAGTTGGGCTTAATCTCTCTGTGCCTCAGTTTCTCATCTGTAAAATGGGGCTAATACCTTGTTAATCAGATTGCAAGGACTAAATATGTATAAGTATATATATGAGTATATGTAAATGAGTGTATATACCTACAATTGTAATGAACTTAGGATAGTGCCTGCTACATAGTATGTTCTATAAAAATGTTATCTCTGTTATTGCTATTATGAGACCTTTTCAAAGGCAAAATCCTTTATCAGTCACCTCCCCTATTAATATAGCCACCTCTTAGTGGCCATGCTTTGATAGTCTCTTGGTAAATTATTTTCTTCACCTAGCAGATTTATGAAAGAAAAGAAATGGTGAGAGAAGTGGTGGAGATGCGGTGATAGCAATTATCCTGATGAGAGAAAAAATATACAGTATTAGGTGTAACAAAGCTGGGAAAGCAATGAAAAAAGAAAACTGAGTATGGCAGAAAATCTGAAATGCCACTCATTTAAATTTCTTTAAAGAAATCTTTTGGAGTTCTGTAATTGACATTGCCTCCCCTAACAGGTTTTTGTAATATGTTAAGTTTTTAATTTCAGTACTCACTGACGGGAACATGCATAATAATGGCATAAGAGGAAACTACTCCTGCAGGATATAGAATAGATACAGATTTGATCTCATTCTGCAAATGCTTCTTCATGCATATTTGTTGACTCTGGCATACTCTTTTGAAGAATGAGGTGTTTTCTTTGCTTCTGTTTTGGCATATAAAGAAGAGCCACTAGGAAGTCTCAAAGTTATAATCTAAATGGGCTTTTAAGATTATATATCTAAAGGCCAAAGACTAAGGCAATAATTTCAGGTGTCATCTGTCCTTAAGTAAGGTTGTATTGTGATGTATTATGACATAATACATTAACATAATAAGGTACCTATTATGTTACAGAGGCAGTTGGCTGAAATAATAGTTTTCTTATGATCATATTAGGAAATTGTCTTTTACATATTATTGGTTTCATAGCTATAGATGAATCAACTTGTATTTTACCATCAAAGTGAAATGTATGGAAGAAAGTTAATTGCAATCTAATGGGAATTCATATTCATATGAATACATGGAATTTCCATGATAAGAGTGAAACTGGTGGACTAAAGGAGATCCCCAAACGCCTGTGAGACCTCGACTCTGTCTGGTGTCCAGACTCTCGATCCTGTTGTGAGAAGGAATTCAAGGACAAATTGGGATAGAGTGAAAGTACAGATTTATTGCAAAGTGAAAAGTACACACTTAAGGAAGGGGATTGTGGGCATACTCAAAAGAAGTGAGTCACACCACAGGGTTTGGAGTTTCTATATTTATGGGTATCTTTAATCAAGTGGTGGGATATTCATGAAGATTCCTGGAAAGATATGAAGATTTCTTGGACCTGTGTGCTACCCATTTTTACACCCAATATGGGTGGTCTCAGAACTGTCATTACACTGGTGGGTATGTGATTTACTATGTTAATGAGAGTATAATGAGATCTTTGGTGAAACCTAGGTTAAATCCAGTGCCATGTTGGGTCCAGTTAGTCTTAGCCAGCTTGGCCCACACCTTCGTTTTTCAGGGTCTTATCAGCCCCTACCTTATGCAGCTATTTCAACAGTTTTCTTCTGCTAAACATGTGAAACTGCTGTCTGGAATTTTCTATTCTCCTGTGACCACCTTGTATTACTCCTGTCTCAAGAGTGTTAAATTATTCCTGTTAAATTTTTGGAGTATGCATGCTTATATATGTGTATTTCATTTTAGTACAGGAAGTTTGATAAATATAGGCATTCAGTGATATGAAAAGTTTTATTATCAAATAGGGTGGCACCCTATTTTGATTTTATTCATTATGACTTTATTCATTATGATATATACCAGATTATATACTATGTTCTGAAACAGAACTACAAATAGGAGGTGTCTTACGTAATATTGCCAAATAGTTTATACAAAAGTCAAAGGTTGGTTCTGTCCCATGACAATAGCAACGTAATGGGTATATTGTATCATCTTTTGCATTGAAATGCCTGCTCATTATATTTTCAACATTTTTTTCTCAGCAAGTCCTTCACTTTTAGAGAAATTAAGCATTTTCTTTCAGAGTGCAATGCATTTTGGCCAAATTTCCGCTTGTAACTCCTGCTGACTTTCAGGCACCCAGAGGTGAGACGAAAGGATTCGTAGCAGCAGCAGCAGCAGCAGCAAAATCTGAAATATGAAGACAGAGAGATCAGAGCATGAAATAACTTGTTCAAAAAAATGCACTTTGTCCCTATTTATTTACCATTTGCAAAAACAAGCAATAAGTCCTGGTGAAGCAGTATTAAAAAGGAGGTTTTAAAATTGAAAACAGCAAGGTTGAGGTGAAGGATTAATGAAAGTATAGTTTGTATTTATTCAGAAGATCTACCAGTACTTTAAAACAATCTGTGTTTAACATGGCAAATTGTCTGTCATTAAAATGCTAATGAAATGGTAAACAGCTGCTAAGTTTTTTATGCTAATGAGTAGTGGCAGCTAAGTAGTTCTCAAGCCTTGTCTTTATTAGCATAGAGATTTGATTGGGTAAGGGGGATCATTGCGCATTCTAACCTTTGTTGATGGAGTAATCTGTTTGTGAAGTTCCCTGTGGCATTCTATTTGATTTGGGTTTGTTAGTACAAAGTGACTCTCACCAGGCCCTAGGGAGCCATGTATTACACAGTATTATCAGAGCCACCATTGTGGGCTTAGAGAAAGAACTTTGCTTCCCTCCAGGAGACTCACAATGGCAAAATAATTACACATTTGTTTATCATTCAGCTTTAAGTACAATTAGTCTATACCTTACTTTAGACTTTTAATGATTATAGTAATAATAAAATAGGCCATTGGGCTAACATAAGAAATATCTCTGTTTTTTAATTTAGCTAAGAGTTTAAAGCAAAACTTTTAAAATATTTTAATAAGTGTCCCTGCAACATTTGATATATTTATATAATACATCATCTTAGATCTACAAGCACTGAAGTTAACATTACCTAATTTGAAGAGTAATGTGTAATTAAATACAGGGTGGTTATATGAATGACAGGCTGAGATCAGAGTATTTACTTGAGCATCAGAAAAAAAAAATTACTCTCAATCTATACTTTTGGCTGGTTCTATTTTTGCTGAATGCTACTCTGTCTTCCCTAATGGATAGGGCTGACCTGAAGACTTGCCATTACAGATAAATGCTTCAGGCACCCTTCTCTCTTTTTTCTCTTCTGTTTTTAGGATCAATGTAAATGAAGTATGACAGTCCATTAAACACTATTGCCAATAATGTTCTGGAACGATTTGAAATATGATGCAGAGTTTATTTAAAAAATTCATTACCAAAAAGGATCATTGAAATAGAAATTTTAATGAGTCTGGGAAACTGTGTAAAAGATTGGTGGAAATTTTAATAGTTGGAGCAATATCTCATACTGTTCATTTCTCCTTGAAGTCAATAGGGGATGTTAGGTATATAATTATTGTGTGGTCTTGTATAGGCAGGCCAGGAAAAATTGGAACCCTCATACACTGATAGTAATCATGTAAAATGTTTCAGACCCTTTGGAAAACAGCCTGCCACCTCCTCAAAATATTAAGCCATTTAGTTACCAGATGACCAAACAATTTCCAAAATTTGACTCCTAAGTATATACCTGAGAGAACTGAAAACATATATCCACATAAGAACTTGTACATGAATATTCAAAGTAGCATTGTTTATAATAGCAAAATAGTGGGAGTAATTCAAATGCCTATCAATTGATGAATGGATAAGCAAAATTTGGGAAATCCATACAATGGAATATTATTAAGCCTTAAAAATGAATGAAATTCTGATACGTGCTACAACATAGATAAACCTCAAAAACATTATGTCAAATGAAAGGAGTGAGTCACAAAAGACCACATCACACATTATATGATTTCATTTAAATGAAATATCTAGAATAGAGAAATCTAAAGATAAAGAAAATAGATTAGTGGTTGCCAGGAGCTAGGGATATTAGGAGGAAATCGGGAGTGACTGCTAACAGATAAGAGTTTCCCTTAGATGTCATGAAAATGTTCTAAAATTGATTGTGGTGATGGTTCTACAATTGATTTGGTTTAGCCCAAATCTCATCTTGAATTATAGCTCCCACAATCCCCACATGTCATGCAAGAGACCTGGTGGGAGGTAATTGAATCATGGGGGCAGGTTTTTCCCATGCTGTTCTTGTGATAGTGAATAAGTCTCATGAGATCTGATGGTTTCATAAAAGGCAGTTCCCCTGCACACACTGTCTTGCCTGCCACCATGTGAGACATGCCTTTGCTCCTCCTTTGCCTTCCACTATGGTTGTGAGGCCTCTCCAGCCATGTAGAACTGTGAGTCCATTAAACCTCTTTTTCTTTATAAATTACACAGTCTCAGGTATTTCTTCATAGCAGTATGAAAATGGAATAATATTTTTAGCATATTAACAACTCTGTTAATATGCTAAAAATAATTGAATTCTACAATTCAGATGAATTGTCTGGTATATGAGTTATACCTCAATAAAGTTGTTATATTAAAACAAATAAACAAACAAACAAAACTTACATGCCAGAGCCTGCCTACCAGAGAGCTACCTGCACCAGTAGTTACTTTTCTATACTACATGAAAGTTATACACTAAAGAAGGATGCTTGTTACTGGAGAGGAGCATTATAAATCTTCTACTCATGCATTAAACCAGATATCTAAAGAGGTGATAGCAGAACTTCTAGCCAGAGTATTTAGACAAGAGAAAGAAATAAAGGGCATCAGATTGGAAAGGAAAAAGTCAAATTATCATTATTTGCAGATGGTATCATCTTATATTTGGAAAAAACTGAAGATTCCACCAAAGAACTAGAACTGATAAACAAAATTAGTAAAGTTACAGGATACAAAATCAACATACAAAAATCAGTAGCATTTCTATGTACCAACAGCAAACAATTTGAAAAAGAAATCAAGAAGGTAATCCTATTTTTAATAGCTATAACTAAAATTAAATGCCTAGGAATTAATTTAACCAAAGAAGTAAAAAATCTCTACAATGAAAACTATGAAACATTGATGAAAGAAATTGAAGAGGATACACACAAGGAAATGGAAGAATATTCCATGTTCATGGATTGGAAGAATCAATATTGTTAAAATGTCCATACTACCCAAAGCAATCTACAGATTCAATGCAATCCCTATCAAAATACCAATGACAACATTCTTCACAGACATAGAACAGACTATCCTAAAATGTATACGGAAGCACAAAAGATCCAGAATAGCCAAAGCTATTCTAAACAAAAACAACAAAACTGGAGGAATCACATTACCTGACTTCAAATTATTCTGCAGAGCTATAGTAACCAAAACATCATGGTACTGGCATAAAAACAGACACATAGACCAATGGAACAGAATAGAGAACCCAGAAATAAAGCTGTACATCTACAGTGAACTCATTTTTGACAAAGGTGCCAAAAATATACATAGAGGAAAGGACAGTGTCTTCAATAAATGGTGCTGGGAAAACTGAATATCCATATGCAGAAGAATGAAAGTAGACCCCTATCTGTCACCATATACAAAAATAAAATCAAAATGTATTAAAGACTTAAATCTATGACCTCAAACTATGAAACTACTATGTGAAAAAATTGGGGAAACTCTCCAGGATATTGGAGTGGGCAAAAATTTCTTGAGTAATACCCTCCAAGCACAGGCAAGGAAAGCAAAAATGGACAAATGAGATCACAAGTTACAAAGCTTCTGCACAGCAATGAAAACAGTCAACAAAGTGAAGAGGCAACCCACAGAATGGGAGAAAATATTTGCAAACTATCCATCTGATATGGGATTATAACCAGACTCTATAAGGAGCTCAAACAAGTCTATTTTAAAAACCTGAATAAAAAAATGGGCAAAAGATCAGAAAAGACATTTCTGAAAAGAAGACATACAAATGGCAAACAGGTATATGAAAATGTGTTCAATCATTATTGATCTTCAAAAACAGACAAATCAAAACTATAATGAGATATCATCTCACCCCAGTTAAAATGGCTTTTATTCAAAAGACAGAATAACAAATGCTGGCAAGGAGAAAGAGGAGAAAGAGAAAGAGGAACCCTCCTCCACTGTTGGTGGAAAGGTAAATTAACACAGCCACTAAGGAAAACAGTTTGGTTATTACTCAAAAAACTAAAAGTTGGGCTACCATATGACCCAACAATCCCACTGCTAGGTGGGTAAATACCCCAAAGAAAGAAAATCAGTATATCGAACACATATCTGCACTCCCATGTTTATAGTAACACTATTCACAATAGCCAAGATTTGGAAGCAAACTAAGTGTCCATCAACAGATGAATGGAAAAAGAAAATGAGTTACATATATACAATAGAGTACTATTCAGCCATAAAAAGAATGAGATCCTGGCATTTGTAACAATGTGGATGAAACTAGAGGACATTATGTTAAGTGAAATAAGCCAGGCACAGAAAGACAAACTTTACATGTTCCCACTTATTTGTGGAGCTAAAAATTAAAACAATTGAACTGGACACAGAGAATAGAATGATGGTTACTAGAGGATGGGAAGAGGGCAGGGGAGTGAGAATGGTTAATAGGTACAAAAATATAGTTAGAGGCTGGGTGTGGTGGCTCACACCTGTAATTCCAGCACTTTGGGAGGTCAAGACTGATGGGTTGCTTGAGCCTAGGAGTTCGAGACCAGCGTGGGCAATGTGGCAAAAACCCCATCTCTACAAAAAATACAAAAATTAGCCAGGTGTGGTGGCATGTACCTGTAGTCCCAGCTACTTGGAAGACTGAAGTTGGGGGCTCACCAGAGCCCAGGGAGGTCGGGGCTACAGTGAACCATGATCACACCACTGCACTACAGCCTGGGTGACAGAGTGAGACCTTGTCTTTAAAAATAGTAATAATAAAGTTAAATTAAAATTAAAAAAATATATAGTTAGAATGGATAAGATCTAGTATTTGATAGCACAACAAGCTGACTATAGTCAACAATAACTTATTGTGCATTTCAAAATAACTAAAAGAGTATAATTGGATTGTTTGTAATGCAGAGAAAGGATAAATGCTTGAGGGGATGGATACTTCATTTACCCTGAGGTGATTATTATGCATTGTGTGCCTGTATGAAAATATCTTGTGCACCTCATAAATGTATGTACCTATTATGTGCCCACAAAAGTTAAAACAAAATTTAAAAATAGTCAACAAAACAAATAGAGGTGACAGTTAATTTAACTGCTAAAAAGGATATTTGCTACAATAATACAAAACAAATTAGAAATAAAAAGTTGAAGACAAAAATTTGAACCCCTGTCCTAACTACTACCTGTCCCCCAACACCCTGTCTGCAGCCAAGCCATAATCAACCCTTTTAGTCTTTAACTGTCCAATGTCTAGACTACCCATTTACTTCAAAGTAAGAGCAACTTTCAGAAAGGTTGTTTGTTTTTTTTAAGAGAACAAGTTGAATCATAACTTTGAGAGCAGACAGTAACTATTCAGGTTCAAGTTTTCTTTTTCTTGTAAAAACCCTATATTTATCTCTGATTTGCATAAAACCTGTCCACTAGCCATTCAGTAATTCTTAATAGCAGAGTGTCTGGCTTCAAGGGGTTCCTCCCCTCTTCTCTCCTGCACTTTTGGCGAGTCAGAGGCAAAGCGTTGGCCAACAGGACATTCTCATTCTGCATGACCCTCCTGCCAGTAGGATCTGTCTACTAGGTGTCCTGGCTGAATCTGAGCACCCCTCAGCCCTTGCCCGTAGGGAAGCATTGTGCACCACTGTCTGGGATAATGAGGAGGAAGATCCCTTTTATTGTGTTTACTACTCCTGTGCCATTTGCTTACTTACAGCATAACTCACTTGCTTGCAAGTTGCAGCTCAACAGACTTGTTCTTGCACTGTAGGTTTGGGAGGGAGATGGATGTGAGCAAGAAATTGAATTCATTTTTGTTTTGTTCTTGGCAGGCAGTACATGCCACACTACTACCCTTCCTGCTCTTGTGCGCACACCTACCCTGATGATGCAGCCTTCACTGGATATCAAACCATTTATGTCTTTTCCAGTGGACAGTAGTTCTGCTGTTGGGCTCTTTCCAAATTTTAACACAGTGAGTAAATTCATTTCTATTTTATTTGTGTCCTCCTTCATCAATTTCATTACATTTGTGAATAGTCAATAGATACAGCCTGTTTCCAAAGTGTGTAATTTTAGACCATATATTGGTTATGCTGCTCAGTTGTGCTATGAAAGATGATGCTTCACCCATGGGAGTAGCCCAAACAATAGCCAGTATGTTTATTATACAAATATTTCCACAGAAAATATTTTCTGAAAATTTTTCACCTGTTGCACAATTTTCATAGAATTTCCGGTGGCTTTAGAACATACATCATTTCTGGGATGTTATTCACATGCTCAGGAATACAATTTAGAGATACCAAGACTCATTGATTTTTCCCTTCTCTTAGAAAAAAAAATGACTGTAGGATTTATCTCTCTGGCTGCATTTCTATTTGGGAGATACTTTAGATAAAATGTGAATCCTACACAAACAAAATTTCTATTTGGGGGCTATTGTAGATGACGTGAATTTGACTCTATTAAGAAAAAGAAAAACACTCATTTTAAATCTACATACTAGTTATCTGCAAGACACTTTGACATTTTAAAACATAGGATAAGTGTTAGTGAATTACCTATAATTACTGATGTTCTTCAGCTCAGCTGACCTTCTTTTATTTGAATGAAAAACATTTGTAGGTGTGTCAAGTGGAGCATGACATCTTTCAACAATATAATTTAGCATAAAATCAATCTGTAGCCAGATTCTAAATCTTATAGTAAAATAAAAGGTTCACAGTTCAGGTGAATGCATACATTGTCTGCTTGATTGTTAAATACAGTTAGTTGGGGCATGATGGTCTACATTAATGATACAGCATTGTAAATGCTGCTGTAATAAAAAAAATTTGCATTATCAACACCACCAGACAGCAAGCATCTGAAGTACTGCCAAATGTTTCATTTTGCAAACCTATCTTCTGCATGAAGTGAAAACAGCAAGAGGATTTTTCCTTAAGGATTGTCAATGAAATCTGCTGACAGGCCCTCTGTCAGGGCTTAGTGTTGGAAGGTAATTAGGGGGTAGGGCATCAGCCAACTTTTTACAGAGCACTGGCCTTGATGTAGTGAGTAAACAGTTAAATGTTTTTGTCTTCTTTGAGCTTTTCAGAGACAAGTCAAACAGTTAAAAAAAAAAAAAAAGGTTACAAAAGGTGAGCATTGTTCCTAGAGCAGTGGAGTGGCTCAATAGAATAAATCATGCCTGCCTTGGTTTCATTGATCCACCCGCTGCATCCCAGAACACCACATTACGCCATTTCAGAGAATGCAAACTTGAGGATGCCAGTGGTATCCTCTATTCAAACATGTGTGACACATTCCAATCGTAACTGAATTAAGCTATACTTCATAGAACATTTATGAGGTATTTGTGTTTTGATTAATGTGCCTTTGGAAGTTAGCATTTATAGCCATTGCTGAAGTCTAGTTGCTGTCAGGAAGCAGCATTCATGATGCAAGTAGTCATAAATGGCTTACTGTGGCTCACCTCTCTTTATTTTATTTTCTTTTACTTTTTCTTTTATTTATTTATTCATTTGAGACAGTCTTGCTCTGTCGCCCAGGCTGTAGTGAAATGGCACGATCTTGGCTCACTGCAGCCTCCACCTTCCAGGTTCAAGTGATTCTTGTGTCTCAGCCTCCTGAGTAGCTGGGATTACAGGCGCCTGCCACCACACCTGGCTAATTTTTGTGTTTTTAGTAGAGACAGGGTTTCGCCATGTTGGCCAGGCTGTTCTCAGACTCCTGGCCTCAGGTGATTCACCCTCCTCGGCCTCCCAAAGTGCTGGGGTTACAGATGTGAGCCATTGCGCTGACCTCTTTATTTATTTATTTTTTTAACATAAATAATACATGAATACTTACTCCAAAAATTCAAATAAAACTTTAGCATTTGAGATAAAATTAGAAAGTCATATTCCATACCCCTGCACATACTTTTACTTCCTTCACTAGCGGAAGGTGGTCAGCAACTGGTATCCATCCTTCTAATCCCCTTCTGGAAGTATGTTATACATATACCTAAAAGGTACCCAGTCACAGTTTTTTTTTTACAGTTGCGATCATATGATTAGCACTAATCTGTTAGTCACTTTTTTTGTTATCAAAATGTCTTACATCTGCCTCTCTGTTTTGAAGAGCTGTAAAACAAAAATGGAGAGAATACCTTCATAAAAGATTTTTAAAGATAAAATTACAATTTCATAATGGTTTGTTCATGTTGCATAGAGGGTACAGATGCACTAACATGTCATTTGGTTTGTTTGATTAATTGTACACAGCAATTAATCTTACGATATATTTGAGAAAACCCAAAGAATAATTATATTAATAGAAGTTCATTTTTTTTCCTTCTTGGAAGAATATAAACATAATTTTCAAATAAAAATACTATTTGGCTAAGGTGAAGAATACCACAAAGAACTACATGAAATAATTATTTTACTCTCCCTATATTACATGTGTGGCATTTATCAAACAGGAGCCCTTCTAGTAGTGTATTAAATATTAAGTCATTCCAAGTGGCACCCTGTATCATCTTGCAGGAAATGAATTTATGAGATCATTGGGTGACCTATGATTTTTCCCTGTAAGTTGAAATTTAAATTACTCTTAATTCTTTTCCTATAGACATTTCCATTCTAGTATCCAACTCACCCAATAGAATACCTAAGGGAATGTCATGAAAGTTATTGTCCACATTTTCCTAGGAAAACGCTATTACATCACCACTAATAAGTATACTGGATTATTGTATATTTGTGATGTTTTACATCTCTCAAAGTACTTAGACTTTGAAACACTTTGGCAGGCAGTCATTATTACTCTTATTGTCTAGAGGAAGAAAGAGAGTTATTGAAGGAAGAACTGAGATTTGAATTAGAATCTTTTTAACTTCAAAATTCATATTTGGGCTCTTTACGTCCTTGAGTCTTTTGGCCCATATCACCTCCCACCTCATTCATTGTGAACAAAGCTCAATCAGAAATCTTTGTGCTCTTTTCTGGAAGTGTGGAAGGCAATTTTTAGCAGAATCATTAACTAGAAGGAGGAAATGGTTTTTTTGAATATGTATAATAGACCTCTACAAACAATACAAAGCAGAATATATTTGAAAAACAGCTATAATTTCTTGTTGGCAAATTTGTAAAGTATATTGTACTCAATTGTCCACTTGTTCTTTGAAAACTAGGTGAAATCTACCTTATCGTTTTATTTTTAACCAAGGTTAATATTAGCAAATATAAGAAATGAGGTCAATTTTAATCTTGTAATTATTATCAGAAGAATGAAAACACTATGCTCTGAGACCATAGTTGAAAGTTTTGGAGGTTTGATGTTTTGTTATTCTCTTTAAGTAGATTTTTAAAAACATAATGTTTTCCTCTTTCTTATAGTGAAGTATGATAACATTATATGATAAACATAGCAAGAATGAAATGAGATCTTATTGTATTCCAAAATAGAATAGATGCCTGTTCCATGCTAAGTTGTACCTGATGAAGAAATATGCTTCATGGTGTTCTTTTAGTGGTTGCCTTGCCTTATGCACGACAACTGACAGAATCTCTCTCAATGCGTATGTATGTAAAAATAAGCAAAAAATTTTAGTCTTTGTATAAGCAGAGTTTAAAGAGACATGATAAGGAAGACGGAGTTTGGATCGTTGATGATTTATGATGGAGTACATGTCAAGGACACATGCTTGGAGGATGATGATGTTAACTCTGTGCTTCAGCAGTGTACTTTACAGAGGCACAGTTTTGAGTCATTTATAGGTAAAAGCCTGTGTGGACCAAAACATAAAGTTTTAAAGATCTTGATCTTAATATTCCAAAGCCTGTGCCTGGCTACCCACTAATGCTCATTTTCACCATTGCTACCCCACCTTCAACTATGTGTCATTCAAGGTTCAACTTAGATGTCACCTCCTTCCCAGAAAGTCTTCTGTGACTCTTCAAGTCTAAATTAAGTCCCACCCTTTGTGTTTCCAAAGTAGCCCCAGATTACATTAATTATAGCAGTTGTCACACCATAGTTTAATTACCTGTTAATCTGTCTTCTTCACTAGAACATCAGATCCTTGAGGACAGAGGCTCTATCTTATTAATTTTAGTATGTTGGGTGTCTGACACAGGTGCTCAACAACATTTTTTGGAAGAGAGGAAAGGGTCCCAGTTCCTTGGTTTTCAATGTTCATACTCCCCCATCTATTAAAGGGAATAATAACATTTATGAGTCCCTTCTAAGACCAGGCGACAAGCCCAAGTGTTTAACTTAATTTATATTTTCCTGAGAACTGTGATTGTTTTGTTGTTGTTGTTGTTGTTGTTGTTGTTGTTGTTGTTGTTGTTTGGTTGGTGTTTTGTTTTGTTTTTGTTTGTTTGTTTGAGACAGAGTTTCACTCTTGTTGCCCAGGCTGGAGTGCAATGGCAGGATCTCGGCTCACCACAACCTCCGCCTCCCGGGTTCAAGCGATTCTCTTGCCTCAGCCTCCCGAGTAGCTGGGATTACAGTCATGCGCCACCACACCTGGCTAATCTTGTATTTTTAGTAGAGATGGGGTTTCTCCATGTCGGTCAGGCTGGTCTCCAACTCCCGACCTCAGGTGATCCTTCCCACCTTAGCCTCCCAAAGTGCTGGGATTACAGGAGTGAGCCACTGCGCCTGGCCGAACTGTCACTGTTTTTTAATCTAAAGGCAATAGTTATAAACTGTCTTCCAGCTACAGTGCCCAGCTCTCTCTGTTTGGCTGGTGTATGAATATTGGCAAGTATTTATTACATTCTTTGTCCCAGACCCCAGCTTTAAGAGTATTTAGTTAAAAACAAAATTGTTAGTTACTGAGTTTTGTTGAAAATATATGTAGTAAAGAGTGTTGGGTTTGGGGAGTAGATAAGCAAATTAAATAAAACAAAAACCCCCTTGTGCCCAATAAACTTAGAAGGAAAAAATGAAGTAAACAGACTTGATAAAGCAAGATAAAAACCAAGAAACATCAGCAAACTGAAAATCGTTACCGAAGTTTATAGTGTTCAAGAAACAACAGAAAAAATCTTTTTTTCTATCTTAGTAGAGATGTTTTCATTTTTTGTTATTAATTTTTCTTTAGATTTGCCAATTTATCCATGGTCATTCTTTAATGACTGTATATAATGTTGTGGGAGCTGCCAAAATACACACAATTGTTTCTTACATTAGAATTAGGATCTCCTATTTCCTTTATTGTGGATTAAATTTTCATCTTTGTTCACAAACAAATAATACTTGGTGTTTAGTTCCCCTTAAGAAGAGACTTCTTCTGAATTGAAATAAATTGAATACTTACCAAGATGGATAATATTAATTTAATAAAGTAAGTACATTTATAAGACATATTTATATATGTAGATTGCTATGAACTGAATGTTTATGTCCCCTCAAAATTCATATGTTGAAGTCATAACCCCCAATTCGATAGTGATGGTATCTGGAGATAGAGCCTTTGGAGGTAATTAGTGTTAGTTGAGGTCATGAGGGTGAGGCCCTCATGATGGGATTAGTGCCCTATAAGAAGAGCAGAGAGAGCTTTCCCTCCTCTTTGCCATGGGAACACACAGTAAGAAGGCAGCCAGCTGCAAGCCCAGGAAGACAGCCCTCACTCGGAACCCCACCATACTGGCACCTTGATCTTGGACCTCCAGCATCCAGAACTATGAGAGAATAAATTTCTGTTTTTTAAGCTACCCAGTATATGGTATTTGGTAATGACAGCCTGAGGAGACTGAAACACATACCCAACTTACATGATGTGACAATAAGTAAGTGAAGTTTATTTTTAGCACCTGCACATTGTGTACATGCATATGTATTTGTGTAACTGTTCAGAGCTATAGCTATAATCAAGAGCTGACTTGGGACCACAGCCACCTGTCAATTTCTCTGCCAATTGGCAGGTGTTTTATGTGCCTATTTATTTGAAATGTTTTTGTGAGTCCTGCCATGTTTTTACAACTGCTCTAGGAAAGCACAAGTACAAGGGCAGTCACTACTACTTTATTGCAAGAGGCTCAACAATCTTAATTTTGTGAAAAATAATCTGATTTTTACTGCCTACCTTGAAATTATTTTTTTCCTGAGACATGAGCAAATATGTGGGACAGAATAAAGATGATTTCTAAGTATAAAGTTCCAAACCCCTGTATGATTCTGTGAATCATCCATGACAAGTTATGAAATGATTTATATGATTACCGTTTATTTTATCATTCTAGAACCTCTGAGATTCTGACTCATTCATGGTTTGGCAATATTGATGAATATTTTTTAAAAAATTTTTTCTTGTAGTATAAATAATAATATATTCATCAGAGAGTTTCTAAATAAAGAAATTGGGAATCAAATTCACATTTGCTTTGCTTTTAATTCGTGCTATGCTTCCCATGAGGTGTTATTGTAAGGAAACCTAAAGCTAGGGCATTTAACTTTTTACCCTGCCTTTAATATCTTTATCTATTTAATGAAGTCTTTATTTAAACATTTGAATATGTATTTTTCTCTTATTTGTATATTTTTAAATTTAAGTAGAATACTTTTGCAACCCAAATGTTAATTTTTGCCCTTTGAGTCTTCGTCACTCTAATAGTGCTTGCTGTCATTAAAAATTATGTATTCCATATTTCTTAGGATACTAGTATGTCCAACTGACTCTGCTTGAACTGACACATTTATCCCAGTCAAATGAAAAAGAAAATATGGTTCAGTTTTTATTTTCTGTGACATGCTTTTAAATATATTGAAGGATTATCTTGTTCTGTGTTTTCTAAAGGAGTGCATAGAACTAAAATATGCCAAGATGAAATTTTCCATGGTTACTCAAAATCACTTGAAGAGGGGAGAGGTTGATGGCCTATTATTACGCTTAGATAACTCAACGGCAACATTCCCCAGATCATTAGAAAAAAAAAATAGTTATAGGGAATCTTTGAAATATGGTACAAAACTAACAAAGATTTTGTACCAATATTTAAGCATTGATTTCTACGCCTAGAAAATTTTACATTTCTATTAATTTTTTTTTTTTTTTTTTTTTTTTTGAGACAGAGTCTCGCTCTGTCACCTAGGCTAGCATGCAGTGGTACAATCTCAGCTCACTGCAGCCTCCACCTGCCAGATTCAAGCTATTCTTCTGCCTCAGCCTCCCAAGTAGCTGGAACTACAGATGCACGCCACCACACCTGGCTAATTTTTGTACTTTTTGGTAGAGACAGAGTTTCACCATGTTGCCCAGACTGGTCTCGAACTCCTGAGCTCAGGCAATCCACCTGTCTCAGCCTCCCAAAGTGCTGGGATTACAGGTGTGAGCCACCATGCCCGGCCCATTTCTATTAAATTTGACAGAGAGAAAAAGTATGTAAATATACCATGGATGGGAAAAAAACACATAGTGACCATCTGCACTATTGTGTCCCTCACCCTTTCTTTTTTTTTTTTTTTTGAGACAGAGGTTTTGCTCATGTTGCCCAGGCTGGAGTACAATGGCGCGATCTTGGCTCATCGCAACCTCCACCTCCCAGGTTCAAGCGATTCTCTTGCCTCAGCCTCCCTAGTAGCTGGAATTACAGTCATGTGCCCGGCTAATTTTGTATTTTTAGTAGAGACAGGGTTTCTTCATGTTCATCAAGCTGATCTCGAACTCTCGACCTCAGGTGATCCTCCCGCCTCGGCCTCCCAAAGTGCTAGGATTGCAGGCATGAGCCACCTCTCCTGGCCATCCCTCACCCTTTCAAACCACATGTCCTTTTAAACTTTAACTCATGTCCCTTGCCTTATTCAAAAGCCTCAAGATTTATCTTACTAAGGGCTTTGTCTTCAAATCTCCCTCTTCTCTGCTTACTCTTGAAACACCTTCAGAGTATGCAGATATTATTTATATGGTATGTATTTATTGTATGTTTGTATAATGCGTAGTCACATTTTTTTCTCTTTAATAAATTGCTTTTTCAGGGCATCTAGTAAAAGTCACTCATTCACAACCATTTACTGCATGTCTACATGTCCCTGGCATTGTGCTAAGGAGAAAGGTTATTGTGATGAATTAGACAGAAGTTGCTCTCTGTCTAATAGAAATTGCTTGCTCTTGTATAATTCACCATAACATAATAGAGGATTGTGGTCATAGTGAACAGTCAATTCATTTCAGAAAAGCTGCCTAAAAATATCAGATTGAGGCTTTGATGGTCCTTTATGAGGTAAAAGAATGTAAAATTTCAGGAGCCTGTGAAAAGAGGCATCTGTAGACCCACCATGCTGTGTCCTCTTGCATGTCCCTTTCTTTATCCTAGTCCCAATGTCACATGGTTCTGGGGCCTCATCTTCAGTGCTAGAGTTTCAAGGATTATGTGTACTTGGAGGGGACATCAGATTTTCTGGCAAGACAAGTCTTTAGTCTTGGCGCTGTCCCAGGTCAGCATTTTTCAAGAGTATAGTCAACTTGGAAAAAGTGTCTATGTTGGGCCCTCTTCTTAAAAATTTTTATCTTATTCTACACTAATATTCTTAACAAATCTCCAGATAATTAAAAAAAAGAATTAAAAGAAGAAGAGGAAACAGGAAAATTTTAAGAGAAAAATTCTTAGCTTCTCTCAGTGACCAAAACTTTATGTCTCTGTGGTACGGTAGGCAAGCCTAATAAATACAAAAAAGTAGCAAAATATTATTGTATAAAACATTCCCACCAGCTCAGAAAATGTATTTCTAAATTAGTTGCTCTATAAACTTTAATCAATGATAGTGGCCTCTGAAAAACTTTTATCAAAAGCTTGCGAACCCATCCAACAACGCAGATCTGTTTTTACTTCCACCTTCTAGATTTTTGTGTTTAGAATTAAGTCTCACATCCCTTGGGGGTTGGAGAGACATGCTATGGAATATTCTGGTTCCTTTACTTTTATAGTTGCTTTTGAGGGTGCTAAAGATGAATTGTAGTGCTGTTTAGCAATCTGCGAAGTTTCAACATCTTTGTAGAGCTCAGTAGGAATCTTGAAAAAACACTTTTTACAGATTTGCTTTCATTTTAGGTTTACCTTCCTTTTTATGTTCTGATACTTGAAATTTTTGAAAGACACAAATCATATAAATGATACCATTTTCATGAAATTCTAGTATCAGAGGGATTCAGCATATTTCAAAGACGTTTTATATTGATTCTTTTAATGTACCCACATATGAAATAGATTACATATGTCATTGTTGTGCCCTTTTTGCAAATCAGAAGATTGAAGAATAGAATTGAGTCTTCTCATTTATTCTAGTAGAGAGCCCTACCACTGAAAAGGAAAAACAAAAAATCTAAATGTCAGAAAAGCAAAAGCTGGTCTCCACCATACTATATCTTGAACTTAAATATGTGTACTTCTCTCAGGTTATTCATGTGCGAAATATTTTTTTAAGTACCCAATAATTCCCATGGCTTCTAAAGTCAAGTTGAAAATTCTCCTTTGCAGTGTATTCGATTCAGGAGATAGATTCATCTTGTCAGCCTGTACTTGTTTTCTCTTATTGTGAATACAGTTTCTTGAGCCAACTAATGATCTGAGTGGTATTATAGAAAATATACCTGATATTTTTCACAGGCTTATGATTTACACATAATTAGAGGTACATAGAATGAAATTCTCAAAACACATGTCTGGGCCTACTTAATTTCTGTGTTTTTCCCAGGTAGACCCAAACTTCTCTATATAAGATGGTCCATTGCCATTATAGTGTGATCAAATCCATAAATATCTACATTTCATAAAATGAGCTGAAGCTGTTAGATGCTAAAATGATTATGAATGACTGCTATCACATGGTACATTTTTGAAGCACTTACCTTTTGAAGGAAGTAGTAGCATTTATTTATTTAGTCAGTCACTCATTCATCAACTATATCCTACCTTCTCCAAAAAGCCATTTGGAGAGTTCTTTGGGACCTCAGAAAAGTAACTCTACTTATTTTGTTCTAAAGTAAACTTCTGACCATCCTACCTGGGCTTGCCTCTGTTCATGCTGTCCAGGGAAGCAGAAACCAGAATAAAGGGGAGAACAAGGTAGGTGATTCACTTCATTGTATAGGGAAAAAAAGCACCGGACTAGGAGTTAGAAGACTTGTGTCTAGACTCATAGTCTTTGATCTCAAGAAAGTCACTTTGTGCCAGTTTTCCTCATTTTCATGATGTAATACCTTCCTATTTTTACATCATGAAGATTTGAGTTTATTATATTTATGAGAAATTGAAGGTATATGACTGAATATTTAGAAAAATTTTGGAATTTAATGAGAGGCTGTGAAAAAATTATAAGTATATAACATATCCCATGCTATTTCTAATAACTTAAAATACCTATAAATATCAAATGAGATTATGTTTACGAAAGGATACTTAAAACAGCAAAGCTCTATTCTTACAATATTGATAGTTTAATTAATATTTCTATCCCTTTTATCTCTTTTTCCTAATTACCTCAAATAAACCAAGTTTTATATTTATCACTTGGGCTGGCTGTGTACATTAGAGCAATCCTAATTAAGGTAGATGCTAAAGACATATATATGGCTAAGACCTTGAGTTTAAGAACTTAACACTCCGGTTTAAAATAGTTATTCCTGGTACTTAGCAGGTGCTCATTTTATGTTAGCTGAATGAGATAATGCTAGAACATACTTAAAGATCACAGTCACTTGACTGCCTGGAAACAGTACAGAGGTGCTGCAGCTGAATTTGGAGCAGGGATTGGAAGAGAATATATTAAGTGGAGGTTGGGAATAAGCACAACCAGTTTGAATGGATTCTATTTTTCCCTATTTACCTCCAGTGATATTTAGGTTTCAAAGGCTACATGCCATTTTGAACCTGAGAGCTGTGTACCTATGATACATTGTCACAGAATAGTAAGACATAATGTTTCTTGCTATATTTTTAAAATACTGTTGACTTCCAAATATAGACCCCTTATTCCCATGTTATTCATTAATCAAATTGCAACTAGGTTAAAACGGCAATTTAAAACACATTTTAAACTAAGTCATAATAATCAATATATCAAATTATCCTTCATGTATTGATAATAGAAATTTATTCCAAAAATCCCTTGAACTTTGACTGTTACACATCTCCCTTTACCCTACCCACTCCTCCCCCTCCCACACACCTGTTTTCCTGAATTTAAATTGCCAATCACATGAAAAGGACACGCTTAACCTGTGCTCCGAGCATGGCGTCTAATTGTAAGTTCGCTGCCTACTCAAAAAAGATTAGTAGTCTTAGATTCTATCCCAAAGTATTATATAGACCTCAAGGGTATGTACATATGCATAAAAAATATTTTTTCTCAGAATGCAAATATCAGCCTAAATAAAAAATTTTAAATTACACAGACTAAGATATTCATAGCTCTACAGCTGTTAGAACAGCAGATAAATCTACCAGTCTTTAGACTTCTGAGGTGGTGGGGGGAGTAAAACTGATACATCTTACATCAGTTCCCTCAGAAAAGAACTATGTAGAAAGACAGCCTGTAGCATAGAGCTCATTACTTCTCGTGCAATCAGACCTTCCATTGTTTTCAGAGAGTGCTGCTGCCTCACAGGCCTGGCCGCTTTAATGGATGAGTAGCTTCTAAAGAAGCATTGTGACACCCAGATGTAGAGTTCTTTGAAGCTATGCATCTGGGGAACCTTCATTTTGTTACAGTGCAAGGGTAATGTCAGAATTTCCTGGAGTCGGTCATCACAGGAAATTATCAGCAATTCATAGACTCCCTTTTACATTTGCTTCAGCCTCCAGGGTAATCACAAAAGATTACAGTCTCCATTTCAGCTCTCATATCACTGAAATATCCTCTGCCGAGAGCATGATTGATTTCCAGAGGCCAGCTTTTAACCTCAGCTTTGGGAGGGCCAATGGAACTGTAGTGGTTTGATAACTGCCAACAACTGACATTGTGATATTGTTCTATTGTGAGGCAGAAATTTGGTGATTCTGGACTAATTATACAAAATCTTTTTAATAAAGTGGCATATCAGCGTCTTGTGTTGTCAGGTGTAGGTATTTGTCTGATTATAATTAGTATTACAGGTTGTGGGGAGGCAGAAAGGTGAATAAAAATTTCAGATGAGTTTCATGAAGACTTTGAAGGGCAAAGCATCCTGCTAGACTGAATTTCAGGAAAGAAAGCAGAATAATTCAGAAACATTTCTGAAAATCTTTATAAGGAGTGGATAGATTGTAAATACAAATGATTTTTGCCTCTTAACAGCCTTTTTGTGAATGTTACTGAGACACTTGACATGTTTCATGACAACTTGCTACGTGGTTCATGTAGGTTTCTCTTCATTGTTTGATTAGGAATTCTTGATGCAGTATCCATGGCCAACATATAAGCAAACTGGATGTGTTTTTAACTTGGTGATTTCATTTGCTGTATTTATTTTTCTCTTACATATGTGTTAGTCTATTCAGAACATATAGAGGCAGAGAGGGCTTTGCGTATATTTGAAATAAATTTGGTAAATGAAATAGTTTTGCCTGGAAGTAACTACATTTCCTTACAAATTCAGAAGAAAAGACAGTTCAATTTAAACTACTTTTGGTTTTAACCATAGCCTCCTTGCAATCACGTGAGAATAATTATAAATCAAATGGACAAATGTTGAATGTCAAGCTGAACCATTAACAGAGCCTTATTCGATAAAGCAATTATCACTGCAGAAAGCAGAGTGAAGCACTCTATTAAAGGTCTTTATTTTACTTTACAACTATTGTATATTTTGTACACTATAAATGCAGAGACAAATTTAAACCAAAAATGTTTTCCACTAAGAAGAGCTATTATGTGTACACATACCTATTTATACAAAAGGGCAATAGCAAGATGAACAGAAGCCATAAAATATTTTTGCTATCAACTTTCCACAGAACCACTCAAGGACCACTTTCCTAGCTAAAGCCCTAAAATGTTAAGTGTGACAAAGTGAGCTTGTGAGGAGGAGAAGCAGTAGAATCAACACTGATATCACTGTGACATCCTTGGGTGGGAATCAGGGAAGGGGAAACAGATCTAACTATAGGATACCCAGTTAAAAAGGATATTTATTTATATATTTCTATTTATTTATTTATTTTTAAGATGGAGTCTTACTCTGTCACCCAGGCTGGAGTGCAGTGGCATGATCTCGGCTCACTGCACTTGAACCTCCCAGGTTCAAGCGATTCTCCTGCCTCAGCCTCCCCAGTAGCTGGGATTACAGGTGCCCACCACCACACCCAGCTAATTTTTGTATTTTTAGTAGAGATGGGGTTTTGCCATGTTGGCCAGGCTGATCTCGAACTCCTGACCTCAGGTGATCCTCCCACCTCGGTCTCCCAAAGTGCTGGGATTACAGGCATGAGCCACTGCACCCAGACTAAAGAGGAGTTTTAGATAAACAGCAAACAAATCATTTTTAATGTCAGTATGTGCCATGCAATGTTTGGCACATACTTTTTTAAATTATTTGCTGTTTACCCCTAAAATTCCACTTTAACTGGACATCTTATATTATTACTTGCTAAATCTGGCAAACATAGAAGGAGATCTGGGTTCAGGTGTTACCTGAGGAGGCTCAAACAAGTCGCTAAAATTCTCCAAATCTTTCTTCATTTTCAAGCGAGAAAGACTAAAATCAGGCTGGTAGATCTGGGGCCTGATCTATCTGCTTTCACCAGAACTCAGTTTCTAAAAACTGAGTTTTATTCTATTGAGTTTCCAGTTAGGATTTTGTTTGGGTGGGTGGGGAGGTTCTGGGGCTTAAACGAAAACAATGTTTTTCTTGAAGTTTGAAAATGTAGATGATCCCTGACATTTTACCACTGTGTAATGGTTATGTGGCATGTGGAATTAAGAGCCCAAAATATTTAAGATTAGAACACTGCACATTTGTTAATTTGTCTAGAGCTTTACTAGTGCTCAATTGTCATATTTCTTCTTAGTGAAAGGGTAAGAAATGTGTTGGCCCCCATTATGGGGAAAAATGCTTCATTTCCACTTAGCTTTGCAAAATGAAGAAATATATTCGAACAGAAATATATTCAAAGGTCCAGGTTTCTCTTTTGCACTTCTTCCTGCCTGGAGGAGTTTTCTTTTCATGTTCCACCTTTTTAATTTGTGTCATGGACCTCAGCATCAGGATATATCTGATTAGTTACTGAACAGCCTTTCAAACTTAGCTTTGACAGAATGGTTTTGAAAGGATGTCAGTTAATGCATGTGGCTGTTCAGGAGATGTATTGATTTTTAGATCGAGAAAGTTTATTATTCCTCTAGTCTCTTAGAAAGCCCTTGTAACATATTTTTGAGCTCGTTTACCAAAAAACAAGCAATTGTATCCTTATTTGGATTTGGAGATTTAGCACCAGTGTTTTTTTAAACTACATCTATAAGTATCAGCAAGTATTCTTCAGTTACTCGTATACTTTTTTTTCCTCTCCTAAAAAATAAAGAATCCTATTTTATAAAAAGATATTTCTCACATTTATTTTTGGCACTGAATTTTATGTTATGGAAATTTAATTTGAGGACAATTTTGGGGATTGTTTTCAAGTCACTATTTAAAAAGAAAACAAAAGGCCAAAAACTGTTTACTGTCTTTTAGCTCAGATATTTGGCCTGTCCTTCCAAACTTTGGGATGGATCTCTCTTCACATGTGCTATGGAATAACCATTTCTCATGACCTACACTCAAATGAATCTCTATTTCACATTTTACACATCTACTGAAAAATTATTTTTTAGTCTGTATTCCTGAAATATTTCTCATTTCATTTCACCCGAAGGAGATACAATACTAAATAAGGAAACACCCAACCCATTTTATTTAGATTATCTTGGTGAATCTAGTTTCTGTTCCTATCACTCAGAATAGTATACTATAACCAGTTTTGTTCGTATTTATCTTTGGGTGATAGAGTTTATTGTCAATTATATAAGTCTTGAGCTATTCGTTGTTGCTGTTTAAATATGAATATATCTCACTGAGAAGTATAAAGTATAAGTACTTTGAGGACAGTAACTTCTCCACATACAAAACATATTGATAGCACTTATCATCATTTTATTTCTTCTTCTAGGCTACTAAAATTCACAACAGAGGTAAATTCTTATTAATTCCCTGAAAGATTTCCAGGTAGTTTTTCATTTTGCTTGAAACACCTATAATTTTCTCATATTTTTTTCAAAAGGGCATCTACTAATATCATATGAACTTTTTGTTATGCATGATCTTTGAAAGATGTTACAGATCTTTAAAATCTTATGTATACTTTGACCAAAAATTAGGAACATCAAATCTTGAAGATAAAATGAAAACCCTATCAAGAACTTTCTTAGCATCCTGATGGAAAAATACCTGTCTCCCCTAATGATTTCCAGTCATATCTAAGCATTTGCTTATTCAAGAATGGAAACAAACAAAAGCACAGAGTTTTCTTAGAAGACATAATTCGGCTCATTACCTTAATTCTTTTTCCCTACATTGAAAACAGCAGTTGCATTTGGGGTTGAGGGTGGTCTGGGCTTCTTTAATAAATCACATTAACCAACCAGACCTTTCAGTGTGCATTTAAAACCTGCATATGAACACCTATGCGATAGAATTTCAGTTATTTAGTTTACTCATTTAAAACTCAAATAGGAACATCAACGCCAAAAACATTGCTGGGTGTTGTGTGTTAGTGACTATGAGGTATAAGTAAACATTTAATTAAGTCCCATACCCATTTCAGAAATAAACTGAAAGTCTTATTTGTTAAACTGAACTTTTTGAAAAGCTCTTTGAAGTGGCTTCTTAAATTACCCAGCAGCATAACTACAGCTTTGCTGCATCACTCTTGATCCCCGCAGCATGGAAAGTCACCAGGCATGTAGAGCTAGCCAGGAAAATGGAACATTTTAACATTTGGACTGACCATATTTGTTACACACAAGGATCTACTGTGAGAGTTAGACATTCAGCTCCAGTCAGGTACCCAGGCCTAACCTTACGGCATCTCCTATTAACAAAGTAACTATTGTCTGAAGAAGAACTTAAGAATTTTTTTTTCTACTCAGAACAGTTTAAAAATTATCTGTCGAAAGCATTACTAGGTTTCCACTAAAGAGAAGGAGATGGTGAAATCACCAATTCATTTGCTTTTAGCTTTTTTACTTTTACCATTTGGTAACTCCTTATGTTTCTAAAAGTATAAAAGATGAAAAACATTATTTTGTTGTAATATCCTCACACAAAACTGTTAGCTCTTAGACAACATATGTATTTATTTTAAAGACAAAAGAAGTAACTCATGATCATTTTGCTATTCACTCACCAAGTTCCAGGCCAACCACACTGTACAGAAACCTGTTAGGAAGGTCTCCAGATGAAAGGTGTCTAGTACTTAGTACTCATCCTTAGAGAACTTTCAAAATGCAGATTACTTTAGTTTACCTTTCTTCTTGGGATTATGATGATGGTGGTAGCTCTGAGATCAGTTGTTGTCTTGCTACTTGGTAGTTGAAAAAAATCCTCTGCAGACATCTCACAGACTGACAGACTGTGTTGGAAGCTGAGGAGCGTGTCTCTTAGTCTACAGGTTTTACCACTTGTATGAGTCTGGATTCTGTATCAACTTCTCTAAATCACGGAAGAGTGTTTTTTTGTTTTGTTTTGTTTTTTTGCATATTTGGTATGACTTTACATGTAAAAGTATCTGAATTACAGTGGGTATCAAGGAAACAAAAATGTGTTTTTAAAAATTTTTTATGGTAAAATATTGTGTCTTTCCCATTCTTCTATTTTATTTTATTTTTCAATGCTACTTACAACCCTCTGAAAATACCTTGTTTATTATGTTAGAGATTTGGGTCTGGGTCTTCCCAACTAGCATGTTGGATATTTGAAAGCCTATTCTCCACTGTATGTCCAGCTCCTAAAACAATGTACAATAGGTACTTAATAAACTTTTATTATGTGAATAAAATTTCAAGAAAAATATAGTAAATATATAAACAAATTGGAAGTCATACATTTATAAATGTGTAATATGTTGAAAAGGAGCAAAAATTCCTAAGGAGAGAACTGAATATTTAAAGTTGATATGAAACCCTTACCTCTGAAAGAGTTGCACTTCTTACAACCAGAGTCATCTAGAAAAAGGACATTATTTTATGACAGAAACCCCAAAATAAAATGAAGATGAAATTTCTCCAAAAAAAAAAATGACCAGAAAATACAGAGTTCAGTCTTCTTTTCAAAACAGATCTTCAAGATACATCACAGGATTTTTTTTTCTTGACTTTAGTCATTCTTTCTGTCAATGGAATATACAACTATTGTTTGGTGAATCCCAGAGCTTTTCAAAGGAGACCTAACAATATGGAATTAGAGTGAAATATATCAAGCTTTCTAAATTCATATTTTAGAAAACAGAGGAAAAAAATGAAATGCTATTCTGTACTCTACTCTGATAGGCTGCCTCATCTCTAGGCTGACTCCCTTGTGTTTTCTATCGGGAATATATACTGCCATTAAGGAAGCCCTAGAAAATTGGGAAAAACTGAAATCCTGGGGTCCTGCTTAATTTCAGCAGCTATTAGATGTTGCCGATAGTCAACCAGCCTCAAAATACTTAAAAGCCTGCAACATTTTGATAAAATAGTAGTAGTAGCAATAGTAATGAAGCTCCACTGGCTCTAGGACTTGGATGTAATGTAACCTGTCTATTAGTTTCTGAAGTATGTGTTGTGTTGTTATTGCCTTTATAACAGTTCTGAATGACTGGTTAACTTTCTGCTTGGGTAGTTGTATCCCAGTGAAAGAGGGGCCCAGTTAATGTTGTTGCAAGCCACAACCAATATGTGGTTTCAGCAAAGAGCTGGGGATTCTTGAGGAAACCATCTCCCCAAACATTTGACCCTTGGTTTAATAAACACTTTGTGGAGAGAGTGACATGCCATTCATCTTCCTTTCAGCAGAACTGATAGCATTCAGGTGGACCCTTCTCAGGGTGCTCTGGGTAGGAGAAGCAGTGTCAGCAAGGCAAGCCTCAGCTTTTACACACTCCAGATGCAAACATGCAGATCCCATGGTGCATGCACTCCCTGTGTAATGTTCTATTTGCTGTATTTTTTTTTCTTTCTTTCTTTCTTTTTTTTTTCTTGAGACAGAGTTTCGCTCTTGTTGCCCAGGTTGGAGTGCAATGGTGCAATCTTGGCTCACTGCAACCTCCGCCTCCTGGGTTCAAGCGATTCTCCTGCCTCAGCTTCCCGAGTAGCTGGGATTGCAGGCATGTGCCACCATGCCTGGCTAATTCTGTATTTTTTTTTTTTTTTAGTAGAGACAGGGTTTCTCCATGTTGGTCAGGCTGGTCTTGAACTCCTGACCTGAGGTGATCCGCCTGCCTCAGCATCCCAAAGTGCTGGGATTATAGGCGTGAGCCACCGCGCCTGGCCATGTGGTGTATTTTTAATGAGCCTTCTGAATTGAAATCCAAAATAGTACAAAGTTCTATAGTTCCAGCCTGGGCAACATGGTGAAACCCTGTCTCTACAAAAAATTAGCTGGGTATGGTGGCACATACCTGGAATCCCAGCTACCCAGAAGGCTGAGTTGGGAGAATCACTTGAGCCCAAGAGGCAGAAGTTGCAGTGACCCAGACTGAGCCACTGCACTCCAGCCTGGGTGACAGAAGAGACACTGTGTAAAAAAAAAAAAAAAAAAAAATCTGTGGTTAGACTAGTGTTGCCAACAATATGCAATCATTTGTATTTCTTGATCTTTAAGAGAAAAAAATTATCTTTGTTATTGCTGTGTCTGTTTTCTTTCTATTGAAGTTTTCAAGGATTTTTAAAAAGTAAAATATCAACATAAAGGCATATGGTCAGAGTCTTTAAATATGAAAGACAAAACCCATTTTAAAGTAACTTTAGAGAAATATTGCTCTTCAGCGACACAGCTATCACTTAAACATGTTGTTTCATTAATATTTGAAGTTCTGTTGAGACCCTGTGGTCACATCCTTTACCATAAGGCTGATATTCAAGAAGGAAGGGATAAAAAATAGTTATTCTCTTTGTACTACTGTAATAATGATAACGATACTGATAATAATCATGTCTGCCTCATGTGATGATGGAGACTGTAATACCACAATATCACAGTTTAAAAGTTGATACTTAGCCAAACTTCCAGAAGGCCCAAAGTCACAAGGGTTTGTAGCCGCGGTCTGCTTAGCAGCAAATCAAGGACAGGTGCAAATGATGACTGCCATTTGCAAACACGTAATCTCTAAATATTCCCAGGACTTTTTTTTTCTGTGTGCAAACCCAACAGTTAAAATGAGGAAAGAGGACAGGACAGCCCAAATTTTTATTTATGGCTTTCCTGAAGTTGCACAGGAAGTAATGGGCTTATCCTAAGAATATGACAAATAGGTCAGAAAGAGAAAACCTAGACTCGCTTTTCCAGAAAACTTTTCCTTAAGCACCTTAGGTTTGTGTAGGCAGCAACCTTCCAGACTGCAGAAGTTCCAGGAAGTCTTATCCATTCTTCTCCAAACCCATACCCTTTAGCAGTGCGATGCAATACACTCATGATTCTTGCAGTGTTTCTTTAGCAGGGAACAATGCTGGGGGAGAGTCCTACCTGTGTTTGAATGCTGACCTATGAACTTGAGGGTGATTCATTATTGAACCTCTCAAAGCCTTTGATTCCTTGTTTGTTAAAGGAGGATAATAATCATGTCTGCCTCGAGTGATGATGGAGACTACAGGAGGTAATTCCTTAGTATAGTTCCCGGCAAACCTCAGTAAATCAAAGCTCCTCTTACAATGATGTTTATTATTGTTATTACACAGCTAGAAAAAAGAAAAAGAAAATACCCCTGGGAGAATAACACATGGATATCACTGTCAGAGGGAAAAAAAACCCCAAAGTATGGGTGGGGGAAGAGGAGACAGACCTTTTTGTGCCTCTCATGCCTCATTGTTTTGCTTAATGGCAACTTCTTTTCCCAGCCTCCAATTGAGTAGAGTTTGTACTACCTTTTTCACTTTTTAACTTTTTAAATTATGCCCTTTTTTGTGTTTTACTCATTTTCCTATCCAGTCTAAGACAGCATCTAAAACATATTGGACATCTAGAAATATTTGCTCGATGGCTGACTTTAATTTTTTTTTTTTTTTTTTTTTTTTTTTTTTGAGACGGAGTCTCGCTCTGTCACCCAGGCTGGAGTGCAGTGGCACCATCTCGGCTCACTGCAAGCTCTGCCTCCCAGGTTCACGTCATTCTCCTGCCTCAGCCTCCCGAGTAGCTGGGACTACAGGCGCCCGCCACCACGCCTGGCTAATTTTTTTTATTTTTAGTAGAGACGGGGTTTCACCTTGTTAGCCAGGATTGTCGCTGTCTCCTGACCTCGTGATCCGCCGGCCTCAGCCTCCCAAAGTGCTGGGATTGCAGGCGTCAGCCACCGTGCCCGGCCGACTTTAAATTTTAAAAGTAAAGAAACTGGTTTCTATTTCTGTTTAATAGAAGAGCTACCAGGGCCTACTATACTGGATAAGTAGTAATAAATGCTTACCAAATGCTTTTTAGAACATTGGTTAAAATAGTTCGTTAAGTTTAAGGTAAGATTTCCCCATCTTTACAAATAGTATGGGCTGGGCAAGGTGGCTCACGTCGGTAATCCCAGCACTTTGAAAGGCTAAGGCAGGAGGATCGCATGAGGCCAGAAGTTCAAGACCAGCCTGGGCAACATAGTGAGACCCTGTCCCTATAATAAATAAATAAAAATTTTTTTAAAAACTTAGCTGGGCACAGTGGCACATGCCTGTAGTCCTAGCTACTTGGGAGGCTGAAGTGAGAGGACCATTTGATCCTATGAGTTTAAGGCTTCAGTCACGCCACTGCTCTCCAGACTGAGCAACACAATAAGTCTCTGAGAATAAAATAAATAGTATAGATAAAAGAAAGTCCTGTACAATTCTCGAGTGGTCTTTTTGTTTCGTAATGGGGGTGATGCCCAGTTCCCATCCCAGTGTTACCTGATGGCTAGTTAAATCCTTTTAAGACTCTTATAAGAATAGAACTCAAATTTCATGCCTCTTGAAAAGTACTGGGATAGTTGAACAAGTTTATAATTCTATTTTCTCTGCCTAAAGTTCCATGTAGCAAAATTTTCTAGAGTCTAAATATAATCTAGTATTATGTCAAGTTGCTTGAGCACACAGCCCCCATCTTAGATTCATCCTACCTTTAGTGAAGTGCTGCAGTGTGTTTATTTTCCCTGTGTCTAGGTTTCACTTGCAGCTGCATATTTTTATACGACTTTTTACACTGTGGAGATGTAAATTACTTTTTGGTTTACCCAGAGAAAGTAATGCTCTTTTAAGAAAAAAACGCACACAGATTTGTGGTCCCTGTAATCTTGAAGACACCAAAAAAAAAAAAAAATTGTTCTTATTTTGATATTGAAAATATGATAGATGATATAAGGCCAGCTTCATTAATTTGTTTTATAAGTACTACAATATAATTGTTAATTTGTCTGTACATGGCCTCCAATTACCTCCTCAATTCCTGGTAACAGCTGCAACCTCATCTTTCACTTTTATTACCTACCACTTAATTGCACTAATAGGTCTTGCTTTTCATTTCTGCATGATTTTCATTAGAAAAAGTGGCAAGTGTTAACTTTTGCTGGCTTTTAGTTGGTGTCTCAGGCTTTTTACTCAAAGAAAAGCAAGGAAAATGGGT
The DNA here is from genome assembly GCF_029281585.2 of Gorilla gorilla gorilla. Lineage (NCBI taxonomy): Eukaryota > Metazoa > Chordata > Mammalia > Primates > Hominidae > Gorilla > Gorilla gorilla. The sequence continues at coordinate 81,989,397 of NC_073235.2, read as the reverse complement.
TCTTTAAATTTTCATGTAATTGTGCTTCCTAGCCTCAAAATTCCAGATGACTGCTTCTAACTTTTACTTTTTTAGAAAAGAAGAGGCTTATTTGGGACCAATAAATTTTGCCAGGTAAGGAATATTGGTAGCTAGATCTATGTGATAGGGTATTTTTTTCTTTAAAAAAGCATCTTTAGTATTATTTCCTAATGAATTATACTTTTCTCAATCCATAGACAGCTTTTTTTGCACAATGTGAACTAACATGAGCTAATTTAATATGACTACTTAATAAGACATTTGTTAATGTAAAAGATATAAACATTTAAGAAATATTTTTGAAAGTACTTGTTCATTTTTAACAGTCAAATGTCTATAAAATGCCAAATGAATCTTTAAAAATGAGAATTTGTTATGTAGTTGCAGTACCTCCAGTAATTTTTGAGTAGTCTACACATGAAATCATTGTGATATAGAAACATAGTTTTGACTGTACTAAAATGACTTACTTGCATTTATCACATTTTAAGATTTATGATAATGTTTTTATTAATCCTGAACTTTTTATTCATCCTGAAACTTGGTGATAGAATAAAAGAATTATCATCGATTTAGAAACATGCATCTCATTATGACTACAGAGAACTGGTATTGCACTAGCAAAGGAAAAAATTTAAGTTAACATAAATTAACATCATAGTTATTTTATCTAGCTTTTAGAGCATTGTACTAATGCTGAGAACAAAAATTGAGAATTTTACCACTTTATACTTTTTAAAAAGGTATCTGAAAGCCCTCTTCATTACTGTCACATTTGGATCCCATTGAAATGACTCGAGTATTTGTAGTTATTGCATCAGAGGGCAAATACTCAAAACATTAGCTTGACAGTGTCTGTTTCAAAATCAGATAAAGTGACAAGTGGGGCATTCTTTTTTATTCCAATTAAAGTCTCTATTCAACTAAATCATCTAAATCATGTCCCCCAAAATGACATTTAAATATAAAAATATAACTATAGAATTTAATAATAAACAGCAGAAGAAGAGATTTAGACTAGAAGAAAAAGTGAATCTTTTCCAGAAACCTTAAGGAAATACAGAATCAAGAGGAAAATAAAGGAAATCTGTTCCAAGTGAGACAGATGGGGGTACAATCTTGATACAATTAGTGATAAGTTATCCAAAGGATGAAAAGGCAGAAAAAGTTAATGACAAGTAGCAAAGAAAGTGTAAAAGGGCTGTGCTTATTTAGTTGATTTTATGAGAAAAATTAGGATTACATATATAAACTGGAGGAGCCAATTCTGAGGAGAGTTTCATGAAGGAACCTTCTTAATCTGGTGCTTTTTAGAGAGCAGATGGATGGAAACTTGCCTACCTTTCTATTTGGAGTGCTCAGTCTCAACTTACCTTTCAGGATGGAGAGCTCTCAGCCTTGGGGACACAAAGGCATATTTTCAGGCCAATGTGGTGCAAATGTGAGATTTGAGCAGAATAAAACTATTAGGGGCTGGGCACGATGGCTCACGCCTGTAATCCCAGCACTTTGGGAGGCCAAGTCAGGCGGATCGCCTGAGGTCAGGAGTTTGAGACCAGCCTGGCCAACATGACGAAACCCGGTCTCTACTAAAAATAAAAAAAAAATAAAAAAAAAAAACTGGCCAGGTGCGGTGGTGGGTGCCTATAATCCCAGCTACTCAGGAGGCTGAGACAGGAGAATTGCTTGAACTCAGGAAGCAGAGGTTTCAGTGAGCTGATATCGCACCACTACACTCCAGCCTGGGCCACAGAGCAAGACTCTGCCTGAAAACAAAAACAAAAACAAAAACAAAACAACAAAAAAAACTGTATTAGGAGTTATGTAAAAAATTATGTAGGCAGCTAACAATTTTTAAAACTTAATGGGAATATTTATTTTCAAAGATTTTTTTGGAGATGTCAGTAGATATAATAGTCTACTAAGAACTTGAAACTAGATATTCATAAATGTATCTTTTGTCTTTCTATGTTTGGGCATGGAAACAGCTAGGATATGTGGATTCACTTTGAGGAAAGTTTTAATTTTGATGTTAATTTCAATATATTTTTTGAAAGGAGTAATAGGAAAGTGTACATTATTTCTATGATTTATTGTTTAAGTGTACTTCAATTTGATTTAAAGAAAACTATTAGTGTATGAATATGGCAAAAAATAATGAAAATAGCATGCATAAAACTGGTATTTAGGGAATATTCATATAGTTTAATCCCATGTAGTTCACATATCACCAGATGGGAAGTATTTTTCAGAGCCTGAGATCAGAAACTATCTCAATAAAATGCTCTTGTTTTTTAACTTTGCAAAACAGTGGGCTTCTTTCATCCTGCCAAGATAAGTTAGCCTGTTTTATTTTTAAGCCTGCCTAAACTGATTCGCCATGTCTGGTAACTGTCAGAAAGTATAGTTTCCTATTTTGCAAATAGAAAGATGGGATTTAAGTATTTGTGTTTGTCAATAAAATAAGAAAGTGAACTAGGAATTTATTTTCTGACCTTTTGAGATTTTCTTTGTCACATAGTTTTTTAAATTATTATTCTCATTGAATAAAATTTAATACAATCAGTTATGACCTTCAACAGTATGAATCCCTAGATTTTCCAGTAATGATATGTTAGATTTAGTAGTTAAACATAATAATGTTAAGAAGGTTTTTCTTATTAAATTATAATATATAAAATTGACCTTTTGAGGGGGAAGTTCTATGAATTTAATATATGTATAGATTCGTGTAACCATCACATTATAGTTAGGCTATCTCTCCAGAAAACTCCCCCCTTAGCATTTTTTTTTAAGTTGGAGACAGGGTCTTGCTGTGTTGCCCAGTCTGGTCTCAAACTCCTAAGCTCAAGTGATCCTCCTGCCTCAGCCTCCCAAAGTGCTGGGATTATAGGCATAAGCCCCTGCACCTGGAACCCTCTTAAAATTTTTAAGTGTCCCAAACCACCGTAACTGTTCTTTATAATAGGAACACATTGTCCTGTCATCTTTCTTGAAATTGTAGCCAAAAAATAGATTAATTTATTATTCAATAACTCTTCAGTCCACTTGCCTTTCTAATGTATTTAGCTTCTTCTAATGGCTAATTTTGCATTTTGTCGATTTATAATCATGATCAGAGATAGTATTCATTTCTCCTCTCTGTCAGATATCATCAACTAATCCAATCTTAATCTCTAACCTCAGGAGATTTCCTAGACAATGGTATCAATAGATCTGTCCTCATTCATATTACATCTGTTGTGTAATGTTTTGCTCATCATCTGCATTGTTTTTTGAACTACCAGTTGTCTGATGTAAATGTTGGAGATTATTATCTGGAGTACACAAGAGAATCACTGCTGTGTCTCTTTTCATAGGCTCTGCAGATCTAGGTGTTTCTTTTCCTGAGTGTTTTAATGACTATGTGCCATACTTTTTCTGTTGGAGTACTTGTATCACTGTATATTTCTCTGAATATATACAATACATGCAAGCCAAAAGGGGAAAATCACAAGCTATAAATCAAAACTTTACTTGATTAATATTTAACCAAGGGTTGCATGTCAGCCAATCTATTTTAGGCATTTAAGTGTACAGTTCTGACATGCATTTTCAGTAGAATGAATTTCAGTCTATAGCACATGAAAGTTAACAAATTATTTTAAAATATATATTCAGTCAATACTTTCTGTGCTCTGATAAGAGCCTGTCATTTATGACTTTACCATAAATCAAAAATTAAGAAGCATAAATATATTTGTAATAATTGTCATTGACATCATTTGAGGCCATCTTAAGTATTATTGCCTCATACAGGGAAAACATTAACATTTTTAGCTGGGCATAGTGTGGCACATGCCTGTAGTCCCAGCTACTCGGGCGGCTGAAGCAAGAGGATCACTTGAGCTCAGGAGGTTGAGGCTGCAGTGAACTATGATCACGCCACTGCATTCCAGCTTGAGCAACAGAGCAAGATCCTGTCTCAAGAAAAATAAAAGTTAATTTTAACCTTGACCTTTGGATCTTAAGTTTTCTTGTTTTATGATTCTTCTAAGGTTTTTCAAGGCTCCTTCTAGAGACATTAGGTTTCTGGAAATATGGTGATTCTCTTGTGGTTTTTTTCTGAGTTATGTTTTCAAAGCCATTTTTTGTTTTCATTTTTGTCATTTGTTTTTGTTTTTAATTTTTGGAGACAAATATATTACTATTGAATGAGACTCTTTATTATCTTTGTTTAGGAACTAAAAGTTTAAACTTTATGGACTATTTCAACTACTGTTATTTGCTCACACTGTTGTCTTTTCTTTGAAGTTACAAATTAACTATTTTTTCATTTGTTCTTCAGATGGATCCTGTACAAAAAGCGGTTATTAACCATACATTTGGAGTATCCATTCCCCCAAAGAAGAAACAAGTTATTTCTTGTAATGTCTGTCAGCTTCGCTTTAACTCAGATGTGAGTATCACCTTTTCATTATTCTCTGTAGTTTGTCAGAGCTAAAAGTCTGATTTATCTAAATATGTACATTTCTTCATATTTACATACTGTAGCAGCCACTCCTATTGGTAGCCCACTAATTTCAGGATGCCGGATTTCCAAAGGATTTCGGTTCAATGCCTAAAACTTGAACAATAGAGTATGGTTGGCCCTCTGAATCCACAGGGTCCATATCCATGGATTCAACTAGATCACATTGAAAATATTTTTTAGAATAACATTACAACAATAAAAAATAATACAAATTTTAAAACCAATAGAGGATTATAGACAATAGTCTATAAGTGGCTAATATCAAAAATTAAGAATTTATCTATGCAATCAGTCTCAACTATACCATTTTACAATTAATCTCACTAATTATATTCACTTGTCAAAAATGCTTGAATATCAGAAAATATGGAAAAAGTTTTAAAATGCAATGAAGAGATTTTAAAAATTAAAATGCAATAAATGTGGAAGAAAACCATTTTTACTATTTGATATCAATTGCCACATTTCATGTTTGTGTCAAATTTTGTTAAATACCTAAAAGAATTATTAATTTCCTATATGATTTATATTTTCCCAGAACATAAAATACAGAGAAAGTTTCATAAACTATTTTATCTGTCAAGCATAACCATCCTGCTAAACAAAGATAACAAGAAAATGGAACAAATCACTCTCTTTTATGAAAATGGGTCTTTAAATTTATAAACAAAATAGCAGGAAAGCAAAATAAACAATATTAGAATATTTGCAATATCCAATTACCAAGTAAAGCCAATGACCGATGTAAATCAGAATCCGAAGGCTGCATATAATATGTGGTATTTCTTGAGTTACTTGAACCCTGTAGCCATTTTGCAAAGAGCTTGTTACAGAATTAATGTTGTTTGGAAATACTAAAATAATAATCACTCTTGTTTGCATATACCATTAAATTATGTTTTGATAATTCTACATAGGAAGCATAATAAAAAATCATAGTCATTGGAAAAGAGATGTTTATCATGATTTATGAAATTATATTTAATATAATTTTAATCAAAAGTCCAATGAATTTTTTGGTACATGATAAAACTTCATGTTCAGGAATCAAAATGTACCTAAATAAACTGAGAAATATACAGTGTTAATTCATTTGAAGTCTTAATATTGTTAAGATGTTAGTTCTTCCCCAATTGATCTATAGATCCAGCACAATCCTGATCAAAATCTCAAAATGCTTTTTTATTATAGAAAATGGCAAGCTGTTTCTTAAATATACATAGAAAAGAAAAGCCCTAGAATAGTCAAAACATTTTTTTAAAGGTCAAATTTTGAAGACTTAATGCTTCCTGATTTTAATACTTACTCTAAAATCTACAATAATCAAGACTGTGAAACTGGTGAAAGAATGGTAGACACATAGATCAATGGAACAGAACAGAGTCCAGAAATAGACTCACACCAATATAGTCAGTTGATTTTCAACAAAGTTGCAGAGTGAATTCAATGAAGAAAGGCTAATCTTTTCAACAAACAGTGCTAGAAGAAGTACATATTCATATGTAAATTCAAAAAACGCCTTGACTACTACCTGATACAAAACATAAAAATTAATTCAATAGGATCATTCATAAAATAAAAACTTTAAAAAACTATTAAACTTCTAGATGAAAACAGTAAAACATCTATTTGGCTTTGCATTAGGCAAAGATTTCTTAGAAAATAAAGTGTGAATATTGATATATTGGACTTTATCAAAATTTAAAACTTATACTCTTTAGAGACACTTTTACACTGTTCAGAAAATGAAAAAACAAGCTATAGACTACTAGAAAGTATTTGTATCTGCTTAAGAAATTGCATACAAATATAAATAACTTATAACTCAATAATAAATGATAAAACGGGAAAACAATTTTAACAGGCATTTTACCAAAGAAGAAATATGAATGATGAATAAGCACACAAAAAAATGCTCAACATGTTTAACGATTAAGGAAATACAAAGTAAAACCAAAATCAGATAGCACTACACCTATTAGAATGGTGAAAATTAAACAAATTGATAGGATCAAACGGCTAGGATGAGGAGCAACTGGACCTCTCATACATTGTCAGTGAGAATACAAAATGGTACAGCCACTTTGGAAAACAATTTAGCAATTATTAATAAGAAACTTTATAAAGTTATACATACATTTCCCATATGATCCAGCAGTCCCACTTCTAAGTATATCCCCAAGGCAAATGAAAACATATATTAATCTATATGCGCTGCTTAATTTTATTCATAATTGCCCAAAACTGGAATTGACCCAAATGTCCATCAACTGATCAATAAACAAACTATGTTAAAGCCATACAATGGAAATAAAGAAATAAAAGTAAATAGAAATAAAGCAAAAGTAAAAAGAAAGTACTGATACATGCTACAACGTGGATGAATCTCAAAGACAGTATGCTAAGTGAGAGAAGTAAGACACAAAGACTATATGCCATTTGATTGCACTCAGATAACTTTCTGCAGAAGATGAAACTATGGGGATAGTCAGATCAGTGGTTAACAGGGGCTGAGGGTTAAGTTAGGGAATTGACCAGAAAGGGAAATGCAGGAATCTTTTTGAATGATGAAAATATTTTATAACTTTATTGTTGTGATGTTTACATGACAGTCTTTGTTTTTCAAAATTCATTAAGCTGAATACCTGAAAAAAATTTTACTATATGTAGAGTATACCTTAGTAAACCTAACTAGAAAAAAATTAATGATATGAAGCCACAAAATATTTTATAAATAGGAGACTAATTTATGATAGAGATATAACTACTAAAGTATATTAAACTACAATTTTACTACTAGAATGAAAGTATAATAAGACTTTTGTAAGAATAGACACAATAATAAATACTGAAATAGATTCAAGTAAATTTTACAGTATTGCTCAGTTATTGTTCAAATTTTTAGAGTTATACGGAGAAATTAAAGTCTGTTGTTATATAAATATGACATGAAAATGTTTACTACTTACCTGACCACTTATAAAACAAATGCCCACCTAAAGACATGCTGCATCTTTAACACTGGCATTCTCAGTGCCATAAGGCCAGATGCTTGAAAACATCTCTCAGTACAATGCAAATAATAGATTTCAGAATTAAATTGCAAAAATCGTGCAAAAGATGCATAATTTTATGAAGTCCATTAATGTAATAGAGAACTGCTTGGTTTAAAGCCACTCACAAATAAGGATTTGCCTATTAGAAGAGTTAATTTAAGAAGAGTAAAATAACAAGGTTGATGATAGATAGATTCTTCAAAACAAGAGATGTTGAACACTGACTGAATAATAGGGGCTTAGGGACAATTATGAATCTCTCAAATTAAAAAATGACATATTTATAGTTCAAAATCATGATAATATTAAAAAACATATTGAGGCTAGGTGCAATGGCTCACGCCTGTAATCCCAGCACTTTGGAAGGCCGAGGCGGGTGGATCGCTTGAGGTCAGGAGTTCGAGACCAGCCTGACCAACATGGTGAAACCCTGTCTCTACTAAAAATACAAAATTAGCCAAGTGTGATGGTGCACACCTGAAATCCCAGCTACTTGGGAGGCTGAGGCAGGAGAATCGCTTGAACCCAGGTGGCAGAGGTTGCAGTGAGCTGAGATCGTACCATTGCACTCCAGCCTGAGCAATAAGAACAAAACTCCATCTAAAAAAAAAAAAAAAAAAAACCACCACACATTGAAAAATCTATCCCTTTCCTCATCTTCCCAACCTCCATGTCATTCCCTATTTGTAATCACTTCAATATTTTTTGCATATCTTTCTAGGGCTTGCTTATGCAAATATAACTAAGTATGAATACATATTATTTCTTCCCTTTTCTATGTAAATGGTATCATACTATTGACACTCTTCTTTGCCTTGCATTTTTTATGTAACAATATATGCTGGAGAATTTTTTTCTATCAGAACATAGAGAGCTCCCGTACTCTTTTTATAGATGTGGTAGGCAAAGATGCCCGTATCCTAATTTCTGGAACCTGTTAATATATCTTACATAGCAAAGCGGAATTAAGGTAGTAGATGGAATTAAGGGAGCTAATATTCTGACCTCATGATAAAAGGATTGTCCTGGATCATCCCATGGTCCCAAGGTAATCACAAGGTCTTTAAAAGTAGAAGAGAGATGCAGAAGAGGCAGTCAGAGTGATGCTATCTGACAAGTAGTCCACTGGCCATTGCTGGCTTTGTAGGGGAAGGAAGGAGCCGCAAGCCAAGGAATGTGGGCAACCTCTAGAAGCTGGAAAAGACAAAGAAATGGATTTTCCCTTAAAGCCTCCAGAAGGAATGCAGCCCTGCTGACACCTCGATGTTAGCCCAGTGAGATCCATACCAGACTTCTGACCTCCAGAACTGTAAGATAATAAGCTTTTAAGCCACTAAGTTTATAAAAATTTGCGATGAAAGCAACATAAAACTAATACAGTAGTTTATTTGTGCACGTTTCATAGTTTAACTCATCCCTTACAGGTGGACACTTAAATTGGTTCCCATCTTTTGACATCTCCTAGATTTTCAGTCAATAAATGGCAGAGCTAGGACATAAGTCTGGATCTCTTGCCTCTAAATCCACAGCTCTTCCTATTATATTATGTTGCCTCACAAAACTTTACTCATTTCCTAAGCATTTACTGAACTCCTCCTGTATGATAAGCACTTTGCTAATCTCTACAATATGGCCTAAAATGAACCACATGATCTTTGGAAGGACCATTGAAGTTCCATAATTAAAAAATCATTTCCACGGTACCTCTGTCAGGAGGATAGGATATAAACATCTCCATCTTACAAGTCAACAGCTAAGACCCGGAAAGAATGACTATGAATTTCGTTTTTTTATTTGTGTAATGGGTTGGGTTGTGGAAGGCATAAGAATTTCTTTTGAGCCCCACAATTACTCCAGGAGTACATCCACCTTTGTCTTAAGCTCCATTTGATGTCAGCCATTTTCTTTGTACTTACTAGTAGGGATGTGGACATATGTGCACACATAAGCATATGACCAGCAGCCTCCTTGCTATAGCTCCAAAGTTCCTCTGATAATGAAGAAAGAAATTAGATTTCTGAGTCATTCTTAGACTCTGGGCAGTAAAGCCACAAAGTCTGGATGGCAAATTCACATATGTGACATATACTTGTTCTCAGTGTTTAGTAATGGTGCTATAATCTGCATAACCAAGCTCTGAAACTGAGCATTTTTTATTTGGGGGGGAGTTTATTATTTTATAATTACCCTATTTACATTTTAATGTAAGAATTAAGAAGATGCTCATCCTTATTTTTAATAACATTTCTAAATCAGCCTGAGACTGAAATTGGCTTCACTCTTCAGTGTAGAAAATACGTTTATTGAAAAATATGGAAGGCAGATGCACAGTAAACAGACTGCATTTTGTGGTTCTTCATTATCCATATAAAATGTACCAGAGTTGGCTTCATGCATTAAAATTCAATATGACCTAGTTTAAGTGTCCTGTACCCCCCTTTGTCTAGCTTTTATCATCTCAGTAGAACTACCCTGTTGAAAAGCAAAATGCTACAGTTTTATTTACACAATACACAGTTATGTAAATGAGCAAGCATTAATCACAAACATTTCCCAAATGAACCTTTACAAATTAACACCATTAACTTTGCCAGGGAGCAGGCATTGCAGTCCAGGAATAATATGCTTTCCAGCTGAGTCCCAGACATTTGCACAAATGTGTGTATCACCTCAAGCCCTGCTTTCTTCTTGACCACCTTTTTTCTAACATGGTGTATCTAAGCTGAATGAGGCTGTCTAACCCTGAATGTTTCTTTATTCTCCAGTAACTGAGTATACTGCAACTGCAGTATGGTCATAAATTGATAAGCCTAAATCTGAATCTTGATCTTTTAGCTGGAAAATGCCATTTCCAAAGTTAAGCTTTGCCGGGGAAATGAGCTAACATACACTTCAGAAAATTTTTTGAGACTAACATTTATCTCATTTTGGCTAAGTTGAAATTGGCAGATCCCAAATAATTTCTTATTTACGTATTAGTTTCAGTTCCTTGGAGGATAGTAGCAGAAGGATGAAAGAAAGTGATTCTTACACAAAATCAAATCTTTATACAAAATTGAATCAAAATCAAATTCTTGAACAGATTCTTACACAAAACAGGGCAACTTGATTCTCTTAAATGTTTAAAAACAGAGACTATATTATTATTCTTATTAATATTGATCTCATTACAGTTTATTATAAATACCCTTAATGTATTTCTGAGTCTTTTATGCCTTATAGGCAAATCAAAATGAAAGCATGGTGATCTTTTTAGTCAAGTTTTATATACTCTAAGTCAGAATTGACCCTGAAATTTTGGTACTCAGCATTAATACCACAAGTAATTAAGTGTGAGATACATTGTCTCTAAATGTTGACCCCATAGGCTTTTATTACTCATTTGGAGCTAGCCCATTTGATTTTTCAAATTTACATTATTATCTTTGAATAACATAATAAGCATTGAATCACTTATAGTTTATATTTTATTTTGTATGGTACCTCTAGGTTTGTGATCTGTTGATATTTTTTATTTTGTTTTTTGGTTTCAGGTTATCCAATATCCCTATCTCATTTTAGCCTTCTGTTCTTTTTGCTGTGCTCTGTTTTCTCATGTCTGAAGACATAAGGTGACAACCTCATGCCATTTCATTAATTTACATTAGAATGATTAAGTACAAATAGACAGAATATTAAGGGTTTGCTTAGAAGTTAAAATGGTAGGGTAATCAACCACTTGTATAAACATTTCTGTGGGTGACCTGACTGTGCTACTCTTTACTATAAATCTCTATAAGATTTCAGAAACTGCAGTCGTTCAATGACCTCCCTCAATTCCCATGTGCTACAGTTAGTGTGTAATTGGTACATTCATAATACCACCTCACTATGCATTTTGTGTCTGTCATCTCAGCAGTTTTCATTTGGATAAGGCAATTTAGGTTATGCCCTCCTGGGTCTTTCTGCCTATATCTCTTCTTTGGTTTTAATTTTATTCCAATTTCCTGGTTTCTTTAGCAGTTAATATAATACAATACAAACTCGTATTTGTCTTGCCTGAACAAACTTCCCCATCTACCATCTGCCATTTAGAAGGCCTTAGTGCTGTCTCTGCTAGAGGCACTGGCATTCTCTGTCACCCAGCAGAGACCTCAGCAGTCAAGAGATTAGGAAGGAAGCCACAACTTTGGGTTCCACATAACTCCCTTTCCACATGCTATTGGCTGATTTTGCATCTTCCTTTGCCACCAGACCTAACTCCACCTCTCTCCACCAGCTGCCATGAGGCAGCAAGTCCCTGCAGCAGCTGTGTTTTTTCCTGAGAAATCAGATCAACTGGGAAACAGGAACCCCATTAGACACCATGTTTGAAGATGTCCCTTGCAGCAAAAGCAAAAGAGGCACACAGCTGCAAGGGTACCCGCTTGGGTTTTCTGAAGGATCAAGCTTTTTATTTGTCATTATGTAACATTCTCCTAGGGGATTCCACATTTTGCTATTGACTGCCTGGTGCTTGCTTTTAACTCTAGAAATTCTATCTGCATGTTATGTTTCTCTTCCCCTGTGTTTTCTTCTAAACTATCAACATTTCTTCTTCCTTTCTTCTCTACTCAATTTTCTCTTCTCTCTCTCCTCCAACTCTTCTCCTTTATCCCTTGTTCCTCTTTTTCTGGCACAAAAATACAACAGATGCAATTTCCCCTGTCTTTCTTGGACATTTGTAATTTATTTATGAAGTTTTTTTAGCTTAACAACTGGATTCATTGTTTTAAATCAGAGGTATTTTACTTAAAAAGGCCTTTAGAGGGTTAAAAAATATATTGAGCATGTTACTTGAAACTCAAACCAACATACTATTTAAAAAATAAATTTACCTTATATTTTCTGAATATTCAGACACTCTGTAGTTGATGGTAGTTTACCCTAATGGGTTTGTCAAAAAAAACTTTGAACATTCACTTTTATGTATATATTATACATTCACCTATATATATATGTATATTCACATATATAAACATTCACCTATGTACACACACATACACACATATACACATTCACTGCCTGCCACACATACACGTCTACTGTGTTTCTCTTGAAAGCCCTTAAGATAGATAGCAGCTTCACATATATGAACATATAAGATAGATAGCATATTCACATATATGAACATTCACATATATATACACGCATGTATATATACACACACTCACTGCATGCCACACATACACATCAACTGCATTTCTCTTGAAATCCCTTAAGATAGATAGCAGCTTCTTTACTGTATACACTTGTAGCATATTTATGTAATTCTAGATTGTATATACGCAATTTCATATAAAGTGTGTGTATATGTGTGTGTATGTTCAAGAATACTAGTGCCTAAGCAATTAGATTTCACCCATGCAAATAGTAGCCTCTCATGCAAAACCTAAATAAGCCAAGGAAGTTGACCCTCACAGAAAAGTGACTTTATGATAAGGGGATTTGGAGAAAGTCACATATAAACTGAACTCTGCAGCAGGTGATTAAATAAAGAGATAACCACAGTGGTGATAATCTCATTGCTGGGTTAGGAACCAAAAAGCTAGTTGCAAAGTTTACATCTGCTGTTCAGCAGTACAAATTGTTGAATAAATGAATAATACTGTAAGTTTGAAAAAACCAACTGATTCTGTCAAGAAATATAATACTGAAAATAGAGAGAATCAATAGCATCAGATGGAAATCTAGAAAATGATAACCTGCTTTTGTCAAACATTTTACATTTTTGCCATAAATAAGACTATTTATATTGATTCTTAGGTTTAAAGAGTAGTGAAGCAGATAGGAGGTAATTAAAAGCATAAATCTCAGGAACTTGGGAAGGTAATTCTCTGCTTTGCAGACAGAGCTGACAAAATGATGAACATTTTTTGCTTCAATATGACAGAATTATAGCATGATTACAGGGAGCAGGGACATATTGTGCTAAAAGTTTCATTCAATAGCGGCTGTTTAACAAGCTCATAACAAAGTTCAGTCATCTTTTTTGAAGCATATAGTAGTCACTTATTAAATACAAACTTGTTTCCAAAGCAGCACTATAATATTATTTAAAAAGTCACAGCCTTTCTCAGCATTACCTTATTTTAAATGGGTATTTGGATAATTTAGGATTGATATTAAACTTATCAGTGAAAAAAAAGAAAAGACTAGGTTAAATGTGAAGTTTAAAAAAGTGATTATGATGGATCACGACGTCAGGAGATCGAGACCATCCTGGTTAACATGGTGAAACCCCATCTCTACTAAAAATACAAAAAATTAATCTGGCGTAGTGATGGGCGCCTGTAGTCCCAGCTACTCGGGAGGCTGGGGCAGGAGAATGGCATGAGCCTGGGAGGCAGGGCTTGCAGCGAGCCCAGATCACACCACTACACTCCAGCCTGAGCGACAGAGCGAGACTCTGTCTCAAAAAAAAAAAAAAAAAAAAAAAAAGTGATTATGATGACGCATAAATGTTCATCAAATCTTATATTTAACTAACAAGGAAATATATAATACACATCATTCCATATTTTTCTGGATTTTCTTTAAATACATAGATGTCTAACATGATATGTTATTTTAGCTATTTATATATGTTCAATGATATTCAAAGTTGGTGATCAGCCTAATATGATGTTATGAAAAAAAGAAAATATGAACATTACTAGGAAAGTAGCAATACTCACCCTCACTTATTATAATACAGTCTCAACAGAAAATGATTATCCATGATTCACCATCAAAACTGCAAGTTTTGGTACATTTCCATTAAATATTAGTTTGCTGATCAAACATTAATAACAGCTTTGAAAGTACTATGGGTTTTCTTTTTTCCTGTGTTAATAACTCTTTTAGTCAAAAGTAAAAGATTCCTGGAAGGATTTTTAAGTCATTTTTGTCAGTGATCTTTCTCAGCCAAAACTTGTCTCGCCACTTGGGAGTTGGAAAAAGACGTTGAGGGTTTTTGTATTTTCCTTCTTTACTTGGTATGGATTTCTTTAGTGAAGGTTGGTTGCAGAATCCTTAACAATAAGATGTTTCATTATATATTTGTGGTTTGGGATTCTTCAGCTGAAAATTTATTCAACATACAATTAACAACAGGTAGAATTGCTAGGCTGAACACCTGTAGCCTTCCAAAATGATTAGTTGCTGGTTTTAAGTTTAAATTCAGGCTTTAAGACATACTTGGTTTGCTGTAGCTTGTCTTTTATTCAGTATGCTTGAGAAGGCAATTGGCTGTAGCTTTTACAGTTTAAGACAAAAACAAAAGTGAAGCTGAATGGAACAAAAAAAATAAGTTTACTACACTGCTTTCAAGTAAGAGACTAATTTAATACCATTTAGAACATTCTGCTGAAGAGGTACCCTTTAGCTACTTTCATCTCTCAAGCGCTCTTTAAATGAAGCGACAGCATTTTGCCCTGGAAGCCATGAACTTTAGTTGTGGTGGGTCAGCATAAAGAGCAGTTTTTTGGGAAAGTCTGACTGGCTGTTAGGAACTTTATGATGTGTGGCTTGGGGATGGGGTGGAGGTGGAGACAGCATATGAGGAAGTATCACCTTAGCCAATTTTAAAATTTCAAGCTAAGAAGATGTTGTTGGCAAAATACTGTAGCTGGTTAACATGAGTTATTTAAGGAGAGTAAAAAAGCAGTGAACTTGAACAGGGAGTCAGGAGAAGAGAGTCAAAGTAGTTCCTGCCTTGAAAGGAAGATCTGAGAAATACCCTCCTATATCTGGTTATCTAGCTAGGGAAACAAAACTAATACAATTATAAATACTGCTGAACTGTATGATGTTAATACAGTAATATAAATTTAATTATAAATTTAGTAATGGAGATAGCACGTGGGATAGAATAATCACACAAGTGGAAAGCTATCATTTGATTAATGCCTTCTCTTCTGCCAGGCGCTGTACTAGGTATTCTCTACATGTTATCCTTGTATTTGCACAAAGGTTCCTGGTGGAGGTAAACTGAGAAAGACTTGAGATATGGTCAGGATTTAAAGGAGAGAGAATTGAAGACATAAAATATTAGAGCTAAACCAGGGCTTGTTGAGGATATGGCCCATGAATAGGCTGCAGGGGGCCTATGGGCTCCCTAAAACTATGTAAAATTTTGTGTGTCTGCATATCTGGATGATGATCACTTAAGACATGTGACTGAATCTTCCCTTCTCACAGGATGAATGTTCCACAGCTTCCTTTGGCAACATATTCTAGGATTTAATCACTTTTAGTTATTAATACTCCATCTTACCTAAATCTTTTTTTAAAAAATGAAAAGAAATCTTTGTCTTTATTTCTCTCACTTTAGTTCTGCATTCTAGGGCTCATAGCAAATTTTGGGTTCGCTACTTAGAAAACATGTCAATGACAAGGACCCCTGAGAATATATGACCCTGTTAAGGCTCTTACTTTGGGGGCTGAGAATATGATTCAACTCATTAGTTTGTGCTTCCTTCAAATTAGAAAATGTGTTTTAGTTCTAATAAATAATAATTTCATTACTTTATCAGTGGTATACCTAACATATCTGACACTCCCATTGCAGGTCATTTTTAATACGCCTTCCTCTCTAGGAAAAAGGCATTTTCAGAAATAATTGTGAAATTACATGACTAATAACAATAGCCACAAAAAAACTCATAAACTCTTTTTAAATTAAAGTTTGAATACAGTACTATGCCACTAAATATTACCAGTGCACAAAAGGGAAAAAGGTAAACAGTTAATCTTTGTGTTACATTAATGTATTTTATAAATGGAGAAAAATATGTATATTAGTCCATCACAGTAATGAATAATACCATTATAGTAACAAATAAGTGAATTTTAATACAATCAAAATTATACAATATAGAGTTTAGATAACTATTAATTATACCACTGATATTACATTTTATTTTCGTTTATTTCTTATTTTTAAAGCACATAACTTTAAAAGTTGCATACATTTCCATTTTAATGCTACCAGCCAAAATCGGTAAAATATTTTATGTATGAGCTACAATTTATATTTACCAAATAAGTTAATACACCTTACAGTTGCCACTGTCTCACTTAAGTCTAAAACACAAAAATTCCAAGTAATCACAAAATGAAAGAATTGAAATTCTGAAGTTTTGTTTCTTTGCCTTTAAATTCACTATACTGTCATTATTGATTTCAAATCAACTATTAAATGCAAGAATCTGAGTGGCACAAGGTTTGCAAACTTGAACTGCATCTGAAACAAGCTTGAAGGATTCCTCACCATTAGGAACTTACTCTTATACTAAATGGATGTAGAGGAGTCACTGTGAATTGGAAGTTCCGTCATGTAACTACAAGTCCTCTGTATTAACTTCCATGTAGTTAATTTAAAAATTTGAAAAAGCTCTCATTTTAGTCTTACATATATATTATTAAAACTCAACTGCAATCACAGCAATCATTTATTTAAAACTTAGACCAATAAAAAACTGTTTTTCAGATAAAACTATTTTATTATTCGTTAAAACTACCAGTATGTTATGATGATAAAAAGTAGACTGATTTTTGGTCAGTTTTTTTATTGTTTTTAAACAAATGCAAACCCTATTTCCTGCACCTGAAGTGAACTGTCCCACAGCCCTACCTTCAGTATACCGGTGACATTTGTTATTCGATTAATAGGAATTCTAGTTCTGCTTTAAATACGTGTTACATTTAGCACAGGAGGTACAGAGTGCTAACTTATAATCACCAAATAGTTTCCTTTTTATCTTCAATAATTCTCACTGAATGTTCTCTGAAAAGTAATTTTCATTATCTCTCAACTGTGAGCTTAAGTTACCCAGTTTTTCCTTGGAAAGAAATAACATTGTATAATATGAGGGACAGCTATGAAATCCTTTTATGTGATGATTTATTTTTATATGTCATGAATTTTTTTGGCCCTTTCTTATATCATTTGAGAGGAATGGAAAAGGCTAGATTCACTAAAGGAGTAGTTAGGTTGTTATAGTTTTGTAATTTAAATTGTTTAGGCCAACAAAATGTCCTATATACACTGCTAAACTAAAAATACTAACAATCTCTTTTTAAGACTTAAACATTTACACAGATAGTTATAGAAGGGGATATTCATTAAAATCTGTAAATGTTGAGCAAATGATGAATGTCTATATTTGTAAAATAGAATAGAATTACTGAATTTGCAGATGTAGATATAAAAATATAAAATTTGAATATGTGAAAGACATTCTTTGTAAGCTAGCTTTCTAGAGATTTAAACATTGAATAATTGTCTTTTGCATTAGTTTTCATTTTCATAAATGCAGTAAATTCTTATTAAATTGGACTACATTAATTAGGGATTTGTGATCATTCAGGTGTAGGCAAATTGTACTTTTGTTGGTCCAAATTCTTTCTTCAAAGATCATGCAAATGATTGTCGCAAAGGAGGTTGAAGCATAGAGATTTAGAGCACCAGCAGAACCACTTTTTCAATCATACTTAAGCACTTAAGGGCACTAATTAAAACACAAACAAAGATATGATACAAAATAATTCTTACCAGGCACAGTGGCTCATGCCTGTCTTCCCAACACTTTGGGAAGCTGAGACAGTCAGATCACTTGAGCCCAGGAGTTCCAGACCAGCCTAGGCAACATGGTAAAACCCCATCTCTATAAAAAATACAAAAATTAGCAGAGCCTGGCGACAAGTACCTGTAGTCCCAGCTACTTGAGAGGCTGAGGTGGGGAGATTGCTTTGACCCCGGGAGGTCAAGGCTGCAGTGAGCCATGATCACACCACTGCACTGCAGCCTGGTTGAAACAAAAGATGATGGCAGTTTGAACCAAAATTGTTGTGGTAGAGATCTAAAGAATCAGCTTGAGTAGATAAATATTTAGGAGGTAAAATCTATTGGACTTGGTGATGGATTGAATGTGGGGGTGAAGGTAGAATGTGGCAATGAAGACACTCCCTGGATTTGGTTCCTTCAACAGATGCAGAGTGTAGTAGTCCATACTCATACTGCTATAAAGACATATCTGAGACTGGGAAATTTATGAAGAAAAGAGGATTAATCAACTAATGGTTCTGCAGGCTGTACAGGCTTCTGCTTCTGGGGAGGCCTCAGGAAACTTACAATCATGGCAGAAGGCAAAGGGGAAGCAAGCACATCTTCACATGGATGGCAGGAGAGGGAAAGAGAAAGGGGAAGTGTTACAGACTTTCAAACAACCGGATCTCATGAGAACTCTAACATAAGAACGGCAAAGGAGAAGTCCGCCCCCAGGATTCAATCACCTCCCGTTAGGCCTCTCCTTCAACACTGGAAATTACAATTCAACATGAGATTTGGGTGGGGACAAAGAGCCAAACCATATTATTCCTTCCCTGGCCTCTGCCAAATCTCATCTCCTTCTCACATTTCAAAGCACAATCATGCCTTCCCAACAGTCTCCCAAAGTCTTAACTCACTCTAGCGTTAATTCAAAAGTCCGAGTCCATAGTCTCACCTGAGACAAGGCAAGTCCCTTGCACCTATAAGCCTGTCAATAAAAAACAAGTTAGTTATTTTTAAGATACAGTGGAGGTACAGGAATGGGATAAATGCTGCCATTCCAAAATGGAGAAATTGGCCAAAACAAAGGGGCTATAGGCCCCATCCAAGTCCAAAACCTAGCAGGGCAGTCAGGATCTAATGCCAATTTTGTATAATGATGGCACAACTTTGTATAATGTTTTGTATAATGATAGCACAACTTTGGAAACAACCTATATATCCACCAATAAGGGATTATTGAATAAATTATTGTTATTCATATAAAATTTATTTATTTGCTTTTATTTTTATTTTGTGAGTATATAATAGGTGTATAAGTTTATGAGGTACATGAGATGTTTTGATATGGGCATGCAATGTGAAATAAGCACATTGTGGAGAATGGGGTAGCTATCCCCTCAAGCATTTAACCTTTGAGTTACAAACAATACAATTATACTTTTAAGTAATTTTAAAACGTACAATTAAGTTATTATTAACTATAGTCACCCTATCGTTCTGTCAAACACTAGGTCTTATTCATTCTTTGTATTTTCTTTTTGGTGCCTATTAACCATCCCTCACCTCTCTCCCAGCTCCCCACTACCCTTCCCAGCCTCTGGCAACCATCCTTCTACTCTCTGTGTCCATGACTTTAATTGTTTTAATTTTTAGATCCCACAAATAAGTGAGAACATGTGATGTTTGTCTTTCTGTGGCTGCCTTATTTTATGTAACATAATCCATCCATGTTGTTGCAAATGACTGGGCCTTATTCTTTTTAATGGCTGAATAGTACTCCATTGTGTATACGTCCCACATTTTCTTCACCCATTCATCAGTTTATGGACTCTTACATTGCTCCCAAATCATAGCTATTGTAAAGAGTGCTGCAACAAACATAGGAGTGCACTTATCTGTATGATGTACTGATTTCCTTCCTTTTGGGTATATACCCAGCAATGGGATTGCTGGATCATGTGGTAGCTCAATTTTTAGTTTTTCAGTAACCTCCCAACTGTTCTCCATAGTGGCTATACTAATTTACATTCCCACCAACAGTGTACAAGGGTTCCCTTTTCTCTACATCCTTACCAGCATTTATTGCCTGTCTTTTGGATATAAGCCATTTCAACTGGGGTGAGATGATATCTCATTATAATTTTGATTTGCATTTCTCTGATGATCAATGATGTCGAGCACCTTTTCATATGTCTGTTTGCCATTTGTAAGTCTTCTTTTAAGAAATGTCTATTCAAATCTTTTGCCCATTTTTTGATTGGGTTATTTGATTTCTTCCTGTAGGGTTGTTTGAGCTCCTTATGTATTCTAGTTATTAATCGCTTGTCAGATAGGTAGTTTGCAGATGTTTTATCCCATTCTATGGGTTGTCTCTTCACTTTATTGATTGTTTCTTATGTGCAGAAGCTTAACTTGATGTGATCCCATTTGTCCATTTTTGCTTTGGTTGCCTGTGCTTGTGGGGTATTGTTCAACAAATCTTTGCCAAGACCAATGTCCTGGAGATTTTCCCCATTGTTAGTCTTGTAGCAGTTTTATAGTTTGAGGTCTTAGATTTAAGTCTTTAATCCATTTTGATTTCATTTTTGTATATGGCAAGAGATGGGGTCTGGTTTCATTCTTCTGCATATGGATAACGAGTTTTCCCAACACCATTTATTGAAGAGACTCCCTTTTCCCTAGCGTATGTTATTGGCACCTTTGTTAAAAATAAGTTCACTGTAGATACCTGAGTTTGTTTCTGGGTTCTCTAGTCTGTCACATTAGTCTATGTATGTGCTTGTATGCCAGTAGCAGCTCTGTAGTATAATTTGAAGTTAGATAATGTGATTCCTCCAGTTTTGTTCTTTTGGTGTAGGATAGCTTTGGTGATTCTGGGTCTTTTGTGATTGCATATAAATGTTAGGATAGTTTTTTTTATTTCTGTGAAAAATGTGATTGCAATGAATCTGTAGATTGCTTTGGGTAGTATGGACAATTTAACAATATTAATTCTTCCAATCCATGAACATGGAATATCCTTTCATTTTTTGTGTCCTCTTCAATTTTTTTCATCAATTTTACAGTTTTCTTTGTAAAGATCTTTCACTTCTTTGGTTAAATCTTAGATATTTAATTTTATGTGTGCCTATTGTAAATGGGATTACTTTTTTATATCTTTTTCACATTGTTCACTGTTCACATATAAAAATGCTACAGATTTTTGTATTTTAATTTTGTATCCTGCAACTTGACTGAATTTTTTTTATCAGTCCTAATAGGTTTTTATGTGGGGAGTCTTTATTTACAAATATAAGATAATATTATCTGCAAATAAGGATAATTTGAAAGTTTTCTTTCCAATTTGGAGGTCCTTTATATCCTTCTCTTGTCTGATCACTCTAGCTAGGACTTCAAGTACTATGTTGAATAACAGTGGTAACCGTGGGCATCTTTGTCATGCTCCAGATCTTAGAGGAAAGGCTTTAAGTTTCTCCCCATTCAGTATAATACTAGCCATAGGTCTGTAGTATATGGCTTTTATTATTAGGTGTGTTCCTTCTATCCTCTGTTTTCTTAGGGTTTTTATCATGAAGGGATGTTGAATTTTTCAAATGCTTTTTTAGCATCAATTGAAATGATCATATAGTTCTAATCCTTCATCCTGTTGATATGATGTATCACATTGATTGATTTGCATATGTTGAATCATCCTCGTATCCTAGGGATAAATCCCACTTGTCATGATGAATGATCTTTCTAATGTATTGTCTAATTTAATTTCCTAGTATTTTATTGAGGATTTTTGCATTGATATTCATCAGAGATATTGGCACGCAATTTTTTTATGTCTTTGTAATGTGTAATACTGGCCTCGTAGAACGAGTTTGGAGTATTCCTTCCTCTTCTATTTTTGGAATAATTTGAGTAGGATTAATATTAGTTCTTTCAATGTTTAGTAGAATCTATTAGCAAAGCTATGAGGTCCCAGGCTTTTCTTTACTGGGGAGCTTTTTGTTACAGTTTCTATCTCATTACTTGTTGTTGGTCTTTTTAGGTTTGGGATTTTTTCCTGATTCAACATTAGTAGTTAGTATGTATCTAAGAATTTTTACATTTCTTCTAGATTTTCCAATTTGTTGCTTTATAGTTTCTTATAGTAGCCACTAATGACCCTTTAACTTTCTGCAGAATCAGTTGTAATGTCTCCTTTTTCATTTCTGATTTTACTTATTTGGATCTTCTGTCTTTTTTTCTTAGTATGGCTAAACGTTTGTCAATTTTCTGTAACATTTTTCAAAGCCAAATTTTTGTTTCATTGATTTTTCATATTGGTTTTTCATGTCAATTTTATTTATTTCTACTCTATTCTTTTTTTCTACAAAATGTGGGTTTGGTCTGCTCTTGCTTCTCTGTTTCTTTAAGATGCATCATTAGATTGTTTATTTGAAGTTTTTCTCTTTTTTGATGTAGGCACTTAAAACTATAAATTTCTCTCTTAGTACTGCTTTTGCGTATCCCTTGGGTTTGGGTATGTTGTGTTTCCATTATCATTTGTTCCAAGAAACTTTTTCATTTCTTCTTAATTTGTTCATTGAACCACTCATCATTCAGGAATATATTGTTTAATTTCCGTATATTTGTATAGTTTCCAAAATTCCTTTTGTCATGAATTTCTAGTTTTATTCCATTGTGGTCAGAGAAGATGCTCAAAATTATTTCAATTTTTTTTTTGATGTTTTAAGGCTTGTTATATGAGTTTTTTTTTATCTGTTCTTGAGAATGATCCATGTGTTGAGGAAAAGAATATATATTCTGCAGCCATTAGATTAAATGTTCTGTAAATATCTAATAGGTCCATTTGGTCTATATGTAGACTTGTTATATGTAGTTTTTTTGTGGTCTGTTCTTGAGAATGAGCCATGTGTTGAGGAAAAGAATATGTATTCTACAGCCATTAGATTAATTGTTCTATAAATATCTAACAGGTCCATTTGGTCTATAGTATGGACTAAGTCTTATGTTTCTTTATTGATTTTCTGTCTGGAAAGATCAGCCCAGTGCTGAAAGTGGGTTGTCGAAGTCTCCAGGTATTATTGTATTGGGGCCTCTCTCTTTAGCTCTAATAACATTTCCTTTATTTATCTGGGTGCTCCCATGTTGGGTGCATGTATATTAAAATTTTTATATTCTTTTGCTGAATTGACCCCTTTATCACTATATAGTGACCTTCTTTGTCTCTTATAGTTTTTGGCTTGAGATCTATTTTTTCTAATATAAGATATAGCAACTCCTACTATTTCTTTAGTTTCCATTAGTGTGGAATATCTTTACATCCCTTAATTTTCAATCTGTGTGTCTTTACAGGTGAAGTGTGTTTTTTGTAGGCAGCAGATCAATGGGTTTTGTTTCTTCATCCATTCAGCCAGTCTGTGTCTTTTGATTGGAGAGTTTAGTGTATTTACATTCAATGTTATTGATAAGTAAGGACTTACTCCTGCCATTTTTTTATGTGTTTTCTGGTTGTTTTATGGTCTTCTCTTCCTTCCTTCCTTCTTTCCTTTCTGCGTTCCTCTAGTGAAGGCAATTTTCTCTGGTAATATAATTGAGTTTCTTCCTTTTTATTTTTTTGTATATTCATTGTTTTTTTTTTTTTTTTTGGTTTGAGTTTACCATGAGGTTTGCAAATAGTATCTTATAACCTATTATTTTAACCTGAAAAGAAGTTAACTCTATTTGCATAAACATACAAGCAAAAAGAAAACTAATAAAAAACTTAATGTCTTAATTTATCCCCCCACTTTTTAACTTTTTGTTGTTTCTATTTATATCTTATTGTACTGTCTTGAAAAGTTGTTGTAGCTGTTATTTTTCATTGATTCATTGCTTAGTCTTTCTACTTAGGCTAAGAGTAGTTTACATACCACAGTTACAGTGTTATCTTATTCTGTGTTTTTCTGTGTATTTACTATTACAAGTGAGTTTTGTACCTTCATGTGATTATTTATTGTTCATCAATGTCCTTTTCTTTCTGACATACTCTCTTTAGCATTTCTTACAGAATAGGTCTGATCTTGATGAAATACCTCAGCTTTTGTTTGTCTGGGAAAGTCTCTGTTTCTCTGTTTGTTTGTTCATTTGTTTGTTTTTGAGACAGATTCTCACTCTGTTGCCCAGGCTGGAATGCAGTGGTGTGATCTCAGCTCACTGCAACCTCTGCCTCTCAGGTTCAAGTGATTCCTGAGCCTCAGCCTGTCAAGTAGCTGGGATTACAGATGTGCACCACCACACCCAGCTAATTTTTGTGTTTTCAGTAGAGACAAGGTTTTGCCGTGTTGGCCAGGCTGGTCTCGAACACCTGGCCTCAAGTGATCCATCCTCCTCAGCCTCCCAAAGTGATGAGATTACAGGCATAAGCCAACACTCCTGGCCTCTCCATCATGTTTAAAGGATATTTTTGTCAGTTAGACTATTCTAGGATAAAAGATTTTTTTCCTTCAGTTCTATAAATATGTCGTGCCACTCTTTCCTGGCCTTTAAGATTTCCACTGAAAAGTCTGCTGGCAGATGTATTGGAGCTCTGTTGTATGTGATTTGTTTATTTTCTCTTGCTGCTTTTAGAATCTTTATTTTTAACCTTTGGGACTTTGATTATTAAGTGCCTTGAGATGGTCTCTTTGGGTTAAATCTACTTGGTGTTCTAAACCTTCTTGTACTTGTATATTGATATCTTTTTCTATGTTTGGGAAGTTCTCTGTTATTATGTCTTTGAATAAACTTTCTATCCCTGTCTCTTTTTCTACCTCCTCTTTAAGGCCAATAACTCTTGGATTTGCCCTTTCAAGGCTATGTTTTTAGATCCTGTGGGTATATTTCATCGGTTTTTTTTAATTCTTTTTTCTGTTGTCTCCTCTCTCCATGTATTTTCAAATAGCCCATTTTCAAGCTCACTAGTTCTTCTGCTTCATCAATTCTGCTATTAAAGAACTCTGATGAATTCTTCAGAGTGCCAGTTGCATTTTTCAGCTCCAGAATTTCTGCTTGATTCCTTTTAATTACTTCAGTCTCTTTGTTAAATTTATCTAATATAATTCTGAATTCCTTCTCTGTGTTATCTTGAATTTCGTCATGTTTCCTCAACACGGTTATAATTCTCTGTCTGAAACTGTTTTTCTAGGATTGGTGCCTGATGTCTTATTTAGTTCATTTGGTGAAGTCATGTTTTCCTGGATAGTGTTGATGCTAATAGATGTTCTTTGGGCATTGAAGAGTTAGGTATTTAGGTAGTCTTCACTGCCTGGGCTTATTTGTAGCCGTCCTTCTTGGGAAGGCTTTGCAGATATTTGAAAGGACTTGGGTATTGTGATCTAAGCTGTAACTGCTTTAGGGGCACCCCAATCCCTATAATGCTGCGGTGCTTGCAGACTCATAGAGGTACCACCTTGATGGTCTTGGACAGGATCTGGGAAAATTCTCTGGATTACGAAGCAGAGACTTGTCCTTTTCCCTTAATTTCTCCCAAACATATAGGGTCTCTCTCCATTCTAAGCCACCTAAAGCTGGGGGTAGTGTGACAAGCACCCGTGTGGCCACTACCACTATGACTGTGCTGGGTGAGACCTAAAGCCAGCACAGCACTGGGTCTCACCCAAGGCCTGTTGCAACCACTCCATGGCTACTGCCTATGTTTACTCAAGGCCCTGGGGACTTTACAGTAAGCCAGTGGCAAAGCCAACCAGGCCTGTTTTCTTCCCTTTAGGGTGGTGAGGTCCCCCAGTTCCCAGGTGGGTCCAGAAGTGCCATCTGTCAGTTGAGTACTAGAGTCAAAAACCTTAGAAGTCTACGTGGTGTTCTATTGTATTGAGGCTGAGCTGGCACACAAACCACAAAATACAGTTCTTCCTTCCTATTTCCAAAAGCAGAGGAGACTCACCTCATAGCCACCACCACCTTAGGCCATGAGGGGTACTGCCAGGTTTCTGTCAATGTTTCCTTAAGGCCCAGGATCTCTTAAGTCAGCTTGTCATGAAGGCTGCCTGGCCTGGGACTCACCGTTAAAGGCAGTGGGCTCCCCTTCTGGCACAAGGCAGGTCCATAAATGCTATCCAAGAGTCCAGTCCTGGATCTGGGGACCCCAAGAGTACACGTGGTGCTCTACCCCTCTGTGGCCATGCTGATACCTAAGGTGCAAGACAAAGTCCCCTTTACTTTTCCCTCTGTTTTTCTCAAGCCAAAGGAATTTTGCCCTGTAGCTACCACACAATAATAAAATAAATATACACAACCACTTTAAAAAATTAGAAAACTTTTTAATTACTCATATGAAATATCTCTAAAACCTATTGCTAAATAGAAAAGGCAAAGTGCAGAACAGCATATGTAGTGTGTAGGCACTTGTCTACAAATAAAAGAAAGAAAAAATGCACATATATGTATACATTTGCTTGATAGGCATGTAAACAATCCCTGGCAGGATACACAAGAAAGTGATAACAACTGGTTGCTGAATCTAAGAGGTAACTTTTCTCTGCTTTTTTTTTTTTATACTTTTAACTTTGTGATTGTTTTACATAGATTTTTAAAAATACAATTTAAATGTAAAAGAAACAAAAGTAATTGCTAGCTAGCTGAACATAAAATTCCATCAAAATTATGTCCAAAAATTGCAGATATGTGAAAAATTATAAATATCCGTTAAGAAAATTATGTTTTTGAAGTCTTTCTGATTGGTCAGTGGGATTTAATTTTGAACCCTTTTCATCTCTTTCCTGGATGAGCCTCCTCTTCTACTTTGCCTCATCCCCAGCCTCTCCACTGTACACACACAGTTGGTTCTCCATACAGCAACCAAAGTGATCCTTTAATAAATGGAAACCAAACAAGGTTGCTTGTTAAAACACCCCTGTGATTCTGCATCTACTCAGAATAAAAATCAAAATCCTTACAATGGATATTTGGTGTTCCCTGAACCTGAAGTACTCTTCTCCCAGATATCTACCTGGTTAACTCCCTTACTTCATTCAGGTCTCTGTGAAAATGCTCTCTCAACAGAGTTTCCTTGATACTTAAAATGGCACGTTACACCATAGTCTACCCCTTACTTGTCTTTTTTTATAGCATTATATAACATATTCATAGGTGTATCACTTATCTGTTAACACTAATATATATATATATTTATAATTTCTTATCTATGTCCCCATATTAGAACACAAGTTTCAGTAGACCTGTATTCCACAACACTTAGAATAATGCCTAGAATACAATAAGTATTCAATAGATATTTGTTGCATTGAACAATGGATGGACCCTCAGTGTTACATTCCTTTTAGAATGTTTCTCTCCCTCTGCTATATATATATATATGTATACATACATATGTATACATATACGTACGTATACATCTATGTACATATACATACGCATACATCTGTGTACATATACGTACGTATACATATGTACATATACGTACGTATACATATGTACATACATGTATGTATGCATATATGTATATGTACATACATGTACGTATGCATATATGTATGTGTACATGTATGTACATATACATATGTGTACACATATGTACATATATGTGCATATACGTATGTATACACACACAAACCTACATATATACATGCCATATACATGTCATATGTACACATATACATGCCATATACCTATATATGGTATTCACTTTTGTTATCCTCTACACAAGATTATAAGCTCCTAGAAGTCACAAAGCATGTCTTTTGAAACACCTATTACATGATACATAATAAAACATGGCTAAATTGAGTTGAATTAAAACAATTCACATTGATGATATCATATATTATATGTATGACTTTTGTTATGACTATTATTGGTGAGTAGAACTTTTAGACAATATCACACAGAATCAGAAAGTGGAAACCCACTAGCATTTGTTGATTCTATTAAAATATTTTAGATTTTATCGGTGAATCAAACTTATAGATACTATTATTTTTGTTTTGCCTCCAGCAGACCAATCTCTTATATGTGGAAGATTGACCCAATTAATTTTGAATGAAAACTTCTAGTTTAATCTGGCACTTTACTACAGAAACGGCCTTAGCATGACTTAGATGGGCTAAGCAACTACTAAAGATGTGTTTTCATTATTTTCTCTTAGTTATATTGTGTTTTGAAGGTATCTGTTATTAGTCTTCACATTTACATATTCCACTTAATTTTGAATTATAAGATATCTTCTAGGTTTTAGTAATTGGTTTCGGTTTTGGAGTATGGATTTTACAAAAACCTGTTTTGTGAAACAGGTTTTCAAATGAGTAATGATAAGTAACTAATATATTAAACATATATAAAATATTACTAATGCTGTTTGTCAACCAATTCTCTGAGCATTGAACTTTCAAAGTTACTTTGCCACTTTCGTCTACATTAAGGATATTGTTTGTCAAACAAAAGGAGACACAATGCAAATTCTAATTTTAGATTTATTTTGTATTATTTATGTAAATTTCCTTAATGTGGAAATCAAAGTAAGTGTAATACCTTCTGGACTGATTAAAAATTAATGTGTGGAAGCCTGGGAGCCTAATTTAAAAGACCATCAGAAGGCTTGAATCAGTTAGCTATAGAGTCACAGCTTTAATGCATAAACTTGAATTATATTGCATTACTTATCATTGAGTAACAAAAATTGCTCTTATGAAGCACACAATGGCAGTCTGTTTTCCCACTGAAAGATAGCAGCACTCTCAAACACATTAGCAACTTGGGATATAACTGTGAAAACACTATAAACTCTGAAATATCCTCCTTTGTATGTCAAAGTAGCTGAGAATTATCAACTAAGATTTCCCAGTTTAAAATAAGATGTGAATTAATTTGAGGGAGATGGGCAATTTCTATTTTTAAATACTTTTGGGAAAATCATAAAATAAATAATTCAAAAATAGTAATTACAAATTATAATATTTTGTGTCATATTATAAAATAAAAGATGGCCAGGCATGGTGTTGCACACCTGAATCTCAGCGCTTTGGGAGGGCAAGGCAGTAGGATCACTCGAGACCAGGAGTTTAAGGCCAGCCTGAGCAATATAACAAGACCTCACCTGTCCAAAAAATTTTTTAAAACTAGCCAGGAATGGTGGCATATACCTGTACTCCCAGCTACTTGGGAGGCTAAAGCAGGAGGACAGCGTGAGCCCAGGAGTCTGAGGTTGCAGCAAGCTATGATGGCCCCTCTGCACTCCAAGCTGGGTGACAGAGTGAGACCCTGTCTCTAAAATAAATAAATAAGCGAATGAAAAATAAAAGATATTATCCATGTGTTTTATTAAATCTCTAAAGTTCAGAACTTCTAAAAGATGAGGTCCTTATATACATAATTCTTTGAAAAATTAGATATTTTTATAAATTATAATGGTTCTCATTATTTCATATTTAAGATTATGTTAGTAGACAGAGAACTCATTTTCTCACTCTGGTATAACAAAGAATATAGTTTATCAAGTGCATTATTCATGAAGTTTGTGATTTGCCTCCTCTTATGATTTGAGAGAGTGGCTAAAGGCATGCTTTGCCAGGTTTCATTTACTTCATGTGACCTCCCTTAAGATGTAGTGCATATACTAAGAGTTTACATATACATTTGTCATTAAATTGACTCAGATATTGATCCCAATCCAGAAGGTGAAGTAAATATACCTCTTAGAAATTCTAAAATTGTAATATAATTTAAATGGAGAGTTAAGCAGTCTTGCTTTCTTAAGCAAGATACTTCTTGATGAATTCTTAAATAAATTGTGATGATGTTAAATTGTGACATTAAATAAAAATCATTTTATTACTCATTACCTATGTTGAAAAATTCATATAAAACTACTTCCATTAGGTTTGTGAGAGAAAAATCTTTTTCAAAATAAAATATCTATAATTTATAGTATTCATTCATAGAATTAAGGAACTAATCATCTGAGGTTAACTTTACCTTGGTACATATATAATAAACTTATTTATAAAAGAAGATAATTCTTCATTATGGCCTGATTTGAAATACAGGAGAGAACTAGAGGAGAGAGAGAGCACAGAATTGAACAAATGGAAAGATTTGTGTTCAGATCACAGTTGATACAGCCGAGCTTAAATAATTGTCTCTCTTATGCACTGTGCTACTCAACCCTAAACTAGTAATATATAGCGTCAGTGAATATCTAGGGGAAGAAATATAGATTGCTGGGAATCATCTAAAATTAATAATCTGCCTTCCAGTAATTGAAAGTGAAATATAAAACTTACTGGGAAAATGAGACAAAATTTTATTCACTTGAAACTCCATTATAAGAAATGATTTTATTTTTTAGAAGCACTTTTTTTTTTTTTTACTATATTCCAGCTGATTTTTAACTCAAACTGCAGCATCTTTCTAATTCATCATGTAAACTCTGTCGTAGTTATTTGGTCCATTTATAACTTCTCCATGTTTCTGTGTGTAAGTAATTCCACCAATGAGTCATGGGCAAGAAACATGAGCATCAAGACTGTTAGCCGATGAATGAACACATTTGAAAAATTAATTTCAAGCCCTCTAAAGATCTCAGCATTTTAAGAAGTGAATTTTGCCTACATTGAAGTTTTCTGATAATGTGATTGAACATATATGTGTGTGTGTGTGTGTTTGTGTGTGTAATGCTCATATATTCAAATAGGGGTATTTCAAAGCAGCCATAACACAAGAATTGTAATTCTATCTTATAATATTGTTAGAATCTAAATTGGGCCCAAAAAGAATTAGCAGTCTAGAGTACACATCATTTTCTTCTTAGAAAGCAACCACTTTCGCTTTAGTAACATAGAAATATTTGTAGTTGATGGGTTTTTTTTTACATCTATATTATAAAGCCAATAAATATAGAATGTCATAGGTACAACTCTGGCCTGGCACAATCCAGAAGATACTATGAATGTTGAAATATACGTGAATAGTGCCCTGCAGAGTTATGCAGTGTGATGGCCCTAGACAGGCCATAGCAACTTGTAGCGTTTCACTAGCTATAAATTAGCAATTAGCAAAGACATTATACCTTTTTAAGCTAAAAAGCTCATAATAGTTATAATTTTGTCTGGACTTTGTTTTCAACAGATCCCAATAGATGAGAATTGAATGAAGTGAATATCAAAGCCAATAGTATGTCATTACTGATATTGCAGGCCTTACAATTGCAAATATCAGCAGAAAAACTTACTAGCAACCTTTGGATATGTAAGCCTTTCTCTTGGGTATAGCTCATGCTTCCTATATTGTAGCTTTGTCTCTGAGAGTGTGTGATCTTATGAATGCCAGAAGTATATGCAAAAAGCATTGTAATAGTAAAAACAGTTTTATCTTGAAACAGTGATTCAAGTAATTATTTATTTCTTGGAAAACTTTAGTTTCTTAGTATGTTTAACTATAGCATTTTAAGTGCCTTGCTTTTATCTCAAATAATTATTAAAGTTTCAATATAAATAACTTAATTAATTTAATGTAAGATTGTGGTTTGGAGCAGAGGATAAAATCTGTGATGTAAGAGCAGCATCTTACATCCTAATCATTTTCTATACAAAATGCCTACAAATAGAATATTTGATTTTTAATTGAAAACACTATGGTATGTTTCTGTGGTACAGGGAACCATTTTCAAGGTAGCACAACATAGCAACCTTTCCCTGTTTTTCCCTTAATATCTCTATTCTAGTGAAACTGAAAAGTGTATGTGCCCAGGAAACACTGTATAATACACAGGACTCAGTGCCCTAGCACATGTTGTTCCCTTTGCCCGTAATACCTTCATCTCCATTCTGCCACTTCAGAGCCCGGCCCTTGCAGCAGAACCCAGCTCTGATACCCTCTTTTCATGGAGCTTCCTTGATTTCCTCAATCTGAAGAGATTTACCTCTCTCCTGATTCTCATATTCTTTGTTTCTTGGTACCTCCCATTTTATAATTCTGCCTTCTGCTTTGGATTATAGTTATTTGTATGCTTGTCTTTTCTTCCAACCACCATTCTGGCAAGTAGGGGTCTTTGTTTTTAATCGTTTACAATATCTAGCCCATGGCAGGTACTAAATAATTTTTTGCAGAATAAATCATCAGGTTTCCCCTTTGTTAGGTTAGCCTGTTTTATGGTCATTCATTTGACATATGTTTTATTTTGCATTTTAGTATATTGGGTTTTCCTGAAAATTAGCTGACCTTTGCTATTTCCCTTATAACACTGCTTAACACATTGAAATCTAAGGTCTCAGGAAAAAAACAGATGCCAGTAGTTTTAATTATGCACTTTCTTTAATTAAGGGAACTGTTCTAATTACTTTTTAAAATGCAAAAAAGCTTGGTTCTATTGGTAAATAGATAGGTAAGTACTTTCTCCAGGGCCATTGTCTTTCCCCAGTCACTTTGTGAGTTTGTCCTTCGACTGTTTTTTCCATGCAAAGTGAGCACAGTTTAATGTCCTCATTCAAGATTCTAGCCATGTCTCTGAAGTCCAAATTAGAAATAAGGTAAAAATCAGGCAGTGCGCAGTGGCTCTCGCCTGTAATCCCAGCACTTTGGGAGGCCGAGGCGGGTGGATCACGAGGTCAGGAGATAGAGACCAGCCTGGCCAACAGAGTGAAACCCCGTCTCTACTAAAATACAAAAAAATTAGCCGGGCATGGTAGCACATGCCTGTAGTCCCAGCTACTCAGGAGGTTCAGCCTTGAACCCGGGAGGTGGAGGTTGCAGTGAGGCTGAGATTGCACCACTGCACTCCAGCCTGGCAACAGAGCGAGGCTCCGTCTCAAAAAGAAAAGAAAAGAAAAGAAATAAGTAAGGTAAAAATCAGAAATGAGAGCACAGTGAAGTTTAGAAGTTTTTGGGTTACATTTTTGTTTTTGAAGCACTAAGTTATCTCATTCTTTATCTTTTTTGTTTGCAACAATGGGGTTCTAAGAAATTCAGAGGATTTGAGAAAGTGAAGAGCTTTAGCAACAAAGGTTATTAATGGAAGAAAACATTCCAAGTTGTCATTTCCTATCAAAGCTGTTCTTCTATCAGTGGGTGGTCAGGTAATTACCAGAGTGGCCTTCAGAGAAGAACCTATATGCTGATGAATTCTTATGTGAAGGTCAGTGTAGTGGTTTGGGCGACTCTTTCTAATTCTGGCAATTCTTGTGAAGAGGTTTCTTTGGTCACTGCCAGTTAGGGGCACAGCAGCACTTTAGGAGGGGAAGCAGAATGCAAGCCATTACTGCTAGACAAGCATGTGTCTGCTAATTACTCATTGGGTGTAAAGTAAGTCAGCTTGGCCAACCTAGTCTCTTAGAAGTGTCACAAGAGCCATTGTTGATGGGCTTGACGTGTGTTGCCTAGTTCATGGGTTTTCTGGCTCCTGTCCTTGTTTCTTTCACTCCTCAATTAAGAAGATTCCTAGATAATGAAGTCAGGTTACTCTTTTGCTACTTAACAGTGTCTCAGTTTCACTTGAAGATTTGCCCAGCATTTAGAAACTGTTGACACTGCCTCAGACACAGTACTAGGGATAGCAAAGTGCCACTACTAAGAATACCACAGGAGAATGGGAAAGATGCCAAATATAAGGAAGTGGCACTTGCCATTCTGTCTTTATTTCACAGTCTTCCACTCCATTTTTCCCAAACAACAGTCAATAAAAGCTAAAAAGCCTTGTTGCACTTCTCTCCCTGACCCTGAACTCGAAGCAGAAGTGGATCATGGCTATGGAGAGGTTTTTCCATCTTGGCCAGTGAAGTGTCACTTAGCTGGATCCTCATCCCAAGTGTTAATTGACGCTGTTAACTTTCGGCACCGATGCCAAGAAATAGTAATGAGGAAATGACACTGTTTATCTTGTACTTGGAGGTTTTATTTAGAGAACCATATGTTTCTTTAGCCAAAGGGTACTAAAGTAACGCTGCACTATTTAGTGTACTGTGAAAGATGAGTTTTTAGCAGGTCTTATGATACATTGTAGAAATTGTTGTATATTTAAAAAGTTGAACAACTTTTTTTTGTTTTTTGTTTTTTGTTTTTTTTGAGATGGAGTCTCATTCTGTTGCCCAGGCCAGAGTGCAGTGGCACAATCAGGGCTCACTATAGCCTCGACTTCCCAGGCTCAAGTGATCCACCCACCTCCTCCCCACAAGAAGTTGGGACTACAGGCATGTGCCACCATGTTCAGCTTATTTTTTTGAATTTTGGTAGAAACAAGGTCTCGTGATGTTGCCTAGGCTGATCCCAAACTCCTAAGCTCAAGCGATACTCCTTCCTGGGCCTCCCAAAGTGCTGGGCTTACAGGCACTGCACCTGGCCTAAAAGTGGAACTTTCTTTACTCAACAGAAGGATCAGACCTGGTGTTTAATATTAGCATATTTCCCATGAATTAAGTACGTATTTCCTACTCATAGAAATTTCTATAGGATTAAGTTATAATCCTTCTCTGAGTCATTAAAAGCAGCATGCTATCTTTGTGTATATTTTTTACTTCTAATAAAATTATAACATTAACTTAGTGTAGGTATGTATATGTATAATGTGGGTATATAATTAAATAGGGATATGCATGTAAGCATTTTATATCTACCATGGCTTCTCCACCCACCTGTGTGGCTTTTTATAAGTTATTTAACTTCTCTATTCCCAGTTTCCCGTTCGTAAAGTGCTGGCCAATAATGCCTATTTCATAGGATATTATAAGGATTAAATGAGCTAAAATACGTAATGCATTTAGAATTGTGCCTGAAACAGTAAGCTCAGTAATATTAATCATTATTATATTATTATATTACATTATCAATTTTTAATTTTTATTTGCATATTTTCTTAACGTATAACTACCAAACTATATTAGTTGGATTCAAACATTCTTGGTTGGTAATAAATAAAGGCCCTAAAATAATGTTACACTTTTCTCCCCACGTGATTATTTTTTTTTCCAACTTGACAGAGAACAACATGAGAAGTCCTTGAGCAAACCAAGTAAGAGCAATGCCAAGTCAATGAAGATCTAAAAAGATATGTGTGAAAAGATATTCAGGAAGTTAAGGACCATGTATAGTCAGTACAAGGCTATAGACCTTGGGTGATCTGGGTTATATGCTAGGGAAATCACTAATATGTCCAAAACCTATCCTTAGATTACACTACTACCAAAGCAATATTTTTTTCCCCAGCCACCTCCCGCCCCACAAGAAATAACACAGCAGAATCAAGGTACACTGAAAAACAGACTATGGCATGAATCTATCACCAAGCTTCCATTTAAATGGGAGAGCAAATATATAGATATGATGTTTAACTCACTGCATGACCCTTAACACTTGTGACTATATCATCTATAATATTTGGCATGAATAAATTCATCATCATCATTTATAAGCTTAGGATAAAGTAGGCCTATCGCCCACCAAGATCTGGAAGTAATGCTGGCATTGAAGTGGTGCTCACCATCACCAGTTCTGCTGAACTAGCTAAGGCTGGATGTCTGAAGATAGCAAAGCAACATGTCCTGGTAAGCTGGAGTGAAACAAGCAGGAAAGTCAGAAGAAACACTTCAACAACACACAATAATCAATCTTAGATGGCTTAGTCTAATCATGGCACGTCAGAAGAGTGCTTTGTCTCTAGTAGTTAGTAGTGAAATGATTCCACTTAAGCAAAGGGCAGAAGGAGGATTGATAATAACCAAGGCTTCAAGAAATCAATGATATTATTATAAAAGGGACTTTATTATAGTCATACTCTCCACTAATGATTTTACCAGAAGAATCATATATTCTTTCTGCTGCCTTCCTTTCTGTGTCATCTCTTTTCTCTCATATTCAATCCAACAAACATGTAATAAATAGCTGTTGCAGAAGTCTTCCCCATTTGGAATTTGTGTGTATCATCAGGCCTCTGCTTGAGAATCTCACCTCAGTGGTGACCTCCTCTACATAACTACACATCTAGTTTCCTTAACCTCATGTTGATGATGTTCCACCAAGAGGCCTATGTAAGCACTTCTCCAGCCATGGCCCTCACTGTTCCGGCACTCTAGCGTCAGTACTTTCCTTAGGCCTGCATCCTCCAACTAGAAACGTACTCTTCGCTACCAGTGTACATGCATCCCTTTCCTCAAATCTCAAATCAAAAGTTACCCATTGTAGGAAGTCTTCATTAATACCACTCCCCTCTGGTCCATTTTTTTGTTGTCCTGTATCTCCCATAGCATGCATCTTTCACTGTTTTAGCTCACCCTTGTATATGGATAGCTCTCCATTGAACTTCTTACCTCATGTATGTGTGAAACCTCATTCGACCCTAAAGACAGAGACCCATTCTGTCTGTCCACTATCGCTTCCAACTACCTACCTACACATACACTTATCACCTGTATTCTGCTTGTTGAGGAGAATGAGTGGAAAGGTTCATTTAATCCTCTTCAAACACATACAAGTATATAAAGAAAACTGATGGTTTTTAAAGTTATTATTTCTTTAGAAATCCTCTAACAAAAGTTCATCTTGTTTTGCATAAGATTTGTCATCCATTTCACTTTATAACTAAGCTAATATACCATTTATGTTTAGTTTTGTTTCTTTTCACTAAATACATGTTTATGTTTTTTCAGAGTCTTTTCAAAATTCAATTCAAGTGAATATACTTAGATTCTTTTGTTAATGTATATATTAATACTAGATGTCAGTAAGAGAAAAGCCTTGTTGTTTAGGCAGAGGAAAATTTTCCAAATGTCAGTAAGTTGATTAAATGTTTTCAAGGCTTGTTGTAATTTGTTTTTGTGTTTTGTCTGGCTCTTTCTTTTTCCTTTTGATCTAGTACTGAAGTTAGAGTTCTACATATGCTTTGTGTATAAATGAATTTAACACTAACCACTTAGACTTCAGAATCACATCTGAGATCAGAAACAAGGGTTTGTTCCTACCTCCTTTGTGCCTTATATTATCTGTTCTTGTAACTGGAATCATCAAAATGGTACATGAAGTGCATATAGAGCTTCCCAAAAAATTCAGTGTCATTTTCACTCAGTAGCACCTATTAACATGTTTTGTCACACCCGTTGGTCTCAGAGCAGAGCCCAGAAGAAAGTAGACACGTGGCAAACAGGATTTTAGTTGAAGGGAAATGACTGTGGAAGGTCATACCCACAGGCATGGGTAGGACACTCAAAGCCGCTGCTGCCAGCCAATGTTTGAAAAGTAGCCCCAATGGGCAGTGGTGGGAGGGCACTGATGACAAAGCTCACCTTTGTCACAGTTTTGCCCTAATCCTTTTGTCCACTCATATAATGTCTGGTTTTTTAAAGATGCAGGTCCTTTGTATTGTATAGGAGGTTTTGATATGCTACACCCTCTTAGGAACTGGTCTACCATTTCATGAAGTGCCAAAAACATAGTCAGGTACTGAGTTGTAAATGTCTGTGGTGCCTATGATCGAATGTATTTTTCTCCTGCATGATCATCCACTGTGGTGTTTGTAATTAGCAAAAAATGAGCCTGATTTGTTCTCCTTTGTAGAGCCAGGCCGAGGCCCACTACAAAGGAAGTAAACATGCCAAGAAGGTCAAAGCACTAGAGGCAACGAAAAATAAACCCAAAATGGTTCCTTCCAAGGACAGCGCAAAGGCTAATCCCAGCTGCTCCATCACTCCAATCACAGGCAACAACTCTGACAAATCAGGTCAATGACACTTTTTGTTCTTTACATTCTTTGTGTTTTTCCTGTTCCCCTGCCCTGACCCCGTTTTCCTGCCCTCAGTTGTTGCATGTTACTCTCCATGATTTGTTTTTGTGATATTAATATGTTTTCTTCACGGGAAGGATTATATGTTTGCACAGAATCTAAGCATTTGATATGTTTCCATTCCATGTTATTAAATATATACGTTTAAGTATATATGTGTATATGTAAATATATATATATATAAGTATATATGCATGAAAACAAGTAGAGACTACTTGATCACAATGTGTTCAGACTAAAATCAGGAAATGGATCTAAAATACTGAGTTTATTACTTCTTTGTATTTATTTTATGTGTGTTTTTTACTATAGACTTTTTTATTGAAGGACTCCTTAAACTTGTTTACTAATAGATATTTTTATGTTCTCTTACTGTAGTAAAAAGGAGTTGAGGAGCCAAAGGGGGGAACTTTCTGAGAGAGTGGCATTACTAAATGAATCTGGAAATGTGCTTAGTAATAAAAGATGATGCTTTTTGAAGATCTTCAGAGTTCCCC
Source organism: Gorilla gorilla gorilla (assembly GCF_029281585.2). Classification (NCBI taxonomy): domain Eukaryota; kingdom Metazoa; phylum Chordata; class Mammalia; order Primates; family Hominidae; genus Gorilla; species Gorilla gorilla. The sequence goes on along the minus strand of NC_073235.2, from coordinate 81,951,008 downwards.
TCAGAGTTACAAATGGACTTACATATTTTAAGGGAATGATTTCCAACGTTACAAACTGATTAACAGAAGACCTTTATATATAAAATGGGTTACTAGGTGAAATGCCTCTGAAGAAGAGTCTATATTTCATAGTCCCAGTGAATCGGCAGAATTTCTGAGTAGGTTCATTCAGTAGAAAGAGAAAAAAATTCATTTTTGTAGCATAGATACCATGAAATTGGATGTTTAATAGGCTTCCACAATTCTCACATCTGCCCCTCTGGGCCCATGACGGATATGTCATCTTGTTTCAGTGACTCTTTGAGGAACAGTGTCTGTTAAAGGAGACTGAGAGAATATGTCCCTTTTTCTTATGTTTGATGTTCTCTTTAGGGGCCTCCCTCTTGTGGGAAACACACACATTTCTGATTCTTTTCTACTTCTCAAATCATTGGAGAATTTTAGAAGGAGACTTAAGACTGCTTTCCCATGGCTTTTGGAGATGATCAAATCCATTACTGTAAGAGGAAGGTTCAGAAAACCTGTTCAAACAAAGAGACTATGGAAAAGGGACCATTATTGATTAGGCCCTGTAGATGCTGGCTCCAAAAGCTCTTCAGCGTAGAAGGATTGAGCTAAGCTAAATTTGGTAATAAAGACTTTTTGTTCTTTGTACAATAGGATCACTAAATCATGTTATCTGATGAACAGATATAGTCATAAATGCCAGATTATTACATAGTATGTCTCCCTCTGTAAAGAACAAAACCTTCTGACATATATTATCTAATTAGTCTTTAATCAATATCTATCAGGTATAATATCAAATATTATCTCTATTTTTCAAAATTGCAAACTGGTGAGGTACACAATGTGGCAGTTATTTGCTGGAGGCTACCCAATGTTTGGAAGAGCAGGAGCCTGCTGACTTCTTCCCGGGTTTTGTTTAATGCAGGATATCACTGCCTCTATGGAATAATACTCTGCAAAAGGTTTTGTTATCTAAATTATGCTCTTTACCTTCCAGCAAAACATATAAGTAAAATGAAAAAACAATGAAGTTAGTGCCACTCTATTCTTTCAGCTAATAGAACAGTTGGTAGGTACCATACATGTTACAACGTTGCTACTGAGTGAGCTCAGTGTTCCACTTAAGTTATATTATTATTTGAAAATTGGGTTGGCTGTAGGGATAATAGTAAAAGTAATAAGCAGAAAATAGTGTCAAAATCAGAAATAGAGATGGAACAATCAGAGAAGAATCCATTTTTTTAAAAAGCAGATAATTAAAGGGAGAAGGAAAGGTGTGGAAGAAGAGAAAAAAATAGAAAAAAAAGTCAAAGATGAGGAGATAAAACCAAGGAAAGAGCAATACAGAAATAGAAAATCAAAATAAAGGGGCCTGGATTACAGTTACAGCATGCCTTATACCTATGAGATGACCAATTTCAATGAGTATATTTTGAAATAAAGTTTAAGGATTCAAGGCTTTCATTCCAATACTCAAATGTTAGCGGGTGCTCAGTAAAACAGACACTTTCTAAGCAGTTGTGTTTGCCTACAGAGCATTTGGAAAACACCAGGATAAAGCATACCAGTGGTGTGAACAAGGAACGAGAATTAAGATCTAAAACCCAGGAGAGAGGAAAACAAATCTCAACCACAGCATCTCTTCTTCAGTACATACGTGGTGGTCTTTCTTCCTGCATTCTCTGCTTCCTCTGCCACTCTTTTACCCACCTCCTAGTACCTGTAGTCTAACAGTACTGATGTCACTCACTTTGTGACTGTACAGATTTGGACTAGAAGTAATGGAAACCACCTATATTTGGAGGTTATCTCATTTTTCATGTTTCCTTACTCAAAATCTATATAAATTATTTGGTAACTCATCTGCTGGGCCATTACTTTTTGTTTCTCTGTGTTTGGTATAAGTATTAATACTAACAAAATATTGTATTTGTTCTATTATACTTATAAAAGCTACACCAAAGTCATTGAAAGATGGCACTTAAAAAAAAAAGGAGTGCATTTGCTAAATAGATACATGTTCTTTTGTCACCATAAACCATATGTCAGCGTCTAAGCAAGAATTCCCACATGAGTTTTATGGAATTTTCAAGTTGGAAAATAAAAAGCTTTGCCCAGATGGGAAATCTGGTCCAAACAACGTAATACCTAATGTATTGTTAATTGCCTGTTTCTAAATTCTTGAAAAGCTCCCACAGCTTTGTCAGAGTCATAGATTTTTGTTGATATCTGGCTTTCATTTCATTTAAAATCCTGTTTTAGAAAAACACAAGACACAAAAATCAGTGCTTCACAAAAGGTCTAGGTAAAATGTAAGGAGAAAGAAGGTGGGAAGAGGAATGGTGACTGTGATAATTGACTGAAATGTTTTATTTCAGACAATGTTGCTTTAAGGAGTCAGACAAAAATTAAAGTCACAGTGAAAATTCGTGACTCACTTGCAAATCTCATGGGACTGAAATTCCCCAGCATTGGTCTTTTTCTTCTGAATGAAGAGTTCCTGTCAAATGGGCTTAAGTAGTATCTGTGATTCTCAGATATTTAAATGAAAAGTGAAAATGTTACTCACGTGATATTTCAGCTGCCAGATTTCAACTATGCAGGCACTCGCAACATCCATAGGCTTGACTAATTCCATTTCCATTCTTGTGTTTTAGCATCAGTAGCTTAGCAGCAGAGTTTTGTTTACATTTTGAAAGAGAGGGAATAGCCAGGAGTTAACGGAGGGAGCTTCTGGGAGAGCAGCATTCTGGGAACATCCTTTAAGGCAAGGTGTGATTTCAGGGTATTCGACAAGAAACTTGTGACCCACAGATGAACTTTTTTATTTATTTATTTATTTTTTTGAGACAGAGTCTCGCTCTGTTGCCCAGGCTGGAGTGTAGTGGTGTCATCTTGGCTCACTGCAAACCCTACCTCCCACATTCAAGCAATTCTCATGCCTCAGCCTCCGAGGAGCTGGGATTACAGGTGCCCACCACTACGCCAGGCTAATTTTTGTATTTTTAGTAGAGTTGGGGTTTCACCATCTTGGCCAGGCTGGTCTTCAACTCCTGACCTCAAGTGATCCGCCTGCCACGGCCTCCTAAAGTGCTGGGATTACAGGTGTGTGCTACTGTGCCCAGCTGGTGAACTCTTTCTGCTCCTCGGGAGCACACATTATTTATTCTAAGAAGTGATCTAAAAGGCTTCCAAGAGCTAGGGAAGCCCTCTTACCTGCTATTTTGGCACTTGGCACAACCATTTTTCTCTTTTGTGTTACTTTTGGAGACATAATTTGGTTCATGTTGTATCCAGATCTGTATAATGCAAAGAGATTTGTTATAATGGAGCTATTGTGTATAAACATTTCAGGATATCATGGCAAGCTTTCTTTTTTTTCTCTCAGGTCAGTAAACAAAATGGGTTTAAACTATACTAGCATGAATTGCATTTATCATAAGAAGTTCTAACTACATGATTCAAAAAATTAGATATATTTCATTAAAGCTATTCTTCAGTTATGCAAAATAGCTGTCCATTCACTTTTTGGAAGTTGAGGTAGAGTTACATGTAAAATCCAAATAAATGGCTTTATAGTCTCCCAGGATTTGTCCTAACTTTTAATGACGCATCAGAGGAAGTTGGAAACATAATGGGAGGGAGGAAAAATGTGCTTTGGGAGAATTGGGGTCAAAACACAGCAAGCATTAGGCAGCTTCAGGAAGATGGCTAGAACATATTGGCCAGACACTCTACCCAAATTTCCCCCTGGAGTTCAAGTGTCATAATGCCATATGACAATACACTTCCCTGTGATAATATGCCCAATACATCAAATTGAAGGCTCTCTTGTGACAGCATTTAACAACTCATACCAGGTTAAAAAAATACAGAGCCTCCAGAAAAATCCTGTTTCTTAAAAATAATAAAATATTATGAGAGTCAACCTAATAGTCCATATGTCTGGGCTTTCGCATTGGATTTTTAAAAAAAATTAATTAGATATCAATATGAGGAAATGACATTTCTAGTTTAAAGTACATAAAGCTACTTAGAGCTAAACAGCCTTTAATCAGTTGCTGTCTAAACAGATGAATGCATATAGAATGATTCGAAATGCCATAGATGTATTTATAAATGCAATTAAGAGCAAAGATAATTGAGCCAGCATCTTCTGTTGAAATATAACAATAGAAACACCTTAAATTTGTTCAGCTTACAAGACGCAGTTACATATATGTTTTCACTTGACTCTCTTAACCCTTTGATAGATAGGGCTGAAATTAGTATCCATTGTTTGTTCTTCATGCAACGAACTTGATATCCATTTATTCACTCAACAAATATTGATTATCTATACTAAATAGCATAGTACATATGGGTGCAACAGTGAACAGAAGGACATTTGTCGCCCTCAAAAACTTTCAACCTAGTGATGTTTTTTGTTGTCATTGTTGGATATATCGGATTTAAAGAGAAATAATATGTAGTCATCACCTTCAAGCTGCTCCCAAAACTATAGTAACAATGAAAAACCTGGGTTATGGGAAGGTTAGGTGGTTTATGTCAGGTTGCACAACTCAAATCCCAGTAGAGTCAGGATGGAAACTTGGGGTTTCTTGTTTCACGCTTGTTTCATTATTCCAATTACTTCTAAACTTCTGTGACTTGGAGGAGTAAATGCACGTATTCCAATGGGCAAAGGAAGAAACCACTAACCATTTTCTAAAGAACTGATGAGTAGGACCATATATGACTTTTAAATTTCTTGCTGACTGTTTTGGTATAAGCTGTGGCAGTGAAGGGACCATCAAGGCTTTGTTTCATTGATAATCCTTAATTTCTATGCGGGATATTATCTGTAGTGTTTCAGTGTAGTAGAAGAAAAGTTTTAGAAGTTACAAATTTCTTCAAGAACAAATTTGAATAACAGCACTCATTTTAGGTAAATGGCAAATGATAAATATTCTCAAAGTTCCTGCTTGACAATTACAGACTTTACATGTCTAGAGCCAAATGTACTCACTGAAATAGAGGCTAACACTGAGACAGGGCATTGCAGCATGGTAGAAGGCTTGCCCTGCCTCCAAAGGGGTACTCTTGAGTTCTCTTGAACATGCTCCCCATTTTCAATAGCATTTTGAATCATTTTACCTAAAATATTTCCACTGAGGTCAGGGAGATAGTTTTATTTATCCCACACCCATGCCCTATGGAGACCGTGAGGTAACAGTGTTAGAAAAGACATGAGAAGAAGAGAAAGAAGATAAGACACCTTGAAGCAGCTCATTTTAGTTTTCAGTATATTGTGCTTTTGCATGGTGGCAGTTCTTCAGGTGTAAACCCAGAGTCGTTATCAATGAGTATATCGGTATGATTTGCCTCAAAAGCAGCAGTTTAGCTTTTTGTGGTCACCCTGTTGCCAATATGAAAGTGCATTTTCAATTTTGTCTAAGGTTTTTCCACCATAGATACAAATGGAGACCCTCGCCTCATCATTTTTATGGGTTCCCCTGTGTACTTCATAGTTTTTATGTGTTGTTACAAATGGGGCCAAGTTTTCCAATTGACAACTTCTCATTTCTGTTGACTGCCACAGGACTCCATCAGTTAGCCAGCAAGGTCTTCTTAGCTGCCTCCTCACCCTTATCTGCCTCTAGTAACAGGACCTTGTGATGTTGAATGGAAGAAAAATAGTTTGCTGCTTTGGCAGCATCTGTCATTTATAGAAAAGCACCCTCATAAATTTGGCATACATCTATCCAAATCCGAGAGGCCAAAATTTCATATCCTTCATAAAATAATACATTAACAATATTTATAACATCTTAAGTCTGAAGTTCTGGGGTATAATCATGTAGAACATAAATGAGTCCCATCTGTCTAAAGAGACCAGACCATTATACTAAAGCTCATATTTTCATGAAATACACATATATCATTATGACTTTCAAGGTCAACTTAAAAAAATAGAACTGCCTCCATCTTTACGCATGCACCTTGAATTTGACAGCAGCATCCCTCCAGGTAAGGCTGAAGATTCTTAGTAGTTAAATGTTTGTCATCCTCTGGGAACTAACTTCTGAAACTTTACAGCATTTTATATTGCTTTCAAATAATGCTGAACATTTACTGTCAGTTTCTTCACTTTTGAAAGCTATTTTTTTAGTGTTGGTCTAAGAAAAGTGAACCAAAAGTTGAGGCTGATTTGTGATTTACTGAGTGTCTGTTAACTTAGGATTTACTGAGGATATATTAAAAACCACTCCAAAAAGCAAAGCCTTAGATTTCTTGTTGTTAAAGCTTATATCACTATTAAAAACTTTTTTCACCCTCATTCATATTTATTTTAACTAGTATTTATCTCTTTTTATTACATTTATATACAACTTTCCTTCCTTAAAAAGATATTGGAATATAAAAGGATTTTGTATGTACATTGAATAATTCTGTAAATGTATAACCATAAATGCCCTTGAGATTTCAACAAAGGTTATTACTTACATTTTTATGACACTCTACTTACTTGCTTCAGGAAGAATTCTCTTACATGACATATTTTTCTGACACAGGTGGATGATCAAATAGAGCTCCTCAATAAATATGTGTATATTCTGTGTGCGAGGCACATGTGGCAGGCATTTTGGGGGATTCTGGGTCCGCTTTTTTTTTTTTTTTTTTTTTTTTTTTGAGACAGAGGCTCACTCTGTTGCCCAGGCTGGAGTGCAGTGGCATGATCTTGGCTCACTGCAACCTCCGCCTCCCAAATTCAAGTGATTCTCCTGCCTCTGCCTCCCAAGTAGCTGGGATTACAAGTGTGCCCCACCATGTCCAGCTAGTTTTTGTATTTTTAGTAGAGACAGGGTTTACCCATGTTAACCAGGCTGGTCTCGAACTCCTGACCTCAAGTGATCTGCCCACCTCAGCCTCCCAAAGTGCTTTAGACTTTCGATATGTTTCAGTGAAAAACACTTTAAGTGTTATACTATAAGGCTAACTTTATGTGGCACTAGACCATAAGCATCCTTAGAAGTGGACACAGGCTGGGCGCGGTGGTTCATGCCTGTAATCCCAAGCTGGGACACTGTGCCCAGCCTGTGTCCACTTCTAAGGATGCTTATGGTCTAGTGCCACATAAAGTTAGCCTTATAGTATAATGCTTAAAGTGTTTTTCAATGAAACATGTGTAAAGTCTGTTCCTCTTCCCTGACTCTTTCCTTGAGGCTCAGATTCCCTGTTGTGAACACAGGGCATAATATTATGCAGTAATGGATTGGTGCTCTCATTTCTATACACCAGCACTGTCTAATAAAACATTGTGTGGGCCAGGCATGGTGGCTCACGCCTGTAATCCCAGCACTTTGGAAGGCTGAGGCAGATGGATCACAAGGTCAGGAGTTCGAGACCAGCCTGGCCAATGTGGTGAAACCCTGTCTTTACTAAAAATACAAAAATTAGCTGGGCATGGTGGTGGGCGCCTGTAGTCCCAGCTACTCAGGAGGCTGAGGCAGGAGAATCGCTCAAACCCTAGGAGGTGGAGGTTGCAGTGAGCCGAGTTCACACCACTGCACTCCAGCCTGGGTAACAGAGCGAGATTCTGTCAAAAAAAAAAAAAAAAATTGTGCAATAATGGAAATGGTCTATAATCTGTGTTGTCCAGCATGGCTATGACTAACAGCATGTAACAGCATGTGACTTTTTAGCACTTGAAATGTGCCTCATGTTACTGAGAAAGTCAATATTTCATTGTATTTCATTTCAGTTAATTCTAAGTAGCCACATAAGGCTAGTGGCTACCATATTGTACAGTATAACTCTACTCTTTGATACTCCTTGCTCTTTTAACTAGCTGTGATTCTAGAGAAGCTACTCAATTCTCTGAGCCCCTCTTTTCTAATCTGTAAAGTGGAAATAATGCCCTCTCTACTTCACAGCAGTAGGGAGTATGGATATGTTGTATGGATCAAATGAAATGATTGTAAAAGAGGTTTACAAAACATAGATTTTAACAGAAATGCCTGTTATTGATGTTCTCGCAGATTTTTTTCCTTCCTTTTCCTGTGATGCTTATTTTAGCTACCCTTCTTTCTGCTGTTTGTGAAAGATGACAGCGACACCTTGTATTGGTCAGCTATCATCATCTTTCATTATGCAGCACCTAATATCCTATATTCTAGAAAAGTAGATCCAAGTTTGTTAGACTTATATGCAAAAAATAATTTTAATAGCAATACTAATAATAACATGTAACTGAATGAGCATTATGTGCTTTATAGCATGCTAAATATTTTATATGTACTATCTTATTTAATGATTATAATAGTATTCTGATGAATATTAGAAAGTGACACCCAGAGAGGGGAAACAATGGCCCAGAGTTATTCAGATAGAAAGTATTAGGTTAATGCAAAAGTAATCATGGTTTTTGCCATTGAAAGTAATGTTAAGTAACATACTAATTATGTTACTACTATGTAAAGATAGTAATTTTTGCCATTAAAAGTAATGCAAAAACCGCAATTACTTTTGCACCAACCAAATATTTTCAATGCCAGTGTCTCACTCGGGCTGTCCATCAAACCTACTACCATTATACATATACTCACTACATCTGGATGAAGGTTTGTGAACTTACGCTTACTGCTTATGCTTTTTGAAGGCTGTTTGAGATTTATTTACTAGATGACACTTCTGGAAGTCTGACATCCCAGAAATGTGTATTGTTTCTTTCCCCACCCTATTTTACAACTTTTTTTTTAATCAAGTTGTGAGAGGCCTTATATAAAGCTATATTAATGAAGGTATGATTCCCGAGTGCCATTTACCTACTTTACATCCATAGCATAGTAGAATGAGCATGAGCTTGAAGTCGGACAGATTAGCTCTGCCTCTCACTGAACTCATATAACCTTGACTAAGTCATGCTCATGGAGCTTCTGTTTCTTCATCTGTAAAGTGGGGGTGCTACATAAACACCATGGAATACTATGCAGCCATAAAAAAGAATGAGTTCCCATCCTTTGCAGGGACATGGATGAAGGTGGAAACCATCATTCTCAGCAAACTAACACAGGAACAGAAAACCAAACACCGCATCTTCTCACTCATAAGTGGGAGTTGAACAACGAGAACACACACATGGTCACAGGGAGGGAAACATCACACACTGGGGCCTGTCAGAGGGTAGGGGCAATGGGGGGGATGACATTAGGAGAAATATCTAATGTAGATGATGGGTTGATAGGTGCAGCAAACCACCATGGCACAGGTATACCTATGTAACAAACCTGCACGTTCTGCACGTGTATCCCAGAACTTAAAGCATAATTTTTTTTCAGAAATGGGAGTGCTAATACCTACCTCCTAGGACTGTTGTAAGGATTAATGAACTAATACATGTAAGCTGCCTGGCTCAATGCCTGTCATGCCACAGACACTCAGTAAATTGGTAGCCATAAAAAGTAACCATTTGTTCAAAGAAATTTCCAGGTCCTGTCTATATTTTCACTCTATGATCGTTTCATGACATGCTGGCGTGCAACAGTGACCTGCACTTACATTCCTCTTTATGTACTTGTTTTCCTGCCTCATTGTAATTATTTGCACTTGTGGTTTCATTTCAGGATATTAAGGTTTCATGAGCCTGACTTTTTCAGTGACACATTTAAAGATGTGGAAGGGCCTTCTTGGTCTTCCTCACCTTTATATGAAATGGTGGAAATGTCTTTCTATCCTTCCACTGGTTAATGTGTCTCATCTGTTATGTCCCCTGCAGCCCCTGGTACTCTATTCTTGCATAGTAGTAACATAATTAGCACATATTAAGTGAATATCATTAAGTGGCATTTAAGAGGGAAGCTCTGGTGCCCTCCCTAGAATATGGACAGAGGAAGAAGGCACTGTCTTAGCTCTTTTTCTTTGTTTTCATTAAGGTGGATGCCCACCTCACAGGTTGACAGGTTGCTGTATGTACAGCCATAGTATTGAAAGAACGATCTAACACATCCCCATCTGTGGAAAGAGAAAATTGGATGCCACATGTGGGGAAGCAGCCCTGCCTGGCGACAGGGTTGGCTACTGAGATCCAAAAGGCTAGGGAGGGGGGTATGATCCAAATGAGAAGCACACCCCTGCCTGAAAAGTCCCTGCTGCATTTATGTCAGTAAAAAAGCAGAAACTTGTCAGCCCGTATATTTTACTTCCAGCTTTTGCAAAACATTTTCCTTGGTAAACAATTTTTTGGTAATCCTTGTCGGCTATTAATTACTTAGCTTCTAAAAAATACATGCTTGTTTCCTTTGAATATAAAATATCAAACACTAGAAGTTCTTACCACAGTAGAGATTATCTTATTCCTTGCTTAGAAATATACGAACTTCTATCAGTGTCTTATGATTTTTGCCCATTTAACAAGCAAAATGGCCATATCCACATTAAAAATAATTTGTCTTCCCTAGCACAATATCATTGTTCTTAGTTCCCTGTTAACAAGTAAAATAATTCTACTCAATTTGGAAATTAATTCATATACTGCATTTTTAGATTAGGAAAAGTTATTTGCTTATTTCTTTTCAGCCAAAATTTTACCCAATCCTTTGACTAACCCGTAGGACATATGATTAATATCCAATAGAAGTTTTGTAAGTACTTTGAAAAATCATTAGCAGCTGTCCTGCTTATATCACTTACAGTATTTTTAAATTGAGAGAACCCTTTTGGAAGGCAACTTCATAGAATAAATCAAGAACCATAATGATGTGTATTCCATTAGACCAGTTAATTCCTCTTCCCAGATTCTATACCAAGGTAATAATCCTAAATACAAAGCAAGAAAAATAAAATATTATGCATTAAGATGCCTAATGTAGCATTCGTATCAATGAAAAATGGAAACAAGATTATTAGTACTAGGGGAATTACTTAAAGTACTAGTGTTATGCAGCTTTAAAGTAAATAAAAGAAGCAACATAGAAAAGCAAGTAACATATTAGGGCAGAATGAAATGACGGGCACAGACACAGAGGTTCTTAACCTCTGTTTGTGCCATGGATGCCTGTGGCTGGCTAGTGAAGCCTATTCTCAAACTATAAAATCTATAAAATGAAATTTACAGCTTTTCAAAGAAAATGAATTCTATTGAAATCCTATTGTCAGTTTTTAGTTATGATATAGTAATATAGCAATAATGCATTAAATAAGATTTATCAGTGGGTCTAATATCTACTGTAATTTTGAAGTGGTGAAGAGTATAAATATTTCAAGCATTCTATGACAACTGTAATGTCTGATGAGGCTATCTGATTTGTGTTGGTGACAAAGTTACAGGTACTGCTAGGACTACTATAGTTTGTCACCCTCAAGTATAATTGAAGAAAGTGCTAAATTTCCATTGAGAAAAAAAGAAAATAAAAATGTGTTTTTAGCCATCCAAGTTATTGGATCCCTTGAATTCATGGGCCTCTTGGAAGTCCACAGAGCCCAGTTTGAAAACTCCTGTTTAGTGTGACAGGATTATGAGTTATTTTTCTCTATTCTCCATGTGAAGTTATTTTTATAATAACTTCTAATGTCTTGATGAGGTATGTATCATGGGGCAAAGGTAGGATAGGCAAGAAACTCTTAGTCATTTATGTTATGTTATTTAGAGTTTCATAGTTTGCAGTGCAACGTCATATCTATTTCTTGCCCAATTCTTTATGGTCACAATTGCAAAGTCATAAATCTCCATATAACAACGTTCCTAAGAGACCTAGCATGATAACAAACCCCTAAGCTCCCCTGAGGAACCAGCCCTCTTAAAATAATATCATTTTAAGGCTTTTAACTGCTCAAGATGATTTTTAGAGCTATGTATGACGTGAACTCCAAAATTCCTGTCCTCTGGGTGGCAAAGACCAAGAGAAAGTACTACCATATGGTTACAAGGTCAAGCTCTCAAGGACATAAAACAAGAGGAGAGGGAAACCTCATCCAGTTTGTTTGTTTGTTTGTTTGTTTCAGGGACATGCAGCAAAGTTTGTAACTGACCAGCTTGCTGGGCTGGCTTGAACAGCAGGCTTACGGGGGTCCTAGATCCACATTTTGTTCTAGGGTACCTTTTTTATGACAGAACAAAGCAGAAAGATAAATTCATACGGTAAAGCACATCAGATTTGCTACAGGCTAACACTAGCCTCACAAATCCTTTTTCCCATGAATCAAAACTTTACAGGAGACAAACAGTGATTTTTACCATTCCTTCAACCAGTTTGCACAGAGAGAGAGGCTAGAAGGCTGACTGGTAAGAAATTCTTACCTTTCACCAGCATGCTAGGTTTCTGGGTTCCTTCTCCGTGAGTGGCCCTAGCGACCCTGCTTCTTGCACCATAGCCCGGGGGGGCCAAACCATATCACAAAGGAAAATCATCTTTTTTCAGTTTCATGGGACCATAGGCAAAAAATCCTCTCAGTTTTGCAAGATGCGGCCCAACAGGCTGCATGGAGGAAGTGGATTAACATTTTCTTTTCCAGCCAGAGCAAAATATGCATGACAAAACATAGACATTAGCCACTCCACTTAGCACCCAATATCAAACTGGCAAGGTTAAAACTTGCCCTGGTTGATGCCTGTCATCCTTAATCCATTCAAAGTGGGATGGAATGACCTTAGACCAGAAGTTTCAACATGTGGTCTCTGCACAAGATGGAAGAGCAGACAGTGTCCCCAAGTAACAGAAAAGACATAACAGGGAAAGGAGAGAAAGTGAGAGAAAAGCATGGCCTGCGGTGGGGTAGGGAAGGCAAGGAATTCAGGGAGGCCAGGGAAAGACCCACAGATCCCAACGACACTGAGTCAAAAGTTCAGGCGGCCGCTTGTCAGTTGCAAAGGAATCTCTTCCAGCAGTCCCATCAGCCATCAAGTTTCCCCCATTGGGGAGAAAAAAGCTCCCCATGTCTTATGATCTGTACATGCCTAATCCAGTCACCCACAGCTGACAGCAAAGGGCACAAGGCAGATTAATCTAAAGAGAATAGTGGTTAACAGCTCATAGCGCCAAGTCCATTTTTAACCAAAGAGAGACTTTACTGAGGTGGGCCTTTAACCCCTTAACATTTTAGAAAGGACTCTACCCTTCCTAAGTTGGGCCTCAAACCCAAGTTCGGTCAAGCATCCTTGCCTTTTACTAAGAAGGGCCTTTAACTTTCTCTGTATTAGGAGGGACTCTAACTCTCCTAAATTGGACCTCTAACCCAATCCCATCCTTTTCCTCGGTAAAGTGTACCCCACCACTTACCCAAAGTCGGCCAATTTGTGCTTTGCTGATGATTTTCCTTTGGGTCAGGGATCTCTTGATAGTGTAGTCCCTTCGTGGTTTGCCAGGAAGATATTACCAGAAAGGGGTCCTGATCCAGACCCCAAGAGAGAGTTCTTAGACCTCACACAAGAAAGAATTCGGGGCAAGTCCATAGAACAAGCTTGTCCAACCCACAGCCCACAGGCCACATGCAGCCCAGGACTTTGAATGCAATCCAACACGAATTTGTAAACTTTCTTAAAACATTATGAGTTTTTTTGCGATTTAATTTTTTTAGTTTATCAGCTATCGTTAGTGTTAGTATAACTTATGTGTGGCCCAAGACAATTCTTCTTCTTCCAGTGTGGCCCAGGGAAGCCCAAAGATGGGACAACACTGCCTTAGAAAAAAGTGAAAGCAAATTTATTAAGAAAGAAGCAAAAAGAATGGCTACTCCATAGGCAGAGCAGAGCAGCTTGATATCACTTTTTAAAGGAGACTTCCTATGGCCAACAGACTTTCTCCTGTAACCTCTAGGTCTTAAATATAAAGCCAGCTTTAACAACGTTGTAATAAGGCTGCAGATTGAATTTAAATACATTAGAATTTTTTTATAATTGGCTTTTAGAAATATACTTTTAAAGGATTGGTATCTTTCTTATGCCTGGGCAGTCCAACCCCTGAATGTCCACATAGTCTCCTTTGAGCAGGCAGTAAGTACGTAGTTAGGTCCATAAAGAGTAAGAACCTGGTACCTGAGTCCCTGAAGCAGCCTGAGGCAAAAAGCTTGTCTCCTGGAAGTTTCCCTGACTAGATGAAGAAAGACTCAGTTTCCTCAGTAGCTCTCAGGCTGACCTTTCCATTGCCAGTGTCCACCTCATCCTGCCTGAAGTATCAAAGCTAAAACCCTTTGCTGTTTTCTGCATCTAGAGAGGAAAGAGGGTGAGGAGACCCGAATTCAAATGTTTTACTTGTACCTCGTGAATCTGTTTCCTCTATAAAGAGCCATTCATTTCAAAGAAAAAGAACCTTTTCTCATTTCACCTAGAAAATTAGTTTTTAATCTTACTCCCAGCTTTTGAATCTCTACTGAACCTACTCCCTGAGGAATTTGATTTGAGCGACATGAGTTACTCATTCTATTTTCCATAATAAAGCTGCCGCAGAAATAACTGTTTCACATCTCTTGGTGACAAATTGGAAAAGGGGCAGTTTTTCAACCCGGAGAAGTTGAAATATGATTTCTCTATTCTGCAAGTCAAATGGCTGGAAAAACTACACAAAATAAGAGAAAGCTGTTCATTAGATTCAAACTCTAGTAAACAAGCCCTTTTTTATGCTTACTCAGAAAAGCTGACAAGTTCACTAACATCGGTGCCAGTTCACTGATACAGAAGGTAGGCTGCCAGCTTTCAACATGGAGATAGTTGGAGATGCCATTGTTTTATCTGAGTGTGAGGCTGGCAGCTTGTGCTTCCAAAGTGGCACAAGGTACAACAGGGTAGTTGTCATATGATGCTTAGACAAGGAGGGCAATGGCTGACTTTCTATTGAACCACAGAATCTCTGCAGGCCATGAACCAATGGCCAGAACCTGATTGACAGAGGCTTTCAAATGGAAAGAGCAGTGACATCCTAAGTCAGGACTGTAGCCTGGCAGAAAATTACCAGAAGATGTGAGTATGATGCAGGGCTGGTTTTAGACTTTTGAAGTTCACTGCCTAACTTTTATGGGTCCTAAGTTACTTAAAATGAATATGCTTTTTATTTTGTTGTTTTTTTTTTTTCTAAAGGACATGCAGATTCTGATTCAGTGAAGAGTCACTTTATAGACAATTTTCCCTGCTTTCAGGATTAGTCTAAAAGTCAAGATATGAAAATTAGACATAAATGTAGCTAATTAGGATTTAGCAAGCTTCACAGTCATGAACCATGCTTGAAGAGAGAAGGTTTCTGGAATTTAGCTACAGGCATGATAAGGTGGGCACTGGATAAGAAGGGCCCGACTGCCTTAGATTGACCCAATGTGTAATATTATAATGCTCAGAGAATTTCAAAAACTAGCTTTAAGTTCCATGTCTGTCCTTGGCTACTCAGTATTTCTGGGCTTATGACTTAAGTATTCTGTTTTGTTTTCCACTTCTACAAAATGGCAGACACCATATAGAAAATGTTTTCTGTTTCCAAAGGTGGTCCAGTAGTTCACCCTCCAGTGAGGAATTGAGATGAGACATTTCCAACAGGAAATCCTATGACTAATAAAGCAAGTCAGCTAACTAGTGGGTGTTATGAGCTAAAGCAGCCTGTACTATACTATACTAGGTAACCCTTGGGGACATTTGGAATTAGACCAAGTTTAAATGAGGCATCTAGTTGGAGGAAGCCTAAATGGATGACTGAAGGATTCCCAATGTATTTCAGAATCACTCTTGGGCCACCAGATGTAAAATTATGCACCTGGGGATATGGGTTAATTGTGAGTGGTACCATCGCCAACACACAAAGTCTTTATAATGACACCTTCAGTAATGCACATCTATTACCTAAAGAGTAGGGGAAATTAAATAATGCCACAGGACATTCTATGTGGAATTTCTTCCCTCCCTTCCCCTCCCCTCCCTTTCCCTTCCCTTCCCTTTCTCTCTCTCTCTTTTTTTTTTTTTTTTTTTTTTTGACAGTCTTGCTCTGTTGCCGGGCTGGAGTACAGTGGCACGTTCTCAGCTCACTGCAATCTCTGCCTCCTGGGTTCAGGCAATTCTTCTGCCTCAGCCTCCCAAGTAGCTGGGATTACAGATGTGTGCCACCATACCTGGCTAATTTTTGTATTTTTAGTAGAAACAGAGTTGCATCACGTTAGCCAGGCTAGTCTTGAATTCCTGACCTCAAATGATCTGCCCACCTTGGCCTCCCATAGTGCTGGGATTACAGGTATGAGCCACCACACCTGGTGGGATTTCTTAAAGAGTATTACTACACAAGTATATCAACCATGTAATCGTTGATAACACAAATGGATATTGTATAATATAATTTAATATTGACTATATAGACCATTGCAGAGATGGGTTCTTGGGCTAGAAGCCTCTGATGAATTTCCAAACAGAATACCTACAGTTTCAAGAGAAATCTTGCCAAAGAACAGAACATGAGTTTAGCTGCAAAGAGGAATGGCTATATTTTGGTGATTTTTTTTTCACATGTGCTTCAGATTGTCAGGCAGAGGTATATGCCTTAGCTATATCGTTATCAGAGGTACATTTTTTATCTATATGTATGTTTGTATAGGATTTATAACAAAGGAGATAATCACAGATTTGTTCATTTCATCAAACATCAAAATACTAGACCTGCCACAAAGGAATGTGTTTGTTGTTATGACCCTGTCTAGTACATCTCAAGGAGATCCACTCAAGAGAATTGTTTTAACCTCAAGTGACATTAAATATATATTGCGAATATATAGACTTGACAATGATATGCGTAATTTACATAGTCAACAGCTAAAATGCATTTATGTGTCTGTTCTATGTATATTTGTTTTACTAGTTATGATTCAGCTATTAGCAGTGAATTTTTCTTATATTTTTATTTCTGAGGCTAGAGAGCACTGCCTTGAATTGGACACTCCTTATTTCAGCAAACGTATTGCTCACCTATGGCTTTCTGTACATTGGGCATAAAGGTAAATCAAGACATGATTCCAGGACTCAAGAATCTCTCCTGGTAATAATTTTTAAGTGCAAATAAATAATTATAATTAATGGAAGATCATAATATAATTATGTGAAGAGGATTACAAAGGTATGGAGTAGGGAAGAAAGGAAGACATGGGCTCAGAGACTAGAATGGTCAAGATCAGTAAAGAAATTTCATGGTAATCCAGAGAGAATAGATTAGGGCCTAAAATGAGGTAGTGGCACATAGTAAATGCTGAATAAATGCTAGTTTAAATGGTGAATAAGGCTGATAGATGAGGATAATTAGTTAATTGCAGAATGTAAGAGAGAGAATTTAAAGAGTCATTGCTGACAGTTCTAATATATAACTGGCAATACCATCAATTGACGTGAGGACTACTTGGAAAGGCCCCTGTGTGGAGCAACTTATACATTCAGTATCAGGCATGTTGAGTTTGAAATACCCATGAAATATCTAAAAGCAGACATCCTATAGAGTATTGGTGGAAAGGGGTCTTGATCTTGAGAGAAAAGTAGAGAATTTACCTCTTGATTTAGGAATCTATGTCAGTGTGGTAGAGGAAATTGAATTGAATTAGATCATGTAATGCCCAAGAAAAAGACTAGAGTATGATCTTGAGGAATGCCAACATTTAGGGACAGGCAGAAGAATAGGAGATGGTGAAGGGGTCTAGAATGAGCTGTTGTAGAAGCTAAAGGAGAACCAGTCAGGGGAAATTTCATGAACATCAAAGGTGAAAAATATTGTGGACATTGAAGGGAAAAAGTTTCCAGAAAAAAATTCATGTCCAGTTCAAGAGAAGGCAAAAGAGACACCTTTGCCTTTGACAGGAGGATAAGGATGGATAGGAAGACAGGAAGCAGAAAGGCATATTTCACACACCCACTTCCAGTTCAGCACCAGAGAGAAGATAGGTGGGAAGCCCTGGGAGTAAACTGAGTTAAGGAGTGACTTTTAGAACATGGAGATTTCAGCATTTGTAGACAGAAAAAAAGAATCAAGTGTAAAGAAAGTAGTTGAAGCTATAGGAAAGAGGTTTAGTCCAAAAAAGAGCCCACATAGCCAAGACAATCCTGGGCAAGAAGAACAAAGCTGGAGGCATCATGCTACCTGACTTCAAACTATACTACAAGGCTACAGTAACCAAAACAGCACGGTACTGGTACCAAAACAGAGATATAGACTAATGGAACAGAACAGAGGCCTCAGAAATAACACCACACATCTACAACTATCTGATATTTGACAAACCTGACACAAACAAGAATGGGGAAAAGATTCCCTACTTAATAAATGGTGTTGGGAAAACTGGCTAGCCATATGCAGAAAACTGAAACTGGACCCCTTCCTTACACCTTATACAAAAATCAACTCAAGATGGATCAAAGACTTAAACATAAGACCTAGGACCATAAAAATCCTAGAGGAAAACCTGGGCAATACCATTCAGGACATAGGCATGGGCAAAGACTTCATGTCTAAAACACCGAAAGCAATGGCAACAAAAGCCAAAATTGACAAATGGGATATAATTAAACTAAAGAGCTTCTGCACAGCAAAAGAAACTACCATCAGAGTGAACAGGCAACCTACAGAATGGGAGAAAATTTTTGCAATCTAGCCATCTGACAAAGGGCTAATATCGAGAATCTACAAAGAATTTAAACAAATTTACAAGAAAAAAAACAATCCCATCAAAAAGTCAGCAAAGGATATGAACAGACACTTCTCAAAAGAAGTCATTTATGCAGCTAACAAATATATGAAAAATGCTCATCATCACTGGTCATTAGAGAAATGCAAATCAAAACCACAGTGAGATACCATCTCACGCCAGTTAGAATGGCAATCATTAAAAAGTCAGGAAACAACAGGTGCTGGAGAGGATGTGGAGAAATAGGGACACTTTTACACTGTTGGTGGGAGTAAAAATCAGTTCAACCATTGGAAGACAGTGTGACAATTCCTCAAGGATCTGGAACTAGAAATACCATTTGACCCAGCAATCCCATTACTGGGTATATACCCAAAGGATTATAAATCATTCTACTATAAAGACATATGCACACGTATGTTTATTGCAGCACTATTCACAATAGCAAAGACTTGGAACCAACCCAGATGTTCATCAATATTAGACTGGATAAAGAAAATGTGGCACATATACACCATGGAATACTATGCAGCCATAAAAAAGATGAGTTCATGTCCTTTGCAGGGACATAGATGAAGCTGGAAACCATCATTCTCAGCAAACTATCACAAGAACAGAAAATCAAACACCGCATGTTCTCACTCATAAGTGGGAGTTGAACAATGAGAACACATGGACATGGGGGGGGGGGGGAACATCACACTCTGGGGCCTGTTGGGGAGTGGGGGGCTAGGGGAGGGATAACATTAGGAGAAATACCTAATGTAGGTGATGAGTTGATGGATGCAGCAAACCACCATGGCACATGTATACCTACGTAACAAAACTGCACGTTCTGCACATGTACCCCATAACTTAAAGCATAATAAGAATAAAAAAAAGAAATAGAGAGGCCAAGTGGAAGCATACACCTTTTCCTCAGAGATGTGAAGAAAATGGGTGCAGATGGAAGAAATTGTAATATTGAGGTGATCTCATCCAGCTTCCCCATTTCTCTAAGGAATAGGAGACCAGACATTAGCTCATGAGAGATTTGGAGCATTGGTAGGGACTTTAGAACAAGGATAAAACTTCCATGCAGAAGTTTTATCTGCATGGACTATACACACTGATTGATGTGTATATATAATCATTTTATATAATCATGTCTTTATATAATCATTTCTCCCTGTTTTATTTATTGACCTCTTCTGAGGCATATATAACTTTTTATTATATATGTTTCTAATTTAAGCAAATCTAATCCATATGAATATAGAATTTTAAAATAATTGTGTGTGATTATTGCACTGCCAAGAAAGCTCTATTTTCACAAACACACACGCACACACACACACATCTTTTAAATAGTGCGTTCAAATTATTACTAAATTTTCCAAGATCTTTATGCACATAACCTTTCAGGAAAATATCTAATAAAGTAAGGCAATCTGAGAGTTGTATCTGATCATTATCTGCAATGTTGGCCTTTTCTTCCTGCTCCTTTAGATAGGTGTAGTCCCATTACACTACAAATGAATACTCCTTTTTTGTGCATCTAACAATATAGTGATGATACTCTAGCATCTTTACATCTCTTACAACATTTTATTTTGCAGAGAACTCCAAGGTACTGAATTCATTTGTTCATCTTGCAGCCTGTGTGCTTTTTTTTTTAATCCATTAACTATCTTAATGGAATTCTACCTTAAACTTTTAAAATATCTGTCATCAGTTGGTGGCTTCTATCAGTTGTATTTTGTCAAATGTGTAGGTAAGGAGTAGACGAACAAGGCAAAGGCTTAAGTCTCCTGCAGCACACCAGTTTACATACATACAGGTTTGCAGTGTGGTTTTTCCCCCTTTTGTCTGCTGTAGAGCCCCCTGAGCTTTTCAGCTTTATTTCTCACAAGACTGCACAATTGGAAGAAAGTAGGTACTCTGACTGATGCCCATTAATTTCTTATTATTTAGAAAGTGGAAAGATAAAGCAGAGAATGATTTCAGAATTCCTTATCAAAGTGAGCTAACTTGGTTTAATGAGTGTTAAACAGTAATATGGGCATTGCTTTGTTTTTTGGAATAATAATGAGATGTTGTACAAGGTGCTTGTGAATACAGGAAAGAATGTGACCATCAGTCCTTTCACTGCATGCCTCTGTTTAGTGCAATATTAAGTATAAAAAGGAAAAATTCATTGTATTAGTTGACAAGCATTATTCTTCAGAGACCTCAGAAAGCACAAAGTGCAATTCTATTGAAATTGTGGCCTTGGTGACCTGAGAACTTTTTTCAAGTTTTGGGGCTTCTTTACTATTCTGGAAGGCTTATTTCAGAAGATGTCAACAGGTATCAGTGAGCCTAATGAGTCCTCCCTGATAAATGGCATGGATTTAGAAATTCACAGGTCCTGGGGAATGTGGAATAGAATTCATGACCCTGGCCTCATTATCTGAGCTTACTTCTTACAACTATTACCTTTCCATTGCATTTTCCACCTGAAGCCCTCGCTTCACTTTTACAGTGTTCTTGGTTCTTAAAGTCAATAAGAAAAGGGTAGTATTTTGCACATGTAAGCATTAAGGTCCCAATCACATAAATCACTTGCTTAAGATGACTCAATCAGTCAAAAATGGAATTAGAAATAGCCAGGTTTTTCTGGCTAAAAGGCCAGGAAGTTTTATTAGCATCCTAAATACTGTTATCTCAAATCTTAGTAAATGACATCACCCACTATTTTTCAAGTGCTCATGCTAAAACCATGGTAATGAGACTTGATTCCTCTCTTTCTTTAATGTCCCACACCTAATGAATAAGTCTAGTTGGTTCTACATACAAATATATTCTGAAACCACTGCTCAATTCTCTACCACTACCACCTTTGTCTAAGCAACCATTAGCTCTCTCATGGGCTGCAGTCGTTTCTTGACTGATCTCCTCATGTTTATCCTTTCACAGTCTATTCTCCACGCAAGAGGCAAAATGGTCTTATGAAGACAGGAATCAGATCATCTCTCTCCCCTACTCAGCAAACATACTTATGTTACATCCAAATTTCTCTCATGCTCTACCAGGCTGTATGTGATCTGGTGCCTCCAACTCCTCCACCTCACATCCTGCAATCAGACCCCAGTCTCACTGACTTTCTTGTCCTTGTTTGTTCCCGCTTCAAGGTTTTTAGACTTACTATGCTTTCTTCCTGGAACACTCTTTCTCCCAGAACTCCTATTATTTCATTCACATATCTGTTAAATATTGTAATTGCCTAACAGGTTCATCTTGCTTGCTGCACAGATAAAACCAATCCACTGAGAGCAGTACTGTGGTAGGAAAAGTTTAATAGTTGCAGGGCTAGCCAAGTGAGAGGATGGGAGTAATTACTTGAATCAGCTGCCCTGAAAGCTTGGAGGTTAGAGTTTTTCAAGGATAGTTTCATGGGCAGGGGGCTAGGGAATGGGGAATGCTGATTGTTTGGCAATGAAATCGTAGAGGTATGGAAAACTGTCCTCGTGGCTGAGTCAGCCTCTGAGTCAGGACCACAGGACTGGTTGAGTCATGAGTCATGGGTCTGAGTGGAGTCAGTCAGTTGAAAAGTCTGAAAAACATCTCAAAAGACCAATCTTAGGTTCTACAACAGTGATGTTGTCTATAAGAAAGATTGGGAAAGTCACAAATCTTGTAACTTCTGGCCACAGGACTTCTGAGCAGTAAGGGATTGTAGAAAAGCAAAATAAGAAACAATGGCTGGTTATCGTTTAACTACACCTATATCTTAGCAGAATTCAGGCCCCTTTAATACTCTTAATCTTATCACCTTTTAGTAGACTTACAAAACAAGGCAGGGAGGGTCAATTTTAGGGAGGAACTATTATCATCCTTGCTTCAAAGTTAAACTGTAAACTAAATTCCTGCCATGGTTAGCTTGGCCTACACCCAGGACTGAGTGAGGACAGCCAGCCTGTGAGAATAGAAGCAAGATGGAGTCAGCCATGTTAGATATCTCTGACTGTCTCAATCTTTGCAAAGGAGGTTTCAATATCACCTCTTCAGATAGGCCTGAGCTGACTCTTTACCATGACCAGCTTTATTTTTCTTCTTAGTGCACTTACTACTATGAGACATTATATATTTTTTTTTTCTTTTCTTTTCTTTTCTTTTTGAGACAGAGTCTTACTCTGTTGCCCAGGCTGGAGTACAGTGGCAAGATCTCGGCTCACCGCAACCTCTGCCTCCCAGGTTCAAGCAATCCTCTTGCCTCAGCCCCCCTAGTAGCTGGGATTACAGGCACGTGCCACCATGCTCAGCTAATTTTTGTATTTTTAGTAGAGACAGGGTTTCACCATGTTAGCCAGGCTGGTCTTGAACTCCTGACCTCAGGTGATCCACCCGCCTCGGCTTCCCAAAGTGCTGGGATTACAGGCGTGAGCCACCACGCCTGGCCACTATATATATTTTTTACATATATAATTTATATATAGTTTTATATATGTTTTGAATATATGTGCTTTGATATTTATTACATATAATAAAAGTTTATGCATTTATTATTATAATGCACATTTTTTATTTAATAAATATACTTATAAATTAAGATTTACATTTAAATTAATTAAAATACATTTGTATGTATAAATCCACACACACATACACACACACACACACACACACACACACACATATTTTCTCTCTCCCCCACTAGATGATTAATTCCACTGAGTCAGAGACTTGGTATTTTTACTGCTAACTTCCATGCCTGATATAGTGTATAGCACATAATAGGTGCTCAATCAGTAGTTGTTGAATGGATGGATGTTTATTTCCTTAGGACAAATTTCTAGAGGGAGACTTTCTTGGTGAAATGATATTAACTTCATATATTGTTTAACAACAGTTATACTGCTTTTCTACTCCACCAAGCCCAGATGCCTATATTGTATCTGCCCCACTTATTGTAATTTCTAAATCTTTGCCACCTCTCAGAGGCAGAAAATGATACTTCTTAGTGGCCTTAATTAAACCAACTTAATAAACCAAGACATACATTATCAAAAACAAAAATGCAAAGAAATTTTTATCTAATATAGGGAATCAGAGACCTCCTTTTGAGTGTCCATTAATTCTTCTGGGAATCAGAGAAGACCTGAAAATTCAGAGAAAACACCTATGCAAAATTTTTCTTAAAAGAAGCTTTTGAAGACTATTGTCATTTACTTTCTTAGGTACATGCAAACTTGCAACTATAGGGGAGGAAAAGATAATTTTCTCTCCTTCTGAGTTCTTGGTTGGGACCGATCCCTGTAACAAAAGACAGATTAACATGAAAACAAAGAAGTTTATTAACATGTATACCTCATGTATTGATGGGAGGTACCCAGATAAATGAGTAAATCTCCAAGAGGTGACTTTGAATTCAGGCTTAAATACAATCTTAAGCTGTAACAAATAAAGAAGGGTGTAGGGAGGCCAGTTATGAGGAAGTAACTAGGAAAAACACAGTAAACAAGGGTAAGGTTTGTTAAGTGGATTTAAATCAGTGCCTTCTCCATTTACTAAGAGTGTCTAGAGGCTAGAGTCATTCCTTCTTTTCTTGGTAGAGTGAGGGAGACACCCCAACAGATGAGTTTTTTTTTAATAGATATATACTTCTCTTACAAAAGAGTAACCTCTACTCTGGTTTCAGAGCTTCTGTAGCTGCTACAAGGATGGCATACTCTAGGCCTGCTACACAACCATTAAAGAATCACATCAAAGCAGACTTATTTATCTGGTTCTCTACAAGACGTGCCTGTAATATTCTGTATTAGTCCATTTTCATGCTGCTGATAAAGGCAATTTATAAATGAAAGACATTTAATGGACTTACAGTTCCACATGGCTGGAGAGGACTCACAATCATGGCAGAAGGCAAGGAGGAGCAAGTCATGTCTTACATGGATGTCAGCAGGCAAAGAGAGAGCTTGCGCAGGGAAACTCTCCCTTATATAACCATCAGATCTCGTGAGACTTATTCACTATCACGAGAACAGCATGAGAAAGACCTGCCCGCGTGATTCAATTACCTCCCACTAGGTCCCTCCCGCAACACATGGGAATTCAAGATGAGATTGGGTGGCGACACAGCCAAACCATATCATATGGTATGCTTTCTATGGCATCATGTAACTTAGATATACGAAGATATTACCATCCATTCACCTTTAGTCAACATGACAAACATTCAAGAAGGTATTTCTAAAACTAAGCATTCTTAGTCTAATATTCCTTAAAACAGAAGAGCAATAAGAGCACTGGCTCAGGGTTCAGGAAGCCTTTGTTTGAATCCATGCTGTATCATTTATTGAATGACTACGGGCAAGTTGCTTATTCTATTTAAGCCTTGGGGCTTTGTCTTTTTAAACAATTGGGGTTATCATAAGACAACATTTAGAGAGTGAAAAGCATGCCACAACCTGGAAGATGACTTGTGATGTGTATATCTGACAAAGGACTCCTGTTCAGGCTATATTTAAAGACTTCCTATAAATCAATAATGAAAAAGCTGACAACCCGGTTTTAAAAATGGGCTAAAGATATGAACAAATGCTCACAAAATATACAATTGGCCAATAAAAAAAAGAAAAGGAGCTCATTATCACTAGCTATTGGGGAAATACAAATTAAAACCACAATAAGATACCACCACACCTCCACTAGAATGGCTAAAATCAAAAGGACTGACAATACTGATACCATGGATTAGACAAGATGTGAAACAATTGAAATTTTCATACATTGCTGATAGAAATATATATTGGTACAATCAGTTTGGAAGACTGTTTTCAGAATCTACTAAAGCTAGATATGAATATCTTGTGGCCCAATAATTCTACTATGTATATATACATAACAAAAATGAGTATTTATGTCTACCAAAAAACACTTAAAAGAATGTACATAGTAGAATTATTCAAAATGGCCAAAAACTGAAAACATTTTAAATTTTCATCAGTAGCAAAATAAATAAATAAATAGTGGCATACTCATACAATGGGATACTACCCAGCAGTGAAAAAATATCCTTCTGTCTATAATAATACAGATGAATCTTACAGACATAATGTTGAGTGAAAGAAGCCAGACACAAAAGAAATATATTGTGTGATTTCCTTATATGAAGCTTAAAAATAGATAAAACTGATCTAGGTTAATAGAGGTGGTTATCTTTGGGGGAAATCTCAACTGGTAGGGGTTCAAGGGAGCTTCTATGGTGGTGAAAACACTCTATATCATCAGGTGTATTGTATTTACGTGAATGTATACATACATTAAAATGTATTAAATTTATATATTTTATAGTACATGCTATATCTCAATTAAAAGAAAAAGAAAAAAGTTTAAAAGTACAGATAGTAACAGTTTCTATCTCATTATAGTGTTTGAAAAATAAATTAGATAATGACTATAAATTCTTAAAATAGTGCTTGGTCTATAGTGAGTGCTCAATTACTATGAGTGGTTGATTTGTGATTATTATTGTTACATTTACCATTATTGTAAGATATAATTGCCTGGAACAGCCATTAGGCTAGTATTTTTGCTCTGCGTAAAGCAAATTTTCAAATAATGACTGCAATACTGATTTCAGCTTTTAAGAACAATGGTTCAACCAAGTTAACATTATTAGGTTTGTGTAAAGGAAGTTTATTATTATAAAGTTTTTTACTTTAGTGTACAAAGTTTTAACACTTAAAACTGTATTTAAGATTTTTGTTTCCTTTCAGAGTAATAAAAATTTTTTAAATTACGTTGAGGTACAAAGCATTATTAATCTTACAAAACAATATTCTTCTGTTTTAGTGATAAAATAAATACCAATCAAATTAACAATGAGATACCATATTATGTCTGTTGGATTGGTAAAGGCAATAGATAATTAGGCTGATAAAGGCACAGGGAAGCCACGATCTTTTGTGACACTCCTAAGAGTATTCATTTGTATGACCATTCTGGAGGGCAATTTGGTATATGCATCAAAAGCTCAGAAATGTACACGATCTTTGTCCCAGCAATTTTTCTTCAAAGTTCATGTCCTGAGGAAATTATCAGATGAGTTTTCAGAGATGTCTGCATATAATGCTGTTTATATAACTGGTTTATTGAATATATGAATTCAATGAGGTACAAACATGATAGCCTATACAGCCATGTGTTGCTTAACAATGCAGATACATTCCGAGATATGCATTTTTAGGCTATTTTGTTATTGTGCAAACATCATTCAGTGTATAGTACTCACACAAATCTAGGCAGTACAGCCTACTACAGGCCTAAGCTAAATAGTTTTAGTTCCTTCTCACATTGTTAATAAAGACATACCCGAGACTGGATAATTTTTTTTTTTTATTTTTTTGAGATGCAGTCTCGCTCTATCTCCCAGTGGCACAATCTTGGCTCACTGCAACCTCTGCCTCCTGGGTTCAAGAGATTCTCCTGCCTCAGGCTCCCAAGAAGCTGGAATTACAGGCATGAGCCAACATGCCTAGCTAATTTTTTTTTTGTATTTTTAGTAGAGACGGGATTTCATCATGTTGGCTAGGCTGGTCTCATACTGACCTCAAGTGATCTGCCTGCCTCAGCCTCCCAAAGTATTGGGATTACAGGTGTGAGCCACTGCGCCTGGCCGAGACTAGGTAATTTATAAACGAAAGAGGTTTATTTGATTCACAGCTCAGCATGGCTGGGGAGGCCTCAGGAAACTTACCACCATGGTGGAAGGGGAAACAAACACGCGCATCCTCACATGGTGGCAGCAAGGAGACGTGCCGAGCAAAAGGGGGAAAAAACTCTTATGAAACCATCAGATCTCATGAGAACTCACTCACAATCATGAGAACCAGCAGCATGGAGGTAATCATGCCCCCATGATTCAATTACCTCCCACCAGCTCCTGCCCATGACATACGGAGATTATGGGAACTATAATTCAAGATGAGATCTCGGTGGGGACACAGCCAAACCATATGAACTATTTAGCTCCTACGCTACACACCTATATAACAGGTTACTGTACTAAATACTGTAGGCAATTGCAACACAACAATAAGCATTTGTGTATCTAAACATAGGAAAGGTACCATAAAAATATTGTATAAAAGATTAAAAAATAGCATACTTGTATAGAGCATTTACCATGAATGGAACTTGTAGAGGTGGAAGTTGCTGTGGGTGAGTCAGTGAGTGAGTGGTGAATGTGAAGGCCCAGGACATTCCTATACACTTACTGTACTAGGATATTACTGTAGACTTTATAAGCACTATATGCTCAGGCTACACTAAATTTATTTTTAGAAAAATTCTTTCTTCAGCAATAAATTAACCTCAGCTTAATGTAACCTTTTTACTTTATAAACTTCAAATGTTTTTAAACTTTTGACTTTTTTGTAATAACACTTAGCTTAAAACGTAAACACTGTAGAGTGCTACAAAAATTCTTTATATTCTTATTCTCTAAGCTCTTTTCTATCTTTAAATTTATTTATTTATTTAACTTTTTACACTCTTTTATTAAAGACTATGACACAAACACCCATATTAGCCTAGGCCTACACAGGGTCAGGATCATTAATGTCACTGTCCTCCACTTCCACATCTTAACCCACTGGAAGTTCTCCAGGCACAATTACACAGTGGAGCTGTCATAAATGGTAACAATGCCTTCTTCTAGAATACCTCTTGAAGAACCTGCCTGAAGCCATTTTACAGATAACTTTAATTTTTTTATAAATGGAAGGAGTACACTCTAAAATAATTATTATAAAAAGCATAGTATAGTAAATATATAAACTAGTAACACAGTCATTTATTATTATCAAGTATTATATACCTTACATAATTGTGTGTGCTATACTTTTATATGACTGGTAGCACAGTACGTTTGTTGACACCAGAATCACCATAAGCACATGAGTAATGTGTTACACTACAACATCATGACAGCTACCACATCTCTAGGCAATAGGAATTTTTCAGCTCCTTTATAATCTTATGGGACCACCATTGTATATGCAGTCTATCATTGACTGAAATGTCATTATGTGACACATGACTGTACACTCTGTTGAATCTCCCTTTCTCATTCCTCAAAGACATTGTCAGATATCAGAAAGTCTGGTCCTATTTGAAACTTTAGGCTCTTATCCAATTGAACACTCCCTTTTTTCTGGCTCAGGTTGAACCATGAAAAGGGGCATGGTCTGCTCTTTTTTCCGTGTTCCATGCTTTCTGATTCTTGCGCTTTCCATTGTTAGGGATAAGAGGAGGAATTAGAGGAGAAAAAGTGGCAAATGCTTTAGTACTTAATGACAATTATGGTTGTCCTCTGAGTGGCAGATGTCCAGATGCTGTCTGACTCTCTCAGGGACAATGTGTGAATTCTTCATAAGGCTTGTTCCCTGACCTCTTACAACCCTTCCTCAGCTTGTGCCACTAAAGGTCCACACTTCAGCCTCTTGCTGCCAAGGTCCTAGTGATCAGACTTCTTATGTTGGGCACTAACAACATGATTTGAGCCAGGCCACCTTTCAAATCATCCTGTTGGCCCAAAGAAATCTTACTCAACCTTGTCATGCCAAGCTGAGATTATAGGTTCTTCTCCTTCTTACCTTTCTTGCTCCAACACAATCTCCCTCCGACCACAAGTGAGGAACAAATTGCCAAGACCTGCAGTAGTCTAACTAGGGAATGAAATCCCAGTGTCCCCTTCTTACCTGCGTTTCTAGCTTTATTAGTTTGGGATTCAGAAGCTCCCAACCAGACCAGAAATTCATGACTCTAGTGAGTCCTCCCATCTTCAGACTACTTTATAAGGCCTGGACAGGTGGGTGATAGGGTGCTGGCAGCTGGACCAGTTCTACTAAATTTTATAAATCCTGCAGGACTGTGTTGGGGGTTTCTGAGGAACTTTCTCTAACATGCTGTAATACTAAATACCAGTTGCTTTCAATTCTCAGTTGTGTCCTTCTTTGAGGCCACAGAAGTCTTGTTCGGTATCCTTTTAACATTAACAAAAGTGCAAACCAGAGATAACCAAAATATCAAAAGAAGATTGCTGAATATAGTACATTCATATAAATAAATATCATTTGGTGTTAGAAATCTTAATCCAGTTCTGCATTTATTGACATGGAAAATGTTCTTGATTTATTCCTAAGTGAAAAATATTAGTTACAGAACAGTATGTTTCTGTATATTCATATTTGCTATTATGTAAAAAATAGTGTAGAGTAATGTATACCAAAATATCATAATGCTAGGTCAAAACTATTGCCTGTGATACAAATATTGCCTGCCACCTATTTTCATAAGTAAAATGTTACTGGATCACAGCCATGCCAGTGGCTGCTTTCCTGCTACAAAGCAGAGTTGAGTAGTTACAACAGAGACAGTATAGCCACGAAGCTTAACGTGTCTTCTGGGGCTGTACAGAAAAAGTTTACCAACTTTTATTCTAGATGATAGAATCATGAGTAATTTTAATAATTTAAAATTTTTGTCTGACTTCATTTTTTAAATTTTCTGCAGTGAGCATAAATTTATTGTATAAAATATGTATCTGTTATTAACCACTGAATTCTGATTAGAAAATCTTATTACATAAATAAAATAAAACTCAAAAGCAAATCTTACAAGTCAAATAATAAAAATTGGATTACAGCTTTCAAAGTTCTAATTCAAAATATAGGACCTACATTGTAGGTAGAATATAAATTTTTTATTGTTTTTAAAATTAAGACCTATGTATGGACATGACTCTTCCATATGCCAAGAGGATTGGTTTCTTAAAACTTCTTTTTAGAGCTTCTGGTATATTCTTTTTATCTTAGCATATTAGTCTTCTGAGGCTGTGTTTGAGTAATATAGTGCTCAGTTTGATGCATAAGGTGGATTAATTTGAGTAAAGATTTTGGAGTAAGAAATAAGGGTGATACATTTTGAAGACTGGTTTTCTTTACATGGCTTATGAAGTGGACATAAAAGGAGTATCAAAGAAAAGAGTTTTCAAGCATTTGGAGCTTTGGAAAATAAATGAATCAGTATGGAACTTCCCAAGGACACTACTTTGAAGAAATAAATTCACTTGGATGCATAAATTATGGATATTTGTTACAACGAACAATTCTGATGTAGCTAAGCAAATTTTCCTTCAAAATCCTGTAGGATAAAGCCTTCTAAATGTGTTTGAGTAATCAAGAAATAATTAGGACAGTCAGAAAACCTGCTAATTAACATTAGGTGAGGGAATACTTGAAAATGGATTTCATCTTAACCAGAAGTTCCAGATGACATGCATCTTTATTAAGAGAAACAGAAGTAAACAGTACATTAATTAAACTTTCAAATACACGAAGAGGCTTTTAAAATACCAGTAAGGAATGAGGAATAATACAATGGATTTTCATAAAAATATCAAGCAATTAAGATAAGAAATAATAAGATTAGGCTTTGAAGTTTATACATTTGCATATTGAGAAAGAATGCCACTATTCAAATATATAAATATATCAGTGACTTTTCAAATTTTAGGATCTGTTTTATTGACTAGATAGTATCTATCCAATAACAGAATTTCCTAAGTAGGGTAAAATCATTTACACATTTCCAAAGTCAACATTTTTCCTTAATATTCTCAAAGATTAAGACTCTGGCCTATCTGAGAAAAAAAATTTAAAACATAATTTATCTGAATTTTAGACCGTGTAAGTGTTAAACATACTATACATCTCAATTTTAAAAGGAAAGCGTCTGCCCTTAGTATATGTTTTAATAGTTTTAAGATATTCTCTGCCTTCTGGCTCAATTGACATCTATAATAATATCTCCCATTACACTTGTTGCCAGCTCTGTGCTCAACTACCAGGTATTCACCAAGAAAACCCCAAGATTTCTAATACCTAGGTATTTCCTTATGTTTCTGCTTCCAACCATTCACTTCCCACTCATTTTCTTCCCACTCATTTTCTTTCTTTTTTTTTTTTTAATTATACTTTAAGTTTTAGGGTACATGTGCACAACGTGCAGGTTACTTACATATGTATACATGTGCCATGTTGGTGTGCTGAACCCATTAACTCGTCATTTAACATTAGGTATATCTCCTAATGCTATCCCTCCCCCATCCCCCCACCCCACAACAGTCCCCAGTGTGTGATGTTCCCCTTCCTGTGTCCATGTGTTATCATTGTTCAATTCCCACCTATGAGTGAGAACATGTGGTGTTTGGTTTTTTGTCCTTTCAATAGTTTGCTGAGAATGATGGTTTCCAGCTTCATCCATGTCCCTACAAAGGACATGAACTCATCACTTTTTATGGCTGCATAGTATTCCATGGTGTATATGTGCCACATTTTCTTAATCCAGTCTATCATTGTTGGACATTTAGGTTGGTTCCAAGTCTTTGCTATTGTGAATAGTGCCACAATAAACATACATGTGCATATGTCTTTATAGCAGCATGATTTATAATCCTTTGGGTATATACCCAGTAATAGGATGGCTGGGTCAAATGGTATTTCTAGTTCTACATCCCTGAGGAATCGCCACACTGACTTCCACAATGGTTGAACTAGTTTACAGTCCCACCAACAGTGTAAAAGTGTTCCTATTTCTCCACATCCTCTCCAGCACCTGTTGTTTCCTGACTTTTTAATGATTGCCATTCTAACTGGTGTGAGATGGTATCTCACTGTGGTTTTGATTTGCATTTCTCTGATGGCCAGTGATGATGAGCATTTTTTCATTTGTCTTTTGGCTGTATAAATGTCTTCTTTTGAGAAGTGTCTGTTCATATCCTTCACCCACTTTTTGATGGGGTTGTTTGTTTTTTTGTAAATTTGTTGGAGTTCATTGTAGATTCTGGATATTAGCCCTTTGTCAGATGAGTAGGTTACAAATATTTTCTCCCATTCTGTAGGTTGCCTGTTCACTCTGATGGTAGTTTCTTTTGCTGTGCAGAAGCTCTTTAGTTTAATTAGATCCCATTTGTCAATTTTGGCTTTTGTTGCCATTGCTTTTGGTGTTTTAGACATGAAGTCCTTGCCCATGCCTATGTCCTGAATGGTATTGCCTAGGTTTTCTTCTAGGGTTTTCATGGTTTTAGGTCTAACATTTAAGTCTTTAATCCATCTTGAATTAATTTTCGTATAAGGTGTAAGGAAGGGATCCAGTTTCAGCTTTCTACATCTGTCTAGCCAGTTTTCCCAGCACCATTTATTAAATAGGGAATCATTTCCCCATTTCTTGTTTTTGTCAGGTTTGTCAAAGATCAGATGGTTGTAGATATGCGGCATTATTCCTGAGGGCTCTGTTCTGTTCCATTGGTCTATATCTCTGTTTTGGTACCAGTACCATGCTGTTTTGGTTACTGTAGCCTTGTAGTATAGTTTGAAGTCAGGTAGCGTGATGCCTCCAGCTTTGTTCTTTTGGCTTAGGATTGACTTGGCGATGCGGGCTCTTTTTTGGTTCCATGTGAACTTTAAAGTAGTATTTTCCAATTCTGTGAAGAAAGTCATTGGTAGCTCGATGGGGATGGCATTGAATCTATAAATTACCTTGGGCAGTATGGCCATTTTCACTATATTGATTCTTCCTACCCATGAGCATGGAATGTTCTTCCATTTGTTTGTATCCTCTTTTATTTCATTGAGCAGTGGTTTCTAGTTCTCCTTGAAGAGGTCCTTCATGTCCCTTGTAAGTTGGATTCCTAGGTATTTTATTCTCTTTGAAGCAATTGTGAATGGGAGTTCACTCATGATTTGGCTCTCTGTTTGTCTGTTATTGGTGTATAAGAATGCTTGTGATTTTTGCACATTGATTTTGTATCCTGAGACTTTGCTGAAGTTGCCTATCAGCTTAAGGAGATTTTGGTCTGAGACGATGGCCTTTCTCACTCATTTTCAACCCTATTCTATGCTTATCCAAATCTGACCTTCGAAACCTTAAAAATGTCACTTCTTTAATGAAAGATGTCTCATTCTTCCCAAGCAGAAGTAATCATTTTCTGCTCTATGCTCTCACGCCTCTTACCAGTTTCTGTTGTAAATTAGAGATATTTGAATGACTGTCTCATTTCCTTCTGCTATGCTGTAATTTTCTTATAGTTCATACTTACTTTATTTACTGTTCTCTTTAGTGTCTAGCACATTGTCAGCAATTAACATATTGTTAATATGTACTTGTTAATTCATAAATTACCCCTTTGAAAACAAGATATGAAAAGGAAATCTTTTTCTTAAAGAAATAGGAACATAGAGAAAATGTATAATTTTATACATGTTCTCAATATAACCTAAATCAAATGATTGTTGAACAGGATAGATATTTTCACTTACGCCAAATAAATATACTTTAAAAACTAACCTACAATTGTAAAAAAAGCAACTGCTATTTCACATCTAGGGTGACTGTTGTGTACTTTTATATCACTAGTGATATATTAAGGCCTCCTTTTGTGCTGAAATATTAGTGTACCACAGACTGATCAGTTAGAGAAAACATCATGCTCATTTATGCCACTTACTAATCTGTGGGACATTATTTAATTTTGAAAAGGCTCAGTTTCCTCATCTTTAAGATAGGAATAATCATTTTGAGCCTTACCTATTTCACAAGTTTTCTGTGAGAGCTAATAAGACAATGTAAGTGATA
This sequence comes from Gorilla gorilla gorilla, assembly GCF_029281585.2. Taxonomy (NCBI): domain Eukaryota; kingdom Metazoa; phylum Chordata; class Mammalia; order Primates; family Hominidae; genus Gorilla; species Gorilla gorilla. Next base: position 81,916,730 of record NC_073235.2, on the reverse strand, counting down.
GCACTTTGTAAACTGTAAAGTTCTATATAAATTTAAGGGTTTATGAGGGACATTAGTATAAGGGACATTATTAGTAATATGAGAGAATGCTGTCAATGGCTGAAACAGATCAGATTCTTTTAGATCAAATTCATATGAAATGCTTGAAGCAAGGAAAGATTTTAGTATGTAATAACTTTAATTTTCATCACAAGAAACTGAGTAATTCCAAATATTAAGATTACTGAATTATTTTGCTGCTTTATGAGTTCTGTAAGATTGCAAATTCAATCTGAGGGATCCTTATAGATGAGAGGGTTCCAGGCCTAAAATATTCTCCAATCTAATTTGCTGACTATTACCAATTAAGAAGAATCATTTTATGTCCTTCTCTCACACTATAGAGGTCAGTTTAATAAAAGTCTAAGACCTTTTCCATCATATTTTTTGTCATCCTGAAGTTTTAGTACAGTCACTGAAAGGGAATATGGAATGTGCAACCTAAGAATAAAAAAGGATCTCAGTATTCATTTATTCTAAGTAACACCCAGATTTGGAATCCCTCCATAGCACCCTCTAGCTGTGTCTAGTCTCAACCTGAATGGATCCAACTCAAAAAAAAAGGATGGAAATCAACTGCTGATTCCTAAATCAATTTGGCTTTTCTTTATATAATATTTTAGTAGAAATATGATCTCCCATCATTTGCAATGTGTTCTAAAAGCTTAGGTTTACCCATATACAGAACCTTGTAACATACACACAGAAACACACACCACATTGCTGTTGCCTAGTCTCTCCTTCCCTCTTAGTCTTCTAGGCCAATGGTATACAATTCCAAATTAGCTAAGGCAATTAGCAAATATATTCTCGGATTTAATTCCCTTTCTCTCTTTATGAGAGTTAATCAGCATATCTATAGACATTTTCTAAGAGTACCAGCTCTACTAGGATTAAATGTGTGATGGATTTTGCTGTTGCTTACAAAGCCCCAGTTTGTTTCCCAAAGGAGTCACTGAACAGAGCCTGTCGTGAATAGCAAATGAACTTCAATGAGTTAGATTCTGTTAAAGTCACTCTGACTCTCATAGCCTGCACATGGGCCTTGAGGATTATAAGCATTTAGTAGCTACATGATCAAACTGCCAAAATGTCTTTAAATGACTTGGCTAATCTTCATATTGTGCTTATGGTTAATGTCATTATTTAAAACTTTTGATTTAGACTGGTGGTAATTAATAAGGATAATGAATGGAAGCTTGGTCTCTTATATTTTGGATAAATTGCATTGCCATCCACAGAGCAGCAAAAACTTAACTAATCATAATCAAAATTAACCATGTTTCTTCTATCCCACAATCCACAGTTAAAATTTTAATTTGGTATAAAAATTAAGTTTAACTTATCTCTGTCATAATTAAACATAAGTAGTCAAATGAAACTAACATGGCCTAATGGCTTCTTTCATGTTACCTTCATATCATGTAATTGTATCAGAGGGTAGGTGGTTTTGTTTAATAATAAAGATTTCCTTGTAGAGTAATTTACGACTCAAGGATGTCAGACAGAAAGTTACCTGCTCCAACTGGGAGAACAAAGTCATTTTTCATAAGTCATCCTTATCTTGGGATGACCTAATATGGAAACTGATGGCATAGTGTTCTGTTTGATTTAAACATAGAGGTTGATTTAACCTCTATAAACTGAAATCTATGCTGCAATAAAAACTTCACATAAGAATCAAATTTCTATTTTTAATTCATCTATGGTGATTTATCTTTGTTTATATGATATATGAGGCTTCAATAAGATCTCTCTGTGTTTCTCTTAGAAGATAAAGGGAAGTTAAAAGCCAGCAGTTCCAGTCAGCCATCAAGCTCTGAAAGTGGCTCATTTCTCCTCAAATCTGGCACAACACCCCTGCCACCTGGAGCAGCCACTTCTCCCTCCAAGAGCACAAATGGAGCTCCCGGTACTGTTGTTGAATCAGAAGAAGAAAAAGCCAAAAAATTACTTTACTGTTCACTATGCAAAGTGGCTGTGAACTCCCTGTCACAGCTAGAGGCACACAACACAGGTTAGCAGCTATCTTTTGCATTTAAATAATGTTTATAACAAAACCCAACTTTTCCCATCAGAATACCGTATCTTTTGTTGTTCAGACCTTAGGTTTGTTCCATGCTTCTCTACTTTTTTGATTCAAAGGAGTGATTTTAGAAAAGTATGATCATATGACTTTGGAACTAGCAAGACAAAAGCAGTTTGGAGATCAAACTTGTTCTATTCTTTATTTTCTTAAAAACATCTAATACTGTCCAAAACTCATTTTGATGAAGTGACACAGATGAAGATAAATATTTATGCACAATGTTCACTGCAATACACTTAAAAGAGAAAAAAATGGAAACAACCTAAAGCCCACCAGTAGGGAAATACTGAATATAGTAACCCAATATGATACATGTTAATCAGCCATTAAAACATAATGATCAGAAAATGTGTACATGATTTGCTATGTGAAATTTTCAGGATATTTAATTAGTATGATCCCCATTATGAAAACTGTTTTTAGTACATTAAAAAAAAGAAACTGACAAGAAATACCCTAAAATGATAATAGTGGTTACCTCTGAGTAGTGAAAATATGAGTCATCTTTATTTTCTTAAGTTTCTCTATATTTTCTTTATTATATACGCTTACATTTTTCCATTTTTTACAATAACGTGTTAAATTTAAAATCAGCATTAAAGTGATCATTTTTAAAAAAGCATTGGGAATTTTAGCCTGCAGGTAAACTTCTCAAGGATAAGAAAACAAAGAGCTTTATATAATTCTTGGATAGCTATTTAATATGTGTCTCTTTCTGTCTTAGGATCTAAACACAAGACCATGGTTGAAGCTCGTAATGGGGCTGGTCCAATTAAATCCTATCCTAGACCTGGATCAAGATTAAAGATGCAGAATGGCAGTAAGGGGTCAGGACTACAGAACAAGACATTTCATTGTGAAATCTGTGATGTTCATGTTAATTCAGAAATTCAACTCAAACAGGTAACGTATCCTGAATTAGTAAACATTATTGTTTTAGGTCACCACTTGACTGTGTATCTTCTCATCTATAGAATGGTTTTTACTGTGCTCACAGTTAAGTTGACTAACTTTTGTAGGATGCAGACAATATGCAACATATAGGTGCTACATGGAAGAAAAAGTCAGTATGAAATATTTGAGCATCTACTGTTACTATATGTCAGGTTCCAGGCTAGATGTTGGAGAGATAGGAACAGTAGTCACTGGAGCCTACAGTTGAGCAGGAGCTTCTGGTAAGGTAAGATGTTAAGCCTATCTTCCAAAGGCTCAAAATCTGATTAGAGAGACTCATCAGTAACAGTGGTAATACCAGGCAAAATCTGATAAGGGCTATAGAGAACAGGAGGGGGACAGAGGGGCATTACAATTGAGGGAGGACTAAGTCTTAATTTAGAACTCATAATGATTTTACCCACACCGTCGTGGAACTATGGACCTAGAGTTGGCAATGGAGAAAATAGCTACCTAGAAATACATTTTACATGGAATAAGACTCACATTTCAGTCCAGCTAATGCATCAAACTTTTTTCAGCACATTTCTAGCCGAAGGCATAAAGATCGAGTTGCAGGGAAACCACTGAAGCCAAAATACAGCCCTTACAACAAACTCCAGCGGAGCCCGAGTGTTCTAGCAGTAAGTTTACCTCACCTGCTCACCTGTTTTGTGGGGCAGCCTTGCTGGGTTGGGCAGCCATTGTGGTCAAGGAGGGCATAGAGTCTAATGGTCATGAAAGGTTTCAAATTTAAATAGCCCTCATAGACAGAAGTTTTAGAATGAACTGCTTAGTTCCTGCTATAGGGCAACCTACTTAGAAAACAGAAACTGAACCTCTTTAAGAGCTAATATTTTACTCTTTACCAAGTTGTTTTCAAAAGACTATCCTCTTTAGCATATAAAGTAAAGGCTCAAGAACAAGGACAAGTGATGCCTAAGGAATCCTGGAATGCTGAACCTGGAAAGAGGGATTTCTTTCATAAAACAAAAATCCATCCATTTAATTTAATATCCTCATGCTTTCTGTTTTTTTAATTATTATTATTATTATTTGGCATGAGAAGGTAAAGCGGTGTCTGTATCGTGTGCTCTCTCCATTCTAGCAGGGATGTTGGTAATTAGCCTGTTTTACCTGCTCTCAATATGTGCTATTTTCAGTGTCTTTGCAAAAACACCTAGGGACTCCAGCAATAAGTGTCATATAAATACCAAGATGGATAGATTTCACAATCTCCCTGGGACTGGGCCCAGTGCAGTGTTCAGTCTGAGGATGAAGCTGAGCTTGTCCAGCTGGAGGCAATTCTGAGATTACCTTCCAGCTTCTCCAAAGCCTCTGTCTGATGCTGCAAGCAGGTGTTACCTGCATTAAGCAAATCCAGCTTGCAATGCTCCTCCTGATTGCAAGAGAGAGAAATTAAGGATTGATTTCTTCACAGGAGGATTCCATCCTGGCATTCCGTTAAATAGAGAGTTTCTACCCACTTACAATCATTCTCAACAACAGAAATTTGATTTAGCTGTGATTTTTCAAGGACTACTCATTAAGTAGCCAGTGAGAGAGGTGTGAACTGACTGTTTTCTTGACTCTTCAGGGTCCCTAAAGTCCTGAACTCATTACCTAACCTCAATGCAGCTTATCTAAGAGAAGGGAAGGATCACACTTATTCTCCAAAAACCAAACAAAACTCTCTAGGTCTCGTCGTGGTTTACGACAAGCCTGAATTTTGCATTGAACTTCATCATCTAAGCAGGAAACTTCTGGGCATGTTTTTTTTCCTGGTGAGCAGCAGCATAAAATAGCTTTAGAATTTATTCAGAGGCCTTTCCCTGTGCCCTACCACGGGAGCAAAGACCACCAAATAAAAGAAAGCTATGCCATGAGCCACTGAAACCAGCATTGTGAAAATAATCATTTCTTGACTTCTGAGAGTGAAGATTTTCAAAATTTAAGACTTCTTAATGTTGATGTTTTACTTATGAAAAGATGCCTGTGGTGCTGTTATTCAAAAACAGGATCTCCACCCCATTCCTGGTTTTCTCCCTCCCTTAGGCAAAACTTGCATTCCAGAAAGATATGATGAAGCCTTTGGCCCCAGCCTTCCTGTCCTCACCTCTCGCAGCGGCGGCAGCCGTGTCCTCAGCGCTGTCACTCCCACCCCGGCCCTCTGCCTCGCTCTTCCAGGCTCCAGCCATTCCGCCAGCTCTTCTGAGGCCTGGGCATGGGCCCATCCGCGCCACTCCTGCCTCCATCCTCTTTGCTCCGTACTAACGTCTGCAAACCCCAAGACGTTTGAGGCCAGTAGGAAGTTGAGAAAGAAAGCCACAAGCATTCAGCAATTTAAGCAGTTTGTGTTGCAGTACCCCCCACTCACCCACAAAATGCAGCCCACCACCCAGCTCCCCAATTCCAAAGAGAAACACATCACTAGATTCACGAGGGCTTTTAGAGACTGCTCCTATAATTGAGGAATCTGAGCAGCATAGGCTTTATCTCCCTATTTCCTCCCCCACCCTACCGCGTTCAATTTGTGTATCTCAGATATTTGATTTCTTGAGCATGTATTGGTCAGAAAGAAAAAGAAAGAAAATCATTCTCTATTTTTCCATGGGTATGATCTGGCTTAAAACAATATGGAATATTTTCCTGACAGACTTGAAAACTAGGATCTTCCTCAGATGTCTGTAAATAACTCTGGTATCCAACTGGGTGTATTCTAGTGTGGAACAAAAAACAATGAACACAAGTGCTTACTTGTGGATACTATCTTACCAACGGATCACAAAGTTCTCTTTTTGGTGTACTGTTGTTGACAGGGATTGTGTACTGTTTCGACCCAAGAGTACTGTTGTATCCTGTGTAGTACTAGATCTGTATCTCTTGTCTGAATTAAACAATTTTAGTTGCTGTGTAAATGTTAGGAAGCAAAGTAGCTTTGAATTTTCTCTTTAAGAGAACAAAAGATAAAATAATGTATTTTCTTTATTTCACATTTTATTTGGAGATATTTAAATGAAATAGAAAGCCATATAACATAGCTATAATTACTACCTGTTTGCTATTTTTGTTTAACTTATTTTGTAGCTTCCTCACTGGTTTGTGTTGCTAAGCAAACGTATACAAACAGAAAAAGAGCTTCCTAAATTGCACATTTTTGCACCTCTTGTGCATTCTGCAAGAAGACAATGAATCCATGTATTTCTATATAAGTATCTTCTTCATTTTTAACCTGTTTTCATTTGTAATGATGCTACATAATTTTGTGGCTCCCTAATGCAATAATGTACAGAAGATAAAAAAATTTATAATTGAACAATTTGTCTTTCTGTTCGCTGAATATATTGCAGGTCATGCTCCCATGCCCCCCTTTCTAAGCCGATATCAACAAGACTGGAATGTTTGTGATATCAGGGGCAAGAGTGATCATAAAACAACAAAATAGAGTGGACTCTTTTAGAGCATCTATATCTGCAACTTGTAAATGGTAAAATGTCTGTGTATTTTTTTAAATGTACCTTTTCAATAAAAGTACAAAAAATAAAATCTGTTTGTATTTTCAATGTTTTCTTTCTCCTGAGACACCTCCAATTTGAAATCATCTGATGAAAGATTTTTAGTAGGTGCAAAGATTGCTTCTTACATAGCATTTTTAGCTCTTGTTTGCAGCATATTTATTTGTCATGTTGATTCATTACTGTTCACAGCATCTGCATGAGGTGAAATTTTACTGCCATTTTCTCTCTGAATCTCCAAGAAGTTGGGCCAGAGTTGTTGAGTTACCCAAAATCACAGTAGCAGCCTGAAAAACACTTTGGACTCGGATTTTTTTTAACTTACTGTGGGTCCTCTAAATCTCTAGTTCATCTTTTATTGGTGTCCATGGCATTTATGATCTCTTTTCAGAGAATTTTATTCCACTTCTCCTCCTTTGCCTTCTCCAATCAGCACATCCTTCTTTTCTTCCACCTCATTCTGTTGCTTTTAAGTATAAAGATCAATATATCACTGTGTGTCCTGGTAAATTATTGCTGCTTACAAGACTGCTCTAAAACTTAGTAGCTTAAAATAATAGCCATTTGATAACTAGTTATATCAGAATTTCATGGGTCAAGAATTCCAGCAGGGTTTGGCTGGGCTGTTCTTCTCTTCCCGGTGACATCAATAGAGTACCTTTGTTAGTATTCGGCTCTCAGGCGGGCTGCGCTGGAGGGCCCAGGATGACTTCACTCATGTCTGCCCAGTCAAAAATGACTGCAAGGTTGAGCCTTACCGGAACCATCTACCAAAGGACCTCCATGTGGCCTCCGCAGCATCCTCCTTGTTGTAGCAGCTAGTTACATAGTAGCAGAGAGAACATTTTAAGAGTCCTGGGTAAAAATCAAGAAGTAGTGTTGAAACTCCCAGCACATCTTCTGCTGCATTCCATTGATCATGCAAGTCACTAAGACCAATTCAGATTCAAGGGGAAGAAAATTAGACGTCGTTTCCCAGTGTGAAGAAGAAAAAGAGTTTGCCACCATCTTTAATTGACCACACTGTTATAGAATTTGGAGGGGAGTGGCTACAAAACCATTACAGATCCTGTTTCTCCCTACCCTGCATGCAAACCCTGTCAGTTTTTAAAAATGAAAATTAGAGTGGGACTTAGATTCTCATTTCTAAAAATTTACGGCCAGTAGGTGGCAGTGTAGCTGTGATGCATGGCAATAGACTTCCTCTTTTGAGTTTATCCAACTGAAAATTGTTGACCTTAATATTTTAGTCTTATAATCAGGTTTCTTTCAGACTCTAGTAAGATTTCAGTTTGATATTCAGAATTTGGCGTTTTTTAAAAATATGACTCATTTGAAGTCTAACAATACTAGTTACACTTAACCTTGGTTGGACCTTCAGTTGTGATTTACAGACAGCATGCCCTGAAGGAATTGTGTTTCCATTTAACATTTTGGAGTACTGTTTATTTTTATTTTTAGGGACTTCAGTGGCCATGATATTTTGTTTACCTTTCATTATCCTACATTTCATTAAAGCTTACTGCAATCCTCAAAAATTTGTAAATGGCAATATTTAAATAGACTCAGGAAATTACTGATTAGATCTACAGAGTCAAGATTTGTTAAAATTACCTCAGGGAAGAAGTACAAAAGAATACCAGTTAATTAAAATGAATGCTTTCAAAAGAAGCCGTGAGTAGCTTCAAGCAATTATTTATAAAACACTATTAAACACATATATCTCATCGTCCACCCTGATTCTGAAGTGCTAGTGTGGGTCAACCCTGAAAGGATATACGTATTTGAACTAACACCTCTTCCTATGCTATTTCTAATGAGAAAAGAGTGCCACTCTACTTCGCTTATTGTGAAAGTTAAAAAACATACTGCTTCCTCTGACACAGTCTAGTTCTGGTCTCTGTAGAATCGGAAAACCGGTCTCAGGTAGGGTTGCCAGATGAAACATAAACTACCCAGTTAAATTTGAATTTCAAATAAACAATGAATAATTGTTTGGTGTAATATTTTAAATAATGTTTAGTACAATATTGCACATTGCAGAAGTATGTTTCATAAATACACATGCGATATTTGGGACCTACTTATACTAGAAGATTATTTATTGTTTATCTAAAAGTCAAATTTAAGTGGGCATCCTATATTTTTATTTGCTAAATGTGGCAACCTTTTTCTCAGGAGGATTTCTCCTCATCTCAAGAACCATGATGCTTTAGGAGAGAAACAACCTCTTGAGTATTAAAAACAAAATAATGAGTTTTTTAAAGGCACATTGTAATATATACTCACAAATAGGCAGAGGAAGGAACTTGCGTGAAGTAAAAGTCAATGATATATTGACTTTGCATAGGACCAGCAAGGGGGAAAATGTAACTGCAGATGCCTCTTACTTAAAGCTACAGTGATAGCTGTTTATCAAAATTAAACTATTGTAAAAGGAAAAAACAAAATTTTAGTTTGTCTTATTCACCATCCACAGCACCGTTGATTTTCTTTTCTACCCTAAATGAATTCTGGCTTTTCAGAGCAGAAATAGATACGGTTATGTCGAATTTTTCTCTCAGATAGTGTTTAAAACAAAACACAAAAAAACTATACTGCATTCAATGTCACTGGGAAAGAGAACCAAGAAAATTCCCACTGGAAAAACGAACAAACAAAGGAGAAAGACCTGACAGAGCATCAGGTGCAAATCCTGTTGTGCAGACTCCCAAAGGGAGCCTAAAGAGACTGACCAAGGAGATTGAATTTGGGGATCTTTTGGAAAATGGGCACCCACTGCCTGGGGTGCCATCAGGGAGAAGAAACATGTGGGGAGGAAAGAAGTGTCCGGGAGCTGTTTGACGGATAAAGATTAAGTTAGCCTCAAGGAATATACACCGTAGATAAGCACAGGCATCTTCAGGTGACAGGGTGAAGGATTTCACTCCATCTCTGCAGGTCTGTGTGGATTCTGGCCTTTCTTAACAGTGTTTCTTCCATCTGATCCTTGTTTTGTTAATATGATGTCCCTCGATGTCAGAGGTGACATGTCTCTTTGGGAAAATATTAGTTTCTAGTACCGTGGTGGGTTGAGGAGAAGCTGTGCAGTGCAAGAGCAAATTCCACAGGGGTTGCTGTGTTTGCCTCCTTCCCTCCTCCATGTAATTAGCTCCATAGGGGAATTCATCAAGGACATGTCATTGCAGGTTCTCAGCAGCTATGGAGTGTGACTTGGTAATTGCGTTTATGTCTTTGGCTAACATTTCTACAGCCAGAATGACTGATGTATTCTTCTATTCCTAGCTAAGTGCTCAAAATGCATAAAACCTCTAGTCGTCAGAATTCCTTCTGTAGGTGCAATGAAAATATCTTCATGTCATGTTTTTCATTTTAAGAAGTCACTTAACAGATAATTCGACAAGCTTGACGTTAAGCATCTGCTGTTTATTTTTATTATAGTGAAAAAGTAAAATTAGGATATAGCAGAAATAAATAAGACAAATACATAATTTGCAAAGACCTGAATTCAAATCCTGATCATGTCATACACACATTAGTTCGGTGATCTTATGTCAGAGAAATATTGTATGTTGTTTCCCCAAAGCCTCAGTTTTTCACATATATAAAATAGATATAATAGTATTCAACTCACAGGGTGATTCTAAGAAGCGCATATAACTAAACATGTGAGAATGTTTTTTGTACATTATTACATGCTATATAAATTTGCATAGTAAATGGATAAGTCAAATAATTTTTTTATTTTAAATTTGTAAATTATAAGATTCTCTCAAATTAGCCAACTTTTTGCTACCTTGCATTTATTTATTTTATTATAGGTTCAGTGGATACATGTGTAGGTTTGTTATATATATATAAAACATTTTATATATATAACGTTATATATATAACGTTATATATATATAACGTTATATATATTTTATATATATAACATATATATAACGTTATATATTTATTATATATATAACAAATGTAATATATATTTATATATTATATATAATATTTTATATATATATGGCATGATGCTGGGGTTTGGGCTTCTAATGAACAAATATATATATAATATATATTTATATATTATATATAATAATTTTATATATATATATATATATATATGGCATGATGCTGGGGGTTTGGGCTTCTAATGAACATAGGACCCAATAGGCAGTTTTTCAACTTGCCCCCCCTCCCTTCTTCCCCACTTATGGAGTCCCCAGTGCCTGGTGTTTCCATCTTTATGTCCATGTGTACTCATCGTTTAGCTCCCAAGTGAAAATATGCAGAATCTGATTTTCTGTTTCTGCGTTATTTCACTTAGGATAATGCCCTCCAGCTGCACCGACGTTGCTGCAAGGAACGTGATTTCATTCTTTTTTATGTCAAATTAGCCAATTTTAAGTCTTTAGTGGTGACCTAGACTCAGAGAAAAATTTATCTGTAAAGAAGAAATAACAAATTCATCAATTGTATGTTTATGCTCCTAGTCTCAAAGGTATAATCCAAATTGAAGTAATAAGATAACAGAGCCAAAGTAAATGCAAAATGTTTGCTTATCACAAGAATGTTTGAATTTTATATCTTATATTCCACATAAGAAAAACATAATCTCAAGTTTTAAAAAATAAAAAACTTCCTTACATTGTAAAAAAAATCACAACTCCTGTTATGAAAAATAAAAAACTTATCACTGATGTAAAAACCTGTAAAACACTGTGTAAAAACACTGTTTTAAAAAACTTAAAATACTATAAAGACTATTTAAACATACAAAACAAACTAGGGAAAATATTTACAATCCATATGACTTACAAAGGTTCATATTCGTATACAGAGAACTCATAAAATGCGGTAGGTGAACTCTTTCAAAAAAGAAATTATCTCATAGAAAACCAGACAAAAAGGCAAACCAAAAAAGATAAAATATACACAAATGCCTAATAGGAGAAGATGTTTCTCCTTACTGAAGTAATATGAATGAAATCAACATGTTTTTGATCTAGCATATTAACAAATAAATTTTCTAATTTTTTTAAACCTGGTATTAAAGAGGGTAGGGAAATAGACATAGCCATACACTGTTCATAGTAAATGAAAATTGCTTCAACTTTTCTGGAAGGATGGTTGGTCGTATGTATCAATCATCATGTTAGTTACGCCTAAATTTTGGCCCAGAAATTCCATGTCCAAGATTTTATTCTAAGACTATAACTATGTAAATTTAAAAAGATTTATGCACAAGTATGCTTTGAAATAGGAAAAAATAAGTTCATGCCTAGGACAGGAGTTAAAAAAAAAACCTAGGGAACCAACATGCAGTGGGAAACAACAAGGCCATTAAAAATGACAACATCTCCAATTATTGACATGAAAAGATATCAATCATATATGTCTAAGTGGGAAAAATAAATGGTTACAGAATGCATCCTGAGTGTGATCACATTCACGTTAATTTTTTTTTGGAGTTTCGCTCTTGTCACCCACGCTGGAGTGCAGTGGCACTGATCTTGGCTCACTGCAACCTCCACCTCCCGGGTTCAAGCGATTCTCCTGCCTCAGCTTCCCAAGTAGCTGGGATTACAGGCACCCACCACCACTCCTGGCTAATTGTTTGTATTTTTAGTAGAGAAGGGGTTTCAGCATGTTGGGCAGGCTGTTCTCAAACCCATGACCTCAGGAGATCTGCCTGCCTCGGCCTCCTAAAGTGCTCAGATTACAGGCGTAAGCCACTGCACCTGGCCTAAATTTTAAAACTACACCTGCGTGTTTGTATTTATGCATGGAGAGATGTCTGATAAAAGTGGTTAATCCTCACTGATAAAAGAAGTTACCCTTGAGTTGTAGATTTCTCTATGGCTTTATATTTTGGTTATAATTTTTGGTACAGTTTGAATTTTTTACAATGAATATGTCACTGTTTCAGAATCACGCAAATATAATCAGTTGTCCCACTGTAATAAAAACATATACTTTTCACTTATAGTGACACAGTGACAATTTCAAAGGACTCTATGAAATTATAATTAGAAAATAAGCATATAATAAATATCAAATAAGAATGGTTGATTATAAATATAAAAAGCAAGTTAAGACGTTTAGTGTTACTTCAGATTTTTTTTTTTCTGTTTTCCTTACAAGTTGAGAAACTGTAATACAGTTACTATGAAAGAGGAAACACCCAATTTGCTTAAATAATGTAAATGGTTTCTTGAGGCCTATGACTCAATGCCATTCACATGGACTTTTCCCACATTTCTCCTAGGTTCTGGGCTTTTCTCTTGTCCCAACAATGCCATGCTTTTTATAACTAAGCACCAGGTTTTTGGGAATTGTATAACCAGGGCATAGATTCATATGGCTCTATTTTTAAAAACTGAGAAATTGTGCCTATTTATGCTAATAATGACATTGTTATTAGAATAAAATACATTTGTCTTTTACTGTTGATTGGAAGTGCATTTGTACTATAAAATATATAGTTTGGTGAAGTGGAAAAAAAAGGCAGCCTTTCTTTTTCCTCTTTGAGATGCCTACCATCTTAGGCGTATTTGTCTGACATGAAAAGAGCACGGACTAGAGGAGTGCAAATAGCTGGTAAAATCTCCTTGAAGAGCAACTGACAACATTTAACCTACAGGACCCAAAAGTTTCAAATGATGAAAGGATGTTGTAAAACACAAGCTCTCTTTCCTTCAAGGAGTCGGAATTCCATTCGGATGCCCTCCCTAAGAGAATTCACAATTTGGATGCCAATGATGGTTTCACTTTCCACTAAATATAAACACATGGCACGTATGAGACTGAATGTTAAAATCAAAGCTTGCATGATAAATAAGAGAACCCTCTAGTGAAGAAACACTTTGCATTTTGATTTCTAGCTCTTCAGGATAAAGATCAGTAGACCCTTCCTCATGGCTCCTGGTAATAAGAGTCTCTCCTGAGATGCAGTATCATTATGGATAGCTGGTAGCCAAGTTCACGCCTTTGTTAAATCAAAAGGCTAGCTTTAACTCTCACTCTTAGAATTCCCAACATGGCTGAGCCCATTTTAAAATCAATATAGTGGGCAGCTAAGCACTGAAATTATTTTGGAAGCAGAACACCAAGTAAGAGTGCAAAAGTACCACTCTCAGGCCAGAGAGCAAGAACTTTTCAATAGGGTGGTTGTTTGCTTCACCTACAGGCAAAAAACATAAACTGACCCACTAGTCACTGAGGTGCAAAATACAACCTGGGTCACAGATTCTCAAAGATAGTGTGTAGAACAATCACCTGGAAAGATTATTAAAATGCAGATGCCAGAGTCCCACCCTAGAGATTATTATTCAGGAAGGTATAAGTGGCTCCCAGAAATCTGCATCATAGCAGGTGCCCCCTAGTGTAACCAAGAGAAGGCAGAACAGTCTAGCTCATAAGATTAAAGAAAGCTTTATTAGCTTCATTTAAAAGGATACCTATTATACTGCCGCATCTAGGCAGTGCTGTATGTGAGGCCCAGATTAAAGCAATAAACATTTCCAAAGATTATACTGAGTAGACCCAACTTCAGACTAGGGCTCCAAGGAGGTCCATCTCAAACAACCAAATATTTTTTGGTAAAAAATAAAGATTTTTTAATGCCCTGGGAATCAATTCACTTGTTTCCCCCTCACAAACAGAATCTTGTTTATAGCCCTTACTTTAAACAAACAAACAAACAAACAAAAAAAAAAAAAAAAACCAGGCCAGGCACAGTTGCTCATGCCTGTAATCCCAACATTTTGGGAGGCTAAGGCAGGTGGATCACGAGGTTAGGAGATCGAGACCATCCTGGCCTACATGGTGAAACCCTGTCTCTACTAAAAATACAAAAATTAGCCAGGTGTGGTGATGGGTGCCTGTGGTCCCAGCTACTCAGAGGCTGAGGCAGGAGAATCACTTGAACCCAGGAGGCAGAGGTTGCAGTGACCCGAGATTGTGCCACCGTACTCCAGCCTGGTGACAGAGCGAGACTCCGTCTCAAAACAAAACAAAAAAACCAAATAGTTTATAATATGGAAGAGGACCCAGTGAGTCAAGACGAGTAAAGGAACCAGATAACCTCTAATTTAAGAATAGAAATAAAAGAAAAGTGGTTTTAGGTATTTATGAAAGAGTTAGGCTAGTTCTTAGGTAGCAATTCTAGAAAACTAAGAGGAGGATTATTGAAGACGGCTTTCGATGCAAGGTCTCTAAAATTTGCCCATTGCTATTATGGACTAGGCAAAGCATGACTTTGTCTAAAGGATAATCAGTAATTGAGAACACAACTAAAGGAACCTCTCTGTCCTATTATCCTAATTTCTTAATAAATCTACTACAATAATACTAAAATTTGGCTATAATAATACTTGATTTATAACTCAGAGGATAAAGTGTTCAGTGTAAGCTTATTTTTTATAATACATGAATCTTAGTCCCTTCAGAACTTCTTTTCTCTTGGTTTTATTTAAACTTTTGGCTGGAACACTTTCTAAAAGTTATTACCTATGGTCTTGCCTGTGCAGTATATTATTGCAAGTATATCATTTGCAACATGATATACTGGCTACAATCTTTTCTTGATGAGTCAAGTTCATCATTAAAACCATAATTTGTGGCACATATGTGGATGTCATATAGTCATGGAAAAAACAATGAACTAAAAATCAGAATTTATAAATTTTTGTCAGCAGAACCAGTACTTACCGGGCATGTTACCTTAAGCAAGTTTGAGACTCCACGTCCTCCTCTATAAAATGGGAATACTACTACTTGCCTTGCATTTGCCAAAATGTATTGTGGAGATCAAATAAAAACAATTATAGTAAGTGCTCAATACATTTTTAGCTATTCTATCTTTGGCATGTCAGGCACTGCACATATCCAAAAAACAGACAAGGAATCAAGGCTCACAGAAACTAAAACTTTTACAAATTTATCCCAGGCAGCTCATGCCATCTCCAATGCTCCCCATGACTTTGCCATATCACTGTCAGAGCATCACATTCCATGGCCAAATCCTGGAAACCATTTGTAAAAACACAGAGCTTGTGAACTACGTACAGAGACTCCTGCTGAGACATGACATCTGAGTTACAAAAATGGAAAAATGAATGGAAAAGAGCTTTTAATTTAGTCCCATTCAACTGTCACTTATTGTTTATATCAAACACTGAAAAGATGGTAAACAGATGATTCCCACCTTCTGGTTTCTTAAAATGCTGGGAAGTAGAAAAGGAAGAAGGGCAGTGGAGAGGAGGAAGTGATCATGAAAGTAAACACATATGAACATTATTTCAATGTATGGCAAGATAAAAGGGAAGATAACTAGCCTAGCTAGGTGGTTGGCATATGTGTGGCTTGAGTAGGTGCTGAGAAAAACTTCCTGGAGATTCAGGTAGCTAAAATGGCAAGAAGAAAAGGCATCCAGTGAGAAAGCATGGCATGAAGAGAGTACAGTGTATGGAGAGAACCAGAGCAGTTCATAGAGCCTGAAATGACAAGCAGGAGAGGTACAAGGAAGCTGGGAGATAGATATGGATCAATCACAAAGAGACTTATACAGTGGTCTGTGCTAAATCCTGTAGCTTGTGGGGATTGCTAGAGGTTTCTAATTGGTACTAATATGATGGGATTTGCATTTAGGGAGATCTTTCTGGAAGCAATATAAAGGAGGGATTGAAGGAAGTTATACGTATCAGAGAAAGAGTTCTGAGGCCATGAGAATGGCCTGAACTAGGGCCTCAGTAATAAAAACTATGAAATGTTTTGGACAACAAAAACCAAGCAGCAGCAGTAGCAGCAGTGATGACAGCATCATGTTTATAATGTTACTACACTTGAAGCATCTCAAGAGCAAGAACACTGGGGCCTGGTACTAGGTAGAAGCTCACTTGATACTCATTCAAAGAGTTTATTTTTATAATCTCCATGTATCCAGCATGATTGTAATATTCTCTGAGTTCCATTGTTTACTTTTTTTTTTTTTTTTTTGGTGATGGAGTCTCGCTTTGTTGCCCAGGCTGGAGTGCAGCGATGTGCTCTCAGCTCACTAAAACCTCCACCTCCCAGGTTCAAGCAATTCTTCTGCCTCAGCCTCCCAAGTAGCTGGGAGTACAGGCACCTGCCACCATGCCTGGCTAATTTTTGTATTTTTAGTAGAGACGGGGTTCACTATATTGGCCAGGCTGGTCTCGAACTCCTGACCTTGTGATCCGCCCGCCTCAGCCTCCCAAAGTGCTGGGATTATAGGCGTGAGCCACCGTGCCCGGCCCTATTTACTTTTATAATGCATAATTTTTTTAGTGTCAAATTGCAAAGTAGTCATTTTTTTACCCTTTTTAGTTTCTATGAATGGAGAAATCAGAGAAGAAGACTGTTAGAACTGTGTGTAAAAAAGGAACAGAGCTCCCAGAGCAGCCTGAGGGATGCTCCCAGAAATGAAGTGTACTAGAATCATCCTAGTCTTTTTGACATCTATTTTGGCTGCTCAACAGCATTTCTTTTCTTTCTTACTTTTAGTTGTTCCATAGTGTTTGTAAGTTGAGGATGTCATATAAATGATTTCTGGAAATTTATTATGAATCACTATTATAACATGAAAATAAATCATAATCTTCTTAATTCATTCTACAAATAAAATGTGCAGGTGCTGTGCTAAGAATACTGAAATAAATGAGACTCCCACCTGGCTCTGAAGGATATTATTAAGACTCCCAAAGAAAGCAAAGTCAGTTATTGGGGTAGTAGGCTCCTTTTACCTGCATTTGCCTCTTTGTTTTAACTTGAACTGACTTATTCTCCTTCTGATAATGCTGAAATGAGTTTAATCTAGGGGCTCTCAACCTAGCTAAGAATTACCTGTGAAGATTCCAAAAAATATCAAAGCCATGGCCTCATCATTAGATCAACTAAATCCTAATCTAAAATGATGAGCCCCTGGCATTGACAGGAAAACAAAGAGACTCCCCAGGTGACCTTCATGAGCAGACCTAACAATCATCAAAAGGCTTGAAATCCTCTGTTATTCAGACAGAAGAAGGACCACAAATATAAAGCCCAGAGGCATTTGGTGCCCCAGATCACTTCTATTTGAGAGCAAAATGTGTCTCCCAAGCTCCGGGGAAAAAATAAATAAACCAGGTAAGTAGGTGTGTGAGTGGTGGGAGAGGAGAATAGATTTTGATTAAATGATTTTTGCTTTTCTTAATCAGATTATCTTCCAATTTCACCCATGTGTGGGCTTCCAGACCATTCTTATCTGGCATTGTGTCCATGAGGACTTGGAAAGAATAACATTTTTATTAATTACTAAACTGATGGAAAAGAATAAACTCTAGGAACTAGTCTGCTAAAATGATTTATATAAATATAAAATTCCTAAAGTGGTACAGAGTAATCTGTCCCACCATTGATGGCAGTACAACAAAAAAAATTAATTAACTCCCACAATTGACACATTCCTATATGGTTGGCTCCAAAAATTACCAGAGGAATTTTTAAGAATATCTTATTGTAAATCAACAATTTATAATTGTATAAGTTTATGGGGTACAAAGTGATTGCATGATTTATAAATCCAATGTGGAATAATTAAATCAAGCTAGTTATTTGTCACCTCAAATAAGTAACATTTTTTATGGTCAGAACATTTATTATTTACTGTCTTAGCAATTTTGAAATGTTCAGTACTCTTATTATTAACTATATTCACCACACTGTTCAATAGATCTCAAAAAAAAGAAAAAAACAGTATTCCTTCTGAGATTTTGTACCCTTTCGCCATCGTCTCCCCATTCCCTCCACCCCCCAGCCTCTGTAACCAGCATTCTACTGGGAAATCGGCATGTATTAAATTTATGAAAATCGTGAATTGGTTTTCATGAAATGGCTTTCTGATCACATAGCAGTATTTGGATACCCTAGTCCATTTGCTATATCGTTATGGTGATGAAGGTAGGGAAAGATGATCCCACATATTTAATAAGTAATAGTAAATGACGACTGGAGACACTAATGCTAAAAGTCATAGATGCTTCTGAATCATGATGTCTGTTGAAGTCTCAAACAGGTTAAAAATCTATCTGCTTTGAGTCTGAATCTATCTGCTTTGAGTGTGAATTTTGCTTCCGTGGGGTGATGTCATCTGGTTTTCTTTCTGAAACCTCATGCCATTATCAGATTCTATAAAGTGAGCCACAGGGGGAACCTCACACAGAGCATGACAACAGCAGGACGGTAACCATATTTTATGAGACAGAGACTCTCTCCCTCCTTTCTCTTTCCTTCTTTTGAATTTTGCTAGCCAAATACAAACCCTTGGCAAAGGGCTTTCTCATTTAGGGACATCCCTGATACCTCTAATATGTTGTGCTCTGGCCATGACTATCTCAGAGAAATGTAGGGTGACTTCCTTTTCTGCATCCCTTAGAACATTTTCTAAAATAAAGCTGGAAACATGCATTACAGACGGAAATGCAATCCTGTTCACCGAGAACTCCATGCCTGGACTCCCATTACAGAGCCCCCAGGCAAATTAGCCACTGAAGAGAGAAACCAACAGGTAATGGAAGGATGTCGTGCACGTGTTTGCATACCGTCACACCCAGAAGTTAAGACCCATCATCTGTGAGTGCCAGGACCTGGAGGAGGAGAGCAGGTTTCCAGCCAACTAATAAAGCCGGTAGCTGTAAGCTGCCTGGCATCCCCAAACAGGTGGAGCTGCTGTGGGGGCCCCCGAGAGCAGGGAGGCAGAAGTGGAGGTTGATTTGCTAGTAACTGAGGCAGGAGGCAGTCATCCACAGGTGTCCCAGTCGGTGTTGATTCCACGCAACCTGCTCGCCTACTCTCACTATCTGGAGATGTAGGTAAAATAGTGCTCATTAAAAGCAAACACAGGGAGTGGAGCTAAGCTATTAGGCAATGCTGGAACTTGACAATTTAGGGTAAGTCAAAATCCTTAGAGACAAGACCAATTTGGCATTTAGGAAGATCAGGAGTCATTTTCGGCGAGCAGGGGGTGCACTGTTTTAGCTGCTAGAGCTTTGACGCTGGTAAGCTTGACGTCCTGGCACAGCTCCCTCCTAAGAGCAGTTCAGTCGATAAAGGGACCCGTCTGGAGCAATTGCAAATGCGCTTGGCTCTAATTTCAATAATCAGTGTGAAACCTTGATCCAGCATGTGTTGAATGCAATGCAGTTTTCTTTTTCTTCTCCAGGAAGCAGATGGGAACCGTTACAACAAAAAGAGCCAAAGGAAAAAGAAAGCCTGTGGTTTCGCTGCCCCTGCAAGTAAGTGGGAAGCAGTTTCCTGCTTTCTCCAGAGATGTTTGGAAGAAAATAGGATGTTCTAGGACATAAGTCTGAAAAGGTAAACAAGCCATTTACTTAACTGAACCACTTCAGAGCAAAAAAAACAGGGAAAGGGTGGGATTAAGTACAAATCAATACAAACTATACAAATATGAGATTCTTATCGACATAGTGTTTCCTCCCAAATTTTATACTGGCCTCTGCCCCCTCCCATCACCAACTACTCCAACATAAAGGTGCCTTCTCCCAGTCAGGAGCCATTTTATTGCTTTAAATCGGTGCGTGCAATCCCTTTAGACTTTGGTTTCAGAGGGCCCATGGCAGGTGTGCCTCTGAATCCTGGGACCTAAAACCTTCTTAGTATTCTTTGAACTGTGCCTTGCACAGTGGCTTCCATTATTTAGTAAGTTCCTTCTGACTTGATTGTGGGGATCACGAAGATGAACTGCTACCATTTTATTTAGTTATTTTACCTGTTCCCAGGTGATGCAGATAGGCAGTAAAATTAATTAAATCAACACTCTCCATTACCACTCTTGCTATTTCCCCAGAATAAGTTGTCACTCTCTCTAAGAAAAAGAATTTTTTTCCCAAGGCTGTTTTAAAATGATAATACAACCTCTGCTACAAACGCAGGAGGGCTGGCAATAAGATATGCAAACCTACCTTTCTAAATTTAATTAAACTCATGTAGCAAGGATGTCTTTTGGAGCCATAGTTTTCTATTGGGTTCAGGCATATTTAGGCATATTTGGAGAATTTGCAGGGAGGAATCTCTTTGCAGAGCAGAGCAAATGGCCTTCTCTCACAGTCAGCTGCCCCAAAGAGGAAGGGCCCAAAGGGCCCCTGGCAAGTGAGGAAGGAGCTATGGGTTGAGAAGCTTAACCTGATAGCAAAGCCTTGGAGGTGGAGACAGTCCTTAATCTTTTTGGCTCATAGACCCCTTTGAGAACCTGCTGAAAGTCCAATACCACAGAAAACATTTACATATGCATTTGCAACACTCAATTTCTTACACCATACCAGATGTATTCTCAGATTCCAGCAAACCCATCTGTGGATCACCACTGATGGTTCTGTGGACTCAGGGAAACACTTTCCTTAGAGTTTCTGCTTCTCAAGAATTAACTGGAAATAGCTCAGCATCCCTACCCTGTCTCCAGCCCACTTCCCTGGCTGCAGGTCTGGTCCTGGACAGAAAGGAGGCCACTGTTCTCAATTCAGTAGCACTGGCCTCCAAGTGACACTGCTTTGGCCTCCTGTGTCTGAATTCATTCCAAGGAGAAAGATCTAGTCTCCCCCACTTCACCTCAGGCACTCGTAGGACAGCCACCAGAAGTGGACATCTATGCCCAGCAGAGAGGTGGGACAGTGCACATGCCATGGAGGTGCCACACATGTGGAACACTTCTCGGAGAACCCACCAAAGCCTGGGGAGCTGGGGACTCACCCAGGCAAGGGCACCTGCACCAAGCCAACCAAATGTGAGTATAATGGTACAGCAATCTCATTTGTACATTATACCTGATAATTACCTCCTTTACATCATTATTTGGGATTTGGTACTGGACAATGTTAGTCTAAGATACAGGGGCATTTCTGGAGTAAAGGTCTTTCAAAACTTCAGTTTATTACAACTAATTTTTTTTTAGCATTTATTTATTTCATATTGTCATGACGGTTAAACACTGAAAGCATCCCTTGAGGCAGACATCTCCGAACACAACTCTCAGAAGGGTGGTGGGGTAAGTGGCTGTGTTTCCAAGGTGAGAATGCTGAAGGCCTAGGCATGTAGATAAGTGTGTTGGAGGGGATGGGAGTGGGAGGCAGTCTTGGATAATACATGCAGATGTTCCACCTGGTCCAGTGGTAGGAAGCTGCACTGACTTGCTGAATCTTAGGAGTATATCTGCACCCAAAAGCAGGCTCAGTACTTGAGAGATTGTTGTCTTTTTGCTTCTATATTCATGTATTTACCTCTCCTAGTCTACTGGCATTTTGTTTCTTTCAATGCATTGAACTACCTTATAAAGGTGTTGGCAAAAAACAGAATTACAACAAAATTATTAGAATCTATGCTTTCCATATAATGGTGGGGGATGTTGCAGGGGTGCTGCTATCAATATCTTAAATAGAGCAAATTAATATTCAATGACTAAAATAGAACAAATTTAGACTCTACTTTAGGTCACCTGTAAACTTGAGCAAGTCAGTTAACCCGTCCTGCTCCCTTAGACACAAAATAGGATCTCAGCTAGATTATCTCTAATGGACATTCTATTCAAAAATATTATTCATGCCTGTAATCCCAGCACTTTGGAAGGCCAAGGTAGGAGGATCACTTGAGCCCAGAAGTTTTGAAACCAGCCTGGGAAACATAGGAAGACTCTGTCTCTACAGAAAATTTTAAAATCAGCCAGTTGAGCATACCTACAGCCCCAGCTGCTCAGGAGGCTGGGGTGGGAGGATCACTTGAGTCTGGGAGGTCAAGGTTGCCGTGAGTCATGATCCTATCACTGCACTCCAGCCTGAGCAACAGAGTAAGACCTTGTCTCAGAAAAAAATAGTACTGTAGATATAACCATGATCATAATACCTTGATTTTGTATGGATCTTTGATACTCACAGAGCACTTTCTTTACTTTAATGTAGCTTATTTAGTGGTTGAGAACATAGGTTCTGGAGGCAGACTGCCTGTCTGAGTTTAACTTCTGGTTCCACCACCTACTGTGTGGCCTACAGCAAAGTATTAACCTCTCTGTGCCTTGGTTTCCTCATCTGTAAGTGACAATAATAATTCCTTCCTCATAAGATTGATATGAGGATTAAATGAATTGTCACATACAATGAGCTTAGAACAATGCATGGTATATCACAACTGCTCAATAAATATAAATGTTAATTGTATTTATTTAAAAACTTGTGAGTTGGTGCCTTCTTTTAATTTTTCATTTGATTTACCTCTTTTGCTATTATACATCTTTTTTACTACATTTAATCTGTTGTGAAATAATATGGTCAACAAATTTGAATTTGTGATGGCCAACTTAAGGGCATCCTTTAGTTGTGTGCTGAGATACTGTTTAAAGCTGATACTCATTGAGATGTCATTTGAAACTATTCTTTTCTCCCACGTACCAGTCATATGTCTCCAAGTTTCTTAAATAGTTTATTTTGCTCATAAATAGAATCCATCCAATAGTTCAACTTATTTATGGAACCCACCGACTCTTCCATGAAGGTAAGATGGCTAAGCACCTATAAAGTGACATTTAAGGGTCACTAAGAAGCTGCCTATTTCACATAGGTCCCACTAACCACCTCATCCTTCTATCGGCATCAGTGTTTCTTTCTCTTCCTATTTTGTCTGAAACAAACACTGTGACTGCTTTGATGACTAAGGTATAACTTACTGCTTTGGGGCAATAGGGAAGGTACTGCTTCCAGAAAGTACAAGCACTGTACACACAACATTTACTTTTCAAGGCATTTTAATGTGATTATTCTCATATGCACCTTCCAATGCACCTGAAGGACCAGGTAATCTTATCACAATCTACAGATGAGGAAACAGAGAAGCTGAGAGGTGGCCAAAATTACAAACATACTCACTGATTTGCTGAGCAATTAATAAGTGCTCGGCTTGGTCTTCTTTGGGGGCTTAAAATAGAAGACCTACATTTAGAGGAGTTTAAAATTTAACTTTCTTTTTTTCCCTTGGAGGTTAGGAATTGTGTTTAAAATTTCTAGATTTCTAGATTAGCTATTGCCTTGAAAAACAGAGAGAACCTACAACAGAGAACAAGAAACCAAAAACAGCTGAGTTTCAGAAAGAAAGTGAAATGGAAGAAGATACCAGTACATGATTCAAATGATCGAAACAGCCAACAGTGATGGTCTTTAGTAATGCAGAACTAAGATGAAAAAGCAGCTGAGGAAAAATGGGCCCTGAATGCAGGGTTAGATTCCCGATAATTCACTGAAAATAAGTAAAACCAACAGTGGTCAGTTTATCCTGGGACCAGCCCTAGATCTCACACAGCCCATGATATTATAAAGACAAGGATCTCTAGGTGCTGAATTACACATAGCAACTGGAACTTCCTCATTCTGAGTGGAGGATCAGAGGAGGGCTTATTCATCATCAGGAAAACTGCTCCCTGATATTGTCATAAAGTCGTGTGAGATTTTATTTATTTATTTTTTACAGTTTCAGGGCTGGAAAAGCTATGAAGACATTTTAGTTCCACTCTCTTTCAAAAATTAGCAATTTATATTGCACCCTTATTTACCATTTGATTTATTTTCTCTGCCTTTCCTGCCTCATCTTGCTCCAGATCCTCTTGAGCACCTGCTTCACATCACACATTATGTCTCAAGAATATCTTGTTTAGTGCATGTCCTGCCTAGCAGTCATTTTCCCTAATTACTAATGCTGGTAATCAGCACCTGGCCATCACCTGAGACTTCCATCTCCCCATCTGTGTAGTGCAGGTATGCCTAGGCCACCCCTGGCTACATTGGGTATGTGATCCAAGTTCATGCTGCTAAACTGGAGCTTGAGAAATGGAGAGAATTAGGGATCCTTCATTGGGCAGTGGTGTCCTGAAAGCATTTCCCACTAGTTGTTGTCTCTAGATCCCTGAAACTGTCCTTCCCAAGACCCAGTCTCTCATCTTTTCTTTGATTCTGTAAGTAGTTCTGTCTTCTCCTACCAATAAATTCCCATTTCCCTTTGTGTTAGCCAGGATCAATTTCTATAGCTTACATCCAAGAATTCATAACTGATACAGTGCTTCAGACACATCAGAGCAAAAAAAAAATTGCTTTCTCTGTAACCATTAAGCTTTAATATGTTTAAAAATCCAAGACCTTTTGCTATGTTGAGAGACAATATGTCATATAATGAGTAAGAACCATGCGCCCTTCCTGGTTTGAATCCAAGTTTCATCCCTCACTGTCAGTTGAGGGCACATAACCTCTCTGGTCCTCAGTTTTTCCCTCTGATAATAATAGTTTCTACCTCATTGAAGTCTTAAAGGTCTAAATGATCTAATAAGGATCTTTGTATGTATTTAGTACAGCTAGTACAGAATCTAGAACTTAATAAGCTCTCAATAAGAGTATCCATTATATTTCTTGCTCTCCATATCCAGTAAGTTCATATTAAATCAGGATGAATAGGCTAAGTGTTCAGAATTTGAATAATTTCCTTTCAAGCCACTACACCAACATATTGTGTGATTTCTGTGTTGCCTCCATCTTTTTGCTATAAAATGAAGTAGAACAGATGGATTGTGAGATAATGAGTGTATAAAGCACTATGAAATCCTTAGATAAAAGGGGCCCCTGAGCATCATTATCACATGACAAGAAATCGACTGTTACTTTAGGTCAGGTTTTATATTTTTAATATATTTTAAACGCATTTCTGGGTCAACATGTGAGATGAGGAAAACAAGTGGTGTTTGAACAGAAGCTCATGAACAGTGGTATAATTACTTCCTGGCCTGCGCTGCCTTACTGTAGTCAACTCACTGCACGAAGAGTTTGAAAAACAAAAATCCTAATTTTTCTGAGGTTTACAATTTCTGGGACCTAGTTCTGATAAATAAGGCCATGCCAAGTCTACTTCTGTGACTTGGATAAGCTCAAGCACTTGTAAGTAAATCATAGAACATTCAGCTATTCATTTTTTAATAAACGTCAAGCCAGAATCAGTATCCTTTCTCAATAGAGCTGTTTTTAGAGTATCTCAAAATTCCTTGATACTTCCAAGGACACCAACATCATCTAATTTGTGAATTGCAAAGATTATCTCCCTTTCAGTCATTACGGGGAATATAATAAAAATAACCATAATTATGCCCAATGAATGATAGACAATTCCATGGGTAGCATGGTTTGGAATTGAACCTGGATTTTAGTTGTCTCTGGCACTCATTAGCTATGTGACTTTGACAAATTACTTACATTATTTTTTTTAGTTAAACAAGATAACACATAATTTATAAGCTACTGTGTGAAAAACATCTAACCCAATATCTAGCACATAATACATATTTCTTCTCCTTAGGGCCCTGAGATAAAAGATTCTATAACCTTGGTGCAATCCTAGAGCCCTCAGGTTTTCAGGTTATTCTCTTGAGGGTTAAACTGAGTTTACAAGAACATAGGAGAGTGGTAATTTTCCTATCTGCTCCTGAGATCTCCAACGGAATTAACAGGAACTCCTGAAACTGTTTTCTTTCTCAAATTACCCACATAGGAAGTCTATATAGTAATGAGAAATAATGGGACTGAAAACAGGACCCAGGTAACCTATTCCTAAATCTGCTATCAACATCTGCCGGCCAGGATGCGAGCAAACTCACAGCTTTCTGGTGCCCCCTGGAGGCTACCAACACTGTGCCTCATAATGCAAGGAACTTTTCTCTAAGGGCAAAAAAGGGAAATTCGGTCTCACTCCTACACATGTTACAGTAAAAAAAAATAAAAAATAAAAAAATATAAAAAAATAGGAAACTTCGCTACACTAAGCATTTGAAATATATTGACATTTGTAATTTTTACTACAGTCTATAAGATTGTTAAAATTATCATACCCATTTCTAGATGAAGAAGGCCAAAACCCAGAGAGGTTTACTAAGTTCACAGTGTCCCACAGTTAAATGAGTAATAGAGCTAGAATTCAAACCCAGATAGCCTGATCTAAAGCTAGACATATTAGCCATTATTTTATACCTTTAATATGGACATAGTAACCATTACTTTATAACCTTATACTTTTTACTTAGTCTTTGGATACTTTGGTTTGTATCTAAAGACTAAGCGCTAATACCTTGGAAAGTCACAAAAATATAAGGATTGGCCTACTCTTTTTATCAAAATGTTAAACGTATTGAAATTTCTCAGCATATTCCATGTATATAATAAATTAGGTACTAATTTTTGTTTCTTTTATTTCTGGCATATCATGTTCTGTGTACTTTTTCCCGTAAAAACAAAGTAAAACAAAACAAAACAAAATTATCTCAAGCTTTTGTTGTCTGATACTAAATTCATTGTTATTTTCTCATGTCGAGTAGTTATCTTTATTTCTATGCTCACTAACATTCTATGTCTGAATCCTTTAGAAGAAATAATAACAAATATTGCAGACAAGGTCATAAAAATGATATTCCAGAGAAATGCAAATCAAAACCACAATGAGATATCACTTCAAATGCATCAGCATGGCTACTATTAAAAAAAGAGAAAATAACAAGTGTTGGTGAGGATGTAGAGAAATCGGAATCCTTATGCACTGCGGATGGGATGTAAAATGACATACCTGCTATGAAAAACAATTTGTCAGTTCCTCAAAAGTTAAAAAACAGAAATACCATATGATCTAGCAACTCCACTTCTGGGTATATATATCCAAAATAATTGAAAACAGGAACACAAACATATATGTATACCCATATGCATAGCAACATTATTCACAATAGCCAAAAGGTGAAAGCAACCCATGTCCTTTGACGGGTGAATGGATAAACAAAATGTGGTTTATGTATACAAATGTATACATACATACATACACACACTGAAATATTATTAAGCCTTGCAAATTAAGGAAATTCTAACACATGCTACAACATGCATAAACCTTAAAGACATTATGCTAAGTGAAATAAGCCAGTCACAAAAAGACAAATACTGTATGATTCTTCAAGTAAGGGTACTTGGAGTACTCAAATTCATAGAGAAAGTAGAATGTTAGTTGCCCAGGGTTGGGCACAGAGAAAAATGGAGAATTATTGTATAATGGATACAGAGTTTCAATTGTATAAGATGAAAAATTCTGGAGAGGGATGGTGATGATGGCTGTACAACAATGTCATTGTATTTAATGCCTTTGAACTATACATTAAAAAATAGAATGGTAAATTTTATGTTATATATTTTACCATAATATTTTAAAATAAATTAATTAAGAAGATTTTTTTATCTTTTAAGTTCAGGGGTACATGTGCAGGTTTGTTTTATAGGTAAACTTGTATCCTGGGGGTTTGTTGTACAGATTATTTCATCACCCATGTATGTAGCCTAGTACCCTTTAGTTTTTTTCCTGATCCTCTCCCCCTCCCACCCTCCACCCGCTGATAGAACCCAGTGTCTGTTGTTCCCCTTTGTGTCTATGTGCCCTCATCATTTAGCTCCCACTTATAAGCAAGAACATGGGTAATTTGGTTTCCTGTTTCTACATTAGTTTGTTAAGGATAATAGCCTCCAGCTTCATCCATGTCCCTGCAAAGGACATGGTCTTTCTTTTTTATGGCTGCAGAGTATTCCATAGTATATATGTACCACATTTTCTTTACCCAGTCTATCATTGATGGACATTTAAGTTGATTCCATGTCTTTGCTATTGTGAATAGTGCTGCAGTGGACATATGTGTTCATGTGTCTTTACAACAGAACAAATTATATTCCTTTGGGTATATACCTAGTAATGGGATTGCTGGGTCAAATGGTATTTCTGTCTTTAGGTCTTTGAGGAATTGCCACACTGTCTTCCACATTGGCTTAACTAATTTACACTCCCACTAACAGTGTATAAGCGTTCCTTTTTCTTCACAACCTCACCAGCACCAGTTATTTTTTGACTTTTTAATAATAGCCACTCTGACCCTTAGATAGTATCTCATTGTGGTTTCAATTTGCATTTCTCTAATGATCAGTGATGTTGAGCTTTTTTACATTGATTGTTGGCTGCATGTGTGTTTTCTTTTGAAAAGTGTCTGTTCATGTTCTTTGCCCACTTTTTCATGGAGTTGTTTATTTTTTTTCTTGTAAATTTGTTTGAGTTTCTTATAGATGCTGGATATTAGACCTTTGTCTGATATATAGTTTGCAAAAATTGTCTGCCATTCTGCAAGTTGCCTGTTTACTCTGTTGATACCTTCTTTTGCTGTGCCAGAAGTTCTTAAGTTTAATTAGATCCCATTTGTCAATTTTTGTTTTGTTGCAATTGCTTTTGGCATCTTCGTCATGAGATCTTTGCCCATGCCTATGTCCTGAATGGTATTTCCTAAGTTATCTTCCAGGGTTTGTATAGTTTTGGGTTTTACATTTAAGTCTTTAATCCACCTTGAGTTAATTTTTGTACGTGGTATAAGGAAGGGGTCAAGTTTCAATCTTCTGCATATGGCTAGCCAGTTATCCCAGCACCATTTATTGAACAGGGAATCCTTTCACCGTTGCTTGTTTTTGTCAGGTTTGTTGACGATCAAATAGTTGCAGCATGTGGTGTTATTTCTGGGTTTTCTATTAACTGTAGTTAATACCACAATGGGCAATAGATCTCTTGAACTTATTCCTCCTACCTAACTGAAATTTTGTGTCCTTTGACAAACAGCTCCCCAGTACTCCTCCCCTCCAGCGTAAAAATGTTCACAATAACATTTTTAGGTAATCACCATTTTATTCTCTGTTTCAATGAGTTAGACTTTTTAATACTCTACATGTAAGTAAGTATTCGGCTTTCTGCATCCAGCTTATTTCACTCAACCTAATATCCTCCTAATTCATCCACGTTGTCACAAATAACAGGATTTTCTTCTTTTTAAAGGCTGAATAGTATTCCATGGTGCATATATACCACATTTTCTTATCCATTCACCTATTAATAAACACTTAGGTTGATACCATATTTTAGCTATTGTGACTAATCCTGCAATAAACATGGGAGTGCAGATATCACTTCAATATACTGATTTCATATTCTTTGAACATATACCCAGCAATGAGATTGTTAGATAATATGGTAGCTCTATTTTTAATTTTTTAAGGAATCTTCGTACTATTTTCTGTAACGGCTGTGCTACTTTATATTCCCACCAACAGTATGCAAGTGTTCCCTTTTCTCCACATCCTTACCAATACTTTCTATCTTTTGTCTTTTATGTTTGTTTGTTTTCAAGAGACAAGGTCTCATTCCATGGCCCAGGTTGGAGTACAGTGGCATGATTATGGCTCACTGCAGCCTTGAACTCCTAGGCCCAAGCAATCCTCCTGCCTCAGCCTCCCAAGTAGCTAGGACTACAGGCACATGCCATGATGCCTAGGTAATTCTTTTGTCTTTTTGATAATAACCATTCTAACAGGTATGATGTAATATCTCATTGTTTTAATTTGCATTTCCCTGATGATTAGTAATGTTGAGCATTTTTTTCATATACTTGTTGGTCTTTCATATGTCTTTCTTTGAGAAATTTCTATTCAGGTCCTTAGCCCATTTTTTAATTGGATTTTTCATTTTCTTGCTATTGATCTGTTTGAGTTCCTTATATATTTTGGATATTAACCCCTTAACGGATTTATCGTTTACAAATATTTTTTCCCATTCTGTAAGTTCTCTCTTCACTCTGTTGATTGTTTCCTTTGCTGCACAGAAGATTTTTTGGTTTGATGCAACCCCCAACAGTCTATTTTTGCTTCTGTTATCTGTGCAAATATGTTACATGTTAGGGATCATATCCAAAAAAAATTTGTCTAGACCAAGGTCATGGAGCTTTTCCCCTATGTTTACATCTAATAGCTTTACAGTTTCAGGTCTTACATTTAAATCCTTAATCTGTTTTGAGCTGATTTTTGCATATGGTGTGAGATAAGGATCTAGTTTCATTCTTCTGCATGTGGATATCCAGTTTTCCTCGGACTGTTTATTGAATAAACTGTTCTTTCCCCATTGTGTGTTCTTGACATCTTCGTCAAAAATCAATTGACCATAAATGCATGGATTTATTTCTGGGCTCTCTATTCAGTTCCATTAATCTGTGTCTGCTTTTATGTCAGTACCATACTGTGTTAATTATTATAACTTTAATTATCTATTTTTGTGAAACACAATCTTATGGTTTAAAACCACATGATTTGTTATTTCTTATGATCCTGTGAGTCAAGAATTTGCATGGCTCACCTGGCTTGCTCTGCATGACATGATGTCAGCTACTGAACCTGCATTTATCTGGAATCTGGACTGGGGCTGACATCTGAGATGCTCTTCCACCCCTAGCATTTCTCTCCTTGTAGCCACTAATCATTTATTAGTCCAGCCTATACTTCCTTATAGCATGGTGGCAGGGATCCAAAGGAAAAAAAAGCGGAGGTTGCCAGAACTCTTAAGAACTTGTCTTAGAAGTCCCAGAATATTATTATTTTCAGCACATCTTATTTGTAAGACTCAAGGGGAGAAAAAGCAGACTCAGCTTCTTGATGTGAGGGGCAACATACAAGAGTGGGGGAATTGCCAGCAGCTGTATTTGGAGATTTTCTACCACAATAACATTTCTAGGAGATTATTTTATTTAAATTTTTTTTATTATTTTAGATTCGGGGAATACTTGTACAGATTTGTTACATGGGTATATTGTATGATGCTGAGGTTTGAGCTCCTAATGATCCCATTGCCCAAGCAATGAACATGATACCTGATAGATAGTTTTTCAAGCCTTTTCTCCCTCTCTCCTTTCCCCCTTCTGGGATCCCTGGTGTCTATTGTTTTCACCTTTGTGTTCATGTGTACCCAATGTTTAGCTCCCACTTAGAAGTGAAAATATGTAGTATTTAGTCTTCTGTTTCTGCATCAATTTACTCAGAATAACTCCCTCCAGCTGCATCCATGCTGCTGCAAAGTACATGACTTTGTTCTTTTTTATGGCTGCATATTATTTCATGGTGTCATATATACCACATTTTCTTTATCCAATTCATCATTGATGGACATCTGGGTTGATTCCATGTCTTTGCTATTATGAATAGTGCTGTGATAAATATGCAAATACATGTGTCTTTTTGGTAGAACAATTTATTATCTTTGGGTATATACCCAGTAATGGGATTGCTGAGTCAAATGGTAATTCTCTTTTTATTTCCTTGAGAAATCTCCAAACTATTTTCCACAGGGGCTGAACTAATTTACATTCCCACCAACACTGTATAAGTGTTCTCTTTTCTCTGCAACATTGCTAACACCCGTTATCATTATTATTATTTTTTTTTTACTTTTTAATATAAGCCATTCTAACTTGTGTGAGGTAGTATCTCATTGTGGCTTTGATTTGTATCTCTCTCATGATTAGTGATGGTCTCTATTTTTTTCATATTTCTTGGCCACCTATATGTCTGCTTTTGAAAAGTATCTGTTCATGTCCTTTGCCCACTTTTTAATAGGGTTGTTTGTTTCTTGTTGATTTGTTTAAGTTCCTTATAGATTCTTGATTTTAGGCTTTTTTTTTTTTTTGAGACTGAATCTCACTCTGTCACCCAGGCTGGAGTGTAGTGGAGCTATCTTGGCTCACTGCAACCTCCGCCTCCCAGGTTCAAGCAATTCGCCTGCTTTAGCCTCCTGAGCAGCTGGGATTACAGGCGGGTGCCACCACGCCTGGCTAATTCTTTTGTATTTAGAGTAGAAATGGGGTTTCACCATGTTGGCCAGGCTGGTCTCAAATTCCTGACCTCAGGTGATCCTCCTGCCTCGGCCTCTCAAAGTGCTGGGATCACAGGCATGAGCCACCATGCCCAGCCTTGGATATTAGACTTTGTGGGATGCATAGTTCGTAAATTTTTTTTTCCGATTCTGTAAGTTGTCTGTCTATGCTATTGATAATTTCATTTGCTGTGCAGAAGCTCTTTAGTTTAATTAGATCCCAATTTTCAATTTTTGTTTTTGTTGCATTTGCTTTTGAGGACTTAGTCAAAAATTTTTTGCCTAGGTTAGTGTCTAGAAGAGTATTTCCTACTTCCTGCTTTTTTCTAGAATTTTTACAGTTTTAGGTTTTATATTTAAATCTTTATTCCACCTCGGGTTAATTTTATACAGTGATAGGTAGAGGTCCAGTTTCATTCTTCTGCATACAGTTAGCTGGTTTTCCCAGCACCATTTATTGAATAGAATATCCTTTCCCCATTGTTTATTTTTGTCAACTTTGTCAAAGATCAGTTGGTTGTAGGAATGCAGCTTTATTTCAGTGATCTCGACTCTGTTCTATTGTTTTATGTGTCTATTTTTGTGCCAGTGTCATGTTGTTTTGGTTACTGTAGCCTTGTAGTATGATTTGAAGTCAGGTAGAGTGATGTCTCCAGCTTTGTTGTGTTTGTTTAGGATTGCCTTGGCTATTTGGGCTCTTTTGGGGTTCCATATGAATTTTAGAATAGTTTTTTCTAAAAATGACTTTGGTAATATGATGGGGATAGCACCAAATTCATAAATTGCTTTGGGTAGTATAGACATTTTAAAAATATTGATTATTCTAATCCATAAGCATGGGATTTTTTCTATTTGTTTGTGTTGCCTATGATTTCTTTCAGCAGTGTTTTGTAGTTCTACTTGTAGAAATCTTTCACCTCCTTGATTAGATGTATTCCTAGGTATTTTACTTTTTGTTAATTGGAATTACAATTTTGATTTGGCTGTCAGCTTGAATGTTATTGATGTATAGAAATGCTACTGATTTTTGTATGTTGATTTTTGTAGTCTAAGAGTTTACTGAAGTCATTTATCAGGTCTAGGAGTCCTTTGGTGAAATCTTCAGGTTTTCTAGGTATAGAATTATATCATCAGCAAAGAGATAATTTGACTTCCTGTTTTCCTATTTGGATGCCTTTCATTTCTTTCTCTTACCTGATTGCTCTGGCTAGGACTTCCAGTACCATATTCAATAGAAGAAGTAAGAGTGGACATCCTTGTCTTGTTCTTAGGTGGAATTCTTCCAAATTGTATTTGTTCAGTATGATGTTGGCTATGGGTTTGTCATAGATGGCTTTTACTATTTCGAGTTATGTTTCATCAATGTTCAGTTTGAGGGTTTTACCATGAGGGGATGTTGGAGTTTACTAAATGTTTTTCTGCGTCTATTGAAATAATCATACAGTTTTTGTTTTTTATTCTGTTTATGTGGTTTATCATATTTATTGATTTGCACATGTTGACCTACCCTTGCATCCCACTAATAAAACTCACTGGATCGTTTCACCACGATGAATTAACTTTTTGATGTGCAAAGGCTGGATTCAGTTTACGAGTACTTTGTTAAGGATTTTTGCATCTAGGTTTATCAGGGATATTGGACTGAAGTGTTCTTTGTTGTTGTTGTTGTTGCATCTTTGCAAGATTTTGGTATTAGGATGATATTGGTTTCATTGAATGAATTAAAGAGGAGTCTCATCTTTGAGTTTTTGAAATAGTTTAAGTAGGGTTGGTGTCAGCTCTTTTTGTATGTCTAGTAAAATTTGGCTATGAATCCATCTTGTCCAGGGCTTTTTGTAGTTGGTAGTTTATTTTAATCAGTGATTCAATTTCATTACTCATTATTGGTCTATTCTGGATTTCTTGGTCTATTCTGGATTTCTGTTTCTTCCTAGTTCAGTCTTGGGGGATTGTGTATTTCCAAGTATTTATCCATTTCCTCTAGATTTTCTAGTTTGTGTGCATAGAGGTGTTCATAATAGTCTCTGAGGATCTTTTGTATTTCTGTGGGATTGGTGTGATGTCACCTTTGTCATTTCTGATTGTACTTATTTGAATCATCCCTCTTTTTTCTTTATTAATCTAGCTAGTGATCTATCAATTCTTGCTTATCCTTTCGAAAAACCAACTTTCAATTTGTTGGTCCTATTTTTTTTTTTTTTTTGGTTCTCAATTTCATTTTGTTCTGCTCTGATTTTTAGTTATTTATTCCGCTAGCTTTGAATCTAGTTTGTTCTTGTTTTTCTAGTTCCTTTAGGGGTAAGGTTAAGTTGTTCATTTGAAGTTGTTCTATTGAGTACTCATGGACACAAAGATGGAAACATAAACACTGGGGATTCCAAAAGGGGGAAAGAGGTGAGGGAGTTGGGGAAGGATTGAAAAACTACTTACCAGGTGCTATGTTTTCTACTTGAGTGATAGGATCACTGGAAGCCCAAACCTCAGCATCAGGCAAAAAAGAAAAAGGGAGGGAGTGGTAAATTTTATAAACTGGCAATTCAGAGAAAATAATACTTGAATGGCCAATAAGCATATGAAAATATGGTATATATTTCTTCATAATCAGGGAATATAATTAACATGACAATAATATACTGTTACTGAACTCGCATCCATTGTGGGTTTACCAGAATTCATGCTCATTCTATACAAACACACCTAAGACTCTAAGAGTAAGTGGGGACCCTGAGAGTCCGTGCTATTAATTTAAACCAGAACTTGCTTCAAACAAAGAAAGTAATCCAAATAACTAAAGTAATCTAAAAACACAAATATCCAAAGAATGCTATCATATCCTTTCTTATTCACATTACTTCCCTGTGTTAGCTAAAGTTTACATTAAATATATATATATATATATATATATATATATATATATATATATATATGTATTTTTTTTTTTCAGACAGAGTCTCGCTCTGTCACCCAGGCTGGAATGCAGTGGTGCGATCTTGGCTCACTGCAAGCTCTGCCGTCTGGGTTCACGCCATTCTCCTGCCTCAGCCTCCAGAGTAGCTGTGACTACTAGGCGCCCGCCACCACGCCCGGCTAAAATTTTTTGTATTTTTAGTAGAGACAGGGTTTCACCATGTTAGCTAGGATGGTCTCGATCTCCTGACCTCGTGCTCTGCCCGCCTCAGCCTCCCAAAGTGCTGGGATTACAGGCATGAGCCACTGCGCCCGGCCTAAAAATATTTTTAAAGGAAAAGATAGAATAACCTAAAGTTTCTTTTTCTTTGAGATATTTCTTATTCATCAGTGAGTCAAAGATAGAATGTTGGCAGAATGTGTGTGTAACAAGAAGTGAATAGAGCAATTTTTTTTGTATTTCAACTGTTCAGGCAGGAATTAAAACATATGCATACACAAACTTCAAAATACTGGTAATTCTGCAAATGAGTTAAATACACTTATTAAAACTGGCATTGCATAATATCAAGTTGAATAGTTAAACTTATGCTAATAACTTAAAATTTTTCTTAAAATGATGATTACCCCTATTGGGTATCATAATTAATAAAATTACTTCAAAAGGAAAAGCTTTATATATTAGTATTTTCAATGGAAATCTTTCCTGCTTTTGAGCAAGAGGCCCACATTCATATTGCCCTGAGCCCCAGACACAATATAGCCAGGCTTGTTAAAATCTGAACTATTCTAACTGTGACAAAAGTTTATTTTCTTATTTATTCAACCAACCTAGAGCTTTTTATCTTTCCACAAGCACCAAGTTTCAGCTGTTACTGAGAAATTGGAGAAGGGGGAGGGGAAAGCAACCAAGGGAGATGAGTAAGCAGTAGAACACAAAATTAATGCTGAAAGGCTGAAGTCATCGACCTGTTTAAGAGTAGGTTAAATGCATTCATTTACATCTTAGCGTTATTGTAACAAGGATGTGAACACACCTTTTGATCTCATATCCACTACACCCCAGTGGGTGTGTAGTGAGATACTCATGGCACTTCTGTTGCTGCGCATGGGGATACCCCCTTTTCCCCCATCTACATCTTCCTGTCCTGTGTCATACCTGCTGTGGGGGTTAACAGATAACCAACCTTACTCCCAGCCTAAAACTCCAACATCCAGGTAATTAAACATCTTGTGTTTCAGGCCGGGCACAGTGGTTCAGACATGTAAGCCCAGCACTTTGGGAGGCCGAGGCGGGTGGATCATTTGAGGTCCGGAGTTTAAGACCAGCCTGGCCAACATGGTGAAACCCCACCTCTACCAAAAATACAAAAAATTAGCTGGGTGTGGTGGCGCACACCTGTAGTCCCAGCTACTAGGGAAGCTGAGGCAGGAGAATCACTTGAACCTGGGAGGCAGAGGTTACAGTGAGCCCAAGTCGTGCCACTGCACTCCAGTCTGAGAGACAGAGTGAGACTCCATCTTAAAAAAAAAATACTCTGCATTTCAGTTAAACATTTCTGGTTCTTTTCAGAGAGGGAAGTTTGCTACATCTGTTCATGTTCCTCTCCTTTCTTCCCTTCTACTTTGTTTGAAGGTCACTAAGTAGACCTACTTAGTGAGCAGGTCTCTTCTTGGGTGTGCCTAACCCATCACAAACTTGGGAGCTGGGAGAAAGGGGACTTCCCAGGGAGCAAATGTAAGGATCGAATCCTGGCCCCTTACAAGTCCTGTCTAGAAAGTGACTCCATTTTGTCTTTAAGTCATGTCACTCTTCACCACAGTTGAGACAAACTTGGGGCTGTTTCCCACCTCCAAAGTTCTGTGCACCTCAAGAATGGTTACCGAAGCTGTCTCAACCACAGAAGAGTTTGAAAAATGCCTATTGAGTGGTAGAGAAACTTATGATCCCCCTGTGACACATCGTGCCCCACTGTCAGCCTGGTCAGTGTTGAGACACCTACCTGGGAGCCCCACTTTAATAGGAGAGGAAGAATACCGGCCTCACTGGCTGTGCTTCAAGGTGGCTCTGTTTCCCGGATCCCAAATCGCGGTTCAACATTAGCATTCAAGAGCTTCAGGGTTCCAAGCACCACACTATTGCCCCCTGGTGGATGATAGAGTAAAGTAGCTTTTCCAGGCTGAACATCTAGATGGAATACTTCTTCAAGTTTGGTTATTAATTTGATACATGAATCGCAGTAACTGCCTACTCTAACCTACGCTCTCTAGAACAGTGAAGTATTTTGCCATAGACCAGGCAGTTTAGACCCTCATTTAACTGGCAGTATTTCTCAATCATCAGCAGTTTCCACAACTTATCATTTATTGATGTTTCTACTGTCCACTGTAAGTCTACTTCTCCAGTCCCTGGCATGCTACTTTTTGAAAAAACAAAAAAGTCCCAAATAGCAATTACTGAACACCGCAAGAACCGCTAAGTATCTAGGGGATCCAGTACCCAGCCGTGGGGCTGGCCAGAAACTTCTAATTATAAGAGCAGTTAAGTCACCAACTTCCTCTTTCCTTCCATGAATGATATCGATTTCTTCAGAACTAGGTGAGTGTGGAGTTTGGGTAAAAAAAATGAATGTTCAAGCATTCTCACTAACTAGATAAATCTAAAGTCTCCTCCTGCTAGAAAACAACCAGATACTAGAAAATTCATGTAAAAAATATACTTCCTCATCTGAAAAATTGTATCTACCAAAAACTACTCAATAGCATTCTTAAAGGATAAATTTTCTCAAAGGAGAAATTTTATAAATTTTTCACTTAAAAATCAGTATTGAGAAAAAAGATGACTACTATAAACACTTCTATTCAACATGATGCTTGGGTTCTTGGACATTGAGATACCCCTTCCTAGCCCACCTATATTGTCCTCTTTTAGCACAGTAAGGGAAGAAAATAAATAAAAACAAATAAGGATTGGAAACGAAGAAAATGCATTGTTTATTCACAGATGATATTAAGATACAAATATTTTTAAAGAAATTATTTGAATTAATAATAATAATTCAAGGCTCCACGCACCACACTATTGCCCCATGGTGGGTGATACAGTATTACTGTCCACTCTATCCATCACTGGGCAACATGTCCATCACTGGGCAACAGAGCTAGACCCTGTCTCCGAAAAAAAAAAACACAAAAAACAAAAATCAATCCCTTCTCTTTTTCGTAGTGTCCTTTTTCACAATAGTTCCTTTTTAACTCTAAGTATTTTGAAAATCTTATGTTAATTCTTTTTAGATTAGTATCTGCAATTCTCAAGGTCTTAATTATCTTGTTTGTTGCATTTGCTGATGCTCAGCTAATTTATTTTGTGTGTTATTTGTATTTTTTATTGTGAGATAATCTCCAGAAGGAGTTATTATTATTATTATTGAATTCTTTTGTCATGAAAGTATCTTACAGAATAGTTTTACACTTGTTTCTTCTGGAACCCAATAGATTTCAAAGATTCAACTATGTTTTTATGTTATGTTCTCCGCTGTGAGTTCCCGAGCCATGAAGTACTACAAATGTATACCCCATATCTAAGTGTGGTACAAACTTGAGGTTATAATTTCTAATACATGACTTCTTTTCTACTGAAAACACAGGACAAATAAAAACATTTTCACTCTTTCTCCCAGTCAAGGGCAGAGTTTTTCTGGTCCCCCTTTAACAAATAGGGCAGTACATCCAAGATCCAACATTTATCCAGCAATGTCAGTTCCATTTTCTGTATCTTCTCATGACTGAGGCCATGTCACCTGCTCTAAGGAAGCATTAGAATCCCAGCAGAAGCTTCAGTCTGGTTACAGTCTTTGCTCACTGCTTTAGTTTTGATTTTTCTCTTTTCATCTGGTACACAGATTTCTCTTTATTTTGAGCTTGATTATATATTACAAATGTTTTAAGTGTGTCTTTTATCAAACATTTTTATGGGTTATATTATGAAGACCTCATCTATGTTAATGTAGATCACCGTGTTGGTAGAAGTTTCATCAATGAATTTTCTTTTTTAATATGTTTTAATACTCATTCAGTCTTTTGAGTGCTAGTTTTCCTTTAATTTTAATGTTTTGAATCCTTCTTATAAAATAAGATATATATACGGGAACAAAGAATAATGCAACAAACACAAATGTCCCCACTACCCATCTTAAGAAAAAAGTGCTAATAGAGGTTATGCCACTGAGTACCTACCTCAAATAGGATACCCTTCTCTTCTTCCCAGCAATAACCCTTTTCATAATTTTGGTATTGATTATTTCCATATATTTCTCTCTTCTTTTACTACATTCTTAAATAGCCTTAATGGCATGGTTATACATATTTTAAACTTTATGTATATATAAACTTTGTATATATCTAAACTTTATATGTATATAATATATATAAATATTATATATTTGTATTTTTATATATAAACTTTATATGTATATAAACTTTATATATAAAGTTTAAAATATATATATACACATATATGTGTGTGTGTGTGTTTGTGTGAATGCATACAGTACCACATTAAGTTGCTTCATTTTATTCAACACTATGTTTTTGGATTCAGTCATGTTAAAATATGTAGCTCTGGCTCACTAATTTTCACTACTGTGTAGTGTTCCTTTTTATGACCATTTCACAATTATTTATCTATTCTCATAGGCTATGGTTTGAATGTGTCTTCCAAAGTTCATATATTAGAAACTTAATCCCTAATGCAACAGTGTTGAGAAGTAGAATCTTTCAGAGGTGATGAACAGATGCCCTCATGAATGGATTAATGCTGTTATGGGAATGGGTTAGTTACCATGGGAGTGGTTCCTTATAAAAGAATGAGTTTGGCACTCTCTCTCTTTCTCTTTCTCTCTTTCTTCTCTCTCTCGCATGCTGTGTCACCATGCAATGTCTTCCACCGTCTTACAATGCAGCAAGAAATTCTTCATCAGATGCAGATCCTTAATCTTGGACTTGCTAGCCTTCAGAATTGTGAGCCAAATAAACTTCTATTACTTGTAAATTACCCAGGCTGTGATATTCTGTTATACTAACACAAAACACTAAGACCTCACATCAACAGATATCTATGGTATTTCCAATATTTTGCTACTGCTGACAATGCTGCTATGAACGTTTTTGTGTATGTGTACGTGAATTCTACAGGAGTGAATATACTGACTTGTAGAACATTTGCATTTTTAGCTTTACTAAAAATTGACAGATTTATGTAAAGTTGTTATATAAAATTTACATTTAGTGCCTCCTCTATGCATTGTAAACATCTTA
Organism: Gorilla gorilla gorilla; assembly: GCF_029281585.2. Lineage (NCBI taxonomy): Eukaryota > Metazoa > Chordata > Mammalia > Primates > Hominidae > Gorilla > Gorilla gorilla. The sequence continues at coordinate 81,876,146 of NC_073235.2, read as the reverse complement.
CAAATTCTCCTTCCCTTTTGTTTCCCTCTCAATACCTTCCACATGGATTACAGATGCTTTACTAAAGCTCTTTCTCCTGTTCTGAAGTCCCAACTCCCAAATCTCTGCATGTTCTTATCAACGTTCTGCAGGTCTTTTACTCTCATAGGCTGAAACTCTTTAGGATAGCGGGAGTACTTGGTTGGCTTCACCACCTTCCATTTGCCCTTGACCCAGTGAAGGTAAAGGTAAACATCCCAGCCACCTCGTAAGTAAAGATTTTTTTCTCCTTTTCTAACTCATTTTAATATAGGAAATTCTCTCATGAATAAAATTATTTAAATTCTTACACAAGTGCCTTCCCAAGTTAATACATAAATGTGTGTGTTCTCTTAGGTACAGTTTTGTATGTTCATTTCAACACATATTCTAGAGGAAATATGAATTCTTTTGTTTAGTATACAAAGGGACTTACTCTGATACAAAACTTCTGGGCTTCATAGCTGACCTTCAAAGGGAGAATACAAAACTCCTGAAATTATATACACTATGTGTGTACATGCATTATGTGCATTTTGCTTGGGGGAAGGTCTACAACTGTTGTCAGATTTTCAAAGAAGCCATGACCTCATAATAATTTATAATCAACTTTCTACCTATGTAATAAATTTCAGGTACATATGGATGAGGTCAGCCCCACCAGAGCCTAATGGGTACACAGGGTATCTTGGCACCTTTCCCTCACTGTAAATAGCCCCTTTGCATAGTCTGGGCCTATTTCTTCAGGGAAACTATAGACTATGGGTTACAATTAAAGTATCTTTCTGGTCTGTAATGTTATCATGTATATTATAAATCAATAACGATGTCTGCCTTTGTAAATGTTTCCAGTTTAAAGCCACAGATACATAAAACTTGTAAGAAGACATTTCTATATATTGTTCTAATCAACTGAAATAATTTGAAATGGCAAAACATTCCTTTATATATAATACATATTCTATAGACTTTTTAAAACATTAATATAATACATATCTCTATGGGGCTTCAAGGAAATTGTTGTTCACTATTAGGAAAAAGAAGAAAGAATAGGTAGAATGCAGAGAATGGTTAGGGCATTTGAAACTACTCAGTTTGATAGTTTCAAACTACTCAGTATGATAGAATGTAATGTAATGAATGATAATGTAATGATAGATACACGTTGTTATACATTTGTCCAAACCCGTAGAATGTACAACACCAAGAGTGAACCCTAACGAAACTATGGACTTTGGGTGATTATGATGGATCAATGTAAGTTCATCAGTTGTAACAAAAGTACCACTCTGGTGGGAGATGTTGATAATAGGGAAGGCTATGTATGTGTGAGGGTAGAGGACATACGGGAAGTTTTTGTACCTTTTGTTTAATTTTTCTGTGAACCTAAAGCTGCTCTAGAAAATAAAGTCTATTTTACAAAAAACATGAAAGAATATTTTTTCACTTCAGCTGATCACTAAGCGTATGCCTTTCTCAATTTACTATAGAGAATGCATTTATGAAGATCCTGCTAATATATTCATGGAATATGAGGCATGCGTCCACCCAAATTCATTGCTAAATTTCTGAATTGATAGAGTAAAATTGCTAACAACAGAAATGCTTGTATTGACCAAGCACTGTGGTTTGATTAAGTTGGCTCATTTATTTTATAAATTTGCTGTAAAGCTATTAGAAGAGTTTTATTACTCAAATTACGAGGCTGAGTCAGAGTGGCCTTTTAAATCTATAAATTAATTAGAACTCTATTTCTAGAGCACTGAAAAATCTACCCCTTTCTTTCAATGAATATATTTCCTTTCTCTATTACAAATAAATTGTGATTTAGTTCATAATTTGCCTAGTTTGCCATCATTCATCTATATAGTACTTGGACAGATCAGCAAATATAAATTTACTTCACTATCCACTTCTGGGTAGATGAGAGAAGCTTATATATGCATGTGATAGAAGAAATTACCCTTCATTAAAGCATTTTCTCCATTCAATACATTTAAACACATGCCCAAGCAAGGCTATAGTTCTCACCTATTTGTATTCTCCATGCAAAATTCTTTTTGCTTTCTTTGTAACTTCCATGTGGGAGTTACCTCAGCCCAGCATTTCTGCTTTCTCCTATTTTTTTCTTCTTGGCCACCACTTTGTTCTTTCTACTACTTTATCATCATTTTCTTGATATCCTTTCTATAAGGCATTTATCAGTTCGTTCTTTTTTTCCATCTCTAATCCTCATATGCCAGGTTTGATTGTTTTTTCTAACTCCATTCAGAACCAAATCTGACCGTGTCCATGTTGTTAGGCAGAGCCTACTCCACCACCTTCACTTATCAGTCACAGCAATTGGTCCAGGTATAGGTACAAGACCATGGCTGAATTAATCTGGAAAAAGAGAGTTTTCTTTCTTTCGGGGTTTTCTAGGTTGGTAGTATTTAAGACTGGAGCTCATGGAAGCCACCTTGCCACACAGGAAGAGATTGTCTGAGGATGATGCCACCACACAGAAAAGAACAGAGCAAAGAGAGTAAGAGAGGCAGATTCTAAAGATATTTTTGAATACCTAGATCCAGTTATGCTTGATCAATCCCTTGACTTTTCATTTATATGAAAGCAATGATATGCTTTGACCACTTTGAATCATGTTGGTTTTGTATGAAGCATTCCAATATCTTATTTTGTTTTAAAAATTTTTATTTGCATTCAATAAGATATTCCTAACAAAATCCTACATTTGTGTCCATTAGAACAAGATTGCTTTAGTTAAGATACACCAGATTGCTAGAAATGGAAACCAGTTTCAATCTTGTCTAAATTTAAATAGGTATTTGTTTGCTCATTTCTATAAAGTTTCAGAGGTAAGCTAGGCTCAGGCATGGCTGAGTTCCAGAACTTCAACTACTAGTTTTCCATATTCTAGTTGTCCACCCATTCCTCTTTTCAGCTTGACATCATTCTCTCCCCTTGACAGGTTTTCTCCACGTGGAGATAACGTAACATCTGGCAGCTCCAGAACTGCATACCAGTCACATTTTTATGATCTTTAGATAAAAGGTTATGCTTCCTCCAGCCCCAAGTACTCTGATTATCCCTTCATAACTACACCTGAAAAAAAATCATGTGGCAAATATATAGAGTCTGTGACTGACTAGCCCTGAGTTACATGCCCACCTCTGCAGTCAGAAAGAAGCCTCTTGCAATTGATGATCCCGGTAGCACCCCATGAATTTGGAACAGATGCAAGTGGTAAGGAAGCAATTTCCCAAGTGGAAACACAAGAGGTGTAAGATTTCTGTGAAACACACCAAGTTGCCCACTCATGTTTATCTCTTGTCCTTCTCCAAACCCCACTAAAATGAAGGAATAAACTGATTTTTAAAAAATTATGGGATTGGAGGAAGTAAAGGGTGAGAGAGCTCAACACAATTCTGGAAGGCAAAAAAACAATAGAAGAAGAGAACCAATCATGTTGTTGGAAGATGCCAAAGCCTAAGGTGTGGTCAGAGAGTGACATCTGAAAGGACTTTGCATCACCTGGCATGGCTGCGGGTGGGGATAAGGTGAGGAGCTGTAAAAAAAGATATGGGTTGAAGTTGTGTGGAGTGGTCAATCCCCCCGACTGCTGATAAGCAGAATTTCAGAAGTCTTTAATTCCCATGCAGCAGATACCTTCAATAATGCATAGTCAGGAGACTGGGATTCTTTCTCTATAGAATGTGAATGAGAAACATTAAGGTCTGACAATCAGACTGGCAGAGGAAGGGGTAGGATATGGGGTTGGTAATAGAGAATCAATTTACAAGCTGCACATAGCTCCTCCAAACCCCATCCTCATTACATCTTTGTGCAGTGTACTGCCTGAACTAGAATATGTGGATATGTCTAGAACTATAAAATCTTGCTTAACTACAATCTTTGTCTGCATCCTCCTTTTAGGAAAATGAGGTAAAAGAAAAACAATAAGCTCATGATATCAGAGAGTTATTTAAAACAAGAAACTGTAGTTCATTCCAGTTTTATGCCTCTAACAAAGCTGCACAGAAATTATGAATATTCTAGGAGATGCCCCAGGCATCACATGATCCTAAATCATCAAAACAACATAGAATCGTGTTTGGCATTTTGTACTTACTGAGCCAGGAAAGTGAAGTGGTTCAATTTAGAAAGGTTTTCTAAACTAATAGTTAAAGAGTTTTCTTTTTTTATTATACTTTAAGTTCTGGGATACATGTGCAGAACATGCAGGTTTGTTACACAGGTATACACATGCCATGGTGGTTTACTACACCCATCAAGCCAACTTCTACATTAGGTATTTCTCCTAATGCTATCCCTCCCCTAGGCCCCCACCCCCCAAAAGGCCCCAGCATGTGATGTTTCCCTCCCTGTTTCCATGTGTTCTCATTGTTCAACTCCCACTGATGAGAGAGAACATGCGGTGTTTGGTTTTCTGTTCCTGTGTTACTTTACTGAGAATGGTGGTTTCCAGCTTCGGAACATTCTGGTTAATTGTGATTTTGCTATGTATTGATATTTTATAGCTCCTACCCCTTTGGTCAGGAGCTACCTCCCTATCATTGAATTGATTAGTTATATTTAATAATGTTTGGTGTTTGGATACATTCAGCAATAACACTTGGAAATTTCTTACCAGTTATTTTTAAAGCCTTAATTTGTTTTTTGTTTCTGTTTCTGTTTTTTCACCAGCCATTTAGGATAAGAGAATGTTTACATCTTAATGTAAAAAATAAAAACAGGCATAAATAATGTTTTATGTATAGAAATGCTTTCTTTCATTACTTGGTGCCTGCATCTCTAAATGTTTACATAGGTTCTCTGTCTGTATGATGTTGCTAAAGAAACTATGAGTTAGGAAGGAGAAAAAAAAAGTTGAATATCTAGTCCCAAGAAGGAGAGAGGAGGTTTCTATAAAAAAATTTGTGTGTTTGTATATATATCTATGTATGTATATGTATGTATATATCTATGTATATGCATAAGGGTATATATCTACATACATAGATATGTATATATGTTAATATATCCATGTATATGTATGTATACATATGTGTGTATTTATATATGTGTATACATATCTATGTATGTATACATATGTGTGTATTTATATATGTGTATACATATCTATGTATGTGTATATACACACACCCACACCCATGCATTCTCTTGTCATTATTGTCAAAAATCAGTTGACCGTAGACAACTGCCTATATAATATGCACTGTGTGTATATATATAACTGTACAGGAGAAACAGGGTGCAAAGAAGAAAAAAAAAACTTTTTAAAAACCTGTAATTAGAATCATTGAAAAGATAAGAAAATAATGCATGCATAAAATAAGAAAAAATATATAGAATAAGAAAGATTAAGGTTATTAGAAATTAAAAATGTTATCATCGAAATGAGAAATTTTATAAAAGAGTTGGAAGATAGAGTCATGGAAAACTCTCACACAGTAAAACAAAGAAACTATTTTTTTTTTAAAGAGAGGGATAAAGCAATAAAGTCCAGAGGTTCAAGCTAGGAAGTCCTACATTCAGCCAAGATGAGTTCCAGAAAAAGAGACCAGAGGAAATGGAAGAAGAGAAATGGTCAAAGAAATAATAATGATAAAATTTCCTACAACAGAAGGATATGTCTCCAAGTTGTAAGAGGCCACTAAGTAATTCACACTTAGTAATGAATTTAACAAAAGAAGTGCAACACATATTTTCAGAATTACAAAATATTGTTGAAGGAAATTAAAGAAGATATAAATGAATTTTAAAAATGCAAGATGGCTGTACTCCCCAAATTAGTCTACAGATTCAACATCATCCTTGTCAGACTCTGGGCTGCTTCTTTGTAGAAGGTGACAAGCTGAATCTAAAGTTCACATTGAACTTCAAGGAACCCAGAAGGGTCAAATCAATCTTAAAATAGACTAACAAAGTAGGAGGATTTATTCCTTCCAATTTCAAAGCTTACTACAAAGCAACAGTAATCAAGACAGAGTGGTACTGGCACTAGGATAGACACACAAATCAATGGAATAGAATTATGAGCTCGTAAATAGACCTGTGTGTCTGTGATCAACTGATTTTTGACAATGATGCCAAGAGTATTGAATGAGAAAATAATAGTCTTTTCAACAATTAGTGCCAGTGCCATTCAATAGCTACATGCAGAAGTATGAAGTTACACCCTTACTTTACATCTTTTAAAAAAATCCAAAATGGACCAAAGACTTAAACATAAGAGCTAAAACTCCTAGAGGTAAAAATAGGCATACATTTTCATGACCTTTTATTTAGCAGTGATTTCTCATATCACCAAAAGCACAAGAAATTAAAGAGAAAAAAGATAAATTTGAATTCCTAAAAATTAAAACTCTTGTATATCAAAGGACACTATCAAGAAATGAAAAAACAATCTCCAGAATTGAAGAAAACATTTGCAAATTGTATGTCTAATAAGGATGTAGTACCAATAATACATATGTTAAAATCTCTTATAACTCAACAAAAAAAAAGAAACAGGACGCAAAGGACATAAATAGATATCTTTTCAAGGAAGACATGCAAATGTCCAACAAGCACATAAAGAAAGATGCTCATCATCATTAATTATTAGGAAAATGCAAATCAAAACTATAAGACACCACTTCACATCCATTAGGATAGCTATAATAATAATTTTAAAACAACAAAAAATAAGTGTTGGTAAGGATATGGTGAAATTGGAACCCTTGTACTTTGCTGATGAGAATTTAAATGGTGCAGCCACTCTAAGCTACAATTTGACAGTTCCTCAATAAATTAAACATAGAATTACCATAGGACCCAGCAATTAAACTCAGGTTTATACACAAAGTATTTGAAAGCAGATATTCAAACAAAAATGTATAGATGGATGTTCATAGGAGCACGGTGCACGACAGCCAAAAGGTGGAAACAACTTAAATGACCATTAACAAGTGAGTGGATAAACAAAATAGGGTAGACTGAGCTACCTGCATGCACTGTGCAGTGCCAGAGAGGTCAACCAGAATCAAGATGTCTGGCACTGAGGAACCAATTTTTGGAGAGCGTGACAGCCATACTGCTGCTAATGGCAGCTTGGTGTGCTTTGGACAGTGCCAGTACACAGCAGAAGAGTACCAGGCCATCCAGAAGGCCCCAAGGCAGAGGCTGGGCCCAGAATACATAAGTAGCCCATGACTGGAGGAGGCCAGAAGGTGTGTTACATTGAGGGTCATTGGGTAATTAATCTGGCCAATGACATGTTTGGTTACAACGGCAGGGCACACTCTATCACGCAGCAGAATGTGGATTTTGTTGACCTAAACAATGGCAAGTTCTACATGGGAGTCTGTGCATTTGTGGATTTTGTTGACCTAAACAATGGCAAGTTCTACATGGGAGTCTGTGCATTTGTGAGGGTCCAGTTGTAGGATGGTTCATATCATGAAGTTGTGGGTTATGGTGTTAGGGCCTCAAGTCCAAGGCCTCATCTTTGGAGAAGGCAAGGAAGGAGGCGGTGACAGACAGGCTGAAGCAAGCCCCCAGGAATTTTCGGAACGCACTTGGAAATTGTATTCTGGACAGAGACTACTTGAGGTCACTAAACAAGCTTCCACGCCAGCTGCCTCTTGAAGTGGATTAAACTAAAGCAAAGAGACAAGATTTTGAACCATCTGTGGAAGAGGCAAGATACAACAGCTGCCAACTGAACATGGCCCTGGGATACCCACAACTTCAAGATGTGACCTCCCCTTGCAGATCAAGCCACGTTGTGATTCAGGGGGACAAGGACTGCAGCTTCCCGACTTCTGAGCTCATCCACTATTGGTGACAGAGGCCACGTACCAGCAGAAGTTCTGGCAAAAGGAGCTGCAGCAGCAGTTCTGGGAGCAGATGTAGAAACAGCAAGTCCACACCTTTTCCCCATCAGTTGAGAAGAGTGAGGAGACTCTTGGAGACAACTCTGAAATGTGGGATGTGACTCCAGATGCAGGGGATGGTGTGGTCAAGCCTTGTCTAGAGAAGAACCACCCCAGACCTCTGACACACCAGCCTTGAACAACCAGATGGTGACCCAGAACAGGACTCCACACAGCCTTTGCTGTCAGAAACCACAAGCAAAATCTGGACCTTGAGACCTCCAAACTTACAGTACTGACCAATGCATAACAGGAAATTGGGAATCTCATAGGAAGGGCCAGGACATGAAGAAAAGGAAATTGGATCCATCTGAACTGAGCCTCTGGCCACATCATTGGACTCTGTCGCAAAGGGACTTTGGAAAACTACTTTTTGGTCATGAAGTTTTTCATCACTCGTGAAGAATTACCTTTATTGCTAAGGATTTATCTTGCTTCATTCTGAACCTCATCAATAGGATCTGACTGAGAGCCCACTGCAGTTAGAGCTGAACACTTTTAAAAACCTCATCCCACGCTCTAGCTGGGAGACGCTCTGGACAGATGAAATACCTTTTCTTTGGCCTGTGAGGCTTCCCACTATTTATTTCTAAACTATTATGTTAACACCAATGGACATTTTAGGAATCACCAATGGCTGCTTGCCCTCAAGCAATATAGGCCGGACTTATTACTATCCACCTGCCTCAGCAATTACCTACATTCAATTGCTTTGCATAACCTCTGCCTTCTTTCCTTTAGGGTACAAGGCCTTTAATGTTGTCCACATTAAGCAATGAGGATCATGACAGGAAAAAGGTTGGAGTAGTGCTTTTTACTGCTTTGTATCAATCCAGGCTACAATCTTCATTTAATATAAATAAACTCACTTATGGGTTTATGACATAAAATAATAGGGTATATTTATTTAATGGAATATTATTTTGCCCTAAGAAAATAAGGTACTGATATGTGCGACAACACAGAAGAACTTAAAAACATGAAAGAAGCCAATCACAAAATACCACAAATTATATGATTTCTTTTACATGAAATGTCCCAAACAGACAAAATTATAGAGATATAAAGTAGATTTGTAATTACTTAGGGATGAGGAGGATAGGGAATAGGGGCTTGAGAGCTAAAGGGTATGGGTTCTCTGTGGTGATAAAATGTTATAAATTTATCTTTGGTGATGGTTGCAGATAGCCATGGATATACTTAAAAATCATTGAATTGCATTCTTTAAAGGAGTGAATTGTGTGCTGTGTTAATTATATCTTAGTAAAGCTATTTTTAAAACTTGTAAAGGAAAAAATGGGAGGGCACCAAATGCCTAACACATTGACTAGAAAAAGACCCACATCAGTGCACATCAACAGGAAAAGAGAAGACACTACAATCTCCAGGTAAAAATCTTAGCTCACATTAAAAAGATTGTAGGCTGAGAATGGCATTGACTTATAAAAGAGATAGGTTTGTAAGTTAGAAGACAATGGAGTAACACATAAAAAATGATTGATGAGGCAAAATAATTTTCAGTCCCACATTTTTATTTGAAAATGAGGACAGAATGAAGATGTATTCATAACGCAGAGTATACTTTACCTTCCATGGGCCCTTTCAAAAGGAACCACCCTTGTACTGGAGAATAGACTCCAGTAAAGTCAGGAAGTCAAACCAAAAGAGGAGCCAACCCAATAGTACAGCCAAGAGGAGCCCCAGATCACTGACTCTGCAGCCTATAGTGGAGTGAGAGGGCAGAGAGACCTCAACTGGGTATCTTTATGGAGAAGCTATTCAGTAGAATAGTGGATATCATGGAGCATTTTGAAGGACTCCTTGGGCAGTGTGGGGAGAATACATGGGTAGCAAGTATTATATGTGAAAAAATTTGATAAGGTAAAAACACTGCTGGAAAGGGGGGAATGTATCATAGTATATATGTATATATACACACATATACGTATATGTGTGTATATACGTATACGCGTATATACGTATATGTGTGTATATACGTATACGCGTGTATACGTATATGTGTGTATATACGTATATGTGTGTATATACGTATATGTGTATAGGTATATGTGTGTATATACGTATATGTGTATAGGTATATGTGTGTATATACGTATATGTGTGTATATGTATATGTGTGTGTATACGTATATGTGTGTATACGTATATGTGTGTGTATACGTATATGTCTGTGTGTACGTATATGTGTGTATATACGTGTGTATACGTATGTGTGTATATACGTATATGTGTGTGTATACGTATGTGTGTATATACGTATATGTGTGTATACGTATGTGTGTATATACGTATATGTGTGTGTATACGTATCTGTGTATATATGTATATGTGTGTGTATACATATGTGTGTATATACGTGTGGGTGTATACGTATATGTGTGTATATACGTATGTGTGTGTATAGGTATATTGTGTATATATACATGTGTGTATATAAGTATATGTGTGTATGTATACATGTGTATATACGTATATGTGTATATGTGTATATACGTATATGTGTATATGTGTATATACATATATGTGTATATGTATGTATACATGTGTGTATGTGTATACATATATGTGTATGTACATGTGTATACACACGTGTATACACGCGTGTGTACACACATGTGTATATACACATATCTGCGTGTATGTACATATATGTACATGTGTATATATACACATATATACACATGTACATATGTATATATACACATATATACATATGTACATACACACATATGTATACACATATGTCTATATACATACACATATATACACATATATATGTATATACATACACATATATACACATATATGTATATGTATGTATATTTATATATATGATTTTGGCCCACAATAAATAGTATGTTTATAGTTATAATGAATTTATACTAGGTATAGACTGAATTTAAAAAATACTGACATATAATAGACAATGGTAGGAGGAGGAGTAAGGTGGTATAAGGGAGCCAAATGCCTAAAATTAATAACTTGAGAAAATAAGTATGTTTGTGATTTAGAAATAAGGACTTGAGAATAGAAGAAACCACTAAAAAAAAGTCAAAAAATTGTCTTTGGGTAGAAAGACATGAAGGGTCTGGGACTTATTTTTCATTTTAAGTTTATGGTACTTTTTAATTTTCCAACCATCTCCATATATTATTGATTTTTATTTCATAAATACTTCAAAAACAACAAAATTGAAAAGGTGATAGGGGTCAGGCACGTTGGCTCACACCTGTAATCCCAACACTTTGGGAGGCTGAGGCAGGTGGATCACCTGAGGTCAGGAGGTCGAGACCATCCTGGCTAACATGGTGAAACTCCATCTCTATTAAAAATACAAAAATTAGCCGGGCATGGTGGCAGGCACCTGTAATCGCAGCTACTTGGGAAGCTGAAGCAGGAGACTCTCTTGAACCTGGGAGGGGGAGGTTATAGTGAGCTGAGATCGCGCCATTGCACTCCAGCCTCAAAAAAAAAAAGGTGATACACAAATCTTTTGATACCTATTTCACTAACCTGAGCTTTATGTTAGAGCTGTGAAGACAAGCTATGTTGACAAACTCCTTTGGTTGGTGTCTATACAGACAAAATTCTAAACACTTAAGGACAAAATGCTTTTGTTGATGCCAGCATTATAATTTCATTGAGTATATATAGTTAAAGTCTTATTTAATTTCACTAGTTCCTTTTCTGTGTTTCTCTGACAAGATTATAATTTAATATTTGTATGATTGCTGGCTCTGCCAGCAAAGCACCTGGGCACTCTGTAGTTAAGAGGGCCCGGAGAATTTGTTAGCTCTCTTGAAATCTTGTGGATTTTTAGACACACAAATCCTACTTTTAAGAAATCATCAAAGTAATCCTCAGTAGACTAGGAATTCAGGTCAGAAAATACTTTAAATCCCTCAGACAGAAAAAGCTGTAAATCCTTTAGGTTACTTTGGAGGATCTGATGTGGGATGGTATGTTTAAGTTGGTGAATTATGTGGCAAAATTAGAGTTACTTGGCAAATTCTTGCCATGATGCTACACTCTCAGGAGAGGAAGTCCATGCATGCTATATTATATTCCTCAGAAAACACAAAAAAATAATGATTTCTTTCCATTACCCTGATCCTTTCAACATCCTGTTCCCCAGAAACCTCTGTAAAAATAAACAGTTGCCCTCTGGATAAATGACCAGACCAAAACAATGTGGCCAAAAAATTTTGAAATCAATACTTCTCATCTTTTTACCTCTAACTCCTCAGCTCTTTTAAGCTATCTTAGCCCAACTGTTCTCAAAAAAGAACTTTTCTTGAATCCAACACTGATTTTGTTGTTGTTGTTATTCTATATGATTGACTGAGTTTTTTCCATTCAACTTACTTGACTATCTGATTATGGAAAGTGAAGCAACTATTGATTTGGTTACCTGCTTACCTAATCTCTGTGTAAGAAACCTTAATGGAACCTGAATTTAATCATTCTTTTTTTTTTCTTTTTTTTTTTGAGACAGAGTCTTGCTCTGTCACCCAGGCTGAAGTGCAATGGCGCAATCTCAGGTCACTGCAACCTCTGCCTCCCAGATTCAAGCAATTCTCCTGCCTCAGCCTCCCAAGTAGCTGGGATTACAGGCACCCACAACCACACTCAGCTAATTTTTTTTTTTTTTTTTTTTTTTTTTTGTAGAGACAGGGTTTCACCACATTGGTCAGGCTAGTCTCGAACTCCTGACCTCAGGTGATCCACCCTCCTCAGCCTCCCAAAGTGCTGGGATTACAGGCGTGAGCTACTGCATCTGGCTGTCATTCATTTTTAAATATTATTTCTTTATTTAAGAAATACTCCATGCATACACACTAGCCTCAGGGATGTAACCTGGATTCTAGCTGCAGAACTAACAATTTAAAAACAATTTTTGGTCATAAAATACATATTGGTCCATCTGTAGTCCATAAGGGCCTATCCTTATCCATAAGGGCCCTTATACATAAGGGCCCGTCCTCCTTCCCTACATCCTTGCCCAGGGCTCTCCCTCCCACTAGATGGGGACACACAAATGATCCTTCTGTAACTTCTACCATCTAAATGCCTCATGCTGGAGACCTTCCCCAATTCCTTCCATGACCTTACTCTCAGTTTCATTAAGCACTGAAAAAGAAAAGGAAACCCAAAGCAATAAAAGGTAGCCAAGAAAAGTTTGTTCAGTCTCCTTTGTTGTCTCTGCCCAATTTTAATTTGGTAATTATTTGTAGGGAACAGATAAAGTCAGGGCCAGTCTTTCCTTGACGATTTTAAAGAAACAAAAAGCACTGATCTTGAAGTTCAGTCCCAGGATGGTGTCTTTACTCTGCATTGGCAACTTCCATGTCCTTGGGCAAGCCACTTAACCCCTCTGATTTTATTTATGAGACAATAATCATATCATAATTGTTATTTTTCTTTTTTCAACTTTTATTTTTCTTTCAGGGGTACATGTGCAGGTTTGTTATATAGGTAAATTGCATGCCACAAGGGTTTAATGTACAGATTATTCCATGACACAGGAAATAAGTATAGTACCCAATATGTACTTTTTTGATCCTCACCCTCCTCCCAACCTCCACCCTCAGGTAGGCTCCAGTGTCTATTTTTCTACTCTTTGTGTCCATGTATACTCAATGTTTAGCTCCCACTTGTAAATGAGAACATGCAGTATTTAGTTTTCTATTCCTGTGTTAGTTCACTCAGGATAGTGGCCTCCAGCTCCACTCATGTTGCTGCAAAGGATAGGATCGGCATGGTATTCCATGGTATATATGTACTACAATTTTTTTTATCCAGTCTACCACCAATGGGCATTTAGATTGATTGCATGTCTCTGCTATTGTGAATAATGCTGCAATGAACATACACATGCATGTGTCTTTATGATAGAACAATATAAACTCCTTTGGATATATAGCCAGTAATGGGACATGTACCCAAATGGTAGTTCTAAGTTCTTTGAGAAATCTCCAAACTGTGTTCCACAGTGGCTGAAATAATTTACATTCCCACCAATAGTGTACAAACATTCCTTCCCTTTTCTTCACAACCTTGCCAGCATCTGTTTTTTTTTTTTTTTTTTGACTTTTTAATACTAGCCATTCTGACTGGTGTGAGATGGCATCTCATTGTGGTTTTGATTTGCATTTCTCTAGTGATTAGTAATGTTGAGCATTTTTCATATGCTTATTGGCCATTTGTATGTCTTCTTTTGAAAGTGTCTGTTCGTGTCCTTTGCTCACTTTTTAATAGGATTGCTTGGTTTTTGCTTATTAATTTTTTTTAAGTTTCTTATAGATTTTGGATATTATACCTTTCTCAGATGCATAATTTAAACATATGTTCTCCCATTCTATGGGTTGTTTGTTGATAGTTTCTTTTGCTGTGCAGAAGCTCTTTAGTTTAAATTAGGTCCCACTTGTCAATTTTCGTTTTTGTTGCAATTGCTTTTGGCATTTTTGTCATGAAATCTTTGCCAGGGCCTATGTTCAGAATGGTATTTCTTAGGTTTTATTCAATGATTTTTATAGTTTCACATTATAAACTCAAGTCCTTAATCCATCTTGAATTGATTTTTGTATATGATGTAAAAAAGGCATCCAGTTTCAGTTTTCTGTATATAGCTAGGCAGTTAATACAGTACCATTTATTGACTAAGAAGTCCTTTCCCTATTGCTTTTGTTGACTTGTCAAAGATCAGATGGTTTTAGGTTTGTGGCTTTATTTCTGGGCTCTCTGTGCTGTTCCATTGGTCTATGTGTCTGTTTTTGTACCAGTAACATACTGTTTTTGTTACTGTAGACTTATAGTACAGATTGAGGTCAGGTAATGTGATACCTCCAACCTTGATCTTTTTGCTTAGGATTGCTTTGGCTATTTGAGCTTTTTTGTTGTTGTTGTTGTTCCATATGAATTTTAGAATAGCTTTTTCTAATTCTGTGAAGAATATCATTGATAGCTTGATAGCAATAGTATTGAATTGCAGATTGCCTTAGGCAGTATGGCCATTTCAACAATATTGGTTCTTCCTATCCATGAGCATGGAATGTTTTTCCATGTGTTTGTGTCATTCCTGATACAGCAGTGCTTTGTAATTTTTGTTGTTGAGACCTTTCGCTTCCCTGGTTAGCTGTGTTCCTAGGTATTGTATTTGTGTGTGTGTGGCTATTGTGAATGAGACTGCATTATTGATTTGGCTCTTAGCATGGACATTGTTGGTGTATAGAAGTGCTTATTTTTGTACATTGATTTTGTATCCTAAAACTTTGCTGAGGTTCATCAGCTCATGGATCTTTTGGGCAGAGACTATGGGGTTTCATAGTTATACAATCATACCACTTGCGGAGAAAGATAGTTTGACTTACTCTCTTCCTATTTGAATATCTTTAATTTTTTTCTCTTTCCTGATTGCTCTGACTAGGACTTCCAGTACTATGTCGAATAGGAGTGGTGAGAGTGGACATCCTTGTCTTCTTCTGGTTCTAAAGAGGAATGCTTCTAGCTTTTGCCTGTTCACTATGATGTCAGCTGTGGGTTTGTCATAGATGGCTCTTATTATTTTGAGTATGATCCTTTAATGCCTAGTTTCTTGAGGGTTTTTAACATGAAGGGATGTTATATTTTATTAAAAGCCTTATCGGCATCTGTTGAGATGATCATGTGGTTTTTGTTTTTAGTTCTGTTTATGTGATAGACCACATTTATTGATTTGCATGTGTTGAACCAACCTTGCACCCCATGGATAAAGCCTATTTGATCATGGTGGAATAGCTGTTTTGGTGTGCTGCTGGATTCATTTTCCTAGCATTTTGTTGAGGATTTTTGCATCTATATTCATCAAGGATATTGGCCTGAAGTTTTCTTTTTATTATTATTATTATTATTATTATTATTATACTTTAAGTTTTCCGGTACATGTGCACAATGTGCAGGTTAGTTACATATGTATACATGTGCCATGCTGCTGTGCTGAACCCAGTAACTCTTCATTTAGCATTAGGTATATCTCCTAATGCTATCCCTCCCCCCTCCCTCCACCCCACAACAGTCCCCAGTGTGTGATGTTCCCCTTCCTGTGTCCATGTGTTCTCATTGTTCAATTCCCACCTATGAGTGAGAACATGCGGTGTTTGGTTTTTTGTCCTTGCAATAATTTACTGATAATGATGATTTCCAATTCCATCCATGTCCCTACAAAGGACATGAACTCATCATTTTTTATGGCTGCATAGTATTCCATGGTGTATATGTGCCACATTTTCTTAATCCAGTCTATCATTGTTGGACATTTGGGTTGGTTCCAAGTCTTGGCTATTGTGAATAGAGCTGCAATAAACATACGTGTGCATGTGTCTTTATAGCAGCATGATTTATAGTCCTTCGGGTATATACCCAGTAATAGGATGGCTGGGTCAAATGGTATTTCTAGTTCTACATCCCTGAGGAATCGCCACACTGACTTCCACAATGGTTGAACTAGTTTACAGTTCCACCAACAGTGTAAAAGTGTTCCTATTTCTCCACATCCTCTCCAGCGCCTGTTGTTTCCTGACTTTTTAATGATTGCCATTCTAACTGGTGTGAGATGGTATCTCATTGTGGTTTTGATTTGCATTTCTCTGATGGCCAGTGATGATGAGCATTTTTTCATCTGTCTTTTGGCTGCATAAATATCTTCTTTTGAGAAGTGTCTGTTCATATCCTTTGCCCACTTTTTGATGGGGTTGTTTGTTTTTTTCTTGTAAATTTGTTGGAGTTCATTGCAGATTCTGGATATTAGCCCTTTGTCAGATGAGTAGGTTGTGAAAATTTTCTCCCATTCTGTAGGTTGCCTGTTCACTCTGATGGTAGTTTCTTTTGCTGTGCAGAAGCTCTTTAGTTTAATTAGATCCCATTTGTCAATTTTGGCTTTTGTTGCCATTGCTTTTGGTGTTTTAGACATGAAGTCCTTGCCCATGCCTATGTCCTGAATGGTAATGCCTAGGTTTTCTTCTAGGGTTTTTATGGTTTTAGGCCTAACGTTTAAGTCTTTAATCCATCTTGAATTGATTTTTGTATAAGGTTTAAGGAAGGGATCCAGTTTCAGCTTTCTACATATGGCTAGCCAGTTTTCCCAGCACATTTATTAAATAGGGAATCCTTTCCCCATTTCTTGTTTTTGTCAGGTTTCTCAAAGATCAGATAGTTGTAGATATGTGGCATTATTTCTGAGGGCTCTGTTCTGTTCCATTGATCTATATCTCTGTTTTGGTACCAGTACCATGCTGATTTGGTTACTGTAGCCTTGTAGTATAGTTTGAAGTCAGGTAGCGTGATGCCTCCAGCTTTGTTCTTTTGGCTTAGGATTGACTTGGTGATGCGGGCTCTTTTTTGTTTCCATATGAACTTTAAAGTAGTTTTTTCCAATTCTGTGAAGAAAGTCATTGGTAGCTTGATGGGGATGGCATTGAATCTATAAATTACCTTGGGCAGTATGGCCATTTTCACGATATTGATTCTTCCTACCCATGACCATGGAATGTTCTTCCATTTGTTTGTGTCCTCTTTTATTTCACTGAGCAGTGGTTTGTAGTTCTCCTTGAAGAGGTCCTTCACGTCCCTTTTAAGTTGGATTCGTAAGTATTTTATTCTCTTTGAAGCAATTGTGAATGGGAGTTCACTCATGATTTGGCTTTCTGTTTGTCTGTTATTGGTGTATAAGAATGCTTGTGATTTTTGTACATTGATTTTGTATCCTGAGACTTTGCTGAAGTTGCTTATCAGCTTAAGGAGATTTTGGGCTGAGACAATGGGGTTTTCTAGATATACAATCATGTCGTCTGCAAACAGGGACAATTTGACTTCCCGTTTTCCTAATTGAATACCCTTTATTTCCTTCTCCTGCCTAATTGCCCTGGCCAGAACTTCCAACACAATGTTGAATAGGAGTGGTGAGAGAGGGCATCCCTGTCTTGTGCCAGTTTTCAAAGGGAATGCTTCCAGTTTTTGCCCATTCAGTATGATATTGGCTGTGGGTTTGTCATAGATAGCTCTTATTATTTTGAGATACGTCCCATCAATACCTAATTTATTGAGAGTTTTTAGCATGAAGGGTTGTTGAATTTTGTCAAAGGCCTTTTCTGCATCTATTGAGATAATCATGTGGTTTTTGTCTTTGGTTCTGTTTATATGCTGGATTACATTTATTGATTTGCATATATTGAACCAGCCTTGCATCCCAGGGATGAAGTTGATTTGATCATGGTGGATAAGCTTTTTGATGTGCTGCTGGATTCAGTTTGCTAGCATTTTATTGAGGATTTTTGCATCAATGTTCATCAAGGATATTGGTCTAAAATTATCTTTTTTGGTTGTGTCTCTGCCTGGCTTTGGTATCAGGATGATGTTAGTCTCATAAAATGAGTTAGGGAGGATTCCCTCTTTTTCTGTTGATTGGAATAGTTTCAGAAGGAATGGTACCAGTTCCTCCTGTACCTGTGGTAGAATTCGGCTGTGAATCCATCTGGTCCTGGACTATTTTTGGTTGGTAAGCTATTGATTATTGCCACAATTTCAGATCCTCTTATTGGTCTATTCAGAGATTCAACTTCTTCCTGGTTTAGTCTTGGGAGAGTGTATGTGTCGAGGAATTTATCCATTTCTTCTAGATTTTCTAGTTTATCTGCGTAGAGGTGTTTGTAGTATTCTCTGATGGTAGTTTGTATTTCTGTGGGATCGGTGGTGATATCCCCTTTTTCATTTTTTATTGCATCTATTTGATTCTTCTCTCTTTTTTTGTTTATTAGTCTTGCTAGCGGTCTATCAATTTTGTTGATCCTTTCAAAAAACCAGGTCCTGGATTCATTAATTTTTTGAAGGGTTTTTTGGGTCTCTATTTCCTTCAGTTCTGCTCTGATTTTAGTTATTTCTTGTCTTCTGCTAGCTTTTGAATGTGTTTGCTCTTGCTTTTCTAGTTCTTTTAATTGTGATGTTAGGGTGTCAATTTTAGATCTTTCCTGCCTTCTCTTGTGGGCATTTAGTGCTATAAATTTCCCTCTACACGCTGCTTTGAATGTGTCCCAGAGATTCTGGTATGTTGTGTCTTTGTTCTCGTTGGTTTCAAAGAACATCTTTATTTCTGCCTTCATTTCGTTATGTACCCAGTAGTCATTCAGGAGCAGGTTGTTCAGTTTCCATGTAGTTGAGCGGTTTTCAGTGAGTTTCTTCATCCTGAGTTCTAGTTTGATTGCACTGTGGTCTGAGAGACAGTTTGTTATAATTTCTGTTCTTTTACATTTGCTGAGGAGAGCTTTACTTCCAACTATGTGGTCAATTTTGGAATAGGTGTGGTGTGGTGCGGAAAAAAATGTATATTCTGTTGATTTGGGGTGGAGAGTTCTGCAGATGTCTATTAGGTCCGCTTGATGCAGAGCTGAGTTCAATTCCTGGGTATCCTTGTTAACTTTCTGTCTTGTTGATCTGTCTAATGTTGACAGTGGGGTGTTAAAGTCTCCCATTATTATTGTCTGGGAGTCTAAGTCTCTTTGTAGGTCACTCAGGACTTGCTTTATGAATCTGGGTGCTCCTGTTTTGGGTGCATATATATTTAGGATAGTTAGCTCTTCTTGTTGAATTGATCCCTTTACCATTATGTAATGGCCTTCTTTGTCTCTTTCGATCTTTGTTGGCTTAAAGTCTGTTTTATCAGAGAGTAGGATTGCAACCCCTGCCTTTCTTTGTTTCCCATTTGCTTGGTAGATCTTCCTCCGTCCTTTTATTTTGAGCCTATGTGTGTCTCTGCACGTGAGATGGGTCTCCTGAATACAGCACACTGATGGGTCTTGACTCTTTATCCAATTTGCCAGTCTGTGTCTTTTAATTGGAGCATTTAGTCCATTTACATTTAAAGTTAATATTGTTATGTGTGAATTTGATCCTGTCATTATGATGTTAGCTGGTTATTTTGCTCGTTAGTTGATGCAGTTTCTTCCTACTCTTGATGGTCTTTACATTTTGGCATGATTTTGCAGCGGCTGGTACTGGTTGTTCCTTTCCATGTTTAGCGCTTCCTTCAGGAGCTCTTTTAGGGCAGGCCTGGTGGTGACAAAATCTCTCAGCATTTGCTTGTCTGTAAAGTATTTTATTTCTCCTTCACTTATGAAGCTTAGTTTGGCTGGATATGAAATTCTGGGTTGAAAGTTCTTTTCTTTAAGAATATTGAATATTGTCCCCCACTCTCTTCTGGCTTGTAGAGTTTCTGCGGAGAGATCTGCTGTTAGTCTGATGGGCTTCCCTTTGTGGGTAACCCAACCTTTCTCTCTGGCTGCCCTTAACATTTTTTCCTTCATTTCAACTTTGGTTAATCTGACAATTATGTGTCTTGGAGTTGCTCTTCTTGAGGAGTATCTTTGTGGTGCTCTCTGTGTTTCCTGAATCTGAATGTTGGCCTGCCTTGCTAGATTGGGGAAGTTCTCCTGGATAATATCCTGCAGAGTGTTTTCCAACTTGGTTCTATTCTCCCCATCACTTTCAGGTACACCAAACAGATGCAGATTTGGTCTTTTCACATAGTCCCATATTTCTTGGAGGCTTTGTTCGTTTCTTTTTATTCTTTTTTCTCTAAACTTCCCTTCTCGCTTCATTTCATTCATTTCATCTTCCATTACTGATACCCTTTCTTCCAGTTGATCGCATCGGCTCCTGAGGCTTCTGCATTCTTCAGGTAGTTCTCAAGCCTGGGCTTTCAGCTCCATCAGCTCCTTTAAGCACTTCTCTGTATTGGTTATTCTAGTTATACATTCTTCTAAATTTTTTTCAAAGTTTTCAACTTCTTTGCCTTTGGTTTGAATTTCCTCCTGTAGCTTGGAGTAGTTTGATCATCTGAAGCCTTCTTCTCTCAACTCGTCAAAGTCATTCTCCGTCCAGCTTTGTTGCGTTGCTGGTGAGGAACTGCGTTCCTTTGGAGGAGGAGAGGCACTCTGCTTTTTAGAGTTTCCAGTTTTTCTGCTCTGTTTTTCCCCCATCTTTGTGGTTTTATCTACTTTTGGTCTTTGACGATGGTGATGTACAGATGGGTTTTGGTGTGGATGTCCTTTCTGTTTGTTAGTTTTCCTTCTAACAGACAGGACCCTCAGCTGCAGGTCTGTTGGAGTTTGCTAGAGGTCCACTCCAGACCCTGTTTGCCTGGGTATCAGCAGCGGTGTCTGCAGAACCGTGGATTTTCATGATCCGCAAATGCTGCTGTCTGATCGTTCCTCTGGAAGTTTCGTCTCAGAGGAGTACCCAGCCGTGTGAGGTGTCAGTCTGCCCCTACTGGGGGGTACCTCCCAGTTAGGCTGCTCGGGGGTCAGGGGTCAGGGACCCACTTGAGGAGGCAGTCTGCCCATTCTGAGATCTCCAGCTGCGTGCTGGGAGAACCACTGCTCTCCTCAAAGCTGTCAGACAGGGACATTTAAGTCTGCAGAGGTTACTGCTGTCTTTTTGTTTGTCTGTGCCCTGCCCCCAGAGGTGGAGCCTACAGAGGCAGGCAGGCCTCCTTGAGCTGTGGTGGGCTCCACCCAGTTTGAGCTTCCTGGCTGCTTTGTTTACCTATGCAAGCCTGGGCAATGGCTGGCGCCCCTCTCCCAGCCTCACTGCCGCCTTGCAGTTTGATCTCAGACTGCTGTGCTAGCAATCAGCGAGACTCCGTCGGTGTAGGACCCTCCGAGCCATGTGCGGGATATGATCTCCTGGTGTGCCTTTTCCTAAGCCCGTTGGAAAAGCGCAGTATTCAGGTGGGAGTGGCCCGGTTTTCCAGGTGCCGTCTGTCACCCCTTTCCTTGATCAGGAAAGGGAACTCCCTGATCCCGTTCGCTTCCCGAGTGAGGCAATGCCTCACCCTGCTTCGGCTGGTGCACGGTGCGCTGCACCTACTGTCCTGCGCCCACTGTCTGGCTCTCCCTAGTGAGATGAACCCAGTATATCAGATGGAAATGCAGAAATCACCCATCTTCTGTGTCGCTCACGCTGGGAGCTGTAGACCGGAGCTCTTCCTATTCGGCCATCTTGGCTCCTCCCCCTCTGGCCTGAAGTTTTCATATGTATATATATATGAAATATATATAAAATCTGCCAGATTTTGGTATCAGAATGATGCTGGCCTCATAGAATAAGTTAGGGAGGAGTCCCTCCTCCTCAGTTTTTTGGAATAGTTTTAGTAGGAATGGTACCAGTTCTTTTTTACATGTCTGATAGAATTCAGCTATGAATCTGTCTGATCCTGGGCTTTTTCTGATTGGCAGCTTCTTATTACTCAACTTTGAAGCTTGTTACTGGTCTGTTCAGATTTTCACTGTCTTTCTGGTTAATCTTGGGAGGTCATGTTTCCAGAAATTTATCTATTTCTTCTAGTTTTCCAGTTTGTGTGCATAACAGTGTTCATAGTAGTCTCTGAGGGGTTTTTGTATTTCTGTGGGGTCAATGGTAATGTGCCCTTTGTCATTTCTGATTATGTTTACTTGGATTTTCTCTCCTTTTTTTTTTTTTTCTTTATTAGTCTAGCTAGTGGTTTATCAGCCTTTTTTTTTTTTTTTTTAGAAAAAGTCTTGGCCTGTCACCCAGGCTGGAGTTCAGGGGTGCGATCTCAGCTCACTGCAACCTCCACCTCCCATGTTCAAGCAATTCTCATGCCTCAGCCTCCTGCTAGCTGGGATTACAGGTGTGCACCACCAAGCCCAGCTAAATTTTTTTGTATTTTTTAGTAGAGTTGGAGTTTCACCATGTTGGCCAGGCTGGTCTTAAACTACTGGCCTCAAGTGATCCTCCCTCCTCAGTCTCCCAAAATGCCAGGATTACAAGCATGAGCCACTGCACCTGGCCTATCAGTCTTATTTACTCTTTCAAAGTACCAGCTTCTGGTTCTGTCGATCTGTATGGCTTTTTGCATCTAAATTTCATGCAGTACAGTTCTGGTTTTGGTTATTTCTTGTCTTTTGATAGCTTTGGGGTTGGTTTGCTCTTGTTTCTCTAGTTCCTCTAATTGTGATATCACATTGTTAATTTTAGATCTTTTTAACTTTTTGATGTCAGCATTTAACACTATAAACTTTTAACACTGCTTATCTGTGTCCCAGAGATTCTGGCATGTTGTATCTTTGTTCTCACTAGGCTCAAAGAATTTATTGGTTTCTGCCTTAATTTTATTATTTACCCAGAAGTTCTTTAGGCGGACTTCGGAATGTAATTGTGTGATTTTGAGTGACCTTCTTGGTATTTATTTCTATTTTTATTGCACTGTAGTCTGAGAGAATTGTTAATATGATTTCGGGTTTTTTTTTTTTTAATTTGCTGAGAATTATTTTCTGGCCGATTTTGTGGTCAATTTTGGAGTATGTGCCATGTGCAGATGAGAAGAATGTATTTACTGTTGTCCTGGGGTGAAGAGTTCTGAGGGTGTCTATTGTGTACACTTGGTCAAGTGTTGAATTCAGGTCCCAAATATCTTTGTTAGTTTTCTGCCTCAGTCATCTGTCTAATACTGTCAGTGGGGTGTTGAAGACTCCCACTATTATTGTGTAGTTATCTAAGTCTCTTCATAGGTCTCTAAGAACTTATTTTATAAATCTGACTGTTCTTCTGTTAGGTGCACCTTGAATTCCTCATGGACAAGTCATTCCCACCACACCCTTACACCCATCCCCTCTGCCCCAAGATTTGGCCAAAGGACCTTCTTTTGTTAAAACAGAGGGGAAAAAAAACCACAATTTTTCTAGTCAATAGGTTATTTCCTCTAAATCTTCAGCACAATATCCAGTTATGAAACTGATACACCAAAATGTTTATAGGGAGTAATAACTGGTTGGTGAAAATTCAGGAGGTTTTGGGTTTTGGTTTGGTTGTTTTGCTTATTTATGTCTGTCTCATTGCTTTAATTCCTTTTTACAATCAACACAAATTATTTTATAAGAGAAAATAACTTTAAAGCTTTCTAATACTATTAAGACAAAGAATAGAAGGGAGATAGAAAATGGTAAACTTAGACTCAGGAAATCCAACTCCATTATTGCTAAAATAATGCTTTTAATTAATAGGGAAGGTATTAAAATATATTGACTTTATTATAAACCTTCACAACTTTAGGATTGTTCTTTGGCATCTTATTTTGAGGTTGTATTTCCCTGAACATTCTTGGTCCTTCAGAAGTGTGACAATGGCTGCACAATGAGTAATCAGATATTTATTTTAGCTTTGCAGTCTGGTTTTGTTTGTGCCTATCCTTCTTCACAGGGCCTTCCAGGGATTGTAAGCTAACTCACTATTGTGTTACCTGAGTCTGTGATCACTGCAGCCATCTCAGCACAAGGGGATACTATAAGCCTAGGCTTGCCATGAGTGTTGAGAGGGCTCTGAGGTTGATGCAACTTTCTAGCCCAAATGATCCTGGGGAAGACATAAGGGGGATATTGGGACTATGTAGGAACACTGGCCAAGGACCTGAGTCAACAAGAGTGTCCCAGTGTCCCAGATGAGCATGCTTCCTAGCAGTTCTCTGCATAGGTGGGATGGGTCCCCAATTCCAGTGAGAGGAGCTGCATTTGAGACTGGGCCCCATTGGGATTTGCTGTGGGAAAGGGGCTGTTGTGCTTGTCTGACTCAGGTGGGCAAGTATCACCATAAGGTCTCTGCACAAGTCAGATAGCTCCTTAACTGGCACAGAAAGGGCCAGAGCTGAGACTGAGCCTTCTGGGACCTGCTGTGGGATGAAGGTTGACAAGACTATCATATTTGCTTGGATAGGTATGAATCTCCTAGCAGGTCCCCACACAAATGGGATAGTGCCCCAACTGCAGCAGGAAGGGCTAGTACTAAGTCTGGGCCCCCTTGAGATCTGCTGTGGGACAAAGGCTGGAGAGCCCAGTCTTGGCTTTGATGGGTGCATGTCATCCAGTAAGTTCCCACATAGAAGAATAGCCCACCAATTGTAGCAGGAGGGGCTGGAATTGAGACTGCCCTCTCCCCACCTCTCCAGGATCTGCTAAGAAACAAAGGCTAGAGAGCCCATCTTGTTGGCCCAGATGGGTACATGTCTTCCAGCAGGTCTCAGCACAGATGGGATAGCTCCCTGACTACAACAAGAGGGGCTGGAGCTGAGAATGGGGCCTCTTAGCATCTGCTGTAAGGCAGAGCATCTCTGAGCTGGGACCTCAGCTGAGGAGAGCTGGAGCAGCCCACAAGGAAACTTTCAGGTTCACTGTGGAAACCAATATCAATGGGTAGCCAGCCTGTCCACCAAGTTAGTAGTGTGCATAGTTCTTTCTGGACCCTTTCACAGATGGTTTTGGTTGCAAGCTCAATGCCAAACAGGGCTGTAGCCTAGCCCTTTGAGGGACTCGACTGTTTCCAGGTTTGAACCTGGAAGCAAACTCAGCAAGGCAGATCAGCCAACTGGGTGTTGGTCTGCACTCTCAAAACAACCCTCTTGTAGATCTTGAGTTCTACTAGGACTTCACCAACTCCCACCTGAATTCTGAGGCTCCTGCACAAAGACTTTTAACTGTGGATGGATGCAGAATTCTTATTGTTGTGGGGGTATATGAACAGGTTAGCTTCTAACCCGCCATCTTAAAGACATCAGTCATGTATTTAAAAATAAAATATTGGTGTGATAATAGACAAAGAGTGTGGAAATATTCCAGATTAAAGGAGATTAAAGAGATATAACTAAATGCAGTTCTGGACTGTTATAGAACCCTGTTCTGAAGAGGAAAAGTTTTATAAAAGACATTATTGGGTCCATTGGTAAAATTAGAATATGGATCATATATTAGGTAAAAGTATTATATCAATGTTAAATTTACTGATGCTGATAACAATACTGTAGTTATGAAGGAGAATACCTCTAAGAAAATGGACTCAGAAATATTTGAAGGCAAAGAACCACGAGGTAAGCATCTTATTCTTGAATGATTCCAGAAAAAAAGTACGTGTACACACATAAACACATACAGTTCTTCCAAGCATACATTATTTTGACATCTCACAATTTATGTAATTATTATTACATAATAACTGTAACATCAAAAATTTTTGTACATCTATTTACATGATCTCATGGGTTTTCTTTTTTTAGTTTATTAATATGGTAGCTAATCAACATTCAATAATTGATTTTTTGAATGTTAAACCCATATTGCATTCTTGGAATAAGCCTCACTTCATCCTGATGTTTTATCCTTTTTTGTATGTTGGTACAGTTAATTTCTAAAATTTGCTTTAGCATTTTTGCATCTATGTTCTTGAGGAGTATCGATTCATAATTTTTTTCTTGTAATGTCTTGGTATACTTTTAGTCTGAGAATAATGTTGTCCTTAGTGAATGGGTTGGAAAATATTCCTTCTTCAACTTTCTGGAAGAGTTTGGGCAGAATTGGTATTAATTTTTCTTAAATATTTGGAGGAATCTGTGAACAAAGCTGTCTTGGCCTGGAGTTTTTCATTTTAGATATGTTTTTAACAAAATATTCTATTTCTTTAATTGATAGAAGGTTTTTCAGGTTATCTATTTTTTTCTTAAGCAAGCTTTCATAGTCTGTGACTTTTGAGAAATGTGCCTATTTCACATAAGTTGTTACATTTATAGGTATGATGTTGTTCATAACATTCCCTCGCCATCCTTTTGCTGTTTGTAAATTCTGTAGTGATGTCACATTTCTCTTTCACAAATATTGGTCATTCATGACTTCTCTCTTTTTTCCTAATCAGTGTGGCAGGAATTTTATCAACTTTTTTGACTATCTTTAAGAACCACCTTTGGTTTCATTGATTTTTTCTATTTTTCTGTCTTTTATTTTATTATTTCCACTTTACTCTTTCTATATCTTTTATTTTCTTCCTCCTCTTCTGATTTTCTTAATTCTCTAACTTCAGATTTCATTCACTCTTCCTTCTCTAGTTTCATAAGGTGGAAGCAGAGGTTGATTTGAGACCTTTTTTCTTTTCTAAAATAAGCATATATATATATATATTTTTTTTTTTTTTTTTTTTTGAGATGGAGTCTCGCTCTGTTGCCCAGGCTGGAGTGCAGTGGCGTGATCTCGGCTCACTGCAAGCTCCACCTCCCGGGTTCACGCCATTCTCCTGCCTCAGCCTCCTGAGTAGCTGGGACTACAGGCGCCCGCCACCACGCCTGGCTAATTTTTTTTTTTGCATTTTTAGTAGAGACGGGGTTTCACCATGTTAGCCAGGGTAGTCTCGATCTCTTGACTTCATGATCTGCCCGCCTTGGCCTCCCAAAGTGCTGCGATTACAGGCGTGAGCCACCGTGCCCGGCCTAAATATATATTATTTTTTAAAAGCCCTATTTAGGTCTAGCATGGTGGCTCAAGCCTGTAATCCCAGCACTTTGGGAGCCCGAGGTGGGCAGATCACCTGAGGTCAGGAGTTCGAGACCAAATTAGCTGGGCATGGTGGCGCACGCCTGTAATCCCAGCTACTCAGGAGGATGAGGCAGGAGAATCGCTTGAACCCAGGAGGCGGAGGTTGCAGTGAGCCGAGATCACAGGATTGCACTCCAGCCTGGGCAACAGAGCAAGACTCCCTCTCAAAAAAAAAAATAAAATAGCCATATTTAAAGTATGCTTTAGCAAATTCTGATACATTATATT
This sequence comes from Gorilla gorilla gorilla, assembly GCF_029281585.2. NCBI lineage: Eukaryota > Metazoa > Chordata > Mammalia > Primates > Hominidae > Gorilla > Gorilla gorilla. Next base: position 81,848,545 of record NC_073235.2, on the reverse strand, counting down.
TACATTTTTATTCAGTTTAAATAATTTCTATTTTCCCTTTTGGTGTTTTAATTCACCTATGTGTTATTTAAAAGTGTTTTCGTTTCTCCCTGTGCCACAGCCTAGAAACTCCCTGGGCAGTAAAACTGGAAGAATTATAAGGCTGACTTCTTTTGTTTCCTATCTCTTAAGGATTACTCACTTTCAATGCCTGATGTCCAGTGTCTTAAAAACTGAAAACTATTTTGAATAGATTCTGTTTAGTTTTCTTTCTTTTGCCCTTTTTTGTTTGTTAGTTTGTTTTAGGCAGAAGGTAAATCTGGCAGAAGGTAAAACATAATTCCTCCTTGTCTTTTTGCTTAGGTTTAAGTGTCTTATAAGAGATCTCATCAGAATGAGGCAAAGAGCATGTAAGAATAAAAGACTAAGACTGGTAGAATTCTGGGACAATTTACCTGTTCTACATAAACGAAAATGATGCATGCAGTCTTGTGTTTATTAAGTCATCACCCTCTTGGGCTATTTTATCAAGTTATATATAATATAAAATAACCCTGGGTTACAGGCAAGATCCACATGACTTTAAACTATTTACTCATTCAACAATGAACAATTCACTGAATAAATATGTATTAATCACCTATTATATGATAGGTACCTGGGATAGGGCAAAAAAATAAGGTAGTCTTTGTTCCAATGTTAGTCAACATTTAAATAAGGAGATACACAGAAAAGAAACACATCAAGAAACAAACAAGATCACTTCAAATAATTTTAAATATCACAGAGAAAACAAAACAGCATCTAGAGGAAGTGGTAAGGAAGAAAGGATGTTCTAGTTTACCTAGCTCCTTAATGGAGTTTTCTCTAAGATCTGGCATTGTGTTTAGACTTGAATAAAGCAAAGAAGAAATGGTATGATAGTATGGGATGGGATGAGGCGGTAGGGAGACAATCCAAGCCAAGGAAACAGCAAATGCAAATATACCAAGAAGAGATACAGTTTTCTGTAATTGTGGGTTATACAAAAAATCAGAGTGGTTGGAGACTAAAGAAGGTGGAAGACTGGTATGGGATGTGGTCTGAGAGCTAGCAGGAACCCCATTATGTAGTCCTTGTTGGACATGGCAAGGCACTTGGAATTTCAATGGGAAACCAGCAGAGATTTGTGCAATGAACTGTTATGATAAGATTTCTGCTTCGAAAAAATAACTCTGCCTGCTTTGTAGGATGCATGGGTCTGAGTAAGATAGGATGGAAGTTTGAGCTAGAATTATAGCAGTAGAGTTGATGAGAAGTGATCATGCTTGGAATATAGAGTTGACAGTACTTAATAAAGGATGGATTGTCGAGTATGAAAGAAAGCAAGGAATCAAGGATGTTTGTAGCCTGAGATACTTGCATGGTGGATATAGCATTTTCTTAGAGGAGAAAATCTGGTGGATGAGCAGATTTTTGAAAGTTGTCTGATGCCTGTGTGAGTATGTCAGTCTGGCAGTCAGATACACAAATCTGGAGCTGAGGAGAGGGGCCCAAGCTTGAGACAGAATTTGGGGATCAACTAGCTTATTACAAGATTCACCTAGTGGGTAATAACATAGGATAAGACCTAAGTCATTTAAATTTAGAAATCAAGTAGTTTTTTCTAGTTCTGTGAAAAATGATATTGATAGTTTGATACGAATAGCACTGAATCTGTATATTACATTGGGTAGTATGGATGATTTAACAGTGTTGATTCTTCCAATCCATGAGCATGGAATGTTTTTCCATTTGTGTCATCTATGATTTTTTCAGCAGTGTTTTGCAATTTCTCCTTGTAGAGATATTTCACCTCCCTGGCTAGATATATTCCTAGGTATTTCATTTTTGTATGTATGGCTATTTTAAATAGGATTGCATTCTTTATTTGGCTCCTATATAGAACCAAAAAAGAGCCCAGGTCAGGCACGGGGCCTCATGCCTATAATCCTAGCACTTTGGGAGGCCAAGGCGGGTGGATAGCTTGAGGCCAGGAGTTTGAGACCAGCCTGGGCAACATGGTGAAACCCCATCTCTACAAAAAAAGAAAAAAGAAACAACTTGCCGGGCATGGTGGCACGTGCCTGTAGTCCCACCTACACAGGGAGGCTGAAGTCAAGGCTGCAGGGTGCCCAGGAGGCTGAGGCTGCAGTGAGCCGTGATCATGCCACTGCACTCTGGCAGGGGTGATAGAGCAAGACCCTGTCTCAAATAAAAAATAAAAAAGCCCAAATTTCCAAAGCAATCCTAAGCAAAAAGAACAAAGCCAGAGGCATCACATTACCCAACTTCAAACTATACTATCAGGCTGCAATAACAAAAATAGCACAGTACTTGTACAAAAACAGACACATAGACCAACGGAACAGAATGGAGAACCCAGAAAGAAAGCCACACACTTACAGCCATCAGATCTTCAAAGTCAACAAATTCAACAAAAAATGAGCAATGGGGAAAGGACTCCCTATTCAATAAATGGTGCTGGCATAGCTGGCTAGCCATATTCAGAAGAAAGTAACTGTATCCCCCTATTTCACCATATAAAAAATCAATTCAAGATATATTAAAGATTAAAATGCAAAACCGCAAGGATAAGAATCTTAGAAGAAAACCTAGGAAATATTTGGACATTGGCCTCTGCAAATAATTTATGACTAAGCTCTCAAAAGCATTTGCAACAAAAACAAAAATTGACAAATGGGATCTAAGAAAACGAAAGAGTGTCTGCACATCCAAAGAAACTATCAACAGAGTAAACAGACAACCAACAGAATGGGACAAAATATTTGCAAACTATGCATCTGACAAAAGATATCCAGAATCTATCAGAAATTTAAATAATTGAATAATAAAAAACAAATAACCCCATTTAAAAATGGGCAAATGACATGAACAGACACTTCTCAAAGAAGACATGCAACTGGCCAACAAACATATGAAAAAATCCTGCACATCACTGATCATCAGAGAAATGCAAATCAAATCCACAATGAGATACCATCTCACACCAGTCAGAATGGCTATTATTGAAAAGTCAAAAAACCACAGATGCTGTTGAGGCTGTGGAGGAAAGAGAATGTTTATATACTGTTGGTGGGAATGTAAGCTAGTTCAGCCACTGTGGAAAGCAGTTTGGAGATTTCCCAAACCACTTAGAACTACCATTCCACCCCTCAATCCGATTACGGCTATATATCCAAAAGAAAACAAACTGTTCTACAAAAAAGACACATGCACTCACATGTTCATCGCAGGACTATTCACCATAGCAAAGACATGGAGTCAACCTAGGTGCCCATTAACGGTGGCCTAGATAAAGAAAATATGATGCATATACACCATGGAGTACTACATAGCCATAAAAAATGAAACCATGTCCTTTGCAGCAACATAAATGCAGCTGGAGATCATTATCCTAAGCAAATTAACACAGGAACAGAAAACCAAACACTGCATGTTCTCATTTATGAATGAGAGTTAAATATTGAGTACACATGGACATAAAAATGGCAACGATAGAAACTGGGGACCACTATATAGGGGAGGGAGGAGGGAGGTTAAGGATTAAAAAACTATTCAATGCTGTGCTCAGTGCCTGGGTGACAAGATCATTCATACCCCAAACCCTAGCATCACGCAATATAACTTTGTATATTGTATGCACACGAACCTGCTGAATCTAAAGTAAAAGTTATAAACAAATGAATAAATATTTTTTTAAAAAAAGAAAAAGGAAATTAGAGGAGAGGTCAGGCTACCAAAGGTTACTCAGAAACAGCAGCAGATGAAATAGAAAAAAAATACCCACAAGTATGAGAACAAAGTGTTTCCAGAAAGAAGGAGTATTTATGATAAAAACTGCTGAGAAGGTGAGATTGAGTAACCACTGGACTTGGTAAGATGGAAGTCATTTGTGATATTGATAAAAGCTACTTATTGGAGTAGTGGAAAATCAAGTCCAAGAAGATAGAATGGAAGGGTGAGAAAGCAGAAACAGTAAGTGTAGGAATTCTGTGCTTATAGTATCTGTATTCCTGTACATGAGGATACAGTTGTAGGTACATTTTGTGTTTTAAATAAAGTGCCCTCAAGAAAGTTAAATTAGGCTGTGCCAACCAAGGTCTTTCTCATGTTACTCTGTGCAACCTCTTCAATATGTGTTAAGCTAGAGAAGATTCTAACTTAGATACACAAAGTTGTAGAATTGAGCTGAATCGTTTTGCTCTTCCGAACGCCCTTTATTCAATGCACTAGAGTATTTTTCCAAAGGAACTTATTTTCTTAATATCCTGTATTTTATTAGGTAATATTTAATATATTCAAAAGGTTATATATTATGAAGGATAATAAGTTATGGGGGAAATAACACTTATGAATCCTCTACCTAAGAACTATTAATTATTAATATTATTTTGCATCTCACTGTGGGATCCTTCCCTCGGTCATCCTCCTGACTCCAGCTCTCCCCACGGGTAATAACTACCCTAAATTTTATTTTCCCCTAGATTAAAAAATAAGTTTTATAATATACATATATATTCCTAAACAACATATTATTACCTTGTTAGTCAACCTTCACAGCATATGTGTTACAAGCCTTTTTTCTTTGTAGAAATAGAAACTTAGGTGATTATGATTTACCAAAGGCCAAGAAACCAACTAAAACTAGAGCCAGATGTAGTTACTCCTTCTTGGTTCAGATCATAACTCATGCTAATACTCACAAGAGCTAGTACTGGAAAATAAAGTCACTGTGGAAAAGGCAGTCTTTCCAGCTTAACTCAAACACAACCTCAAATCCTTTATAACAATGCACCAAGCAGTTATTACCAATTGCTTAGCTCTTTTAGAGACAGGAACTGGATTTGATGAGAAAGCCCTGTTGGTTGAATAACATGGAATACAGTTGTTATCCCAGTGCTTTTTCTTAAAGATGACAAGATTTCTTTCTCATTTTAATGTTGAAAATGCTTTTTAATAACCTCTACAGTTTGATGTTGGAAAACTCATAGTGAGAAACACCAGGAATGATTTCTTTCTCCAATTTGAAAATCGATAGTAACATTTCATATTTTTGTACCAGGAGTTTATGCACAAGGAGCATTTCACTAATGAAAGCACTATTTTAATATTATGTTGTAATAGAATTATAGAATCTCAATATTAAATGTATAAATGTATTACCTCTGCCCTGATATTATCTTCTTTTCATAGATGAGATTACCTGACTCCAGTTAGTAGTCCAGATAGTAGTAGACTTCACCAAACCCAATATTCTTTGACCAATCTGTCCTTCATTTAGAGACAGATTTAGCCCTTCATTTAATAGCTTCATTTAATAGCTCATTTAGAGATTTAGCCCTTCATTTAATAGCTCAGCTGACACATTCATGTTGAAGTAAGTCCTTTATTTTGTATATAAACAAAATGTTTCCAGAAAGAAGGAATGTTTATGGTAAAAGCTGCTGAAAAGTCAAATACAATCAGATTGGATAACCACTAGACTTGGGATGATGGAGGTCATTTGTGACTTCCATCAAATATGGTATTGAGTTTCTGCATTATTCTTGAAATTAAGCTGCCACTTTGTATCCCAAGTGTAACATGTGCATCCCTGTCTTGCATAGGGACTCATCTTCTTCTTCTGATAATAGTACCCCACTTTCCTATAAATAACCCATTTCATATGATTTAGGTAGAGCACATAATCAGCCATGGTCAATAAGAGAGCCTCTTGCCCCAAGCCAGAGTGATTAGTTCTAAACTGGCTATATGATCCAAGCCTGGCCAACCTGATCTAACCTGAGGACTTTTCTTTGGGGAGGTTTAAACTCATAAGATATATGTCTTGAAGAAGTTAACTGCTTGGATGTAAGTCCTGTAGTGCCAACAGCAATCTTGCCTGCCATTTGAGAGTACATTTTTAAGAAATAATGACATAGAACCTTCATAGTTACTTGGGACACCACCCCCACCCTCCCCGCAATCTTATCCACACATAAAACAATTTATATTAAATGGACTAACAGAAATTGTTAGTCCTGAACTTTTAGTTAAATGAGCTAAAAATAATTTTCCCTTAGGCAGGGTGTGGTGGCTCATGCTTGTAATCCCAGCACTATGGGAGACCAAGGCAGGCAGATCACATGATGTCAGGGGTTTGAGACCAGCTGGCCAGCATGGTGAAACCCCATCTCTACTAAAAATACAAAGAAAAAAAATAGCCGGGCATGGTGTCAGATGCCTATAATCCCAGCTACTTGGGAGGCTGATGCAGGAGAATCAATTGAAAATGGGAGGCGGAGGTTGCAGTGAACAGAGATCATGCCACTACACTCCAGCCTGGGTGACAGAGCATCTCCCAAAATAATAATAATAATACATTTCCCTTAAATAGTTTGAGTAGGATTTTTAAGATTTCAACTGAAAGAGCCATGGCTAACACATAAATAAGTATACGAAAATGGGATATGGCAGGCAATAAACCTGAAAATGAGGTGTAGGCTGAGTCCAGGTGGAATTTATGTGGTCATGAGACACCTAAGTAAACTATGTGTCTTGTGTTTCAGGATACAAATCATGTGCTTACTCAGGCCGTAGCATTAGTAACTTAGTAAAAAGACATTCAGAGACTTCTGCTTTCAACCAAGGTGGAGCAACAGAGACTAGAATTGCCCTCCTGCCACAAGCAACTAAATAATAGGAAAAATATGTAAAAAACGGTGATTTTCAGATTTCGGACAGCAGGCATCACAGGACACTGATTCCTGAAAAAGAAAACTAATGAGGTGAACTCTGGAAACTGCCTGGAGACAGTTTCTAGGATACAGTGCAAAGAGAATGAACCCAGACAGAACCCCACAGTCCCCTGAGTTGGAAAGGTAGAATTAAGGGTTTGCAGAGGCCAAGGAAACTAGAATTTGGGCAAAGAATCAGAGAGGAGAGAACTTCTGGTCTAGAGAGTTCCGGAGATCTTCAGAGGTCCCTTTCCCTCAGCATCTCTTCACCTGAGTCCTGATCATTGCATGTATATGAGAAAACAACCCTAAGCCGTGGAAAGAACCATCTGAAAGGGGCAGATAGAACAATCCCTGGAGGTCCCACAAGGCCAGTAATAGTTACTGTTTCCCTTTGTCAGAGTAGAAAAATGGCATTATATACGGGGCATTAGGTGGAGCACTCTGAAGGGTATTGACTCACGAGTGGGCAAAATTAGCCCTAAAGGCTAATCTGGTCCCACCTAACAAAAATCTGTTTTGTTAAACTGTTATAAAGTAATTTAACTACGTCCTAGAATAAAGCTCCAGAATATTGTTTTAAATACATGAATATCCAGTAACAGACAAAGTAAAATTATCAATATCTGGCGTGTAATAAAAAATTATTAGGCCTTCAAAGAAGCAGGAAAATAAGACCCTTAGTAAGTAGAAAAATCAATCAAAATAGAAACAGATGATGGGACTAGTAAACATAAACATGCAAGAAGTTATTATAAATTATTCCATATGTTCACAAATGTGGAGCGAAACCTGAGCATGATAAGGAGAGACATAAAATATGTAAAAATGATCCAGACTGGTCATCCAGATATGAACAATACAATGTCAGAGATTTAAAATACACCAAAACAAACTGCAACACAAAGGCACCTGACAAATAATGCCTTTGTTTGGAATCAAATTCTGTTCTAGGTGATCCAACTGAGCTCCATTTCATTTGTGAAATGGTGATAATAATAGTATCCATCATATTGGGATATTATAAGGCTTAAATGAGCTAACAAGTACAATTCAGAACAGACCTTGGCACATAAAGAGAATTCATTAATTTAGCTAATAATATTAGCAATGTATCTTATTTACATATTTCACCCAGTTTCTCTGCTGTGCTCCAACTCCCTTTTGATTTCCCAGCTGTTAGCTATCTGCTTAGAAGAACCAATTTTCACTATTTTTGCCAACACATCCAGTTTGACTGAACTTTCTTTTGCCATACTCTGCTGACTATGATACCTCCCCAGGGCCAGCCTAGTTTCTGCTTCTTTTCCCACTTGGTTTAGTCTGTCCTGATGTTTATCAAATTCGCTATTCTCTTTCTGACGACAGGGAACCTTGAAAGTCATCCAGTCCAATCACTAAAACTCCAACAGTGATAGATATTATAAAGAGTTTATTTTGTTTTCCTAGGCTAGAAGTTTATTTCAGACAAGACATAATACACAAACCGGTTTTGCAAAATTTTTATTACTGAAATAATGTTTGACTAAATCTTATTACATAAACTATTCTATTTTAGTTTATATTATATAATATATATGGAATATTATATACCATCATAATATGTAAAATAATAGTGTATTATATAATGTAACATTGCATAGCATTCTACCCTGTATTTATAAATGCAATTTCTATATAAATGAAAAGTAGCTAATTATAGCTATAATTCATTTTAGCAACTTTTGTGCCAAGGAAAGTTTTTATATACTATCTCATTTTACTTCACTGCAACTTTATAGGGTATTTACTATTGATATCCCTACTTTACAAATGAGAAAATTGAGCTTCAGAAAGTTCAAGTGACAGAAAGTTGGTGATACTGGATTCTATTCCATGTCCTTCTGAGTTAAAAACCTAAGCTCTTAACTACTCTGCTATACTGGATAAAAATGAGATAAGTGCCTTGAATAGATCTAGCATTTGTTATTCTATTTCAAATAGTAGGTTACTAAAGCACAAAACAGGAAGATTCATAATATTAATGCTGAGAAGCCTCTGGAAATCTACAGATAGAAATAATTCCTGGAGAGAGAGGGCAACCACACTATACTATACCTTGAATCACCCATGAAGTCAAAACAAGTATGATATCTAGCTGTAGGCAGAAATCAATTTTCTTTCTAGCTTTTCATAGCTTCTCTTTCCCCACTCTTTAAACTGTCCTAATCTTCTTTCCTACGTGGCTTATTTCCAGTAATGTATAGTTTGGATCACAGCATCCTCACACCTGGTGGGCTGTACATAGCTATCCACGCTGTGAATGTTAAGGATTCTAGGAAACTGGGAGGTACAATACAAGCCCTCATAACTTCAAAATGAAGACGTGAGCTCTGCAGATGGTGGGAACTGGCCAAAGACAACAGCATCAAAACCATAGGTGAGCACTCTCACATGCAAAAGCAAAACTCAATCAGAAGCCAAATAGCAGAGCATTTTGATGAAAAGTAACATGTTTTATTAGATTCAGTTTCATCTATTTGTTGAACTGTATGCCTTTTATCATAAAATACACATGTATTAACATATCCTGTAAACAGTACTCATTATGGTCAGACACTACATTTGGTATAGGGAATACAAAAAAAAAAAAAGTCCCAGATGTCAAAGTCTTCATATTCAGGTAGAAAAATCAAATATGTGAATATGTTGATGCCCACCAGCCAAGCCACCAGAAATATACCTGTATTCAAAGTTGGGTTTATTATTTGCTGCAACAAGGGAGACTCCAGGCCATGAGGAACAAAGAGGAGTCTCAGAGGGTTATAGCGAGGACTTGTTGTAGGGTTTGAGTTTGGGTTTGCATTAGGTAATTTAAGAGAAAGTTTAAGGAAACAGTGGTTTTTGTCCACATCAGGTGCTGTCAGAAAGTGGGAGCAATTCTATGATTGGCTATCTTAAATTTTATTGAGGAGGAGGAAAGAATAAAACGGGGTTAAACTTGCAATTTGTAAGGCAGCAGGAGCTATTAACTGGGAACGGGGCGTATGTGGCCACTATTATGGTTAGCACTGTGTTCTTGTTTTTTTCTGGGCTCTGATGTTAATTATAGAAGGTTCCTGTTTTTGTTTTGATCCATTATGTGGTTTATGCACACAGTAACATCATATGATTTTGTTTTTCTATAAAATGTATGTTCAGCTATGTTCAGCAGGATAACTATGGCTTGCTTGGGAGCGAAGTTGTTTTTTCTTCCTCAGTTGCGAGCTACACTCTACCTTGATACGTGCTAAACTACAAGAATACACACAAGTTTGAAAAACTAATGAATTCTGCTTATGAATAGGTGTTCTTTAGAAAAAAGGTTTATGTGAATAGTGTATTGAAGAAACAGAATTTACTGGGCTCAGGAGAGGTCAGAGGACATTTCCAAGCAAAAGCAAAGTGTGCAAGCACACACAGCATGATGGGGAACTTTGAGCGGAGCAGCACTGCTAGAATGAATGAGGGAGCTGAATTGGTGAGGCTGAGGCTGAGTCAGCAGGTCATGGTCAAGTCATGAAGGAGTTTGGACTTCATTCAGCTGGTAAATATGAATCCATCAAAAATAATTTGAATCAGAGTCCACGCATGGTGGTTCACACCTGTAACCCCAGCACTTTGGGAGGCCGAGGCAGGCAGATCACCAGAGAGGTTAGGAGTTCAAGACCAGCATGGCCGACATAGTGAAACCCCATCTCCACTAAAAACACAAAAATTAGCCAGGCATGGTGGACACATGCCTGTAATCCCATCTGCTCGGGAGGCTGAGGCAGGAGAATCGCTTGAACCTGGGAGGCAGAGGTTGCAGTGAGCCGAGATCACATCATTGCATTGCACCCTGCACTCCAGCCTGGGCGACAGAGTGTGACTCCATCTCAAAACAAAAAACAAAAAACGTTGAATCAGAGAATAACATAATCAAATCAATGTTTTAGAAAGCAGGCCTTGGCAACAATATGGAAAACAAACTAGTCTGAGGAGATTTTTTAAAAAGAGACCAGTTAGTAAATTACTTTAGCCAAGAGACAATTCATGTTTAAACTGAATCAGTAGCAGTGGGGATGGAGGACCGAGGGATGTAAGAGATGCTGCTGGTATGCAATTGACCAGAGTTAGAGATTATATCCTACATTTAAATGTAAGCTGCATCGGGGTAAAATCAGATGCGTTTGCTCACATTGTACACCTAACAAGTACAGTGTCTGGCGTGTGGCAGTTGCTCAATGAATGTTTGTTAAATTAAAAAATAAATTATGAGGGATGGGTTGAAGAAGATGTGAATGAAGTAGAAATAGTAGATATTTCTAGGTCATGATGCTGGGTGAATGGTGACTAAATAAACTGAGATAAGGGTGCATATTTGTGGAGGAAGAAGTTAGTTTGATTTTGGACAAACCCACAAAACAAAATAGATATTTTTGGCTTTATATATTTAAAATATTTCAGGGCATATTTTTAAAAGACAATATGACAACAACCTGAACTGTGTTGATTAACCAAATAAAAACTCAGAGTCCTGAAATTATTCACATATGTTAAAAGAGGTTAATAAGTTCCTTCAATGCTGAAAACTATCCTATGATAGATAAAAGGCATAGACTTATTAATTATATTTGGTGACTAAAGAGACAGAGCTAAAAACTAAAGTTCTGGAAAATATAATTGGCATATGAAATGAAAAATTTTCTTGTCTTCACCATAATTTGTTCAGCTTTATTGAGGTATAATCAACATATAATAAACCGTGTATACTTAAAACATATAATGTGATGAGTTTTGATGTACTTATGCACCTCTGAAATAGACACCACAATCAAGGTAATGAATATATCCATCAACCCTAAAAGTTTCCTTATGACTCTTTGAAATCCCTTTCTCTCTCCCTTCCTTTATCACTCTATCCCCCAGCCCCAGTCCCAAGCAACCATTGATCTGGGTTCTATATGTATAGTTTAATGTGTGGTTATATAATTTTATATAAACAAAATCCTACAGTATGTCTTCTGTTTTGTCTGACTTCTTTCACTTGGTATAATTATTTTGAGAATCATCCATGTTATTGCATGTATCAAAACTTTATTCCTTTTTATTGATGAATAGTATTCCATTGTATGAACATGCAAGCAATTTCTTTATGGATTCTCCTATTGATGGACATTTAGGTTGTGTGGCTGTTTCAAAATATGTCCAAGAATATTATTTTGATACTACTTTGACACTTAAGAAATGGAGGCTAATTTCCCTCTCCTTTCCAGTATGGACTGGCTTAGCAACTCATTCCTAATGAATGGAATAAAGTAGAAATGATGATATGCAACTTGTGAACCTAAGTCATATAAAGATTTTGGATTTCCTCCCTGCTCTTTTGGGTCATCCACTCTGGAGGAGGCCCACTGCCATGCTGTGAGGAAACTCAAATAGCCTCATGTAGAAGGCCATGTAGTGAGAAACCGAGGTTTTCTGTTAGCAGTCATGTGAGTGAGCCAAGTTGAAAGCAGATCTTCTAACATCAGTCCAGACATCAGATGACCACAGGCCCTTGACAGCTTGACTGCAACCTTATGGGAAACCCAGAGCCAGAACCACCTGACTAAGCTGTTCCAGGATTCCCAATCCACAGAAATTATGAGATAATAAATGTTTGCTGTTTTGTCACTAAATTTTGGGTTCATGTGTTACACAACAAGAGAAAACTAATATGGGTTACTTCAGATTCAGAGTTATTACAAATAAAGCTGATATTAACATCTGTATACAAATCTTTGTATGAATATATGCTTTCATTTCTTTAGGTTTACTACATATTTTGACTAAATTTTTATTTTGCCTTATTTTTTTTTTCCATTCAAGTGTCAAGTTGACCCAACAAGGTTATACGATCCAGGTACTTACTTAATATTCCACACAATGCTCATCCCCATGCTAATTGACTAGTAGATAATCAATATTTTGAATTGAGATAAATTGAGAACAATAATAAGTAGCCAAATGACTTTCAGTAGGCAGCCAAGAGAGGGGAGAAGGTGATTCAGTGTTGCTGTTGAACACACTGACTGACTTCCCCTAGCCCTATCCTGTGAAAAACAATTTGATTTGCTTTAGGCTCAGGAGAGCAATGTAGTTTGGAGTTCATAAAGAAAGTTTTACCCCCAGGTGATGTGAGTTCTCATTTGAACACCACACATAAATGGGTAGAATTAATCCAGCTCCGTCGTGGTGAAAATCTGAAGTGACATGCTCCTCAAAATAGAAATAATAGGTATTTGATCATGTCGCCAGACTGGGTCCTCTCTCTTTCAGCTGCTTTTTAACCAATTTCAGCTGTGCTTAGGGGAACAAACTATGGCATTGAGAATTTGAGTGAGATTTCTCTTTCAGCTCTCAGATGTGATTGGAGAGAGCAGGTAGAGAGCATACCGACTGCTTTGCTCAAAGAGTTTCTACTGATTTAGTTCCTTTATCTGGTATGGGGGACACTGAGCTTTCTAAAGGGATAGAACTATATTAAAGAAGCATTCTGAGCAAAGGGGGTTTACCAAACTGATCCACAATGTACTAAATTTATGTTAAACATAATTATATCCATTAGTGTGAGATAGGAATCACTCCATAGCAGTTCTTGAGAGGTAGTAATAACATGACATTTTCTAAAATATTAATGAAATTTTCTGTTTTACTTTTTCTTATGCTAATCTCACTTCTATTCTACCAAAAAATTTGCCTAGGGAAGATTTAGAATTGTTAGAACAGGAATGTAAAGAGGAAAAAAAAAAACAGTGTTAATATTCACCTCTTGCTATCTGAAATGCAGCAACTTGTTTTAGAGAAAAAGAGAGCAGAAGGATTTTGCAGACTCTTTTATTGCTTCCTTTAGAGAGCCAAGATTGGTAATCTTAGTCATAATGTTTTTTATATAAGGAAGATCCTATCAATATACGAAGACTGAGCAAACAAATTCATCCTCAGCCCAGTTAATAGGAAGCGAATAAGGCAGAGTAGAAGGGAGCAGAGGCAGTGAGTAGAGGAAACATCAAGGCCATTGATCCCTTTCATGCCTCCAGTGCCCAATGTGAAAGCACAGAGGGGCTTTAGAAATATCCTAATAAATATATTGGCACTTGAGAACCTCAGCGCTATTGGTATGCATCTCTCACTGCAAGCCATGGAGAAGGCCTGCACCCAACCACTTTCAGTTTAGGAAAGAGCAAAATACTGGAGGTGGAGGCAGAAAGCAAGTAGATATGGAAGCTTGAATATTCATGTCAGAAATCCAGAAAACCCTCCACATCTTGATAAAGGTACGGAGAGGCAGTGAAGACTGCTGGACCAACAGAGAGCTTCAGGTCCAGAACAAATGGCCAAGACCATAGATGCCAGTGGGAGAGATATCACAAATAATCCCCAAGAGGCCAGTGAGATCTGTGGAGTCCCATCAGTGACCAGATTTAGCAGGCGACTACTGGTCTGACTACTGACCAGGTAAGTGCAGTGTTATACACCCTCTTCTGCCCCTCTTTAAGATGGGATGTGAAGAAAGAGAAAGGATTGTATCTTATGTAGTTTTATGGGGTTTGTTAGAACAGTGCTTGGAAAAATAAAGTATCTTCTGAATCATTTTATTTATTTATTTATATGAGACGGAGTCCTGCTCTGTCACCCAGGCTGGAGTGCAGCGGCACGATCTTGGCTCACTGTGACCTCCGCCTCCTGGGTTCAAGCAATTCTCTTGCCTCAGCCTCCCGAGTAGCTGGGATTACAAGCACACACCACCATGCCGGGCTAATTTTTTTTTTTTTTTTTTGTATTTTTAGTAGATACAGGGTTTTGCCATGTTGGCCAGGCTGGTCTGGAACTCCTGACCTCAGGTAATTCACCCACCTTGGCCTCCCAGAGTGCTAGGATTACAGGTGTAAGCCACTGTGCCCGGCCATCTTCTGGATTGTTTTACAGTGACTGGGCAATCCTAGAAAAATATAGGAGCTATTGTTAATTTCTCCATGATAGTTGTGATGACAATACATTTTTGAACGTGCTATACCAGTTTGTAACTGCATTAGTTTGCTAGGGCTGCTATAACAAAGTACCAGAGACTCGGTAGCTTAAATAACAGAAATTTATTTTGTCACACTTCTGCTGGCTGGAAAGCCAAGTTCAAGGTAGTGGCAGTGTTATTTTCTTCTGAGGATTCTCTCTTTGGCTTACAGAGGGCCGTTTTCTTCCTGCCTTTACATGGTCTTTCCTCTCTGCCTGTGTTTATCCTAATCTCCTGTTCTTATCAAGACACCGGTCATATTAAATTAGGGCCTACCCCCAATGACCTCATTTGATCTTAATTACCTCTTTAAAGGCCCTATCTCAAATAGAGTCACATTCTGAGGTACTGGGTTAGGACTTTAACATATGAACTTGGTGGAGGAGTAGGGGACACAATTCAGACCATAATAGTAAACAATCAGAAATTAGTGACTAGGGGCCTGGTGCGGTGGCTCATGCCTATAATCCCAGCACTTTGGAAGGCCGAGGTGGGTGGATCACCTGAGGTCAGGAGTTCAAGACCAGCCTGACCAACATGGTGAAACCCCATTGCTACTAAAAATGCAAAAAAATTAGCTGGGCATGGTAGCAGATGCCTGTAATCCCAGCTACTTGGGAGGCTGAGGCAAGAGAATTGTTTGAACCCAGTAGGCAGAGGTTGCAGTGAGCTGAGATCACGCCACTGCACTCCAGCCTGGGCAACAAGAGCAAAACTCCATCTGAAAGAAAAAAAAAAAGTGACTAGGTGTGATGGCTCATGCCTATAATCCCAACACTTGCGGGAGACCTAGGCGGGAGGATAGCTTGAGGCCAGGAGTTTGAGAGCAGCCTGGGCAACATGGCGAGACCCTGTTTCTACAAATAAAAAATAAAAAAAATTAGCTGGTGGCAAATGCCTGTAGTCCTAACTACTGAAGAGACTAAGGTGGGAGGATGACTTGAGTCTTGGAATTCAAAGCTGCAGTGAGTTATGATCACACCCCTGCACTCTGGCCTGGGTGATAAGAGTGAGACTATCTCTAAAAAGAAATATAAATAAGAATTAAAATGTTATAATTCCTAATTATTTTCTATACAAATACTCAAGAATATAATTTTAGAGTTTAATAATTCTGCTTCAGAAGTTTTTATGCATAAAAATTTTTATTCTTTGTTACCCTGGTTGATTATTTATTACCCCCAGCTGGAGAGCCTTTAAAAAACAAATTCCCAAACCCCATCCCAGACCTACTGAGTCTGCTCTTTGTGTGGTGGAATTCTCTGTGGCACCAAATAGCAAGAGCTATTCAAAGAAGAAGATATGTTTTCACTGTTCACTATAGGGGATGTATGTTATTTTTTGCTACCCTAGTCTCTATTTTCTTGGTGTCTTTTGGAAAATTACTGACTCCAATGTGTGCAATCCTGGACCCATAAAACAAGATTGTCTGTCTTTCCCTAGCTCAGGGGTGGACCAGGAACCAAAGATGGCTACTTGGCCTCTCTCCTCCAAGACTTTGAACTTTAAGTGGAAGAAAGGAGAATGGTTGGAACAGTATCCTGAAACAATGTGGTATACTCAGTGCTATCTGATTCCTGGAGATAGCTGTTGCTGTTACTTTTTAAGCCTGGTTCTCTACCTTCTTACTATTATCTTTCCATAGATTGCTTTTCTGTTTTTGTTAGCCAAAGTTGATTCTTCTTGCTTGGACCTCAAGACCTGCAACTAATGTAAACACTTGGAAAGTAAAAGGAATAGCTACTTGGAATAGATAAGGAGATAGGTACAGCCCAGCTTCAGGTAAATTATGGTAATTTCTAATTAATGTCTTTTAATTAGTAACTTTTAACAAATTTCTTAGATGTACAATAACTGGTAAGACATTAACTACAGTTTACTAAGAGACTTAACCCTAAGGAACCATGTGTGAATTAACAGACAGTATCTGCCAGAAAAACATTTCTCTTTCCCTAGAAATAGGGGAGCCAGCTGTGAAATCCGATTACCGGAATTTTGGCCATTCCCAATGTTCTGGTTCTCAAAGCCCACATCTAGATGTAAAGACTATATTTAGCCTCAAAATTTTAGAGCTTTAACCTGAAAATCTAAAAATCCACGGAAATAAGCAAAAAGTCTTTGAGGAAGCTAATAAATAGAACATGCTTGGAAGCTGAGTTAGTAATTACTGTCAATCTACAGACAACAGCAAGACAGACACCATAGATACCTCAGAAGCGAGATGGAAATTAAATAGAAGAGAAATAGACCAGAGTCTATATGTATCCTCCCTCTTCTAGAGGATACAGTATGGGAGGTCAGCAGTCTGGAATAAAAACTTGCAATATCCCCACATTCATACTCTTAGTTGGAGCCATATCAGTGTCAAAAATTGTGAAGGGTTAAATTTTTACCCTACTTGCAAGCTGATGAATAAACCTTCCACAGTTTCACAGATGCTGGCAGAATACACCAAACTCCTGGGTCTAAAACCAAAGGATTTTATTAATCATAGCAATAGCAGTAGCCACAGGGGCAGCATTTGCGTAGGTTTCTCAAGCCTGAATTCCCACAGGGTGACATAAAGAAAGCTACTTCACTCCTTTATACATAGTTGATTACATTGTAAGAGAAACTTTGAGCTTAGGAAACCTGGATCTTTTATGATGGGCAGTGAGTCTACCTGACATTTGTTCCAGAGGCAGACATTGTCTTATTACCCTGGTCAGGAAAAAAAATGTGCTTTCTGTCCCAGAGAGAGTCACTATCTTCCAAGTCTTTCACTATATACTCAACTTTGAAAAGATAGTCTGGAGCAAAGGCATTCAGGGACTCTTGTTTACAAGATGTGCAAAAACATGAGACCTATAGAGGACTGTGTTCCAATAATCAATACCTACTAAAAACCTTCAAGGTAGGGATTTTACTTGCTTTTCAGAAAAGGAAAATGAGAGTAAAAGAAGTTAAGGAACTCATACTAGGCCCCACAGTGGTGCAGCTGGAATTTATACCCAAGACTTTGTTTTTCCATGGCCTCTCCCCACTAAACCACTGCCAAGACCCATCCATGTTTATGGTTTATGTTTATGATAAGCCAAAAATCATGACAGACCATTCTAGGAGGAAAATTTCTGTCAGCTTATTATGCCCCCCAGGGTGGCAAATGCTATTTCCTGAAAGATATCCTAGAAAAACTAGAACAAAACTTTATAAACAAGCTTAACATGCCTCCTGCAAAGTGAGATTTGTCTACAGTAGACCACCAAATTCTAATTGTCAACAAAAGGGGGAGGGGAGAGAAGGAACTATTGTCCAAAGTGAAGGGATATCCTAGGAACCTGAATGGAGTATCTGTCCTCTTTTGTCCATTTCCAGAAATTGGGCTTCCAGAAACCTGGGAGGGGTGGTGAAATCTATCATAGCAGGGTGGAAAAGAAGAGGGAGAATCTTGTTTAAACCTAGGAAGATTTGGTAGCTTGTTTCCAAGATGGCCACCACCAGTTTTCTCCCTTCCTGTATGTACATTTAATCCCCTAAAGAGAGGTAGGGTCCAATCCTCTCCTTCCACCTCCCACACCTCTCACCCCTCACCCCTTGAATCTAGGCTGGATTTGGTAAACTTCTTAAATAACAAAATGCAACAGAATTGGTATTCTGGGACTTGCAGACTTTAAGTCATAAGAAGCCTTGCAGATTTTGTTCAAGTTTCTTGAAATGCTTGGTCTGGGGAGAGTATAAAAAGTCTGACTACCAAAACTGCCATGCTGTAAGGAAGCACAAGCTGGCCATATGGAAAGAGATAGATGTCCAACAGCCCCACACTTCCAGCCATCTCAACCCATGCACCAGTCACATAAGCTAAAGAGCCATATTGGACATTCCTGTATCAGCAGATGCCACATGAAAAACAACAACAAAAAAGAAAAGAAAAGAAACTCAACCCATAGGGAGAACAAAGGCCCCATACATATGGCTCAGTGTTGAGCTGTCCTAAGTATCTCAAGCCACCTCTGCTATGCCTTATCCAAATTCCTGACTCACAAAATCATGTATATAATAAAATTGTTGTTCTATGCCCTAAATTTTGAGGTGGTTTGTTAAGAAGCAATAGATAAGAGCAAAAATAGGTATAATTGAAATACACGTTGAGAGAGTGGTTAAAAAATCAGACTGGGACAAATATTAAACAGAAATTGTAAATTCACATTGTGAGCTGATTAGAAGTTTAACAAGCAATTAAAACTTAAAAATAAATGTTTCACAGAGTTAACAGGATAAGATTTTAAAATGATGTTTGAAATCTCTTTCAGATACTGACTGATTGACCCAAAATTGGAAAAGGTATCATTCTGGGGTAGTATATCTCAACTAAGAGCAATTTTGTCCTCCAAGGTACATTTGGCAATGTCCAGAGACATGTTTGGTTACCACATTTGGGGCAGGGGGAGCTGCTGGTATATACTGGAAGTTGCTAAATGTCTTATAATGCAGAAAGCAGCCTCCCATAACAAAGAATTATCCAGCCTAAATTGTCAGTAGTGCCAAGGTTGGGAAACCCTATCCTAGAGTAACTGAGGCAACTATATTAAAGGGATTTGGCAAAGTCATAACTTCTTCCATTTGGAGAGAAGCTTTCGTTATTCAAACTTTCTTCTCCGTAATACAATGTTAAATGTTTATGTGGATCGCAACATGTGGGTTTCAGTCTAAAACATAAAGAAACATTTCTTGAGGTATTTATTTGGTATTTTATTAGCAGTGGGCAATTCACTGGCACTGTGGATTTCACAAGTTTCCTGACTTCTGTGAGCTGTTATGTAACGTGGAGATTGACATGTCAACGATTATAGTACTATGGGATAGCAGCAGTACTAGAGACTGGAAAATAGGACAAAGAATACTAAAGTAGGCAGGGGATTTTCAGGAAAGACTTCAAAAGGGAGAGGCACTGAATTGAAACTATATGAATAAGTAGATATGTTTCAGACTGGAAGCTGGAGAAAAATAGGCTTGACTGGTATGTAAGCCCAATTAGTTTTATAAAATAAATTGTGCTTTCCTTTAATAGTATATGAAGCAATTAGGAGTTGAATCAGATGTGGAATCATTGGAGGCTTCTGAAAATTTGATTGGAAAAAGTACAATGGCTGGTAATTTAAATCTCCAAAGGAAAAGTCAGGAAAACTAAACAAGTTTTCAGAATGTAACTTCTTCATGGTCCAAAGATTAAAAATATAAAACACACGAAACACAAAAACAAATTTGGCCATGGCTGAGAATAAAAGATTTAAAGCCGATAACAGCTTTTTAAGGATACATGGCCAGCATTAAATGTACGGATAAAGAATAAAGAGGCTTTATCACCAGCATACGATGAAAAAACATAAGTTAAACTTTGGAAAATAAGTTTTGCCTTTGTTGTTTTCTAAAATCTTTTTCAGATTGAAACAATCGTTTTTTGAAATTCCAGGAGGTCCTTATGATAAACAACCGAAAGTCTCTTATGCTATCACATGCATTCAATTTTCCTACATTTTCCCTGTAGAGACACACAAAAAATCCCGTGGGCTTCAGAATATCTTAAGTACCTTAGTCACACAATGTTCAATTTGAACTGCTATCACTTATAAGCTTCTATGATTCAAAAATCATATACTATGACATTTTCAAATAGCCCAAAGACTATCATAGAATTTCTATAATCATTTGCCACAGTTGTGTATTCTAACACTCAAGAAAATATACCTGATTTCAAAAGACATGTTTCCCTTGGCAAAACTGCTGTTTTGAAATGGAGCAAAGCTTCTTACTTCACAGAATACTCCAAAAGCACAGAACATCACTAAAGCAATGTATGTTAACAGAATGTTGTCAACTAACAGAAGACCAACACCAGATTCCACTGCACTAGGCCGGCCTGGTTATGCTCAACTAGGTAGAGGCTAGGCTCTCTCCCTGGACACTGGGCAACTCTAGTTTCTAAAAATCAGTTCTTATGTAATTATTTACAAGTAGGTAAGTGGGACTTATGCTAGCATAACTAGTGAATGAATGCCCAAATATAAAGTGCATGATGTGATGATTCCTATGCAAAAAGCAAAAACCAGGTTATCCCCAGGGAGGTCATTTAGATTGTTTTCATCCATACATAGCACTTTTCTCAAAATGTAGTTCTTAGACCACTTGCGTCAACATAATCTGGGTGTTTACTAAAGAGGCAGTTTCCTGTGTACCCTCAGACCTACTGGAAAAGAATTTTTAGTTTGATTTTTTTAGGCATGCTATAATTTATGAACTGTGTCTTTATGTTAAAAGTGCAGCAAAATTTCGCATAAGAAAATTACTTATTTTGTGTGGAATTCACTCCAGTATATAAAATCATACTGAAAATATAGCTTTTAATTTCTTTAATGGTTCTGAGTGTTCCTGGCCTATGTCTACATGACAGGATATCAACATTTGGGGGTGGGGGAAATCAATTATTGATTCCTTGCTTAAGAAATAAGATATTTCATCACAACATTTGTCAACGTCAGTGAGCCATCATAGTAAGTGTTGAAACTGTTTCCTCTGTTCCCACTTTAGAAGGATTTGATGGGGTTGTTTCTCCAGATAAAGGAGCCTGACTTAACAGAGCAAATTTCTCTGC
Organism: Gorilla gorilla gorilla; assembly: GCF_029281585.2. NCBI lineage: Eukaryota > Metazoa > Chordata > Mammalia > Primates > Hominidae > Gorilla > Gorilla gorilla. The sequence goes on along the minus strand of NC_073235.2, from coordinate 81,827,127 downwards.
AGAAATAATAATAATAAGTTTTAAAGTATGAATATGGCTTAGCCCAGGGAAGGAGAGTTGATTTAACTTGAGAGCCAAGAAAACCTGAGGTAACAATTAGCATTCAAAAGAATAAAGTGTATTGTACTGAAAGGGCATTTTTCTTTTATATTACATGTCATGTAAACACCCCAATCTTAAAACCATATATTCTTATAGGTCTTTAGTCTGCCCCACAACCCCTAGCAAGGTGTTACTAATACTTTGGGAGGGAGGGTTGGGCAGTGGAAGAGGTTGACACGCTCATGACTGAATGAATGAAGTGCACTTTCCCTCCACTCAATGTTCTAGGGTGCCAACAGCTCATTCTTTCTGAAGTGCATTCCCAGAGGAGCTTATCTGTTGATTAGCCAGAGACCTTAGACTCCATGAAAATGTATAAGTTGGTATAGATTCCTCTTACTGCCATTTTGGGGTCATGAGCAAGATGACAGAGCAGAGGAAATTGTGATGAGAATGAGCCACAGGAGAATAGAAACAGGACAGAGACAGAGAAGAGATCACGAAGCCTCTGATCATATCAAATATGGTACCAAAGAGTATTTTAAATAGATTATGAAAAAATGTTTAAAGTTACACATTTATTTAATATACTGGAAATACAATTAAATCCAATTTTATGAATATATATAGTAAATAATAGTACAGATGGCATATAGATATGGTAAAAATATTGAAGATAAATGATTAAAGTTTGAAAAACCCTCACCACACAAAATTCACAACTTGACAATATGTTCAAAAGTGATCCAATGGCCATATTAAGTTTAAAATTTGGATGTAGATAAGGTATTTTTAGGGAAGAATACACCTGTAGTATTTGATCTCCATATTATTTTGAAATTATTCATGTGCAGAAGACATTATTACATTTTAAAATAATCTTATTGTCATCAATATTCAATATAAAAATAATCTTATTGTCATCAATATTCAATATAAAAGTATAATAAATATTTTTCTAATTTAATACATGTACATTAAAATTGCTGAGTAACAATATAGGTAAACTCTTTTTTTGTTTTGTTTTGTGTTTTAGTTTTTGTTTTCTGAGATAGGGTCTCGCTCTGTTGCCCAGGCTAGTGTGCAGTGGTATGATGTCTGCTCACTGCAACCTCCACCCACCAGGCTCAGGCAGTTCTCCCACCTCAGCCTCCCAAGTAGCTGGGACCACAGGTGGACACCACCATGCCTGATATGGTTTGGCTCTGTGTCCCCACCCAAAATCTCATCTTGAATTGTAATTCCGCATATCAAGGGGGACCAGGTGGAGATAATTGAATCATGTTCTCATGATAGTGAATTCTCACAAGATCTGAGGGTTTTATAAAAGGCTTCCCCCTTCACTCGGCACTCATTCTCTCTCCTGCTGCCCTGTTGAAGAGGTGCTTTCCACCATGATTGTAAGTTTCCTGAGGCCTCCCCAGACATGCTGAACTGTGATCAATTAAACCTCTTTCCCTTATATATTACCCAGTCTTTATTGGCAGCATGAGAACAGACTAACGCCCAACTACTTTTTTTTCTATTTTATTACACTCAGGGTCTCACCATGTTGCCCAGGCTGGTCTTGAACTCAACTCAAGTGATCCGCCCACCTTGGCCTCCCAAAGCTCTGGGATTACAGGCATGAGCCACTGCACCTTGACCAACTCTGTAAACTACTCTAATGCTTTAACAAATGCTAAAAAGGTTTAAGCATGCACTTGGGAACTTTGCACATCTTGAGAAAGTTTTCCAGGTAATCAGAATAAGACAGGGTAATGTTATAATGAAGGCCAAGAAACTTCAACCACCAAAGAAATATAATGAGCCTTTAGTAATGTACTGCCTGGAGTTTCACACCCATATGATGAAATGGACCTGAGAAAGGAAAATGACCAAGAAATCAAAACTAGGGATAACCGGACACTCTGGGCATAAGTACCAGAACACTCACAGCCAAATAAAAAATCCTTCACATATTAATTCTGAGGTTCTTTCAGAGAGATGTAAATGTGCAATATTTAGGGGATTTCTGACGCTGAATCATCTCTGTTGCATGGGAGCCAGAGAATAGCAGCAATAAGACTAGATTAGGAAGGAATCCAAAGCTTCATTCTCCTAGCTCTGTCCTCTATTAACTGGGAGAATTTGGAGAAGGCTTTTTACTTCTCCAAGTCTCTGTTTCCTCACTCAGAAAATGTGAATAAAAATACCTACCTGACTAGATTAAAAGAATATTATAAAGGTATATCATAAATTGCTAAGTACTCTGTACCTGTTAAGCAATATTATGCCTAGAAAAATAGTTAATAAAAGGATTAATTTTTCTCCTTATCATGAGATTTGCTTGCCTTATTTTCTCCTATAGTGCGAAGCTTGGTGTATTTCTTTTAAGAAGCGTAATATTTCTGTAATATAATACATAATAGTATTTGAAAGTTAAAGGTTGGATGCATTTTTATAGTGAGATATGGGAGAAATCCTATATAAAAGAAAGATTTTTTTCATCCAGAAACATTACAGTAGATTCAGTAGCGTATTGGATGAGATGCTCCAATTTAAATACCCAAAAAGCTGCTCTTTTTAGGATTGGAAGGAAGGAGGAATGTATTTATTTTGCACAACATGGGATCCACTAGTCTGGAGATGTATCTGAAGTAAAGAATTCATGCCCTCTGCATCTGACTCATGCCAATGTCACTGCTGGTTTGAGAATGTTGTCTTTTTCTTTTACTGCCAACTTGGATCTTACTGAGGTTCTAAAATCCTGTGTCATCATTTTGTTTTCTAAGACCTTGTTAAGTTTGACTTTTCAGAATAAAATCACTCTAGAAGCAGCTTTAATCAACAGGCTTAATGAGGGAGATGGTTACAGAGTTCCATGTATGTATAAAAGGCTTATTTTTTTGTTTGTTTAATTACTTCAGAAACATTTCTGTATTCCTAGATAAATTCACTTTACTTTTACCCAAGACACACATTGCCCTTGAAAATCACTTGATATCCTTTGCCTTGGCTAGATGTCAAATACATTGACCATTTCTGAAAGCCATTTCTCTTTCAGATCACCTATTGAGGTTGTTTCAAGTACTGTGATTCTGTATTGCCTTTTATTTCTTGGTAATATTCTTCTGCTCAAATATCTGGAAGAAAGGTTGCTTACTGTACCCTCTAGTGGTGATTGTGACATTCTCTTAGAAATATATGTTTATTTCCATCTTTGGCCTTTTACTAAAAATTTAATGTACAGTATGAAAGAATTTCATCAATCTTTAAGGAGATACAAATGATGAAATTACACTGTGATGGTGTTTGCAATTGCATCACAAATTGTTTCATAGGAAAACATCTTATTTTCCTCAAAATTTGTTAACCCAAATTTTATTCAATTAAAATCAAAGTGTTTAAATTCTTTCATTTTAGTGTATTGTCAGTACTCAGTTATTCACACTCCTGGAGGAAGTATACATAGCACTATGCGTCTCCCAAAATATCATTTATATTTGAATTTGCAGGACCTTTTCATTCATGTTTAGTCGTAGTACATTTCACCTTCTAAGAATTCACAACATTGGAAATAAAACAAAGAGGCCACACATGGAATTTCTGACTCTACAAGAATTAAGAATTTATCCACATGATTCCTCCTCTGGTATTCTGCCATTTCTTCTTCTCTTTCTCTGCCTTCCCTGCTCTCCATTTTCTCCCCACCCCAAGGTGGATCAAGGCAAGTCTTTAAAATGAGAGGAAGCATGTGCTTTGGAGGAGCTGCTGCCAAGAGTACAGCTATCGCTCTTTGTCCTTTTTTCTCAGGTAGAAATTTAATTAGATATTTTTATTCTAAAGTTCTTGCTTCCAAACTCTAATGAGTTATAGTTCATATGTAGAGGATGAGAATAAATGCAGTTAAGAAACACAAAGGAGATAATCAAGCTGAACAGGTGGTTCTCAACAAAAACTTTAAACTAAGATTTGTCTTCTACTGAGAATAATCAAGAGATAACCATAAATTAAAATGACTTTAATAAATACATAAAATGTGTTGTTCCTGAATAAGAAGACTGCATATTTTCAGTTGTCAATTTTCCTAAATTAATCTGTAAATTCAATGGCATCCTAATGGAATTTTAATGAACTTGAACAAATGTTTCTGAAGTTTATCTGAGAGAATATTCAAGTGAGAATAGCCAAGAACAACAACAATTTTAATAAGAGTTATAGAGAGAAGGATTAGATTTAATATATGTTTAAAGGTGATACCAAGCCACAATAAATAAAATGGCATGTTCTCAGCTCAGTAAAAGAGATGTATTCCAATGGAACAGAAAAAAACAAACAGTAATATATAGTATCTTGTTTCATTTTATTTATTTTTAGAGAAAGGGTCTCACTCTGTTGCCTAGGCTGGAGTGCAGTGGTGCTATCATATAGCTCACTGTAACCTTGAACTTCTGGGCTCAAGCAATCCTCCTGCTTCAGCCTCCTGAGTAGCTAGAACTATAGGCACACACCATCATACCTAGCTAACTTTTTATTTTTTGTACAGACCGGGTCTCATTATGTTGACCAGGCTAGTCTTGAACACCTGGCCTCAAACTATCCTTCCCCCTCGACTTCCCAAAGTGCTGGGATTACAAGCGTGAGCCACTGTTCCCAGCCCTATCCTACAGATATCTGTACCTTTATGTAAAGCATTTCTGTAGGATAGGGCCATTTATATACGGCTATATATATATATAGCTATTTATATATATAAATATATATAATACAGATATATAAATATATATAATACAGATATATATAAATAAATAAATATATATATGTATGGCTTTTATTTTATTAAAAATGACTCAAATGCTACTATGGGTAACAACATAGCAGTTCCTTAAAAAATTAAACAGAATCACCATATGATCCAATAATTTCACTTCTGAATATAAACCCCAAAAACTTGAAAGCAGGAATTGAAACAGATATTCGTATACCTACATTCATAGCAGCATCATTCACAATAGTCAAAAGCAACCCAAGTTCCATCAACCAATAAATAAACAAAATGTGGTATATACATATAGTGAAATATTATCAGCCTTAAAAAGGAAGGAAATTATGATACATGCTTACAACATCAGTGGACCTTGAAGAAATCATATGCTAAGTGAAATAAGGCAGTCACAAAAGGAAAAACACTGTATTATTCCACTTATATGAGGTACCTGGAGGAATAAAGTTCTTTGAGACAGAAAATAGAAGAGTGGTTGCAAGGGGCTGCAATGAAGTGGGAATGCAGAGTTAGTCTTTAAGGGTACAAAGTTTCAGCTGGGGAAGATGAAAAAGTCCTGAAGATGAATGGTAGTGATTGTTGCACACAATGTGAATGTACTTAATACCTCAAAACTCTATACTTTAAAATTGTTAAAATCATAAATTTTATGTTATATATATATTTAACCACAATTTAAGAAGTGTTGTATGGTAAATGTTGGGATACTCACTAGATTTACATCATCTATTAAAGTATTTTGAAATAAATACTTGTGGCAGTATTTGTTTAAACAACCAAAATGTTCATCAACAAACTATAGTATAACCATGCAACTATGGAACAGCATGCAACTGTTAAAAAGCATAAAGTTGACGTATATGGAATGATACACAAAATGTATTGTCAAGTGAAAGAGGAAATGGAAAATTGTATTCGAGTTACTTTATGTATTTCTTTTGTAAAAACAATATTACATCAAGTTGCCCAAGGGTAAGGCCATCTAACCCACATGATAGAAAAAGCATCATCTTTGTTATTTTCTTCTTGGGATCACAGAGCCAGTCTCACTCTTTTATATAGTAGTTGGGTTTCCCTATAACAGATAGAAGTACTCCACTGTCCATTATACTAGGAAGATATTCATCCTGGGACAAAAAATGAGGACTTAGTGAGTAGGAATTAGTCTGAGGTGAGGAGAAATTTTTTCTTTTTTCTCTGGGTTTGAGACTCGGTGACTGTGAGGAGCCAGGTGTCCTGACCTGGGCCTGACAACACAGAGAAAAGCTGATGACAAGTCAGGAAGGTGGCTGGGCCCATAGGTGACCTACAGCAAAATGGACTCGAACTGCAGAAGCAATGTATCTTCCGTGTTGGACTCTCCTTCCATTAGTCTTTGTTCTTCTTCTGTAAGGGGAAATTATGGTGGAGCGCACATCCATATTTGTGGGCAGCGGTCACTGCCAGAAAGCAGCCATGTCCTCCAGAGTAGAGATGGTGAGAGTCATCACTGGAACAAGAGGGATACTAACATGAAGTCAGGACCAGAAGAGAGGAATGCCAGAGATGTGTTCCTTAGCACACATTAGGTACCAAAATCCATTAGAGATATCTGAGACACATTCTTTAGAGCAGATTGCATCTTAATCAATAAGACTGGCAGAGCAGTCTCACCATCATGGTTTGGATTAGCGTAATTATAAACAAGATATCTTCTAGGGTCTTTCTGACTCTTAAAGGTAGAAGTGGTTCAACACTGCCAATTCCAGGTCCTGTAGAGTCTAAAACGTTTCCAAGTGTTCTGTGAATTTAGGGGGAATCATGCAGCAAAGAAGTAAGGGGCTATGTCTCCTGGCTGTGTCTCCTGGCTGTGTCTCCTGGCCACCTCTGTCTCTCAGCCCATGGGCGCCTGCTTCCACACATATGGGCTTTTTTTCCACACCGCTTCAATATGGTCTTGACACTCACCCCTGTTCCCACAGGAAAAGCTCACTCACATCAACTATTCTGTAGATATAAAAGTCTTTACTAAGCCATTAGGGGAAACATGGCACTGCCTGCTGCACTGCTAATGCCATGATGCCCCCATAAGAAATTGCTGGTCTCCAAATGTTTCCTGGGCACCCCGGCACCATGAATTCTTCTCTTTACTCCTCCTCCATACAGTTCCTAGTCTCACAGCCGCCTCTGGCTCCCCTTCCCTCCCTTTCATTTACTTCTCCCTGGATTATTTGTTCTCTACTCTTCTCTCTGCCCTTTTTTGGAAGGAAAAAAAAAAAAAGAACTCCTCTCCTTTTCTCATGCAGAGCAATTCTACCCTGTTCTCTGAAGTTTGTGCATCAACCAATATCTTTTCAACATCTTTAAGGTTTTTCTTTTAACTCAATCATGTATTAGCTTTCCAAACAAAAACTGGCCTCAATCTATAATAAATTTTCAGACTAGTGGTTGAGATAACAAAACATATTTCCACCTTGATATCTAATGTAGATGGATAAATGATAGAAAGAGATTAACCCCGAAAAGTAATTTGGTTTAGTAAATCAAATGCTGATTTACCAAAGAGCCAACAATAAATTATCTATAAGGGAGTGGACTGAATTCTTTTCATTTTCTTTATTGAGTATTTTCAATGATTTTTGAATTTTGATAATAAGCATATATCATTTTCCACTGGAACATCAAAGGTGAGACAGACGAAGCCCCTGCCCTCGGAGCACTCCTAGTCCAGTACACGCAGCCCAGTCATCATGCCTGGTATGCTATGGTTGGTCAGTATGGCTAGTCCCTGGCCATCCAAAGAACTGAAACATCTAATTGCATTATCATTGTCTGTACTTTGTGGAACTCATTTTATATTGTTTTAAAACATTTTCTAAGTGGCAATAGACCCACTTTCTGTCTCCCAGAACCATAAGGTCCCATCAGTTCCTGGTTTTAATGTGTTTCCCTAATGAGTTCCTTCTAATAAAATCAGCATTTGATTTTTCCTGTCATTCACACAGCAATTTATCTCTTGTCAGGTTTTAATTGAAAACATCCAAATAATTCCTCTAGACCTCCAATGCCAAGGAGCCAGATTAGGCATACTTTTCTGCTCGTCCTGATAAGAAAGCCAGAGAATTCTAATTCTACCAGTTTTTTTTTTCAAGGCTTAGAATTTAAATTATTTCAATATATTTATGAAATGAGACAAGTTTTCAGCAAAAGCAGTACTCAGTAATTGGAAAGTCAGTTACCTTTTATCTCTTGGTTAAAAAGAGGAAGTAGGTCAGTTCCTTGTTAATATTATTAGCAAATACTATTTATAGCATGATATAAATTACTGAGAAAAGACATCCTAATTTTTACTTTTAAGCAGAAGGCAGTAGTTAACTCATTCTTATTCTTAAACATATTAAGGATACAGTGGACTAATTTTTCAGGAAGAGAGAGTGTGTCCTTGCCACCTTACAAACAACAACTAAGACAATTTTCACTACTCATATCATGTATCTGCTGGAAAGATTTGTCACTCATGCACATCTCAGCCGCATATCACAGGTCTATGTGATGGAGAGAAAAATATGAACTTGAGAATAAAATATTTATGATATGGAGTTACTCATGCCCCTGTATTTATAGACTTTTCTGTGTGTATTTATATCTCAACTATAAAACTAAAATTCTGGTAGATATCTTTGCATTTGAATCTTCTGGTGAGGAGATTTAAATTGCCCAACCACTAAATTGGGTGCATCTGAAATAAATCATGAAGTATTTATGAATACCATCATTTCAAAGGCAAGAAAAGGATATTTATGCATTTGGCTTATTCCTAAACTGAGAATAAGGTTGTCTTGGAGGCAACAAGATTATCAAACAGCCTCTGTGTTTGCACACACCAGAATAAATGACAATCTGGACATAGAATACAAAAGCAAATATTTCTCAGGAAGAACCATGATTTGCTGCTTTTCATCAAAGTCTGGGTGAAATCATTACCAAATATCTACTTTACTGCCTTGTTCCTAAATGACTTGGAAGGATGGTGACATCATCCTTTGATGCTTAGAAAAGAAGGAAACCATATTTCAGCTAGAAAGGATAGGAATATTAAAACTCTTCAGACTGGAAATTTTTGCATCTGACAACACACCAAAAGCCATTGGGATAAATGTGCTCTCAAGGGCTGTCCTACTTTCAGTTTCCTCTCCTTTCTAAAGATTCTTCAGTTCTCAGCTCTGCTTCCGGAGGGATGCTGGCCAGAGTTCCAGCATAAACGATTCCCTGAGAAATGTTTCATGTTGAAGTCCTGCACAAGGCCAGGGAGCTGTGATGAATGGCAGCTCCAAGGGAAGTCGGAAACCTAATCACAGGAGGAGCCTTTGGATCTTTCATACGCATTGACTTCACAGGATTAGTTTTGAGCCTGTAGACTGCGGATTAAAGCAGGAAGACTATAGCTTGTGTCCCTGCCTGGTATCACTTGCAAAATTTAGAACAATCTTCAAAGACACCAAGAACTGAGATCTGAATTATAATTCTGTCAATTGTTCTTTGCTTGCCGCTTTCCCATTTAGTGCCTCTTCAAGTTCTGCAAAACCCTGGATCATTTTGGTGACATGAATCATGATTCTCTACTTGGTATTTGGGAAGAATGGCCATGAATAGGCTAACCCATCCACCTCCCAAGGGTTTTTGCTCTTAGTTATTGCTGATCAGTTGGGTTTCCATTGCCTTGAAACCCCAGTCTTATATATTCCTGAGGTATTTGAGTTATTTGTATGATCTACTTCTAGAACACTTATTTTCTTCAGCCAATTAAGTCTACAGGTATATATTGGTTTATTATTTTAGCTTTGAAGAGTAGAAAAGAAAGCATTTTCTTCATGATTTCCCCTTCTCCTATCTGTTGAAGCCATTTTGGGGTCACATTAGAAGTTCAATTTTGTTCTCTGATTTTTATCAAGGCAGTGAGGTCCCTTCAGATTTACCCTCTGAGATGCTACCATGCATGTCTTTTAAAATGTTCATGTAGTGCTCAAGAATATAATGAACACCTCACTCATGAAAGAATTGCTTGAGGCTGGGCATGGTGGCTCATGCCTATAATCCCAGCAATTTGGGGGGCCGAGGAGGCCAGATCACTTGAGGTCAGGAGTTCGAGGCTAGCCTGGCCAACATGATGGAACCCCATCTCTACCAAAAATACAAAAATCAGCCAGGCGCAGTGGCGGGCACTTGTAATCCCAGCTACTCAGGGGGCTGAGGCAGGAGAATCGCTTGAACCCAGGAGGCAGAGATTGCAGTGAGCCGAGATTGCACCACTGCACTCCAGCCTGGGCGACAGAGCAAGACTCTGTCTCAAAAAAAAGAACTGCTTGATAAAGAGACAGACCATTTGAATAGGAGAATTTGAGAGAGAGGCCCTGAAGTCTTCTTTATTATCTAATTTAAGATTTTTTTCCCCACATCTACCTCCTTCACCAGCTACTATGGCTGTCATAGAGAGCTTACATTGGGCACACATAGTTTTGATGCTATCGTGGGCTATAAAAAAGTTAGAACTAGTATGAATCTTGTCTTTCTTGGTAAAGTGATTTTTCTCCAAAGCATAAAATAAACTAAAACTCACTTTGGATTACATTATGAGTTGAAGTGTGTCGTCCCCACTGCCCCCAAATTCATTAATATATCAAAGTCCTATGAGTGTGGCCTTAGTAGGAGATAGAGTCTTTACAGAGATAATCAAGTTAAAATGAAGTCATTAGGGGAAGACCTTCATCTACCACAAATGGTGTCCTTATAAAAAGGGAAATTTGGACACAGACACACATAGCAGGATGATGATGTAAAGAGACAAAGGGAGACGGTAGCCATCTACAACCAAAGAGAGAGGCCTGGCACAGATCCTTCCCTTAGGACCCCCAGAAGGAACCAACCCTGCAGACACATTTTGCATTTTGGACTTCTCATCCTCCAGAACTATGAGACCATCAATTTCTGTTGTGAAAGCCATGCATTTTGTGGTCCTTTGTTGCAACAACTCTAGCAAACTAGTACAGAGCCCAGTCGTTGTTGTTATTGTTTAAATAGAAATGGGGATTCCTTATGTTAACCAGGTTGGTCTCATACTCCCAGCCTTGAGCAATCCTTCTGCTTCAGCCTCCCAAAACACTGGGATTACAGGTGTGAGCCACCACTTCACAACCAGTGAGCAACCAGCCCCAGTTATATTTAATTGCTTTCCTCTTTACCTTTCACCCAATATCTTTGTTTTCTATACTGAAGTGTTCATTGTGATAGCCCCCTCCTTCCCTTCTTCCGTGAAGCTTGAGTTGTGAGATGATAACTGTCTTAGAAGCAGGCTGCAACGCTTGGGGTTTGGCACTCAAGATCTAAATTTGGATTGTTGACTGCACAAACTTTGAATTTACACCCCTGGAATATAATTATGACAACAGCTATCACGTGGTATGCCTTTTTTATGTGGTAGCTCTTTAACAAACATCACTTGTCACAAAAACTCTAGGAGAGATGCACCAATATTATCCCCACTTGACAGAAGAAACTGATAATCAGCAAGGTTAAATAACTTTACCAATGTCACACAATAGTTTAACTGAGATTTGGACCCAAGCAGTCCAACTGCAGAGAATATCTTTGCAGAAACCAAATGAGGTAGTCTCCTAACCAGAATGTCTACAAAAAAAAAACCGAAATGCCCAAAATAGTGGAGTGACTAAATAAGTCATGACTTACACATGCAATGAAATATAAAATATAGTATATAACAGTATAAACAAATCAACATATAACAAATGTAACAAAATCATGACTATAAATTATTTTTCATATATTTAATGATATGGAAAAATGTTTATAATATAATATTAAATGAAACAAAGTATATAAAAGCTGTCTGCATAGTAAAACCCCAATTCTGTAGTTAAAAATTAGAAAATGCCAATACTGATTGTCTCCAGTGATTGGATAAAAAGGTGATTTTAATTTTTTTCTTTATGTTTCTATTTTCAATTTGTATGACTATATTCCACCTTTAAAATCCAAAAGTTAAGACACAGTAATGCATAAAAATTCCTAAAGCGAATGCTCTCTAATTTCTAGCATTGAAGAAAAAGTAGTCTGTTTTGTTTTTATTTTCTTCTGTAATAATCACAGCCCCCTCTATCTAAAGGTAAGGTAGCCTCCCATCCTGGCCTTGTCTGGATTCGATTCCTTAGTTTTCATAAGGAAATGTCAGTTCTACCACCAGCTCAAATGGATGTGTCCTTCATTAACATCACAGATTATCTATACTTGAGCAGCTCTCCAGAGAGGATAACCTTGAACTCAGATGCTCAAAGGAGTTAAAAAGCTTCTTATAAAAAAAAAAAAAAAAACGAAAAAGAAAAGAAAGAAAAAAAATCAGGTAAAATTCCCAGATACCCATACAGTAAATCTGTTTCTATGGGACTTAACATTTTTTTACCATCAAATCTTACAGCTAGTATCCTACAACCACACTGTCGAGCTCCTTGCAGGATTACCTTTTCTGAGCTAAATTTGGCCATGAAACCATCAGCTTGCATTGCTGGACCTTATAAGTAACAACCCTATGAAACCCATTATTGCATTATATGTGCAGTGCTACTGAACAGTTGTCCACCACATCATTACACTTTAGGAGGGAATTTCTCTCAGGTCAAAAACTGTTATGATTCTTCTAAAAAATAGATTTGTTTTCTTCTTATGGACACTTCAATTGTATTATCCATTTACAAATTAGAGATCTCGCACACACATCTGTATTAGCTGCTGCAAAGCTCTGGACCAAATATGAGGTGCTCCTCTAGCAAATGTCCAGGTGTATGCATGGTGTGCTAGGCCCAGATTTCCCCCTAGCACTCATTTTCTCCTCTTTAAAATTTTACTATGCTCCTTCAAAGCCTTTGTACAAGAAGAAGGAGGAAGGGAGGAAATGAATGAATTAATGAAGAAAGAAATTTGTGGTGGGAACTTATGGTTATGATTTCAAGTCAACGCAATATGAAAGAGGGTTTTATTGCTTTGTCTGTGTTTCTAGAACAATCTACAGTGATTCAGGAGGAGCTGCCCTGAGGAAAACATGACAAATGGAAGATTTTTCTCTACTACTTGGCTTCAAGAAGAATGACAGTGTCCAAGTCCCAAGAACACATACAGCTCTGACAAGACCCACTGTGACCATAGAAACTACCTAAAACAGACTATTTTCTTAGGAAATAGGCCAGGTGCATTGGATCCAAATGAACAAGTGAGAGAGGCAGTGAAGAGTGATTTTTCCTTGGTTCCTTTGCAATTTTCTAAGTTCAAATTCTATACTGCATCTTTACACACAAACTTCCAACTTCAGAAAAGTGAGGATAAAGCAGGCATCAGAACAAGTGAGAGTAGGCTCTACCTACCAGCCACAGCAGTGTGATCACCTGATTAGGGCCTCTTTGCTCATGGATACTGAGAGATTTACACACAGCTTTTCAGAACCTGCCCTGTTCATACCTAGGAGAACTTCTGCTCTTCCCTTCTTTACCTTGCTTCACGGGGTTTTCATCATCTGTTGGTCGTTTTTTGTTGTTGTTGTTGTTGTTGTTGTTGTTATTGTTTCCATTTAGCATTTAAGTTTGGTGTTTCAGCTTTCCCTGTAGGCAGGATTTGATCTCTTTCTTTCCCGTAAGCGGCTATGTGGCCTGCCCTAACATTCCCTCCAGAACAATTTTTCTCTGTAAGGTGCTGAGTCACTGAAGACAGCTACAGACACTGTGAGCAGCCATAGTCAATTGAGAAAACAGAATCATTTTCCAGGATTTAAAAAGTTACTTTTAAGAGAGCAAACTCCGGAGGATCAGGAAAGAGGGTGAGAAGTTCATGCAGGGTAAAAAGCACAAAGTCTATTTCAGAGTTTGAGGAAGATCATATTTCATAAATTAAAATGGTATGAATGGAAAATTCCCTATTTAGCAGCAAGGAGGTAGCTCCTCAGCCTTGGGCTGGGACTGCAGAGAGTTCTGTTTGTTCTCATCCTTTCCTACTGGTCTCCACCTTTGAGTTTTTCACCAGTTAAATGGGAAGATGACCTTTGCTCCTCCTGTAATAGAAGGGTACTGAAAGGATGAATGTGTGAAGTTCTGAGCCTCTGAATGCCTTGATTTAGCTCTTGATCTTCAAACAGCTATTGCTTCAAAACCAAAGTCTGGGATTCAAACTTTCCATTTTAAATTTCCCAAAGGTCAATGAATTAAAAGTAAACTTTTTAAGTAAAAGAATGAAGCAGGCTGGACACAGGTGTTCATGCCTGTAATCCCAGAACTTTGGGAGGCCAAGGCAGGAGAATCACCTGCCAGGAGTTCAAGACCAGCCTGGGCAACATAGTGATGAGGCAAGAAAATTGGGTCTGGAGGCAGGGAACAGAAGGCCAATTCACACTTGAGCTATAACAGGAAATATCCTCTCCAGAGGGCATACGCCATAAATGACTTTGTAACTTTACTTCATCCTTTTCATTTACATAGGGCGTACCCCAAGTAGAGGGTATTTAAACTCACAAAAACTCTGTAACAGGGCCTTTGAGCCCCTATTCTCAGGCCTACTCCCACACTGTGGAGTGTACTTTCATTTTCAATAAATCCCTTCATTCCTTCCTTGCTTTGTTTGTGCGTTTTGTCCAATTCTTTGCTCAAGACGCCAAGAACCTGGACACCCTCCACTGTTAACAAAAAAAAAAGTTTTTTCTCTACAAAAAAAGTTTAAAATTAGCCAGGCATGGTAGCACATGCCTATCTATAGTCCTAGCTATTCGGGAGGATAAGGTGGGAGGATCGCTTGAGCCCAGGCAGTAGAGGCTATGTGAGGTCAAGGTATTGAGCTATGATCACACCACTGCACTCCAGCCTGGGCAACAGAGCAAGACTCTGTCTCTTGAAAAAAAAAAAAAAAGAAGTATGGCAGGATATACGGTAAAAGTTTGATACTATAAGCCTTTAAAAACGGGTATTGGTGAAAACTTCTTGTGAATAAACAATATTTCAAAATAAAAAAGGTTTAAAAATGAGTATTCGTCCTACTAAAACACAGGGAGCCTTCCCATAAAATAATGTGTGACTGTGATACATGACAAGACCCTCCTCAAATCCTTGTATTGCAATAATCACACCATCTATCATTCCAATAATATGGTCTCATTATAAATATATAATCTTACCCATCCTGGCAAGAACCATGTGAAGTAAGTATAATTGTCTCTCTCTTTTTTTTTTTTTTTTTTTGAGACAGAGTCTCGCTCTGTCACCCAGGCTGAAGTGCAGTGGCACAATCTCGGCTCACTGCAACTTCCACCTCCCAGGTTCAAGGGATTGTCCTGCCTCAGCCTCTCAAGTAGCTAAGATTATAGGCACCCACCACCACACCCAGCTAATTTTTGTATTTTTAGTAGAGATGGGGTTTCACCATGTTGGCCAGCCTGGTCTCAAACTCCTAACCTCAAGTGATCTGCCCACCTCGGCCTCCCAAAGTGTTGGAATTTCAGGCATGAGCCACCACACCTGGCCTAATTATCTCATATTTTAAATAAGAAAACTGAGGTTCAGAGAAATTAGGTAATTTGTCTTATATTATAGTAAGAAGCAAATACTTGGTCTATCTGAACACAAAGCCACTCTACTCACACTTTTCAGCTGATCACTCTGCTACACTGACTTCTATTGAATTTCATGCTCCCAGCAACTCTATGGAAAAAGCATAAAATTTAGAATCACACTTCTGCTCACTCACCATGAAACTAGACAGGTACACAGCTGTCTGAACCTTAATTTCCTCAGCTCTAAAATTGGGATAACAATGTCCACCAACTGTGTTGGAACACACATGAGATAATGTAGGTAAAACATGGGGTAGAGTGCCTGGCTCATACTAGGTGCTTAGTAAGTATCAGAACAAAACCACACCATTCTTAACTTACACTGAAATGCACTGATATTTCACTTTTTTAAAGTGTGTTATGGTTCCCCCAACTAGATTAAAAATCTTTTATATCCTCCTTGTATCTGTTAGAATGCTATTGATTACAAGTTCTGGAAACCAGACTTATGTTGGATTAAACAGAATTAAATCAATCACCTCACATAGGAGGATGACTAGAGCAGGCTTGAGAAGTGGTCGATTCAGCAATCAGCAATGCCATTAAGGACCTAGATTCTTTCTCTCTGATCCACCACCTACAGGCTCTGCTTCACCCTAAGGCTTGTTACCCTCCAAGGTAAAGGAGGGCTATGGTGGCCTACAGTAACTATTAGCCATCACACTTCCTTCATGTCTGAGAGGAGAGGAAGGCTACCTCCCTCTAGTTCTAAGGATAAGAAAGCTTATTTCCCACACAGCTATTCAGTCTCCCCTTGCATCTCATTGGCCTGCACTAACTTTAGCTTGCGCATCCTAAACCACTCACTGGTAAAGGGAGATGGATTTTCAGGATTAATTTGATTAATCATCTGAAGACAAGCAGAATTTGTCCACTACCCTGCTCAAAGCTTTATATATTAGGGCCCAATTCCTACTCCATGAATGGCTGAATGGATTAGAACAAGCTTATTTAAGAATACAAATGGAAACTCTTGCAACACCCAGAAAGTTGACAGTAAATTGGCATAGAAATAAACCCAGTTTGTCCAGTTTCCGAGTGCACAATGCCTCATGTCCAGTGTTTATGCAGAAAGGGGTGGTAAGGGAACCCATGCTTACACACTCTTTCACCTTAGACCAATCCTGTTGTGACACTAATTAACTTACACCTATAAATACAATTCTCAAGTACAGATGACATGAATGTGCAGAAGGAAAACAAGACTCTTAACACATTATCTACAGCAGGTTCCTCAAGAGATAATTTAGAGGGTCCACATTCACTGCCTTAAATGACATTAAATTATGTAAGAGTTAATCTCTATTCAGCCCCTTTTCAGTCCTCACGATACTATGAAAATGAAAGCCAGTTTACTGCTGAGTGTTTACTACCCTCTCACACTTGTTAATCTCCCTTTGGAGCTTTGAAGAGCATGTATCTGGACTTTTAAACATTGTTTTGCTTGCCTTCAATTATTTTTACACTTATCTTTTATTTGTGATAAGCAGTATTGGTCTTTCCATTTGAAATATTAATATGAAGTTTCATTTGAAAATATATCGATTTAAGAAAAAGAAAGCCGATTAAAATAATTAATTTAGAGAAGAGATTGTACAGGGATATGTTAAAAATTATGATGGTAATATGTACTGATACGTGAATATGGCAAAAATATGAAAGAAATTATTATGAGAAGACTACAGTCTGAAAGGCATTTAACTGGGATAATTAGAGAATGCTTGCAGATATTTAAGGATAAAGAAAATGCTAACGCATAGGGCAATTATTTCAGGAACCACATGAGGGCAGCAAATCAGTAACTGTAAAGACAATTTGGGCAGCACCAGGTCTTCTTACTTAATACCACTGTTGCTCAAAATGTGTTCCACAGACCAGCAGCATAAGTATCATTCCAGCAAGATTTCCTAAGCAATTCTCATGCACATTAAAGTTTGAAAAGCTAAAGTTAGTGCCTCAGCCTGCTGAGTAGCTGGGACTAAAGGGCATGCACCACCACACCTGGCTTCATTCAACAAATATTTTTGAGCACCGTCTAAATGCTAGGGATATAGAAGGAACAAGACAAACAAGGTCTCTGCTCTGGGGGAAGTGACTTCTAGAATGTGAGAGAAGACATATACAAACAAACAACAACAACAAAAAGACAAAACAGAATAATATGATTGTGAGTGTGGAAAGTGAACAACGTTAGAGCAAGTCATCAGGCAAAGGCTCTCTGAGAATGAGACATTTGCTCCAAGACCTGAGAATGTGACATTTGCTCAGGGCCTTGCAGGAAGAAACTTCCAATTAGAGGACAGCTAGCAAAAAGACCCCAAAACAAGATCAAGTTTGGCATGCTTGAGGAACAAAAAGAATCAGCGCACCTATATCAAACTAATCAAGGTAGTGATTACTATGTATAAAACTATGCTGGCAAAGATTCGGTGAATGAATGTGTTTCTGTGTGGTGCAGGTCAAGGCGATGTGAGAGCACAATGTGATGAGCCCAGAGGCTCCAAGCTCTGCTGTGATATTTGTACATATTTGTACTGCCTGGAGTTAATTAATGGTTGTAGGGGAAGAGAAATGCTTTGCATATTGGGGCTGGGTTGACTTGAGATTCCTGTTGATGCTCAGAAATGGACCTATTTGAATGATTTTTGTCACGGACAGAAATGTATCTGATCCCATCACTTTATGTTGTATATTGCACATTGAGTTATTTTGGAGTGCTTTATCACGGTGGCTCTGGAAGAGAAGCAGAAATCGAACCCACTCATGAAAAAGTCCTGGATATTGAAAAATTTAGACCTATCAGTAACTTTTATAAGAACCTTCTGTTGAGAATCTATTTTTTCCAAAGCATCATCGCTCTTCATAATTAGTTCTATAATTTCCCATAGAATATGATCCATTTCATTTGAAGTGCTAAAACCAAGCACTAGTAGTTGATCACTGTCTGTCTATAATTTGCATTGTTCTTTATCCAGGAAAATATTAGTTCTTATTAGCCAGATAGAGATCTATTATGAATGTCAATGTAACTTAATTAAAGCATAATATTAATCATAATACTATCTTCCGACTCAAATACTTCCCCAATGATGTTTACTTATGTAGACCTTTGGTGAGGAAATACAAAAATAAATCAGATGAAAGCGTTTTTGATGAATAGAGAGATTTAACCAAAGCCTTTCTTAATGAAAAAATAATGTACTAGAAAGTATAGAAACAATTGTATCTGCTAAGTCATATTCAAAAGAGGATCCCAATAAAATAAGAAATGTATTTTACCAACTTTATATCTAAACATTAAGTAATATTTTTTAAACTTCTGAGTGTTTCGTGCACTGTGTGTTATAAATATTAGCCAAAAAATCAAGCACATAACCTCTACTAGTTTTCCCAAATTTTATTTATTACTATTTAAAATGCACAATAAAATCTTAGGCCTTAGAAAAAGTTTAGCCACAATCACAATTTTCTTGTTTAGTATCTACATATATAATAACATTGAAAACCAAATGTCCTCTTCATTATTGAGGATGACTGTAATTTCTTTGGGGAAAGTTGCTCATTATTTTGGGAAAATATTCTAATAAATTTTTGGTTAGGCAAGATAAGGCCCAAAACTTGGCACTGGAACAGTGTTTGGGGGTGGTGGAGCAGTGGGCAGTGAATACTGAGTCAAAAAGTTGGCAATGGAGGAAAAAGAGGTTCTAAAGTCCAGCCAAAAAATCATGGATTTTTGGAGAGTGGTTTAACTCTCCAAAGTTAAGCGACTCTCCATAAAAGGCTGTCTTCCTCAGATGTAGAGAATGTTGCAATAACTTGTTTAGAACTTTCTGGTTGGGGTTGTAGTTGCCCCAGAAACAGCTGAGTTGTCATACAGGAATTAAAGAGGAAGAGAGAATGAGGACTTAGATCTGTACAAGAGTGACCCTAGCCACCAGAGAAAAGGTGAAAAGAGAAAATAAAAAATCCCTCCTTAGCGATCCTCAGAGGACTTGGAACAAGCACCACAGTACTTCCAGCAGTCTACTGGGATAAAGGCCTTGAATTACAGTACTAAAAGAAAGAGTCATCCCAGGAGGCTGGGGAAATTTATGGATATTCAGTTTGCACCTTAATTTATTCTGTTGAAATTCTTTTGGATGCAAGTAGCAAAAAAGTATCCTGATTAGATTAAACAATAAATGGGAATTTTTAGTTCAATAGATTAAAAAGTCCAAACGTTTTATGGGAGTTAAGGTGAGATTTGGTCAGGTACAGCTCCTTTGAGACATGGGTCTTTGAATCTTCTTCCTGGCATACATCAGCTTTGCCCTCAGGCTGTCTTCATAAGGTGACTGCAGCAACAACTGAGACCACCTGCACCTCAGTCACATCCAAAAGAAGAGGCTGGATTCCTCCAACCAATGAACAAGGGAAATGTCATGTGTCGATTACTAGGCCTACATTACCTGAGCTAATAAAGGTGTCGAGGGGACTGGGCTACCTGGGTTGGTTTTGATATGTCAGGGCTAAGGACTGCCATGGAAATGGAGTCAAGCATTATGAGCGAAGAAGGGAGAATGCTTGGAAGACAACTTTGATGTCCTTTATGAAAATCTTACTATCGTCCGGGCACGGTGGCTCAGGCCTGTAATTCCAGCACTTTGGGAGCCTGAGGCGGGCAGATTGCCTGAGCTCAGGAGTTCGAGACCAGCCTGGGCAACATGGCGAAACCCCCTCTTTACTAAAAATACAAAAAATTAGCCGGGCGCGGTGGTGGGCGCCTGTAATCCCAGCTACTCAGGAGGGTGAGGCAGGAGAATCAATTGAACCCGGGAGGCGTAGGTTGCAGTGAGCCGAGATCGTGCTACTGCACTCCAGCCTGGGCGACAGAGTGAGACTCTTGCTGAACTTTCACATTGGGAAGAGTCTTAGGAATAAGTTTACGGTCCACTAAAATTTCAGTTAACTGCTCAAGAAACTCCAAATTTAATTTTCTTTCCATAGCTGCTACATAATAAAAATTATCTTAAATTTAGCAATGCTATTTTTTCAGAGTTAGCCAAAACCCATTTAATCTATAGTATTTTTAGTGAAACTTACCGTACTGAGAACTGAACATTTTAATATACTGATAGCAATTTGAAAGCTTTTAAGACTCAAGCAACTCAAGACTTCTTCTCATGAAGGCAGAAGCTGGATACTGGAGGAACTTGCAGTTCTTGAGACCGCAGAGGGGGATTGGCCTCTGCAACCCCACAGTCAGAAGCCAAGGCATGCTGCCCAAATATAATGCCAGCTGTGCAGCCTGAAAAAGAAGCCCAGCTGTGAGACTCAAAAGGATTTTTAGGACTCCCTCTGGGCATCCTTGCACCAGCATACGGGGACTCTCCCAATAAATACCAAAAGTCTGAGTAGCAGGAATTCCTGCCAGCAGCCGCACAGTTGGAGTGATCCTTTAAGCAGCAAACAATATTTTCCAGATGTACAGACTCAGTGTGCTGGGAGATCAGCTTGGGGAAAACAGGCTAGATGTTTATCCCTTCTGACTGAAGAGGGTGTGTGGCTGGTGCCTTTCTAGACATGAATTAAAGAATTCAGTTGTATCTGTTTTACCACAGTGAAGAAAGAACTAAAGAATAATGAAGGTGATGGTTCTAGGAATCAGGAGACCCTGGGGCTCAGCTGCAGGCTAAAGTTTAAAGTACCTCCCTCACTTCCTGAAGGATTTGTCTATTGCTTATTTCTACTTTGCCAGTATGCAACCGTTGAATATTTGTATGGCACTTTCAAAGATCCTGGAGTACTCTGAAGATATGGGAGTCATTTCCTTTTTTATCTCTTTTTGACTCACACTAAATTGATCTGGCAAATGCTTTCCTTCTAAAAGCTTTCATGAACTTCACCAGGTAGAACTTTATCTATTGTCTATTTAGCAAGATCTTTAAAGATTAAAAACAAGACTATTTGCATTTTTAAAACTATTAACTCTCTTGATTATGAACCCAGCCAGGAAAACAGAACAAAGTTGGATGGCAAATGCATTATTTATGTGAGATTTTTTAATTAATTGATTTGAATAATTTTCATCATGCTGGTTTGGATTGACAGATAACGTACGCTGTTCTGTAGCTGCTTCAGACCGTGTTAGCCTCTTCTAAAGGAGGACAGTTTTTCATCTGGGCACACTGACCTTGAACAGAAGAACAGATTGTGTGCTGTAAACCCCTCTCAGCTGCTACAAAGATTCTCTACTTCAAAAATATCTGCCTTGCAGGTGCTGAAATCCCTACCCCTGTACCTTATAGCTTGGAAGAAGGCACTTCCAGGAGCCCCCTCTTAAAATGTAAATATTACTTGGAAAAGTCATATACTTTGCCAACTCACATCTGGTTTATATAGAATGTCTCCTTGAATTTATAATTCTTTTTCTTGCACATTCCAGTTAGGGGTGGTACCTAACATTTTCTTCCATACTATCTGAATTCTTTATATTTGAATTATTCTTTATTCCTATAGGCTTGACTATGAAATTATTATATACATACACACACACACACACACACACACCCCACCTGTTTATGTAACCAATTCCCTGAAGCACGTGCCACAAAACAGCATCATACACTGATGTTTCTATGCATGTAATTCTAACCTCATTGATAAGTCATGTATTTCAGCCCTCCTGAGCTCAATGTTGTATTGTATTCTTACTATTCCATTTGCCGTTTTCTAACAACGGTAAAAGCTACCCTGTTGCTAGGTAACCTCAGCAATATTGCACATAGCCCTCTACTTTCTACATTCTTCTGGATTCCTTCTTGTGGTCTAATTATAATTGTTTTTCTTCTGAAGTCTCTCTTCCCATTCGTGGTTGCCATTGTCATTGGATAGCTGTCAGTGCATTATTGTCACTCTTGAATTCACTGATGATAAGCCACAATTTGCTCACCCTTCACAGAATAGAAAATTGACATGTTCTTATGATGCATCTGCATGCTTTCAGAGAAATAGTTCCTCTCTTAGAGGTTACATTCCCAAAGAAGATTTTCAGTATGTGGCAACCCTCCCCCTCTCATTTGCCTCACCTTTCCAACCCCTACAGTAATTCCTTTTCTTCAAAAACCAGGCTTGTATCTTGATGGTAGTCATGTTTTTTGTGCAATGATAAAATTCTTACAGAAAGTAAACGATAAACAATGCTCAGCCTATGAACTGGTAAACACCAACAGCCGTAAAAATGACAATAACTACATTTAGCTGTGGACCTTTCATATGCCAGGCACTGCTAAGTGATTTGCACACATTATCTCATTTGATCTTCATTAACTCTATGAGGTATCATCACTCCAATTTTGTAAATGAGGAATCTGAGGTGAGACCCAGAGAGCCCAGATTATATGGTGAGTGAGTAGCAGAACCAAGATTTCTTCATTTATGATGTCACTAATTATAAAAAGTAATATCAACTTAATAACAGCTTTACATTACATGTAAACTTGTAAGATAGAGCTTGAATTCAGAAATATTAAAACAAGGAAAAACAAGTACCTTAGAAACAAAAAAATTACTCTATGTATATAACCTAGTACCATTCTCTTGCTTATGAATAAGAATTGTTCTCTAACATTATTTCTGGTAAATAATGTCATTGGATAAATGCCTTCTAATTCCATTGTTTCCCTCCCCCACACCCCAACTCTATCTTATCACTACCATTTAATGGGATTCTTTCTAATGCATAAATGGCTATTTTGTAAGTTATGAAGAGGTGCCTTTGAAATCAGAAAGCCTGGAGTCAAAGCTTACCTCCACCACTTACCAGATAAATCATCTTGAGCCAGATAATTCACTGACTTTACTTCTCTGGTCATATTTTGTTTATTTTTATTACATTTTTTGATAGAGAGACAGATTTCTAAAAATACCTAAGTTCTCCACTAGCCTATGACTTCTTTGATAGTAAAGTTAGTCTTTTGTTTATCCTGATATTTCTCTATGTTACTTATAATACCTTAACATACTGAGGTACGCATTCAGTAAATATCTCTTTAATCAAACTTGTTAATACATGTTTTTTTCCAAATAGCTACAGTGTGCTGGTATTATGAGAACCAATAAAGTAATGTGGGGAGACCTCATTTACATCTGTTCCCTAAGAAATATCATCTCAGAGTTGTGCTTTTACCTACTCTCTGGTGCTTTGCTTAAAGAGGCTAAGATTCTATTCTTTCCACAAGAATGTAACTTCTCAAATACTTAATATGTGCCTTCTTCTTTGAAGAAGAAAGAACTTCCTGTTCTGATGTATAGGTTTCTTCAAAGAAGGCACAAATGAATGGCAGGGAGAAGGGTGAGCACAGAGTTAATTTTACTAGGCTTTAATACAGAATGAATAGAAAAATTTTTGCCCTAGAGATGATTTTAAACTTTTATTTCAACATGTATGGTATAATGTGCATGTACTTTTATCATCTCTCCCTCTTGAGAAAATAGCCAGAAATTAGGTGCAGAAATTAAGCCAGAAAACACTGTAAGAACATCTATTTTCTGAACACTTTCACTTGGCTGGTTGTGAAATAAATAGATTAAGCTTAATTGTGGTGCTATTGTGTTGCACCACACTGAACTCTTCATAAATGCGTAGATAACCAACTGGAAGAAGAGTAGAGACAGAAGATAAGCCTCTAATTTAATTGGGTGATTAGTCATTTAATTTCCTTTGTCTTTTCTTTCTTTCCTGTTACACTTCATCTCAGAAGTGTTTTATAAAAGAAACTAAATTAGAAAGATCTCAGAAGTGTTTTATAAAAGAAACTAAATTAGAAAGAGAGAGGGAGAAAAAGATCCTGATTGGTGAGTTGTGGGTAAAAAGCTCTACTTGGAATCAGCATAAAAACAAAAGAGAAAACGGAGAAGAAGTCTGAACGTTAGATACCTGTTTAAACATTGGGCTTACACTGTTTTTCTCATTCAAAATTCTGAATCTTGGATTTAATGAAAGTAATCCATGTCGTTTGGGTTGCATATGTCTGGATAATAACAATGTGAACTTTTGCTGTTTTTTTAAACGTTATTTTGTTTTAGTTATTAATTTTTTGAGATGGGGTCTCACTAATGTTCTCCAGGCTGATCTTGAACTCCTAGGCTCAAGGGATTCTCCTGCCTCAGCCTCCCAAGTAGCTGGGATTACAGGCATGCACCACCATGCCTGGCAACGTTCCCTGTTTTGATTTATAGGTTTTTCATTACTTATTTGATGATAAGCCTCTTGTATCATCCTATTTCAACTATATCGAAGTACACAAATTCCAAATAATACTAGAGTATGGAATTTGTTTCAAGTGCTATTAATTATCTCTTTCGAGACCAGATTTTATCTTTTATCTAACCAATGCTTTACATATTTTGTGGAGGCCATGAAATTGATATTTCCTTTCATGTTCAGAATTCTTATTTATGTCTTCTCTCCAGATGCTTTTTCAGCATTACAGTCACACTGTTATGCTCGGGTCAGCAAATACACTGTGTGAGGGCTATCATGCCCCAATTCTACACCCAAGGCAAATATTACTCATTGATCTTTCCTATTTAGCCTGCGGTTGTACTTGGAATCCTTCTCAATGCCACACACCAGACATCCACTGCTAATGCAAACTCAGCATAAAAGCTTTTTGCCAAACTATGCCAGAGATTAATTCATCCCCTTCATTTTCTTTAATTATTATAACCAAATTGTTTCAGGATGCTTTTCTACCTGATTGGATGTTCTCCTACCTTAACAGATTTTTCTTGTGAATCAGAAAGTGATATTCATTCACTATGACAAGGGTTCCTTTATAGAGGAAAAAGCTCTCCCAATAGGAATTCTAGTCCTGAGGTTTAGTTTACACATTGTCTGACAAAAATGGACAAAAATTTAATCTAGGCATTTTCTGAGTGAAGACGTGGAATCAAAATCACAAGATAAACATGCAGTCTTAGATTTTTATATCTTTATATGCACCTGCCTCATGCATTCTTAGAATATTTTTAAACCAATCAAATCCGAAGTACAGTATTTGTTATCTTTCATGTCCAGAATATATGCTTTCTCTCCCATGTTGCTTAAAATAGATTCAGCTGGTCAGAAGTGATCAGCCTCCAGACACAAATATGAATTTTGGATTCTATTTACAACAGAATGGCATTATCCCTCTGATATATTTTTCTAATGGGTTTATTTGCTTCAGGTTGAAATGTGGAAACTTCTTCAGCATTTGTTCAGCAACAATGTAGACTACATCAATTCATGCATAATAAATTACAGTGATAAAAAGACAAATATTTTTCTTTCTCTTTTCTTTCTTTCTTTCTTCTTTCTTTCTTCCTTCCTTTCTTTCTTTCTATCTTTTTTTTTGTGGGGGGTGTGTGTTTTTCTGTTTGTTTGTTTTGGCAGGGTCTCATTATGTTGCCCAGGATGGTTTCAATCTCTTGAGCAACTCAAGCAAACCTCCCATCTCAGCCTCCCAAGTAGCTAAGATTACAGGCACACACCACCACACCTGGTTTAGAACATACATCTCTAACATTTAATTAGAAGTCATATGCCTATATGCTATTTTTCTTTAGATTCATTTCACCAAAGTTCTAATTGTATTAGTTTCATCGAAGTCAAGCAGACCTTGCTACGATTATTGGAAGCAGCAGATAAAGGATTTAGCACGATGTCTTGACAGTTGTAGATTCTTTGTTGCTTTATTTTGTTTCTTTTCCATTTTATTTTATTTTTCAACTTTTGTTTTAGATTTTGGAGGTACATGTGCAGGTTTGTTATCTGCACATGTGGCTTGATGCTGAAGTTTGGGGTATAAATAATCCTATTACCCAGGTACCGAGCATAGTTCCCAAAAGATTTTCAACCCTTGACCCTCCCCTCCCTCCCCTCTCTAGTAGTCCCCATTGTCTACTGTTGCCATCTTTATGTCTATGAGTACCCAATGTTCCCACTTATAAGTGAGAAGATGAGGTATTTGGTTTTCTGTTTCTGTGTTAATTCACTTGGGATAATGGCCTTCAACTGCATCCATGTTGCTGCAAAGGAC
Source organism: Gorilla gorilla gorilla (assembly GCF_029281585.2). Lineage (NCBI taxonomy): Eukaryota > Metazoa > Chordata > Mammalia > Primates > Hominidae > Gorilla > Gorilla gorilla. Next base: position 81,800,621 of record NC_073235.2, on the reverse strand, counting down.
ATGATTTCCTTCTTTTTAGGACTGTGTAGTACTCCATGGTGCATATGTACCATATTTTTTAATCCAGTCCACCGTTGATGGGTACCTAGGTTAAGTCTATGTCTTTGCTATTGTGATAGTGCTGTGATGCACATGCAAGCGCATGTGTCTTTTTAGCAGAACGATTTGTTTTCTTTTGGATATATACCCAGTAATGGGATTGTTGCATCAAAAGGTAGTTCTGTTTTAAGTTCTTTCAGAAATCTCCAAACTGCTTTCCACAGTGGTTGAATGAATTTACATTCTAACAACAGTGTGTAAGCATTCCTTTTTCTCCAAAGCCTCATCAGTATCTGTTTTTTTGGGTTTTTTTTAATAATAGACATTCTGACTGGTGTGAAATGGTATCTCATTGTGGTTTTGATTTGCATTTTTCTGATGATTAGTGACGTGGAGCATTTTTTCATGTGTTTTTTTGGCCAATTGTATGTCTCCTTTTGAGAAATGTCTGTTCCTGTCCTTTGCCCATTTTTAAAAATTTGGTTGTTTGTTTTTTGCTTGTTAAATTGCTTAAATTGTTTATAGATTCTGGATAGTAGACCTTTGTTGGATGCACAGTTTCTGAATATTTTCTCCCATTCTGTAGGTTGTCTGTTTAGTCTGTTGATAGTTTCTTTTGCTGTGCAGAAGTTCTCTAGTTTAATTAGGTCCCATTTGTCAATTTTTGTTTTTGTTGCAGTTGAGAATTCAGTCAAGAATTACTTGACAAGGCTGATGTCCAAAATGGTATTTACTAGGTTTTCTTCTAGGAGTTTTATAGTTGTAGGTCTTACATTTAAATCTTTAATCCATGTTGAGTTGTTGTTTTTTTTATGGTGATGGTGAAAGGTAGGAGTCCAGTTCCATTCTTCTGTGCATGGCTAGACAGTTATCCCAGCACCATTTATTGAATAGGAAGTCCTTTGGTCATTGCTTGTTTTGTCAAAGATCAGGTGGTTGTAGGTGTGCAGCTTCATTTTAGGGGCCTCTATTCTGTTCCATTAGTCTGTGTGTCTGTTTTTGTACCAGGTTTTGTAACAGTACCATGCTGTTTTGGTTACTGTAGCCTTATAGTATAGTTTGAAGTCAGGTAATGTGATGTCTCTGGCTTTGTTCTTTTGGTTGGGATTGCTTTGGCTATTTGAGTTCTTTTTTGGTTCCATGTGGATTTTAGAATCATTTATTCTAGTTCTGTGAAAAATGGCATTGATAGTTTGATAGGAAAAGCATTGAATCTGTAGATTGCTTCAGGCAGTATGGCCATTTTAACAGGGTTGAGTCTTCCAGTTTATGAACTTGGAATGTGTTTCCATTTGTTTTTGTCATCTGCAACTTCTTTTAGCAGTGTTTTATAGTTCTCCTTGTAGAGATCATTCACTTTCTGGTTATGTGTATTCCTAGTATTTTATTTTTCTTGTGGCTATTTTAAATGGGAATTGCATTCTTGATTTGGCTCTCAGCTTGAATGTTATTGGTGTATAGAGATGCTACTAATTTTTGCACATTGACTTTGTATCCTGAAACTTTACTGAAGTTTTCTGTTGTTGCTGTTGTTTGTTTTTGTTTTTTATTTAGAGGAGGCAGCAAGTACAGTGTGGGGAAAGCTAGAAAAACCAAGGCAGGTTCTCAGCCTTCATGTATTTTTCTTAAGAGTCTGGCTTTTGGCCCAAAATTGCACTCCCCAATCAGCAAAACAAAAGCCTAGAATTAAATAATCCATCCTCCTAGAATATAGTTTATCCTGCCAGCTGTTACCCATCACATCACAAACATTGCCATCTTATATTCTACTCTCCTTAAGACAAAGTGTGTTAAGTATAATTTTTGACACACATACTTCTCCAACAGAGGTAGCTTCTTCATACGTATCTGCTAATGCGTTTGATGGCAGTGATTGAAAACTGATGTCTGCAGGCAAACCTTGGTGAGGTGTGGTATGAAAATGTTGGTTTGGCCACCCCATCACCATGTGGTAAGCAGATCGCTCTAATAACCAGGTCTAGTTAGAAACATAAATATGAAGGTCAGGGCTGGACGCGATGGCTCACGCCTGTAATCCCAGCACTTTGGGAGGCCGAGGCAGGCGGATCATGAGGTCGGGAGATCGAGACCATCCTGGCTGACATGGTGAAACCCAGTCTCTGTTAAAAATACAATAAAAATTAGCTAGGCATGGTGGCATGTGCCTGTAGTCCCAGCTACTCAGGAGGCTGAGGCAGGAGAATGGCATGAACTCGGGAGGCAGAGGTTGCAGTGAGCCGAGATCGCGCCACTGCACTCCAGTCTGGGCGACAGTGTGAGACTCTGTCTCAAAAAACAGAGAAAAAAAAAAAAAAAAGAAGGTCAGATAAAATATGCAAGCTGAAGATATAGTAGTTTCACATCCCCACTGGATATATGGATCACACCTATAGGTATTATGCAAAGATATGGAATAAATGGGGTTTCCCCAAAGAGAAAGGGTTAAACATTAGAAAAGAAGGCCTAGGATGAAACTCCAGAGTGAAACACAGTTTAAGTAGTAGATAAGCTCAGTGAAGGAGTGTGAGAGAGGTCCAAAGAAAACCAGGAGGTAATGGTGATAGAGAACTCAAGAGAAAACATTGTTCCAAGAAGGAGGAACAGCTCTGCTCATTCAACTTTTCTTTTTTTTTTTTTTTAATAAAATTTAATTTAGCTGGGCATGGTGGCTCAAGCCTGTAATCCCAACACTTTGAGAAGTCAAGCTGGGTGGATCGCTTGAAGCTAGGAGTTCTAGACCAGCCTGGGCAACAAAGCAAGACCCTGTCTCTACAAAAAATTAAAAATTGGCCAGGAATGGTGGCACTCACCGTAGTTCCAGCTGGGCTGAGGTGGGAGAATCACTTCAGCCCAGAAGTTTGAAGCTGCAGTCAGCCATAATCATGCCATTGCCCTCCAGTGTGGGCAACTGAGTGAGACTTTGTCTCTAAAAAAATATAAAATTTTAAAAAGTTTTACATTATAGTAGATTCCAATTGAGATGACAGAAGAGGGAAGTGTAAGGCAGGTGAAGGAAAGTTTAGAGATAGGATGGTGGGAAGTTGAGGAACTATTTACCAGATAACTTCTGTTTCCATGGCAAGTTGAAGGTAAATTTATTCAATAAATATAAATGGGGTGAGTTATAAAAGTTTGGGCATCTGCTGAGCAAAAATGGAAAAGAAAGGCAACTAAGAAAAAGCAAAAATATTTAGGAGGGCTTGAAAACCCAAGTGAGGCTGGAAGATACACATTGTAATGATATAGTTTATATCACTACACAAGTTCCTCCAGCAGCCCATGAGCAACTGGAGGCAGGGGAAGATTAGAATGAATTCGTTCTTATCCGTCACACAATGACTACAAAAGATGCATTGGAAATCAATGACAGCAAAAATCATACCTGATATCTGATTCAAAAATATCAAAGTAGTGTGGAATATATTTTAAAACTTGAACTGAGATTCTTGTGATCTGAGTTACATCTCTGGCTCTGCCCCTAACTAGCTATGTAACTAGATTAAGTGACCAGTTTACCTGTTTTCACTTTTCTGACACTCAGCTCATTTAAGTTATTTCTAAGGTAGGAAAGCCCGAGTGAGAAACAGCTCTCCTAGTGATGGTGGTGGAGGATTGTTTCCAGTATTCTCTTTAGATATGTTGAGTTCAATATGCTCATTGACATCCAAGGGAAGATAGCCCGTGTTGAGTGAACACTACAAATCTGGAACTTGAGGCATAGAGATACATATTTGGAAGTCATCTTCACATAAATGCATTTTAAAGCCATGGAGCAAATGAGATCAAGAGACAGAGAGTAGTGTAGCTAGGGAAGAGAAGACTGAATTCTATCACATTGCAATATTTAGAGAAGAGGCATAGGAGGAAGAAACAGAGGCAGGAACTGTAGAGTTATCAGTGAGGTAGGCATAAATCAGGAAAGTTGGGCTAAAGAGGACAAAAAGAGAAAAGAGAAGGTTATTGAGTGTGTCAGTCCTGTTGAGAGAAGAGGAGGGCAAAGAAGTAATCACTGAATTTGGCGACATGGGGAGCACCGGTAACTTAAAAATCCATTTTAGTGGAGAAAAAGTCAAAAACCCAATGGCAATGAGATTATGGAGCTAGAAAGTGAGGCATGTCTTTTCAATGTATTTGCTGTGAATCTGAAGCAAAGAAGTGAGGTTGAGGCAGGAAGGGAATATGTAGTCAAGAGAGTTTTATTTTGTTAAGGTGCATGCTCTACAAACTCAACTCAACCATGCTCCAGCCAAGTTGTTATGAATTGTTATTAATGTTTCTGTCCAGCTCCCAGTCCTCAGGAAAAAATGTTCTTATTTTCTATGTTATTTCTTTTGTTTTTGCTTATCATGGTTTCTTGGTCATTTCAGCCATACAGCCTGTAGTTGTTTAGTTCATATCAGTTCTGGTACATGATGAATAAACCGACTTCTTCCCATTTTTTAACTCTTGAAATATATTGTATTATATTCTAGAAAGGATTTTAGAGATTAAAATCCTTACTTTATAGAGATTAAAATCATCTTATTTTATAGGTGAGAAAACCAAAGCATCGAAAGGATAAGAAAATGCTTCAGTGATGGATCCAGAAATATAATCTAGGAATCGATATATTTGCTATCTGACAAAACACGTTTCTTTCCCTCAGATTTACCTCAATATGTCTGAGCACTTTCCTCATCCCAGAGATAGCTCTCTGCACATCTGAATCCAATAAAGCATCTTACCCTTAACCATTGAGAACCAAAAGTTAGGCCATTTCATACCACACCCAAAGCAATTTCTGTGAACATTCAATACACTTTTACTAATACACTTAAGAAATCCTGGCCGGGCGCGGTGGCTCACGCCCGTAATCCCAGCACTTTGGGAGGCCGAGGCGGGTGGATCACGAGGTCAGGAGATCAAGACCATCCTGGCTAACACGGTGAAACCCCGTCTCTACTAAAAACACAAAAAATTAGCCAGGCGTGGTGGCGGGTGCCTGTAATCCCAGCTACCGGGAGGCTGAGGCAGGAGAATGGCGTGAACCCAGGAGGCGGAGCTTGCAGTGAGCCGAGATCGCGCCACTGCACTCCAGCCTGGGCGACAGAGCGAGACTCCGTCTCAAAAAAAAAAAAAAAGAAAAAAAAAAGAAATCCTTTGAAATTTTGAATTGGGCAATGAGAGGTCTTTCATTACAAATGGTAGAAAATGCTTTGTTCTTATGGACTAGGTACTTTGCCCATTAGATCATGAGATCATAGAGGGCAAGAGTCTTTGAATTTTCAGAACATAAAACAACACCTTGCTTATAGTAGACGTCAAAAAAAAATCCTTACCTATTGATGGAAAGAATGAACAGAATAGTAGCTGCTTGGTCTACTTCTTAGAAAACTGCATTGTAAGTAGCATTCATAATTTTGGTTCTTGAACAGGCCATAGCCCACCTTTATTTGGTTTAGTCTTCTGATTAACAATTATCATCATATTATAGGTTATTTTGTTCATCTCCAGTTTCTAAGTTATGTTGTTCATCATCGGTTTCTATATAACAATAGTCTTCTTTCTTCCCTAAGAATTTGTAAAACTAGGTGTCTACTGTATTATCTTCTCTGTTCCTTGACCTAGTAAGAGTCTCAATATCTAATCATTATATGAACCTGGAGACATATGTAGGATGTTAATACTAGTGATAACTTCTGAATTAAAAATTGAAAACCTAGTCTTTCTTATGAGCATTATAGAAACATAGAAAAGTATTCACATAAAGAAAATGATGTTACTACGTACATCATTTTCTATATGCCTTACAGACATTGTATGATTCAATGGTCTAAGCCCTGAATATAAGGAGAACAGACTTTTACATTGATTTCCAAAGCTCACTCTGAAAAAGTGACTTCATCTGGAAAATGAAAAGTGAGTCCTTTTGAATGGTCAATGGAATAGTGAACCTGTCCAACATCCATCAGAAATGTCATTTTAAATAGATGATAAAGGGGAAAAAAAGTGAAATTCCAATTAGGGAGTATACTTAAAGGGCTATTTTATGTTTTAAGGTTAAAAGTGAAATTGAGTATAAAAACTATAACAGGAAAAAAATTGTGTTATTTCTAATAATGTTTCTTGGAACACTTTATAATATCCAAAGAGATTTGACTCAACCATAAGAAAATTCTATTTAACCCAAAAGTAGTTTAAGGTGTTTTGTAAAATCTAAGCTGGGAAGCAGCTCAAAAGGATAAGAAAAATATTATAATTCAAGGAACCCAGAATTTCCTGACAATTTTTAGACAAGTGACTTCATTTGCCTGTGGCACTTTCCAAGTCTGTGAAGTTACTTGCCAGTAAGGATTTTAATAACAGCAAGCCTTACTATCAGATAAAGTGCTTGATGGAAAACTATAGAAATCTGGAATTTGAAAATCTAATGTTCCTTTAGAAAGTAAATTAATATCCCACTTGAGACTATGTGAGTATCATGTTGATATAATCAACATGAAAAAGAAGAATAAAAGGGTCAGACTCAGCAGAGCAAACACAGAATATCTCATTAAAAATGCTTCTAATTTGAATATTGAGATTTAAGAAGCTTGAGATTTTTCCACCAGAATAAAACCCTTGAGATATGTGGCAGGCTTTCACTCCAGAACCACCAAGTCATACCTACTGGCTCCTCTACCACATAGGAACAAGTGGAAGCTGGCCCAAATTCAGACTAGTCACTTCATACTCACGCTCAAAATGTGTAGGAATTTCCACTTTACAATTCGCATTAAAAACAGAAAGCAAGAGCAAAGATTTTACCACCACTGAGAAAGCATCTAGTTCCTAGCAAGCACCAACATATGGCATCAAGCAACTGCTGCAACCCTTCTGTTCCCAAAGGCAAAGGGAGCAGATCCATAGCTAGAAGTTCAGTCCCTGGTTGTAGTTCGAGCCATGCTTTAAAGGCTTTAAGTTAAAAAGTGGCCGTGGCAGAGTAGAAAGGATAGGAAAGGCTGGTCAAGAAAGCAGACTTAGCAAGTGATGAGAGTAAAAGGACTTTTTAGCATTTTGGAATTTTCTAAATGTAAAAATGCAATATACAAATAAACTATGCTTCATGTATACCAATGGCTTCTTTGATGCATGTCGAAAAATCTTTGTAGAGTGACAGCTAGAGGACTTCCAGGGCTCCACTGATCATTCTGAAGTGAGAATGAGATGATACATTCATTGAGGGAAACTTTCATAGATATTTTTGTATCATTTTGCAGTTCTTCACTATATTTAATAGACAAATTGTGGGAAAGCTGTGTGCAAGCCAAATTATATTTTAAATGCATTCATTGAGCTTGCTGAATAGAGAGATGCAATTGTGTATTGTCTGGTAAAGTCAGCAATCACCCTGCCGTCTCCTTTGTGTGTAAATCTAGACATTTATAATTGGGTTTGATGAAAGCCAAGTTCACATGCCTTGTTAAATTCCATACTTATATAGCAATTTTACTTCTTATATGATGTAAAAATCACTAATCACTTCTTCCAATTCCCCTTTGAGGATGAAAGGGAAGAATTATTAATCCAATTTTATTTCTATATATGATTAACTAAACCACTTTGACTCAAATGAAACCTAGTTATTATCTGTCATTCTGATATACAGTATTGGAACATATAAATAAGTGAATTCACTTATTACCTATGAAAATGAATTTCTGGCTCCCACTAACACTGTAATGTTTATTCCTTACCAGCAAAAGTAGGTAGAAGCATCATGTTGAAAATATTTATGTATATATGAATCTAGCATAGTAGATGGGTTGGCAAACTGGCCCAGTGATCAGATCCAGCCCACCATCTGTTTTTGTATGACCCACAAATGTAGCTTTTAAATTTTTAAATGGTTGAAAACATTCAACAGAGGAACAATATTTTGTGAAACAAAAAAATGTGAAATTTAAATTCAGTGAACATAAATAAAGGTATATTGGAACATAGCCACACATTCGTTTATATATTATCCACCACTGTTTTCATGCTTTAAAGGCAGAGTTGAATACTTTTGACAGAAACTGTATCACCTGAAAAACGTAAAATATTTACTATCTGGCCCTTTACAGAAAATGTTTACTGATACTTGTTATATAAGGTATAAGAGAGTTTATATCTTCATAATAAATAGCCTAGCAATAAAGAATAGTATTCATATTTTATTAAAATGAAATGCCAAAATATTATAAAGTTGTCTGAGATTGAAATAATGTATAAATTATGTAGACACAAAAGGTCTAATATTTGAAATGGAAACTAGTCCTGTTGACATGGTGAATATATCGGTGATTTTTAAATAAAGTGACATTATTCTTTCAATAAAAGAGAAAAAAATTATAAATAGATGTGGAAACAAATCTATATATCATTTTCATTCTGGAGCACTGTTGTGTATGATACAAAAGTTCTTTTGGCTGTAACTCAAAAAACCAAGGAACAGAAAATAATGAGTGAAGCAGCTGGGCACGGTGGCTCAAGCCTGTAATCCCAGCACTTTGAGGGTCTGAAGTAGAGGATTGCTTCAGTCTAGGACTTCAAGACCTGCCTGGGCAACAGGAGAGACTTCAACTCAAAAAAAAAAAAAAAGAGTAAATTAATAACTAAATTCCAATTATAGAGAGATAAATAGCATAATTAGTAGCACAATTGAGTTATAATTGAAGAAACATGCTTGGTGAAGTTGTGAAACACTTCCTGAATTCCACACACCTGCACCATTTCCAATGGTTAGTTCTAATTTGGAAATGTTGGCATTCCTTCTGATCACAACTTCAGACTGAAGAAATAATTTTGTATTATAGTAGTAGACAATGTAGTAGGTATTTTACAGTTCACAGTGCTACCTGGACAATCAGCATGATTCATTAGCCTGTTTAATAATTCTGACATCAGACTGAAGCCAGACAGACACAGGCTTCTGAGGTAGTTCAGGCTTCTGAAATAGTAGAACCTAGGGTTAAATCATATTTTAATGTAAATAAAGCTATTTAATTAGGAGGCGAAATAAAATCACTTCTTGTTCATTAATTATATCTACTTGAAAACAAATCCTAATGCTCTTCAGTCACACCCTGACTGATCCTTCAATTTTAAATTTCTGTACATATTAGCGTCTTCTTTTCTTTCTTTTTTTTTTTTTTCTTTTTTTATACAGGGTCTCACTCTCTTGCCTGGCCTGGAGTGCCGTGGCGTGATCACAGCTCACTGCAGCCTTGACCTCTGGGGCTCAAGCACTCCTCCCACCTTTGCCTCTTGAGTAGCTGAGACCACAGGCACACACCACCATGTCTGGCTAATTTGTTATTTTTCCAGAGATGGGATCTCACCATGTTGCCCAGGCTACATGTTAGGGCTTTTTGCCATACTCAGGTTACCTCCAATAATTTACAGTATGGTACAATGTGGCGATAAAGAAAGCAGAATTCTCCTGGAAGGAATAAGAATTCCATTGCAGATGAGCCTCAAGAACAGAAGAAAGCGGCCTGGGACTAGATCACTGGACAACTCTCAGCATAAGGCAAGATTCATTAGCAAGACCAATTAGCAAGAGTCGCTCCACCTCCCATCTTGGTAGTGGCTTATTTCTCCCCGTCATTGCTTCTGTGGTTCTTACCATGACCTACTAAATTCCCAACAGATATTACTCTTCAGGATTCAGAAACACAAAAAATAAGAATTTCTGAAAATTCTCAGCAATTCCCCAAATTATAAGTAATCTATATTTTTCATAACACTTTCTGTATTGTTAAGAATATATTATCATAGTAATAAGCAGTAAGTCATTTTTCTGTGATAGGCTTATACTAAACCTCTCAGAGTTTTTCTATAAAAATGTTATAATAATAAATTATGGTTTGTTATTATTATGACCCTAATATATTAGCATGTTATTTTAATAATATGTAAAAAAAACTCTACCTGATAATTTTTTAAAACACTAAAAGAAGGCAAGAATAACACAAAATAACATGCAATAAAATAATTTTAAAATTAAAAAATAATACCATAACTATTTAATATTTAATATTTAATATTTAATATTTTAAATTATCATTCTTAAAGTAAAACTTTAAAACACACCTAGAATTAACTGTCTTGTTCAACAGAAAATATTTTTTCCTTTTGCATTGACAGTCAGATTTTTAAGTAGGTCCAAAAAAGCATCCTCAAGTCGGGCATTGAGTACATGTAGCTTCTTATAAGTTTATCTCATTTTTTTTTAATACTTTAAGTTCTAGGGTACATGTGCACAACGTGCAGGTTTGTTTCATACGTATACATGTGCCATGTTGGTGTGCTGCACCTGTTAACTCATTATTTACATTAGGTATATCTCCTAATGTCCCCTCCTCTGTCCCCTCACCCCACGGCAGGCCTTGGTGTGTGATGTTTCCCACCCCATCTCCAAGTGTTCTCATTGTTCGATTCCTACCTATGAGTGAGAACATGCAGTGTTTAGTTTTCTGTCCTTGTGATTGTTTGCTCAGAATGATGTTTTCCAGTTTCATCCATGTCCCTACAAAGGATATTAACTCATCCTTTTTTATGGCTGCATAGTATTCCATGGTGTGTATGTGCCACATTTTCTTAATCCAATCTATCATTGATGGACATTTGGGTTGGTTCCAAGTCTTTGCTATTGTGAATAGTGCCGCAGTAAACATACGTGTGCATGTGTCTTTATAGTACCATGATTTATAATCCTTTGAGTATATAACCAGGATATAATAGGATCACGGGTCAGATGGTATTTCTAGTTCTAGAGATGCACACGTGTCTTTATAGCAGCATGATTAATAATCCTTTTGGTATATACCTAGTAATGGGATGGCTGGGTCAAATGGTATTTCTAGTTCTAGATCCTTGAGGAATTGCCACACTGACTTCCACAATGGTTGAACTAGTTTACAGTCCCACCAACAGTGTAAAAGTGTTCCTATTTCTCCACATCCTTTCCAGCACCTGTTTTCTCTTGACTTTTTAATGATCACCATTCTAATTGGTGTCAGATGGTATCTCATTGTGGTTTTGATTTGCATTTCTCTGATGGCCAGTGATGATGAGAATTTTTTCATGTGATTCTTGGCTGCATGAATGTCTTCTTTTGAGAAGTGTCTGTTCATATCCTTCACCCACTTTTTGATGGGGTTGATTTTTTTCTTGTAAATTTGTTTAAGTTCTTTGTAGATTCTGGATATTAGCCCTTTGTCAGATGGGTAGATTGTAAAAATTTTCTCCCGTTCTGTAGGTTGCCTGTTCACTCTGATGGTAGTTTCTTTTACTGTGCAGAAGCTCTTTAGTTTAATTAGTTCCCATTTGTCAATTTTGGCTTTTGTTGCCATTGCTTTTGGTGTTTTAGTCATGAAGTCCTTGCCCATGCCTATGTCCTGAATGGTATTGCCTAGGTTTTCTTCTGGGGTTTTTATGGTTTTAGATCTAACATTTAAGTCTTTAATCCATCTTGAATTAATTTTTGTATAAGGTGTAAGGAAGGGATCCAGTTTCAGCTTTCTACATATGGCCAGTCAGTTTTCCCAGCACCATTTATTAAATAGGGAATCCTTTCCCCATTTCTTGTTTTTGTCAGGTTTGTCAAAGATCAGATGGTTGTAGATGTGTGGTGTTATTTCTGAGGCATCTGTTCTGTTCCATTGGTCTATATCTCTGTTTAGCTACTAGTACCATGCTGTTTTGGTTACTGTAGACTTGTAGTATAGTTTGAAGTCAGGTAGCATGATGCCTCCAGCTTTGTTCTTTTGGCTTAGGATTGTCTTGGCAATGTGGACTCTTTTTTGGTTCCATATGAACTTTAAAGTAGTTTTTTCCAATTCTGTGAAGAAAGTCATTGGTAGGTTGATGGGGATGGCATTGAATCTATAAATTACCTTGGGCAGTATGGCCATTTTCATGATATTGATTCTTCCTATCCATGAGCATGGAATGTTCTTCCATTTGTTTGTGTCCTCTTTTATTTCGTTGAGCAGTGGTTTGTAGTTCTCCTTGAAGAGGTCCTTCACATCCCTTGTAAGTTGAATTCCCAGGTGTTTTATTCTCTTTGAAGCAATTGTGAATGGGAGTTCACTCATGATTTGGCTCTCTGTTTGTCTGTTACTAATGTATAGGAATGCTTATGATTTTTGCACATTGATTTTGTATCCTGAGACTTTGCTGAAATTGCTTATCAGCTTAAGGAGATTTTGGGCTGAGACGATGGGTTTTCTAAAGATACAATCATGTCATCTGCAAACAGAGACAATTTGACTTCCTCTTTTCCTGATTGAATACCCTTTATTTCTTTCTCCTGCCTGATTGCCCTGGCCAGAATTTCTAACACTATGTTGAATAGGAGTCATGAGAGAGGGCATCCCTGTCTTGTGCCAGTTTTCAAAGGGAATGCTTCCAGTTTTTGCCCATTCAGTATGACATTGGTTGTGGGTTTGTCATAAATAACTCTTATTGTTTTGAGATACATCCCATCAGTACCTAGTTTATGGAGAGTTTTTAGCATGAAGGGCTGTTGAATTTTGTCGAAGGCCTTTTCCTTATCTATTGAGATAATCATGTGGTTTTTGTCTCTGGTTCTGTTTATATGATGGATTATGTTTATTGATTTGCGTATGTTGAACCAGCCTTGCATCCCAGGGATGAAGCTGATTTGATCATGGTGGATAAGCTTTTTGATGTGCTGCTGGATTCAGTTTGCCAGTATTTTATTGAGGATTTTTGCATCGATGTTCATCAGGGATATTGGTCTAAAATTCTCTTTTTTGATTGCGTCTCTGCCAGGCTTTGGTATCAGGATGATGCTGGCCTCACAGAATGCGTTAGGGAGGATTCCCTCTTTTTCTATTGATTGGAATAGTTTCAGAAGGAACAGTACCAGCTCCTCTTTGTATCTCTGGTAAAATTCGGCTGTGAATCCATCTGGTCCTGGACTTTCTTTGGATGGTAGGGTATTAATTATTGCCTCAATTTCAGAGCCTGTTATTGGTCTATTCAGGGATTCAACTTCTTCCTGGTTTAGTCTTGGGAGGGTGTATATGTCCAGGAATTTATCCTTTCTTCTAGATTTTGTAGTTTATTTGCATAGAGGTGTTTATAGTATTCTCCGATGGCAGTTTGTATTTCTGTGGGATCAGTGGTGATATCCCCTTTATCACTTTTTATCGCATCTATTTGATTCTTCTCTTTTCTTCTTTATTAGTCTTGCTAGTGGTCTATCAATTTTGTTGATCTTTTAAAAAAACCAGCTCCTGGATTCATTAATTTTTTGAAGGGTTTTGTGTGTCTCTATCTCCTTCAGTTCTGCTCTGATCTTAGTTATTTCTTGCCTTCTGCTAGCTTTTGAACGTGTTTGCTCTTGCTTCTCTAGTTCTTTTAATTGTGATGTTAGGGTGTCAATTTTAGATCTTTCCTGCTTTCTCTTGTGGGCATTTAGTGCTACAAATTTCCCTCTACACACTGCTTTAAATGTGTCCCAGAGATTCTGGTATGTTGTGTCTTTGTTCTCATTGGTTTCAAAGAACGTCTTTATTTCAGCCTTCATTTTGTTATATACCCAGTAGTCATTGCGGAGCAGATTGTTCAGTTTCCATGTAGTTGAGCAGTTTTGATTGAGTTTCTTCATCCTGAGTTCTAGTTTGATTGCACTGTGGTCTGAGAGACAGTTTGTTGTGTTTTCTATTCTTTTACATCTGCTGCAGAGTGCTTCACTTCCAACTATGTGGTCAATTTTGGCATAAGTTTGATGTGGTGCTGAGAAGAATGTATATTCTGTTGATTTGGGGAGGAGAGTTCTGTAGACGTCTATTAGGTCTGCTTGGTACAGAGCTGAGTTCAATTCCTGGATATCCTTGTTAACTTTCTGTCTCATTGATCTGTCTAATGTTGACAGTGGGGTGTTAAAGTCTCCCATTATTATTGTGTGGGAGTCTAAGTCTCTTTGTAGGTCTCTAAGGACTTGCTTTATGAATCTGGGTGCTCCTGTATTGGGTGCATATATATTTAGAATAGTTAGCTCTTCTTGTTGAATTGATCCCTTTACCATTATGTAATGGCCTTCTTTGTCTCTTTTGATCTTTGTTGGTTTAAAGTCTGCTTTATCAGAGACTAGGATTGCAACCGCTGCTTTTTTTTGCTTTCCATTTGCTTGGTAGATCTTCCTCCATCCCTTATTTTGAGTCTATGTGTGTCTCTGCATGTGAGATGGGTCTCCTGAATACAGCACACTGATGGGTCTTGACTCTTTATCCAATTTGCCAGTGTGTGTCTTTTAATTGGAGCATTTAGTCCATTTACATTTAAAGTTAATATTGTTATGTGTGAATTTGATCCTGTCATTATGATGTTAGCTGGTTATTTTGCTCGTTATTTGATGCAGTTTCTTCCTAGCATCAATGTTCTTTACAATTTGTTATGTTTTTGCAGTGGCTGGTACGAGTTGTTCCTTTCCATGTTTAGCGCTTCCTTCAGGAGCTCTTGTAAGGCAGGCCTGGTCGTGACAAAATCTCTCAGCATTTGCTTGTCTGTAAAGGATTTTATTTCTCCTTCACTTATGAAATTTAGTTTGGCTGGATATGAAACTCTGGGTTGAAAATTCTTTTCTTTAAGAATGTCGAATATTGGCCCCTGCTCTCTTCTGGCTTGTAGAGTTTCTGCGGAGAGATCCGCTGTTAGTCTGATGGGCTTCTCTTTGTGGATAACCCGACCTTTCTCTCTAGCTGCCCTTAATATTTTTTCCTTCATTTCAACTTTGGTGAATCTGACAATTACGTGTCTTGGGGTTGCTCTTCTCGAGGAGTATCTTTGTGGTGTTCTCTGTATTTCCTGAATTTGAATGTTGGCCTGCCTTGCTAGGTTGGGGAAGTTCTTCTGGATAATATCCTGAAGAGTGTTTTCCAACTTGGTTCCATTCTCCCTGTCATTTTCAAGTACACCAATCAGACGTAGATTTGGTCTTTTCACATAGTCCCATATTTCTTGGCGGCTTCGTTCATTTCTTTTTACTCTTTTTTCTCTAAACTTCTCTTCTTGCTTCATTTCATTCATTTGATCTTCAATCACTGATACCCTTTCTTTCACTAAATCAAATCAGCTGCTGAAGCTTGTGCATGTGTCATGTAGTTCTCGTGCCATGATTTTCAGCTCCATCAGGTCATTTAAGGTCTTCTCTACATTGTTTATTCTAGTTAGCCATTCATCTAATCTTTCTTCAAGGTTTTTAGCTTCTTTGCGATGGGTTCAAACATCCTCTTTTAGCTAGGAGAAGTTTGTTATTACCAATCATCTGAAGCCTTCTTCTCTCAAGTCATCAAAGTCATTCTCCATCCAGCTTTGTTCTGTTGCTGGTGAGGGGCTGTGTTCCTTTGGAGGAGAAGAGGCACTCTGATTTTTAGAATTTTCAGCTTTTTTGCTCTGGTTTCTCCCCATCTTTTTGGTTTTATCTACCTTTGGTCTTTGATGATGGTGACATACAGATGGGGTTTTGGTGTGGATGTCCTTTCTGTTTGTTAGTTTTCCTTCTAACAGTCAGGACCCTCAGCTGCAGGTCTGTTGGAGTGTGCTGGGGGTCCACTCCAGACCCTGTTTGCCTGTGTATCACCAGTGGAGGCTGCAGAACAGTAAATATTGCAGAACGGCAAATGTTGCTGCCTGATCCTTCCTCTGGAAGCTTTGTCTCAGAGGGGCACCCAGCTGTATGAGGTGTCAGTCGGCCCCTACTGGGAGGTGTCTCCCAGTTAGGCTACTCGGGGGTCAGGGACCCACTTGAGGAAGCAGTCTGTCTGTTCTCAGATCTCAAACTCCATGCTGGGAGAACCACTACTCTCTTCAAAGCTGTGAGACAGGGACGTTTAAATCTGCAGAAGTTTCTGCTGCCTTTTGTTCAGCTATGCCCTGCCCCTAGAGGTGGAGTCTACAGAGGCAGGCAAGCCTCTTTGAGCTGTGGTGGGCTCCACCCAATTTGAGCTTCCTGGCCACTTCGTTTACCTACTCAAGCTTCAGCAATGGCAGACGCCCCTCCCCCAGCCTCGCTGCCACCTTGCAGTTCAATCTCAGACTGCTGTCCTAGCAGTGAGCGAGGCTCCGTGGGTGTGGGACCTTCTGAGCCATGTGCAGGATATAATCTCCTGGTGTGCCATTTGCTAAGACTGTTCGAAAAGCACAGTATTAGGGTGGGAGTGTTCCGATTTTCCAGGTACCATCTGTCACGGCTTCCCTTGGCTAGAAAAGGGAATTCCCTGACCCCTTGTGCTTCCTGGGTGAGGTGATGCCTCGCCCTGCTTCAGCTCACAATCCATGGGCTGTACCCACTGTCCTGCACCTACTGTCCAACAAGCCCCGGTGAGATGAACCTGTAACCTCAACTGGAAATGCAGAAATCACCCATCTTCTGTGTCACTCACACTGGGAGCTGTAGACTGGAGCTGTTCCTACTTGGCCATCTTGGAACCTCCTCATTAAGTTTATGTCATTGTTTAATGATGAAAATATTTTGTCTGTTTGCTCTGGTTTTGGTTTTGCAGCTGAAATCAATATTGCTTTTGATAATTCAGATTTTGGATCTGTTTCCCATTTTATATAGGGAGCATTCACATTTTTTCCTCTGCTTTTTCCTATTACACAGTATTTACAGAGATCTATAGCCACAGTGAATATTTAAACGTTGAAAACACCAGCAAACATTATTGGATAATATCCAAGTAATTTCTTTCAGATCTCCTAGCAAGGTTTATAGGATTTTACCAATTTGGCAATTTAAGAACTTATTTTGCTTCCAAAACTTATTTCACTTCCAAAACTTATTTCTTGGAACACCACTCATAAGATTTGTATTAAGTATACTAAGCATATAAACTTTTTTTTTTTTTGCAAGAATAACTCACCATCAAAAAGAGATGGGGCCATGAAAATACACTTGTAACATTAACAAATACACTTATAACAGCTGCAAGCAAGACTGATGGACTGGATTGTGACCACTTCTCTTCCATGTGCTCTTGTCCCATTCCCGGAAATGTCGATTTTAACCTTTGACTTGACATGTCAATGTTTCCTGTTCTTGCTTTAGACTTGACATTAGTGATTTCCATGGATCAATAATGTTTCTATGCTGATTGTTATGCTTTAATTTTCACAGGAGAATTTGAATACTTTCCCTGTTTTCCTGATTTCTCAACTGAGTTTTCTAGAGAGTCAGCATTCAGGAAAACATAAATTTCCTGAGAAATGGTAGGAAGGAATTTCCATATGAAAATATCATGACCAACCAATCCTCTAATCCCTCTCTCTACCAATGCCACTTTTTAAAAAACCTGTTGCTCAGGCTGGAGTGCAGTGGCACAATCATAGCTTACTGCAGCCCCAAACTCCTGGGCTCAAGTGATCCTCCCTCCTTGGTCTTACAGGTGTGTGCCACCATACCAGGCTAATTTTTTAATTTTTTCTTGGAGACAGGGTCTCACTATGTTGCCCAGGCTGGTCTTATAGGTGTGAGCCACCATACCCGGCCCCACTGATGCATCTTTATTGGGCCTTACAACTCTTCTCACTCATAGGTTTCTGCTTGCCTTCAGCATATGTCCTCCAGTTGGCCCAGTTCACCTCCATTGTCACCTCTTTGGCCTATACTATTCTTTCCAGACAATTCTTGGGCCAGGTGCTTATCTCTGGTCCAACCAGCTGTGGTCTGCAGGAAATGGGGGTCAAAGTTCTCTAGGCTGCTCCCTCAGGTCCAGGTTAGGGATAAGGCAGCTTTCCTCAAATGGAGTTTGTGGGCAAGCTGGGCACAATGATTAACTAGTGTAATGCTTTCTCTGTGAGTTGCTAACACTTCCTTCCAGGGAAAATAATGCCCATAAGTGAAGGTAACAAAATATCATTGCCATGTGAAGAGTGATTGCCCTGTAGGTCTTTTTGTTGTTGAGCACCTGTGTACATACTGATCCCTAAAACAGGCAGAACTGAAAAGAGGGGAGGAGGCACAGAGGGTTTGGGTATTTGGGGAAAGTAACCCAAAAGATGGGAGCTATGGACGGTAAGGACAATGTGAAGAGAAGAGGCCAGGGCAAAGAAACTCCTTTTGGTGGCACCGCCAAGGAAGGGACTTCAGAAACAAACATGAACAAAAGTACAAGTTGAGTGTCTTTCCTTCCAATGACATGTCCTCTTTCACTGGTTTATTTATTTCCTTTCTTTCCCCTCTTTCCTTTTTTACATAGTTGTAAAATGATGTTATAATGGAGACTTTTGCTGTCCCCTCAAATCCCTTCTCCCTTCTTCTTTGGTAATGGAGCTCCTGACTTTTGTCTGCACACATGACCATCCAGATTAGAGACTGCCTTTCCTAGTTTGCAGCCACGAGTGGCCACTTGACTGAATTCAGGCCAGAGGGCTCAAAGCAGAAGGGTCATGTGGCAACTTCTGGGAATCATCCTTCAGAGACAGCACATAGACCCTTTGTCTTTATTCCTTCATCCTATGCTGCCTGGAACACAGAAATGCTTCCATCTTCAGCTTCAATGTTCAGTCTGTGCATAGTGGATCAACAAGGTTAATGTCTACGCGCCATCAGCATCCCCGCCCTGGATTGCCAAATGAACTTTCATTTAACAGGGAAATAAGCTTCTATCTACTTTAAGCCACTGTTATTTAGGGCTTTCTTCACACATATGTGAATTTAATCTTTTTTTTTTTTTTAGAGACAAGGATCTCGCTGTGTTGCCGTGTTGCCCAGGCTGTTCTTGAACTCCTGACCTCAAACAATCCTCCCACCTCAGCCTCCCAAATTGTTAATTGTTGAGATTACAGGCATGAGCCACCACATCTGAGTGAACTTAATCTTAAGTAATATAGGTGCATGAATTTTGCTAAAGTCTATCATTGTAACTTATTAGATCATACTTTCAATTGCCAAATAATCTTTGTAACTACAAGTTTTAATGGCAGTTTACAACTTCATCTCATAAATATGCCACAATTTACAAAAGCAATTCCCTATTATTGAGTGTTTGTGAGTATTTATTTAATTAGCTCTAAATGCTCCCTGGTTTTAATATACCCATCCTTACTAGAATAACTACAATAAAATAATTATTTTTGTGTCTATTCAATTGCCATGACACTATTTATTCAATAACTCTTATTCCTTTTTGATTTGTGCTACTGCCTTTATTTGATTTTAAAGTTTTACACAGTTAATTTCTGGGTTACTTATTATATTTCACTAACCTATCAATTCTTAGGCCAATATTTTGTTTATTTTAATTACCATACCTATAAAATAACCTAACTACAAATATATGTTAAAATACTTACGATTTTAATGTTTTTAACATGGGTCAGTTTATTTTACTCATGTATCTTATAACCACAGTTTGGTTTTTAGAGCTGGGTCTGTCGTTTGAAAATAATGCCAATAATAATGATACCCTGCTTTCTCTCTAAACAGTATTTATTTCACAGCTCCATCAAATGTATTGTTTTATTTGAGTCCTAAATGGGGCTATTATGACATTCTTCAGATTAGCCCCATTCAACTACTCAGTCTTCCAAAATTCGAAACCAGAGAATTCTAAAAAGAAGTTACAATCAGGCTCTCTGAAATTGCTGTGAAATGCTCTTAAGAAGACAGCTGTCAACTCCTTTGGCTGCAGCCCCAGCATTTCCTTCAGATTATTGATGGAGTTCCGCAGTCAGGTCAAAGCTGGTTAGCCTCTTGCTAACTTTGGTTGCAGCTGTCTGTAGTCATGCTGAGCATGAGAGGTCCAGTAGCACAGGCCATCAAAACACTGTTCTTTGCTGCTTTAAAAATAAATCCCTATAAAGTAGGACAAGTAATTGAAGCTTTGTAATTTTTTGGCTTGAGGCATCAACTCTGTTCTTAAGATGATGAAGCATTAGCAGATCTGTTTAGAAAAGAGGTGAGAAGCTGCTTGAATAATAAAACATGAGAGAGACATTTTACAGATTTTCAGTTTGTACTGCCGACAACAGAATGATATACCATTCTCGGTATTCAACTGGCTTCTCAGAATAGAATAATAACTATTTTGTGCAAAGGAATATGGAAAAGATATATTCTTCTGTATTTTAAGTGTTTTAACTACCAATAAAGTATAGTTCAAGTGTGATAGGACAAAAATTCAAGTAATTTCTAAGATAATGTATTTTTTTTTTAGAAAAGCTTAAATCCCAACTAGATCAGCTGGAAATTTTCTGTAACGATATATCTATACAAATGTTTAAAAATGTTGTACAGAAAAAGTTATAGCCACTTTAATCAGTAGCAAGAAAGTGAAACGGAAGTCTTCTAAGGTGGTATATAGATACATTTAAGAAATTCCATACAAATTAACTTTGACATGAAGACAGACCAAGACAGAAAAATGAAATAGGTAGAGATCATGATCAGGTTGGAAAGGAATCATCGAGGGCACTTACCAGGCCATGAAACTGTCCTATCTTAAGTCAACCTGCTCATAGGACAAGGAACTTATTTTTTTTTTTTAGATGGAGTCTTGTTCTATCGCCAGGCTGGAGTGCACTGGTGCAATCTCGGCTCACTGCAATCTCGGCTCAGTGCAACCTCTGCCTCCCAGGTTCAAGCGATTCTCCTGCATCAGCCTCCCAAGTAGCTGGGACTACAGGTGTCTGCCACCATGCCCCGCTATTTTTTTTTTGTAGAAACAGGGTTTTGCCATGTTGCCCAGGCTGGTCTCAAACTCCTGGGCTCAAGCGATCCTCTTGCCTGGCTTCCCAAAGTGCTGGGGTTACAGACATGAGCCACTGCACCTGGCCTGAGAATCTTAAGAGTTAGTACTGGAGGTCCACAGCACATAGGGTTATAACACACAGACTTGAAAATCAATAATATCCCTGTACCAGGAGGTATAATATAGCGGTTATAAGCCTAGACTTACGGATTGCCTGGGTTCAGATGCTGTTCCATCATTCCTAACACAAGAACCTTGAACAAGTTATTAAACATTTTTATTATTTTGTTTTCCAATCTGTAAAATGGGAGTCATTTTCATAGTAATATATCTCTTTTTTATTAGAATTAAATATTATTATTTAAATTAAATATTATATTTAATATTTAAATATATAATTATAAAATTCTATATATAAAATTTATATATAAAAGTAATATTTTGTAAGTGCTCAATAAATGCTGGAATAGATCTTTGAATTTTTTCCCAATTTCTGGATTAAACAATACATAAATTACTATGGGAGAAGCCATGTATTTTGAAACAAAACAGACTGAATTAATTTGAGGAAATGCATTGTGTTGATCGAAGAAAATACATTTTCACTTAGGAACACAGGCAAGTATTCTGTGTCAGTTACTCATTCACTAGCCAATGAATATTTGTTGAGCAGCTACTACAAGCCAAACACTATTCCAGGTGCTTGGCACAGAGAATATACCAGGGAACAGAAAAAGACAACAATGTCTACCCTTCTGGAGTTCAAATTCTATCAAGGAAAGATAGATAATAAAAAATAAACAATAAATAAGTAATTTTAGAGTGTGTTAGACAGTGATAAATGCTGTTGTGAAAAAAAGTAGAATGTAGTAAAGGGAACTGGGAGAAGAAGTCGAGATGTTGAGAATGGGGGAGGTTGTAATTTTAAGTGGGACAATCCTGGTAGTATTTTTGAGAAGGTAACATTTTCAAAAACACTTGAAGGAGGTGAGAAGTGAGCTTTGGGGGTTGTGTTAGTTTCCTAAGGCTGCTGCAACAAAGCAGACGTTTATTTTCTCACTCTTCTGGAGGCTAGAAGTCTGAGGTCAAGGTGTCAGCAGGATTGATATTTCTGAGACCCCCTCTGGCTTGCATGTGGCCCTCTTCCCCCTATGTCTTTACACAGTCTTTCCTCTGTGTCTGTGAGCAGCTTTCCTGTTCTTTTTAAGGACACAATCATATTGGATTAGGGCCCATGTTAATGATCTCATTTTAACGCAATACCTCTTTAAAGGCCCTATGTCCAACTAGTCACATTCTGAGGTACTGGGGTTAGGACTTCAGCATATGAATTTTGGGGAAACACAATTCAGCCCATAGCAAGGATATCATATTCCATGTAAGAGGAAAAACTAGTACAAAGGCTCTAAAATGGAAACTAGAGGGCTGGAGAACAGCAGGGAGGTGGGTAAGGTGGAGTGAGTGGGACTGTGGAGAAAGGCAGATTACTAGAGCCTTGTGGGCCATTGTAAGATCTTGGTGTGTTACTGAGTAAAATGGAGAACTGCGTTTGGACTTTTGGGAGAGAGTAACACATTTGCCTTATGTTTTAAAACAACCATTGGTTACTGTGTTGTGAACAGACTGCCAGGAACAAGGGGAATAGGGAGACCAGTTAGGGGTCCCCTGACTATGATACAAGAGAGATAATGAGGCTCAGATGTGGGCCACAGCTGGGGATAGCAATAGGTGGAAAATGTCAAGATGCATTTTGGTATTTACATATTCATCTGTCAAGCAATTATTGTGTGCCTACTATTTACCAAGCCATGACTTTTAATGAGGGGGAAATAGAAATGTAAATAGATTTGAAGCAAAAATTAGGGATATAGACAGAGGGAAATGAGTGAATTGTTTTTCTTCAGAGAAAATAAGATAAAGGCTTACAAAGGTAGTGAAATGTAAAATCATTAAATGACTTAGAAGTAATTTAATTAGAAATCCGTTCACATGTTAAGAACTTTGTTTCTAAGATGAGGAAGAATGCCATCCTAATTTTTTTCAGGTCTAGTACCATCTATTTCCCCTTACCTTTCAGTTTCTCTCTATTGTTTCCATTTGGAATAGAATGACATTTGTTCCCCTTTCATACATTTAAAGACATCTGGTTGCAGCATGTGGATCACTTCCGAAGCCCTGGAAGGGAAAGAGCTGAAGTGAACCAAAGGACAAAATACAAAGCAGGGAGAATGGGTAAGGAGGAAGGAAGCAAGAAATGCTTGGTGAGGGTTCCAGGCAGATAAAATTCATCCAGCACCCATGCCAAGGTCCACAAAACAAACAGACAAAACACTTAAATAGCACTTTAATTGGGGACTAAAAGATGATCTGGTCCACAACAGACCACATACAAGAAGGTAGTCCTGTAAGATTATGATACCACATTGTTTACTGTACCTCTTCTATGTTTACATATGTTTATATACACACATACTCTTACTATCGTGTTCCAGCTGCTACAGTATTTAGTACAGTGACATACTGTATGGGTGTGTAGCCTAGGAGCAATGGGCTAAAACATATACCTAGGTGTGCAGTAGGCTGTACCATCTAGGTGTGTGTAAGTACACTCTATGACATTCACACAACTACAAAAAGGCTAACTACAAATTTCTCAGAATGTATCCCTGTGAGTAAGTGATGCATGACTATACCACAGACTGGTGGCTGGAACAGCAAAAGTGTATTTTCTCACACTTCTAGAGGCTGGAAGTTTGAGATCAATGTGTCGGCAGCTGGTTTCTCCTGAGGTCTCTCTCCTCGGCTTGTAGATGGCCACCTTCTCACTGCAGCCTCACATGGTCTTCCCTCTGTACTCAGGAAACCCGGATGTCTCTCTTTGTGTCCAAATTTCCTTTTCATATAACGACACCAGTCAGATTGGATTAGAGCCCTTCCTAATGACCTCGTTTTAATTAACTACCTCTTTAATGGCCCATTCTCCAAATACAGTCACATTCGGAGATACTGGAGGTTAGGGCTTCAAAATACTAATTTGGGGATGGAGGTAGGACACAGTTTAACCCATAACAGTGGGTTTAACCAGCTTCATTTAATTTTTTAAAAAATCTTCATATTTTCTTTGACTCCATGTTGGAGTTTAATTTATAACTTGTATTAGTCCATTTTCATGCTGCTGATAAAGACATACCCAACACTAGGCAGTTTACAAAACAGAGAGGTTTAATGGATTTACAGTTCCTCATGGCTGAGGAGGCCTCACAATCATGGTGGAAAGCAAGGAGAAGCAAGTCACATCTTACATGGATGGCAGCAGGCAAAAAGAGAGCTTGCGCAGGGAAACTCCTGTTTTTAAAACCATCAGATCTCAGGAAACTCATTCACTACCACGAGAATAGCACAGGAAGACCTGTTTCCATAATTCAGCCACCTCCCATGGGTTCCCCCCATGACACATGGGGATTGTGGGAGTTACAATTCAAGATGAGATTTGGGTGGGGACACAGCCAAACCATATCATAACTTTAAAGAGAATGCAAACTAACTAATTAAGCATAAATTAAAATACTTTAGTCTTTAGTAGAATTACTATATGTGTTACAACTATAGGCTTTTTCAGATCAAGTATTTAGATGAATTAGCTTCTTCTATTGTTTTATACACAGAACAAAGATATGTGACCTATTTTAACTCAACCATATTGTGTGTGAATCTATGTATAAATCATGGGAAACTAATACTAACTTCTGTCATAATGCAATGTGATTAATTGGATTTCATTTATTATATCTTCCTTCCTTCCTTCCTTCCTTCCTTCCTTCCTCCCTTCTTTCTTTTTCTTCCTTTCTTTCTTTCCTTTCTTTCTTTCAACAGGGTATAGGTCTGTCACCCAGGTTGGAGTGCAATGATATGATCATGGCTCACTGCAGCCTCAAACTTCTGGGCTCAAATGATCCTCCCACCTCAGCCTCCCGAGTACCTAGGACTACAGGCAGGTGCCACCATGCCTGGCTAAGTTTTCTATTTTTTCTCGATACAAGGTTTTGCCATGTTGCCCAAGCTGGTCTTGAACTCCTTGGCTTAAGTGATCTGCTGCCTCAGCCTCCCAAAGTGCTGGGATTATAGGTGTGTGCCACCACGTCTGGCCTACATTTTCTTGGGATAAAATATTTCAGAAATAAAATTAAAGAAAAATGTTCCTCATTCTTTGTTTTAAAAATTCTCCATGGCTGGACAATAATTGTTTGCCCATACTATGGGTTGGCTGATAAAGGGGTTTGAAGGTATATTAATTCTCTGCTAAGTTAGGCTTGGTGGCTCACACCTGTAATCCCAGCACTTTGGGAGGCTAAGGCGGGCGAATCACGAGATCAAGAGATCGAGACCATCCTGGCCAACTTGGTGAAACTCTGTCTCTACTAAAAATACAAAAATTAGCTGGGTGTGTTGGTGGGCACCTGTAATCCCAGTTACTCAGGAGGCTAAGACAGGAGAATCAACTGAACCCGGGAGGCAGAGTTTGTAGTGAGCTGAGATTGTGCCACTGTACTCCAGCCTGTACGACAGAGTGAGACTCCACCTCAAAAAAAAAAAAAAAATTATCTACTAAAACCCAAAGCAAAAAAGTTCATTTCAGATACTGTGAGAGACCACTTCATATTTATTATCATACTTTCCTGTTTGTGGAGCACAGCGAACTATAGTTTGAGCTAAGTTCTTAGAAATAGGAGTCAAAGCATCTACTACATTCTATGGAAATGAAAATGTGTGTTTGAGTATCCATTTTATTTTCTAAAAACTTTTCTTTCAAGTGCAAATAAATATTTATCTCTCCAAATGATACTTGTTTCTCTTTCTCTGCCCTTCTTATTCAAGAAAATATGGATCACTGAAGATAAAGCAAAATCTGATGCTTTGACTTCATAGCTGTTGGAATTTCATTCTCAGAGCTGTCCTGTGTTGCCATTTAAACATTTGCTTATAAAGATGTGTTTAAGATATGACCGCTACCGTGTATTAAGTTCACAACGCTGTCAGTCAGTTAGATTGCCCCATTTTTTCTAGCCTATTTTTTTCAAGTTGCAAATTCTAAATAAGTAATCTGTTAAATTATTTCACATAATTTAAAAATAGCATATCATTACCATGAGCCACCAAGTAGAATGATTTAATTTTAAAGTCTTTCTTCATTCTCTTACTGAAGAAATGGTTCTGTGATCAATTTGACCTTTTGCCAGCATAATTGCCAAATAATTAACAATGATAAATGATTATGATCTGAAATATATTTAACTAATTATTAAAGGACAAATATACTTGAGAACAGGAAGTATGTATTTTCTATAAAATATTAGATATACTCATTTATTTTATCCATTCAACACATACTATGTACCAGAAACTGTCATCATGGAATTTATATTCCTAAAGTAAAGAAAGCAAATCTGGGCATGGTGGCTCATGCCTGTAATCCCAGAACTTTGGGAGGCTAAGGCAGGCAGATTGCCTGAGCTCAGGAGTTCACGACCAGCCTGGGCAACACGATGAAACCCCATCTCTATACTAAAATACAAAAAATTAGCCGAATGTGGCAGCATGCTCCTGTAGTCCCAGCTACTTAGGAAGCTGAGGCAGGAGAATTGCTTGAACCCAGGAGGCAGAGGTTGCAGTGAGCCAAGATTGCACCATTGCACTCCAGCCTGGGCGACAGAACGAGACTCTGTCTCAAAAAAAAAAAAAGAAAAAGAAAATAAATATATGATATCTATATGATATCCTACATTAGAAGGTACTAATGCTATGGATAAAAATAAAAGCAGGGAAAGAGAGTTGGGATTCTGCATGTGAGGGAAAAGGGGTGCAGTTTTCAAAAGGATGGTCAAGGAAGATAACATCTATGCCAAATGTGGGTATCTGGAAGAGGTGTAGGTGGCCAACCATCCTGGCTTGTTGGGGACTAAGGGGTTTCCTTGGTTGCAAGACTTTCAGTGCTGAAACCAGGGCAGTCTTGGCCCAAGCAAACCAGGACAGTTTGTCACCTGACAAGTGTTCCAGATAGAGGAAACAGGAAGAACAAAGGCTCTGAGGTGGGAGCATGCCTAGCAGTTTCAGGAACTAGTAAGGAGGCCAGTGCAGCTGTAGAGAGGATGAGGTCAGAGATATGAGGGGGTCACATCATGTACGGCCTTGTAGTGCATACAATGGAACTCCACCCAAATCCTCTCCCCAGGGCTGATGATCCCTCCTGCAAGCCGCTAGGCTTGCATTATGTCTTGCAGTGGTGCTCGCTCTTGACTTCAGGGAACTTCCTGCTCCAAGATAGCCTAGAAATATGGAAAAAAATAAGAAAAACTTAGATATGTCATGATGCATAAAATATAGGTAGATATTAGTCTATTATTTTATCATTTACTACCACAAAATATACACAAATCTATTATAAAAAGTTAAAATTTATCAAAACCTACACAAATATTTACAGACCATGCATGGTGCCATGAGGGGCCAAGAGAAATGTAAGCAACCAAAAAGATGCTATTAAATTATAACTGCATAAAAGTAACTGTAGTACATACTGCACAACTGTAATTATTTTATAGCTACCTCCTACTGCTACTGCAGCAAGTTCAAGTGATGCAAGTATCCACTTATAGCACTGTATGAGGCTAATTATCTCTGCATAAGCAGTTCATCTCTCTAGTAAATTGGTTATTGTAGTAAAAGTGATCTCTCCTGGTTCTCACGTATTTTTCATCATATGTAGTGCAATACTGTAAACCTCAAATAACACCATGGGACCCACAGGAAGTGCCACTAGGCACTTGGCGCTGAAACTGCGCCCAAGAAGCAGAGAAGTCATAACATTACAAGAAAAAGTTGAATAGCTTGATATATTCTGTAGACTGAGGTCTACAGCTGTGGTTGCCTACCATGTTAGAGAGATGATTTATCTTGTAAACAGATGATGCAAGCTTACGGTATCAAGAAATATAGTACAGTACCGTAAAGATATTTTCTTTTCCTTATGATTTTATCAATAACATTTTCTTTACTCTAGGTTACTTTATTGTTATAATACAGTATATAATACAGCTAACATACAAAACATGAGTAATTGACTGTTTACATTATCATTAAGGCTTTTAGTCAGCAGTAGGCTATTAGTAGTTAAGTGTTTGGGGAGAAAGTGGCCCTAACCCCGATGTTGTCCATGGGTCAACTGTGCTCCACACCTCCCTTTTGTGCACACACACACATAGAAATACAGAAATTTCTTAATTGCTTACTTCAGATTGTTTTTCTGAGCTTCATTGCTACTATTGCACAGGTTGGGAGAACTAGGCTATAATCCAACCAGAAAATTTTAGGTCTGCTGAAGAGTTGGCATTTCCCTTTGTGTCTCCAAATGTGGGGAGTAGGTGGACCAACTCTTCAGCTAATTCAAGAAGTTCCTAGGTCTTGGATGGATTATATCATACATCGAATTCCATTGTGTTATTGGGACGCCAGTTGTTTTAAATAAAGTAGGTACATCAAAGAGCAACAAGCAAAAGGGAAGTTCTTGCCCTCAAGGGTTTTATTCTACTTGTCTATGAGTCATTTTCCAGAAAATATTCAGTAATAAATGGCTTACTCCAGCATACCTCGGAAACTTAATTTCCAGTGGAGCCAGCATTTGTAGGCAGTGATAAGGGGGTTAAGAAAACATCAAATGGGGAAACAACTATCTCCTTTCTAGTCACACACACCAACCTAAATGTCCAGCTCCCCAGGAAGTATACTAACTGCATTTAGTATGTCCAGCATTTTTATATTTCAGGCTTCACTGAAGAGTTTCCAGGAAGACAGTAGACTCCAAATTCATATTCCGTAGGAAAATGATGAATAGGAAAATATTAAGTAGGTGGCAGCTCCACTCTATCATGTGCGTGAAGAGGTTCTTTATCCCTCAGTTCTGTTGTTTTTGTTTGTTTGTTTTTTGAGACAGGGTCTCACTCTTTCACCCAGGCTGCAGTGCAGTGGTGTGATTTTGGCTCATTGCAGCCTCTACCTCCTAGGCTCAAGAATCCTCCCACCTCAGCATCCCGAGTAGCTGGGACTACTGGTGTGCACCACCAGGCCTGGCTAATTGTTTGCAGAGACAGGGTTTCACCATGTTGCCCAGGCTGGCCTCAACCTCCTGGACTCAAGTGATTCTCCCATCTCAGCCTCCCAAAGTGCTGGGATTACAAACATGATCTACCACACCCATCCTAAATGTTGTTTTTAGCCAACTCTTTCAATATAAAAGTTTCCCTGACATATGAGTTTTTTCTGAGTATATATGAATTTTTATGTAATTAAACACCTTTATGTTTATTTATTTATTGAGACAAGGTCTTGGTCTGTTACCCAGGCTTGAGTACAGTGGTGCAATCATAGCTCACTGCAGCATCCCAGACTCAAGTGATGCTCCCACCTCAGCCTCCCAAGTAGCTGGGACCACAGGTGTATCCCACCACACCCAGCTAATTATTTTAATTTTTGTAGCAGCAGAGTCTCACTATGTTGCCCAGGCTGTTCTTGAACTCGTGGGTTCAAATGATTCTCCCACCTCAGCCCCTCAAAATGTTGGGATTATAGGTGTGAGCCATTGCACCTGGCCTCATTAAAAATGTTTAGAAACTAATAAGGTTAGTTGTGTTTATAGTCTACACTGCAACAATGTTAGCTGTACGGAGTCAGAAATGGCATAAAAGGATCCTTTTGTTTTGTAACATGTGGAAAGTACAGTGGTTTGAGAGTAAGCAGATCTGAATTTATTCTTGACTCTAAAATTGATTCATGTGTAGACTAGCATGATGGACCTTGGAAGGAATGGGTCCTATAACATGATAAGTTTCTAAAAGAGAAGCAAGTTTTGAAAGGTTTTTCTACATAGACTTAATTTAGAAAATGGAAAATGGTGGGGACCTAACTCTGGCCTCCAGGGCTCATTGAGTGGTTTCACAGCCTTCAGTAAATCTCTTAATCTTCAGAGCCTTGGCTTTTTTTTTAAATCTATTAGATGAAATTATACCTACTTTGTCTCAGAGAACTGGTTACATGCATTAATAGATGTTGGGGCCAGGCACAGTGGCTCACACCTGTAATTCCAACACTTTGGGAGGCTGAAGAGGGAGAATCACTTGAGGCCAGAAGTTTGAGACCAGCCTGGGGAACATAGCGAGACCCTGTCTCTACAAAAAAATTTAAAAATTAGCCAGGCATAGTGGTTGGAGGCTGAGGCATGTGGATCCCTTGAACCCAGGAGTCTGAGGTTGCCGTGAGCTATGATCACGCCACTGTATGCCAGCCTAGGTGACAGAGCGAGACCCTGTCTCTAAAATTAAATAAATAAAAAAGATGTGAGCATGATTTGAGAACTAAAAAGAAAAACAAGGTACTGTTTTTTATTTCTTTTATTTGTAAGTGCAAGTAAAAGCTACGTCTTCTCTCTGCACATTAGAACATGGTTTTGAAATTAACTGATGCAATATGTATGTAAAGTCCTTTTGGCTCTGTGGAAAACATTTTATATTCATATAAACCCAAATGCAAATACACACACACATAAATATATCAGCTAACAGAACCCTGTAATGTGCAGAGTATAGCACATTTTGGGTACTTAATCAGTTTTCATTGAAGGAACGAATAAAGCTAAAAGCAACAGAGGATCAACTTCTATTGTACTAAATCATGTTTTTAAAAATATATTAAAGCCAGTAATGTCTACAAATGATAAATAAATTTTAAATTTTCATAGTTATATTTAAATTTCAAAGATGTATAGTTTCATAAACAAAAATATAAACTCATCAAGTGATTTCAACAAAATATATTAGTTACTATTTAAATTATCAAATGATAATCTTTTAAAGAGAATTAAAATAATTACTAAATATTAGAATTGCACATTACTTTTGCAGTGTAAAAAAATACCCAGTTATGGAATCTGTCATTTTCCTTTTGTTTCAGAGATTATATTTTATGGTTGTCCTTTTACCTATACAAAACCAGACAGGCCTCTGCCTGTGACCTTCAAAATGTATCACAGTTTCCTCTTGCACCTGGGCCATTATCAGACAAGTTCCACTTTATCTTGATTATAAGAACATGTATTCAGTTAATATTTCTCCATTTTATTAAGTATTTTAGGAAATAAAAAATTATGTCAGAGTTGCTTTACATAGTAATAGCTGTTAAAGAACCTTACTATGTACCAGACACTGGTCCAAGAACTTTATATGCAATTAACTTAATATCCACAACAATCCTATCAGATATGTATGATGTTTATCCTCATTATACAGACAAGAACATGAGATACAGAGAAGTTTAAAATCTTGCCTAAGGTCACACAGCTAATAAATGATAGAGCCAGGATTTGAACTCAGGCAGGCTAGCTCCAGAGCTAATGCTAAGCAATAGGCTTTATTGCTTCTCATCTAAAGGGCCGCATCTTCTTATTTGAATGTGTCATTCTTCACTTGCTTGGAGCCCCACCCTACAAGGCTGGAATAAAAATCACATTTTACCAAACACACATTTGGAGACATTCTATACCAGGGGCTGGCAAACTTTTTCTGTAAAGGACCAGACAGTGAATATTTTAGGCTTTGCAGGCCACTAAGTCTCTGTTGCAAGCTCAAATACAGTGTTTTAGCACAAAAGTAGCCATAGACAAAGTAAACAAATGAACGTGGCTTTATTCCAATTAAAACTTTATTTACAAAAGCAGGCCCTGGGTCAGACTTGTTCCATGGACCATAGTTTGCTAACTCCCATTCCACAGTCTTACTCCTTTTTTATTCATCCAAGTTACTTGGAGCTGTTCTGTGCACAGCTTTAGTTTAGCAGGAAATGGCTCCTATTCTTGCCTGCATGCACAGACAACTCTTAAAAGAAAAGACTCCTTTTTGGTATGTTACTTATTCTATAGCTTTTTATTTGCCTTTCTACCCAATTCTCAGACCTGGGTTTAAACCTTGGGTGCCAATTTCTTGTTCTTTTTAGCAAGATCAATACTTTTTTTTGTTACTGGAGCCTCTAAAAGAAATATTTAGATTTTTGTCATACATTTTTGTTTTCCAAATGTGAAACACTGCCATTTGACTATCCTCAGTGTAACAATAATGATTCAGAAAATGATCATTAATTGGACATTAAACCCATCAGATAAAAAGAGATTGGAAAAGAGGATATTCATTGGTCCCGAAGTATGACCCACAGATGAATCTACTTACTACAAAGAGAAAATATACCTGTCAGTAGTAAGAGCTGGAGGACACCACTTTAATGAAATGGTCAAAAGCAAAGTCATCAATAACGGAATAAACTGGAATTATGTGCCTCCATTTGTAATATAATGGGAAGGACATGACATGACCTATGTAATATTTTTGCCTGAAATCGTTAACCTAAATCCAATCATGAGGAAATAATCTGACAAATTCAAATTATAGGACATTCTGTCATATAATTGGGCCTAGACCTTGAACAAAACAAAAAAACAAGGTAAAGCCTGTTCTAGATTATAGGAGAAAAATATATGACACCAAAATGAAATGGATGAACCTTAATTGGATCTTGGACCTAAAAAAATTGAAAGATACTTTTGGGACTTGGAATGAATATTAGATAATATTATTGAATCAATATGAAGTTTTTTTGGAGATTACAGAAAACTGAATTGACTATTTCTGCCCTCGAAGAACTCATCATCCTTGGGGAAAAACAGACCAATAAGCAAAGAGTTAAACTAGAACATCTTTGACTTTCTCTCTCTAGATAACAATTATTTAAATTGATACATAAAAACAGACTTCACAGTGAGTTCACACAGTTATTAGACTCCACAGTAAGGCACGTAGTTCCCAAAACCCAAGTTTGGACCCAGCTACTATCCATATGAAATAAATATTGTAATAGGAAAGATACGAAAAATACCAAAATCATACTCTGCCCTGAATTTTATTTAAATTCTGTATGGGATTGGAAATGAAATACCAAGGAGATTCCTCCCTGTCACCAAAAATGAACAGAGATAACACAGTATGATAAAGCTTCAAGGAAGAAAAGACATTTAGAAACAGACCTTGAATAAAAGGAAGGAGGATTTCAATAGGCAGAGATGGAAGGAGAAGAGTTCCAAAAACACAGAGGCAGGAAAGAGGAGACCTGTTCCTGAAAGCATGAGCAATGCAATTTTCTTGAGGCACAAAAGACAGAAAAGTAGGTAAAAGCCACTTATGTGGAGGTGTTTGAATGCCAGGCTGAGAAGCAAACATTCAATTCAATCACCAATGTTTTTAAATGGGGTAATACTTTGAGTTATAAGTTTAAGATAATTAATCTAGAGAAAGTATACTGATGGAAGCAGATAAAAACTAAAAATAGGGGAAAAGTATTAGGCGATGGATTAGTCTTTCTCCTGCTACCATAACAAAATAACCCAGATTGGGCTGCGCAGATTGGCTCATGCCTGCAATCCCAGCAATTTGGGAGGCCGAGGTGGGCAGCTCACTTGAGGTCAGGAGTTCAAGACCAGCTTGGCCAACATGGTGAAACCCCATGCTTCTACTAAAAATACAAAAGTTAGATGGGTGTAGTGGCGTGAGCCTGTAATCCCAGCTACTCAGGAGGCTGAGGCAGAAGAATTGCTTGAACCCAGGAGGCAAAGGTTGCTGTAAGCCGAGATTGCACCACTGCATTCCAGCTTGGGTGACAGAGCAAGACTCCATCTCAAAATAAAATAATAAAATAAAATAACCCAGAGTGGGTAGTTTAAAAAAGAGAAATTTATTTTCTCAAAGTTTGGGAGCCTAGAAGTCTGAGATGAGAGTGCCAGCATGGTTGGGTTCTGGCAAGGGCTCTCTTCTTGGCTGGCAAATGGTTGTCTTCTGGCTGTTTCCTCACATGGTGGAAACAGAGCACTTCTGGTCCTTTTCCTATAAGGACACCAGCCCTATTGGATTAGGGTTTCATCCTTATGATCTCATTTAACTTTAATTGCCCTCATCTTAGTAAAGACTCTACTTCCAACACAGTCACATAGGGGAGTAATGTTCAACATGTGAACTTTGAGGGGACATAATTTAGTCCATAGCAAGTGGTTACTTTTACTAAATACTACAGAGAAATAAGATTATTCATATTTGGATGATAACAGTGGGAATAGAAAGAAAAGGCAGATGCTAGAGATAGATTTAAGCCATAGGATTTAGTAAATAGAAGTGAGAGAAGAGGGTGGAACAGCAAGGAAAAGAAGAAAAAGCCAAAACTAACTTCAAAATTCTAAGTTAGCATGACCCCTTGCTACTGGAAACCGAGAATGAAGTAGGAAGAAAGCGAAGCTGGGTGTGTGTAGGGCTGGCTTCATAGGCATAAGACCTGTTCAGTCCAACTGCACCCTGCTCCCAGAAGGGAGCCATGTGTGGTTTAATGCTCTGCTGTCCCTGTCTTGAAATTCTTAATAATTGTATCCTTTAACTTATGTTTTGTAAGTGAAGCTCAATGAGACAATGGAGCATGTGAATGGGCAGACGAGATATGTACAAATACGTGCCTGCTGTTCTTTGCTGCCCTATGTGCCCTTAGCATTCATATGGCCCATGAGCACAGAATTCTGGTGGACCTACAACATGTGAAGGTCAATGAGACTTGAAGCAAGAAAAAGGCAAGCAAATGGCCTGGCGCAGTGGCTCACGCCTGTAATCCCAGCACTTTGGGAGGCCAAGGTGGACGGATCACTTGAGGTCTGGAGTTTGAGACCAGCCTGGCCAGCATGGTGAAACCCCCATCTCTACTAAAAATACAAAAAAAAAACAAAAAAAAATTATCCCGGGTGTGGTGGTGGGCTCCTGTAATCCCAGCTGCTTGGGAGGCTGAGGTAGGAGAATCACTTGAACCCGGCAGGCGGAGGTTGCAGTGAGGAAAGATTGCACCGCTGCATTCCAGACAGAGTGAGGCTCCCTCTCAAAAAAAAAAAAAGTCAAGCATATTATGTCTATGCTTGAGTAAGAGAAGGGGCTGACAGCTCTAAGAGGCCAAACCTTCCCTTTGAACCAGAACTTACTTCAAACACAGAAAAAAGACAATGGCATTCTAAGAAACGTGAATGACCAAGGAACGCTGTTATATCATTTCCTATTCATGTTAGTTTTCTTACTAGTCACCCACTTAAGCTGAAAATAAGAACATAAAAGAAAAGGAGATTATAGAAGATACTTACAAACAAAAGAAAAAGGGAAAACAGGTAACCCGTAGTTCTTTTTCTTTTCAATCCTTCCTAACTAATCAGCAAGTCAAAGGCACACAGTGCAGGCAGGATGTATGTGTATTAAGAAGTGAAATAGTCCAGGTGTGGTGGCTCACACCTGTAATCTCAGCACTTTGAGAGGCTGAGGCAGGTGGATCACTTGAGGTCAGGAGCTCAAGACCAGCTTGGCCAACATGGTGAAACCCCAGTACAAAAATTAGCTGCGCATGGTGGCGTGCACCTGTAATTCCAGCTACTCAGGAGGCTGAGACACGAGAATTGCTTGAACCCAGAAGCCGGGAGGCGGAGGTGGCAGTGAGCAACGATGGTGCCACTGCACTCCAGCCTAAGTGACAGAGTGAGACTCTGTCTCAAAAAAAAAAAAGTGAAATCAAAATTGAGTTAGGTTTGTGTAATGTTTTCACTGTTCTGGTAATAACAAAGTACATATGTATGTACACTGAAATCGCAAAATTTTTGTCATTCTGCATACATTAAATGTTCTATTTGTGTTTGAAACTGGCACTGCACACATAAAAGTCAGTGGCAAAATGCTAATCATTAAACATTTTAATTTGTCTTTACCTGGGATGACATTAAATATCAAATTAAAACACCATGGCAAGTAGAAAGAGAGACCACAGGAAAAAGGAAAAAGCTTTTTATTTCAATACCTTGAATGGCACTTTTTCCTTGCTTTTCAGCAAGGGTCTCCTCACTTTTCATTTATGTGAGGTTCCACAAATTATGTACCTGGCCCTCAGTGTGTGTATGTCTATGTGAAAGAGAAAAAGAGAGGAGTAGAAAGGGAAGGCACACATGCAAGTGTTTCAACTCAGAAGACATATGTCAACATACCATGTGCCAGGCATGTGGCCCTGTACCAGACCCTGGCAAGATACAAAACTGAAGAAGACAGATTGCATTTTGGCTAGTGGAGAATGATGAATCAAATATGGGATTTGCCGAGTTTAAAATAACAGCAGAACTTTCAGATGAAAATATCTAAAAAATAGCTGAACGTGTGTGTGGTACATCTACAAGAAATTTGAAAGTGAATTGCATAGAACTATAATAGTAAATATTTCAATAGCAACAAAAATATGAAAAACATGAGAATGAACTTTAAAATAAATACGCATCATTTATATGAGGAAAATGAAAAGAACTTCTGAAGGACATCAAAGAAGGCTTGAACAAATCAAAAGCATATTATGTTCTTAGACTGGAAGATTCAGCATCATAAGAATGTCAATTCTTCCTAAATTATTCTGTAAATTTCACCTGATCCCCATAAACATAACAATAAGAATTTTTAAAATTTGGAAGTAGACAAGCTGATTCTAAAGTTCATATGTAAAAATATATAAATAATAATCATAAATTTCAAAGGAGAGATGAGGGACTTCCTATTCTATAACAGAAAGGCTACAGTCATTAAAATAGTTTGGAGCATGTTCATTAATAAAACAGAAAGTCCAGTAGAAGACCACAAAACATACAAGGAGATGATACAAGTGCTACTTTTACAGCACTTCGAATTGAGGAAGAAGTAAAATTATTCAGCAAATGATATTCAGACACGTGGATAGCAAGCTGGAAAAAAATTATATTCCTATGTTACACTTTACATGTAAATAAATTCCAGATGGATCAAAGATTTAGACCAAAAAAATGAATCCAAAGTACCAGAAAAAAATATAGAATAATTTTATATTAAATCATATCAGCATGGGAAGGGCTTCTAAGGATAACATAAAACTCAGAAGCTATTAAAGATTGGTAAATTTGACTACATAATAATCACAAAAATTCTGCGGGCAAATTAGTGAAATAAAACCATCCTATATAAACTAAAAACTAAGAAATAATATATACACCAAATATCGGAAGCAAATTGCTATAAATTTTATTTTTTGAGATGGAGTCTTGTGCTTATCACCCAGGCTGGAGGGCAATGGCAGGATCTCAGCTCACTGCAACCTCTGCCTCCCGGGTCCAAACGATTCTCCTGTCTCAGCCTCCCGAGTAGCTGGGATTATAGGCACCTGCCACCAGGCCTGGCTAATTTTTTGTATTTTTAGTAGAGATGGGGTTTCGCCATGTTGGCCAGGCTGGTCTCAAACTCCTGACCTCAGGTGATCCACCTGCCTCAGCCTCCCAAAGTGCTGGGATTACAGGCATGAGCCACCACGCCGGGCCTATAAATTATTTTTAAAAGACCAACTATTCAATGTAAAATATGAGTGAGGAGCTAAAGAATATTTTGAAAATGGTTTATTAGAAAGGAAGTACAGGTGGCTTTTAAACATATATATGAAGATATCAGTCCTCACTATACTACACTGAGATGCTATCTTTCACCTATCAGACTGGCAAAATCCAAAACATTTTATACCACAGTAATCAAGTATTACTGGAGAGGTTGTAAATTGGTACAACCTCAACAAAAGGCAATTTCACAATAACCAATCAAAATAACAAATGCTCATACTTTTTGAACTAGTAATTCTAGTCCTAAGTACTTATCCTGTAAGTACAAAATGATTGTTTATGATAGATTATAAGAGACTTGAAGCAGAGTAGATGTTTATCATTAGAAGACTGGTTAAAAAAATATGACATGTTCAAACAATGAAATACAATACTAGTAGGAAAAGATCTCCAAAATCTATTGTTTTTCTGGGGTGTTTTGATTTTATTTTTGTGTTTGCTTTTTTTTAATTGTTTTTTATTTTTGAGACAGAATTTTGCTCTTTTGCCCAGGCTGGAGTGCAGTGGCATGATCATGGCTCACTGTGGCCTCAACCTCTCAGACTCAAGCCATCCTACAACCTCACCCTCTCAAGTAGCTGGTACTAAAAGCACATGCCACCAAGCCTGGCTAATTTTTTTTTTTTTTTTCATTTTTTGTAGAGACAAGGTCTCACTACGTTGCCCATGCTGGTCTTGAACTCCTAGGCTCAAGCGATCCTCCCACCTCAGGCTCCCAAAGTGCTGGGATTATAAGCATGAGCCACCATGCCTGGCCCAAAATCTATTGTTAAGTAAAAAAAGGTAATGTGTAGAATAGTACATAGTATGGTAATATTTGTGTGGGGAAATTATACACATATACATACATATGTATGTACTCAGATGTTTGTAAATGGATAGAATATTCTTTTGAAGATTTGGTCTTTATTTTAAAATTGCCAGGAGGGGTAAAATATGTAGACACAGAATTGAAAGAGAGAAAAACAAATTGTTTATGTGATTGCCATAAGAATCAGGGAATGTTATCTATGGCCATTACAATAATTTATTTCTAGATGTGTCCTGCTTTAAAAATACTTCTAATTCTGTTAAATAATATCCTATCTTTTTCAGATGCCATTAATTGAGGATCCAAATATTTTCATTTTACTTTGTAGGTCAATTCGTATTTTCAAACGACAATTTAACACATTTTAAACTTAAGAGCTTTTGAAAGAAGGGATTGACTAAATACCTTAATTTTTTTTTTTTTTTTTTTTTTTTTTCTGAGACAAGAGTCTCTCTCTGTTATCCAGGCTGGAGTTCAGTGGTGCGATCTTGGCTCACTGCAACCTCCGCCTCCCAGGTTCAAGTGATCCTCCTGCCTCAGCTTCTTGAGTAGTTGGGATTACAGGCTTGCACAACCTTGCCTGGCTAATTTTTGTATTTTTAGTAGAGACAGAGTTTCATCATGTTGGCCAGAATGGTCTTGAACTCCTGACCTCAAATGATTCACCTGCCTCAGCTTCCCGAAGTGCTGGGATTACAGGCGTGAGCCACTGCACCCGGCCAATATCAGTATTTTCATTCAAGTTAAAGATTAACAAGGTAACAATAAACGTTTTCCATTTTTGTTGGTAGATTCAATGTAGCTCAGAATTTGTATTGTAAAAATTTCTTTTTTTAAGTTCAGGGGTACATGCGCAAGTTTGTTATATAGGTAAACTTTTGTCATGGGGGTTTCTTGTACAGATTATTTCATCACCAAGGTATTAAGTCTAATAGCAATTAGTTATTTATCCTGATTATCCTGATCCTCTCCTTACTCCCACCCACCACCCTCCACTAGGCCCCAGTGTCTGTTGTTCCCCTGTATGTGCCCATGTGTTCTCATCATTTAGCTCCCACTTGTAAGTGAAAACGTGTGGTATTTGGTTTTCTGTCCCTGCATTAGTTTGCTAAGGATAAAGGCCTCCAGCTTCATCCATGTTCCTGCAAAGGACAGGATCTTGTTCTTTTTTATGGCTACATAGTATTCCATGGTGTGTATGTATTATATTTTCTTTATCCAGTCTACCATTGCTGGGCATTTAGGTTGATTCCATGTCTTTGCTATTGTGAATAGTTGTAAATGCATAACTTATTCTTAGATGGTTCCACAAAAGATTATTACTAATAGTGGTGGTTAGCTCCTAGGAGAGAAACTGGATGGCCCAGGGTCAGGGAGAAAAAAGAGACTTATTTTTCACTGTATATTATTTTGTGGTTTTGAATTTAATATTATGTACATATAGTACTCAAAAAAATTAGATTAAGAGACTCAGTATTTAAAAACACTGAGGCATTGAGATAGATTAGGTCTCTGAGTATAAGGATATTGGCAGAAAAGGGCCAAGGACTGACAAATGTCTCTATCTGAAGAAGGAAAAAATGTCAGCTAGACACCATTAACAGGGAAATAGACTGAGAAGTGAAAAACAGGATAAAACAGTGTCATGGACATTGAAAGAGAAGAGTTTTGAGAAGAAAATCAAGGGTTCCAAAAGAAAAGATAAATACCATTATCTGTAAAATAATTATAAAACTTTGTATATCAATATCTGCAAAAAAGTATGGCAGAATTTTAAAAAAGTCAATATACTTAGTATAAAAACAACTAATATAAATCAAGGGAAAAAAACCCAACATTCTAATAGAAAAATTATCTATGAATCATGAAGGGACAATTCACCAAGAAAATACAATTGCCAATAAACATATTATTTTATCATTCAGGAAATGCAAATTTAAAAAGAAGAAATCTTTGCTGATATATTTAGTAAAAAAAATTGTAATGAAGTTCTCAATGCCAATGGGAACATCAATTGGGACATATATTTGGAAATTAGTTTGTTAGCATGTATCAAGAGACCTTATAATTGTTCTTTCTTAAACTTTTTTTTTTTTTTGAGACAGAGTCTCACTCTGTCACCCAGGCTTAAGTGCAGTGGTGCCATCTTGGCTCACTGCAACCATTGCTGGCTGGGTTCAAGCAATTCTCGTGCCTCAGACTTCGCAGTAGCTGAGATTACAGGTGTGTGCCACCACGCCTAGCTAATTTTTGTATTTTTAGTAGAGATGGGGTTTTATTTACTGTGTTGACCAGGCTGGTCTCAAACTCCTGGCCTTAAGTGACCCACCCGTCTCAGCCTCCCAAAGTGCTGGGATCACAGGTGTGAGCCACCATGCCTGGCATGTTTTTTCTTAAATTTGACACTGTATTTTTTATTTCCAGGAATTTGTACCAAGGAAATAATCAAAATTGTCTAATATTATATGCAAAATGTTCATTATAGCATTATATCTGAGAGCAAAACATAAGTCAATTGCAATGTTAATCAATAGGTTAAAAAAACGTGGTTCATTCATAGGATAAAACACTATACAGTCATTAAAATGATATATCCAAAGATTATCTTATTATGCAGAACGGTGCTCATGGTGCAGATTAAATGTTAAAAGCAGGCTATAACATTCTACATAGGGTAAGAAACAATTTTCTAAAAATGTACATATGTGCATAGTGCACACCTTTTTTTGGTTTTTGTTTTTATAGTCAGAGTCTTGCTCTTTGACCCAGGTTGGAGTGCAGTGGTGTGATCTTTTCAAATATTCCAAAATGTCTGTATTATGAGATCACTGGTGGTTTTTCTTTTCCTTATACTTTTCAGAATGGCTGAAATCATCTGCAATGAAAGGTATGTATTTTATAATGAAGAAAGTGATGAATATTATAGCAACAAAAGGGCAGAAAGAAATACATGGTCACCAATTGGATTAGTCCCCTTTTGGGATGCCCAGTTAGCCCACACTCCTCATCCCTGAGAACATTCTCCCAAACCCTGCTCCTTTGCCTTGTATACCCTCTCTCCTAACGGGACTGTCATTCACTCAGTCCACCACCTCTCACATCTGTCTGCCTCCTTCTTAGTTCAGATGCTTATCCTTTCTCACTCAGAAGTTCAAGTTTCCCACATGGTCTTCTACCTTCAGTCTTATAGCCTTCCAATCCAGCTTCCATCTACTTGCAAGTAAGTGTGTTATTTGCAAAATACTAGTGTATTAAGAAGGACAAAAAGGAGAAGGAGAACTTTGTTAGCACCTTGGGTAGTGCCTATAGGTTTAAGTCCAAATTCCTTCGATAAGTTCAATGTCTTCTGTTATTTTGCATTGCCTTTCATTCTAGCTGTGAAGCCCAGCTTGGTTCCTATGTTCTAGACATACTGAGCTATTTGCAGTGCCCTCAGCAGACCTGGGTGCTTTATGTCTCTGCACCTTTGGTCATGTACTTCCTCTGCCACTAATGATGCCATAGCCTGTTTCCATCCATCTGGTCAACACACACTGTCTTTCTAGAAGACTCAAGTGTAAAGCCATTCATGACTTCCCTGGGTAGAGGTAATTTCTCCCTCATTTGTGGTTCTACTTTTTTCCTTTAGTGCTTTATATCACATGGTTTGTGCACATCTTCTTTGATAAATAGACTGAACAACATTTGACATCAGAGAATGTCCTTTTCATCCCCAGATCCTAGTTTAGAGACTGGTGAAAACCTAATAACTATTAGTTGATTAAAAGAAAAAGGGAATGAGTGGTTAACAGTATCAAGTACTATAAAGAGGGAAGAGAGGGAAAAAATCACTGAATATGATAATTAAGTAGTCATTGTTAACTTTGAAAGAACTATGTCAGTTGATTTAGTGGGGAGGCTGCAAGTAGTGAATGAATGGTGAACAAGTAATCATTTCTATTCTGGATATTTTTCACGCACAAGAAAGCTGTCACTGAATGGAAGGAAAAAGAAGATAATGGCTTGAAAGAATATTTGAATTTTGGTTTTTATAAATAACAGAAACATAAATATTTTGTAGCTACAGAAAAAGAAATTACTCACAGGAGAATTCTGATGTCACATGGCAAGATTAATTTTACAGGAAGATCTTAAAGCATGCACATTGCAAGTGCTTCCACAATTTATGCATTTCATTTATTATTAATAACTAGGATGAGAAACTCCTGCTGGCTCTGCATTTTCCCACCCCCTCCTCCACAGCCCCCAAAGGAAAAAATATTAGTCGGATCAACCTCAGATTTTCTGGTTCAGTATTAGTGTGCATGAGCCTATGGATTTTATCTTCTGCCCACCTGCTTGGTGAGCTGCTAGGCCTTTGAAGCAAATGGGCTTTCTCTTTCTCTCTTCCTATTAATTTGATAAGACTGTTTGCATATTTCTTAACATTTCATATATTTTATCTGCTTGTGTTCTGGGCTGCACTTTGTATCATTTCTTCAGATGGGTCCTCGAATTTGCCAATATTTTTATTTAGCTCTGCCTGATGTGTGCTTTAACCAATCAATTGAAATTTTTTACCTCAGCAATTCTATTTTTTTAACTTCTAAGAGGTTTTTTTGGTTTGTCTTCAAATTTGCCTGGTCTTATAGAAGAGCCTCTTATTGCTTGCTTAATTTTTGTGTTTCTATCTTTTAAAACATTAAACATTTCATA
The DNA here is from genome assembly GCF_029281585.2 of Gorilla gorilla gorilla. Lineage (NCBI taxonomy): Eukaryota > Metazoa > Chordata > Mammalia > Primates > Hominidae > Gorilla > Gorilla gorilla. The sequence continues at coordinate 81,757,795 of NC_073235.2, read as the reverse complement.
TAATTTGTTTCATATTCTTTGTCTGATCATTCCAGTATGTGAAACTCCGATTGAACTAAATGTGATGTTGGTTATTTCTGATACTTTCATGAATTTGCTTGTTTATATTTTTTATAACCCTTGATTATGAACTCCCATTTAATTGATTTTAATCTGTGGGAATCCTGGAGTCCTAATCTGAAGATGTGTTTCTCCAAAACTCATCTTCTATGTGGAGCCACATGCCCCACTAGTAATCTGGAACCACCGTAACTCCTCTCCAGGTTTCTGGCTTTGTGAGAGCTGCTCTTCATCAGTTCTCCAACTTGCCCCAGGACCCTTTCTCTGGGTCAGTCTGACCTGGTGACTTATAGCCCACTGCTTTGCTTTCATTCCCCCAAATCGTGTAAGCCTAGAAGTGCATGGCATTATCGTTTTGTAGCAAAATAAGACCTTTCTCCGATTTTCTTGTGAACCCCTTTCAATCAAACTTCCTCTCCCATCATTCCATCAAAACTGCTTTTCCTAAGGTCACCAATAATCTCCAAGTGCAAGGGTCACTTTTGCACCTCATCTTACTTCTTGTCTCAGTCTGTTTGTTCTGCCATAATAGAATACCTGACATGGAGTAATTTATAAGTAACAGAAATTTATTTCTCATGGTCCTGGAGACTGGGAAGTCTGAGATCAAGGCACTGACGGGTTCAGTGCCTGATGAAGGCTTATTTCTCATAGGTGACACCAACTATGCCCTTATGCCCTCACAAGGTCAAAGTATGGAAGCACAAAACAGACCAAATTCCCTCCCTTGAGCCCTTTTATAAGGACACTAATCCATTCATGAAGGCAGAGCCCTCACGGGCTGATCGCTTCCTAAAAGTCCCTCCTCTTAATAATGTTGCATAGGAGATTCACTTTCAACATGAGTTTTGGGAGGAACACAAATATTCAAACCATATAGTCCTTGCTGTGATGATATTTTTAATTTTTTTATTTTTAATTTTTGTGGGTACATATAGGTGTATATATTTATGGGGTTCATGAGATGTTTTGATCAAGCATGCAATGCATAATGATCACATAATGAAAAATGGTGTATCTATCCCCTCAAGTATTTATTCTTTGTGTTATAAACCATGCAATTATGCTCTGCTAGTTATTTTAAAATGTAAAACTATTATTGACTGTGCTCACCCTGTTGTGTTATCAAATACTAGGTCTTATTTATTCGTTCTATTTTTTTGTATCCATTAACAATCCCCATCTCCCCCCAACCACCCCACTATCCTTCCCAAACTCTGGTAACCATCCTTCTACTTTCTATCTCTATGGATTCAACTATTTTGATTTTTGGATCCCACAAATAAATGAGGACATGCAATGTTTGTCTTTCTGTACTTGGCTTATTTCACTTAACGTAATGACCTCCAGTTCCATCCATGTTGTTGCAAATGACTGAATCTCATTCTTTATATGGCTGAATAGTACTCCATTGTGTATAAATACTACATTTTCTTTATCTATTCATCTGTTGATGGGACACTTCGGTTGCTTCCAAATCTTGGCTATTGTGGACAGTGCCTCAACAAACATGGGAGTGCAGATATCTCTTCAATATACTGAGTCCTTTTCTTATGGGTATATATAGCAGTGGGATTGCTAGATAGCATGGTAGCTCTATTTTTAGTTTTTTGAGGAACCTCCAAACTGTTTTCCATAGTGGTTGTACGAATTTACATTCCCACCAACAGTATACGAGGGTTTCCTTTTCTCCACATCCTCACCAGCATTTGTTATTGCCTATCTTTGGATGTAAGCCATTTTAACTGGGACGGGATAACATCTCATTATAGTTTTGATTTGCATTTCTCTGATGATTAATGATGTTGAGCATCTTTTCATATGTCTGTTTGCCATTTGCATGTCTTCTGTTTTACTTAGCTAATCTGGCTAAGGGTTTATCAATTTTGTTTAACTTTTCAAGAAACCAACTTTTTGTTTCATTAATTTTTTTTTGTATTGTTTTCTGCATTTTAATTTCATTTATTCTGCTCTGATCTTTATTATTTCTTTTCTTTTGCTTTTTGGGGTTTTGGTTTGTTTTACTTTTCTATTGCTTTAATATGTATCATTCTATTGTTTATTTGAAGTTTTTCTTATTTTTTATGTAGGCATTTATAGCTATAAACTTTCCTCTTAGTAGTGCTTTTGCTGTACCCATAGGTTTTGGTATGTTATGTCTTCATTATCATTTGTCTTAAGAAATTTTTCGATTTCCTTCTTAATTTCTTCATTGACCCACTGGTCATTCAGGCACATACTGTTTAATTTCCATGGAATTGTACTGTTTCCAAATTCATTTTGTTATTGATTTCTAGTTTTATTCCATTGTGATGAGAAAAGATGCTTCATGTTATTTCAGTGTTATTGAATGTTTTAAGACTTGTTTTATGATCTATCCTTGAGAATAATCCATGTGCTGAGGAAAAGAATGTGTACTCTGTAGCCATTGGGTGAAATGCTCTGTAAATATCTATTAGGTCCATTTGGTCTGTAGTGCTGATTAAGTCCAATGTTTCTTTGTTGATTTTCTGTCTGGAAGATATGTTCAACGCTGAAAGTGGGGTGTTGAAGTCTCCAGTTATTATTGTATTGGGGTCTATCTGTCTCTTTAGCTCTAATAATATTTGTTTTATATAGCTGGGTGCTTCAGTATTGGGTGCATGTATATTTAAAATGGTTATATCCTCTTGCTGAAGTGACCCTTTTATCATTATACAGTGACCTTCTTTGTCTCTTCTGATAATTTTTGTCTTGAAATATGTTTTGTCTGATATAAGTATAGTTATTTTATTGGTTTACTGCTCTTTTTTGGTTTCCATTGGCATGGAGTATCTTTTTCTATCCCTTTATTTTCAGTCTGTGTGTGTCTTTATGGGTGGAGTGTGTTTATTATGGATAACAGATCATTGATCTTGTTTTTTAAAAATCCATTCAGCTCATCTATGTCTTTTGATTGGAGAGTTTAATCCATTTACATTCAATGTTATTATTGATAAGTAAGTGATTTGTTTTCTGCTAGTTTCGTGGTCTTCTCTTCCTTCTTTCTTTCCTTTCCGTCTTCCTTTTAGTGAAGGTGATACTCTTTGGTTATATGATTTAGTTTCTTGCTTTTTACTTTTTGTGTATCTGTTGTATGATTTTGGTTTGAAGTTACCATGAGGCTTGCAAATACTATCTTATAACCTATTATTTTAAGCTAACAACAACTTAACACTGCGATATGGTTTGGCTGTGTCCCCACCCAAATCTTATCTTGAACTGTAGGTCCCATAATCCCCTCATGTCTTGGGAGGGACCTGGTGGGAGGTAATTGAATCATGGGGGTGGGTTTTTTCGTGCTGTTCTCATGATAGTGAATAAGTCTTATGAGATCTAATGGTGTGCACCATGTAAGATGTGACTTTGCTCCTCCTTCACCTTCCACTATAATTGTGAGGACTCTCCAGCCATGTTTAACTGTGAGTCCATTAAACTTCTTTTTCTCTATAAATTACCCAGTCTCGGGTATTTCTTTACAGCAGTATGAAAATGGACCAATACACAATGTTTGCATAAACAAACAAACAAAGGAGCAAGCAAAAAGAAGGCAACACTCTACACATTAACTTTGTCCTCCTGCTTTTTAACTTTTTGTTGTTACTGTTTACATCTTATTGTACTCTCTATGTCTTGAAAAGTTGTTGCAGCTCTTATTTTTCACTGGTTCATTGTTTAGTCTTTTTACCTATGATAAAAATATTTTACAGGCCAGACTTGGTGGCTCACGCCTGTAATCCCAGCACTTTGGGAGGCCGAGGCGGGTGGATCACGAGGCCAGGAGATTGAGACCATCCTGAGTAACACAGTGAAACCCTGTCTCTACTAAAAATACAAAAAATTAGCTGAGCGTGGTGGGGGGCGCCTGTAGTCCCAGCTACTCAGGAGGCTGAGGCAAGAATGCCGTGAACCCGGGAGGCAGAGCTTGCAGTGAGCCAAGATTGCGCTACTGCATTCCAGCCTGGGCAACAGAGCAAGATTCTGTCTGAGAAAAAAAAAAAAAAATTTACACACCACAGTTACAGTGTTACAGTATTTTGTACTTTTCTGTGTACTTACTATTACCACCGAGTTTTATACTTTCAGATGATTTCTTCTTGCTCATTATTGTCTTTTTCTTTCTGATTAAAAAGCTTCCTTTAGCATTGTTTATAGGACAGGTCTGGTGTTGATGAAATCCCTCAGCTTTTGTTTGTCTGGGAAAGTGTTTATTTCTTCTTCATGTTTGAAGGGTAATTTCAGCAGATGTACTATTCTAGATTAAAGGATTTTTCCTTTAGCACTTTAAACATGTCATGCCACTCTCTCCTGGCTTATAAGGTTTCCACTGAAAAGTCTGCTGCCAGATATATTGGACCTCCATTGTATGTGATTTGTTTAGTTTCTCTTGTACCTTTTAGGATCCTTTCTTTATCCTTGGCCTTTGGGAGCTTATTTATTAAATGCCTTGAGGTTAAATCTGCTTGGTGTTCTATAACTTCCTTGTGCTTGAATATTGATATCTTTCTCTAGGTTTGAGTTCTCTGTTATTATCCCTTTGAATGAACTTTCTATGCCATCTCTTTTTCTACCTCCTCTTTAAGACCAATACCTCTTAGATTTGCCCTTTTGAGGCTATTTTCTAGATCTTGTAGGTGTGCTTCATTGTTTTGTATTTTTTGTTTGTTTTTGTTTGTTTTTGTTTTGAGATGGAGTCTTGATCTGTCGCCAGGCTGGAGTGCAGTGGCACCATCTCGGCTCACTGCAACCTCTGCCTCCCAGGTTCAAGCAATTCTCCTGCCTCAGCCTCCTGAATAGCTGGGACTGCAGGCACATGCCATCACTCCCCGCTAATTTTTTTTTTTGTCTTGTATTTTAGTAGAGACAGGGTTTCACCATGTTGCCCAGGCTGGTCTCGAACTCCTGACTCAGGTAATCTGCCTACCTCAGCCTCCCAGGCATGAGCCACCTTACAGGCATGAGCCACCACGCTTGGCCTGTTTTTAATTTTTTATTTTGTCTCCTCTGACTGTGTATTTTCAAATAGCCTGTTTCTAAGCTTATTAATTCTTTCTTCTGCTTGATCAATTCTGCTGTTAAAAGACCCTGATGCATTCTTCGGTATGCCAATTGCATTTTTCAGCTTCAGGATTTCTGTTTGATTCTCTGTAATTATTTTAATCTCTTTGTTAAATTTATCTGTTAGAATTCTGAATTCCTTCTCTGTGTTATCTTGAGTTTCTTTTTGAGTTTCCTCAAAATAGCTATTTTGAATTCTCTGTCTGAAAGGTCACATATCTCTGTTTCTCCAGGAGCGATCCCTGGTGCCTTATTTAGTTCATTTAGTGAGTTCGTGTTTTCCTGGATTGTCTTGATACTTGTAGATGTTCACTGGTGTCTGGGGACTGAAGAGTTAGGTATTTATTGCAGTAGTTGCAGTCTGGGCTTGTTCATACCTGTCTTTCTTTGGAAAGCTTTCCAGCTATTTGAAAGAATGTGGGTACTGCAATTTAAGCTGTATCTGCTTTAAGGGGAACCCCAAGCACCATAGTGCTGTGGTTCTTGCAGACTCACAGATGTACCATCTGCATGGTCTTGGACAAGGTCTGGAAGAATTCTCTGGATTACAAGGTAGAAACTCTTGTTCTCTTTCCTTACTTTCTCCCAAGCAAATGGAGTTTCTTTTCTGCTCTGAGCCACCTGGAGCTGGAGGTGGAGTGACACAAGCACCCCTATGGCCACTACCCCTATGACTGCACTGGGTCAAACCTGAAGCCAGCACAGCACTGGGTCTTGCCCAAAACCTGCTGTAATCACTTCCTGGCTACCACCTATGTTCATGCAAAGCCCCAGGGCTCTACAGTCAGCCGGTGCAAAGCCAGCCAGTCCTATGTTCCTCCCTTCAGGGTGGCAAGTTCCCCCAGGTCCTGGGAAGATCCAGAGAGGCCATGTGGGAGTAAGGGTCTAAAGGCAAAAACTTTTGAAGTCTACCTGGTGCTCAATTGTTCTGTGGCTGAGCTGGCACTCAAACCACAAGTCACAGTCCTTCCAGCTCTTCCTTCTCCTCTCCAAAGGTGGAGGGGCCTTACCCCATGGCCACTGCTACCTCAGGCCCACAAAGAGTACTGCCAGACCACCACTGATGTTTCCTAAGGCCTGAGGGCTCTTAGGTCAGCTTATGGTGAATGCCGCCTGACCTGAGACTCACCCTTCAGGGCAACAGGCTCCCCTCTGGCCCAGAGCCAATCCAAAAATGCCACCCAAAAGCCAAGTACTAGCACTGGGGACCCCAGGAACCCGCTTGGTGCTCTACCCACCTGTGGCCGAGCTGGTACCTAAGGTGCAAGACAAAGTCCCCTTCACTTGTCCCTTCACTTTTCTCAAACAGAAGGAGTCTCAATCTGTAGCCAACACAACTGGGAATGTTCTGAGTCTCATCTGAAGCCAGGAAGTCTCAGAGTCTCACCCAAAGTTCTCTGATGTACCTGGGAATCACTGCTGGTTATTCAGGGCCCAAGGACTCTTCAGTTAGCAGATCATAAATCCTTCCACACAGAATCCCTCATTTCAAGGCAGTCAGTTCCCTTCTGGCCCAGGATGTATCTAGAAATGTCATCTGGGAGCTAAGGCCTGGAACAGGAGCCTCACAATTCTGACTGGTGCCCTATTCTGCTCTGGCTGAGCTGCTATCCAAAGGGTAAGACAAAGTCCTCCCTACTTTTCTGTCTTCTCTCCTCAAGCAGAAAGAAGAGGTCTCTTTAGAAGTCACAAGCTGTGCAACCTGGGGTTAAGGGAGGGGTGATGCTCGCATTCCCTTAGCTGTCCCAGATGATGTCCCAGTAGCTTGCATGGCCCCCAACCCTCTGCCCCACCCAGTTCACTGGCTCTGGCCCAGTTAAGCACTAGGGCTGTCCTAGGTGTTGCAGTCCTTGTGGCCTACACTGTCTTTCAGGTTTATCTGAAGCACCAGAGCACTTTAGCCTGCAGTGGTAAGCCTTGCAGGAACTCAAGTTCCGACTGCCAGCATTAGTGAATCTACTCTGGCTAGAGCTATTTTAAATGCACCCTCCATGGGTGGATGTCAGCTGAGTTTGGCCTGGTTTTGCTGCTACAGTAAGGGCAACACTGAGTTCAATGCCTCATAGATGCTGGCTCTCCCTAGTGCATAGAAATGTCCTCTGCACCATGCCACTGCTGCCCGGGGGATGGGGAAGGGGTGGCATCAGTGATTCAAAACTGGTTTTCTTACCTCTTCAGTGCCTCTTTCTGCGATATGAAGTTAAAATCAGGTACTATCAGTGCTCACCTAATTTTTGGTTCTTATGAAGGTTTTTTTTTTGTGTGTAGATAGTTCTTAAATGGGTATCCTTGTAGCGGGAAGATTGGTGGAGGCTTCTGTTCCACCATCTTGTTCCACCCCTCCTTTATGTGATAAGTATTTTCATGTGTCAACTTGGCTGGGCCATATTGTCCAAATATTTGGACAAACACTTTTTGGATGTTTCTGTGAGCATGGTTTGGTATGAGATTTACACTTAAAACAGTCAATTTTGAGGAAAGCAGATTGCCCTTTGTAACACGGGCGGGCCTCATCCAATCAATTGAAGGCCTCAATAAAACAAAAGACTGACCTTCCTTGAGCAAGAACGAATTGTGTAGCAGATGACCTTTGGACTTGAATTACATCATGAGCTCTTCCTGGATATCTAGCCTGTCCACCTACCCTATAGATTTTGGACTTGCTAGCCTCCATAATTGCATGAGCTAATTTTCTTTAAAAAAAGTCTCTATACACACATCCTATTGGTTCTATTTCAGAAAAAGTCTGACTAAAACAGTTGCCCTATTAGTCGCATTTGACCGAGTTGTTCATTCTCTCCTCCTTTGAAAACTTTATTTGCTTGGTTTCCAGGATAGCACACTGTCCTGGTTTTTCTCCAACCTCACTGGCTGTTTCTCCTCAGTCTCCTTTGCTGATTCCTCCTCATTTTCCCTGCTTCTAAATGTTAGAGTACTCCAGAGCTGAGTCATTAGACCTCTTCTCTATTTTAGTTAATCTCACCAAGTCTCATGGTTTTAACATTATATATACACTGCTACACCAACACATTCCAAATGTGTATTTATAGTCCAGACCTCCTTCTTTAACTCCAGGCTCATCTGTCCAGCTGCTTATTCTAAATGTGTGCTTACTGTCTGATAGGCATCCCAAAGTTAACATTTTCAAAGCCAAATTATTGAGCTCTGCCTCTTTCCCAAACTGTTCCTCCTCATAATCTTCTCCATAGTAAATATAATATTATCATTCTAATAACTCAGGCCAAACACCTCAGAGTTATCCCTGGATTTCTGTTTTAGTGACACCTCCCATCCAATCTGTCAGGAAATTCTGGTGCTCTATCTTTAACATATAACTAGAATCTAACCACTTCCTACTACCCTTGCTGCCACCACACTGGGCCAAGCCACCATCATGTCTGCCCTGTGTAGTAGCTCTCACCTTGCAGCTGGTCTCTGTACTTCCACCCTTCCCCCAAGGGATTCATTCTGGTTGCACGCAGCAGCCAGAGTGAGTCTTTAAAAATACAAACCCCACTTATCACTCCTCTGCTCAAAAGTTTTTCAACTTGCTCAGAGCTGAAGCCTTAGTCCTTACAATTCCCTAAAAGGCTCTATACAATCTCTCTTCCCTCCTCCCATTCCCTTTTCCCCCTTGCCCTGGCAGATACGACCTCACCTCAGGTCCTTTCATATGCTGTTTCCTCTGCTTGAAATGTTCTTTCTACAGATGAACATTCCCATAGTTCCCTCCCCTCACCTTCTCCAGTCTTTGTTCAGTGGCTACCTTCCTGGTGAGACCTTCCAGGTCATCCAATCTAAAACCCAAACTATCTCCCATTCCTTATTACTTCTCCCTCCTTAATTTTTCTCCATAACATTTCTTTGACAAATGCACATTTTACTTCTTTTTCTATTTCCTCTCTCATTACAATGTAAGTTCCATAAGATAGGAATTTTTGTTTTATTTGCTGTAGCATCCTCAATTCCCAATATAATACTTTAACATAAAAGGCACTCAATAAATGTTTGTTGAATGAATGAATGAAAAAAAAACTGTAAATACTCATTTTTGGAAAGAGTATGGGAAAAAAGACAATCTCTCACATTGTGGGGGAAAATATAATTTATGCACTATTTTTAGAGGTTTTTGTGTCCTACAGTGAGCTATCAGCTCTGACACACACAGCAAATACATTTTGTGCCTAAAGCTGCTTAACTTACGTTATTTACATTACCTGCCTGGCCTCTGCAGCCTGTTGAGTTTTCCACCCGTGGCCCACAGGTACTTCCCATTTTGATCCTTCTCTTAAATGATCCTCATGCAGCCACAGCAGGAATACTCTAAATTCTCCTCCAAACAGCATGTTGTTTGGTGCTTCTCAACCACTGTATACTTTTTCTTCTGCTTTTTCCCCCCTTTCTCTGCTGAGTTAATGACTTTCTTCTAGACTCAGTTCAAATGTCAAAGGCTCAGTGAACCCTTCACTAAACACCCTGGCAGTGACTCCTATTTGGGTCCTGCTAACGTTTTGTGTAGAATTTAATTACAACTGTGGTATATATCATGTTGCATTGAGTGTTTGCTTGGGTTCTTGTTTCCCAGTTACAATGAGAGCAAACACATGACATCCCCGTCTTTGTCTCCAGGTCTCTAACACAGTGCTGGCCTGACGTTTTTGGTTGCATGAACAAAGAAGTCATTGAATGTCTTTTCCTATGTTTCTTCATGCTTATCTTTTTTCCAAGTAAAATGTTTAAAAGTTGGCCATGTAACATTAGAATGATACATCTTCCCAGATACAACCAAGCTGATGCCTGCACACAGCATCTCTAAATACTTCCAGAGTCAGATACTCTTGCTTGGAAGCATCAAGGCACAGTTTCTGTACAGACAAGACACCCAGTGATTGGTAATCAGGAGGGGAAGCTAAACAGCAGCAATAGCTTCTGCCCCAAATTTGCTACTACTTTAAGTGGAGAAGTCTAGATGACAAATTTTTCCATCATTAGAAATGATGATAGAATATATTCATTGAGTTGTCTACCTTTTTTATACAAAAAGTTATGATTTCATTATAAAATGGTTAACTAGGTAAGATGGTTAACTCGGTGGCTCCCCTTCTTCCAGACCCCAAAGAGAAACCTACTCTTCATTCCTTTTTTCCCCCTAAATCTAAGACAATATTAATGAGGCATAAAGCTAGCTGGTGTCAGATGTTTTGAGCACACTGATCCACAGTGCCGGAATCAAGTAACGCCACACCCTAAGAAGTGGCTTTAACCCAGGATGACACAATCAGTATTTGTCAAATCGCCAACTTAAGAAAGAAAGAAATTGTTTAAAAGCCCTTTGTTACACAATAATGTTTTATTCAGAAGGAGAGGAAAAGTTAGACTGATACAAAAGGCAATTCTTTCCATTTTCTACTTTATCCCACAACCAAATCAACTCTGCTTCTGTGTTGCTAGTGCCTCCTCCGACTTTATGCAATGGGACTTCTCACGAGCTGCCATTAAGCTGCTCGTTAACAGAAGAGTTGTACACACCTCTCCAGTGCAGCTGGAAGGAGTGACAGAGTGGAAGGAGCCTGGGCATGGGTAGAGATTATTTTTAAATGTGGTTTGTCCCTATTTTGTCCAAAAACACAGGATTAAAAAAAAAAAACTGTAGATAAACAAGAGAACCATTTCTTACCACCAGATAATTGAAGCTAGGAGGAAAACACTTTAGTCCCTGGCCTAGAGTGTTAGAGTCCAGAGCAGAACACATTACTTGATGGCTAAGATAAATGTTGACCTTTGTATTCAATCTGATAACTGGCACACATCAGAAAAACAACAGAGAACCTTATGACTTGGACCAAGCTTGTTTTTAACATTCTTTTCTGTCTTACTAATATCTAGGACCCAGCCCCATATTGAAATATCATGTAACAGAAACCAAAGAGCTTTCTCTGTAACTTAACTAATACTTTTTCAATGAGATCTGAATATTTCACTATGCAGATTGAATTTGACAATCAAGTATTTTTACCTCTTTAGCTCTGAATACCATATTTTTAGATTCAAATTTTCTAATGCAAGCAATAAGTAAAAATGTTCTGATCAAATAAAATTGTGTTTTTCTACCATCATCATGAATAAATTGAAGGATTTTTTCTAGGCTAGGATTTTAAAGGAACATTCACAAACCAGAAAAACGTAATTGAGTATAGGTTTTTAATATAAAATGATGAGACTAGAAGTAATTTACATTATAATTTTAACATTTGAGTGGGTAATAAAATATTTCACAAAAATCACCTTTCCAGTGTGAGGCTTTGAAAAGCACACAACTTGCAGTGAATATCTATTTTTTTAATCTACCTGGTATCCCTTTCTCTCCTTCTTTGGTAATGCCCCATCTTCTTTGGGGTAAACTTTCTCCCAAGATTAGAGCTGCCAGTTAGGATACCCAGCTCCCCACATGCCAGGCCAATCTTGTTCTACTGGCCACAGTGTTTGAAATTTCACCTGACACAAAATATCAGTCATTCCTGATATTTTTCTGCATGAGCTATTCAAGCTGGGGGATGTATGTACAGCCAGTGCTATTTGGGCCTCTGCTCCTTGTAGTCTAAAACAGACTGATTTCCTGTTGGACAGATTGAAGACAAGTCTGAGAGGAATGGATTTGATAGAAGGGGCAAAAAGAAAGATGCTAACTTTGCTAGGTCCTCTGATGCTGGTCTCTGAGGTCCCCAGAAATGCAATTCTTCCTCAATGCTCTGAGTTACCTCAGTATTAATCCAGAAAAGCCATCATACCTCCACCTCGATCCAGTTCAAACTGGCTTTGGCACTTGCAACCAAAGAGTTCTGACTCAGGAACGCTCATTTGAGCATATATTGTAGCATTTAAGGGTTCTTATGGAAAAAAAAATTGATTGAAGAGAACTATAAAAATTGGCATAGCCTGTTTACTGTATTCCATTATGTAATATATTGTATATTGCCAGGAGCATTTAAAATGATTTGCCTGAACAATTTGCTTTTCACTTCGCCTCCTTTGTTGACCTCTCTCACAACGTTCATATTAATTAAGAGTGACAGTAAATTGATCACTGAAATTAGAAGCTTTTCCCTTGTCTGAAATGCTATTTTATTTTCTATAATTCACAATACTTTTAAAGCACATTTAATGCTTAAGACATAAATTTGTATTTTGCCTAAATTATGCACCACATCTATGTACCACACACATACAGATAATACTGCAAATATTCTAATATTTTCCAAGGCTTATATCAACAAGTAGTCAAGAGGCCTGAATTATAGTGTTTGATATTTTGTTAACTAACTCTAGGGCTGGGTATGTTGCTTAACTTCTCTGAGTCTCAGGGAGAAGAGGATGAAATAGATGGGTGTCTTCCAGTTTTAAGATCCTAATTTTACAACTAGAAAAGAAAATCAGTTTTGTTAAAAAAAAGTTTTGCTGATTTTACAAAAAAGATCAAACACTGCTCTTTATTTTTCCCTTTGGACAGTTTACCAAAAACATTTCTTGAAAGTGTGATCGGGGGGAAGAAAGCCACCTGACCCAAGTGAATGCAAACTCTCTTGGTCTTAGAAAAGGTTCTATTGCCTAAAGCAAGGGTTCCCAACCCCTGGGGTGTGGACAGGTAGTGGTCCGTGGCTTGTTAGGAACTGGGTGCACAGCAGGAGGTGAGTGGCTGGCCAGCAAGCATTACCCACTGAGTTCTGCCTCTGGTCAGATCAGTGATGGCATCAGATTCTCAGAGGAGCACGAACCCTATTGTGAACTGCACATGCGAGCGATCTAGGTTGCACACTCCAACGGGAATCTAGTGCCTGATGATTTGAGGTGGAACAGTTTCATCTCACAACCATCCCCCATCCCCTCATCCCATGGAAAAAAATTGTCTTCCATGAATCTGGTCCCTGGAGCCAATAAGGTTGGGGACGGCTGACCTAAAGGATTCAGAATACACTGGCCTAGATAATGAACTAACAGGAGACTAAAACTAAAACAAAAATACTTAAAAATATCATTTGTATAATTTCAGAATCATGAAAGTTTTTTTTTTTTTTTTTTTTTTTTTAGGAAACACAAGATCTTTTTAACGGCCTTAGTGAAAGAGAGAAATTTTGAGCTGGGAATTAAAATGTCAAACCAGTCAAAACTGATAAATTGGACACTCAGATTAATTAAATGTACATTATTAAATTTTATATACCTTTATATAATATGTCAACAATTTTCAAAAATTTATTTTGAAATGTTAAAGAGATAGCCCCAAATTTCAGTTTTGCCCCTAAAGATATGAGTTATGGGATGCTACAGTTTTGGCATCACCATCTCAAGGCTTTGTGACTTTGGTATGTTAGGTGATTGCGGTTGCAAGATATAGAACTCAACCATGTTACTTTGGGGATTAGGGTGTTAGTTTCTTTTCATTTAGTTTATAAAGAATACCTGTGAAATCTCAGCCATGAAATCAAGTGTTCCATGAACAACAGAAAAGTTGAACAATCAAAGACCCTGATATAGTTTGGCTCTGTGTCCCCACCCAAATCTCATCTGGAATTGTAATCCCCACATGTTGAGGGAGTGAAGTGATTGGATTATGGGCGTGGTTTCCCCCATGCTGTTCTTGTGACAGTGAGTGAATGCTCATGAGATTTGATGGTTTTATAAATGGTAGGTTTTTCTGCACTCACACACGCTCACTCTTCTCTTGCCTGACACCATGTAAGACGTGGCTGCTTCCCCTTCCGCTGCGATTATAAGTTTCCTGAGACCACCACAGCCATGTGGAACTGTGAATCAATTAAACCTCCTTTGTTTATAAATTACCCAGTCTCAGGTATTATCTATATAGCAGTGTGAGAATGGACTAATATACACCCTAAGAGGAGAGGAATGCAAATTAAATTGTGCATTCTGGAAGACAGAATTTAACGGGTGTTCAGAACCCAAGGCATCTGTGAGAGTTTGCAGTCTTCTTAAGAGCAGGGATTCTCATCCTGGTGGAATGTCCTAATCATCTCAGGAGTGTTTGAAAATACAGACTTTTGAGGTCCCATCTACAAAGTTTCTGGTCTAGTTGACCTGGGGGAAAAGCTCCCAGCTAGATTGTCAATGTCCTGCTCTGTGTATAGTTTGATGTTGTGGCTCCTTATCCTGGTGCCTGCTGCGTGATGACCCGGCCACTAGCTGGCTCCCTCTGCTTCTCCCCTACCTTTTTTTCACAGCCTCACTGCCTTGGATCCTTCAAGCCTTATCTGTGACTTCACCTTCTTAGCAAGGCCTTCCCTGATAGTAAAAATTGCACCCCAAACCCCAGCACTCTCTAGTCCCCTTCCCTGCATTATTTTTATCCAGCACTTATCACCTAATACACGATTTAATTTACTTATTTTGTGTTTATTGCCTGTCCCACCCACCAGAATGCAAGATTCATGACGCAGAATTTTTGTGTATTTTGTCCCAACTCTATCCCCAGCACCTAAATCACAGGAGACGCTTAATCAATACTTGTTGAATGAATATATGAATGGATATTTTCTGCTCAGTCATTGTTTGGTAGACATTAGCTTCTGCTTACTGGTGATCTGTCAGGGCCCTTCCTGCCCATGAACACCCTCTGTGAGTCCTTCTGGATTTCAGCTTCCTCAATTGATTGCCTGATTGGATCAGGGTTTTTTTTTTTTGGACTGATTTTTTCCCCCCAGGTCATTTTTTGAATGAGTATGACTTGCCTGTGTCTAGGTCAGTGCCCACCCAGGGGCAATCAACAGTGATTCAGGGATTACACACACAACACAAAAGAGTATATTGCCTGGGGCCACCCTTCAGCAAGGGCTGGAGGAGGGGCAGTTTCTCCAAGCCAACTTTGGTGCAGGATGACTGTGTAGCAAATTACCTAACCGAGCTGAGTTTCAGGAAATTGGCAGTAACAATACCAGTTTGAGACAGACTGAGAATTCTTCAGTGGTTCAAGCAAACAATGTATGGAACACACTCATAGAAGGCGTTTTCACTATTAATTTATGATGTAAATAAAACAAGATGAGTATGGGAAGTTATCTAATTTTAGATGACATTCAAATGTGGCTTAAAAAAAAAAAGCTTGCTGGTATGGTAGCTCACTCCTGTAGTTCCAGCTACTCGGGAGGCTAAGGTGGGAGAATCGCTTGAGGCCTCGAGTTTGAGACCAGCCTTGTCAATACAGGAAGACCTCATCTCTTAAAAATAAATAAATTAGGCCAGGTGAAGTTGTTCATGCCTGTAATCCTAACACTTTGAGAGGCTGAGGTGGGTGGATCACAAGGTCAAGAGTTCGATACCAGCCTGGCCAACATGGTGAAACCCCGTCTCTACTAAAAATACAAAAATTAGCTGGGCAAGGTGGCACATGCTTGTAGTCCCAACTATTAGGGAGGCTGAGGCAGGAGGATGGTTTGAACCTGGGAGGTGGAGGTTGCAGTGGGCCAAGATCGTGCTGCTGCACTCCAGTCTGGGCGACACGGTGAGACTCCCTCTAAAATAATTAATAATAATAATAATTAATAAATCTAAGAGAAGTAGTAGAGGAGAAATTAAGAATTTAGAAACTTGTTGCTTGAGGTGGCTTTGGATTCTTTTTCTCCACCCTTTAATGTTTTTAAAATGTTACTCTCACTTCACATTGATTTCTAGTTGGCAGGGGCTTCTGTACATAACTTCCAAAGTCATATTTAAGAGGAATAAATGCAAAGATCTGCACAGTTTCCAAAAACAAATTGCAAAATACAGGTTGGAGAAGACATGGTTTTATAGCTGTATATATGTTAAAGACTTAAAAAAGATTTGGGGGTAATTTTTGCTTGTTTTTAGTTGGCAATAACATGATATTTATGAACGGTATGGGGTGGTAGAAAAATAATGTGATATCAAACTGAATTTTGAAATATCATCATTAGGATGCAGAAAATTGTACTGCTCTACTCCTTCCTTTATACTTGGAATATTGTATTCAGTTCTAGGTGCCACATTTTAAGAGACACTGGAGAATGTTTAGATAAATGCGTATGGAGACGAATGAGATGTGAATAAAAAGTGGGTGGAGAAGGCACACATTGTGACTGCTGACTTCAAATGTTTACAAGGCTGCATATGGAGGGGGAACCATGCTGTTCTGTATTAAACAATGTTAGTACTAGGTTCAGACTCACTGGACACATTCATACGCATTGCATTCATATTTACAATAATGATTTAAGGTGCTATTATTATCGTTTTCTCCTTTTAGAATGGAGCAAACTCATACTTGGAGCAGTTTTGTGCTTTTCTAAGGTCACACAATTAGGAAGTTATAAACCCAGGATTTGACCAACTTCTTTGGAGTCTAAGTCCAGTGGTGTTTCTACCAATACTGTAGCTACTTACCAAATGTATACAGAGACACATTTTAGTTGAACATAGAAACTAGCGGGACTGTTTAAAACTGAAAACTGTTGTGAGGTCATGAATGGTTTCCTATCACTTGGAGTTCAAACATATGCTGGATAGCTACATAGCAAGGATCTAGCATATATATATTTACTTTTATAATGAAATATTAAAAACAAATGCTAATCATAGAGCCAAAGAAACTCCAGAAGTAAAGCCTCATGACTATAAGTGATTGAGCTAAGTTCATTCAGTAGTTATTGGAAAATGTAGCATCCAAATTTCATTCTCTGAATTTACAGTTTAATGTTTTTTCCATTATAGCAGTTACCTCTTATCTAACACCTAGGTAATACAATGTGGAACCAGAAGTACGTAAAGAGGAAGGGCAGCGATATTTTGTGAATTATTATAATGGATTGCTTGGCATGCTCTTGTTTTACTAGGATAAGCAAAGAATGTGAATGGTAGTTGGAGAGAGTTAAAATGATAAGCAGAGAATGCCACATAGTAGAGAAGGGAAAAACAGGATACCATGGAAGGTTAAAAAAGGCTGGGACTGTGGACTTCCCTGTATTTTCTTTTCGTTGAGTAGATGCTCAACATCTATTTGTTGGGATGGAAAATTATTTCAACACTTCAGCAAACAGTTAAAGAGAACGTTTTTTGTGCTGAGCACTGTGCTGTGTTCTGGGGAGCAAAAAAAAATGAACTAGACAAAATCCCTGTCCTTTTAAGGAACACACAGTCTAGGAAGAAAAGGCCACCAAGCAAAGCAACAGGAAAAAAGCAAGTATTAAAGATTATCATAGGGAATACTGTAGATAGACGATTTTATGAAAGCAGAGAGAAAAAGAGTATTTAATTCATTGTAAGTGTGTGGGGTAAGGATACAGATGTGGTGAAAGGAGATGATGTCAGGCAAGATTCCAAAGAGGAAGGGATGCATTATCTTCATTATCTTGAAGGACAATAGGAGTTCAACTGGTTAAATGAGGGATGGATTTCAGGTGGGGGAAAACTACAAGGGCACAAAGACAAAGTCTGTTGAATTTATGTGATACGTAGATATATTAGGAGTTAAAGCTGGAGCCAAGGAGGTCAAGAGATCAGATTTTAAATGGCTTTGTAAACCATGGTAATGAGTTTGAACCTGATTCAACCAGGTGGAGAGACTCTGAATGATTTTAAAGAGGGACGTTTCATGCTTAGCTCTGTCTTTTTGGAGCATTCTCTCTGGCAGTTATATGGAACCGAAGCAGCAGTGAAGTTAAAGGCTTGACCTAGAGTGGCAAAGAGGTGGAAGTCATGGAGACAGACTGATATTCACAGAATTAAGAGGAAGAATTAATCCATGGGATTTTAAGTCAGAAAACTTTAGTGGAGAGAAATTTGGTTGCTTAGTTGTTGGAATAGGAAGATTTTATCAACGGAATTAGGTGATACTGAAGTGAGTGGCTGAGTGAATAATATGGAAGTCTTGAAATTGGGACCACACAGCTGCTCTGATCTGGTGTGAATTTGCTGATGACTCTTTTGAACTGAATTCAGGAAATGACATAAAAATGATTTGCGCAATAAAATGAAAACAAGGACTCTTAAGTCAGTATACTTGGAGAAAAATAACTAGGTTGGTAAAAATGGGGAAGTAGCCATTATCAGGGAGCCCCATTGTGGATTAATTTTGGACTGTCCAATGGAAAGATCCTCAAAGCAAAACAAATGCCCTGAATCCAGCCCTTCCTCACCGCAACCCTTTCCCTTTCATCTGCCTTCATCCTTCAGCCACACCACCGCTTGGCAGTGAGTACTTGGGAGCAGCTCTTGGAGACTTTGTACTCGAACCTTCGAACTCCAGCATGAGGCCAGAGGAAATAAATGACCTGCCAAGGTGTCAAGTAACGGACCCTCTCTTAAGCCCAGACTTCTGACTCCAGATCTAGGTACCCTTCCACTCTCCAAGACTGCCTCCCGCCTGGGGAGCCTGGGCCTCGGCTAGGGGTGGGGACGGCAGGGTCCGTCCGGAGCGCCAGAGTCCCACTCGCGCCCAGCCCTCAGCCCCAGGCCCGGTTTGACGCCCCGCCCCGCCCCGCCTCCTTCGCCCTTCCCGCGCCGGGCGGGTTGCTGTACCGCCGTCACCCGGGCGCGCGCGGGGTCGCGCGGACGCGGCTCGGGCCGCGGGTGCCGAGAGGTCGCCTGGCCACCCGCACCCCCGCTCGCCGCCTGACGCACGGAGGGGCCGGGACGCGATTTGCCGCGAGTGACTGGAGCCGCCGCCGTCGCCGCTGCCGCCGCCGCCGCCCGGACCCGCTCCGCCCCCAGCCCGCCTTCCTCCCGCCGCGCCCTCCGCCTCCGCCCGCACCTCGCTAGCGTTCCCCTGTCTTCCCCAACGCCCCGGAGCCGCCGGCCGCTAGCGTCAGCGCCAGCCAGGTGAGTGTGGCCGCCGCTCGACCCGGGCGGGAGAAGCGCGCAGGCCCCGCGGCCGGGTGGCCGGCTTGGGCCGGTGCAGTCGGCGGCGGCGGCGGTAGCGGGCCCGGCTTTCTTCCCCTGCGCGGGCCGCGGGGCGGAGGGGCTACGCAGTGAAGGAGGGGCGCCCCCGCCCCGCCACCGCCTCTGCTCCCAGCGCCCCGACCGCCCCCACCGTCTCTGCCGCCACAGACAAAGCGCCGGAGGTGGGAGCCCCGCGGGCCGCCTTTGCCTCCGCGCCGTCTGCCGGGTGCGGCCGCGGCCCGCAGAGACCGGGCCGCGCGCTTTTCCGTTCCTGAGCGCCCTTGTTCATTTCTGGGTGAAAGGGACCCGAATTGTGCAACAGGTTTGGGCGTTAGTCCTTATTTTCCAGCAGGTCTCTTTTGCCAGCGTGCAGGAACCAGATGTGGCTCCCTGCTCTCGGGCGAGTCCCGCGTCCAGCGCCCGCGGCTGGCTCCTTTGTGTGACCGGTGACCGGCCCTGTCGGGTGGGTGGAGGACACGGGCTCGAGGCCCCAGGGCTGTGCCGAGGCTCCTGGACGCCTCCTCAGGTCGCGGGGCTTGGCTTCCACGGGCCTGCCAGAGGTTAACATCCCTCCAGCGTTTGGGAGAGTCACAAAGGGGAGGAGAGAGAGGGTTGGCCAGGGTCTCTGGTTGTGTTTATTTTTCTATTTTAGGTAGACTCATATTAGAAAAGAGCCGCAGTCTGACCAGCTCTTGAGGGTACGGGTGGGATTTCACCCTGGGATGCACGGTTTGGACTTGGCTGTTGCTCTGACAGCCCCCGTGGTTTTCTTGGTGCTTTGACATCTTTCTCTCATACACAGACATCGCGGGAGAAGTTGGGAGTGCTGCCGAGGGAGTAACTAGATAGCAGCTGTTTGACAGGTCGTCTCTTACTTCACGTTTTGCCTGTGTCAATTCAAGCATGCCCACTATGTATCCCAGCATAGCTTGGCAAACCATCAAATTTAAATTGCCACTCAAAATCCTAATCCTTATACATGCCTACATACACAGACACACATATATCTATATATTTTTTCTGTTTTGGCTGGCTAAATCTTATTAATGTGAGAATTTTTTCCCCCCAAGGAAGAATGCATAATAAGGTACAATTTATCTTTGTTTACATACCTTGGTTAAGTTATGCCAATACCTAGCTGGTTTCATTGGTATGCTATTTTAGTGTAACAATACTAATTCCTTTAGCTTTGAGCAGTAAAATACGTCTTTGTTCTAGGACCAGGAAGTTTTTATACGTAATACTTTGCCCCATGACTAAATATGTGAAAAAATTCCCGAAGGACCTAGAAAGCATTTCACAACTCTATAGGCTGTTTTTATGTTCCAAATTCCAGGAAATCGTTTTGTTGAATATTTATTCAAACATTCTGGACTAAATTTAACCTTAAAAACTGGACCCACTCTAGTAAGTTCCCCAGCATTAGAAAAATGAATTGATTGCATTTACCAAACATTTTAGCCCCTGTGAGTAAGAATTGAATGGAATAATTGATGTAAGAGATTAGGAGCTAGTGATGGCCTAGGAATCTGACAACAGAATGCAGAATGTAGAAAGTTGTAAGTAGAGGTCACAAAGTTGCATCTACTTGGGTTTTAATTCATTGCTAGGCATTTAATGACATTTTAAACAGGTAATCTACTAATGATATATCTGAAAATGAAATGTCCACTAATTAAGAAAACAAAGTATTGCATTTTGACCTTTTTAAAAAATGTATTTTATAAGGACTTGTTGAAGCTTTTCCACTCTCTAAAAATGAACTTGGTATTAATGACATTTCTTTTGAAAAAATGAAATTGTACCAAACTAATCCGATTTTTAGAAAGTTTCTCTGTTATAGTAGTTTTACTTTACTAAAAATACCATTCATCTGTATAGTAGCTAACTTCAAAGATCTTTTAAAGCTGTTACAAGCAACCTCTTGAGGAAAGTAGAATATTTACTAATAAAAAGTAGCAAGCAGAGAAGTGAGCCATGATTGGACCACTGCATTCCATCCTGGGTGACAGCCAGACTTTGTCTCAAAAGAAAAAAAAGCAGAGACTTAAATTTTTATAATAGTTTTCTTTGAGATGTAATTCATATGCCACAGAATTCACTTTTTTAAAGTATGCAATTCAGTGGTTTTAATATATTCACAAAATTATGCAAATGTCGGCACTAATCCAAGAACGTTATTACCCTAAAAAGAACCTTGTACCTGGTAGCTTTTGTTACTATTCCCCCTTCCCCATATATGACAACCACTAATTTACTTTATGTCTCTATGGATTTGCCTATTTTGGACATTGCATGTGAATAGAATCATAATATGTGGCCTTTAGTGTCTTTCACTTAGCATAATGCTTTCAGGGTTTATTCATATTATACCATGTATCAATATTTCATTCCTTTTATGGCAGAATATTATTTTGTTATATGGCTATGCCACATTTTGTTTATCCAATCTTCAACTGATGGGCATTTGGGTTGTTTCTACTTTTTGGCCATAATAAATAATGTTGTGGATACTCATTTACAAGTTTTTGTATGGTATATATGCTTTCAATTTTCTTGGATGTATACCTAGATGTGTAATTGCTGGGTTATATGGTAATTCTGTTTACTTTTTGAGGAACTGCTTGACTGTTTTACATAGCTGCTGCACTGTTTTACATTCCTTCTAGCAATGTAGGGTTCCATTTTCTAGGGTAACCCTTCTACATTGCTAGAAGGGTTACATTCCTTCTAGCAATGTAGGGTTCTATCAATGTAGCAATGAGGGTTCCATTTTCTCCACATCCTTGCCAACACTTGTTAATGTTTGTCTTTTTGATGATAGCCATCCTAGTGGCTGTGAAGTGATATCGCATTGTGATTTTCATTTGTATTTCATCTTATCATGTTTTTATTGGCCATTTGTATATAATTTTCTCATTTAATGTTTTAAATGATGCTGTAAGGTAGGTTTATTCCTATTTTACTGCCAGGAAACTAAAGTGCAAAGTTGTTTAATCATTTGCTTGTTTTTTTAACCTTACAGTTAATAAGAGGCAAGGTCTGAATGTAAACTCAGGTCTTCTGACTCTACTTCCTGCACTCAATGAGGCATACAGAAATTAAATTGTGTTTGTGAATGTCTGGTTGATTAATGACAAAGTGAGGGAAAAATAAAAAAAATCAAACCAAACAATAACAAACCATAAGGTGTTGTGGCAACACTGCCACATATTCATCAGATTTTATTACGCATTTTCAAATAAATTCCTTTTCTTCTGTCATAATAAGGTGGGTCTGCTTTCCACATTTCCAATGGGGAAACAGAGTCAGAGTGATTCAACCTAGTAACAGCTTCTTAATGGCATAGCCGATCCTAGAACCCACTGTTTCAGAATTTGAATAGTATGTATGTGTATATATATAGAGAGAGTAAAAGCTGAAAATCTCCCTTCACTTTTTGTCTTTTTCCCCTTCTTCACTCCTAAGACCACTTCCATCTTGGAGAAACCGCTGTTGACAGTTTGAGGTTTATATTTCCAAACCTGTATCTTTGCATTTATGTGTGTATTTATCTATAAATACACATTTCCATATTTTACCATACATACAGACATGTTTCTATTCATAATTTTTCTTTTACAAATGGGATTATACTACACATATTCCTTTGTTTTTCACTTAAATATGTTAAACTTTTCCATCTGTAATTACAAAGGATAAATCTAATATTATGTTTTCATTTAAGTTTGCTATCCATGCCTGGCTTCCGTGTCAAGATGAAGTCAGGATTAAGAATGATTAGGAAACTTTTCACTTTTTTCTGTGCTCTGGAACAGTTTAAAATATCTGCCCTTTAAACGTTTACTAGAAATCATCTGACAACTGTCGGGGCAGAGAGAGATCTGAGATGACCTTTCTAATTTTTTTTTTTTCTTTTGAGACAGGGTCTCACTCTGTGGCCCAGGCTGAAGTGCAGTGGCGTGATCACACCTCACTGCAACCTCAACTGCCTGGGCTCAAGTGATTCACCCACCTCAACCTCCCAGGTGGCTGAGAGTACAGGCATATGCCACCATGCCCAGCTAATTTTTGCATTTTTTGTAGAGATGAAGTTTCTCAATGTTGCGAAGGCTGGTCTCAAACTCCTGAGCTCAAGCAATCTGCCTACCTTGGCCTTCTTAAATGCTGGGATTATAGCCATGAGCCATTGCACCTGGCCCATTTTCTTATTTGTCAAATGACAATAATTCCTACCTCATAAGAGTCTTGAAATATTAAATGATATGTGAGCTAATATATGAAAAGGCTCAGTAGTTGCATCTAACAAAAATGAAAAAAATGTAATAAACTGTAACATGCTATACAAATGTAAATTTGTTACTACAGTTATTATAATTATGTTTTAACCTAATAGGAACAAATTTTTAAGTAGATAGGATGGTGGAGCTAGGGACAGTTTCCACTAATAAATCACAAGTATCTATAAAAATTCACAGGCCATTTGGGATTTGATTCTGGTAGACAATGGTATCTAAATACACTCTTTAAGAAGGATGGTAGGTAAAATCATTGACTAAACAGATGTGGATGAATCTTGTGTTGTCACTTGTTAGCCTTGTGACTGTGGACAAGTTAATTTCTTAGTAACATGAGATAACACTTATAGGGCAGTTATGAAGAAAGACATTAGTTTCTAGCATGTAATAGATGTTCAAAATAGTCAAATTTTTTTTCTTTGCATGTAGTGAATACCCAACAGTGACAAACCTGAGATGTTGAGTTCTATTAATTTAAGGCTGCTTGGTGAGGTGGAAAGAACATTAAGCCCTAAGTTAGAAGTTTTGTTCTGTCCTGTGTTTATTAGCCATTGGCTGTGGATGAGTCGCCTAAGTGCTTAGATCCTTCTGTTTTCCTTACCTATAAAAAAGCTAGAGAACTAAGGCTGGGTGCGGTGGCTCACACCTGTAATCCCAGCACTTTGAGAGGCTGAGGCAGGTGGATCACGAGGTCAGGAGTTCAAGACCAGCCTGGCCAAGATGGTGAAACCCCGTCTCTACTAAAAATACAAAAATTAGTCGGGTGTCGTGGGGGCATCTGTAATCCCAGCTACTCAGGAGGCTGAGGCAGAGAATTGCTTGAACCCGGGAGGTGGAGGTTGCAGTGAGCCGAGATCGCGCCACTGCACTCCAGCCTGGGCGACAGAGTGAGACTCTGTCTCAAAAACAAACAAACAAAAAGCTAGACAACAACTACTAGGCACTTTACAACCTTATCTCATTTAATCTTTCCAATAATCCTATCAGATAGAGATGATTTCCATTTCCCTTTCTAATAGATAAAGAAACAAAGGTGCAGGAATTGGATTTTCCAAGGTCTACTTGGTGGACTCCCCCAGTCCTGGGAATATTCTTTGGCTCATTACAGGTATTCACTCCTGGGATGATAGGGCGTGCCCCTATGTACAGGGAATACCAAGGGGGGAACCTACTATAAACTGAAATACTAAGTGTATGAATGAACTAAGCCAGTGTTGGATGAGACTACTTATTTATTAATGACTTCCATTAATAAAATACAAATAGAGGATTGTTAATGTGTCCCAATGCCAGTGCTTAAGAGTAGTAATTTAAGATGATACTTCATTTTCCCATGATCACCTTATCTAAATAATTTATTACCTACTCCTAATTTCATTTTCAGTTTGACCAGGTAAAGCACAGAAGTAAATTAGTAAGTTAGTGGTCAGAGCTGGTTTGATAGTGATGTGTGTGTGTGTGTGCATGCATGCACGTGCGTGTGCATGTGTGTGTGAGAGCTGAGAAGTACAGTTCTTCAGCAGTTTGGCATATGCAGAAACTGCACATTGTTGGAAAGAAGTAATCTGCGTTATAATTTAATTGCCTTCTAGTAGATTTGCAGAATCATTTAGAAAATGAACCTGCCTTTGTCAATTGGTTTGTAAAGACCTATTGATTATATTCTTGAAAGATAGTAATATTGTCTTTCCTTTAGTAGGTATTGCCAGAGCTTTTGCTTATGAGTTTCATTTTATTTGATCAGGTTCAGTGATATTGATTTGGTATCCTTGCATGCTTTGTGCTAGGGATGTATGAAACAAAATGCTTTTGAGAGGTCATGAATTGTGATTCAGTAATAGTTTAGAAAGTTTAGGAATTCTATCTATTGGGGCTTCAGTTAGCATGTTTTTGTAGTAGAAGTGGGAATTACTGAGTTTAGGTTAGATAATTTTTATCAGAAAAGGCTTGAATTGCACTGTGTAAATTCTCACTGACGTTGCATCTTTTCTGCAGAATACAAAATACTTTGGAGCTATATATAAGAATTAGAAAACATGGTTCTGTTTTCAAAGAGTTTATAATCTGATTAGGGAGGCAATGAAGGAAGAAACTGAGTAGAAGAATAAAGAGCTCTTAAAGCTCGTGTCTTGTCTTTGTAAAATCAATTTTGCCACATTGGGCTTCGGTAAGGTGTCATAGGTCTCTCCTGAGGGACAATATGAGAAACATCTAACCCTTTGAAGACTGGTGGTTATGTGTCTCCTATATTTTGATCATTCTATGGGGTTCTTTTTGCTATATGAAATTACTGTTTGGTTTAACTACCAAGGTAGCTCCCCTTCTGAGTACTTCTCTGTGTATCTCTTAGATTGCCTGGGTTTTCCTTTTTGTTATGCCTACTAGAAAGCCAGAACTAGATTTGTGGCCCACTCCATACCGTAAATAGGTTTTTATATTATACAATTTTTAGCCTTTTTCTTGGCACCATTTTTGGTTCTTTTCTCTATTCTTTGCCTTTATCTTTAATTTGTTAACTTGTTATAGTTCATTTATTGTGTCTTTAATCCTTTGCAGAACAAAATGGGGTATATACAAATGTAGGCATACCTCTAAGATATTGCCAGTTCAGTTTCAGACCACCACAGTAAAGCAAATATCTCAGTAAAGCAAGTCACACAATTTTTTGTTTCTCAGTGCATATAAAAGTTACATTCACACTGTAGTTTACAAAATGTGTAATAGAATTATGTCTAAAAAATGATCTACGTATATCTTCATTTAAAAATACTTTATTGCTTAACAGTGCTACGGATCCTCTGAGCCTAAGTGAGTTGTAATCTTTTTGCTGGTGGAAGGTCTTACCTTAGTGTTTATAGCTACTGATCAGGATGGTTGTTGCTTGAAGTTTGGGGTAGCTATGGTAATTACTTTCTTGCCTTTTTCTTTTTTTTCATAAGGGCAGCCCCCTGAACCAGAATAGGTTCAAGATAGACTCCCTCATTCTGTGACATAGAATGAGATGTGTCCTGATTTTAAATAAAATTGAAAAAAAAAGAACAACCCACCAGTGAAGTATGCCACATTGATGGACTCTTCTTCTCATGAAAGATTTCTCTGTGGCATGAGATGCTGGGTGGTAGCGTTTGAGCCATAGTAGAACTTTCACAATTTGAGTCAGTCCTCTCAAACCCTGCCACTGCTTTATCAACTAAGTTTATGTAACATTCTAAATCCTTTGTTGTCATTTGAACAATGTTTATGGCACGTTCACTAGGAGTAGATTCCATCTCAAGAAACTACTTTCTTTGCTCCTCTGTAAGAAGCGACTGCTCATCTGTCAGTTTTTTTTTTTTTTTTTTTTTTTTTTTGAGGTGGAGTCTCGCTCTGTCGCCTAGGCTGGAGTTCAGTGGCAGGATCTCAGCTCACTGCAACCTCTGCCTCCCGGGTTCAAGTGATTCTCCTGTCTCAGCTTCCCGAGTAGCTGGGACTACAGGCTCCTGCCACCATGCCCGGCTCATTTTTTGTATTTTGAGTAGAGACGGGGTTTCACCGTGTTAGCCAGGTTGGTCTCGATCTCCTGACCTCGTGATCTGCCTGCCTTGGCCTCCCAAAGTGCTGGGATTACAGGCGTAAGACAGCGTGCCCGGCCCCATCTGTTAAAGTTTTATCTTGAGATTGCAGCAATTCAGTCACATCTTCAGGCTCCACTTCTAATTCTAGTTCTGTTGTTATTTCTACCACATCTGCAGTTACTTCCTACACTGAAATTTTGAACCCCTTAAAGTTATCTATGGAAGTTGGGATCAACTTCTTCCAAACTCCTATTCATGTCAGTATATTTTGACCTCCTGCCATGAATCACAAATTTCTTAATGGAGTCTAGATTGATGAATCTTTTCTAGAATGTTCTCAATTTACTTTGCCCAAATCTATCAGAGAAATCATTATCTATGGCAGCTGTAGCCTTTGAAATGTATTTCTAAAATAATAAGACTTGAAAGTCAAACTTACTCCTTGATCTGTGGGCTACAGAATGACTTTTGTGTCAGCAGGTATGGAAACATTAATCTCCTTGTACATCTCCATCAGAGTTCTTGGATGACCAGGTGCATTGCCAGTGAGCAGCAATATTTTGAAAGGAATCTTTTTTTTTTTTTTGTCTGAGCAGCAGGTCTTAATAGTAGGCTTAAAAGATTCAGTAAACCATGCTGCAAGCGCATATGCTGTTATCCAGGCTTTGTTATTCCATTTATAGAGAACAGACTGAGTAGATTTCAGTCAGTTCAGAATGGTAAACGAGCATCGGCTTTCGCTTAAGGTCACCAGCTGCATTAGCCCCTAACAAGAGAGTTAGCCTGTCCTTTGAAATTTTGAAGCCATTTACTTCTCTCTTGCTATGAAAGTCCTAGATGACATCTTTGTCTAATAGAAGGCTGTTTCATCTACATTGAAAATCTGTTGTTTAGTGTAGCCACCTTCATCAATTATCTTAGCTAGATTTTTTTGATAACATACTGCAGCTTCTACATCAGCACTTGCTGCTTCATCTTGCACATTTGTGTTATGGAGGTGGCTTCTTTCGTTAAACCTCATGAACCAACTCCTACTAGCTTCAAACTTGCCTTCTGGAGCTTCCTCACCTCTCAGCCTTCATAGAATGGACTAGAACTAGTGTCTTGCTCTGAATTAGGCTTTGGCTTAAGGGAATGTTATGGCTGGTTTGGTCTTCTATCCAGACCACTGGACCTTTCTCCATATTAACAATGTGGCTGTTTCACTTTCTTATCATTCGTGTGTTTTCTGGAGTGGCACTTTTACTTTCCTTCAATAACTTTTCCTTTGCATTTACAGCTTGACTAACTGTCACAAGAGACCTAGCTTTTGACCTCTGTTGTCTTTAGACATACCTTCCTGAGTAAGCTTAATCATTTCTAGCTTTTCATTTAAAGTGAGAAACGTGACTCCTCCTTTCACTTTAATATTTAGAGGCCATTGTAGGATTATTGATTGGCCTAATTTCAGTATTATTGTGTCTCCTGGGATAGAGAGGCCTGAGGAGAAGGAGAGAGACAGAAGCCCCAGTCAGCGGAGCAGTCAGAATACACACAATATGTATTGATTAAGTTTCCATCTTATATGGGTGTGATTCATGGTGCCCCCAAACAATTACAGTAGTAACATCAAAGATCACTGATCACAGATCACCATAACCGATATAATAATAATGAAAAAGCTTGAAATATTGTGAGAATTACCAAAATGTGACACAGAAACACAAAATGAACACATGCTGTTGGAAAAATGAGCTGACAAACTTGCTCCACTTAGGATTATCACCAACCTTCAATCTATGAAAATATCTGCAAAGCACAATAAAGTAAAGTGTATTAAAGTGAGATATGCATGTAAATATACCTAAAATTCATGGCAAATATATCGAGGCAAACAGATTAATATAGTGGGGACTAGATAATGGCAAGTAGGTTTTATTTCATGGGCTAGCTTTGATTGTTAGTGAAGACTGCCTGGAAGACTGCATTGAGAAGTTAGTTGGACGCAGCTTCTGGATTAGTGGGAAAGGATACTGTGATCATTGAGCAGTGTTTATTGTTATGAGTAGGAGTAGTGATGGCGTTAGTGCCTGTATTTGCTGTCCCTGGTGTAGACAGAATATTCAGAATGCTAAATAGCACATAGGTGGGTGGCTTTTAAGTTTAAAGTTAGGTTTTGCAGAGAGAGATGTGGATTTGAGGAAAAATGGCTGGTGACTCTTTGGAATTAGCAGTCAGATTGGTTCAGCTAGAATAAAAAGTCTGTGGTGCGTTAAGGAGAAAGGAGGTTGGTGGAAAAAGTGAGGAAGGGGTTGTAGAAAGCCTTAATGGATAGATGGAGTAGATTAGATTTTCTTTTTTAGCTCCTAAATTTTTTTTCTCATTAATCCTCTACATTATTTCCATAGTCTTTGTCTTAGTTCAGTTCCTGGTCATCCTTTTTATTTTAAAAGTTAATTATTTTTTGAATAGGTAATACATTAATATGTTTCAAATTTTATTTTTTATTATTTTATTATTTTTTCGAGACAAGGTCTCACTCTGCCACCCAGGCTGAAGTGCAGTGGTGCAGTCAGGGTTCTCTGCAGCCTCAACCTTCTGGGCTCAGGTGATCCTCCTGCCTCAGCCTCCTGAGTAGCTGGGACTATAGGTGCATGCCACCACACCTGGCTAATTTTTGTATTTTTTATAGAGTCAGGGTTTTGCCATGTTGCCCAGGCTGGTCTCAAACTCCTGAGCTCAAGCAGATCCGCTTGCTTCAGCCTTCTGAAGTGCTGGGGTTACAGGTGTGAGCCACTGTGCCTGGCCTCAAAATTTAAAAGGTGTAAGAGGACACATTACAAATTCTTCCTTTCGTTCCTACTCAGCTGCTGAGTTCTCTCCTCCACAAAGTCAGTGTCATCAGATTCTTATGTATTCTTTCAGAAATATTTTATATATTTGCATATGATTTCCCATCCTTTTTATACAAATGATACTTCAGTACCTATTCCTATATTGCTGCTTCTGTATCACATAGTGTTATGTACCTTACTTTTTTTTACTTCTTGGAAAATTACATTAAAAGCTTTCATCTTTTCTATTTTTAAATATACTTTTTGTTTTAGAATAATTTTGGATTTGCAGAACAGTTGCAAAATAGTACAACATCCCAATATACACCTCACCCAGTTTCAGTTTCCACTAACAGTATCCTACTGTGGTTCATTTGTCAAAACTAAGAAACCAGCATCAGTATGTTACTGTTAACTGGAGACTTGCTTTGGATATCACCAGGTTTTCCATTAAAGTTCTTTTCTGTTTCAGGAACCATCTAGAAAACAAGATTGCATTTAGTTGTCATTTCTCCTTAGTCTCCTCTGACAGTTTCTCAGAGGTGTTTTTTTTTTTTTTTTTTTTTTTAATGATAGTGAGTTTTAAGAAGTACTGGTGATTTATTTTAAGACACACACACTAAAAAACAAAAGTGTTGAACCTTACTTTTTGTCAGCTGGATGGGGGTAGTAGTGGTGGTGGTCCTTTGCTCTTTTCCCATGTTTGAGTTTTATGTTTGGAAGTCTGTGAGGTCAGCCTAGCCACCTATGTATTTTATGCCTCTCTTCTCCCCAGACTTTTGTAATTCATTTACTTCTCACAGGATGGAGGCTGTGAGAACTTTGGGATGGAGAACAGATTCCTGGGGTTTGGAAGGGAGGAAGATATACAAAAATGGTCACCACACTAAAAGAAAGAAAGGGGTATCAAACCAGGAGAGGAAAGGAGACACTATGAAAATAACATCTGGATCTTTGCAGCTTGAGTCTTGGGTTCTGAATAATTAAGTTTAAAAGGTGGCAGGGACAAAAGAGAGGTCAAGTCACCTATTAACTTTTTGGGCCAAATTCTCCCAGGTGTGGTATCTGTACTAAAACAATTTTTCTAGTGGACCCAGCAAAATAAAAAGTAAAGCCCCTACTTCCTCAATTTAACCAAGTCAAACCAAAAGGTAAAAATACCTCTTAGCTGCCTTGAAGTGCAAGCCAAGCATTTAAAAAGACAGTTCAGTCCTTGTTTAAATCTTTTTCTGATTTGATAGAGGAAGGTGGAAGATAGTGGACTCCTGAGGCAGGAGATAGGAAGGATACTATAGAGAACTTAAGACAAGAGAAAAGGGAGCTTACAGGCAGCTCAGAAGACAAACAGCGATTTTTGTAGTTTTTACTAGATCTTGAATTACCTTTACTCACAGCCAGATGAAAGCTCAATACCAGAGATTTCTCCTAGTAGGACAGGCAGCTAACCAGATAATGCTTCTTGAGTTATGGTGAGGCGTAAGCCACTACTACTTTATAATTTAGGATTTATATCCCATTTACTTTCAAAATACCTAAGAACTCCAAGATTAGAAATAGAGTGAGTGGATGCATTAGGGCCTCTGAATTAAGCAGGTGATAGCACTTGGACTACAGTTTAATTCTGTTCTGAACATAACAGTTTCTGTTAAAATGTCATTTGAGCTAAACTGCTTTTGAAACTTGAGAGAATATTTAAGCCTATCAGTTACTCATACCTTAGTGTGAATCATTTAAGCAAATTATTGCTATTCTCCGTAATACTTTGCTGACATCAGATACTGTGGAAATAAGAATGTTGATAGGACAGAGAATTTTATAATTTACATCTGGTCTTAGTCCATTCAGGGTGCTATAACAGAATACCATATTCTGGGTGGCTTATGAGCAACAAAAACTTATTTCTTACAGTTTTGGAGGCTGGGAAATCTAGGATCCAAGCACAGCAGATTTTGTATCTGGTGAGGGCCAGCTTCTTGGTTTGTAGTTGACCATCTTCTTGCTGTGTCTTCATATGGGAAAAAGGGCAAGGGAACTCTCCAGATCTCTTTTATAAGGATACTAATCTCATTGATTAGGTCTCTGCCCTCATGAACTAATCACGTACCAAAGGCTTCATCTCCTAATACCCTCACATTAGATGTTAGAATTTTAACGTATGATTTTGTGGGGGAGGACACAAACATTCAGTCTATAGTACATCTCTTGTGCAGGATCATGCTGGACACTGCAGTTGTTGCTTTGGGTGACATTTAAACATTGAGCATAGACTGGTGATTGGAAGCACTGGTGTTGGAGCAAGGACAGGTCTGGATTAGACAGAACCTAGCCCTCCTTAATCATTCCACATATGGTAACTAATATATCTTCATCCACCCCTATGTGACCATTGTTATTCTTGTACTTTATTTTAGAACACAGCATTCAAATATTAGAAAGTACAAGAAAGGTTTCAGGTAAGTTTCCCACCCATGTGTAGCAAGATATAAAGAGTTTCTTTCTGTGGCCACACCCAGTTCCTTCTCACCCACTGCTTCCTCCTTAATACCTGGCAGCCATTATTCTCCAATTTCTATAGTTTTGTCATTTCAAGAGTGCTATATAAATGGGATCTTATTGTATATATATTTTTGGGATTGGTTTTTTTTAATTCAGCATAATTCACTGGAGATTCATACACAGGTTACTCTGTTTCCATAGTTCCTTTTTAATTGCTGAGTAGTATTCTGTGGTATGGATGTACCACAGTTTATTCACCCATTGAAGGATATCTAGGCTGTTTCTAGCTTTTGACTCTTATGAGTAAAGCTGCTGTAAATGTTCATGTATAGGTTTTTGTGTGAACATGAGTCTTCATTTCTCTGGAATGAATGCCTAAGTGTGCAGTTGCCAAGATGTATGGTAGTTGCATGTTTAGGTTTTTAAAGAGATTACCAAACTGTCTCCCATAGTGTCTGTACTATTAATATTTTAAATTGCCACTAACTATATGAATGTTAAAGATGGAATTATATCCCCACAAATTTCATAGGTTGTGTGAAGCTCTAACCCCTAGTACCTCAGAGTGTGATTGTATTTGGAAACAGGTCTTTCCAAAAAGTGATTTTAGTTGAAATTGGGTCTTTAGAGTGGCCCCTAATCCATCTGACTGGTGTCCTTAAAAGAAGAAATTTGGACACACAGAGAGACACCAGGGATGTGTGCACACAAAGGAAAGACCATGAAAGGGCACAGAGAAAAGGCAGTACCTGCAAGCCAAAGTAAGAGGCCTCAGAAGAAACCAAACCTGCTGACACCTTAATCGTGGACTTCTAACCTCCGGAACTGTAAGAAAAGACATTTTGCTGTTTAAACTACCCAGTCTGTAGTATTTTGTTATGATTGCTCTAGGAGAATAATACAATGAGTGATCCAGTGTTTTTGCAATTTGGTTCTTCACTGTTTTTATTTTAGCCATTGTGATAGGTTTGTAGTGATGTCTCACCGTGGTTTTAATTTGCATTTTCCTGGTGGCTGATGATGTTGAACGTCTTTTCATGTGCTTGTCATCGGTATATCCTCTTTGATGAGTTGTCTGTTTGTGACTTCTGCCCTTCTGCCCATTTTCTATTTGGATTTTTTTTTTAGCTGTTGGGTTTCAAGCCTTCTCTATGTGTTCTAGAAACTAGCTCTTTATTGAATATGTGGTTTGTTAAGTAATTTATTCCACTCTGTAGCTTGTCTTTTCATTGTTTTAACATGGTTGTTCACAGAGCAAATATTTTTAATTTTGATGAAATTTCAGCTCTAGATCCTGAAAATTTTAGAAAACTTTTATTCTAAAAGTTTTACAGTTTTTCACTTTTCATTTAAGTCCATGATCGATTTTGTGTAAGGTGTGAGACTTAGGTCAAGGTTCTTTTTTTTTTTTTTTTTTTGCCTGTGGATATTCAGTCCCTCTACCACCATTTGTAGGAAAGGCAGTCTTTCTCCATCGAGTTGTTTTTGTACCTTTGTCAAAAAGCAGTTGGGCATATTTGTGTGTTTCTATTTCTGAGTTCTCTCTTCTGTTTTATTCATTTATTGGGTTAACTGATTCCTTCTACTGCATTATTTTCCAAAATTGTTTTAGGTATTCTTTCTTTGCCTCTGTACGTAACTTTTAGGATAATTTTTTTCTATATTTACAAAGAATTTTGATAGAATTATGCTAGGAATTGCATTTAACTCATATAAATTCAGAGAGAATTGACACGTTTCTATAGTGAGTCTGCAAATCCATGAACATGTTATGTCTCTCAATGTTTTATAGCTCTTTGATTTCTCTCATCAGTATTTTGTAGTTTCCAGCATACAAGTATTATACATGTTTTGTTAGATTTATAACTAAGTATTTAATTTTTTGGAGTGATTATAAATGGTATTGTTTTTTAAATTTCATTGTTCATATGTTCGTTGCTAGTATGTAGAAATACAATAGGGCTTTATATGTTTGTCTTATATCCTGCAGCCATACAGAACTCACTAGTTCTAGGAATTTTTGCTAGATTTCTTGGGATTTCCTACATAGGCAATTATTTGCAAATAGGGGTAGTCTTCTTTTTTTTTTTTAATCTGTATGCCTTTTATTTCCTTTCCTTGTTATTGCACTGATTAGAACTTCCAAAACTGTATTGAAAAGATTGGTGAAAGTAGACATACTTGCCATGCTTTTTTTTTTTTTTTTTTTCTTAAAGACGGGATCTCACTCTGTCACCCAGGCTGGAGTGCAGTGATGCGATCATGGCTCAGTGCAGCCTTGACCTCCTGGGCTCAAGTGATCCTTCCACCTCAGCCTCCTGAGTAGCTAGGACCACAGGTGGGCACCACCACACCCAGCTAATTTTTTTGTTCTTTTTTTTTTTTTTTTTTGTACAGACAGGGTTTCCCTACGTTGACCAGGTTGGTCTTGAACTCCTGAGCTAAAGCAATTTTCCCACCTTGGCCTCCCAAAGTGCTGAGATTATAAGTCTGAGCCACTGTGCCTGGCTGCCATATTCTTTATCTTAGGAAAAAGTATTCAGTCTTTCACAATTGAGTATAATATTAGCTTTAAGTTTTTAATGCAAACTCTTCATCAAGTTGATGAAGTCTCCTTTATTCATATTTTTCTAAGAGGTTTCTTAGGTACTGAATTTTGCCTATTGCTTTTTTTTTTTGCAAGAGTTCATGATTATGTGATTGTTACCTCCTTTAGCTTGTTGACATGATTTTCTAATATTCAGTCAACTTGCCATCCCTGCAATAAACCCCCCTTGATTACTTTGTATAATCTTGCTGTATATTGCTGAATACTATTTGCTAATATTTAGTTTAGGATTCTTAGGTTTATATTCATGTCTTTGCCTAGTTTTGGCATCAGGGTAATACTAACTTAATAAAATGAAATGGAAAGTGTTTCCTCCTCTTCTGTTTCTGGTGTAGAATTGGTGTTAATTCCTTTTAAAGTATTTTGTTGACTTCTCCACCTGGGCTTGGAGATTTCTTTTTTTCTTTTTTCTTTTTGAGTTTTATAAACTGTGAGTTTATTTTACTTGATAACTAAAGAGCTATTCAAATTATCTATTTTATATTAGATGGGTTGTGATAGTTTGAGGAAGTGGCCCATTTAGTCTAAAAATGTGTAGAGGTGTTCATAGTACTCTATTTTGCTGTCTGCAGAGTCTGCCATGAGATCTCTGTTGCATTCCAGATGCTGGTAATCTGTGTCGTCTCTTTTTTTCTTTGCCTTTTTTCCCCCTTCTGCTTGCTTTGGGTTTATTTTGCTCTTGAGATGGGAGCTTAAATTATTGGTTTGAGATTTTTTCCTCTTTTCTAATGTATGCATTTAGTGCTATAAATTTCCCTTCAGCATTGCCTTAGCTATGTTCCATATATTTGGATATATTGTAGTTTCATTTTTCATTCAGTTCAATGTATTTTTTTATTTTCCTTGAGACTTCCTATTTGGCTTTTAGGTAGTGTAAATTTCTGTTTATTCCTGTATCTGCCATACATTTAAGTCATTGCTAATTATTTACCATCCTAAATAATATTGTCAGAAATAACATCCTTTAATCAGGCATGGTGGTTCATGCCTATAACCCTAGCCCTTTGGGAGACCAAGGCAGGAGAATCCCTTGAGCCTAGGACTTCAAGACCTGCCTAGGCAACATAACGAGATCTTGTCTCTACAGAAAAAGAAAAAAAAAAATTTAACAAATTAGCCAGGTGTGGTGGTACATGCCTGTAGTCCTAGCTACTTAGGAGCTGATGTGGGAGGGATTGTGTGAGACAAAGAGTTCTAGGCTGCAGTTAACTAAGAAGGTGCCACTGCATTCCTGCCTGGGTGACAGAGCAAGAAAGACCGTGTCTCTTAAAACAAAAACAAAAACAAAAACAAACAAAATATTTGGGCAGCTTCCATCTTCTAAAGCTGAGTTTTCTAGATTTTTGTAAATGTTATAAGAACTTATGCTTCATTTATTTATTTTTTAATATGCTTATCCCTCATGCAGCATCTAGACTTAGACTTTTATTAGATAAAATGGTCTTATATAATGTAAACAAAGTTGGAATTAAAAAAAAAAAAACCTACCCCGATCTGATCAGCGTGCATTATATATCAAAACATTACTATGTACTACATGAATATGTACAATTATTTGTCAATTAGAAAAATAAGTAAAATTAATACTTTAAAAATATGTGCCCAGCCTTCACCACTATTTTAGTTATAAATATTACCTGGGTAGGTAATAAAAGAATATATGCCCAAGTGGAATCTGAAAGTGGGAGACCATCCTCAACATGGACAAAGCAGAGAAAAAAATAAAAAATATATATAATGGGAGACTAATTCCTATTTCATAAACTCCTCAAAGTTGGATTTGGTCAGACTGCTGAGTAGATCTTTCCAACAAGTTTTTACCATTAACCTACTTTCACTCTGCCACCTTCTCATGAGATTTTTTAGAAATGTTACTTGATTACTAAGTGGTTGGAGATTGTTCTTTTATCTTTCTGTTATTGATTTCTAGTTTGAGTCCATATTGGTCGGAGAAGAGATTCTGTATGATTTTGTTATTTTAAATTTGTTGAGATTTGCTTTGTTGCTCAGGTCTGTCTTGGTATGATCTATCTTAGTCTGTGATCCATGTGCATTTGGGAAGAAATTTATATTCTGCTGTTTTGTGGTAGACTGTTTTATAAATGTTGATTAGATCTGGTTGGTTGATGTAGTGTTGAGTTCTTCTGTATCCTTGTTGATTTTCTGTGTAGTTGTTCGATAGACACTTGTGTGATAAACACTTGAGAGAGAGAGAAAGAGAGTGAGAGATACTGAAGAGATATCTGCAGTTATAACTGTGCATTTGTCTTTTTAGTTCTTTAGTTTTTGCTTCACATATTTTTCAACTTTATTATTTGGTGTGTACACATTTAGGATTGCTATGTCTTCTTGATGAATTGGCCCTTTTATCATTATAAAATGTACATCTCTGTCTCTGGTATAGCCATTCTCACTTTTCTTTGGTTAATTTTTTTTTTTTTTTTTTTTTTGAGATGGAGTCTCACTCTATCACCCAGGCCGCAGTGCAGTGGCATGATCTTGGCTCACTGCAACCTCTGCCTCTTGTGTTCAAGCAATTCTCCTGCCTCAGCCTCCTGAGTATCTGGGATTACAGGCGCACGCCACCACACCCAGCTAATTTTTGTATTTTTAGTAGAGACGGGGTTTCGACACATTGACCAGGCTGGTCTCGAACTCCTGACCTCGTGGTCCGCCCGCCTCGGCCTCCCAAAGTGTTGCGATTATAGGCGTGAACCACTGTGCCCAGCCTGGTTAATGTTTACATGATTTATTTTTTCCATCCTTTTACTTTGAGGTTGGCTTTTTAGTATATTTGAAGTGAGTTTCTTGTAGGGAGCAATTAGTTGGGTCATGTTTTTTAATCTATTAACATGTTTTTTAATGAATATATTTAGACTAATATATTTACTGTAGTTGTTGCTATGTTAGGGCTTACGTCTGCCATTTTATTTTCTGTTCATCCCTGTTTCTCTTTTGTCTGTTTTCTTTTTCCTCCCTTTTTATGGGTTATTTGGGCATATTTTATTTTTTTGAGACAGGGTCTCACTCTGTTGCCCAGGCTGGAGTGCACTGGTGCCATCACAGCTCACTGCAGCCTCTGGGCTTGAGTGATCCTCCCACCTCAGCCCCCTAAGTAGCTAGGACCATAGGTGTGTGCCACCATATCTGGCTAATTTTTTTTTTTTTGAGACAGAGTCTCGCTCTGTCGCCCAGGCTAAAGTGCTGTGGCACAATCTCGGCTCACTGCAAACTCCATCTCCCGGGTTCAAGTGATTCTTCTGCCTTAGCCTCCTGAGTAGCTGGGACTACAGGCATGTGCCACCACACCTGGCTAATTTTTGTATTTTCAATAGAGACAGGGTTTCACCATATTGGCCAGGCTGGTCTTGAACTCCTAACCTCATGATCCGTCCACCTCAGCCTCCTAAAGTGCTGGGATTACAGGCGTGAGCCAACGTGCCTAGCTCATCTGGCTAATTTTTAAAAATATTTTGTAGAGACAGGGTCTTGCTATGTTGCCAACATGCTGTGTTGCCCAGGCTGGTCTCAAACTCCTGGATGGAAGCAATACTCCTGCCTTAACCTCCCAAAATGCTGGATTACAGGCATGAGCCACCATACCCAGCAAGCGTATGTTAGAATTCTATTTTGATTCATGTGTTTCGTTTTTGAGTGTATCTCTTTGTGTATCTTTTTTGGTGGTTGCTCTAGCTATTAATTGTATATACATAATTTATTACAGTCTACTGTTGTCATCATTTAACCAGTTTGAGTGAAGTGTAGAAGCCTTACCTCCTTTATGGCTCTTTACCCCATTTGTAATATAATCATCTTACAGTGTTTCCTGTACACACATTTAGAATCATGTCAGACAGCTATATCCTTGCTTCAGGTGTCAAACATAATTTAGACAACTCAAGACGAGGGAAGCCTATTGTATTTTCCCATATTTTTGCTTAACTACCTTTTTTTGTTTGTTCCCGCTCTTCTGTGGTTTCCTCTTTTACCATTATCTTTCTATTTAGAAAATTTCTTTTAGCCACTCTTTTGAGGTATGTATGTTGGAAAAAGTTTTGCTTAGTTTTTCTTCATTTGAGAATGTTTTGATTTCTCCCTCTAGCCTATAATATATTTTTACTGAGTAGAGGATTCTGGGTTGATAGTCTTGCTTCATCACTTGAAAAATATTGTACCACTCCCTTCTGGCCTCCATGTTTTTTTTTTTTTTTTTTTTTTTGAGACAGAGTCTCACTGTATCTCCCAGGCTGTAGTGCAGTGGTGTGATCTCGGCTCACTGCAGCCTCCACCTCTTGGATTCAAGTGATTCTCCTGTCTCAGCCTCCCGAGTAGCTAGGACTACAGGCGTGGGCCATCATGCCTGGCTAATTTTTTGTATTTTTAGTAAGAGACGGGGTTTCACCATGTTGGCCAGGCTGGTTTTGAACTCCTGATCTCAAGCAATTCACATGCCTTGGCCTCACAAAGTGCTGGGATTACAGGTGTGAGCCACTACATCCAGCTGGTTTTGTTTTCTTTAAAGATTAATTAATTCATTCAGTTTTTTAGAGATTTGGAGACGGAGTCTTGTACTGTCACCCAGGCTGTAATGTAGTGGCAAGATCATAGCTCACTGCAGCCCCAAGGTCCTGGGCTTAGTGAGGCTCCTGCTGGAGCCTCCCAAGTAGCTAGGATACAAGTGTACACCACCTCATATGTGTGTGTGTGTATATATATATATACACACACATATATTTTTTTTAATAATTTAAACTTTTATTTTAGATTCATGGGGTACATATGTAGTTTGTTACATGGGTGTAGTGCATGATGCTGAAGTTTGGCGTATGAATGGTCCTGTCACCCAGGTAGTGAGTAAAGTACCCAATAGGTTGTTTTTCAGCCCTTAGCCCCCACCCACCCTCTCCCCTCTAGTAGCCCCAGTGTCTCTTGTTATCTTTATGTCCATGTGTACCCGTAGTTTAGCTCCCACTTACAAGTGAGAACATGCGGTATTTGGTTTTCTGTTTCTTTGTTAATTCACTTACGATGATGTCCTCTAGCTGCATCCATATTGCTGCAAAGGACTTGATTTCCTTCTTTTTTATGGCTACATAGTATTCCATGGTATATTTGTACCACATTTTCTTTATCCAGTCCACCATTGATGGGCGCCTAGATTGATTCCATGTCTTTGCTATTGTGAATAGTGTTGCAATGAACATAAAAGTGCGTGTGTCTTTTTGGTAGAACAATTTATTTTCTTTTGGATATATACCCAGTAATGGGATTGCTGGGTCGAATGGTAGTCCTGTTTTAAGTTATTTGAGAAATCTCCAAACTGCTTTCCCCACTGGCTGAACCAGTTTACATTCCCACTAATAGTATATAAACATTTCCCTTTCTCTGCAGCCTTGCCAGCATCTGTCATTTTTTTTGACTTTTTAATAATAGCCATTCTGACAGGTATGTTTGCATTTCTCTGATGACTAGTGATATTGAGCATTTTTTTCAAGTTTGTTGGCTGCTTGTATGTCTTCTTTCGAGAAATGTCTGTTCATGTCTATTGCCCGCTTTTTAATAGGGTTGTTTTTTGCTTGTTGAATTGATTAAGTTCCTTATAGATTCTGGATATTAGACCTTTGTCAGATACATGATTTGTGAATGTTTTCTTCCATTTTGTAGGTTGTCTGTTTACTGTGTTGATAGTTTCTTTTGCTGTGCAGAAGCTCTTTAGTTTAATTAGGTACCACTTGTCAATTTTTGTTTTTGTTGCAATTGCTTTTGAGGACTTAGTCATGAATTGTTTGCCAAGGCTGATGTCTAGAATGGTATTTCCTAGGTTTTCTTTTAGGATTTCTATGCTTTTAGGTCTTACATTTAAGTCTTTAATTCATCTTGAGTTAATTTTTGTATATGGTAAAAGGTACTATCCGGTTTCATTCTTCTGCACATGGCTAGCCAATTATCCCAGCACCATTTATTTGAATAGGGAGTCCTTTCCCATTGCTTGTATTGTTGAAGAGCAGATGGCTGAAGTTTGTCTTTATTTTGGGGTTCACTTTTCTGTTCCATTTGTCCATGTGTCTGTTTTTATACCAGTACCATGCTGTGTTGGTTACTGTAGCCTTATAGTATTGTTTGAAGTTGAGTAATGTAATACCTCTGGCTTTGTTCTTTTTGCTTAGAATTGCTTTGGGTGCTTGGGTCGTTTTTTGGTTCCAGATGAATTTTAGAATGGTTTTTTTCTAATTCTGTGAAAAATGACATTGGTTGTTTGATAGGAATTGCATTAAATCTGTAGATTGCTTTGGGCAGTATGGCCATTTTAATGATGTTGATTCTTCCAATTCATGAACATGTAATGTTTTTCCATTAGTTCTCTATAACTTGTTTAAGTAGTGTTTTGTAGTTCTTTTTGTAGGGATCTTTTACCTCCTTGGTTAGATGTATTCCTAGGTATTTTATTTGTGTGTGTGTGGCTATTGTAAATGGGATAGTATTTTTGATTTGGCTCTCACCTGGAATGTTATTGGCATATAGAAGTGCTACTGATTTTTGTACATTGATTTTGTATCCTGAAACTCTACTGAGCCCATTTATCAGTTCTAGGAGCCTTTTGATGAAGGCTTTAGTGTTTTCTAGGTATACAATCATATTATAATGAAAACAGATAATTTGACTTCTTTTCTTACATATATGCCTCTTATTTCTTCCTCTTGCTCAATTGCTCCCTCTAGGCCTTCCTGCCTGTTCTTAATTTTTTTTTTTTTTTTAATGAGACAGAGTCTCGCTCTTTCACCCAGGCTGGAGTGCAATGGCATGATCTCAGCTCACTGCAGGCTCCGCCTCCTGGGTTCATGCCATTCTCCTGCCTCAGTCTCTCCAGTAGCTGGGACTACAGGTGCCCGCCACCATGCCTGACTAATTTTTTGTATTTTTAGTAGAGACAGGGTTTCACCGTGTTAGCCAGGATGGTCTCGATCTCCTGACCTCGTGATCTGCCTGCCTCGGCCTCCCAAAGTGCTGGGATTACATGCGTGAGCCACTGTGCCCGGCCCTAAATTTTTTTTTTTAAAGATGAGAGTCTTGCTATATTGCCAAGACTGGTGTTGAACTGGCCCGAGCAATCTTCCTGCTTGAGCCCCCATCATGAGCCACTTCATTTGGTGGCTTTTGATGAGCAATCTGCTTTCATTTGAATTATTTTTGTTTTCTCTTGTAGATAAGATTTCATTTATTTTCTGAATGCTTTCTTTGTCCTTAGTTTTCAAAAGTTTAATTAGGGTGTAACTTGGCACAGATTTTTTTTGTGTGTGTCCCTCCTCTTTCTGCTTCATTCACCTTCTTTATGTTTGGGTTCTTTGCCAAATTGGGGAAGTTTTTAGCCCTTAATTTCTTCAAGTACTTTTTCAGTCCTTCCCTCACTTTCTCCTCTGCTTCTGGGACTCCAGTGAAACACATGTTTGATCTTTCATATAGTCTCACTGGTCCTTGAGGATCTGTTCATTTGTTCTTCCATCTGTGTTCTTGATATTATCATGCAACTTCTACTATATTCTATTTTATTGATTTCCTTTGTTTGTGTCCTCATTCTGCTTTGATCCCATTTACTGCACTTTTATTTAATTATTGTATTTTTTGGTTCTAAAATTTCCATTTGGTTCACTTATATTTTCTGTTTGTTTGCCAAGATTGTCTGTTTTCTTAGTGAGGGTTTCTGTTGTTTTGTTTTAAACACGTTCATAATTCCTTGTGGAAGCATTTTCATCATGGCTGCTTTAAAATCATTGTCAGATCATTCTAACAGCACCCCATGTGGGCTCCACTGGGCTCCACTCACACAACAGGGATGGGGGATGTTGGAGGTGGGAGATCATTACTAGATGAATGTGTTGGATCCCTACTTGGCTTTCTCTCACTTCACACTCCTGAGGGGTGTTATATGCCTCCTTACAGACTTTCAAGAATGGAAGTCTAGGCCCTCCACTTGACCTTCTGGCATGGGTGAGGGTGAGGCCAGTGTTTTGTGTATTTTGGGCTAGAGTAGCACTTTTCTTGTCTAAAGTTTTTTTTCTTGCTGGACTGCTCCTTCCTGGTCTTTTGACTGGAGGCTTTTGGTTGGGGCTTTATTTTTGTCTTCTCCTATTGTTATTTCCAGGTTGCCAGTTTTACAGCTGCAAGTCTGAGATGTAATTAGGCAAAAAGAAAACTCAAGGGAAACTTAATCCTGGGTCCTGAGGCCCCTAGTCAGTCTGCGTTCCTTTCTCTACTGTTCACAGACTTCTTAGGCTTGTTTTATATGTAATGTGTAGCACTTTTATTTGTACTTAGTGAGAGGAATAGGAAAAATTGTATCTACTCCATCTTCCAGGAAGTAGAACACCAAGTCACTCCTTTTAGAAAACCTCCAGTGACTCTCTGTTGCCTGTAGATCATCATCTAAGTTTCTTAGTCTGTTATTCAGAGAGCTTCTTAATCTGTGGAGAATCTTAGCTTTTCTCTCCTCTTCCAGCTACTCCTGTGTGTGTCTGTTACACCATTTGATGTTCTATAGAATTCTGTTCTATAGGATTCTGCATTTCTACTGTCTGTATACCATGACCTTGATCAATTTGTTCTTCTGTCTGAAATGCCCCAATCGTTCATCTCAAGGCCATGTATCTCATCACCTTGTAATCTGCAAGCTGTTAGGTATTTGACTGGATCATCAGTTGTTTCAGAAGATGTGAAGCTGGAACTATCGAAAAATGTCAAAATAATATGTTCTGCACCAGAATAGTTTGATTGTCCTTCTAAAGTAAGGTAATGATTGTAAATTTGGTT
This sequence comes from Gorilla gorilla gorilla, assembly GCF_029281585.2. Taxonomy (NCBI): domain Eukaryota; kingdom Metazoa; phylum Chordata; class Mammalia; order Primates; family Hominidae; genus Gorilla; species Gorilla gorilla. The sequence continues at coordinate 81,714,180 of NC_073235.2, read as the reverse complement.
GTTAATATATCATTATCACCAGTCACTGATTGTGGAGCATCTACTCTTTGTTGAGTATTGGACTTAAACATTGGAATAGTAGATAATTTAAGGTTTGCATGTAGTTAAATGGCATTTCTTAAGAATAAAGCGTTAGTAGTGCTAAATGATGCCTTATTGTTTTAATCTATCTTAATAATGATAAAGACTTGGCCAGTGGTTTTGAATCCTAGCTGCATATGTTGTTTACCTGGGGAGCTCTGAAATAATTCCTGTGCCTAGGTCTAAACCCAGAGATTGTCATTCAGTTGATTTGAACTGGGGCTCTCACATTTATATTTTTTAAAAGCTCCCCAAATGATTCTAATATGTAGCTGGGTTAAAATATAAGTGAATACCAGTGGTTTCAGTCACTTTTAAAGTTCTTTCCCAGAATGCTTCCAGCTGTGCAGCTTTTAACTTTATACTTCAAAGTTTTTACCTTAGCAGATTAAAAAAAAAAAACCCTTGTACTTCCTGCAGATGACTCATCCAGGAGAGTCATTATATGAACGATGAGCTGGTTTGCAAAAGGAAGAAAACATTTTGTGGCAATAATTAAATTTCTGTAGACAATATGAAATGACAGAATTCAGGATTATTCTCTCAAAGATTTAAAAAAATTCTCTATTCATTTTTTTAAAAGATGGTTGCAGGAACAGTACAGAGCGTATAGCATCCTATATAATCCATTGATACTGTAGAATTTTTTGTTGAATTAATAGTCTTAATCTCACTTCAAGTGTTTACTTTTTGTCAGATACTAAGATACATAGTTGGCACAAATATAGATAATAAATAATTTACTGCTACAGCAGAGAAATCAAACATTAGTCGTGATTAATAAATGAGACACTCTTGAATTTCTTATGATAAAACTGGTGTAAACATTTGGCATGTAAGTAGTTAATGTATTTAATTTAAGAGACTGACAGACTTTTAGTTTCTAATAATAAAAGCAGTTAGGGATAAGGAAACAAGGGCAAGGCAGAGGAAGAAAAGAAGGAGAAAAGAGGTCAGTTAATAAAGAACATAGAGAAAAAATAGACTCAAAGATAAGAATTCAATTAACTTTGTGACAACAAAGCCTTTCCTCTGAGGAAGAAGAAATTAGGTGCTCTAGTTCATTATTTATTTTAGGGCCATATACTCAATTTGGTTTATTATATTATGACTCCAAAGCACAGAAAGAATTATAAAATGACACTGACCTTTTTCCCTACACATAGTAATTTATTGAGCAATAAGTTTCTAGTTTCTTACAGAAACTGGCATGACTGAGGGGACTACTTTAAAGGGGCTGATGCTTCATATTAGGTTAATCTCTAGGAATGGTAATAAGAACATTATTAGATAATTGTCAAAGTATTTGTCAAATTTTGTTTTTCTAAATGTATAAGCTGTAACTTTTATTTAATATATATTTTTATGGAATCTAAGAATTTTGAAGAAATTTGATCATGACAGGATTTCTAAGGCCATGAGAAGGCATTAGTTTTATTATGCCAACAGTTTTCTGTGGACTTACTAGTATGATTGTACAGTTGATCCTTGAACAATAGGTTTGAACCAGATGGGTTCACTTTATGTGGCTTTTCTTCTATATCTGTCACCCCTGAGACAGCAAGGCCAACCTGTCCTCTTCCTCCACTTTCTCAACTGACTCAATGTAAAGACAACAAGGATGATGACAGTTTTGATGATCCACTTCCAGTTAATGAATAGTAAATATATGTTCTCTTCTTTTGATTTTCTTAATAAGATTTTATTTTCTCTAGCTTTATTGTAAGAATATTGTATATAGTACATATACAAAATATATGTTAATTGCTTTTATGTTATTGGTAAGGCTCTGGTCAGCAGTAGGTTCTTAGTAGCTGAGTTTTTGGGGAGTCTAAAGTTATATGTGGATTTTTGACTATGTGGAGGGCAGGTGCCCATAATCCCTGTATTGCTCAAAGGTCCACTTACAATTAATACTTACAGTTTCATTTCCAAATTTGTATGCCATGACTGGATCTCCGTTATTCTGGCAAGAGATAAAGATACTGACTCCCACGGAGTCTCTGATGAGCAGGGGTGGGGCAAGTCTCTGTACTCAAACATTGAGGGCAGATTTTGAAGTTACCCTTTATGCTTCTATATTTGGCATATGTGTCATATTACAAGTTTGGAAAATGAGCTTACTCACAGAAGGGACCATGGAAAAAAATCACTTTCCTTATTTCAAAAGAAAATAAATCTTTTTAAAAATTAGCCCTTAAAATTATCTCCAAACTTAGCCATTTGTCTTATGTTCACTGACAGTATGCTTGGGACTTGTAGGGAAGGGACACACACACAATGGTAAATAAAAACTGGCTCAGTGCCTGACTTTGTAAAGCATGTGTTTTTAATAGATGCTAAATTTTATGCCTGGAAATGTAGGCTACGATGGAAATGTGGGAAGGGCAAGGTAAACAAGGATCAAATCATGCCAAGTCCCCCAAAAAGTCTAACACAAAGTGAACATCAGAAGGTCATCAGAAAAACCAGGGGAATGGGGTATTAAAACACAAGAAGACAGGAAAAGCAGTGCTAATTTCTGTAAGTATGGTTATGGATATTTGTGTGTCATGGTATTTTTTTTTTCACAGAAGCTTTCATATAGATTATCATGTCTTTACTGATTTAAGGATCTCTGTTTTAGGATTAGAAAATAATTTCATTTGTCCCTGTAATAATGTAAATTATTAGAAAATAATTTCATTTGTCCCTTAGAAAGGAGGGCAAGTGCAACATTTGCAATGTTTTCTTTTAAACATTTTTCTGATAGAAGATTATATAATCAGTTTGGTTTTAGATCAAGAAAATATGATTAAGACCTAATTAGATATTTTTATAGACTTGATTTTAAATCAGGAATTACTGCTTTTAAAACACTTTGACCAAAAAGATGATCCTTGTAATTAAATATTACCAAGTAAAACTACTTGGTAAAATATGGTTCTATATTATTCTATTTACATACATTTATTTTGGTCCCAACTCATGATTGTAAAGCCTGTGAACCACAAAGTGTTCTGGATCATCAAATGATAGCAAATAAAAATTAAAAAAAAAAAAAAAACTACATCAGATTTTTTTTCAAACATGAGTGTAAAATAATTAAGTCTAGGACTTGTTCTTACATATTAAATTACAAGTAAGAGCATGGGTCATCTCCCCTACTTAAATATTTTTCAGACTGAAATTTATTTTTTCATTTTCTTAGATTTTACTTGTCAACATACAGATTGAGGCTTTCTTAACATCTACCCTTTGCTATATGCTCAGGTCATGTGTATTTATATGTACATATAATTTTTAAAAATTACTTTTTAGATACAGGATCTCTCTGTGTTGCCCGGGTTAGAGTGCAGTGGCACGATTGTAGCTCATTGTAACCTCAAACTCCTGGGCTCAAGTGGTCCTCCCACCTCAGCCTCGCAAGTAGCTAGGGCTGTAGACATGTGCTACCATGCCCAGCTTTTTTTTTTTTTTTTTTTTTTTTTTTAAGAGATGAAGTCTCACTATGTTGCCCAGGCTGGTCTTGAACTCTTGGGGTCAAGCAGTCCTCCTGCCTTAGCTTCCCAAAGCGCTGGGATTACAGGTGTGAGCCACCACACCTGGCTACATATAATTACTCATTGTAATAAACGCTATTTGAGTTAATATTATACCTTAAGTAATTCAACAAGTAAAAATGACATGGTTCCTTCTGTCAGTGAGCTCTTGTTAGAAGGGGAGATGGATAATGATGAATGATAATCATAATAGAGTGGAAGGTAAATGGTAGCACTGAGGAGGGAGGGAATGGGTACTCATCCTCACCTTGAGTGTTGTGTCAGGGAAGGTTTCACAGAGAAGGTGAATCTAAGATAGGGTTAAAGCATGAGTAGGAATTTCATGGACAAAGGATTGTAGTAATGATATTTCAGCGAAGATGACATCATAGGCCAGGGCTCAAACCGTGAAACAGTATTGCAAGTTCAGAGAGTTGCACTTGGTTTCTTGCTAATGAGAAAAACATGAAGTGGAGAGAGAGGCAGGAGGATGATCTGGAAAAGACTTAAGTCTTGTAAAAGAATTGGCTGTGGAGTACCATTCGGGATTTTCAAATGGAGTGAAAGAATTAATTTTGCAAGTGGGTAAAGGCGGGTGAGTCTGGAGTCAGGAAATGTTTCCAAGGTAATATGGTAATTGAGGCAATAGTGCTGTTGAGAAGAGGGTAGAATCAGCCGGCTACGTGCCATTGCATGTAGAGGGTACAGGAAAAGAATAACTTGAGGGTTTTCTTAAGTGTTTGCCTTTGGTTTTTATAATACGTATGTGGGTTTGGACATATGTTGAGAAATAACGTAGAAAAGCTTGTCACAGATGACTGTAATTTTACCTAAATTTATTTTATTTTGAAATAACTTCAGACTTATAGAAAAATTGCAAAGATAATTCAAAGAATTACTGTATAGGTTTCACTCCACATTCTCCTGATATTAACTTTTTACCATATTTGGTTTCATATTTTCATGAGACAGTATTTGTTTCTGAACCATTTGGGAGTAATTTGTAGACGTTATGCCCCTTAGCCCCTAAATACTTATGTCCCTTTATTCCTAAGTATGTCTCCCTAAATAAGGATTTTTAAAAAATATATAACCACAATATAATCATCAATATCAGGAAGTTAACATTGATGCAGTACTCTATAGACTTTATTTAAATTTTGCAGTATTTCCTAATTTCCTTTTAAGTGAAAGAGAAACTGTTTCCCCTGGTTTAGGTTCCAGTTCAGGATTATATGTGTTACTTTTGGTTTTTCATGTCTCTTTAGGTTCCTTAATACGGAACACTTCCTCAGTCTTCCTTTGTGTTTCATAATATGACTTTTTTTTTTTTTTTTTTTTAAAGAGATGAGATCTCACTATGTTGCCCAGGCTGGCCTTGAACTCCTGGCCTCAAGCAATCCTCCCACCTCAGCCTTCCAAAGTGCTGGGATTACAGACAAAAGCCACTGTGCCCAGCTGATAAACGACATTTTTTAAAGAATTCCAGTCAGTTATTTTTTAGAAATATTTTTGCCATTTGAGTTTGTCTGCTATTTCCTCATGATTAGATTCAGGTTATGCATTTCTGGCTGGAATACTACAGAAGTGATGTGTCTTCAGAATCTCTTGTCAGGACACCCATACTGTTGTTTTGTTCCTTTACTGGTGATGTATACTCGTACTATTTTTAGTAGAGATGGGGTTTCACCATGTTGGCCAGGCTGGTCTCAAACTCCTGACCCCAAGTGATCTACCCGCCTCAGCCCCACAAAGTGCTGGGATTGCAGGTGTGAGCCACTGCGTCCGGCCTGAGCCTTTTCTTATATTCTGGCAACAAGTGTTTCAGAGTCATCTTGTACTTACCTTATCCAGCCTTGAAATCTGTCATATTTTCAAGCAGCCCTAATTCTTTTTAGTGCGAATGTTATTTAGAAATCAGGATCTGGGCACTCATGTTACTGAGAGATGTCTATTTATTTATTTATTTAAAGGGATTTGCTTACATGATCATGGAGGCTGGTAAGTCTAATCTGCAGAGTCAGCAAGCAGGCTGGAGACCCAGAGAGAGCCGATGTTCTAGTTTGAAGGCCATCAGGCAGGAAGAGCTGATGTTGTGGAAGAGCTGATGTTGTAAATGAAGTCTGAAGGCAGTCCTGCTGGAGGAATGCCTCTTACTGAGAGTCAGTCTTTTTGTTCTACTCATGCTTTCAACTGATTTGATGAGGCCCACCTACATTACGGAGGGCAAACTGATTTACTCTACCAGTTAAAATGTAAATCTTATCCAGAACACCCTTACAGAAAACAAGAAAATGTTTAACCAAATATCTGGACACACTGTGGCCCAGTCAAGTCAACACCTGAAATTACTGAAATTAACCATCAGAGCCCTCCAAGTGTACAGAGCCAGGGTATGCATACACACATGCACACACACCAGGGCATGCATACACATACACACATGCACACATGCCAGGCGATGTGCACACACACGCATACATGCATGCATGCATGCATGTATCCCTGTATCTATCTCTGTATAAAAACTATGAATACGCTGGATGTGGTGGCTCATGCCTGTAATCCCAGCACTTTCAGATGCTGAGGCAGGTGGAGTAGTTGAGGTCAAGAGTTTGAGACCAGCCTGGCCAACATGGTGAAACCCTGTCTCTACTAAAAATACAAAAATTAGCTGGGCACTGTGGTATGCGCCTCTAACCTCAGCTACTTGGGAGACTGAGGCAGGAGAATTGCTTGAACCCAGGAGGCAGAGGTTGCCGTGAGCTGAGATCCTGCCACTGCACTCCAGCCTGGGTGACAGAGCGAGACTCCATCTTAAAAAGCAAAAGCAAAAGCAAAAGCAAAAGCAAAAAAAAACTATGAAGACATATTCCTGTGCCAGCCATCATTACCGGTTTCATTCTAGCCTCCTTCTGCACTTTCCGTATTTGTAACTACCTTTAACAGTAGGAAGTGTGGTTTCTGTTGTTCACAGTATACTTACTTATTTGCTCAATCTTAGAATATACAAAAAGTAATTTAGAATTGCTAATCCTTAACACTATAAAAAGCAAACCCACTTACTGGAACTCAGTGTTTACTTACAGTTCTCTTTTGTTTACGTCCTGAGAATATGTAGTAAAAATACTGTGTTCAAAGGTTACTTTGGTGGTTAGGTCTTCCTTTCTTCCTAAATTTTCCCTGAGTCATTTGAAATACCAATAGAGACATTTGTTTTGTTTGATTTCCATCTTAGAATTTTTTTGCTTTCTCATCTTTGTGGATCTCCATATTTCTTTGAGTGTATTAAGCATTAACATGGTTCCAAAAGTCAGAACCATACAGAAAGCTATACACAGAAGAGTGTTGATCATACCTCCCATCTTTTCTACCACTTCTCCACTCTTCTCCATCCCTTATCCTCTGCTTCCTAGGCGATTATCCTGATTAGTTTCTCATGTATATAGTTCTTTCGGTTCTCTGTACACAAAATGGACAGATAAATGTATGTCTTCTTTCCTATACAAAAAGTAGACCACTGCATATATTCTTTTGTATTTTGTTTTTCCCACTTAACAGTATATACTGGATATCTATATTTTATAATGATATAGAGATCTCTTTATTAATTTTTAGAGCTGCATAGTACTCCATTGTGTGGATCTACAGCTTGTTTATTCAATCACTTTCCCATTTGTGGACATTCAGGTTATTTCTGATTGTATTTTCCAATTATAAATAACACTGCAATAAATAATCTTTGTAATACGTGTTTTTGTATTGTTGAAATGTGTCATCTCCCTTGTTGCTTCTTATTTTGAATTTGTGCTTTCTCCTTTTTTTTTTCTGGATTAACCTTGTTCATTTACTTAAAAAAATTCCAGGATTTTGATTTATGATGTGATTTTTAAAATTCTCCACCCAGCTGATTTATTTTGTCTTTATTATTTCTAGTCTCTGTTTTAGTTTAGTTTGTTCTTTTTGAATTATGAATTTACTATTGATATAAATGTTCAAGGCTACAGATTTTCCTCTGTTCAGGTTATTAAATGTATAATTTTGTATCTTTTTTTTGGAAAATGTATAATTTTCAGGTAGAATGCCGTTTTTATTTTTGGTTTTGTTAATATCTAGTTTTGTTAGAATTATGATCAGAGGGTTTGCATTATTACTACTTCATAAAATATACTGTTGCTTTTTAAATTACCTAATATGTGTGAACTTTTTTTGGTCAATATTGATGTCCATTTGAGAAGGAGGTACAGTTTTTATTATCAGGGTATGTAGTTTTCAGTTAAGTTTATAAGTGTTTTCAGTCTTACGTATTATTAAAGTTATGTTCCTATGTCTGTACATCCCTGTAGTTTCTGCTTTTTAAAAGTAGTTGCTATGTGATGATAGGCATACACAATGGTTATGTCTTCATGTGAATTGCAGCTTCTAACATTAAACAGTGTTTCTCTGTGTCATATTTAAGGCTTTTTGACTTGAGTCTTCTTTAGTATCAAGATCATTACTCTTGCTTCCTTACTGTTTCTATTTGCTTTGTATGCCTTTGCTTATCCCTTTTTTTAAAATTTAAAAAATTTTTTTTTTTTTAGCTTTTTGGTCTATACTGTTTTAGGTTATCTCTTGAATAAGCATTTATTAAGTATTTTTTAATAGCCAAATGAAAAAATTTTTAATGACTTATGTTTGATTTCAACTCATGTTATAAATACTGTGTACATTGTTCTATTTTTCTTTATTTCTCTATGATGTGCTTTCTTTGCCTTTTCATCTTTAAATTTTTTTTTTTTTTTTGGATATTTAGGCTTTGCTGTTTGTTGTAGCAGCTACTTGTGTGTTTATGCCTTTTTTAAATGTCCTCATTTCTTTGTTTTCTTATTTAAGTTTATACTATCTATTATGTTGTTTTTAATGGTGTCCTATAATTCTTATCTATTGCTATTTCAACAAAAGTTTATTTTACATTTTTTTTCTCTTTTTCCATTTTCTTCAGTTGCATTATGTCTGTTTCATCCTCAATCCTTAATTGCAACTTCGTTTTGCTCTTAGATCTACAATTAAATATATTAAAATTTCACCACCAGTTCTTTTGCTGAAGTTTACCTATTGGTTAGATATAGCTCAGCTTTTAGTGGATTTCTTAAGAAGAACTCATGGTGACCACAATTTTCCCTGAGTTCCTGCATATTAAAAATTGTTCTCCTGTAGCCTTAATATTGGTAGTACAGGTTGGGTGGAAATAAGTCCTTGGTTCACACTTTCCCTTTTTATAATGTGGCCTTGCTTTCTATATGTTTTGTTGTTTTGAGAAGTCTGATGCCAGTCTTAATTTTCTTGCCCCTGTAAGTTGCTTGAATCTTTTGTTTGGAATTCTTGGATCTTTTCCTTCTCATATTTTTAAAGTCTAATAGTTTTACTATAATATATTTTAGAATTGATTTTAACAGGTCAATTTTCCTTGCTACATTAGTGGGTTCTGTTAATATGTAGAATCAGATTTTTTTTTTTGTTTCTGCAAATTTTTTTTTTGGATTATAGTTTTAAATATTAATTCTGTTCTAATATTTTCTTTTTCTTCTGCAGGGACTTCAGTTACTCATATAATTATACCTTCTCTGTTTAGCTTCCATTTTACCAACTGTTCCTGTGATTATTTTTTTATCTCATTTTCATTCTCTTGGTTCTTTTCCTGTTTTCCTCAGTGCCTTTTATTAAGGTTTTACTCTATTTTTGAGCAGGAATTTAGTCCTCACCTTTTCTCTTATTTATTTATTTATTTTTGCCCATTCTATTTTTAGGTTTACATTTCTGATTTATGATGGTTTTCATACTCCTAAGTGCTTGTTTAAAGAGATACAATTCAGGCCGGGCGCGGTGGCTCATGTCTGTAATGCCAGAACTTTGGGAGGCTGAGGTGGGCAGATGGCTTGAGCCCAGGGGTTTGAGACCAGCCTGGGCAACATGACAAAACTCATTCTCTACAAAAAATACAAAAATTAGCCGGATATGGTGGTGTGTGCCTGTAGCCCCAGCTACTGAGGAGGTTGAGGTGGGAGGATCACTTGAGAGCCCAGGAGGTGGAGGTTGGGGTGAGCTGAGATCGCGCTACCGCATTCCACCCTGGGTGACAGAGTAAGACCCTGTCTCAAAAAAAAAAAAAAAAAAAAGAGATACAATCCAGTTTGGAATATTTATTAAAATCTTCTACTTTGTTGTTGGTTTTTTGGGGGTGCTTTTCATTAGCTTAATTGTCCTAATGTTATTTTTTATTTTAGAAATTTTATATAGATGAAGATTGCAACAACTATGTGTGACTGTGAGCAGGGCTGTTGTTTTAGGGGGTTTTATGAGATTACTAATTCAAGAATGTCCTCCTCTGTCAGTGTAGCACAGTATGGTTTGTTTGTTGGATGGCTTTTTTTCACCTTTTGAGGGAGAGGATTTTGTGTTTCTCAAGTAGGGTTGTGTGTGTGTGTGTGTGTGTGTGTGTGTGTGTGTGTGTATTTGAGTATATATATATATATATATATATATGTAAGTTCTTACAAAATCTTAAATTTCTTTATGTATGTAAGAACCTTACAGAATCTGAAACTTTCTTTTTCGTTTCTTTTTTCATCATCTAATTTCCAAAAACACACATTCTTTTCTTTTTACCGCCGTCCTTGTTTGTATTAGTCAGGGCTCTCCAGAGAAATAGAAACAAAAGGATGGAGAGTTACATAGATATATATCTAAATACATATGTATATCTATATCTAGAACGAGATTTTTTTGTAAGAAACTGGCTCATGTAATCACGGAGGCTGAGAAGTCCCACCATCTGCAAACTGGAGACCTGGGAAGACCTGTGGTGTAAATTCCAGTCAGTCTGAAGGCCTGAGGACTAGGAGCGACAATGGTGTAAGTTCCAGCCCAAGGGTAGGAGAAAACTGATGTTTCAAGCTGTAAGGCAGATAGAGAGAATTCAGCCTTTCTCCCTCCTTTTGTTCTGTTTGGGCTCTTAACAAGTTGAATGATGCTCACTTACATTGGGGAAAGTAATGGCTTTACCTGTTCCACAAATTCAAATGCTCGTCTTTTCCATAAACACTGTAATGGACATAACCAGACATAATGTTTAACCAGATATTTGGGCATCTCATGGCCCAGTCAAGTTAACACGTGAAATTTACCATCACACCTTTGATGCATTACTTTATCAAGACTACCTTCTTGAATCCTCCCTGCACTTTTAAATCCCTTCCCTATAATTTTCTCTCATCTATGAGTGGTCTTGAGGATTTTTTCACATAGACTGGGCTTTCTTTTTCTGTGGATGATTTTAGTTTAATTTTAGGCTTTCTGTCCTCGCCTCCAGCCCCCACTTTCTTTTTGCAAAATTTTTCTCCCCCTAGATCTATCTGTCCTCTCTAATAGGTTAGGGGAAGAGCTTGATTAATATCTCCACTAGAATGGAGTTTATGTTTTCTACTTTACGTAATTTGAAGTTAGTTTGTCTTGTATTAAAAGCGTGAAATTTGTATGGTTTTATTAGTTCTTCCTGTTAGTCTTTTTAGCTTTTGAAGGTTATATTGGAGGATTTGGATTTACATGGCCACTAATACCTTGATTAACCCATGAGTTACGAAACTTCATTTCAGTTGATAATTTTTTCCCTACTGAAACCAGAGTAGGTTACTCAGTGTGTCCGTATAATGCCAACAGCCTGGGTTAGCATTCAAGATGAAGCCTGTGTTCTTTCCTGATGTAGGATGAGTCCCTAGTTCTACAGTATGTGCCTTCATTAAAGACAGACCCCATTCCCACCACAGGCTTGTATCTTAAGGCAAAGTCATTGCAACATCTTTTCTGCCACTGTATTTGCAAGCCCTAAGATGGAACTCCTTTAACCTTCCATTACACACATGGACATATTTGTTAAAAAGGAGATATATAACTCCCCAAAATGTAAAATGTGTAATCGAGGTAAGAGGTATAATATTCAGGCCAGGAGTAGTGTTGAAGAACTTCCTCATCTGCAACACACACACATGCACACATGCGTACACAGACACATACATCCGTGACATATTTGATGTCTGTCATGTTATAGAGGCCGCCTGGTAACACACTAAATGACACTATACTTACACAGTGTGAGGGTCTGGGGACTATACACAGATTATTGTCTCAGTGATTGATAGATGGTAGATTCCTACGAGGGAAGGGATCATAAGGAGGCTGTTCAGGAAGGATGATTGTCTCACTTCTAGTTCTTTAAGCAGTGAGACCAATGTGAGTGGGCTTAAGCTAAAAGGGGGATTTAATGGAATAGTTTTGGCATATCACCTCATACCAAATGGCAGCCAGGTCCTCTTAAGGTACTGAAGTCAGGGTGAGTGGTAAAGTAGCTTGCTTAAGGTCACACACCTAATAAGTGGCAGAGTTCACATTTGATCCCCCAGTTCAGCCTGGTGCTAGCCTTAATCATGACACCCTGCTGCCTCTGCTCATTTTCCTCCCAAAATTTCTAGTAATGTCAAGAGCTCCACAGGCAGTGCAGAAGTCATTGAAAACCGGGAAGCGCTACTTCGGTGCCTCCTACCTAAGCTTTGTACTAAAAGCAGTGAGACTTTAAGAAAGCTCTTTTAACCTTAAATCATTTTTTGTAAAGGAAACAATTATCATAGTTCCTTATTTTTAAATATTAGATTTTGTGTTGTGCTTTTTCTTTCAAAAAATACTATTTGTTCAAATAGCTGTTTTAGAGTATAGTGATAGTGGATGGCAAAAATTTTGTTACCTCAATTCTTAGAAATACTTGCTAGCAAAAACTCTTATTTTTGACTGTCCAGAGGAATCCCAAAATTTTCTCTGTGCTTCTTTTGTGGATGGTATCAGATAATCTGCCAAGTGAGAGGTTAGTGGCAGTCAGGAGCCATCTAAATATTTTGAGAATGTACTAGGAACTGAAAAGGTTTCATAGATACTAAAGTGAGAAAGTGAGGTGGGGGATAATAGTGAATATTGTAATAAAAGTTAAGATGTAATTTTATAAAATGGAAACATCTGCATGTTAAATAGTGACTTTTTCGAAGTTTTGAAATACAGATAATGAAAACTCACTTAGGCTGTAAAAGTAGTAAAGTCAAGTAAGCCATTTCTGAAGCTAGAAGTTGGAGTTGACTCAGCATAAAGAAGGCTTTATAAAGTGCCCCTCTTCATTCATGATCCTAATGGGCCAGGTCTCAAAATGTTTCAGTAAATGTCCCTGAACTATGTAATTTAACATTCTGCTCAAAGTAGATAATGCTCTATTCATAGTTCTTTGGCAAGTTGAAAATTATCTAAGCTTGTTTTCTCCTTCCTTTTTCTCCTGCTTCCTCTGTATTCTGCTAAGTGGCACCTAACTGAGAAAGCTGGCAGGATCATTATTCAACAAATATTTATTGCGCATTGGCTATCTGCCAGGCGCTGTCCTAGGCAAACAAATAGACACATTCAAATGACATAGCCAACATCTATTTTAGATTTCAGAAATAACTATTTTGGTTTTATTGACTATATATGTAAAATAGATTGTTATTAAATTTGGGTATGCTCTTTAGTGTTAATATGCATCATGCTCAAAATCTTTGGAATCTGTTTCTTTTCTGAGTCAAGCAATATGACATTTATTGATTATTAACCTGGAGATCTGCCTGGTCTTCTGACCAACCACTTCTATGCACATATCAGCGTGAGTGGATATTGTGGACATAAATTGTTGTTTTTCATAGTAATTTAATCACTTAACAAAAAGTATAATAATGGTGATAGTGATAGTGAGAAGGAGACTGCTGGGAAAATGACTGCAGTCACAAAAGTGAGAAAGGCCTAACAAGACAAGGAATAAATGTCTCCATTGCCAACAGAGTGGCAGAAGTTGGAGTTCTGCCGGCATGCCTGCCTGCCTCTTTCTATCTTACGGCTGTTGCAGTGATCAGAATTGGTCTCCTGTCTTCTCAGCAGTCTTAAATGGGGTCCAGATACTCAGGTTTTTCCCCACACTGGGCTTTAGAATCTGTTGGTGAATATGAGAATATTTTAAGAGTATGTGTAGCCTATTTTCTGCCTTCCCTTGAGATTTTGAAATAAAAATATTGCTAAAATGAAAAATTGTTTTAAGAATTATAGCTCCCTGTTATACATTTTTGATATGTTTAAGGATTTAGTTTTCCTGAATTTTTATGGACCTTTTCAAACATACAGAAACATAGGGAATAATAAAAGGTACCACTGTTTACCCATCATCCATTTTTAACAATTATCAGTAAGTGGCCAATCCTGTTTTATGCATATTCTTCCTTCTCCATTATTGAAGCAAATCTTAATGGTATGGTCTGAATGTCCCCCAAAATTCATGTGTTGGAACTTAGTTCCAACTGTGGTTGCATTAAGAGGTATATAGCCTTTCGGAGGTGATTAAGTCAGAAGGGCTATGCTCTCGTGAATGGGACTAGCACCCTTATAAAAGGGCTCAAGATTGAAGGGAATGCTCTCTTGCTCTCCCACTTTCCTGTCACATGAAGACACAGTATTTGCACCCTTTTTGCCCTCCCATCTTTCTGCAATGTGAGGACACCTAGACAATACCATCTATGAGGAACAGGGCTTCACCAGGCACTGAACCTGGTGGTGCCTTGATCATGGACTTCTTAACTTCCAGAATTGTGAGAAGTAAATTTCTATTATTTATAAATTACCCAGTCTCAGGTTTTTTTGTTACAGTAGCATGAACAGATTAAAATACCCAGACATATTTCATTAAAGTATATGTCATTTAAAATATAAAGATCTCTTTTTAAAAAATATAACCTTAATGTCATATCTTTAAAAAAATGAATAATTATATTTAAGGGATGTCAAAGACTTTTATTATTTATATTACAGTAAAGGTTACTACATTAATTACCACGAGCATGAGAATTAATATAACTTAGAGCTTAAGAGTAGGGCTTCTGTAGGAGATACGGGAAAAAAACCCTAAGTTGTTTTTTTCATCTCTGACACAGTCAACATAGAACGCTTCACTTCTGGTCACCAAAATGTGTGGAAATTTTCCCCCACCAGCAACCAATCAATTTGCCAGCTGACACCAACTGGGTATCCTGTAATTTAACTCAATTCTAACACTGCCTACCTGGAGACAGCATCAGATCCCTCAGGTTGAGGGTGAGTCCCACAAGACTACCCTTCTACTTCAGATACTGATTGCAAGCCCCAGGTTGTGACCTGTGTTACTGACTGACTGGCTATAAACTGGGGTTCCCGTGACCCCCTCCTCAGTTTTGATTTGCTAGGATGGCTCACAGAACTCAGGGAAACATGTACATTTACCCATTTATTACAGAGGATATTATAAAACATACAGATGAACAGCCACATGGAAGAGATACACAGGGCAAGGTGTATGGGAAGGGGCATAGAGCTTCTATGACCTCTGGTCGACATTCCACCCTCCAGAAACCTCCATGTGTTCAACAATATGGAAGATCCCTGAATCCAGTCCTGTAGGGTTTTTGTGGAGGTTCCATTATATAAGCATGATTGATTACATCATTGGCCATTGGTGATCAACACAACCTTCAGCTCTTCTTTCCTTCTCAGAGTTAGTGGGGGTAGGGGGAGGTTTGACTGAAAGTTCCAACTCTTTATTCACAGGGTTGATTTCCCTGGCAACCGGCGCCCATCCTTCAAAAGAGCCTTCAGCAATCAGTCATTTCATTAGCATACAAAAGACACTTAGCACTTTAGAGATTGCAAGAGTTGTATGAGCTTTGTGCCAAGAATCAGGAGCAGAGACAAAATACAGAGTATATTTCTTATGTCACAATATTGTATCCTTGGACTTAGCCTTAGGTTTAAATGCCAGTTTTGCTGCATAACGTTGGGCAGGTTAACCTCTCTCCATCTCACTAGGTTGCTGTTTTCCTCTGCTGTTAAATGGTGACAGTAATAGTTTTAACTAAGTAGGATAATTGTGAGTTATAAATGAAACAATGCACAGAAAGCGATTAGGATCGTGTTTATATGTAAAACATGCTCAATAATGTTAGCATTATTGTTATTTTTATTTGGAGGTGTGAGGAAATACACATAATTAATTTGAGATGCCATTTTTTAGATTAGGCCATGTTTCAAAGTGATTTGTGTTTAATCATGCTCTTCAGAGTTTATTTTTAGGGAATACAAAATAATATCGTTTTAATCCATAGGCACATTTATCCTTTTCTCAAAAGCAAATTTGATTTGTTTTAAAACATGTAATAGCATTGAAAGGAATAAATTTAACCTTTACTCAAACCTTGGATGTCTTTATGTGTGTTGATGTGAAAACTTTGAGATACCCTAAGATATAAGACCTTTATAATTTTCCCTTGAGATTAAAAATAAAATGCAAATCTTAGTTCCTTTTGTAGTTCCAATATAGAGTAATAGATAGTTTGGACAATCTATGAACATAAATGTTATCAACAATACTGCTTATACTCTCCTTTCTTCCCTTCATTTAATCCATTTAGTCTTTTATTGTCATTGTTTTATACCATCCAGAATGTACAATGTTGGAAGAAATTTGTCTTTGCAAAAGTGAAGTTTCTCATGGCAATATGTTCTGATTATAGTACCACTTGGGGATAAATTGCTTACCATATGCAGTTCATTTTACAGACTTTCTAGAGAATATTGGTTACTTTTTTTTTTTTTAGTTTTTATATCTTAATAAAGTGTACATCATTTTCATCCAGATTATCCTGATTTACAAAATGACCAATTCAGTTGTTTATTTTTTAAATTATTTTTGATGGCTTTACTAAGGTGAAATTTACGAATCATGAATTTCACCTATTTTAATCATACAGATTGATTTTTAGTAGATTTCAGAGCTGTGCAGCCATTACCACAATTTAATTTTACAGTATTTCCATCACCCCAAAAAGAAACTTAGTGTCTATTACCAGTCACTCTCCATACCCACCCCAGCCCTAGGCAACCACTGGCCTACTACTTTCTTTCTTTTTGGATTTGCCTATTCTGAATATTTTTTATACAAAAGGAATCATACAATATATGTTTGTGTCTGGCTTTTTTCACTTAGTATATTTTCTGAGTTTATCCTCGTTATATCGTATATCAGCGTTTTCATTCATTTGTATTGCCTAATGGTATCCTATTATATGGATGTGTCATGTTTTGTTTATCCATATAGAATTGATGAACATTTGGGTTGCTTTCATGTCTTGGCTGTTATATGAACAGTGCTGCTGTGAACATTCGTGTACAAGTCTTTGTGTGCATATATTTTTTGTTTATTTAAAATTAATGAATAGAATAATAGTTATCTGCTATTTATGTGTTTTTAATTTTGATTTTATTATGTGACAATGTAATATAGTGGAGAGAAGCACTGGACAGAGTTGCAGGAGCCTAGGTTTCACAGGCTACTTTCTTGTTTTGTGGCCTTAGGATGGCAAATCTGTGTCTCCAGATTTTAGTTTCCTTATCTACAACATGGAAAGGTTAGACTAAATGATCTCTTACGATTTATAAATCTGTTAATTTCTATATTATTTTGAGCAGATTACTTCTCTGTGCCTCAGCTTTTTCATGTGAAAACATTGGGTTATTAATAGAATCATATATAAGTATTAATATGAGGATGAAAGAATATTCTTGGAATATAAAAAAGTATCAGGATAAGGCTGGGACTGTTATTTTTCTGGATCAAGAATGCCTTAGTGGGAATGCTTTCACTGTGGCCTCAGTGGAGTTACTGGTAGTAAACTGGTAAACCAGTAATTAGTGGAGGAAGGAAGATTTAGCTGCTAGTAATAAATGCCATTTATTGGGTGCTTATCCTGAGTATACTAAACTATATATACAAATTTGCTCACTTAAGTCCCAGTCCTGTGAGTTAGGCTCAGTGATTTGCTCATAAAAGAAATTAAAGGAATTGCCAAAACCACATAGCTAGTAAGTGGCTGGCCGGGAGTCACACCCTGGCTCCAAGGCCATGTTTTTTTGCCACTGCACTAAACTTTATTTCAGGGAGAACAACTCTTTGGAACAGAATCCCATAGTAGAGAGATCTTTGGTGGGGGAAGTCTTTTTTTGGGATAGATAGCTAATATCGCTTACAGTCCTTATGAGAGAGAAAAGAGGTGGTCACTCTATAAATGCTTGGTTTTCCATGTGTCCTATGTTTGTTCCAAAATGACATTTTAATAAGTGAACAAGTTTAATAGTTGACCAGATTGAAAATTTGCAGAATGTTCTATTGTTTCAGTAGTTTTACTACAAAAAATACAATATATGTTGTTTTTTGTTTTTTAATTTTTTTTTTTGAGACAGGGTCTAACTCCGTCACCCAGGCTGGAGTACAGTAGCACAATCATGGCTCACTGCAGCCTTGACCTCCTGGGCTCAAGGGATCCTCTCACCTCAGACTCCTGAGTAGCTGGGACCACACAGGTGCACACCACCATGCCTGGCTAATTTTTTTATTTTTTGTGGAGATGGGGTCACACTGTGTTGCCCAGGCTGGTCTCAAACTCCTAGGCTCATACAGTCCTCTCACCTTGGTCTTCCAAAGTGCTGAGATTACAGGCATGAGCCACCATGCCTGGGGCATTTTTTTTTTCCTTAACACTCTCGCTCTGTCACCCAGGCTGGAGTGCAGTGGCGCAATCTTGGCTCACTGCAACCTCTGCCTTTGCCTCCCGGCTTCAAGCGATTCTCCTGCCTCAGCCTCCCGAGTAGCTGGGGTTACAGGCATGCACCTCCACGCCTGGCTAATTTTTGTATTGTTAGTAGAGATGGGGTTTCACTATGTTGGCCAGGCTGGTCTTGAACGCCTGACCTCAGGTGATCCACCTGCCTCGGCCTCCCAAAGTGCTAGGATTACAGGTGTGAGCCACTGCACCCAGCCCCATTTTTTTTTTTTAAATGGGACTTTCACTCTGATGAAAGCAACTTATACATCTCACTGGCTTTTTTCTGCCTTGGTAACACTGTTATAATTTCCATTTTAAAGCAATATTCCATTTTTTAAGTTAAAACTTTTTTAACCTTTTTTAAAAACTATTTTTACATTTCCTCCCCTCCCCAATGTAGTGTTTGGTACATACCAAATATTTACATTATACAAACAAAAAAATTTAGTGCCGAAATCTCAATTCATGATACAGGTATATTATTTCATTTGAACAAAAGTATTATTTTATGTATTTGTGGTATTGAACATATAAACATTTGGGCACTAAAAATTAATTTGTTATGCCAATTATGTGGAATTAGGGGCCCTGTAATACATCTGAACCTCTGTTCCAAATGCATTTAAATCTTTTATATCTGGAATATTACAGTCTTAACTCAATGGAAGGCATGTGTGTTTTTAACCAAGGAGAGAGGAAGAACACTTCTTTCTAGGAGGAAGATTGGGAGAGAATGAGGTTTTGTAATGACCCAGAGAAATTCTGAGCTGAAGAAGAGGAGAGGAAACACCTACAGTAGGTGAAGAGGGGTTGGAATCTGGAAATTAGATGCTGGAATTTGTGAAGTTATTGTGGCTGTATCCACTTCCTCCTCTGGTGATGGAAGGAGACCTCACCCAGCTAGGTGAATTTAGTGGACACATGCATGCCTTGGGAAAGGAAAAGGAAATGGTTCAGGTTTCTAGAGCTCAACACAAGGCTTAGATGCAGAAAATGTACAGGTAGAGAGCTCATCTAAGGGAACTGTGGCAGTAGATAATGAGGTCCTAGCCATAGGGGATACTCTAAAGCTGGGGGTTCCAGGAATATCTTGACCCTCCTGGAATTCCACAAGTGTGATTTGCTCCTCTAGTGCAATGTTCCTTTTTCCTTTTGCTGCTCCTATTTTGGTGAGGAAGCAGTCAAACTAAGGATTTATCTGTAAATTAAGAAGAGCCAAAGATTTTAAAATTTTTTCATATATTAATATGAAAGTTAAGGAACTTTAAATCTGGACCTTCAAAAATGGAGGTTTGCCGTTGATAAGGGTTTGGTAGAATGCCTAGAGGGGTGGAGAAGGGACAGAGTGAGGAGGATGGTCTAGGGGTAGTGGCTTATATTGTAGTTTTTGAAAAGGGTTTTTAAGTGGTGGGCTGTCATTACCATTTTCAGTAGACTTTTGAATTTTAAATATAGTATAGGACTTTTAATGTTCCGCTAGACTTCTTAATGTAGATTTTTTTGTCTCTTTAAGGTGGATTAGCAGTAGTTTTATAGAAAACTTGAAATCTCAGAGGCTTTCTTTTCCTTTTCTCCATTTCTTACTGAATAAACTAGTTCTTGATTCATATGGTAAAAATGATATTATTCGGTGAAACTTTAACTTTCAAATTAATTTAGAGGAGTTATACATTTGGATAAATCTGTATTTTGGTGAAAGCCCTTTTAAAAAATAACTTTCATTTTAGGTCTACTCAAAGGATTGTTGTTCTTTCCTCTACAACTGTCAATATTTTTGCAAAACCAGATTAGTAATCATGCACTGGCACCTGCAATAACACACAAATTACATAAAATTTCCATTGTTGACTTGCTTCACCAATTTATTATCCTAAAGTTGAGTAATGTTTATTTCTGTATAATTTTATATATGAATATGTGGAGTGATAGAGCACTGAGTACTTGTATGTGTTAATTTCTAAAATTGCTCTTACTTTGTAACAACAGTTGAAAATATTTCTAATCTCAACTTGAGGATAGTTATAACTATAGTATTTCTTCTGGAAATGCAAGGCCAAAGAGCCTGCATTCTAATTTTGTTCATTGCTATTTTGTGTCTACGTGATGTAGACTTACTAGAGATGATTTAGTTACCCCTACGCTATCCTAATGGGTTTTCACTGGTTGTTAAGAAATGCTCCTTGAAGAATTTAACTAAATTTTCCAAATAAACTGGTTGATTTATATTTATTGAGAGGGGAGTTCTAGTGTACCCACTCACATCATCAATTACAGTCTCTCATAAAGTGCAGTTTGCCCAGTCTTGATTAAAAGGCCTGCAATTGTTTTCTGCTGCTGAATACATCCTCTGCTGCCCTCTAATGACAGCTCATTGATGGCACCCACTGATGTCCATCTTAACCACCAAGAACTTCCTGTTCTTGGCATCCAGCAACTTATGTAGCTGCGGGATCTTGGGTGGCTCTCCCAGTAGATAGACAGCTGGTGGGAGCTCCTTTGAAGGAAAAGCATGCAGATGTGAATCCTGTGATTTCCCCTCAAGGTGTTGGCATTCAGGTAGTTGTGACAATGTTAGGATTCATAGAGTAAGTGTTTTGCTTTACCATTTGTTCATTTTATTGTTCATTTATCCATTAATTCATCAGATGTTTGGGAATGCCAGAAATGTCCACCGCCTGGACTTCTGTCAGTCTGTTAGGTTCTAAGTATAGATTTGTTGAGTGAGCAAATAAATACAAAAATAAATGACGTGGTCTCTGCCCTTGGGGAGACAAAATACAAACTTAAATACACCTTGGTTGCCTTTATTTTCCTCTTTAAATCTCCACAATACTGGGAAAGATAGTTAAACTAGGAAATGGATACAAATATCCATGGAAACCTAGTCTCCCTGTATTTCTAGTTCTCAGAATTCATTGTCCCTAACTGTAGAAGGGCTTTGTTCTAAGAAGTACTTATTTTGCACCTAGAAATGATATTAGTTTTTTTTGGTGCTTCTTGCTTTCGGTTGAAGGTAACACAAAATCATGGTTGCATTTTCCTTTATATTTACCAGTCTCTAAGGCATTTAATTTGTCATAAAGTGTGGCTTTCTGCCTCTTTTCTATTTAATGAACTATGACTTAAAATAGGTGCTGCTTTAAATGACCATATAAATAGGATAAGTACAGTGCTGTGTATTTTTTTTGTTACGAATGTTGTGAATTCCTTAATTCTTTCATTTCTTAGCCTGCTTTACAAGACAAGTTTTTTTTTAAAGGTATTTTCCTTTCTACTCTTTATTATTTCATATTAGGTAAATGTCTGTTATTGGCTTCATTCCTTGTTTGAGAGTATAATCCACTCAGATGTATTTAGGTCAGATATCCCATTGTAGAAGAATGTGGACTAGTATGTTTATGTTATTTTTTAAATTTATTTTTAAATTATACTTTAAGTTCTAGGGTACATGTGCACAACGTGCAGGTTTGTTACATAGGTATACATGTGCCATATTGGTTTGCTGCACCCATCAACTCGTCATTTACATTAGGTATTTCTCCTAATGCCATCCCTTCCCCAGCCCCGCAACCCCCAACAGGCCCCAGTGTGTGACGTTCCCCGCCCTGTGTCCAAGTGTTCTCGTTGTTCAGTTCCCACCTATGAGTGAGAACATGTGGTGTTTGGTTTTCTGTCCTTGTGGTAGTTTGCTGAGAATGATGGTTTCCAGCTTCATCCATGTTTCTGCAAAGGACATGAACTCATCCTTTTTTATGGCTGCATAGTATTCCATGGTGTATATGTGCCACATTTTCTTAATCCAGTCTATCATTGATGGACATTTGGGTTGGTTCCAAGTCTTTGCTATTGTGAATAGTGCCGCAGTAAACATACTTGTGCATGTGTCTTTATAGTACCATGATTTATAATCCTTTGAGTATATAACCAGGATATAATAGGATCACGGGTCAGATGGTATTTCTAGTTCTAGATCCTTGAGGAATCACCACACTGTCTTCCACAATGGTTAAACTAATTTACACTCCCACCAACAGTGTAAAACAGTTCTTATTTCTCCACATCCTCTCCAGCATGTTTCTTCCTGATTTTTAATAATCGCCATTCTAACTGGCGTGAGATGGTATCTCACTGTGGTTTTGATTTGCATTTCTCTGATGGCCAGTGATGATGAGCATATTTTCATGTGTCTGTTGGCTGCGTAAATGTCTTCTTTTGAGAAGTGTCTATTTATATCCTTTGCCCACTTTTTGATGGGGTTGTTTTTTTCTTGTAAATTTGTTTAAGTTCTTTGTAGATTCTGGATATTAGCCCTTTGTCAGATGGGTAGATTGCAGAAATTTTCTCCCATTCTGTAGGTTGCCTGTTCACTCTGATGGTAGTTTCTTTTGCCATGCAAAAGCTCTTTAGTTTAATTAGATCCCATTTGTCAATTTTGGCTTTTGTTGCCATTGCTTTTGGTGTTTTAGTCATGAAGTCCTTGCCCATGCCTATGTCCTGAATGGTATTGCCTAGGTTTTCTTCTAGGGTTTTTATGGTTTTAGGTCTAACATTTAAGTCTTTAATCCATCTTGAATTAATTTTTATATAAGGTTTAAGGAAGGGATCCAGTTTCAGCTTTCAACATATGGCTAGTCAGTTTTCCCAGCACCATTTATTAAATAGGGAATCCTTTCCCCATTTCTTGTTTTTGTCAGGTTTGTCAAAGATCAGATGGTTGTAGATGTGTGGTGTTATTTCTGAGGCCTCTGTTCTGTTCCACTGATCTATATGTCTTTTTTGGTACCAGTACCATGCTGTTTTGGTTACTGTAGACTTTAGTATAGTTTGAAGTCTGGTAACATGATGCCTACAGCCTTGTTCTTTTTGCGTAGGATTGTCTTGGCAATGTGGACTCCTTTTTTGGTTCCATATGAACTTTAAAGTAGTTTTTTCCAATTCTGTGAAGAAAGTCATTGGTAGCTTGATGGGGATGGCATTGAATCTATAAATTACCTTGGGCAGTATGGCCATTTTCACGATATTGATTCTTCCAATCCATGAGCATGGAATATTCTTCCATTTGTTTGTGTCCTCTTTTATTTCATTGAGCAGTGGTTTGTAGTTCTCCTTGAAGAGGTCCTTCACATCCGTTGTAAGTTGGATTCCTAGGTATTTTATTCTCTGAAGCAATTGTGAATGGGAGTTCACTCATGATTTGGCTCTCTGTCTGTTATTGGTGTATAGAAATGCTTGTGGTTTTGCACATTGATTTTGTATCCTGAGACTTTGCTGAAATTGCTTATCAGCTTAAGGAGATTTTGGGCTGAGACGATGGGGTTTTCTAAATGTACAATCATGTCATCTGCAGACAGGGGCAATTTGACTTCCTCTTTTCCTGATTGAATACCCTTTATTTCTTTCTCCTGCCTGATTGCCCTGGCCAGAACTTCTAACACTGTGTTGAATAGAAGTGGTGAGAGAGGGCATCCTTGTCTTGTGCAGGTTTTCAAAGGGGATGCTTCCAGTTTTTGCCCATTCACTATGATATTGGCTGTGCATTTGTCATATATAGTTCTTACTATTTTGAGTTATGTTTCATCAATACCTAGTTTATTGAGAGTTTTTAGCATAAAGGGCTACTGAATTTTATTGAAGGCCTTTTCTGCATCTGTTGATATAATCATGTGGTTTTTGTTGTTGGTACTGTTTATGTGATGGATTACGTTTATTGATTTGCATATGATGAACCAGCCTTGCATCTCAGGGATGAAGCCAACTTGATAGGGGTGGATTAGCTATTGATGTGCTGCTGGATTTGGTTTGCCAGTATTTTATTGAGGATTTTAGCATCAGTGTTCATCGGGGATATTGGTCTAAAATTCTCTTTTTTTTGTTGTGTCTCTGCCAGGCTTTGGTATCAGGATGATGCTGGCCTCATTAAATGAGTTAGGGAGGATTCCCTGTTTTTCTATTGATTGGACTGGTTTGAGAAGGAATGGTACCAGCTCCTCTTTGTACCCCTGTTAGAATTCGGCTGTGAATCGTCTGGTCCTGGACTTTTTTTGGTTGGTAGGGTATTAATTATTGCCTCAATTTCAGAGCCTGTTATTGGTCTATTCAGAGATTCAACTTCTCCCTGGTTTAATCTTGGGAGGGTGTATGTGTCCTGGAATTTATCCATTTCTTCTAGATTTTCTAGTTTATTTGCATAGAGGTGTTTATAGTATTCTCTGATGGTGGTTTGTTTTTCTGTTAGATTAGTGGTGATATCCCCTTTATCATTTTTTATTGCATCTGTTTGATTCTTCTCTCTTTTCTTATTTATTAATTTTGCTAGTGGTCTATCAATTTTGCTGATCTTTTCAAAAAACCAGCTCCTGCATTCATTGATTTTTTTGAAGGTTTTTTTGTGTCTCTATCTCCTTCAGTTCTGCTCTGATCTTACTTATTTCTTGCCTTCTGCTAGCTTTTGAATGTGTTTGTTCTTGCATCTCTAGTTCTTTTAATTGTGATGTTAGGGTGTCGATTTTGGATCTTTCCTGCTTTCTCTTGTGGGCATTTAGTGCTATAAATTTCCATCTACACACTGCTTTGAATGTGTCTCGGAGATTCTGGTACATTGTGTCTTTGTTCTCATTGGTTTCAAAGAACATCTTTATTTCTGCCTTCATTTCCTTATTTACCCAGTAGTCATTCAGGAGCAGGATGTTCAGTTTCCATGTAGTTGAGTGGTTTTGAGTGAGTTTCTTAATCCTGAATTCTAATTTGTTTGCACTGTGGTCTGAGAGACAGTTTGTTGTGATTTCTGTTCTTTTACATTTGCTCAGAAGTGCTTTACTTCCAATTACGTGGTCAATTTTAGAATAAGTGTGATGTGGTGCTGAGAAGAATGTATGTTCTGTTGATTTGGAATGGAGAGTTCTGTAGACGTCTATTAGGTCTGCTTGGTGCAGAGCTGAGTTCAAGTCCTGGATATCCTTGTTAACTTTCTGTCTCGTTGATCTGTCCAGTATTGACAGTGGGGTGTTAAATTCTCCCATTATTGTGTGGGAGTCTAAGTCTCTTTGTAGGTCTCTAAGGATTTGCTTTATGAATCTGGGTGGTCCTGTATTGGGTGCATATATATTTAGGATAGTTAGCTCTTCTTGTTGAAGAAGAGCTTTACCATTCCTTTACCATTACGTAGTGGCCTTCTTTGTCTGTTTTGATCTTTGTTGGTTTAAAGTCTGTTTTATCAGAGACTAGGATTTCAACCCTTGCTTTTTTTTGCTTTCCATTTGCTTAGTAGATCTTCCTCCATCCCTTTATTTTGAGCCTATGTGAGCCTCTACATGTGAGATGGGTCTCCTGAATACAGCACACTGATGGGTCTTGACTCTATCCAATTTGCCAGTGTGTGTCTTTTAATTGGAGCATTTAGCCCATTTACATTTAAGGTTAATATTGTTATGTGTGAATTTGATCCTGTCATTATGATGTTAGCTGGTTATTTTGCCCATTAATTGATGCAGTTTCTTTGTAGCATCAATGGTCTTTACACATTGGCACGTTTTTGCAGTGGCTGGTACCGGTTGTTCCTTCCCATGTTGAGTGCTTCCTTCAGGAGCTCTTGTAAGGCAGGCCTTGTGGTGACAAAATCTCTCAGCATTTGCTTGTCTGTGAAGGATTTTATTTCTCCTTCACTTATGAAGCTTAGTTTGGCTGGATATGAAATTCTGGGTTGAAAATTCTTTTCTTTAAGAATGGTGAATATTGTCCCCCACTCTTTTCTGGCTTGTAGGGTTTCTGCCAGGAGATTCTATCCTTTGTGGGTAACCCAACCTTTCTCTATGGTTGTCTTTAACATTTTTTCCTTCATTTCAACCTTGGTGAATCTGACAGTTATGTGTCTTTGGGTTGCTCTTGTTGAGGAGTATCTTTGTGGTAGTCTTTGTATTTCCTAAATTTGAATATTGGCCTCCTTGCCAGGTTGGGGAAGTTCTTCTGGATAATATCCTGAAGAGCGTTTTCCAACTTGGTTCCATTCTCCTTGTCACTTTCAGGTACACCAATCAAACGTAGATTTGGTCTTTTCACATAGTCCCATATTTATTGGAGGCTTTGTTCGTTTCTTTCTACACTTTTTTGTTTAAGCTTGTCTTTTTGCTTTATTTCATTAATTTGATCTTCAATCACTGATATCCTTTCTTCCACTTGATCGAATCGGCTATTGAAGCTTATACCTGCGTCTTGAAGTTCTTGTGCCATGGTTTTCAGCTCTATCAGGTCACTTAAGGTCTTCTCTATACTGTTTATACTAATTAGCCATTTGTCTAACATTTTTTCAAGAATTTTAGCTTCCTTGCGATGGGTTAGAACATGCCCCTTTAGCTCGGAGAACTTTGTTATTACTGACCTTCTAAAGCTTATTTCTGTCAATTCGTTACAGTCATTCTCCATCCAGCTTTGTTCCTTTGCTGGCTAGGAGCTGTGATCCTTTGTAGGAGAAGAGGTGATCTGGTTTTTAGAATTTTCAGCTTTTCTGCTCTGGTTTCTCCCCATCTTTTTGGTTTTATCTACCTTTGGTCTTTGATGTTGGTGACCTACAGATGGAGTTTTGGTGTAGATGTCCTTTTTGTTGATGTTGATGCTATTCCTTTCTGTTTGTTAATTTTCCTTCTAACAGTCAGGTCCCTCAGCTGCAGGTCTGTTGGAGTTTGCTGGAGGTCCACTCCAGACCCTGTTTCCCTGGGTATCACTGGCGGAGGCTGCAGAACAGCAAATATTGCTGCCTGATCCTTCCTCCGGAAGCTTCGTCCCAGAGGAGCACCCACCTGTACAAGGTGTCTTTGGGCTGCTACTGGGAGGTGTCTCCCAGTTAGGTACACGGGGGTCAGGGACCCACTTGAAGAGGCAATCTGTCCATTCTCAGAGCTCAAACGCCATGTTGGGAGAACCACTGTTCTCTTCAGAGCTGTCAGACAGGGACTTGTAAGTCTGCAGAAGTTGTCTGCTGCCTCTTGTTCAGCTATGCCCTGCCCACAGAGGTGGAGTCTATAGAGGCAATAGGCTTTGTTGAGCTGTGGTGGGCTCCGCAGCTTCCCAGCTGCTTTGTTTGCCTACTTAAGCTTCAGCAATGGTGGACGCCCCTCCCCCAGCCAGGCTGCTGCCTCGCAGTTTGATCTCAGATTGCTGTGCTAGCAGTGAGCAAGCTCCATGGGCATGGGACCTGCTGAACCAGGCGTAGGAGAGAATTTCCTTGTCTGCCAGTTGCTAAGACCTTGGGAAAAGTGAAGTATTTGGGTGGGAGTGTCTTGTTTTTCCAGGTACAGTCTGTCATGGTTTCCCTTGGCTAGGAAAGGGAAATCCCCCGGCCCCTTGCACTTCCTAGGTGAAGCAACTCCCTGCCCTGCTTCGGCTTGCCTTCCATGTGCTACACTGACTGTCCAGCCAGTCCCAGTGAGATGAACCAGGTACCTCAGTTGGAAATGCAGAAATCACATGTCTTCTGCATCAGTCACACTGGGGGCTGCAGACTGTAGCTGTTTCTATTCGGCCATCTTGGAATGGAAGATATTTTTTAATTATTTCAATAGTTTTTGGGGATCAAGTGCTGTTTGGTTACATGAATAAGTTCTTTAGTGGTGATTTCTGAGACTTTGGTACATCCATCACTTGATCAATGTGCACTCAACCCAGTGTGTAGTCTTTTATTTCTCATCCCCCTCCCACCCTTCCCCCTGAGTCCCCAGAGTCCATTATAGCATTCTTACGCCTTCGTATCCTCATATCTTAGCTCCCACTTACAAGTGAGAACATGTTGTTTGGTTTTCCATTCCTGAGTTACATCACTTGGAATAATGGTGTCCATCTGCATCCAGGTTGCTGTAAATGCCATTATTTCATTCCTTTTTATGGCTGAAGAGTAGTATTCCGTGATGTGTTTGTGTGTGTGTGTGTGTGTGTGTGTGTGTGTGTGTGCATGTGTGTGTGACGTTTCTTGCCAATTATCCCAGCACCATTTGTTCAGTAGGGTAGTAGGGTGTCCTTTCTCCATTTTATGTTTTTGTTTGCTTTGTCAAAGTTCAGTTGGCTGTAAGTATTTGCCATATTTCTGGGTTCTCTATTTTGTTCCACTGGTCTGTGTGCCAGTTTTTATACTAGTTCCCTGCGGTTTTGGTAACTATAGTCTTGTAGTATAGTTTGTAGTTGGGTAATGTGATGCCCCCAGATTTGTTCTTTTTGCTTAGTCTTACTCTGGCTATGCAGGCTCTTTTTTTTGTTGTTCCGTATGAATTTTAGGATTTTTTTTCTAATTCTGTGAAGAATGATGATGGTATTTTGATGGGAGTTGCATTGAATTTATAGATTGCTTTTGGCAGTATGATCATTTTCACAATATTGATTCTATCCATCCGTGAGCATGGGATGTGTTTCCATTTGTTTGTGTCTATGATTTCTTTTAGCAGTGTTTTGTAGTTTTCCTTGTAGAGATCTTTCACTTCCTTGGTTAGGTATATTCCTTTTTTTTTTTTTTTTTTTGCAGCTGTTGTTAAAAGGGTCTGAGTTCTTGATTTGATTCTCAGCTTTGTTGCTGTTGGTATGTAGCAGTGCTACTGATTTTTGTGCATTGATTTTGTATCCTGAAACTTTATTGAATTCACTGATCAGATCTAGGAGCTTTTTGGAGGAGTCTTTAGTGTTGTATTGGTATACAATCATGTCATCAACAAACAGTGACAGTTTGTCTTCTTTACCAATTTAGATGCCGTTTATTTCTTTCTCTTGTCTGATTGCTCTGGCTAGGACTTCCAGTATTATGTTGAATGGAAATGGTTAAACTGGGCATCCACATCTTGTTCCAATTCTCAGGGGGAATGCTTTCAAGTTTTCCCCTTTCAGTATAATGTTGGCTGTGGGTTTATCATAGAAGGCTTTTATTACCTTAAGATATGTCTGTTCTATGCTGATTTTGCTGAGGGTTTTAATCATAAAGTGATGCTGGATTTTGTCAAATGCTTTTTCAGCATCTATTGAGATGATTGTATGATTTTTGTTTTTAATTGTTTTGTTTATGTGGTTATCACATATATCGACTGCTGTATGTTAAACCAACCCTGCATCCCTAGTATGAAACCCACTTGGTCATGGTGTATTATCTTTTTGATATGCTATTGGGTTCAGTTAGTTAGTATTTTGTTGAGGATTTTTGCATGTATCTTAATCAGGGATATTGGTCTGTAGTTTTCTTTTTTTGTTATGTCCTTTTCTGGTTTTGGTATTAGGGGAATACTGGCTTCACAGAATGATTTAGGGAGGATTCCCTGTTTATCTTGGAATACTTTCAGTAGTATTGGTACCAATTCTTCTTTGAATGTTTGATAGAATTCAGCTGTGAATCCATCTAGTCCTCAACTTCTTTCGTTGGAATTTTTAAATTACTGTTTCAATCTTACTACTTGTTATTGGTCTTTTTAGAGTTTTTCTTTCTTCCTGGTTTAATCTAGGAGGGTTGTATATTTCCAGGAATTTACCCATCTCCTCTGGGTTTTCTAGGTTGTGTGCATAATGGTGTTCATGGCAGCCTTGAATGATCTCGGTTATAATATCTCCCATTTCATTTCTAATTGAGCTTATTTGGATCTTCTCTCTACTTTTCTTGGTTAATTTCATTAATGGTGTATTGATTTTTGTTTATCTCTTCAAAGAACCAGCTTTTTGTTTCATTTATCTTTTTTTTGTAGTTGTTTCAGTTTCATTTAGTTCTGCTCTGATCTTTATTTCTTTTCTTCTGCTGGGTTTGGGTTTCATTTGTTCGTTTCTCTAGTTCTTTGAGGTGTGAACTTAGATTGTCAATTTGTGCACTTTCCGACTTCTTGATGTAATAGACATTTAATGCTATGAACTTTCCTCTTAGCACCATTGTTGCTGTATCCCAGAGGTGTTGATAGGTTGTGTCGCTATTATTGTTCAGTTCAAAGAAATTTTTTCTATCTTGATTTTATTGTTGCCCAAAAGATCATTCAGGAGCAGATTGTTTTAATGTATTTGTATAGTTTTGAGTATTCCTTTTGGAATTAATTTCCAATTTTATTCTACTGTAGTATTAGAGAGAGTACTTGATATAATTTCAATTTGCTTAAATGTATTAGACTTGTTTTTTGGCTTATCGTATGATCTATCTTGGAGAATGTTCCATATGCTGATGAAAAGAATGTATATTCTGCATTTGTTGGGTAGAATGTTCTGTAAATACCTGTTAAGTCCATTTGTTCTAGGGTGTAGTTTAAGTCCATTGTTTCTTTGTTGCCTTTCCATTTTGATGACCTGTCTAGTGCTGTCAGGAGAGTGTTATATTTCCCCAGTATTATTGTGTTGCCATGTGTCTCATTTCTTAGGTCTAGTAGTAATTGTTTTATAAATTTGGGAGCGCCCCTGTTAGGTGCATATATATTTAGGATGGTGATATTTTCCTGTTGAACTAGTCCTGTATCATTATATAATGCCCCTCTTTGTCTTTTTAAAGTGCTGATGCTTTAGTTTTGTCTGATAGAAGAATAGCTACGCCATGCCTGCTCACTTTTGGTGTCCATTTGCATGGACTGTCTTTTTCCACCTGTTTACCTTAAATTTATGTGAGTCCTTATGTGTCAGTTGAATCTCTTGAAGACAACAGATACTTGGTTGGTGAATTCTCATTCATTCTGCCATTCTGTATCTTTTAAGTGGAGCATTTAGGCCATTTATATTCAACATTAGTGTTGAGATGTGAGGTACTATTCTATTCATCATGCTATTTGTTGACTGAATACTTTGGTTTGTTTTCATTGTGTTATTGTTTTACAGGTCCTGTGAGATGAATGCTTTAAGGAGATTCTATTTTGGTGTATTTCGAGGATTTGTTTCAAGATTTAGAGGTCCTTTTAGCAGTTCTTGTAGTGCTTGCTTGGTATTGGCAAATTCAACATTTGTTTGTCTAAAAAATACTTTATCTCTCCTTCATTTATGAAGCTTAGTTTTGCTTGATACAGAATTATTGGCTGATAATTATTTTGATTAAGGAGGCTAAAGATAGGACCCCAATCCCTTCTGGCTTGCAGGGTTTCTGCTGAGAAATCTGCTGTTAATCTGATAGGTTTTCCTTTATAGGTTACCTGATGCTTTTGCCTCACAGCTTTTAAGATTCTTTCCTTTGTCTTGACTTTAGATATCCTGAAAACTATGTGCCTAGGTGATTATCTTTTTGCAATGAATTTCCTGGGTGTTCTTTGAACTTCTTGTAAGTGGATGTCTAGGTCTCTAGCAAGACCAGGGAAGTTTTCCTCGATTATTCCCTCAAATAAGTTTTCCAAGCTTTTAGATTTCTCTTCTTCCTCAGGAACACCAATTATTTTTATGTTTGGTTGTTTTAACGTAATCTCAAATTCCTTTGAGGCTTGTTCATTTTTAAAAATTCTTTTTTGTCGTTTTTGGATTTCATTAATTCGAAAGCCTTGTCTTTGAGCTCTGAAGTCCTTTCTTCTACTTGTTCAATTCTATTATTGGAACTTTTCAGTGTATTTTGCATTTCTCTAAGTGTGTCTTTTATTTCTAGGTGTTGTGATTGTCTTTTCTTTATGATATCTATTTCTCTGGAGACATTTTCGTTAATATCCTGTATTTTTAAAAATTTCTTTAAGTTGGTTTTCACCTTTCTCTGGTGCCTCCTTGAATAGCTTAATAATCAACCTTCTGATTCTTTATCTGGCAATTCAGAGATTTCTTGTTGGTTTGGATCTGTTGCCAGAGAGGAGCTAGTGTGATCTTTTGGGGGTGTTATAGAACCTCATTTTGTCATGTTACCAGAATTCATTCTCATTTTGTTAGACTGTTTCAGTGGAAAGATCTGGAACTCAGGGGCTGCTGTTCAGATTCTTTTGTCCTACAGGGTGATCTCTTGGTGTGGTGCTAGGGATGGGGCTTCCTGAGAGCCAGACTGCAGTGATTGTTATTGCCTTTGTAAGTCTAGCCACCCATTGGGGTTACCAGGCTCCAGGCTGGTGCTGGGGAATGTCTGCAATGAGTCCTGTGATGTCATCTGTCTTTAGGTCTCCCCTCTGTGGTTATCAGCACCTGCTCAGGTGGAGGTGGCAGGGGAGTAAATAAGGTGGACTCTGTGGGAGTCCTTGATTTTAGTTTTGTTTGGTGCTGGTTTTCCTGAATGCTGGTTATGCTGGTAGTGAAGTTCTCATGTGGACAGAATCAGGACCTTGGTTTAGCCAGAGTGTTGCAGGTGGTGGAATTAGCTGTTGTTTTCTCCTTTTTTGGAGCAGGGTTATTCTGTTGAGTTACTGTAATGGCTTGACTTAGTTGGCCTCCAGCCAGGAGGTGGCGCTTTCAAGAGAGTGCTAGCTGCAGTGGTAGAAGGTGGATATAATCTTGCCCCACATTGGCCAGGATGAGTACTTTGTTTTCTCCGGTTTGGTTGTGGCCATAGAGCTCCCAAGAGCTTTATCTTTTGTCTTTGGCTACCAGGGCAAATAGAGCAAAACCATCGGCAGGTTTAGACTAGTCTGAGCTCCGACTCTCTTTGGGTGGGGGTTTCTGTTGTCACTTTGGGGGATGATGGGTGGTTCTCAGGCCAATGGAGTTATGTTCCAGGGTGATTATGGCTGCCTCTGCTGTGTCATATAGATCACCAGGGAAGTGGAAAAGCCAGCAGTGACAGGCCTCACCCAGCTCCCATAGAGTCAGCAAGGCCAGTCTCACTCCCACCTTGCCCCCACCAACCACACTGAGTTTGTATCCAGACAGCCAGAGAGCAGGGCTGGGGTCTTGCCCTCAGGTACAAGCCTTCACATTGAGAAAACAAGCAGGGCTCTCAGGTCTCTCACCTCCCTGCCTGCCCGCCTGCATGGTCAGCTGTGGCTTCTGTGCTTGTATCTGCACTTCCCATTTGCCCCCTACTCTCTGGATTCTGCTCAGGAAAGTTTGTGCTCAGTTGAAATTATTACAGAGTTCAGCTAGGAGCATCCTTCACCCTGTGGCCCTTCCCCCAATTTCACCAGCTGCCTTACCTTCCCTAAGGGACCTCTGTGAAATGAGGTCAGGAATGGCTTCCCTGGGCTCATGCTGGGGACCAGGAGTGCCTACAGGGCTCTTCCAGCTGCTGCTTCTCCTTTTATATTTCACACAGCTCCCTAAATCCATTTCAGCTCTATGTAAGATTAAATTCTTCTCCCATGATCTGGATTTTTTGGTTCCCCAGTGGGGATGTGTGTTCAGAGGCTGACTTTTCCCCCTCTCACACTTTATCGATTCACAGTTTTTCAGCTGTTTTGTGGTGTTTGCAGCAGCAAGCCACTTCTTTCGAAGGGTCTGTGAACTCTTCAGTTTTCCTGTTATGTTCCTGTGGTCAGTCTTGGAAGAAAAGTTAACAATATGCGTCTCCAGATGCTGTACTGTCTGTCCAAGTGGGAGCTGCACGTTAGTCCTGTCTCCTATTTGCCATTTTCCACCTTTATGTTATTTAACATTTTATTGTGGAGATGGTGGTGGTGTTGGTTGTATTTTGCAAGATTTTTCCTTTGTTTATTTTGTACATTACCTATTTAAATTTTTCTATTAGATACTAAGATAACCAGAAAGAGAAAGATTTTTGTTTTTTTTAATGACTGTGCTAAACACTTGAAAAACTGGAGCAAATAACTTTTGAAAAATTAAATTAAATTTGACCTAGTGGTAGAGTAATAATTATTTTTTATTACCCATCTCTTTTGTGACAACAGTGAAAGAGATTGATGGAAAGGAGACTCTAGAAGGGAGGAAGATACAGAGTAAATACAATTGTTTTCATCTCTTGACTGCTTTACTTTTTATCTATCAGTTCATTTGATCTTGGCTTATACACCCACAAAACTGTATTTCTCTTTAGTATTACTTTAAGCTGCATTTTTATCACTTTCAAGTTATTCTTAAAACAATTTTTAAAAGCTGTTTAATTTTTTTAAAACCCAGCATTTTACCATGCTAAAGTGGTTGTGTAAAGGAAAGGTTGGATAAAGCACCCATCTCTCAGGAGATAGTGATGAAATGGAAGATTGCTTCTGGATATCATAGTTTGCCAAAGTAAATCTAGACCGAGAAACTAAAACCATTTGCCTTTTCCCTTTTAGAGATGTGGAGAATGCAGTTGTGAAAAATTAAATTTTAGCATTTGATGGTGTAAAATCAATAATTTGACTTGGAAATCTTCAATAACATTAATAGATTTTATCCATGAGTCACCTGCATCTATCATTTCTTATGCCTTGTCTTAGGGATTCCAGATGTTCCTGTTTCTTGGATGCTATTTAATTAGGTTTGACTATGGCAAGGGTTAAAATCTCAATGTATTGATGTGCATTTTTATTCAAATTAAATGGCAACAGAGTAAAAAAAAAAAAAGGCCTTAAATGTGGTTGGAGACTGTCTACTAAACTCTCAATTTTAGTTTTGCTGCTTCTACCAACTCTCTCCACTGATTAAAAGAGGAGCCTATTTTAGCCAACTTAAGCAGAAAAGGGATTTATTTTGTATAATTTATAGAACTGATGAGAAGGATGGAGAAATAAGTTCAAAAAAATAGGAAGGAATTAAAGGCAGCTGAGAATTTGTCTCTGCTCATATACCATAAGGAAAATCTGGTTAGGAAGCCAGTTCTGTTTCTGTGACTGTTGTCTCTGTATCTGCATTTCTTCCTCAAGGTTGAATTTTTTTTTTCTGGGGGAACATCCCATGGACAACTGAGATCAGTAGTTCTCTTGTTTCTAGATTTCAGGAGTCCCTGAAGTCAAAACTGTTTTTTATAATTCTTAGGTTTTATTTGCCCTGTTTACTGTGTTGACATTTGTGCTGATGGTGTAAAAGCATTGGTGGGAAAAAGTGCTGGTGCCTTAGCATGAATCAAGGCAGTGGCATGTCTGTATGCATGTCAACCTAAAAGGAAGAAGCTGAGGCAAAATTAATATAAGTAGAGAGGTTTTTTTGGCTAAGCTCAAGGACTGCAACCTGGGAGCATAGATTCAAATTGTCCTGAACACGCACTTTGATTAGTAGCAGTTAGAAGTAGATTTTTAAGGGCAAAAAAAGTTGTTTGTCAGGATTTCTCATTGGTTCACAGAAATAACATTGATTAGTGATTGGCTCTACGTTGTTAAGCTATAAGGTATGGGTTATGGAAAAAAAGTTGTCAGAAATTCTCATTGGTTCACAGAAATAACATTGATTAGTGATTGGCTCTACATTGTTAAGCTATAGGGTGTGGGTTATAATGTCTGGTGGGGCATTATTAGATTTATTTATAGCTACTTATGGCAATAGCAAGCAATTTCAGAAGATGAATACACAGCTCAAGACGTGGAGTAGGGCATGATTGTGGTCTCATTTTAGTGTCTCTCTTGGTCTGATAATTAAAAGGACTTGCATTCCTCAGATAAAAGTTCTTTTTTCATCTGTACGCACGTGTGTGTGTGTGTGTGTGTGTGTGTGTCTGTATATATATATATGAAACTTTTCATTGACAATATTTCTCACATCAAATGTGTGAGTTTTTTCTTCACACCAATCAATTCTCCAGCTCTCCAGATACCACCTGGGTGTCCAACCCAATTCAATTCTAGCAGTAAGTGCCTGGAGTTATCAGATCCAGGGTTTAAGGGCTCAATCCCACAAGACTGTCCTCACTTCATTTCTTTCTTTTTA
Source organism: Gorilla gorilla gorilla (assembly GCF_029281585.2). Lineage (NCBI taxonomy): Eukaryota > Metazoa > Chordata > Mammalia > Primates > Hominidae > Gorilla > Gorilla gorilla. Next base: position 81,678,173 of record NC_073235.2, on the reverse strand, counting down.
TTTTTTATAGACAAGGATCTTGCTATGTTGCCCAGGCTGGACTCAAACTCTAGGGCCCAAGCAATCCTCCCACCACAGCCTCCTTAGTAGCTGGGACTACAGGCTCAGGCTGTCTTCACTTTAGGTGCCATTGCTGGGCTGTCCTCTCTTTAGATGCCAGGCACAAGTATTGGGTCTGCAGGTTACCCACACTTCTGTCTGACTTGGCTGCAAATCAAGGTTCTCATCACCCACAACCCCTTCAGGTTCGATAATTCACTAAAACAGCTCACAGACTTCAGTAAGACAATTTACTTATGATTACTGGATTATTATAAAGGACACAACTCAGGAGCAGCCTATAGAAGAGATGTTTAATGCAAGGTATCGGGGGAGGAGGCATGGGGACCTTCCATGGCCTCTCTGGGTGTGCTACCGTCTCAGCACCTTGGTGTGTTCACCCACCTGGAAGCTCTCTGCACTGTTCCCCTCGACTTTTTTAAAAAATAGAGTGGAGTTCCTGCCATGTTGCCCAGGTTGGTCTTGAACTCCTGGGTGTCATGGGTGGTACTGCCTGGGGCCGGCTTTGCAGTTTTTAAGGGGATTTACCAAGACAGTTGTAGGTAAAGAAAGGCAGATTTATTAGCGAAAGTATAAAAATATGCTGGAAGGTTGCAATGGGCAGCACAGCAGAGAAAGGGTTGTCTGCCAAGAGGTGGGGGCTGGAGGGAAATTGTATAGAGTCATGCTGCAAGGGGGCTATCTGCAAGGGGAACAAGGTCATTGTGCCTGCAGGTTGTTTATGATTAACCATCTATCAGAACAGTTGTTCATTGTTTCCCATCTGGGATCACCCCTTCCTTGTTGTTGCTTACTTATCAGGACTCCACATCTCCCCCACCCCCTCTGACAGAACAGCAGTGACAAATCTTTGGCAATGAGGTGGAGGTCTCATCTTCCAACTACTGTCTGGCATGCTTAGGGCATGGAGTAGGCCCTACCTATGGTTGTTGGTTTGTCAGGAGACCCTGTGGGTCATTGTCCCAGATTGTGGGACTTAGGATATTGGATCTTTCTGGAGGAAGGCACTCATCAGAGAGGAGAAGCATGTCAAGATGAAACTGGTGACCAGCTGAATCCAGGTGAGATTCATAAAGGTAGCAGGCGTCTTTGGGGAGAGAATGATTCCATTCACAGTATCATTTGAAAGTGAAACTGTTGAATTCTAGAAGATAAAGTTTTGTTTTTTAAAGCCGTTGGACAAAAAGGGAGACAAACCTCTTGCTTTGTGACTGTTTTTCCTTATTGGAAACCCATTTAGGTAACCTGAAAATTAAACTCAATGAAAAAGTGTTTGAATTTAATTAGACACAGAAAGTATGTGTTCAACAGGGGAATACATGACTCTTAGGAACAGCATAAGTTGTTTTTTTGATTACATTGAGAATTTAGACATATCAAGAAAAGCCAAGGGTCCGAATTAAATTATGTTCGAGGAAAACATTGCTTAAGTTTTTTGACTTAAAGTTGAAACATTAAAATATTATGCTAATGTTAACATTAGGCCATAATAACAGTTAGAATTGGAGGAAAATGTGACAGGAGCTGACAAAAACTGGGGAGTGTTATTTTATTAGGCCTTCTTTAGGGGAGAAAAAGCAGAAAGTAGTGGGACACAGCAAAAGTTAAACTGAGATGATTCTGAGAAGTTTTAAAAATAAACGTTACAAAATGAAAAGTAAAACTTGCAGTTTTATTAAGAACAGATTAATACCGTAAGAAAACCTTGTTTTAACATGGGGAGAGGCAATGTTACAAAGACTATCCTAAATAATTCCCTTTCAGTTATAACCAACTTAATCACATACAAAATTCCTTTCATAAATTTCCCTTTACAAACCTTCTTATGACTTACACAGACTATTTTTGACATGCTTGGACTTTGTGACTTGTCCTAAGCATTCCTCCTTCTTTATTATTATTATTATTATTATTATTATTATTATTATATTTTAAGTTTTAGGGTACATGTGCACAATGTGCAGGTTAGTTATATATGTATACATGTGCCATGCTGGTGCGCTGCACCCACTAACTCATCATCTAGCATTAGGTATGTTGCCCAATGCTATCCCTCCCCCCTACCCCCACCCCACAACAGTCCCCAGAGTGTGATGTTCCCCTTCCTGTGTCCATGTATTCTCATTGTTCAATTCCCACCTATGAGTGAGAATATGCGGTGTTTGGTTTTTTGTTCTTGCGATAGTTTACTGAGAATGATGATTTCCAATTTCATCCATGTCCCTACAAAGGACATGAACTCATCATTTTTTATGGCTGCATAGTATTCCATGGTGTATATGTGCCACATTTTCTTAATCCAGTCTATCATTGTTGGACATTTGGGTTGGTTCCAAGTCTTTGCTATTGTGAATAATGCCACAATAAACATACGTGTGCCTGTGTCTTTATAGCAGCATGATTTATAGTCCTTTGGGTATATACCCAGTAATGGGATGGCTGGGTCAAATGGTGTTTCTAGTTCTAGATCCCTGAGGAATCGCCACACTGACTTCCACAATGGTTGAACTAGTTTACAGTCCCACCAACAGTGTAAAAGTGTTCCTATTTCTCCACATCCTCTCCAGCACCTGTTGTTTCCTGACTTTTTAATGATTGCCGTTCTAACTGGTGTGAGATGGTATCTCATTGTGGTTTTGATTTGCATTTCTCTGATGGCCAGTGATGGTGAGCATTTTTTCATGTGTTTTTTGGCTGCATAAATGTCTTCTTTTGAGAAGTGTCTGTTCATGTCCTTTGCCCACTTTTTGATGGGGTTGTTTTTTTCTTGTAAATTTGTTTGAGTCCATTGTAGATTCTGGTTATTAGCCCTTTGTCAGATGAGTAGGTTGTGAAAATTTTCTCCCATTCTGTAGGTTGCCTGTTCACTCTGATGGTAGTTTCTTTTGCTGTGCAGAAGCTCTTTAGTTTAATTAGATCCCATTTGTCAATTTTGTCTTTTGTTGCCATTGCTTTTGGTGTTTTAGACATGAAGTCCTTGCCCATGCCTGTGTCCTGAATGGTAATGCCTAGGTTTTCTTCTAGGGTTTTTATGGTTTTAGGTCTGACATTTAAGTCTTTAATCCATCTTGAATTGATTTTTGTATAAGGTGTAAGGAAGGGATCCAGTTTCAGCTTTCTACATATGGCTAGCCAGTTTTCCCAGCACCATTTATTAAATAGGGAATCCTTTCCCCATTTCTTGTTTTTCTCAGGTTTGTCAAAGATCAGATAGTTGTAGATATGCAGCGTTATTTCTGAGGGCTCTGTTCTGTTCCATTGATCTATATCTCTGTTTTGGTACCAGTACCATGCTGATTTGGTTACTGTAGCCTTGTAGTATAGTTTGAAGTCAGGTAGCGTGATGCCTCCAGCTTTGTTCTTTTGGCTTAGGATTGACTTGGCGATGCGGGCTCTTTTTTGGTTCCATATGAACTTTAAAGTAGTTTTTTCCAATTCTGTGAAGAAAGTTATTGGTAGCTTGATGGGGATGGCATTGAATCTATAAATTACCTTGGGCAGTATGGCCATTTTCACGATATTGATTCTTCCTACCCATGAGCATGGAATATTCTACCATTTGTTTGTATCCTCTTTTATTTCATTGAGCAGTGGTTTGTAGTTCTCCTTGAAGAGGTCCTTCACATCCCTTGTAAGTTGGATTCCTAGGTATTTTATTCTCTTTGAAGCAGTTGTGAATGGGAGTTCACTCATGATTTGGCTCTCTGTTTGTCTGTTGTTGGTGTATAAGAATGCTTGTGATTTTTGTACATTGATTTTGTATCCTGAGACTTTGCTGAAGTTGCTCATCAGCTTAAGGAGATTTTGGGCTGAGACAATGGGGTTTTCTAGATATACAATCATGTCGTCTGCAAACAGGGACAATTTGACTTCCCCTTTTCCTAATAGAATACCCTTTATTTCCTTCTCCTGCCTAATTGTCCTGGCCAGAACTTCCAACACTATGTTGAATAGGAGTGGTGAGAGAGGGCATCCCTGTCTTGTGCCAGTTTTCAAAGGGAATGCTTCCAGTTTTTGCCCATTCAGTATGATATTGGCTGTGGGTTTGTCATAGATAGCTCTTATTATGTTGAAATATGTCCCATCAGTACCTAATTTATTGAGAGTTTTTATCATGAAGGGTTGTTGAATTTTGTCAAAGGCCTTTTCTGCATCTATTGAAATAATCATGTGGTTTTTGTCTTTGGTTCTGTTTATATGCTGGATTACATTTATTGATTTGTGTATATTGAACCAGCCTTGCATCCCAGGGATGAAGCCCACTTGATCATGGTGGATAAGCTTTTTGATTTGCTGCTGGATTCGGTTTGCCAGTATTTTATTGAGGATTTTTGCATCAATGTTCATCAAGGATATTGGTCTAAAATTCTCTTTTTTGGTTTTGTCTCTGCCCAGCTTTGGTATCAGGATGATGCTGGCCTCATAAAATGAGTTAGGGAGGATTCTCTCTTTTTCTGTTGATTGGAATAGTTTCAGAGGGAATGGTCCCAGTTCCTCCTTGTACCTCTGGTAGAATTCGGCTGTGAATCCATCTGGTCCTGGACTCTTTTTGGTTGGTAAGCTATTGAATATTGCCACAATTTCAGATCCTCTTATTGGTGTATTCAGAGATTCAACTTCTTCCTGGTTTAGTCTTGGGATAGTGTATGTGTCAAGGAATTTATCCATTTCTTCTGGATTTTCTAGTTTATTTGCGTAGAGGTGTTTGTAGTATTCTCTGATGGTAGTTTGTATTTCTGTGGGATCTGTGGTGATTTCCCCTTTATCATTTTTTATTGCGTCTATTTGATTCTTCTCTCTTTTTTTCTTTATTAGTCTTGCTAGCGCTCTATCCATTTTGTTGATCCTTTCAAAAAACCAGGTCCTGGATTCTTTAATTTTTTGGAGGGTTTTTTGTGTCTCTATTTCCTTCAGTTCAACTCTGATTTTAGTTATTTCTTGCCTTCTGCTAGCTTTTGAATGTGTTTGCTCTTGCTTTTCTAGTTCTTTTAATTGTGATGTTAGGGTATCAATTTTGGATCTTTCCTGCTTTCTCTTGTGGGCATTTAGTGCTATAAATTTCCCTCTACACACTGCTTTGAATGTGTCCCAGAGATTCTGGTATGTTGTGTCTTTGTTCTCGTTGGTTTCAAAGAACATCTTTATTTCTGCCTTCATTTCGTTATGTACCCAGTAGTCATTCAGGAGCAGGTTGTTCAGTTTCCATGTAGTTGAGCGGTTTTGAGTGAGATTCTTCATCCTGAGTTCTAGTTTGATTGCACTGTGGTCTGAGAGATAGTTTGTTGTAATTTCTGTTCTTTTACATTTGCTGAGGAGAGCTGTACTTCCAAGTATGTGGTCAATTTTTGAATAGGTGTGGTGTGGTGCTGAAAAAAATGTATATTCTGTTCATTTGGGGTGGAGAGTTCTGTAGATGTGTATTAGGTCAGCTTGATGCAGAGCTGAGTTCAATTCCTGGGTATCCTTGTCGGCTTTCTGTCTCGTTCATCTGTCTAATGTTGACAGTGGGGTGTTAAAGTCTCCCATTATTAATGTGTGGGAGTCTAAGTCTCTTTGTGGGTCACTCAGGACTTGCTTTATGAATCTGGGTGGTCCTGTATTGGGTGCATATATATTTAGGATAGTTAGCTCTTCTTGTTGAATTGATCCCTTTACCATTATGTAATGGCCTTCTTTGTCTCTTTTGATCTTTGTTGGTTTAAAGTCTGTTTTATCAGAGACTAGGATTGCAACCCCTGCCTTTTTTTGTTTTCCATTTGCTTGGTAGATCTTCCTCCATCCTTTTATTTTGAGCCTATGTGTGTCTCTGCACGTGAGGTGGGTTTCCTGAATACAGCACACTGATGGGTCTTGACTCTTTATCCAGTTTGCCAGTGTGTGTCTTTTAATTGGAGGATTTAGTCCATTTACATTTAAAGTTAATATTGTTATGTGTGAATTTGATCCTGTCATTATGATGTTAGCTGGTTATTTTGCCCATTAATTGATGCAGTTTCTTTGTAGCATCAATGGTCTTTACACATTGGCATGTTTTTGCAGTGGCTGGTACCGGTTGTTCCTTTCCATGTTTAGCGCTTCCTTCAGGAGCTCTTTTAGGGCAGGCCTGGTGGTGACAAAATCTCTCAGCATTTGCTTGTCTGTAAAGGATTTTATTTCTCCTTCACTTATGAAGCTTAGTTTGGCTGGATATGAAATTCTGGGTTGAAAATTCTTTTCTTTAAGAATGTTGAATATTGGCTCCCACTCTCTTCTGGCTTGTAGAGTTTCTGCAGAGAGATCAGCTGTTAGTCTGATGGGCTTCCCTTTGAGGGTAACCCGACCTTTCTCCTGGCTGCCCTTAACATTTTTTCCTTCATTTCAACTTTGGTGAATCTGACAATTACGTGTCTTGGGGTTGCTCTTCTCGAAGAGTATCTTTGTAGTGTTCTCTGCATTTCCTGAATGTGAATGTTGGCCTGCCTTGCTAGATTGGTCAAGTTCTCCTGGATAATATCCTGCAGAGTGTTTTCCAACTCGGTTCCATTCTCCCCATCACTTTCAGGTACACCAGTCGGATGTAGATTTGGTCTTTTCACGTAGTCCCATATTTCTTGGAGGCTTTGCTCATTTGTTTTTATTCTTTTTTCTCTAAATTTCCCTTCTCGCTTCATTTCATTCATTTCATTTTCCATAGCTGATACCCTTTCTTCCAGTTGATTGCATCGGCTCCTGCGGCTTCTGGATTCTTCACGTAGTTCTCGAGCCTTGGTTTTCAGCTCCATCAGCTCCTTTAAGTACTTCTCTGTATTGGTTATTCTAGTTATACATTCTTCTAAATTTTTTTCAAAGTTTTCAACTTCTTTGCCTTTGGTTTGAATGTCCTCCCATAGCTCAGAGTAATTTGATCGTCTGAAGCCTTCTTCTCTCAGCTTGTCAAAGTCATTCTCCGTCCAGCTTTGTTCCGTTTCTGGTGAGGAACTGCGTTCCTTTGGAGGAGGAGAGGCGCTCTGCTTTTCAGAGTTTCCAGTTTTTCTTCTCTGTTTTTTCCCCATCTTTGTGGTTTTATCTACTTTTGGTCTTTGACGATGGTGATGTACAGATGGGTTTTTGGTGTGGATGTCCTTTCTGTTTGTTAGTTCTCCTTCTAACAGACAGGACCCTCAGCTGCAGGTCTTTTGGAGTACCCAGCCATGTGAAGTGTCAGTCTGCCCCTTCTGGGGGGTGCCTCCCAGTTAGGCTGCTCAGGGGTCAGGGGTCAGGGACCCGCTTGAGGAGGCAGTCTGCCCGTTCTCAGATCTCTAGCTGCGTGCTGGGAGAACCACTGCTCTCTTCAAAGCTGTCAGACAGGAACATTTAAGTCTGCAGAGGTTACTGCTGTCTTTTTGTTTGTCTGTGCCCTGTCCCCAGAGGTGGAGCCTACAGAGGCAGGCAGGCCTCCTTGAGTTGTGGTGGGCTCCACCCAGTTTGAGCTTCCTGGCTGCTTTGTTTACCTAAGCAAGCCTGGGCAATGGCTGGCGCCCCTCTCCCAGCCTCACTGCCGCCTTGCAGTTTGATCTCAGACTGCTGTGCTAGCAATCAGCGAGACTCCGTGGGCGTAGGACCCTCCGAGCCAGGTGCGGGATATAATCTCCTGGTGCGCCGTTTTTTAAGCCCGTCGGAAAAGTGCAGTATTCGAGTGGGAGTGACCCGATTTTCCAGGTGCCGTCTGTCACCCCTTTCTTTGACTAGGAAAGGGAACTCCCTGACCCCTTGCGCTTCCTGTGTGAGGCAATGCCTTGCCCTGCTTTGTTTCGCGCACGGTGCGCACACCCACTGACCTTCACCCACTCTCTGGCCATCCCTAGTGAGATGAACCCGGTACCTCAGATGGAAATGCAGAAATCACCCGTATTCTGTGTCGCTCACACTGGGAGCTGTAGACCGGAGCTGTTCCTATTCGGCCATCTTGGCTCCTCCCACATTCCTCTTTCTTAAACAACCAGTCATTCTATTTTAGGACAAGAATTTACCATACGAGATTTTTTTTTCTCATATGAAGTCTTTTTTTTTTTTTTAAATAACCTTCCTTTCGCAAAATGCCTTTTTACCTTTATAACCTTCTTCATGTCTCTCTTATTCCCTGGTTCCTTTTACCTTGTTTGATATATAACCTTTACGTAACCTTTGAATTAGGGAAAAATTATTTTCGTTTTGTTGGGAAGTTAAGGTTTCCATTTCATTTGCTGTGGGAGTTCTGTGAAGGAGGATCAAATGAGGAGGTAATTTACATAGTTTAGAAGTTATCCCCTCTTAAGAGATTGTTCAATTAGGTTTCTTGCTAGGGCTTGTTTGAATAAGTGTGGGCTATATTTTAAACCCCTGAAGTATGACTATCTAAGTTGAAGTTTCTATTTAGTCTGTTTTCACACTGCTATAAAGAAATACCTGAGACTGGGTAATTTGTAAACAAAGGAGGTTTAATTCACTCACAGTTCTTCATGGCTGGGGAGACCTCAGGAAACTTAACAGTGATGGTAGAAGAGGAAGCAGACACCTTCTTCACAGGGTGGCAGGAGGGAGAAGTAAGGAGGGCAGGGGAAACTGCCATTTATGAAACCATTAGATCTCTTGAGAACTCACTATCACAAGAACAGCATGGGGGAACCACCCCCATGATCTAATCACTTCCCTCACTCTACATATGGAGATTACAATTCTCTTCCTCAAAACATGGGGATTGACGATGAGATTTGGGTGGGGACACAGAGTCAAACCTTATCCAGTGGCCTGTCCTTCTGCATCAAGAACACTTACTTGGAGAAGTGTCCTTAGGACAATCTGGAATGGGCTGGAGGCTTCTAAAGCAGCCAACAGTTAAGCCTGTCTCTTGTCCTTGCATTTTTCTTTCTCTGTAGCTCTGTTCCCCTTATTCTGTTCTCAATTACTGAAGAATTTGAAGGCTGTGTCCAGCAATGTTGGGAAAGTAGTTTGTGGTCTCTGATCTAGCTTTTGGAGTTCATGTCTGATGTATGGGGATGCCTGGCTGATAAACAGCTATGACAGTGAGGTCTTCTGGGCTCTGGGGGTTCATATTAGTATATTTTCTCGTAGCCTCAGCCAGCTTGGTATAAAATAGGCCTGTGTTTTAATTTGACCCGTGTCTTATTTCCCTTAGTTTGGCATAATTTACAAGTTTTATGTGGCCCTTTTCATGCCCTGAATCAGGCAAGTGATCATGTGATTATGACATTTCCTTTTGTGGTCTCCCTCTTGATAACCCCACCTAGGATCAGTGTAAGGCATTGCTGTTCTCCCAGGGCCGGACTCCTGGGGGTTTGGGGTATGCACTTCATCTGCTCACCTTTGAGCCAGAGACCATATGTGGGATTTTTCCTCATGGGTGCAACAAGTGGTAAAAATAATATACATGTCCTGCCAAGTGAGGTAGAAGGAAGCAATAGTCCTTTAAATTCCTTCATGAAATGAGGAAGGCCCCTACTGAAAGAGCCAAAGCTTAGTTTTTATTTGGGAGAGATCAGACATTAGGAAGGGAACATGGACTCTGATGGTTCCTAGATCCCCATTTGCCACGTCCTGGAGCAGCAGAACTTTTTCTGAGGCCAAAATGAGATCATAGGTGGCCTCTGACCTAGTATGAGAAAGGGAATAGAATCCCTGATAAGGAGGAGGCACTGGAAAACAACATCAAAGGTTGGGATGTTGAGGGGAAGGTGAGAGAGAGGGAGCAGATGGAGTAGGTGTAATTGAATGTGAAGGTGGTTTGTTAGGGGAAGAAGGTGTGGCCTCAACCCATCCAGCTAGTTGGGGAGAACGGGAGAGAGTAAAAGAAAGGCCATCCAAAATGTCAAAAGAGTCAGTGGGGCCAGAGAATATAGTCATGCACATTCAGCAGATTTGGTGGAGATCAGGATCCCGAGAGAGTGAGTTATGAAAGCCTGGAATAGGAACTTCAGACCATTTAAAAGAGTTGCAACAGAAAAGGTCAAGCTGTAAAATAGTAAACTGGGGCAAGGGTCCCACCTGGTGGCCAGGAGGATTCCTGATCTGAAAGTTTATAAGGTGGCCATGTTGTATTACACAAGAAAATGAAACTTTGTTTTTGAGAGTCTGAGGGTCAGATTTGTCCATTATTTTAGGATGCAACCCAGAGATGAGTCTGAAGGAATAGACGGGGTTTGTCCCATGATGGGACTGGAAAACAACAAGCTGTTTGGGGCTAATAAAATAATAGTACCTACCTTGTAGAAATGTTGTGAAGACTAAGATAATAAAAAGAAATCGTTCAAAACAGTGCATAGTTTATAATAAACACTTAGTCAATGTTAATTATAATAATTATTATCACCCCTTTATCAAACTTTCAAATCAGGTCTTCAACAAGCTGGTCACAAGACAGGAGATCTAAGATGTGAATCCAAGCTGTCTGGGTTCTTGTATAACTGGATAACAACTCATCATGAAGTGCTACTAGTTTTAGATTAAAGATGTAAATTGTGAGCTTTTTTCCTTCTACTTCCTACTAGTCTGTTTGCCGGGCTAATTTAGAACAAACTTGAATAAACAAATCGCAAATATTCAAGGGAACTTGAATATATCATCTAGATGGACAACTTGTTTTCTTTGAAGACAGAGGCAAATGGTTGTTTTTTTTAAATTGTATACACAAAAGCTATAAAATTATATACTGGTTCAATTAGTCTTGTTTAATTAGCCATTATCTGACCAATGTTACAATTCCATCTTTTTTTTGCCTTAACATCTATTTTTTTTGTTTTTTAAAGACTGCCTTTTTTTCCCGCCCCCTAGAGCAGGGCTGTTTCTGGAGTTTTTAGCTCTAGCTGATAGCACAGCCTTAGGTGGGATAGGTTAATAGCAGGTGTTTGCTGAATAAGTAATATACAAAGAGTCATATTTTCTGCTGTTCTAGAAATGTCTTCAAGAGAATATGCTTTCACTAAATACAATAAAATTTCACAGTGTACTTCAAGGAACTGCTCTGTGTTGTGATGGTGGGTGGGTGTGAGATGGGACAGGGGAGGAAGGGATAAAATGTGATTGAGAATACTCTCTCAGACATGAGTATAAGAGGATAATAGAATTGAATCTGATTTTGTTCATTTTTGTTGTTGTTTTGTTTGAAAGGTCCTGCTCTCCTTAAAATCAAAATTTGATGGTATACTGGGCTGGCCTAGCCTGAATGCCTGCCATGGCAAAACCTCCATTTAAGGGAAACTATCTTGCCCTTAGCCCTTGCTATAAGGGTAGTCCCTTTTTGTATTTAGCTATAACCCCTGGCTATGGCTGAGTAGACCCTGGAAAACTGAATCAAAGAATAGTGAATTGTGGCCTGGTACAAAAAGATGAGCTGGCCTAATCAAATTTTTCTCTGGAAAATTAAAAACTGTAAAATGTAGAGAGATGGAGGCAGTTAACAATGGGGGCAAAAATTGAAACAATGTATCAGAAAATGTGAGATAAACAGGATAAGATGTGGTACCATGTGTTATAGGGGAGTAAAAATATGAGAAATCAGAAAAAGCCATTTAATAGTGAAATGGAAAGAATCAGATATTTGGCATTAAGCTGTGTAATTAATAAGGAACACAAAGGAGGATTGACTGCCTGTTTGATTGATTCATTTGTTTATTCAACGAATTAATTTTTTAGTTACTGGTATGTACCAGGCAGTGTTTTAGCCCGAGTATTGCTCTGAGAAAGAATTAAGCCAGTGATTCTCAACCACTTGTGATTTTGCCTACCAGAGGATATTTGGCCATGTCTAGAGACATTTTGGTTGTCACAGCTGGGAAAGGGAGGTGGTATTGGTTTTTAGTGAGTAGAGACCAGGGATGCTGCAAACTATTCTACAATGCACAGGATAACTCCTTACAAAAAAAGAATTATCTTGCTCAAAATGTCAGTAGTTCTCAGGTTTAGAAACTCTGGGATAAACTATCATCAGGATATATTTCGTGGAATAATTGTTGTCTTGTAGTTGACATTTGACTTTCTGTGTTTTCAGAATTAAGGAAGTTCACTGGAGTAAAATGGAGGCCTCAGTAATATTACCCATTCTGAAGAAAAAACTAGCCTTCCTTTCAGGTATGATTTCTTCTTAAAATTTGAAGTGTTTGATATACAAACTTTTTAATAGTTTCTTCTTTGTTAAGTATGACAAATGCATTTTTTTAATGAAAGTTTTGTTTAAAAGGTATTTCTAAGACATCTTTAAATCAGAATGAAGAGCTAGGAGAGCTAACTCTATACTGGTTCTTGGCAGGCCAATTTATTTTTCTAATTTCATTTTTTTAGATTCAGGGGGTACATGTGCCTGTCTGTTGCATGGGTATATTACATGATACTAAGGTTTGGGGTATAATTGATTCTCCTCACCCAGGTAGTGACCATAATACCCAGCAGGTAGTTTTTCAGCCCTTTTCCCCTTCTCTCCCTCCCCTGCAGTAGTCTCCAGTGTCTGTTGCTCCCATCTTTATGTCCATGTGTGCCCAATGTTTGGCTCCCTCTTACAAATGAGAATGTGCAATATTTGGTTTTCTGTTTCTGTGTCAATATTCACCTAGGATGATGGCCTCTGGCTGCATCCATGTTGTGGCAAAGGGCATGATTTCCCTGTTTTTTTTACAGCTGCATAGTACTCTATGATGTATATGTACCACGTTTTCTTTATCCATTCCACTGTTGATGGGCACCTAAGTAGATTCTGTGTCTTTGCTATTATAAATAGTGCTGCAAGGAACATATGAATGCATGTGTCTTTTTGATAGAGCAATTTATTTTCCGTTGGATATATACACAGTAATGGGATTGCTGGATTGAATGGTAGCAATCCCATTACTGGGTATATACCCAAAGGAAAATACATTGTTTTGTAGATTCTCTGTTTTAAGTTCTCTGAGAAGTCTCCAAACTGCTTTCTCCAGTTACTGAACTAATTTACATGACCACCAACAGTGTATACGCATTTCCTTTTCTCTGCAGCTTCACCAGCATCTGTTATTTTTTGACTTTTTAATAATAGACATTCTGACTAGTATGAGATGATATTTCATTGTTAATTTGATTGCATTGCTGTGATTATCTGTGATGTGCATGCTTGTTGGCCACTTGTATGTCTTCTTTTGAGAAATGTCTGTTCATGTCCTTTGCCCACTTTTTAATGGGGTTATTTGTTTTTTCCTTGTTGAATTGATTAAGTTCATTATGGATTCTTGGTATTAGGCCTTTGTTGGAGGCATAGTTTGTGAATATTTTCTCCCATTTTGTAGGTTGTCTGTTTATTGATAGTTTCTTTTGTTGTGCAGAAGCTCTTTAGTTTAATTACGTCTTACTTTTCAATTTTTGTGTTAGTTGCAGTTACTTTTGAGGACTTAGTCATAATTTTTTTTCTGAGGCCGATACTCAGAATTGTATTTCCTAGGTTTTCTTCTAGGATTTTTATAGTTTTAGGCCTTAGGTTTAAGTCTTTAATTCATCTTGAGTTAATTTTTGTATATGGTGAAAGGTATGGTTCAGTTTCATTCTTCTGCATATGGCTAGCAAGTTATCCCAGCATCATTTATTAAATAGGTAGTTCTTTCCCCATTGCATGTTTTGTTGAAGATCAGAAGGCTATAGGTATGTGACCTTATTTCTGGAATCTCTATTCTGTTCCATTGGTCCATGTGTCTGTTTCTGTACCAGTACCATGCTGTTTTGTTTACTGCGGCCTTGTAGTGTAGTTTGAAGACAGGTAATGTAATATCTCTGGCTTTTTTCTTTTTGCTTAGAATTGCTGTGGCTAGTTGGGCTTTTTTTTGTTTCCATATGAACTTTAGTTTTTTTCTATTCTGTGAAAATTGACATTGGTAGTTTGATATGAATAGCATTGAATTTGTAGATTGCTTTGGGCTGTATGGCCATTTTAACATTTTAAATATGACGATGGAATGTTTTTCCATTACTTTATGTCTTCTGTTATTTCTTTCAGCAGTGTTTTATAGCTCTCTTTGTAGATATCTTTCACCTTTTTACTTAGGTGTAGTTTTAGGTATTTTTTATGGCCATTATAAATGGGAATATGTTCTTTATTTGGCTCTCAGTTTGTCATCGGTGTTTGGAAATGCAACTTATTTTTGTATATTGATTTTTTTACCCTGACATTTTACTAATGTAATTTATCAGTTCTAGAAGCCTTTTGGTGGAGGCTTTAGGGTTGTCTAGGTATGGAAACATAAAGTCAACAAAGAGCAATAATTTGACTCCTCCTTTTTCTAATTCTGTGCCTTTTATTTCTTTTTCTTGCCTGATGGTTCTTGCTAGGACTTTTAGTACTATGTTGAATACAAGTGGTGAGAGTAGCTATCCTTGTTTTTTTCCAGTTCTTAAGGGGAATACTTTTAGCATTTGCCTGTTCAGCATAATGTTGGCTGTGGGTTTGTCTATAGATAGCTTTTATTATTTTGAGATGTATTTCTTCAATGCATAGTTTATTGAGGGTTTTTATCATGAAAGGATTTTGGATTTTATCAAAGGCTTTTTCTGCATCTATTGAGATGATCATATGGTTTTTAATTCTGTTTATGTGGTGACTCACATTTATTGATTTATGCATGTTGAACTGATCTTGCATCCCAGGAATAAAGCCTAATTGAATGTGGAGGATTAACTTTTTGATTTGCTGTCAGATTCCGTTTGCTAGTATTTTGTTGAGGATATTTGCATCTGTGTTCATCAGGGATATTGGCCTTTAGTTTTCTTTTTTTGTTGTTGTGACTTCACCAGGTTTTGGTGTCAGGATGATGCTGGCTTTACAGAAGAGGGAATCCCTCCTCTTTAATTTTTTGGAATAATTTCAGTAGGATTGGTACTAGCTCTTCTCTGTATGTCTGGTAGAATTTGGCTGTGAATCCATCTAGTCCAGGGCTTTTTTTGATTGGTAGATTTTTTTAAATTACCAATTCAGTTTTAGAACTCAATATTGGGCTGTTGAGGGCTTCAGTTCCTTTATGATTCAACCTTGGGAGGGTCTGTGTTTCTAGGAAGTTATCCATTTCTCTAGAGTTTCTAGTTAGTGTGCACAGAAGTCTTTTGTATTTCTGTAGGATCAGTTGTAATGTCACCTTGTCGTTTCTAATTGTCCTTATTTGGATCTCCCCTCTTTTTTTTCTTTCTTAATCTAGCTAGTGGTCTGTTGATCTTGTGTATCATTTGGTGTTGTCAGCCCCCCACCCCTTTTTTTGAGACAGGATCTCACTTTGTCACTCAGTCTAGGGTGGAGAGCGGTAGTACGAACAAGGCTGGCTGCAGCTTTGACCTCCTGAGCTTAAGCGATCCTCCAGCCTCAGCCCTGACAATTAGCTGGGACTACAGGTGTGTACCACCATACCCAGCCAATTTTTGTATTTTTTGTAAAGATGGGGTTTTGCTGTGTTGCACAGGCTGATCTCAAATTCATGAGCTCAAGTGACTCGCTCACTTTGGCTTCTCAAAGTGGTGAGATTTGAGGGCTGAGCCACCTCGCCTGGCCTCATTGATCATTTTAATGGATTTTGGGGTCTCAATTTCATTCACTTCTGCTCGGTTTCAGTTATTTCTTTTTTTCCTGTTAGCTTTGGAGTTTGTTTGTTCTTGTTTATCTAGTTCCTGTAGGTGTGACGTTACATTGTTAATTTGAGATCTTTGTAACTTCTTGATGTAGTCATTTAGTGCTATAAACCTTCTTCTTAACACTGTTTTTGCTGCATCCCAGGGATTTTGATACATTGTATCACTGTTTTCATTTATCTCAAAACAATTTTTTGATTTCTACCTTAATTTTGTTTACACAACATTCATTCAAATGCAAGCTGTTTAATTTTCATGTAATTGTGTGGTTTTGAGAGATCTTCTTGGTATTGATTTCTATTTCTATTACACTGTGATCTGAGAGTATGGTTGGTATGATTTCGAGTTTTTTTATTTATCGAGACTTGCATTATGGCTGGGCCTGTGGTTGGTCTTAGAGTATGTTTCATATGCAGATGAGAAGAATGTATATTCTGTGGTTGATGGGTAGACTGTTCTGTAGATGTCTATTAGGTCCAGTTGGTCAAGTGTCAAATTTAAGTTCAGAATATGTTTGTTTTCTCCCCGATGATCTGTCTATCGGTGGAGTGTTGAAATCCCCTACTATTATTGTGTGGCTGTCTAATTCATCTTGTAGGTCCAGAATTACTTTTTTTTATGAATCTGGGTACTTCAATGTTGGGTGCATGTGTATATATTTAGAATGATTAAGTATTCATGTTGAATTGAACCCTTTATTATTATGTAATGCTCTTCTTTGTCCTATTTTATTATTGTTGGTTTAAAGTCTGTTTTTTCTGATATAAGAATAGTGATCCCTGCTCTTTTTTTGTTTTGTATATGTGTAATAGGTCTTTCCCCAACCCTTTTCTTTGAACCTGTCATTGTCATTACATGTGAGATGGGTCTCTTGAAGACAGAAGATGGATGGGTCTTGTTTTTTGTTTGTTTGTTTGAGACAGGATCTCGTTCTGCCACCCAGGCTGGAGTGCAGTGGTGCGATCATAGCTCACTGTAGCCTTGACCTCCTGGGCCCAAGCAGTCCTCCCACCTCAGCCTTTCGACTAGCTGGGACCACAGGCATGTGCCATCATGCCCAGCTAATTTTCTCATTTTTAATTTTTTTGTTGAGACAGGTGTCCTTATATATTGCCCAGGCTAGTTTCAAACTCCTGGGCTCAAGTGATCCTTCTACCTCAGTCTCCCAAATTGCTGAGATTATAGGCATGAGCTACTGTGCTTGGCCAAATCTTTTTTTTGGATCCATCTTGCCATTTGGTGTCTTTTAAGTGGGGTGTTAGACCTTTTACATTCAAGGCTAATATTGATATGTGAGGTTATAATCCTATTTTGAAGTTGTTACCTGGTTGCTTTGTAGTCTCAATTGCGTAGTTGCTTTATAGGGTCTGTGGGCTATGTAATTAAATGTATTTTTGTAGTAGCAGGTGTTCTTTTGTTACCATATTTAGAACTCCCTTAAGGATCTCTTTGGTCTAGTGGTAATGAATTCCCTTAGGAATTACTTGTATGGAAAAGATTTTATTTCTCCTTCACTTATAAAGCTTAGTTTGGTGGGATGTGAAATTCTTGGTTGGAAATCTTTTTCTTTAAGAATGCTGAAAATAAGCCTCCAGTCTCTTTTGGCTTATAATGTTTCTCCTGGGAAGTCCACTGTTAGCCTGACAGGGTTCCCATTGTGTGTGATCTGACTCTTCTCTAGCCTCCTTTAAGATTTTTGATGCTCTACACATTCGGAGAAAGCTCTCTAGGAATGAACTGTAAAAATAATCCCTGAATGGCGTGAACCTGGGAGGCAGAGCTTGCAGTGAGCCAAGATCGCGCCACTGCACTCCACCCTGGGCGACAGAGCAAGACTCTGTCTCAAAAAAAAAAAAACAAAATTCCCTGAAAGTACAGTCTTCTGATACTTATTCAGTTCTGTAATTTCATTAAAATGACCTCTACAAGGTAGATGTCATGATGTCTCACTTCTGATATGAAAATGTAATAATAATTGACTGGCATCCAAATAATTGTTTCTGAAATACAGAATAATTAGTTTTTATGATAACTGTCTTCTAGCTTTTTTCTTCCATCTTCCTCTGAGAAAGTTTCAGTACACTGGAGGAGTTAATATCCATTATTCTGTTTTCACTCTTTGCTGTTCAAAACTGTTTATATACACTTGAATTTATCTTCAGTTACCAACTTGAAGTGTGTATCAGCTAAGATGAGTCAAGGGGAAGCTATGAGTGGCAGCATGTATGTATGGTACATTGGGTGTAGTGATCTTCTGGAGTTTAGATCATTGAGTAAATCTCTACATGATTTAGTATAGATACTGTAGCTCTGCCAACTCAGAGTTATTTGGACTGCATTATCTTGCTTTCTCTGTGTTATTCTTTTTTATGTCGTGTCCTAATTGCCTTGATAATACTAATGTCCTTTTTTCAAAGTATGTTATGTCTCTGTATAATTGACATTTTCCTAGTATGTATTATATTATATATTGTATATAATATACTATATTGTATATGCTATATTATATACTGTATGTAATATACTATATTGTATATGCTGTATTATATATTGTATATAATATACTATATTGTATATGCTATATTATATATTGTGTATAATATACTATATTGTATATGCTATATTATATATTGTGTATAACATACTATATTGTATATGCTGTTATATATTGTATATAACATACTATATTGTATATGCTATATTATATATTATATATAATATACTATATTGTATATGCTATATTATATATTATATAATATACTATATTGTATATGCTATATTATATATTGTATATGCTATATTATATATTGTATAATAGTAATATATGTATAATACTATATTGTATATTGAATATTATATACGTATATAACATATATACATATATATTGCATATATACGATATATAATATACAATATACAATATAATATATATTGTATATATGATAAGTAATATATAGTATATTATATACTATATATTACTATTATACAATATACAATATACTATATTATATACATTATATATACTATATATACAATATGTAATATATATTGAGTTTATAATACTATACTATATTAATACAATATATAATATTAATATATGCTATATTATGTATTATACTCTGATATGAATGATGATTTTGTAAATATTCTTATTCATAGGTTTGTGCATTTTTTTCTCTTCTATACCTGGAAAGCTTTGTCTATTTTGTACAAGTTCAGCAGTATGCATTTTTATAAGTAGAAGTGGTATAAGGATAATACGCATTTATATTTGTGTTAGGTTTTGTCAGATTGCCCTCTGATTGTTTCAATTTCTATTTTTTCCAATGGTGTGTGAAAATGCCTGTGTTCTCACACTCTTTTCAATAGTAGACATTATTATTCTCTTATAATCTTTACCATGACATTTTTGCATCTTGTGATGCTTGTCTCTGTGTAGCATTTGATGCTTTTGACCATAACTATCTTGAAAGTCTTTTTCCTGTTGGCTTTCACTCCTCTGATACTTTTACACTGGTGATTATTTTATTGTCCCTGAATGAAAGCTGAGGGAATGGATTTAAATATAGCCCTGAATGTTAAATTTGTCTTCTAAAGACAATTCTACAGTGAGTCAGAGTGCCATAGTCCAGGTGTGAGCCTTTTTTGGGGCTTGGCTTAATGCGTGGATACAGCTTAGCAATTTTGAGGAGTAAATGAAAGACTTCTTAGCCTGTTCCTATTAACGCCCTCTCTTGACCATTGATGATTTAAGCCAGTAATTTTCAAACTTTTTTAGTAATAGAGAAAATTTTTTCAAACTAACAGAGTCATTCAGGGGATGCAGTTTGAAAACCACTTGTGTTAATCCATTTTTGTTTTGAAAAATGACACATATTCTGAACACAAAATAGGCAATTGAAGTCGTATTGATTGATTACTAAGTTGAATCACCTTAGATGATTATTTGTTGACATTAAACAAAGTGGTTGGATGGCAGTAATGGTTGACCTAATGGAGGACAGAGGTTCATTTATGGTTCATATGTTATGAATTGCATTTGTGTCGCTAATATGAGTCTTTTTCTTCACACCTTTCAGTTTTTAGTGATAGATGTCTAGCGATCATGTGGAATCGTTTCTTTCAGTATTTGCTGCTTTTTAAGCTTCTAAAATTACCTCAAATGTCAGTTTGGTCAGAAGATGAGCTTCAGTATGAAATTCAAACATGTAGGAAACTTCCAAAGACATGATGTGGGTATAAAAGTATTTAAAAGTTACATTATACTTTTGGCACACTGAAAGGGACTTGAACGTACATGGAATGTAACTGTATTCTACTACCTGGATTTCAGACTTCAATATCCAGTTCCCATGCACCCTTCTCAGCTGGGCAGGGTTTTATCTTTATTGTCTTATGAACAGTATATGCCTGTCTGACCTTTGTGAGTTAACTCAGATCATTCCTCATCACAGAATACTCTTTTGACTTGGTTTACAAATTCTACCTGTTTTCCTTTCCCTCCCTCCCTCCCTACCTCCCTTCCTCGTTTCCTCCCTTCCTTCCTTCCTCTCTGTCTCTCTTCCTCTCTCTCTTTCTCTCTCTCTCTCTTCTTTCTTTTCTTTTCTTTCTTTCCATGCAATCTTGCTATGTTGCCCCGGCCAGTACTGGACTCCTGGATTCAAGTGATACTCTCACCCTCGGCCTCCTGAGTAGCTGGGACTTGAGACTACAGACACGCCAATACCCCCAACTCTGTTTTTCTCAAGTCTCAACTTTTCAGTGAAACTTTTCACATTTACTGCAGCTCTTAATCATTTTCTAAATCCCTTTTTATAATTTTATATATCTTATAGAACATAACAAACTATCATATTTCTTATCTCCTAAATATTTTCTTCCTAGGTTGATTGGAAATTTATTTTATTTTACTTGCAAATACTTACTGTGCTGGGCACATGAGAGGTGTTTGATGAATTGATTACATTAAGCACAGTAAATGGAAGAAATTTAAATAAAGTGATATTTGCTATGTTTGGGTGAAGATTTCATGGGTGAATTTTTTTCCTTTTTTCTAAATTTTCTGTAATTCTTCTATACTATCATAAAAATTTACAATCTATAAGTAGCCATTAGATATTTTCCAAATTATATCTTAAACTTATCATTATTTTAGTAAGATTGGATTCAAATGTATATTATTCAGATTATGCCTTAATATGTATTACATGTTAAATTTAAATCTCTTTTTTAATAGGAGGAAAGGACAGACGGAGTGGCCTCATTTTGACAATTCCATTATGCCTGGAACAGACAAATATGGATGAGCTGAGTGTCACCCTAGACTACCTACTCAGCATTCCAAGGTGACTCTAAAGGTGTCTTTTCTTAAATCTCAGTATGTTTTCATTCAGTTACTAATGATTCTTTCTATTGTTGAAGTATACTTTGCTATCTTATCTGCTTTTATTCGCAGTGAAATTATAATTATAGATACTAAAATCAATGACTTATAACATCATTGTAGATAAAATGCTTATTTTATGCTCTTGATGAATTTAAGGATATACAGATTTCCAAAATGTATGTATTGTCGACTTTTAAGGAACACAGTAACTAAGCATCTATATCATATAACTTTAGG
This sequence comes from Gorilla gorilla gorilla, assembly GCF_029281585.2. Classification (NCBI taxonomy): domain Eukaryota; kingdom Metazoa; phylum Chordata; class Mammalia; order Primates; family Hominidae; genus Gorilla; species Gorilla gorilla. The sequence continues at coordinate 81,656,908 of NC_073235.2, read as the reverse complement.
AAAATTGGAGAATTCAATCAGTAGAAAACATCTTTTATTTAGGTAAGGTATTTCACCATATTGATATAAATACGTCTGCAGGTTTTAATGTATTAAGTGAGTGAAGGCTATTAGGAGTTTATAAATATTTATATTTTTAAAAATGTCAAAAATGTTTGTTTATATTTTAATCTAAAGGGCCTTTAATTTTCACATTTCTTCAGTGAAGACCCAACTTAACCCTCTTTATTGGTCCTAGTCTACCCATGACTTCAACAAAAAAAATAAAGCTTCCTCCGCATCTGCTTCTCCCATAATTGGGACTGAGGCACAACTGTGACTGCGTATTAGTCATCTGGAGATTTTTTTCAAAATTCTAATGATGGGGGGGTTCACTTCCAGAGATTCTGATCCAATTGTTCTTGGGAAGCCTGCTTATCAGAATTTTTAAAAAGTCTTTTAAGCTTCCTGTGTATTTCTAATGTGCAACCAGATTTGTAAACCACTACAATTAAGCATGTAAATGAGGGCAGGTTTCTGTGTGTGTGTGTGTGTTTGTGTGTGTACAATGTAGAGGTAGAAAAAGGAACACGACTATCTCATATACTGCTCTTAAGTTCTAGCTAGTGAATTTTAAACATTTTCATCAGAGTAAACAATTCTTTGTATGTTTTTCCTGTATTTGCATTTTATTGACGCAATAGCTTTTTTCCATTTAAACCACCTTGCAGAGTATGGGGTTAAACAACTGATTTTAATCGCACCTGCATCCAATAGTGTTCTATAATTTAATGATTCTGTTGCTGTTTTTTTTTTTAATATTGTGGAAACAGCGGTCTTCATGTGAAAATTTTCAATTTTTTCAGTTTCTGGGGGTGAAAATGATGAGAACCTGTAGTCAGTGCATTAGTATTAGCATTAGCTAATTGCATTAGCAGTAATCTTGCTAATCCCCCAAGCTGTGGATTGCTAACTTGTTCATCATTAGATAACAAACTGCTTTTTAGGTAACCATGGTTGCCAGACTTATAGCTTACAAATTATGAAAAAAATATTCATAGATGGATTCATAGAAGGTTAAATATGTCAAGTGCCATCTGAGCCAAGTGCCTTATTTTGTAGTTGAGGAAATTGAAACTCTGAGGTTATGGTTACTTGCCCAAGATCTCACACCTAGTGAGTCGCACAGCTGGGATGAGAGTCCACGATTCCTGACACCAATTTAGAGCCTTTTTGTACTTCAAATGAGTAGAATTCAGTGTAGTTGCATCTCATGTGAAGTCCAGTTCTGAGGTTCAAATGAAAAGCAAAAACTCCTAATTGTCAAAGTTACTCTTGAAAAATGCCTGAGGGTGGATCAGACACTGTATTATCTTTCCATGAACATGTTAGGTTTTCCTTCAGCATTGGAGCAAGTTATTCATACTGAATTCCAGAAGACATAGTTGGCTTGTGATTAGGTTTGTTTTAAGAAAATGCATGTTTGTGTATACTGGAATCACATTCAGTTCAACAGGATGCTCACCCTGTCCGAGGCACTGGGTAACTGAGGGAGGCTAAAGGACCAGCAGATTCATTCACATCTCTGGGCTCATGTTCACTCTGGCGTGGATAAGCAGGAAGTACAGTGGAAGGCAAAATAGCCTATACTATTTAAATTTTTTCTTTCTCTTTCTCATGTAAATGTGCATATGATGTTCCTCCAGTGTAAATGATGAATCAGTTTCTGCATATCTACACGTACCTGCCAACTAGCAGAGAAGGTGTAAGTTGAAGCAAGATGAAAGAACTCATTCTAGCAAGGCAAAATAGATACCTGGATACTTTATTTCTTATGATTGTTTTGCTAAAGTTTGGCCTTCTCAAATATTCATGAAAACTCTATCCTTCTGCTTTCTTGGATCAGCCTCCCATAATTTTGGGATTAACAAACATGGCTGTCAGCTTTTTATCCGTACTTGCCATTTCCTTAGAGAGCTAAGATGTTTTTGATCTCTCCATTGCAATGCTAGAGAGCAGTTAACTAGATGTGTGATCTTAAAACTAATGTTTTTCATTCAGAATTTCCACCACTCAGGAGTGCTTTTAAAACGTAACCCCCCAACATTTTATTAAAATGTTCATATATGCAGGAAAGTTGAAGGAATTATACGGTGACACCCATATGTCCACCACTTGGAAAATCTAAAACTAATAGTGTACTTTGTTTTTATCACGTTATCTCCCATGTTTCACCCCTCTTTTTGTCCTAGGAATGTTTTTAAGTTTACCCTAGCAGATCAGGCCCAGCATGTATCTAGAAAGGTTTTTTCATTTCTGGTGTATCTACATTCTTTTGTGACCTGCTTTTGTCTCCCAGCTTCCAGCTGTTAATGTTTAACTCCTTCCAGCTGTGAACATCTGCCAACATCTCCAGCAGTGTAGCTAGCTAAGGTAGCCTCTTCCTAATAGGAGATGTCCAAAGTTGTTTTTTTCATGCAATGACTATCTTAACATTTTGAATATAATAATAGCTTTTCAAAATTCTTGCAAAAATAAAAAGAAATTACTCAATTTCTTATACTTTGTGCTTATTTTTAATGAACACAGGGACAAAGTGTGATATATAGCTATTTTAAGTGGGTAACCTAGCACAGTTGAGAATGGAAGCATTTCTTGACTCTTTTCTACACAGGTTGGCCCTAAGTTTGTTTTGTGTTTCAGATACTAAGTGTACAGTATTTTGGATATTCATGAGTGCTATGAAAACAAAGCATGAAAAGAGTCAGAGTGGTAGAGTGGTGATACTTTACAAAATAAGAAGATATTTTACCAGAGATGATTGAAAGGAGAGGCAGACCCTACAGAATCTGATCAACGAGCATTGAAGACAGAGTGAGCAGGAAGTGCAAAGGCCCTGAGGCAGGAGCAGGTTTAACATGTTCTGGGAACATCAAGGAGGCTAGCGTGGCTGGAACAGTTTGAGAGAGGAGCACAGTGCTGGGAGGGGGATCAGAAGAGAGTCAGGAGTCAGGTCATGGAAGACCATGTAGGCAATGGCTTCCATTCTGAATGAGATGGAAAGCTATTGTCGTGTCTGAGGAGTGATGTGATGTGTGTCATCTAACGTTATTAAAGGCACTCCATATTTAAAGCACGGTGCTAGAAGCTGCCAGGACATTTGTAAGATAACATTCTTGCTTTCTGGAAGCATATTATCTAATGAAGATGAATTGTAAACAAGTAATTATAATAAAAGCATAAGTGAAATTAGTGCCATTATGTAAGTACCAGCAGAGCTGTATGAGTGGAAGAGAAGGAGCCTTTAGTTGTAATCAAAGAAATGAGTGAAGATCTGCAGGATGTTGGCCCCAGGAAATCCACTAACATTGTCTTCTGTGTCAAAAGTGAGTGGACTGTTTAGACAGTTTCACCTTTACATAGCTGTTTTAACTCAGCTATGTCACACTTGAAAGGCTCAACTGGACTAGGAACTAGGAGGCTGAGTCTTAGATTTTTTTTTTTCTATTACTGTTCTTAAAGTATAGTTATAAACATGCTAACAGTGGCTATAGGAATTTTTTATTAATGACACTTTAGGTCCTACAACAGGCCCTTTATAAAGGGTGTAACATGCTTCTAAATTAAATATGTTGTTAAAAGCAGTTTAAGCCATCATTCCACTTACAGGGATGAAGCAAAAAACAAAACTATTTCCTTTCAAGTACCTGAAAGACCACTTGGTCTGGCAATTTTGAAATAGTTATCTTTGGATTCTGTGTATTTTCATTATCCATCTTAGTAAAATGTGAGAATGTGACAGAGTTAAGCGTGTTTCTAAGTACTCTGAAAGATAAATTTAGAGTATTTTATTCCTTTAAGATCACTACAGATGGTATTTGCAAGCTTCATTACTTTCTTAGTCTTAATGTACAGATTAATTTATAATGTGCTTTGAAATATAAATGTATTGCTTGTATAAAATGTATTTAACAAAACGGTTGTGTAACCTGCATCTCAGGGATACAGAAGCCAGTGTTGAGAAAGTATCACATTATGAGAATGGCACATGGCACATTTCTGTTGGTGGGAAGGCCCTCTCCTGGACTGCTGTGTCTTAGCTCTCCTTCCTGAAAAAGGCATTGGTAGAATCCCTGCATTGTTGCCTCTACTCCAGGCCGCTCAACAGCCAGCTACCGTGCCTAGCTGATCACTCTTTGGCTTGTATCCTCTCCTGTGTCATGGTGGTCTTCTTAGATGTTTTGTTGGTGGAGAACTCCAGGAGTCCCCTCATTACTTGAGCCCACAGATAGTCATTGTGTGTCAGGTTTGCTTCTCTCCCCAAGTCTTTTATTTTTTTTTTTAAATAGAGATGGAGTCTTGCTGGTCTCCCGTGCTGGCCTCAAACTCCTTGGCTCAAGCCATCCTCTTGCTCTAGTCTCCCAAAGTGCTGGGATTAGAGACATGAGGCACCACGCCTAGCCCCCTCTGCAAGTCTTTTATTTTCTTTTGCTAACCCACAAGTGATCACTGTACTGGCCTTACCTTTAGTTTTTTCCAAGGAATATTTAGTGGATCCTTTATCTTGTGATGCACATCCAAAAATAGAGTACTTTTGTTTTATTGAGATATAATTCACATGTCACAAAAGTCATCTTTTTAAAGTAGACAATTCGGTGATTTTTAGTATATTCACAGGTTGTGCATCCATTATTCTATCTAATTTCAGAACATTTTTATCAGCCCAAAATAAACTTTGTTCCCATTGGCACTCACTCTCCATTCTTCCCTCCTAACCCTTGTCAACCACTAATCTGCTTTCTGTCTCTAGATTTGCCTATTCTGGACCTTTCATATAAAAGGAATCATTCAATGTGTGTCCTTTTGTGTCTGGTGTGTTTTACTTAGCATAATGTTTTCAAGGTTTAGCCATGTTTTAGCATCTGTCAGTACTTCATTCTTTTTTTATGGCTGAATAATGTCTCATTGTTTGGTTATACTGTGTTTTGTTTTTCTCTTCATTAGTTGGTGGACATTTGGATTGTTTCTACTCTTCAGCTATCATGAATTATTCTGCTATGAATATTTACATGCAGGTTTTTGTGTGAACATATGCATCAGTTTGCCTTACCTCTTGAATACTCTTTTGTTTACTTTGGAAGCTCAGCTTTAGTCCTTGCCTGTTCCCTCCCACTCTAAACTTTTAGCAATATCATCCTCATTTCTTGTGGTCTTACTGTTTGTTGGTAGAACAGGGCATGACTTCTCCAAGAGCCTTCTTGGAACTAGTGTGCATGCTTGGAGGGAGAAGAGGAGGACTAGTAAAGTCCCCTGAACTGTTGGTGGATTTAAATCCCAGGAAAAGGTCTGTTTATTTTTCCCTATAATGTATGTAACTGGGAACAGTTTGGATGGGGACAGGTTTCACTACCAAAATCTTGCTCTGATAAGCAAAGCTGTAGTTCCATTTACTGTATTGGAAGGAGAGCAATTGAGATCCTTACATTAAGTTGATAAGTAAACACAATAATAATAATGATAATGATAGGTATGTAGTTTTGGCCTTTAGAATGGAGTTTTTCCCTCCAGAAGTTGTTGCGTTTTACTAGGTTAGACTTCTGGGAAGTGTTTAGTTAATACTTAAATCACTCAATGCAATACAGGAATCCAACACTGAAGATAATATTTTACTGGTCCTGTGACTGAGAATGCAAAAGTGAGAGCATAAGTGGGTTAGACATGGTCTGTCCAAGCTTTTGAATCAGCAAGTTCTACCTCATCTCATTAAATTTCTCCAAAGGAACGCTAAGAAGCCCATTATTGTGGTTTATTAATAACTTACTTTATTTTCTATCTGTTTTGAACTATCACTTCACAAATCTTATACTTCTGGCAGGAAGGTGAGACAAGAAATATATAACACATTTGGCAATAAGTAACTTACTTCACTGTGATCCCATTTTACAGACGAAGAAATTGAGAGACTAGTAAGACTGTTTGAATGTTGCTTTGATTTCTTTACTTTTTAAGACATTGACTTTTATGCTTTTAGAATAATTTTCTTGCCACATTAGTTTGTAAATTGTGAACATTTCCTAAAATGAGAAAAATAAATTGCTTGAGAAAATGAAAGGATACTCTCAAGAATTTTATTTATTGACAATGTAAACTAAACCAAGTGAGATTAATTCTACTCCATATGCGATTAAGTTTTAAACCTTCTTTATTTAGAATTATGAAGAACGAAATCTGGAGCTTGTTTTAATGCTTTGTAATTTTATTTTGTTTCAGTGAGAAGTGTAAGGCTAGAGGATTTACTGTGATTGTGGATGGCAGAAAATCACAGTGGAATGTGGTGAAAACAGTAGTCGTAATGCTACAGGTAATTTTGGTTTTGTCTATCAGGAAATGGTTATTTTACAGCAACAGATCTTGGTGAAAATGGCAAATGCATTTAATTTATTGGACTGTGCCTGGCTTCCTAGCAGTGACTGAGTTGTGAAAATGCACTTATCACTATTGGATTGTTCAAATTCACCTCCTTAGGTTTGAATTTAAGCAGTTAAGTATATCTCACCTCTATTCTAATAGGTTTGTAAATGAAAATAATATGTCATGTTTAAGTAATTTAAGAAAGGAGGCCAGTGATTTTAAATGTGTGAGCATTGAAATGATGAGACTCACCTGGGAGCTTTTGCATGCTCTGATGTCTGTATCATTCTCCCTCTTGCACCCCATTCTGAAACTATAGGTGGGTGGTAGGATTGGTTAAGTGTAGTTCGAAGAAACTTCTGGTGATTCTGGCATGTCTTTCTCTTCTGGTCCCCTATTTCCTACATAAAGCATCAGGATTCACGATGATGTTATTATTTCTTTGTAGCCCAGAAGAAACTTAACAGCTGTGTCCTCAGGAATTTCAGCCCCTCACAAATTAACATTTAATAAACATCTACGATTACAAACTTTTTGAGATCTGATGCCAGCCTTGTGTTTTATGTTTCCTCGTGTTCCACACAGAATGTTTATGTGATCCCCTGGCATGTAGTAGGCACCCAGTAGACATTTGTTGATTTATTTTAAGGGTATTGAAGATATGATTTGAAAAGGAAAAGGAAAACATTTGAGTGATGCGGAGGGCAGATTGCTCTCATGCACTTGGCCTTCTGTAGAAGGGCTTCTAGAGAGGTAAAATTTTAATTATCCAATTTAAATGAAAGTAAAGAGGGCCTTCCTCACAGGTACTCTGACTTACATGTAGCTCATAATGAAGCAAATACAATGAGAGTAGTTGATGGCAGGCCAGTCTAGGGGAAACATAAGTTGGTAGTAACATGGAATCATAAACATTCACTTAAGTGGATATCAGTGATATTGAAAGAAAGATCAAGAATTTTAAATGAATTCAACAAATAAGGTAGCTACTTTAGGGTTCTGTGGAAAGGCATATAATTTTAAAATTTAAATGATAACTAAGGAGAATGGTTTTTAACGTTTTATCATTTATTTAGGTTAATTGGGAGAAAGGGATTCAAGGGATAGGAACAAAGTGGTAATTTTAGGTTTTAGTTCTAGTTTTAGTGCTTATTATGTTTTTGGTACTGTGCTAAGCTTGCTATATAAATTTATCTCATTTAATTTTGGCCTCACAACCTTACAGAGGTCAACGAGGTTCAAGGATTTTAAATAACTTAAAATTGGAACTTAGTATAGTCTAAGTAAGCCCCAGGCCTTGACTTTATCCATTTTAAAATGTGTATTTACCAGTGGCATGTATCTGCTGAGGTGGTCTCTGAATTTTCTACCCATTGCCTCATTCTTCTTAAATGTTTGGCTTAAACTTTTCATCATGAGAATCCCCCCATCCCACCTTTTTTTTTTTTTTTTTAAATCAGGGACTCACTTTGTCACTCAGCCTGCAGTGCAGTTGCATGGCTTACTGAAGCCTCCAGCTCCTGGGCTCAGGCAGTCCTCCTGCCTCAGCCACCTGAGTAGTTGGGACTGGAGGCGAGCGCCACCACACCTGGCTACTTTTTTTATTTTGTAGAGACTATATTGCTCCAGCTGGTCTCAAACTCTTGAGCTCAGGTGATCCTTCTGCTTCAGCCTCCCAAATCGCTGAGATTACAGGCTAGAATCACTCTTTGGGTTAGAAAGGACATAGCCTCCGCAGGATCAGTTTTTAAGGGAGCACAAATTGGTGTCCTAAAATAACTTTTTCTTTGGAAAAAAAGTGCTTCCAGCACTTTTTCAAACCTTGAGAATTAACTCTTCTCTGTGAAAGTTGTTAAAATAACTATTAGGTAAGAAATCCATTAATTATGACCTTGTGTTCTTCCTTTCATCCTGTCATTTCAACTGTGTCACAGATGAGCTGTTTGGGACTTGCTGTTTGAACTGGACTTTGATCAGTGGCAGTTTTGAAGAACAATCAATGGATGATTTAATCCCCTCTTGCGATTTCTTTTCTGATAGGTATTTTAACAACTTTTGGATTTATTAATAGTTAACATTTTCAGAAGTTGCAATGGCCTTTTTACTTCTAGTCAAACAGTTTCTACATATGAAGTCATTCATTGCTTTCATCTCCGAAGGTACTGGGACCAGCTGTTTGGGACCCCACAGTGCCTATAACTGGTATTCTCTAAAATGAGGGGTGTGGTTTCTCTTCTTTCTCACACCTTTCATATTCAATGATTTTGAAATAATAATCTTCCACAAGGCAATATATGAATAAAGCTCAATTTTATCTTAAATTTTCCAGCCCCTCTGGTAAAAGTTTTGATACCATTGAATTTATTTTACTTACCTTAGTCACAATGCAGTTGTTGCAGAGGATGCTAGATTTATGATGTGTGCATGTTTACCTCCAAAGGTTTTCCATTTTTCCCTGAATAGTAATAATAGTAATTATTATTATAATTATTCAGTGCTGCAATTTATGGTCTAGAACAGAGGTTGGGCCCTTGAATTTATAAAGTTTTATTGGAGTTCAGCCATTCCCATTCATTTATATATTGTGTGTGGCTGCTTTCATACTATCCTGACAGAACCGAGTGGTAGCAATAGAGACATTATGGCCTGCAAAGCTTAGAATAACTTATTATCTGGACCTTTCGGGAAGAATGTATTGAACCCAGGTTCAGAGCATATGAAGTAGTGTAGTAGAACTTTAGAGTCAGACAGAGGTGGTTTCTATTCAGCTCAATGACTTTTTAACTATGTTATCTTAGACAAGTGACTTTGTTTCTCTGAAGCTCAAATTACTCTCCTGTAAAATTAAGAGAATGAGATCTACTTAGTAATGAGGATTCATTTATTTAACAAATATTTATAGCATGTGTTCTATTACATATGTGAGACATTTGTCATAGACACTGGAAATATAGGGGTGACAGGATAGATAAGGTACCTGCCATTGGGAAGGTTTTATTATCTTTATTATCTTATATTCTACTTGAAGAGTTAGACAATAAGCAGTTAAGCAAACGTAACAGCCCATGGTGATAAATGCTATGAAGAAAAATACAGCAGTGAAAGAGACTGAGTCAGATGATGCCACTTTAGGTAGGGTAGACAGGGAAGGCCTCTCTGAAGACGGAATATTTGAATAGAATCTTAAATAAACTGAGGGAGCACTCCTAGGTATAAGGCAAAGGACATTCCAGATAGAGGAAATAGCATGGACAAAGACCTGAAGTGGAACAGACTTTTCATATTGCAGGAGCAGCAAACTGTTGTGGAGGAGTGAGCTAGGAGGGGAAGGTGTAAGATGAGATCTGAGAGGCCAACAGGGGCCTGAGCTTGAAGGGCCTTGTAGGTCTTGGTAAGAGATTTGAATTTCATTCAGAGTGCAAGAGAAAGTCAAGCAAGGAGCCTTGTAATGATGATATTTCAGAAAGCTGGATAGTTTGGCGTTGTTAACAATGCAGGCGGTAGAACTTGTTGAATTTAAGATGCATTTTAAAGTTAGACTCTATAGGACTTGATAAAATATATGTGAAACATTTATTAATTCAATAAATGTTCGTTTCAGTTCATTAGGTAGTATAAGTAACCATATCAAGTAAATGTGAAATTGTATTCGTCAAAGATTAGCTTTTTGTCCTCTTCTTCAAGTTAATAATCATGTAAAATCTTGGTCTCATTGTATAATGACTGATAAAAAACTTATTTTAGTGAGAAAATTGATTTTACATCTTTTGAAGAAATTCTCCAAGATGATTGTGTTAGAAAAAATTTTTCATACTGTAGAAAAATCAAATTTAATAATTTCCCAACTAAAAATTAACTCTTACAGTTTAAGCTAAACATATTCCTAGTACAGAGATTAAATAAAACAAAAAGTAATTCACATGTACAATTTATGCTGCATTTTTTATTTGAAGTATTTTCTGAATCACCTTGTCTTTCAAGTTCTTCTTTATTGCCATGTATGTTTTGAAGTCTAGAGAATTTCTTCTTTATTATTTTAATTCTTCTCCAAAAGTCTCTTATGTAGCATAATCTTGACTGTCTGGTAATTTATAAATTTAGTAAATTATTCATTTTACATGTGTAATTTGTAATTATTTTTCTGTATTTTATAGAATGTTGTTCCAGCTGAGGTGTCCCTTGTTTGTGTGGTAAAGCCAGATGAATTCTGGGATAAGAAAGTAACGCATTTTTGTTTTTGGAAGGAGAAGGATAGACTTGGCTTTGAGGTAAATGTAATCTCTTTTTTTAAAGTCCGTTATATCTTTAAAAATAGTATTTTACTGAAATTATTTTTGACGGTTCAGCATTGGTTACTAAGCAGTGCTTAAGGAATGCTTAATTAGTGCCTAAGTAATAATTAGTATATGGTCAGCATTTGGATACTTGCTGAATGAAGTATGATATTTTGTTAAAGATCATGAAAGCTTTCTTGTTTTCCATTTTCAATTGTATCATTCTTTGTTACTTCTTTGAATAAGTAGAACCTTTGTATTTAAAGTTTTTTATTGCATTATGGAGAGGAAATTTAACAAATACTAGGAAATCCTGGACATTTTGGAGTTGAAATTATAGTCTATTTTTTGTGACATGTCAGAATTATTGTTTAGTATCTGGCCAGTTTTAATACATGAACACAGTTATCCATTCTTTCCTACTGACTTTTTATTTCTCTCTTTCACTTTCCTTGTGTGATAGTGCATCTTATTGTAGGTTAGAAAAAAGCACTACGATGGAATGTAAATCTAAGCAGTTTGTCATATTCTTTCTTCCACACCTGTTAATTCTCAACTTCCCAGTAGGAGAGTTGATAAATAACAGACTTTACATTGTCTAAATAAAGTGTGGAAACTTTGAAGAATACAAAGACTAACTCCAACCTGGTATAATATAGGCCCTTGGAATGCTTACAGTCAGATAATAAAGATTCATTTTGGAACTTGCCATGCTATACACTCATTTTTATTTTTACTGAGGTCAATATCAGTGTATTTTTGGTATGGAGAAAAGGTTGTTAATGTATATTGGATAGAAAGATTTGAGAAAACTTAGTTTATTCTTAAAGGAGATGGCTTGAAATTTCTTAAAAATACATGGTTTTATTCTTTACTTAAAAAAATTAAGCTATAATTTACGTGCAGTGAAATTAATTCATTTTAGTGTGTAGTTCTGAGAGTTCTGACAAAACATATAAAACCACAATCAAGAAATCAGGAAGTGTCTCCTCACCCCCAGAATTCCCCTATATGCTCCTATAGTTAACTTCTCCATTTCTAGCCCCTGACTGGTGGTAGGAAAACTGTTTCTGTACTCACAAGCCCCTTCTCAGGTTTAGTAATTTGGTATATTGATTCATAGAATTCAGGGAATCACTTTACTAACATTTACTGGCTTTATATAAAGAATACAGATGAACAACCCAGATGAAGTGATACACAAAGTGCAAGGTCTAGAATGATCCAGAGCGCAGGAGCTTCTAACCCTAGGGAGTTGGGGTGCACCACCCTCCTGGCCCGTGGACATGTTTATCAACCTAGAAACTCTCCAAATCATTGGCCATTAGTGATTAACTAACTCAGTCTCCAGCCTCTTCCCCTTCCCTGGAGGGAGAGGAGTGGCCATGAAAGTTTCAACTCTCTAATTATGCCTTGGTCTTTTTGGTGACAAGCCTTCATCTTGAATCTGTTTAGAGGCCCACAGCCACCACTCATCTTACTAACACCCAAAAAAACACTTATCACTCCAGAAATGCCAAGGATCTTGTAACTCTTGTGTCGATAACTGGGGACTGAGACCAAATACTGTAATAAAGGATGCTCCTGTCACCTAGGAATTACAAGGGTTTCAGGAGTTCTGTGCCAGAAACCGAGGACAAAGAGCAAATGCATATTTCTTATATCACAGTATCACAGATGGTATCAGTTTAAATCTTTTACCTATTTTTTTTAAAAAATAAATAAGATCTTTTTTGTTACTGGATTTTGAGAGTTTTTTATGTATTTTGTATAGAAGTCATTTATGAGACACATAATTTACAAATATTACCTCCTAGTCTATTGTTTGCCTTGTCATTCTCTTAAGAGTTTTCAAGAAATTTTTTTAACCATGATGAAGTCCACTTTTTCAGTTTTTTTTTTTTTTGCCTTCTGATTTCACAGGTGGAGAAACAGTTTTCTTTTATGAATCAGACTTTTGTTGTCATAATCTGAGAAATCTTTGCCTTACTCAAGGTCACAAAGATTGTCCTTGATATTTTCTTCTAAAAGTTGTATAGTTTTAGTCATTAAATTTAGATCTGTGATCTATTTTGAGTTAATGTTTGTGAGCTATGGTCAAGAATATGTATTTTATGACTTCAGGTTTTTGTTTTTTTTTTGAGATGGAGTTTTGCTTTTGTTACCCAGGCTGGAGTGCAGTGGTGCGACCTCGGCTCACTGCAACCTCCGCCTCCCAGGTTCAAGAGATTCTCCTGCCTCAGCTTCCCACGTAGCTGAGATTACAGGCATGCACCACCACACCCAGCTAATTTTGCATTTTTAGTAGAGACGGGGTTTCTCTACGTTAGTCATGCTGGTCTCAAACCTCAGGTGATCTGCCCACCTCGGCCTCCCAAAGTGCTGGGATTACAGGCATGAGGCACCGTGCCCGGCTGACTTCAGTCATTTTAAGTTTAAGGTTTGGTTTGTGACACACTATATGTTCTATCTTGGTGATTCCCAGAATAAGTATTCTGTTGTTGGGTGGAGTGTTCTGTAACTGTCAAGATGATTCTTAATGTTTTTCAGGTCTTCTCTATCCATGGTAATGTTGTGTCTGCCTGTTTTTTTAATAACTGAAAGAGGAATATTGCAACCTCCAACTGTTATATGTGGAACTATTTCTATTTTATTTCTGTCAGTTTTTGCTTCATGTGTTTTGAAGCTCTATTGTTTATTGCATAAAGATTTAGGATAGCTATGTCTTCTTGGTGAGTAGGGCCCAATTTATCATTTTTGAATGTTTTTATTCCTGATACTATATCTGGCTCTGAAATGTACATTGTCTGATATTAATATAACTACTCCAGCATTCTGTTGATTAGTGTTAGTGTGTTGTATCTTTTCCATTCTTTTACTTTTAACTTCTTTATATTTAAAATGAATTTTTTGTAGACACCATATAGTTGGATCTTCCTTTCATATCCAGTTTAACAATCTCTGTCTTTTCATGGGTAAGACTATTTATATTTAATGCAATTATTGATATAGTTTATAAAATCTACCATTTTGCTAGATTTTATGGGGTTTTTTGTTCTTTTGCCTTTGGACTAAGTATTTTTTATAATTACACCTTACTCCGTTATTGGCTTGTAATTTATGTCTCTTAATTATTTTAATGGTTACCTTACTGTTTACTGTATACATCTTTAATAATCAGAGTCTAACCTTCAATTATACCACTTCACATGAAATAGAAGGACCTTAAAACAGTATATCTCCAATACTTCCATCCCATTATTGTTATGCATTTCACTTTTACTGTGCTATAAACAAACACTACATTGCTACATTTTTTTGCTACAGATAATCTGTTTTCTTTTACAGCAATTAAAAATTTTAAATTAATTTCATATTGACTTTCATTTATGCCATTTCTGGCATTCTTCGTTTCTTTTTGGAGATTCATCTTTTTGTCTGGTGTTACATTCCTTCTGCCTAAAGTACTTCTTTTAATGTATCTTGCAGTACAGGTGTGTTGGCATTGAATTGTCTCATTTTTTGTTTGCCTAAAGAAAATCTGTATGTCTATTTTAGTTTTGAAAATTATTTTCAAGTTTTTTTTTTTTTGTCTTTCAGCACTTTAATCATGCCGTTGACCTGTGAACAATGCAGGGGTTAGGGCCAGCAACCTCCTGTGCAGTTGAAAATTTGTGTCTAACTTACTTTTGACTTTCTAAGAACTTAAATGCTAATAGCCTACTATTGACCAAAAGCCTTACTAATAACATAAACAGTCAATTAACACAAATTTTGTATATGTATTATACATTGTATTCTTACAATAAAATAAGCTAGAGAAAAAATGTTAAGAAAATAATAAGGAAGAGAAAATATATTTACTATTTATTAAGTAGAAGTGGATCGTCATAAAGGTCTCCATTCTCATTGTCTTGAGGCTGAGGAGGAAGAGGAAGTGGAGGGGTTGGTCTTACTGTCTCAGGGGTAGCAGAGGCAGAAGAAAACTCCCTTATAAGCGGACCTGTGCAATTCAGTCCTGAGTTGTTCAAGGGTCAACTGTATTTAGAAGTGCTTTCTCACCGGGTGTGGTGGCTCTTGAAATCCCAGCACTTTGGGAGGCCAAGGCAGTGGATCACCTGAGGGTCAGGAGTTTGAGACTGGTCTGACCAATATGGTGAAACCCCGTGTCTACTAAAAGTACATAAATTAGCCGGGCGTGGTGGCATGTGCCTGTAGTCCCAGCTACTCGGGAGGCTGAGACAGGAGAATTGCTTGAACCCAGGAGGCCCAGGTTGCAGTGAGCCGAGATCATGCCACTGCACTCCAGCCTGGGCAACAGAGTGAGACCTTGCCTCAAAAAAGAAAAAAAAGTAAAAATTAAATAAAATTAAAAGTGCTGTCTCATTGCCTTTGCCTTCTCATTGTAATGGTCACTGACAAGAAGGCCGCTGTTATTTATATCTTTGGTCCTCTGTGTATGTTATTTGCCTTTTTTCCCCTTCAGCCACTTTCAAGATTTTTCATTTTGATTCTGGTTTTTAGCAGTTTTATTTTGCTGTATCTCTGTGTGTTCTATTTGGTATTTATTCCACTTAGTGTTCTCTGTACTTCTTAGATATCTGGTTTGATGTCTGTCATCAATTTTGGAAAATGCTTATACATTCTCTTTTCAAATATTTTATCTGCTCTTTTTCTGTTTCCTCTGGAACTCCATTTGGATGTATGATACAATATTTGAAATTTTCTCACCATTTTCTTTGGTCTCCTGTTTTATTTTTATCCCTGTGTCTTTCTCTTTGTGTTTCAGTTTAGGTATTTTCTCTTGATCCATTTTCAAGTTCACTCTTTGTTTCCTTGGTTGTGTTAAGTTTGTTGATGAGACCATTGAAAATTACCATGCTTTTGATTTGTAGCATTTCTATTTGACTTTTCTTTAGAGTTTCTATCTCTTTGCTGAAATTCCTCGTCTGTCCTTGCATGTTATTTTTCATTCTCTATAGCATCAATATCTTAAATTTCCTATCTGATAGTCCTTATATCTGCATCTGTCTTACTCCACTTATGTTGTTTGCTTTGTTTCTTGACAGTGGGTCATTTTCCTTCCTTTTTTGTGTGTGCCTTGTTATTTTTTATTGAATGTTAGACATCTTGTTTAGGACAGTAAAGACTGAGGTGTAGGTAGTATTTGTGCCTGCACATGGGCTCATCTTGCCCTTTTCCTAGGCTTTTGGTAGCGTAAGAGAAGTGTTGAGTTCTAACCAGGAACTGAATTGGCTTTGGATTTTGTTGTTGCTATTATTTTCCTCATTGCACAACAGGCTTCTCATTTCTCTAGAGTTACTTTGTGTTGAAGATGGGGGCTGGTTTGCCAGAGAATTTTGCTTTTTCATTATTTGTTCTACCCTCTGCTCTAGGTCTTTCCTTTGTACCTGCGCCTCAGAGAAAGTCTTTCTGTATACAGTTGACCCTCAGCAATAGGCTGCTGTTCCTTGTTATTCCGTGTTTGTTAGAGAGGCATTCTCTGTTGTTCTTATTCAGCCTCAATCTTAGGCAGGCTCTGTGTCCCTCAGCCTAGTGGGTAATGTTGCCCCTCCCCCAGTTTTGGGAACCTATGATAGTTCGGGTTTATAATATATTCCTGTGTCTACTCCCTCCCCTGTGATAGTCTTTTCTTTTCCCTTCTTCCACCTGTGGTGGGACTTCAGTTGTCCTCTAAGGTCAGCAGGATTTTCAGTCCTTTCCACAGCACTCTTAAGATTTTTTTTTTCATAGGAGAGATAGCATCGAAGATTTTGGGCTGTGCTTCATGCCTTTCCATTAGTGGCTGCTCTTCCCCTCACCCAGGCTTGTGCTCCAAGAGAGGCTTTTTCAAATCTCTTATTCCTCTTATTTCCAGTCTTTCTCATGACTCCTGCAGAGATCTTTCCTCTGGAGATTCAGCCTCCAAGTGAGTATGAATTCTTGTGTCTATACTTCCCATGAGTTCTGTACTTTCACACTAGCCCACATTTGGCCTTAGTGATTCATTAAAAATTTTAACCTAAATTCCTACCTGGCTGGCATCAGGTCTGGCATTTTTCCCAGGTGAGCAAGTACTCCAGTTCCATCTTCTTGAAGATGCAGATCTTTCCTTAGATTCCAGGTTAATTGGTTTCCTTGTGAATTTAGCTCTCCAGTGGCTTCAGAAAAGTTGTGGTTTTTTCAGATTAACTTGCATTTTTTTTTGGTCATTGTTATGTAAGAGTTGGAGCCATGCTCTTTCCAACTTTCTACATCCTAAGTAGGAGCCAGAATTTTTTCCCACTTTTCTCTTCAACTTTTGTCATTGGTAGACTTGACTATTATGTAGACTTTGTGGAAGGATGTGTGCCAGTAATGTAAGGGAAGATGACCAAGGCTGCTGGATCACATTAGGAAGGGTGTTGCCCTGGTAGTTGATTGGAAAACTGTGCCCCAACAAAAAGAGACAAAAGCATAGTGAGGGAAGAAAGTAAAAGCTGAAGCCAGGAGGTCTGAATGTTGCTTCAAGAGTCAGGAGCATGGTGAGTGAAGACTTCAGCCAGCTAGTAAGGTCTGCAGTTCATGGCCTTGGGGCATGCAGGGAATGTTGCTCTGAGACAATGCAAAGTGAACCAGGGGCAAATAGCTGAAACTAAAGCTGTGAACACCCAGTACCACGGAAGATCCCTTTTATGAGGCACCTGTCACATCCTGCTTAAACTAAATAGGCATCTGCTCAGAGATGCTCTGGTAGTTGGGTCTTATGTTATAGAAATTAATAGTGATTAAATACCCTGCATCTTGGAGGATAAAATAGAAGACAGAATTTCTGTCTACCTTGATGTGGTGTCATAGATTGTTGTTTTAAAACAGAAGCATTAAAACTTCTTATATCAATACGTTTTCTTAGACATTGAAGAGATTCAGCTAGGATATTTTCTCAAGAAAGCGCTAGGCACTTATTAAAAGCCCAATTTCCTAATGAGGTGAGAGTAATTTCAAATGCTGGTTAATACGCTGCCAGGCAAACCCGGCTATAAGGGGGCAGTTCAACACTATCCATTAAATGAGACTTAGAGCTCTATATAATTAAATCCAACATAGATGCTCGTTTAATTGCAAATTATTTTTCTTGGTATTATTTTGGATAATTTAGGCTGTTATAATTAAGCCTGTGTTTGTAAATATTTAAAAAAATATTTTAAAAACTTTGTTAAGAGTAGTGGTGATCCTGTAAGCATAAATGTATGTTTTACCTTATAAAATTAAATTATCTGCAACAAAGATTTATTACCAGCTGTCCACAATGCTCATTAAGTATACACCCAGTGGTCATTTTGGTGACACCTTGTTCCCACATGATTTCTTGTTTTCTTGCCCATGATACTTTCTAAATTTTTTCTTCTAGGTAACCTCCTTGCTATTCACTCCTCCAATGTTTTTCATCAGCAATTGAATATTCATCTCTCGTTGCTAACCTTAATATTTCTCTGTATATCCTTCCTATCTCTGACATAGATACCTACCTGTTCATTTTCCTTTTTAGCAACTCAGATATTATATTCAAGTACTTCGTATCCTTCAGCGGCATTGTACCTGGTGACTATGATAGGTTTTGCTGGTTTGAAGATAGTGTCTATATTCTGTCTAATGACAAGATAAAATTGAGGTCATACTAGCATTAATCTTGTCCTCAAATGGAGAGATTAATTATCAAAGGGATCTCCACTCTCCTTTTTTGTCACTCATTAAAGTGTTGTTTATTTAATGTTAACCAGCACCCATTCTAAATTGCTTTATTCTCTTACCTGTTAATACTGGATCTAATCATGTTCTTTTTTGAGACTATACATAATTGTAGGATCCAGGACCAAAGACTTCCATGATGCTCTTCTTTCAAGAACACTCCTGGCTCCATTTATTCTGATTCTTTCCAGTTTTTATAGAAACCTATTTTCCTTGAGTGAGAAAAATATTCTTCAACAAACAGGTACAAGCAGACATACACATCAAAATAGTATGTGTATGAACATATATACACACATGAATCTTTACTAAGTGCAGAAATACATACAAAGGCAGATTTTCATTCTGGATCTTGCACGCACATTCTTAGCAATAGTGAAATAATAATAAACCATCTCAGTGCCTACAAAATGAAAGTTTCAGTGGTAGGTTTTTGGGGAATGTTTTACTAGGAAAGGATAAGTATTATAATTACAGATGGAATAATGAGAGTAAGGGAGAAACAAGTTTTTAATCTTTCTGCAAGTTAAAATTTGAGATTAAAGAAAACCTGCACAAATGTTTTATTAAAGACCATATGGTAAATACCTTTCTCTTCAAACTTGTTGAACCATGATATGTGCTAGTTAATACAGTATTGTGGTTTAGTCATTTAATTTGTCTTGTCTTAACTTCTCTAGCATGTATAAAATGAAGGGGAAAAGTAATATTTATGTAGGGCTTTATTATTTTTAAAACTTTATGTTTTGTATTGCCTTTGAAAGGACTTAGCAAAAGTTTGAAATTCTTGTGCAGGGTAGTGATCTTTTTTTTCCTTCTTTTATATATATTATATATATATATTTATTCTTGTTCCCTTTATGCTGATTATTAGATTTCAGATTTCTTTGGTAATGTGAGGATAGATTTGAGATTTAGATTTCTGCTTAGTAAAATGACAGCTACTTTGAACGCAACTAGTAACGTTTTTCTTCATAAATTTAATGGTACGCATAAATATTAGAATGTTCATGGAGATGGCTATTTGAAAATAGTTGATGAAAGTCAGAATTTCATCCACTCCACATTCTGAAATTGATAAAGCATATGTTAAAGTGTCGTTTTCCTAAAGGTGAAATCATGACTCTAATGCAAATATAAAATGAGCATAAGTCAAATACATTATTCAATTCATTGATAAATGAGGTTACTAGTAATTTGTAAGCTGTGGTTCAAAGAGCATTTGAGGAATTCCAGGTTTTTATAGGAAAAGATTGCCAACCAAATTAGATACAAAACTAATTATTGTTCTATAGATCCATAAGTTATAAACTTTGAGGTTGTCTCTTATTCCACTGGACGGAAATATATCAATCTCGTTAGACAACAATTATTTGCCTTTATTCTTTTTTTTTTTTTTTTGAGACGGAGTCTTACTCTGTTGCCCAGGCTGTAGTGCAGTGGCGCAATCTTGGCTCACTGCAACCTCCGCCTCCCAGGTTCAAGTGATTCTCCTGCCTCAGCCTCTCGAGTAGCTGAGATTACAGGCATGCACCACCACGCCCAGCTAATTTTTTTTTTTTTTTTTTTTTTTTTTTTACTAGAGACGAGGTTTCACCATGTTGGCCAGGCTGATCTCGAACTCCTACCTTGTGATCCACCTGCCTCAGCCTCCCAAAGTGCTAGGATTACAGACGTGAGCCACCGTGCCCAGCCTATTTGCCTTTGTTCTAAACAGAATCTACAAGTTAACTTCTACTCCTACAGAGCTTAATACCTACTGATCAGTCTATAGAGAGTCAATCAAAGATACAAACCCACCACTGCATGAAAGAACACTCAGTAATAATGTCTGCCTGTTTCTGAGATTTAGGTAGTTTTTCTTATAGATGAATTTTATTTTTTGATAGGAGGATATTTTGTAAAACTTGATTTTGGATATCAGTGACATACTGCATTGATCACTGCAAGATAATATAAGCTGTTTCTTGAAGTTTGATATTTTAGTATCAAAGTAAGTATCAGTCTCTCTTTAAACTTTGTATTCCAAGCCGAGAGCAACATTATTTAGCATTTTCCTACATCATTTTGTAAATTGTTCCAGAGGATTTATATCCTTAATGAAGGAATCATATTTTTAATAGTATCTTTTAGAAAATATTTTTTTTTTTACTTAAAATATATTAATTTGAAAACTTTCAGATATTAGTTGACTAGTTTGGGAGATTTGTCAGTTGCTCAGATTTATCACTCAGCTGGAAATCATAATCAGTTTGGTGACTTTCTCTATTAAACAATTTCAAATAAACCACTGGTGAATAACAAACCATAAGAGTCACTGATAATTGATACATGACAACTTAAGGAGAATAAGGATGATAATCCTATAAATTTGCCTCAAGACAATTATTACTAAATGTGTAAATTGTACTCGTTTCATAAAATTGTTATGTAGCATATCAAGATGTCTTTAGTACTCTAAAAATAATGGTAAAAAACATAGTATGCAGTGTGATGAAACCAAATTTGGTTCTTCATTTTTGGAGAATAAAAGACTTTTTACACATTCAAAGAGTTATCTACCAGTCCAGGACAGCAAACTTTTTCTCATATATAGTTGCTTAAAAAGAAATATGAAGATTACAAAAACAAGCCAGCTAGGTTTTTTAAAAGTATAAAAGTTAAAATTTCAAATATCAGGTCATGAAAATAGCTTTTCCGCTCTATTTTTGATGGCATAATACCTTTTCTTTTTTTTTTTGAGATGGAGTCTCACTCTGTTGCCAGGCTGAAATGCAGTGGCGTGATCTCGGCTCCCTGCAACCTCCACCTCCCGGGTTCAAGCGATTCTCCTGCCTCAGCCTCCTGAGTAGCTGGGACTGCAGGCATGTGCCACCATGCCCAGCACATTTTTGTATTTTTAGTAGAGACGGGGTTTCACCATGTTGGCCAGGATGGTCTGGATCTCTTGACCTCGTGATCCGCTCGCCTCGGCCTCCCAACATAATACCATTTTGAATGTGATGTATGTGTAATCTTAAAATTCAACATGAAAGGTAACTTTATAAATGATTTGTGATGAATCATTGTATTTTACATAACTGTTTCTAAATTAACCGAAGATCCTTAATGTCATTTGTTAGGTGGGAAAAATACAAATTGGTCTTACATTTTTATCTTGGTATAATATGTTATTTAAGGCCAGGAGCAATGGCCCACACCTGTAATCCCAACACTTTGGGAGGCTGAGATGGCAGGATTACTTGAGCCCAGGAGTTTGGAACCAGCCTGGGCAACATAATGAGAACCCTCCTCTACAAAAAATTAAAAAAAAAAAAAAAAAAAAAAGCTAGGTATGGTGGTGCACACCTGTGTATTCCTAGTTACTAGGAAGGCTGAGAAGGGAGGATCACTTGAGCTGAAGAGTCAAGGTGCAGTGGCCCTTCAGCCTGGGTGCCAGAGAGAGACCCTGTCTCTAAAAAAAAATAATTGTTTAAGGTGTGTTATTATGAAGTTTGCTT
Source organism: Gorilla gorilla gorilla (assembly GCF_029281585.2). Taxonomy (NCBI): domain Eukaryota; kingdom Metazoa; phylum Chordata; class Mammalia; order Primates; family Hominidae; genus Gorilla; species Gorilla gorilla. The sequence continues at coordinate 81,635,016 of NC_073235.2, read as the reverse complement.
TAATTTAGTTAATTTTGTAATACTAATAAGTAAATCCTTTTTAAAATTAAAATGAGCTTATTATATATACTACTTCATTATGTTCTGCAAAAAAAAAGTAGAATGATATGGAGAGTATGAGATTTTCATAACTGGGAAGTAGTGATTTAGAGACTCACAATAGGCTAGTCTAAAGAAATGCTGGATACTTTTAGAAAATTTACTGTTTTAAATATTTTCTGAGAAATGAAAATGTTGAGTTTGTGGTTCCATCTTCTTCACAGGCAATGAATTGTTTGATTTTTAAAGGTTTGTCTTTAAGTTAGAATATGATGTTTCTATCAATTGGTCACTTAATTAGAACAGGTGACAATGTCAATAAATATTTAAAAGAAGGTTTTGCAGAAAATAACCATATAATTTTTAAATTAATATAATCTAATATAATTATATATATTTTTGCCATTTTGTACTTTTAAATATTTGTGCTCTAATTCACGGTGTTATTTCTTACTCATTAATCACTTCACTGAAGATTTTCGAAGCTTTTTTTGTAGCTTTGGAAAATATTTCTTTAGAATTTTCAGCAATTGTGTCATTGTTTCTTCGTTTTCATATTTAGAATCATAGGATGAAAATGAATTATACGTAATACATGTGATCTCAATATGATTTTGAGGGGGAATCTTTCCTAATTTTGTTCTTACTTTTAGTTGATAATTGCTCTCTGAGGATGGACTTTAAAAAAATTTGATTATGGGCTGGGCACAGTGGCTCACGCCTGTAATCCCAGCACTTGGGGAGGCTGAGGCAGGTGGATGACCTGAAGTCAGGAGTTCAAGACCAGCCTGGCCAAAATGGTGAAACCTCATCTTTACTAAAAAAATAGAAAAACTAGTTGGGCGTGATGGTGGGCACCTGTAATCCCAGCTGCTCGGGAGGCTGAGGCAGGAGAATTGCTTGAACCTGGGAGTTGGAGGTTGCAGTGAGCTGAGATCGTGCTATTGCACTCCAGTCTGGGTGACAAGAGCAAAACTCTCAAAAAAAATTTTTTTTCATTATGTTTGTTTCTTTGTTTTTTTCTTCTTTGCCAGGTAATAGAACATTTCCAATAAGATAAAACTGATCCTTTGATTTGCATTGCTTTATATTTAAACTTTCATATAGGTTTGCTATCTATGGAAATTTAGTGGTCTCTTTAAGGACTGTAACAGAAAGGAATATAGGAAGCCCTACCAGTATTTTGTAATTTAAAAAGCTGTAATGAAACAATTTATAGAAAATCACCTAGTCTGGGATTCCTAATCTTGTTTTGTTGCATTACCCTGAAATGTGTCAGTTTTCTCTGTTTTCTTCGAGTTTTTGCTTTTCAAACATCTAGAAATCTCTACACAGTTTTCCTTTTTCAGCATTCCAGTTCTACTTCAGGCCTAAATCCCGCCCTGCAAATGGTTTCTTACTTTTGCTTGCACATTTGAATTTGGTCTTCACGAGCAAATTCACAGCAGTGAAATCACACCTTTCTGTGATGTTTGCCATCATTGGAGTGGAGTTGAATTGTCTGTTTGTTCAAACTTGGTTTGTCCTCTGGGAAGCAGTTGTCTATTATTTATATGTTGTATCCTGGTAAGTGGTGTAATTTTCCAAAAGCAGGTGGACAGTTTTTCACCTTTGTAAACAGGGTGTATTTTTGCAGTGCACTGGAAGGAGGGATTCTCTTTCCTCTTACACATGCTGATCCTGACCCACTTTGTAAAGGTGATTGTTAGGCGAAAAGCATATGCATAGAATAAGATGTTTCCTACTATTGCACACTCTTAAATGTCTTTTCCCTTCATTCTTTTTCTAAAAGAATGTTTCTAGTAAAATGGAAACATTTATTGTTCTTTAGCCAGCCTACTCTGCCCTTTCTCCTCACCTTCACCCTCTTAAACAAAAATGAGATTATTGCAGTGGAAACTGAGATGTTTCATCACAGTAGATAGTTCTGTAAGTTGTCAATTGGAAATTATTGTGATTGTGAGTCTGCCGATTGTTCAAACTGTTGCTTTTCCCCGACATACGTTATTTAACTTTGAGATACCTTTGGTGTTGATACAATTCTGTATGTCTACATGGCAGGGCTACTGTTTTAACTTTTAATAGCCACCAGTGAATTTTATAAGAATATGGATTGTATAAAATGTTTTATAATAATGAGTTTTCTGTAGCTCTCCATAATTGTGTCCTTCCCTTATTTAAAACTATTTTGCATAGGTAAAAACATAATAGCAGTAATCTTGGTCAATTTTTTTAAAAAAATTATTTTGATTAAAGGATAATATACTCTTAAATATGTGTTATGTCATAAAAGAAGGTGAATCTGTACTGTTTACATTTAAGTTAATTTTAGGAAAAAGAGCTTTTAAGAGAATTATTCACATGGAAATAAACTTCTGTTGTATGTAACTGTTAACTGGAAAATTTCCGTGTGGCTTGTTAAACTTGAAACATGTTTATCAATGATTTTGGTGCATTTAGGAACTATAAAAGTAGAAAGGAATACATATGGTAAGGCTAACCAGTGTGGATAGAAAAGTGACAAGAGCTCTTCATTGGACAAGATAGGTAATATAAGAGAGAGAATGGCCCAAATTAAATGTATCAGATAACAACTCATTAGAATTATGTCCTTTTAGAGCTTAAAGAAACATCATAGATAATTTAATGAAGGTGGCTTCTTCAAAAGATTGGGGAATAAGCTTGGAGTGGTGAATTCCTTTAGATTGTCTTCTACAAATTTAGTGAATTTATGGCAGAACTAGGGCACAAACCTGGAATGAATGGCTTCTAGTTTTGTATGTTTTCAGTTGTAAAATAATGGTGTTTTTTCCCTAGTAAAAGGGTTTGGAAATCATTTGGGGTATTCTAGTAAAGCCTTTGGCCCTCTATGCTGTTATGACAAAAGCAGCAATGACATTTAGGGTATTTTCAACAAAGGCCTTAGAACAAAGCAGAAAACTTTATTCTACATCTTGTGCATTACACAACTGTCTCTGGAATATTGCAGAGAAATATTGCAAAGAAACAAATGAAAAGATAATTTCTTTGCTAGAAGCATATCTTATTCATCCTCATATTCCCAACACTAAAACACATGTCTTCTAATAAATAAATTTAGCTCCACTAAATAATGATTGTTAAGTGAATCAATAACACATTATTAAAAATTAAGTTTAATATAAGGGACATCTGTCTGTAAGTGTTTGGATTTATTTCTGGGTTCTGTGCTGGTATGGTATAAAAATAGTCACATAGACCAATGGAACAGAATAGAGAACCCAGAAATAACTCATCCTGTGATTTATCATCTTACGATTTTAAATATGAAATAAATAATCCTATGATTCTAAATATGAAAACAAAGAAACAATGACACTGTTACTATGGCCTTATAGTATAGTTTGAAATCAGGTAGTGTGATGCCTCCAGATTTGTTCTTTTTGCTTAGTCTTGGTTTGGCTATACGGGCTCTTTTTTGGTTCCATGTGAATTTTAGAATTGTGTTTTTTAATTCTGTGAAGAATGATGGTGGTATTTTGGTGGGGATTGTGTTGAATTTGTAGATTGCTTTTGGCAGTATGGGCATTTTCACAATATTGATTCTACTCATCCATGAGCATGGGATGTGTTTCCATTTGTTTGTGTCATCTGTGATTTCTTTCAGCAGTGTTTTGTAGTTTGTCTTGTAGAGGTCTTTTGCCTCCTTGGTTTGGTATATCCCTAAGTATTTTATTTTTTTGCAGCTATTGTAAAAGGGGTAGCAAACAAAAACATAAAGTGGGGAAAGGACACCCTTTTCAACAAATGGTGCTGGGATAATTGGCTAGCCACATGTAGGAGAATGAAACTGGATCATCATCTCTCACCTTGTACAAAAATCAACTCAAGATGGATTAAGGACTTAAATCTAAAACCTGAAACTATAAAAATTCTAAAAGATAACATTGGAAAAACCCTTTTAGACATTGGCTTAGGCAAAGATTTCATGACCAAGAACCCAAAAGCAAATGCAATGAAAACAAAGATAAATAGCTGGGACCTAATGAAATTAAAGAGCTTTTGTACGGCAAAACGAACAGTCAGCAGAGTAAACAGACAACCCCACAGAGGGGGAGAAAATCTTCACAATCTATACATCTGATAAAGGACAATACCCAGAATCTACAATGAACTCAAATCAGCAAGAAAAAAAGCAAACAATCCCATCAAAAAGTAGGCTAAGGACATGAATAGACAATTCTCAAAAGAAGATATACAAATGGCCAACAAACATATGAAAAAATGCTCAACATCACTAATGATTAGGGAAATGCAAATCAATACCACAATGTGATACCACCTTACTCCTGCAAGAATGGCCATAATCAAAAAACAGATGTTGGCGTGAATGCCGTGATCAGGGAACACTTCCGTACTGCTGGTGGGAATGTAAACTAGTACAGCCACTATGGAAAACAGTGTGGAGATACCTCAAAGAACTAAAAGTAGAACTACCATTTGATCCAGCAATCCCACTACTGGGTATCTACCCAGAAGAAAAGAAGTCATTATACGAAAAAGATACTTACACATGTGTGTTTACAGCAGCACAATTCACAATTGCAAAATCATAGAGCCAACCCAAGTCGCCATCAATCATTGAGTGGATAAAGAAACTGTGATATATATATGTGATATATATATATGTGTATATATACACACATATATATACACACACATATACATATATATACATATATATATTATACGTATGATGGAATACTACTCAGCCATAAAAAGGAATGAATTAATGGCATTCACAGCGACCTGCATGAAATTGGTGACTATTATTCTAAGTGAAGTAACTCAGGAATGGAAAACCAAACATCGTGTGTTCTCACTGATATGTGGGAGCTAAGCTATGAGGACACAAAGGCATAAGAATGATAAAATAGACTTTGGGGACGTGAGGGAAAGGGTGAGAGGGAAGCAAGGGATAAAAGACTACAAATATGCTGCAGTGTATACTGCTCGGGTGATGGGTGCACCAAAATCTCACAAATCACCACTAAAGAAATTACTCATGTAACTAAACACTAACTGTACCCCAGTAACCTATGGAAAATTAAAAATAAATAAGGGACATGATAGTGGGATTTCTCAAAAGAGATTTTTGTCAGTATTTAAATAGACTATTACGTTAAATAAGATGCAGTTGAAGAGCAAAAAGACCATCCTTACGTTTTGTATTTTTTTTGAGACAGAATCTCACTCTGTTGCCTAGACTTGAGTGCAGTGGCATGATCATAGCTCACTGCAGTCTCGAAATCCTGGGCTCAAGCAGTCCTCTTACCTTGGCTGCCCAAATCATTGGGATTACAAACATGAGCCACCGTGCCCGGCCTGCATTTTCAGGAGAGAGTGCTCTGGGATTTTATCTTTTCAGATGTGAATTCATGCTCAATTTAGCAAGTAATTTATTTACTCATAGAATAAATGTATATTGCTTGGTTTCATTCTTAGTATATATAGTTATATATCTTATTAATATATTGCTTGACATTTTTGGAGAAAGGAAAAGTTCTTTTCTGGGATCTGATTGTGTTTAATTTCCCTAGTGTGAAAGCCTTTCTGTGGATCCCAAAAAAAGAGTTGTGGGCCGGATGCGATAGCTCACACCTGTAATCCTAGCACTTTAGGAGGCCAGGGCAGGTGGATCACTTGAGGTCAGGAATGTGAGACCAGCCTGGCCAACATGGTAAAACCTCGTCTCTACTAAAAAACAAAAAAAAATGAGCCGAGCATGGTGGCACACCCCTGTAGTCCAGCTACTTGGGAGGCTGAGACAGGAGAATCCTTTGAACCTGGGAGGCAGAGACTACAGTGAGCTAGAAATCAGTAATACGGATTGCTGATATGATTGATTATTGATTTCTAGCTTAATTTTGTGATTATGTTATATATTCCGTTGAAATTTGCTGAGGCTTTCTTATGCACTAATATACAGTCAAGTTTTAAAATATTTCATACTTGCTTGAAAAGAACATGTAATTCTCTTATTATTGGTTGTGAGATTCTGTATATGTCTATTAAATGCAGCTTTTTAATCTTTAGCTTCTCTTTCTCGTATACATTTTTTTAAGAGACCAAATTGTTTGTCCTATAGAGTTTCCAGTAGTCTGCATATTTCTGAAAGTATCCCTGTGGTATAATTTACATGTGTTTTTATAAATTGATAGTTGGATTTAGACAGTGATTAGTTTTAGAGTTGATTTCCTTTTTCTAAGGCTCTTCACAGGTGGTGATGTGTTCCTTGATCATGAGATTTGTAATAGTTGTCTTTTTTGTGATGTTAGCAGCCATTAATGTTCAGTGTCTAGATTTCTTACTTCATTAAAAATTATAAAATGATAATCTAGTTCTATTATTCCTTCTTCATTTACTAGCTGGAATCATTTTATAATGAGAAACTTATTATTTGTCTATCCAGTAATACAGTTTGTATATGAAAAGTGAAATAAATGCTTGTTTCTCTTTATTGCTGTTCTGTCTCCCTCTCTCCCTCCCTCCTTCCCTCTCTTCCTTCCTTCCTCCCTTCCTTCCTTCCCTTTCTTCTTTCCCTTCCTTTCCTTCCGTTCTTTTCTTCATGGGGTTCTCTGACCCCCAGGCTGGAGTGCAGTGGTGCAATAATAGCTCCCTGCAGCCTAACTCCTGGAAACAAGTGGTCCTTCTGCTTCAGCTTCCCAAGTAGCTGGGACTACAAGTAAACACCTTTTTTTTTTTTTTTTTTTTGTAGAGATTGGGTTTTCTTACATTGCCCAGGCTGGTCTTAAACTCCTGGTTTCAAGCAGTCCTCTTGCCTCGGTCTCCCAAAGTGCCGAGATTATAGGCATGAGCCACCGTGCCCAGTCTCGTTTTCATTATAATAAGTGTGTTCTCTAGCTTAGTCCAATGGTCATTATTTCTTTTGTATCAGTATGCACTCATTGATTTAAGCATATTTAATGTTTCGATTCATGGCATTTATTATTCTTATTGATGTGTAACTTGTCACATCTTTGGTCAGTGGAAGCCTTTTCATGTCCTTTCGTCACAACCATAGTAGTCTTTGATAGCTTTTTTGATGTCTGGGTAAGATGTTCCAAGCTCACTCATCATGGTGTGATTCCTTTTATTTTCTTTTAAAATTATTATTTTTTTTTGACTAATGCTATTTTAACAAAACCTGATTCTTTTTAATGAGAAATGGTACTCAGAGATCACAGTCTGGATGCTAGGAACATACATTTCTACAAAATTGGTCATTATTTCTAAACCTTCCATTGGACACAACTAGAAAATACACATACATATAAGTGTGTGTGAGAGAGAGAGCGAGAGTGTGTGTGTGTGTTCATTTAAAATGAAATATATTGTGGAGTTTAAACTGATACTTCCAATTTAAAACGAGCACCGTAAGGATGCTTTTTCTCTCCCACATCTTCCTTCCTCGCTTTCCAAAAATCCCATTTTCTTAAGGTTGTTAGGGATGGCAGAATTATAATATCCCATCTCACTCATTGGCTTTGTTCCTCATCAGGTGATTGCAGAATGGCAATACTAAAACTATCACTAACAGCATGATTACTGAAAACATAAAGAATCTAATGATTCACTTCATTGGTTGTAGGTATTGTTTTCTTATGTCAGTTTTGATAAGTTACACTTTTTAATAGGAATATGTCTATTCTTCTAAGTTTATAGGTATTGGCACAAAATTGTCTTGTGTCCTTAATGTCTTTTAAACCAGTGCTATCAACGAAATTGTATTCTCCTTTATGTTGCTACCATTATTTATTTGTACTTTGTTTTTCTTGCTTCCTCCTATCAGAAGTTTGTTGATTTCATTAGTCTTTTCAAGAAATAAGTTTCGGCTTTTTTGAGCCCCTGTAATATCTTAATTTATATTTACTTCTGATTTTTCACCTCCTTTCTTCTGTTTTCTTTGGACTTATTCTTTTTCCTCTCCTGACTTCTTAGATGGGTCACTTAGCTCATTATTCACTAGGCTTTGTTTCCTCATATAAATATTTAAGACTATTAATTTCCATTGAATGTATTGTTATGAATAGCAATTTGTTGTACACTCAAATTTGATAGAGTTCATAGTTCTATGAATTTTTCATGCAATGTTTTTGGTATCTTCCTGAGGATGAAATTTTCCCTCTTCCGGCAAAGCAGTCTTGGTAATTTCTCCTTATTTATTGTTGATATTATAACTTCATATACAGTATGGATGTACCTTGTTTTACATATTGTGTCTGTTTCTAAATTTTCATTTGTCTCCTTTTGAGTTCTTCCACAAGTCCTCCTTAAGTTGTTTTTTAAATTTTTTTAAAGTCAGTTTTATGAGGTATAATTTATGTGAAGTAAAATTCATACTTTAGCATATAGTTTTATGAGATTCGACAAGCACATATAGTCACATAATTTTTGCCATAATCAAGATACAGAAGAGTTCCAAAAATTTCGCACATGCGCTCTGTGGTAGCCCCTTTCACCTTTCTCTCTGTGGTGCTTGCCTTCTCTTCAACTTCAAACTAGTTACAGGTTTCCCTGTAACCTCAGCTTTCTTAGGAGTTCCAGAAAAAGTTATAATTTTGCAGATTGTCTGGCTTTTGTTATTGTGAGAGTGGCAATGATGCTCTTTCCAGCCAGACACATTATTTTTCTTATCAAGTCATTTTTAATAAATTCACATTTCCATATGTCATTTAGTATTAACACTACCATTTGAATATCTTTCTTCCATAGATGTATTTTGCTTTATATGCATGTGTATCTTCACTGAAGTTTTATTTAGTTCTGCAGTGGTTTCTTAGGTACTTATTTAATTTGTATTTGAAATCTTTTTAAGTTTAGAGTTAAAAGATTAGCATTTTAATATGTGCGTTTCAAGTTTATAAATACTCTGATCTTCTAATTTTTACTAAAAATTAAATATTGGCATACGTTATTGTGGGTTATACTCTACAACCGGAGGACTTGTTTTGTTTATATGTAATCAAAGGAACATTAGAAAAACTTTAAAATGGATAACTTTTTGATTGCTACATTTACTCTTCATAGGGCTTATCATTTTAGTGTCCTTAGCTAATTTTAAGATGATGTGAAAATTTTTTATTACTTCATTGTATTAAGGAATTGATTATTGATTTTTATTACAAAGAAACAAGATAAAATATTTTTGAAAATATTTCATCTGAACTGCTGGTACCTGTTGTTTTTTAAAATGTATTAGAAGAAGTTTTTGATGAATTTTTTATCAGGTATCTATAACTTATTGAATTGGTTTTAAATATTGTATTAAGTAAATGATAATGTATCATCATGTTGGAAACAATATTGCATATTTCAACCTAATTTTACCTCCTGGTTACTTTCATGGATTTTAATAGTGGGTTACTAAATGTTTCTTTTCTTTTAACCTTTTTATAGGTTATTTTAGTGTCCGCCAACAAATTGACTCGTTATATAGAACCATGCCAATTAACAGAAGATTTTGGTGGGAGTCTCACCTATGATCACATGGACTGGTTAAATAAGAGGCTGGTTGGTATATTACAATGAGATAAAATGTTATTGCGTAGAAATAAGATATATTTTGATAACTTTATCATTTTAGTCTATTAAAATATAGATTATTTTTCTTTTTACAAAAATGGAGAAATATGTGCATACCACATTATAGCGTAATAGACAAATACTGTGAAGTCAGACTTACTTGATTAGAATCCTGATTCTAGTTGCTAGGCCTTCAACAATGCGTTTAATCTTGCCTTGGCCTGATTCCCACATCTGTAATATGGTGATAGTAATAGTACCTACCTTTGTGTGATTATGGGTAAAATGAAATGAATATACATATAAAGCATTTAGAACAGCACCAGACATGATATAGTGGCACTGTATAAGTTTTAGCTATTACTGTTCTGTCATTAGTAGCATCAGTAAAGGTTGTAAAATTTTTAGTTAGAATAACAGTAGCATAATTTTTTTCTTTTCTTTTTTTTTTTTTGAGACAGTCTTGCTCTGTTGCCCAGGCTGGAGTGCTGTGGCGCAATCTCAGCTCACTGCAACCTCTGCCTCTGGGATTCAAGCAATTCTCCTGCCTCAGCCTCGTGAGTAGCTGGGATTACAGACACGCGCCACCACGCCCAGCTAATTTTTGTATTTTTAGTAGAGACGGGGTTTCACCATATTGGTCAGGCTGATCTCAAACTCTTGACCTCGTGATCCACCTGCCTCGGCCTTCCAAAGTGCTGGGATTACAGGCGTGAGCCACTGCTCCCAGCCAACAGTAGCATAATTTCTTGAGGTGATCTAGTTGCTATACCATTTTCAGAGGATATTTAAACATTAATTTGAATTATCAACTTGAAGAGCAGTTTGACAGATTAAGCATTTTCATTTGTGAAAATGTATCGTCTTTGGCATTCTAGACTTCTGAAATCTGCAACTCTGTGTAATTTGATTTTTTTTAATTGAACTACTGAAAGAACAAACGTCAGATTAACTCATTTTAGATTAAATGATAATTTTATTGGAGAATGGTGAACTTTTGGTTATCTCTGAATGGATAACTAATTCTGTTTCCACCCAGTTTATTTATTTAGAGACAGGGTCTTGCCCCAGGCTGAAAAGCAGTGGCATGATCACCACACACTGTAGCCTTTAACTTCTGGGCTCAAGCAGTCCTTCCACCTCAGCCTCTCAAGTTGTTGGGACTGCAAGTGCATGCCACCATGCCTGACGAAGGTTTTATTTTTTGTAGAGATGGAGTCTCCATGTTGCCCAGGCCAGTCATGAACTCCTGGGCTCAAGCAACCCCTCTGCCTCGGCCTCCCAAAATGCTGGGATTACAGGCATGAGCTACTGCACCTAGCCTATTTCCACCATATTTAAAAAGTGGTGTTAGTCAAGTGATTGTCTACTTCATTACTTACGTTTAAACAGACTTGCCCAAATTCCTTTTCAGAAATATTTGAAGAAATCATTAAAATTATAACTAATTTTAAATGCTACATGCATGTATATAACAACTATTATATGAAACCAACATGTGCTGGTGATAGAATAACATAAAGAAGTGTTCTGTAACTGTTATTAGAGACTTAGCGTGTTCTAAATTACATGTATGTAGTTAGAACTGTTATCAATGCAAATGTTTCTCAAAGAAACACGTATCTGAATGGAGAATGAAGATAATTTATTGATGTATTTAAATTTAAAAAATTATTTATCCATGAAACTATTCATTGCTTTAGGAAACAGTTTTGTCTTCTCTTGTGTACATTGTTGTGCTCTGGTGGTAGAATTGCACGAACTGCCGGGGAAGGAAAACAAATCCTAGCTGGCCAATTCTATTGCTCTTAACTGGCAATCATTATTACATATTAATTTTTAAGATTGTTCTTAGTATGTTAATAAAACTCATATTGTAGGTTTTTGAGAAGTTTACAAAGGAATCTACATCATTATTAGATGAACTTGCTTTGATTAACAATGGAAGTGATAAAGGAAATCAGCAAGAGAAAGAAAGGTAGGTGGCTAGTGGCATGCAGTTATATCCTTGCAAAACTATAATTATTCTGATAAAAGATACCTCTGTTGTTAATGCAAGGTAAAAGAACTACAGTAAACAAAGTCTTCATTCAATCAAAATTGATGTGCAATATTCGTGAGAATTTGAATTTGCTTTACATGTAAAACGTATTGGTTTGAATCAGAGTTTCTTCACAAAAGCCTTTTTTTTTTTTTTTTTTTTTTTTTTTTTTTGGAGAGGGAGTCTTGCTCTGTCACCCAGGCTGGAGTGCAGTGGCGCAATCTCGGCTTTCTGCAAGCTCCGCCTCCTGGGTTCCCGCCATTCTCCTGCCTCAGCATCTCCAGTAGCTGGGACTACAGGTGCCCGCCACCTCGCCCAGCTAATTTTTTGTATTTTTAGTAAAGACGGGGTTTCACCATGTTAGCCAGGATGGTCTCGATCTCCTGACCTCGTGATCCACCCGTCTCGGCCTCCCAAAGTGCTGGGATTACAGGCGTGAGCCACTGCACCCGGCTCATTTTTAAATTAATAGTAATGTATTTACTTTTTTCTGACACTATGTAAAATGTTTCAAGAACGTGTTTTCAAAAGAAACACTTTTCTACCTTTTTAGAGTTATCTTCTTTCCTGGTTAAGAATATGAAAAAAGTTTCAGTTTGAAATACAATTATTATAACCTTATTTGAATACATTAGCACTTAAATGTCTAGCTTATAGAACTTTTTCTGCTCTTGTAAAATATGTGATATTCATGAATTCAAATTGGGGAATTTAGTGTTTTATGATATGCAATGAATAGTTGAGTGGTATTATCTGAATGTAACTACCTAGATTTATCATGTTAACAGATTTCCCTTGAACTTTACAACCTTGTCAGCTTTCACTTTTCTGTTGGTACACCAAGTCCTTCTCCTCAGATAAAAAGCACTTTAGCAAGCAAATTAACTATTCAGGCCACTTGATTATTACTGGTCACTAAAACAGTAATTTTTCATTAGGAAATGTGAAAGAATCCTGGTGTTCCCTGTCATCCGATCTGTCTCCTTTGAATCTGACCTTGAAGATAACAGTGGAACCTTAATAAAATGCTTGTTATTCCTTGAATCCAAATATAGTCACATATCAAGTTTTCAAGTGTAAGATCATAGTTTTAACACAAAATCTTGATTAAAACAAAGTCAAACTGTGAAAACAAATGGTTTGAATGTAAATCTGATTAAAGTCACCACAAGCAGTTAGGAATGTTTCCATCCTACAGATGCCGTATAAAAATGTAAAATTATGAAATTTTGTATATGTATATAAATATGTGATTGTGTGTCTGTAGATATCACACACATATATGCTGTGGTTTAGGAAGTGAAAATATCATGAGTTACTTGAAAATTAGCTGGACTTCTTTGTTTTTTGAATAGTCCATCCGAGTAAGTTTGATGTTTCTTAGTTATATTCCTTGGGAAAGACATCCCATGTTGGTGACTATAGAAAATGAGTCCATGGTCAAAGAGTTTGTGCTGTTGACTGTATTTCCCTCTTTGAGAATGACGGTGAATAATGCAGATTAAAGGTTCTGAAGAAGCAGTGCAGCAAAGAAACCTGTTTAATTGCTTCCTTAAAACATATCTTGTTCAGGCTGGGCGCGGTGGCTCATGCCTGAAATCCCAGCACTTTAGGAGGACAAGGTGGGTGGATCACAAGGTCAGGAGATCAAGACCATCCTGGCCAACATGGTGAAACCCCATCTCTACTAAAAATACAAACATTAGCCAGGCGTGGTGGTACGTGCCTGTAGTCCCAGCTACTCAGGGGGCTGAGGCAGGAGAATCCCTTGAGCCTGGGAGGCGGAGGTTGTAGTGAGTCGAGATCACGCCACTGCACTCTAGCCTGGGTGACAGAGTGAGACTCCGTCTCAAAAAAAAAAACAAAAAACCAAACATATCTTGTTCAGTGTTTTGGGAAACACTTTGGGAAGTCCTGGTTTCCATGACTACATGAAATATCAAAATCTTGTATTTGCCAGTTCCTCCTCAAGGAACTGATGTGTTATTGCTTAGTTTCCTTTAAACCCCAGATCCCAGATAATAGAGTCCCTCCTCTTGCAAATTTTTATCAACTGTCTTTTTTTTTTCAACTTTCTTTATGTCAATCCTCAGGAAGCATCTGAGGGCCTAGATCCATTGACAAAAAGTGAAAAATTTAGCACGAGACCAGTCAGTTACAGCAGCAAGGTCCTTGTCCCCTTTCTTTCCTTCATCTTTTCTTTCCTGTATGTGTTTAGGAAAATAAAGGCAGATGTCCAGCTAGCTGCACAAGAAGTATGATTAGGGAAGAGAGTACAACTGCTAGGACACACACACACACACACACACACACACACACACACACACACACCCCTGGAATATAAGACAGAATATTCACAGCTATCAAAGATTGCTGTAGGTAAATAAAGTTTTGTCTGGAGGATGGCTGCATGCATTTTTTAATGTTACATTTCTGGGTTAGTATATGACAAACTTCATTTTGAAACAAATACTCATTGGATAAATACTAAATGGACTTCTTTGATATATTTGAAATAATATTATGACTAAAAACAGTAAACTATATTTTTCCAAGTAGTTGTTTTATGATTTATTACGTTGGTATTTCTCTGGCTACTAGTATTTACTTTTCCTAACGGGCTTCCTTATGCTTGAGAGAAGTTAGCATGGTAGGATGGTATGCTTCAGATTTTCATACTTTTGTGCCCCTGTTCTGTTTTTTTATATGTAAAGGAATTTTTAGTTACATTGATAGAAATATGCCTTTTGAAAATTACTCCTTTGGTGTTTTCCAGGTCTGTGGATTTAAACTTTCTTCCATCAGTTGATCCTGAAACAGTTCTTCAGACAGGTAAGATTTAAAAAATATTTGTGATAATAATCCAATAAACCAATTGGATTGATTCGTTCATTAAATAAACATGAATTCAGCATGAATGTGGTACATGTGGAAGGAACTCAAGGGGAAATTTTTGAGGACCAGGGACTGGTTTTGTGGAAGACAGTTTTTCTGTGGACTGGGTGAGGGATGGTTTCAGGATAAAACTGTTCCACCTCAGATCATCAGGCATTAGGTTCTTATAAGGAGTACGCAACCTGGATCCCTCGCGTGCATAGTTCACAATAGGGTTTGTGTTCCTATGAGAATCTGATGCCGCCACTGATCTGACAGGTGGCAGAACTCAGGTAGTAATGCTTGCTGGCCTGCCACTCACCTCCTGCTGTGTGGCCCAGGGTGGGGGTGGGGGGAACCCCAGCTTTATAATATTTTTAAAAATTAATAATAATCTCTCTCTTAATTTGGATTTAATTTATTATCTATAAAATGAAGATGAAAATTTTTATTTCACTGGGTTGCTATGAGAATTATTGAACACTCCTTATGTGCCAGACATTGTGTTTATGTATTTTTATTTTTCATTCTCCTAACAAGCCTTTGAGATAATTAGTATTATTTTATCTATTTTGTACTGGAGGAAGCCAAGGCTTAGCAATAGAAAATGACTTGCCGAAGATCAAGTAACTATTAAGCTCTCTCTCCATAGCTAAATCCAAAGCCAAAGCTCTACTGTTTTATAATCATCGATGTAAAAACACTTATCACCTTGCAAAGCCTTGCACATAGTGCAAGCACGTAGTGCTGCCTGATATGTATATTCCAACCCAAATATCTCTAGTAGCAGTTTCACAAACTCTAGGAGAATCAAATTGTAATTTTTTCCAATTGAAATACCTCAATTTTATTTCTGATCTTTTTTTTAATAATAGCTCATAATTCTAATCCTACTGTGTGCCACATACTGTCTGAGCACTTTACATATGTTAACTCATTTCAGTCCTGTGAAATAGATACTATTGTCATTCCAATTTTAAGATGGGAAAGCTGAAGCATAAAAACGTTAAGTAACTTATATAGGTTACATAGCTAGTAAATGCTGGAGCTGGGACTTGGACCTAGGCAGTTTGATTTCAAAGCATGCTCTTTGAAATCATTATGCTATGCTGCTTCTCTAATGAAAATGATATCGACAAGGAAAATAATTAAGGGTGGCAATTGTCAAAGTAGAAAAAAATAAATGTATTCTGATATTCATAGCTTTTATGAATATATATAAAAAGACTTTGCACAAACCTTTAGAACAGTTATTTTTCCAATTATAAAATGTAATAAATAATAAAGAAGTAAATTCTGAATATATTTGTTGTATTGATTCAGGTGTCCTAAGTTCTTCCAGTATGATATACAGCTTAATTTGTTAGAGAACAAAGAAATACTTGTAATCTCTGAATTATTATATATTTAGCAGGTACAATAGACTGTCAGTAAAAATACTGCTCTAGATTTAAAACTTAATTCCATATATATGTTTAGCAGCTTGAAAGCTTTTTATTTTAATTCATTGAATTAAGAAACTTTTACAATTTCTATTGTAAATTTAATTTTATATGCTACTAGGTCCTATTTTATATGCTATTAACTTTTAAAGTAAGTATTGAAAGAGAGTA
Source organism: Gorilla gorilla gorilla (assembly GCF_029281585.2). Lineage (NCBI taxonomy): Eukaryota > Metazoa > Chordata > Mammalia > Primates > Hominidae > Gorilla > Gorilla gorilla. The sequence continues at coordinate 81,618,885 of NC_073235.2, read as the reverse complement.
TAAAACAAAGAGGTTTGGAACAATCATGGGTACTTTTAGAAATTAGAAATACCTCCAAACCATAGTAAAAGTTCAGTTGCTATATATTGAAAGCCATTTAAATTTAGGATATTATTCTAAATAAGGAAGAGAATTTAAATATGTGGATTGTTTTGATGCCTGAATATTAGTCACAAAAACAATTTTTACCTTATTTACTTTTAAAATTATTTAATATCTACAGCTTTAGTTGTTGCACATTCTACAATTGTAGTTTCTCATGTATGAGTGGATTTTCTACATGAGTTTGCTGTAATTGAGTCACATTCATTGCAGTTCTAACACTAGTATGGCCCGTTATTATTCACAGTTAATATATTGTGAAGATTCTTATAAATAGAGATTATATAAATATTATTTTGTACTTGTAATAAAAACTTTTCTCCCTTTAATCATTCATTTGTTATACTGTCACCTTTTTTTTAAATGCTGTGACTGAGAATATGGATTAATACTGAAATCCTACAACATATTACTTGGATTAGTACCATCAGACAGAAATCCCACAGTATAATTTTGCTCTACAGGGAAATAGGATTGTTTGGCACAGTATCCTGAGTAATGAATTCACCAATAACAAAAATGTGATTGATAGAAAAAATATATAAACCGTATATATGCCATATTTAATATGTAGTATAGTATTTCTATGGTGTGTATATTTGTGATATGTGATATAGCATTTTAATATACTATCTAGTTACATAACATATATGTACACACACATACACACATATACATATTAATATGTACAGTTTTCCTATTTATTGTGATACATAAATTTTTAAATTCCATTTATAACCTGGTAGATATGTAGGTAGATAGGTTTTAAAAACAAGGGACTAGAATTGGGAATATTGAGAAGTGAGAATTACATTTCTTTACAGATATTAATTTCAAGTATCTTTTATTTGTAAAGGGCATGAATTGTTATCCGAATTACAGCAGCGTCGATTTAATGGCTCAGACGGAGGGGTTTCATGGTCTCCTATGGATGATGAACTTCTTGCACAGCCACAGGTTATGAAATTATTAGATTCACTCCGAGAGCAATATACCCGCTACCAGGAAGTTTGTAGGCAACGTAGCAAGCGCACACAGTTAGAAGAGATTCAACAGAAGGTAATGCAGGTAGGTGTCTGATTTGAATATATTTAACTCTTTTTAATTCGTTATAATTTCTACTATGTGACTATTAAGTCTTATATACACTATATAGAAAACCTTAGAACACATCAAACTGGATTCTAAAACTTTTAAATTGTGTATTGTTTTACAAATAGTATTTGAATTAAAAGTTATGTTATTTTCACAGTGATGACATTGAGCATTCAGCTTAGTGTAACAATGAACTTCAAAAATAACTGGTTCTTGGAAACGTCATCAGTGGTCTCAGTGTATTCTTGCAATAAATAACATTTCATTATTGATACTTGATTTATTCTTCATTTCTAATAACTTAGTTTTTTGGTTAATTTAGGTATTACAAAGAGTATTTCTATCCTAACAAAATAACACATGTAATGCAAATGATTCTAATATCAAATTTTTTTATAATACTGATAGAAAATATTAAATGTATTTATTAGGAATTTTAATTTCTTCTAAACTTTATTTTTATAAGAAAAGTAGGCTAAAATACTAAAAATACTAAAGGAAGACATTTCTATTATTTACATTACACTCTGGATTTTTATGTTGAATAATTAAGAAAATAAATCTTCGAATATTTTATTTAAAAATGCAAACTGGAAACGTCCTAATTTTTAAATCTAGGTTCATTTACTCATTAGATAAACATTTATTAAGTGATTCCTCTGTGGAAGGCATTGTGCTAGGTTTTTTACAGGATATAAAGGTAGACTTGATTTTTACTATCAATAAGTTTAGGGAGAGAAAGTGTTAAGGGTCACAAGGACATGACTGAGAGGTTATGGGCAATTATAGGATGGATTATTTCTCTAGCTTCAGGTAATCTGGGAAGACTTAGTGGGGGAAGTAGCATTTGAGATTGTCCTCCCAGAATGTATCTGATTTCACCAGGCAGTGATAGGTTTTGAAAGAACTGGCATTTTGTGGAGGATGAAGAGTAGCATGGTAAATCATAGCAGCATAGAATCCCAAGTTCTGTTGAGGAAAAAGGAAACAGTAGGCACAGTGGGAAGTGGATGGCCTTTTTGAGTCATAGAGCATGATCCCAATCCCAGTTTCTTCACTTAGCTGTGTTACTATTCACGATACTTCACCTCTGAGCCTCGCTTGAACTGTCTTCTTTCTTTCCTCTTTTCCTCTCTTTCTTTCCCTCTCTGCCTTCTTTGCTTAATTGAAACAGGAATAATAATACCCCTTTTGAAAGGCTAGTGTTTGGAAAGAACCCAGCTCTCAATCAGTGGTAGTTATTATATGTATTTCTTTTGAACTAGACTACTCTAGAGGTCTAGTGTAGTTGCTGGCAAACTTCTGTAAAATTCCAGACATTTAGACTTTGTGGACCATACGGTCTTTCTTGCAGCTGTGGCTGCTTAACTCTGCCATTATAGTACAAGAGCAGATATAGACATTGTATAAACCAACATGTGTGGCCATTCTCCAGTAAACTTTTATTTATTATACAAAAACAGGTGGTGGGCCAGAATTGGCCTGCACAATTGATCTAGTTCATGACTTCCCAAATTAGAGCATCAGGATGTCATGGGAAAAAAAGACTTGAAAGGAAGGAAGGAGTTGGATCATGGAAGATGATGAATTTCAGGCAAAAGGATTTAGAATTTATTCCATGATAACCATATATAAACTGGAGATTTCTGAGCATACGTTAATTGTATGTGGCTTTTTCCATGGACTTCATTCATAAGTTAAAGGGTTTGTTTTAAATTCAGGTAAGTTTTAGCCCATTAGCTTGAGATTATCTTAGAAAACCACTAAGACAGAGTAGCAGAGCAGTACAAAAATCATATTCTGAACCCAAATAATCTGAATCTACCCTCTTCTACCACTTCCAAGCTGCTTGACCTTGGGGAAAAAGAAGGTCCTTATGTCATAGTCTCCTCTTCAGTAAGCAAAGGATAACAACAGTAACCACAACAACAATAATACCTACTTAATAGGACTGTTACAAGAATTAAAGAAGATAATTTTTATAAAATATTTAGTGTCTGGCACATAATGAGTCTTCTATTAATAACATCTATTAGTTCATCCATTCAAAAAAAAAACAAATGTCTACAATAGTATGACATTGTCCTAGGCTCAGCAATGTGATGATGAGTAAAAATAGGGTTCTTGCTTCATGGGAGATAATTACATGATGACACAAACAGCTGTGAAATTGCAGCTATGCCAGGTGCCAAGAAGGAGAGTGATGGGAGTAGGATTAGGATGAGTAAGAAGATATTAGAGACGAATCATATTTCTGACTTGTAAGACTTGGTGTCTTAGTTTGCAAGATAATGGTGTTGCCCACCTAGGGAACATTGGGCAAGATTTGGATATTACTGGGGATGCAAAATAGTGTGGAGAATCATGAGTTTGGTTTCAGACTTGTTAAGTTTGAGGTGACTGTGACTTCTAAGAGAATATGTAGAAGGGTAGTCCACAACAGGTCCAGACTTCGAAGTCTGGGCTGGGGTATATTTGTTTGTCATCTGTGCGTGAATGGTAATTAAAAGCATTGATGTGATTGAAAATTGTCCGAAGAGAAAGTTGAGAGAGGTAAGAAGAGTGCTTTAAACTGAACTTTGAGAAACTCTGACATTTCATGGCAAGGTAGAGGAGCATACACCTGAAAAGAAGGCAGTGAAGGACTGGCCAGAGATGAGAAAGTGTGAAGAGTTCTTTGTCATGGAAACCAAGGGAAGAAAGCATTTCAGGGAAGGAGTTACAACCCTGTCAAATGCTGTTGTAAGGTTGAATAAAAGGACTTAAAATGTCTGTTAGAAAGCACAAGATTGAGGTCACTGGTGACCACAGGGCATGGAGTGGCAAGGCCAAGAGCAACAGTGGAGTGAATTCAGGAATGAAAGGGAGGTGTGGTGAAGGAAGCAATGAGTATAGACAAGTCATTGATAACTGTCTCTGAAGGAAAGATGAGAAATAGAGTAATGGCTGTAAGTGGTGGAAGAGGGGTTGTATTGCTCTGCGAGGGCTGCCGTAGCAAACAGACTAAGTGATTTAACAACAGAAATTTATTTTCTTGCAATTCTGAGATCAGGATGTCAGCAGGATTGGTTCCTTTGAGGGCCATGAGGGAATGCTCTGTTCCAGCCTCTCTCCTTGACTTGATGATGGCCATCTCTGCCTGTCTTCACATTGTCTTCTCTCTGTATGTGTCTGTGTCCAGATTTCCTCTCCTTATAAGGATACCAGTCATATATTTATATTGGGCCCACCTTAAAGACCTTATTTTAGGTTAATTACCTCTTTAAAGACTGTCTCCTAATAAATATTGTTAGAATCTGAGGTACTGTGGGTCAGTACTTCAACAGATGTATTTTTGAGGGGAGGGACACAATTCAGCCTATAGGAGGGGTAAGGATAGTTGTTCTTTCTTTTCATGATATGAAAAACTTTAAAGATTGCTGGAAAGTGTTGGGGGGGAGAGGTTGAATACACAAGAGAGAAGGAATAATTAATACTATCGAGTTCCCAACAAGGTGGACGTAAACGGAATCAAAGCACAATAGAAGGGATTCGCTTTAGAATGTAAGAGCGAGAGCTCCTTCTGTGTCCCAGGAAGGATGGCTAGGATTACCATAGGACCATGAGGTTCCTATGACCTCTGGCCAGTAACAGACCAGTTACACAGACAGCAGGAATACAGCAAAGTTAATTATTGCAGGGCACCGAGCAAGGAAATGGGAGGAGACCCTCAAATCCATCTCTTCGAGGAGTTCTGAGCTGGAGTTTTTAAGGAGATCATGTAGGGTAAGGGGCTGGAAAATTGGGGTTGTTGATTGGTTGAGGCAAGGGAGATGAAGTCAGCAGGATGTGGAAACTGCATCATTGGTGAGTCGGTGTCTTGTGGGGCCCCTCAGACCAGCTGAGTCAGTGGGGTCCTTCAAACCAACTGGCACAGTAGTTTTGTCAGTATGCAGGACCTGAAGGAATGTCTCAAAGTGAAAACTTAACGATTCATAATGTTTAGGTTGTTATCTATAGAACAGTTAAGGGGAACTATAATCTTGAAATAGGGTCCATGATTCTAGGTCAATAGGCACCAAACAACTATGAGGAAGCAGGTGAAACTGATCTGACCTAACAATTAATGTTCAACATGCTGCAAGCTTGTATATTTTCATTTCTCCCCCTTCTTTCTTCCCTGATTAATTTTATAAAGTTTATAGGGGCGGTTTTAGGATGAGTCCAGAGGTGATCTGTGTGTAAATCAGGCATCAGGAAGTTTGAAGGAGTTACTGTGTGATGTGTCTTTTTTTCATAAAGAGGAAAAGGCCGTCTGCTTGATGGTACAAATTGCAGGGGTGATGGTTAAAGAGGATCAGTGGTTTGAATAGAGTGGAGGTGATTAAAAATTTTCTTTGTGGGGAATCGAAGAGTGAAATTATCACTGTCAACCTAAATAACAGTGAAGGGCTCTTTAAAAGGAAGAGATTATTTGTTTTAGAGAATAGAACATTACAATGGGAATATGCATGTCATAGTAAGCTGTGTGCATATTCAGAGAGGTAAAGGAAGACAAACGTTTTTAAAGGAAAAAAAATGAGGATTACGTAATTGTTTTGAAATAATTGCCTTTGGTTCTAAAGATCAATAACAAGGGTGATGCGCATCTGATATTGGACAGGCAATTGCTGGACAGATGTCCTTGTGGAAGGATTTTTTTTTTTTTTTTGGAGACAGGGTTTCAGTCTATTACCCAGGCTGGAGTGCAGAGACCTGATCATGGCTCATTGCAGCCTTGACCTCCCAGGCTCAGGTGACCCTCCCACTTCAGCCTCCTGAGTAGCTGGGACTACAGACACATGCCACCATGCCCAGCTGTTTTTTTGGTGTGTATTTTATGTAGAAATGGGGTTTCACCATGCCTCTCAGGCTGCAGAAGTATTTTTTGTGTGAAGTTGCAATGCCTTTGTGTATAGTTTTGATTTTTGCAGTCCTTTGTGATAGTTTTTGTTAGCAGGCATACAAGCCTGAGAACCTCTCACCATGGCTTTCTCTGGCACTATTTGTCAGGGTTGTTTATTTTTCCCCCAATATTAGTGACTCCATTTTGATTCGGACAACTTTCACATCACAAAAATGTAGCTGTATTTTGGGGTAGTGTTGATCTTGAATGTATTGCAGAACCTTTTTGGCTTTTTATGTAACCCTATCTGACAATTCATGGCTGGCTGTTGAGGTTCAGGCACCAAAAACATGGGTGACAGGATTTATCCAGCATTTTTACTTTGCTAAATGGGTTAAGTGATTATGACAGAAAGAGGGGCAAAGGCGTTAATGTATTGGCAAACACATTTTTAAATGACGGACCAGCTCAACTGGGTAAGGAAGAAACTGGAGAAAGGAGATGACGATGATTATATTTATAATGATGGTGATGATGGTAACAAGATTACTGTTAAAAACTGGTAAACTTCATATTCAGTTTTCTATATCAGGATAACAAGTGAATTTGTTTGAACAATAATATTCAGCATATAATGTTTCCTGTACTCTGTTTTTCACAGGTCACATTTTAAGGAAATATCTATATCCCTTGCCAAAATGATTACTATATGATAATATATATTGAACTATATAGTAACATTGATCATATGTTGGTCACACAGAGCATGAATCATACTATTTTCAGTCTTACAAATTTGACGAAAATGTGAAAATTTTTTTGCTTGTGTAAAGATAATTATGAACTGAGTATCTCTGTGTTAAATCAGTGAAAATTGAATTGTTTCAAACTTCTTTTGTTTTTACCGACACATCACTGAAAACATAATGCAAGAGGAATCAATTGCTTTGATGGATAAATTATATAAGTAATAACCATGATATTTATCCGTGATTCCCCACAGTTCAAATTGGTAGCACAAGACTTCATGTGATATGCAGAGATTCTCCATACTGCTGCTGCTGTTACAGTTAAAAATTAGATTTCACATGCTTCTGGGTAGCAGACAGTGCCACTTCACTGAAATGTGCTATCATTATGCTCATTATTTATTGTGGCAGTAATTACTGCCAGCACTGCAAATGTTATTTCTAGAATCATCCATATGCTTTTCTTCCTCTGTAGAGAGGAATCATAGATGCCAAATAGAATACACTGCATTGCATAAGCATACAGCTGGAGGCTGTATTCTCAGTTCTCCATACTCTTTCTCCAGGTTAGATGGTTGACATTTGCTTGACATGCCCTTCTGCCTGGTTTGACTTTGCATACTTCTACATGTTCTGTCATGCAGTTTTTAAAAATGAGCCTAGCCATGCAAGAAGCATGGATAGTCACAAGCATTTCTGGCCAGTGTAAATATTTTTCATGGTGGATTCTAAAAGCATGGCTCCAAGGTTATACTTTGCATGTAAATGTAACCATTTGAAGGGTCACGTTGATATGGATTGGGGATAGAACTGTTTTTCCAGTAAGTTAATATTCAGATTGATTGAGCAAGATGTCCTGGTTGAAATTAAGTTATAACCTAGTTTGGCAAACTGCCATTATTAATGCATTTAAATAGACTTGTTTACTGGGGCATCAACCTCAATTTGCATCATTTTAATTAGAAATAGACATATTTACTGTGTCTACATTACTGATGTTGTATACTAAGGGAGATTACTTTCAGCCTATATTAAGGCCATATATATATACATATATATGTCCATTACTATGTGACTGGTTTTTTGAGGCAAAGATATATCTTTGCTTTATTTAAGATTTATTTTTCAATTTACGGCATTTTAAAAGTTCCATGTTAATGAATTGTATCCCCAGCTATCACGATTTATATTAACCTGCTTCTTTTGTTTCTAGATTATTCTAAAATCAAAGTCTAAATGTTTAATGATGTCTTAAGTTTCTAAAAACTATATATTGTTAGTTAAATTTTTTATATGCATTTGTTCCACTTTTATTTTTAGAACTTAGATATTTCTAGTAAAATAATTACATTATTTAAAATACTTAAAAGTCATTTTATCACTATGTTTCTATATCTGTATTTGTAACACATAGTGATAAATGAGAAGCAATTGATTCCCAAAAAAGACATGGAAAATTGTTCTAAAATGTTTACCTATGTTTCCTTAAAACTCGTTCTTTTTATTTCTATTTTTTAAATAGAATACAGTATTATAGAATACAGTGTCAGATACAGTAGTTCAGGGACTTTCTCCAGAAACTCAGGGTTGTTATTGTAAAATGCAGATGTGAAATAAACTCCATAAAGAGTTAGTGGACAGAGGGAACTAGGCTACAGAAAAAGTAAGAAAAGCATAGAGGCTAACAATTATTAGTATCATTACTGGCTGTCTTACATATAATGAGTGGTATAATCCTGACAACAGCCCTGTGCTGTAGGTATCATTAACATCATTTAAAAGATGAGAAACCAAAGTTTTTCAACTAGAAGAAGCAGAGCCGGAATTCAGACCCACTAGTAGTGGCAGAATGAGAATTCAGAATTCAGAATCATGGCTAGGGCTTTCTTTATGTCGCACTGCTTACCTGTCTCGTGAAAAAATGATACTTTCCCCAAGCTAGCAGAGAGAAACAGAATCCTAGTACACTAGCCCTCCAAAGATAACTCATACAAAAGAGTAAAGCAGAAAAAGTGGATGTGTTGAGGAAAAAAACATTGTACTCTGAAGAGCATCTGATAATACAGTTTTGAAGATGAACTTAGCGCTGTGAAAACAGTGTTTAGCCAATAGAAAGTTATAGCACTTAGGCTGTTCCACTGAGTCAACAATAATACTTTGACTTTTTTGTTTTTGAGTTTTGCGCTCTAGATTTTGGGGTTTTGTTTTTCTTGAGACAGGGTCTCACTCTGTCACCCAGGCTGGAGTGCAGTGGTGCAGTCTCAGCTTACTGCAACCTCCGCCTCCCAGGCTCAAACGATTCTCCAATCTCAGCCTCCTGAGCAGCTGGGACTATAGATGTGCATACCACGCCTGGCTAATTTTTGTATTTTTAGTAGAGACAGGGTCTCACTATGTTGCTCAGGCCGATCTTGAACTCCTGAGCTCAAGCCATCTGCCCACCTCAGCCTCCCAAAGTGCTGGGATTACAGGTATGAGCCACTGTGCCTAGCCTTCTCTCTAGTATTAAGCCTTATAAAGAGAAGGGACAAGTTTATGTATTAATTCTTTAAGACTCTAGAAAGTAAATGAACAAAGAACATGAAGAGATAAATCACAAAATATCACATACCTTGAATAAGCAAACATTTGCAATGTATTCAATCACTAATCTGTAAAAAATATGGAAAGATTTCTGTTTTTTCAATTGGCAGAAGTATTTTAAAAACAATAGTCAGTTTGGGCCGGGGGGCGGTGGCTCACACCTGTAATCCCAGCACTTTGGGAGGCCGAGGCAGGTGGATCACGAGGTCAGGAGTTTGAGACCAGCCTGGCCAAGATGGTGAAACCCCGTCTCTACTAAAAATAGAAAAATTAGCCAGGTGTGGTGGCCGGCGCCTGTAATCCCAGCTACTCAGGAGGCTGAGACAGGAGAATTGCTTGAACCTGGGAGGCAGAGGTTGCAGTGAGCCATGATCGTGCCACTGCACTCTAGCCTGGGCAACAGAGCAAGACTCCATCTCAAAAACAAACAAAAAACAACAACAAAAAAACCAATAGTTTGTATATGTTATAGAGGTTATTGTAGATCAAACTATCATTAATTGATGGATGTTTCAGATAGAAACGAGTTTTAGAGAGCAATTTTATAAAGTATATTAACAGTCAATAGTTTGTATACCTTGTAGAGGTTATTTACAGTTCAAACTGTCATTAATTGGGTATTTCAGATAGAAACAAGAGCTTTAGAGAGCAATTTTGTAAAGTATATTAACAAGCATTAGTATTACATCATCATTGGACCCAAGAAGATCTCTATTGGAAAACTGTTCCAATCTGTATTGGAAACCTTTTCTGGGAAAATAAAACAGAGAAAAAAAAACGTTATATATAACTGCTATATATGTGTTAGTCATACAATTACTTAGAATTGATGGAAATTGGAAACATCCTATGTTCCCGACAATAGAGAATTGAAGTGTTGATAGCAGGTACAATAGTTATTTGAGGCAGTACGTTACTTAGCTCTTAATAAGAGTGGGTTGATTGGTTGCTTGGTTGGACAGATGGGAGAGATGGAGGCAGGCAGGCAACAGGATTGGCCTTCTGAAAAAAGGATTTGCAAAGTCATTGAAAATTATGTTATAATAACAATAGCCAAGTGGAAAAATCATTAAAGTATTATAGTTTAATGCTAAGTGAAAAACAGGATGAAAACTACTTGTTATCTATGAGAATTGGCTATAACACTGAAATGTGGAGTAGCATATGAAAACCCTTATGCAGGTGAAAAATTAATGGAAGGAAATAGAATATGGTTGTCCCTTGGTATTTGTGGTGGATTGGTTCAATGATGCCCTGCAGACTGTGGATACCAAGATCAAAGATGTTCAAGTCTCATATAAAATGGCATAATATTTGCATATAACCTATGGATACCCTCATATACACTAAATAATCTCTAGATTACTTATAAGATCTACTACAATGCAGATGCTATGAAAATAGCTGTTATAGTGTACTGGCTTATTATTTGTATCTTTAAATTGTTGTATTGTTATTTTTTTGTGCTTGATTTTTTTTCCCAAATATATTCAATCTGTGATTGGTTGAATTCAGGCATGAAAATCTGTGGATATCCAGACAGGGCTGAGTGCGTATGTGATTTTTCTTTATGATGTGGTATTTTTATATAATTATAAAAAGATCCATGAACTGTTAGATTTAGAAATATATTTTTTTAACCTGGTAACAGCAGAAATGTATATCTGCACTGCTCTTTTATAAATTTGTACGTTAACCCTACCCACTGGGTCTATAATATTATGCTGCAGAGATATCCCCATTCACTTCTTGGGAGCTATCCTGAGTTTAGATTTAGGATATAACCATACATCTATTCTTAAATTCCTTTTTCTAATTTGGCAAAAGGTAAAGCTTGGTAATACCATTTTTTCCACTAAAATTACTCCACAATGTGTTTGTAGTTTCAGAGTGTATATGATTGTGGGTAGAGTGTCAGCACAATCCTCTCCTTCTGCATGAGAACTTGATCTTTGCTTAACCCTTTAGCTCTGTTCCCCTGAAGACCTGATTAAAAATTGGAATGTCAACTATGTTACTAGGCAATATTGCTTATAGTAAACATTATTGCAGATCTGGACTGGGAGAATTATTAATATATGATGGAAGGCATAACTTGGGGTGGGGATCCTTGAGTTCAGTGACTCATAATGGGCATAGTCCTGTGGGGTATCATGTTTTGATGCCAGAGTGTCTCCCATATCTGCCCCATACTGATCTCATCTCCTTATACCTGCTTGAGGGACTCAGCTGAAGAACTCCTGATGCTGTCATCCTGGCAAACTATAGTTCCCACCCTATATCCTTACTAGCAGACTGGTGCCAGTGGGGCCTTTTGTGGGTCTGAGTGTTGGTTGATCCTAAGAAGACTCCAAGAGGGTATTTATTACTTTAGCATAATTCTAATTAGTTTTTAATTTTATTTTTGAAGTGATAAAGTGGTATATTAACTTTATAGTAGTTAATTCAGTCAGTTTTTTCAATGCTTGGGAAGAACATTAGACTATGAGTTAGAACATATGGCTGTTAGTCCAGTTTTTCAATAATGGATTATGTTATCTTGGGCAAGTCACTTAATCTGTTTGAAACTCAGTTTTCTTAAATGTTAGTTAAGAACTTTGACTGATATCATTTCTGATGTTTCTTCCAACTCTAAATCTTATGATTCTCTGATTCTCTTTTCGTAAGTTAATTTTTAATCCTCTTTTATAGAAGCATTCCAGATTTCTTTTAGCCTGGAAGATGATCAGATAGCTGAAAGCTTGTGATGCTACAGTGTACATTCTTCCACATTTAAGTTTTGAAAATGTTGTCACATTATAGCTGTGTAGTTCCAAAAGAAACATTTACTGCCTATGTGATAGAATGTAAATAATTTACATTAAAAATAATTGGGGAACTTTGGGAGGGGAAAAATAAGTTAGAATGAAAGTTTGAAAAGTTTCTGATTCTTTAAAAATGTTATCTCAACTTTTGTTTATAGGTTGTGAACTGGCTAGAAGGGCCTGGATCAGAACAACTAAGAGCCCAGTGGGGCATTGGAGACTCCATTAGGGCCTCCCAGGCCCTACAGCAGAAACACGAAGAGATTGAGAGCCAGCACAGTGTGAGAGGCTTTTTCCTCTGCAAGTTACAATGATATTATGAACGTGGGTAATTAGTAGCATTTGTGGTACTGAGTGATAAGTTGCTACAAACTTTGGTATGGGGCATGAAGTAAAGTTTGTTAAGTGCCTAGAGGTCATAAAGTACATTTTGATTACTTAGTACATGTTAATTAGAAGGTTGTTTTTGGTTTTGTCTCTAATGCAGTTTAATTACATTTTTATAGAAGCACAATTTGCATGAAATTTTAAGCTACAGTGACAGAAAAAAGAGTGATAATACAAAAATAGAGCTTTCATCTGTAGTCTCTGTGACAGAAACTTCTGTTTTCAAGTCCCCCTCACCCCCCGCTTTATTGGGAGTATATAGTACAATTAAATGCCTAAGAGTGATAGCAGAATTGCTGCTGCATTAAACACAACTGATGGAGAGTAAGTCCAGAGGGTGCAGAATATTTTTCCATTCTCTGAGCATTTAGGGGTCCCTTTTGTATTTGTGAAAGGGGTAATCAGACAAATCACATTTACTGGGAAATCTATTTATTGGGAAATAAATAGATTCTTAAGCAGATTATAGATAATAATTGTTAAAGATAATTTAAAATTTAACAACTTGTTACGTGAAAGAAGCTGGTGTTCGTTAAGCTCCTGCTCTGTTATAGTTAATTCTTCATTACTGAGAAAGAGATCATCCAGTTTGTGGACGGGGTAGCTCACCCCCCTCTCCCCAAGGTCATATTACTTTGGTAGTTTAAAATAGATTAAATACAAAATTGGAAAAATAAAATTTGAATCCATTAATTCCCTTCTCCTTAGGTTGTCTTAAAAAAGTTGGTCAAAATGTTAAACTCTGGACCCAGATGAGCATTAAGTACCATCGGAACATTAATTTCTGCAACGTTTCTTCTTTCCTCTAATTATGTTGGATAGTATTAGGAAATGTCCATTTTTAACTAAACAAGATTAAAGAATAAGTAACATGGTTTGCTTGGGAATAAATTTGAATGAGTAAATCTCATCTTTACTAGAATTTAACAATATCTGATTCTTATTTTTCTTCTAAATGTATTCCATTTTGCTTAGTTTCCTCATATTGCTTTCTTTGTAATATTCTGTAAATCAGATATAGCAATTACTGGTATTGGCAGAAAATCTACTACTATACCCTAAAGCAGTTGTAATCTAGCTGAAGGAATAATAAGAGATATTACAAGATTTGGAATTGTCTAAAGGCACTACATATATATTCCTTGCAATTTTTCTAATTAGTACTTGTAAAAAACTTGAAAATGAAATCTCATAATTGAAAATCGATTTATTTTATGCATTTCATAGGTTCCAACATAATGGTTCTTCCTTTTATACTAAAATAATCATATTACAAACCCTGTTCCTGAGGATATAATCTTTTAATTCTCTTGGTACTTTTAAAATAATGTTTTGATTTTTTTTAACATGGATTGTGATTTGTTTGAACCTGGTAGACTGTTCTAGAACATGTTACTATAGTTAGAGTCTACAATTTGTTCCTCTCTTTAGTTCCTAAAAACTGTATTTACTCTAGAACATTCTAGACTTCACCTAAGGGGATTTAGTTATGAAAGTATTCCAAAAGTCCTTTTTAGGAAGGACACATGGCACATGAGGATTCTAAAGACAGGATTTATCTATATTTTATTATTTTTTTAAATGCCAAGAGAAATAATAATTAATTACAGTTAGAAATTGGATTGTATACATATTGTACTGTACTCTAAGTTTACAAAAAGAATTCAAAAGCAAATTTCATATTGCGTATAGTATGGATGAAATTGCAGATGATGTACATAGAAATTGCTATGTTCAGATGTTGGTTTTGTATTTTTAATATATAAGGTTTTCAAAATCAGCTTAAAGAAACATCGCTTAAGGGTGGCCCTTCCCATGTGCTTAAGCTTACTTATAATGTGGAACCAATATATAAAACTTTTGAATTGCAAAATACCTTATAGATTATTCTAATATCTTCATCTTATTTTATAGATGAAAACACTGGGAAGCTACATTTTTTGATCAATGAATAGTTGGACTATTGTTAAGACACAGATCTCTTGATACCCAGGGGGGATCCTTTCTCTGTCTCTTAGAGAAAGCTACTAAATTTTACAGATATGCTTAAGCTACAGTATTTTTTCATTCTTGTACTTTTAATACTTAGGAATGTACATATACATTGACATCTGCATTTATAGACATGACCTAAAGAAAAGAAACATTGATGGCTATCAGAGATTTTATTTCCTTAAATCATGTGTGATATTTGGGTTTTGTTTCAGAATTGGGAGGTAGGAACAGATTGAATGGATGGGAGTGTATGTGAAACAGAATTACCCATGAATTGATTATTATTGAAGCTGGATAGGAAGGAGTTCATTACACTATTCTTCCCACTTTTGACATATTTTTAAAAAGCCCGTTATGCTGTTTTAGCCAATAGGTGGCACTGCATTGTCACCCTGAGAATAGGTTGGTTGATGCTGGATGAATATTTTAGCTTATGATGTTTAAGATATTCTAATATTTTATTAAAAGCTTTCTTTTCTCTCTGTAACTAAGAGTTAACAGATTAAAGCATTATTGGAATTGTTCAAGTCTTGTGAAATTGTGACTAATTTCTGGCATTGACAGCTGTTAACGGTAGAATTTGAGAAAACTTTTAACATACAATCTTGCATTACCAGCTCAATGTCATATATTAAATTTTAGAGTCCATATAAAAGCACAATGCAGAAATAAAGCTAAAAACCCCAAATTTGTTAGGATATTAAGTTTTAATACATAGAAAAATGAAATTTCTGCCAACCTGTAGTTCTAGTTCAAGGATTGGTAATTAGAAGTTAACTTGGTTTTTTAATAGAACACAACAAAAAAAATAAGGTACATGAAAATGGTTATAGTAACTGACAATAAATTTAAAAGCAGTTTAGTTCAAAAATCTAATTTTATGTTTTGGGTTGAAGGAAGTGTGTGGTAGGAAAAGCGTGTGTGATAGGAACATTGAGGAGCATAAATATCTGAAACTACTTCAGAATTTTGTCACTATCCCACCATCTCGTAGTGCTGAGTTCTGGTCTACAAAGAAACCACTTTCTCTGGTGCATTATGCATAATAGTAAGCAGCAGAACAGGTCTACCTGGCGAATCAAGACTCATTTCTCCTAATGTGTAGTCTGAGTATAATCACCTTTTTAACCCGAGTTGGCATTGTTTCCTTCTGCCTACATATGGATTCACATTTCATGGTATAAAGTATAAATATCCATCATTTCACCAAGTATGCATCACTGCCAACATGATTGCATTGTCAATCCTGACTGCTTGTGTCCTAAATGTGAACCTTCAAGTCCTTTTCTTACCATCTCAATCCAAATCCCATATATTGGTGGTGTTTTTTTTTATTTTGCTATAAAATAATCATTTTCTACACAGTTAAATATACATAAGAGACAGACCGGAGAATGGCTGTAAGTGAACAAAATACACCTAAGGTTCTAGGCAGTCTACATTCTACTGTTTTGTTTTTTTTTTTTTCTTTTCTTTTTTTTTTTGAGACGGTGTCTAGCTCTGTCGCCAGCCTGGAGTGCAGTGGTGCTATCTCAGTTCACTGCAACCTCTGCCTCCCAGGTTCAAGCGATTCTTCTGCCTCAGCCTCCAGAGTAGCTGGGATTACAGTCATGCGCCACCACACCCAGCTAATTTTTGTATTTTTAGTAGAGACAGGGCTTCACCCTGTTGGCCAGGATAGTCTCCATCTCCTGACCTCATGATTTGCCCATCTTGACTTCCCAAAGTGCTGGGATTACAGGCATGAGCCATTGTGCCTGGCCGTACATTCCCGTTTTTTAGGAAGAAACATTTGGATGACTTTTTTTAAATATATGCAAATGTATCAGCCAGATTTTTTTGCTCTCCACATCCCAGAGAGACTAATTATTTCTTTATGGCAACCTCAATCAGTAATATCAATGTCTCTAATTTCAGGTGTTAATTTCTTGAGACATAGTAGTCCTCACAATGTATTTACATCCCTGGTCAGGTTGCTGGAGCCTATATTTTACAAATTCAAACCAGGAAATAATTTTAGCTCCACAATGGTGATTCCTAAACCTTAACAGTCATAAGAATCATCAGAGATGCTTGTTGAAATATATATTCCAGGGCCCAACTCCCAGATACTGATTTAGTAACTCAGGAGTGAAGTTTAGACATTTTTAATAAACACCCCAAGTGGTCTAATGCTGGTAGCTCTGAAAAGTGCTATTCTAGGACTCTAATCCTTTACTGCTTTTCTCAGAATCGTTGCTATTACTTCTTCAAAGAGTTAAGCCTATTTATTTAGAGCATTTAATGATATGTAAGTACTATGAATAAGGTATTGAAATCCTTTTATATTTTAGAGCATGACAGTGATAATTTTCTGAGGTAATATTTTCTACTTTAAAATAGTCTCTGTTAACCATTATAAACTATATAGTTTAAAAATATTCTATGCTTGTTATTGAGTTAAATCCAAACAATAACTGATAAACAAGGTAAGACAGATATTATCATCACCATTGGATATAGGAGGATTTCTCATCCTCAGCAGACTCTTGAGACTTTGGGCCAGATAAATGTCTGTCGTAAGGGCTGTCCTGCACATGGTAGGGTATTTTGCAGCATCACTGGCTTCTACTTACTGCATGCAGTGGCATCCCCGTTCCTCAGTTGTGATAACCCAAAATGTTTCCAGACACTGCCACATGTTCCCTGAGTGACAAAATCACCCTCTGTTACCTACTTAATGTAATGTCGGTAAATCTACAGTGATTAATGTTTTATACCTTCAATCAATGAATGTTAATTGAGCACATACTATGTGTCATGTGTTGTTCTAGGCTTTTGCAATATAATACTGTCTTACTATATGGAATTTACATTCAAGTTGGGGAGCGGAAAGCAATATAGGTATAGATTTTAGGAAAGGCCTCTCTGAGGAGATGACATTTAATCAGAAACCTTGAAATGATGTCGAGAAGTAATCCAAACAAAGGGCAATTCAGATAGAGGACACAGCAGTAGAAACACCCCAGCACAGGAAGATGATTGAGGAACAGCAAGAATGTTGGTGTGGCTGGAGTACAGGGAGCAAAGGAGAGTCACAGAAAATAAAGTTTTAGAGGATGTCAGGGGCCAAAACATGTAATGTCTTTTAGCCCATGAAAAGAAACTTGAAATTTATTTTAAATGTTAGGTGAAGTTATTTGAAACTTTTGGACGGATAATTAATTTATGTTTTAAGCAAATCACCGGCTATTGTGTGGAAAATAGGGAACAGAGACTAGAAATGAAAATGGAAGGCGGGAGGCTGATAGATGGAGGCATTAGAAGTAATGAGAATTGATAGAAGTTGATGAGGTTGAGCCAGCAAGACTTGCTGATGAAAGAATCAGGCTTTTGGCCTTAGCAGCTACTAAGGCAGGGAGGACTGCGAGAGGAACAGGTTGGGAGGATAGTGAATCAGTGTCTTTGGTGGCAGGTTAGATTTTAGATATCTAGTAGTCATCCAGATGAAGGTGGCTAGTGGGCAGTTGGGTATCAGTATCTGGGGTTCATGGGAGGGGTCAATGTTGATGATTAATTTGGTAATTCTTAGCCTATAGATGTATTTAGAGCCTATATTAACTTGGTAGTTCTTAGCCTATAGATATATTTAAAGCCTATATTAATTTGGTAATTCTTAGCCTATAGATCTATTTAAAGGCATGGGACTAGGTGAAGTCATCCAAACCCAGTGAGAAGAAAAGAGAGCCTCTGGAAAACTGAGCCTTGGGTCAACCTAAACTTTAAGTGCAAAAAGAGGGAGGAGAGCCAGCAAAGAAGGCTAAAAGGAGCTGTTGTGTCTCAGAAAACAAGAGAAAAGGCCATTTCAAGGAGGAGGAAGTGCTTACTTGTGCCAAATGCAGCTGTTTGTTGAGAGGTTCAATAAAATAAAGACTGAGAATTGACCATTGGATTTGTGGCAAGATGGAATTTTTTGGTGAATTTGACAATTGGTTTCAGAAGGGTGGGAAAAAAAATCCTGATTGGAATGGATTAAAAAAAGAATGAAAAATGAGAAAAGAGTAAATACAGAGAACTCCTTTAAGAAAATGTTTTTTTTTTTAAACTGAGGTTTAATTTCAGCGTAGTAAAATGCACAAATCTTAAATGTGTCTTTTATTGTTTAATATATTACAGCTTATTTATATGCTGGTGGAAATAATCCAGTTGAGACAGAAGAACTGATGGGAGACAGAGAAGATAACTGTGAGAGCAAAGCTTTGTGTAGGCAACAGAGATAGGCTGTAATGCACAAGTGGAGTGGTTGGCCTTAGAAGAAGAGACAGGCTGCTGATTATTACAGCTCTGAGGGCAGAGCATAGGGCTGTAGAAGAACGGAGGGTTGGGGATTTGTTGGTGGGAAGATGAAAGAGTTTTCCGATTACTTCCCAGTGAATTAAGATCTTTGGCTGAGAATGAAGAAGTGAAAAGGGAATTGGAGACTGATAGTGAAAAAAACATAAATGATCATGAGAATGAGAAAGTGAATTTACTAGAGAAACATAAAAGGATTACCAAAGACTCATTTGAGATTATTTAGTCATAACTTTAAAAAGAGATCTGTCAATCCTTTTGTAGTTTATAAGCGTGATGATGGGTGCTCACACTCATCTGAGATGTGTCTCCCTCAAAGCCTTGTAACAACATCAGCATGTTACCCTTCTGATGTGAGGGAAAAGAGAGAGAGCGCTATCTACCTAGTTGTTTTTAGTCTACCCATGTTCGGCTACTCTGGTACAGGCACACATTAGGCAGAGAAAACAGATCTCAGGTTTCAACAGGTCATTCTGATGGAAGGAAAGAAAGCCAGGCAGGGGCATGGATTATATGCTGGGAGGTGGTTATAGCCTTTGATCAAGGATGGAAGTGAGGACAGAGGTTCTCATGTGCTGGACGGTAGAGAGGTCAATAGATTGGTGGATTCCATGGGATTGTAGGTGTGAGCCTACAAACAGAGGTGAATGGGAGAGTCAATAGGTGGTCAGAAAATGGGTTTCATGAAACAGATTTTTGGAGCTACATAGTAGTATATGATGACACGTTTTTATGGCCAGTGGAAGAGGTAGCTGAGTTGAGGTGAGGACAAGTTAGTTCGAGGTGAGGGAGGGAGTCAAGGAACTGGAGGTTCAGGATGGTGGTGGGTGCCTATGTAGTGGAAGTCACTAAGAAGGCTGATGCTGAGAGAAAGGCAGTGTGACCTTTGCTAAACCCTTCTGTGCATGAGGGGATAACACAGAAAGCTGAAAAGATGTAATCTAACAGCATGCACTTCAAAGGCATACGGTTTTTTGAAAGAAGAGGGAAAATAAATGGTCTGCAAGTAGTGAGGAACGAGGCACCCAAACCCACCTTCAGGCTTGCAGTATGTGAGACTTGGAAACAGTAATCAGTTGAGAAGGCTGCAGGGGTGACTGAGGGCGGACAGGTTTCACTTAGAGCAAGGAAGAGAAGAGAACATTTAGAGGTCAGGGATTGAGTTCCAGGGATCACAGTTAGGATTTGAGGATTAGGAACTTTCCACCCTCAATTTTAATAATTTTGCCTTAGAAAAAAAAATCATGTATTACTTAGTTTATCTGGAGAAATTATAAAATGTAATCTCTTCCAGGAACTAATTTGAGCCTTAATTTACTTTGTAACATCTTGATCACAGGAGTGGTTTGCAGTGTATGTGGAACTTAATCAGCAAATTGCAGCACTCTTGAATGCTGGCGATGAGGAAGATCTTGTGGAACTAAAGTCACTGCAGCAACAACTTAGTGATGTTTGTTATCGACAGGCCAGTCAGCTGGAATTTAGGCAAAATCTCTTACAAGCAGCTCTTGAATTTCATGGTGTTGCCCAAGATGTAAGTGTCTACTCTGATTCTTTTCTTTTCTTCAAATTATCTGAACACTTACCTACACGTAATTTTTTTCAGGTTTGCATGCCTCCTAAATTATTTTTCTGAACCAATAAAATGAATTACTGGTGGGGGTAATGAGATAAAATTCTTTGATTTTTTTAAAAACAAGTATTTTTTAAGTCATTCTGCATGCAATTCAACCTTTTATTGTCTAACTAGAGTGTTCCAATCTAGTAGAATATTTTATTTTGACTCCTTCTCAATGTTTATGCTTTATAACTTAGATGGAAATGGAAGTCTCAGTACTTTTTTGCATTCTGCTGACCTGAATGTACTTCTTTGTCTTCCTGGTGCATGCATCTGTGTGTTCTATCTTCCAGATAATGCGTATTCTAATGATTCGTCCTTGTCTTGTAACAGTGTAGTCTTTTCAAGTGTAATTGTGATAACCTCATTAGATATAAACCTCATTAATCATTAAACACTTTAGATGCCGATTACATCAGGGTTATCTCTTTGGTGTCCCTCTGCTTTAGTTGTCTCAGCAGTTGGATGGCTTATTAGGGATGTTGTGCGTAGATGTAGCGCCAGCTGATGGAGCATCGATTCAGCAAACTTTAAAACTGCTTGAAGAGAAGCTGAAAAGTGTTGGTAAGCAGATTTTAAAAATGCTGAAACATAAGGTTTTTTTTTTTTAAATATCATTACCATGGTTAGACAATTAAGTCAACTTACACTGAACTAATTAGTATTATTTTCAGGAAACAGAAAAATAGTATAAAAAGGTTTTATTCCCTTGAGGGGTTATAATTTATGCTGAAAATTTTATTTTTCATCGTTAGTTAGTCACTCCTCCCTTCACTGGGCCTTTACCCTTGCCTGTTTACCCAGCTATATCTACAGGTGCTGTGTCTTGCATATACTATGAACAGTTATTTGTAGTGCATGCATGAACTGTAATTAGCTGTGAAATGTTCTGTGGTAAACCCTGTATGCCCAAAATTGTGTTTCATGCAATGATTTTTGTTGTTGCTTTATCCTAACCTTGTGAAAAAATAGTTGGTTTGGTTTTTTGGTTCTTGTCTCACCAAAGTGGGAATATTGTCAGATTACCCATTCTCCAAGGAGTGGGGTACATTTACATTAAGGGGTCCAGTTACATTAAGCTGATGTAGGCTTGATGTCATTTGACATCAAGGCCTTCAGAATTTTTCTACAGCAGGAAGCACAGTGAACTTTCCTAAAAGGTCAGGATGTGACAGTGGGAAGGTGGGGAGTCGTATCAAGGGGGGACAAAAGGGGAAATGGCAATGGAAGAGAGGAAACAGGAACTTAAGGCAGAGAACTAGTAAAAAGTGGTTGCACATGACTAAACCAAATTAATTATTGACAACTGCCTTAGGGAATTGGTTTGAAAAATCACACTTGTACTGACATTTTACTTGCTTACAGCCTTTGTTATTTTATTTTTTTGAGATGGAGTCTTGCTGTGTTGCCCAGGCTGGAGTGCAGTGGTGCCATCTTGGCTCATTGCAACCTCTGCCTCCCCGATTCAAGCGATTCTCCTGCTTCAGCTTCCTAAGTAGCTGGGATTACAGGCACCTGCCACCACGCCTGGCTAATTTTTGTATTGGTAATTATAGTAGACATGGGGTTTTGCCATGTTGGCCAGGCTGGTCTCGAGCTCCTGACCTCAGGTGATCTGCCCACCTCGGCCTCCCAAAGTGCTGGGATTACAGGCATGAGCCAGCGCACCTGGCCAGCCTCTGTTATTTTAACAGATGGTATGCATAATACATATTTAGTGTTTAATATGACAAATGAATTTTCTTTTAAAATATTAGTTTTCTTGAGCCACAGTCTTTGTTTAAAAAAAAAAAAAGTTCCTTTACACATGTAATTTGGAGAATTGTAAATATACCCTAATTGTTGCTTCCTATGGTATAGAAGCTAGACTGTACCTTTAGTCACAATGTTCAACATCCTTTGACATTGATGATACATTGCTGGAGTGTCTTAAAATTTTGCAAGGCTTATGCGCTTTTTTAAACAACGTGTTTGCCTTGTTCTCCTATAAGTTGGACAGCATAAAAGCAGGAAGAAAAAACAGAAAATTGTTTTCTATTAGAAATAGGAATTTTCATATTTTTCTTCTGCTTTCATTTTTTAAAAGTAATTATTGTCTATGGAAACCCATGTTTTCAAAATTCCCTTTAGGGAGAATTTGGCATGAGAGAGAGCTCCAGTTCGAGTTACATTTAAAGGGTTTTATTGCTTGAAATGTTCATAGGATGGAGTTTTGGGATTCCATCCCAAGATGGTTTACTGTACAAAGAAAGCTCCTATACTTGCGATCCAGGTACAATATCTGATGAGACGATTTGTTTGAGGGAGGGAAAGCGCCTTAGTTGTGTAAGAGATTAAATCTAGTAACTTTTGTTTTAGATGTGGGATTGCAAGGTTTGCGTGAAAAAGGTCAAGGTCTCCTGGATCAGATCTCCAATCAGGCATCCTGGGCCTATGGAAAGGATGTAACCATTGAAAATAAAGAAAATGTGGACCACATACAAGGAGTGATGGAAGATATGCAGCTTAGAAAACAAAGGCAAAGTTTGACCATTAATTACTTTTTACTAAAATAATAAATGAAAAGTTATATAACATTTTATATAGAGACAAAACGTTCTTAACTGTTATATAGAAGACATATAGTAGGTTTTTGGTGAATGTAATAATTACTGTATATAATTTTACTAACAAATAGTAATAATTTATTCAATTATTAGGTACCATTTTCCTTTTTATTGGGTTGTAAAAATTTCAATTATACTCAACTACTTCAAATTCCATATCCCTAGTGTAGTCTATGACTCTGTTCTTCTTTAAAAAAAACTTCTTGAAGAATAATTTTGCTTTTTAAATTTCATTTAGTTTAGAGTTTCCATTAAACTTGTCATCTACATTGATCTGTTTCTTCATCTACACTTACAGAATGTCACACATTCATTGTTCTCATATTTGCTGTAGGAGGATTAAACAGTGGACTAGTGATGTTTAGTTTCATTTTCTATAAAACTAGGAATTCAAAAGATTCTTTGAAAACTCAGTTTGCAATAGCAACTACAAAGTATTGCAAAGTAAAGGATTAAAATTATGCAATATACACAATCTAGCATGGTTATATGAAATTTTGCACACTTAAAAATTTTATGATCATCAACAAAACTTCACAGAAAGCTTCCTTCTACATCACAGAGAAAACAGTCATGAGGCAGAAATTTCTTCCCTCATATCTGCAAACTTACTGTTATTCTGTCACCACAGAGGATGATAGAGCTCTCCATTTATATCAAAAAATATCAAAGCTGAGCTTCCATTTAGGCTCTGATTCTGATCACCCTCCTGACTCCTAACTCCCATCAAATCCCATTCTCTACTTTGGTTCCTGCCCTCACTTAAATGCTTAAATTTCTCCTATTTTAAAAATAATAATCACACACATGGGTATGTCTTCCTCTTCAACTCTTTGTCTTTTAGCATTAGAACTCTTCCTCACAGCTAAGTCATTTGGATAGGTTTACGGTACATTCATACTACTTCCCCCCTACCTCCAATTTATTTTCATCCCTTTTCAGTCTGACTTCTACCCTCACTGTTTCATTCAGTGTTGCTCTTACCGGCATTACCAACGTAATAAATGCTGGATCTTACTTAAAGTTCAGAGAATACTTTTAGTCCTGACTTGCTTAACTGTGATTAGCGTTAGGCACAACTGACTTTTCTTCGATTTCATCTTTCTTGAAAACACATTTATGACCCTTCTCTGTTTCTTCTTGGTTTTTGTCACTGATTTCTTGGCCACTAGCTAAAGTTACTGCTTCCAGGGTTTGTTCTGAGGCCAGATTCCCTTCTTTATATATTCTCCCTGGACATTCTCACTACTTGAATTACTTTCTTTAATAGATCATGGTTTAGTAGTTACAGCTCTCCCGTGCTGTAGACCCATAATTCCAGTTGCCTACTTAGTGTCGCCTGCGGGATGCCCCATGTACTGCTGAAATCTAGTGTATTAGTCCATTCTTGCATTGCTATAAAGAACTACCTGAGACTGGGTAGTTTTTCTTTTCTTTTCTTTTCTTTTTTTTTTTTTTTTGAAACAGTCTCACTCTGTCACTAGGCTGGAGTGCAGTGGTATGATCAAGGCTCACTGCAACATCCACCTCCTGGGTTCAAGCGATTCTTCTGCCTCAGCCTTCTGAGTAGCTGGGACTATAGGCGCGTGCCACTGCACCCGGCTAATTTTTGTATTTTTAGTGGAGACGGTGTTTCACCGTGTCAGCCAGGCTGGTTTCAAACTCCTGACCTCGTGATCCGCCCACTTTGGCCTCCCAAGGTGCTGGGATCACAGGCGTGAGCCACCGCGCCCGGCCGAGACTGGGTAATTTTTAAAGAAAAGAGGCTTAATGGGCTCACAGTCCCACAGGCTGTACAGGAAGTATGGCTGGGGAAACCTCAGGAAACTTCCACTCATGATGGAAGGTGAAGGGGAAACAGACACATCTTACTTGGATGGAGAAAGAGGAAAAGAGTGAAGGGGGAGGTGCGGCACACTTTTAAACAACCAGATCTCATGAGAACTCACTTACTGACATGAAAACAGCAAGGGGGATATGTGCCCCCATGATCCAGTCATCTCCCACCAGGCCCCTTGTATTTCTTAGTCCATTCTCATGCTGCTGTAAGGATATACCCAAGACAGGATAATTTATAAAGGAAAGAAGTTTAATTGACTCACAGCTTTGCAGGGCTGGAGAGGCCTCAGGAAACAGAATCGTGGTGGAAGGGGAGGCATCTAATCACATCCCACCAGGCTCCTCCTCCAATATTGGGATTACACTTTGATGTTAGATTTAAGTGGGGACACAAATCCAAAACCCAGATCCAAACCAGATCACCTAGTATGTCCAGACTGGAATCATTTTCCTCTAAAACTTGCCCTCCTTTTTTAATTTCCTGCCTAGGTTAAAGTTACCATCAGCTACCAAACTTGAGATTTATCCTAAAATCCTTCGTCTTTCTCATCCCTTATAGCTTAATCAAATGTCCAGGTTCTGCTGTCTCTGAATCTCAAACATTTATGGTCAAGATCTTAAACTCTTATCTGCCTCTGGCCTGGCTACTCTTCAGCTTTTTGTATATAAGTGTAATTTTCATAAAGTACAACAATTGTGTAAAACTTCCTTCAGTGACTTCCTGTTTGCTCAGATGGAGTTTGTCTTCTTGGAATAATGTAGGAGACCCTTCATAATCCAATTCTTGCATAATTTTATCTTCTATAACATTCCCATAAAATCACACAGTTGTTTTTATCTCCCTGAAAGCATCATGCTATTTCATGCATCCATGACTAAGAATACTTGTTTCCTTGTTTTCTGCTCAGTGAATTCCTACTTACTCGTCAAGACTCAGGGATACTTACTTTAAGAAGCCTTTTTGGACTTCTAAGGCAAGTTAGTCACTTGCTCCTCCCTACTCTTATAAAACATTTTAAATAGCTTTATAATAGTACTTATTACATCTCTGCAAATGGGAGCATCTTGATAGTAGAGACCATATCTTATATTTTCCCCAGCACACATTATCTAATACCTGAATACAGTATATGTATGATACCATCTTCATCAAAGTGGCCTACATTGTTTTTTAGTTTCATATTTAAAAAATAATTATCACTTCCCTTCAGTCCATTGTAGGATTACTTTAACCAAGTTGAATTTTAATGTCATGTTATAGCTTTTATTCAGAGCATCTTTATTTTTTTTTTAAAAAAAGCCTTGTGATACCTACTTCTATATTGTTATTAAGCTTTCTTTAAGGACATCAAGTATAGTAGAGCGCAGTGTCTGGTAACATATTATTGGTATTTGAGACTGCAGTGGGAGTCCCCCATCCCACCTGCAGTATGCAGAATTTTATGGAAATGAAGGAAATGGACCAGAGTTAAGTTAGGTTAAGTTGCCTTAAAAATTTAAATGGTTATATTATCCAAACAGACCACAATGAGATTAAAAAAAAATTTGAATTGTGTTTCTCTACACCCAGAGGTCAGTAGAGTTTTTTTCTTAAGCCCTCCGTCTAGTTTTTAAGAATGTAAATGGAGGGTTTTAAAAAAAATCAGAATTAAATATTATTTTAGGTACTATAATATAATGAAAAGCGTTAATTTTTAAATGTTTCTTTAGCTGGGCATAGTGGTGCACACCTGTAGTCTTAGCTACTTGGGAGGCTGGGATGTGAAGATCATTTAAGCCCAGGAGTTTGAGGTTATAGTGAGCTATGATGGTACCACTGCACTCCAGCCTAGGTGCTTGAGTGAGACCTTGTCTCAAAAAAATATCATCCTGTATTTGAGAAACGTTACACTTTTATCCTTGAAACTTGTTTGATGCTAAACAGCAATGGAGATTTTTTGGGGTTTTAGTGTACTATTGTCCTTACATTTTGCTTTAATATTTTGCAGAATCCATGCTATCCTTAAGAGGGTTTGTCATTGAGTATCATTTGGGTATTTTGATGTTTTGATGTAACATTGATATAAATATCCCTAAAATTCTTACAAATCAATACAAAATACTTGCATTCTCCATTGTGTAGGACTGAGTATTTTAGTGTACTATAAAATACATGTACCAAATGATGATGTTACAATAGTAATCAATAAAACAGAAATGATGAGTTAAATTTATGTTTGGGTTCATTAGATGTGAAGACATGGTAGATGTGCGAAGGTTAAAGATGCTTCAGATGGTGCAGTTGTTTAAATGTGAAGAAGACGCTGCCCAGGTAAGGAGCAGTCAGCTACATTATGTAGTTAACTTTTCTTAGAAGATTGCTTTCATCTAACTACAAACAAAAATGTACTTTTCAGGGTCCTAAAAAAGTAAATTCTTGAAGTCAGGTTCTAGTTTATCTTGTTGAAGAATACACTTTGGTATTCCCAGCTAGTTGATTGATCTCATTTAACTTAATTTTGTCAATGAAATTCTCTATAATCCTCTATTGAGCTAGAGATTGGGATTGTTTATTATTTATTATTGTTTATTATGTTGTCAGTTACATCCAGGATAAAATCTGGTGGAGCACACTGCATTTTGCTCTCTTGCATCTGCAAGAGAAATTTCAGTACCAGATAAACAATTTGATATATTTTGTCGTTATCATCAGAGAACATCATTTCAGTTAGATTTAGATAAAATTTTTGATTTTATGTAGTAACACAAATCTGTAATGCAATCCTGTTGGATCTATATACAGAAATACATGATCTTTTATTATGTGATATTAATTTTAAAAGAATGCTTTTCTTCAGTATGTCTTGCCTTCAGATTTAAAGAATTTTGAGGAGTAGGAGAGGTCATTAATTCATGTAGCTTATCATTGAATGAAATAAGTTTTTAAGACTTTAGGTTATAATTAACGGATTCATTAATCACATGATAGTAATCTCTGTATAAATGACATTTTGATACAATAAGTAAAGAGTTCTGAATCCATCTTCATTGTTATGTCTTTTTGTTTAGGCAGTAGAATGGCTAAGTGAACTTCTGGATGCTCTGCTTAAGACTCACATCAGATTGGGCGATGATGCTCAAGAAACGAAAGTTTTGCTGGAAAAGCATAGAAAATTTGTTGATGTTGCACAGGTGCAAAACTGGTTATCTTCCTTTTCCACAAGCTCAGTGTTTGAATAGCTTTCTGCATGATTATAATGTAACTTTACCCTCCAAGTACAAGAAGGTTAGTTTTGTTATTCCAGAAGTGTCACAGAATTAAGAAAATGTCAGCTGGTGCATCAAAACTAGCCTGCATAAACTTGAGAGGGTTTATGTTTCCCTGAATACATGTTCTGCATGGTCCCTCTGATTTATGCTATATATTATGGCATTTTTAAGGCAATCCAACTGTTCATCCACAGAAGTTAATATGAAATGGATGTTAATATCAGTAAATAAGAAACCTCACTTTCTGTATCTCACTAGTGTTAGCATAATAATACAGAACTTTTTTGTGGTGAAAAGTATCTTTTTTTTTTTTTTTTTAAGACACAGTCTTCCTCTGTTGCCCAGGCTGGAGTGCAATGATACAGTCTCAGCTCACTGCAACCTCTGCCTCCCAGGTTCAGGCAATTCTCATGCCTCAGCCACCCGAGTAGCTGGGATTACAGGCACCGGCCACCACGCCTGGCTAGTTTTTGTCTTTTTAGTAGAGACTGGGTTTCACCATGTTGGCCAGGCTGGTCTTGAACTCCTGACCTCAAGCGATCCACCTGCCTCGGCCTCCCAAAGTGCTGGGATTACAGGCGTGAGCCACTGCGCCAAGCCAAAAAGTATCTTATTTTCCCTAATAATGAGTTCACGTTTTAACAGGTGTAGTTTCTTATATGGAATATAAAGTGCCTAATTTCACCTACTTTTGAAAGTAGTTTTGATTAATTCATAAGCAGACATTCTTTCTGGCCAGTGAAATTTAAGCAGACTGTGATGGGGGAAACAGAATAAAGTGGGGAAGCCTAACAGAAAGAGACTTTTTTCTAATTAAAAATTTTAAAACAATTTTTGTTTTTTTGAGATAAGGCCTTGCTCTGTCAATTAGGATACAATGTTTCAGCACAATCATAGCTCACTGCATCCTCAAACTCCTGGGCTCAAGTGATCCTCCTGCCTCAGCCTCCAAGGTAGCTAGGACTACAGGCAAGTGTGGCCAAACTCAACTAATTTTTTTCATTTTTTTTAGAGACAGGATCTTGCTATATTGGCCAGGCTGGTCTTGAACTCCTAGCTTCAAGCGATCCACCCACCTCAGCCTCCCAAAGTGCTGGGATTACAGGCATGAATCACTGTGCCTGGCCATGAAACTTATTATAAACTAACAAAAATATAGCTTCCCCTTTATTACTTATACACACAGATGATTTGTAGTAATAAGTGCCACTAGATTTATTCAGTATTGATTTCTAGTAGTGTCACTTAATTGTAACGACAATCTTCCTGCACACTTTCCCCATCCTTCTCTTAAGAATTCTTTTATTACAATTTTATGTTTCCTTTTCTTTTTTAGAGCACTTATGACTATGGCAGGCAGTTGCTACAGGCCACAGTTGTGTTATGCCAATCTTTACGCTGCACTTCTCGGTCATCTGGGGATACACTTCCTCGATTGAACAGAGTATGGAAACAATTTACAATAGCATCTGAAGAGAGAGTACATAGATTGGAAATGGCTATTGCATTTCACTCAAATGCTGAAAAGGTTTGCTTGTGTTTTTGAAATGTTATTCTCAGTGGTATTGATTATATGTGTTTAAAATATGTTAATTTTAGTAATGTAACTATATGACTAATCTATTTTTCAATATTTATATTAGTTCCGTTGTTACGGTTTGTTTAGATATAATACATTGCCTTAGAGAGTTCAAATTAAATTTCCTTAATCCTTACCAGTGCTGGAGAGCCATGATTGGAGAAATCTAGAACCACCTGGTAGTCTTCTCTTTACACTTCTCTCCTCACCAAGCCTGGTGTCCAGAATATGCCCTCTGTTCTTTAGAGTATCATGAGTTCAGTCTCTTTTGTTATGCCTGGAAGGGAAACTTTTTGCTTTGGCAACTGCTATTAATTGTCACACATTTTTTAAAAGGCACCTTGTGATTTTATAAAGTCGGGACATTAAAAAAATAAGGACAAAAGTAAAACGCTTTTTTATATGTGTTCTTTAAAGATTCATTCTAGAATTTATTATTCAATGAATTAAGGTCATTAATTTCAGAAACAAAAAATAAAATATGCAGGGTTATTTGGACACATTTTCAATAGAACTTTTTTCTTACTCTTCATAGTAAGAATTTATTGTACCCAAGCCTTACATATCCATTCTGAAAAGGAACTTTATTATGTAGTTAATTTTGTTTTGATCTCTTACAATAAAAGTTTATATGTAGGGAATGTTCAATACACTTTGAGATATTAGCAAACCTAACTTGATCCATGGAACAGATGTTGCAAGGAACCTCAGGAATTAAACAGTTTCTATCTGAGTTATGAAGTACATCTGTTGGGAAGGGTCCATAGTTAACTCATTCTCAGCTGGTCATTGAACTCCACAGATCAGTGTTTGATTAACATGGGCCTAATGATGATAAGTGGAAGTATACAAAATGGTGTAACTTGTTTATCTACTGATTGTTTCAATGAGAATTTTTTATTATTATGAAGTATACTATTAACATAGAAAACATACCACAAGTATTCTGTGCAGTGAGATTTCATAAAGTGAACACACCTGTGTACTCAGTGTACTGTTCAAAAAAACAGAACATTACCAGCACCCAGAAGCTCCCCCCACCCTCTGTAGTCACAGTACTGCTCCCCCAATCACTTCACTGTCAAAGGGTGACAATTGGCCCAATGTCTAGCACCACTGATAACTTTTTTTTTTTTTTTTTTGAGACAGAGTCTCACTCTGTTGCCCAGGCTGGAGTGCAGTGGCATGATCTCGGCTCACTGCAGGCTCCGCCTCCTGGAGCTTGTTGTACAAACCTAAGTAAAGCCCTTTGTTATCAGATATTACTTTCCTCTTGACTGTATTCTATTTTATACCATTAAGCATAAATATAAATAACCACAACTATAAGCAAATTGTATAATGATTAGAAAAGTATCTAAATTAAATCTTGAGTTTTAAAATACAAAAATGTCCGTTTATGAGTAATGCTGAAGTAAACATGATTAGATAAAGTGTAATGCAAAAAAAAGTTGTAAAAATGAGTACTTCTTTTGATTCTCTCTCTCAAATTTTGCAGTTCTTTCTTGTGGTTTAATTTAAATGGTAATGGTTAGGGTGAAGTGAAGAACAGTATCTCATCAAGGACTATAGAGATTCCCATATTTGAATTATAACTTAATCATTTTATGGCAGTTAACTCAAGCCAGCAGATCAGTTGTTAAATATTATCATCTAGCTAAGTTGTCACATCAGTTATTTATTTGTACTCTTTGTTGTTTTTTATTTATATAATTTTTCATTTGTAATGTCTATATGCTCTTTGAGAACACAGTCTATACCTCCTTCACCTTCCAGGCTGCTAAATAAACATAAACTGTTCAATAAATGGTTACTTAATAAATGAAAGAATACTTCTTAAGGACAGATTGAACTTATTTTCCAAATAGTAGTCTAGTTATTTTCTTTCTTGGAAATCACCATATTGTTAGTAGGAATTATGTATTTCATTTTGTTGTTTGAATTTCTTGAAGAATTTTGCCAATAATAGATCTTATATAGTGGTGTACCTGAAGATGCTAAGAACAAGAAAATGCCTTTAATCTACCAAATTTGTATGAGCTTGATTCCATTTCTGTGTCTTTCTTTTCTCTCTTTTTTTTTGTGGGGTGGGGTGATCCTCTGAAACTGCAGACCTGTCTGTGTCTCTTGATTGATGTTGCTCTTTTATTTGTTGCAGATTTTGCAGGACTGTCCAGAAGAGCCTGAAGCTATTAATGATGAGGAGCAATTTGATGAAATTGAAGCAGTTGGGAAATCACTTTTGGATAGATTAACTGTTCCTGTAGTTTATCCTGATGGGTATGGGGCATGTTCTTATAATTTTATTTTTTATTGGTGTGGTCTTAAAGTGAAATCATTAAAAGAGGAAATCTATTCTTTAAAAAGCCAAGTAAATTAGGTTTGGTCCACATCTTTAACTCCTACGATAAATTAGTTTAAAATGAAAAGAAATCCACACCTCTTAGCCACAGTAATGGTACTTGCCAACAACAGATGTGTTACTTCTTGACAGCTTGTTGTAGAATGATCATTGACTAGATTAAGACACTGGGTTCTAGCCTTGGCTATGATGGTGGGGAATAGTGTGACTTGGGGCTTCATTCAGGAAAAGGAAGAGGGGACAAGGGACTGATGTTTAGTGAGTTCACAATATATGCCAAGTACCAAGTGAAACATTTCACCTTCATTACTTTTGACCAAAGAGGACCAAACCAGTATGATTATTCCTGATTTACAAATGAAGAAACTGAGGCCCACAGAGATTAAGTAAGGCTCTCAGGATTTCACAGCTTCTAAGAGTTAGCATAGGCCGGGCGCGGTGGCTCACGCCTGTAGTCCCAGCACTTTGGGAGGCCGAGGCGGGTGGATCACGAGGTCAGGAGATCGAGACCATCCTGGCTAGCACAGTGAAACCCCGTCTCTACTAAAAAAAAAAATACAAAAAATTAGCCGGGCGTGGTGGCGGGCGCCTGTAGTCCCAGCTACGCGGGAGGCTGAGGCAGGAGAATGGCGTGAACCCAGGAGGCGGAGCTTGCAGTGAGCCGAGATCGCGCCACTGCACTCCAGCCTGGGCGACAGAGCGAGACTCCGTCTCAAAAAAAAAAAAAAAAAAAAAAAAAGAGTTAGCATAAAGATAAAATCTCAGGTATGTCTGTGTGGCTCCAAACCCATTCTCTTTGTACTGTGTTATATGGCGTTCTAATTTCTTTATGTGTGAAGGAATGGGGTCCTGATTATCTTACACCTTTCCATTTCAAATAGTGATAAAAATATGAAATAATCTGATGCAAAATAAATGGATCAGGAAAAGAATCAGGAGGAGCTTCAGCCGGGCGTGGTGGCTCACGCCTGTAATCCCAGCAGTTTGGGAGGCCAAAGTGGGCAGATCACAAGGTCAGGAGATGGAGACCATCCTGGCTAACACAGTGAAACCCCATCTTTACTAAAAAGACAAAAAATTAGCTGGGCGTGGTGGCGGGCACCTGTAGTCCCAGCTACTCGGGAGGCTGAGGCAGGAGAATGGCGTGAACCTGGGAGGCGGAGCTTGCAGTGAGCCGAAATCACGCCACTGTGCTCCAGCCTGGGTGACAGAGCAAGACTCCGTCTCAAAAAAAAAAAAAAAAAGAATCAGGAGGAGCTTCATCCCTGGTGATTTAGACCTGATTCTTAGTGAAAATAATTTAGAGATAATCCAGAGGATATTTAATTCAAATGATAGAGTAACCAAACCAGTAAATAAAAATACAAGTACCTTTAACAGTGTGGTATAGTGTGATGAGTCTGTGCACTCTGGAGCCAGAGGTCTCAGCTCTACCACTTACTCACTGTAACACCTTGGGCAAGCCACTTAACCTTTGTGCCTCAATTCCCTCATCCAAAAACTGCCATGTAACACTCATACCTTCCTCAGGTTACGGGGGTGTGGGAATTACCTGAGCTAAATAAGTATAAAGTACTTAAAACAGATCTGACACACAATAAGCACTGCTACTACTGTGCCATGATCTTCCAGTGATTATTTGGGATTGATATTGAAAAGATGGCATTTTATTTCCTTGAAAGAATATTATTCATAGTCTATACTTATGTTATCTCAAGCCCCACCTAAACTTGAACAATCAGAGGTGGCCTAAAGTCACCTAAAGTTGTATTACACATCTGCAATAAAAGACAACAAAATTCAGCTAGTAGCAGACTTATAGGCGTGCTTCTGGTTGTTCCATTCCAGGATCCCTTACCCTCCCTGATTCCTACATTTCACAGCCAGTTGTCACACAGTCAGTCTCCTGTTCTACCCGTGTCAGCCTAGGAACACCTCTCCCTGGTATGCTTGCTTCAGCTTCTCGTCTGTGTTTCACAGATAGTCTATGTGTCATTTCCTCATCCTTTTAAGATAAAAGAATGTTAGTACTATATATTCAAAGTTCACACCCACCTTTAGTATTTTGGAATTGCTATTTTATTCCACTTTATATTCATATTAAAACTTACGTATATCTCTTTTAGGTATTTTGCTGAATTAAATATTTCCCAAAGTTGTGTGTAGTGTTTTCCATAATTATTAATATAATGGTAATCTGTTTATGCCATGTATAGTTTGTTTGACAGGTTAGACAGATTTGTCTTTTATACCTTCTCCTGGTAAAATAAAAGAGATTGATGGTCTCTCTGGATTCACTGCTCAAAGACCTAGGTTCAAATTTTGGTTTTTCCCTGTGTGACCTTGCTTACATCATTTAACTTGCTAGGCTCCACTTTTCTGATCTGAAAAATAAAGAGATTAACCTGATAATTTCTAAGAAATCTTCCAGCTCTAAAAATATTCTGTGATTCTGAATACAGTATCTTTGAGAGTAGAATAAAATTAATAATTTTATCTGTTAATGTACCAAAAAATGTCATAACATTAAAAAGAATATTTATTTTGCTTGCCAGCTCTATAGACAAGTGGTGTCTCCAGCCGGTAGCACTCAAGTACCTGTATAAATTTTATGTTTGTGCATCCTTCTGGACCCACATATTTCCAGTGTTTCATTGTTCAGTTTGTTGCTGTTATCATAACTACACACAATATAACCTTTATACCACCAATATGTTTTTCTCATCATGTCTTAATGTATTTTATGCCATTTTAAAAAATGTTTTTCCTGCTAAATTTCCTGCTCAAACAGTATGATCACCAATGAACTGATATTTACACATAAGCTATCTCATGTAGATTTTTTATGGTAAATTTTTGCTTCTATTTGTATTCACTGCAGTTAATAGATTTGTATTAATCTGAGGTTTTTCTGTGTGTTTTGATTTTTAGAACCGAACAATATTTTGGGAGTCCAAGTGACATGGCTTCTACTGCAGAACACATCAGAGACAGGATGAAACTAGTTAATCTCAAAAGGCAGCAGCTGAGACATCCTGAAATGGTGACCACAGAGAGCTAATAGCTACCAGCTACCTACAGATTTGCAGTTCATAATCCCGCATGTTGTCAACATACTACAGCATTAGCCACCACACCTTAAGATGCATTTCACAGCCAAAATAAGTCTCATTTCTTTTCATGACACATTTCTCTTTACATGTTAACACCTTGCTACTACCAAGGCATAATTACTTAACATGCTTCGAGGCTGTAGATTCCAAGTATCTTAAAAGAAGGAACTATAAACATTGCACTGAAAACTTGCTTTAAAGCTTTACCTGACCTGTCAGTTTGTAGACCAACAACTGATAATAAGCTTTGAATGGTGCTAAAAAGAGTAGGAATTCTATTAAAAAGAAAAAAAAAAAGTTGCCCTTCCTCCACAGGTGATTTAGTAAATTTAGACAGTAGTTAAACTCTTGTTAGTAGACAGTGGTGTCCTCAAAATTTTACTTTGTAATTCTTCAGAATTGATTATTTTTATTGTGTCAATACAGAGAAAGCCTTTCAGATCTTTGATATATCATAGTCATTAAAAGACCTTTTCCTATTTGTATTGATAATGTATTAAAAGTTGTTTGTGCTTAATAAAAGATTTCTTTAAACATCTTATTTAATTTAGTAGTTACATCCTATTTCCAAACATGAGTGCCTTATTTAAAAGGGCATTCTTAGGACTGTGAGGATGGTTTAATATTTGTTTTTTCATGGTGGTTGCATGTATTTTAGACAGGAAATACATATGTAAGCATGTGTATATAATAAATAAGCATGTTTTATCATGAAAAATTATTGTGAACAATTTAGATCTTTAAGAACTTATTAATAATGGAATACTATTTCTAATTTTTCTCTTTTTCAACTTGAAAAATATTCTCAAAATTATTAACTACCCTGAAGATACTTTGTCTTTAGGGGAGGAGGGCTGAGGAAGAAGGCATACATAATTACTTCAGTGTAATCCTTTATATCAGAGTAATCTTTCTGGAGCTAAAATAGCAATTGTTAATAAAATTTAGTTTCTCATTATAGTCTAAAAGCAAAATAAATTCTCAAGTAGTCCAATAACAGAACCGTATGACTCCTTTAGAAATAAAATTTATCATGAAATGCTAGTTCTTTTAAGTTTGTATTAAGTTTAAATGGTAAAATGCATATAATTTAAATTTTATGTATTTTTATTTCAGAACATTTTTTAAAATATTAAAAATTATTTTTTAGTCTTGTAGTCATTACAAAATTATAAACGAGTTGTATACTGGTTCCTTTTTGAGGTCTACAAACATTGTTCATGTATCTTCCAATGCAAAAAAAAAACCCTCCCTTTTAACCTGCTAGTTTTTCCAGCCTTCTTCACTGACAGACTTCTTGGAGAAATCCACATCCAGTGCCCCTACATCCTCATCACTCACTACTCAGCAGCTTGCAGTCTGGTTTTACACAGCACTCTACTGAAACTGTTCTTTTGAAAGTCAGCAATGGCCTCCCAGTTACCAAACTGAATGGTTTTTTTCTCTGTCTGAATCCCTTACCCTTTTCTCTGCAACATTTACACCATTGAGCAACCTTTCCTAGACAGTGTCTCCTTCCTTGAAGATGCTATCCTCTGAAATAACTGTGAGTACAGTCGCATAACCCTAATTTAAGATGTGCCTGCTGAACATGTGCTCTCTCAGATCCTGTCCTCAGAATGCTTTTGGCTCTTTTCTAGGTATCGCATCGTTAGAGTTTTTATTTTATACCAATGTTCTGGATTACATACCTGGTCCAGAAATCTAGACTTGTACTTCTTTTTAATTGCCTACTTGACATTTCAACCTTGATTAAAGATTGACAATATTTATCACCTTTTCCTCCTGGAACAATTTAGGTTAGTGGTGCAGCCTTTTTTCCTAGTCAAACATGCCAGGAAGTTCAGGGCAAAGTTCAACTGCTCCCTCTTGTCTTATGTGGTCACTGCTTCTGAGAACATCCAGGAAGTTCTTTCTATACTTGATAATCTTCTCAGTCCTTTGGGGCTTTACTGCTATGAGTATGAACTTTTGTGATTATTTATTTCAGTCTTCATGATGGTGCTATCACATTCTACAGTTGTTTATGTCTGTACCCACTAAGCCCTTTTGAGGGAAGGAATCTTGTCTTCTCCTTTTCCCAGTCTTGCTCATGCATAACAGATGCCCATTCCTCCTAAATATGAATGCTGTATTATAGGCATTAGTAATAATCCCTGTTACATTGCAGTCTGAAGTATGTTTTAAACATACTTTTTTAAAGTTAGAACTGACTTACAAGTGAATCTATTCTTAGATTCTTAGATACTAACTATTTAGTTATACTCAATAACT
This sequence comes from Gorilla gorilla gorilla, assembly GCF_029281585.2. NCBI lineage: Eukaryota > Metazoa > Chordata > Mammalia > Primates > Hominidae > Gorilla > Gorilla gorilla. Next base: position 81,581,334 of record NC_073235.2, on the reverse strand, counting down.
AAATATCAATACTCAATATCTGTTTCTTCTGAATTTCAGAGTAGTTAGAATGTTTTTCTTAAGACTTTGCTAGAAAGGAACTGGTTTGTTAGTAATTCTGCCATCAACTCATGGAGTTACAATTGCCAAATAAGTTAATTTTTATATACCTTAAGCTATCTTGCCTACAAAAAGTAAAATAAGGCAGGATTCATAAATGTTACTTGTAAATTGAGTGTTTCACATGAGGCCAAATATGATTTTAACATAATGAATATCATTGCTCCTCATCTGTAAATTTGCTGCTGCTTTCATATGTGTATCTGTACATAGAGTTATGAATGAAAATCCAGTAATGCCCTAAAGCAACTTTCTTCCATAGGGTCCAAAGCTCACTTAAGGTAAACATGTGAAAAAAGTGACTGCAGTGTGTTTGAAACCACAAGCTGTTTCTATGTCATAAATTAACATCAGCTTGCAAGTCTCTGAAAGAACCACTCATTTGTAATTGGTATATGTCACAACCTCCCACATTCCTTTAGCCCATCTCAGGGAATTATTGAAACGCTGGCAGGGTTAGTTTCATTTTGTTTTGGTTTTTTTGGGTTTTTTTGTTTGAGGATTTTTTTTTTCTTTTATCATTTGTTTGCTCCTGTGTAAGCTTAATATATAGTGGCAGTTTGGCATCTGTTCTTCGCACATGTCTAACCCAGCAGAGTTATGCAAAAATGATGACTTCATTTTAGGTCAAACTGGCTTTGTTCCCAGTCCTCATTGTTGGTCACTTTGTTCAGTTCTGGTGACTCATTGGTGATGTTGATGAAACTGCTCAGCCTGCCAGCTGGGATATTGATGGCAAGTCTAGGCTTCATTGCTAGGTAGAAGATTGAATACTTCTCACTTTATACAAATTTACATTGGCTATTGCTCCCATGTGTTAGCTAGTCTTAACATGTTTGTTATTTCATTATCTTATTAGCTGACATACAGAGTGGTGTTATTAGTGTCATACTCATTAGTGTGAGCATGACAATTAAGTTACCTTACTGACGGTGATGAGTAAACCATACTCTGATCTAAACCCATTGTTACCAATGATGTGATTATGAAGTTAGCTGAATCTATCTCACTATGTGGTCTACATTTGAAGAAATAGTTCAGAATTCTCTACTACATTGTAAGTTACTTGCTAATAGAGATTGGGCATTATTATGTACTCCTCCCCTTCTCACATCCTACCCAAAGTACACAAGGCCATAGTAAAATACTGTTGCTACTAAAAACTAAACATACTGTGGTTGCTAATGTCCTTTACATCTTCAGCCTATAGGGAATGGTACAGGCAGAAACAAGCACCATTAAGTATATTATCATCAGTAGTGAGATCTGTATGATTAGGATATCTTTGCTTAAGCCCCCAAAGGAAAAATTCTCTAGCATTAAAAACATGGCTGGAACATAGCTAAGCAGTTAACCTAATTAGTAGACTTATTGTTAACTTTCAGTCCTAAAAATGAAAAGCTTCAGTTGGGAGTAGAAAATATACTATGCTGGTATATAGAGCAACAAATACCCTGATGAGATAAAATGAAGTAGAAACTTACCATTTGACATTATTTGACTTTCATACATGCTACTGAAAAGTCTAGGTTTAGCTAAGAAGCATAAATAATGGCAGTACTTGTAGAGGAAAGAACATACCAGCTAAAACAAGAACTGTAAGAATATAATGGAAAGTGTTTGGAGCTTGAATACTTGGCTTCAAAAATCTGGCTTTGCCATTTACTGTGACTGATCTTGGTTAAAAAAAAATCTGAGAATTTATCTCAGGCTGTAAAATAAGTCATACCAATTTCAAGGATAAAATACGATATAAAGAATTGTTGAAGCCAAAATATCCAGAAATAAACAGAATGGAAGGTATCATTGCTATAATTATCTTTTCAGAATAAAAAATAGAGTATTCTTTATCCTTTCTGTTGTCTCACATGACAAGCATGGGATGGTGAGGAAATGGCGTATTGCCTATGTTCGCCGCCCCACCCCCCTTAGCTCCACCACCCCTTCACCGTCCCCCCAGTTCACTAGTGTATCTGCATCTTCAGAATTACACACTGAAGATACAAAAGGTCCAGTTGGTAAGCTCATCAGTAAATAACAAGGCTTTGAAATCTGACAAATTAGCTATTTTTGTAGGAAGATAATAGAACAGCAAGATGGAAGACAAGTGATGAGTATCATCTGTTTTGAGGTTGACAGGGTGTGACATAACCCCGTTAATAGACACAAGTAAAAGAAAATCATACTAGGATTGGGTATTAGTGAGCGAGCACCAACCAGTAGAAACAACAACAGCATAAATCTGTTATTTATAAAGTATCCCAATAATGAGGTTAAAAAAAAAAAAAACAGAACAAAGCATGAAAAGACCACAATTAGTGCTGGTTATGCTTAGAGAGGAGCAGTCTCTTGGTAAACTCAGGCAGTGATGATGAGCAGAAAATGGCCAACTGATACTGTAATAGAGGCATAGAACTAAGGACACTCCGTGAGCTGGCATAAATACAGGGGAGTCTTTAAGACTGAAAAAAGTTCATGGGTATGACACTTTTTTTTTTTTTTTTTTTTTTTTTTTTTTTTTTTTTTATTTTTTATTTATTTATTTTTTTTACATTTTTTTTTATTATACTTTAAGTTTTAGGGTACATGTGCACATTGTGCAGGTTAGTTACATATGTATACATGTGCATATTAAGTGTCATACCCGTCATGCTAGATGACGGGTATGACACTTAATATGACTCAACATTACTGCAGAATTTTAAAGCAAACATGAAAGCTTGAGAATAAACACTAGTCCCTCTACTTCAAGAAAAAGCAGAACCTGTACTAGAACATGAAGAACTTAGAGATCAAAAGACAGCCAGAACTATGATGAAATATTTTGAAAGCAGTGGGCACATTTTTAAAGATTTTTTTTGGAGAACTTTATGAGGCTATATGTATAATTCCTGTGTGTAATTTTATAGGAATTCTTAACTGAAAATAGTTATCAACTGCTACTTATCAGGAGCAGTGTTATTAGGAATTTTAAGTTAGGCATGTAGAAAACTTTCGACAAAAGGGCTACTGAACTCCAGCCACTTCCCAGTGAATCTCCAGGAGGCACCTTAGAAGTCTTCACAAGCTGAATACCATGTCTTTAGCGTGTCCAAATGCTTCTGTCTTGGGGGAGAGATGAGAGATGACTGGGTGCCTTTCCACTCAGAACACAGTAGACCACTCACCATTTATGACCAAGCCTCACTTCTTTTCTATTACAGTTACAGATTCTTTTTTAGTCTGGAAGTTAGGGTAAATAAAATTTGTATGTCTGATTTTTCTCTTAGGAATGTTTTCTCATCTTAACTCTTATGTTATCTTTATGGCCAACAGATTTGCTCAGAATATATCATCAAATATATGTATTGTATTTTGTAAAGGTGAAACGATCGAAATACCACTTTGACAGTTATAAACCAGAGTAGATTTGAGAACTGATTGCTCACATCACACTTAGGAATAGTCTCAGAAGCCTTTAAGAGAAACTTACTTCTCAATGGACACTTAGAAGAATTTGATGATCTTACTGTCATAAAATCAATAATGAAATTCTCAGCAAAACTATTTGGTAAACATTGCACCCTGTATTTTTACCCAACATTTTGTTAGAAAATTATCAAATACATTAAAAAGTTAAAACAATTTTATAGTGTACTCACTACCTAGATGCTAATTAGCATTACCTATGCTTGCTTTGTCACATATCCATTCATCATTTCATATTATTATTTGATGCATTTTAAATTGCATATCATTAACGAGTTCATTGTTGGCTTATTTATGTAAAATTAGCATACAATGAAGTGCATAGAACATATGTGTTCACTGAGGTTTGGCAAATGCATATAGTGCTATGGAAATAGGAAACATTATCACCACCCTAGAAAGTTTCCACACTGCCCTTTCCAGTCAATTCATGTCCCTACTTGACCCTCAAAGGCAACCACTGTTCCTTTTTTTACCATAAGATTTTTCTGTTCAAAAACTTTATATAGAGTCACACAACATGTACGCTTTTCTACAAGGTTTCATTTTTTATTGCTGTTCTTTTTTGTTGCTGAATAGTATTCCACTGTATGACAATATTACAGTTTGTTTATTCAATTTCCTATTATTGATAGATACCTGGGCTGTTTCCAGGATTGGCCATTATAAATAAAGCTGCTATGACCATTCTTATGTAAGTCTTTGTGAACATAGGTTTTCATTTCTTTGCAGTAAATTCCTTGGATTAGAATTGCTGGGTCACAGGGTAGTTTTAAAAGAAACTGCCATACCTTTTTCCAGTTCAGTTTTATTGTACCCTGTATTTTGTATTTTGATGTGCATAAAGGTGTAAACTATTTTTATGATCCATACTGAAGTATTAGAAGAAGTGAGTTTGGAATAACAATGGCATTGTTCATGGTCAAGGATGACAATTGGAACTATTTGAGGAAAGCAAAGCAAAGACCTGTCTGCCCCAAACAGCTCCTTAAGGGGTTCCTATGCCTGAAACTTTAGCAATATTTCACTCCTTGAAAGGTTAAAGCCCAACCATGGTGATATGTTAGCTAGAAGAAACAGCACTGGTTTGTTTATGTTACTAACTTTCACCACCCGTTTTCAGTAGGTAAAGTAAGACTGATCATTGAACAGAAAAGGTTATTTCTGTGATGAGGTTGAGGGGGTAGTGGAAAGCATGTATTGCTAGTAAGCCCCAGGTACAGCTATGTGAGAGAGAGTCACCTGGGCAGGGAAGTCCCCCAAATGGTGGTCAGAAGAGCAGAAAACGGGGTGGGAAAAATTCTACCTCACAGTTTTGCATAGGGGATAGCTATGCTTTTACGGGACATTTTAGCCTTTAAAAATATTTTCCATATTGTCTCTTTATTCAATACCACCCAGCTGTAGTTTTTTCACACTCTGATGACTCTCTTATCCACTCTTTTACCTCTCCCAGCTGTTCTATTACATACAGCATTCACCTGTATTAGTCTATAGAATTATAATCATCTGTGTGTTTCTAATGCTCATTTTCAAAAATATGTATGGTTTATTCGATTTTTCCTATTAAAATTTTAAGGGCTGGGAAATTTGGCTTCTACTGTAAATCCTTATAATGTTCCACACATTGTAAATATGCAATAAAAATGTTAAAAACTATAATGGCAGCAGGTTTTGGTATGTATTTCTTTGATATATTGTCACTTTGGACAATAAGTTTGATTTCTGTTAATAAAAGTTGTTCATAAAATCTAGGGAGAATTAAGTCACACTGGTCTCTATAAGATAATCTGATGAATTCTGCATCTTTGAATCAATTTGAGTTATTTTTTGTAAAGGTTTAAATTGTTTCTAACAGTGTTACCTAAAACCTTTGATTAAATCAAAAATGTAACTTGTATATTCTGAAATAACCTGGAGTCTTAGAAGACAGAGGCTTCTGCTTCCCTCTCCCATGACCCCAACAATCCCTTCCCACAGGCTTGGCACAGAAGTTCAGTGCTTTCTCTAGGTCTTATGTTGTTGTCAGAAATAGGTTCTCACCATAATAGACAGTGGTTAAATTTCCATTGTTCCTACTGAGAAGTCCATTTTTAAGGCATAAAAGGTGAATGTGTATTTGGGGATGGAGGAGGCATATTACAACAAAGCTGTATTTAAAATAACACAATCATATTATGCTATAAACAATAGCAGTTCCAGAATGGCTACTAAGGATTTTGGATTGCCAGACTTTGGAAATTGGCAAGGCTTATACCTTGTCCAATGAAGTTAAGTACATTTGAGTGACAGTTCAACATACAAGCAAAAAAATATATAGAAGACAATGTACGTTTGTTATTAATGGACATGTTTACTTTACATGTTAGAGTAAAGTATCCATCTCTAGGTTTTCCATTAGATGCTTCATTGTATCCACAAACCTGTTTCAAACCATTGAAGTGATCTTACCATTGTGTTTGTCAAAATAAAATTGGGAGAAAATGTGAATGAGTCAGTAGCAACACTTGACATTCCTGTCTTTTTAATACATTTTATTCTTTTGTTTAGAACATTTTCAGAATCGGAAAATCAGCTCTACTAATTGTCTACACATACACAAATACTAATAGTTGCATCCATCTGGGAGTCCTGTATTGATGGCAGCATCAGGCTTTCCTAGAATCTTAGAACTGGGAACATATTTTCCCATAAAAAAATGATTAAAATGCAATTAGTCCTCTTCTTCAACTATATTATGGGTTATGCAAGCTACTGTAAGATGACCTAGAAATCTAGCATTAATAATATTACTGTATAAGTTAACAACTGACCTACCAATATATTTTGAGGATATATCCCACTCATTAGTTGGAAGCCGCTCTTGTTCTAAGAAAATGTTTAGAACTCATAGACCATAAAGATAGTACTGGTACTTAGGACATGAACATAGATTAAGTTTTGAAGGAGGACTATAGTTGCATTGTAGACATGTAGTTAGAACTAGAATATGTGTTCTATATGAATATGAATGTGCCTACAAATCAACTGGAAGTGTTACTAAAATGCAGATTCTGATTCAGTAAATCTGGGGTAGGACCCAAAGTTTTGCATTTTCAACAAGTTTCTAGCTGCTGCTGATGCTGCCAGTCTGCAGACCACACTTCTGACTGCAAGATTCTAGAATACCTTTTATAAAAACTTCAATATATAAACTTTTCAGAGACAGTGTCTGATCATCCTGCAAATTACCTAATTTCTCTAATTTGAATAGAAGAATACAGAGATGGCATTTTGGGAATTATATACTTATAGGGACTAGAGAAACCAAACATGTTTATGAAATTAACACGTTCTGAAAGATTAGCACATCCAATCTATGGTAAATTTTAGCAAATTCAAAACAGAGTGAAGCCTGAACTGTCATTTTCCAGTATCTCATCACTAAGGGAAGGTTGTTTTCAACTGGAAATAACTAATTCCTTTATGCTTTATTCTTTAAATTTCTGTTTAAGAATAATGTGTAGTTATTATTTTAAAGTACTCTAGTAAATACAGAAAAATATAAAAAGTGAAAACTGCCCATTATCAATGCTGAGAATATAGTTAATATTTGATACATTTCCTTTGTATTTAACCTAACGAGTATGCTAGCATTCAACTTTATTTCCTGCTTTTTACAGCTATTATAGCATAAAAAAATTATTAAACTTTTTTCCAGTTTGTCAATAGCTGTGTAATAGTCAATAATATGTAAATACCATGATTTAACTATTAAACTATTAGGTGAAACATTTAGTTTCTTTCTCTTTCTTTCTTAATGGTACTATAAGTAATGCTGCAATGAACATCCTTGCTCTTAACTTTTTGACAGCATCTCTCCTTGGGATTGATTCCTGAAAGTAGAAATATTGGATTGGAATGTATTTATATTTTGAGGCTTTTAATAGATATGGCCAAATTGCTTTCCAGAAGGTTAGGTAGATGTATGTGTCTGTTAACAGTTAGGGTGCCTGATAGACTGGATTAAGAAAATGTGGCACATATACACCATAGAATACTATGCAGCCATAAAAAATGATGAGTTCATGTCCTTTGTAGGGACATGGATGAAATTGGAAATCATCATTCTCAGTAAACTGTCGCAAGGACAAAAAACCAAACACCGCATGTTCTCACTCATAGATGGGAATTGAACAATGAGAACACATGGACACAGGAAGGGAAACATCACACTCTGGGGACTGTTGTGGGGTGGGGGGAGGGGGGAGGGATAGCATTAGGAGATATACCTAATGCTAAATGACAAGTTAATGGGTGCAGCACACCAGCATGGCACATGTATACATATGTAACTAACCGGCACATTGTGCTTATGTACCCTAAAACTTAAAGTATAATAATAATAATAATAATAATAAGCTCACAAAAAAAAAAAAACAGGGTGCCTGTCTCATGGCACTATTTCCAGAATGAAGTGGTGTTCTTTTTAAAGTCATTACAAATCTTTGAGAAAACCAGTTCACTGTACATTTCTTTAACCACCAGTGAGGCTGAAACAAATTTAATGATTTATTATTATCCATTGTGTTTCCCTTCTGGTGACTTGTCTGTTACTATTTTTGCATACTTTTCCTTTGGAGTTAGCTTTTTTTCTTATTTGTTTGAAGAGTTTTTTTTTTAATAAGGCTAATAATCCATCATATTTGAACAAGTATTTTTCCTAGTTTGTTATTTATTCTGTCTTTACGAAGTTTGGTGATGTTATGCTCATATTTATGGTGAAATTTATTTACAGACCTTGATATTTTTATATTGCCTTAATGACTAGAAAATCTTTCCTCAGCTTAAATTTTATTTCTCCTGTGCAGTTTTTTTTTACTCTAGACTCCTACATTCAGAAAAAAACTTGGTGCCTTGTGTCAGGTGGTGATATAATATGATACATTTTTCCACATATCAAATGTTCTCAACATAACTTATTGGATAATCTATCCTTCCCATTGATTTCTGAAACTCCTTTGAAAATATATAGAGTTGAGTTCTTAAGTTTTCTGGGGCTACTTCTAGGCTAGCTATTCTGTCCTGTTGATCAGTTTGTTTATAATTTTGCCTATACCACACTGCTTTTAGTATTGCTTTAAAAGTAAGACAAACAAAAAATAAAAAGTTATTTTTTGTAGCATTGCAGAGAAACAGCTTTTCCTACTGAAAGAATTTTTTTGGTGGCATGGTGAGTATAGATGCCAGCGAATTTATGTAGTAAAGAAAAAGGTTATAGGCTTAGAGGTATTTTAGTCAAAACAAGAAGGGAAGTGAAGAAGTAGTAGCTGTATAGCAGAGAGAGAGAACCTGTGCAGAATGCAGAGAGGAAAAAGTACAACAGAAAAGACCAAACAGCAAGAGAGTAGCACAAAATGGAAGGGAAGGGAAAAAATGGAGAAACAACTGAAGATTTGTGAAAGGAATGGAACAGTAATGATTATAGTATTCATTTACTGAGTATATTTACAAACATATGAAGCATATTTACAATAGTATATTTGAATATAACATGCAAAACACACAAACAATAAGGCCTGACCCATGAGATCAACAAAGACATGCAAAACCAGAATGATGTATCAACACTAATAACAGAAGAAATAGACCGAGACAGAAACCCAGGTGCTCACACTAACAAAGTGCAACAGATTCTGTTGTAGTTGGATTGATGGTCAAAAGAATTCACAAGTACAAGGCTCACCTGACCTATCCTGAAATTAGTAATGCATGTTTAATTTTTCAGTTTGGTAAAATCATTTATCATTGTTCCAATAGTTACTCAAAGTCAGATTTACTTTAGACAGTGTGACACAGAAAACAGAACACAGGCTTTGGGGTTTCATAATTTAGAGCCAGTGGTTCAGAATTCTATTTTTGGTGTTAAGTTGGCATGAGTTAAGCCATATTAGCCTTGTGATTTTGGATAAGTTATTTAACGTTTTTAGGTCAATGTCCTTAATAAAATGGCATTAATATAGAAAATACTTCAGTGTTTCTCTAGTAATTAAGTGACATTATGTAAAATAAATCTTCAGCAGGGTAGCTGGCACACGATCAGTGCCCTATATTGATGTTATTTTCTCTGAGCTTCCTAGACAGCAAGCTCCTGAGGGCAGGGATCCCATTTGTCTTCTTCCCTGATGTTTTCCTGGTGCTTAAGTCAATGTCTGGTACATCAAAAGTGCTCAGTAAGTATTTGTTGAAAAAGAAAATGATAATTTGCATGGCATTTAAAACGTGAGGCAGGTGGAGTGGGTAAAGCAAGACGGTGGAATAGAAGTCTTCACCAATTGTTCCCCCTCAAGCCCCCTGCAAGGACATCAGTTTAAAAAATATCTACACACACAAAAAAAGCACCTTCATAAGAACAAAAAATCAGGTGAGCACTCACAGTAAGTACCTGGTTTTAACTTCATATCGCTAAAAGAGGCAATGAAGAGGTAGAATGAACAGTCTTGGATTACTGACACCACCTCCTCCCCCATCCCCTGAAAGTGGCAACAAGGTGAAGAGAACCTTGTGCCTTCTGTGCCCTGGGGAGAGGGAAAGCACAGCAATTGTGAGGTATTGAACTCCGTGCTGCTGTTATAGCAGAAAGCAAAACCAGACCCAACTCAGCTGATGCCCACCCTGGAGGGTGCATGTAAACCAGTCCTAGCCAGAGGGGAATCACAGATCCCAGAGGTTGGAACTTGAGTTCCTGCAAACCTCATCATTGTAGGCTTAAGGGGTTTGGGGTCCCAAATAAACGTGAAAGGCTGTCTAGGCCACAAGGACTGCAACACATAAATGAGTCCTAGGTCTGAACTGGGCCCAGAGCCTGTGGCCTGGAGGGACATGGGACATACTGAGACATCAGCTGGGGTGACTAAGGGAGTGCTAGCATCACCCCTCCCCTAACCCCAGGCAACTCCAAAAGAGAACCCTTTCTTGCACTTGAAGAGAGAAGATGGAAGAGTGGGGCAGACTTTGTATTGCATCTTAAATACCAGCTCAGCCACAGCAGGATAGGGCACCAGTCCAAGTCGTAAGAACCCTATTCCAGGCCCTACCTCCTGGACATTTCTAGACACAACCCTAGGCCAGAAGGTAACCACTGCCTTGAAGGGAAGGACCCAGTACTGGCAGGGCTTATTACCCGGTAACTGAATAGCCCTTGAGTCCTGAATAACCAGCAGCAATACCCAGGTACTATGTCAAGGGACTTGGGTGAGACAGAGACTTACCAGCCACAAATGAGTCTCAGCATATTCCCAGGTGTGGTGTCTAAAGGGTGAGACTTCTGATTGAGAAAAGCAGAGGGAAAAGTAAAGGGGACTTTGTCTTGCACCTTAGATACCAGCTCAGCCACAGCAGGCTAGAGCACCAAACAGGCTCTTGGGGCCCCCAATTCTAGGACTTAGGTCTTGGATGGCATTTCTGGACCTGCCCTGGGCCAGAGGAGAGCCCATTGCTCTGAAAGATGAGTCCCAGGCCAGGCAGCACTCACTACAAGCTGACTGAAGAGCCCTTGGGCCTTAAGAGAACATCAGTGGTAGTCTGGCAGTACTCCCCATGGGCCTTTTCCTCAACACACAGATCATTCTCAATGATAGACCATATGTTAGGTCACATAACAAGCCTGAAAATATCCCCCTAAAATTAAAATAATATCAAGCACCTTCTCTGACCACAATGGAATAGGTGGCAATGGCCACCAGTTGAGCTTCCTCTGCCTTCGGAAAGGGGAGGGAAGAATGAGAAGGACAGTCTCTTGTGGTTTCAGTGTCAGCTCAGCTATAGTACGATAAAATACCAGGTGCACTTCTCAGGTTTTTGACTCTAGACCATAGCTCCTGGATGGCATCTCTGGATCCACCTGGGAGCCTGGGGGAACTCACCACCCTAAATGAAAGAACAACATAGGTGTGACTGGCCTTGGCACCTGCTGATTATAGAGCCCCAGGGCTTTGAGCGAACATAGGTGTTAGCCAGGAAGTGGTTACAGCAGACTTTGCATAATGCCCAGTGTTGTGCTGGCTTCAGGTCTGAACTAGCAGAATCCTAGGGATGGTGGCCACCAGGGTGCTTGTGTCACTCCACCCCCAGCTTCAGGTGGCTCAGGGTAGAAAGAGACTATTTGGGAGAAAGTAAGGGAAGAGAACAAGAGTCTCTGCCTGGTAATCCAGAGAATTCTTTATCTTGGCCAAGACCATCAAGGTGATACTTTTATGAGTCTGCAAGAACCACAGCACTACTGGGTTTGGGGTCTGCCCTAAAGCAGATGCAGCTTAGATCAGAACACCCAAGCCTTTTAAAATATCTGGAAAGCCTTCCCAAAAACTACAGTTGCAAACAAGCCCAGACTGAGAAGACTACAAAAAAACAAACAAACAAACAAACAAAAACTAACTTTTCAATGCCCAGACACAGATGTACATCTACAAGTATCAAGATGACCCAGGAAAACATGACCTCACCAAATGAACTAAATAATGCACCAGAGGCCAATCCTGGAGAGACAGAGATATGTGACCTTTTAGATATTGAAGTCAAAATAGCTGTTTTGAGGAAACTCACATAAATTAAAGACAACACAGAGAATTCAGAATTCTATCAGATAAATGAACAAAGAGATGGAAATAATTAAAAACAATCAAGGAGAAATTTTGGAGCTGGCAAATGCATTTGGCATAATGAAGAATGCATCATAGTCTTTTAACAGCAGAATTGATCAAGCAGAAGAAAGAATGAGTGAGCTTGAACACAGGCAATTTGAAAATACACAGTCAGAGGAGACAAAAAATAATACAAACCAATGAAACACACGTACAGATTTTAGAAAATAGCTTCAAAAGGGGAAATCTAAGAGTTATTGGCCTTAAAGAGGTAGAATATCTATTCAATGGGATAACTAGAGAGAACTTTACAAACCTAGAGAAAGACGTCAATATCCAAGTACAAGAAAGTTATAGAATGCTAAACAGATTTAACCCAAAGAAGATTACCTCAAGGTATTTAATAAACAAACTCCCAAATTTCGAGGCTAAAGAAAGCATCCTAAAAGCCACAAGAGAAAAGACACAAATCGCTCCTATACATCTGGCATCAGACTTTTCAGTAGAAGCCTTACAAGCCAGGAGAGAGTGGCATGACATATATAAAGTGCTGAAGGAAAATATTTTTTAACTTAGAATAGTACATCAGGTGAAATTATCTTTCAAACATGAAGGAGAAATAAAGATTTTCCCAGACAAAAAAAAAAAAAGGAGAGAGATTTTTATTAATACTAGAGCTGTCCTACAAGAAATGCTAAAGGGAGTTTTATAGTCAGAAAGGAAAGGACAATAAGGAACAAGAAGAAATAATCTGAAGGTATAAAACTCAGTGGTAATAGGAAGTACAAAGAAAAGCAAAGAATATTATAACATGGTAACTGTGGTGTGTAAACTGTTATTAAGTAGAAAGACTAAATAATGAACCAATGAAAAATAGTAACAACAACAAATTTTTATGATGTAGACAGTACAGTAAGATATAAAGAGTAACAACAAAAAATTAAAAAGCAAGGGGAATATTAAGGTATACAATATTAGTTTTCTTTTTGATTGCTTGCATGTTTGTTTGTTTCTGCAAACAGTGTTGTTATCAGCTAATCTCAAACCAAAAATCATACAACGTATACAGAAAAAATAAGAAGCAAGAAACTAAATCATATGACCAGAGAAAATTACCTTCACTAAAAGGAAGACAGGAAGGAAAGAAGGAAGACAAGACCACAAAGCAAACAGAAAACAAAACAGTAGAATTATATCGTTATTTATCAACAATAACATTGAATGTAAATGTACTAAACTCTCCAATAAAAGACAGAGTTTTGGATACAAAGAAACACAAAACATGACCTATTGATCTGTTTTCTACAAGAAACACATTTCAACTATAAAGACACACATAAACTGAAGATAAAGGAATAGAAAAAGATATTCCATGCCAATGGAAACCAAAAAAGAACAAGAGTAGCTATCATTATATCAGACAAAATAGATTTCAAAACAAAAACTATAAGAAAAGACAAGGTCGCTATATAATGATAAAGGGGTCAGTTCAGCAAGAGGATATAACAATTTAAAATATACATGGACCCAACCCTGGCACACTCAGCTATGTAATGCAAATATTGTTAGAGCTAAAGAGAGAGACTCCAATACAATAATAGCTGGAGACTTCAGCACCCCACTTTCAGCATTGGACAGATATTCCAAATAGAAAATCAACAAAGAAACATCAGACTTAAAATGCACTATAGACCAAATGGATCTAATAGATATTAATAGAACATTTCATCTAATGACTATGGAGTACATATCCTTTTCCTCAGCATATGGATCATTCTCAAACATAGACCATATATTAGGTCACTTAAAAAGCCTTAAAATATCCCCTCAAAATTAAAATAATATCAAGCATCTTCTCTGACCACAATGGAATAAAACTACAAATCAATCACAAGAGGGATTTTGGAAACTATACAAATACATGCAGATTAAACAATATGCTCCTGAATGACCATTGGGTCAAAGAAGAAATTAAGAAAGAAATTGGGGGGGAGGAGCCAAGATGGCCGAATATGAACAGCTCCAGTCTACAGCTCCCAGTGAGAGTGATGCAGAAGACAGGTGATTTCTGCATTTCCAACTGAGGTACCAGGTTCATCTTACTGGGGAGTGCCAGACAGTAGGTGCAGGACAGTAGGTGCAGCACACCATGTGCGAGCTGAAGCAGGGCGAGGCATCGCCTCACCTGGGAAGTGCAAGGGGTCAGGGAATTCCCTTTCCTAGTCAAAGAAAGCGGTGACAGACGGCACCTGGAAAATCGGGTCACTCCCACCCTAATACTGCACTTATCCAACTGGCTTAAAAAATGGCACGCCAGGAGATTATATCCTGCACAAGGCTCAGAGGGTCCTACACCCATGGAGTCTCACTCATTGCTAACACAGCAGTCCCAGATCAAACTGCCAGGTGGCAGCGAGGCTGGGGGAGGGGCGCCCGGCATTTCCGAGTTAGTTGTTTGATTAGGTAAACAAAGCAGCTAGGGAAACTTGAACTGGGTGGAGCCCACCACAGCTCAAGGAGGCCTGCCTGCCTCTGTAGGCTCCACCTCTGGGGGCAGGGCACAGACAAACAAAAACAGCAGTAACCTCTACAGACTTAAATGTCCCTCTCTGACAGCTTTGAAGAGAGTAGTGGTTCTCCCAGCACACAGCTGGAGATCTGAGAACGGGCAGACTGCCTCCTCAAGTGGGTCCCTGACCCCCGAGTAGCCTGACTGGGAGGCATCCCCCAGTAGGGGGCAGATTGACACCTCACCCGGCCGGGTACTCCTCTGAGGCAAAACTTCCAGAGGAACGATCAGGCAGCAGCATCTGTGGTTCATCAATATCCACTGTTCTGCAGACACCGCTGCTGATACCCAGGCAAACAGGGTCTGGAGTGGACCTCTAGCAAACTCCAACAGACCTGCAGCTGAGGGTCCTGTCTTTTAGAAGGAAAACTAACAAACAGAAAGGACATCCACACCAAAAACCCATCTGTACATCACCATCATCAAAGACCAAAGGTAGATAAAACCACAAAGATGGGGGAAAAAAAGAGGAGAAAAACTGGAAACTCTAAACATCAGAGTGCCTCTCCCCCTCCAAAGGAATGCAGCTCCTCACCAGCAACGGAACAAAGCTGGATGGAGAATGACTTTGACGAGTTGAGAGAAGAAGGCTTCAGACGATCAAACTACTCTGAGCTACAGGAGGAAATTCAAACCAATGGCAAAGAAGTTAAAAGCTTTGAAAAAAAATTAGACGAATGGATAACTTGAATAATTAATGCAGAGAAGTCCTTAAAAGACCTGATGGAGCTGAAAACCAAGGCACGAGAGCTATGTGATGAATGCAGAAGCCTCAGCAGCCGATGCAATCTACTGGAAGAAAGGGTGTCAGTGATGGAAGATGAAATGAATGAAATGAAGCAAGAAGGGAAGTTTAGAGAAAAAAGAATAAAAAGAAATGAACAAAGCCTCCAAGAAATATGGGACTCTGTGAAAAGACCAAATCTACGTCTGATTGGTGTACCTGAAAGTGACGGGGAGAATGGAACCAAGTTGGAAAACACTCTGCAGTATATTATCCAGGAGAACTTCCCCAATCTAGCAAGGCAGGCCAACATTCACATTCAGGAAATACAGAGAACGCCACAAAGATACTCCTCAAGAAGAGCAACTCCAAGACACATAATTGTCAGATTCACCAAAGTTGAAATGAAGGAAAAAATGTTAAGGGCAGCCAGAGAGAAAGGTTGGGTTACCCACAAAGGGAAGCCCATCCAGACTAACAGCTGATCTCTCTGCAGAAACTCTACCAGCCAGAAGAGAGTGGGGACCAATATTCAACATTCTTAAAGAAAAGAATTTTCAACCCAGAATTTCATATCCAGCCAAACTAAGCTTCACAAGTGAAGGAGAAATAATATACTTTACAGACAAGCAAATGCTGAGAGATTTTGTCACCACCAGGCCTGCCCTAAAAGAGCTCCTGAAGGAAGCACTAAACATGGAAAGGAACAACCGGTACCAGCCACTGCAAAAACATGCCAAATTGTAAAGACCATCAAGGCTAGGAAGAAACTGCATCAACTAATGAGCAAAATAACCAGCTAACATCATAATGACAGGATCAAATTCACACATAACAATATTAACTTTAAATGTAAATGGACTAAATGCTCCAATTAAAAGACACAGACTGGCAAATTGGATAGAGTCAAGACCCATCAGTGTGCTGTATTCAGGAACCCCATCTCACATGCAGAGACACACATAGGCTCAAAATGAAGGGATGGAGGAAGATCTACCAAGCAAATGGAAAACACAAAAAGGCAGGGGTTGCAATCCTAGTCTCTGATGAAACAGACTTTAAACCAACAAAGATCAAAAGAGACAAAGAAGGCCATTACATAACGGTAAAGGGATCAATTCCACAAGAAGAACTATCCTAAATATATATGCACCCAATACAGGAGAACCCAGATTCATAAAGCAAGTCCTGAGTGGCCAACAAAGAGACTTAGACTCCCACACAATAATAATGGGAGACTTTAACACCCCACTGTCAACATTAGACAGATCAACAAGACAGAAAGTTAACAAGGATACCCAGGAATTGAACTCAGCTCTGCACCAAGCAGACCTAATAGACATCTACAGAACTCTCCACCCCAAATCAACAGAATATACATTTTTTCAGCACCACACCACACCTACTCCAAAACTGACCACATAGCTGGAAGTAAAGCACTCCTCAGCAAATGTAAAAGAACAGAAATTATAACAAACTGTCTCTCAGACCACAGTGCAATCAGACTAGAACTCAGGATGAAGAAACTCACTCAAAACTGCTCAACTACATGGAAACTGAACAACCTGCTCCTGAGTGACTACTGGGTAAACAAGGAAATGAAGGTAGAAATAAAGATGTTCTTTGAAACCAATGAGAACAAAGACACAACATACCAGAATCTCCGGGACACATTCAAAGCAGTGTGTAGAGAGAAATTTATAGCACTAAATGCCCACAAAAGAAAGCAGGAAAGATCTAAAATTGATACTCTAACATCACAATTAAAAGAGCTAGAAAAGCAAGAGCAAACACATTCAAAAGCTAGCAGAAGGCAAGAAATAACTAAGATCAGAGCAGAACTGAAGGAAACAGAGACACAAAAAACCCTTCAAAAGATTAATGAATCCAGGAGCTACTTTTTTGAAAAGATCAACAAAATTGATAGACTGCTAGCAAGACTAATAAAGAAGAAAAGAGAGAAGAATCAAATAGACACAATAAGAAATGATAAGGGGGATATCACCACCGACCCCACAGAAATACAAACTACCACCAGAGAATACTATAAACACCTCTACGCAAATAAACTAGAAAGTCTAGAAGAAACGGATAAATTCCTCGACACATACATCCTCCCAAGACTAAACCAGGAAGAAGTTGAATCTCTGAATAGGCCAATAACAGGCTCTGAAATTGAGGCAATGATCAATAGCTTACCAACCAAAAAAAGCCCAGGACCAGATGGATTCACAGCTGAATTCTACCAGAGGTACAAAGAGGAGCTGGTACCATTCCTTCTGAAACTATTCCGATCAATAGAAAAAGAGGGAATCCTCCCTAACTCATTTTATGAGGCCAGCATCATCCTGATATCAAAGGCTGGCAGAGACACAACCAAAAAAGAGAATTTTAGACCAATATCCTTGATGAACATCGATGCAAAAATCCTTAATAAAATACTGACAAACCGAATCCAGCAGCACATCAAAAAGCTTATCCACCATGATCAAATCAGCTTCATCCCTGGGATGCAAGGCTGGTTCAACAAACGCAAATCAATAAACGTAATCCAGCATATAAACAGAACCAAAGACAAAAACCACATGATTATCTCAATAGATGCAGAAAAGGCCTTTGACGAAATTCAACAATGCTTCATGCTAAAAACTTTCAATAAATTACGTATTGATGGGACGTATCTCAAAATAATAAGAGGTATCTATGACAAACCCACAGCCAATATCATACTGAATGGGCAAAAACTGGAAGCATTCCCTTTGAAAACTGGCACAAGACAGGGATGACCTCTCTCACCACTCCTATTCAACATAGTGTTGGAAGTTCTGGCCAGGGCAATCAGGCAGGAGAAGGAAATAAAGGGTATTCAATTAGGAAAAGAGGAAGTCAAATTGTCCCTGTTTGCAGATGACATGATTGTATATCTAGAAAACCCCATTGTCTCAGCCCAAAATCTGCTTAAGTTGATAAACAACTTCAGCAAAGTCTCAGGATACAAAATCAATGTACAAAAATCACAAGCATTCTTATACACCAGACAAACAGAGAGCCAAATCATGAGTGAACTCCCATTCACAATTGCTTCAAAGAGAATAAAATACCTAGGAATCCAACTTACAAGGGATGTAAAGGACCTCTTCAAGGAGAACTACAAACCACTGCTCAATGAAATAAAAGAGGATACAAACAAATGGTAGAATATTCCATGCTCATGGGTAGGAAGAATCAATATCGTGAAAATAGCCATAGTGCCCAAGGTAATTTATAGATTCAGTGCCATCCCCATTAAGCTACCAATGACTTTCTTCACAGAATTGGAAAAAACTACTTTAAAGTTCATATGGCACCAAAAAAGAGCCCGCATCGCCAAGGCAATCCTAAACCAAAAGAACAAAGCTGGAGGCATCATGCTACCTCACTTCAAACTATACTACAAGGCTACGGTAACCAAAACAGCATGGTACTGGTACCAAAACAGAGATATAGATGAATGGAACAGAACAGAGCCCTCAGAAATAACACCGCATATCCACAACTATCTGATCTTTGACAAACCTGACAAAAACAAGCAATGGGGAAAGGATTCACTATTTAATAAATGGTACTGGGAAAACTGGCTAGCCATATGTAGAAAGCTGAAACTGGATCCCTTCCTTACACCTTATACAAAAATTAATTCAAGATGGATTAAAGACTTAAATGTTAGACCTAAAACCATGAAAACCCTAGAAGAAAACCTAGGCATTACCATTCAGGACATAGGCATGGGCAAGGACTTCATGCCTAAAACACCAAAAGCAATGGCAACAAAAGCCAAAATTGACAAATGGGATCTAATTAAACTAAAGAGCTTCTGCACAGCAAAAGAAACTATCATCAGAGCAAACAGGCAACCTACAGAATGGGAGAAAATTTTCGCAACCTACTCATCTGACAAAGGGCTAATATCCAGAATCTACAATGAACTCAAACAAATTTACAAGAAAAAAACAAACAACCCCATCAAAAAGTGGGCGAAGGATATGAACAGACACTTCTCAAAAGAAGACATTTATGCAGCCAAAAAACACAGGAAGAAATGTTCATCATCACTGGCCATCAGAGAAATGCAAATCAAAACCACAATGAGATACCATCTCACACCAGTTAGAATGGCAATCATTAAAAAGTCAGGAAACAACAGGTGCTGGAGAGGATGTGGAGAAATAGGAACACTTTTACACTGTTGGTGGGACTGTAAACTAGTTCAACCATTGTGGAAGTCACTGTGGGATTCCTCAGGGATCTAGAACTAGAAATACCATTTGACCCAGCCATCCCATTACTGGGTATATACCCAAAGGATTATAAATCATGCTGCTATAAAGACACATGCACACGTATGTTTATAGCAGCACTATTCACAATAGCAAAGACTTGGAACCAACCCAAATGTCCAACAATGATAGACTGGATTAAGAAAATGTGGCACATATACACCACGGAATACTACGCAGCCATAAAAAATGATGAGCTCATGTCCTTTGTAGGGACATGGATGAAGCTGAAAACCATCATTCTCAGCAAACTATCGCAAGGACAAAAAACCAAACACCGCATGTTCTCACTCATAGTTGGGAATTGAACCATGAGAACACATGGACACAGGAAGGGGAACATCACACTCTGGGGACTGTTGTGGGGTGGAGGGACGGGGGGAGGGATAGCATTAGGAGATATACCTAATGCTAAATGACGAGTTAATGGGTGCAGCATAACAGCATGGCACGTGTATACATATGTAACAAACCTGCACGTCATGCACATGCACCCTAAAACTTAAAGCATAATAATAAAATTTAAAAAAATAAAAAATGTAGATATTACAATAAAAAAAGAAATTGAAAAATTTTTTGAAACAAACGATAAGGAAACACAATATGCCAAAACTTATGGGATACAGCAAAAGCGCTTCTAAGAGGGAAGTTTATAGCTATAAGTACCTACATCAAAAAAATAAGAAAAAGTTAAAATAAAAAATTTAACAATGGATTTTAAAGAACTAGAAAAGCAAGAGCAAACCAAACCCAAAATTAGTAGAAGTAAAAAATAATAAAGGTCAGAGCAGGAATAAATGAATTTGAAATTAAGAAAATAACAAAAGATGAATGAAACATAAAGATGGTTTTTTGAAAAGTTAAGCAAAATTGACAAACCTCTAGCCAGACTAACAAAAAAAAAAAAAAAAGAGAGAGAAGATCCAAATAAAATCAGAGACAAAAAAGGAGACATTACAACTGATACTGCAGAAATTCAAAGGGTCATTAGTGGCTACTAGGAGCAACTATATACCAATAAATGGGAAAACCTATGAGAAATGGACAAATTCTTAGACACGTACAAACTACCAAGGTTGAACCATAAGGAAATTCAAAACCTAAGCAGACCTCTGACAAGTAATGAGATTGAAGCCATAATAAAAAGTCTCCCAGTAAAGAAAACCCTGGTCCTGATGACTTCACTACTGAATTTTACCAAATATTTAAAGAATAACTAATATTGATTCTATTCAAACTTTTCTGAAAAACAGAGTAGGAGGGAATACTTTGGAACTCATTCTACAAGGCCAGTATTACACTGACACCAAAAGCAGCCAAAGACACATCAAAAACGAGAAAACTACAGGCCAATATCTCTAATGTATATTGATACAAAAACTTCAACAAGATGCTAACAAACCAAATTCAACAGTACATTTAAAAGATTATTCATTGGCCTGGCACGGTGACTCACGCCTGTAATCCCAGCACTTTGGGAGGCCAAGGTGGGCAGATCACGAGGTCAGGAGATCGAGACCATCCTGGCTAACATGGTGAAACCCCATCTCTACTAAAAATACAAAAAATTAACCGGGTGTGGTGGCGGGTGCCTGTAGTCCCAGCTACTGGGGAAGCTGAGGCAGGAGAATGGTGTGAACCCAGAAGGCGGAACTTGCAATGAGCCTAGATCATGCCACTGCACTCCAGTCTGGGTGACAGAGCGAGACTCCATCTCAAAGACAAAAAAAAAAAAAAAAAAAAAAAAAAAAAGACCAAGACCAAGTGGTATTTATTCCTACTTTGCAAGAATGGTTCAACATTATGCAAATCAACCAATGTGATACATTATATCAACAGAATGAAGGACTATAACCATATGATCATTTCAATTGATGTTGAAAAAGCATGTGATAAAATGTAGCATCCTTTCATGATAAAAACTGCCAGAAAATGGGATATAGAAGGAACATACCTCAACATATTAAAAGCCATATATGGCAGACCCACAGATAGTATCATATTGAAGGGGAAAAAATTTGAAAGGCTTTCCTCTATTATCTGAAACATGACAAGGATGCCTTTCACCGCTGTTATTCAACACAGTACTGAAAGTCCTAGCTGGAGCTATCAGATAAGAGAACGATATAAAGGCCATCGAAATTAGAAACAAAGAAGTCAAATTTGCAAATGATATATTTAGAAAAACCTAAAGAAGCCACAAAATAATCTATTAAAACTGATTTAAAAATTTAGTAAAGTTGCAGGATACAAAATCAACATACATAGAATTTCTGTATGTTAACAGAAACTGAAACTGAAGAAACTGACAAATTAAAAAGTAGTCCCATTGACAATAACCACAAATAAAATTAAATATATAGGAATTAACTAAAGAAGTTAAAGATCTCTATAATGAAACCTACAACACACTGATTAAAGAAATTCAGGCGGGGACACCATAAAATACAAAGATATTCTATGTTCATGAATTGGAAGAATGAATATTGTTAAAATGTCCATACTACCCAGAGCAATCTACAGATTTAATGAAATGCCTATCATAAAACCAATGATATTCTTCACAGAAATAGAAAAAAAACTATGCTAAAATGTATATGGAACCACAAAAGATCCAGAATAACCAAAGTTATCCTAAGCAAAAGGACAAAACTGGAGGAATCACATTACCTGACTTCAAATTATACTACAGAGCTATTGTAACCAAAAACCAAAACAGCATAATAATGGCATGAAAACAGGCACATAGACCAATGAAACAGAATACAGAACCCAGAAATAAATCCACACACCTACAGTGAACTCATTTTCGACAAAGTTGCCAAGAACATACATTGGGAAAAAGATTCTTCAATAAATAGTGCTGGAAAAACTGGATATCCATATGCAGAAGAAGGAAACTAGTCCCCTATCTCTTGTCATACACAAAAATCAAATCAAAGTGGATTAAAGACTTAAACCTAAGACCTCAAATTATGAAACTAACACAAGAAAACATTGGGGAAGCTCTCCAGGCCATCGGTCTGGGCAAAGATTTCTTGAATAATATCCAACAAACATAGGCAACCAAAGCAAAAACGGACAAATGGAATTGCATCAAGTTAGAAAGCTTCTGCACAGCAAAAGAAACAATCAACAAAGTAAAGATACAACCCACAGAACGAGAGAAAACATTAGCAAACTACTCATCTGACAAGGGATTAATAACTAGAATATATAAGAAACTCAACTCTACAGGAAAAAATCTAAAAATCTGATTAAAAATGGAGAAAAGACTTGAATAGACATTTCTCAAAAGAAGACTTACAAATGGCAAACAGGCATATGAAAATATGTTCAACATCATTGATCACCAGAGAAATGCAAATCAAAATTACAATGAGATATCATCTCATCTGAGATAAAATGGCTTATATTCAAAAGAAAAAAAAAAGGCAGTAACAAATACTGGCAAAGATGTGGAGAAAAGGGAATCCTCATACACTGTTGGTGGGAATGTAAATTAGTACAACCACTATGGAAAACAGTTTGGAGGCTCCTCCAAAAAGTAAAAGTAGAGCTACTATGTGATTCAGCAATCACACTGTTAGTTACACACCCATAAGAAAGGAAATCAGTATATCAAAAAGATATATGTACTCATGTTTGTTGCAGCTTTTGTCACAATAGCCAAGATTTGGAAGCAACAAAAGTGTCCATCAACAGATGAATGGATAAGAAAAATGTGGTATTTATACATAATGGAATACTATTCAGCCATAAAAAAGAATGAGATTCAGTCATTTGCAACAACATAGATAGAACTGGAGGTCACTAAGTTAAGTGAAATAAGCAAGGCACAGACAGACAAACATCACATGTTGTCACTTATTTGTGGGGTCTAAAAATCAAAACAATTGAAACCATGGAGATAGAGAGTAGAAGGATGGTGATATGGTTTAGCTGTGTCCCCACCCAAACTTCATTTTGAATTGTAGTTCCCACAATCCCCAAGTGTCGTGGAAGAGACCTAGTGGGAGGGAGTTGAATCATGGGGGCAGTTATCCTCAGGCTGTTCTCATAATAGTGAGTGAGTTCTCATGAGATCTGACGGTTTTATAAGGGGCTTTGCCCCCTTTTGCTCAGAATTTCTCCTTGCTGCCGCCATGTGAAGAAGGATATTTGCTTCCCTTTCCACCACGATTGTGAGTTTCCTGAGGCCTCCCCAGCTATGCTGAACTGTGAGTCAATTAAACCTCTTTCCTTTATACATTACCCAGTCTCCGGTATGTCTTTATTAGCAGCATGAGAAAGGACTAATACAGTAAATTGTTACCTGGCAGTGGGGTGCTGCTATAAAGATATCTGAAAATGTGGAAGCGACTTTGAAACTGGGTAATAGGCAGAGGTTGGAAAGTTTGGAGGGCCTAGAAGAAGATAGGAAAATGTGGGAAAGTTTAGAATTTCCTAGAGACTTGTTGAATGGCTTTGACCAAAATACTGATAGTGATATGAACAGTAAAGTCCAGGCTGAGGTGGTCACGGATGGAGATTAGGAACCTTTTGGGAACTGGAGCAAAGGTCACTCTTGCTATGCAAAGAGACTGGTGGCATTTTGCCCCTGCCCTAGAGATTGGTGGAACTTTAAACTTGAGAGAGATGATTTAGGGTATTTAGTGGAATAAATTTCTAAGCAGCAAAGCATTCAATAGGTGACAGAGCACAAAGTTAGGAAAATTTGCAGCCTGACAATGCAGTAGAAATGAAAAATCCGTGTTCTGGGGAGAAATTCAAGCCTGCTGCAGACATTTACATATGTAACCAGGAGCCAAATGCTAATCACCAAGGCATGGGGAAAATGTTTCCAGGTCATGTCAGAGACCTTCTCAGCAGCCCCTCCCATCACAAGCCTGAAGGCTTAGGAGGGAAAAATGGTTTTGTGGGCAGGGCCCAGGGTCCCCCTACTGTGTCCAGCCTCAGGAAATTGTGTTCTGTGTCCCAGCTGCTTCAGCTCCAGCCATGACTAAAGGGACCAAGGTACAGCTTGGGCCATGGCTTCAGAGGCTGCAAGCCCCAAGCCTTGGCAGCTTTCACGTGATGTTGGTCCTGCTGGTACACAAAAGACAAGAATTAAGGTTTGAGAACTTCCACGTAGATTTCAGAGGATGTATAGAAATGCCTGGATGTCCAGGCAAAGGTGTACTGCAGGGGCAGTGCCCTCATGGAGAACCTCTGCTAGTGCAGTGCCAAAGGGAAATGTGGGATTGGAGCCTCCACACAGAGTCCCCATTGGTGCACTGCCTAGGAGAGCTGTGAGAAGAGAGCGAGGGCCATCATCTTCCAGATCCCAGAATGGAAGATCCAACCACAGCTTGCACAGTGCACATGGAAAAGCTGCAGACACTCAATGCCCGCCATGAAAGCAGCTGGGAGGGAAGCTGTACCCTGACAAGCTGCAAGGGTGGAGCTGCCCAAGACCATGGGAACCCACCTCTTGCATCAGCATGACCTGGATGTGAGACATGAAGTCAAAGAAAATCATTTTGGAGCTTTAAGATTTGACTGCCCTGCTGGATTTTGGACTTGCATGGGGCCTGTAGCCCCTTGGTTTTGGCCAATTTCTCCCATTTGGAATGGCTGTATTTACCAAATGCCTGTACCCCCATTGTAGATAGGAAGTAACTAACTTGCTTTTGATTTTACAGGCTCATAGGTGGAACAGACTTCCCTTGTTTCAGATGAGACTTTGGACTTGAACTTTTAGGTTAATGCTGGAATGAGTTAACACTTTGGAGAACTGTTGGGAAGGCATGATTGTGTTTTGAAATGTGAGGACATGAGATTTGGGAGGGGCCAGGGGCTGAATGGTATGGTTTGGCTGTGTCCCCACCCAAATCTTATCTTGAATTGTAGTTCCCATAGTCCCCACATGTCATGGGAGGGACACAGTGGGAGGTAATTGAATCATGGGGTTGGTTACCTCCATGCTGCTGTTCTTGTGATAGTGAGTGAGTTCCCACAAGATTTGTTGGTTTTAGAAGGGGCTTTTCCCCCTTTTGCTCAGCACTTCTTGCTGCTGCCATGTGAAGAAGGATGTGTTTGCTTCCCCTTCCGCCATGATTGTAAGTTTTCTGAGGCTTCCCCATCCATGCTGAATTGCGAGTCAATTAAGCCTCTTTCCTTTATACATTACCCAGTCTTGAGTATGTCATTATTAGCATTGTGAGAACAGACTAATACAGATGGTTACCAGAGGCTAGGAATGGTAGTGGGGGGGTGGCGGTTTAAGAGATGAGGATGGTTAATCAATACAAAAAAATAATTAGAGTAAATGAATAAGGCCTAGTATTTGATAGCACAATAGGGTAACTATAGTCGATAATAATTTAGTTTTACATTTAAAAATAACTAAAATAATATAATTAATTTTTTTATTATACTTTAAGTTCTGGGGTACATGTGCAGAATGTGCAGGTTTGTTACATAGGTATACACGTGCCATGGTGAATTGCTGCACCCATCAACCCATCATCTACATTAGGCATTTTTCCTAATGCTATCCCTCCCCTAGCCCCCCACCCCCCGACAGGCCCCAGTGTGTGATGTTCCCCTCCCTGTGTCCATGTGTTCTCATTGTTCAACTCCCACTTATGAGTGAGAACATGCAGTGTTTGGTTTTCTGTTCCTGTGTTAGTTTGCTGAGAATGATGGTTTTCAGATTCATCCATTTCCCTGCAAAGGACATGAACTCATCCTTTTTTATGGCTGCATAGTATTCCATGGTGTATATGTGCCACATTTTCTTTATCCAGTCTATTATTGATGGACATTTTGGTTGGTTCCAAGTCCTTGCTATTGTGAACAGTGCTGCAATAAACATACATGTGCATGTGTCTTTATAGCAGCATGATTTATAATCCTTTGGGTAGATACCCAGTAATGGGATTGCTGGGTCAAATGGTATTTCTCATTCTAGATCCTTGAGGAATCGCCACACTGTCTTCCACAATAGTTGAGCTAATTTACACTCCCACCAACAGAGTAAAATTGTTCCTATTTCCCCACATCCTCTCAAGCATCTGTTGTTTCCTGGCTTTTTAATGATCATCATTCTAACTGGCATGAGATGGTATCTCATTGTGGTTTTGAATTGAATTTCTCTAATGACCAGTGATGATGAGCTTTTTTTAATATGTTTGCTGGCCTCATAAGTGTCTTCTTTTGAGAAGTGTCTATTGATATCCTTTGCCCAAAAAGGATATGGGGTTGATGGGGTTGTTTGTATTTTTCTTGTAAATTTGTTTAAGTTCTTTGTAGATTCTGGATATCAGCCCCTTGTCCAATGGATAGACTGCAAAATTTTTCCCATTCTGTATGTTGCCTGTTCACTCTGATGATAGTTTCTTTTGCTGTGCAGAAGCTCTTTAGTTTAATTAGATCCCACTTGTCAATTTTGGCTTTTGTTACCATTGCTTTTGCTGTTTTATTGATCAAGTCTTTGCCCATGCCTATGTCCTGAATGGTATTGCCTAGGTTTTCTTCTAGGGTTTTTATGGTTTTAGGTCTTATGTTTAAGTCTTTACTCCACCTTGAGTATGTTGAACCGCCCTTGCATCCCAGGGGTGAAGCTGACTTGATCATGGTGGATAAGCTTTTGGATGTGCTGCTGGATTTGGTTTGCCAGTATTTTACTGAGGATTTTTTCATCAATGTTCATTAGGGATACTGGCCTGAAATTTTCTTTTTGTGTCATGTCTCTGCCAGGTTTTGGTATCAGGGTGATGCTGGCCTTATAAAATGATTTAGGGAGGAGTCCCTCTTTTTCTATTGTTTGGAATAATTTCAGAAGGAATGGTACCAGCTCCTCTTTGTACCTGTGGTAGAATTTGGCTGTGAATCCATCTGGCCCTGGACTTTTTTTGGTTGGTAGGCTAGTAATGACTGCCTCAATTCCAGAACTTGTTATTGGTCTATTCAGGAATTCGACTTCTTCCTGGTTTAGTCTTGGGAGGGTGTATATGTCCAGGAATTTATCCATTTCTTCTAGATTTTCTAGTTTATTTGCATAGAGGTGTTTATAGTATTCGCTGATGGTAGTTTGTATCTCTGTAGAATCAGTGGTGGTATCCCCTTTATCATTTTTTATTGTGTCTATTTGATTCTTCTCTCTTTCCTTCTTAATCTGGTTAGCAGTCTATCCATTTTGTTAATCTTTTCAAACAACCAGCTCCTGGATTAATTGATTTTTTGAAGGGCTTTTTGTGTCTCTATCTCGTTTAGTTCTTCTCTGATCTTAGTTATTTCTTGTCTTCTGCTAGATTTTGAATTTGTTTGTTCTTGCTTCTCTAGTTTTGTTTTGTTTTGTTTTTTTTAAGATGGAGTCTCGCACTGTCGCCCAGGCTGGAATGCAGTGGCACAATCATGGCTCACTGCAAGTTCTGCCTCCCAGGTTCATGCCATTCTCCTGTCTCAGCCTCCTGAGTAGCTGGGACTACAGGCACCCACCACCACGCTGGGCTGATTTTTTGTATTTTTAGTAGAGATGTGGTTTCACCATGTTAGCCAGGATGGTCTCGATCTCTTGACCTAGTGATCCACCTGCCTTGACCTCCCAAAGTGTTGGGATTACAGGCGTGAGCCACCACGTCCGGCCTCTAGTTCTTTTAATTGTGATGTTAGGGTATCAATTTTAGATCTTTCCCACTTTCTCCTGTCGGTATTTAGTGCTATATATTTCCCTCTAAACACTGCTTTAGCTGTGTCCCAGAGATTCCAGTATGTTGTGTCTTTGGTCTCATTGATTTCAAAGAACTTATTTATTTTTGCCTTAATATTGTTATTTACCCAGTAGTCATTCAGGAGCAGGTTGTTGACTTCCCATGTAGTTGTGTGGTTTTGAGTGCATTTCTTAATCCTGAAATCTAATTTGATTGCCCTGTGGTCTGAGAGGCTGTTTGTTATGATTTCTGTTCTATTGCATTTCCTGAGGAGTGTTTTACTACCAATTAAGTGGTCAATTTTAGAATAAGTGTGATGTGGTGCTGAGAAGAATGTATATTCTGTTGAACTGGGGTAGAGATTTCTGTAGATGTCTATTAGGTCTGCTTGTTCCAGAGCTGAGTTCAAGTCCTAAATATCCTTGTTAATTTTCTGTCTCGTTGATCAGGCTAATATTGACAGTGGGGTGTTAAAGTCTCCCACTATTATTGTGTGGGATTCTAAGTCTCTTTGTAGGTCTCTAAGGACTTGCTTTATGAATCTGGCTGCTCCTGTTTTGGATGCATATATATTTAGGATAGTTAGCTCTTCTTGTTGCATTGACCCCTTTACCATTATGTAATGCCCTTCTTTGTCTCTTTTTATCTTTGTTGGTTTAAAGTCTGTTTTTTCAGAGACCAGGATTGCAATCCCTGCTGTTTTTTTTTTTTTTTTTCCTTTTGAGATGGAGTCTCGCTCTGTCGCCCAGGCTGGAGTGCAGTGGCACAATCTCGGCTCACTGCAAGCTCCACCTCCCAGGTTCATGCCATTCTCCTGCCTCAGCCTCCTGAGTAGCTGGGACTACAGGCGCCTGCCACCACACCCGGCTAATTTTTTTGTATTTTTAGTAGAGACAGGGTTTCATTGTGTTAGCCAGGATGGTCTCGATCTCCTAACCTCGTCATCTGCCCGCCTTGGCCTGCCAAAGTGCTGGGATTACAGGCGTGAGCCACAGCACCCGGCCCAATCCCTGCTTTTTTGCTTTCCATTTGCTTGGTAAATATTCCTCCATCAGTCTATTTTGAACCTATTTGTGTTTTTGCACATCAGATGGGTCTCCTGAATACAGGACTCTAATGGGTCTTGACTCTGTATCCAATTTGCCAGTCTGTGTCTTTTAATTGGGGCATTTAGCCCATTTACATTTAAGGTTAATATTGTTATGTGTGAATTTGATCCTGTCATTATGATGCTAGCTGGTTGTTTTGCCTGTTAGTTGATGCAGTTTCTTCATAGTGTTGGCGTTCTTTACCATTTGCAGTGGCTGGTACCAGTTGTTCCTTTCCATGTTCAGTGCTTCCTTCAGGAGCTTTTGTAAGAGAGGCCTGGTGGTGACAAAATCTCTCAGCATTTGCTTGTTGGTAAGGGATTTTATTTCTCCTTCACTTATGAAGCTTAGTTTGGCTGGATATAAAATTCTGGGTTGAAAAATTCTTTTCTTTAAGAATGTTGAATATTGGCCCCCACTCTCTTCTGCCTTGTAGAGTTTCTGCAGAGAGACCCGCTGTTGGTCTGATGGGCTTCCTTTTGTTGGTTACCCAACCTTTCTCTCTGGCTGCCCTTAACATTTTTTTCTTCATTTCAACCTTGGTGGATCTGATGATATGTGTCTTGGGATTGCTCTTCTCAAGGAGTACCTTTGTGCTGTTTTCTGTATTTCCTGAATTTGAATGTTGGTCTGTCTTGCTAGGTTGGGGAAGTTCTCCTGGATTATATCCTGAAGAGCGTTTTCCAACTTGGTTCCATTCTCCCTGTCACTTTCAGGTACACCAGTCAAAAGTAGGTTTGGGTCTTTTCACATAGTCTCATATTTCTTGAGGGCTTTGTTCAGTCCTTTTTCTCTAATCTTCTCTTCACACTTTATTTCATTAAGTTGGTCTTCAATCTCTGATATACTTCCTTCCACTTAATCAATTTGGGTAT
Organism: Gorilla gorilla gorilla; assembly: GCF_029281585.2. NCBI lineage: Eukaryota > Metazoa > Chordata > Mammalia > Primates > Hominidae > Gorilla > Gorilla gorilla. The sequence continues at coordinate 81,550,878 of NC_073235.2, read as the reverse complement.
TGATACCTGTGTATGCTTCATGAAGTTCTCATGCTGTGTTTTTGAGCTCCATCAGGTCATTTATGTTTTCTCTATACTGGTTATTCCAGTTTGCAATTCATCTAACCTTTTTTCAAGGTTCTTAGCTTCCTTGCATTGGGTTAGAACATGCCCCTTTAGCTCAGAGGAGTTTGTTATTACCCATCTTCTGAAGCCTACTTCTGTCCACTCATCAAACTCATTCTGTGTCCAGTTTTATTCCATTGCTGGTGAGGAGTTGTGATCCATTGGAGGAGAAGAGGAATTCTGGATTTTGGAATTTTCAGCCTTTTTGCACTGTTTTTTCCTCATCTTCATGGATTTATCTACCTTTGGTCTTTCATGTTGGTAACTTTCAGATGGGGTTTTTGTGTGGACGTCCTTTTTGTTGATGTTGATGCTATTCCTTTATGTTTGTTAATTTTCCTTTTAACAGTCAGACCTCTCTGCTGCAGATCTGCTGGACTTTGCTAGACATCCACTCCAGACCCTATTTGCCTGGGTATCACTAGCAGAGGCTGCAAAACAGCAAAGATTGCTGCCTCCTCCTTCCTCTGGAAGCTTCTTCTCAGAGGGGCACCCACCAGATGCCAGCCAGAGCTCTCCTATATGAAATGTCTGTTGGCCCCTGCTGAGAGGTGTCTCCCAGTCAGGAGGCATGGGGGTCAAGGACCCACTTGAGGAGGCAGTCTGTTCCTTAGCAGAGCTCAAACACTGTGCTGGGAGATCTGCTGCTGTTTTCAGAGCCAGCAGGCAGGAAATTTTAAGTTTGCTGAAGCTGCGCCCACAGTTACCCTTTCCCCCAGGTGCTCTGTCCCAGGGAGATGGGAGTTTTAACTACAAGCCCCTGACTGGGGCTGCTGCCTTTCTCTCAGAGATGCCCTGCCCAGAGAGGAGGAATCTAGAGAGGCAGTCTGGCTACAGCAGCTTTGCCTAGCTGCGGTGGGCTCTGCCCAGTTCAAACTTCCCAGCAGGTCTGTTTACACTGTAAGGGAAAAACCGCCTACTCAAGCCTCAGTAATGTATGAGGCCTTTCCCCCCACCAAGCTTGAGCATCCTAGGTCAACTTCAGACTGCTGTGCTTGTAGGGAGAATTTCAAGCCAGTAGAACTTATCTTGCTGGGCTCTGTGGGCATGGGGTCTGCTGAGCTATACCACTTGGCTCCCTGCCTTCAGCCCCCTTTCCAGAGGAATGAACAGTTCTGTCTTGCTGGCATTCCAGGCACCACTGGGGTATAAAGAAAAAAAACTCCTGCAGCTAGCTCTGTGTCTGCCCAAATGGCTGCCCAATTTTGTGCTTGAAACCCAAGGCCCTGGTGGTGTAGGCACCCGAGGGAATCTCCTGGTCTGTGGGTTGCAAAGACCATGGGTAAAGCATAGTATCTGGGCTGAATGCACCATCCCTCATGGCACAGTCCGTCACGGCTTCCTTTAGCTAGAGGATGGAGTTTCTGGACCCGTTGTGCTTCTTGGGTGAGGTGATGCCCCACGCTGCTTTGGCTCACCCTCTGTGGGCTGCATCTGCTGTCTAACCAGTCCCAGTGAGATGAGCTGGGTACCTCAGTTGGAAATGCAGAAATAACCCACCTTCTGCATTGATCTCGCTGGGAGCTGCAGACCAGAGCTCTTTCTATTCTGCCATCTTGCCCACTGCTCAATGTGATTGTTTATAACACAAAAGATAAATGCTTAAAAGGATGGATACCCCATCTTCCATTATGTGATTGTTAGGCATTGCATGCCTGTATCAAAACATGTACCTTGCTAATAAATGTGCCTACTACGTACCCACAAAAATTTAAAATTAAAATAAACTCATATATCCCATAAATATATATACCTTCTATGTACCCATAAGTAAAAAATGAAACATGAATAAAATAAATGAATAAAATAAAATGCCATGCAAATTTTTGCTGTTTTTTGTTTTTAGCCAGTTTGATCCCTTTAGGGAGCTTTTTAAAAAGAGATATGAGTATGATGATAGGAGAGGAGAGAGTGGACCAGGCTTACAAGTTTGCTTATTGAGGGTCTTCTCTCCCCTTGTAAAAACTCTCTTTCTTCTTGCTGCTAATCCCGTTTAAATGCAACATCATGTAGAACAGGCCAGACTTTAAATCAGCATTAATTAACACATTAGGCCATGTGCCAGCCCCTCAAGCGAGGTCTGGCCCATGACCAGGTAAGGGCAGGAGTGATGGGACAGAGGGCAGAGGCCATGGCAGGTGGTGAGTGCCCTGGAAGAGGAGACCAGGAGGGCACAATAATTGACCTCCTCTACTGTGAAATTCTCCTTGAACTCTTTTTTTTCTATTTATTTTATTGTGTAAAATTTGTACATCCAAAGGTAGTCATGAGATGGAATTCTGTGGAGAAGTTTATAAAATACAGATTATTCATTATCCTGGAGGGTAGATTCTGAACTAAAGAGCTTTCTTTCAGTCCTGTGATCTCAAGGTTTTGCTTTTAAAGAATTGAGTTTGAATTCCTTATTGAGTTTGATTGAAATGTGCCTTGGTCTCAGCCATTGCACCTCCCCAGCCCTCTTAACAACCATGAAGGAAAAAATGTAGAAAACTGTATAAATAGTGCTATACCCCAGATGTCCTTAAGCCTAGCCAGTCTATGGATGCCAGTGGGGAGAGGGGTCCCCCGTTACAGCAATAACTCAAATTTCCTGTTCAACTGTATTATTTTTTCACATGTTCCACCACCTGTTTCACCTGGCATGTTTGGTCTGTTCAGCCAAATCCACCTGTGACTTTTGAAGGACTTTTGAGAACAGCCAAATCACCCACTACTCGTACTAAAATCTGTATTAGTCAGAGTTCTCCAGAGGGACAGAACTATAATAGGATATATGTATATATGAGAGGGAGTTTATTAAGGAGAATTGACACACACAATCTCAAGATAAAGTCCCATGATAGGCTGTCTGCAAGCTGAGGAGCAAAGAAGCCAGCAGTGGTTCAGTATGAGTCTTAAAGCCTCAAAAGTAGGGATACTGACAGTGCAGGCTTCAGTCTGTGGCTGAAGGCCCGAGAGCCCCTGACAAATCATTGGTGTAAGTCAAAGAGCCCAAAGGCCCAAGAACTTGGAGTCCAATGATCAAGGACAGGAAGCATCCAGCACAACAGAAAGATAGAAGACTAAGCAAGCCAACTTCATCAGTGTTCTCCCACACATCCAAGTTGCAGGGTTCCATTATTTTCCAATCAATGCCCTCACTTTAACAACAGACACTTGGCGAGTCTGTGTGTGCACTTTCCATTGTAGGTCCCAGCCATTCACATCATAAGGCTTATGTTTGATTTTCTGCAATTTCAGCCCTTTGTCTACAGGGGGTAAGACTCTCACTCAGGGCAATCTTAGAAGATTTGAGCCTAAATATGTGCTTCTGGAGGGAGGAGTTGGAATCCCTGAGTTTATCCGTTTCTTTCATCACTTTGTTATGCAAGCTTAGGAGCAACCAACCAACTTCATTACATTCCTTGTTTCTCCACATACAGTCAAAAGTATTATGTATAGGGTCACTGAACTCCTTGCTTCTCAAGAGGAGTGAATCAGGAGTATCAAATGCATTTATTTTGCATAATTGTTCATGCCAAGGACTATCAGTGTTCTCCATACTGTTAGAAGTACAGTCCTTAGCACTCTTGTCTCTAATGAGATTAAGCAGCCAACTCCAGAAACCCCAGAACCAACTAAAGAGATCCATCCTTAAAATTCTGTTCCTCTAGTACCACTCCTGGTACCAACTTTCTGTATTAGTCTGTTTTCACACTGCTATAAAGAACTGCCTGAGACTGGGTAATTTATAAAGGAAAGAGGCTTAACTGACTCACAGTTCTGCATGGTGTGGTGGGCCACAGGAAACTTGCAATCATAGTGGAAGGGGAAGCAGTCACCTTCTTCACAACGCAGCAGGAGAGAGAAAGCGTGTGAAGGAGGAACTGTCAAACACTTATAAAACTAGCAGATATCATCATCAGATAGTGAGTGAAAACTCACTCACTATCATGAGAACAGCATGGGGGAAACCGCCCCCATGATCTGGTCACCTCCCACCAGGTCCCTCCCTAGACACATGGAGATTACAATTCGAGATGAGATTTGGGTAGGGACACAGAACCAAACCATATTACCTTCACATCTTGTCCATGTCCTTATCAAGCCAGGTAGCAAAAGTGATTTTAAAGGTAAGAAGAAGAACTATGACACAAACCCAGAGAAGTTTTATTATAATGATTGATTTACATCCATGTATAAAACTTGTTCTTGTATTAACATTGCTCACATTGATTTGGGGAATTATTTAAGAGGCTTCTTCTCATTTCTAAGGCATTTCAGTTTGGTATATTTCCTAGATGTTGTCATCACATCTTCCTTTCAAAGTGCTTCATTGTGTATTTTGTCTTCCCCATTGTGGGGGTAGGGTACAGGGGTCGCTGAAAACAGAGACAGTTTTGTACTTCTTTTGTTATCTTTTAAGGGATCTCGGTGCAGTGCTCTGAGTCAAATGACTCTGTTGCAGGTGTTCAACTGTGTAGATTAGCTGAGTGATGAGTATGTGTGGACATCTGTGCAAATTTGGATATACGATTAGGATAGTAGAACTTACTCCCTGTGAGACTGGAGCAAGAAACTAAGAGGGGAGTGGCTGGGGTCTCGACTTACTGGCTTCATGAACTTGGATAAGCCACTTTACTTCTCTTGCCTCAGCTTTTCAACTTATATGGCAGAGCTAATAGTCTAGAATACAAGCCCAGAGTACAGCATTGTTGAGGGGCTCAACTAGGTTAAATGGCTACATGTTTTACAAACCTAAAATGACTGGATGAACCCGGGCCTTGTATACACTGGGCGCTCAGCAAACATTGGTAGCGAGGCCATTGGCTCTCCCTGCTAGCAGGAGCTCAAAGCAGGGATGTGCCAGAAACAGAATCCAAACTTTCCATAATACAGGCTGACTTTGCTTTTGAAGTCCTTCCTCTGAGGGTGGAATTTGTGATAGGAAACCGGTTTGCTTGGAGTGGCGAGGGTGGTGTGGGGTGGGGTGCAGATGATCTGCTACTTTTGTTTCCATTTTGGATTTCCAGGTTTCTTTGAGTTTCTCTCATCTTGTTTCCTGTTTTTCCTAAAAGCCTGAGCATATAAATATCTTTTTTCCTGCAGGTGTTTCTAACTTCTTTTTCCTTCCGGACAGCCTCAGTAATTATTGCCTTTCATGTGAGTTCTATGACCGAGGTGAATGATGTAATAACAGAAAAGATTCCCATAGCAAGTGATAGCTATGTCAATGCTGGTGTGAGGTGTTTTTGCTTGGAATGAAGATGCAGATCTGAAGAACTATATAATTTATATATATATATATATATATTTTTTTTTTTTTTGAGACAGTGTCTCATTCTGTTGCCCAGGCTGGAGTGCAGTGGCAAGATCTCGGCTCACTGAAGTCTCCAACTCCTAGATTCAAGTGATTTTTGTGCCTCAGCCTTCTGAGTAGCTGGCACTACAGGCACGTGCCACCATGCCTGGCTAATTTTTGTACTTTTAGTAGAGACAGGGTTTTACCATGTTAGCCAGGCTGGTCTCGAATTCCTGACTTCAAGTGATCTACCTGCCTCGGCCTTCCAAGGTGCTGGGATTACAGGCATGAGACTGCACTCAGCCAGATTTTTAAAAACTCAGTTAAATTGTATAAAAATGATTTACTAAAGCATATTAAAACATGCGTTTTTCACTAAACTGATGCCAATAAACTATAAGTGAATCATCAAACATCATCACTGTACAACAGAGACAGCCCATTATAACATTACTTAAAACAGTCTCTATATAACTTATGTATCTATACACACATATATACATTACTTTATTCAAGTTTTAGTGTTTCTTAATAAAATCTTATATTTTATAAACTTTCTCTTTTTAACTTTTTACATACTTCCTGCTTCGAATCCATCCATGGATGATAACCATGCCATTTAGGCTATCTTATTTTGATGTCCATGGGTTTCATATTACATCATTATTTCTTCCTTAGCAAGAATTATTGCTGCTTGAGGAAGTGGTGGCTTAGCCTCAGTGTCACTGCTATCTTCCCAAGCCACTGGAATGACTGCTGCTGTCTAGGTCTCCCTGGGGACTACTCTGAGATGGAAAATTCTCAGCCCCAACTGGAATTTGGCCACAGAGAGGAAAAACAAAAGAAATGCAGTTTTCCAAAATCAAGTTGACTAAGACTCCTTCTATCATTACATATAATCTCCCTGCCTCCCAAAGACTAACTCTTGGGACACTTCTTTGTGTGAAGAGGAATTATAACAGAGACCCCTGCTATGTTGGAGCTTAAGTACACAGCTCAACACAGGTAGGAAGGCAGGTGACTTGAACCTTAAAAAAAATAAATTTTGCACATGAAAGCTTTTCAGCAATTTTAAAAAAATGTTTTCTGGCTTATTGTATACATCTTTTCCATTTAGAATGGAGTTTGCTCAAATCAATAATAGCCATATGTTTACCATTTATTTTAACTTTAGTCTACACATATATTTGATAGTTTTCTAGATCATGCATAACTCTAACTAGAGACTATTCAAGAAAAATGTCCATAGTAATTTAACAAGTATTGAAATTACCTAGGATATCATTTTTGGCAAACCGTTGGTTAAAACTAGAGTAAATACAGCCATCTTGGTCTTTTAACCAAGTTAAGCATTCTTTAAATTTGCCCAAGTTTTGTTTTGTTTTCTTTACCACTTATAGGAGGGAAACTTGCTAGATATAAAATTGCTTGTTTATAATTATTCTACCAGATCTTATAGAGAAGCTGAGGATTCATATGTCATTAAACATGTTCAATTATAAGGAAATCTATGAAAGTCAATACATAGAATACAACTGCCAATAGAAGTCATGATATTTTGGACATGTCATTCTTCTTAAGGAAAACCTAAATGTCCATAAAGAAATATCCCAAAGCAGCACTGTGTTGGCATTTGTGGATTAGGTGCTATGGAATTCATCCTACTTCCTGCTCCAGTCTCTTCTTCACAAATAGTTTTTAACAATGTTAAGTCAAATGATGTCATTTCTTGGATGTAAAGCCTGCAGTACTTTTCTATCTCAGAATTAAATCCAAAGTCCTTACCTAGGCTTAACAGTAAGATTATCATATAATTCATCATACAAATGGGATTCCTCTGAAAATGAAAAGAGCCTTAGGAGCAATCACTCCAGGGCAACAGGTGTAAACCAGAGTTATTCCCAAGCAAAGCAGGACCTAGAGGCACCTGCCTAGATGGCCCTAGATGAACTAGTCATCCCTTCCTCTCATATCTCATGTTCTACCACTGTCTCCTTCTCTCTGTCCTCAATTAGCTCCAACCACAACAACCTACTGGATGCTTTTCAAATGTAACAAACATGCCTCAGTTGCCTGGAATGTTCTTCCCCAAGATACCTCTGCAGGTCTTGCCATTTTCACTTAATCCAGGGTTTCTACTCAAATCTCATTTGTTAAAGAGACTTTTTCTGATGCTCTCCTAAAAATTGCATCCCTCTTCCTCTGTTCACCCTCTCCATCTTACTCTGCCTGATTTTTCTTCATACTTATTACATCCTGACATAAAATATATGTACATTTTTATTGTTTATATTCTTCCTTTTTTGTGTGTGTGTGAGATAAGGTCTCATCTGTCATCCAGACTAGAGTGCAGTGCCATGATCCTGACTCACCACAGCCCTGACCTTCTGGACTCAAGCAATCCTCCTCCACCAGACTATGGAGTAGCTGGGACTACAGGCATGCACCACCATGCCCCACTAATTTTTAATTTTTTTTGGTAGAAATGGGGATCTCATTATGTAGCCCAGGCTGGTCTGAAACTCCTGGCCTCAAGCATCTGTCCCGCCTTGGCCTCCCAAGGGGTTGTGATTACATGCGTGAGCCACTGTACCTGGTCTTTCTTTTCTAACTGGGTATGTCTCCCTCACAGAAGGCAAGCTCCATCTGTGGATGAACTTTGTTTTGTTTATTACTGTGTGCCTGGCATCTAGAATAGTGCCTGGCACTGAGTACATATTTAATCATACTTGATAAGTGAACAAATGAGTGCATGCATGAAAGAATAAGTTGCTGTTTAAAATTGGAGGCATCTTTAAAGGGAAAGAGCAACTTCCATTTACTTTTGGATGGCAGTTAAGTGAGAATGCTTGTATTCTAAGAAATAAGTGAGAAGTACCAGGAGGAGCATTACATGATATGAAGAATGAGTTGGGGAAAATTCTGGCTAATGTGAATAATGAAGGTATTCTAGAAATGATGACTCACTGAAATGTTTTTACATCTGATTGCAGTGAAATAACTTACTCCCTGGTAAAGCATATTTTATGTCTTTATAACATGTTGAATCCATTCAGATTGCCTACCTTGTGTTTTAATTCAACTTAATTTTAAAAACTCATTTCAAATTTTGTGGCAGCCACTAGATTTAGGAAATCCCTTAACAGATGATGTTGTCATCTTTTGAAGAATAATATATACCTATCAGACCATCACCTATGTGCCAGGCATTATCTTTAGTGTTTTTAAGTATTATTTCATTTAATCTTCCCAACTTATTATATGGTGTAGGCATTCCCATTATCCCCAGTTTATAATGAGGAAACTGAAACATGGAGAGATTGAGGCAGTCTGATTTCAGAGTCCATCAACTTTGTCATATTGTGCAATTTGTTTTGTTTTTTATTGTTGTTGCAATCACTATTCGTTTATTATTCCCATTAATTTCTGTATTCCAATAGAAATATTTTAATAGAATTCCCTGATTTCCCTGGCAAATTCTAAATGTAACCTTTTGTGATTCAGTCTACTTAAACCACTACCAGTTGTTTTTCTCCTAACTTTTATGACAGCGTGTTTTCATTTCGGTTATTTATTTCACTGTTTATGGTCTATCTTTTCTTACTGAAATGTCAGCTTCTTGAGGGTAGCAATTTCTTTGTTTTGCTCACTGCTATATTACCAATGCAAAAATGCCTGCTATGTAGCAAATGCTCAGTAACTGTTGGCTGCATGAATAAATACTGAATGAATGCGTTATATTAATTAGTTGTATCCTTTTACTATATGACTCATGTGATTCAGTCGACCAATATTTATAAGCACCAATTCCATGCCAAGCGCCATGTTCCACGTATGGACTTAACAAATGCCAAGTCTTCTTCCAAGCACTTTATGTAAAGCAACTCTTAATCTCTATGGTAACTCTACGAGGTTATCTGCAAAGGTCCAAAAAATGTTAGGGCATGGCTCCTTTCCAGAAGGAGCTTAAAATAGAGTTGAGAAATAATAATAATGAAAGTAAAATAATGAGAAAATGATATAAGCTTACAATACAAGTATATTAGGTCATTCTCACATTGCTATAAAGAAATACCTGAGACTGAGTAGTTCATGAGAAAAGAGGTTTAATTCACTCATGGTTTTGAAGGCTGTACAGGAAAGCATAGCAGCATCTGCTTCTGGGAGGCCTCAGGAAGCTTCCAATGATGGCAGAAGGCAGGGGGTGCAGGCAGGTCACATGGGAAAAGCAGGAGGAGGAGAGCAAGGGAGGAGGGGCCACAAACTTTTAAATGAGCAGATCTTGCAAGAACTCACTATCATGAGGACTGTACCAAGATGGATGATGCTAAACCATTCATAAAGAAAGCCACCCCTATGATCCAATCACCTCCCACAAGGTTCCACTTCCAACATTGGGGATTACCTTTCAATACGAGATTTGGGTGAGGACAAACATCCAAACTATATCAACAAGCATTTAATTATTAAATTTTGTATTACAATTATGCTTTAAAGAAAGAAGTGTCAGGAACCTCGGTAGGTAGGCAGCCAAGATGGCTGAATAGGAACAGCTCCGGTCTATAGCTCCCAGCGTGAGTGACGCAGAAGATGGGTGATTTCTGCATTTCCATCTGAGATACTGGGTTCATCTCACTAGGCAGTGCCAGACAGTGGGCGCAGGACAGTGGGTGCAGTGCACAGTGCGTGAGCCAAAGCAGGGCGAGGCATTGCCTCACCCAGGAAATGCAAGGGATCAGGGAGTTCCCTTTCCTAGTCAAAGAAAGTGGTGACAGATGGCACCTGGAAAATTGGGTCACTCCCACCCTAATACTGCGCTTTTCCAACGGGCTTAAAAAACGGCGCACCAGGAGATTATATCCCGCACATGGCTTAGAGGGTCCTATGCCCATGGAGTCTCGCTGATTGCTAGCACAGCAGTCTGAGATCAAACTGCAAGTCAGCAGCAAGGCTGGGGGAGGGGCGCCCGCCATTGCCCAGGCTTGTTTAGGTAAACAAAGCAGCCTGGAAGCTCAAACTGGGTGGAGCCCACCACAGCTCAAGGAGGACTGCCTGCCTCTGTAGGCTCCACCTCTGGGGGCAGGGCACAGACAAACAAAAAGACAACAGTAACCTCTGCAGACTTAAATGTCCCTGTCTGACAGCTTTGAAGAGAGCAGTGGTTCTCCCAGCACGCAGCTTGAGATCTGAGAACGGGCAGACTGCTTCCTCAAGTGGGTCCCTGACCCCTGACCTCTGAGCAGCCTAACTGGGAGGCACCCCCAGTAGGGGCAGACTGACACCTCACATGGCCGGGTACTCCTCTGAGACAAAAATTCCAGAGGAACAATCAGGCAGCAGCATTCACGGTTCACGAAAATCCGCTGTTCAGCAGCCACCGTTGTGGATACCCAGGAAAACAGGGTCTGGAGTGGACCTCTAGCAAACTCCAACAGACCTGAAGCTGAGGGTCCTGTCTGTTAGAAGGAAAACTAACAAACAGAAAGGACATCCACACCAAAAACCCATCTGTACGTCGCCATCATCAAAGACCAAAAGTAGATAAAACCACAAAGAGGGGGAAGAAACAGAGCAGAAAAACTGGAAACTCTAAAAAGCAGAGGGCCTCTCCTCCGCCAAAGGAATGCAGTTCCTCACCAGCAATGGAACAAAGCTGGATGGAGAATGATGAGTTGAGAGCAGAAGGCTTCAGATGATCAAACTACCCCGAGCTACAGGAGGAAATTCAAACCAAAGGCAAAGAAGTTAAAAACTTTGAAAAAAATTTAGACAAAAGTATAACTAGAATAACCAATACAGAGAAGTGCTTAAAGGAGCTGATGGAGCTGAAAGCCAAGTTTCGAGAACTACATGAAGAATGCAGAAGCCTCAGGAGCTGATGCAATCAACTGGAAGAAAGGGTATCAGTGACGGAAGATGAAATGAATGAAATGAAGCAAGAAGGGAAGTTTAGAGAAAAAAGAATAAAAAGAAATGAACAAAGCCTCCAAGAAATATGGGACTATGTGAAAAGACCAAATCTACGTCTGATTGGTGTACCTGAAAGTGACGAGGAGAATGGAACAAAGTTGGAAAACACTCTGCAGGATATTATCCAGGAGAACTTCCCCCACCTAGCAAGGCAGGCCAACATTCACATTCAGGAAATACAGAGAATGCCACAAAGATACTCTTCAAGAAGAGCAACCCCAAGACAAATAATTGTCAGATTCACCAAAGTTGAAATGAAGGAAAAAATGTTAAGGGCAGCCAGAGAGAAAGGTCGGGTTACCCACAAAGGGAAGCCCATCCAGACTAACAGCTGATCTCTCTGCAGAAACTCTGCCAGCCAGAAGAGAGTGGGGGCCAATATTCAACATTCTTAAAGAAAAGAATTTTCAACCCAGAATTTCATATCCAGCCAAACTAAGCTTCATAAGTGAAGGAGAAATAAAATACTTTATAGACAAGCAAATGCTGAGAGATTTTGTCACCACCAGACCTGCCCTAAAAGAGCTCCTGAAGGAAGCACTAAACATGGAAAGGAACAACCGGTACCAGCCACTGCAAAATCATGCCAAATTGTAACGACCATCCAGGCTAGGAAGAAACTGCAACAACTAACGAGCAAAATAACCAGCTAACATCATAATGACAGGATCAAATTCACACATAAAAATATTAACTTTAAATGTAAATGGACTAAATGCACCAATTAAAAGACACAGACTGGCAAATTGGATAAAGAGTCAAGACCCATCAGTGTGCTGTATTCAGGAAACCCATCTCACATGCAGAGACACACATAGGCTCAAAATAAAAGGATGGTGGAAGATCTACCAAGCCAATGGAAAACAAAAAAAGGCAGGGGTTGCAATCCTAGTCTCTGATAAAACAGACTTTAAACCAACAAAGATCAAAAGAGACAAAGAGGCCATTACATAATGGTAAAGTTACCAATTCAAGAAGAAAAGCTAACTATCCTAAATATATATGCACCCAATACAGGAGCACCCAGATTCATAAAGCAAGTCCTGAGTGACCTACAAAGAGACTTAGACTCCCACACAATAATAATGGGAGACTTTAACACCCCACTGTCAACATTAGACAGATCAACAAGACAGAAAGTTAACAAGGATACCCAGGAATTGAACTCAGCTCTGCACCAAGCAGACCTAATAGACATCTACAGAACTCTCCACCCCAAATCAACAGAATATACATTCTTTTCAGCACCACACCACAGCTGTTCCAAAATTGACCACATAGTTGGAAGTAAAGCTCTCTTAGCAAATGTAAAAGAACAGAAATTATAACAAACTGTCTCTCAGACCACAGTGCAATCAAACTAGAACTCAGGATTAAGAAATTCACTCAAAACCACTCAACTACATGGAAACTGAACAACCTGCTCCTGAATGACAACTGGGTACATAATGAAATGAAAGTAGAAATACAGATGTTCTTTGAAACCAACGAGAACAAAGACACAACATACCAGAATCTCTGGGACACATTCAAAGTGGTGTGTAGAGGGAAATTTATAGTACTAAATGCCCACAAAAGAAAGCAGGAAAGATCTAAAATTAACACTCTAACATCACAATTAAAAGAACTAGAAAAGCAAGAGCAAACACATTCAAAAGCTAGCAGAAGGCAAGAAATAACTAAAATCAGAGCAGAACTGAAGGAAATAGAGACACAAAAAACCCTTCAAAAATTAATGAATCCAGGAGCTGGTTTTTCGAAAGGATCAACAAAATTGATAGACCACTAGCAAGACTAATAAAGAAGAAAAGAGAGAAGAATCAAATAGACACAACAAAAAAGGATAAAGGGGATATCACCACCAATCCCAAAGAAATTCAAACTACCATCAGAGAATACTACAAACACCTCTACGCAAATAAACTAGAAAATCTAGAAGAAATGGATAAATTCCTCGACACATACACCCTCCCAAGACTAAACCAGGAAGAAGTTGAATCTCTGAACAGACCAATAACAGACTTTGACATTGTGGCAATAATCAGTAGCTTACCAACAAACAGAGTCCAGGACCAGATGGATTCACAGCGAAATTCTACCAGAGGTACAAGGAGGAACTGGTACCATTCCTTCTGAAACTATTCCAATCAATAGAAAAAGAGGGAATCCTCCCTAACTCATTTTATGAGGCCAGCATCATCCTGATACCAAAGGCTGGCAGTGACACAACCAAAAAAGAGAATTTTAGACCAATATCCTTGATGAACATTGATGCAAAAATCCTCAATAAAATACTGGCAAACCGAATCCAGCAGCACATCAAAAAGCTTATCCACCATGATCAAGTGGGCTTCATCCCTTGGATGCAAGGCTGGTTCAATATACGCAAATCAATAAATGTAATCCAGCATATAAACAGAACCAAAGACAAAAACCACGATTATCTCAATAGATGCACAAAAGGCCTTTGACAAAATTCAACAATGCTTCATGCTTAAAACTCTCAATAAATTAGGTATTAATGGGACGTATCTCAAAATAATAAGAGGTATCTATGACAAACCCACAGCCAATATCATACTGAATGGGCAAAAACTGGAAGCATTCCCTTTGAAAACTGGCACAAGACAGGGATGCCCTCTCTCACCACTCCTATTCAACATAGTGTTGGAAGTTCTGGCCAGGGCAATTAGGCAGGAGAAGGAAATAAAGGGTATTCAATTAGGAAAAGAGGAAGTCAAATTGTCCCTGTTTGCAGATGACATGATTGTATATCTAGAAAACCCCATTGTCTCATCCCAAAATCTCCTTACGGTGATAAGCAACTTCAGCATAGTCTCAGGATACAAAATCAATGTACAAAAATCACAAGCATTCTTATACACCAATAACAGACAAACAGAGAGCCAAATCATGAGTGAACTCCCATTCACAATTGCTTCAAAGAGAATAAAGTATCTAGGAATCCAACTTACAAGGGATGTGAAGGACCTCTTCAAGGAGAACTACAAACCACTGCTCAATGAAATAAAAGAGGATACAAACAAATGGAAGAACATTCCGTGCTCATGGGTAGGAAGAATCAATATCATGAAAATGGCCATACTGCCCAAGGTAATTTATAGATTCAATGCCATCCCCATCAAGCTACTAATGACTTTCTTCACAGAATAGGAAAAAACTACTTTAAAGTTCATATGGAACCAAAAAAGAGCCCGCATCGCCAAGTCAATCCTAAGCCAAAAGAACAACACTGGAGGCATCACGCTACCTGACTTCAAACTATACTACAAGTCTACAGTAACCAAAACAGCATGGTACTGGTACCAAAACAGAGATATAGATCAATGGAACAGAACAGAGCCCTCAGAAATAACACCGCGTATCTACAACTGTCTGATCTTTGACAAACCTGACAAAAACAAGCAATGGGGAAAGGATTCACTATTTAATAAATGGTGCTGGGAAAACTGGCTAGCCATATGTAGAAAGCTGAAACTGGATCCCTTCCTTATACCTTATACAAAAATTAATTCAAGATGGATTAAAGACTTAAATGTTAGACCTAAAACCATAAAAACCCTAGAAGAAAACCTAGGCATTACCATTCAGGACATAGGCATGGGCAAGGACTTCATGTCTAAAACACCAAAAGCAATGGCAACAAAAGCCAAAATTGACAAATGGGATCTAATTAAACTAAAGAGCTTCTGCACAGCAAAAGAAACTACCATCAGAGTGAACAGGCAACCTACAAAATGGGAGAAAATTTTCGCAACCTACTCATCTGACAAAGGGCTAATATCCAGAATCTACAATGAACTCAAACAAATTTACAAGAAAAAACAAACAACCCCATCAAAAAGTGGGCGAAGGACATGAACAGACACTTCTCAAAAGAAGACATTTATGCAGCCAAAAAACACATGAAAAAATGCTCACCATCACTGGCCATCAGAGAAATGCAAATCAAAACCACAATGAGATACCATCTCACACCAGTTAGAATGGCAATCATTAAAAAGTCAGGAAACAACAGGTGCTGGAGAGGATGTGGAGAAATAGGAACACTTTTACACTGTTGGTGGGACTGTAAACTAGTTCAACCATTGTGGAAGTCAGTGTGGCGATTCCTCAGGGATCTAGAACTAGAAATACCATTTGACCCAGCCATCCCGTTACTGGATATATACCCAAAGGATTATAAATCATGCTGCTATAAAGACACATGCACAGGTATGTTTATTGCAGCTCTATTCACAATAGCAAAGACTTGGAACCAACCCAAATGTCCAACAATGATAGACTGGATTAAGAAAATGTGGCACATATACACCATGGAATACTATGCAGCCATAAAAAATGATGAGTTCATGTCCTTCGTAGGGACATGGATGAAATTGGAAATCATCATTCTCAGTAAACTATTGCAAGAACAAAAAACCAAACACCGTATATTCTCACTCATAGGTGGGAATTGAACAGTGAGATCACATGGACACAGGAAGGGGAACATCACACTCTGGGGACTGTTGTGGGGTGGGGGGAGGGGGGAGGGATAGCATTAGGAGATATACTTAATGCTAAATGACGAGTTAATGGGTGCAGCACACCAGCATGGCACATGTGTACATATGTAACCTGCACATTGTACAGATGTACCCTAAAACTTAAAGTATAATAATAATAAAATAAAACAAAAAAAGAAAGAGGTGTCAGGTCTCTGAGCCCGAGCTAAGCCATCATACCCCTGTGACCTGCAGGTATATATCCAGGTGGCCTGAAGCAACTGAACATCCACAAAAGAAGTGAAAATAGCCAGTTCCCACCTGAACTGATGACATTCCACCATTGTGATTTGTTCCTGCCCCATCCTAACTGATCAATTGACTTTGTGACAATACACCCTCTCCGCCCTTGGGATAATGTAGTTTGTGATATTCCCCTGACCTCCCGTGAATGTACTTGGTATGGTACACCCTCCCCACCCTTGAGAAGGTACTTTGTAATATTCACCCCACCCTTGAGAATGTACTTTGTAAGATCCACCACCTGCCTGCAAAAAATTGCTCCTAACTCCACCACCTATCCCAAACCTATAAGAACTAATGATAATCCCACCACTCTTTGCTGACTCTCTTTTTGGACTCAGTCCACCTGCACCCAGGTGATTAAAAAGCTTTATTGCTCACACAAAGCCTGTTTGGTGGTCTCTTCACACGGATGTGCTTGACAGGAAGAATATATGTAGATATTTCAAATTTTTAAAAAAGTTGATACTTCATCTTGGCCTCAAAAGATGGGAGGAATTTGGATAGATGAAGGGAAGAGGGGAATGATATTCCTGGATAGAACAACTGAATTAAGGTGGAGAACAAGAATGACCTTTGGGGTCTGGGAATAATGGTATACATGACTGGGCAGATAGGGAGAGGCCAGCCATAGATAGGTTTGAAACCTAGGCAGAAGAGGTTGAACCAGAGGTGACTGGAATTAGTGAATCACTGTGTGTGAATATGTGTGTGCATGTATGTGTGTATCCTTTATAAAATTAAAGAAATATTTTTTTCCAGCTGTATTATGTAGATTAAATGGGATAAAGAGTGTAAAGCACTTACACCAGTTCCTGGCCTGTATTAAGCAGTCACTAATTAGTAGCCATTATTACTAAATTAGTGATAACAGCAGAGAAAGATTTGCCTTGAATTAAAAAAAAATTATTTTCTTTTTATGTGTATAAATTTATGGTGTACAAGTGTAATTTTTTTAAATGCATAGGTTGTGAAATGGTAATGTCAGGGCTTTTAGGATATCCATCACCCAAATAAAATACATTGTACCCGTTAAGTAATCTCTCATCATCTACCCACTCCCACCCCCCTCACCTATACAAATTTTCGTTGTCTATCATTCCACTCCCTATGTCCATGTGTACATATTATTTAGCTCCCGCGTATAAGTGGCTGGCTGTTTCTGACTTGCTTCACTTATGATAATTTGCCTTGAATTTTTAATTTGGACAAATAGACTCATTCTGGGTTATCTATACAAGGTCTATCTAATTTGTCTTTATAAAGTTGAATGTAGTTTAACCGATAATACTATTGATGAAGACAAACACCTAAGATCTTACATAAAAATGAGCAGACCCCACATATACTCCAGCAAAGAAAATGTGTTATTTTAATGGCGTCACCATTGATGGAGTTAAAAATAATCACATGAAAAAGTTTTCAGTCTACTGTTTCATTAAAAATGTGCTATTTGTGACTCTACAGAATCCAGTTATAGCTTTATGATTCCCCATGGAGGCTATTTCACTAAAACTCAGAGGCTATTTCACTAAAACTCAGTTGGTATAAAAAAAGGCATTTCCCAGAGGGATAAACAGAGAAGGCATAATAGCCTCTGCAAGATCCTCTATAAATTTCAAAGGTATGAGAATGCCTGGAAGGTTTTTGTTTTGCTTTGTTTTGGGGTTTTTTTGGTGATAATAGGGGAGGCAGAGTGTAAATAAACTGTAACTCAAGAAGCTTTCAGTTCTTTAACATTAAAAAATCCAGCTAAGTATAGTGTACCAATATCATTAGTACAATATATTCCACGCTAACTATTCTTCAAGCTGTTTATATGAGTTAATGGTGCAACTTATAATTAAATATTATTCTAGATGAAGACAACAAGGCCAGATAGATGTGGATGGAGAGGTCTGAGCCACAGGGCTTCTGTAGAGGGAAGGACTAAACAGTTTAGGAGGAAAGAAAAGAGGAACAGAAAGCAAGAACAGAGGAGAAAAACATGATTCAAGTCCTTTGAAGATTTTAAAGTCAAGAGTTTAAATTTAAAATAAAACAGAAGCCAGTTAAATTCATGTACACAGTTTGCATTATTGCAAACATAGAAAACACTTCTTTTGTGCAACAGCCTGGACCTGCTCCATCTAATTAACAGAAAGAAAGGTCATACTCACACACAGAGAAAGGCACTACTTTTGTTGCTGAATAGCTGGGTTAATCTTTTAACAAAGTATTATATTTTTCTAATTCCCTTTGCCCTTAAGCCTTGGAATTAACCAGACTTCCAGCCATGTGTTCTCTCCTCTTCATCTCCCTTTTCCTTTTCCCTCTGCCTGGGCCTGCAATTCCAGACATTCCATGCTACCTTCCACGCCCTTTACACAATCATCCATCTTAACTAGGGCTTTGTGGATAGAGCAATTCTTAGCCTGTGGTCTTTGCAGCCTGCTGCCAAAACCCTTTCCCACCTGATGGCCTTTATGCAACTTGGGACACACACTGAGTTTCTAGAAATAGAATTAATTTTAGGTGAAAGTGCATTGAGTTTTTTTGTTTTTTGTTTTTTTGAGACAGGCCTCACTGTGTCATACAGGCTGGAGTACAGTAATGCTATCATAGCTCACTGCAGCCTCCAACTTCTGGGCTCAAGGTGAGGTAGGAGAATAGGATCTGGAGGCAGGGCACTTAAGGCCAATTCGTGCTGACTTCCTAAAGCTGTATCAAGGAAAAACATCAAGGTCTGGGGGCAGGGAATCTGAGGCCAATTTGTGCTGATTTCCTAAAGCTAAATCAAGGAAGAACACAAAGTTCTGGGGATAGGGAATCTAAGGCCAATTCATGCTGACTGTCCAAAGCTGGATCAAAACGAAAACACCTGGGCCTGGGGGCAGGGAGCCTAAGGCCAATCAACACCAACTTCCAAAAGCTAAACCAAAAGGAAAGACCCCATCTCCTCACACCAAGTAGCAAAGGATCAAAGGCTACTCGCCCTGCAACCCTCCCCCTTCCCCAGGGCTCAGATGGAAAGGGAGAGTGCCTTGGATTTGGGCCAAGTGTGGGCCATCACTTCATCTTCATAGGGCGCCAATTCACATCAGCCTTTAACTAGCCACAGACAAAATCCTTCATTCAGATAAGGGGCAGCTGCTAGGGACTTCAAAAGGAGTACTTAAAACCCAGAAAACGTTGTAACTGGGTCCTTATTCAGGGTGGGCCCACTCCCACACTGTGGAATGCTTTCTTGCTTTAATCCCTGCTTTTGCTGCTTCATTCCTGTGTTTCATTCCTTTGTTACTTTGTGTGTTTTGTTCAATTCTTTGTTCAAAATGCCAAGGACCTGGACAACTCACACTTGGCCTTCCTTCTGGTAACAAAGGGATTGTCCTGCCTCAGCCTCCCAAGTAGCTGGGACTAAAGGGGCATGTCACCACACCTGGTTGATTTTTAAATTTTCTGGACTCCCGGCTCAAGGAATTTTCCTGCCTGGCCTCCCAAAGCGCTGAAATTACAGGTGTGAGCCACCATGCCTGGCCTGCACTGAGTATTTTGAGTGCAAGTCACTATTTGCCGTTCCAGTTGGCAAAGTACACTATGACAAGCTATGCTCCTTGGGCATTTTAGTTTACAGTATAGATATTCTGAGACGCAAGTGTCAACTCTTGCCTTTCTTGAGGACAATTAGCTAAAAACTAGTTGTGATCAGTTCGTTTTGGTTTGTTTGGACCAACTATTTACTCAAGAGGAAGGTGTCAGTCCTCTGAGCCTAAGCTAAGCTAAGCTATCACATCCCCTGTGACCTGCACGTACATATCCAGATGGCCAGTTCCTGCCTTAACTGATGACATTCCACCACAAAAGAAAATAGCCTGTTCCTGCCTTAACTGATGGCATCATCTTGGGAAATTCCTTCTCCTGGCTCATCCTGACTCAAAAGCTCCTCTACTGAGCACCTTGTGACCCCCACTCCTGCCAGAGAACCCCCCCCTTTTTCCTTTACCTGCCCAAATCCTATAAAACGGCCCCACCCCATCTCCCTTCATTGACTCTTTTCGGACTCAGCCCACCTGCACCCAGGTGAAATAAGCAGCTTTATTGCTTACACAAAGCCTGTTTGGTGGTCTCTTCACATGGATGCAAGTGAAATTTGGTGCCATGACTCGGATAGGGGCACCTCCTTTGGGAGATCAATCCCCTGTCCTCCTGCTCTTTGCTCGGTGAGAAAGATCCATCTACAACCTCTGGTCCTCAGACCAACCAGCCCAAGGAACATCTCACCAATTTTAAATCCGGTAAGCGGCCTCTTTTCACTCTCTTCTCCAACCTCTCTCACTATCCCTCAACCTCTTTCTCCTTTCAATCTTCATGCCACACTTCAATCTGTCCCTTCTCTTAATTTCAATTCCTTTCATTTTCTGGTAGGGACAAAGGAGACACGTTTTATCTGTGGACCGACCCAAAACTCTGGCGCTGGTCATGGACTAGGGAAGGCAGCCTTCCCTTGGTGTTGAATCATTGCAGGGACGCCGCCTCTCTGGTTATTCACCCAGGTTTCAGAGGTGTCAGACCACGCAAGGATGCCTGCCTTAGTCCTTCAACCCTTAGCAACAAGTCCCGCTTTTCTGGAGGAGGGGCAGGAACACTGAC
The DNA here is from genome assembly GCF_029281585.2 of Gorilla gorilla gorilla. Lineage (NCBI taxonomy): Eukaryota > Metazoa > Chordata > Mammalia > Primates > Hominidae > Gorilla > Gorilla gorilla. The sequence goes on along the minus strand of NC_073235.2, from coordinate 81,530,082 downwards.
CTCTTATCTCTGCGCCCCGACCTCTTATCTCTGTGACCCATCCCTTATTTCTATGTCCCGCCTTTTTATCTCTGTGCCCCAACCCCTTATTTCCACACCCCGACCCCTTCTCTGCTTTTCTGGAAGGCAAGAACCCCCCACCCCTTCCCCTTGTCTCTAGTCTCTTTTCTCTGGGCTTGCCTCCTTCACTATGGGCAAGCTTCCACCTTCCATTCCTCCTTCTTCTCCCTTAGCCTGTGTTTTTAAGAACTTAAAACCTCTTCAACTCTCACCTGACCTAAAATCTAAGTGTCTTGTTTTCTTCTGCAATGCCGCTTGACCCCAATACAAACTCGACAGTAGTTCCAAATAGCCAGAAAACAGCACTTTCAATTTTTCCATCCTACAAGATCTAAATAATTCTTGTCATAAAATAGGCAAATGGTCTGAGGTGCCTAATGCCCAGGCATTCTTTTACACATCGGTCCCTCCCCCTAGTCTCTGTTCCCAATGCAACTCACCCCAAATCTTCCTTCCCTCCCACCAGTCTCCTCAGTCCCAACCCCAAGCGTCACTGAGTCTTTCTAATCTTCCTTTTCTACAGACCCATCTGACCTCTCCCCTCCTCGCCAGGCCGAGCTAGGTCCTAATTCTTCCTCAGCCTCCGCTCCTCCACCCTATAAATCTTTTATCATCTCCCCTCCTCACACCCGGTCTGGCTTACAGTTTCATTCCATGACTAGCCCTCCCCCACCTGCCCAGCAATTTACTCTTAAAAAGGTGGCTGGAGCTAAACGCATAGTCAAGATTAATGCTCCTTTTTCTTTATCTCAAATCAGATAGCGTTTAGGCTCTTTTTCATCAAATATAAAAATCCAGCCCAGTTCATGGCTCGTTTGGCAGCAACCCTGAGACGCTTTACAGCCCTAGACCCTAAAAGGTCAAAAGGCTGTCTTATTCTCAATATACATTTTATTACCCAATCTGCTCCTGACATTAAATAAAACTCCAAAAATTAAATTCCAGCCCTCAAACCCCACAACAGGACTTAATTAACCTCGCCTTCAAGGTGTACAATAATAGAGGCAGCCAAGTAGCAACATATTTCTGAATTGCAATTCCTTGCCTCCACTGTGAGACAAACCCCAGCCCATCTCCAGCACACAAGAACTTCCAAACATCAAAACCGCAGTGGCCAGGCGTTCCTCCAGAACTGCCTCCCCCAGGAGCTTGCTACAAGTGCCAGAAATCTGGCCACCAGGCCAAGGAATGCCCACAGCCCAGGATTCCTCCTAAGCCGTGTCCCATCTGTGCAGGACCCCACTGGAAATCGGACTGTTCAACTCACCTGGCAGTCACTCCCAGAGCCCCTGGAACTCTGGCCCAAGGCTCTCTGACTGACTCCTTCCCAGATCTTCTCAGCTTAGCGGCTGAAGACTGATGCTGTCCGATCTCCTCGGAAGCCCCATAGACCATCACGGACGCCAAGCTTTATGTAACTCTCACAGTGGAGGGTAAGTCCATCCCCTTCTTAATATGGAGGCTACCCACTCCACATTACCTTCTTTTCAAGGGCCTGTTTCCCTTGCCTCCATAACTGGTAGGTATTGACAGCCAGGCTTCTTAAACCTCTTGAAACTCCCCAACTCTGGTGCCAACTTAGACAATACTCTTTTAAGCACTCCTTTTTAGTTATCCCCACCAGCCCAGTTCCCTTATTAGGCCGAGACACTTTAACTAAATTATCTGCTTCCCTGACTATTCCTGGACTACAGCTACATCTCATTGCCGCCCTTCTTCCCAATCCAAAGCCTCCTTTGGGTCCTCTTCTTGTATCACCCCACCTTAACCCACAAGTATAAGATACCTTTACTCCCTCCTTGGTGACCGATCATGCACCACTTACCATCTCATTAAAACCTAATCACCCTTACCCGCTCAATGCCAATATCCCATCCCACACCATGCTTTGAAAGGATTAAAGCCTGTTATCACTCGCCTGCTACAGCATGGCCTTTTAAAACCTATAAACTCTCCTTACAATTCCATTTTACCTGTCCTAAAACCAGACGATCCTTACAAGTTAGTTCGGGATCTATGCCTTATCAACCAAATTGTTTTGCCTATCCACCCCACGGTGCCAAACCCATATACTCTCCTATCCTCAATACCTCCCTCCACAATCCATTATTCTGTTCTGGATCTCAAACATGCTTTCTTTACTATTCCTTTGCACCCTTCATCCCAGCCTCTCTTTGCTTTCACCTGGACTGACCCTGACATCCATCAAGCTCAGCAAATTACCTGGGCTGTACTGCCGCAAAGCTGCACAGACAGACCCCATTACTTCAGTCAAGCCCAAGTTTCTTCCTCATCTGTTACCTATCTCAGCATAATTCTCATAAAAACACATGTGCTGTCCCTGCTGATCGTGTCCGGCTAATCTCCCAAACCCCAATCCCTTCTACAAAACAACTCCTTTCCTTCCTAGGCATAGTTGGATACTTTCACCTTTGGATACCTGGTTTTGCCATCCTAACAAAACCGTTATATAAACTCACAAAAGGAAACGTAGCTGACCCCATAGATCCTAAATCCTTTCTCCACTCCTCTTTCCATTCCTTGAAGACAGCTTTAGAGACTGCCCCCACCCTAGCTCTTGCTGACTCATCCCAACCCTTTTCATTACACACAGCAGAAGTGCAGGGCTGTGCAGTTGGAATTCTTACACAAGGACTGGGATCGCATCCTGTAGGCTTTTTGTCCAAACAACTTGACCTTACTGTTTTAGGCTGGCCATCATGTCTCCGTGCAGCAGCTGCTGCCACCCTAATACTTTCAGAGGCCCTTAAAATCACAAACTATGCTCAACTCACTACAGCTCTCATAATTTCCAAAATCTATTTTCTTCCTCACACCTGACGCATATACTTTCTGCTCCCCGGCTCCTTCAGCTGTACTCACTCTTTGTTGAGTCTCCCACAATTACCATTGTTCATGGCCCGGACTTCAATCCAGCCTCCCACATTATTCCTGATACCACACCTGACCCTCATGACTGCATCTCTCTGATCCACCTGATGTTCACCCCATTTCCCCCCATTTCCTTCTTCCCTGTTTCTCACCCTGATCACACTTGGTTTATTGATGGCAGTTCCACCAGGCCTAATCACCACACACCAGCAAAGGCAGGCTATGCTATAGTACAAGCCACTAGCCCGCCTCTTAGAACCTCTCATTTCCTTTCCATCGTGGAAATCTATCCTCAAGGAAATAACTTCTCAGTGTTCCATCTGCCATTCTACTACTTCTTGGATTATTCAGACCCCTTCCCTTCCCTACACATCAAGCTCAGAGATTTGCCCCCACCCAGGACTGGCAAATTAGCTTTACTCAACATGCCCCAAGTCAGGAAACTAAAATACCTCTTGGTCTATGTAGACACTTTCACTGGATAGGAAGAGACCTTTCCCACAGGGTCTAAGAAGGCCACCACGGTCATTTCTTCCCTTCTGTCAGACACAATTACTCGGTTTGGCCTTCCCACCTCTACGCAGTCCGATAGCAGACTGGCCTTTATTAGTCAAATCAGCCAAGCAGTTTTTCAGGCTCTTGGTATTCAGGGAAACTTTTATATCCCTTACAGTCCTCAGTCTTCAGGAAAAGTAGAACGGACTAATGGTCTTTTAAAAACACACCTCACCAAGCTCAGCCACCAACTTAAAAAGGACTGGACAATACTTTTACCTCTTTCTTTTCTCAGAATTCAGGCCTGTCCTTGGAATGCTACAAGGTACAGCCCATTTGAGCTCCTGTATGGACGCTCCTTTTTATTTAGCCCCAGTCTTATTCCAGACACCAGACCAACTTAGACTTTGCCCCCAAAATCTTGTCATCCCTACTATCTTCTGTCTAGTCATACTCCTATTCACCGTTCTCAACTACTTATATGTGCCCTGCTCTTGTTTACACTGCTGGTTTACATTGTTTCTCCAAGCCATCACAGCTGATATCTCCTGGTGCTATCCCCAAACTGCCACTCTTAACTCTTGAAGTAAATAAATAATCTTTGCTGGCAGGACTATGCTGAATCTCCTTAGGCACTCTCTAATCAGATGTCCTGGGTCCTCCCAATTCTTAGACCTTTAATACCTGTTTTTCTCCCTCTCTTACTCCATTTGGTTTCTCAATTCATACAAAACCATATCCGGGCCATCACCAATAATTCTAAATGACAAATGTTTCTTCTAACAGTCCCATAATGTCACCCCTTACCACAAAGTCTTCCTTCAGCTTAATCCCTCCCACTCTAAGTTCCCACGCCGCCCCTAATCCCACTCGAAGCAGCCCTGAGAAACATCGCCCATTATCTCTCCATACCATCCCCCAAAATTTTCGCCGTCCCAACACTTTACCACTATTTTGTTTTATTTTTCTTATTAATATAAGAAGACAGGAATGTCAGGCCTCTGAGCCCAAGCTAAGCCATCATATCCCCTGTGACCTGTGTACACATCCAGATGGCCAGCTCCTGCCTTAACTGATGACATTCCACCACAAAAGAAATGAAAATAGCCTGTTCCTGCCTTAACTGATGGCATTATCTTGTGAAATTCCTTCTCCTGGTTCATCCTGGCTCATAAGCTCCCCTACTGAGCACCTTGTGACCCCCCACTCCTGCCCACCAGAGAACAACCCCCCTTTTTCCTTTACTTACCCAAATCCCATAAAACAGCCCCACCCCATCTCCCTTCGCTGACTCTCTTCTCAGACTCAGCCCACCTGCGCCCAGGTGAAATAAACAGCTTTATTGCTCACACAAAGCCTGTTTGGTGGTCTCTTCACACAGATGCAAGTGAAAGAAGGAGCCTGCCTTCAACCTTCCAGGTCAGTTACCTCTCTGCAAGCTCTCCAGCCCTGCCATAAAATGAAACCATTTGCAATAGTTGCTACATCATAGCTTGCTCGGCATCTGCTTTCCTGAGCTTGCTCCAATTGTTCCCTTCATGGGGTCAGGTGAAGTTCGTGTTGCATAGGGACTAGGATCTAGGTATGGTTTCCATCTCACTGGGGCAGCAGGCAGATGCTGAGCGCAGAGGACCTGGGTGGTGGCTACACAGTTGCAGAGCAGCCATGACATGCTCTTGGAAACAAAAATAATTGAACACTGAAGTATGTATAAAAGTACTTTTCCCCTTTGAATCAAGAATATGATCATGAACCTTAGCAAAACAATGGAGCTGACTCAGTCTTCTAAACATTGGCCCTGAACCTGAACCTACTATTAAATTGGGCTAAAAAGTTTACAGAGCAAGTGGATTCATTAAAACTGTTCTTTTGCTATATTCTCTGTTCTGGCTTTGTCCCAGAGATTTCCAATGCTTCCAGCAGCTTTGGAGTTAGTAGCTCTGATATGTTTGCATCTGACTTCTGACCTAAACTTTAGTGTTATTTTCAGCTGTTCTTTGACAGGGAATCCAACAGCTGCTGTTTAATACCACAGACAACTTGTGACACAGGCTGAGTTTCTAGCAATAGGATTAATCTACCAATGTGGGGCACTGATTTGAAGCTGGCTATAATTTTCCTGCACAGGAGGTGGGGGTAGGGAATAAAAAGCCTGAAGCACAGTACTTTCCTTTTTGTTTTTGTTTTTAATTGCAGCAAAATATATGTCTTAATAACTTTTAACCACACAGAAAACATTTTCTTGCTGCAATTAAAAGGTAACAGCAAAGTATTTTGCTTTCTCATGGTATTAATAACTGAACTTGAAAACCCTGTCCAATGGAGCAGAATAGTCACAAAGAAAATCTGAAATGATAGGCACCTATTTATAAATGCTGGTTGAAATATTTTAAAAAAAATTCCTAAGAAATCTGAGGCTCTGAGAAAATGTGGCTATTCCATCTAAACTTCATTTGGCAAAGAACAGTAAGTTTTAGAAAAGCAGATTAATCTAAAAATGTGTTTTAAGCAATTTGTGACTTAACCCCAAGACAAATACCAAAACTTTTTTAAAGTATACTTTGGTAGTTCTCTTTGCATGAGAGAGATTTCAAAAATCTTGAAAAGATTGATAGCCAGGTCAAAGACTTACTTGTTTAAAAGTCCGTGGTTACAATGGCATAGTTTTGGTGGCAAAACTAATTTGGGTTGTCAGGATGTAATTTTTTTTTCCATTTGTTATCAAACATCAGCTGATAAGGAAAGAGCTTGAAGCTGTCCTCCACATTTAAGATAACAGCAAAAATAACAGGCACTTAGTGTCACCATACTAGGGGCGTGGCAATTCTCTCTCGTTCGTTCCTTTCTCTCTCACGATAAACTCAATGGGGTTGTCTATTTTTAACCTCCTGTTCTTTCCTTTTGGCAGAGTAATCAGTGTGAACTGAGCTCTTTCCCTGAATGAATCCAAGTAACCCTGGTGGTTGCCTTCTGAAATGACCAGCAGACACACAACTGTCCAGAGGCTGCCCAAAGTATAAACTCTGGTTCTAAAGTACCATGTCCAGCCAGGGAAGTCCTAGTGTGGCGCTTTCTACGACGACAGTCAGTTCAGTTGCTGTGCAGGCTGGGGACTCCAAAATCGTTATAGCTGTCATAAAGGTAAGCTAACAACTTCCTTTTTTCTGTGCGGCTGTGGGCTTCTAGCTGTGTGTTGAAAACCCTAAAGAACATTCCATGCAATCGGCAGGACACAGCATAGAGAAGGCAACGCAGCAAGCACTCTTACTGCTTTCTTAAATCGGCTACTAAGAGAAACCTCTACAAGTTTCAGCAGTTACCAGAGATTCTCTTTCCTTTCAGTCAGCCAGAAAGCATCTACAGCAGCTTGATTTAAAAAAAAAGAAAGAAAGAAAAGAAAAGAAAGAAAAATAAAGGAAAGAAAACCTCTAGCATATACTGTCAATTTGGTCTTTAAAAGCAAGGCATTGATAACTGGAAGTTCATGATTGTCTGACTAAAGAGTCCAATGGACCTGTGAAATGCTTGTGATTTTTGAGAGTGGATGTGATGGAGGTGGGAGGAGGCAGGTCCTGACAGACAAGGGGAGGGCACAGCTTTAGGCACGATGGAACTCGGAAAACACCTAGTAAAGGGCTCCGACATGTGCCCTTTGCCACACTGGTTTTGACATGGTAAAGAAACTACTAAATCCTTGTCCAGTAACGAAGACCCTGCAAGGAAAGGTACAAAAGCTTTGTGTCAAATTTGCTCTTAACAAGCAGGAAGTAGAAGCCACTTAGGGTTTACAATTACTGCATGTTTTATGACAACCCATTTGCCCATTTGCAAAGATGACCACACATCTTTAGGCTGAAGAAGAACTCCATGATTTTATTCTCCATGGAAATGCCCTGTAAAAAAACCTTTCAAGCACTAGGCTTGGGCTTTAGGTGATATTCCACCTAAATAATTCAGTGTTTAATGAAGGGAAAGCTGGCAAACAAGCTGATGGTCACAAACCAGTTACTTTCAGGTCCCCACCAGGCTTAATTGAATGACTTTTCTGGCCTTTTGTTAGAGCATGGACAGCAAGCCGTGTTTACTTTAACTTAATTGCTGTGAATTTTATGGTAATGTGATAATTCATACCAGGAAAAGAGCACTTGATATTGAGCAAAGCAATTCACTATAGAAGGACAGAATGGAAAGTGTTCCTGCCGAGGTGGATTTTCTGGTGTTGTGAGACTTCTCTCCCACAGGAAGCAGGCCTCTGCTGACTTCCTCACCCTCCCATCTTTTCAGAGTCCCAGAGTGGAGATGAAAAGAAGCCTGACACAGAAGTAGGGCAAACAGATCATTTGCACGGGATTAATGATACTTTGAGTTAACTGCAGATTTCAGCAATGAGGGAAAAGAGGCAAACTCACTATTTTTCAAAAAGTTAACTTTCCATTTCCTCAAATATGAACATTCTTGGAGCAGGATGAGGAATAATATTAGAGGATAAATTACAGAAGAATCAGAGGTAGATTGAACACAAAAAATTACACTGGAAATTACACTGGAAAATTACACTGGAAACTCTTATTTTAACTGAATTGTGTTTCTAAGAATGTTCCCCCACTACCCTCTCCTCAGCCCTCTTACCTTACTGCCATCTCCATACAAAATACACCCCAAGCAATTCAGAGTAGAAAGTCCACCTTAATGGAATAGAAGTGCCTGTGTGCGATTTATAGTGACTGTCCAAACTGTCTCAGGGGACTGAATATATTCTAAAATAGAAACACATTTTTCTAATTTCTCTTTAGTAATTCATGTATCTACATGCGTATGCCTGTTAGTGGTTCATTTTGCTTAATGAGTTGTTGCTTCTTAGGAAAGCAATTCCTCAGGAAATGCAATGACAAATTATATCTTAGAGCAGTGTAAATCTTGTGTGGAAAGCAAGTTGACTGTGCTCAAATGGCAGTTGTCACAGGCATCTAATTTTGTTAATATTTTCCTACACGCTTTAATGAATATTCAACAACTAAGGTTGGAAAACAGCATATTTTACCTTTGAAATAAGATAAAAATCAATTTCTTCATCTGATATTTATTATTTTCAGCTAAACCAGCAAGGCCAATGTAAAGACACTAATCAGCCTAAATTGCATTTACAAGAACTTTTCCCATGGTGAAATCTGCATCCTACCTGCCCAAGTGGAATTTCACTATTTTTATTGAGTTCAGTTTTGTGAGTGAGAGAGGATACAGTTGTGTAAATTATTCTGTAACTTTATAATATTCAGTAATACATAATCCATTGTATGTTTTCCTCATTTGGGAATTTTTAACTCAAATCCAATATGCCAAGAGAGAATAATTTATCCTAAGAATAAAAAATAAAAGACAGGGCATGGATTTATATTAGATCTGCTGTGTTTCAATTTAAGTAAACCCCATCTCTATGGAAAGAATGGAAAAAAATAGAAAATAGAAAAAAAGTGTTTACAGTATAACTGGAAATTTAAAAGATATATTAAAAATGAGAAGGGTGAAGAGGAAGGAACAAGAGAACTAAAAGTGCATTTTATTTAATTTTTATTTTTAGTGTGGCAAATGGGTACAACTTCAACTGGCTGAATCACAGCCCAATCTTCTAGAAATTGGCAGCAGTCAAGATGAAACCAAAAAACTTCTTCATGATCATGAACTTCTTTTGGCCAAGCTCAAGGTAAGATACTAAGATGTGAAGCAGGAACAAAATCAAAGAGAACTAAAAAACTATTTCTTATACTTCTTGATTCCTCTGCTGTTACTGGCCTAGGGCCACTTCAATATGGTACCAGGTAGATAATGGAAAAATCAGTAGTTATTTATGAACAAACAGCATCAGAGAGAAGTAACAAGATTTTTAAAAATTTTCCCTAATGTGATAGAAACTATGGAAGGATAATATTTTCACTGTGGAGAAATGAGTAATTTTTTTTTCCTGGCTGCCTCAGTGGAAACAAAACTCCATCATTTTTTCGTTTCATGCATTACACCATCAAGTCACAAAAACAGATCCACAATTTCTATTGTTAATGATACCTGCTGGTAAAAATAATTTAGAAGACTTTTCCCCCGTTGGACTATTGAAAATATCTGATTCTGTGCTTAGTATTAAGAGTTCTTGAAACCAAATAATACTTCTGGTAAAACCAGACGTACTATTTTATATATGTTGAGAGTATTTAGTTAGAAATCTAAAAGTAACATTGGTTTGAGGTTGCCAGATAAAGGCCAGGTAAGATCAGAGCCAGCTACATAATCTGTGGGACCCAGGGCAACTACAAATTTGGGGCCATTTGTTCAAAAAGCAGGGAAAAGCTTTTTCTTGACCCATCATGGTGTTTTTTATTCACTACTTAATGTCTGGCTCCTTCATGTGTAAGATGGGTGCAGACCTCACAGGTACATGGCCTCACCCATGACTCAGTGCAAAGGACATGGGTTTTACCCCACCCTTCTTAAGCTTCACCTTGGCCACAGCTCCAGCTATAAGAGGTGGCAACAGTCACTGAGTGGGGCTGAGGAGCAGACAGGACAGCCGACTCTATATCCAGGAGATAGGACCACATGTCTGATGAGGTGCCAAGCCCTCAGCACTTGCTCTGTTGTCCCATTGGACTTAATTTACAAAACACAAATGTAAAGCATTTCAACACAGGAACAGGTACAGCATTAAGCCCTAAATGGTGTTCCATTCTGAGGAACCTCTGAGGGAGCCAGCCCTGTGAGTAATAACCTCATAGACAAATGAAATATCTTCACTAAGATCAAAGAGGTTCAAAGAGATTTAATGCGGATCCAGAGAACTGCAAAGACTAGGATGCTCTGCATTTTTAGTACTTCAATATTACTGTTTTCTTTGTACATCTAGGCTGAAATTCATACTTGCTTTCTAGATTTAGAAGCAGATTTGATCTGCATCTGATATATAGACAGTGGTTTTCTGCTTGGACAGTGGTAAAAGTAACTGAGTAAATGAAACCAAGAAGTTGAAGAAAGAATTAGTACAAAGAAGAAGGCCATTAGAAGGCAGAATTTATTTCCCTGTTTGACAGCTCCTTACTCTGGGATTTAGGTTGTCTTGCAAGGCAGAAATCCCTAGTTATTGGTAAGTCTTTTCTATGTAGAAAAACCCCATTATGTGTTTTTTGGTTGCATAAATGTCTTCTTTTGAGAAGTGTCTGTTCATGTCCTTCACCCACTTTTTGCCATCAGAGAAAAGCAAATCAAAACCACAATGAGATACCATCTCACACCAGTCAGAATGGCAATCATTAAAAAGTCAGGAAACAACAGGTGCTGGAGAGGACGTGGAGAAATAGGAACACTTTTACACTGTTGGTGGGACTGTAAACTAGTTCAACCATTGTGGAAGTCACTGTGGCGACTCCTCAGGGATCTAGAACTAGAAATACCATTTGACCCAGCCATCCCATTACTGGGTATGTACCCAAAGGACTATAAATCATGCTGCTATAAAGACACATGCACACATATGTTTATTGCGGCTCTATTCACAATAGCAAAGACTTGGAACCAACCCAAATGTCCAACAATGATAGACTGGATTAAGAAAATGTGGCACATATACACCATGGAATACTATGCAGCCATAAAAAATGATGAGTTCATGTCCTTTGTAGGGACATGGATGAAATTGGAAATCATCATTCGCAGTAAACTATCGCAAGAACAAAAAGCCAAACACCGCATATTCTCACTCATAGGTGGGAACTGAACAATGAGAACACATGGACACAGGAAGGGGAACATCACACTCTAGGGACTGTTGTGGGGTGGGGGGAGGGGGGAGGGATAGCATTGAGAGATATACCTAATGCTAGATGACGAGTTAGTGGGTGCAGTGCACCAGCATGGCACTTGTATACATATGTAACTAACCTGCACATTGTGCACATGTACCCTAAAACTTAAAGTAAAATAATAATTAAAAACAGAAATGAAATATGAAATAAAAATGAAAGTGAAAGTGAAAGAAAAAAAAAAAGAAAAACCCCATTATGATGTGGAAGAGCAATGAACCAGGAATAAAAACACCTATTGTTTAGCTCTAATTATGTCATAAACTAGTGTGATTTGGCTAACAACTCAAGGTCTTCCTGCTACACAAAAAGCTGTGTAAACTTGTCACTAATCCCCAATTCCATGAACTGTAGAAATGTAATACTTACTTGACGTTTCTGACCTTTCCCAGAAGTTTGCATTCTCATGATCTCTTGTGACCCCAGCTCCTTTGTATGCACCTGCCAACTGTTTCTGCTGAAGCTAACCTGGGCTTGAAACCACATCTTTTCCCCAGTTCCTGTTCATAATTCATGCCCAGCCAGCATTTCCCAGTCCACTGATAAATTGTGGGTAGTGGTGGGTGAGCTCACATCAGTTTGGAACTCTTGTGCTATCTCACTTCTCCCTTCATCCCTACTCCATCCAGGACTACAGAAGGGAAATGCCTTCTTAGGTGCAGCAATTCAGATCCTGCCTCCTACCCTGTGCTCAAATTTGCATACCTAAATCCATCCAGTAGCTTAGCTGGAAAAGGGTTTTCCTGTAGTATAGTTTGAAGTTGGGTAGAGTGATACCTCCAGCATCATTCTTTTGCTTAGGATTGCCTTGGCTATTCGGGCTCTTCTTTGGTTTCATATGAATTTTAAAATAGTTTTTTCTAATACTGTGAAGAATGTCAATGGTAGTTTAATGGGAATAGTATTGAATCTATAAATTGCTTTGGGCAGTATGGCCATTTTCACAATATTGATTCTTCCTATCCATGAGCATGGAATGTTCTTCCATTTGTTTGTGTCATCTCTGATTTCTTCGAGCAGTGGTTTGTAGTTCCCCTTAAAGAGGTCCTTCACTTTTCTTGTTAGTTGTATTCCTAGGTATTTTATTCTTTTTGTGGCAATTGTGAATGGGAGTTCATTTGTGATTTGGGTCTCAGCTTGCCTGTTGTTGGTATATAGGAATACTAGCAGTTTTTGCACGTTGATTTTGTATCCTGAGATTTTGCTGAAGTAGCTTATTAGCTTCGGAAGCTTTTGGGCTGAGACGATGGGATTTTTCCTGTGTCCTTAGATGTAGGATCATGTCATCTGCAAAGATAGTTTTACTTCCTCTCTTCCTATTCATTTGTTTCTCTTGCCTGATTGCCCTGGCCACAACTTCCAATACTGTGTTGAATAGGCATCCTTGTCTTGTGCTGGTGTACAAGGAGAATGCTTCCAGCTTCTGCCCATTCAGTATAATATTGGCTGTGGGTTTGTCATATATGGCTTTTGTTATTTTGAGGTATGTTCCTTCAATACCTAGTTTATTCAGAGTTTTTAACATGAAGGGATGTTGAATTTTATCAAAGGCCTTTTGTGTGTCTATTAAGATAATCATGTGGTTTTTGTCTTTAGTTCTGTTTATGTAATGAATCACATTTATTGATTTGCATCTGGGGAATGAAGCCTATTTGATTGTGGTGGATAAGCTTTTTGATGTGCTGCTGGATTTGGTTTGCTAGTATTTTGTTGAAGATTTTTGCATCAATGTTCATCAAGGCCTGGAGTTGCCTTTTTTTGTTGTATCTCTGCCAGGTTTTGGCATTAGGATGAGTTAGGGAGGAGTCCCTCCTCCTCAATTTTTGGAATAGTTTCAGTAGGAATGGTACCAGCTCTTCTTTATACCTCTGATAGAAGTCAACTGTGAATCCATCTGGTCCTGGGCTTTTTTTGGTTGGCAGGCTATTTATTACTGCCTCAATTTCAGAACTCATTATTGGTCTATTCAAGGATTCAATTTCTTCCTGGTTCAGTCTTGGGAGGGTACATGTGTCCAGGAATTTATTCATTTTTTCTAGATTTTCTAGTTTATGTGCATAGAGGTGTTTATAGTATTCTCTGATGGTTGTTTGTATTTCTGTTGGGTCAGTGGTACTATCCCCCTTATCATTTCAAACTGTGTTTATTTGGTGCTTCTCTCTTTTCTTCTTTATTAGTCTTGCTAGTGGCCTATCATATTTTTTTTTTTCAAAAAACTAGCTTTTAGGATTCATTGATTTTTCTGAAGGTTTTTTTGTGTTTCTATCTCTTTCAGTTCAGCTCCGATCTTGGTTATTTCTTGTCTTCTGCCAGCTTAAGTGGGTTGTTTGCTCTTGATTCTTTCTTTTAGTTGTGATGTTAGGTTGTTAACTTGAGATTTTTCTAGCTTTTTGATGTCGGCATTTTAGTGCTATAAATTTCTCACTTCATACTGCTTTAGCTGCATCCCAGAGATTCCGGTCCATTGTGTCTTGGTTCTCATTAGTTTCAAAGAACTTCTTAGGCTGGGCACAGTGGCTCATGCCTGTAATCCCAGCGCTTTGGCAGGCCAAGGTGGGTGGATCCCCTGAGGTCAGGAGTTTGAGACCAGCCTGGCTAACGTGGTGAAACCTTGTCTCTATTAAAAATACAAAAATTAGCCAGGTGTAGTGGTGCGTGCCTGTAATCCCAGCTACTTGGGAAGCTGAGGCAGGAGAATTTATTGAACCCCGGAGACAGAGGTTGCAGTAAGCCAAGATTGCACCATTTCACTCCAGCCTGGGCAACAGACAGAGCAAGACTGTCAAAAAAAAGAACTTCTTGATTGATTTCTGCCTTAATTTCATTATTTGCCCAAGAGTCATCCTGGGGTACATTGTTCAATTTTCATTTAGTTGTATGATTTTGAGTGAATTTCTTAATCTTGACTTCTAATTTGATTGTGCTATTGCCTGAGAGACTGTTATGATTTCACTTCTTTTGCACTGGCTGAGGAGTGTTTTACTTCGATTATGTGATCAATTTTAAAGTAAGTGCCATGTGGCAATGAGAATAATGTATGTTCTGTTGTTTTGGGGTGGACAGTTCTGTATATGACTATCAGGTCCACTTATCCAGAGCTGTACTCAGCTCTGGATCTGAGCCAAATATCTTTTTAAATTTTCTGTCAATGATCTAATATTGTCGGTATGGTGTTAAAGTCTCCCACGACTATTGTGTGGGGGTCTAAGTCTCTTTGAAGGTCTCTAAGAACTTGCTTTATGAATCTGGGTACTCCTGTATTGGGTACATATATATTTAGGATATTCAGCTCTTCTTGTTGAATTGAAGTTTTTACCTTTATGCAATGCTCTTCTTTGTCTTTTTTAGTCTTTGTTGGTTTACAGTCTGTTTTGTCAGAAACTTGGAATGCAAATCTTGCTTTTTCTGTTTTCTATTTGCTTGGCAAATTTTCCTCCATTCCTGTATTTTGAGCCTATGTGAGTCTTTGCATGTGAGATGATCTCTTAAAGACAGCATACCAATGGATCTTGGTTCTTTATCCCGCTTGCCACTCTGTGTCTTTTAATTGGGGCATTTCCATTTACATTTAAGGTTAGTATTGTTATGTGTGGATTTAATCTTGTCATCATGATGCTAGCTGGTTATTTGGCAAAAAAAAAAAAAAAAAACCCACAACCAACCCGATTAAATAATAGGCAAAGGACATGAACAGACACTTCTCAAAAGAAGACATACGTGCAGCCAACAAACATTAAAAAAAGCTCAAAATCACTGATCATTAGAGAAATGTAAATCAAAACCACAATGAGATACCATCTCATACCAGTCAGAATGACTATTATTATAATGTCAAAAAACAGCAGACATGGCCGGGCGCGGTGGTTCACACCTGTAATCCTAGCACTTTGGGTGACTGAGGTGGGTGGATCACGAGGTCAGGAAATCAAGACCATCCTGGCTAACATGGTGAAACCCCGTCTCTATTAAAAATACAAAAAATTAGCTAGGCATGGTGGTGGGCGCCTGTAGTCCCAGCTACTTGGGAGGCTGAGGCAGGAGAATGGCGTGGAGGCAGGAGAATGGCGTGAACCCAGGAGGCGGAGCTTGCAGTGAGCCGAGATCGCATCACTGCACTCCAGCCTGGGTGACAGAGTGAGACTCTGTCTCAACAAACAGACAAACAAACAAACAAAACAACAGCAGAAGCTGGTGAGGATTTGGAGAAA
This sequence comes from Gorilla gorilla gorilla, assembly GCF_029281585.2. Classification (NCBI taxonomy): domain Eukaryota; kingdom Metazoa; phylum Chordata; class Mammalia; order Primates; family Hominidae; genus Gorilla; species Gorilla gorilla. The sequence goes on along the minus strand of NC_073235.2, from coordinate 81,514,583 downwards.
AGGAATGCTTTTACCATGCTGGTAGGAGTGTAAATTAGTTGAATCATTGTGGAATTGTAGAAGACAGTGCGGCATTTCCTCAAAGACCTAGAGGCAGAAATACCATTCAACCCATCAATCCATTACTAGGTATATACCCAAAGGAATGTAAATCATTCTGTTATAAAGTTATATGCATGAGTATGTTCACTGCAGTACTATTCATAATAGCAAAGACATGGAATCAACCTAAATCCCCATCAATGATAGACTGGATAAAGAAAATGTGGTACATATATAACATGGAATATGATGTAGCCACAAACAGGAATGAGATCATGTCCTTTGTGGGGACGTAGATGGAACTGGAGGCCATTGTCCTTAGCAAACTAACTCAGAAACAGAAAACCAAATACCATGTGTTCTCACTTATAAGGGGGAGCTGAATGATGAGACCACACGGACACAGTTGGGGGAACAACACACACTGGTGCCTCTCAGAGGGTGGGAGGTGGGAGGAGGGAGAGCATCAGGAAGAATACCTAATGGACACTAGGGTTATACTTGGGTGATGGGATGATCTGTACAGCAAACCACCATAGCACACATTTACCTATGTAACAAACCTGCCCATCCTGCACAATTTAGCCCTAAACTTAAAATTAAAGTTGGAAATAAAAAAAAGAAGAGGGGTTTCCTTTTCTATGCTCTTTAGAAGACACTGGTTCTAGAATTAAACATCTTGTTCTTTGATGCCCTTCAGGCTATGTGTGGACTAGCCATTTAAGTTCTCTGGACTTTAGGCTTTTTATCTTTAAAATGAGGGAACAGGACAGATCGAAGCTTCATATTTATTGTGGATCTTACCACAATGTGCCAGTCTCCCTCCCTGCACATGGGTCTAAGAAAATGAGGTCTCAAACCAAAAGATCTTTTACCTTCATCTGGACCTCCAGCCATAACCTCTTAAGGTTCGTCTCTCATATTCTCCCCCAACTACTCACCACTTTCAATCCAGCCACTCAGCCCTAACAAACTTTAACTAGTAGTTTTATCATCTAGATATACCTAATTCTAATATTATGAGTCTAAAAAAAGAAAAAAATTATCAAGAAGTCTAAAGTCTATTTCAGATTTGCTGACAAAAGACTTTTAAAAATAATGAAAATATAAATTCCATTTCACAAATGGATAGATCATAAATTCAACCAATTTACTAGCTAATGTGCTGTCAAGATAGGCACAAACTTAACCTGTAGCAGAAAATTGTTGGATCCAAGTTGGTTTGAATATGAGCTTTTGAAGGATGAGGACATTAGTAGTTCAATAAGCCAATAATACTTAATATTTAATGTTTATTCCAGTCCTTTTTGTATGTACAGGGTCTTGCAATTTGTTCTAATCATAAAGAATGCTGTGAAAATGGCATTGGAAGGGTGTAGGATTCGGTGCTGAGTCAACTCTGATTTGGGCACAACACTTAGTATCTCTGGTCTCAGGGTCTTTATTTGAGAAATTAGAATAATAATAACGGTTACCTTCACACACCTAAAAAGAAAATTTGGGGAAGAAATACAATAATATATGGAAGTACATGCTGCTTTTCACAGAAAAAGCGGCATAATTATTATGTTAATGAGTGTTTCAGAGTAATTTGGTATATTAAATGTTTAATTTAATAGAAAAGCTATTTTCTGCTTTCCACTGAAAATTATCTCAAACCCTAGTAATTTAGACTAAAGAAAAAAATTCTGAAAACTGAGAATTTTTATAAGGGCCTCTAATGTTGGTAATATCTGTACCCTAGAGATCTTATTTTCCCTTCTGCAATGTACTTAATCTCAGTGGAGTGTCCAGAGAAAAAATATTTTCCTGTTTTCAGTGATGAAAATATAATCAAGTGGAAAAAACTTTAACTCCCAAAAGCCATCTAGATTTCCAAACCATATTCAAGTCATTTATAATGAAAAAGGATTCCAGAAAAGGCAGATTTAAGCCAGGTAAAGAAGATCTGCCTGTGGCTACTATTGACATTACATCCTCAGGTGAGGTGCAGAGTGTAAAAGGAGGATAAAAGGTTGGAAATTCCTTAGGGAAGTTGCCAAGGATGTTCTTCTTAACATCTGACTTTCCATTACATTGCTATTGTCTAGGGGAATTATGACTGTAAGAGTCAAGAAAACCTCCTGGGCACTGGCAGCTGTATTTGCAGTTGGCATTCAGTGAAGAATGACCCTTTAGAGTGGTAAAACACTGGAAAATTTCACCTCTAATTTGACTCTCATAAATTTGCTGGTTTCCTGTTCTGACTAAATCTCCAACTCAGGGAATGCTTATTTTTGCCCTATTTCTATTTTCTGTGCTAGAAATGAATGTACTATAAGTAGAATATATTAGTAGTAAAACTAAAAGTCTTATAAAAACTTACCTTAAATAAGAGATAGTGAGGTTTTCTGGCGTTCATCTGAAATATTTACTAAGAATGCATTTAGAAAATATTTTTATTATGGTAAAACATACATAACATATAATTTGCCATTTTATTCATTTTATATGTACAATTCAGTGGCATTAATTACATTCACAATGTTGTGCAACCATCACCACTATGTATTTCCAAAACTTTCTCATCACCCCAAACAGAAACTCAGTACCCAGTAAAAAAATAACTCTAATTATTACTTCCACTGGTAAGCTCTAATCCACTTTCTGTCTCTACGAATTTGTCTATTCTAGGTACCCCATGTAAATGGAATCACACAATATTTGTCCTTTTGTGCCTGACTTATTTCACTTAGCATATGATGTTTTCAAGGTTCACCCATTTTGCAGCATGCATCAGACCTTCATTCCTTTTTGAATAATGAATAATAATGCATTGTAATGACATGCTACATTTTGTTTATTCATTCATCTGTCAATAGACACTTGAGTTGTTTCCACTTTTTGGCCCTTATGAATGCTGCTACAATGAACATTGGTGTACAAGTATCTATTTGAGTATCTGTTTTCAATTCTTTTGAATATATATGTAGGAGTGAAATTGCTGGGTCCTGTGCTGGGTATTTCTGTTTTTAGTGTTTTGAGGAAACACCAAAATATCTTCCATAGCAACTGCATCAACTTTTGTTCCCACCAACATTATATGTGTTCCAATTGGTCCACATCTTGTCCATAACTTGTTGTTTCTTGTTTGTTTCTTTTTTAAAAAGTCGTAGCCATCCTATTAGGTATGAAGTGATATGTCATTGTGGTTTTAATTTGTATTTCCCTAAAGTGGATGATGTTGAGCATCTTTTCATGTGCTTATTGGCCAATGTATATCTTTTTTGGTGAAATATCTATTCAAATCCTTTGTCCACTTTTAAAGCAAGTTGTTTGGATTTTCTGTTGTTGAGTTGTAGAAGTTCTTTTTATATTTTAGATATTAATGCCTTATCAGATACATGATTTACAAATATCTTCTGCCATTCTGTAGGCTGCTTCTCATTTTCTTGATGATATTCTTTAAGAATGTATTCCAAAGCTGCGTGACTCGAATTATTTATATATACATATTAGAGGAAATTTCATGGCATGTGTGTTGTGAATGTGATGAAACACTTTCAGACAGTGTTAGAAGAGGACTAACCTGTTTTACATTACCTGTGTCATAGCAGTGTTTTTCTCTAAATGCTTAGTTTATACAGGAGCCACTTTCTCTCTTTCCCTGTGCTCCTGTTGACCCACACCTTCAAGAATTTACTCTCTCAGAAGTGTTAGGGAAGATGTTTCCACTTATATCTCCTCACTTTCTCTTTCCTACACAAGTAGGGAAGCCTGTGTCACCTGATGGGTGAGACTGGGGAAGCCTCAAGGGCTCTTTCCACAGATCCACTTAACTATGGGTTGCAGGTTCTCTTCTCTTTCTGTTTCTGCTCACCTGGCCAGATGTCCCCACCTGGCAGACACAGGCCAGAGTCCCACCTAGGGCAGCTAGTTATGTATCTGTGCCTCAGATCCACCTGTCTCCACAGGGAGGTTCTATGGGATAGGTTACAGGGAGAAAATGCAGAAATGCAAATCAACCCCATCCTCCAGTCCAGCTTTACCAGTAATAACAGCATATATTCTTATCCTTCCCTCACCCTGATTTCTATTTCTCAGTTGATTCAGAATCTTGAAGAGAAAGGAGTGAGATCAATTGGCACCTTCCAAATTCAAACACGTATTGATCTGTGTTTGAAATAGATGGTGTTCTCATCTTCTATGTATATAAAGTTCCGGCCTTATTTTTCATGGAGCATTTTGAAGAAGGTGACTGGAACAACATGGGAACAATGCCGGAATTGTGGTCTAGTGGGAATTAGTCAGTGCTTTAATTTCTCTTTTAGGGTTTTGAAAATGGAGAACTTTTTCCACTAAAAAATGAAAATAGTGTTCTCACAACTATAAGGCAGCACAACTTCCTGGTGGCTTTCCCTGCCTCACTTGGCACCTTCCTTGTTTATACAGTGTTTCTTTCCCTGGTTCATTTCCAGTGACTAGAAGGGAGCAGTGCAGTGGTCCAAGGGGCTTAAGTTTAAATAGCATTCTTTACATTTGAAAAGTGCCTTGGCCGATTCTGTAAAACATAGTTTTCACAAGTGGATGTGAGACATGTTGATTTAAGAGAGTCTACGGTGTCCATTAAAATAGGCATTTTCAACATGGAGTTAGGGCACATAATATTCTGGATATCACAAATAGTTTGTTACCAGTTCAGGTTGAGCAGGAGTTTAGAGTATGACCATAACCAATGAAGTGTTGGTGGGAGTTGATTTACCAAAGGGGCAAGAATTCTAGAAGGAGAGAATTTTGTAGGCAGAGACTGAAGAGTAAGAAAATTTAGAAAAGACACTCCTGACCTCGGCCCTGTCCTGGCCCAGGAATCAAGGTTGGACCTCTTAGCAGAGGCTGATGGGCCTGTGAAAAAGACGAGGCACACGCCATACTCCTTTGTTGCTGGAACACCAGATGACACAGAGAGGGCAGAAAAGAGAGGTGTCCTCCGTATTTCTGCAAGGAACAGAACCTGGCTTGGTTATAGTGAATACTGTCAACTCTTTTGGCAACTTTGAAAAGACCCAGTACTCGGGAATATTATGGTAGATGAAAGATGGCTACTAATTCTTTGAAATGTCTCCTCCTGAGAAGTGGGATCTATGTCCCTTCCCTTAAAATTGGAGACTCTGTGACTGTTTAGAGTAATATGATGATGCTGTGCCATATTCTGGGCCCTGGCCTCAAGAGACTGTCTGCTTTTACTTCCTGAAACTTGGAATTGTAACTCTGGTAACCCACCCACCTTGTGAGAAAGTCAAACAGCACTGTAGAGAAGCCCGTGTTGAGGAGAACTGAGGCTCCCAGGTAACAGCTTTGGCTGAAATCCAACAGTCAATCAACTTCCAGTCATGTGAGTGAGCCACCTTGGAAGTAGATTCTCCAGTCCCAATTGAGCTTCCCAGCTGACTTGCATGGGGCAGAGACAGGCCTTTTCCACTGAGTCCTGCCCAAATTGAGAATCATGAACAAAGTAAGTGGTTGCTGTTCCAGGCTACTAGAATTTGGGGTGGTGTGTTACACAGCCACAACTGGAATAGAGTGCAAATGCAGAAGGAGCACCCTATAGGGACTTTGAAGGCAGTGCTCATAAATGAAAAGGCACAGGCAGAAGAAAACAAGAGTTTTTATGGGAAGACAGTGGATAAGTGGAACTGAGTTTCTCTAACGTGAAAGATGGGGTGATAATCCTAATGATAAGTAAAAAGAAAATTCTGAATTTATGAGAGATTTACTTTATGAAGAATGAATGAGGACAGATTCAAAGATATGACTATCATAATGTTAAACTGTTTGACCTGCATTCTGATATAGTTTCTTGATAGACAGAAAAATGTTGTAGTTATAATTCAGCACACAGAGATCTACACAAACTATTATGGGTATATTGTGGAAAATAGGGTATTTAGTTCTTCCAGGAAAACCTTGACAGAAAAACTGATATTTGAGCTGTCCTGGAGATGGATATGAGTTTTCCAGAACCCATAGACTAATTTAATGGACAAACAATAGATAGGGAGAAAAATATCTGCAATTTACATGGAAGTCAAATGGTTATAATCCTTCATATTGATAAGAAATACAAATAAAATCAATAAAAATGGACTACTTACAACAGAGAAATACATTTCCAGTAAACATTTAAAAAGATCAGCATCAGAATTACCTGAGAAATGAAACAATCATTAAAAAGATACACCATTATTTGCCTAATATACCATTATGAATTCAAAATATCAATAACATCCAATGATGGTAAGAATGCGAGGAAAGACTGGTTGAGACTTTGGACTGACACAACCTTTTGGAAACCGGAAAGCATTCAAATGTAAAATGCATGCATTCTGTGATCTACTAACTTCACCTCCAGGAAACTATCCTTGGAAATGAAAGCACTCATAGAGATATTGACATAAAGATGCTTTTGCTCTCATATTGACCATGTTTTCACATTTTTTAAAACTTAAGTTCAGAGGTACACGTGCAGATTTGCTCTTTAGGGAAGCTTGTGTGATGGGGGTTTGTTGTACAGATTATTTCATCATTCAAGTATTCAGCCTAGCACCCTTCTAGTTATTTTTCCTGATCCTCTCATTCCTCCCACCCTCTACCCTCCATTAGGACCCAATGTCTGTTGTTCCCCTCCATGGTCCATGTCCATCTGTCATCATGTAGCTCCCACTTACAAGTGAGAACACGCAAAATTTGGTTTTCCGTTCCTGCTTTAGTTTGCTAAGGATAATGGCCTCCAGCTCCATCTATGTCACTGCAAAGGATATTATCTCATTCTTTTTTATTGCTGCATAGTATTCCATGGTATTTATATACCACATTTTCTTTATTCAGTGTACCACTGATGGGCATTTAGGTTGATTCCATTGTCTTTGCTATTGTGAATAGTGCTGCAATGAACATATGTGTTTTTAATAGAACAACTTAACTAGAAACAAAACAATATATAATAACAGGGGAAATAAAATTTTAAATTGGTAATTTATGCTTTTTTCATACTGTGAAATATTATGCTGAGCCCCAGGCTTCTTACTTGTGACATAGATAAATTCAGAAGTTTAAGCCAGTGTTGGTTGGGCTTTATGTTATTTGTCACTAAAAACATTTCTATTTGAAAGGCCAGGATCATAGCTAGCATTTTTGAAATCATAGGCCTGTAGTCTCCAGCTATTAATTTTCTATTTAGAAGGTAGTCCTTTAAAATATAAACCTACAAACAAAATTTTTTCCTGGAAAATAGAACCCATAGTTCTTATTAGTATGACAAAAAGGTTCTAGGTCTGAGATTTAGACAGACAGGACAAAACTCTGACAGTTCAATATAAATGAAAATGACAGAGATAAAGTGGACACAGAATCCATCCATCCCCTACTCCCAATCTTCAATATGTTTGAGTAAGATTAAATGTTAGGATAAAAATATACTTTTGTATTCTGTCCAGAAGGTAACAGATCTTTCTACTCTAGAAAAGACATAAAATTGTCTCTCAGTACCTGTGTGGGATTGGTTCCAGGATCTCTGCAGATATCAAAATTCACTGATGCTCAAGTCCCTTTTATAAAATTGCATAGTATTTGCATATAAGCTATGCACATCCCCCTTTATACTTTAAATCATCTATAGATGACTTATAATATATAAAATAATGTAAACATTATGCAAATATTATAGCACAATGGTTTCATATTTGTATTAATTTTTGTTGTTATGTTATTTCTTAATATTTTTATACATGGTTTATCAAATCTGTGGATGTGGTTGTGAAGAACCAACTGTCCATATGTATTGGACTTAGCATAGAATGACAGCATTTTCTTTCCTTTTCTTTTCTTTTGGTTTGTCTGTGTTTTAAGTCCACTATGACTTCTGCCTGATTAGCCTTAGCCAGAATGCATCTTTTCTAAACTATAGACTTTGTCTGAGATATATAAAAATGTGTAAATGTGTAAAACACTAGAGATTTCAAGTGGCATGGCTATGTCATTCTCATGACAAGTTCATCTAGCTATTACTCTTCTGGAGAATAAAGCAAACTTCTGACTCTATGATGAGCCCTGTTCTCCAAATTTTCTGTGTCCTCCATCTCCTTGCTACCATATATTTGAAACTTAGGTCCTTGAGCGAAATTAGAATTTTTGTCTTTTTTACTGGTTCTAGTACCAGGAAAGATGAAATGAACATCCTCCACCCTGTCTCCACTAACCGCAACTATAAACCCAGGTGGAATACATGTATGACAAGGATGATGAAGAGTTAATGCCGGCAGATAGATTAGGGGAAAGGATTAGAAATCCAAATACCACCAAACCAGCCGTGTTTTCATATGTCCTTGCTCTGGTATTTCCCAGGTTGAATTCAAAGACAAACTGACACCCTGATATATGTACCAGATGTGGACAGAAAAAGTTCCAGAAAAGCCCTCTCTTTCAGTTGTGAGCAGAGGAAAAAGGATCCAAGGGTCAGAGAGGGAGAGGGAAAATCCCTTGCTTTTGTTTTTTGCTTTTTGTGTTTCTATTGTCTCTGCCTCAGTCCAAGCCACCACCACCCCCATCCCCAAATGGCAGTTGTGATAGTGAAAGTGGAAGCAACCAGGCAGATGCCTAAACCTCCAAGAGAGGGGAAAACTGGCCAGAAGATCAATGGTCCCAGAGCTTGGAATGAATTCACATTGCTTTTTTCTCTCCCCATCCTTTCTGCTGCTTGGTCCTACAGGTGCCATGAGAGGATGTGCACAGCAGAGTGAGGAACCTAAAGCCCCTGCTTTAATACCAGAGAACCAGTAAGGGGGGTTTCCAGGGTACAGATTTCAGGCACTGAGTCAAGCCAGTAAAGTGGGAAGACAGAGAAGGTGAGAGAGCAGTCTCACCTTTCAGCTCTATAACTCATATTGTATAGATGGTTCTCTGATTTTTTTAAAAGTAAGTTTAATTACTCTGTCAGTAGACAGGAAACTCTGAAGAACCACAAGCTCTCAAATTCAGTTTCATAAGACATGTTTTGCACTTTAGCAGCCAACTCAAAACCCATCCTAAGTATTTCCGTAGTTGAAACTGGAGAAACCCAAACCACCCAAGGCTATTGCTGACTGCTTTCAGTGCCTGAGATTCTTAGGTTCAGTGATACCATAGGCTATCAAACTTTTATTAACATGTTGAAAAGAAAACACTTTGCTAGTGTGTCATACTTCTTGGAGCAGCAATAAATAGAAATGCATAAGACAAGCCACAAATGTCAGCTGCATATGTAATTTAAATTTTTTGGTACTCCATATATGAATTCTGGAGCATTAAATGTTTGCATTACAAAAGAATAAATGTCTCAAATTGATGATCTAAGCTTTTCCCTTAAGGAACTAGAAAAATAAGAGTAAATTAAAGCCAAAGCAAGCAGAATGATGGAAAAAATGAAGATAAAAGCAGAAATCAATGAAATTGAAAATAGTAAACCAACAGGGAAAATCAGTAAGACCAAAAGCTGGTTTTTTGAAATGCTTTCTCGGCCAGACTGAGAAAGGAAAGAAAGAGGGCAAAAATTATTAATATTAGGCATAAAAGATGGGTATCACTATAAACCCTACAGATATTAAAAGCATAATAAAGGAATACTATGAACAACTCTGTGCACATATTCAACACTTAGATGAAAGAAACCAAACCCTTAAAAATCATAAGCTATGAAAACTACTCAAGAAGAAAAGTAAAAAAAAACCAAGTGAAAATAATTTAATAGTATGTTTAATTTATCCCAATATATATATAAATATTATCTCTTAGCATCTAATCTTTATAAATTGAGATAGTTTAATCTTTTTTATATTAAGACTTCAAAGTCCTGTATACACTTTATACTCATAGCACATCAGAATTTGAACAAGTCATTTTTCAGGTGGCTAGTGGCTCTCTATATTGGGTAATGCAGATTTAAAGAATAAAGAAGACTAAATCTTTTGGGAATGAAAATACTTCATTTTTTTAGCCCAGGAAAAGCCTGCTTACCAAACTAATGCATACAGAGCCTGAAAAGGAAAATTGTGAGATGAGATTTATTTCAAGGATAAGAAAAGAAAGAAAACCAGGCCAAATTATTTCTAATAGCAAATGTTTGAAGGCAATTAATAAAGCAGTATTATTAGACACTGTCATAGGATGAGTAGGAATATTTTTCCTAATGTCATATTTTCAAAAATAGGTATGTGTGTAAATTTATTTGTATATGCATGTAGTAACTATTCCAATTATTTTACTTAGAAAAGTAATTTCTTTAAAATGAATGAGTTATATAAGCATTTTGCAACAATGAAATGAAAATATACTAATCCAGTTTGAAAGGCTAGCGGTAAAAGACAGTAATTAAATGGTGAATTGTCTGTTTACAAATTCTGGGAGCATTAATGCACATTTCACTAATAATATTATATGTAATTAATTTGTTGTTCAGTGTTCATCCATTGCTCAAATATTGCTCAGTGGATTTTTTATGGTTATGTTTCTTAATGATAACAACACGGGAGGCCAAATGCAATTCAGATTCTAAAAATAGCTAAAAGGATTTTGTTAATATGCCTTAGTTAGTTTTGCTTAATGTTGGTTAATGGGTCATTAAAGATTGTATATTTTGTTACTTGAGTGACGAATGCATAATACAAAGCAAGAATTTGCTTTCTGTTAGCATATTTGGAAAATGAATTAACTTAAAAATTGTTTTTGGTATTAATTTATAAATGTTTCACATATGACTAATTTTCATTTATGGTTGTAGATGACGGCCTAAGTTCTGAATAATAAGCAAAGGGGGAGATATATATGTTATTTAAGAATATGATCTCTAATAACTTCAGTGTTCTATCAATGTTTATAGCCATTTAATGTATTGTGCTTAGAGAAGAGAGAATCATGCTCTGGATATTACATATACAAATGGGATAAAGATTTAAATCTCTGGTATAGCCTGTTCTCCAGGACTAAGCAAAACACCTGGAAAAAGTATTGGATAATTAATCAAGATTAGAAAGACAAAAAATTATAAATTGTGGATTTTCTTTTTCTTCCAAGAGCAGAAAACTTTCTATATTACCTGAGACTTAGAACTGGCCTGCAAAAAGTGTTAGTTAAGCACAGGGATATCAAACAACATTTTCAACCCTGAAATTTCCATCATAACCCATTTATTAGTTATTGTAAGTGATTCCTTTTAATAAATCATGTTTATACTTCTAACCAAAAACCCCAGCTAAGCTTGCAGATAGGATTTTGTTGTAATTCCTAGAATGTTCATGATTAACTTATGGACCCAATATGTAACCATGGGACACCCTCTGTGTACCCAGCTCAGAGTTGGTACACAAAGGATTGTAGATATGAAATATTGCAAAATAAAGTTTTTACGCCCTTGAAAAACTTATAGAAGCAATAATGGTTACTATCTATGAATCATCTACTATATGCCAGTCATTGTATTAGATGCATTAGATATTTAATCTTTAAATTAACCTTGTGAGATAGGAAATATTTTCATTTCACAGATGATTAAACAAATTCAGAAGTGGCTATGCCCAAGTCCCACAATGGCCTACAATACTATTAGTCATTGCTACTCTAACTTATTTAAAGAGGTATTATTAATATTTAAAATACAGTCATGGCAAGATAATATATGGAAGACTATATACAAAATGCTGACAGATGGCTCATAGTCATCAGCCTAAGAGAGGGAAGTATTTATTTGGATCTCAAAAGAAGTGATGGGTAAAGATTAGGAATCAGACTGGCATTCCAGATTAGAGTACAGGATTAGCAAATATCCTGAGATATTTGGCTGAGACAAATATAAGCAAAATACACATGGGGCACATGAAGATCTCTGTCAGGAAATACGAGATGAGGCTACACTGTTATGGAGAATAGGGGCTGGGGCTGAATGGCAGTACACACCCGGCTACACAGTTAGATTTGATTGTGGCCAAGAGTGGGTTTTTAAAGCGGGGGTAGATTTAATAAAATAGAGTTTTACTTAGGTTGCCTTTATAACTATATGTGGGATGGACTTGAATGGGAAATTTGGGGAGTTAAAATAAGTATTTGGAGACTATTAATAGATGTTGGAATTTAGACTGGGGTTTGGAGTGAGAGTGAACAGGATAAAATTTAAAAGGTTTTGTTATAGCAACATAGTATATTTCTATAATATATTTTGATAAAGTAATGAATTATAAAGAATATATTTTAGAATCAATAATTTTACATAGATAGTGAGGGAAAAGTCAAAGATAATCCCAAATCTTAAAGCCTATAGGATAAGAAAAACAGATATCCCACTGGTATTATTACATGATTGCCAAAGGGTACCATTTTGAATCAGAATGTCCTTTATATTGGCAGATTGGAGGTCACTGACATCATTTGCTAAAATAGTTTCAGGGGAGCAGTGGTGCTGGATCCAAAGTTGCAGTTGTTTAATGAACAAATGTAAAGAGAAAAATCTGCAGTAGTAAGGGTAAACTGTTGTTCCACTGAAGCAAAAGGATGATGCTGACTGCGAAGCTTTTGTTAGTATGGGAGAGATGAGGGTTCAGGAAATGAGCAGCCTGCACTTATAAAGTATAGTGTGAGTGTTAGTGAAGAGTTCATTTGCTATGAATCTGAATTTCCATGAGATACAGTTGTGAAGTTTGGAAGGAAGAGAAGCAGTGATAGGAAGATTGTAAAGCGGACAGATGACCAGTTCTTAGGTGAACAAAAACAGGGGGAATGTAAGGCAAGGTGGAGTTACCAGCCTTGCAATGCCCAGTGCTCATAGTGGAAGATCTCATGGTATCCTGGGTGGGAAGTCTGGGATGGTGACTTCTTGATCCAGTATTCTCAGTCTGATGACTGTTTCTAGGCAGTTCAGGAAACCATGAGAGGAAAAGAGGTAAAAATGAATGATCTTATCTTGCATGTTCTCACCTATAAGTGGGAGCTAAACATTGAGTACACATGGACACAAGGAAGGGAACAACAAACACCAGGGCTAATTTTGGGTGAACAATGGGATGAGGGTGTATTAGCTAGTTTTCACGCTGCTGATAAAGACATACCGAGACTGGGCAATTTACAAAAGAAAGAGGTTTAATGGACTTACAGTTCCACATGGTTGGGGAGGCCTCACAATCATGGTGGAAGGCAAGGAGGAACAAGTCACATCTTACATGGATGGCAGCAGACAGAGAGAGAGCTTGTGCAGGGAAACTCTTTTTTTTTTTTTTTTTTTTTTTTGGAGAGTAAGAGTCTCACTCTGTTGCCCAGGCTGGAGTGCAATGGCACGATCTTGGCTCACTGCAACCTCCACCTCCCGGGTTCACGCCATTCTCCTGCCTCAGCCTCTCAAGTAGCTGGGACTACAGGCACCCGCCACCATGCCCAGCTAATTTTTTTGTATTTTTAGTAGAGACGGGGTTTCACTGTGTTAGCCAAGATGGTCTTGATCTCCTGACCTCGTGATCTGCCCGCCTCAGCCTCCCAAAGTGCTGGGATTACAGGCGTAAGCCACCATGCCTGGCCGGAAACTCTCATTTTTAAAAGCATCAAATCTCATGAGACTCATTCACTATCATGAGAACAGTGCAGGAAAGACCTGCCTTCATAATTCAATCACTTTCCACTGGGTTCCTCCCATGACATGTGGGAATTGTGGGTGTTACAATTCAAGATAGGATTTGGGTGGGGACACAGCAAATCATATCATTTCACCCTGGCCCCTAGCAAATCTCATGTCCTCACATTTCAAAACCAATTATGCCTTCCCAACAGTCCCCCAAAGTCTTAACTCATTTCAGCATTAACTCAAAAGTCCACAGTCCAACGTCTCATCTGAGGTGGGGCAAGTCCCTTCACACCTATGGCCTGTAAAATCAAAAGCAAGTTAGTTATTTCCTAGATACAATGAAGGTACAGGCATTGGGCAAATACGGCCATTCCAAAGGGGAGAAATTGGCCAAAACAAAGGGGCTATAGGCCCCATGCAAGTCCAAAATCCAGCAGGGCAGTCAAATCTTAAAGCTCCATAATAATCTCCTTTGACTCTATGTCTCACCTCCAGGTCATGCTGATGCGAAAGGTGGGTTCCCATGGTCTTTGGCAGCTCCACCCCTGTAGCTTTGCAGGGTTCAGCCTCCCTCCTGGCTGCTTTCATGAGCTGGCATTGCGCGTCTGTGGCTTTTCCAGGTGCACAGTGCAAGCTGTCAGTGGATCTACCATTCTGGGTCCTGGAGGAGACTGGCGCTCTTCTCACAGCTCCACTATGCACTGCTGCTGGGGGTACTCTGTGTGGGGGCTCTGACCCCACATTTCCCTTCTGCACTGCCCTAGCAGAAGTTCTCTATGAGAGCCCTACCCCTGCAGCAAACTTCTGCCTGGACATTCAGAGGTGTTTCCATACATCCTCTGAAATCTAGGCAGAGGTTCCCACACCTTAGTTCTTGACTTCTGTGCACTTGTAGGCTCAACATCACATGGAAGATGCCAAGGCTTGAGGCTTGCACCCTCTGAAGCCATGGCCTGAGCTCTATGTTGACCCCTTTCAGCCATGGCTAGAGTGGTTTGGGATGCAGGCCACCAAGTCCCTAGGCTATGCACAGCACAGGAACCCTGGACCCAGCCCATGAAACCACTTTTTCCCCTTAGGCCTCTGGGCTTGTGATGGAAGGGGCTGCAATGAAGACCTCTGATATGCCTTGGAGACATTTGCTCCATTGTGTGGGAATTAACATTTGGCCCCTCATTACTTATGCAAATTTCTACAGCCAGCTTGAATTTTTCCTCAGAAAATGGGATTTTATTTTCTATCACATTGTCTTGCTGCAAATTTTCCAAACTTTTATGGTCTGCTTCCCTTATAAAACTGAAGGCCTTTAACAGCACCCAATTCATCTCTCGAATGCTTTGTTGCTTAGAAATTTCTTCTGCCAGATACCCTAAATCATCTCTCTTAAGTTCAAAGTTCCACAAATCTCTAGGGCAGGGACAAAATACCACCAATCTCTTTGCTAAAACACAACAAGTTCTCATTTCCATCTGAGACCACCTCAGCCTGGACTTTATTGTCCATATCACTATGGCATTTTGGACAAAGCTATTCCGTAAGTCTCCAGGAAGTTCTAAACTGTCCTACATTTTCCTGTCTTCTTCTGAGCCCTCCAAACTGTTCCAACCCCTGCCTGTTACCTAGTTTCAAAGTTACTTCCACATTTTCAGGCATCTTTTCAGCAATGTCCCACTCTACTGGTACCAATTTACTGTATTAGTCCGTTTTCACACTGCTGATAAAGACATACCCAAGACTAGGCAATTTACAAAAGAGAGAGGCTTAATGGACTTACAGTTCCATGTGGCTGGGGAGGCCTCACAATCATGGCAGAAGGCAAGGAGGAGCAAGTCATGTCTTACATGGATGATAGCAGATGAAGAGAGAGAGAGCTTATGCAGGGCAACTCCCGTTTTAAAACCATCAGATCTCGTGAGAGTCATTCACTATATGAGAACAGCACAGGAAAGACCCACCCCCGTAATTCAGTCACTTCCCACTGGGTTCCTCCCACAACACCTGGGAATTGTGGGAGTTACAATTCAAGATGAGATTTGGGTGGGGAGACAGCCAAACCGTATCTGAGGGTGAGGATCAAAAAATTACCTATCAGGCACTATGCTGATTGCCTGAGTGACAAAATAATCTGTATCCCAAACCCCTGTGACACACAGTTTACCTATATAACAAACCTGCACATGTATCCCTGATCTTAAAGTAGAAGTTAAAAAAAAAAGAAAAAGAAAATGAACAATCTCTGTAAGGAGCAGTAGAGAAGAGGAAGGAAGGCCTAAGTAGGTGATTCTCGACTGGGCTGGCATCAGAATCAACTGAGGAACTTAAAAAAATAAACCACAGGACTCATATATTCAGGCCCCAAACCCAAAGAGGCAAAGAATGGCTGGAGTGCCTGTGTGTTTTTTTTAAAAAGTTTTTGCAGTAATTCTAAAACACAATGAGGAATAAGAAGCTCTGACTATCACCTAAAGAAACATTTTTCCATTAAACAACAACATTAAAGTGCCATCAATGGACTTGAAAAAGAGACTAATGGAAAGTTAGAGGCAAAAATATTCAGGGTCCCATCACAAACATTTGGAGAAAAGGAAATTCTAACACAGAAGTATTGAGTAGTGTCGAAAACAGCAGTGTGTTTGAGGAAGCTGACGTGAGCTCTGACAATGAGGAAATTATCATTGCTCTCTGAAACCTTCTTGGAGAGCTTGCCACTTACCCTATTGGCCATGACCTCCTCTGAGTACCTTCTATAACTTGCAGCCTACCTACTTCTACTGTAGTATGTTTCATGACAGACCATGAGTGTTTCATTTTCATCTTTGTGAGATTGTGGACATATTTCTATCCATAGAGCCTAGCACCGTGCTTGGATTACATGTACAACAAATGTTTGTGGAATGAATGAATAAAGGAATGAATGAATGAATACATATATTCGTGACATAATCACAGGAACAGTTCATCTCTGTGTAATAACAAAAGAAACATGCAAAAAAGGAATGTGGGTAAAGAAACAAAATAGCAGTGATTTAAATGGTATTCACATACCTTGCTGTTCTTGCTTGCAACAGTTCTGAAGGTTTGAAGAAGACTCAATTATTAATGTATGGAACATTTGGGCTCCTAAGAGAACATGGTGGAACGGATGAATAATTAATGCTGTTAGTTTTTCTGATTTGTGTCATTATTCTTCTTTTAACTGAGCCAGAGGATGGATTTCCCTGTAAATTATAGATGTCCTCATTTTGGAATGCCAATATGGCCTCCTGAGCTTTGCCCTCACCTAAGCCGGGCCTGTCTTTCTCTACTGTGTTTCCTCCGAGTTTCTCAACCAATGTCTCATTATGCACAGTACAGTGTCACATTAATGTGGTACTTACACAAGCATGGCCTGTATAATGTATATCAAGCATGGTTTGTGAAGTATTTACATTCATATAATCTTGGGTACCTGTTAAAGGGCAGCTCTCCAGACCTCTATGAGATAAGACTCTCTGTGGGTAGAGCAGGGCCATTTGCACTTGGCATCTGCAGCTCCAAGGCTCTTCCTCATCATTTAGCATTGCTTTTAATGTTAGTTTGCTTATATTTTTACATATGTATATATTTCTCATAAGAGTGTTAGTTTTCCTCAGGACAGAGATTGTGTTGGTGCACATTAAGTTCTTTTCAAGATAGTTTTTGTCTAAATTAGTTGTAAGAAATTTAGAGCCCAAGTTGTGATATATGTATAAACATAACACAGTGGACTTTTATTGCATGATTGCTAGTGCAAACCACTTTTAAAAATTTAATATTTAATTTCAAACATTACATATATTTTAAATGTTTTAAATGTATTAATCTGTTTAATATTTTAAAAATCATATGAGTTAAATTTCATAACAGGCAACGTAACTTAGCAGTTGAGTATGTATGCTCTGCCTGCCTGGATGTGAGTTCCAGTGTTGCTGCTTGGCTGTGTAACTCTGGGGAAGTTACTTATCCTCTTTCTGCCTCAGTTTCCTCATCTGTGAAATGGAGGTAGTAATACCTACCTCAGAAGGTGGAAGTGAGGATTTAGTGAGTTGAAACCTTTAAAGAATTTGAAACAAGGCTTCACACATAGTAAGTGCTGAATGATTACCTCTTATTATTTTTAATCTCCATTTTACAATTGAAGAAACTAATAAATACACAAGTGTGTATATACAAATGTATATACAGTCATTTGCCCTGGTCATATAGCTAGGAAGCCATGGAGCTGGGGCTCCCACTCCAGTGGTGTACCTTTGTGCGATTCCCCATACCCCCGGCATGCTGTGTGCCCTTCAATCATTAACTGTAGTATGAGATCCCACTCATTTGGGGGAGTCATAGGGATGGTACGTGTCACTTCTCAGCCGACTGAAAAGGACCACTCAGTAATTTCTTTAGCAATACTGAGGCCGTGGATCTCATAGGATTTGCAGGAACCACGTCACATAGCATCAAGATGGCTCTGCTCCACCTGGCTAGCTTCCCTGTCTACTATGTGCCTCTGTCCTTGGCATTGGAAGGGACACACACACAAAATGTAAAAGGCATTCTTGGCCTCCAGAAATATATGATGTACAATATATAGAGAACAAAATGGCCCTGGTAGACTCACAAAGCAGTTAAATAACAGTGAAGTCACAACATCAAGGCGCTATCTGATTAATTAAGTCCCCAGATGAAAGACACTGATCGTGAAAGTACCATAGACATATTCATGGAGAAACAGAAATTAATTTAGCTGGAGTGGTTTCATGGGGAAGGTAGAATTTAATGCAAGGTTGTGGGAGTAAGTGGCGTGAGACGGAACAGTGTTTGGGGCAGGGAAAAGAGAGCTAGCTCTTCAAGGTAGAAAAGCTGCCTCTTTCCTCGGCTTTGGCTTCATCCTGTGAACAGACGTTAGCTTAGTGCTCGTATTTATGTATCTTTCTGTTTGGTACAAAAACTTCTTATTGTTCTAGCTTTCGTTAAGTCTTAGGGAATGTGTTATTCTCTTTGTTGTTATTTTTGTATTTTATTCAAGCATAGTAGAGTTCAGATTCCCCAGTAAAACACACAATGGTATTCTTGATAAGCTTCCAGGACTGTTTTTTCGGTCACTTGAAAGGCCACAGAACTCTGCAAAAAAGGTAGTGAAATCCAAACAAATCCAAGCATACAGACAACTCCCTCAAACAGCAGAAACTACTATTAATTATTTGGTCCATACACCTGTAGATTATTTCTAATTACATTATTTACTTCATTTAACAGAACAGATATGGAAGAGTCATTTGTACGCAAATATCCAAAAAGAAAAAATTAAGGAGATGCATTTATAAGAATTAATGTTGTAGAGCCTTTTAGATGTATTTGAAATGCTTTAAAATACCATCTTTTGTTAGGCCTATGCAAAAGAAATATTTTTGGAACAATTATTTTGCAGTAAACTGAGAAGAAAATATCTGATCTGGTTTCATTTACATCATACTTAGTCTCATAATTATAAAGGGACTAAGTTGTAGCTGGCATTTCCATTGTAAACAGATTTTATGGTCCTTTAATAAATGGTTCTAGTTTGAAGAGTGACCAAGAAAACACAAATCCTTATTTTTTAAATCCAAATGGACTGATTCAATACAATATCAGAATTTTCCAAGTTGCTTTTCATAATTTTGTCTCTTTCTGTTACTGTGTATGTCACTGACATTTCCTACTGACAGCAGAACCATTTCATCTTTTACTCATTTGGTTTTAGCACAGGAGCCCTTGAAAATTAAAGAGTTGACACAAGAATTCTCAATTCACTGAGGGCTGTGGTCTAGCTTTCAGTTAGAGGTGATTTCCACTCGGGACAGCTGTGACCCTCAGGTTTTCAGCAGCTCATTAGCTGCAGCTTCTATTTCAAACTGAAGCCAATCAGAATACTAGTTCTGTTATTTGTGTGCCAGTTTGGATTAGGGGCAGCCTATACAAATAGGACAGGGTAACACCCCCTTCAGATAGGCATGGGCAATTAGGTTTGCATAGCTAAAATTAAGTGGTGATATGTTCATTTCTCTTTCACCAGAAAAAATAGTTGAAGCCAGAAATTCATTATGCCTGTCAGCAGTATGTGTAAACTCAAAATCAAATTCAGCATGGTTTACAACGGAAGGTACAACCTACTTCTTAGTGAAATAAAGGCATAAAATGCCTATAAAAGGAAGTATGTAATTTCCAAAGTATTTATTATCTTATAATTATCTTACATTTTGGTTACTATTAATGATGGTGATTATGCTAAGTTACTAACTTTTATGGAAGACTGAACAGTAGCCAGGTGATGTGCTAACAATCACATGCTAATCAGCCCGCATGTGAGAAAGGATTTGTTATCAACATCAAGGTTTTCCTTACATCCCTGAAATCGTACCACGTATTTGCTTATTTATTCCATCAACATTTATGGCTAACCCTAACTGCCATCAGGAAATATTGAAGCCTGTAGAAATATAAGCATTGCATGTAACTGAGCTGTAACCACTAAAATATCTTCATAGAATCCACGTAAAACTAGATTAGAATAATTAACATTACATAAATGCATGCATACTTACTTTAGAGACTGCTTTCCTATCATTGTCTCATTTTAGTATATATAATAAGGACCAGTGTGGTATGGACTCATTTTCACAGGTAAGGGAGCTGAGTCTCAGGGAGATTAAGGGACTTGCTCAGGTTTATTAACTGGCTGAGCTGGGACTCACACTCTGATTAAAATCTCATTTTCATGATCTTTCCATGATGTTGGATCCTGTGGCTTCCTGGCACAAGCTGAGCATGGAAGTCTGCTGCTATCTAGAAATATACACCTGATCCCATGAGAAGTGCTATCATATCACAGCCAACGTGGTCTCATGGGATCAGGTGTATATTTCTAGGTAAGCCTAAGACTGGCCCAGTTCCAGCTTGGAGGATTCTGACATGCAGATCCTTCGTTCCCCTGCGTGGGGCAGTGTTGATCAGCCCAGAGTAGCACTCTGGCACACTGGATAGGAGTGTGGGGACTACATAACTGACAAAGAGTAGGAAAATATTTAGGTAAAATTATGCTTTTGGATTTTAACTCTAAAGCTCCTTACATTGTTGAGTGAGAGAAAAAAACCACACACCTGTATTTGAAATACACATGCCCTTTCTATGGAACTTTTTGGATTCTACATGACAGTTATAACAGTCTTTATTGCTAATAAATATGAAACTATTTTCTCTTATCTTATCTATCAAATGATCTTTCCAGCTGGGCATAGTGGTCCATGCCTGTAATCCTAGCACTTTGGTAGGCCCAGGTAGTCAGATTTCTTGAGCTCAGGAGTTTGAGACCCACCTGGGCAACATGGTGAAACTCCGTCTCGAAAAATTAGCTGGGCATGGTGATGCATGCCTGTAGTCCCAGCTACTTGGGAGGCTAAGGTAGGAAGATTGCTTGAGCCCAGGAGGTTGAGGCTGCAGTGAGCCAAAATCATGCCACTGCGCTCCAGTCTGGGAGAGAGTGAGATACTGTCTCAATAAAATGAATAAAATAAATAAATAATAAATATTTATAAAAATGATCTTACCATCACCGCAAAATAGACTAAGAGCTATACCGATGTATTGGAACTATGTTGTTTCAACTTTAAAGTCAATATTAATTATTAAAGTGTAGTTTCCTACTATAGAATAATCATTTTACTTTTGATATGAGGCAAAGTGTGAAGTAAAGGGGATAGAAAGGGAAAGAAAATAAAAGCGGTTTATGAGTAGATTTTTCTTTCTGAACACTGCTAAAAGCTTTCCTGTATGAAATAAATATTACGTCATTAAACTAGAATTACTGATACAAGAAGAAGTGATGTGCAGTAAGTATTGAGCAATCAAAGGGTACAATAGTGAGACCCTGGTGTTGATATGTCTTCACATGAATGCTTCTCTCTCATCATTAGTGTTCTGCATAGATGAAGTAACGATTATGGGAGTCTTTTTTTTTTTTTATAAATATAAAGGTGCTTCACTTATCAGCAACGTAGACCGTGAATATATTTTGTTGATTCCTGGAGTCTCCAGGGAGATGCATCAAGATGATAGAAATATTTGGAAATATATTAAGTATTTGGATTTGGATACGTGTTGGGAACCAAAAAGACTTTCGTCTCCTAATATAATATTGGCTTGCTGGACTTTGGAACATTGGCTCAGTGGACACAGTTTTATTTTTGAGCAACCAAATGGTAATTAACACTGACAAAAAGCAATGCTCTGAACTTGGAGCTGTGGGAGTCCAAAGAAGAGGGCCATGGTCTGGCTTTTGGGAAATTATAATCAAATGGAAATTGGATTTTTATTTTTGTTTTTTAATATTTGCTTTTAAAGAATTATCTGAAACATATTTCATTGACTTATCTTTTCTGAATATG